>NC_088692.1:51275000-53675000 GCF_028017835.1 Emys orbicularis
TTGCACATCCCACTGTATACAATGGAACACTGCAACCCAGGCAGCTCGGTACAGAACAATCGTTTCCTGACGTCACTCCCAGCAGTTATGAATTCCCGACATGAGTTTCACCCCTGCCAACAGGCTAGGCCACAAGAGTCTGGTGCCAAGAGGTTATGCAATGCACCCTTGCATTAGCCTCTGGGAGGCCTCCCGGACCCAGAGAGTAGCTGGATCTTTACAGTAACATATACAGCTAGGTACTTTGCAAGCCCACACAAGGAACACTTAATCACAGCTGCAAGTCGTCCACTGCAGACCGAGGTGAAGGCTTTCGAGAGTGACTAATGATTCTGGGTGCCTTTTTCTTTTTGAGTACCCACCCTGAGACCCGATTTTCAGAAAGTGCCCTCTAAAGGTCAATTCCCCTTTATGGCGTGCCAAGGTAGGTACCACAAAATGGTGGCACACGAAGTCACTTGTCATTTTGGAAAGCCTGGGCGTTACAGAGCCACAACAACATTTAGGCCAGCTTCTATAAAGAGCCTTGTATCTCTCCCAGAAAGCTGCATTTCCTTATTTCTTCTCCCACAGTTCCAACTTATCCCTGCATCAACAGAAACTGTTCTCCATTCTAATCCACCTGCACCGGATGTGTTGGCCAAGTGGGAGATTTTGCAATTCAGGAACTGTCAGACTGTAACATAATGCATTCCCCCGGAAATGATCAAACACCGGCCAGTGATCCAACACCACTGGATGAGTCAGATGGAGGGGGAGGCAGGCTGCTTGGAAAGGAGGGTACATTAATTGACCTTGGTCAGCTAGTTAGCAGTGATGGGAAAGGGAATGTAGGAGAGAGACAGGATCAATGTTCTTTTGAGCACATTAGACTTTCAGCTACACAATAAAATGCCCATTACTGGACATGTACAGCTGACCCCTCTCTTGGAGAGCTACTAACATATGGAAAATGTCCCACTGGCAGAGCAATCTAAGGGGTGGGAAAGGGCTTACTGGAGATTTAGCACCACTTACCAAGATAGTGCTTGACACAGTCATGCCAGTGGAGATTCAGAAGGTCTGGGTAGATGTCAGGCAGCTGTTTCAGGGCGAGCAGCTTCAGCATCCTGGAAGTACAGCACTTAAGCTCTAAGTCCCTCAAAAGCTTCTCCTCAGACAGGGTGGTGGGGCGCAGCTCCACCTTGTGCTCCTGCAGCACGTGGTCCACAGATGCTCCAGAAAGCTTGGGGAACAGTTTCTCCTTCACCACATGAATGGGGATGAAGATGGCACCTGCTCGAACCACATGTGGGAAGGGGCACTTGCGAGTGAACATGAAGGTCTCCAACTGAGACAGCAGCTTGCTGAGGAGCATGCTGATATCCTGGAAACCCAGCCAGATCTCCTTGCCTTTGGAGGCTTTCTGAGCTTCCAGGATCCGGGAACCATTCTTGGGTTTGAGGGGAGATTTCGAGCTCTCTTTCTGCTCTCCATCCAGCTCCACCCTCCTCAGCCACTGCTCAAGGAGCTCTGGAGATGTTCCGGACACAAAATATGAAATCCTGTTGCAGAGAGATATGTGTAATGCAGTGAAATATTGGCTGGATGAAGTCTGCTGGGCAGGGGATTCACAGTTGCTGGGCAGCGAGACGTTGGCCTCGCCCAGTGCTGGGGAGGCCTCTGGGGCACTGGGGGACAGAGACTTTGAAATGTCGGGAAGTTTCAGATAAAGGCACGTCATCTGCAAGGGTTGGATGTTGGCCTGGGTGGCTGCTGGGGGGCCCTGCGTCGCTGCCGGGGGACTGTTGGCCTGGACGGGTGCTGGAGGGTCCTGCGTCACTGCTGGGGGGCCCTGGGTGGGTGCTGGGGAACTGTTGGCTTGGGTGGCTGCCAGGGGACCCTGCATCACTGTCAGGGGGCTGTTGGCCTGGGGGGCTGCCGGGGGACCCTGCTTGGGTGCCAGGGGACTATTGGCCTCGGGGGCTGCCGGGGGGCCCTGCGTGGCTGCTGGGGGGCTGTTGGCCTGTATTGGGGGCACTGCTCGTGTCGGGATAGATTTCGAGATTTTGAATTTTTTGAACATGAAGGCTGTCGAGCTCTGGAAGTTGCTCTTGTCCCCTGAGCTATTTTCCACTGACAAAGGCAAGGCCTGGGTCTTGGAACTCTTGAACACCCTCTGCTTTTTGAGTGGTCCCTCTTTCGCCGCCTCCTCACCACATCCTCCTTTAGGAGTCACCTCAGTCTGTCCAGCTGGGCTCAGAGGATCATTGGCCTTCACTAGCTCTTTTTTCAAGCTGAGATCTAGCACTACATCATCTTGAGCAAGTTCCCGGTTCCCAGTGGCAGCTGGAGCACTGATGCTGCCGTTCTGTGACTCACTTCTTGCTGGCAGTCTGCGTGGCAGAATCTTTGGCTTGTAGATCTCACAAATCCTGCTGTTACAGCTTCCATCCTGCTGTATCGCATTGAGGTTTTCACCCATCTCCATCTCTGCTTTTAGGGCCTGGGTTGCTTCTTTCCCAATAGGCTTTTCTGATGAATCCTTGGCAGAAGGTGGCTCTGAGACAGCCTTACAGTCTCCACTTGCCAGGCTGTTTCGGAAGGGGGACTCTTCCTCTTGATGATCTTTTGAGAAGGGAATCCCTGCCGACCCTTTGGACCCTTCTATGTAGTCCCGGTAAGGTGCCAGGCTAAAGACATTGTTGATAACTGGCATAGGCGGGGAGGAGGGAGTAGAATCTGCATCTCTCAGGCTTTTCAATCCCTCCTCAGAAGAAATGACCTGGGGTGAGGAAACAAGCCTGCCTTTGACCTTGGGGGCTTCTCCTTTTTTGTGGTGGTACGTAACTGGACTATCAGTAATGACAATGGGAGCTCCTAACTGAGCTTCATGAATCCCTGTGTTTCTGTGCATAGGCTCTTTCATGGATAAGCTGGATCTTCTCTCCGAGTGGGATTGTTCCTTTCCATGCAGGCTGGGTTGTTCTGTCTGACACAGGCCCAAGCCATAGCCTGGCTCTCCTTTAGGTAGTGCTTCAGTGAGCCTTTCGGAGCTGTTGGATAGCCTATCTAGAGCACCAATCAGTTGGAAAGCACTGTACTGGCTAGCCACCTCTTTGCTTCTGGGGTTCTCCCTCACCGATTGAGTCCCATTAGGAGTAGCTACTCTGCTATCAATGTGCCGATCATGACCAGCATCCGTATTGGCTAAGGAGGCATTGTACAAAGCCATGTCAGAAGGTGCAAAAACAAAACTGGGGTTCTGCTGCAGATAGTCCACTTTGCAGCTGGAATTCTGCTGGAGCTCAGGTTCTCTAGAAGAAACTCCAGGCTTCAAAGCTGGAGAGGCCACTGGAATTGGACCAGCTGGTCTATACACATAGCTCTCCAGAGGGCTGGCGTAATAGCCTCTCGGGGAATGATGCCTCAGGTAAGTGCTAGAAAAGGGCCGAGGTTCCCCACTTCCTGGAAAGTTGGTTCCTTTGTAGCCACCTGCAGTTGGCAAGGTCGACAGAGTGCCATTCTGTTCCTCAGCATGAGGGGCCTCCTGATAAAGAAACGTTTGCTTGTGTGAGGTCAATGGGTAGTGAGACACCGAGTAGCAGGCTGGAGATCTATCCCGATAGGCTGCTGTTTGGGAATGGGCCAGTGGGCTGGCAGCGGAAGGCTGTAGCTTGGACCATGTATGTTGGGATAAGCTGCTGCCATGTACATCTTTGACCCTTTTCTGGTTGTTGTACACAGCAGGGTAGTTTGCTTCAAGAAAGGAGGTGCTTTGATGTACTCTGTATTTCTCAAATGCTCCATGGTAAGGTGGAAAGCCTACAGAGGCTGCTACCATCTCTTTAGTGGGAACCCCTGTGCCTTGGTGTAACTGCAGGAAGCTGGGATCAGGGTGATGGGCTCTCTTGGGTAAAGCAGTCCCACAAGACTGGTCTTTTGCGTGGATATGGTGCCCTGAGGATACTGGGGTTGGTACAGTCCATTCCACTTCCAACGGCCTCTTCTGCATGCTCTCCATCTGAGTTTGTAAGGACATAGAAGCCCTGGGGTCCACATAGCAAACAGGGTTTCTATAAACTGGCTTGGGCACTGCCAAGGTGGCATAGCCTGTAGGTGCCTGAGCAACTGTTTTGTTTAGGAGCTCAGGTTTTTGCACTGGGAAAGCATGGCCCTGAGCCTGCTGCATATGATTTGCCCACTTCTCCTGAACAACCAGGTGGTCTCGGACCATGCTGTCCTTCCCTTTGTCAGCACCGGAGCTCCGTAGTCTTACCGCCAGGCTCTCAGCTTCTCGTCCGTACAGCAGGCAGTTCATCAGCGCACCATCTGTCCTCATGTGCTGGCTGACAGCATTACCTGGATATTGCATGTAAGATGCGGCTGGACTCCAGTGGGTCAGAGACTCGAGCCCATCAGGGCTTTGCAGCGGGTAAGCAAAGTAGGTTCCCTTGTAGCTGAAATGGTTTTCAGAGCCATGACTAGGCATGGGGCTCGATTTACACAAGCCCGTGGGGAGGACACAATTTGGCTCTGTCTCCAGCCGAGGTAACTTGTTGTAGGCCACAGGGTCCAGGTCCTCTAAGTGTCGTTTCCCAGCCATTATAAGTCACTCTCCACCTTGTGACCTGGATGCACAATAGGGGATTCACTCTGACTTGCCTGAAAGAGAAGAAAAAGGAAAACAGTGATTTAAGCAAAAGGGGCCAAAACCAAGTCACACAGAAACTTGCCACGCAAAATGTCTTGCCATGTGATTTTTCATTGGTAACAACTGGGGAGAACCAGGGGTGTAAAATGAAGACAGCAGGCTAGTTTCATAAGAAATACACAATGCATCTGCCAACACCATGGCACGATACCAAGGAAAGATGCATCGAAGGGGTCTTCCCAAATGGAGATGTTCTAGCATGAAATTGGGGGCAGTGAGACTTGTGCTGCTTGTGGCATTATTTTGGTGATAATTAAACTGAAATCCTTTGTGTTTATCACTATCGGTACTGCGAGAGCAATGCAGCATAATCCCAGTATTTCAAATTCAATGGACATTGCTTTTGATTGGTCAGTTTTTGCTCATTGGCTGGAGGAATTGCTATACCTCATTCTAAATTTTTTTGGTAGGCAATAGCTTTGTTATTAAAATCACATACAATGTTCAAAATTTTTATGGCAGTCCAATGCAAATGATACACAATAAATCAAAAGTCTTCACAAGTAGTAACCTTATAGAATCTTTATCTGGAAAGATGATTTTGCAGTCAGTATGGAAGCCACAGATCCTGTAATACAGGCCTTTGTTAAATGCCAATCACATTTTTCATGCCTACACCGTATTGCCAATCCCAATCATTCAAAAATCATGGTCCAGACGGGCCCCACATAATACTGAGATTTGTAGATAATACATTTTAGGTTTATTTGCCTTCTACTTCTTAAACCTTTAAGGGTCACTTTTTTCATGCTTTTCTCTGCAACCATGAGGACTATAGACTGTTTAAATGAAAGCTGAGATTTTCATGTAATCCCATGATTCCAAAAACTGGGGTTTTATGAGCAAACACCAAATATCGTAAAACCTTGGATAAACTTGTGAGGCTTGGCAGTGTTAGGGGTTTTAATATCCACTATAGTTCTTTTATATGTTAACTACAATCCTTTTTATGTTGTGCATTTGTATAATTTAGTCTCTGTACCTATTCAACTGAAAAGTTCTCTATAGTTAACTTGAACCTCATTGACAAAATGAAGGAAAGGCATGTACTCAGGGGGGGAGGGGTGTTTGTTTTTGGATAACCCAACATTTTGCTGCAACTGACAGCCTGAGCCCTAGCCGCTATCAGCTTGGATAAATGGATTCTACTGTACTGGGGGAGGGAAGGGGGATTTGCAAACCTCAAAGTGAATGCAAAATTGTAGACTGTGCAAAGTAAGCTAATTAAAACCAAAATTGCGGTGGAAGCCTAATATTGTGGGAGCCACAATATCGCAAATTAAGTAGGGCCTTACTTATAATACAATTAAGTTCTGTGATTGATAAGATGTATTTGTTATTGCAGATGTTTTCTGTGATTTATGAAAACATGATCCATTGAAAGATGTTTTTAACTCATTAGAAATTGCCTGTTACCACAGCTGTTAATAATAAAAACTGGATTAGAAATTCCTTTCGCTTATTAGTCATATAAACTGAGATACCATAAAAAAAAAAAATCCATCAAGTACTGAGGTAAACTGAGATACTGAAGAGAGAAGAAACACTAGGATACTTTATGGGAAAGTAGCTTTTCCCTCCTCAAAGGAATTTTCTTTGTCCTAAACCAATATATAAAGGAATGAATTTGGGGATGTTAGTTGGAAGCAAAGTGAGCTACAAACTTCTCCGCTCTCACATTGGTAACGTATGTTTTTCGGTCTGTAGTCTGCATAGTGCGTATTCAGTACCGATCAATTGTCTTAAATAAAACTTGAACTGAGTTAAGTTATTTGCTATCACTCCTTATTAAATCCAAACATGCAATAGCAGCGTGCGATGGTTCAGCCATGATTCAATCTAAAGTTTGGGGTGGGGGAGGGAGGGAGAGGGGGAAATAGTTGAGCCATTTCCTTTAATGATTTAAAGGGTTCTCAAAAGTATTTCTAAGCCAATCTTCTTTAATCCTCCAAACATTTTGGGGAATTTATATTATGCAACTGTATTATGTTTGTACGTTTGCATATATTACTCCTAGAATTCAGTTAAGTGTAGCACAGGTAATTGGGTTAATTAACCTTAAAGTTTACCATACTCATTTTAAACCAAATGTTATAAACCAGATATTCTTTAATATCACCAGTCTTAATTTCTTATTTTGAGCTAGTGTCTGAGATGCTGACAATGTTATTGTGCTATCAAGGTTTACTGGCTGAGAGCAAACCAAGACCCTACACTCAATTAAGGCTTTGTCTACACTAGACAATTTTGTTGGCAAAAGGCAGCTTTTGTCAACAAAACAGTGGAGGTGTGCACACTACAATGATCCTCCTGCCAACAAAAATGCTCCTGTTTTGCCACCAAAATAAAACCACCTCGACAAGAGGCATAGAGCTTTTTGCAGCAAAATTAGATCAACAAAGCTGTCAGTGTAGACCAGTGGCTCTCAAACTTTTGTACTGGTGACCCCTTTCACATAACAAGCCTCCGAGTGCAACCCCCCCTTATAAATTAAAAACACTTTTAAATATATTTAACACCATTATAAATGCTGGAGGCAAAGTGGGGTTTGGGGTGGAGGTTGACAGCTCGCAACCCCCCATGTAATCACCTCGCGACCCCCTGAGGGGTCCCAACCCCCAGTTTGAGAACCCGTGGTGTAGATGCTGCGTTCTTTATGTCACCATAACTGGCCTCCAGGAGCAGGGCCGGCTCTGGCTTTTTTGCCGCCCCAGGCAAAAAAGCCTCCGGCCGCCTCCCCCCTCCCCCCCCAGCGCAGGGGGGGGGCGGCTGGAGCCCCGGGGGGGGGGGGGGGCGGCCGGAGCCCCGGCCGGGGCTCTGCTCTCCCCGGAGCCCTGGGAGGAGGGAGGAGTGCCCGGTTGGGGCTCCGCTCTCCCCGGCGGCCAGAGCGCCAGGGGGAGGGCGGAGTGCCTGGCCGGGGCTCCGCTCTCCCCGGCGGCCGGAGCCGGAGCGCTGCGCCGCCCCCCTCCAGGTGCCGCCCCAAGCACAAGCTTGGTGGGCTGGTGCCTGGAGCCGGCCTTGTCCAGGAGGTATCCCACAATGCCCATTGTGACTGCTCTGCTCACGGTTTTGAACTCCACTGCCTTGAATCCATCTACACAGGCATGTGCTCCTCCCCTTTCAAAGCCCCAGGAAGTTTTGAAACTGCTCCACATGGAGAGCTTACATAGCTGCTGCCCAGCTGAGCATGCCAGCAGCAAACACACGCCTGCCTGGACTACAGGGGAGTAGATAGATCTCCCACAGCCTCCTCTCCCCACAGACCCAGGAGAACTCAGAGGGAATCAAATTAACACAGAATCCTGCTCCCTCTGGCCCTAGGACCACAGCAGCAGACAGGCAGGGTAGGCTGCTGCTGGGAGGGGTGGGAAGAGACTCCTGCTGTGCAGAGCCAGGGAGTGAGGCAGAGGCTGATGTTGGGGTATCCCCCTCCACGCACCCGTGTACCGGTCTCTGCTGAGATGGGGTGACGGAGGACACCAGCTGTCTGTGCACCAGCTTCTGCCTCAGATTGGTTGCTGCCAGTGGCTGTCTGAACTTAAAGAGACAGCATGCTGACACACACACACTCTCCCTCAACACACTGTCTCTCACTCACCCCACCCCCCCAATCTGTGGACTTCTTGTGTTAGTGTTCAGCAATGTCAGTTAATGCCTTTCATATGGCTCAATGTATTCATTTGTTACAATAGGTTATCATTCCAGCAGAGGGAGCTATAGGACCATCATAGCAATGGCTGCAGGACATCTGAAAATGCCACTTAATGTCAAGACCATACTGATCTTGGCAAGATCTAGTGCTCGCAGAACGTGACTGGGAGGGAAACATGGAGGAAATAGAAAGTGGGGATGAAATAAAGGTCTTGTCTACACAGGAGAAATTGACCAGCCTAGCTATTCTGGCATAATTCCCCCCTCTGGACATGATATTCCAGAATAAAAGTGATTTTATTCCAAATAGTCTGCTTTATGAGTGGAGTACTTATTCCAAAATAAACTCACTTTTACTTCAGACTAGAGCAGTGGTTCCCAAACTTCAACAACCTGTGAACCCCTTTCACTAAAGTGTCAAGTCTCACAAACCCCCTCCTAAAAAATGAATATTTCCAGGGATTTTTTCCTTTATCCGAGTATAAATTATAAAAGCAGTGATCTGGGAAATATAAAATTTGTTTTTATGACATGCATATTACACACTATTTATTATTAATCATTACAGTATTATTACATTATGAAAATGGCGACACTCTTCCAATATCTCACTTTTGTAGCTTGTATCACTTTGAATAAGCCTGTTATAAGACAAGGCTACTATGTTTCATCAAGGAGTATCCGATGTGAAACATCATGAAGGTATTTAAAAAGCCAACTCAAAGAGTTCCTCCTACACAAGCATTCAGGTCTTGAGCAGTCCAGGCAAACAATGCACATTACAACAAAGCTTAAAAACTTGTTCTTCATAATAATTAAAAAACAAAAACAAAAAAAAAACCCCACACACACAATACTAGCTGCCTATTTAATTTTAAAAACAGCAAAAAGTATCCACCTCCCTTTCCATTTCTTCTAATGAGTCTTGAAGTTTAAATCTTCTCAGTGTGAGAGATATGCTTGCTTTGATCTGCTTAGCTCGTGGAAGTCCAGTGGCTCCGTGCTGCTAGCCCCGTGCTGCCCAGGGTCCCTAGGACCAGCTCTGTCCGCCATTATGGAATCCCCCCCCCCCCCCCGAGAACCCCCTGTAACATTTCACGAACCCCCAGGGATTCACGAACCCCAGTTTGGGAACCACTGGACTAGAGCATCCACACTGGGAGCTATTGCACATGATCACTATCTCCACCCCCCCACACACACCCCCGAGCAGGACACAAATCCACAGGATTTAAAAGCTAAAAGAGTTGGGGGGGGGGGGGAAGATGGAAGAGGAAGAAAGAGGATGAGAAAACCTCTCTCTCATAGCAAAGGCAGCAGGAACTGCCACAGCATGAGCATGGGCTTTATGGTTCGGTTTCTTCCTTTCACTAGGAAGCTGTGTGCAGCACCCGCTTCCTCAGGAGAATAATAGGTGATTGTTAGTCTGAGGCCGGACCCGCACGCCTGTATCAGATTATGAACTCCTTTTGTGTGTTCTATGCCCCAGGCAGCCAATTGTACTGAGTTCCAGACAGCGGCACTGCCCAGGAAAGGTGCTTGACACCTCATGAAGGGCTATCACTGAGAAGCCATCACAGAGCGATTTAGAGCCACTGACTTTGATTGGCTGAATGGCTGGCCCACCGCCAAGGGAACAATGGATTTTCTGCACAGGGGCCCACAGGTGGTGAGAAAGTGGAGAGAGAGGCAGCTAGAGTTTTCCAGCTGAGCATGTGGCAAGAGGACAGACTTTATTTGGGAGCAAGTCTCTGCTCTGAGCACAGGGAGCCACATGGAAGCAGGACTCTCTAGGGTTGCCAGGTATCTGGTTTTCGACTGGAAAGTCTGGTCGAAAAGGGGACCTGTCAGATGTACTGACCAGACACCAAGAGTCCGGTTACAGGTGGGGGGAGCGGGGGAACCAGGTCATCAACCCGTTCCAGCTCCTGCTCAGCCAGGGCCGCCTCCTACCTGCATCTCATGGGCAGGCAGGCAGCAGGCTCCACATCAGGCTGCAGCTCTTGTCCCAGCCCTGGAGCAGAGGAAGCCCAGCTGGCAGGATGTGGGAGAGTAATGAGCCTTGAGCGAGGGGGAAGAGGTGGAGCAGGGGCGCAGCCTTGAGGGGAAGAGTCAGAGCAGGGGCGAGGCCCGTTTTCAGCAAGTAGAAAGTTGGCAACCCTAGACTCTGCCCAGCCTGAAACACTGACAAACCTGAGAGTCACAGAAGGGGAGAGATCAGACATGGGGAGGGAGCAGCTCAGGAGCGTTGTTCTTTTCAGAGATCTGTAGCTTTTGAGTGCTTTTACAGGCAAGAAGATTGTGGCTAAGAAATTCCATTGCTACACCTACGTTCCCTGCCACATTATCCCTGAAGGGTCAGACGAGAAGCCCAGAGAGCCCACAGCCCAGCTGAAGTTCTGTGGGACACTCAGGAGATCTCAGACACTGGTTTTGGAGTCGCCCACCCTACCTCCTAAGGAGGCAGACAGGGGGGCTGAGCCCAGGAGTGCCCCTTATAGGCCCAGAGCTACAAACAGTGACAGGACTCTGCTCAGACCCACCTGGCTTAGAAGCACTTGAGATCCAGCGATTGGGTCCACTCACAACTGACTGGTGACCATCTAGGGAAGTACCAGGCCAGCCTGGGACACCCAGATTACAGTCATCGCAGTCCTCCCAGAGAGGCCAGGCTGGCATTTACATGGCACTGCAGCAAGAAGACTCATGCACCTGCCCTTATGTAGTTCACAAGTATAGTAACATGGAGTGACTCTGACAGCAGAGTCACGTGGGCATCTCCTCACCCTTCCTGTTTCTGACAGGTTTGTTTACCTCACCTTTCCCCTCGGTTACAGAGGTGCTCTCACTGGAAGCCGGTACTTGGGGATTGGGTAAGAATGTGATCAGGAGGCTCCTTGGCAATTTACCTTTAACCTCCTTTAATAAAAAAAAAAAAAAAAGAAACAAAACAAAAAACACCCACCCACCAACTTAATGATGCTGGCTGTTTAGAGTGCTAAAGTCCTCAACGAAAGAATACCCGACTGCCAGATGACCTGTGATACCTTCCACACCCCCACTCCCGGAAGTCTTCTACTGCCCCTGAGAGGAGACACTGATAAAGTCAGATGTCAGTTAGATAACATGTTGCCACTGCAAGGTCTTTACAAACACCAATTCAGCTTCACAACACCCTTGTTATCAGACCTTGTGTGCCGGTGGAGAAACTGAGTCATTGAGAAATAGGAAGTGAGTGGCCTAAAGTCACAATGCAGTTACTAGGCGGAGCTGGGATTAGAACCGAGTGATGCCCCCTAACCACTAGACACCACTGCTTCATGGATTAGCAAGATGAACCATAAGCAGGTCTGACAGGATACAGCAGCTTTTCTGACTTTGTGAGTATCGGATGCCATCTTGTTGCCCAAGTGGTGGTTAAGAGACTCAAATTTCAAAATGCAGACCCCGATCTGAATGTACTCAGTTGGAGTGTCTGAGTTCTGGACAGAGAAGGTGTTTCAAGAGGAGTTTATGTTGAAATCCATCTATAGTGACCACTCAGGAGCAAATTCTGTAGCTGAGGTTGTAGAGAGATTCCATTTATCTTTCCTTCCCGTTTTCACATGGTCATGATGCACCATCTGGAAAATTGAGGTATAGAATAGAGAGTGCAGATCCCAAGATTTTTGGGTGTTCCTGTGGGTTTTTCCTACAACTCAGTTTTCTGGAAATTCCAAACTTTTTAAATTAAAAATAAAATTATGCAACCAAGCAGCAAACACAATTAGACTTTGTAGCGAGTGCAAGATCATCACGCCATCTCCAAACCACACCGAAGGCAATTTCTTGGCACAGTTAGATCCTGACAACACTGCTGTAATTTTAGCAGGCAGGGCCCAACTCACGTATGTAATCCTCACAATGAAGACAGACTGGCTGCTGTGATTAACCCAGCCTTGCAGAAAACTATAACAGAAGGGAAAACATACCCTTTTCCACCTCCCGTTCTCCTTGATGGACATATGAATGTCAAAAGCTAAGCTATTCTAATGCTAAATACTATTTTTGAAGTGATCAGACTAAGCACAACAAATTTCTTTAACCAAAAAAAACCAAACCCCAACCCCACAATAAATTAAGTGCAAAATACTACATTACTGCAACAGTAAGTTTATTAATTTAAATGCACAAAGGACTTTTTCCTCTCCCCAATTCCTAATGAGTTTGTGTTCCAGCATACAGGGGTTTTTTGGTAGACTGAATTATCACAGTATTTCCATTTGATTACATTTACTTTAAGGCTGTTGCAAACTTGGCAGTTGTTAACAGTCACTGAACTACCAGTGTCTAACTCATTATGAGGAGACACTGAAACAATATTCTTGAAGCTTGAACTGAGAGATGTTTCTCCCTCCACACCCTCCCGAGGAGGGTTAAGAGGACTAGAGGGAAAAGGCTAGGTTTTCTAGTCCCATCATTCCTGCCATCCCATGCCACTCAATGTATTGACACTCTGGGCCAGATTCATGAATAGCATTGTGGGTAAATATTTTTCATTTAGGAACAAATCTCAAATAAACAGCCCATTTGATATTTAATCTGTGTTTGAACTTTGTAATTTATTGCTAAGGCTATTTGTCAATTTCCATTATTAATAAAGCACTCCAGGATGAAAAAACTGAATAAGCGCTAAGTGTTGCTAAAAGCAGTTTGCGTGCACAATAAGTAATATATGAACACACTGCTATTCGAGGTGGGAGGCGGGGGAGAAATCCTTTTTCTTTTCCTTGTATATAGTTCAGCTGCCTCCACTGGGACTATAGCTTTAGGCCCAGATCCTGCCTTACACATACAAGAAGTGGATGGAACTACTTAAATGAGAAAGGTTTATAAGTTTGTGGTCTTAAGAGTTACAAGACTGATAAGCACCTGGCACAGATAAAGCTACAAAAACAAAGGCTATTGTCTCATCATACTATCCTTTGCGTGTAGGAAGTGGAGGCAAGGGAAATGCCTGAATGAATTTCAACACGTGCAGAGTCCTTTGTGAGCGATTTTGAAACCTCTCACAAATAATGACTGGGGGGAAAAGGTGGGTGGATTAAATAGATTTATTCCTGTTTTCAGATGGGTTTTTCCCAGAAGCTGTGTTTGGGGGGGGGGAGGGGGGGGAGAGGGAGAGAGAAATGAGAAGAAGAGAAATGCTCTCTTTTTTTTTTTTAAAGTGGGGAAATGTGAACAAAATCATATTTATAACAAGAACTGATTGGTCACAATCTGCTTTATCCGGCACATTTCTGAGATTTTTAAAAGGGCACGGGTGAGGTTCCCACCCCACCGCCTTCTCCCAAAATGAGAGGAATTAAATGAAACCATCCAGCACATGTCTATCGGGGCTGCCATCCCCAGCCACAGAGCCTGCTCAGGAGGTTTCATAAATTTGTTTTTGTTTTGACAGCTCAGAACAAGTACAACTGTGTCTATCATTTCAGCCCTCAGGGGCCAAGCCGTCACGTGGCCACCACACCACACAATACAGCTGCCCTGCCTTTCCTCCACATGATTAGATGCCCAACAACTCAGGAACAATATAGCAACAACAAGAATTGTAAGTCTCTCCGTTCAGCCTATCTCCTCCTACCCCCATGTGGTATGAGGAGGTAATCACCAACTCTCAGCCAATCCAAAAGAGACAGGTAAGCAACAAGCCAAGAGATCTCTAGCCACTTTTTTAAACTCCTGTCCATGCGCCAGTTGTCTAGATCTAAGGGCAGGAGTCCTATAGTCATATCACACTTATGCTCCTCTAGCAGCCCCATGAAGCATCTGCTCTCACGCTATAGCATACAGCTCCCATGAGGGTATCAGTAGTTGGCCAGGGGATTAGGTGAATCATAATTACGTTCTCATTCCTCGTCTCTCACCATCCATTAAAAGAGATTTATTCAGTCCCTCCCAGCCAGGTCCTCCTCAGTTCTAGATTCCTTATAAGCAGCTTTGCCAACTACTGCAGAGCCTCCTTTGAAGCTCCATCTGTGCTGTTGGGTCCCATGAAGCACATGGGAAAGGACACAAAAGATTCTGGGGCAGGGACAAGGCATGGATGGCAAGATAGAGGAAGGGGTGCCAAAGGATGGGAAATGGGGAGAACTCCAGCCTCAAAAGGTCTGTACCCATTTTGAGAGAGACAAGGTGGGTGAGGCCATATCTTTTACTGGACCAACTTCTGCTGGTGAAAGAGACAAGCTTTTGAGCTCCATAGAGCTCTTCTTCAGGCCAGCATTTTGCTCAGCTCAGCACTGATATTTCAAAGAGACAAAAAGCACCTTGTTGCTAGAAGCCCTTCTCACTGAGAATACACTGTTAAAAGCTGCTTTTAATGCATGCAAATGGCACTGGACTGACAGCTGAGACAACTCTCTACAGCCCACATTGGTGACTAGATGATAACAGCTTTAGCCAGCACCACAGGCCGGATTTGAACTGGCAGCCTAAAGAGGTAGGAAGTACTTGATCCTATTGCCAGGTCCTGGATCCATTTATAACCTGCAAAATGCTTTTTATAAGACAGTGGGCACCATTTTGGATAACACTGGTGGCAGCTATCATGTGAAAACAAAACTGACACCATATGAAACAAGCAGCTTGCTAAGGCAGAGTCAGATTTTTCTGTCTTAAAGTGTAAGTGTTTTAAAATGTTGCCCAAAAGCTACTGGAATTCGCTCTCCAATTATGAGAGTTTCTGCCCAGTTGCAATGCTGGTTTCATGATCTCAGAGACCCTGGGCCCCTACAAAGTAGATCAGCTTCCAGTAACCTCTCCAGCCAGGGCCGGCTCCAGGGTTTTGGCCGCCCCAAGCAGCCAAAAAAAAAAAAAGTCGGCGGGAGGTCCTTCGCTCTGAGCGGGAGTGAGGGACCGTCCGCCGAATTGCCGCCGAATACCTGGATGTGCCGCCCCACTCCGGAGCGGCCGCCCCAAGCATCTGCTTGCCAGGCTGGTGCCTGGAGCCGGCCCTGTCTCCAGCAGCCTTTGACTTAGGGTTCGAGCCAGCATTGAGGTCAGTGGCAGGATCAGGTATGGAAGATGTCAAAGTTCAAGCCCTTACTCACATTGCACAGCTTATTCTCCTGAAGAAGCACCTCACTATTGGATCTTTCAAATGGTGAGGAAGAGTAAAGCCAAGTTTTCCCTTTAACCAAATTCACTTGTTCTGAGTTGATGTTTAAGAAGGTGTACTCACTCACTCCCATCCCTACCTGCAGGTGTGCATCATTTTTATTGCAAATAGGAGAATTATTTCTAAGAGCACTTGAAGAGTATCATAAGTAAGGAAGAATGCTCTATGCCTGGGTGTAGAGCTGGTCCAATAAGGCAGGAGAACAACCAAGTGTGCTTTGTATCCAAAAAGAGATAGTACTATCTGAATGCTTGTAGCAAATAAGCTATAAAGATACGGTATTTGTTTGCAGGTGCTGTCCTATGCACAGATCTGGTTCAAACGTACCAGTTTAATTTAAGATATAACAAGCTGAGACATACATTTTAGAGCTGGTGGCCACTTACAGGCAGACACAACACAAAGCACTAAATATTTAAGTCTAACTATACTTGCTCCAACGATCTATTAAAGAATTAAGAAAAGCTTTAGCCAAAACATAACCACAAGCTCATGCATGTGCACATGTACTATTGTCAAATGCCATTTATTCAATACACACATTCACACACATGGTATTTCCTAGGTTCTGCCCACTGAGCCCCTTTGTTGATGTAAGTACTATAGTTACCATAAAAATAAACCTTACAGTGCTTACTTAGATCTGTTCATCAATGCCTGTTGATTTAAATGAGAGTTGAATACATTGCTGAAAACAGCATTTGGCCCAACATACACATTGTACATAAACCACAGGAACCTAAACTCTCCATAAATGGGTAAGAAGCTGTAACTGAAGCCTGAAGAGCACATTATTCTCTTAACCATCCAACAAGAAAACAGACAATCTGTGGGAATTAACAAAAACCCAGTAGTCAAGGGGGGACGGGCTTGGGGAAAACTCACTATAAAATATATAACCGTTGTGTCAGAGGGGTGGATTATAACCAGCCCCTTTTACAAAAGATTATATTGCCAGTTGCTGAAAGTTATTCTCATGGCCACAGGCCAGGCTCCAGTCCAGTCATTTTATCACTGTTAAGGAGTGATAAAATTGAAGGGAAATGAGAAACAAATACCACTAGTGAATCGGGTTTAAACAGACCATAGAAGAATCTATACACAGAAAATTGTAATTTGAGAACTCTTCCTCTCCAGAAGTTGTGCTTGCATACATGCTGGGGCACCCCAGGACGACAGGAAAAAAAAGGCATTTTTTAAAATAAAAAATTAGGATTCTTTTTTAAAATGGAGAGTTTTCTTAAAAACAAATGGTTCCAGACTGTAAGAAAAAGAAGGAACTTGCCAAGAGACATCATAGAATCATTCTATGAAGCACATTTTTGGCATTAGCCCAAATCCACCAAGTAGACTAAACAACTAGCTAAAAGCCTTGGTAATACCCAAGAAAGGGGGGGGATGGTCAAGGAATTCTCCATCTCAGATCCCCACCCAGGCCTCTGCACAGTCCATGCTGAGTTTCCTACACAGAGGGAGGAACCACATTTACCTCTCCAGTTTCTATTCCCCCAGCCTCCAGTAATCTGATGCAATAACAGATCTTTCAGTTCCTCTCCGCTCCCTGCCTCACACGACAAACTATGCGGTGCTTTTTAAGGGGGGTGCTGGGGAATGGAGAGACGAAGCAATTTTGCAGAGTGACTTGTTCTGCCCCCAGCTCACGGGGCAGTCGCAGGCTGCGGGTCTGGCAGTGCCCCTCTCCTCTGAGCACGGGGACAGCCAGGGATGGCCAAACAAGAGACTGAAATGTCTCGCCTCGCCCCCAGCTTGTTGTCCTGACTTAACCGGCTGGCTGCTGTGAGTGGGGGGCGGCTGGGCTTACCTGTGGCTGCTGGTGCCGGGACCGGCTGCTCCCCGCAGGTAAACTGGCCCTCCCCGGGCGCATGGTCCAGAGCCAGCGGGCGGCTCCGGCGGAGGAAGGGGCTGTCTGCGCTGGGCAGGGCGGTGAAGCCGGACGCTCAGCAGCCACGTCTGGGTACCTCTCTTCCCAAAGCCCGCCGTGCGCTCCCAGCCACGCCGCATCCACCTCCGAGCCAGGGAGCGCTGGTCCCAGCCCCACTCCGTCCGCGTGAGAGCGATCGGGGCAGGCAGGCATCCAGGGCTGTAAATTCAGCCCTGACAGGCTTTTCCTCCCGGGCTGCTCCGGATCAAGAGGGGAAGAAAAACACTCCACCGCAGGAACGGGTTTGGAGCCGCTGCCGGCCAGAGCTGAGAACCCGCTGCATTGTGAATGTGAAGAGGAAGTTAGTCAGTGGGAGGAAGGGGAAAGGGGTAGGAGGATAAGGGGGGCCCTAGGGAGAGGGTGGAGAAGAGGGAGGAGTTGAAAGGGAAAAGTGCTGGCAGGAGCTGAGCCGGGACTCAGTTTGAGGGCAGCCTGCATGGGCTGAGATTGTGACCTGGGCGTGGGATTGAAGAGACTTGCAAAGTGTTTCGCGGCCACATGGAGACTTTGCCTCCGCTCACCGTGCCGGCCACTGCGCTGAAGGAGCTGGCCAGGCTCAAGCCACAGCTGCACAGCAGGAGTTGATGAGCGAGGCAGAGCCATGGCATTAGCAGCCCATGAGCCTGGCCAACTCCAGTGGAGTGGCACTGAGACGTCCTACCTCCCACTGGAGCCTGGGGCCCTCTGCTCTATCTGGGTGTGTACCCTTCTGCCACTAATTCCTGCCCGGAGAATTGAATCGATCTAGGTGTCTGACTGGTTGCAGAGGGGGATGGGGCTGATTTGGTGTCTTTCCCTTCATTGGAGGATGCTGGTGCTCAACGAGCTGGTCCTGGCCGTGCTCGGGCAGTGATTCAGCAGCCAAGCCCACCCCATGCACCCTAGCCCGCCTCCAGAAGGAATTTTTCTGCAGGGGACTACACTGGGTCTCTGCAGGTGTCCTGAGCCTTCCCTGTGGGGAAAGCAGACAGGGCCGGGTCTGCATCCACAGCCAGGTCTACACCTTCCACCTTCAGACCCTGCACAGACTCCTCTACAGTGCAGGTAGAGTGTGCAGGCCCATGCCTTCCTCCACCGCCTCAGAGACCTGCAGCTCTTTTATCTCCACCTGAGACATCTCCCCTGATATCTTCTTGACTGGGACCTCCCCAGGAGCTGGAAGCTAGTGTCAGCACCCAGGTCATTAGCAACTGCCAAGGGGGAGGATCTCGGTGCCAAACCTCTGCTACACAACCCCCATCTACGTGTGCAAGTGACGGAGTTACCCTTGGTGTGCTGGAGGTTGGTCCTGACTGGCACCCCCAGACTGAGACCTTCTGAACTATGCTCAGAGGGGCTGGGTGGACCCGCAGCAGTTGGCCAGTGCATCCCATCATGTGACCCAGAAGGCAAGGGCAGACTGGACTCATGCTTCTCTTGCTTTCCTCACACAGGTCCTGCAGGAGGGTGCTCCCCACCCACCCCTCACCCTCTGGAACATGCCATCAGGCCCATGCTCCATGAGGCCCCCAGCACAACATTTGAGCTGGCTGCACAGTATCCAGCCGGTCTACCTCCAAACCACACCCAGAAAACCTCTGTGCATGCTCATGCTTCACACCATCCATTTCCTTGCCCTTATGTCCTGCCCTGACACCAGGTTCTGCCATTTATGGATAGTGAGGAACCTAGCAGACCAGCCTGTATTCCACAGCCCACTGGGGATATTCGTTGGTGGCTCCTCCACAGGGCTGAGAGCACGGGCACGTAACCTGGCACAGTCCATGAAGTCCTCTGACTCCTGTCCTTTTTGTGATGAGAGGTAGATCCTGGCGCACGTCTATGTAGAATGCGTTAGGTTCCAGCCCCTCTTCCGGCTCCTCCAAAACCTTTTACTGAGATCCTTGCTGCACTTCTCCCTACATCTCCTGATCTACACACACCCGATCCATGGCTCCACAAAGTCACAGGACTGCCTCATCAACCTCCTCCTGGTGCTGGCCAAGATGCCATCCATCATACCCGGAGAAGGAAGCTGGATGGGGGAGTGGTTGGTGACTGTAGGGTTTATTTCCGTTCTCTCGTTTGGTCAGGTCTCCAAGCAGAGTTTCTGTAGGCAGTGTCCATGTACACCTTAGATGCCTTTGAGGAACAGTGGGTGTTGTCAGGGGGGATCTCTGCTTAGTGTCCTCCTCTGGATCCCTTTATTTTTTACCTTTGACCTCACTCCCATGAGTCGGGTTCTCCCCTCCCCCCAATTTGTTGTCCCGAGAAATCATTTGTGGTCTGGTTTAAGGGGGTAGGCCTAGACCTACCTGCCCAAGTACTACAAATAGTACTAGAGCTTCAACCCACCAATGACTAGATATCTAGCTAAGGTTTAAAGCACCATTTAACTTCAGCTGGAGATTTGTGGTTGTGGACAGGAGTCAGATGAAGGGTAACACCTGGGTTGTACCTGGAACAAAATACTGCAGTGAAGACAAGTTGTAAAACCACTCTGAAGTGAGGAAACCTCCCTTCCATGCTAGTGAGAGTTGGTGGAGTTTGGGGTTGGGCCAGGATTGTTTTTCTTTTGAAGAGTGATCTCACCGTAGAGCTAACTAACGTTTATCTCGGGGGCGCATACAGGAATGGCCCTAGAACATCAGCAGGAAGTGGGCTGAGCAGGGGTATCAGTTTCTGAGAATTTAAACTGTCACTCAAAAAAAAAAAAAACCTCTGAATGTGAACCATACAGTGTGTCTTCCTGAGTCAGCAGATTGACTCAAATTTATAAATCATATATTTCTTAGATCTATTTGCTATTCATCTCAGTCACATGTTGACTCTGGAGCCTACTTCTTGTGTAACTATTTCATGTCGTATATTAGCAGAAACATCCAGCTATTCCGGGACTGCGTATAGAGTTTGTTGATTTTGGAAAGAGCTCAATTAGAACAAACACACACTTTCACTCTGTCCAACCCCACCAAATTGATTTCTGGGCACGAGTTTACACCACAGCAGGAACTAATGCAGTTTATTTCTGATAAGTACAGCAATGTAGTTACACACAGGAAAACAATCCTTCCCGCCCCGCAAGCGGAGCTATAAATGGAAAGATAACTAAATAGAGGCCAAAGATCATTCTCCCTTCTCCCCCCACCCCCAAGGTAATATTTGTGTTTTAAAAACACTCCCAGACATGAGACTACTTATTTTGTCTTTAGCCAGTGGGAGGAAAGAGTTGCGTCACTGTGACGCTGCTTCCTGACATTGCATCAGTCCATGATAAGGTCTTGTCCTCGCCTAATGGTACAACATTCTATTAGGAGCCAAGAGGTCATGTGCTGGCATTGTGGGGGAGCCCTAAATAAACTGAGGACTTGTAGCTGACCTAAGTGGGCAGACCCATGAAATCTAGGACTTTTCTTTTGAAGTCCTAAGCAGCCTGCAATATTTATTAAGAGGGAGCTCAGAATAATCTCACCCCCCAGAATGTTTTTACAGTTGTGCAGATTATTATATATTAGGACAAGGGCCGTTTTTTCAGAAGTGTTGAGAGCACACAGCTCATATTGAAGTTAATGGTGCTCTCAGTGTCCCTGCAAATCAGGCCTTTAAACTCTGCAGTTAAACTAGGCGGGAAGTCAGGGCAACATCACTTTTCAAACAAACATTAAAGGCCTGATTCTTCGCTGCCTTGCTTCATTCACCTCCATGCAGAGGACACACAAAACTCCCAACCTGATATGCCATCTATTTACATGCACTTTGCACAAGAAAAGTTGACTACACAAAGTGCAAGGCTGTGGAGCATCAGGCCCTAAATATCAATTTCTTGCCATTGATATTTAGCCCTTACCTCTTCAAAGGGCTGTGCAAACATTAGCTAACCAACAATTAACCCTCACTATACTCCAGGAAGTATTGTCAGTGTTACAGAAGGAGACATTAAGAGGTTAAGTGACTTTCCCAATACCACACAGTAAGCCAGTGGAAAGGCAGGATTAGAACTCACAGCTGCCACTCAGCCATGCTGTGTCTTTCTCATCATACAGAACACTAAAGAGTGGATGGTGAATTGTCATGGGAGAACATTTCATTGATAGATGATAATACTGCCACACCCCCCCAGGGTCTTACTTCATTTCACCTACCTTCTGTTTAAGCTCTGTCAGCTGCTACTAGGTCAGATCTAGAACAGCATTGAGGGAGAACTGCCTACTAGTCAGCTCATTCTCTTTTATATGCTGCATTCTGGCTCCTCCTCTCCTATATACTGCAGGAGTTGAGCTCTACTCCTGTAGCGTGACAAAGCACAAAGAAAAGAAGGCCATTAGCAGTTAACCAGCAGCAGTAGCTCTTCCTTAAATTGGAGGAGGGGGCAGGAGCCATGGTTTGTTGCATGTTCAACCCCTGCTCAACCGGGGATAGGCTGAGTACAACAATACAGGTGTATTGCAACTGATTGGTTACACAGACTAGTGTTAAACTGGTGTCACCACCATGTGGGAACACTGTTAAATCAGTTTAGGTGTGGCTAAAATTGATGTAATTTACTTAATTTAAGGGCCTTAAATTAAGGGATTTAATTACATTGATTTAGTAACTGATTTAGTTGAATCTGCAATTTCTATGTGTAGACCAACCCTAAAACAATCAGCAGTGAAAAAATTAGCCATGTTGGCATTCACCATTCCAGTACCAGGCTTCTGAGTTAACACTCCATTGTGATGAATGAGATCAGTTCACACTTCTTTCAGACCTATTGTTATATCTGTTCTAGGCAGAGAAACTCAGTAGTGTCTCATTTTTCTAGCTCCCCCATTCCCTCTCCACTTCCCATGGGGTCCAAGAGGAGAAGTGAGGGAAAGAAGAAAAGTGGCTGACACTAGCTAAATTACCAACCTCTGAATGGGGATTATATGAAAAATATGTTGTTTTCAAGGTTTATATTATTTTTTGGCTACTGATTCAATATAACATTATTGTGGCTAGAAATTATTGCATTTAAAAAAAAATTATGAAAACTGGCTTTTTGAAGGAATTCAAGAGCTGGGGGGGAGGGGAGGGTTCTATTTCTTTTGGAATTTTTTCAACCAAACAAAATGTTTTGATAAGTATAGAGTTTTAATTGTGTGTATTTCTTAACATTATTTTTCCTCACTTTCCAGTGGGAGAAATTTTTTTTTAAAAACCAAAACTTCAATGAAACAAAAATGTAATTGGAAATTAAATGACATATTTTGTTTTATTCGAAAATTCCATGAAAAACTTCAGATAAAATGAATTTTTATCTCATTCAAACTTTTTCACAGAATATACTTACCTTATCTGACCAGTCGAATTGTGGCCCATCAACTTTTATTGAGGATATTGCTGTTGTTATAGATCAGTAATGAGGAAGGAGAGGAGAAAAGTGTGTACACAAAGGTGTCAAGTAAAATGCTTGTTATTACTTAATGCAAATCTAAGTTTAAATTTGCTCATGAAGACGCTTTAATGTGTTTGATTTGTATTCCCACCGTTTTTGTGGGTTTGTATTTAATTCTGCGATTTATGTGTACTGAAAATCCTCTTGAGTGTCAGGAGTCAGAGGTGGGACGTGGAAATATTGTACCTAAATGCCAAACTCTTCTCACAATCCCAGAGTAGCTGAGTGTTTCTGCTAAAGTTATCATCAGTGGAATAGTTAACAAAATTGACATTTAAATTCTCCTAACTATATTTCAGATTTAACACCCTATTGAGATGATTGAAGCAGTTCAAACCTCTTTTATACCCCCTTTCAGCAAATAACAGAATGTGCTTAAAGTTAAATATCTGCTTAAGTACTTTCTTGAATTGGGGCCTAAAAACTGTTGAGTCCTTCTATCTGCAAACTCAGGGGGTTTGTTTAAACTTTTATTTTTTTCAACATATTTAGTTAATATGTTTGACGACAAGGTCTGATTCTGATAATGAAAATGGAATAGTTTGGAAGAGTCTGCATAGAATCTCAGCTCTTCCTAGATATGCCAGAGGTAATTTTTACCACCCGGTTGTGTTTTCTTGCAATTGGCCAATTACATAATTTTACATTGATGTCTTTGTTGACTTTTAATACACAGATGTGTATATTTGGATTCACACCCATTAAAACCAACAAGTAGGAAGGTGATAAGGTTTCTTATTTGCACGTACTGATATCATCAGAGTTTACTGTAATTTAATTATGGCACAAAATTTCACTTTTATTTAGTATATGACAGATAAGAATCCATCTATATTTGAGATGTATAATAATACATCATTTAAGCTTATTTGCGACCATGAATGCACTCCACTAGACAAGATGAAAGCATAAAATATTCTTCCACCAGTTAGAAAATGTACTCACAAACCAAATCTCTTTAAAACATCCACCATGAATTATAGATCCACTCCACACACTCAAAAGCCTATTCTGAGAGACAGGTAAATAGTGGTGTCCCCCAGGAGTCTCTACTGGGCCCAGTCCTATTCATCATATTCATAAATGATCTGGAAAAAGGGGTAAACAATAAGAACATAAGAACGGCCGTACCGGGTCAGACCAAAGGTCCATCTAGCCCAGTATCCTGTCTACCAACAGTGGCCAATGCCAGGTGCCCCAGAGGGAGTGGACCTAACAAGCAATGATCAAATGATCTCTCTCCTGACATCCATCTCCATCCTCTGACAAACAGAGGCTAGGGACACCATTCCTTACCCATCCTGGCTAATAGCCATTAATGGACTTAACCACCATGAATTTATCCAGTTCTCTTTTAAACGCTGTTATAGTCCTAGCCTTCACAACCTCCTCAGGTAAGGAGTTCCACAAGTTGACTGTGCACTGCGTGAAGAAGAACTTGCTTGTATTTGTTTTAAACCTGCTGCCTATTAATTTCATTTGGTGACCCCTAGTTCTTGTATTATGGGAATAAGTAAATAACTTTTCCTTATCCACTTTCTCCACATCACTCATGATTTTATATACCTCTATCATATCCCCCCTTAGTCTCCTCTTTTCCAAGCTGAAGAGTCCTAGCCTCTTTAATCTCTCCTCATATGGGACCAGTTCCAAACCCCTAATCATTTTAGTTGCCCTTTTCTGAACCTTTTCTAGTGCCAGTATAGCTTTTTTGAGATGAGGAGACCACATCTGTATGCAGTATTCGAGATGTGGGAGTACCATCGATTTATATAAGGGCAATAATATATTCTCAGTCTTATTCTCTATCCCCTTTTTAATGATTCCTAACATCCTGTTTGCTTTTTTGACCGCCTCTGCACACTGCGTGGACATCTTCAGAGAACTATTCACGATGACTCCAAGATCTTTTTCCTGACTCGTTGTAGCTAAATTAGCCCCCATCATATTGTATGTATAGTTGGGGTTATTTTTTCCAAGTGCATTACTTTACATTTATCCACATTAAATTTCATTAGCCATTTTGTTGCCCAATCACTTAGTTTTGTGAGATCTTTTTGAAGTTTGGCACAGTCTGCTTTGGTCTTAACTATCTTGAGCAGTTTAGTATCATCTGCAAACTTTGCCACCTCACTGTTTACCCCTTTCTCCAGAACCTTTATGAATAAGTTGAATAGGATCGGTCCTAGGACTGACCCTTGGGGAACACCACTAGTTACCCCTCTCCATTCTGAGAATTTACCATTAATTCCTACCCTTTGTTCCCTGTCTTTTAACCAGTTCTCAATCCATGAAAGGACCTTCCCTTTTATCCCATGACAGCTTAATTTACGTAAGAGCCTTTGGTGAGGGACCTTGTCAAAGGCTTTCTGGAAATCTAAGTACACTATGTCCACTGGATCCCCCTTGTCCACATGTTTGTTGACCCCTTCAAAGAACTCTAATAGATTAGTAAGACACGATTTCCCTTTACAGAAACCATGTTGCCTATTGCTCAGCAGTTTATGTTTTTCTCCGCCGCCACCACACAGCACGGAGCACCAGGTCAGGCCGGGCTCTACAGTTGCACTGCCCCAGGAGCTCACAGCCCCGCCACCCAGAGCATTGTGCTGGCGGCAGAGCAAGCAAGCTGAGGCTGCGGGGGATGGGGGACAGCAGGGGAGGGGCGGGGGGCTAGCCTCCCAGGCCAGGAGCTCGGGAGACGGGCAGGATGGTCCCACAGGCCGGATGTGGCCTGCGGGCCATAGTTTGCCCACCTCTGGTCTAGATAATACTTAGCTCTACCATGAATGTAGGGGACTGGACTAGATGACCTCTCAAGGTCCCTTTCAGTTCTATGATTCTATGAACTTGGAGTCATAGTGGATAGTTCTCTGAAAACATCTACTCAATGTGCAGCGGCAGTCAAAAATGCGAACAGAATGTTGGGAACCATTAAGAAAGGGATAGCTAATAAGACAGAAAATATCATATTGCCTCTATATAAATCCATGTATGCCCACATCTTGAATATTGCGTGCAGATGTGGTCACCCCATCTTAAAAAAGATATATTGGAATTGGAAAAGGTTCAGAAAAGGGCAACAAAAATGATTAGGGGTATGGAATGGCTGCGAGTCATATGAGGAGAGATTAATAAGACTGGGACTTTTCAGCTTGGAAAAGAGACGACTAAGGCAGGATATGATAGAGGTCTATAAAATCATGACTGGTGTGAAGAAAGTAAGTAAGGAAGTGTTATTTACTCCTTCTCATAACACAAGAACCAGGTTTCAGAGTAGCAGCCGTGTTAGTCTGTATCCGCAAAAAGAACAGGAGTACTTGTGGCACCTTAGAGACTAACAAATTTATTTGAGCACAAGAACCAGGGGTCACCAAATTAAATTAATAGGCAGCAGGTTTAAAACAAACAAAAGGAAGTATTTTTTCACACAATGCACAGTCAACCTGTGGAACTCCTTTCCAGAGTATGTTGCGAAGGCCAAGACTATAACAGAGTTCAAAAAAGAACTAGATAAGTTCATGGAGGATAGCTATTAGCCAGGATGGGCAGGAACTAGGCAAATACAATTTAGTGGGTGCATAACTGGCTGGATAACCGTACTCAGAGAGTTGTTATTAATGGTTCCCAATCCTGCTGGAAAGGCATAACAAGTGGGGTTCCGCAGGGGTCTGTTTTGGGACCAGCTCTGTTCAATATCTTCATTAACGACTTAGATATTGGCATAGAAAGTAGGCTTATTAAGTTTGCAGATGATACCAAACCGGGGGGGATTGCAACTGCTTTGGAGGACAGGGTCATAATTCAAAATGATCTGGACAAATTGGAGAAATGGTCTGAGGTAAACAGGATGAAGTTTAACAAAGACAAATGCAAAGTGCTCCACTTAGGAAGGAAAAATCAGTTTCACACATACAGAATGGGAAGAGACTGTCTAGGAAGGAGTACGGCAGAAAGGGATCTAGGGGTTATAGTGGACCACAAGCTAAATATGAGTCAACAGTGTGATGCTGTTGCAAAAAAAGCAAACATGATTCTGGGATGTATTAACAGGTGTGTTGTGAGCAAGACACGAGAAGTCATTCTTCCACTCTACTCTGCTCTGATTAGGCCTCAGATGGAGTATTGTGTCCAGTTCTGGGCACCGCATTTCAAGAAAGATGTGGAGAAATTGGAGAGGGTCCAGAGAAGAGCAACAAGAATGATTAAAGGTCTTGAGAACATGACCTATGAAGGAAGGCTGAAAGAATTGGGTTTGTTTAGTTTGGAAAAGAGAAGACTGAGAGGGGACATGATAGCAGTTTTCAGGTATCTAAAAGGGTGTCATGAGGCGGAGGGAGAAAACTTGTTCACCTTAGTCTCTAAGTATAGAACAAGAAGCAATGGGCTTAAACAACAGCAAGGGAGGTTTAGGTTGGACATTAGGAAAAAGTTCCTAACTGTCAGGGTGGTTAAACACTGGAATAAATTGCCTAGGGAGGTTGTGGAATCTCCATCTCTGGAGATATTTAAGAGTAGGTTAGATAAATGTCTATCAGGGATGGTCTAGACAGTATTTGGTCCTGCCATGAGGGCAGTGGACTGGACTCAATGACCTCTCGAGGTCCCTTCCAGTCCTAGAATCTATGAATCTATGAAATGGTGTCCCTAGCCTCTGTTTGCCAGAAACTGGGAATGGGCGACAGGGAATGGATCACTTGATGATTACTTGTTCTGTTCATTCCCTCTGGGGCACCTGGCATTGGCCACTGTTGGAAGACAGGATACTGGGCTAGATGGACCTTTGGTCTGACCCAGTATGGCCATTCTTATGTTCTTATGCATCTGTGTCAGATTCCTGGGGAAACTGAGCTATGTGTGCAATTGTTAACTATTGCTGTTAGTATTATTTTCAACCTATCAGCCAGTTTTTAAGTGGAGATCCTAACATGCCTTTCGGCAGTGAGAAGTGACTGTGTGAAAACAGCATTATGGTGTATTCCATACTTTTGTCTCTTGGTGATTCCCTAGAAAATTTGTCCGTGGAGCAGTATATTGTTATGAATATTTCCAGTAATAAATTTACATTTATTTCCAGGTATTTATGTAGTACCCCCTTTCATAACAGTATTAAGACTTTATTTAAAAAGTTCAACTTTTTCCTCATTTTTAGTAGCTTTACTTGGGATAGGTTTATTTTCCACCTCTTGAATTATATTTATTCTTATTAAGAACTTTTGATTACTGCTGGGTATGACAAAGGTCCTCCCTACAGCCTCCCCAGATTTCCAGAGAAGTACTAAACAACAGATGCAGTTTTATTTTGACTTTTTCTGAAATAAATATTTGTTGTCATAAAATTTCCTCCCGAGACATGGAATCATTAAGACCTGTTATTGTGGGTTCCTGTACCTCACCCACCATTCTAGTATCCAAAGCATCTTTTTTTTTCTGTCGGTGTTTATACAAATAAATGCATGCTTCTTAGGCCCTGATCCTGTGTGTGATCCAGCAAGGCAGTCTGATATAGTGACAGATCCAAACTTCTCCAGAGTTCAGAGGTATTTGGACCTGAGAGTTTGATACAGGACCATGATTTGTTATCACTTCCCCTCTGATTAGCTCATCTGGATCCGCCACACCCATTCATTCTAGTTATGACCATAGCAACAAGTTTGAATTCTTGAATGAGAGTAACGTAAGCTCAAAATTGTATCTAATTTTTTTGAACTGATTAAGAGCCTGATTCTGTCCTGACTCCAGTGCAAATCTGAGGATATTGAGCATCTCGCAGGAGAAGCTCAGCACCTTTATCCTTGAATGTTCCACATATGGTCTTTCAGATACATTGTTTAGTGAACAGTTAACATTCAAGGCTGCCTGGATGATCTTATTTCAGTTTAAACCAGGTTTTTGGTTTAGTTTAAGTTGACAAGGCACAGGTTTAAGCTTAAACCAAAAATAAGCCATTCTTAAATAGGAGTGTCCACAAAGGCATCTACACTGCTTTCACTAAATCAGCGTTCATACCCCTCTGTAATCACTGTGTTGTTCTTTCCTTCTCAAGTTCCTCCATGATCTATCTGAGGGCTGGTCTACACTAACGCTGTAAGTCAATGCAAGTTATGCTACTTCAGTTACGTACAATCGACTTACAGCGGTGTCTACACCGCACTATGTCGATGGGAGGGCGTCTCCCATCAACATGGCTTCCATCTTTCGGGGAGATGGAGTACAGAGGTTGACGGGAGAGCACTCTCCCATCAACTTAGCGTGTCTTCACCAGATCCGCTAAATCGACACCGCTGCATCAATCACAGCAGTGCCAAGTTAGCTGGTAGTGTAGACATGGCCTGAGAAACTGCCCCTCTTCTAAAGCTATGTCATCACTGCCAAAAAGGTGTGGGGGCAGGGGAAGGAAATTACAGAGAGATCACTGACACTCCATGGTTATCTCACTGTAAAGTCTTAGTGAAGACAAAGCACCTGTACTGTTTATAGTGCAGTAGCTAGGCAAGGGTACTGGGTTGACCTCAACCTAGTTTACCTCCTGGTACAACTTCAGAGCCTTGTCTCCACCATGACTTTACAGCAGGATAGTTAATGTGTGATTGTTGTCTAGCACATGGTGAAAACACATAGTTTTTTAGCAGAGAAGGCAAAGCCCAAGAGTTTGTCTGCATTAGTGATTTTTGCGGGGGGCTGTAGCTGTATTGATTCACACCCCCAATGTAGATGCTCTGCATAGGTGCATAACGGGGCTTCCCCCAGTATGACACCAGGTTTGGTCAAACCAGTGTGAACCCCACTTTAAACCAATGCAATGCCTCTAGATTGGGGATAGCACTGGGAGAGCTACATCCAAAAATCCCTAGTGTAGGCAGGCCAAGTCATTTACAGTGTCTGATGTGTGACTGGGCTAAAAGCAGCAGGAGAGGTGTGGGTTGTCAAATTCTGGAGGTGTGGTTTCCACGTTAATTTCTGAGGCTTCTCAGTCACTGCAGCAATCATTCCTATCTTCAGCTTCATCACTTGGGTGACTTTATCTGTGATTTGCTGTCTTTAGGCATTCTGTGAGCACTCAGGAACCATGCTGGCTTCAGATTTCTGCCGCGTGGCCTCCGTTCCTTCTGAACTGCTGCTCTGTCTTAGTCTCCATCATACCTGCGACTCTGTTTATTTTTTCAGTCCTGACCAACCACTTGTCCTCTAGAGACAACTCCCTACTACTTGAAGTAAGATATTTATAAGCTGTGTGTGACACAGGAACCTCTTGGTGCCAAATGGCACAGGGCATGGGGGTGGGAGGACATAGGGGTTTACAGGAATCCCCTGGGCCTGTCTACATAATAGTGCACCAAAGGGTGGCGTGTGAGGTCACTACCAACAGCCAGTACTGCACTGCTCATCCTAGTCATTGCAAAATGTCTGTATCTATCTACACTGGAAATTATGTTCTTAAAGTTTTGAAGTTAAAGGCAAATCAGCAGGAGGTGACCAGCCCTGGATGGATTCTGTTCAGGCAGGGGATAGGCGACACTTCTCTCTGTGTGTCTAGGCAGGTGTGTATTGTGCATCTCACAATTTAAGCCTATCTGCATGTGGAACCAGATGCTAATTAAAAGAGAGGGAGGCCACAGGGAAGATCAATCAACAGGGTGTGTCCTCTTTATGAATAAAGATCAAAGGACTGTTCTGATATATCTAGGATTGCAAAAAGGCACAGGGGATCTTTCTACTGAGAAGACAGGAGGATAATGTGATGTCTCATGAATAGAAGATAACAGCCAAACCTGGCTGTAATATATTGGAAGGATTTTGGGTGAGTGTGACATATACAGGATACAAGCTAGACTAGTGAGTAGCTATGTCCCCTGCCCTCTCACCTGGGGTGCCCTTTACACTGCTTTGCTGTTGTTGTTTCCACTCCTGGATTGCTCACAAACAGCCTCTAGCATGTAAGTCACTCCCAGCTATGTCAATGCACTTGCAAACTGCCAGTCACAGTGAGGCTTTTACCAGCTTGAAATATATCGCAGGGCGACATCAGCACACTCCCTCATTTCCCCCCAGAAGTGTGTGTCATGCACTGCAAGGCCTTATCCTAGACAATACAAGTGCAGATCATGTTCATCATTTTATTAACAAGATTTGTGCATATTCTTTCTGTTATCCCAAGTGGAGTTTCCCCAGACACTTCCATTCAAACATACTGGGTTAGATAAAACAATAAAACAAGCTTATTAACTACAAAGAGATTTTAAGTGAACACAAGTAATGAGGCCTAAATGTCAGAATTGGTTACAAGTAAAATAAAAGTAAAACACAATTAGTGTCTAACTTAAACTGGGGTAAATTGAAAGCAGTCTCTCTCAGCAATTCTCCTGGTGGAAAGAAGTTCAGACAGGATTCCGCCCTTCCAGTCCAACGCTGCTTCTTTTGTTCCTCAGGTGTTGTGACTGCAGTGGCAGAGAGAAGGGAGGGATCATTTGGGGTGTGTGCCCCTCCTTTTTATAGTCCTCTCCCTTCTTTGAGAAAAATCTCCAGCTGGGAACATGGTGACCGACAGACCCTGTGGCTGGAAACTCTGTGCTATTTCTGTGCTTAGATGTAGATTTCTTGCCCATGTCCCTCTTCCTGCCAATGAATAGCCACTTAGAAGGTGATGGCCCATTTGACCTTGTTCACACCTGGCTGAGGCATCAGTTTATCCTTTGTCTCTGAGGAACTGGTCTGACCACTCCCCGGATTTGGAATGTGCTTTAGTAACTGTGGTTGTATAAAAGAAAGGTCACCATGTTTACACTGATGTATCACACTGTTGTGATAAATCTTGTACAAAGTATGCCACTTTATTATTGGAAAAGTTATAATCTGCTAACCACGATTATCCTGTCTCTATGCATGTATCATCATTGTATGTTAAGTTATGAAATGTTGCTAGGTGTTTATATCTCAAACCTGTTGTGTTTCTGGATAACACCCCCAACACAGATTTACATCAAGACTAGCCAGCCATTAAAGACAATCAGCTTTTCCAGGGACCCCTCCTGAGGTCTCTTCAGGCAGCACATAGGCAATGAATGCCTCATGACTCAGCAAGGCACAGGTGACCCAGGACTCCATGTTTGTACCAGTAACTTTCCATGCACCTGGACTAAGAGGTATAAATTGCAGACTATGACATCATTCTTAGTTTTCAGTCCTGCTCCATTTTTCTGGACTGTGATTTTCAAACAAGAAGGAAGATTTAAACAAAGGACTGTTTTTTTTGGGTGATCCAGAAACACTTATTGCAAGTTAGCAGAATTACTGTCACTTCTATTATACTGACCTACAGACTCTGAAATCGATTGTAATGTATATGATTCCTTTAACCATTTAATAATGCTCTGTCTTTTAAAAATAAATAAATCTTTAGTTAGTTTACTAAAGTTTGGCTGCAGTGTGGTATTTTGTAATATCTTGAAAGTACATGTTGACCTGAGGGTGAGTGTATGATTCTTTGGGATTGGAATGTATGGTAGAGTTTGGTTTTAATAACCTTTCATCACTAAGTCCAGTAGTCTGGGTGGTAACCAGGGGCTGGAGTGCGTAGGGGACTGTTGTGTGGCTCTCTGTGAACTAGTGTAGTTCTACAAGAGCTCACTGTTGTTACTGGCTTGGTAAGATCTTAGAATAGAATATACCACCAGTTTTGGAGTGTCTGCCCTGTTTCCTATAGTCTGTCCTGAATTTGGCATTCTCAGCTGTGACCCGAATCAGGAAAAATGTGACAGTAATGCCATACAGTGAAATCTTATAACTTTACGTACAATGTTGCCACACATTTTACTAGGACAAAATAATGATCAGCAAATTATGAGTATTCAAATGATACCTCACAAGGCATACTTTGTACAAAGATTTTTACAATAGTGTGCAAGGGCTGACTACAGGGGCACAGACTGTCAAAGTGAACTTTTACACTATATGACATGATAGTGCCTTGTTAGTTAAGTTTAGGCTCCAGAAAGCATGTTATGATTTTATTTTATATGTAACCATTTCTTTCTGTTATTTCTACTTGCTTGTTCGCAAACCTCTGTTCTTTGTTAAATAAACGTCTTGTTTTTACTACAAACATATCTAAGATATATACAGATTTCTGAAATACTTCCAGTTCCATGTACAGGGTCAGGAAGACAGGCAGAACTGCAGGATCTTAATGTATGGATGAGTCTATAATATTGGTCATCAGGAAATGGGGAACATTTTGGGAAAGGAGGACGCTCTCCAGGAAGGATGGGCTCCATCTAAATCAGAATGGAACCAGGCTGATGGCATGTCAAATTAAAAAGGTTGCAGAGAATTTTTTTAAACTAGGGCCTGGGGGAAAGCTGACTGGTGCAGAGGAGCACACGGTGTGGGCAGCATATCCCCTAGGGGTGAATTTATTAAAGAGGGAACTCTAAGGATAGGAAAGAAGTTGGCAAAAGTACAGGTAGGAGCTAGTGAGGAACAGTCAAACATTTAATATAATACAGGAAGGCAAGCAACTGAATATTGATAACATGTACAAATGCTTATATACAAATGCTAGAAGTCTAGATACTAAGATGGGTGAACTAGAGTGCCTGGCATTAAATGAGGATATTGATATAATAGGCATTGTAGAAACTTGATGGCACTTGATGGTAATCAATGGGACATGATAGTACCAGAGAACCAAACATATAGGAATGGTAGAGTAGGTTGTGCTGCTGGGAGACTGGCATTATATGTGAAAGAAAGCATAAAGTCATAGAAAGTACAAATCTTAGAAGACTCAAACTGTACCATAGAATCTGTGGGGATAGAAATTCCATATTTGTACAATGAGAGTGTAGCAGCAGGAATATGCTACCAACCACCTGACCAGGATGGTGACAATAACTGTGAAATGCATGGGAAGATTAGAGAGGCTTCAAAGGCAGAAAATGCAACAACAATGGGTGATTTCAACTATCCTCATACTGACTGGGTACATGTCACCTCAGGACGCGATGCAGAGATAAAATTTCTTGACACCATAAATGACTATTTCTTGAAGCAGCTTGTCATGGGACGCACAAGTGGAGAGGCAATTCTTGATTTAGTCCTAAGTGGAACACACGATCAAATCCAAGAGGTGAACATAGCTGAACCACTCAATAATAGTGATCTTAATGCAGTGGTTCTCAAACTGGGGCCGCCGCTTGTGTAGGGAAAGCCCCTGGCGGGCCGGGCCGGTGTGTTTACCTGCCGGGTCCACAGGTTCGGCCGATCGCGGCTCCCACTGGCCGCGGTTCGCTGTTCCAGGCCAACTGGGGCTGCGGGAAGCTGCGGCCAGCAAATCCCTTGTCCCGCGCTGCTTCCCACAGCACCCATTGGCCTGGAGTGGCAAACCGCAGCCAGTGGGAGCCACGATCGGCCGAACCTGCGGACCCGGCAGATAAACAAACTGGCCTGGCCCGCCAGGGGCTTTCCCTACACAAGCAGCGGCCCCAGTTTGAGAACCACTGCCTTAATGTAACTAAATGTAACATCCTTGTAGGGGGAACAACGCCAAAGAAACCTATCACTGTAGCATTTAACTTCAAAAAGGGGAATTGTACAAAAATGAGGAAGCTAGTTAAACGGAAATTAAAAGGAACAGTCACAACGGTGAAATGCCTGCAAACTGCATGGAGACTATTTAAAAACTCCACCATAAAGGCTCAGACTAAATGTATACAAACAAATAAAGAGTACAAAAAAGCCAGTAGAGGTTATTATTACTAAATTATTTATTCAACACTAATGAATTCAGCACTGCACAGCATACACAGCCTGAGCAGTTCCAGCCCCCAGATGTTTATATTCCAAGAAAGATAGACACTCCATAGACAGGATGCACTGAGAAGCCCAAGGAGTGAATATGTAGGATGTTTACACAAACAAACACACATACAGGCTGGCAGGACTCCGGAGATCTGGGTTCAATTCTTGGTCTGCCACAGACTGCCTGTGTGACCTTGGGCAAGTCACTTCATCTCTCTATCCCCCATCTGGGGATAATAATATTTCCTTTCTCCCACTGTGTGTCTGTCTTGTCTGTTTAGATTGTAAGCTCTTTGGGGGCAGGGACTGCCTCTTTCTGGGAGTGTCTACAGTGCCTTGCACAATGGGGCTGCAATTGTGGTTGGTACCTTTATGCAGTACTGTAATAATTATTAAATTATAATACAAATTCCTTTCTAATGATGCTCCTGGCATGGTGGAGGAGCAGTGGATGCAAGAACAGTGTGGGTTTGACAGCTCATGTCAGTCATCCATTGTCATAGTAACAAGATGACAATATGACTGGTAAAACTAATAAAAATTTGATCTGTCTCACCTTTGGTTACTAAGTTGTACTGTCCCTCCCTCCCTCTCCCACTCCCATCCCCTGCAAAAGGTGCCGCAATCCAAAATCCCTTGATCCAAACACACTCAGAGAGCTGGAACCGGAGCCAAACACCATGGCTCGGGCCCATCTACCTCTGTTTTTAAGATGTGCATTTCAGTTGCAGTCATGTCCCTAATGGCCATGTGTCCCCATCACAAAACCCACCTCAAGTGGTTCTGATGGTCCCTCTTTGCTGCAGTGGCTGGGCTGGCATTTCACGAGCATCAGTAACTGGTAATTAAAGTTGTGGTGTGATGAGGCATTGGACAGGGCCAGCCCTAGGGAAAATGGCACCCTGGGTGAATTTATATTTTGGCATCCGTGGCCCCCATGGACGCAGTGCCCCCCATTGCTCCTAGCCCCTATAGGCACCCCATTCCTCCTTTGCCCCTAACCCTTGCACTCCCCCCCTTCTCCCCTAGACCCTACACTGCCTCCTTCACACCCCTCCTGCACCCACATGGTGAAACTGACCTGGATGTACAGAGCAGTTGGCATTGCTGCTCTCTCCTCCCCGCCCCCAGACGCTGCTCCTCCATGCACCCCTAGGGGGCTGTGAGGGGGGAGCGAGGAGCGAGGTCAGGGTTCCTTGCATCCTGGTCACTTTCCCCACTTGGGCTGCGGGGGAGGGCAGAGTGCAGCAGCTCCTGATGCTTGCCTCACTGCACAGCCCAGGTGGGGAAAGTGACATGGATACACAGAGCGCTTGGTGTTGCTCCTCACTCCCCCCTCACAGCCCCCTAGGGGGCATGGAGGAACATTAGGGCAGAGGTGGGCAAACTACGGCCTGCGGACCACATCCGGCCTGCAGGACCGTCCAGCCTGGCCCTTGAGCTCCCAGCCGGGGAGGCTAGCACCTGCCCCTCCCCCGCTGCCCCCCCCCCCCCCACGCAGCATCAGCTCGCCGTGCCGCCAGCGCTCTGCGCGGCAGGGCTGCGAGTTTCTGATGGGCAGCGCGGCTGCAAAACTTGGCGGCGGCATGGCTGGCTCCGGCCGGGTGGCACGGCTGCCAGTCCTGGTGCTCTGAGCGGCATGGTAAGGGGGCTGGGAGCGGGGGGGTTGGATAAGGGGCAGAGGGTTCCAGGGGGCAGTCAGGGGACAGGGAGCAAGGGGTGGTTGGATGGGGCAGAGGTTCTAGGGGGGGCGGTCAGGGGATGATGAATGGGAGGGTTGGATAGGCGTGGGAATCCCAGGGGGCCTGTCAGGGGGCAGGGGTGTGGATAGGGGTCAGGGCAGTCAGGGGACAGGGAGCAGGGGGGTTGGATGGGGGTGGAGTCCCAGTGGGGCGGTTAGGGGCAGGGGATCCCGGGAAGGGGCGGTCAGGGGACAAGGAGCAGGGGGGTTGGATGGGTCAGGAGTTCTGAGGTGGGCAGTCAGGGGGCGGGAAGTGGGAGGGGGCAAATAGGGGGTGGGGGCCAGGCTGTTTGGGGAGGCACAGCCTTCCCTACCGGGCCCTCTGTAATGTTTTGGAACCCTGATGTGGCCCTCAGACCAAAAAGTTTGCCCATCCCTGCATTAGGGGCGTGAGCTGTATCTGTGTGTCAACATGTTCCTCCACCGGGAGGAAGGGGGGAGAAATCTGCGTGTCCCCCCACGCGCTGCTCCCCAGGGAGCAGTCTCTGACACTACACCAGCAGCGTGCACCTCTGTCCTTGTGCACAGCGCCCGCTGGACCACCCCTAAGGCTGGCCCTGACTTGGAGGGTGCGTTTTGGAGTGTCTGGGGGGTAGGGAGAGTTACCTCACACTGATTCCCCAACAGGGCCATGCTCAATTGCCTACAAGAATGTAAATTCGTAACTCTGCTGGACACTAAAGAACACGGCCTTAGAGACACTGGTTTTATGGCTCATTACAACAATTCGGAACACACCCTGCTGCCCGCTAATCCTCTATTGCTCACTTCATTAAGCCTTTTATCCTTAACAATCTGTCCCACCTTGGATTCAGCTCAGACACTGTCTGGTTGCCATCCCCAGACCTGAGGCAGAGCTCTGTGAAGCTTGAAAGCTTGTCCCTTCCCCCAAGTCGGTCCAATAAGAGATATTGCCTCACTCGCCTTGCTGATTTGTTTACTCATTGCTGAAACGACAGCTATTTCTCCTCCCGAATTTTCTAAGGAGGAGAAAAGGGAAAAAAACCCACAAACGATTCTGACCTGCTCGACTTTAGGATTAAATCCAAGGGCGGGAATTGGGGGCTGCCCACCTTGCGCAGGGCTATTGTTTCAGGCTGGTATTTTCAACAGGGCCTAACAGAGTTATGCGCCCAATTTCCCACGGACACGCAATGGGCTCGGAGTAGCTAATACCCACAGGCACCTTTTTGAAAGTCCCTGCTTCAGGCTTTGCAGATTCAGGAAGGGCCTGATCCAAAGACCATTGAAGCCAATGGATTTTTAATGGGTTCTGGTTCAGGCTCTAAATCATGGACTTTAAGGCCAGAAGGGGACCATCATAATCAGCTAGTCTGAGCTCCTGCACATTGCAGGCCACAGAACCTCACCCACCCACTCCTGTAATAGACCCCTAACTTCTGGTTGAGTTACTGACGTCCTCAAATCTTGATTCATAGACTTCAAATTACAAAGAATCCACCATTTACACTAATTCAAACCAGATCCTGGCCTCACACCCCAAGTCAGCACAGCATCATATTATACTGGGAGGGCTCTATGCAGAAGGGCTTTTTTTTTTTTTCCCCCTTCCTTCATTTAGATCTTAAATTCTTCAGAAAACGGCAGATTTTTCATAACCTCCCCCAACCCCCACAGAATGCCCAGAAATCCCACCCAGGCAGATTCCTGGTGCCCTTGGAGTCTGTTGGTTTGGGGAGCAGGCGAGGATACACCCAGTCTGCGGTGGTGCAGGAGGCCAAATACTGGCACTTTGCCAACTGCCTTAATGACATCCCATCAGCAACCTTGAGCTGAGAGAAGGAGAGAGGCTGAGATCCTCCTCCCTAAGCATCTCCTGGAGGGATTGTTCTTGTTCACTACTGTTAGTGAGACACCGCTACCAGCAAGGAGAGACCGAGAAGGGGAGTTCTCCTTAGAGCTGCAAAAGATTCACTGTGGTCGCACAAAAGGAATAAAGGCAGCAGCCAGCTGTCAAAAGGCTGGTGTACTGTACAATACAGGTGAGGCCCCCCCCCACCTCCTTGTGCTCACACTGATGCATACATTGCTGCCAGATCCATGTCAGCGAAGGTGACCATACATCCTGTTTTGGCTGGGACAGTCCCTTTTTAAAGCCCTGTCCCAGCCGTCCCAACTTTTTTGGCAAAAGTGGGCATTTGTCCTGTTTGCCAAAAAAGTGGGGTGTAGTACGTAGGAATGTGCAGGGGGTTAGCGGAGATGCCAGCTCCATGCAGGGGGGAGGCAGGGCTGTGGGGAAGAGTGGCAGGAAGGGTTTCAGCATGCGGGGGCAGGCAGGGCTCAAAGTGACCAGCAACAGCCTTGAGCGAGGGGCCGGCAGAGTTTGAGCGACCAGACAGCCTCCCAGGGGTGAGGGGGGCCCTTGAGCAATCAGCAACAGTCTCACTGGGGGACGGACACGTCGGCTGATCAGCTGGGGGGGGGGGGGGGGAGGCGGCTTGAGCCAGCCCCACGTGGTGTCCCATTTTCCCTTTGAGAAATATGGTCACCCTAATGTCAGCACATGCACTGATTACAGTGGGGAGGAGAGGTTACCGATGGTTATCACTGCACCTTGATCGCACTGAACTCACAAGGGTTTAATGAAATTAAACAGATTTCTTCCTGCATCCAGCATTTATTTCAAGTTTCCCAGGGTCAGTGGACACACTAATAAACTCAACAAACTCATCCCTGCACCCTCCCCCCCGAAACACCCGCCCCCCCCAAGCCCTTATAGAAAGCCTTCCAATCACCCTGACAGTTCATCAGAAACCGGAGGTATCTTGCATCATCCTCTGCATCTCCCTCTGGTTTCCTTCCCTTTTCATTCTGTGTCCCTGTTGCTATTTGTGAAAGGCTGGAAGGGGAGTTTTGGGAGGGGCGGGGGATGTAGGGCAAGCTGGAAGCATGTCTTCTGCTGGTCGGTGGACAGCTCATAGCAGTGTGGCGGTGAAGAGTCATTCTCACTGCCGAGGGTTGTGACAGGACTTTCCTGTCGCAACAGTAAAGGGAGCAGGTTCTTGGCAGCCACCTTTTGCTTTCCTTGAGTATCCAAGCAACACTACCAGCAAGCGCTCGGAGCGTAGAGGCCCAAAGCAGGGAGGGCTCAGCAACCGGGGAGGCTGTGAGGTCTGGTAACTGAATCTGCCAGTGGGAAAGACAAGCCTCATCTCACTGTTTAAGGCTTGGGTAAGAATTACTGGTGGCAACTCTTCCAAGGGGAGCAACTCTCAGAACTGGGTGGTTGTGCATGGAACCAGGCCCCCCCGGAAGGGCCTCGTCATATTACATTACATAGGGTTACCATATTTCAGCAAGCAAAAAAGAGGATGGAATGAGCTCCGCCCCTGTCCTGCACTAGCCCCTTCCACTCCCTCCAACTTCCCGCCCCCCTCAGAACCCCCAACCCTCCCCCCGCTCCTTGTCCCCTGACTGCCCCCTCCTGAGACCCTCCCCCCATCCTAACTGGTCCCCTAGGACCCTACCCCCTACCTGTCCCCTGACTACCCCAACCCTTATCCACACCCCCACCCCCAGACAGACCCCTGGGACTCCCACGCCCCATCCAAGCACTCCCCACCCCCTGACAGCCCCCCCCCAGAACTCCCGACCCATCTAAACCCCTCTGCTCCATGTCCCCTGACTGCTCCGATCCCTCTCCCCACCCCTGCCCCCTGACAGCCCCGCCCCCAGAACTCCCAACCCCGCCCCCCCGCTCCTTGTCCCCTGACTATCCCTCCTGGGACCCCTGCTCCTAACTGCCCTCCAGAACCCCACCCCCTACCTAAGCCTCCCTGTTCCTTGTCCCCTAACTGCCCCCTCCTGAGACCCTACCCCCTACCTGTACCCTGACTGCCCAAAACCTTATCCACCCCCCCAAAAAAAGCCCCCCCCCCCAGAACTCCTGACCCCCCCCCTGCTCCCTGTCTCTTGACTGCCCCCTCCAGAACCTCCCTGCCCCTTCTCCGACCCCCTGGCCCCCTTACCTTGCTGCTCAGAACAGCGTGTGCTGGGCAGCAGGGGAGGAGGAGCGGGGGAGGAGCTCCAGACTGCAGGAGGCCGGATGCGAAGGGCCGGCTGGCAATCTGCGAATGCAGGGAGGGAGGGAGGGAGGGAGTGCTCTCAGCTGCAGGGGGGAGGAGGGGCTCTCTCTGGCTGTCGGAGCCCCATGTAAGTGGCACCATCCGGCCGGCTGCCCTGTTAGCCACGCGCGCTGTGCATGGTGGGGAAGTCCGGACATTTACAAATTCCCCCCGGACGCTATTTTTAACTCAAAAAGCCGGACATGTCCAGGGGAATCCGGACGAATGGTAACCCTACATTACAGCAGGTACTACACAGTTTGATGCTGAACATGATTAATCAGGGCAGGAGAGCAGCCCTTTATGGCTCATTCCTTGCCAAATGCCCACAAGTTCCCATTCAGACACAGTGAACTCTTAAACAGGCTCAGACATTGAGCAAGGATCCTGCCGCTCTCCCAGACATCATGCTAGAAACAAGACAAATGGACATACATTCCGGGCACTTGGGGCCAATTTCACCCCTGCTGTAACTCCATTAACTTCAGTGGAGTTACACCACAGATGACTTTGACCCGTGGATACACAACAGGTATGAAACCTGGACCTGCAGTGGCTGGGCTGGCATTTCACGAGCATCGGTGACTGGTAATTAAAACCGTGCTGTGATGAGGCACCTGGAGGGTGCATGTTGGAGAGTCTGGAGGGTAGGGAGAGTTACCTCACACTGATTCCCCAAGGGGGCCAGACTAATTGGCTCCTGTGCCTCTGATAATGATGTAAACGCCACAGGCATTGATAACAGAGGAAGGTGTGAGGGAGAGGGCAGAGGAGAAGGACAAGGGAGAAGGAAGTGAAAAGCCCGAATGTGCTGGGACTGGAAGTCTACAGAACAAAGAGATGGTGCCTCCAAAACAGAAGAGGGAGGAGCCAGAGGAGGGTAAAGAAGAATTGAAAGACCTGCCTGCAGCAGGAAAGGCATAGCACTTGGGCTTGGGTCCAGATCCTCAGCTGGTGTAAATCAATTTAGCATGGGGCTTTTGTACCCGTTGAGGATCTGCTCCTCAAGCTTTTTAGTGGGCCATTTTTCTTTAGCCCCTCCCATCAGAGGATTGCAAAACTCCTTACAGATAGCCATGCATTGTGCCTCACTACATCCCACTGAAACGGCTATTACTGAGAGTCCCTTGAATGCCGCAAAGCCCAGGTTGACAAATATTCAAACTGGAATTCAGAACAGCTGTTTGGTTTAGGCCACCTTCATGCCCTTATTGTTAGCGATGTGTGATCGTTGGGCTTTTGTTTGCCTGAATGTTTGTTTGGAGGGAATGGCTGTTCTTTAAACAATCAACTATTTGCATGGGAACAAGGAAATTATGCTCCTCATTATGTTATTCTCCTGTTTAAAACCTCACCCAATGAGGAAGCAAGCACAATGCTACATGACTTAAGCGTGAGTTGTCACGGAGCTAAAACACTAGCTATAAAGAAGAGCTCTGTGTGCCTGTGGCTCGAAAGCTTGTCTCTCTCACCAACAGAAATTGGTCCAGTAAAAGCTATCACCTCCCCCGCCTTGGCTCTCCAACATCCTGGGACCTACACAACTACAAACAAAACTGCATACAAGTAGTAAGGTGTCAGAATGAAAGAGTTCACAGCCAGACTTTTTTTTCTCTTTACAAATCATTCCTGCTGTGATCTTGATTTTTTGCAGTATATGCGTTGTTCACAAAGCGTTTTTAGTAAATGAACCAAAAATTGATTATTTGTAGGTGAGCCAAAGTCACTCTGCCTTCGTGTTTATAATTCTTTGTACTTAAACTGAACTTTAGGTCTTATCATAAGCTAAGGCCTTGTCTACACTGGCAAGTTTCTGCGCAATAAAGCGATTTTCTGCGCTGTAACTCACGAGGTGTACATACTGCCAAGCCACTTAGTGCGCAGAAACTGCGCAGCTGCAGCGCTCTAAGAAAAACCACCCCGACGAGAGGCGTAGAGCTTTCTGCGCCAGGGCTACAGCACTGCGGTGCCAGTGTAGACACCCTGGTCGATTACAGCGCTGCGATTGGCCTCCGGGAGGTGTCCCACAATGCCTGTTCTTGCCTCTCTGGTCATCGGTTTGAGCTCTACTGCCCTGCCCTCAGGTGACCAACCATCATCCCCACCCCATACATTCCTTTGCAAATTTGAAAGTCCGCTTCCTGTTTGCTCGGTGATGCGTGCAGTGGTCTCAGCGCATGTTTCGAGGTGGCCATGCCTGCTCCACGCACCAGGCGATCCCCTGCTTGGAGCAATGCCGAGCTGCTGGACCTCATCGGCATTTGGGGAGAGAAGGCTGTGCAGCCCCAACTGTGCTCCAGCCGTAGGAATTATGATACCTACGGACAGTTTTCACGATGCAGGATAGAAAGGGGCCATGACCAGGACACATTGCAGTGCAGGGTCAAAGTGAAGGCGCTGCAGAACGCCTACCACAAGGCGCGGGAGACAAACTGCCGCTCCGGTGCTGCGCCCATGAGCTGCCGGTTCTACAAAGAGCTGGACACGATACTCGGTGGCGACCCCACCTCCATTGCAAAGGCCCCTGTGGATACTTTGTTGGCTTGCGTGCCAGTCGAGAGCGGACTGAGCCAGGAGGAGGAAATCTTGGACGAAGTGGGGGGGACCTAGAGGCAGAGGATGACTCGGAGGCCAGAGATGCATGCAGTCAGGAGCTCTTTTCTACCCCGGAGGAGCCTAGCCAGTCGGATTTTGACAAAGCACAACAGGAGAGGAGGCCCCTGGTAAGTGGATCTGATTTGGGGAATTGCTGAAGCGAGCTGTTGGGGGCAGGAGGGCTGCAGAAAGCAGGCTTGTCTCCCACCGCATGCATAGTCTGAACAGCGGAACAGGCTGTTGATTGACTCCCTCACTTCATGGTAATCTCCCTCAGAGATCTCCAGGAAACTCTCGTGGAGATACTGGGCAATCTGCTGCCGCAGGTTCCTTGGCAGAGCTGCGTTGTTTCTTGCCCCATTAACGGTAACTTTCCTGCGCCACTTTGCCATTGCTGCATACAGGCGAATAGCGCTGCAAATGCCGCAAGTGTGAACACGCTATTGCGCATGCAGCTGTCATTGTGAACACACAACAGTTGTTTTCCTTCTGCGCTCTCTGAGCAGCACTGTAACTGCCGGCCGTGTAACTTTGCCAGTGTAGACATGCCCTAAGTTTTTAGCTGGACCTCAGTGTGTTAATAGATTGTGTGTCCTCTTCCTCTAACCCAGCTGACATAGTCTAGATGCTCAGAAAGCAACTACTTGTAATTGATCAGATCATAATCCTTCAAGAGATGCTTTTAACTTATCAGGTACTACCCAAATAGATGTTTTGTCATAAATGTGTACTATAATTGATACAATACCGGTAATTAATAAAATGGACAGGAAACAATTGTTAATAACACTTGTGCTCCTAAGTTCCCTTGAAGCTGCGTGGCCATGTGGCCGTGCAGCAGGCTATCAAGGGCCGCGCAGATGGGGAGAGGCGCCTCTCCCAAGGCCCCAGGCTGCTGCGGCGAGACAGAGCCATGGACGAGTCTTCTCTCCCCGCTGCAGCCCTGGGACAGCCTGCACCCCAAACCTCTCATCCTCGGCCCCACCCCAGAGCCCACACCCCCAGCCGGAGACCTCACCCCCCACACCTCAACCCTCTGCCCCAGCCCTGAGCCCCTTCCCGCACCCTGAACCCCTCATCCCTGGCCTCACCCCAGAGCCCCCAGCTGGAGCCCTCACTCCCCGCACCCCAACCCTCTGCCCCAGCCCTGAGCCCCCACCCACACTCTGAACCCTTCGGCCCAACCCCCACCACACGTCACCTCCATATTGGTGCACATAACAAAATTCATTCCTTACATGGATGTAAAAAAATAGAGGGAACATTGATGTGCTCCATAATCAATATAACAGCAAACCATTAAGTAGTAATGTATTGATTAATGTCTAAGCATTAAGAGCTAAATGTGGTCCCAGATGGTCTCCGTAGTGATAAATTAGTTACAAATGTCATTGGCTTATAGATTCAAAATAGAATCAAAGAATGACAAATAATTTTCTGTGTTCTAAACCAGTATATGAAGGGATGAATTTTGAGACGTTAGTTGGAAGTGGACAAGCTACCACCAGCTCATCACTTTCAGAGGGTTGTTATTAATGTATATTTTCATTTCTATATTCTGTATAGTGCTGTATTAAGTACTGAGTGATTGTCTTAAATAAAACTTCTGCTGAGTTGGTTATTTGACATCACAACATGTTAACCTAATCTAGCTACCTCCTGGTAAGTGCTACAGGATTAGCATTTTACAGTGAGATAACTATGGCCATTAGTTATCCAACTCTAAACAAAAAACAATCACCTTTGTGGCAGAGAAGACAAAGCCTTAATCATTTCCTTGGGCCAGATGCCAATTTATTCATAGATTTTAAAGTCAGAAGGGCTCATTAGATCATCTAATCCTACCTTCTGTATAACACAGGCCAGAGAATTCCATCCAGTTACTCCTGTTCTCAGCCCAACAATTAGGGTTTGACTAAGCAGTTCTGCCATAGAAGCATCCAGTCTCGATTTGCAGACACGAAGAGATGGATTTGGGTTTACATCATCTGAAGATTTAGCCCCCTTTTCGGAGGTCATGGCTGATATTAGGGTGGGGGTACAGTACAGCAGGAAGACCAAGGTAAAACTAGAGTTGTTTGAATCATGAAAAAATGAGGTACTTGACTATATTTGCAAATAGGTGCATAGCCTTCGCTCAGCAGGCCGGGGCTATATTACTGTGAGTATTCAGAGCAGCAGCAGGTATTCAGCATTTGCTCCCAAAGATGGCAAGAGCTAGGTAGTGGCTTTAGCCCTGTATAAGGGGATGGGCATGGGCTGAGCCGGCCTAGCCAGACTCCCACAAGGCATTGAGTACAACTAGATGGAATTCTCAGACTGGATTTTTGCCAGTTTTTTTTTCTTTTATTTTAAGTTTCATCAACAAAAAAAAGGTTTGTGAAAATTTCCCCTAATTTTTCAGCCAGCTCTGGTGTTGTAACTCAGAGCCACAATTTCTCGCCCCAAGATGGGACAGGAAGAAGTAGGTTACTGCAGCCCTGAAGCGTTTTACTGCAGCCTTTTCATCATCCAGCTGGATATTTCTGCTAAACTGATCAGTGGTGATATGGTTACATATTCATTTAAATGGGCTTCAGCACTCACACCCCTCTGAGGTCAATGCAGGTCAGTTCACACCTCTGCCCGCTATTGTTTCAAGCTGTCTGCAGATTCAGGCATAGTTTGCACTGATTTCACATTTTGAATGTTCTCTTCACAACTCTGAAGGCTAGAGAACCTTCCTTGAGATAAAGCCAGGGGAACTGGCTTTTTAAAATTTTAATGAAGCTTTGACCCCTGAGCAGGAATCTGAGGCAATTTACGAATAATTCCAATGATGCAGCAATTTGTGCCGCCGCATGATCACGTTACACTCCCAGCCCGTGGACAGAACATCAGTGCTTTGGGGCTTGTGAATTACATGCATTTTTGTTAAAATTATAGCCTACCTGAAACGGTTTCTTTGCACGTGACTGAACAATTGTGCCTTTAAAATACCAGTGTAAATGTTATGGGTCAAATTCCTCATGGGTGTAAACCCACTAACTTTTAAATGGAGTTACATTAAAGAATTTGGCCTAATAACTTTGAGCATATCACCAAGTCAGGGCATGCTCGCTCATGGAATAACACTTGCCCTACCCAGCCATTCCCAGCCCAATGGGGTGACCATCCAGTTCCTAGCCAGACTCATGCTAGCAGATCATTTTCCAGGGTAGTTAGTGACTCCAAGCTGGATGCCTCTGAGAGCAGGGCCTTGGGGAGATGCTTTCAGGCAGACAATGTCCTTGATGAGGTGCTAATTATTGAGTTAATTGGAATAAGAGATATACAGATGGTCTTAATTTACAGTGTGCACACTCCCCAAGCTCAGCCTGTCGGGTTCTCTTGCATCATTCTTGAGTGCTGGTGAAAACACATCAGCAAGGGGAGGGAGAGCTAGGAAGGAGAATGTAGGCAGCAGGGTGTAGGGAACAGAATGGAGAAAGAAAGAAAGAAAGAAACTTAGAGACCCAGGGAAAGAAGAAAGGGAAGATCAAAGCTACAACATATGTGTCCCATCAGCCCACTTGCTGTGAAGGGGAGCAAGATGGGGCAATGTTCTCCGCAGTTTCCCATTACTGGAGTCCCTGTGCTGGGTGAGGGTGCTTAACGAACTCCCAGTGGCACCATTATCCTGGTGTCAGGGAAAGGTCTCTGAGTTCCACGCCGGTAGGATTACCTAGAGGGGAGATCTCAGGAGCCCAGTGTTAGGTACTACTAGCATGGGCCCTGACAGCCTGATCCAAAGCCCATCAGAGTCAGTGGAAAGACTGATTGAATTTGATGGGCTTTGGATCAGATCCTTTCTGAACACCTATTGGTCCTGGACAGACCGCTCACTGACCTCTCATTGGTCACTATTGGTGACCTTTCCTTGGCATATTAATGGCACTAAAGTGCAACAGAGACACGTCTAAGCTAGTGGAGCATCTACCTCTGGGGAAGGGTCACTACTCCAAGAATCTGTCATTCAAAGCACTGACAAGGACCAAACATGCCCCCCTACTGCATCCAGGCATGAAACCTCCTGAATCTTAGCAGCAGCTGTGTTACAAACAACCACAATGCTTACACGCTCCTGTCTGCACTGCCAACCCCAGAGACCTGACACTGTTACCCGATCCCTCCTCAGGGAGGCGAAGTAATGTCACCCCCTTTCTATTTGCTCCACAGGCTCATGCCTCGTGTGCCTCTCAGAAGCCAAGCACGCTTTGTTTGGCTTGTTATTGTTTGTAGTTTATGCATTCAGGAAAGCTCAGTGCAGACACTGATTGGAAATGTAAGCGACTGACAGCTTCAAGTCCCCAGCTTTCTCCCTGCATGGCCCAGGAGACCAAGTGTCACTACACCCTAGGTCACATGTTAAGGGAGTAGCTCAGCCAGGCATTTGAACAGAGGGTCTTCCTCATTACCAGCCCTTTGCTGCAACCAGCATCTTACAGCCGCTTTCCATTACCCTAATATACTTCTGGGAGCAGATCCTAAGGTGATGTAAATTTGCACCAGCTGAGGATCTGAACCCTTGATCTCAGTTACTCATGTAAATCCAGAGTAAACCCACCAACTTCAATGGATTTCCACCACTGCAGGTACATGCAGCATTTGGCATTCTGTGTATGGTGTGCTATGGGTGCCATTAGCATTCAGGTTCTGATCCAAAGTCCACTGAACTCTGTGGAGACATTCCTGTGATTTCATTGGGTTCTGGATCAGATCCCCAGACAAGAAGCTTGACCATTAACCCATGCAGCTTTCCTTTCACTTATCAGATCTTCTGCTATTCCCCATTAACCCATTGTCATGTAACCCCAGCCCATGGCACCAGCAGGGTGCAAGCAAATACTGCCTTGGCTCTGGGAGAGGAGGGAACCCAGGAGGAAGGTTTCAGAGACTAGGCGCCGGAATGCAGTAGTTTCTGACTGAAGCAGCAGTGATGAGGGGTTGGGATGTGGGGAGCTGCGGCTGGGCTGCAGAGAGTCAGGGAGCGGGATCCATAGATACTAGAGAGGCACTGAGAGGTTTCAGAACACAGAGGTACCGAGACAGAGTTTTCAAGCCCTTATATACGTGCTGGCAGGGCAGACTCTAATGAGAAGAAAGCCAGGTCCCTGTCCCGGTGAGCTAACAAGCTCCCAGGGATGAGGCAATCATGCTGAAATGCTACCCCCCCCCCAGAGGAAAAAGCTATTCCAACTTGTTAAATCAAGTAAAGAGCAGCCATTCCCTCAACCCCCTGCACAGAGAGCAGATGGCACAGTGCAGACAGCTCGTCACAGAGCTCTGCATGTCTCACTGTACGGCTTGATGATCAACTGTTCCAGCAGTCCATGGTGTGGGGCATCTAGCTCCTGAACCATGAATAAAATCAGAGCTAAGTGTCGTTTTGCATTTCAAAAGTGACCTCGGCAGGGAAACAAAAAGTGGCTCCTTTTTTAGTTCTTTGTGATGTATTCAAAAAGCCTAATTTTTTTTAAAGGGGTTTGCTAGAGGCCTCCTTGGAGATTCAGGGAAGAAGACCGACTTCTCAACCCTTGAGAAGTCACCAAATGAAATTAATAGGCAGCAGGTTTAAAACAAACAAAGGGAAGTATTTCTTCACACAAATGCACAGTCAACCTGTGGAACTCTTTGCCAGAGGATGTTGTGAAGACCAAGACTATAACAGGGGTCAAAAAAGAACTAGATAAATTCATGGAGGATAGATCCATCAATGGCTATTAGCCAGGATGGGCAGGGAGGGTGTCCCTAGCCTCTGTTTGCCAGAAGCTGGGAATGGGCAACGGGGGATGGATCACTTGGTGATTACCTGTTCTGTTCATTCCCTCTGGAGCACCTAGCATTGGCCACTGTCAGAAGACAGGATACTGAGCTAGATGGACCTTTGGTCTGACCCAGTATGGCCGTTCTTATGTTCTTGATGGAAGAGGCAGGGATATTGAATCCTTAACAGAGAGCTTGTCTTACAGCTGTTCTTAGGCATTTGAGTTTAATAAGCATTTTCAAAAACAGCAAAAGAACAATTCTTGAATTCTGAATTCAAAGCACTTCACTCAATCAGGTTTCGTTTGGTTGGTATCTATGATATTCTTACTAGTTTTCCTGTTGTCTATAGAGTCTTCTAGGAAAAACAGGTCAGCAAGACTCCATTACTAATGTAAAAAAGAGCAAAACATCCTTTGAGACTTGTTTAATCTTCAAAAAGCAGCAAGAGAAAGCACAATTTTCCCGCACGCAGGTCACCTGTAAGTGACAATAAAATACATTACCTCATCCAGCTTGTCTCTCAAAATGTCAATAAACTCTTTGAGAACCCGTGTCATTGAGAAGTGTCTTGGAAGAAATTTATAATAAACAGGAGGTGAAACTGCAAACATTATCATTTTTATAGTCAAACGACTTCCTCAAATGTCTCAGATTCTGTGAATCCCCTGAAAGTTCGCTGACAGCTGTCCAATTTACATCCAACCTTTTATTCTTTTTACTGCACAGATAAGAGAACTAATATATTATTTCTGTTCCTGATGATCTTCTCTCTCCCAGCTGTCTAGGATTTTCAGGCAACTTGTCCTGAAAGACTGTTAGGGGAAACTGAGGCATACAGTGTGAGGTGACTTGCTCAACCTCATGCCACAGGCTAGTGGCAAAGCCAGGAATAGATCCCAGGGGTGATCTTTGCTGCTGCCTCACAGAGGCAGCACAGAACTTGCAACCCAAGAGACGGGGAGGCTAGGGTGGCTGCAAGCCACCTTTGTGCCTTCCTGATCATGGGTCACTCCGAAGCCTTTGGCATAACTCCCCTGGGGGCCTGGCTGAGTTATGCATCCTCCCCAGGCTGTGCTAGAATCTCAGCATCACTGCATCCTGTGGCCCCATGCCCCAGCCCAGCCCCTAACACAGGGGTGGGCAAACAATGGCCTGGGGGCCGCATCCGGCCCTTCAGACATTTTAATCTGGCCCTCGAGCTCTCGCAGGGGAGCAGGGTTGGGGGCTTGCCCCGCTCCGCATGTACCATGGCTCCACGCGGCTCCTGGAAGCAGCGGCATGTCCCCCCTCTGGCTCCTACACATAGGGGCAGCCAAGGGGCTCTGCATGCTGCCCCCGCCCCAAGCGCTGCCCCTGCAGCTCCCATTGGCCAGGAACCACGGCCAATGGGAGCTGCAGGAGCAGCGCCAGCATGTGGAGCCTGCACCCCTGACCCTCTCCCGGGCCCCAACCTCCTGCCCCAGCCCTCATGCCCCTCCTGCCCTCTGAACAGAACTGGGGCTTTTAGAGCCCCTTTTCCACTGTTCTTTTAACTGGTGTAAAGAAGCCAGAGCAGGGGTGGGGATCTCACCCCACAGCTCCTCCTATTATTATTTAACTAGCAATAATAATGATGTGCAGGAAAGCTGGTGGGGAAGATATGATACACTAGACATATTGATGGCAACGCAATGATCAAGTACCCAGGTCTAGGTGTTTGTTCCATCTGGGCGGGCCAGTGCAGCCTTGCTGCCTCCCCCAGCGCCTGATGACAATAAAGGCAAGTTCATTTATTTCCCTCTCCGGTAGGATGGTTTCCCCCTGTTCCTGCAGCACCACGTGCCTTGGCAGAAAAAGAGAGTCAGGGAATGATGCTTTAGAAGTACAGGTAGGACTGTCTCATCACTATTTGACAAGAGGCCAAAGTTCTCTTCTCCATGGAGGGCTGGTGAGAAGACACACATGGCCAGCAAGAGGGAAATCAGAACTCTCCCCACTGGGTTCAGAGCTGGAGTCTTTATCTCACCCCAGGAAGAGCTGGGCAGGTATGGAGGAAGGTAAAGCAGATGAGGCAGGGTCCCGAAAGGAAACACGAGGCGCAGACACTCGCCCCCAAATCACATACCGTGTCATAACTACTAGAACTGGGAGAAAAACATTTCAGGGGATTTTTTTTTGGTGGGGGGGGAGTTTGGGGGGAGTGTTTTCTGCATTTTCATCGACATTCACCATGAACATTTCAGCTTTTCCAACAAAAAAAGTTAAACTGAAAACCAAACTTTCAGTTTTTGAAAAATTTTCAATTAAAAAAACATGTTTGGTTAAAAGAGCCAGTTTTTTTTTTTAGAAATTTGAATCAATTAATTTTCCCATGAAAACTCTAGATTTTGATGAATAGCGATTTGAATTTTGACTAGCTATATTAGGTACTGAACCGCTGCTGTCCTCTCAGGGGGCTCATAACATCATACTGCCCCTTTCACAAGAGCGAGTCTTGAACACCCACGTAGGTACGGAGAGACTGAGCTTCGGGAGTCTGATGGAAGATTAAAGGGAGGCTTTGGTCAGTCTCTCAGTATCTACGTGAGCATGGGTGGCGGATATCGGAGGCAGAGGTAGGCTGTGCGTCCCCAAACAACCTAGAGTGGCCCAGCCCACGCTTCACCCCCAGGCCAGGACCCTCTCTGTGGTTCCCAGTACCCTGGCTAGCTCAGGCTGGCCCAGGCTGGCTGGCCTGCCTCCCGCAGGGACTCAGGGTGGCTGGTGCTGCGGCCATGCTGCCCGGAGCACCAGGGCTAGGGGTGCTGCTGCCCGCACACCGGGGCTGGCTGCGCCGCCTGGAGCACCGGGGCTTGAGGCACTGCCGCCCAGCTGCCTGGAGCACCAGGGTTGGGGCCTCGCCCCCCGGCTGCCCGGTGCTGGGGTCCAGGCCACGGTGCGGGTGCTCTGGGCTCCTGCGGGGGAAGGAGGCAGAAGGAGGGGGGGGGCAGGAGGGAATGGAGAGAGGGGGGCTGGAGGGGAGGGGCATGGCCTTGGGCACAAGGGGAGGGGCCAGGGGCTAGCCTCCCCCAATGGCTGGGTCACCGGCTGCCCATGTACATGAGCGTTCAAGACTCACCATCCCAGAGAACCCCCTCACAGCAAGGCCCAGCATTGCAGCATGCCCACCTCAAACTTCCCCACCTCATTCTTCAGCCCACTGCAGCCATACATATGACTTGTCTCTGCAGCCAAGTCACTTCAGAGTACGACACCCCTTCCAGGGTAACAGAGCCCCCAGTCCAAGAACATCAGAACAAAGTCTTCAGTCCTGCTGGTGTCAGCCGTCAGCCCCCTTCCTTACAGGCAAGCTTCCAGCACCAATAGACTATCTCACTGTCTACTCACCGGCTCCTGGGCACTAGTCGACTCAACCAGCCAGGTCAGCTCTATCCTCCTGCCAAGGGCCTGTGGCAGGCCTCAGCCAGTTTCTAGCTGAAGCCCAGCTTCTTGCCCTACATCACCAGGGCCCCCCAATCCTCAACTGCTAGGCCTCTTTTTAAGCTCCGCACACTGCATAGGTGCAGCAGGGTGGGGCTAATTGCACAGGGCTAACTGGCCCAACACCCCTCTGTTACAATGGGGATCAGAAATGTGATGATAGAGGGCTCTTCAGTCTAGCAGAGAAAGGTTTACCAAGACCTAATGGCTGGAAGTTGAAGCTAGACACATTCAGACTTGAAACAAGGGATTGTGCAATAGACTCTCCATTATAAAAAATCAGTGAAGCAAAATTCAGTTGCAAACAGTCAGGAAGTCTGAAAGCGCTAGACCAGGGGTCGGCAACCTCTGGCATGCGGCTCGCCAGGGTAAGCACCCTGGCGGGCCTGGCCAGTTTGTTTACCTGCCGCGTCCGCAGGTCCGGCCGATCGCGGCTCCCACTGGCTGCAGTTTGCCGCTCCAGGCCAATGGGGGCTGCGGGAAGCGGCAGCCAGCATGTCCCTCGGCCCGCGCCGCTTCCAGCAGCTCCCATTGGCCTGGAGTGGCGAACCGTGGCCACGCCAGCCAGTGGGAGCCGCGATCGGACAAACCTGTGGACGTGGCAGGTAAACAAACTGGCCCAGCCCGCCAGGGTGTTTACCTTGGCGAGCTGTGTGCCAGAGGTTGCCGACCCCTGCTCTAGACCCTAGCAGCACTGACCAAGCTATTGCTGTCACAATCACACACCGTGTCTTCACTACCACTATGGGGTGTGGCAGAGTTTACAGCGAGATAACTAAAGCATAATAGTTATCTCCCTGTAAAAGCCTAGTGGAGACAAGGCACCTGTACGTGGGAAGTAACAAGGCACGGTTAACACTGTACCCCCTGCCCAGGTTTGATCTTACCTAGTGTAAGCGGGGGAATGGTCCCGCTATTGTGGGGAACTTTCCTGGCTTCTGCACTACCCCGGTGAAGTGGGCTAGCGAAAGGATCTGAGTCCTCGCTCCCACTCCCTTTACCCAGAGGCCTCCCTGCCCTTGAGGGCTCCCCTTCCACTCTCCTGTCTGGCAGAGTCCTCGTAACCCCAACAAGGCTGGGCCCAGGATTCCTGGGGGGCTCAACCCCCAACCCTGCTGTGGTCACCTAGGACAGGGGCTAGGGTGTCCCCACTCCGGGGTACTCTCTCTGCACTGGGCACCTCCCTGACCCACTGATTATTCCATACAATTTAAAACAAATACAAGTTGTTTAATTAACAATTAATCTAAAGAAAAGAATAAGGAAAAATGGGAAAGGTTAAAGGAAAACACATCACCCCGCTCTGTGGCAGGGAACATCACAAACAGTGTCTCTGGACATCAGGGCACTTCACAGTCTGTTCCTTGTAGGTCCCAGATTTCCGTCTCAGGCCCTGGCTGTGCTGCAGGTATGCTGCGGGTTGGACACTTGCAATGGTGGTGGCCACACACCTCCGGGCTTTGAGTGGTGGGACCCTTCTTCCCAGCGTCAGCCCCCCGTCAGGTTAAGGTCCCCCTCCCGGTCTGGCCTGCAAGGGCCCTTGTCTGGGGGTGTCTTTCTGTGCTGGGCCCTTTGCCCAAGGTCCCCCCTTGGCTGGCCCCACTTGCTCACCACACCTGGCTCTGTGGCTGCAGCTCTGCTCCCAGCACAGGATCTGCTCTCCCTGGGCTGCGTCTCTGGCTCTGTGGCTGCGCCTCTGGCCCCTCTGGAGCTGGCACGGTTCTGCTCTCCAGCTCAGCTTGGGCCCCTGCTTTCTCCTTAGCTCGGCCCCACTCAGTCTGACCCAGGCAATTCCAACTCACACGGAGGACGGGACCCACCCTGGCCTCCTGTCATGCTGATTAGCCTGCCCGCCCTGTCAATCAGGCTGACCTGGAGCATTGGCCTCTCGCCATTGTTCCTGGGGACTGTCAGTCTCAGGGTCCTGATTTGCCATCGACCCCTCCCCTTTTAGTGCTGGGAGCTAGCCAACCAAAACACCCCCACTGAATGTTAGTAAGGGGGCAACAGTCCCCTTACACTAGTTTACTTCAAGGTAAAACTCCAGCACCTTCTCTCCACTAGGGTTTTACAACGAGCTAGAGCTAAAGTGTGTGAGTTACCAGATGGTAAAAACACACCGTTTTTTAGCAGTGAAGCCAAAGCCACAATCTGGCCGTTAGGAAAGATCATGAATCAGGACTTCGACAGCCCTTTGCACTTTAACTAGAAGGAAAGCTGTGCTACTTCCTGGAACATGGCTGGCAGGGACCAACACAGACAAGCTGAGGAGTGGTGGCCAAGTGGTTCACTTGGAAATGCGTGTGACATGTGGAAGAGCCTGTATCTGGGATTTGTTTGTCCAACCCCAGGACTGAGTCTGCTGCAGAATCTAAGCTTTCTTTCTTTCTTTCTTTCTTTCTTTCTTTCTTTCTTTCTTTCTTTCTTTCTTTCTTTCTTTCTTTCTCCCTGGCTCCTACGATACGTAAGAAAAACTTCCAGGCATAATTCTAATGTAGAATAGTTTTAGGCCTTGTCTATAGTAGATAACTTGTAAATAATCAATCTGAAATTAATCTAGCTACACCAGTGCAAACACCGGATTGAATCAAGTTTATACCCATTTAGTTTAATGTGTGTTAAATGCAATTTAAACAGATTTTAGAACCACTCAATTACACTGATTCAAGTCTGCTACCACAGACAAGGCCTTAGCATGAATGAGTAAGTGCAAACTACTGTATCCATCTAAACCGGTGTTGATTCTGGAGTCTAACAATCACACTTAAGGACCATATTTTTAAATGCCTTAGATGCACAATTTTGTGACTGTATTAGTGCAGTTAATCACTCCAGTTGTGCACACAAATTGGGCAACTGAACGCACAAGTGGCCAGATAAGGGCAGCAGGGCCGGCTCCAGGCACCAGCCCACCAAGCATGTGCTTGGGGCGGCGCGGCGGGGCGCTCCGGCCGGAGAGCGGGGCCGCAACTGGGCTCGCCGCCCTCCCCGCGGCACTCCGGCCACCGGGGAGAGCGGAGCCGCAGCGGGCTCGCCGCCTTCCCCCAGCGCTCCGGCTGGTCGGGGAGAGCGGGGCCCCGGCCGGGCTCGCCGCCCTCCCCCCGGCGCTCCGGCCAGTCGGGGAGAGCGGGGCCGCGGCAGGCTCGCCGCCCTCCCCCCGGCACTCTGGCCGCCGGGGAGAGCGGAGAGCCCCGGCCGGGCTCTCCGCCCTCCCCCCGGCGCTCCGGCCGGTCGGGGATTGCGGGCCCGCGGCCGGGCTCAGCACCCTCCCCTGCCGCAATGGGGGGGGAGGGGGGGCGGCGGCTGGTGGCTTTTTTGCCTAGGGCGGCAAAAAAGACAGAGCCTGCCCTGAAGGGCAGACATAGCTCTCATCCTAAAAGTGCCCAACTAGCTGCCAAGTAAGTAGCTTCTCAGATAATCCTGCGGATGCAATGCATGATCTGAGTGAGCTTTTTCCTAGTCACTCTCTCTCCCTGCTTCTCTAATAATTATGATAATAATTAATAGATCATTGTTAATGCTGACACCCCAGGATCTGACAGTGCTTTTGCCCACCTGAGAGCTAAGTCAGTTTCATTATCCCCATTTTAGAGAGGGGGGAAAAGAGGCACAGAGAACAGATGTGACTTTTTCACAGATTCGCAGATTTGAAGTCCAGCAGGGACTCTTAGATCATCTGGTCTGACCCCCTGCATACCACAGGCCAGATAATTTTACAGGGTTACCCGTGCACAGAGCCCAGCACCTAGCACTACGGGGCCCTGATCTCGCTCAGGGCCTCCAGATGCCACTGTAATGCAAACCATAATAAAGAAGTTGGCTTGATAAATGAGATGTGATTTGCAGACGTGAAGGTGCACAAATGCCTGCTCATTTACCTGCCTGATTTGCATGCATACTTACTGCCGTGCACTGGCAGCAATTGCAAATCCTTTGCTCCCACAAAGTGTGCGAATGTATCACAAATCTTCCACGAACCCTAATTATGAGGAGGCTTGTAGCTTCCACCCTCCGAAGATCAGCTCATCCAAGTGTCATGGGACAGGAAGGGCAACCACCTAGGGAGAAGGAGAGAGTGGGCTGGGAAAGCTGGAGATATCATTCCCATTGTTGCCTATTACCTGTCTGTGCATGGCCCCAGTGGGAGGTCAAGGTTGTGGAGAGTCAGTGGGGGCGGGGAGGGCTGTCTAAAGCAGACAGCCTCTCTGTACCTGAATCCATCCAGCAGCAATATAGGACAGTGTCGAGTGCCATCACCACACTCTTCGCAGAGCTAAAATATACATAGCAAGGAAGGTATCAAATGCTGCTTTATTTACCTCCCACTGGAGGCCCCATTACCATAAGGTCAGGAAACCAGCTGAGTGGAGGGAGAGGAAATAACTGCAGCAGAGCAACCACAGGCAGAGAGGAGCCAAGTAAGGGTGTTCGGGAGCTGACCCAGTGGCCCCGCTATGGATGTGATCCCAGACTGAACCCCAGCACAGCAAGGCTGGCTCCCAACAACACAGAGTTGGCGCCTCCTTTGCATTTGGGTGACGTCGTGACATTGCATCACTGTGTGGTGACATTGAAACAACGTATGTGTCATCGGGTGGTGCCACATGGGACAGAAGGGGCTGGCGCTTCCCTGCAGCCCTCCTGGAAGAGCCCTGCTGTCTGGCAGCCCGTCCCACCGGAAGCAGTTGGCATCTGACTTGTTGGTTGGGCGTAGCATGGACCCAAGAGTCTGAGCCCTATGTCATGCCTGCTCCTGCTTTTCTGCTCTTCCCAGGGGGCGCTGCATGGAGCTGAAATAGAGATGAGAGTGGACACAAATCCAGATCTGAGTGTCCTGAGCTCAGATCCAGGATTTCAGTTCAGGCCCATCGCAAACCTGACTACAGCACCCCACTCCCGGTCCCCGCTGAGCCCCACAAACAGAGACAACTGTGCTGGGGCAGATGTTTCTGCTTCGGAGAAGAATGCTGCCTCCCCCGTGCCCCTTAGCTGAAATGACGCATCACCCAAGGCGTGAAGGGCAGCTGCTTCTAGCTTAACCCAATTTGCTTCATTGCAGCCCCTTCCTTTATCTCAGGGCACCTGTGAAACCTAACACCTCTCCCATCTGCTGGCAGCGCTTCCACTTGCCACAGTCCAACCTCCTCCCTCCTGATCGTGGGGGTGGGTAGGCTTGAAAACACGGCTGCATCTGAAGAAGTGAGCTGTAGCCCACGAAAGCTTATGCTGAAATAAATTTGTTAGTCTCTAAGGTGCCACAAGTACTCCTGTTCTTTTTGGCTGCTAACAGCCAGCCACAGCAAACTATGAGACCATAGCAGCCACATGGACAGAGCTGGTCCAGATAGGCAACTAGCCTCTGGCTGGGAAGAGCCCAGTGTGCTATGGAGGGGATGGGTGAGGTTTGGTGTGCATACTCCAGTGTAGTGCAGTTAGACTCTGCGTCGGGATATCAGTTCCCTTATCTCTGTCCTGGCCAGGGCATGCTTAGAGGAAACCTCCCGTCATGTTCCTCCCAGCCACCCCTCCCCGAAGACACACACACACACACACACACACACACACACACAAACACACACAAGCTCTGGGCAGGGTTTCCATTGCTCACACACCCTCCTTGCATTGCCCTCTTCCCCCCCTCCCCCCGCCAGCTGGCATGACTCAGCAGTTTGGAGCAGATGTGTCACATTGAAGTCTGGGCCTTGCAGCCAGGGAGAGGGGCCAACGGACCGCATGTGCGATGGTCCCAGGTGTGCCCGATCTGGCTCACCGCCTTGACAGAACAGGCCAGAGTGGGTCCAAAAGAGGAATTATGCTCTTATCGGCCAGCTTCACATGCAGTCATGTCTGGCTTGATATAGCACCGCAGCCTCACATGACCTTCTCCCAGATGTTTAGACGCAGAGGGACTGACGGGCCAGAGCAGAGCGAGCTAGTGGTGCTCAGCTGCTCTCAAGAAAATTGCAGGAGAATCTCAGCTTTCATTTACTACTGAAAGTAGTGTGTTCCTAGCCTTGTTGGTTGCAGAGAAAAACCTGATAATGTGCCACACGTGTACCCTAAAGGCTCCTCAAACTAGCAGGCCATATTTTCAGCTGGTGCAAATCATCATAGCTCCCCCTGATAAGGATCTAGCTCACAGCCCCTAATAACAGCCCAGAATATGCCGGACAGGAGAAAAACTCCACACAGGCACAAGGAAACTATGTTCCAACTCATGGACTTTCCTTCTCTTCCTGACCCCCCAGTATCTCCCCTCTGCAACCTTGAAGCCCTGACTCTGCAGACTTGGGGCAGAGGTGCTCCAGCGGGGAAGGGGTGTAACCTGCCAGGAACCTGCTGCTCCCCCACCTCTTTATGCACCTCCCTCTCCACAGCCACCTCTTTTAGTTCCTCTCCTCCACAGGAACCTGAGGGGCGTGTCACGGCCTACTGTTTCCTATATCATATCATATCAAGGTCTTGATTCTTGCCTTCAAGTGCTCAGTGATCTGGGCCCAAGCTACTTAAGATTGCCTAAAGCTCTGGGACAAGGACCATTGGTCTACATCCCTTCTCCTTGAGCACAGGGGAATGGGCCACTCCAAGGATAAAGCTCGACTGTGGAGGAGCTAACTCCTGCAGGAACCAGGAACCACCTGAAATCTCAGCACCTCTCACCCTGCATGCTTTCTTGGGCCTGACTCTGCTAATGAAACACAGAAATAATAAACAGAGACATAAATATAAATGAGTTTAAAAAAGAGTCCACACATAATTTTTCGAAGAAAGAAAGAAAGAAAGAAAGAAAGAAAGAAAGAAAGAAAGAAAGAAAGAAAGAAAGAAAGAAAGAAAGAAAGAAAGAAAATCACAGATGATAGATGCTAGCACTGGAAGGTTTCTGCACCACTGTGATGGGTACAATACATGAACCAGAAGAGAAAGAAAGTTCTTGCATAGAAGAAGAGCTAACAGCTTTCTACGGATATTATGGTAAATGGGACGTGGCCAAGCACTGGCCCAAGAATGGCCAGTCCGAGCACATGCGACCTGGCATGGATTCTTCAGAGGCTGCTTCTACTCTTGTTTCTTGTTCCAGAATCCTGGTCGGGTTGATGGAAGGGATCCTTGAAGGACATTATACTTGCTAGTTAATTTCCCACAATTCATTTTTCTTCTTCCCCTTCGGAGCCCCCTCCTTGTCCCCTAGCTCCCCTGAACCCTAGAAAAACCCATAGATAAACAGTTGGCCAAACCATGCTAGTAGAACATTATTCATTGTGGCTAGTGAGGAAAAGAAACAATACTGGAACACTGTAAAAAAACCATGGTTCAACCTAGGGCCCAGATTCTCAGCTGGTGTAAATCAGAGTAGCACCAATGGATTTCCTGATGTACACCAGCGGAGGATCTGACTGTAGGTATCTGCCAGGGTTGTAACATGGTTTTCTGCTGTGCCCATTCAGGCACCTCATTACACAGTTTGGACACAGCCACGCTGAACCATGATTATTTTTGTAGCACAGACATGTATGTGGCTCTGCTTTTGATGCCTGTTTTACATTAGTGATGCTCCTCAGAGTTACTCCTGATTACACCAGTGTAAGTGGGAGGAGAATCAGACCCTGGGAGCTCCCCTCTAATCTTCCACTAATCAAAAGCAGGCCGGGGGGAGAGGGGGGCTAGCGGGGTAGCAGAGACAGTAGGGCCCAGGGATTACAGCTCAGTCCAGCTTTAATGAAAGCTTATCATGTTTATGCAGCAGAGAATACAGGATCTGGTGATTGTGGCTCCTCCTTCTTGATAAAGCCATACACCCTTTCCCTGAGTACAGTGTGTACCCAATGCTGGGAACATCCTTAACCACACACCACTTGTGATCTCAGGCAGCAGGTCCACACCACTGTCCATTGTGGCACACCCTGCCCCTCCTAAGTGCACTGAGCATTGTCAAAATGCCTGCTGCTGCTGCTGCTGTGCAAATACATAACAACAAAGTCTATCTGCACCACTGCCCTCTACTTGACAGAATGACTAGCCTGCTCAAATAGGTGTCATAGACCCAAATGCAGGCAGAGGAGATTCTCCCACAGCTCAGGTGGTAAAGAGCTGAGCTGGTTAGTTCTGAGTTCAATCCCCACTTGAGCTGGGTAGTCATAGATCCATTGCAGCCTCTAACATCAGCTCTGTATGGCTCCCAATTCTCTGCCACAGGGAGACAGCTCTGGAGCACTCCTGATACTGGCCCATCTATCCCCCAGTCTCCACGCTATAATTCTTCCCAGCTAGCTAGCATCTCTGCACCCTGAAATGGACCCAGGCTTCATACACGCTGCCTCCAGGCACCTCACATTTAAAGGAAAAGGCCTGTCTGTGTAAAGAAGACCTGAGCACTCTTTTCCCCACGTTCTTGATTTTCAAGAACAGTTCTTCTACTTATTTTTCACGTGAGAAATATCACATCTGGCCTTCTGCTGGAGGACTCCTTGGAGGACCGGAGACCTAGAGTGGTAGGGTGACCAGATGTCCCGATTTTATAGGTGTAAGCAGAGTCAGGATGAGCTCTACCCTGACATCTGGTGGTGAATTGTGGCGAGTGTGGAAAAGAACTTCAAGGGCTGATCTTGTTTGCATAGGCACACCCACCCCGCCTAGCATGAGCCCAGGGCAGCCCAAAATGGTCACTTTGGCTGCTGTGTGATCCCCAGTTTCTCTGTTATTGGGGCAGGAGGAATAAAGTGTTGTTACCCTGATTATGTGAATCAAGGACAATGAAACTGTTTATGACAGAGGGTCTCACCATCACCTAAGTAGTATTTGCTAGACAAGGGACATGGGTTCCAAAACCCAGTGAATTGAGAGAGGTTGGGGACAGGTATGTGTACCTTTTGAGGGCCTGGAACACCAAGTGTACTACTTCCTCTCTCCACTGTTGAATAGCAGAGCTAACAGCTTCCATTTTTGCTTCCATTAAGAGTCTAGCTAGAGATTGCTGAGCTGCATTCACTTTGGGCCAATGGTGCACTAGCACTGGGGCTCCCCTACTATGAGCTGAAATTGCTGCGCTGAGATCACTGAGTGCTATGTTAACTAGTGGGGGAGCCTGAAGATATATTGCTAAGCAGACGGCAGAGTGGAGCAGTTTGTGGGGGCAGCTGGAGTGGTTCATAGGACGGCAGGTGGAGTGGAGCGGCTGGCAGAGCCGAGCAGTTTGTGGGACGATTGGAGCGGCCCATAGAACAGCGAGCGAGCGGAGCAGTTTGCGGGGGCGGCTGGAGGAGCGGAGTGGAGCGACGCGGCTGGTAGAGCGGAGCCATTCGTGGTGAAGGCTGCAGCAGAACTCCACGGAGAGGCGGGGCAGTTGGCCTCGGACCACGTAAGGTGCCCCTTAACACCCCGTGTGCCCCCCCCATTTCCACCCAGGCTGGGGGGGGGTAAAACTCTGCAGATACACTTTTGAACTCTGGGGCGGCACTGACCAGGGACAGAGACTTTTGGGTTGTTGGACTTTGAGGTGATTGGACTTAAGACCCTGAGGGGAAAAGGACACTGCCAAACTTACTTGGAGGTGGGTCTTTTGCTCATGGTTTGTGTTATGAATCCTGTTTGTGATGTTTCCCCAACGTAATGCCACATTGTTTCCCTCCTTTATTAAAAGACTTTTGCTACACTCAGACTCCGTGCTTGCGAGAGGGGAAGTATTGCCTCCTAGAGGCGCCCGGGGGGTGGTATGTAATTGTCCCAGGTCACTGGGTGGGTGCTCGAGCCGGTTTTGCATTGTGTTATTGAAACGGAACCTCTAGATACTGAACCCGGCCCTTGTTGCTGCCAACTCAGAGGGGCAGAAGGGTTACATAGGGACAGTCCTGATTTGAGGGGCTTTTTCTTATATAGGCACCTATTATCCCCCACCCCCATCCTGATTTTTTACACTTGCTATCTGGTCACCCTATAGAGTGGGAGCTTTCTCAACTCAATTTGGAGAGGCCAGGGATGGCGAATCTTTCACAAAGAGACCTCTTCTCCCAAGCATTTGTCAGAAGTTCACATGAAATCAAAGATCAAAGTTTGCCAAGCCGGCTAGTGATTTGGGAGCCCAACGTGAGACACTTTAATTTTCAGATGGGAGGTGTTTCAAACAGAGCACCCCAAATTTCAGGCACTCAAAATCACTAGCGACATTTTTAAACAATCTGGTGAGAAATCCCTTCCCAAATGTTCATATCATAGAAATACCATAAATTCACTAGATTCCCCAGTCCCATATCTCTGCAGTTGAACTCTGCAGCTGCCCTCATCATCTCTGGGGCTAATCCAAAACCTCAGACCTGAACTCATCGAATCCTTGGGAACGGTCAAACCCGGACCCAAAGCCTGCAGCTCAGGCCCATCTTCGTCTGAAATGCCTGATGGCGTATGCAGTGCCAAGCACCGTGTGCTCCAGGTCTTCGCTCTTCACCTTGTAATGTTACTGCTTTTTGCTATTGTTTCATTTCTATTGATTTGCATTTTCAAAAAGACCCTAGATACAATTCTTTCACCAGGTCTCCTTCAGATGTTCTAATGACCATCGCATCCGCCCATGGAGGGTCCCTTTCCCAGCACACACTGGTAGAGAACCCCCCATGACGGTCCTGTAGCATTTGTCTGCACAGTGTATGCTGTGGGTAGGCTACCAGCATGGATGCGTCCTGTTTTCTCATGGTTCCTAAAGAGCTGGCGAGTCTTGTTTGCTCTAAACACCAGACTTGATACAAGCTTCCTACCCTTCAGAGAGAAAACGTGGCAGGATTATGCATATGCACAACATAGCACGGGCGGGTGGCTCGTTCCTCTCCTGCTGGCTTCTAACAATCTCACAGTAGGCAGCAATTGTAAGCCCTTCGACTGGTGCTGTCATCACCCCTTGGGGAACAGAGACCGTGTCATTACACGTAATGAACCAAGAGTTGTAGGTGTGCGAGGCATAGGCAGGCAGCCACAGGCCCCAGTGCACTAAGGTAACATGCTCACTCAGCGTTGATTGAAACACCTTCCAGGTGCAGCTGTATGGCTGAGTCTCCAGAGAGGGTTTGGCATTGGGTCCTAAAGTTGGGGAGGGCCGAGTTATAGCTGAGGATGCGATGGAGGACACAGCCAGCATGGAATCAAAAGCCTTCCTGTGTTATCCCAAGTAAGAGCTGTCAGCACCTCCCTCTGCCCAGATTGACTAGGGGAACTGCAGGGAGGACATCCTGTTTTCTGTCCCCCCAGGTGTCCTCTTCTTTTTGATGCTTTGCCCTTCGAACCTTCCACTGTGTAGCTCAAGCCACTCCCAGCAGCCATCTCGTGCCCCTTCCCCTGTGACCTGTACCCTGCCTCCCTCCCTTATATCATCTCCAGACCGAGGGGCTGCAGGAACGTGGCCTGATAAGAGAAATCCCATGGTGATTTCTGAGTGACTAAAAGAACATGGGATTTAGGACTGGAAGGGACCTCCTGGGCTATGAAGTCCAATCATTCAAGGATGGCCATGAGACAGTGGCCAACATGCAGGGATCAGAGTAATTGCTGGAGCCATGATAAATAGCCAAGAGTCAGGCTGGGGTCAGAGACCGGAGATCAGAGACAGTTACCAGGCTGGACTCAGGAAGCCAGAGACAGGCTGGGGCTGGAGACTGGAGATCAGAAAACAAGGTGATGTCTGGAGTCACAGCAGGTCAGAATTCTGCATGGTTGCCCAGCCAACTTCCTGGGGTGCTCTCCAGGGTTAAATAGTGAGCATGGCCAATCAGAAGGGTGCTGTCACTCTGGACCCTGTGGGCGGCACTTCCTGCAGTGCCTAATCTCCACAGTGCTCCCTGGGTGTGGCTGTGTAGGGCCTCCCAGTGGTAATGGGTGAGCGTGAGCTGGCCCAGGTTCCGCAGACCTGGATTCTTGTCCCATGGATGCTTACACAGCACCCTGCTACAGTAGGCAACCCCATCATAAACTTATCAAGCTCCATCTTGAAACCTGTTTGTTTAGGATCCCAGTCTACAATTGCTCCCATATCTCTCCATCGTGTCAATATCTCGAGGGCAGATATCTTCAGCTCTTCAGACTGCTGGGTAAGTATCGGGGCGGGGGAGGAGGAAGGGGGAATGCATTGCCTGCTGCATGTTGTTGACCTGAATTTGATGGGTTAGTTGTTATGGCTCGCCACTGATCGCATCCGACCAGAAGATTTATAGGTTCTTGTCCAATTCAGACTTCAGGGTCCAGGAACTCAGAGAGTTCTATAGAGGGAGAGGACTCTCGGGGTGCTTGGCAAAAACACTTACACTGAGGACAATACCAAATTGATAAAAGTTTTATTGAGATTAACAAAAAAATAAGAAATGCAATGAAACTTATGACTGCAAAACAGTAAAAGAATTCCAAAACTCCTGGTGGTAACATTCCTATTATAGGTACCATAACCTAACATACTCACACCCTTCCTTGAGGACCCGGTAATAGGAGGTGAAGGACCAGCCTTACTCCTGGCATGCCCGATAACATGGTGGTGCTGGCTTCCCCAATAGTTAGGAATGTTGAGCAGTTATACTATACTGCACAAGCTGAGCTGATAGCATGATAGAAGATGGAATGATAGGTAGATAAAAAGACAGTCTATAGAATATAGGAGAAGAAAGAAAAGAAAAAAGCTCTCTAAGATATCCTTACATGGTATTTTATAGGATCCTGACACTATGCAATTCAGGCCCGACCTACTATACCCAAATCTTATTTCCGTACCCAAAGAAATGTATGGGTACCCTTATCCTATAGGTTAGTGGATTATGACACTTACTCTCTACATATTAATAAGGATTGTCTCACTCCAAAAACTGCCAACCTAGGCTCTCTTGGTGACTTCCAGGTTTGTGGTGTACCCAGCGGTTACCAACCGGTTGCAGACACTGGATAAACCTGTTCAGTGTTGGGTGTAGTTCCTCCCTTTGGTTCCCCAAAGTTCAGGGACCATTTCTATCTGTGCCAAAGGTTGCCAGCCTTCATGCTGACTTACTCTTAACTGATCATACTTTTAGCTATTTAGCTGATCTTAGCGGATACAGGCCGGTAGGTTTTCTTGCATTTCAGCAAAACTTATTCTATGTATAATTATTAGGAAACACATATCATATGCCTCAACACATCCTCATTTCATAGGAATTAATACTGATCAAATATAAGAATCATATATGAAATGGATTAATTCAGCAAGAGAAACATATTTGATACGGCTGGCTGGATTAGTAGGATATAATAGCTAGTGAAGTAATCCGATGGGCTACAATGTCAAAGAGCTCCCCCAAACCTAGCTCATTGGGCTGACACAGTTCAGGCATGTCAGTTAACAGTACACAAGGAAGTGCTGTGGCCAGCATCACATCTGACTGCCCTAACCCAAGGGGTCAGTATCCATTTTGCAACTGGTGAACTGGAGGGGGCTTTTCGGTGTGAGATCAAGCAACACTAGCCCACCGCCCTCAGGCGTATAGCTGAGCACTTTAACCACTCAGCCACTGCACCTCACCAGCCTCAGCCATGGCCCACTGAAAATCCACTGCCAAAAAGGCCGGTGGGGTGGCTTAGCATGCTATGCATCAGTTCTGTAATACCAAGACATCCTCAAGTGAAACTAGATATTCAGATCCTGGCAGCGTCCACTCAACGCGCCATCCGTCGGAGGTAGATGCATTGGATGCTGCTGACTTGACTGTTTCAAGTGTGAGGTTTTCTGATGTGTCCTTGAAATTTGAGGGCCTGTCTGCTTCTGGCTCCTAGACAGGTATGCCTTTTTACATGCACATCCACATGTGTACAAAGAAAGTGCCTTCCCAGTGGAAACTAGGCCCATACTTGTGTAGATTGCACCTCTCTAGGGTCTGAAAATTAGACCCTAAAGATCCCATGGTCCTTGTTGTAAGGGAAAGGGTAAACCCCACTGTCCTTGGTCAATTTCCCTTTCTCCCACTGGTGTGAAGGAGGTCATGCACCATATGCCTGTGTGCTGCCACCTCCACCCCAGAAGTTGTTGCATGTCAGTGTGGTGAGGATCTAGCTTGTGAAGCTCCTTGGGAATAAAGGCGCTATCGAATAATGAAACACATTCACATCCATTCTCTCCCTCGGCTGATCTCTGAATGCAGAAATCCCCAGCTCTGTGGATCAAGACTCTATCCTGGCTCACCTGTAAACCAACATAGCCGGAGACTATCCCCCCACCCAGCCTGGACTGATAGACAGGACACAGCCAAAGACCAGAAGGGGAGAGGTTCTGTGTGATGCCTCCAGAGCGTGGGCCCCAGGGGAGGGGGCACAAAGGTGGCTTTTCTTCACCCCCTTCTCCCAGACCTAGGGGGGGACAGTAGGAACCTCTCCTCCCCCCACTCCCTAATAACTCCTGTGGGCTCCTGAGGCGAAGGAGATCAACGTGCTTCCTGCAGCAGCTCTGATTGGCTGCTTTTCCCCAAGAGGCGGGTTAGTGGGAAAGGCAGCCAACCAGAGAAAGTTTCTCCCTCAGGCAGGGCTGAAATTCACCCCAGGGCTGGAGCATGTGGGGTCATGGCCACAGCAGCTCCAGCCCTGGCCAAAACTGTGTCTCAGGGTGGTGGGGGGGAGGGGGGGGAATAGCAGGAGATGGCTGCACTGTAGTCTGGAATGTGTTTGGGTGGGGTCTGCTCCATGCCCTCAACAGCTGTGGATCCTCAGCAGCTTGCAGCGTGGCCTGTGCCAGGGTGACCCCGCACCACCTTGTGCCAGGGTGACATTGCCTCATGCCACGGTGACATTACACTGCCTCATGTCACAGTGACACCATATCTCCGTGTCCTGGTCTTACCCAAGTTTGCCCAAGCACCTGGCAACTTGTGTCATCCACGTGGAAATAGACCACAGCTGGCCTTACCGATTCTAACAGAGCAGGATATTTTTGGAGGCACTGGCTCTGCAGCAGCACAGCAGGGCAAGAGAGTTAGGCTAAGTCTTCACTACATGCACTACAATGGTACGGCTGCAGCGCTGCAGCTATGCCATTGTAGCACCATAGTGTAGACGCTTCCTACATTGACAAAAGGGGTTATTCCATCGCTGTAGGTAACTCACCTCCCTGAGCAGTGGTAGGTGGGTCATGGGACAAGATGGACGGTCCTTTCATGGATCAGTAAGTGGTTAAAAGACAGGTAAGAAAGGGTAGGAATAAATGGTCAGTTTTCAGAATGGAGAGAGGTAAATAGGGGTGTCCCCCAGGCAGGGCCCTAGAGGGGTGTGGGGTCCGGGGCGGAAGTGATGAATCCGTCACTTCCAGGACTGACCGCGCTGGCCAATTGCACTGGCGGCCCGCGGGCCCCCCCAAAGCACGGGGCCGGAGCAGTCGCCCCGATTTGCCGTACCCAAGGGACGGCTCTGCCCCCAGGGATCTGTACTGGGACCAGTGCTGTTCAACATATTGCTAAATGATCTGGGAGAAGGGGTAAACAATGAGGTGGCAAAATTTGCAAATGATATAAAATTACTCCAGATAGTTAAGCCCAAAGCTGACTGCGAAGAGTTAAAAAGAGATCGCACAAAACTGGGTGACTGGGCAACAAAATGGCAGATGAAATTCAATGCTGATAAATGCAAAGTAATGCACATTGGAAAACATAATCCCAACTATACATACAAAATGATGGGGTCTAAATTAGCTGTTACCACTGAAAAAGAATCTTGGAGTCATCATGGATAATTCTCTGAAAACATCTGCTCAACGTGCAGCGGCAGTCCATAAAGCTAACAGAATGTTAGGAACCATTAGAAAAGGGATAGATAATAAGACAGAAAATATCATAATGACACTATATAAATCCATGGTACTCCCACACCTTGAATAATGCGTGCAGTTCTGGTCACCCTGTCTAAAAATAAAGATAGATTAGAATTGGAAAAGGTACAGAGCATGGCAACAAAAGTGATTAAGGATATGGAACAGCTTCCATATGAGGAAAGATTAAAAAGACTGAGACTTTTCAGCATGGAAAAGAGATGACTAAGGAAAGATATGACAGAGGTCTATAAAATCATGAATGATGTGGAGAAAGTGAATAAAGAAGTGTTATTTACTCCTTCACATAACACAAGAACCAGGGATCACTCAATAAAATTAATAGGCAGCAGGTTTAAAACAAACAAAAGGAAGTATTTCTTCACACAACACACAGTCAACCTGTGGAACTCATTGCCAGGGGATGTTGTGAACGCCAAAACTATAACAGCATTTAAAAAAGTATTAGATAAGTTTGTGGAGGATAAGTCCATCAATGGCTATTAGCCAAGATGGTCAGGGATGCAAAACCATGCTCTGGGTGTCCCTTACCCTCTGACTGTCAGAATCTGGGATCTGGATGACGGGGGTGTGACGTTGTGCAGTCTATATGGTTTTATAAAAACTTGATAATAAGTCAATATAATGTAACTGGGATAGTTTTAGAAAAAATTGACAATAAGTGAATATAATGCAACTGGGGTATGCTTTGTGCAAAAGGTCTCTTGTAAGGTATCATTACAAAGCTCATAATCTACTGAGTGTGATCATCCTATTTGTAGAAATGTACCACTCTTGTATCTAAAACTAGAAATATAAAACATAACTCTGAGGGCCTATTGTAATTATGTAAAGTGTGGGCCATTAATGATGGTTTGGAATCTTGATGACTCCCATTAACAAGGACCATTGTCTACAGATGACTGTGTTTACCTGTGAGTCTTCCTGTATATGTGCGTGCTGGCAAGTGAGTAATGAAGTCTTGCAGTGACATGTGATCATGTCACCTGAACTGGAATCCATCTTTAACCTGGTGCTTTTCCAGTGAGGGGGGGTGAAAACCCAGAGGGACAAAGGGTTCCCGCCTTATGCAAAAGATATATAAAGGGGTGGAACAGAACAAAGGAGAGAGGAGCCATCATGAAGAATCCCCTAGCTACCACCTGAGCTGGAACAAGAGCTGTACCAGGGGAAAGAATTGTGCCCAGGCCTGGAAGGTGTCCAGTCTGAGAAAAACTTACTGAAGCATCTCTGAGGGTGAGATTATCTGTATTTAGTTTGATTAGACATAGATTTGCGCATTTTATTTTATTTTGCTTGGTGACTTACTTTGTTCTGTCTGTTACTACTTGGAACCACTTAAATCCTACTGTCTGTATTTAATAAAATCATTTTTATTTAGTAATTTACTTAGAGTATGTATTAATACCTGGGGGAGCAAACAACTGTGCATATCTCTCTATCCGTGTTATAGAGGGCGAACAATTTATGAGTTTGCCCTGCATAAACTTTATGCAGGGTAAAACGGATTTATTTGGGTTTAGACCCCATTGGGAGTTGGGCATCTGAGTGCTAGAGACAAGCACACTACTGTGAGCTGTTTTCAGGTAAACTTGCAGCTTTGGGACAAGTGATTCAGACCCTGGGTCTGTGTTAGAGCAGACTGGAGTGTCTGGCTCAGCAAGACAGGGTGCTGGAGTCCTGAGCGGGCAGGGAAAACAGAAGCATGGGTAGTCTTTGCACATTAGGTGGCAGCTCCCAAGGGGGTTTCTGTGATCCAACCCATCACAGGGGGATGGATCACTCAATGCTTGCCTGGTCTTTTCATTCCCTCTGGGGCACCTGGCATTGGCCACTGTCAGAAGGTGGGATCTTGGGCTAGATGGACCTTTGGTCTGACCCAGTATGGCCGCTCTTATGTTCTTATGGATTAATTCTTCTGTTGACCTAGCAGCATCTACACCGGTGGGTGAGGATGGCTTACTACAGCCCTCAGGGGTGTGAAATTTTTCACACCCAATGCTAGTGTAGCCAGGGTGATCTAAATGTTAAGTGTAGACCAGGCTTTAGCTACACATGCGCTGTGTGACCCTTTGCGCTAGCCTGCGCTGTGCACACACCTATAGGACTTTAGGGGTTGGTGGATACTCAGACAGGTGTGACATTCTGAGGGTCTGCAAGTGTATATGTGTCACCTCTAGAGCTTTGTTGGACATGAGCACTGATTTCTGCCAGTCAGGGGGATCTTGTGAAGAATGCAGTGGCAGGTTCTCTATGTAAGGGCCGGCCCCGGTATATGGAATTAATGTGGCTTGTTGCCTTGTTAGGGGAAAGCACAAGAGGCTGCAGAAAAATAATCTAAACAGCTTCCAAGCCATCCCCGGGGAGAGCCTTTTACGGAGCACTATATCCTTCTCCTGACAAATATGGAACAAGCCTGAGACTGTGGGATTGTGCTGACGACTGCTAATGAGGGCCATGATGTAACTCTGGGGCAGACTTGCAGGATATCAGCCTGAGTAAGTTGCAGCATCTGCACAGGACTTGTTTACTTCTTGTTTGCCTGGTGGTTGCACTGGACAATCCTCAACAACTCACCCACCCCCTCCCCCTCCCCACCTCTTACCCCTGCACTGCACACATTGAATTTATTTAAAGGCAGAAATAACCGACATCTTAATGCTCCGGCTCCTTCCACGCTCGCTCGCTGCAGCTAGGGTGACCAGATGTCCCGATTTTATAAGGACAGTCCTGATTTGAGGGGCTTTTTCTTATATAGGCACCTATTATCCTCCACCCCCATCCTGATTTTTTACACTTGCTATCTGGTCACCCTATAGAGTGGGAGCTTTCTCAACTCAATTTGGAGAGGCCAGGGATGGCGAATCTTTCACAAAGAGACCTCTTCTCCCAAGCATTTGTCAGAAGTTCACATGAAATCAAAGATCAAAGTTTGCCAAGCCGGCTAGTGATTTGGGAGCCCAACGTGAGACACTTTAATTTTCAGATGGGAGGTGTTTCAAACAGAGCACCCCAAATTTCAGGCACTCAAAATCACTAGCGACATTTTTAAACAATCTGGTGAGAAATCCCTTCCCAAATGTTCATATCATAGAAATACCATAAATTCACTAGATTCCCCAGTCCCATATCTCTGCAGTTGAACTCTGCAGCTGCCCTCATCATCTCTGGGGCTAATCCAAAACCTCAGACCTGAACTCATCGAATCCTTGGGAACGGTCAAACCCGGACCCAAAGCCTGCAGCTCAGGCCCATCTTCGTCTGAAATGCCTGATGGCGTATGCAGTGCCAAGCACCGTGTGCTCCAGGTCTTCGCTCTTCACCTTGTAATGTTACTGCTTTTTGCTATTGTTTCATTTCTATTGATTTGCATTTTCAAAAAGACCCTAGATACAATTCTTTCACCAGGTCTCCTTCAGATGTTCTAATGACCATCGCATCCGCCCATGGAGGGTCCCTTTCCCAGCACACACTGGTAGAGAACCCCCCATGACGGTCCTGTAGCATTTGTCTGCACAGTGTATGCTGTGGGTAGGCTACCAGCATGGATGCGTCCTGTTTTCTCATGGTTCCTAAAGAGCTGGCGAGTCTTGTTTGCTCTAAACACCAGACTTGATACAAGCTTCCTACCCTTCAGAGAGAAAACGTGGCAGGATTATGCATATGCACAACATAGCGCGGGCGGGTGGCTCGTTCCCCTCCTGCTGGCTTCTAACAATCTCACAGTAGGCAGCAGTTGTAAGCCCCTCGACTGGTGCTGTCATCACCCCTTGGGGAACAGAGACCGTGTCATTACACGTAATGAACCAAGAGTTGTAGGTGTGCGAGGCATAGGCAGGCAGCCACAGGCCCCAGTGCACTAAGGTAACATGCTCACTCAGCATTGATTGAAACACCTTCCAGGTGCAGCTGTATGGCTGAGTCTCCAGAGAGGGTTTGGCATTGGGTCCTAAAGTTGGGGAGGGCCGAGTTAGAGCTGAGGATGCGATGGAGGACACAGCCAGCATGGAATCAAAAGCCTTCCTGTGTTATCCCAAGTAAGAGCTGTCAGCACCTCCCTCTGCCCAGATTGACTAGGGGAGCTGCAGGGAGGACATCCTGTTTTCTGTCCCCCCAGGTGTCCTCTTCTTTTTGATGCTTTGCCCTTCGAACCTTCCACTGTGTAGCTCAAGCCACTCCCAGCAGCCATCTCGTGCCCCTTCCCCTGTGACCTGTACCCTGCCTCCCTCCCTTATATCATCTCCAGACCCAGGGGCTGCAGGAACGTGGCCTGATAAGAGAAATCCCATGGTGATTTCTGAGTGACTAAAAGAACATGGGATTTAGGACTGGAAGGGACCTCCTGGGCCATGAAGTCCAATCAGTCAAGGACAGCGATGAGACAGTGGCCAACATGCAGGGATCAGAGTAATTGCTGGAGCCATGATAAATAGGCAAGAGTCAGGCTGCACTGCACACATCGAATTTATTTAAAGGCAGAAATAACCGACATATTAATGCTCCGGCACCTTCCACGCTCGCTCGCTGCAGCTAGGGTGACCAGATGTCCCGATTTTATAGGGACAGTCCTGATTTTTGGGTCTTTTTCTTATATAGGCTCCTATTACCCCCCACCCCCATCCCGATTTTTCACACTTGCTGTCTGGTCACCCTAGCTGCAGCAGCTGAGGGCTACATTTATTGCTAAACTAGCGAGTTAGCAGGCCTGACTCCGCGGGACTAGTGATTTGGCTGCTGTTGTGCAACCTCCCTCCCATAAAAGGCTGTAACTGAATGTGATAACAAAGGAGAGCGGGGAGGTGGACTCCAGCAAACAGCTTAAAGGTGCCGAATGGAGGTGGAATCCAGCAAACAGCTAAAGGTGCTGAGTGGAAGCTGATGACTTCATTACTGTTGCATGGAGCTGATGTTAACCAGGAATGGACAAACTATCTCCTGTCTATTAACAGCTGAACTAAACTAAGCTCCCCCCTTAAACCTGAACTGACCCAGAAGTGAATTTTTAGAGGCCAAACACCACTTTCAGCAGGCTTCCAATTTCCTAGTGTCGGCTTAAGCCTTATGTTTAGGAGATGAGCTAGAACCAACCCCCCAGATCCAAACTCCCCCAAATCTAGAGGGTGCCTGAAGTTTGAACCTGACTTAATTTGGGGAGAAGAGGGGAAGGGGGCCACAGAAGGGGCAGATGCAGGCGGGTCTATGCCCCCCCCCCCCATTTCTGTGTGTGAAGCAGGGGTTTCAGGGTGGGCAGCAAAGTCTGGATTAGTCAGAAGCACTTTCTGCAGGCTGACCTTATAGCTGGTAATCAAACATCCTGGTCCTTTGCTTCCCAAATCCTGTCTCAGGCTTTGTCTTCACTACCCGCCGATCCGGCGGGTAGCAATCGGTTTATCGGGGATCGACTTACCGCGTCTAGTGAAGACGCGGTAAAATCGATCCCTGATCGCTCTGCCGTCGACTCCGGAAATCCACCTCGGCAGGAGGCGGCAGCGGAGTCGGCGGCAGCGCGGCAGCGGTCGACTTTCCCGCGTCCTCACCGCCAGGTAAGCCGACCTAAAATACGCAACTTCAGCTACGGTATTCACGTAGCTGAAGTTGCGTATCTTAGGTCGGACCCCCGCTGCAGTGTAGACCTAGCCTCAGATCATATGCTGCCAGTCTCCTGATGTTATAATGTATAATGCAGTGGAGAGGTGGGGTGGTGAGAAGACTCCACTAAGGGGTGTGGTGGAAAAGATAGTGGGTGTGGTTGTCAGAGCCCCAGGCAGCTGGTCCATGCTGTTGGGGGGGGGGGGGGGTGCAAAGCAGCACACTCAGCCTTGCTAGTGCCTGGGCCCATGTCTGATGCTCAGGTGCAGAGCTGAGGGGTGGGGGTTGAGTGCCAATGGACGTGCTGTGTGCATGGTGCACCATCGTGCAGCCAGGCTCAAGGAGAATGTGCTGGCAGCAAGGGGAACCAAGACAGTGGGGGGAGGGGGAGGGGGAGAAGCAGCCTGGCACGGGGAAAGGAAAGGCAAGGTCCCAGCTGATGATGTAGCAAGGGATTTGGCCATCCGAGGGGTGATCCCTGTTTCTCCATATTCTTATCGTAGGCCTGGTAAATCCTGGCTGCTGACCAAGGTGGGTCAGGGAGGGATTAGTTCAGTTGGAGAGGTCAAAGCAAACAACAAAGGTTCACTGTGAATGGAAGCAACTTGTGGTGATCACTGTAGGATCCAGCGCTGCAGAGTGGCACCAGCTGTATTCAGTGCATTGGGAATGGGAACAATGGAGCAACGCCTTCTGTTGAGAACTTGGCTGGAGAAAGGGGCATGTTAGTACACGTTTCCATGCCTAAGCCCTGAACGGCGTGCGAGCGCCCTGCTCTTTGCTTTTCACATAGACAACACACTCACTTTGCTCAGGGAGGGGAAATGTGGAAAATACCAGTCATTCCAAAATAATAGCAGTGAAACTGCTGGATCTGATGTGGGAGCTGGCAGCCAGACAAGTCTGCACAGACCACTTGACTGCAGGGAAGTGAAAGTTCCTTTTTTTCCATGACCTCTGAACTGACCCCCAACTGAAAAGGATCCCACAGGGCTCATTTTTCAAAAGTAATCCTGGGCAAATCCTTCTGCCTGACTCACATGTTTGTCACACGCATCTGAGTACATCCATCTATGTAACAGTCGCAAAATGGATTGAGAGGACTGGAGAATTTGCTGCAACAGATCCACAAGATAAATGAATTCTGCTGCCAACAAGGCATATTGTGTATGCTACGAGGGTTGGATTAATGCATGTGCAGTATGGGCCACTGTCTAGGGTCCTGGCTCCTGGAGTCATGTGATTCCATCAGTATCCCAGCTTTCATTTAAAATATACATTTTTCTAGCCTACATGGGTGGAGAGAAAAGCTTGAAAACATGACCTGAGTGTAACTGACATTTGCCTGAGTCTGCAGGCAGCCTGAAGCAATAGTCCAACATTTTGGCTCTGAAATCTACTGCTACTACAAGAAATGATGGCAGGGGGGTGTCGTCATGGCGCAGGGGTGGGACCATTGGGGCCCTATGTGCTGGTGTGTTCCAGGCCCCCGGATTGCCTTAATTGTGTGTGTGCAAGATGTGGTAGAGTGTCAGTTTTACTCAAATGGCTTCTCAGCTTTACACTGCACGGGAATTGTTAGTAGATTCTATAAACTCTGGGCTCAATTCTCTGTTGCTCTAATTGGCAGATCCAGCCATTTAGGAATACCCCTTCTTAGCTGATATTTATTTAGCCAATGTTATGCCTTTTTGAACGCCCTGTACTTATGCTAATTGAACCTCACTCCCAGCGTGCTCTGCACTGGATACGTATTCAACTGTGCTGCTTTCATTGTTGGCACATGTAACCATTAAGGACAAAAGAGTGTTTTGCGGAGGTTTGCTAGATTAATGAGCAATTCTTATAACTGTTGCCGTTTTCTAGAAATCATTGGGCACAGATGTCCGGGAACCTTGAAAAGCAGGTACAAACTGGATGAGAAAGACAGACAGAATACATAATGAGACAATGGAATTCAGGGAGTTTCCTTTCCATTGTAAACTCCTAAGGTATATATATATACAGCTGCATGTGAGTTACTGGTTGTGCTGCAGTGAGGGCCCCAGATTAGGTAAGGAATTATTAACCTTTGCCTCTCTGTATGTGCTGCTAGGTTTTTACTTACTAAACTTAACTGAGCTTGGTTGTTTGATGTTTCATCTCATTAATGGTCTACAATCAAACTCTATCACCCTGCTCTAAGGGGGAAATCTCTGGATGCCTTATAGGCTCTGAGCCACCCATCTCTGCAGCCCTTGGCATGAGGATATGGTTAAGAGAAAATGGGTGTGATTGGGGCACCTCTCTGCTCCAACAATTCCTAGCTGCTGCAATGGCCTCGGGGGCTTTGGCCCTTGGCCACCCTCAGAATTAAGGAGCCCCAGAAAGGTGGCATAAAGTCACCTTCATCTCCTCCCTAAACCAAGTTCTGGGTTGGCCTGAGCCAGGGCTGGAGTGTCCATTTCTGTGGAGCACAGAATTCCTATTTCTGTAGCGCACAGAGCGCTCATTTACACAGTGCTTTGCAGGGTGGACTTCCGCTAGTTCACCCTAAATAGTAGGGACGTTCGGATGCTCTGCTGCTTGATGTGGCCTAGGATCTGCATCCTAATAACAGGTTTTTCCTCCCTTTTCACTTGCCTCCAGCAATCTCCCTGCCTAAAAGGCCCAGAGACCCCTCTCCCTTGTCTTTCAAGTCTTCTGGGAGACTGCCCAGTGGCCTGCGCCGTCTCCCCCATCCTGGCTCCACTCCACGTGAGGTCATTGCTCCCTTTGCTCTAGGGATATTGAGGTCATGGTGGCATTGGATGGCTTCTCCTCCCTTAGTGAAGCCTCAGCTGGGGAGAAGGGGGAAAGACATCAGCCGGACCCACTGTCCTTCCCAAATCACAGGAGGATCTTCTAGAGCAGGGGTCTCAAACTCAAATGACCACGAGGGCTGCATGAGGACTAGTGCATTGGCCCGAGGGCCGCATCACTGACACCCACCCCTTGCTGCCCCCGGCCCCGCCCCCACTCCACCCCTTCCATGAGGCCCCGCCCCTGCCCTGCCTCTTCCCTGCCCCCATTCCAACCCCTTCCCTGAAGTCATCACCCCAACTCTGCCCCCTCCCTGCCCCCAGGGGGAGCAGGAGGGGTGTGGGGTGTGATGGGGGCTCAGGGCAGGGAGTTGAGGTGCAGGAGGTGTGCAGGGTACAGCAGGGAGCTCAGGGCAGGGAATTGGAGTGTGGGGTGCAGAAGGGGTGAGGGGTGCGGCAGGGGGTTGGGGTGCAGGGTGTGGCAGGGGGCTCAGGGCAGGGAGTTGAGGTGCAGGAGGTGTGCAGGGTACAGCAGGCGGCTCAGGGCAGGGAATTGGAGTGTGGGGTGCAGGAGGGGTGAGGGGTGTGACAGGGGGTTGGGGTGCAGGGTGCGGCAGGGAGCTCAGGGAAGGGAGTTGGGGTGCGGGAGGTGTGGGATATGGCAGGCGGCTCCGGACAGGGGGTTGGGGTGCGGGCCCTGGCCCGGCACTGCTTACCTAGAGCGGCTCCGGGGTGGCAGCACCGTGCACCGTGGCCAGGGCAGGCTCCCTGCCTGACTGCCCACCCTGGCCCCTGGCCCTGCTCTACTCCGCTCCAGGAAGCAGCTGGAGTCCCGGGGGGGTGGGGAAACGGCGCCATGTGCTGCTCTTGCTCCTCCAGGTACCTCCCCCAAAGCTCCCATTGGCCGCAGTTCCCCGTTCCCGGCCAATGGGAGCTGCAGGGGGCAGTGCCTGGAAGCGAGAGCACGGAGCCCTCTACTCCCCCCCACCACCCCACCCGGGGCTGCAGGGACATAGTTCCAGCCGCTTCAGGGAGTGGTGCGGGGCTCGCGGCACCACGGGGTAGGCAGAGGGGCGGGGGGAGCTTGGCGGGCCGCATGAAAGAACCCCGCGGGCTGCGTGTTTGAGACCCCTGTTCTAGAGGATGGCAGGGGAGCTCCCCTTCCCAGAGGCTGCAGAAGCTATTGGGCCAGGGGTCGGCAACCTTTCAGAAGTGGTGTGCCGAGTCTTCATTTATTCACTCTGATTTTAGGTTTCGCGTGCCAGTCATACATTTTAACGTTTTTAGAAGGTCTCTTTCTATAAGTCTATAATATATAACTAAACTATTGTTGTATGTAAAGTAAATAAGATTTTTAAAATGTTTAAGAAGCTTCATTTAAAATTAAATTAAAATGCAGAGCCCCCAGACCGGTGGCCAGGACCCGGGCAGTGTGAGTGCCACTGAAAATCAGCTTGTGTGCCGCCTTTGCCATAGGTTGCCTACCCCTGTATTGGGCCATGTCCTCCTCGCTGCACTGAGTCATAGAGCTGGAGACAATCCCAGAAGCTCTTGCACTGATAGGTCCTTCAAAATCAACATTCCATTAACTTCAAAGATCAGGGCTAGGCAGCCAGGAATCCTGCAGGGAGAGGAATGGGGCAGAGTGGCATGACCCAATACTCTGAGCCAAACGTTTTTCTGATAAACCACCAGAACCATTCCACTCCCCTGCTCCTGAGGTCCCCTCGCTAGTGAGATCACTCCTGGCACAATAACCTGCATGGCCAATGGAACAGTAATGATGGAGATGTTAAGGAGACTCCCCCATCCTCTTTGACATGTTTCACACACTTCCTCCATTAACGCTAAACCATTTTCAGTGCCAGTATAGGGGACCCCACTGCCAAACACCACTTTCAGCAGGCTTTCAACTTCCTTAAGGCTTATGTTGGTGGCCAAATCAGGAATGGAACCCAGGAGAACTAACTCCCAGTCCCCTGCTCTGACCACTAGATCCCACTCCCTCCCTTAAAAATGAACTGCAAGGCTTTATGCTCCTGTGTGATGAACTATATGAAAATACCAGGCATAGCAGGTCCTCACTTTCCTCTCTGAGGAGGTCTGTCTCAGCCGGAGCTGAGAACGGATGTCACACGTGCTGTAACTGGAGCCGCAGATCTCCCTCCAGTTTTCTTTCCTGTGCAGTTCACCTTTCAGTGCCCTCAGGGGCACAGGGCTATGCAGGTTACAAGACAGAATTATGGAGCAAGTGTAAAACCACCAAAATAGTAGCAAGACCATCATCCTTATCAACTAGGTTTGATCAGTGATTGTCTCTTGCACCCTCCAGGAGTGCAATGTGATTTCTGGGGTGCAGGGCCGGCTTTAGCAGGTGCGGGGCCCCACGCCGGGATGCGAATTGTCTCGCTCCCCCTGCCCCGGCCCCGCCCCGACTCCGGCCCCGCCCTGCCCCATTGGATCCCTCCCCAAATCCCTGCCTTGGCCCTGCTCCCAGCCCCGCCCCCTCCCTGCCCCCATTGGATCCCTCCCCAAATCCCCGCCCCCAGCCCCGCATCTTCCCCAAGCACACCGCATTCCTCCTCCTCACCCCTCCCTCCCAGGCTTGCACTGATCAGCTGTATGGCGGCGCAAGCGCTGGAGAGAGGGGGGAGAAGCAGGACACGGCTTTTTTTTTTTTTTCCCCCGCTCCGCCGGCAGCCCCTCTTAGGCGCAGGGCCCCATTCCGGGGAATCGGCCGAATCGGCTTAAAGCCGGCCCTGCTGGGGTGGGCAACAGGAAGGAGGAACTTCTCTCCTGCCCCACATTGTTTCAAGATTCATAGATTCTAAGGCCGGAAGGGACCATTGTGATCTTCTAGTCTGACCTCCTGAATAACACAGGCCAGAGACCTGCCTGGGACCTGGCAGAAGCACTCATAGCAAGATCCTCACTGGGTCAAACACAAAGAATTTTGGGCTTGTCAGGAGGGTGTCTGTGTACCCCAGACTGACAGTACCACCAAACGGCGAGTTTTCAAGGTTGCTTTGCCTAGCAGCTACAGTTTACATCAGTGTCTCCCAATGGTGAGAGTCATGGGCCACTCTGCCTAGAGCTATAGTCCTTGGTAGCATGGCCCAATGGTGAGAGTCACAGGCCACTCTGCTTAGCGACTATAGTCCAAGCAGAGGTGAGTAGGAGAACCCGATTCCACTGGGTTCAGATCGAAGGCCCTGCAAAGCAGTAGGTCATATACATGGCCTAGAGTCTGGTATCCTTACTCATGCTCCCTGGGTCACTTCCTAGCCCTGTTCCCTGTATCTCTATCAGTATCACACTTCAGTCTTGGGATCCCTTCTCGTTTCCTCCCCGATTTGTCTCCGGAGCCCTTTCCCCTGGTGACACTGAGTCATCGTCCTCAGCTCCCGTGGTCAGTGGGCTTCCAGCGGCTTGGCTAGGAGGCTTGGTCCCAGCAACTTGGGAGTCCCAGCGGGCTTCTTGGCAGGAGGCTGCTGCACCCAACTGCTTTCCTCCTCAGTCAGCCCAGAGTGACCTGAGCTGCTCCTTTTTGAATGCTCCCACCACTGGGAGCATGCTCTACAGAGGTGAGGGGGCGTGGCCTCCTGTGTCCAGAGCGGCTCCTTAACCCTCGTCTTACTACTGTGGGGTTGATACATTCTGTCACAGGGCTGCATGTGGTAGGGTGCCAACTCTCATCTTTGCCCAGGGTGCCAGTATCCAGAGAGCCAGTTTTCAGGTAGTGCATGAGCCTGGGAATCAGAACTCCGGGGTTCTATTTCAAGATAATCAGTTAACTCTCTGTGTGACCTTGGGCAAGTCTCTACTCTCTGGTCTCAGTTTCCCCATCGGTAGGGAGGGGATAATACTAATACCTCCCTCCCAGGGCACATCGTGTGAGGGTTGATTAATGTTGGTAAATTCTGGATCCTTGCATGCAGCTGAAGTGCACGACTGCCTAGACGTGCAAAGGAGGAGTAGGGTTACACCTGCGTGAAACTGGTGCACTACTTTCCCATGCAATGGTGCCCTGACGAAATATACACTGAAAAGAAGGAGCCCAGAAGGGAAATGGGAGGACAAAGCTCCCAGGTCTGGTGGGCTGCAGAAGACATCTCACCGCTAAGGGGTTGGATTAGTGTTTCCTAATTGCTGCCTGCAGCTCCAGTACCAGACACGGTGATAACCTTTAACCAGGGCCAATCAGAGGGGCGGGGGCAGAAGGGCCATTTGGCCTGGGCTTCAAGCTCAAAGTGGGCCTCAAATTTAGACACTTGTTAATTTTTTGGCATTTGCTAAGTTTTGCAACTTGTTTTTATGCTCATCCCTATCAGACCAAAATGTGACATACCCTCTCAGCTTAGAGCTGCAAATTTAAGCAAATAAGAGATGTGATTTGGTAAAAGATATACTTTTTTTGTGAACTGATATAGATTTTGTCATATTAAAGAGTTAAAAATGTTCACATATTAATAAAAATATATTGGTTCTGATGGCACAAGATTAGATCATGTGTCGTCATTTTTTATTTTTATTATGGCTAGGGGCCTCAAAAGCTGGAAGTGGCCCAGGCCTCTCTGGATCTCTGAGAGGGCCTGCCTTTAACACTAAGACTCTCCACCCTTTTTCAGCATTTGCTGGAGCTCCGACTGGGGGTTTCATTGCTTAGCTCATGAAGCATTACACTTTTGGCCCTGTTCTTGGTGTCTTGTTGATATTTAAAGCCAAATACTGAGACACTCTGCAATCGCAGAGGCCCTGCAGAGCTTGCATACAGGGTTATTGATGGGTGAGGTAAAGAAGCTCATTGTGCAGGCTGAGTTCCCTTCTGCTGCCCAGGGGCCATATCCTGAAATCTTACTCAGGCCTGATCCTGAGAGATGCTGAGCTCCCATAACTGTCCGTGGGACTGTGGGGTGCTCATCATGGAGTGGGCTGAGACCCACTGGTTTTCATGGGAGTTTTGCCTGAGGAAGGATGGAGGATTTCAGGACTTGGCCCCAGGTGAGTAGCAGCGTGAGGAAGCAGAGGAGTAAAAGAATCCCAGGCCTGAACTCTCACCATAGATATGTGGTTAGCTCTAGATGAATAATCCATATGCATCTGGGTGCAATCTGGACTTCAGTGGGGTATTCACATGGGGCTTTGCAGTACACTGCTTTTGATCCATGCACACAACCACGACTCCGTCCACTCTTCGCCCGTTTTTGAGGGGTGCTAAGCAAGCTGAATAACGTCCTCCCAGGGGAGCTGCACCCTTGTTGGAGATTTCCTGCACATTGACTTCCCCATGAAACCCAGTTACATGCTAAAATGTTGGTTTCTCCATGCGCGAATGGCCAGGGATGTTGTGAAAATCTCACCCTCTGTCTCTGAGCCAGCAAGGACACAGCAGGCCTTCTAGAAAAGAAATACCAAGCCCTCGCTTTGTCAGGACATGTGGTACACCTGGCTTTACCTTGCTGTCCTCTGTGCTTTGTTTGAACAGCTTATCTTATCTCACCATCATATAATTTGCTACAGTAATTCTGTATGTCTGTGCAGGCATGACGTGACCTCCTCTGAGGCTACAAGGAGTGGCAGGGCCCGCTGGATGTCGTTGGAATGATAATTTCCCCTGGTTTTCCAGTGAGGGCTTGGATCTGACCCATATCCTCTCTGATTTTACATATGGCACTATGCCTAGCCTACAATGCCTCTAGACACTGCTATGGCTGGCAACTAGATAGAGACAGCAAGGACATTATTAGGACTCCAGTAAGCCAGGGGTTAACTGTCTTCCCGGTCCTCTCCCCTACAGCGGGGTGGAGGGGAAGGGCTGTAAGAATGGCTAGTGGGGAGCTAGAGAATGCTTTTGGGAAGGCAGCACCCCATTCGGTTTCTGACGACTGGCTAGAACCCCAAGCTCAGGGATGCTTTTTGTTCCATTTGCTTGGGCTCATGGAAACTTGTCTGGATCCATGGTGATCAAGATCCTCCCTTGATAACAAATCTGGGTGGGTGCTGCTGTGGTCTATTTCTACTGAGCCATCTCACTAGTTTAGAATAATCTCTGGGAGGCTCAATTCCCTCCCTGCTACCCCTTGCTTTGGGGTGCAGGGAGTAGCCATTTGCTGGCCTACACCAGCAGCAAGTTATGGAACCCTTACAACAGCTCAGCTGCACTGTCCAGCATGTTGGGGGGCCAGAGCCAAAGGCTCTCCCTGCACCAGGGGAACAGCGGGTGCTCGGCCTCCCAGCCCTAATAGAAGTTAAAAGTCAGGCCATATTTCATTCAGATGATTTACACTGAGGTCTCAAATGGGACCTATGATCCTGGCATCATGATCATTTACACTATAGCCATTAATAGGGCAACCCTGTCTTGTCCTTCTGGCAGTCACAGGTTTAGGGTTGTGCCAAGCATAGGGTTGCATCCCTGACCATCTTGGCTAATAAGACCATTGATGGGCCTATCCTCCATGAACTGATCTAGTTCTTTTTTGAAAAAGTACTTCCTTTTCTTTGTACTAAACTTGCTGCCTATTAATTTCATCGGGCGACCCCTGGTTTTTGTATTGTGGGAGAAATCATTGACTATATGCTTAGCTCTTCAGCAATTCCCCTTGTTCTCAAGGGGTCTGTTCTCCCTAGGCCAGCAAATTGCTCTTTAGGGACAAGTTGTGCAGCTGAGTGTGGTCACCTCTGCTTTGCTTTAGGTCATCCCACCGCAGGCCAGCTGTTTGGAAAACAGCCACGCCATGCTCCCATACTTGGTACTGTACCAATGTATTATGGGACTCCCACCATAGTTTCTGGCTCAGCTTTCCAGAGCCAAGGGTCATGGGAAAATCTGTACAGTATTGCGGGTCCCAAAGAGAATCCTAGGAGTGATGTGAACAAGAGACATGATTTCAGTGCTCCAGCACAGGGTTGAGTGCTGCTGACATGTGGCTAGATTTCATATGCTGCAAATATGACTTGCAGTCTCTAAATAAATTAAGCTTATTTAAAGGGATTGTGATTCTTAAAGGTGATGTGATACAAAGAAGATTCATAGCTTTGTAAGGACAGAAGGGACTATTATGATAATCTAGTCTGACCTCCTGCATAACAAAGGCCCAGAGAACTTCACCCAATAATGTCTGCATGAAATCCATGACTTCCCTTGGAGTGCTTGCTCCTGTTAGCATTTCAAATCCCCAAGCAACACTGGAAGAATGAGATGAATTCTGTTCTGCCTCATGCCACCTAGTGCCACATTTTTGACTTAAAAATGACAATCTCACTGGCAAGATGATGGGAAGAAGGCTGGTTGTGTGCATAAAGCACTGAAGTGGGACTCCGGAGGTATGGCTCAATCCCTGACTCTGCCACAGACACCCTGTGTGATCACAGGCAAGTCACTGCAGCTCTCTGTGCTATCTGTAAAATGGGGATAATGCTGCCTTTGTCCGTGTTGTGAATTGACTGTAAACGCTTGAGTAGGGACTGATTTTTACTGAGTGTATGTGCAGCACCCAGCACAATGGGGCCACCATCTTGGTCAGCGCCATAATCCTGTAGGCACTGCTGTGTAACAAATGTAAGGACTGGCCTGAGTTCTTTCCCCAGTCATATAATTACCACCTACAAGATTTAAGGACCCAAGGCAAAGACCAAGAATCACAGCTGGTCTATGCCTGCTTTGTGAATACCCACAAATGGATCGTTAATCCTTTTACAACCTATTATAACTATATGCTGCAAAAATATGAAAGGGTTTTTTTCTGCCTCTGCTCTTCTTGGCATCGTTTGCACAGAGCGCTGCAGGGAGCGTTTGAATGGTTTGCCAGGAAATGTTCAGGGGAAACATTTCTGCCCTTAATATTGCCCTAGGGATGCCCACCTTTCCACTGCTCGTCAAGTTGCTTTGCCAATAACATCATGGTAAAGGTTCAGTCGGTACAATATCTGTCTCCTGCTGCTGTGCAAAGTATCAGAGGGTAGCCATGTTAGTCTGTATCCACAAAAACAACAAGGCGTCCGGTGGCACCTTAAAGACTAACAGATTTATTTGGGCATAAGCTTTCGTGGGAAAAATACCTCACTCCATGCATCTGAAGAAGTGAGGTATTTTTCCCACGAAAGCTTATGCCCAAATAAATCTGTTAGTCTTTAAGGTACCACCGGACTCCTTGTTGCTGCTGTGCCGTTCTGTTTGAGGTTTGGTTACAGCAGATTCGTTTTTTCATGACACATATTTGTAAGTAAACGTAGGATCATCCTAATACAATTTGGCCAGATCCCAAATCAGGAAACCACATCTGGTCTTCCTAAAATTCCCCTTTTAATGGATAGGATAGGGAGGTAGATAGGGTACTCTTCAGTGCTTTGTTCTGCATCATGTCACTGGCTTTAATTGCTGTGTCATGTTGCTGTGTGCCGTTAAACAGCTGCCACAGCCTAGAGGTGGCTGCATTTCAGTAGTGAGTGACTACATACCGCATCTAGCATGTAACATTTGTGGAATGCCATGTGATCTTTGGGTGAAAAGCATCCTGCAACAAATGCCAATTCCCTCCATCCTTATCTTGATCCAGTATGAACGTTCTATTCTGGCTGACTCAGCTGTTTCCCCTTTTTGGGGTTTATCTACAGGAAACAAATCACTTCAGGTATTACTGGTTGCTCTTACATCTTTCTGTGCACACACACAATTAAAATATTCCAACTGTTAACATGGAAGCCCGTCCCTTCTAACACAAACACCACCTCGGCAGCTTGGCAACTGATTCTGTTTCACAATGCGTGGGCTGAGGGTTCCTTGGAACAAGTTCCTGTGTGTCAGCCTTCTTGTATATAAATGGGCAGAGCCAAGAAGCAGCAGCTGCATTTCTCAGTCTGACGGCGCTGCCAAAACATAGAGAAGAGAGAGTTCCTGATCAAACAGGTCCTGCGCCTCTGTTCGCTTCTTTGTGCACCAAAGCAATCTCCCCCTTTTTTCCCTGCACACTGAACGGGCGGCGCACATCTTTCTTGCTGTGAAGTCTGATTAAATGGGTCAACGATGTTGGTCAATTGCAGAGGGCAATCGGGTTAGCGGAGGAGATGCCGGACAGTGCCTTTATGAGACTGTAATTGCATGAGTCAGAACTCATTAGCCAAAGGCTTGAAATGAGCATTGAAATGCACCCAGATTTCTGCAGCTGGCCTCCTGGGAGACCTTGGGCAAGTCACAGCGAGGCTTTGTGCCTCGGTTTCCCCATCAGTAAAATGGGGATAATGATACTGACTTCTGTTGTAAAGCGCTTGGAGCTCGCCAGCTGAGAAGAGCTATAAGAGCTAAGGATGAGTATTATTTGATTTTCTTGGGAAATTGCACTAGCTGGATATAAATGGTGGGAGATCAGGTCTGGAATTCTTTTAATCCTCTGCTACTTCATGCTGCTCCTCATCTGGGGCCATGTCCTGAAATCCTCCATCCTTCCTCGGGCAAAACTCCCATGAAAACCAGTGGGTCTCAGCCCGCTCCATGATGAGCACCCCACAGACCCATGGACTTCAGTGGGAGTTTTGGGAGCTCAGCATCTTCCAGGATCAGGCCTGAGTAAGATTTCAGGATATGGCCCCGGGGCAGGAGAAGGGAACTCGGCCTGCACAATGAGCTTCTTTACCTCACCCATCAATAAACCTGTATGCAAGCTCTGCAGGGCCTCTGCGATTGCAGTGTGTCTCAGTATTTGGCTATAGTGCATAGTATCAAGAGCTTTAGAAGCTTTAATTGTCAACAGGACACCAAGAATGGGGCCAAAAGCTCTGTGATCTAAACAATGAAACCCCCAGTCAGAGCTCCAGCAAATGTTGAAAAAGGGTTGGGTGTCTTAGTGTTAAAGGTTATTACCGTGTCTGGTACTGGAGCTGCAGGCAGCAATTAGGAAACGCTAATCCAACCCCTTAGCGGTGAGATGTCTTCTGCAGCCCACCAGACCTGGGAGCTTTGTCCTCCCATTTCCCTTCTGGGCTCCTTCCTTTCTGTGTATATTTCGTCAGGGCACCATTGCATGGGAAAGTAGTGCACCAGTTTCATGCAGGTGTAACCCTACTCCTCCTTTGCACGTCTAGGCAGCCGTGCACTTCAGCTGCATGCAAGGATCTAGAATTTACCAACATTAATCAACCCTCACATGATCTGCCCTGGGAAGGAGGTATTAGTATTATCCCCTCTCTACCGATGGGGAAACTGAGACCAGAGAGTAGAGACTTGTTCAAGGTCACACAGGGAGTTAATTGATGAACCTGAAATAGAACCCTAGAGTTCTGATTCCCAGGCCCTTGCACTACCTGAGAACTGGCTCCTGGGATATCGGCATTCTTGGCAAAGATGGGAGTTGGCACCCTACGAAATGCAGCCCAGAATCCTTTGCCTTTTTTCCAGTGAGGATCTTGCTATCGGGGGCTCCTGCCGGATCCTACACACATCCTCTGGCTTGTGGTATACAGGAGGTCAGACTGGAGGAGCACAATCGTCCCTTCTGGTCTCAGAACCTATGAATCAACCATTTGACTACCTGCTCTTCCTCCCGTTGCTTGTAGCAATCTTCTGTAGGCCCCAAACGGTGAGTGGCCCTGGCATTCATAGCACAGTTCTAGTCCCCTTTAGATGTGCCAACCTATCCTGAAGGACAATCCCTCACTCTCACAGATCTTGGGGGACAGACCAGTCGTTGCTTACAGACAGCCCCCAAACCTGAAGCAAATACTCACCAGCAACCACACACCACACAACAAAAACACTAACCCAGGAACCTATCCTTGCAACAAAGCCCGTTGCCAACTCTGTCCACATATCTATTCAAGGGACACCATCATAGGACCTAATCACAGCAGCCACACCATCAGGGGCTCGTTCACCTGCACATCTAACAATGTGATATATGCCATCATATGCCAGCAATGCCTCTCTCCCATGTACATTGGCCAAACCGGACAGTCTCTATGCAAAAGAATAAATGGACACAAATCAGACGTCAAGAATTATAACATTCAAAAACCAGTCGGAGAACACTTCAGTTTCCCTGGCCACTCAATTACAGACCTCAAAGTCGCAATACTCCAACAAAAAAACTTCAAAAACAGACTCCAGAGAGAAACTGCTGAATTGGAATTAATTTGCAAACTGGAGACCATTAAATTAGGCTTGAATAAAGACTGGGAGTGGATGGGTCATTACACAAAGTAAAACTATTTCCCCATGGTAATTTCCCCCCCTACTGTTACTCACACCTTCTTGTCAACTGTTGAAAATGGGCCATCCGGATCATCTCTACAAATTTTTTTTTCTCTTGCTGATAATAGCCCACCTTAATGATTAGTCTCGTTATAGCTGGTATGGCAACACCCATTTTTTTCATGTTCTCTGTGTATTTTCCACTGCATGCATCCAATGAAGTGGGTTTTAGCCCATGAAAGCTTATGCCCAAATAAATTTGTTAGTCTCTAAGGTGCCACAAGTACTCCTCGTTCTTTATACCTAACACTGACTCCAGGATAACCAACAGACTACCCAGTTTCCCTTAAGAATGGAATGTGTTTATGCTGATTTACTCTCTTCCTGCAAACTAACAGCAGAAATAAACCTTGCCCCTCCTAGTACCAAGTGGAGTCAGGAATCTGCAAAGAGCTTTAAATCTGCAAAGGTGTCAAGGGGGCAGTTTGAACTTGAAGGAATGTGGAAGATAGAAGCATTGATAAGGAAGACATAAAGGTGCCACAGGAGATCTCGGAGATGTCCACCGGCAGACAGAGCTGCATTAAATGTTAATGCCCTGTGATGGATGATGGCAATGAATCAAAACATAATCTGGCTTTAAGGACATTTCCCTAGATAATCCCTTTTTGTCAGAGGCACTTTAGCAATGTAATACAATCTTTCAACCGAGGCAGCTGAGTCAGGCCAACGCCTAAGTGCAAATTTGGTTTTTCTCTGTCTCGCCTTGAAAATATCCGAAGGCTCCAAACAGAGCTAAAAAGAATTTCCGTGTGCCAGAATTTCCGTGTGCCAGAATTTCCGTGTGTTCGGCTGGTGCCTATTGGCTTCGTTCCTTCGACTTCAGTGGAGCTGCCGTGATTTATACCAGCTGAGGAGCTGGTTCGGTATTTTGCAAAAACAAATCTAAAGAAACATAGATTTTCAAATGGAAGCTGTAGCTCCTGTTGCGTGAGAGACCAACGTGCGGGGCAGCCTCCTAACCCACCAGAAATTAACAGCAGTGCTACGTGGACACATGGGGCCTGGTTTGTTCTCTGAGTCTGCTGGTGGAAGCCGACGCAACCCAGGCTTAGCCCTCCTCATCCTGGTGATAGCAGAACCCTCCTGGTCTTCTGCTGGGTGGGATGGTGCAAAAAATGGTGAAGGAAGAGGGCCCGAACAGCCAGGTGATACTCATCTCCCAGAGAATCTTCTATGGAAACCAGGCTGAATGTATTTGTGCTCAGCAAACAGCACCATGGCATTCCATCTTTATTGTCTCTCGGTGACTCCAGATCAAATGTGCTCAGTTTACAGGTAAAAAAAAGATGTGTTTTTTTTTTTAACTGCCAGCCCTGCAAACCCAGTCTGAGATCTGAGTGCCAACCTGGGTTCTTTCTGGCTCGCTCATCACCAGCACTGGAGATTCTACAATCTGAACATGGTAAAGAATTGTGTTGATTATGCAGGATCCAGAATACAATCCAGCGTCTTCCCTCCTAAGCGTGTGAGGACTAATGGGAGTTAAAAGCTATCCAAGTTAGCACAGTTGCAACAGGCAGCTATGAATCTGAATTCAGAAAAGCTGAATGAGAAGGTGCCACTTTTACAGGGTCCCTTTTCAGAGACAAACAGCACTTTATAAGTGCCCTGCCCTAGGAGTGGTTTCCCCCCTTATGAGCAGGGTGGTGCTACTGGAATGAACCAAGCTCATTGCATAAAATGTACCTCTTGTCACTAGTGCTCACCTTGCTTAGCAATCCTCAGAAGGCCCTTCCCAGCCCACAAGTCATAAAGAGCAAAGCTGTTGATTGAGTCTTGGGAAGAAGCTGGAAGGATTGGGCAACAGCCTTAGCACCCAGCAGTGTTTTCTCTACACTCTGTGAGCTGGAAAATTAACCCCTCTGGCTTCAGGCTTTAAGCTGAGCACTAACCACAAACATCCTCTGTCCTTTGTACTCTGCTGCCAGGTTGTCAGCAAAATCTCTGCCTCTTGTAAATAACCCAAGGGAACACCAGCTGGGAAGCTTCAGAGCTTTCTCTCAATGCCAGCCATTGTTCACCAGGAGAAAATCGTTCCACCTAGCAAGTGTTAGAGGGTGGGACTTCCCAAGGTCTCCATTGGATGAGAGGCTGCCGCCAGTGAAAGAACCACAGAGATTGGCTGGAGACTTGCCGCACCTTTCGCCTCCATTTTCTTTACCACAGTCCAGTTTTAACCTGTTTGAGACCCACACTGCAATTTGGGAGTACTTCCAGAGCGAAGCAGAGCTACTGCCTGCTCCTCTATGGGGGTGCTCTGCTGCTCTTTTCTTTTGATTGTATGTGTCTTCTCCCAAGGACACAGTCCTCACTAGCCTTGGCGAAGCTCAAACCCTCCCGCATGTTCTTTCCACCTCCTCCCCCTCCTCCCTTGACTCTCAAAGTTCTTCTGCATGAGGCCCGGACATCCCTCAGAGCCCATCAGTGTTACTCCATAATTGCTACAAAGATTACCAGTAAGTGATTACCAGTTGGCTCCCTCCCATCTCCCATCACACTCCTCAGAACGTGAGTGCCACCTCCAGAGGCTTCCCACTCCCCGAAGCAAGCTTTTGGTGGTCTGTGGCAGCTGATTGTATAGCTCAGCTTGACAATCGTTTCAGAGGGATTGATTCTGCAAGAATCTGAGTGCCCAACCCTCACTGATAACACTGCTCTACAGCCAAAATGCTTCTGAAATAAATGTAGTCAAACTTTACTAATTCTGGGTCACTGAGAACGAAAATGATGCTTAAAATTGTTGATTGGCTCTAGTTTTCAAGATATGCTATTGGGTCAGTATATACGACCCTTGACTTGGGAATGGTGGAGGATAAGTGAGTTATAAAGGGAAGGGATCTCAATTTAAACCAGAAATGACTAAAATACATCTTTGACTGGATCTATGAATAAATCTATGACTGGGTTTGGACAGTACTTGCTTTTTAGGCAAAACAATGAATGATGCAATCTGAAGCTGGTATTGCATCATACATGATATGAATTGCATTGTGTTATTCCTAGAAGTCATGGATGATGCAATCATAATGAAGCTTACATCACTCTGCTGAACAAATTGCCCTATATCAGCTCTAGAAATCATACAGTGTCGTGCTCTCTTATTTGTCAGTGTTTGATTTTGCAAAGGGACACATTTCTGTTTAGCCAAAGTGAGCAGAGATGCCTCGTACTTGTGTGAACAGTGCAGATAACTTCTGCTATGTTTGTGGTGAAGTGACTTTTGCATCACAAAAGCGCAGTATAACCACTATGGTTAAGAAAGCCTATCACCTTTATTTTGGCTGCAAAATTGGAGATCAGGACAAGAGGTGGGCCCCACACATATGCTGCAACACTTGTGCAACAAATCTTCGCCAGTGGTTGAACAGGAAAAGGAAATCTATGCCTTTTGCAGTGCCAATGATTTGGAGAGAGCCAACAGATCATACCAGCAATTGTTACTTCTGCATGGTGTCTCCAGTTGGGAAAGGTGTGTCAAAGAAGAAAAAGTGGACTGTGCATTATCCAAACATTCCATCAGCTATACGCCCAGTACCCCACGGAGAAGGACTGCTGGTTCCTGATGCACCAGAATCATTCTCATTTGAGTCAGATGAGGAAGAGGAAGAGGATGAAACTTCTGGTCCTGAACCATCAATGTCACAGGACCCACATTTTCTCCCATCCTCCTCCTCTGAACCACACCTCATAACACAAGGTGAACTGAATGACCTTGTCAGGGATTTGGAACTACCCAAGAGTAAGGCAGAGCTGTTGGGCTCCAGACTACAGCAGTGGAATCTCCTGGCAGGTGATGTTAGGGTTTCCATGTTCCGTGACCATCAAAAGGATCTTGTCCCATTCTTCTTCTTGGAAGGTGATCTTGTAGCCTGCAACAACATCGATGGTGTGATGGCAGCCCTCAACATCGTTCACGATCCAGATGAGTGGAGACTGTTCATTGATTCATCGAAGACGAGTCTTAAAGCTGTTTTACTGCATAATGACAATGTTTTGCCATCAATTCCAGTTGGTCATGCAGTCCATATGAAGGAAACCTATGACAACATGAAACAACTTTTGAGGTGCATAAACTATGACCAACATCAGTGGCAGCTTTGTGGCGATTTGAAGGTTGTTGCTCTCTTGCTTGGTCTGCAGACTGGATACACAAAGTACTGCTGTTTTCTCTGCGAATGGGATAGTCGTGCAAGAGATTCCCACTACATCAAGAAAGATTGGCCACTCCGACAGTCATTGGAGCCTGGGAGGAAAAGTGTTCAGCATCCACCACTTGTTGAATCAAGGAAGATTTTGTTACCACTCTTACACATCAAGCTGGGTCTGATGAAGAACTTTGTCAATGCCATTGACAAAACACAAGCAGCTTTCAAGTACCTCGGTGGAAAATTTCCAAGGTTAAGTGAAGCTAAGATAAAGGAAGGTGTCTTTGTTGGTCCTCAGATTCGTGAACTTCTTCGAGATGATGCATTTGACCATGCACTGCATGGCAAGGAAAAGACGGCATGGAAAGCCTTCCAGTTAGTGGCAATAAATTTTCTCGGAAACAACAAGGCAGACAACTACAGGTTGTTGGTGGAAAACCTCCTCAAGGCATACAAAAGCCTTGGTTGCAACATGTCACTAAAGATACATTTTTTGCACTCTCATCTAAATTTTTTTCCACCGAACTGCGGAGCAGTGAGCAACGAGCACGGCGAGCGATTTCACCAGGACGTTGCAACAATGGAGAAACGTTATCAGGGCAAATGGAGCCCATCAATGCTTGCAGACTATTGCTGGACAGTGACAAGAGATGCTCCATTTAAGGAATACAAGAGACAAGCCAAGAAGCGCCGAGTAGACACCGAATAGGACTAAACTATGTACAGAATAGTTTTTTGCCTTTTGTTTCATAATAAATTTTATTTATATAACCCTTTTGCTGATTTTTAAAGTGTTACATAAACAGGACAGGTGAAATATTATCATGTAAAGCAACCATAAACACATGAAAAGACCTAGGTTTACAATTTATGATTAAAACTCTACTATCTACACAATATACATAGACATAAAATGTAAAAACTTAAATATCTTAGAAACAGTAGCCAATCAGTTGTTTTAATTGTCATATTTGAATTCAGCACATCAAAATACATAATAAATAGCACATTTTATCTCTGAAGCAGACGACTTCTCAAAAATTGTAGACCAATGTAACAGGAGCTTGCAGGATTGGGCCCTTACTGAGGCAGCCATCTGCTCAAATCCATAGCCCTCCCCCACTCCCTCCCCCTTCAGCTTGAAGACATTTAAAGGTGAGTACTTTTAAACCTCAGGGACCAGATTCTCCATTGCCCTGCTCCTTTTATAGATTGTTTCCACTGTGTAAATTGAGTGCAAACTGCTACCCATTCAGAATGGCAATGACTGGTACCCATTTTGGACTGATGTACATGACTGCACAAGGTCTAGACTAGGCTCAGTCCAAATGTCAAATTTGGAAGCTCCTCGACTTTAGGGAAGTCTGCGTCCATATCCCGACCTTGCCGCTGAGCCCCACAGCTCACCTCTCTCTGACTAATCACTTCTTTAGGTGATTAGGGAAGGAAGCATGGAATCCCTCAATGTGGCTGACCATGCTGGCCAATGAACTACAGTTTGCAGACTGCAGTCCTGGAAACCTCTGTGTGTGGAGGGTCCCTCTGGATAACTGGGTGGAGAAGGATTCTCAGAGGCTAAAATGGAAAACCACTGGATAGATTAAGGGGCAGGTAACCAGAGATAAAGATATGGCATAGACCTCGGTTGCCTGAACACCCAACCATGGGCTTCACAAACAACAAGGAGGGTTTTTTTGGTTTGGTTTGGTTTGGTGTTTTAAAAAAAGACTTCAAACACGAGGAACAAACAGCTTGGCAAGTCTGAACCTGTGAGCTTAAATCTTGAAACAAGTCCTAAAAATGAGCAAACAGCTTGTATTGCTACAGGGCAGACAGCAAGGAGCAGTAGGTATACTGAAATATACCCCACCCAGACAAGGCTGTCCCTAGCCATTTTGATGCCCTACGCAGGGGAGCTGTGTGGGGCCCCAGGCCTCCGTGGGGGGGGGGGGGGGCTGGCTTGAGGGGGGAGGGAGGAAACCGCCCCCCAGCATGAGCCGGCAGAGTGGAGCGGGTTGGGGCTGGGTCACTCCGCTTCCTGCCGCCCAGTGAATGCAGGGCACAGGGCGGTAGGAAGTGGTGCGACCTGACCCCAGCCCACTCCACTCTGCTCCCCTGGCTCCCAGCCTTGGGGCTTGGGTGGCAGGGGGGAACCGCCCCCCAACACTCACCGGCGGCGTGGCTGGGAGCCAGGGGAGCAGAGCAGGCTGGGGCTGAGTCACTCCACTTACCGCTGCCGGTGACTGCAGGCCTGCCCCCTGCTGCAGTCCTCAGGGGAGTGGGGGTGGGGCTGGGGTAGGAAGAGGCGGGGCGGAGGCAGAGCAGGGGCAGGGCTTTGGGGAAGGGGTGAAGTGGGGGTGGGGCTGGGTTTGAGCAGGGGCGGGGGCCATGGGGAAGAGGCGGAGCAGGGGCTGGAGCAGCACACAGCTGCACAGGGCCCCAAATTTCCTGGTGCCCTACGCAGCTGTGTACTTTGCGTATGGGTAGGGATGGCCCCGCACCCCGAAGTCAAAAGATAGTTTTCTGCAAGCCAAAATAGCTGAATAAGCGAAGTAATCAACTTGATCTATATTTTGTGACTGCATTAAGTAATCCGTGGGTCTGCTGCGCTGGGGTGAGTCAGAGTTACACAGGCCGGCTCCTCAGCGGGTATAAATCCGCACAGCTGAGGGCTTGGCATGATAGCTAGAGAGAGCGAGACTTATTTTCAAAATAATTAAAAAAAAACAAGTTTGTTTTTTTTATACTAGTCAGTGAGTGAATACTGGAGAAGGAGCTCAGTGGGATAAAAAAACCTATTCCTCCACTAACAAGTAAGAGAGAAACTCAATAACTCCATTATACAGAAACAATAAGCTGATGGGGGGGCGGGGGGGAGAGGGATAGCTCAGTGGTTTGCGCATTGGCCTGCTGAACCCAGGGTTATGAGTTCAATCCTTGAGGGGACCACTTAGGGATCTGGGGCAAAATCAGTACTTGGTCCTCCTAGTGAAGGCAGGAGGCTGGACTCAATGACCTTTCAAAGTCCCTTCCAGTTCTAGGAGATAGGATTTATATACAAACAAATGAAACCTAAAGGCAGCACCAGGCTAGATAATACTTTCACAATAATGAATAGAATGGGTAAGTAGTCCATTAAAGGGGATGGATTGCCTTAAAGTTAAGGCAATGGACCAGGACTCAAGAAATCTGCATTCTGTTCCTTGCTCTGCCACAGACTCTATGTGGGACCTTGGGCAAGTCACTTCCATCCAATGATTAAGCACTAGAACAGACTGCCAAGGAAGTGGTGGATTCTTCATCCCTTGAGGGTCTTCAGATCAAGATTGGATTCCTTTGTGGAAGAGATGATTTAGTCAAACACAAGTTATTGGGCTCAGAAATAACTGGGTGAAATTTAATTACCTGTGATCTAATGGTCACATCTGGCCTTAAAATTGATGAATCTATGAAAATCTCTCTGGCTAAAATTTTCAAAAGCACCTAAGTGTCTTCGGAGCCTAAGTCCTATTTTAAAAAGTGACTTAGGCACTTTTGACTATTCACATGTGTAAGTATTCACAGGATCGGGGGTCTACAGACCAATCCCTGAAATCTTTACTCAGGCAAATCTCCCATTAAAGTCAATGGGTGATTTGCCAACAGTAAAGACAGAGTAAAAACTAAGTGGGAGCCTAATGAATTGGCCCAGTGATAATTGATCTGACCTGGCTTCTGTGATGCTGACAGACCATTTCAGGCCAGAGCCATAGGCCAATTAACTTGTGTGTGAATATCAAAGGAGTGAAATGTATTAGCATATATTCAGGCCAAGTCACTTGTGTGTTAAAAGAGATCAAAGGAGATGTTAATTATAGTTTTTGCCTATCTATATCCTGGTGTTTACTATTACATTACATTTACATTATGCATGCCTGGTAACTAAATAACCCTAGATCAAAGTGTGTGTTAATGTGAGAGTGTATTCAGGTGTTAGAAATTCATGAAAACTAATGGAATGTTTCTTGTATTGTTTTCACTTATTTATTCCTATTATAATGTAATGGCAGGCATTTACATAATGTATATCCCTGTAACTAAATAACTCATCGAATGCAAATGAAGAAGAATGCAAAATTCAAAGCAATTGGCCACTGTGTGAGTAAAAACACTTAGGAGATTGTCGTCTGTGAAAAGAAGCTATATGTACTGATTCAAAGAAAGATTCTTTATCTCTGGACTGTTTGGATTCTAACAGGCAGAATAACTGAATGAGAAGATGGAAATCCCCAGAATTATTCTGGGTAGCCCTGGAAAAGACTTTGGGAAATTGGCAGTCTATTACATCACCGCTGCCATTTGGAGTTACAAACTGTGGTTTACCTGTTATTATATTTTACCTGCTTTAAGAACGTGTCTTCACTTGCACGTCACCGCAAAAGCATCACTGGTAAGAGCTGTATGCCTCTCATGGAGGTGGTTTTCTTTTTGTGGTGAAACTTCTGAGGTTCTCTGCAAAAAGTCATTGGCAAGTGTAGACACTTCCATAGTTTTTGCGCAAAAAAGGGACTTTTTCCACTTTAAATGGCAAGTGTAGACATGCCCAAATCCTGTTTACACATCTTTTAGCCTCTGGAGGATATCCCACAGTGCCTAGGTGACCACCCTAGCCAGCAGCTCTGCTGCCCTGCTGCCAGGTAAACAGACATCCACCCCTCCCCCTGTAAAGCCCCAGGAACTTTGAAACTCCCCTTCCTGTTTTCTTGGCAAGTGCTCACTTATCTGGCCAGGTGACAAGCCTGCTCCAGGGAGCAAAGGATCCCTGTTTGGAGCTTATCAGTGTTTGGGGAGAGGAGGCTGTGCAGGGACCTGGGTAAGTGATTTGGGGTAAGTTACTGTTCTCTTGGGACTGGGAGAAACCTGATGTGGTGTGATTTTAGATTTAAGTAACATTTTATTACAAAGTTCAGTTTGTCTTGGGCCTGGTCTACACTAGGAGTTTATGTCGAATTTAGCACCGTTACATCGAATTAACTCTGCACCCGTCCACACCACGAAGCTATTTAGTTCGACATAGAGGTCTCTTAAATTCGACTTCTGTACTCCTCCCCAATGAGGGGAGTAGCGCTAAATTCGACATGGCCATGTCGAATTAGGCTAGGTGTGGATGGAAATCGACGGTAATAGCTCCGGGAGCTATCCCACAGTGCACCACTCTGTTGACGCTCTGGACAGCAGTCCGAGCTCGGATGCTCTGACCAGCCACACAGGAAAAGCCCCGGGAAAATTTGAATTCCTTTTCCTCTCTGGGCAGTTTGAATCTCATTTCCTGTTTGGACATCGTGACAAGCTCAGCAGCACTGGCAACGATGCAGAGCTCTCCAGCAGAGGTGACCATGCAATCGCAGAATAGAAAGAGGGCCCCAGCATGGACTGATCGGGAAGTCTTGGATCTGATCGCTGTGTGGGGCGATGAGTCCGTGCTTTCCGAGCTGCGATCGAAAAGACGGAACGCAAAGATCTACGAGAAGATCTCAAAAGCCATGGCAGAGAGAGGATACAGCCGGGATGCAACTCAGTGCCGCGTGAAAATCAAGGAGCTGAGACAAGGCTACCAGAAGACCAAAGAGGCAAACGGACGCTCCGGATCCCAGCCCCAGACATCCCGTTTCTACGAGGCACTGCATTCCATCCTAGGTGCGGTCGCCACCACTACCCCACCACTGACCGTGGACTCTGAGGATGGGATATTGTCGACGGCCGGTTCCTCGGACATGTTAGCGGACGGGGAAGATGAGGAAGGAGATGAGGAGGACGAGGCAGTCGACAGCGCTTACAACGCTGATTTCCCCGACAGCCAGGATCTCTTCATCACCCTTACAGAGATCCCCTACCAACCGTCCCCAGGCGTTAACCCGGACACAGAATCAGGGGAAGGATCAGTCAGTAAGTGTTTTAAACATGTAAACATTTATTTTGAACAGAACAGGAATATTAACAATATTAACAATGGGTTTTTCATGATTAGTTTGCCCTAGGCGCTTAAGGTTTCAGTCCTTGGCAGTGCAACTACTGGGAAAAAATCTAACAATGTCCGGTTTAGCATGATTGGTTTGCCCTAGGTGCTCTACTGTTTAGTCCCTGCCAGTGCAGCTACAGTAAAATCCAGTCTATATGTCCGGGGATAGAGCAGAAATCCTCCTGGGACATCTCCACGAAGCTCTCCTGGAGATAGTTGGAAAGCCTTTGCATCAGGTTCCTGGGGAGAGCGGCCTTATTGGGTCCTCCGTGGTAGGAAAAGTTTCCGCGCCAGGAGACAATCAAGTACTCGGGGATCATTGCCTTGCAGAGCATGGCGGCATACGGCCCTGGTCTTTGCAGGCTTTCCTGAAGCATCCTTTCTTTCTCGGTCTCTGAAATCCTCATCAGAGTGATGTCGCTCATGGTGACCTGCTTTGAATTAGGTAGGGGAATGTTAGTATTGGGACTGCTTGCCTGTTCCTTTACAGAACTGTAACCGGCGGTTTAGAGCCACGCGGTGGAGGCAGGAGAGGAGCAGGATACAGGGATCTTTCCCTGGGACAGCCGCGAGGGGGTGGGACAGGGGCAGAGTTCATGCTTGCCGGATTGCTGGCAGCAGGGACTGGCATTGCTTTGAACGTGAAAGGAGGCCAGTGCTATTATTAAAGTTTTAAGCAGCCACAAGTCTACGGCTTACCATGTCAGCCTGTTACCCAAATTCTGCTGTCCTGCCCCGCTTGTCTGATCTGCACTGCAAGACCCCAGGCACTGAATGCGAAGGCCGAAAATTCGACCTTGTCCTGAGTGCGCATGTGATAGGTGCTGTGCATGGTCTTGTTCACAGAGAAAAACTATGTTCTTTGTTCACAAAAAAATTTATCTTTCAGAGGAATTCACTCCCTTTTTCCCATCCCACAGCTGCGACTGTCTCCCGACCTACCCTGGCATCACACTCCCAGAGGCTAGCGCAGATTAGGCGTAGGAAGAAGAGGACATGGGAGGACATGTTCTCGGAACTTATGGGCTGCTCCCATGGAACGGGAGGAGAGATGGCGGCAGGAAGACCAGCAGGCGACTCAAACGCTGCTTGGACTAATGAGGGAGCAAACGGACACGCTCCGGCGCCTTGTGGATGTTCTGCAGGACCGGAGGCAGGAGGACAGAGCCCCGCTGCAGTCTATCTCTAACCGCCCTCCCCCGCCATAAAGTCCCATACCCCCCTCACCCAAAGTCCCAAGAAGGAGGGGCGGCAGAGTCCGTGAAAACTCTCACTCCACCCCTGAAGACTGCTCAAGTACCAGAAGGCTCTCATTCCCCAAAATTTGATAAGTCCTTTCCTTCCCGCCTCACCCAAGCCCCCGTCCCAGTTTCATCCCCCAGTTTCATGTGTAGTTGCTAATAAAAAATACGTTTCTGTTAATTACTGTTTCCATCATGTTCTTTTAGAGGAGAGTCTGTTTGAAGGGGGGGAAGGGGGTTGGTAATTGGACAGGACAGTCACCTTTACCAGGGTACAGACGCGGGGGCAGGTTCAGCAGCAGGGCACACACACATTGCAGTCATAGTTACCCTGGTCAGTCTGGGAGGTGGTTTTCATGTTCTGTGGGGGGGGGGGGCAATGTGACTTTGTGGCGGGGGAGGGCGGTTAGAGATCTTATGCAGCGGTCCTTATCCTGGATCACAGAGCCACACAGCAGGGGATCTGTAACCGTCCTCCCCCTGCCACAAAGTCACATAGCCCCCACACACAGAGTCCCGAACAGGAGGGGTGGCAGGCTCTGTTGAAACAACCAGTCCACCAGTGCGGAGCCTGTCATTCCTCGAGTTTAGAAGCATCCTTTGCATCACTACACTACACCCGCTCCCCACCACAGTCTGCGTCCCAGGTTCAACACTTTCCCGCGAAAACAGTAATAAAGAAAACGGTGTTCATTATCAAATTTCAAGTGATTTTATTTTTAAACGTGTGTTGGAAGGGGGGGAACGGGGTGAACGGGGTATGTAACTGGAGAGGATAGTGAACATTTACTGGGTAAAGAAACGGGGGCAGGTTCAGCTTCCCTGTAAACAAACTTAATAGTCACAGGTTACCCTGCTCACTCAGGAACCTAGCGTTCAAAGCCTCCCGGATGCACAGCACGTCCCGCTGGGCTCTTCTAATCGCCCGGCTGTCTGGCTGGGCGTAATCAGCAGCCAGGCTATTTGCCTCAACCTCCCACCCCGCCATAAAGGTCTCCCCCTTGCTCTCACACAGATTGTGGAGCACACAGCAAGCTGCAATAACAATGGTGATATTGGTTTCGCTGAGATCAGAGCGAGTCAGTAAGCTTCTCCATCTCCCCTTGAGACGTCCAAAAGCACACTCCACCACCATTCTGCACTTGCTCAGCCGGTAGTTGAAGAGTTCTTTTTCACTGTCCAGGGCGCCTGTATAGGGCTTCATGAGCCAGGGCATTAGCGGGTAGGCTGGGTCCCCGAGGATCACTATAGGCATCTCCACATCCCCAAGAGTTATTTTGTGGTCCGGGAAGTAAATACCTTCCTGCAGCTGTCTGGCGTTGCAAGCTTCCAGAGGGCTATGGCCACTCGCTTCTGGACAGTCATGGCTGCTCGCATCCGGGTGTCCTTGCGCTTCAGGGCAGGGGACAGCAACTCACAAAGTTCCAGGAAAGTCCCCTTCCGCATGCGAAAGTTTCGCAGCCACTGTGATTCATCCCAGACCTGCAGCACTATGCGGTCCCACCAGTCTGTGCTTGTTTCCCGGGCCCAGAATCGCCGTTCCACAACATCAACATGACCCATTGCCACCATGATGTCCTCGGCGTGGGGTCCCGTGCTTTGTGACAGGTCTGTGCCACTCTCAGACTTCAGGTCCTCACCGCGCTGCCTTAGCCTCCTCGCCCGATTTCTCAGCATCTGCCTCTGGGAAAGGTGGATGATAAGCTGCGAGGTGTTGACAACGGCCATAACTGCAGCGATGGTCGCAGCGGGCTCGATGCTCGCAGTGCTGTGGCGTCCGCGCTGTCACTGACCAGAAAAGTGCGCAAACTGATTTCCCGCCGGCGCTTTCAGGGAGGGAGGGTGGGAGTGACGGTTGGATGACGACAGTTACCCAAAACCACCCTCGACACATTTTTTTCCCCAGAAGGCATTGGGGGCTCGACCCAGAATTCCAATGGGCAGCGGGGACTGCGGGAACTGTGGGATAGCTGCCCACAGTGCACCGCTTCCAATGTCGACGCTTGCCCCGTTAGTGTGGACTCACAAAGTCGAATTCCTGTCCTTAGTGTGGATACACATGTTCGACTTTGTAATATCGATTCCACATATTCGATTTAAGTAAAATCGAACTACTCTCGTAGTGTAGACATACCCTTGGTGACAAGGTAGACTGGAGAGTCTAAGGGGACTGTCTGTGACTCCAGGGTAAGACTGGTATAGTGATCTGGTATAGAAATGTTCACATTTGTTACTGGCTTGATGAAATCTAATAATGAAATATACCACCAGTTTGGGGGGGTCTGCCCTTGTTTTCTCACAGTCTGCCTGAGATAGGCACTCAGTTGTGAGCCACTTCAGACAGTGTGACAGCTTCCATTCAAGTAAATCGGAGCTTTACCATTGACTTAAATGGCAGTAAGATCAGATCCAGTAGTAGCAGCTTCAACCCAATCTAATTCCCATGGAAGTCAATGGAAAGACTCTCATTGACTTTAATGGGATTTGTATTGGGCCTATAATGTATAGATAGCCTCCCAGAAATGCCATGCCCCATGGAGGGCTATGCCTGTCAATCACAATTGAACCCACAATAATTCTGACATATTTAAGGCACGGTGAGGTAGCACAGCAAATGTAATTGGTATGGCAGCTCTGTGGCTCTGGAGATCATTTCTTAGTTCAGCAGGTATGAAATTACCTAATGTAGATGTGTCAGCTATTGTAGAGCATAATGAAGCCTATTGAGGAGCATGGTCAGTCTGTTCTGGAGTCCACAAAGAAAATTAATTTGTTCTGTAGATTGTCTTTGGTGTGAGCTCTGGCACAGGGATAAAGACTGGGTAAATCTAGCTCTTTTCTTAAGACCAGTAGATTGGTAAATTCAAATAAACATTATTCCACCTCCAAGTGTTAGCAGATGAACCAAATTAACATGAACATTTGCGGATGAACCAAAGTCCCATAATGCTTTGTATCTATAATCCTTTGTACTCAGGCTAAATCTTAGTATGTTGTTGAATGATGTATGTGACCTCTTGCTCTGACCTGTTGACCATTAGAAAATATGCTCAGATGCCCAGGAAACCAAGAAAGGGAATACTCCATGTTACTGATGTGTCCTATGGTTGAAGAGATAATGACTTGTTGTCAGATGTCTTTAGCTTATCTGTTATGTAAATTGAAAGGAACTCCATGGGTTAGTAGGTCATGAGAATGGAATTTTCTTTGTCCCTTTTTTGTAAACAAGTATGGTGTACTTTCTGAAAGATAGCTGGAATGGATCAGGCTGCAGGACTGCTTCCCTGTGCGGGTAATGTATTTGCCTTTCTTTATTGTACTCATTAATCTTTGACTAATAATCTTTGATTAATAAACTGATTGAGCCTGGTTACCTGATCTCTTATTAATAACAGAATCAAACATTTAGCTAACACAAATAATCCCTATAATGGAACCATGCTTTGTAAACTCTATTCAGCTCTCTTCTCAGGGTGTACAGCATGCGAGATCCAGCAGGGGAAAATAGCTCAGCAGTTCCTGCTTCCAGCAATCAAGGGCAGGCCTGGGTGTTGGATACCCATACATTGAAAATGTCTATCTTGGCAAGCTTGTAAACTTGTAAATCCCCCTTTACCAGGTAGCAATTATCAATGCCTGGAAATAAAAATAAATGAGTGAACTGCCTGGCTCTCCCAGTCATGACATTTCTGGATTCAGGTCCAAAAATGTGGGCTCTAGGAGATTCCCCAACATGGTGATGAAGTGAAGCTCTTGGTAGTTAAGTAGTTTCAAATTCAGGATCTATCTATTATTACTATAGTACCTGTGAGCCTTGTTCCTTGGTTCTCAATTTTCCTTAATAACGTTGTGTCCTGGGCTTTACTGAAACCCTTTTGGAAAAAAATCTCTATAAATTAAATCCTGAATCTTAAAGCCACCTCATCAACCACCTTCAAAATCCTCTTCAAAACTCTCCTTTGCCATGGTGACTACCAAAAACTTGACAAGGATTAGGAGGCTGGTGTGCAGAGACTACTACCTATCATGCTGACCAATACTGTCTCACTGTTTCCTTGTGCTCTCCCATCTATTATCCATCTGTTGTCTCTTGTCTTGTACTTAGATTGTAAGCTCCTTGTGACAGGGGCCATCTTTTTTTTCTGTGTTTGTATAGCATCTAGCACAATGGGGGACTAGTCCATGACTGGGCTTCTTGGTGCTATGGTGATGATAATCAGTCCTCCTCCATTGGCACTGCCTTATCTGCTGATTGGCCAGAAGTTCACATAACTCTGAATAAACTTCTGAACTTTTAGAAGCTTATCCAGACAATACAACTGAACATCCTCTGCTTCACCCACCATTATTAGCCTTAACCTGGTATCAAATCAAAGCTACCCTGACAGGAACCATGGCAAGAAAAAAGTGTCTTTCTCTTCGATGAAAGAAAATAGCAAAACATTTAGAATTGCTCTTGTGTAACATAGAGATAAGGTGGGTGAGGTAATATCATTTATTGGGCCAACTTCTGTTGGTGAGAGAGATAAGCTTTGGAGCTTACACAGAGCTGGGTGTTGGATATCCATACAATGAGAATGTCTTTCCTGTAATGACCTGTAAATCCCCTCTTTCCCATGCAGCAATTTTCAATGCCTGGAAGAAAAAATAAATGAGTGCACAGCCTGGCTCTCCCAGGCATGACATTTCCCAATGTGGTGATGGTAGGTGAAGAAGAGCTCTGTGTAAGTGCCAAAGCTTGTCTCTCTCATCAACAGAAGTTGGCCAAATAAAAGATATCTCACCTATCTTGTCTCTCTAATATCTTAGGACCAATATGGTTCCAACACTACTGCCTACAACTTGTGTAACAAGCTATTTCAATCCTTTTGGAGAACAGAACTCAAATACAAGAACATAAGAATTGCCATACCAGATCAGAACAACCTTCTGTCTAGCGCGGTACTTTTTCACTGGCAATGGCCAGTAACTATCTGTCAAGGCAGAAATGTTACACAGCCAGGGTGCTCAGATCACTGTTTCCCTAGACAGTTGTTCTTATTGTATGGGAGCTGAGGCTATCTTTTGCTTTCCAGGTCACTACGGACATACAGCGCCCCTTTCTGTTCTGAATATTCATCATATGGAAGAGGAAAACAGCAAGAAGCAGAAAGGAATATCTATGCACTGGGCGATGAATGGCAGGCAACCACAAACCAGTTATTTCCTAGCACATAACTGATCTGGTCTTACACCGATGCACTACCAGAACACCAGCTAGTAATGGTACTTGCGCGGCCTCCGTTACTGTAGCATCTGTGCTCTGGGAGGGAGGGATGGAAGTGCTTATAAACTCAATTTTACAGATGAAGAACAGAGAGAAAAAGTAGCGTGCCCAAGGTCTCACAGGCCAGCCATACCAGAACAGGGAACGGAACCTCTCCCAAATAGAGCTGAATGAATAATTTGAGTTTTCTGTTTGGGGGCCAAACAAAAATATCAGGGAAAAATAATTATTTTGGGTTGACCCAAAATGGAAAAAAAAATTCTCACCAAAACAACAACAAAAATCATTGTGGGTCGAATAAAATGTTACGTTTGACTCAAAACACTTTTTTCCATTTAATTTTGTTTCACCAGAATGTGTGACTTTTTTTTTTTTAAATGTCACCTCTTTTCTGGTCAAAACTATTCACCCAATTTGAACCAAATTTGTCTATAGTTTTGGTCAATCTGACATTGCATTTTTCAGCAAATAATCTATTACTTTAAAAAATGTTGCCCAACTCAGCTCCCAAGTCCCAGGCTAGCCTCCCAACCATCCTATCCGAGCCGTCCTTCCTTCCTGAGCTGGCTGTGTGTTGACATGGATGTAGAGAACCTTGCAAAGGACTATACTGCACACTGGGAAAGCAGCAAGGCTGGGGAATCCACACTGCCACCATTCTGTCAGCCCCATAATATGAACCCAGGTCTCTTACATGTTTCTAGTAACCTTCTCTTAGGGCTTGTCTAACACTCGAAATGTTACAGCAGCGCAGCTGCACTGCTGTAGAGATTCAGTGGAGACACTATGCCAACGGGAGGAGTTCTCCCCTCAGCATAGGTACTCCCCTTCCCCGAGAGGTGGTCGGTAGATTGACGGGAGAATTCTTCCATCAACCTAGTGCTATATACACTGAGGATTAGGTTGATTTAACCACATTGTTCAGGGGTGTGGATTTTTTACCTACTTTTTAGTGCCAACCTACCTTCTTAGTGTAGACCACCTGACCCTTTAATTGCTCTGAGGTGCTACCCGTTTGCTGTCATATGAGGCTATTGTAGGCCTATTCGATGAGCTTTTCCTTCACTGTGGGACCCAGCATATCAATACCACCAGTTCCACAGTTCAAAGCCAGGCTGTATTATCGGGCAGTCTCTGAACCAACCTTCCTATCTTTCTCTGCTACCCACGGTCATGCAGTGAGGTGAAGTGAGGAGAAGCCTTACAGCATACACCTAGCACCGGGTTCCTCTCCCTACTACATTCCCCGTGGCAGTCTTCCTCTCCATGACATTGCTCCATTGCAAGGCCACAAGGCATGATATCTCCCAGGGCTCACGCGTGATACAACTCAGTGCTGAAGCCTTCATGGTAGGGAGGGATTTGAAATGCTGCTGCTTCCACTGTCGTTCTAAAATGCACCACTTCCTCCTTGTGAAAGACATAGGCCAAGTCTTTTTGGCAGCAGATTACTATCAAAGATTGCTACCTTGAGTGGACTTGTCTTCCACTAATCCCTGTGTATTCTGTGCCACTGATGGGGTAGAATGTTGTCCACCAGGTCATTCAACAATGGGACCAATCATGTTCTGAGAGACTGATAGCTCCACATGACTGCCAGAAAACCCCACTTCAGCGATATTTGAATGGGGTACTGGGTCACTGACCATCCACAACAACAACGGTTAGAACAACCCCAGCTAGTGGCACATCGTGAGCCTGAACCGACTTGTGTAGCCTGGACGAGGTCTGGCACATTCATGGGCACAGACACTTCAGTCTAGGGGACTCTTCTGAGACTTCTGCAGGGGAAGGCCAATACTGTGTTGCTATTCTAAGCTGTGTTGTGCAAGCAGACGCCTCACTAGAAATCAGTGGAATGAGGCAGCAAGGAGAAGTAGGAAAACAATTGTCAGTTGCTAGCGAAGAGGTCTAGTAAAGATATTAGCCATGACCACTGTGTCTGCCCAATAATTACCCCTTGTAGGAACTGGCTTCCCCTGATGGTCCCTTATGGGGGAATGGATGTCTCTGGGGCTGGATGATATGTGGGGCTGGGATGGAAGCAGCCATGGTAGGTAAATTAGCCTGCCTTGGATTATTGGTGGGGGATTAGGATATGGATTTGAGAGGACAGTGCAGGCCTGGCCCATGAAAGGGAAGCAGTGAGAGAGACTGGGGACCGGAACTAGGAGAGGGCAGAGGCACTGGGTCAACTTCATGGTGGATGAAAGCTTATGCAACCCTCATTGACTTCAGTGACCAGGCCGAAGTGGGTGCAAACAATGAGGAAAAGGCCTCTTGCTAGAGATAGGAAGAGAATGAAAGAGTGAGATAAAGACAGAGAGAGGGAGGAGAAGCAGTCAGCAGACAGACTGGGGGAGAGACAGAGAAGTAAAGATAAAAGCAGATTAAAAAAGGGAGTGGACAGAAACAGAAAGAAAGAGGGAGGGAGGGAGAGAGGGGCAGGAACCCAGATAACCGCTGGAAAAGAGAGATAAAGAGGGAGGGGGATGATGGTTTGACCAAGCTACAGGAGTGTGTTTCAAAGAGCCTTTGTCCATGTTCAGGAAATGCCCTGGGTGTTGGCAGCAAATGAGCTCAGCACACCCTGGGAATTTACCTGATCCTGCTGGCTTAGGGAACAGGCATGTCTTCAATCAAAGGGCCATTCTGCCAAACATTGAAACAAACTCTCAAAAAACCCCAAACCAAAATAAAGTTCCCCCAGCTGCACCCTCTTCCCAAAACCACAGGAGGGTCAGAGATGCCCATGGGCCTTTCCTGGGTGTGCTGCGGGTATCAGTTTTTAATCACCTTGCAAACTCCTGTCTTCAAAAGAAGGAGCACAAGAGGCTCCCCTTAAATGCTGCAAACCAACAGTAGTGCTGCTCCATGCTCTTAGTAAGGTTACTCAGTGGATCCCCTGGCCCATGGCATCTCTGATAGCCCATCGCTATGCTCTGCACATGTGGAGTTACAGGGCTGAGACAGAGTCACACATCTCAGACTTATGTTCTTTGCTAAAGTGGCTTCACCTGTAGTGCGGACAGGGCCTCAGGCAGTGGTGAGCTGGAGGGATGTGGGAGATCTCTGCTTTTCTGCTCAGCTCGGCTCAGCCTCCCGTCCTTCTTCTCCTCATTTGTTTGTTGTGTCCTGTCTGTCATGTAGACCATGAGCTTGCTGGGGCAGGGACTGTCTTTTTGTTACGTGTTTGTACAGAGCCTAGCACCATGGGGCCCTAGTCAAGATTTCTTGCTGCTACTGAAATATAAATAATAAACAATCACAACATTATCAGGGAGGCCTAAGAGTGAAATTCACTCCTGTGCAGAGAGCTAACACCAGATAGAGCCCTGCTCGGGACTGTTTTTAATCCTGCTCCTGTCCCACCCCGCAATACCCACTCCCACTCGCTCCCGCATTGTTTCTTGCATTTTTATCCTGCTCCCACCTGCAAAAATCTTAGATCCCACAAATCCCACAAGAGAGACAGATTTCCCCATGCTACTAAAAAAAAAAATCAATTCCCCACAAAAAATTGTTGGTTAAGATAGATAGAATTCAGACACAATTTTTACCACTAAAAGAATAAAACAAATCTTGCTTAAACCATATAAAAATACTCTAACTCCCGTTACAATAGACATCAAATCTCTTTCTATTCCTCACTTAAATTTAAGTATTAAAACTTTTATTTAAAAAAAAAAAAGAAAATCTTACTTTACATTTCTGAAATTCTATTTATGACAAACTGAAGAGACATTTTGTGTTTTCCCACAAATTACCGCTGACTGGTTTTTTTTGCCCACTCAAGCCCAGCCACAACAAAGTACATTTTACCTGCTTCCACTATTATGACAGCGGGTCCTGCGGGACCCATGGGATCCCAGTCCCACTGCAGAGGACTAATACCAGGTATATGCACCATTCTCTTAATTCCCAAATTAGGGCTTTAATGTGATTTAGGTCTTGTCTAGATGGGGAAATTATTCTGGAAAAAAGGTAGTGTGTGAATTTAAAGTACAACAGCTATTCTGGAGTAACTGTCTGTATGGACTCTCTTAATCTGGAATAAAAGTGCCTTTTTCTGGTTTATTTTATTCACTTCCAAACTAGAATAAGATTGTCCAAACAGGGCACTAATCTAAAATAGCTACTGTGGAATAGCTTATTCTGCAATAGGTATTTTGCTCAGTTTCCCCATATAGCCAATCCCTAATGTGGTGCATGCACGTGGTGCTGGCCCTCCACATGTGGGTGAATGTTACCCTACGTGATTAAGGCATGGAACTGGGAGATCTGAACTCTTTTCCTGGCTTTTCCATTGACTTGTGTGGCATTGGGTAAATTGCTTCACTTGTACGTGCCCCGCTTTCCCAATCTGTAAAAGTGGCTAACACCACTTACCATCCCTCCTACGGATGCAGGGATGATTAATTCAATAATGTTGTTGACCTGAATTTGATGGGTTAGTTGTTATGGCTCGCCACTGATCACATCCGACCAGAAGATTTATAGGTTCTTGTCCAATTCAGACTACAGGGTCCGAGAACTCAGAGAGTTCTATAGAGGGAGAGGACTCTCGGGGTGCTTGGCAAGAACGCGTACACTGAGGACAATACCAGATTGATAAAACCTTTATTGAAATTAACATAAAAAATAAGAAATGCAATGAAACTTATAACTGCAAAACAGTAAAAGAATTCCAAAACTCCTGGTGGTAACATTTCTATTATAAGTACCTTAACCTAACATACTCACACCCTTCCTTGAGGACCCGGTAATAGGAGGTGAAGGACCAGCCTCACTCCTGACATGCCCGATTACGCAATGGTGCTGGCTTCCCCTATACTGCACAAGCTGAGCTGATAGCGTGATAGAAGATAGAATAGATAGATAGATGAAAAGCTAGTCCCTAGAGTATAGGAGAACTGGAAAAAGCACTCCAAGAAACCAAAGCTTCAGGAGTTAGAAGAGCCTAGAACCTAAAAGAGCTCTCTTACAGGTATTTTATAGGTTCCTGACCTATGTAATTTAGGCCCAACCTACTATACCAGTGGTTCTCAAACTTGGGCCGCTGCTTGTTCAGGGAAAGCCCCTGGCGGGCTGGGCCGGTTTGTTTACCTGCCGCGTCCGCAGGTTCGGCCCATCGCGGCTCCCACTGGCCGCGGTTCGCCGCTCCAGGCCAATGGGGGCTGCAGGAAGCGGCGCGGGCTGAGGGAAGTGCTGGCCGCCCTTCCTGCAGCCCCCATTGGCCTGGAGTGGTGAACCGCGGCCAGTGGGAGCCGCGATCAGCTGAACCTGCAGGTAAACAAACCGGCCCGGCCCGCCAGGGGCTTTCCCTGAACAAGCGGCGGCCCAAGTTTGAGAACCACTGTACTATACCCAAATATTATTTCCATCCCCTAAGAAATTTATGGGTATCCTTCTTCTATAGGTTAGTAGATTATGACACTTACTTTCTAAATATATTAATAAGGATTATCTCACTCCAAAACTGCCAACCTAGGCTCTCTTGATGACCTCCAAGTTGTGGTGTACCCTGCAGTTCCCAACCAGTTGTAGATGCTGGATAAACCTGTGATGTGATCTGGATAGTTCCTCCCTTTGGTTCCCCAAAGTTCAGGGACCATTCTTTTCTGTGCCAAAGGTTGCCAGCTTTTATGCTGACATTTTTTTGCTATATAGCAGATTTTACCGGATCTTACAGGCCAGTATGCTTCTTGCATTTCAGCAAAACTTATTATTAGGAAACACATGCCTCAACACATCCTAAATTCCAAGGAATTGAAACTGATAAAATATAAGAATAAAATGGATTAATTTAAGAAAAAGAAACATATTAATTGATACTGCTGGCTGGATTAGTAGGATATAATAGCTAGCAAAATAATCTTATGGGCTACAGTGTTTGCAAAGCATTGTGAGATCTTCCATAAAAGATGATCTGGAGGTGGAACCTGCTGCAGGTGGAATAGCGAGTAGACGCTCTTCTTGCCTCCATTTGATTCACAGTGAACTCTTTGCAATTGTTAATTAGGGGCCGAGGACTGGATGTGCTCTATAGCTGAGACACTGCCAGAGGCAGAACATTTCTTCACATTTATCCAACCCACTGACTTGAACATCCCCCAGTTTCCTTTCTTCCTCTAATTTCATGCATCTGGACTGGGTCTGGTCTTCTCAGCCTTGCATCACCAGAGAATACAGACAGCTATAGATCAGTTTGAATTTACCCAAACTGGGGCTTGTCTACACCACGCAGCTTTTAGCGACAAGGCTGTGTCGACACAGCCTTGTCGCTAAATGTCGGCGTGTGTAAACGCTCTTTGTTGGCACTTTTGCCGACAAAATACTTCCAGCCCCACGAGCGGCGTTCACTTTGTCGGCAGGAGAGCGTGCCTGCCGACAAAGCCGCGTTCACACTGCCACTTGCCGCAGCAAAACTTTTATCTTCCAGGGGGAGAGGGGCTTTTTTAAGTACCTGTGAAAGACAAAAGTTTTGTTGACAACTTGGCAATGTAGACAAGCCCAAGCTTGAGGTATGTTCATTGCTTTGCCCTCAAAGAAGGTTTTCCATTATTGTTGTGAATCCTGGCCCATCTGGCAAGCAGAAAAAACAAAGCCAATGTCACAAAGCCATCAGCGAACTTCCAAAAGAGCTTCCCAAACCCTAGTCTCATTGTGAGAAAGGTAATGATTCAGAGGCCAGAGAAGGACTCTACATATATTAAGCATGAGATGAGTAAGTGGATGCAGCTGGAGTTTGGCAGCATTTAAAAGGATTACAGATAGAATTACTGAGCCTTGAAGAAACTGGTTAACCTTATTGTCAAGGTGACATGCATGGACTCAGGGCCTGAGAAGTTAATAAATGAGCTAATGTAAAGATAGTTAATTGGCTGGTGAGACTGCAGGGCATTCTCAGGGCAGGAATGAATTCTTCCCTTTGTCTCCTTTCCTTGTTCCCTGTGCATGTCTCTCCTTGTTCTCTCCTCACCATGGCCTCCCTGCACCTTTCTTTCTCACCTTCTCCTGGATGTTCTGAAGACTTTCATCTCCTTCCACAATCTGTTCTTGGACAAGAGGCGTTTCAGCGGGTGTGCTATGGAGAGGTGGCTGCGTGTTAGGGATTAGTGGGAAGGATGCACTTTCCTAGATTCATAGGTTTAAAGCCAGAATGAGGGACTGTTATAATCACCCAGTCTAACCTGTTTGAACACACACTGGCTGACCCACTCACACTATGCTGATCCTATCCCGGAGAGGTGGATCTGAATGGTACTATCACACCAGGCAGATAATAATATTGTTACCAAGCAGTTAGTCAACGTTTGGGGCCCTGAGAATGTTCCAATTGGGAGTAGAAATTGATGATGGAGTCTGGTATTTTCTTTGATGCAGTCTTGTTTCTTTACAAGGAATTTACACCACATGCAGGAGGAATCAAAATCAAAACAGTTTCTTAGCTCACAGGCTCAAACTTCTTTCAGCCAGCACCCCTACCCAGAATCTTTCTCTATGCTTTTTCCAGGGTCACATCTAGCTTACCGGCTGCTGCTTGGCTTGCTTTCAGAGGTGAAAGTAAGCTGGTCCGGTCCGGTACGGCGTACCAGCAAGAGCCAGTACGCTGTGCCGGACCGGACCGGCTTCCCCAGGCTGATTTAAAGGCCCCGGGGCTCCCAGCTGCAGCCGGAGCCCATGGGCCTTTAAATCTTGATTTTAAAGGGCCCGGGTATTTAAAGGCCCCACCTTTTCCGGTTGAGACCATGCCTCTCCCAGTTGAGGCCACGCCCCCTGCTCAGGACTCCAGCGTACCCGTAAGTCCTTTAAGTTACTTTCACCCCTGCTTGCTTTCTCTGCTCTCTATGGGCATGTCTACACTGCAATAAAACACCCACGCCTGGCCCATGTCAGCTGACTTGGGCTCGCAGGGCTAGGGCTGCAGGGCTACAAAACTGCAGTGTGGATGTTCAGGCTCGGGCTAGAGCCTAAGCTCTGGGGGTGGGTCTCAGAGCCTGCAGCCTGAACCCAAGCTAGCAGACATGGACTCTGAGACTCAGTGCCACGGGCTTTTTATCGCAGTGTAGACATCCCCTATTAGGCCTCCTGTCTACTAGGTTTTGATCTGCCAAGGCACTTGTGGTCATCTCTGAACCGATTTCGAACAGGACAGGGTAACTGTATGGCCAGTCTCTTTAAAAGGAGTTTATCTAATGACCCGCGATGCAGCTGCAGTCAACTTCAGACTATGTCGCACATCAGGGTCGAGTGCCCACTGACTTATTTCGAATGCTGGCTACGGCTCTTCACCTGGTTGATGATGCCGCCATTAAATGGCTGGGCACATTGCATGTACTGCCGATGATGATTAGGCCTTGTTTTAGGTGTGACTCCATAACTGTCCCTTACAGCAATCTTAAGTGAAGGGCATATTCATACATCAGTTTCAGCGTAGTTTTAATTCAACTCATAACAAGGTTTAGCCCAGCTCATAACAATATTCTACCTTAAATCTTTTGCACTCCAACAATAACCACTTCTAGAACATGGACTTCATTATCACCTGCCTGACCTGCAGCAGAATGCGACTGTGCAGGCATGAATAGACTCAGATCCCATACTGCCTAATCATCAGTAATGAAGGGACAAACGTCATTATCAGTTTATGTAATGGAACCCATACCAGCCTTATTAGCAGAGATGAATTAATAACTCATAGTGACTAGTTCAGTGGTTCCCAAATTGTGATCTGTGCAGAACTGGCTGGTCACACGGTCCTGGCTCCTCCTGCTTTTTTCCAGCTACTGAATCCCATTAAAAGACAGCTAAAGATACATGAAATAATGTCCTAATGTTACAGTTATACATAAGTTATTACTGTAGCTGCCAGAGTATTGTTATGAGACCATGAAGAGCGGTGGGCTGCATGACAGCCAATCAGAGAGGACAGGGTCCAAGAAACAACCACTCTTTAAAGATGTAGTCCACAATGTAAAATGGTGGAGAACCTCTGACTTTTTCAATGAATTCATCTCCTCGTTTTGTGTTCACAAATTGCCAGCAGTTTCAGCTTTCCTTTAATTTGTTACTCAAAACTGTTCACTGAATAACTTCTGTAAATAATTCTTGGTTCCTTGATAACTCAGGAACGGTTCATTTTAACATATTAATTAGCATTTATAAGCTGTCGTCGAGATGCACTCTGCTGTTTGAAGGAGTGACTTGTAGCTGTGACACTGGACTGATACACAGGAGATTGGGGTTCAGTTCCAAGTTCTGCCACAGAATTCCTTGTGTGACCTTATCTCATGCCATTTAACTTCCCTGTGCCTCCATTACCCATCTGTAAACTGGAGGCAATAATTCTGCCCTAGTTATTCGACTGCAAGTTTTGTTGAGCCAGGCACTGTCTCTCACTGTGCGTCTGTACAGTGGCTAGCACAATGGGGCCGTGATCACAGTTGGAGCCTCTAGATAACATAATCTACATAATACAGACATGTCCCTCAGATGAGCGTTACGTATATACGCAAACAGAGACAATTACCAAAAAATTATTATAAAATTTAATTGTGTCTAGCACTGGAATAGCTATTGTATGGGACAATCCCCCACAGGCAAAGGCTGGACAGCATGTTCTAATAGGATGTATCTGCCGCTAACATTATCTGTGATTTAGTAGAAAGTGGATCATAACTTTAATGTTAACAGCAGGAGAATAAATCATTAATCCATTAGTGTGCGGCTTTTCTCTCTCATCTCCTGCCCAGTTCTCATCATGGCCAGGCCTTTTGGAGATCCCACTGCCTCATGCTTCATTTAATGAGCAGCAGGCTTGGGATGATTGGCTGGCTTGGCTGCAGTTACTCTTGGAGCATGGCCCTGGGTCAAAGTGAGACGTCAGGAGAGTCTCATAATTAGCTAGCTTAACATGAAGGCGTTTCAAAGAAAAACAACTACAAGAGAAAGAGCCCTTTGTGAGCGAGATCTTGGGCAAGGGACCAGCCGGCTTGACTGGGGTGGAGGCATCATTGATGTTTCTTCTTCACTGCTGAGACCAAGGGAGAAATAACAGGAGAGAGAGAGAAATCCCCATTGAAGGACTTCTGGGAAGGATTCTCAAAAGCACTCACTCCGCGTTTGGCCTAGTTCTGCACCCATTGAAGAGCATGGTAAGACTGCTGGTGACATCAAGAGGGGTCGAGTTAGGCCAATGCTCAGGGCTTCCAAAAACCGTGCCGAGATTAACCGCAGTTTATCGCTACAGGAGACTTTACAACATCAGAGTGACACCCCCAGAAAGGCCAGGGCCTGCTTCTATGAGGATCTGATCTTCCCCCGGCATCAGTGCGAGGTGTGGGCTGTCTGCACCTCGCAGGATCAGGCAACTGGAATGTGCCAAGGATGACGGATGGGTTTCCTGGCTGAATTGTGATTGGACACCTTCCACACCTGTCACCTGAACATAGCAGCTGTTTCTGCAGAATCAGAACAGTTTAGCTGGGTGCCAAAGTCCCCACACTGCTAGCAGCTACTGGCGATCCTCCTCTAGACTAAGTGCTAAGAACCTGGGTTATAGCCAGATTCTACAGGACGTCGGGCAGGAGGTCAAAGCAGAGGCCAGCTTCCAGCAGTAGTCCAGTGCCCCAGTGACCCCCTGCAGTGCCATCCCAACAGTCCTGACTCCTTCTCCAGGTGGATCAGCTCCCCCTCGTGCCCCCCCTCACACATTACACATACTCACCTCGCTCCTCCCCCAGGGGACAAGCCCAAGTAGGCTGCATACTGCTGGAGGCTAGGCCTGAGGATTGGCAGCCCTATGGATCTGGGTGAAAATCAGAAAAGCTGAAAGCAGGGAATGGAGGCATCTGGTTAACAGAGCTAGCAGCTTCAAACATCTCTGTAATTTTCTACAGATCAAAGGACCTGTTGATAGCAGCCATTAATACCTTCCAGCATAATAACACCCTCATCTCAGGTCCGCCCTTCCACGCAATACAGTTTTAAAATGTTGTCACACTGAAGGAGAAAGGGGTGGGGCGGGACAGAGGAACGAGGAGGTAAGGGAGTGTGCCCACAGAGCCCCTGGCATGAAGCAGAGAATGGGGGACCCTGGCATGAGAAGAAGGGGGCACACAGATCTCCTGGTGGGGGAAGAATGGGGGATCCTGGGGGCGGGAAAGGGAGGAATGGGGGTAAAGAGAGTTCATACAGAGCCTCTGGTATGGGGGCAGAGAATGGGGGATGCTGGCATGGGGGAGAGTGGTAGGGGGTACACAGAGCCCCTGATTTTGGGGAGAATTGGTGACTTTGGCAGGGAAAAAAAGGGGGGGGGTGTAGTCGAAAGAGAGAGCCTGAAGCATGGACCTGGTGCAAGACCTGAGGTCTGAACCAAAATTATGCTATGAGCAAAAGTCAGGCCCTGTCAAAATGCAGACGCTTGCCTGCAAGTTCAGTGTCTGGTACATGAACTTGCATATTCAGTGGCTAAAACACACAGAATTATGGAAACACATTCCAGCAGGCAAGCACACGGACACCCCAACCTAACACATGCTGGTTTGACAGAAGGGATGAACAGGGATGTGTTGTCTGAAACATCAGGAATAAAGTACAAAGCCAGGTGGGGAATAGGGATGTTTTATCTGAAGCATCAGGCGACAGGTACAAGGGGAGGTAACAAACATGTCATGAAACACGTGAGATGGTAGGTAAGTTGTTTGTTTGTCTCAGTCTATAAATGTTGGAATGCCTCGCCTTAACCTTTCACCTGGCATACAGGGAGGTGGAAAGTCCCACTGGTTACTGAGCCGGTCCATTGTAACGGGCATACGTGTGTTAGTGTATCTGTAGCACAGCTAGGGCACTAGGACCATGCTTTGTTAATAATAAACCTGGCCAAATGACTTCACCACCGAACTGTGTCTGTGGTCTCTTTGGGCAGTTTGATCAAGGTGTGCTGGGTCGACTACCTGGCCAGAGCTGGCACAGCACAGAGAGAACTAACTGACAACAGAGGAATGAGGGAAAGGGGGCATAGGTAGAATGAGGGGCATGGGGAAAGGCAGGGAGGAATGGGGGGCACAGAGCCCCTGGCATGAGGGAAGGTGGGTGGGGGAGTTCCTGCAATAGAGGGGGATGGAAAGGTGGCACACAGGGAGCTTGTGGGGGGATGGAGGGAGTGCAAGGAGCCCTTGGTGTGTGCTGTGAGCTCAGTCAACAGAAGCAACAAAGTGTGACTCCCTTGTATTTTTAACACACATTAGAGGGAGGCAGGGAAGTTTTCCAAATATGGAAGCAGAAAAAAACTTCCCCAAAACTCAGAACTACTGAAAATCTGAAAAAACAAACAAGGCCAGGATGCAACATGGCAAAGCAGAACCAGACCCCAATATGAGCTAAAAAATGCAAAGTGAGACTCACATCCTTGTCTGGCTAGATGCCATTGATAGAAAAGGCCTAAAGATCTAAATAGAACCAAGGACGTGCATTTAACCATGCATTTAATCATGTCAGCTATTTGTTAACCAATTTAATTGGCTCACTTGGCTCACAAGTATATGCAACTGTTTCTCCATATATCCCCAAGGTATTTAGTGCAAAGGGTCAACAAATGTACCTTGTTTTCCCTTCAAAATGACAAATGTATCCGCCACAGATGTCTCTTGTATCCCCCTCCCCAAAATAATATATGTATCCTGTGTAACCTATTATCTATAGGTCAGCGTAATGACGCAAAAGGATGAAGGCTACGTTGTTTGTTACTGGTTATAAAAAGGGCCTGTTCGGCCATGTAAGGTGTGTCTCTCTTCTGGCATTAGCCGATGAGAGCACCCGCTCAGCTGATCGATCAATAAAGAACTTGGTACCCGTCTTCTTGTTTCTCCGTGCCTCCTTGGTGTAATTAGGTAAGCTCCGGGGGGAGAACGGGCCCTATTTGGCTAACACCATGAAATGAGAACAATTCACTCACGTAGGTCTTGGTTTCTGAGGCAATGGAATGCCAAATATTGCGCAATGCTATTGATTGAACGATAGCTAGAAGGCAAAGCTATATCTGGATTTACTTATCTCGGTAGCTAATAAGATTGTCTGATGTGCATATTTCATATTTTGTGTGTCCAAAATGCCAGCCAGTATACTTGAGCTTTGCACTTATAAGGGCAGTTATTTCTCTACAGGGTGGTACTTCCCTTCAGAAGCCTGGTGGCCATGGAAATGCACTGCAGGGTTCTGGTAGATTTTGTTTTTTTAAAGCCTTTAAAGTTCTCTTCAGAGATGGAGTGTTAATCCTGGTGTCTCGGGTAAATTCCAACTCAGGAAAATGGACTCTGGCTTTCTAAATTCTCCCTGCTGTCAGGGTCTTAGTATCATGAACTGGGCTGAGAAAACAGTGCTTTTTGAGGAGAGGGCTGTTTTTGTGATTAGATCATGGGCCTGGGACTCAGGAGATCACATTCAATTCTGGGCTCTGCCACAGATTTTGTGTGTAACCTTAGGCAAGTCAAGGGTCTACTGGCAGCTGAGGACTTCTAAAAAAAATGGCCAGTTCATTTAGGTGCCTAAGGGAGAGCTGAGTTCTTCTGAAAATCAGCCATTAATCTCTTTTTATCCAAAATGGGGATGATTATTCTTACATTGCTCACAGCTGGGTTATGAGGAACTAAGCTGTCAATGTTTACAAAGTATTTTGAAATCCCCTGGTGAAAAAGCTTGGTTTCTAAGCAGACCGGACCACCATTGTTTTCAGATGGGTTGAGCCAATCAAGCTCTCTGCCTGGTTACTGCAGATTGATTGATTTTCTTTCCCCAGATGAATTCACTGGATACAATCCTGGCTCACTGAAGGCAATGGCAAAGCTCTCTATCCCAGGCTACCGGCGCATTAATCAATTTCTACAAAACACTCCATAATATATTAACACAGGGCTCTCCACCACTCTCCACCAAAGGAAAGTGTAGGCCTCCTGAAATACCTTCCTGATCCCAGACAAGGAGCTTGATTCTCCACTGCCCTAAGACTCCTTTATGACTCTGGCACAGGGGGCATGCTGGTAATGTTTTGGGTGGGGTTGATGGAGAGGGTGTGACCTGAGCACTATTGTGCTCTAGCTCTTTGGGCTGTTTATGAGTTTGGGAGGCCATGGACCATTTCAAAATATGTTAGAGCAAATGTGAGCTAGCTGGGGAGGCTCCCAGCCAGGCCCAGAATACTGGGAGTGCAAAGGGGTATCCCCGACCCCTCTCCCCATTCATGCATCTCTGCTGGAATATAGAAGCTGGCCCAACATCTCCCAGCCCATCCTCCCACAGACTGAAATTGTCCCTCTAATTGATGCCCCCAATCCATCATCGTCCTCCCCAGAAAAGCCTGGGCAATCAAATGAGGCCTGCATATTGCTCTAACAGAGTGAATGCACATCAATGGGAACTGATTCTCCAAGGTAGCATATCCTTATGTCCAGTTTGAAAAGCAGTAACTTAGAACAAGGGGAGAAATAGTTAAGGAGAGGGATCTACAGGAAATAAACAACAAAAATGGGGTTTCAATTATTTTTGCAGCGTTTGGGGGGGCGTGGCGGGAATAAGATCCAGTAAAGTTTTACTGAAGTCAGAGACGTTCAGTCAGCTGATTCAGCCAGTTAAGCAATAAGCACTCCTTGCCAGTTGTTGCCAGTTGTTCCCAGTGAGCAAAGATTGTGAAATCGATTGATTGCATAAAACAGATGTTAACATTTTTGTAACCTGAAAACACACAGGCATGAAAAACACATTCCCCATGTGACACCCACAGACTCCTCCTGCACCCATGTGGCTGCTAATGAAAATCGGCAACATGAATGCAACAGGGAAGATGGCCAAGGAACAGCCAGACAAAAATAAGTGGTAGCTGGCCTTTCATGGGATCTCATAGAGAGCTAATACAAGGTCTATGAACCACTTAAATCCCAACCCTGTGGTCTGAAGTGGGATTTAAGTGCTCCACAGACTTTATACTGGCCTTCTGCACAGGGTGGATTTCACCCTGAAAGCAAAGCACAGGACTCTGATATGTATGACCTATCTGCCTGGTAAATAGTCATCTTTATCCTCCTTCTGGGAGCCCCATGTCAATGTCAGAGGTATGTAATGTTCAGTTTAGTCTTTTTGTTGTTATTCTCACATGTACTCTTGGTTTGTTACTAATCCTGGATATGACTCAAACACTACCTTGAAAAAGCATCGCAATCACAATTAATCCATTCTTAGAAAGAGTCAGTAAACACCCCTTCCCTCCTGTCCAATCTCCACCGATTGGCCAGGTGGAAGATAAAGGCCCTGTGGCACTTGATCAAAACAGGAGGGGATAACCCCAGTGTCCTTGACCAGCATTCCCTTTCTCAACAAAACAGGTTCCAGCGTCCAAGGGCCCATGTATCGAATACCAAGCACAGTCTCTCTGTCATGTATATACCACGCTCAGCATCCTGTTATCAGTGACAGACCAGCCACCACATCCTTCTACGCAGTCACTGTGGTTCTAGTATATAGATCCCTGCTTTGTAAATGTTTTGTGAAACCTTAAACATGGAATGATCTAATCTAATCTATCTATTGGGTTTGTAATGTACCCATCACCATCATCCCGGGGCCAATGCATGACTATAAATCAATTCTAATCTCATTTTAAAAGTTTTAAAACAGTCATCAGATGTAGAGATGGATCATACGTACCTGAAATTCATGCCCAATACAGCTGATCTGTAAAAGAGGTAAAAACATCAGTGAAAAAACTCACATACACACAAACAAACAAAAAGTGTATTTAAATTTCCCTTTTCATGGCAATTTGCTGGTTTTGTTGTTGAGGCACTAAAACTGATTTGAAAGATAATTATGCATCTATGCAATATATTGCCACAGTCATTTAAAAAAAGCAGTTGGCTAGATCCAAAGTTGGTGTAAATTGGCTTAGCTTTAAAGCAGTTAATGGATTTACACTGGCTGAGGATCTGGATCTTTAACACACTCCAGAAAAGGCTTTATTTTTGCTATTGTCTTCTGGAGAATCCAGAGGAATGTTAAAATGGAAGAGACCAGAATGTAGTCTAACCCTCAGGAGAAGAACTCATAAATTACTACATCTGCATTGCTTCAGCAGTAAGGATGGCCCCAATGGTCTGTTATCCTTCACATAATGACTGGCCTGGACAGTTAAAAGTTAGAGGGGAAGAGGAGGGTAGGATGTCTGGTCCTTATCTGATAGATAAAGCTACAGCAGTTGTTACTGATATAAAAACTTGAGTTATATAAATAAGTGTAAAACCTCAGGGACCTGAGCAGCTGTGTTTTGTGATATGCTTCATGGAGAATAACGGGACCATAGATGTTAGTGGTGAAAGAATCCTATTTGACCACTCAGTCCATCCCTGTCAGTGCAGGATTATTCCTTATTGCAAATGTATTAGTGCTTTTGCCAATTTAAGGGCCTAATTTTCAGGAGGCTGAAAGGATCATGCACATTGGTGAGTGAGCATTTGCCTTCCTCATCTGAACTTAAACTTGACACAGCCGCAGATGGGATTTTTTCAGTTGGATTGTGCTATTTCCAGCACGGAGGGATGGGCATGTGAGGAGGGAGGTGTGTGGAGGGAGGTCTCCTGCATAGAGCCTCCCTTTCCATGCTGAATAGATGGGGTACCATCTCCACAGCATCGCCTTCCATATGAAAACCCTTCTACTGGGGATCCAGGATGGAGCCTCCAGCACAAACTCAGGCTAAGTCAACCAGGCTTCTTCCTGCAGGCTCCTGGGTGGTTCACACACACTGAAGCAAGAGCTGCCATAAAATATCAGAGGATGGATCATGCTTCCTGCAGGCTCTGTGCAGCCAGAGCTTTGGCCAGTTCTGCTTGGGGCCAGTTCACCCTACAAACTATTACCATGTCTGAATAGGATAGCAAGCGATTGCAGATTCTGACATGACATTGGACACAGATTGTCTTGGTTTACACTGATGGTTAAACCATGTTCAGTATCATGTTAGCTAACAGGGTGGTCCAGACACAGTGACATTAACGTAGGGTGGCCACTCATGCACCCCTACAATACCGGACGTTCTGGTACTACCAGGAATGGCGTGACCCCACCCCACAGGTGTGATCTCACGTGCACAGTGTGTGTGAGGTCATGTTGGTTGGGGGCAGAGCAGTGTGCTCTTCAGAATGGCATCACCTGTCCGTGATACTGGACAAAACTGGTTTTATCTCAGTACCTTACAGGGGACAAAGCATTTAAAATTAGGGCTGTCCAGGTTAAAACCGGACGAATGGCGTGCCTACTTTAATGTAGACAAAGCCTTTACTGATCACAGGACCATAGCAATGTCACAGCTGATCACCAGCATAGCTGTGTTTGGGATCAGTGGCACAAGATCCTTTCGCCCCGCCTCCTCTCATGACCTAGATAACACACCCCATGAGTGGGGAGGAGCTAGCAGTGTTGCAATCTCCTCCAGGGCAAAGGGCCTTATGATTTTGGTCCGTTTTAAAACTGAACGGCAGGAGCTGAGAACAAAGGCTTCCCTGGAACACTGGCTGGGCTTGAAATTTGTACAGCCAGGATTTTGAAAGGCTCTTCGAGCCAGCAAAGCAAACATTACCAAAGAATTACTGAGTCATACAAACAAGCAACTAATTAAAACATTAAATAAATCGTATACGTACATAACCTTTCTATTTAAACACCGTCCAGGCTGGCTTGGCTCCAAGGCATCTGACCCAGTGGGCCTTATGATCCTCTTTCTATGTGATGCAATCAAGAGCTTGCTTGGGCCTGTGTATTTTTTTCCCTTCTTCTGTTATTTATTTATGTAGTTGAATTTTGTGCTGGTGAAAGGTGCCAGCTTGAATACCCTGAAGCCACACAGGTATGGCACAGGTAGTACCACTATGCCTCTTAGCTCTACCCACGTATAAACTTCATAACACTGGACTCAGGAGAGCTGGGTTCTATCCTTGGCTCTGTCATTGGCCAGTGGGGTGACACTAGGCAAGTCACTTTGGCTCCCCATACCTCAGTTTCCCCATCGGTAAAATGGAGGTAATGCTCCTGACCTCATTTGTAAAATCCTTTGAGAGCTACTAATGAAAAACACTATGCAAGAGCTGGGTATTATTACTGTTATTCTAGACCAAATAATAACAATTATTAGAGATGGGTGCGAGAAGCAAAGTTTGAAACTTGATCCGAACTTCCCTATAGTTTGGAGGAGTTCAGATCCGGGGTATTAAGAATAATGCTGTACCCCTCCGTAGCACCTTTAACAATATGGCTCCAAAAGTTCAAAAATCATGTGAGGCCTGAAAAAAAATCATGACATTATCTTTTAAATCATGAGATTTGTTGTAAGATCATATATTTTAGGTCCTTTTGCTTGCCTTCAGGTTTATTGTGCCTTTGGGTTCACTTTTTCAAGCTTCTGTCACCAACCAGGAGAGCTAGAACCATTCGAACAAACAAACAAACAAACAAAGCTGAGTTTCTCATGTAATCAGATTAATCCAGAGCCTGGGGCTCTAAGAAAAGCACGAAATATTGTGAGACGTAGGATGAGTTTGTGAGAGTTGGAAGTACAGCTAGCTGAGGGCTTTAGAAATCTGAACCGGTCAAACCTCAGAATGTCCCTGGGAAGCTGTGTTGCCAATTCTCAAGATTTTATCACAAATCTTGCAATATGTAATGGTTTCTCAAAGCCCCAGCATCTGGAATCATGATTACATGAGAATCACAGCTTTCATTTGGAAAAAAAAAGTAAGCTTCTCGACCTTATGGTTACAGACAGAAGCTTGAAAATATGACCCAAGTCTAAAGACACAGAAACAAGACGAAAAAATAAAATGAGCCCCCAAATTACCATTTTCTCAATTTCATGATTTTTGACTGCTTGACCTTCATACTAGGGTGCAACATGGATCTACCAAGGCCCCAAGGTCTATCAGAATGGTCACTGAGAGAGCTTTGGGTCATCTCAAGTTGATATTCAGGTCTGCTTCAGGCTGGCATGACAGTTAATGCATCCATGACAACATGTATCCATAAGAGTTAGCAGGCTATTCCTGGTGTGTTGCATGCAGCACAAATGCAGCCATGAGTGGCAGAACACCCCTGCCTGAGGGGGCAGAGAGTGATAATCTCATAACCTTAGCAAACGTGGTTGATCAGGGGCAGGGTTGAGGGTGCTCAGGAGCTGAAAGGGGGTGAGGGGAAATGGAACTGGATGATGATGGCAGAGCTGAGGCACAGGCGTGACAGCCAGGGGGCCTAAGCCCCTGGACCACAAGAGAATTGTCAGTGAAAAGTGAGTAACAGACAATAGTCATTCAGGTCATGGGCACAGGATGAGTAATGGGAGATATCTCAGAACGCATGGGCTGTACAATACAGCTGGCAGTGTCATCACAGGGGAGACGGGATGGACTGGTAGCATCGCCCAATGACTTTTGTACACCTTTTGCTATGGCTGCCTTCTTGAATGGCTACCTACAGTGCATGCTGTGCAAACCTGGGTGGCTGCCTCTGCACTGGCACTTCTCTGCCCATCTCCAGCTCAGAACTGGAATTTCAAGTACTAGGAGGGACTCTGGCATCACCTTCTCTCTCCCATGATCCACAGTGCAGGTCAGGGGAAACCCATCCCTGACCTGCATTCCACCACCAGCCAAGGGATATCATCTTCCCACCAGCCACAGGGACTGCTCCCCCCAGTCAAATCCATTCCCACCACAGCAACCCACCTCAGGCAATAAAGGAACCCATTCCCCAACCTACCATCCAGCACAGTGTGAAAGCAGGCTACCCCGTAGCTAGCCAGCTACCCTACAGCCAGACAGAAAACCCACCTGCCTTACTACTGCTGCAGTGTGGAATAGGGGCCTGGAAGGGAAGCCACCTTGAGGAACCTCCAAGCAGTGCTGAGAAGGGGAAAGCATGGTGGATTGAGAGGAAACCATGTAACTCAGGGTAGGTCTACACTTACCCGGTAGTTCGGCGGCGAGCGATCGAACTTCTGGGTTCGACTTATCGCGTCTTGTCTGGACGCGATAAGTCGAACCCGGAAGTGCTCGCCGTCAACTGCGATACTCCTGCTCGGCGAGAGGAGTACCGCGGAGTCGATGGGGGAGCCTGCCTGCCGCGTGTGGACCGAGGTAAGTTCGAACTAAGGTACTTCGAACTTCAGCTACGTTATTCATGTAGCTGAAGTTGCGTACCTTAGTTCGAATTGGGGGGTTAGTGTAGACCTGCCCTTAGTCTTGAAAAGTTCACCTCAGCCCAGACACAACAGAGAAGTTTGCCTTCTGTTAAGAGACAGTCCCCTGCTGCCTTGGCACTGTGCACAGTAGCTTTCAGGTCATTCGGTCTAGCCCTGCCCATAATGATTCATGTCAGCTTTCCTGTGGCACTGCTTGGGAAGGAATATCACAGCCTTCTAACATGTCCAAGACCCTGTGCCCAAACCATTACTCATTTCTGGATCTGCACCCTCGTTTTCTCTCTCTGAGGAGCCCATGTGTAACTGTCCCAGGAACACTTGTGATAAGCCATTCAGATTGCCTCCAATTCAAGGATATTCTATTTATAATTTGACAGAAATAGAGAAAATAACATAAAAGATAAGTAGAAATAAACATGCTTAATCAAATGCTATGGAAAGCATGGCAGAGGCTGGCGCTGTGCTCAAGTTACAGGATATTGAAATATTGCTCATAACATGGCAGAACAATCTCCTTTTCTCTCACAGCCTGAAACTGTCTCACCCTATCAGCTCAGTCTGATCTCACATCCTGGAGTATATCTGGTCCACTTCTGATGGAGAATCTATCTATCTATCTATGCCATGAGATTGGGCAGTTCAAATCTCAAATTTCCATTAGCTCTTGGCTTTATGTCACCCTCCATACCAAACCAAGATCATTATTTCCCTTGGGGGGGGATGCAGATCAATAAGAGAAAACACATTCCTTATTCAAATATCAGTTGCAGGTGACGTGTTTCTTCCTGTTCTTAAACATTCAGTATTCTCCATACGTACTTCCCAAAGGGTCCCCTGAAAAACATGCTTCTTAAATCGGGGGAGTGGAGTCTAACATACAGTTCTCAGTCAACCTCAAAGATTGTCCAAATCAGATTTTTGATGCCAGTCTTTGTGAACGTGTTACTTTAGTACCACCCTGCCCAATTACCCACAGCGTACATAGATGATAACACTTATTGTCCCTTAGTAGCAATAAAAAGAGATATAGACTAAGGATATGGAGCAGAAATCATTTAAATAGTAAGCATGGAGCCAAATTCTGTTCACACAATATAAATCTAGAGTAATTCCATTGACTTCAGAGAATTTACTCCAGATTTACACAGATGTAATCAAGAGCAGCAATTGGTCCAATACTCAACACCTTGCATGACTGAGCCCTTATTTCTCCTTCTTTTTTGCTTTACCTATGCTCAGACGTTCCCCTGTTCAGACTCCACCAGTCTCCTGGCCTGAGATATGATGCTTGTGAGGGATGCTTTTTTCACCTCCCTTTTTTGCTCCTCAGTTCAGCTACTAACTCATTCTCAGCTGTAAAATTCCAGCAGTTGCATGATCTCTGCCCTGCTAGGGTACCAATAGTCTTTTCATAGCTGAGAGGCGGGGGGTAATTTTTTTGCACTATGCAATGATTTTAAGCTCATGATTTTTTTAAACTCTAAAGCACTTGTTTGTCCTAACTGAATCTTTGGACATTTGGGTTCATTCATTGCAACACGCCAAGTGCTTTTCTACTGATTTTGTATTTGTGCAGCACTCAGTACTATGGAGCCCTGATGCTGATTGGGGCCTCAGGGAGCTACAAATAATAATACATTTCTTCCTCTTTTTAGCAAATCTTGCAGGCTGGAGGATAGCAGGGCACCACCTGTGATCCAGTGGAGTCACACCCGGCTTAGTCATGACTGTGTATGGTGAAATCTAAGGGGAGGAGCATCATGAACAATCTCATTTTCCAGGGTCATGTTTTTGTGTGCCCAGTAAGCCAATAATTAATTCATCGCTGGATTGCCAGTCTCCTTGCTCTCCATCCTCTCCATGGATTGCCACACAGTGGCATGGACTCCGACCTTGGCTTCAGAACCAAGGAAGCCAAATTACTCACCATTCACCAGCCAAGTCACATCCAGATTGTACGTAGTACTCACGTGTAACCGCTATGCACCAATAAAGTAAGCTGTGTATTCTGTGAACAAGTTAAAGAATATTTAGATAAGTTAGATGTATCCCAGCTGGCAGGGCCTTATGAAATTCCTCCTACGGCACTTAAGGAACTAGCTGAAGCAATCTCAGAACCATTAGTGATTATCTTAGAGAACTCATTGGGGACAGGTGAGGCCCAGAGGACTGGAGAATGGCAAACACACTACCTATCTTTAAAAGGAGGGGGAAAGAAGACCTAGGAAATTACAGATCAGTCAGCCTAACTTTGATACCTGAAAAGATACTGGAACAAGTTATTAAACAATCAATTTGTAAGCACCTAGCGAATACTAGAATTATAAGTAATAGCCAATGTGGATTTGTCAAGAACAAATCACACCAGACCAACCTAATTTCCTTCTTTGACAGGGTTACTGGGCTAGTGGACTTGAAATATCTCAATTTTAGTAAGACTTTTGACATTTGTCCTACAAGCAAATGAGGGAAATGCTGTCTAGATTAAATTACTATAAGATAGGTGCACAACTGGTTGAAAAAAACTTACTCAAAGAGTAATTATCAATGGTTCACTGTTAAACTAGGAGGATGTATCTAGTGGGGTCCTGCAGGGGTCTATCTTAAGTCCAGTACTATTCAACATTTTCATGATGACTTAGATAATGGAGTGGAGAGTATGCTTAGAAAATTTGTGGATGACATCAAGCTCGGAGGGGTTGTAACATTTTGGAGGACCGAATTAGAATTCTAAATGACCTTGACAACTGGAAAATTGGTGTGAAATCAACAAGAAGCAATTAAATAAAGACAAGTGCAAAGTACTACACGTAGGAAGAAAAAAATAAAATGCTCAGTATAGGGTGACCAGATGACAGAAGTGAAAAATCGGGACACGGGGGGGGGGGGGTGGGGGGGGGCGGAGCAAAAAAAACCAACAAGCCCCTCCCCCATGCGCTACCCTCAGTAGCGACCCCACCTCTACTGCCAAGAGCTCCGTGGATACTTTGGCGGGCCTGGAGTAGTGGAAAGAGGACCTAACCTGTAGGATGAAGTCATTGATGAAGAGGTGGAGTTAGATGACGATGTGGAGCTCCCGGCGGAGTCGCCAGGTGGGGCAGGCAGCCAGGAACTGTTCACCACTCCGGAGGTGTCTAGCCAGTCTCAGCAATTGCTCTCCAGCGAGTAAGAAGCAGGAGAGGAGATGCCTGGTAAGTGGCTGTGGCTTGTGTAGTGCGGAGGTGAGTTCAGGGTATAGAAATGTACAAGGCTGGCTGTGTTTCTGTGTGCTGGACATTTCCTTGTGCATAATCAGTACAGCAGAACAGGGTATTGATGCACTCCAAGATCTCATGGGAATCCTCCAGAGAGATCTTCTAGGAAAGTTTCCTAGAGATCTTCTAGGAAAGACCAAAGATTCCTTGGCAGAGCAGCTTTGTTCCTTACACCATCATAGGAAACTTTCCTGCACCATTAGGCAATCACTCGTGCAGGGACCAAAGTGGCACACAGGCAAGCATCATAGGGACCATAGTGGAAGCCACAAGCGTGTAGTAGATCTACCCTCACTTCCTTGCTTACCCTCAGCAGTGAGATATCTGCTACAATGACCCCTTACTGTGGAAAAGTATGGGATAATTTTAGAATTTTTTCCCTAGTCAGCTGCACCACAACCCTTGCAGAGTGCTCTTTTCCCCATGTAGAGCGCTCCCCCCAGCCAACACTCAACATGCTCTGGGTGTTTGTTAAGATGTGTGCTTGCCAAAGGTGAGTGAGAAAGTGATTGTTATGTTACCATAGATGTATTTCACTGAAATGTTTCAATGCTGTGTGTGAATTTAACAATCATGCTTCTGTGCATTGTTCCTTGTGCTTCGGCAGATGTGGCCTTGAAGAACACCCCATACACAGTGGCCGAGCATCTCCGCCAGATAAGAAAGTGCCCAAGATGGAGCAAAGAAGACATGTTGCGGGAGGTACTGCATTTCTCCAATGCAGAGAAAAGGGAATGCAAGGAGTGGAGAGAAGCCGAATGGCAGGCAGAAAAGAAAATCATAAGTTTGTTAAGGACGCTACTGAGCGGATGATTAAAGTCATGGAGGAGCAAATGCAGATGCTGAAGTCCTTAATAATGTGCAGACTGAGCAGATGCATGTCTGCCCTCCCCTACAGCACATTCAGAACTCTTTTCCATGGCCCCCCAAACTCCACCCACACAGTCCTTTCCACTTTCCGGGACATCTTGGTTTCCCCTTCACTCCACCTCCTTTGGACTATTTTCAAAATGATAGCTGGACCTATACATAGCTCTGAAAGTCTGCCCTTCCCTGGTACCTCCTTACCCACCAAACCTGTGTGTGTGTGTGTGTGTGTGTGTGTGTGTGTGTGTGTGTGTGTGTGTGTGTTGTTTCCTGTGCAATAAAAGCAAAGTTTTTTAATGGTAGCTCATCTTTGTTTCCTACAAACTGAGATAGCATGCACTACCAATATATACTCAGGCAGTTTAATCATTTGTGTACTGGAATGTAAGGCCGGTGTTCCTGAAGATGCATGCATCATGCACTTTCCCGGACCATCCCGTGTTGATGTCAGTGAAATGCCCACAGTGATCCACAAGCACCTGCAACACCATGGAGAAGTACTCCTTCCTATTGATGTACTCCATCGCAAGGTGGTCTGGTGCCAAAATTGGAATATGTGTGCCATCTATCGCCCCTCCAGTTAGGGAAACCCATTTCTGCAAAGCCGTCCACTATTTCATGCACATTACCCAGAGTCCTTCGTAGCAGGATGCGATTAATTGCCCTGCACACTTTCATTAATGCAGCCCCAACGGTCGACTTCCCGACTCCAAATTGATTTGTGACTGACCAGTAGCAGTCTGGAGTCACCAGCTTCCACACAGCGATTGTCACGTGCTTCTCTACTGATAGGGCAGCTCTCCTTCTGGTGTCCTTGCGCCATAGTGCTGAGGCAATCTCTGCACACAGTTCCAGGAAGGTGGCTTTCCACATCTGAAAGTTCTGTAGCCACTGCTTGTCATCCCAGACCTGCACGACGATACAATCCCACCATTCAGTGCTTGTTTCCAGAGCCCAAAAGCAACAGTCCACCGTCTGCAGCTGTTCCGTGAATGCCAAAAGCAATCTAAAGTTGCTCCTATCCATATCACACAGCACGTCAGGCAACTGGGAGTCTTCTTCAGTTAGGAACTTCGTGATTAACTGCACTACCATCCACAATGTCTTAATGACAGTTATCAGAGCATAGGAGAGCAGTGTGGGATCCATCCCTTCTCACAAAGATGCCGGGCTGCACAGCAAACAAGGGCTGTTGAAAACTGCCGCGAAAGAAAGCCAGAAGCCGATGGAGTGCTGGGAGAGAAAACAATGCATCATGGGACATTGAGCCCGATCCCAAGATGCGCTGTGATCTGCTCCACCTTCCCTCAAGACCTATCGACAGAAGGTATCGAGGTGGACTGTGGAATAGGTACCCACAGTGCATTGCTCACACTGTCGATGATAGTGCAACTGTGGATGCGCTCTGCCGACAAAGGGAGCGAGTGTGAACATGCAATACCAATTTTTATTATACCACTTTTTGAATGTCGACATAATTTTTGTTGACAAAATTCTGTGGTGTAGACAAGGCCCTACAAAATGGGGAATAACTGGCTAGGCAGTAGTACTGTAGGAAGCAGTTGGTGCTGGCCACTGTTGGAAACAGGAAACTGAACTAGATGGACCAAGGGTCTGATCCAGTCTGACAATTCCTATGTTCCTATGAAATAAGCTGTTGGTTTCAACTAGGGTGATCAGATAGCAAGTGTGAACAATCGGGACAGGAGGTGAGGGGTAATAGGCACCTGTATAAGACAAAGCCCCAAAATATCACGACTGTCCCTATAAAATCGGTACATCTGGTCACCCTAGTTTCAACCCAGTTCTAGTGGACATTACAGTTGGCACCACCAGGCTCTCCTAATGGCAGGCTCAGTAGAGAGGCCAAGAATTTAAAGGACATGGGGAATGAACTCCCCTCTCAACCCCCCGAGTTGGGTCCTTCTTGCTCAGGGTTGAGGCACTTTGCCAGGAGGCATGAAAGCTTCCACTGATGCTGCATGTGCTGTACCTGCTCTAGGGACAGAGGGAGGGCTCCAGTCTCCAGGGTTGTCAATGTGGTGCCTTTCCCAAGCTGTTAAAGCAATCTAAAAAATGATCATAGAGACTCCAGGGAGCAAACAACTGTTTTAACTCATGAGCTGGAACAGAAGTCAGAAGTCATTCAGCTCTATCTACTCCTTGTTCTCGTAGCTCCCTTTACTCCCTACTGGAGCCTAGGGCCAAACTGCCTTGAGCCAACAGAGGTAAAAAACACATTGATCCTTATTTTTCTGGTTTTAAACAAATGCTTCTATAGCTGCCATGGACCAGTGCCATGGCTGGCTGAGGTGGTTGCTGTGAGAAGGGTTAATAGATGATGAAACAGGAGGAACAAGTTGTTTTCCCTTCTGATGAAGAGACCTGAGGGGGGAATTCTTTTGGGAGAACAATGGCATGTTCACAAGGCTGGGTGGCTCGCCAACTCTCCAGGCCTAATTGTCACCATGTCCCTGCCAGGCAGCGTGTGTATGTGTAATTACAGGGGTGACACGTGACCAGGCTGCAAATAATTCCCTGAAATAGCTGGGAACAATCATTAGCTTCGGAGCTGACGTGAGCCATTCCAAGGCATCTAGTGGCTTCATGGCGCAAGGAGAGTGAGGCAAAATTGAGGGTGGTATCCACGGTCCAAAACACACATCTGGTTTCTGGCCCAAGCAGTGGTGTTATTTTCAAGCACGCGGGAGCAGATCATTAAACTGGCATTTAGAAAAAGATTAGGCCAAATAAGCCCCATAGCCATCACAAACACATTACCCTAGACTGTAAATTAAGACTGGGTATCTGTCTAGCTCAATCAGAAGTCATGGCCTGTGTTATGTAGGAGGTCAGACAAATGATCAAAATGATCCCTTCTAAAGTGGACAATAGTTGGCAGGTTCAATGGAAAAGCCAAAGGAAAACCAAATCCTCCCCCTCCCATCCCTCCCACCCAAGAGATGGTTCCTTCCAGATCTAGGCTGGAAACTGACGGGTTGTAGGAGGAAGCCTGTATTGCTTCCACCTGAGCTATATTCTCTCTCTGTGGCTGTCAGTCCAGCACACCTCATCAGCACTAAGAGCCTGAGCCAATGCCCACTGATGTCCGTGGAAACACTCCCAATGATTTCAACAGACATTGGATCAGACGCTACATTCACTCAAAAGATGGTCAGTTACTCTATGTGCCAGAACGTAAACCAGGGGACAAACTCATCTCTGGTGTAACTACACAGACTTCAGTGCAGTTACACAAGGGATGAATCTGTCCCCATGCACTATCTTCTAGCAGAAGCTAAAGGTTATCCCCCCAGAGTAGTTCCACTTTATTGGGTGCTCCCTGTCCCATTCCTTATAATTACTAATTTTCCTAGTTGGTCTGACAGAGCCTGACTTTGTCATCAACTTCACAGGATGTTGCACGGGCTCTCTGCTGGCACAGGACCCAGTTCAGCAAAGCATGCACTTAATCCCATCCATATTTAGCAAAGCACTTAAGCACATGCTTAAACAAAGCATATACTTAAGTCCCATAGAAGAGAATGGGCTTACGTCATGTTGTTAGTACCTGTTAGGAAGTATTAACCCTTTTAGTCATTTTCTTTCTGTATATTTGACTCATTTATATATTAAATATTCTTTAGCATCTTTATGATATTAACAAAGAGAATGTTTAAATTCTAAGGCCCAGAATACTAGCCTTTAACCGACAAGTAACCCTATTCAGGAATTCTATGCATTAGGCTGTATCTAATAATCCTTGGCGCCTCCATGTCTATAAAATTCCAGATGTTCATGGAAGCCATCCCCTTTATATATATAATGTTTCCTATTGGGGAATCAACAGGGAAGAATGATTATGGAGGAAAGAGGACCCACTGAAAGATATTAAATGTCATCAGAGCATATGGTTCTGGGAGAGTACTTTTGGCAAAGAGGGGTATCTGTCTAAAAACCCTATATAATGACAGAAGTTTTGGAACTTAGTTGGGGAACGAAACTGCACATCCTACCAGTTACAGTGAAGAAGAGAGACAGAGCCAGCTCTTTACCTTACATCCAGGGTGGTAATGTATCTATTCTTTCTGTATTCTGTACAGTGCTGTACTAATCTCTGATTGATAATCCTTGAGTAAATAATTCCAGTTGAGCCTGTTATTTGACAATCTTGAATCATCATTCAATTCAGACACGCAGCGAGGTGCTTAAATGCTTAGCTGAACAGGGACAGACCACTCAGGCCTTTGTTGCGAGGGGGAGGTGGCCTGGCTGGGATGAGTTTCATTTCAAAGAGAAGATTAAGGGGGTGACTTGATTACAGTCTATAAGTACCTACACGGGAATGAATATTTAATAATGGTTCTGTAATCTAGCAGAGAAAGGTAGAACACAATCCAATGGCTGGAAGTTAGAGCTAGATAAATTCAGATTGGAAATAAGGCATACATTTTTAACAGTGAAAGTAATTAACCATTGGAACAACTTATTCAGCTTCATGGTGGATTCTCCATCACTGACAATTTTTAAATCAAGAGAGTGGATTTTTTTCAAAAAGCTCTGCTCTAGGAAATATTTTGGGCTAAATTATCTGCTGATGTAAATGGGTTAAACTCCATTGAAGTCAATGGAGTGGCACCCATTTACACTAGCAGAGAATGTGCCTGCTTATCTCTTGTTATGTATCCTTTCCAAACTTACAGCACTTATTCTGTGAGCATAGAATGATTTTTTGAAGAATTTACAAGTAAATCCATTAATTAGTTTGAGTGATAATTTTTAATTGGGCCCTTTAAGAAATTTTCTTTATGAATCTAAGGACTCATTAGAAACTTTCTCAGATGTGGACTGGGAGTTCTGAATCTTTAATGGACTGGCTGTAGTGTTTAATCTTTAACAAAGATAGCACTTATTTAGCTGAAGCGCCTAGCTCAAAAGCTAACACAAAAACAAGCAAGAGTTTTAAACAAACTGGCTAAAAATCCTTTTCTCTTTTAGTTAGTCTAATTTTCCTGGCTTGGGATCACTGGTGTCAGAATCTTACCAACTCTCCAGCTGTCCGTAGAGTTTTTCAGGAAAAATGGGAGATAAGATCTGAATTTCTGGTTTAAAAAAGAAGAAACTAAAAAGTGATAAAGAAACCCTTTTGACCTTCTTTAGAGATTAAAAAAGTAATAATAAATAAAATAATAATAATAAATTAATAATAGGGCTGTCAAGTTATTAAAAACATTAATCGTGATTAATTGCGCTGTTAAACAACAATAGAATACTATTTATTTAAATATTTTTGGATGTTTTCTACATTTTCAAATATATTGATTTCAGTTACAACACAGAATACTAAGCCCTGGTCTATACTACAAGTTTAGGTCAAATTTAGCAGTGTTAGATCGATTTAACCCTGCACCCGTCCACACGACGAAGCCATGTTTGTTGACTTAAAGGGCTCTTAAAATTGATTTCTGTACTCCTCCCGGACCAGGGGATTAGCACTGAAATCAACATCGCTGGGTCAAATTTGGGGTAGCGAGGACGCAATTCGACGGTATTGGCCTCCGGGAGCTATCCCAGAGTGCTCCATTGTGACCACTCTGGACAGCACTCTTAACTCAGATGCACTGGCCTGGTAGACAGAAAAAGCCCCGGGAACTTTTGAATTTTATTTCCTGTTTGACCAGAGTGGCGAGCTGATCAGCACAAGTGACCATGCAGAGCTCATCAGCACAGGTGACCATGCAGTCCCAGAATCGTAAAAGAGCTCCAGCATGGACCGAACGGGAGGTACTGGATCTGATCGCTGTTTGGGAAGATATAATCCGTGCTATCAGAACTCTGTTCCAAAAGACGAAATGCCAAAATATTTGAAAAAATCTCCAAGAGCATGATGGACAGAGGCTACAACAGGGACCCGCAGCAGTGCTGCGTGAAAATTAAGGAGCTCTGGCAAGCCTACCAAAAAGCCAAAGAGGCAAACGGCCGCTCTGGGTCAGAGCCCCAGACATGCCGCTTCTATGATGAGCTGCATGCAATTCTAGGGGGGGTCCCTACCACTAACCCACCCCTGTCCGTGGACACCTGCAAGGGGGGAGTCTCATGCAACAGGGATGAGGATTTTGGGGATGAGGAAGATGAGGAGGTGGAGGAGGAAGAGGATAGCACACATCACGCAAGCAGAGAAACCATTCTCCCCAACAGCCAGGAACTGTTTATCACCCTGGAGCCAATACCCTCCCAACCCTCCCAAGGCGGGCTCACGGACCATGAAGCCGGAGAAGGCACCTCTGGTGAGTGTACCTTTGTAAATATAATGCATGGTTTAAAAGCAAGCGTGTTTAATGATTAATTTGCCCTGAAGACTTGGGATGCATTCACGGCCAGTACAGCCCCTCCTTTTAAATGGCCAACCCAACAGGTGCTTGGTATGGGAAAAGAGGGCGCTGCTGTTTGAAACCATTCCCACATGTTATGAAGGTTGAAGAAGCTGAAAGACTGTGGCTTACCATGGCTGCCTGCAAGCCAAATTCTGTTGCCCGGTCCTGTGTGTCTGATCTCTCACACCAAACCAGCAGGCCCTCAATATAAGAGGCAAAATGCGACCTTGTACCGAAAGCACATGTGCTATGTAATGTTAACAGCTTGGTTCACCGTGAAAGAGTCTACCCATTGTTCTCTAAAATGTGTCTCCCTTTTTTTCCTCCCGCAGCTGCATATGTTTCAATGCTACCCCTATCACAGGGGTCGGCAACCTACGGCACGCGTGCCAAAGGTGGCACGCGAGCCGATTTTTGATGGCACATGGCGCGGGCTGAGCCGCTCAGCCTGCCGCCACTCTGGGGTTCCCGCTGCTGGCCCCTTGCCAGCCGGGGTCCCGCCACCGGTCCCACTCAGCACCCGCTGCTGGCCTGGGTGAAGAAACCCCAGGCTGGCAGCGGGCTGAGACCCCGGCTGGCAGGAGCCGGCAGCCGGAATCCCAGAGCGGCGGTGGGCTGAGCCGCTCAGTCGCTGCTCTTGGGTTCCAGCTGCTGGCCCCTTGCCAGCCGGGGTCCCCCTGGCCGCAGCCCCACTCACCTTGCTTCCGGTTGGAGTTCCAGCGCAGGCCCCCTGCCAGACAGGGTCCAGGCCTCCGGCCCTGCTCAGCCCTACCAGCCGCCAGCTCCACTCACCTCAGATGCCGATCTGGGGTTCCAGCCGGTTAACAACGGATCACTCAGAAGCCTGCGTGCAGCTTAAAGTATCCAAATACGTGCCAGACATTGGAAAACTCAGCAAGGAAAAGCAAGGGCAAGGATCACACTAAACTGATAAGATCTGCATTTTAATTTAATTTTAAATAAAGCTTCTGAAACATTTTGAAAACCTTGTTTACTTTACATATAACAGTAGTTTGGTTATATGTTGTAGACTTATAGAGAGACCTTCTAAAAAACGTTAAAATGTATTACTGGCACATGAAGCCTTAAATTAGAGTGTATAAATGAAGACTCAGCACACCACTGCTGAAAGGTCGCCGACCCCTGCCCTATCATCTCCGTCCCAGAGGCTAGCGCAGATAAGAAGGTGAAAAAAACGCACTCGCGATGAAATGTTCTCTAAGCTCATGCAGTCCTCCCGCACTGAAAGAGCTCAGCAGAATGCGTGGAGGCAAACAATGTCAGAGTCCAGGAAAGCAGAAAATGAACGCAAAGACAGGATGGACGAACGAGATGAGAGGTGGTAGGAGCAAGAAGAGAGGTGGCGGGAGCAAGATGAGAGATGGCAGCAGCGTGATGAGCAGAGGCAGGATGCAATGCTGAGGCTACTGGGGGATCAAACTGATATGCTCCGGCATCTGGTGGAGCTGCAGGAAAGGCAGCAGGAGCACAGGCTGCCGCTGCAGCCCCTGTGTAATCAACCGCCCTCCTCCCCAAGTTCCATAGCCTCCTCACCCAGACGCCCAAGAATGCGAGGGGGGGGGAGGAGGGGGCCTCCAGGCACCCAACCACTCCACCCCAGAGTACTGCCCAAGCAACAGAAGGCTGGCATTCAATAAGTTTTGAAGTGCAGTGTGGCCTTGTCCTTCCCTCCTCCCCTCATCCACCACCCCGCCTGGTGCTTCCCTCCTCCCCCACCCCTCCCGGGCTACCTTGGCAGTTATCCCCCTATTTGTGTGATGAATTAATAAAGAATGCATGATTTTGAAACAATAATGACTTTATTGCCTCTGCAAGCGGTGATTAAAGGGGGGAGGGCGGTTGGCTTACAAGGAAGTAGAGTGAAGCAAGGGGGCGGGTTTTCATCAAGGAGAAACAAACAGAACTGTCACACTGTAGCCTGGCCAGTCATGAACTGGTTTTCAAAGCTTCTCTGATGCACAGCGCATCCTACTGTGCTCTTCTAATCGCCCTGGTGTCTGGCTGCACGTAATCAGTAGCCAGGCGATTTGCCTCAGCTTCCCACCCCGCCATAAACGTCTCCCCCTTACTCTCACAGATATTGTGGAGCACACAACAAGCGGCAATAGCAATTGGAATATTGGTTTTGCTGAGGTCTAACCGAGTCAGTAAACTGCGCCAGCGCACTTTTAAATGTCCAAATACATATTCTACCACCAGGCCTGCACAACATACGGCCCGCGGGGGCTCACTGTGCGGCCCGCGGGGGCTCACTCTCAAGCCTGGGAGGGAGGGGGAGCAGCGGCGCGCGAATCAGCTGTTTCGCGCGCCGCGGCCGCTCGGGGTCTCCCCCTCCCTCCCAGGCTCTCAAACCTGGGAGGGAGGGGGAGATCCCGAGCGGCCGCGGAGCACGAAACAGCTGTTTCGCGCACCGCTGCTCCCCCTCCCTCCCAGGTTTGAGAGCCTGGGAGGGAGGGGGAGAAGCGGCGCCCGCGCCGCGGCCACTCGGAGTCTCCCCCTCCCTCCCAGGCTCTCAAACCTGGGAGGGAGGGGGGGGAGATCCACAGCGGCCGCGGCGCGCGAAACCGGCCCCCCTACCCCAAGCGGGACACGGGCAGGGAGCCCTCGCGCGCTGCCGCCCCCCCCCCAAGCGGGACATGGGCAGGGAGCCCTCGTGCGCTGCCGCGCCTCCACCCCCCCGCCCCAAGTGGGACACGGAGCCCGCGCGCGGCGCCGCACCCCGCAGGCCTCAAGCAGGACAGGGAGCCCTCGCGCGCCGCTGCCCCTCCCCACTGCCCCAAGCGGGACACGGGCACGGAGCCCTCGCCCCGCCCCCAGCAGGGACACGGGGCTCAGCCACCGCCCCCGTCCTGAGCGCTTTTTGGCCCACCCCCCCCCGGGACTCCTGCCCCATCCACCCCCCCGCGTTCCTTGATGCCCCCCCCGGGACCCCTGCCCCATCCACCCCCTTCCCTGTCCCCTGACTGCCCTCCGCCGCCCCATCCAACTCCTCTCCTGATTCCCTATCCAACCACCCCTTCTCCCTGTCCCCTGACCACCCTTGGAACCCCTGCCCCTGACTGCCTCCCACCGCCCCATCCAACCCCTGCTCCTTCCTGACTGCCCCCTGGGACCCTTGCCCCCATTCAATCCCCCTGTTCCCTGCCATCTGACTGCCCCGACCCCTATCCACCCCCCCACCTCACCCCCTGAACTCCCCTGTCCTCTATCCAACACCCCCTCCCTGCTCCCTTACCGCGCTGCCTGGAGGTGGCTGGCGGCGCTACAGCCACGCCGCTCGGCTGGAGCCGGGCCACGCCGCCACCGTGCAGTGCCTGGAGCACTGGGTCAGGCTGAGCTTGCAGCCCCCCTGCTTCCCGCGAATCAGCTGTTCACGCAGGAAGCCTGGGAGGGCTGAGAAGCAAGCAGCGGCTTCGCGCTCAGGCCCAGGGAGGCGGAGCAGAGGTGAGCTGGGGCGGGGAGCGGTTCCCCTCCGCGCCCCTCCCCCCGGGTTACCTGCTGTGGCGCGGGCGGCTCCCCCCACCCCAGCTCACCTCCGCTCCGGCTCCCTGGGCTTGAGCGCGAAGCCACCGCTTGCTTCTCTGCCCTCCCAGGCTTCCCGCGCGAACAGCTGATTCGCGGGAAGCGGGGGGCGGGATGGGGAGAAGCGGGGCAGAGTGTTCAGAGGCAGAGGCGGAGCGGAGGTGAGCTGGGGCTGGGGAGCGGGGCGGAGAGCTGGAGCACCCATGGGGTCGGCTCCTAAGGCGCCACTTTTGGATAATGTGCTCAGGGGGAGCAGCCGCTCCCTCTGCTCCCCCCCAGCTACGGTCCTGGTCACTTCAACTTACCAGTTGTTAAATTTAGAAGCCCTTTTAGAACCGGTTGTCCCGCGCAGGACAACTGGTTCTAAAAGGGCTTCTAAATTTAACAACTGGTTCCCGCGAACCGGCTCCCGCTCACCACTGGAGACTCCCCTTGCCGCTCTCACCCTAGGAGCCAGAGACCTCCCAGCAGGGCTGGTGAGTACGGCCAGGGAAGGGGGAAGGGTGTGGTGGAGTGAGTGTCTGGGAGATGTGCGGGGGGTGCTGGGCTGTGAGGGTGTGGAGGGCGCTGGGCAGTGGGGGAGGTTTGTGTGTTTTGGGGTGCTAGGCAGTGGGGGCCTGTTGGGGGGTGCTGGGCAGTGAGGGAGATCTGTGTGTGTCAGGGCACTGGGGGTCTGTGTGGGGCATTGTTTAGTTGTGGTGGTGGGGCTGTGGGGAAGGGCACTGGGAGGGAGGGAGAAGAAATCTGTGTGTATTGGGAAACTAGCGATTGGGGGGTTCTATGTGGGGTGCTGATGTGTATTAAGAGTTACCAGCTGGATTGAGGACTGATAGATCTGGACAGAGTTTATATTGAATGGGCAAATGAAAAAGATCGCAGGGAAAAACAGTAAGGTTAGTTTAGCCGTCTTTGACATTTCGACCAATAAGGACATTAAAATGCATTTGTAATTACATATCTTATTCTTGGCTGATAATCATTTATTGATATTTTTTAGGAAAATTTTCAATTTAAAACACAAACTTTTGTTTTTCTTTTTTTACTTATGATGTCTATCTGAAAACCCATATAAATTGACACAAATTGCAAATTAAAACTTTTTAAATGTATAAGCATTTTACTCACTTGGGCGCATTTGCCTCATGGCACACAAATTTGAACTCTGCTTCAAAAATTTGCACAGAAGAAATTTTTCTTTTACCTTAATTATACTATCTTAGGAGCCCGCTATAACATAGTACCAAGGTTCAATACAAAGTCATATAAAAGTTATACAAAAATGCATAATGCAGAGATTTATCTACAACTGCATTGATTGACTGCTGTGTGCAGTAATATAGTGACCCCTGGACCTACAGGCTTCCGCACACCGTCAGTGCCTTGCTAGTGTGCCATGCGCCGTGAGATATCTCTTCTCTTTGTGTGTGACTGTGAGTGTTTCCCTTGTGTGTGAATTTATTCAACAAAATCTTGAGCTTCATAATGGATACCATGAGTGAAAAGAAAAATAGAAAAATAGAATCAGAGCACAGAGTTTTCAACACTGAATGGACGAATAAATACTTATATACTATTTCCAAAGACAAAATACTGTGCCTCGTGTGTCGCGAAACGTTAGCCGTTCCGAAAGAATACAACCTTCGGTGGCACTTTGAAACTAAGCATCCCAATCTCGCCAAATTGAGCCCAAATGAAAAAATAATTAAAGCAGCCAGTTTAGCGAAAAACCTTAGTAGAGAACAGCAAATTTTCAAGAAAGTGAGCACTGAGAACGATACAGTTACTAAAGTAAGCTTTAAAATTTCTAAGGAAATTGCTGCTGCTGGGAAATGCTTGACAGAAGGCGAGTTATTAAAAAAGTGTATGTTGATTGCTGTATCTGAGTTATGTCCAGAAAAGAGGGGAATATTTGAGAATGTCAGTCTATCACACATGACTGTACGGAGAAGAATAGCTGACATTTCTACCAATTTAAGTGATCAGTTAAAGCAGAGAGTCAGTGAATTCTGCTTTTACTCCCTAGCTATGGATGAAAGCACCGATTTAAAAGACACCGCCCAACTTCTTATTTTTATTAGAGGTATTGATAAAAACTTTGAAATTACTGAAGAACTTGCTGGCATGTGCTCCATGACGGGTCGCACAACCGGAAAAGAAATTTCCAGTGAAGTGATAAAGTGCACGAATGATAAGTCGGGATTAAATTTCACAAACTTGGTGGCCATTTGTACTGATGGTGCTCCAGCTATGTGCCAAAAAAATGTTGGAGCAGTTACTCTTCTTGAAGAATTTATCGGGAGAGAAATAACCAAACATCACTTCATTATGCATCAGCAGGTTTTGTGTAGCAAAGTCTTAAAATTTGAGCATGTAATGTCAGTGGTAGTTTCCATTGTAAACTACATCCGTTCTAGAGGACTAAAACATAGGACATTTCGAGCCTTTCTTGAAGGGGTAGACACCGAGTGCAATGACTTAATCTACCATACAGAAGTGAGATGGTTGAGTCGAGGAAGAGTGCTCCAGCGTTTTGTTGCTTTGAAAGAGGAGGTAGCAAAATTCCTAGAAAATGGGCCAATAAAATTCCCAGAGCTTGAAAATGAGTCCTGGAATCAAGGCCTGGTCTACACTACGACTTTAATTCGGATTTAGCTGCCTTAATTCGAATTAACGCTTGACCCGTCCACACAACGAAGCCATTTAATTCGAATTAAAGGGCCCTTTAATTCGATTTCTGTACTCCACCCCGACGAGCGGAGTAGCGCCAAAATCGAATTTGTCAATTCGAATTAGCGTTAGTGTGGCCGCAATTCGATGTTATTGGCCTCCAGGAGCTATCCCACAGTGCACCATTGTGACCGCTCTGGCCAGCAATCTGAACTCGCATGCACTGGCCAGGTGGACAGGAAAAGCCCCGGGAACATTTGAATTTCATTTCCTGTTTGCACAGCGTGGAGAGCACAGGTGACCACAGAGAGCTCATCAGCACAGGTAACCATGCAGGCTGATAATCGAAAAAGAGCACCAGCATGGACCGTACAGGAGGTACTGGATTTGATCTCTATATGGGGAGAGGATTCAGTGCTAGCTGAACTGCGTTCGAAAAGACGAAATGCCAAAACTTATGAAAAAATTTCCAAGGGCATGATGGAGAGAGGCCACAATAGGGACACAGATCAGTGCCGCGTGAAAGTCAAGGAGCTCAGACAAGCCTATCAAAAAGCAAAGGAGGCAAACGGTCGCTCCGGGTCAGAGCCGCGGACATGCCGCTTCTACGCTGAGCTAAATGCATTTCTAGGGGGGGCCGCCACCACTACCCCACCTCTGACTGTGGATTCCGAGCTGGGGATAATCTCATCAGGTACACCTGATGATTCCATGGAAGGGGAAGAGGAGGAGGAGGAGGACGAGCTGGCAGAGAGCACCCAGCTCTCCGTTCTCCCCAACAGCCAGGAACTGTTTCTCACCCTGACTGAAGTACCCTCCCAAGCCTCCCAAGCCAGCACCCAAGACCATGACCCCATGGAAGGGACCTCAGGTGAGTTTACCTTTTAAAATATAAAACATGGTTTAAAAGCAAGCATTTTTAATGATTAATTTGCCCTGAGCACTTGGGATGCATTCGCAGCCAGTACAGCTACTGGAAAAGTCTGTTAACATGTCTGGGGATGGAGCGGAAATCCTCCAGGGACATCTCCATGAAGCTCTCCTGGAGGTACTCCAAAAGCCTTGCCACAAGGTTTCTGGGCAGTGCAGCCTTATTCCGTCCTCCATGGTAGGACACTTGACCACGCCATGCTAGTAGCAAGTAATCTGGTATCATTGCCTGACAGAGCCTGGCAGCGTATGGTCCCGGTGTTTGCTGGCATTCAAGCAACATCCGTTCTTTATCTTGCTGTGTAATCCTCAGGAGAGTGATATCGCTTAGGGTAACCTGGTTGAAATAAGGGAATTTAATTAAGGGGACTGAGGTGGCCGTTCCTACTGGGCTGTTTGCCTGTGGCTGAAAAGAAATCCTTCCCTGCATTTAGCCAAGTGCAAGGGGGGGGGGAGGATTGGCCCAGAGCTTTTCGCGTTTTGCTAGCAGGGATCTTCCCTGATACCAGCCAGGCGGTGGGGGGAGGGATAAAGCACTCATCCCAGAGAATTCATGGCGGGTGGGGGGGGGGTGTTAGTTTGGTTCCTGCAGGGATCTTCCCTGATACCAGCCACGCGGTGGGGGGAGGGATAAAGCACTCATCCCAGAGAATTCATGGCGGGTGTGGGGGGGGGGGGGTGTTAGTTTGGTTCCTGCAGGGATCTTCCCTGATACCAGCCACGCGGTGGGGGGAGGGATAAAGCACTCATCCCAGAGAATTCATGGCGGGTGTGGGGGGGGGGTGTTAGTTTGGTTCCTGCAGGGATCTTCCCTGATACCAGCCACGCGGTGGGGGGAGGGATAAAGCACTCATCCCAGAGAATTCATGGCGGGTGGGGGGGGGGGGTGTTAGTTTGGTTCCTGCAGGGATCTTCCCTGATACCAGCCACGCGGTGGGGGGAGGGATAAAGCACTCATCCCAGAGAATTCATGGCGGGTGGGGGGGGGGTGTTAGTTTGGTTCCTGCAGGGATCTTCCCTGATACCAGCCACGCGGTGGGGGGAGGGATAAAGCACTCATCCCAGAGAATTGGATGGGGGGGGGGGTGTTAACCTTCAGCAGCAGAAAACAAGCTAACAGGAAAACTGCAGCACAACGGGCTTTGCTTGGTATGTGGGAAAGCAGGGCGCAGAAGCCTAAAGACAGTGGCTTACCATGGCAGCATGCAAGGTGAATTCTGTTGCCCCGACCTGCGTCTGTGATCTCTAGCAGCAAAGCCACAGGCACTCAATATTAAGAGGCAAAATGCGACCTTGCACAGAAATCACATGTGCTATGTAATGTGAATAGTATACACCGTGAAAGAGTATAAGCATTGTTCTGAAAAATGTATCTTTTAAAAAAATTCTCTCCTTTTTTCACTCCCTCCAGCAGGTGCAAATATTTCAAGCCTCCCTCCTCCTTCCCGAAGGCTATCCCAGATAAGGCGTCGTAAAAAAAAAACGAGAGAAGAGATGTTTTCCGAAATCATGCAATCCACCAGGAATGAAAGAGCTCATCTGAATGAGTGGAAGGAGACGGTTTGCAAGTATAGGAAAGAAGCCAGTGACCGTGAGGACAGGAGGGACCAACGTGAGGACATGAGGGACCAACGTGAGGACATGAGGGACCAACGTGAGGACAGAAGGGACCAACGTGAGGAGAGGAGAGACGCTCGAGATGAGAGGTGGCGGCAGGAAGATCAGAGGAGTCGGGAAGCAACGCTGGGGCTGCTGCGTGAGCAAACAGACATGCTCCGGCGTCTGGTGGAGCTTCAGGAACGGCTGCTGGAGAACCGAGTGCCGCTACAGCCCCTGTATAACCCCCCTACCTCCTCACCATGTTCCATAGCCTCCACACCCAGACGTGTAAGAACACGGGGGGGGAGGCTCCGTACACCCTCCCATTCCACCCCAGTGGACAGCCCAAGCAAAAGGCTGCCATTTTTTTAACCTTTTTTTACTGGGCTTTTCCTTCCCGCAGATCCTCCTCCCAAACCCCACTCAGGTTCTGTGCCGCTACAGCCCCTGTATAACCCCCCTACCTCCTCACCATTTTCCATAGCCTCCACACCCAGATGTGTAAGAACACGGGGGGGGAGGCTCCGTACACCCTCCCATTCCACCCCAGTGGACAGCCCAAGCAAAAGGCTGCCATTTTCTTAACCTTTTTTTACTGGGCTTTTCCTTCCCGCTGATCCTCCTCCCAAACCCCACTCAGGTTCTCTCCCTCTTTTTATAATCAATTCATAAAGAATAAATGATTTTTAAACAATAGTGACTTTATTTCCTTTGAAAGCAAGCTGGGGGAAGGGGGAGGGTGGGTTCCTTACAGAGAATGAGTCAATAAAGGGGGCGGGTTTTCAGGAAGGATAAACAAACATAAATTTCACACTGTAGCCTGGCCAGTCATGAAACTGGTTTTCAAAGCTTCCCTAATGCGCAGCGCTTCATCGTGTGCTCTTCTAATCGCCCTGGTGTCTGGCTGCGAGTAATCAGCAGCCAGGCGATTTGCCTCAGCCTCCCACCCTGCCATAAAGGTCTCCCCCTTGCTCTCACAGAGATTGTGGAGCACACAGCAAGCAGTAATAACAATGGGGATATTGGTTTGGCTGAGGTCTGAGCGAGTCAATAAGGATCGCCAGCGACCTTTTAAACGGCCAAATGCACATTCTACCACCATTCTGCACTTGCTCAGCCTGTAGTTGAACAACTCCTGACTCCTGTCCAGGCTGCCTGTGTATGGCTTCATGAGCCATGGCATTAAGGGGTAGGCTGGGTCCCCAAGAACAACAATTGGCATTTCAACATCCCCCACGGTTATTTTCTGGTCCGGAAAGTAAGTCCCTTGCTGCAGCCGTTTAAACAGATTGGTGTTCCTGAAGACGCGAGCGTCATGAACCCTTCCCGGCCAGCCCACATGGATGTTGGTGAAACGTCCCTTGTGATCCACAAGTGCTTGCAGCACCATTGAGAAGTACCCCTTGCGGTTTATGTACTGGGTACCCTGGTGCTCCGGTGCCAAGATAGGAATATGGGTTCCATCTATTGCCCCACCACAGTTAGGGAATCCCATTGCAGCAAAGCCATCCACTATGACCTGCACATTTCCCAGAGTCACTACCTTTCGTAGCAGCACCTCCGTGATTGCTTTGGCTACTTGCATCACAGCAGCCCCCACAGTAGATTTGCCCACTCCAAATTGATTCCCGACTGACCGGTAGCTGTCTGGCGTTGCAAGCTTCCACAGGGCTATCGCCACTCGCTTCTCAACTGTGAGGGCTGCTCTCATCTTGGTATTCTGGCGCTTCAGGGCAGGGGAAAGCAAGTCACAAAGTTCCATGAAAGTGCCCTTACGCATGCGAAAGTTTCTCAGCCACTGGGAATCGTCCCACACCTGCAACACTATGCGGTCCCACCAGTCTGTGCTTGTTTCCCGGGCCCAGAATCGGCGTTCAAAGCCTATAACCTGGCCCATTAACATCATAATCTCCAAAGCACCGGGGCCCGCGGTCTCAGAGAATTCTGTGTCCGTGTCCATGTCCTCATCACGCTGGTCGCTGCGCTGCAATCGCCGCCTCCTCCTCCTCCTCGCCTCTTTTTTCTGGTCCTGTGTAAGCATAAACTCCACGAGAAAGCGCGAGGTGTTTATAATGTTCAAGACTGCGTTCTGGAGCACAACGGGATCCATGCTTGATGCAGAATGGAGTCTGCAGAGTTCACTCAGGAAAAAAGGCGCGAAATGGTTGTCTGCCGTTGCTTTCAGGGAGGGAGGGGGAGGCTGTACCCAGAACTACCTGCGACAATGTTTTTTGCCCCATCATGCACTGGGGTCTCAACCCAGAATTCCAAGGGGGGTGGAGACTGCGGGAACTATGGGATAGCTATGTAAAAGCTACCCACAATGCAACGCTCTGGAAATCGATGCTACTATGGTAGCTTGGACGCAAACCACCGAATTAATGGTGCCTAGTGTGGCCGAATACATTCGAATTTATAAAATCGGTTTCCTAAATTCGAATTATATAAATTCGAATTAATCCTGTAGTGTAGACATACCCCAAGATCTCTTTTTCTTTTGTGATATTAGAGCACACCTGAATGATCTCAACATTCAACTTCAGGGAAAAAATCAACTTATATTTCAAATGTGTGCAGCAGTGAAAGCTTTCAAAATGAAATTGAAACTTTTCAGAAGTCAGCTGTCAAAAGGTGAAATGTGTCACTTTCCCACTTGTGCACAGTGTATCCCTCAGCACAAACACGCCGAGTTAGGAGAAAAATACGCAAAGCACATCATTCTTTTGATTGAAGAATTTGACAGAAGACTTACTTTGTCTAAAGAAGAAGACGTCCAGTTGAAGCTGATTGAAGATCCCTTTTCTGTGGATCCAGAGGAAGTGCCACTAGATTTGCAGTTGGAGGTTATTGAACTTCAGTGTTCAGCAGTTTACCGAAATAAGCACAGAGAAAGCAGCTTGCGGGACTTCTACAAAAGTCTGGACAATGAAGTTGCACTGAAAACGTTCAGCATTTTTGGACGCACTTACATATGTGAACAAACATTTTCCATCATGAACATGAATAAAAACAAGCAACGTTCTTCTCTGACTGACGACCATTTGGAAGACATTATGAAAATATCCACTTCATATATGACCCCCAAATGCGACAAGCTTGTTGCCGAAAAGAGATGTAATATTTCTCATTAAATTTGCAAGGTAATTATGAAAAGTACAAATGTTTTCTTTCAACGGAACAGATGTTTTTAATTTTTCCATGATTAATAAAAAAATTTAAAAGAATTTAAAAAATTGTTTGATTTAATTGAAAAATTCTTAATAAAGTATCACACACCCTCCCCCGCAAACCTTAGCTGTTTCGGCGGTGCGGTGCTGGGGAAGGAGGGTTTGTTTCCGCGGGGCTGGGCGGTGCTGGGGGGGGTGTGTTTCCGCAGGGGCCGGGAGGTTTCGGCCCTCAGCTGTTTTCTTTGGAGTAATATGGCCCTCGCCGCTTTATGAGTTGTGCAGGCCTGTTCTACCACCATTCTGCACTTGCTCAGCCTATAGTTGAACAGCTCCTTACTACTGTCCAGGGTGCCTGTGTATGGCTTCATGAGCCATGGCATCAAGGGGTAGGCTGGGTCCCCAAGGATAACTATAGGCATTTCAACGTCCCCAACAATTATTTTCTGGTCTGGGAAGTAAGTCCCTTCCTACAGCTGTTCAAACAGACCAGAGTTCCTGAAGATGCGAGCGTCATGTACCTTTCCCGTCCATCCCACGTTGATGTCGGTGAAATGTCCCTTGTGATCTACCAGTGCTTGCAGCACCATTGAAAAGTACCCCTTTCAGTTTATGTACTGGCTGCCAAGGTGGTCCGGTCCCAACATAGGGATATGCATTCCATCTATCGCCCCACCACAGTTAGGGAATCCCATTGCAGCAAAGCCATCCACTATGACCTGCACATTTCCCAGAGTCACTACCTTTGGTAGCAGCAGCTCAGTGATTGCTTTGGCTATTTGCATCACAGCAGCCCCCACAGTAGATTTGCCCACTCCAAATTGATTCCCGACTGACCGGTAGCTGTCTGGCGTTGCAAGCTTCCACAGGGCTATCACCACTCACTTCTCAACTGTGAGGGCTGCTCTCATTTTGTTATTCTTGTGCTTCAGGGCAGGGGAAAGCAAGTCACAAAGTTCCATGAAAGTGCCCTTACACATGCAAAAGTTTCACAGCCACTGGGAATCATCCCAGACCTGCAACACTATGCGGTCCCATCAGTCTGTGCTTGTTTCCCAGGCCCAGAATTGGCATTCCACGGCATGAACCTGCCCCATTAACACAATGATTTGCACATTGCCAGGGCCCGTGCTTTGAGAGAAGTCTGTGTCCATGTCCTCATCACTATTGTGATCGCGCTGTCGTTGCCTCCTCACCTGCTTTTGCAGGTTCTGGTTCTGCACATACTGCAGGATAATGCGCGAGGTGTTTACAATGCTCACAACATCAGCGGTGAGCTGAGCGGGCTCCATGCTTGCCGTGGTATGGCATCTGCAGGAGAGCATGAGAGCAGAGTTGCAGCAGAAGCAGTGGATGACGATGGATGCCACGAGAATAGATATTTATACCGAATGACGAGAGGACCTGCGAGGGGGATTCATGGCACCAGGAGAGCAGAGTTGCAGTGGAAGCGGTGGATGACTGAGCTCATTTACTCTATTGAGCTCAGTCATCATTTACTCAATTGAGACTGAGCTCATTTACAACAGCAGAAGAGCAGAGTTGCAGTAGAAGCAGTGGATGATGATGGTTTGCAGACCTACTGCACTGTCTGCTGCCAGCAGCACCCAGGACACAACAGCAGCGGTGACGGTGAGCTGAGCTGAGCGGGCTCCATGCTTGCCGTGGTATGGCGTCTGCACGGAAAAAAGGCGTGAAACAATTGTCTGCCGTTCCTTTCACGGAGGGAGGGGCGACTGACGTACCCAAAACCACCCGCGACAATGTTTTTGCCCCATCAGGCATTGGGAGCTTAACCCAGAATTCCAATGGGTGGGGGAGACTGCAGGAACTGTGGGATAGCTACCCACAGTGCACCACTCTGTGATCGATACTTGCCATGGTATTGAGGATGCACTCTGCCGACCTACTGCACTTAGTGGGGACATACACGATCAACTGTATAAAATTGCTTTCTAAAGATCGACTTCTATAATTCGTCCTAATTTCCTAGTGTAGACATACCCTTAGAGCAGTAGTTCCCAAACTTTAACAACCTGTGAACCCCTTTCACTAAAATGTCAAGTCTCACGAACCCCTTCTTAAAATTAATATTTCCAGGGATTTTCTCCTTTGCCTGAGTATAAATTGTAAAAGCAGTGATCTTGGAAATACACAATTCGTTTTTATGACATGCTTATTACACACTATTATTAATCATTACAGTATTTTTATTACATTATGAAAATGGCAACACTCTTCCAAGATCTCACTTTCATAGCTTGTATCACTTTGAATAAGCCTGTTATAAGACAAGGCTCCTATCTTTCATCAAGGAGTATCAGATGTGAAACAGATGAAGGTATTTAAGAAGCCAACTCAAAGAGTTCCTCCTATACAAGCATTCAGGTCTTGAGCAGTCCACGCAAACAATGCACGTTACAACAAAGCTTAAACTTGTTCTTCATAATCATTTTAAAAACAAGACTAGCTGCCTATTTAATTTTAAAAACAGCAAAAAATATCCACCTCCCTTTCCATTTCTTATAAGGAGTCTTGAAGTTTAAATCTCCTCAGTGTGATAGATAGGCTTGCTTTGATCTGCTTCGCTCTTTGAAGTCCAGGGGCTCCGGGCTGCTGGCCCCGTGCTGCCCGGGGTCCCTAGGGACAGCTCTGTCCGCCATTAGGGAATTTTTTCCTGAGAACCCCCTGTAACATTTCGCGAACCTCCAGGGGTTCACGAACCCCAGTTTGGGAACCACTGCCTTAGTGTACAGAGCTCACTTTATATTTATTTTTGATTACAAATATTTACACTGTAAAAAAACAAAAGAAATAGTATTTTTCAATTCACCTAATACAAATACTGTAGTGCAATCTCTTTATCATGAAACTTGAACTTACAAATGTAGAATTATGTACAAAAATTACTGCATTCAAAACCAAAACAATGTAAAACTGTAGAGCCTACAAGTCCACTCAGTCCTACTTCTTGTTCAGCCAATCGCTCAGACAAACAAGTTTTTTTAAATTTGCAGGAGATAATGCTGCCTGCTTCTTGTTTACAATGTCACCTGAAAGTGAGAACAGTTGTTTGCATGGCATTGTTGCAGCCAGCGTCGCAAGATATTTACGTGCCAGATGCACTAAAGATTATATGTCTCTTCATGCTTCAACCATCATTCCAGAGGATATGCATCCATGCTGATGACGGGTTCTGCTCGATAACGATCCAAAGCAGTGCGGACTGACGCATGTTCATTTTCATTATCTGACTCAGATGCCACCAGCAGAAGGTTGATTTTCTTTTTTGGTGATTTGGGTTCTATAGTTTCCGCATCAGAGTATTGCTCTTTTAAGACTTCTGAAAGCATGCTCCACACCTCATCCCTCTCAGATTTTGGAAGGCACTTCAGATTCTTAAACCTTGGGTCGAGTACTGTAGCTATCTTTAGAAATCTGATATTGGAACCGTCTTTGTGTTTTGTGAAATCTATAGTGAAAGTGTTCTTAAATCAAACAACATATGCTGGGTCATCATCTGAGACTACCATAACACAAAATATATGGCAGAATGTGGGTAAAACCATGGAGCAGGAGACATACAATTCTCCTCCAAAGAGTTCAGTCACAAATTTAATTAACGCATTTTTTTAACAAGCATCATCAACATGGAAGCATGTCCTCTGGAATGGTGGCCGAAGCATAAAGAGGCATATGAATGTTTAGCATATCTGGCACATAAATACCTTGCAATGCTGGCTACAAAAGTGCCATGAGAATGCCTGTTCTCACTTTCAGGTGGCATTGTAAATAAGAAGCGAGCAGCATTATAAATGTAAACAAACTTGTTTGTCTTAGTGATTGGCTGAACAAGAAGTAGTACTGAGTGGACTTATTTTACATTGTTTTGTTATGGAGTGTAGCTATGTAACAAAAAAAAATCTACATTTGTAAGTTTCACTTTCATGATAAAGAGATTGCACTACAGTACTAGTATGAGATGAATTGAAAAATACTATTTCTTTTGTCTGTCATTTTTACAGTGCAAATATTTATAATCAAAAGTAATATAAAGTGAGCACTGTACACTTTGTATTCTGTGTTGAAATTGAAATCAATATATTTAAAAATGTAGAAAAATGTCCAAAAATATTTAATACATTTTAATTGGTATTTTATTGTTGAACAGTGCGATTAAAACTGCATTTAATTGCGATAAATTTTTTTGAGTTAACTGTGATTAATCGACAGCCCTAATAAATAAATAAAAAGGGACCATACTGAAAATTTCCTGTGCTTTACAGATCACCGTTAAGAAGCAATTGCACGGCATATACACAGACACCCTCAAATGCAGGATGAGGTCTGCAGAAATAGACATTGAACCTCATTCTCAGTTAGGCCTGGGCTACACTACGAGTTTAGGTCGACTTTAACAGCGTTAAATCGAATTAAGCCTGGACACGTTCACACGATGAAGCCCTTTCTTTCGACTTAAAGGGCCCTTTAAACCGGTTTCTTTACTCCACCTCCGACGAGGGGATTAGCGATAAAATCGGCCTTAGCGGGTCGGAATTGGGGTAGTGTGGACGGAATTCGACGCTATTGGCCTCTGGGAGCTATCCCACAGTGCTTCATTGTGACCGCTCTGGACAGCACTCTCAACTCAGATGCACTGACCAGGTAGACAGGAAAAGCCCCGCGAACGTTTGAATTTCATTTCCTGTTTGCTCAGCGTGGAGAGCACAGGTGACCACACAGAGCTCATCATATGTGATGACCTTGTAACGAAAGCACATGTGCTGTGTAATGTGAACAGCAAAATTTAACGTGAAAGAGTGTATCCATTGTTCTCTAAAATGTGTCTTTTTTAACCACCTCTCCCTTCTCCTCCACCAGCTGCAAATGTTTCTCCTTCACAGAGGCTAGTGAAGATTAGAAGGAGAAAACGGCGGACTCGGGATGATATGTTCTCGGAGCTCCAGATGTCCTCCCACACTGACAGAGCACAGCAGAATGCGTGGAGGCAGTCAATGTCAGACTACAGAAAAGCACAGTATGAACGAGAGGAGAGGTGGCGGGCTGAATCGCCACCTCTTATATTGGTCCTGGTTTTGCTTTGGCATGTCCTGGCTCTGCATATACTCCAGGACAATGCGCGTGGTGTTCATAGTGCTCATAATTGCCGCGGTGGTCTGAGCGGGCTCCATGATCCCAGTGCTAGCTATGGTGTCTGGTCTGAAAAAAGGCGCGAAGCTAATATCTGATGGACGGAGGGAGGGAGGGAGGGAGGGGTGAGTGACGACATGGCGTACAGGTACAGGGAATTAAAATCAACAAAGGTGGCTGTGCATCAGGGAGAAACACAAACAACTGTCACACAGAATGGCCCCCCCCAAAGATTGAACTCAAAACCCTGGGTTTAGCAGGCCGTTGATTTCACGGAGGGAGGGGGAAGCAAATGAATACAGAACAAATCTATTTTTTACATCTTAAGCTGGCAGCAGACGGTGCAGCATGACTGATAGCCCTCGGCATCTTCTGGGTGCTTGGCAGAAAATACTGGGCGCTTGGCAGAAAATAGCATACTACGACTGATAGCCATCATCGTCAAGACAGTTCGATAGGACTGAGCATGTCTGCCCAGGTGCCCATGATTGACAGCCACTGCAGTACGACGACGATGGATACCAGTCGTAATATACCATCTTCTACCAAAAGGCAAGGGGCTGCTGCTGTGTGCAATGCAGCCCCACGTCTGCCAGCCCCACGTCTGCCAGCAGCCAGATCGCCGATGAAGGCTACCAGTCATACTGCACCGTCTACTGCCAAAAGGCAATTAGCTGCTGCTGTGTAGCAATCCAGTACCACGTCTGTCGGCACCCAGAGGACATATGGTGACGGTGAGCTGAGCTGAGCTGAGCGGGCTCCATGCTTGGTGTGGTATGTTGTCTGCACAGGTAACCCAGGTAAAAAGGCGCGAATCGATTGTCTGCCATTGCTCTGATGGAGGGGGAGGTGCCTGACGACATGTACCCAGAACCCCCCGCGACACTGTTTTGCATCATTCAGGCATTGGGATCTCAACCCAGAATTCCAATGGGCGGCGGAGACTGCGGGAACTGTGGGATAGCTACCCACAGTGCAACGCTCCGGAAGTCAACGCTAGCCCGGTACTGTGGACGCGGTCCGCCGATTTAATGCACTTAGAGCATTTTATGTGGGGACACACACAATCGGCTGTATACAACCGATTTCTATAAAACCGGCTTCTATAAATTCGACCTAATTTCGTAGTGTAGACATACCCTTACATTTAGGCCCCTTTATGCCACTTTGGCAGTGTAAAGATGGCTTAAATGTGCATAAATAGCCCCCTGAAAATATCCCTAATGCAGGGGGCCTCTCCACTGGGTGTACAGCTGGCATAAGGGCTCTACATGAGCTCTACTCCTAACATAGTCCCAAGCATAGACTGCATCAGAAGCCTGGCAAACATACATTGCATTATGGGTATTCTCTGCTTCCAAAGGCCTTTAGGGGGTCCTGGGAAACAAAGTGTAAATTAGAGCTACTTCTGGGCTGCTCTAACTAACACCAGCGGCAAGATAGGGCCTTATACAGCCCCAGAATAACACTACCTGTACCTCAACCTGTCTCTGCCGCAAGGGCAGGGAAGGAGTAACTGAGAATTGAGCCCATCTGAGCACAGGGGAAGGCCAAGCTTTAATAAGCCAACACCACCAAGCAGATCATTCCCCTTTTAAAGTGCAATTACAAGTCCACTCCAAAGGGTATGTCTACACTACGGGATTAATCCGAATTTACAGAATTCGAATTTTGGAAACAGATCGTATAAAGTCGAATGTATGCGGCCACACTAAGCACATTAATTCGGCGGTGTGCGTCCATGTATTGGGGCTAGCATAAATTTCCAGAGCGTTGCACTGTGGGTAGTTATCCCATAGCTATCCCATAGTTCCCGCAGTCTCCCCCACCCATTGGAATTCTGGGTTGAGATCCCAGTGCTTGATGGGGCAAAAAACATTGTCGCAGGTGGTTCTGGGTACAGCCTCACCCCTCCCTCCATGAAAGCAACGGCAGACAACCGTTTCGCACCTTTTTTCCTGGGTGAACACAGCAGACGCCATACCACAGCAAGCATGGAGCCCGCTCAGCTCAAGACAGCAGTCATGAACATTGTAAACACCTCGCGCATTATCGTGCAGTTTATGCTGAACCAGGACCAGAAAAACGAGGCAAGGAGGAGGCGGCGACGGCAGCGCGGCGACGAGAGTGATGAGGACATGGACATGGACATGGACATGGACACAGAATTCTCTCAAACCGCGGGTCCCGGCGCTTTGGAGATCATGTTGTTGATGGGGCAAGTTCTATCCATGGAACGCTGATTCTGGGCCCGGGAAACAAGCACGCACTGGTGGGACCGCATAGTGTTGCAGGTGTGGGACGATTCCCAGTGGCTGCGAAACTTTCGCATGCGTAAGGGCACTTTCATGGAACGTTGTGACTTGCTTTCCCCTGCCCTGAAGCGCCAGAATACCAGGATGAGAGGAGCCCTCACAGTTGAGAAGCGAGTGGCGATAGCCCTGTGGAAGCTTACAACGCCAGACAGCTACCGGTCAGTCGGGAATCAATTTGGAGTGGGCAAATCTACTGTGGGGGCTGCTGTCATGCAAGTAGCCAAAGCAATCATTGAGCTGCTGCTACAAAAGGTAGTGACTCTGGGAAATGTGCAGACCATAGTAGATGGCTTTGCTGCAATGGGATTCCCTAACTGTGGTGGGGCGATAGATGGAATCCATATCCCTATCTTGGCACCGGAGCACCAGGGTACCCAGTACATAAACCGCAAGAGTTACTTTTCAATGGTGCTGCAAGCACTGGTGGATCACAGGGGACGTTTCACTAACATCAACGTGGGCTGGCCGGGAAGGGTTCATGACGCTCGCGTCTTCAGGAACACTACTCTATTTAAACGGCTGCAGCAAGGGACTTACTTCCCGGACCAGAAAATAACCGTTGGGGATATTGAAATGTCTATAGTTCTCCTTGGGGACCCAGCCTACCCCTTGATGCCAGGGCTCATGAAGCCATACACAGGCAGCCTGGACAGGAGTCAGGAGCTGTTCAACTACAGGCTGAGCAAGTGCAAAATGGTGGTGGAATATGCATTTGGCCGTTTAAAAGGTCGCTGGCGCACTTTACTGACTCGCTCAGACCTCAGCCAAACCAATATCCCCATTGTTATTGCTGCTTGCTGTGTGCTCCACAATCTCTGTGAGAGTAAGGGGGAGACGTTTATGGTGGGGTGGGAGGCTGAGGCAAATCGCCTTGCTGCTGATTACATGCAGCCAGACACCAGGGCGATTAGAAGAGCACACCAGGAAGCGCAGCACATCAGAGAAGCTTTGAAAACCAGTTTCATGACTGGCCAGGCTACCGTGTGAAAGTTCTGTTTGTTTCTCCTTGATGAAAACCCGCCCCCTTTATTGACTCATTCTCTGTAGGCAACCCACCCTCCCCCTTCGATCACAGCTTGCTTTCAAAGGAAATAAAGTCACTATCGTTTAAAAATCATGTATTTTTTATTAATTGATTATAAAAAGAGGGAGAGAACTGACAAGGTAGCCCGGGTGGGGTTTGGGAGGAGGATCGTAGGGAAGGAAAAGGCCTCTAAAAAAAGGTTAAAATATTGACAGCCTTTTGCTTGGACTGTCCACTGGGGTGGAATGGGAGGGTGCACGGAGCCTCCCCCTCCCCCCGCGTTCTTACACGTCTGGGTGAGGAGGCTATGGAACATGGTGAGGGGGGAGGGGGGTTATACAGGGGCTGTAGCACCAGTCTGTGATCCTGCTGCCGTTCCTGAAGCTCCACCAGACGCCGGAGCATGTCTGTTTGCTCACGCAGCAGCCCCAGCATTGCATCCTGCCTCCTCTGATCTTCCTGCCGCCACCTTTCATCTCAAGCGTCTCTCCTCTCCTCACATTGGTCCCTCCTGTCCTCACGTTGGTCCCTCCTGTCCTCACGTTGGTCCCTCCTGTCCTCACGTTCACTGGCATCATTCCTATACTTTGAAACCGTGTCCTTCCACTCATTCAGATGAGCTCTTTCATTGCGGGTGGATTCCATGATTTCCGCGAACATCTCGTCTCGCGTCCTCTTTTTCCAACTCCTTATCTGAGATAGCCTTCGGGATGGAGGAGGGAGGCTTGAAAAATTTGCAGCTGCGGGAGGGAGGGAAAAAAGGGAGAGAAGTATTTAAAAAGATACACTTTACAGAACAATGCTTATACTCTTTCACAGTGAACAACACTATTCACATTACATAGCACATGTGATTTCTGTGCAAGGTCGCATTTTGCCTCTTAATATTGAGTGCCTGTGGCTTTGCTGCTAGAGATCACAGACGCAGGTCCGGGCAACAGAATTCGGCTTGCATGCAGCCATGGTAAGCCATTGTCTTTCGGCTTCTGTGCCCTCCTTTCCCACATACCAAGCAAAGCTCGTTGAGTGCTGTGGTTTTCCTGTTAACCTTCAGCAGCAGAAAACAAACTAACCCCCCCCCCCCCCCCAATCCAATTCTCTGGGATGATCGCTTTATCCCTCCCCCCACCGCATGGCTGGTATCAGGGAAGTTCCCTGCTAGCCACATGTGAAAAGCTCAGCGCCAATACCCCCCCCACCCCGGGCGCTTGGCTTACTACAGGGAAGGATTTCTTTTCAGCCACAGGCAAACAGCCCAGTAGGAAGGGCCACCTCTGTTCCCTTAATTAAATTCCCGTATTTCAACCAGGTTACCATGAGTGATATCACTCTCCTGAGGATTACACAGCGAGATAAAGAACGGATGTTGCTTGAATGCCAGCAAACACCGGGACCATACGCTGCCAGGCTTTGTCATGCAATGATACCAGATTACTTGCTACTAGCATGGCGTGGTCAAGTGTCCTACCATGGAGGACGGAATAAGGCTGTCAAGTATCAGAGGGTAGCCATGTTAGTCTATATCTACAAAAACAACAAGGAGTCTGGTGGCACCTTAAAGACTAATAGATTTATTTGGGCATAAGTTTATGCCCAAATAAATCTGTTAGTCTTTAAGGTGCCACCAGACTCCTTGTTGTTTTTGGAATAAGGTTGCACTGCCCAGAAACCTTCTGCAAAGGCTTTTGGAGTACCTCCAGGAGAGCTTCATGGAGATGTCCCTGGAGGATTTCCGCTCCATCCCCAGACACGTTAACAGACTTTTCCAGTAGCTGTACTGGCTGCGAATGCATCCCAAGTCCTCAGGGCAAATTAATCATTAAAAAATGCTTGCTTTTAAACCATGTTTTATATTTTAAAAGGTAAACTCACCTGAGGTCCCTTCCATGGGGTCATGGTCTTGGGTACTGGCTTGGGAGGGTACTTCAGTCAGGCTGAGAAAAAGATCCTGGCTATTGGGGAGAACGGAGTGCTGTGTGCTCTCCGCAAGCTCGTCCTCCTCCTCCTCCTCCTCCTCTTCCCCGTCCGCAGAATCCTCAGGTGTGGCTGATAAGATTACCCCCGCCTCGGAATCCATGGTCAGAGGTGGGGTAGTGGTGGCGGCCCCCCCTAGAATTGCATGCAGCTCAGCGTAGAAGCGGCATGTCTGCGGCTCTGACCCGGAGTGACCGTTTGCCTCCTTTGTTTTCTGATAGGCTTGTCTGAGCTCCTTGACTTTCATGCGGCACTGCTCTGAATCCCTATTGTGGCCTCTCTCCATCATGCCCTTGGAGATTTTTTCAAAAGTTTTGGCATCTCGTCTTTTCGAACAAAGTTCTGCTAGCACTGAATCCTCTCCCCATATAGTGATCAGATCCAGTACCTCCCGTACGGTCCATGCTGGTGCTCTTTTTCGATTATCGGCCTGCATGGTTACTTGTGCTGATGAGCTCTCTGTGGTCACCTGTGCTCTCCTGTGCTGGGCAAACAGGAAATGAAATTCAAATGTTCGCGGGGCTTTTCCTGTCTACCTGGCCAGTGCATCCGAGTTCAGATTGCTGTCCAGAGTGGTCACAATGGTGCACTGTGGGATAGCTCCCGGAGGCCAATACCATCGAATTGCGGCCACACTAACCCTAATTCGAAATGACAATATCGATTTCGGCGCTACTCCGCTCGTCGGGGAGGAGTACAGAAATCGATTTTAAGAGCCCTTTATTTCTAAATAAATGGCTTCGTTGTGTGGACAGGTGCAGGGTTAATTCGATTTAACGCTGCTAAATTCGAATTAAACTCATAGTGTAGACCAGGCCAAAAGGAGCAGAAGAAAGATAATTTGTGCAAAGCAAATTAGCAGCCAAAAAAAAAAGCAGTGAGCGCAGAAACAAGCAAACAACCAACATCAACAGGTTGGCTTGGCACAAATTTTCTCACAGTACCAAAAAACAAAAGACCTCAAACTTTCCTCTTCAGAGCAGCATTCTCTGTAAAATGTCTGGTGATAGCTGTGGTCTGACTCACAAGCAGAGCCTGACACCTTCCCTTTTATACAGCGCCAGGTGAAGAACACCCATCACGCCCACTCCACACTCAGGTGAAATGAGGAGTTAACCCTGTCCTGCATTAGGCGCAAAACCCAGCCCCTTGGTGAGAAAGGATTTTGCCAGACAGGCTGCGTGAGGAAGGGAAGGAGGCACGTGGGACAGGTGAAGTGTCCAACTGGGAAAGTTTCTAGAATCTGTCAGCAAAAAGGACCAGTGGGAAAGCGAAATAACCAACAACAGGCCTGCACTTTGGAATGTTTGGTGGTTCCAGTTATTTCTGCGTGGGTAGAATTATCTGACCCAAACTAGCCTCAGCAGCTTTGAATATCCCAACTCTCCTGCTCAGGCAGCTCAATTCAGCTTCTTTAAAAAGCAAGTGCTATTTTCCGCCCCTCCAAGCACCCCCTCCCCACACCAAATTTGCCTCCAGATTGTCATGCCTGGAACAGCAGTGAGGGTCACCTCTGAGTACCTTAACAAAAAACCCAAAAGATAAACCACCAGAGCATGCCCAGATACATCCCAGAGTGGGAAGGAAATGTTCAGTGCCCAACATCACACTCCATACAACAGACTCAAACCACCACCTACAACTGCATTTGAAATAATGCTGGCTCTGGAAGATGCCATTGAACGTATACTGAGGGGGAGGAGAATTCCAGAATCCAGGGGCTTGGCAGTGAAGAGCCTTCCCTTCCTACCCCAGCCAGCCCTCTCAAGGTTTTAGACTGGCCAGGTTAGTAGTGCCAATCTCACCAAGTTTAATTAATGAACTAGTCCAGACCCGGTGCTGGAATTCCCTCCCTCACTTCCAGAAGTGGACCATACCCCTCCATGCATTTGCAGGCTTGACAGTCAGAGGGAGTAAGAATACACCGACATCAATGGCCCAGCCCAGAGCAGGAAAGAATTTGTAGCTAAGGCTGCAGGAAAGGGTCAGAACCAAGAAAACCTGCCCAGACAGTGAAGTGAAAGAAACACAAATAGCCCTCCCACTGTTTCACATCACTGCTTTTAGTAATCACAGCTGTTTTCACTTCTCCCTAGAGCCTACTATTGTTCCTCTGAGGTTCAGTTTTGGTTCCTCTTACCTTCCCCTCTTCCCTATTTCAAGGCCGGCCTAGTCTTCAAACCACCTCAGCTTTTACTTCCAGCTTCTAACCACAGAAATCCCGCCAGTTCCCATGCACTGCACTGATCAATCTCTAAGCCCCTGCAAAATCTGCAGAGGGATAGAAAGTCCCACAGAAAGCACCCCCAGCTGCCGGGTTTTGGCACTGGCCGTCTTGCCTGCAACAACTGGAGATATAGACAAAGATGGGAAGGACCAAGATTCACCAATGCCCCAACTCTCTCGCCCTGAGATGTATGTAATACACCAGCTTGAGTCTTCTCAGTGAGCATGAGCCCAGCTCTGTGCTCCACAGGAAGGTGAAACCCCCTCCAGCTTGCTGTCATTGTGATCTAGGAAAAGGCCTTCCTGACCCTAAAGAAAAAACAGAGAAATAAGCTGGAAGAGGAGGATGGGAAATCATAACCAAAAATGGTCAGGGGATATCCCCTTAGCTACCTTGACATTCTAGGGCAGAAGCTTCCTGGCCTGCAGCAGGGCAAAGTGAGGGCACAGGAAAGAAAAGGTTCCTTTAGGATTTCTAGGCCCACAATAACAAATCCAGACCAGATCCATTCCTGGTGTTAACTCCACTGATGAGCTCTGAGTTTAGTTCTACAAATAATTCTCTGAACTTCAGATACAGAACAGGGGCACCTATATACTCAGTGAAAGCAGGATTGAGCTGGCATTGCAGGCCTGGGAAGTCATTTGACAAATTGACATCCTTTATTACATTATTTATCTTTTACCAATATCAATATTGTCTCAAACCACACATAAAATGATGCCAGGATGTGACTTGCTTGTGCAAGTCCACAAAAGCTCCATATAAGTGAAGGCATCTTGAGCCTTCACCTTCTTTCTTGGAGTCACGTCTTCGTCTCCTGACCCAGTTTTTCCACATGTTGGATGAATCAGAGAGATTTTTAAAAGTCACTCAACCCACTGCTGAGATGACAACGCTTTGATGGGCTCCAAACCGATGAGCATGTGTTTCCCACATAGATTCATCAGCTCTTCACAGGGAGAGGAGGAAGTGACCAGAATAGGTAAACACACAGATACATGCGAAACTACTTCAAGGAATTTAACCAGCAAGGTCAGCATCCCTTCTGGTTTGACATGCAGTTTTCCCTTGGCTAGTGTCAGCTCTTCTGGCTATCAACTGCCCAAACAGTGTGGAAAGTCTGACCATGTGATTCAGCTCTGACCCACGCTGGGCCTAACAAAATCAGCGGAACAAGGCAACTACTTTGTTCTGCTTTTGTTTATTTTAGTACCAATAAACGCAAATGATTAAGAAGAATAAATATTGAGTTCCACTAAAGTAACCTTCAGGGTTCATTGACCACAGGGGGAAAGACTGGACCTTTTGCTGAGGGTCAGTGACTACCTAGAGGGACCATAAATCTTGATACTCATCAAAATATAAAGTCAATGGACCAGATCCTGGAGCCTGAACCTTCTGTACACAGTGCTGTTCAGGAGAGAGTAGTAAACAGAGGATTTAAACCACCCCAATCCTTAAATTGCCAGTCTGATCCAAAGGCACATCTTGGAGTACCCTTGGGGCTGCTCTACATTGTGCTGGCTGCCCAAAGCCGATAGGGACAACTCCAGCAGCCAGGGTTCAGCTGGATGCAATGGCACCCCAGCCATGCTACCTATGTCAGGGGGCAGGGAGGGGCGAGGAGTCAGAGCCACTATACCAGCAGTAAGCCATCTAGGGACTTCCCCACACTCATGGAATACTCAGGCAGCCAGACCAGTCAGCTTCCTGGTACCTTGAGCTGGTGAACTGGTGCAAAGTGGCTGCAGTGGAGGACAGGAGCTGACCTAATACATTTTGCTACCTACGTCCCAGTGTCAATATTTTCAACAGAAACCTCTAAATCTGAGCCCACGATTTTGTGTACATGCAAAAAGCCCAGGTTTGCATAGGCAAATTATGTTTTGCTATGCAAATCTGGCAGACTGACAACTACCTGCTAGTGTGTGCGAAAATACAAGGTGCTGGCTTGCACAGCTTTGACCCCTCCAATTCAGAAAGCCATTTGAGGCTGCCAGGAAAATATGGCTCTGAACTTCCTTTATCAGAACTCTCTGGATGATAAAGCTCTTGAGCATCAAAAAAAAAAAAAAATTACATTGTCATTTTAAAGAGTAGAGAAGGCTGAGGTTCAGAAAAAAGCTTTGATGAGGCTATTAGGGGGCAGGAATTTGCATATGACATCCAATTGTCTTATCGGTGGTGAATAATCATTTTCATTCAGCTGTAAAACAATGACAATTCATTCACTCATGAGAAGCAGTGTGGCTGTGCACTGGACTGGGACTCAGGAGACCTGGGTTCTTTCCTACCTCTACCACTTAGGCATGTCCATCTTTCTGTGCCTCAGTTACCCTATCTGTAAATTAGGGGTAAAATGCTTTGAGATCTATAGATGAGACATGCTACGTATTATTATTTAAAATTTGCAACCTTATAGGTTAACAAAGCGCCAGTCCTCAGCACTCTCAACCCCTATGGAAATAAACAATTGCAATGACCTGACTTGACACGAGACTGTCATCAGCCAGTCATAAGACACAATTTTCTTCTTAGGGTATGTCTACACTACGAAATTAGGTCAAATTTATAGAAGCCGGTTTTATAGAAATCGGTTTTATACAGTCGATTGTGTGTGTCCCCACATACAGGGCCGTAGCAACAAAGAACGTGGCCCCCTCCGAACGGTGGCCCCCTCCGAACATATGTCCGGGCGGGGCCCCTTACAATGCAGAAACTGGAATGCGGTATTTATTTTGCCACTTTTAGGGGCCCCCTTCCTTGAGGGGCCCCCTCCGGTCGGAGGGTACGGAGGGCGCTCGCTACGCCTCTGCCCACCTAAAATGCTCTAAGTGCATTAAGTCGGTGGACCGCGTCCACAGTACCGAGGCTAGCGTCGACTTCTGGAGCGTTGCACTGTGGGTAGCTATCCCACAGTTCCCACAGTCTCCGTCGCCCATTGGAATTCTGGGTTGAGATCCCAATGCCTGATGATGCAAAAACAGTGTCGCGGGGGGTTCTGGGTACATGTTGCTTGAATGCCAGCAAACACCGGGACCATATGCTGCCAGACTTTGTCATGCAATGATACCAGATTACTTGCTACTAGCATGGTGTGGTCAAGTGTCCTACCATGGAGGACGGAATAAGGCTGCACTGTCCAGAAACCTTGTGGAAAGGCTTTTGGAGTACCTCCAGGAGAGCTTCATGGAGATGTCCCTGGAGGATTTCCGCTCCATCCCCAGACACGTTAACAGACTTTTCCAGTAGCTGTACTGGCTGCGAATGCATCCCAAGTCCTCAGGGCAAATTAATCATTAAAAAATGCTTGCTTTTAAACCATGTTTTATATTTTAAAAGGTAAACTCACCTGAGGTCCCTTCCATGGGGTCATGGTCTTGGGTACTGGCTTGGGAGGCTTGGGAGGGTACTTCAGTCAGGCTGAGAAAAAGATCCTGGCTATTGGGGAGAACGGAGTGCTGTGTGCTCTCCGCAAGCTCGTCCTCCTCCTCCTCCTCCTCCTCTTCCCCGTCCGCAGAATCCTCAGGTGTGGCTGATAAGATTACCCCCGCCTCGGAATCCATGGTCAGAGGTGGGGTAGTGGTGGCGGCCCCCCCTAGAATTGCATGCAGCTCAGCGTAGAAGCGGCATGTCTGCGGCTCTGACCCGGAGTGACCGTTTGCCTCCTTTGTTTTCTGATAGGCTTGTCTGAGCTCCTTGACTTTCATGCGGCACTGCTCTGAATCCCTATTGTGGCCTCTCTCCATCATGCCCTTGGAGATTTTTTCAAAAGTTTTGGCATCTCGTCTTTTCGAACAAAGTTCTGCTAGCACTGAATCCTCTCCCCATATAGTGATCAGATCCAGTACCTCCCGTACGGTCCATGCTGGTGCTCTTTTTCGATTATCGGCCTGCATGGTTACTTGTGCTGATGAGCTCTCTGTGGTCACCTGTGCTCTCCTGTGCTGGGCAAACAGGAAATGAAATTCAAATGTTCGCGGGGCTTTTCCTGTCTACCTGGCCAGTGCATCCGAGTTCAGATTGCTGTCCAGAGTGGTCACAATGGTGCACTGTGGGATAGCTCCCGGAGGCCAATACCATCGAATTGCGGCCACACTAACCCTAATTCGAAATGACAATATCGATTTCGGCGCTACTCCGCTCGTCGGGGAGGAGTACAGAAATCGATTTTAAGAGCCCTTTATTTCTAAATAAATGGCTTCGTTGTGTGGACAGGTGCAGGGTTAATTCGATTTAACGCTGCTAAATTCGAATTAAACTCATAGTGTAGACCAGGCCAAAAGGAGCAGAAGAAAGATAATTTGTGCAAAGCAAATTAGCAGCCAAAAAAAAAAGCAGTGAGCGCAGAAACAAGCAAACAACCAACATCAACAGGTTGGCTTGGCACAAATTTTCTCACAGTACCAAAAAACAAAAGACCTCAAACTTTCCTCTTCAGAGCAGCATTCTCTGTAAAATGTCTGGTGATAGCTGTGGTCTGACTCACAAGCAGAGCCTGACACCTTCCCTTTTATACAGCGCCAGGTGAAGAACACCCATCACGCCCACTCCACACTCAGGTGAAATGAGGAGTTAACCCTGTCCTGCATTAGGCGCAAAACCCAGCCCCTTGGTGAGAAAGGATTTTGCCAGACAGGCTGCGTGAGGAAGGGAAGGAGGCACGTGGGACAGGTGAAGTGTCCAACTGGGAAAGTTTCTAGAATCTGTCAGCAAAAAGGACCAGTGGGAAAGCGAAATAACCAACAACAGGCCTGCACTTTGGAATGTTTGGTGGTTCCAGTTATTTCTGCGTGGGTAGAATTATCTGACCCAAACTAGCCTCAGCAGCTTTGAATATCCCAACTCTCCTGCTCAGGCAGCTCAATTCAGCTTCTTTAAAAAGCAAGTGCTATTTTCCGCCCCTCCAAGCACCCCCTCCCCACACCAAATTTGCCTCCAGATTGTCATGCCTGGAACAGCAGTGAGGGTCACCTCTGAGTACCTTAACAAAAAACCCAAAAGATAAACCACCAGAGCATGCCCAGATACATCCCAGAGTGGGAAGGAAATGTTCAGTGCCCAACATCACACTCCATACAACAGACTCAAACCACCACCTACAACTGCATTTGAAATAATGCTGGCTCTGGAAGATAGGACCTGACCTAATACATTTTGCTACCTACGTCCCAGTGTCAATATTTTCAACAGAAACCTCTAAATCTGAGCCCACGATTTTGTGTACATGCAAAAAGCCCAGGTTTGCATAGGCAAATTATGTTTTGCTATGCAAATCTGGCAGACTGACAACTACCTGCTAGTGTGTGCGAAAATACAAGGTGCTGGCTTGCACAGCTTTGACCCCTCCAATTCAGAAAGCCATTTGAGGCTGCCAGGAAAATATGGCTCTGAACTTCCTTTATCAGAACTCTCTGGATGATAAAGCTCTTGAGCATCAAAAAAAAAAAAAAATTACATTGTCATTTTAAAGAGTAGAGAAGGCTGAGGTTCAGAAAAAAGCTTTGATGAGGCTATTAGGGGGCAGGAATTTGCATATGACATCCAATTGTCTTATCGGTGGTGAATAATCATTTTCATTCAGCTGTAAAACAATGACAATTCATTCACTCATGAGAAGCAGTGTGGCTGTGCACTGGACTGGGACTCAGGAGACCTGGGTTCTTTCCTACCTCTACCACTTAGGCATGTCCATCTTTCTGTGCCTCAGTTACCCTATCTGTAAATTAGGGGTAAAATGCTTTGAGATCTATAGATGAGACATGCTACGTATTATTATTTAAAATTTGCAACCTTATAGGTTAACAAAGCGCCAGTCCTCAGCACTCTCAACCCCTATGGAAATAAACAATTGCAATGACCTGACTTGACACGAGACTGTCATCAGCCAGTCATAAGACACAATTTTCTTCTTAGGGTATGTCTACACTACGAAATTAGGTCAAATTTATAGAAGCCGGTTTTATAGAAATCGGTTTTATACAGTCGATTGTGTGTGTCCCCACATACAGGGCCGTAGCAACAAAGAACGTGGCCCCCTCCGAACGGTGGCCCCCTCCGAACATATGTCCGGGCGGGGCCCCTTACAATGCAGAAACTGGAATGCGGTATTTATTTTGCCACTTTTAGGGGCCCCCTTCCTTGAGGGGCCCCCTCCGGTCGGAGGGTACGGAGGGCGCTCGCTACGCCTCTGCCCACCTAAAATGCTCTAAGTGCATTAAGTCGGTGGACCGCGTCCACAGTACCGAGGCTAGCGTCGACTTCTGGAGCGTTGCACTGTGGGTAGCTATCCCACAGTTCCCACAGTCTCCGTCGCCCATTGGAATTCTGGGTTGAGATCCCAATGCCTGATGATGCAAAAACAGTGTCGCGGGGGGTTCTGGGTACATGTCGTCAGGCCCCTCCCCCTCCATCAGAGCAACGGCAGACAATCGATTCGCGCCTTTTTACCTGGGTTACCTGTGCAGACAACATACCACGGCAAGCATGGAGCCCGCTCAGCTCAGCTCAGCTCACCGTCACCATATGTCATCTAGGTGCCGGCAGACGTGGTACTGCATTGCTACACAGCAGCAGCTAATTGCCTTTTGGCAGTAGACGGTGCAGTATGACTGGTAGCCGTCATCGGCTATCTGGGTGCTGGCAGACGTGGGGCTGCATTGCTACACAGCAGCAGCTCCTTGCCTTTTGGCAGTGGATGGTGTATTACGATTGATATCCGTCATCGTCATATTCCTCAGTGAGTTCAATCAGAGGCACCTGGGCAGACATGTTTTGTCTCCTGGAGACTCAGTCCTGCCGGCAGTCCTATTGAACCGTTTTGACGATGATGGCTAGCAGTCGTAATACAGCATTTTCTACCAAGCACCCAGAAGATGCCAATGGCTATCAGTCATGCTGCACCGTCTGCTGCCAGCTTAAGATGTAAAAAATAGATGGACCAGATTTGTTCTGTATTCATTTGCTTCCCCCTCCCTCCGTGAAATCAACGGCCTGCTAAACCCAGGGTTTTGAGTTCAATCTTTGGGGGGGCCATTCTGTGTGACAGTTGTTTGTGTTTCTCCCTGATGCACAGCCACCTTTGTTGATTTTAATTCCCTGTGAGCCATGTCGTCATTCCCCCCTCCCTCTGTCAGACAATAGTTTCGCGCCTTTTTTCAGCCCAGATGCCATAGCACTGGGATCATGGAGCCCGCTCAGATCACCGCGGCAATTATGAGCACTATGAACACCACGCGCATTGTCCTGGAGTATATGCAGAGCCAGAACACGCCAAAGCAAAACCAGGCGAGGAGGCGATTGCAGCGCGGCGACGAGAGTGATGAGGAAATTGACATGGACATAGACCTCTCACAAAGTACAGGCCCCAGCAATGTGCAAATCATGGTGTTACCGGGGCAGGTTCATGGTGTGGAATGCCGATTCTGGGCCCGGGAAACAAGCACAGACTGGTGGGACCGCATCGTGTTGAAGGTGTGGGACGATTCCCAGTGGCTGCGAAACTTTCGCATGCGTAAGGGCACTTTCATGGAACTTTGTGACTTGCTTTCCCCTGCCCTGAAGCGCCAGAATACCAGGATGAGAGCAGCCCTCACAGTTGAGAAGCGAGTGGCGATAGCCCTGTAACGCCAGACAGCTACCGGTCAGTCAGGAATCAATTTGGAGTGGGCAAATCTACTGTGGGGGCTTATGTGATCCAGGTAGCCAACGCAATCAAAGACCTGGTGATATCAAGGGTAGTGACTCTGGGAAACGTGCAGGTCATAGTGGATGGCTTTGCTGCAATGGGATTCCCAAACTGTGGTGGGGTGATAGACGGAACCCATATCCCTATCTTGTCACCGGAGCACCAAGGCACCGAGTACATAAACCGCAAGGGGTACTTTTCAATGCTGCTGCAAGCCCTGGTGGATCACAAGGGACGTTTCACTAACATCAACGTGGGATGGCTGGGAAAGGTACATGATGCTCGTGTCTTCAGGAACTCTGGTCTGTTTCAAAAGCTGGAGGAAGGGACTTTCTTCCCAGACCAGAAAATAACCGTTGGGGATGTTGAAATGCCTATCGTTATCCTTGGGGACCCAGCCTACCCCTTAATGCCATGACTCATGAAGCCGTACACAGGCAGCCTGGACAGTAGTCAGGACCTGTTCAACTATAGGCTGAGCAAGTGCCGAATGGTGGTGGAATGTGCATTTGGATGTTTAAAAGCGCGCTGGCGCAGTTTACTGACTCGGATAGACCTCAGCGAAGCCAATATTCCAATTGTTATTGCTGCTTGCTGTGCGCTCCACAATATCTGTGAGAGTAAGGGGGAGACATTTATGACGGGGTGGGAGGTTGAGGCAAATCGCCTGGCCGCTGATTACGCGCAGCCAGACACCAGGGCGGTTAGAAGAGTACAGCAGGGCGCAGTGCACATCAGAGAAGCTTTGAAAACCAGTTTTGTGACTGGCCAGGCTACGGTGTGAAACTTCTGTTTGTTTCTCCTTGATGAACCCTCCCCCCCCCCCGCCCCCGGTTCACTCTACTTCCCTGTAAACTAACCACCCTCCCCTCCCCCTTTCGAGCACCGCTTGCAGAGGCAATAAAGTCATTGTTACTTCACATTCATGCATTCTTTATTAATTCATCACACAACTAGGGGGATAACTGCCAAGGTAGCCTGGGAGGGGTGGGGGAGGAGGGAAGGAAAAGGACACACTGCAGTTTAAAACTTTAACACTTATTGAAGGCCAGCCTTCTGATGCTTGGGCAATCATCTGGGGTGGAGTGACTGGGTGGCCGGAGGCCCCCCCACCACGTTCTTGGGCGTCTGGGTGAGGAGGCTATGGAACTTGGGGAGGAGGGCTGTTGGTTACACAGGGGCTGTAGTGGCGGTCTCTGCTCCTGCTGCCTTTCCTGCAGCTCAACCATATGCTGGAGCATATCAGTTTGATGCTCCAGCAGCCGGAGCATCGACTCTTGCCTTCTGTCAGCAAGCTGACGCCACCTATCCTCTTCAGCCCGCCACTTGCTCTCTTCAGCCCGCGATTCAGCCCGCCACCTCTCCTCTCGTTCATATTGTGCTTTTTTGCACTCTGACATTGACTGCCTTCACGCATTCTGCTGTGCTCTGTCAGCGTGGGAGGACATCTGGAGCTCCGAGAACATTTCATCCCGAGTCCGCCATTTTCTCCTTCTAATCTTCACTAGCCTCTGTGAAGGAGAAACATTTGCAGCTGGTGGAGGAGAAGGGAGAGGTGGTTAAAAAAGACACATTTTAGAGAACAATGGGTACACTCTTTCACGTTAAATTTTGCTGTTCATGTGCTTTCGTAACAAGGTCACATTTTTCCTTATATTGAGGGCCTGCCGGTTTGGTGTGAGAGATCACTCACGCAGTGCCAGGCAACAGATTTCGGCTTGCAGGCAGCCATGGTAAGCCACAGTCTTTTGGCTTTTTTAACCTTCTTAACATGTGGGAATGGTTTCAAAGAGTAGCGCACTCATTTCCCATACCAAGCACCCGTTGGGTTGGCCATTTAAAATGGGTTTGCAATGTAAAAGGAGGGGCTACGGTTTCCGGGTCAACATGCAGCACAAACCCAACTACCCCCCCCCACACACACCCAATTCTCTGGGATGATCACTTCACCCCTCCCCCCTACCGCGTGGCTAACAGCGGGGAACATTTCTGTTCAGCCGAGCAGGAACGGGCACCTCTGAATGTCCCCTTAATAAAATCACCCCATTTCAACCAGGTGACCGTGAATGATATCACTCTCCTGTGGATAATAAAGGGAGATAAGGAATGGATGTTGTCTGCATGCCAGCAAACACCGGGACCATACGCTGCCATGCTTTGTTATGCAATGATTCCAGACTACGTGCTACAGGCCTGGTGTGGTAAAGTGTCCTACCATGGCAGACGGGATAAGGCAGCCCTCCCCAGAAACCTTTTGCAAAGGCTTTGGGAGTACATGAAGGTTGAGCTTTCTGGAGATGTCCCTGGAGGATTTCCGCTCCATCCCCATACACGTTAACAGACTTTTCCAGTAGCTGTACTGGCCGCGATTGCCAGGGCAAATTAATCATTAATCATTAAACACGCTTCCTTTTAAACCATGTGTAATATTTACAAAGGTACACTCACCAGAGGTCCCTTGTGTGCCCTCAGGGTCTGGGAGCATGCTTTGGGTGAGTTCGGGGGTTACTGGTTCCAGGTCCAGGGTGATAAACATATCCTGGCTGTTGGGGAAACCGGTTTCTCCGCTTCCTTGCTGTGAGCTATCTTCATTGTCTTCATCATCATCTTCCTCGTACCCCGAACCCGCTTCCCTGTTGCGTGATTCTCCAGTGAGGGAGTCATAGCACACGGTTGGGGTAGTGGTGGCTGCACCCCCTAGCATGGCATGCAGCTCCGCGTAGAAGCGGCATGTTTGTGGCTCTGCCCCGGACCTTCCGTTTGCCTCTCTGGCTTTGTGGTAGGCTTGCCTTAGCTCCTTAATTTTCACGTGGCACTGCTGTCCGTCCCTGTTATGGCCTCTGTCCTTCATGGCCTTTGAGACTTTTTCTAATATTAGCAGATCCCGTACCTCCCGTTCTGTCCATGCTGGAGCTCTTTTGCGATCCTGGGACTCCATCATGGTTACCTGTGCTGATGAGCTCTGCTGGTCACCTGTGCTCTCCACGCTGGGCAAACAGGAAATGAAATTCAAAAGTTCGCGGGGCTTTTCCTGTCTACCTGGTCAGTGCATCTGAGTTGAGAGTGCTGTCCAGAGCGGTCACAATGAAGCACTGTGGAATAGCTCCCGGAGGCCAATAACGTCGAATTCCGTCCACACTACCCCAAATCCGACCCGCAAAGGCCGATTTTAGCGTAATCCCCTCGTCGGAGGTGGAGTAAAGAAACCGGTTTAAAGGGCCCTTTAAGTCGAAAAAAGGGCTTCGTCGTGTGGACGTGTCCAGGCTTAATTCGATTTAACGCTGCTAAATTCGACCTAAACTCGTAGTGTAGACCAGGCCTCAGTGTAACCATGATACAGCAATTACTTCATATTTATTCAGCACCTTTCACACACAAAAATTGGACTCCAACATGTTTCTACATTCATATACCAGAGGCTCTCTTTGCTCATTACTTAAATAGAAACCTCCTCTGGGGTGGGATTCAGCTTGTGATTTACCAGCTCCAGGGACACTGCACAACATTTGTGATGATCCCGTTAAAATGACAGGGGAAATTTAGGACAATTTTGGAGGTAGCATTTTGTCAGAAAACCAAAGAAAAGTTGTCAGAAAACTCTTATGGAAAGTGTCGTGGGATTCTTAGTGCCACCATAGGCAGCGTTGACTAGCAGTTACAACACCAGACTGGGAATGAGGAATTCCTGAGTTCTGTTCCTGATATGGCCACCTCTGGGTAGCTTTGAGGAAGATTTTCAGAGGTGATGAGCATACACAATGCCAATCGAGTCATGGGAACATAGGAATTGCCAGACTGGATCAGACCCATGGCTCATGAAAGTCCTGTATTGTGTATCACAATGCTGGCCAGCATTAGAAGCTTCAGGTACACAAATCCCACAACAGGCAAATGTGGGAGAATCTTCCCCCCAAAAGGGCCCATCCCAATCCCTAACTCCTTTCCAATACTCTTATTTTATCCTTAATTATTACAACTCAGGATATTTTTTGTTGTCCATACAAATGTCTAATCCATCTCTGAAGTTTACCAAGTTCTTGGCCTAAACTACATCCTGTGGCAATGAGTTCCACAGTCTAATAATGCATTATGTGAAAAGGAATTCCTTTGATCAGTTTTTAACTTGTCCCCTTTCAATTTCATTGAAGGCAGTGCCTGCTGCGGGTGCTTAGCAGTTATGATCAGGCCTTTCTGTCTCAGTTTCCCACCTGTACAATGGGAGCACTAATATTCCCCTATTCCATGACATAGGTGGGGTGCTATAGGAATTAATGAATTTGTGTTAGTATACGCACTAATTACTCCTTTTAATGAAAGACTCTGTATGAATATGAGAGGCTATTATTTGCCATCAATGCCACCTAAAGCATGATGCACCTTCCTGTTGCTTTCTCCCAGTAATTTTCCTCTTCTAGCTGATGTTCACCTGCGGAACGAGAGCCAAGAACTGCTCAATTCTGTACAGGTGTTTAGTAAGCCAGTAAAACTGAATAGCAACCTCCAGGCAGGGGTAAAGATCTCCACCAGTACAGTGAGCATGCTAATATTTTGGGTCAAGTTTTCAGAGGAGCTTCAACCTGGTTTCCATTTGTGCAGCTTTGCACATGCTACCACATGTATTTTTAAATACCATCACCTGTGCACACAGGTGACAGTGCTCAAAAATGAGTGTTGAAGTGGTCTCACACACACACACAAAGTGGAGGCCACATTTGGATATTCATGGGTAAAAGCCACAATTACGTGTGATGTGTGGGTGGGCTAGGAATTTCCTTAGTTCAGCTTCCCTTAATTAAGTGTCCCCTGCAAACCGCACTGGGATATCTTAGACAAAAACCTCTTCTAAACAAACAAATAAAATATTGGTCTAAAACCTATTCCACCAGTGGACCTCAACCCTGTTCTGAAAGGGCCACCTCTAGGCGTGAAAGGGGAACCTCTAGGAGGATGGGGCTCAGAGTGTGTGGCTCAATTCATCTTTATTATTATTATCACTATTGATTTGTATTGTGGTAGAGCCTAGAAGCCACGGTCATGGATGAGGACCCCATTATGCTAAGGGCTGTACAAACACAGAATAAAAAGATGTTCCATGCCCCCTAAAACTTACAATCTAAGTAGATATTTGGCTTCTCTGCTGAGATTTCCAATGAAGGGACCAATTTTTTTTAATGAAGCAGAGGAAACAGGCTGAGATCCACCAAGCTCATTTCACACAGACCACTCAACAAGATCCAGATGGTAGCAGTTTACAGACACTACTGACCTGGACCAAATTCAAAGAGACTAAAGGCCAAAGGCTCCATATTGCCTGAGCCACCCAATTCCTGGTACTTAAGAGTTTTTTAGCCTTTAGATATATTTAATTCATAGCCTTAGTAGGGAAAGGAAAATAAAATAGTACAAAGCCCAGAAACTGCTCCTCAGCACATCCGGGCAAACAGGCCAATGTGCTGTTGAAGGCCTATGCAATATGCAAAGCCCAAAAGCCCAGACGGTGACCCAGCAACTCTATCTGCTTGGTCTACCCTTTGATCCCTGGAAGACACATGCCAAACCCTCTCACATTTTACAAAGGCTTAGAATAAACAGTAACAAATTTGCAAGGCCAGTTTGCAAATGATTTGCATGTGGTATTGACATTTGCAAACACAGTCTTCACCTGCCTCTGAGCTTTGGACCACGTCTTCCCACAGAGCCTATAAAATCCCCCACCTTCATAGCTCCACAAAAGATCAATCTCTTAGCAGCAACAGGCTGGAGAGGCTAAAATGCCATCAGAAAGGAAACGGCAACATTCCCTCCCCCTTTTTTTGCGGTGTGGGGCGGAGATGTCTTCACGTTTCTCACCCTCTTTGTCAGTCATTTCTGATCTGTGTTATTGGGCACCCAGTACCATAAACATGCATGGTATTTTCCCTATCCAGCAGGGGAAGAGCCCACCTTTGTCCAACTCAAGCCTTGAAAAATTCCACTGCCCATGGGCAAGCATATGCATTCCCATCCGATGACCATTTTACCACCATGCTAATTATCAAACTTACACATTAGGCCCTGGTGAATAACCTATTCAAATAATATTCAAATTCTGGGAGTTGCAGAAATCAGTTGCTATTCAGCCCTTCAAATAACCCAGAGGAATCCTGAAGCCCTTGGCCCCATCAAGCACTCCCCAGGTCCCTTCTTTGTCCCCACAAGAAGAGGGGAGAAGTGGGTACCTGTTCCCTTCAATTCAGGAAGTGAGAACTTGTTCCTCCATCAAGCAAAGAGAAAGAAGCTCCTACCAGGCATCTAGTTTATGTATTCTATGTATCCAGTGTCCAGCACAATATTAGAATCATAGAACTGGAAGAGACCTCGAGAGGTCATATAGTCCAGTCCCCTGCACTCAAGGCAGGATGTCCTTCGGCCCGTGTCGCTTCCAGCAGCTCCCATTGGCCTGGAGCAGCGAACTGCGGCCAGTGGGAGCCGCGATCGGCTGAACCTGTGGACGCGGCAGGTAAACAAACCGGCCCAGCCCGCCAGGGGCTTTCCCTACACAAGCGGCGTCCCAAGTTTGGGAAACACTGATCTAGACTATCCCTGACAGGTGTTTGTCCAACCTGCTCTTAAAAATCCCCAATGATGGAAATTCCACCACCTCACTAGGCAGTTTATTCCAGTGCTTAACCACTCTGACAGTTAGGAAGTTTTTCCTAATGTCCAACCTAAACCGCCCTTGCTGCAATTTAAGCCCATTGCTTCTTGTCCTGTCCTCAGAGGTTAAGAAGAACAATTTTTCTCCCTTCTCCTTGTAACAACCTTTTATGTACTTGAAAACTGTTATCATGTCCCTCCCCCCCCTCCCCCCCCGTCTTCTCTTCTCCAGACTAAACAAACCCAATTTTTTCAATCTTCCCTCATAGGTCATGTTTTCTAGACCTTTAATCATTTTTAATCATTTCTCTAGACTTTCTCCAATTTGTCCACATCTTTCCTGAAATGTGGCGCCCAGAACTGGACAGAGTACTCCAGTTGAGACCTAATTAGTGCTGAGTAGAGCAGAAGAATTACTTCTCGTGTCTTGCTTACAACACTCCTGCTAATAAATTCCAGAATGATGTTTGCTTTTTTTGCAACAACATTACACTGTTGACTCATATTTAGCTTGTGATCCACTATGACTCCCAGATCCCTTTCCACAGTACTCCTTCCTAGGCAGTCATTTCCCATTTTGTATGTGTGCAACTGATTGTTCCTTCCTAAGTGGAGTACTTTGCATTTGTCTTTATTGAATTTCATCCTATTTACTTCAGACCATTTCTCCAGTTTGTCCTGATCATTTTGAATTTTAATCCTATCTTCCAAAGCACTTGCAACCCCTCCCAGCTTGGTATCATCCGCAAACTTTATAAGTGTACGCTCTATGCCATTATCTAAATCATTGATGAAGATATTGAACAGAACCGGACCCAGAACCAATCCCTGCGGGACCCCACTCATTATGCCCTTCCAGCATGACTGTGAACCACTGATAACTACTCTCTAGGAACGATTTTCCAACCAGTTATGCACCCACCTTATAGTAGCTCCATCTAGGTTGTATTTCCCTAGTTTGTTTATGAGAAGGTAATGCGAGACAGTATAAAAAGCCTTACTAAAGTCAAGATATACCACATCTACCACTTCCCCCCATCCACAAGGCTTGTTACCCTGTCAAAGAAAGCTATCAGGTTGGTTTGACATGCTTTGTTCTTGACAAATCCATGCTGACTGTTATTTATGACCTTATTATCTTCTAGGTGTTTGCAAATTGATTGTTTAATTATTTGCTCCATCATCTTTCCGGGTACAGAAGTTAAGCTGACTGGTCTGTAATTCCCCGGGTTGTCCTTATTTCCCTTTTTATAGATGGGCACTATATTTGCCCTTTTCCAGTCTTCTGGAATGTCTCCCGCCTTCCATGACTTTTCAGAGATAATTACTAATGGCTCAGATATCTCCTCAGTCAGCTCCTTGAGTATTCTAGGGTGCATTTCATCAGGCCCTGGTGATTTGAAGACATCTAACTTGTCTAAGTAATTTTTGACTTTTTCTTTCCCTATTTTAGACTCTGATCCTACCTCATTTTCACTGGCATTCACTATTTTAGATGTCCAATCGCCACTAACCTTCTTGGTGAAAACTGAAACAAAGTGGCTCCGGTACAGATTAAGGCCTCTAGGCATTACTGTAATAAAAACAGTAATCATTAACATCTAAAATAATGCTGCCAATTACTGCTACTAAGACAGGACCTCTTGAATTGCCAGAGACTTAGGGAAGGTGCATCCCCACATAATGGCAAGGACTTCTCACAGCAACTGCAGGTATCATTTATAACCCATGGCTCGTAAAGGTCACAAGATAATTGTTTTCCTTCTTCAGACACTGGTGTCCTGTTCAGAACCAGTGCCACTTCTCAGCTGACCAGCAGAAGATGTCCAGGGCCTTGCTCGTCAGCCTCCAAGTGAAGGAAAAAATCACTAATGCAGAATATGGGCATATTCTAAGAGTAATTTGATGTATATCTTCCAGGGATCTCAGTCTGTTGCATGTCTGAAGTTAATGATGATTCGAGATTGTTGAATTGGAATTATTCCTCAACTGGAATTATTTAATCCAAGATTATCAGAAATTAGTACAGCACTGTACAGAATACAGAAACAGACACCCTGGATGTAAGGTAAAGAGCTGGCTCTGTGTCTCTTTTTCACTGTGTAGCCCATAGGGCTAGCCTGCAAGCTTGCTATATTATATACTCTGTTTTCTTTATTGGTTTGATTGATTGTATTATTCTCTTGGTTTATGTTATGTACTTAATAATTCCAGTGCACATTATTTGACTGTAATGCCAGGAACCTACAGGCCTGTATCCTGTATGATTAGCTAGAGCAAGTTAGCATAAGTGTTTGTATCTTTTGGCATAGATAAATGGCCTACTGGTTATGCTTTTATTTTGGGGAACCTAATGGAGAACTGAACAGAGAACTGAATGTGTTTACTAAAATTCTGTAACATACTGGTAACCACAAGGTACACTGCAGAACATGGAAGTAATGATCTAGGCCAAAGGTAACAGTTTCGAGGATGAGATAATCGATATTAATATGTATGAATATGGTATGAATATGTTAGAATATGCTAGCCTATATAGTAAGTATACCCAAAGATTTATCTGAGTGAGGAAATAAGATTTGGGCATAGAAGGTTGGGCATTGATATGAATATTCAGGGCAGTGCCAGGACCCTATAAGATCCATGACAGGTGGTCGCTTTTTCTCTTTGTTATCTTCTGCTAAGCTATCCGCTCAGTTTTTGCAATATAGCTTAGCTCAACACTCAAACCTGATCTCTACCAGCTGGGGATTGAGGAGCCTGGACCATCGAATTCATTGGGCATGCCAGAGATGAGGCTGGTCCTCTGTCTCCCACTACCAGGTCTCCAAGGAACGGTGTGAGTATGCTAGTTTAAGTAGCCTTTTAGAAAAGAGATGTTATCACCAAGGACTAGAGAACTGTATTACTTCTTTGTGGCCCTTTGGTTTATAGCTTTGATTACTCTCTCATTTATTTTAATAAAGATCTTGAAATTTTGGTTTTGTCCTAAGTGTGAGCATCCTTGCCACACATCCCGAGGGTCCGTACAAAACATTGAACTCCCTATGTTCTCTAATTCTGTAGCCTGAATTTGGGACAAGAACCTAAGTATCTTCTGGTCAGATCATTGGCAAGCTGTAATAAACTAGCCCTATACATTCAGGTCAACAACTGTAACTGGTGGGATGTGCAGTTTCATTCCCCAGCTAAGTTCCAAAACCTCTGTCATTATATAAGGTTTTTAGACAAAGGCCATGTCTACCCTACAAAACTATGTTGACCTAAGTTATGTCAGCATACAGCCGCCACAGTTATTACATCACTTGTGCATGTGCACACTATGCTCCCCGTGTCAACAGTGCACGTCCTCACCAGGAGCGCTTGTATCAATGCAGAGCGCAGTGCACCACCGGTAGCTACCCCACTGTGCAACTCACCACCATCCAGCGCAGGGTGTTTGGGGAAGTTTTTGCAATGCCTAATGGGGCCAAAATGAGTCACAGGGGTGACTGGGAGAATGGGTTCAACTTCCCACAATGCAATGGTCTCCATCCCATAATTTCATCTGCATCCCATTATATTTTGCACTTCTTTTCAAAATCCCCACAAACCCGTACATCCCTCTTCGCTGTCCACCATCTCTGACAAAAGCATGGAGCCTGCACACCTCAACACTATTGTCATGAGCATTGCAAGCACAGGACTCCCAATCCTGCAATATTTGAAGAGCCACAAGACGAGCCATGGGGAACATGACAATTCCTTGGAGACTAAATTGCTGTGGGACATAGAAAGAAACAATTCAAGGTGGTTGGAGGCATTCACGGAGCAGCTGTAGATGGTGGAGCACCAGTTCTGGGCCCGAGAAACAAGCACTGACGGGTGGGATCGCATTGTCAAGCAGGTTTCGGATGATGAGCAGTGGCTGTTGAACTTTCGGACACGCAAGGCCACGTTCCTGGATCTGTGTGCCAAACTAGCTCCAGCCCTCCAGCACAGGGACACCAAAATGAGAGCCGTGCTGACAGATGAGAAGCAAATGGTGACTGCACGGTGGAAACTTGCAACACCAGAATGCTACCAGTCAGTCGGGAAGCAATTTTGAGTTAGGAAATCTACCCCAAGGGTGGTTGTCATGCAAGTGTGCAGGGCCATGAATCATCTCCTGCTATGCAGGACTGTGACTTTGGGCAATGTGCAGGACATAGTGGATGGCTTGGACACAGGGCTGTTGAGAAAGCTGCAAGCAGGGACTGTCTTTCCCAACCGGCAGACTACCATTGGGAATGTTAAAATGCCAATAGTGATCCTGGGAGACCCAGCCTCCCCCTTGCGCCCATGGCTCATGAAGCTGGACACCAGCCACCTCGACAGCACCAAGGAGCACTTCAACTACATGCTCAGCAGGTGCAGAATGAAAGATTAATGTACCTTTAGTCATTTAAAGGGTCGCTGGCATTGTCTACTTAGGAGATTGGACCTCAGTGAAAAAAGAAAATCCCAAGGGTTATCACTGTCTGCTGTGTCCTGCACAATATCTGTGAAGCAAAGGGGGAAAAGTTTCCACCAAAGTGGAAGGCAGAGGTGGAGCAGCTGTCTGCTGAATTTGAACAGCCAGATACAAGGGCTATAAGAAGAGCTCATCACAGAGCTATACATCTCAGGAAGGCTTTGAAAGACCATTTTAATAGTAAGCCAGAGTAGTGTGTGTTGCTGTAGTGTGCTCTACCTGGCCTTGCTCTTTTTCAGCCCAGTATGAATCTTGTAGTGAGTACTGTGTGTGTAGGAATATAACATTACCAATGCATCTATTAATATCAGAGAATGTTATGGGTGCTGTGACAAAATGAAGTAACAGAAAATTTATGGTTGTCAGATATGATCAGCACCAGCCAGCATATGTTGTGAACTAATAAAGATGAATTATGTTCCAAAAAACAGAGTTTTATTCTGTAACATGAACCAGGCAAATAAAAAAAAATCAGAACTTAGCAAAACTTAATAAATTAAGGGAAAGAACAGTCATTTCCACTTCAGGTACACCTACACCAACTGTGGCTTTCACAGGTCAGTGTATGTACAGCTGTGATTGTCTTTAATGTCCCCTGGGGTGGAGTGGTAGGGGTAGTGCAGCGGCCCCTGATGTCATGTAGAATGCTGCGGGGCGGGGGGCAGGTAGGAAGGTCCCAGTATTGAGTTGGCTATGGGCTGCAAAGGGAGGAGAGCATGGAATTCTTGGATCTGCAGTCCACCAAAGTCTGCCACATCTCTGCTGCTTGAGAAGCCCCATTATGTCCTGGTGCATCTCCCTCTCCTTTTCCTTCTTGGACTCCCAGGCCTCTTTCCTCTCCACTTTCTCCTTCTCCAGGTAGTGTGCAAGGGTGATCCTCCTGGCCCTGGTCTCATTTTCTGATGCAGCACAGACTTGCAGCTTCTCCTGGAACATATCATCCCAAGTTCTCTTTTTTCTCCTTCTCATCAGGCTCAGGTGTTCTACGACTATGGCCTTGAGGGTCCCCGCTCCACAATACCAGCAGCTGCAGATACAGTACACAGAGGTACCATGGTCAGTGTATTCACGACAGAAATCGAAACTGAGGATACTAAACTCACTTCACTTGATCCCCACAAGTTGTAAGCACTACATTCTCACTTCTCCTGGGGATGGATACAGAACAGCACCAGTCGCAGCACAAGCATGGGGAGTATGGCCCTCGGGGATGGGGAAGATAGTTCACAGGCATGAGGGTATGTGTATAGGGCAATGGGACTGAATACTGGCACCATTTTCCACAGGCAGGGGTGATTTTAGCACATACCTCACTCCTGAAGGTAACAAAGGCAGAGAGCGCGTAGCTGCTGCTGGCGTCCCAATGCCACCTGAGCCCATACGCTGCTAGCCTGTGTACTGCAATGGTGCCTACTGAAGTAATTGCTGAATGGTGTGGGAAAGTGTCCAACTGCGGTGGAAGAAATAAGGCAGCCCTCCCCAGAGTACCTCCATGAAAGTTTCACTGAGATCTCTACGGAGGATTCATGGAACATCCCAGTGCACATAAATTGCTCTCCCTGGCTCCCCTCTCCCACAATTCTAAAGGGATGTTGTGATGGGGTGTTCACCCCATACTTGCCCATAAAGGGTTAATGCAGAGTGAGAAGGGGGCTAATGAACCCAACAAGGCACAGCTAAGAGGAATCAGGTGGCTAAGCAATCCCCTGACGGAGTGAGGGAGCCCAGCAGAGGAGGAACCAGCTGGCTGGGACTATAAAGACAGGAAATTGGCAGCAGAAGAGGGCTGCTGTGAAAGTCTGCAATCACTCCCTGGGAAAAGAGAGGTGTGTTTAGGTTGGAAAACCCAGAGGGGCGGAAGCCAGGAAGGTAGGAGAGATCTGGGAAAAGCAGTAAGGTCTAGAAGGGAACAGACCTTGACTGCTGGCTAAAGAGTCTCTGAGCCAGAACCTGGAGTAGAGGGCAGGCCTAGGTTCCCCTGACAGCCACTGAGAGTGCAGCACTACGAGGCAGCAAATGGGAAGACTGCCTAGGATTTGCTGGTGAGAAGACTTTGATATCCCAGAAGGGGAACACGCGTATAGGGACCTGGCCAGAGGACTGAGCCATGAAGAGGCGGCAGCAGCTCATGGAGTGAGAGATGGGCTGCAAACCCAGAGAGAGAGGTGGAGAGATGGTGTGCAACCATGGGAAGGGGTGTCGACCTTGTGAGCTATTCCCCAGAGTGACCAGGAGGAGGCGCCATCCTAGTGGTGAGTGGAGCACACTCACAGGAATGGAAAGCAGATAGCAACACTATCTCTCTTGGTTGTTTCAGTACCTCTTCTACCACAAGTAAAAGAGAGTAAATCAACAGATGTGTCCTACTACTTTGGGGGTTCCATGCCTGTAATTTCAAAGCAAACTGCATCCTTACCAGACATTCCTTCCCCTGCATCAGGCTCGCCCATGCTTGACTGTCAGGACTGGCTGGACTGCGCTGGAGTCAAAAACAGGTCCTGGCTCACTGTGCTGCTGGATCCCCTGTCCCCCATACTCCTCCTCTTCCTCATCCATCTCCTCCTCCTCGCTGTTCACGGTCTGTGACTTGGGCTCCTCCGAAGTATCCGCGGGGGTCTTAGAGGTGGTGGTGGGGTCTTTGCTGAGGCGCATTCAGCTCTTTGTAAAAGCGTCAGGTCTGCAGCTCTGCACCACATTGATTGTTGGCCTCTCTGGCCTTCTGGTGCACCTGCTGCAGTTCCTTGGCTTTCATGTGGAACTGGTGCCGGTCCCTCTTGTAGCTCTTTTCCTCAATGCCCCACGCAATCTGCTCATAGATATCAACATTTCTACGTCTGGATCGGAGCTGCGCCTGCACAGTCTCTTCTCCCCATAGACCCAGGAGATCCAACACCTCCTGTGTTTTCCAGGCAGGAGTACATCCGCAATGTGTAGCCAGCATGGTCAGCTGGGCAGTTGCACACAACAACGGAGAGTTGCTAGGTGTGCTCGCCAAGCCAGGCAACCAGGAAAGGGAATTTCAAATATTCACAGGGCTTTAAAGGAGAGGGTCAGCTTCCTGTCCACCTGGCCAGCAGAGTTCACAATGGGATGACCAGAGCAGTCACTGTGGGGCATTGTGGGACAGCTCCTAGAGGCCAGCAACAGTCGATGTAAGTAATGCTGTGTTTACACTAACACTGCGTTGACCTAACTACATCAACCTTGACTCTACACTGCTTGGGGAGATAGTGTTATGAAGTCAGCATAGCGGGCCAGTCACGTCGGCAGGAGTGAAATTTAAGTGTAAATACATCCACACCTAGGTCAACATAAGCTGCCTTGTGTTGACCTAACCATGCAGTGTAGACCAGGCCAAAGAGACCCCTCTTTGCAAAGAATACTCTCCCAGAACCATATGTTCTGATGCCATTTCTTATGTTCTGATGGAATTTCCTTTAATATCTCTACATTCTTAGTTTACCTGTTTGATGTGTAAAGGTATAATTGTTTGCAGTTTAGAGCAGTGGTTCTCAAACTTGGGCCACCGCTTGTTCAGGGAAAGCCCCTGGAGGGCCGGGCCGGTTTGTTTACCTGCCACATCCCCAGGTTCGGCCCATCGCTGCTCCCACTGGCTGCGGTTCACCGCTCCAGGCCAATGGGGGCTTCAGGAAGGGCGGCCAGCATGTCCCTCAGCCCGCGCCACTTCCTGCAGCCCCCATTGGCCTGGAGCGACGAACCGTGGCCAGTGGGAGCCGCGATCGGCCAAACCTGCGGACGCGGCAGGTAAACAAACTGGCCCGGCCCACCAGGGGCTTTCCCTGAACAAGCAGCGGCCCAAGTTTGAGAACCACTGGTTTAGAGGACCAACAGTTCTTCAAGATAATCTTTCAGTGGGTCCTTCTTCCACACATAATCATTCTTCCCTGTTGATTCCCAATAGGAAACATCTGCCACAACAGTCCTCATCAATCTCCCAGTTTTATATATGCTTATATAAGGATTATATATATGTTAAGAGAACGGTTTCTATTAATATCTGGAGTTCAATAGACATGTAGATGTCAAGGATTATTAGATATAGCCTTTTCCCAAATAGGGTTACTTATAGGTTAAGGACCAATATTCTGGGCCTTAGAATTCAAATATACTGTTTGTTAATATCATAAAGATTCTAAAGAATAGTTAATATAAAAATGAATCAAATATACAAAAAAAAGGACTAAAAGGTTTAATACTAATAGGCACTAAGAGGCCCAACACCACTGTCTGGTTGCCATAGAGCAGTGATTCTCAACCAGGGGTATGTGTACCCCTGGGGCTATGCAGGATCAAATCATCTAGATATTAGCCTAGTTTTACAACAGGCTACATAAAAAGCACTAGCGAAGTCAGTACCAACTAAAATTTCATACAGACAATGACTTGTTTATACTGCTCTATATACTATACGTGGAAATGTAATATTTGTATTCTAAATTGATGTATTTTATAATTATATGGTAAAAATGAGAAAGGAAGCAATTTCAGTAATAGTGTGGCTGTGACACTTTTATATTTTTATGTCTGATTTTGTAAGCAAGTAGTTTTTAAGTGAGGTGTAACTTGGGGGTACACAAGACAAAGACTCCTGAAAGGGGTACAGTAGTCTGGAAAGGCGAAAAGACACTGCCATAGAGCAACTCTGCCTCAGGAATTGACTCTAATCAGAAACCAAGGCAGAGAGCAAACTTCTGCTGCTTGCACAGCTCCCATGCAATAGACCACTGCCACTACACAGAACCTTGCATAACAAAATCTAACAACACAGCATGTCTTCCCAAGACTGAACATTTGCTCTCACGCTAAGAAAAAGAACTTAGAAGACTGTATGTAACAGCACCACCTGGTGACGCCTGCCATAACAATACGGTTAACCTGTGTCACCAACTTTTACAAGACTTATACACCTAGAATTAGAATGTCTACACTTCAAGCTGGGGTGTGATTTCCAGCTCGAGGAGACACACCTGTGCTAGCTCTAATTGAGCTAGTGTGCTAAAAATAAGAGTGTATCCATGGCAGCATGAGCACTAAGAGGGCCAGCCACCACAAGTATGTACCTACAATCATAGATGGGATTGTACTCGGGGAATCCCTCTGCTGCTCATGCCACACAGCTACACTCTATTTTTAGCTGAGGTAGCACAGGTATGTCTCCTTGAGCTGAGAATCACCCCCTCCAGCCCGAAGTGTCGACATCCCCTAGTGTCAGAGGAATAGCACCCACAATCAGCTCAGATGTCTAAGGATTGTAATGTGATCCAATGTGACAGCATTATAAAGGCTCTGTCTATACTGCAACCCTGTTGGGGAACCCAGTTACAGTGCAGTGTAAAGCAAATAGGTTACACCATGGTTCCATTAAGATGGAACCTTAACCATGTCCTCAAATCATCCTAAAACTTTAAGCCATCCCTAAACCAGTCATTTTTGATATTTTCAAAGAGATGGTTATGACTTGGAGTCCAAACAAGCTGAAGTTCTTTTTGATTAACTCTTGCAGGGCAGCTCTTAGAGTTGCATGGACAGAGATAAAGCAGGAGCAATGGCTAGGTCAGACCAAGAAATTACTTGATATCCTGGTGCTGCTCAATTTCTCCATCTCTATGATGAGTTTCCCTTTTAAGGATAAAACAATGAGGGGTCCTTGTGGCACCTTAGAGACTAACATATTTATTTGAGCATAAGCTTTCGTCGGCTAGAACCCACTTCATCAGATGCATGAAGTGAAAAATACAGGAGCAGGTATAAAAACATGAAAGGATGGGGGTTGCTTTACCAAGTGTGAGGGCAGTCTAATGAGATAAATCAATTAACAGCAGGATACCAAGGGAGGAAAAATAACTTTTGAAGTGGTAAGAGAGTGGCCCATTACAGACAGTTGACAAGAAGGTGTGAGTAACAGTAGGGAGAAATTAGTACTGGGGAAATTAAGTTTAGGTTTTGTAATGACCCAACCACTCCCAGTCTTTATTCAGGCCTAATCTGATGGTGTCCAGTTTGCAAATTAATTCCAGTTCTGCAGCTTCACATTGGAGTCTGTTTTTGAAGTTTTTTTGTTGAAGAATTGCCACTTTTAGGTCTGTTATTGAGTGACCAGAGAGATTGAAGTGTTCTCCTACTGGTTTTTGAATGTTATGATTCCTGATGTCAGATTTGAATCCATTTATTCTTTTGCATAGAGACTGTACGGTTTGGCCAATGTACATGGCAGAGGGGCATTGCTGGCACATGATGGCATATATCACATTGGTAGATGTGCAGGTGAACAAGCCCAGGATGGTGTGGCTGATGTGGTTAGGTCCTATGATGATGTCTCTTGAATAGATATGTGGGCAGAGTTGGCACCGGGGTTTGTAACAGGGTTTGGTTCCTGGGTTGGTGTTTTTGTTGTGTGGTGTGTAGTTGCTGGTGAGTATTTGCTTCAGGTGTGGGGGCTGTCTGTAGGCGAGGACTGGCCTGTCTCCCAAGGTCTGTGAGAGTGAGGGATCGTCCTTCAGGATAGGTTGTAGATCCTTGATGATGCGATCGAGAGGTTTTAGTTGGGGGCTGTAGGTGACGGCTATTGGCGTTCTGTTACTTTCTTTGTTGGGCCTGTCTTGTAGTAGGTGACTTCTCGATACCCTTCTGGCTCTATCAATCTGTTTCTTCACTTCACCAGATGGGTATTGCAGTTTTAAGAACGCTTGATAGAGATTCTGTAGGTGTTTGTCTCTGTCTGAGGGATCAGAGCAGATACAATCGCATTTACTCCGATCCCTCAGACAGAGACAAACACCTACAGAATCTCTATCAAATGTTCTTAAAACTGCAATACCCACCTGGTGAAGTGAAGAAACAGATTGACAGAGCAAGAAGGGTACCGAGAAGTCACCTACTACGAGACAGGCCCAACAAAGAAAGTAACAGAATGCCACTAGCCGTCACCTACAGCCCCCAACTGAAGGATCTACAACCTATCCTGAAGGACGATCCCTTCAGGCCACAGAAGAAACCTCACATAATAGTTTTTTGGAAGCCAACATGCATGGAGACTGTCTTGATTTTTCATCCAGCACTAAATAGTGATAACTCCTTATTTGAATCTAGTTTGGAGAACAAACCTGTGGTCTGATAAATAATGTCACCTGGAGCTGGTATTATGAATCTTCCACTCTCTCCTCATTGCTGTTTTCAGACTTTTTTTTTTCTCCTGGTGAATATTGGCAACTGGAAGTTCTCCAGTTTTGGCAACTGCAGAAATTCAGTGGTCCAACTGCTTGGATATTCCAAATATGGCTAATTTCACCAAGGCCTAAGGTTATTTTTCAACCCGTTTTGAACATTTGAAATGATACATGGTGGTGATCTTGTGCCACCAGAATATCAGTCTGGTCATTGTGAAAAATGTACCTGATGATTCCTGAAATAATGAGACATTATTTAATTAGGTCATTGACATCTTCTGTTGTATGTGAATCTGGTCTCTGTTCAACTGGTTCACCGCAAATTACTATTTAAATAAGACCTGGATTGTTGATGACTTCTTATCCTGCTTATTGCCTTGTGTTCTTTTGTTAATATGAAATAGTGCAACTAGAGAGGTTTCATAGTTGTAAACAGTTGTGACAGAGCCCATTGGCAAAGGGTCCCCTGTTTTCTGTAAACAGCTCTCACCTCAGACCTGACAAACTCATCACACCAAACACATCTTGCAGGGTATTTATCCATAAGTGATATCACATGATGTGTCTACAGAAAGCTCATAACTTGTCAAGACTCCTAATCATTGTGAGATGAATGTATGGGTAATACTTAAGGGACAATGTATTTATGTTGAAAATATGCTTTATGAACTTGGAGTAAAAATTAAAGATTAGTCACCAGGATGTCTTGGTAACTGCCTATTCTGGCAAGGGGGTGTTGTCAACCTGCCCTGTCTGACTGCTGATGCAATGCCAGGCGCAACTGTTTAGCATTGCGCAATACAAAGACTTTCAATGGGAAACCATCAGAAACAAGGACAGTCAAAACCACTTAAAAGTAAAAAAAAATCTTTACAACAAAACCAGGGGTTCACCCTGTCTATGAATGGAAACAAAAGATTGCTCTCAGTATAACAGAGTGAGAGGAAAGACAATCTGCATCCATTCACTGAGGAAACCTCTTGAGGTGTTGGGATCAGGGGGCATTCATGAACACTTGTATCCTGTTTTGTCTGAAATCAGCCAGCTCTGCAAAAGACTGAACTTTTCGGCCCGGGGGGCGGGAGGGGGAATTTATTTTATTAGATAGGAAAGGTTACCATTGACCCAGCGTAGATCCAGGTTGGCATTTTATGTTTTGTATTGTAACCACTTGTTTCCACCTCTCTCTCTAATTTCTAGTTAAATATTGATTCTTTCTTAAATATAACTTACTTTGGTTTATTCTAAGTGCACACAAGTGCTGCTCATTCCCTGGACTGCTTCCTACAACTCCTGGTTCCCCCCATTTCTCTGGAAGTACCAGATCCAAACCCTCTTCCCTCCTCTAAGGGAGCGACTGCCTCTTACACATCTCTGCAGCCTCCAAACATTCCTCCCTCTCGTGCAGGGAATGACTGCCCCTTCCCAGCAGCAGCCCCTGTCTGTTGCCAGCTTCCTGGCTTTATAGACCCCTCCTATTCCTGCACAGCTGAACCTGCTTGCAGTCAATTCCCTGCTCCCTGACTCTTCCTCCAAGTGCAGCTGGTGGAGTTAATAGGCCTACCTGGCCACCTTAACCCCTTCCAGTCCTGCCTGGGGTGGACACACCATCACAGGGTGCACCTACTGTTAACCTGAAAGGTGAAGGAAGGGCAGGCATAAGCCCAGAGGAGAGTGCTGAGTAGCTGAAGGTCTGGCAGCGTCAAGAAGCTGACACCCAGCTACTACAAGAAAGACTCCTTCTTACTAAATGCAGGGAGTAACATGGTGACCCACAGTCCTGAGTATCCCAAGAATGTCACAACAGTCATTGCAAGCGAGCCCTGCATTGGGAGAGGATTTTTCACTACTATATGCCCATTGCAGTGGAACTTCAGACTACAGACTTTGAATGTGCCTATCATCTATTAGGCTGATCGATGTGCCAGAAGCTCTTAGAAATTCACCAATGGTTTGTACCAGCGTTACTGCTATGTATGGACTTTCAAGGCTACCAACCTGACAACACAAATTTACCATCTTTATCTTGTGATTCCTCAAAACACTAGTTCCATTTCCACATACTGTTCTCAACTTTATGTGCTATAAATGTGCCTTTCCTAAGGGCCAGGTTCTGATCCCCTTATTCACGTTGGATAGTCCCTTACTCCATGAATAGTCAGTGGAGGAAAGGAGCTACTCAATATGAGCGAAACCATCAGAATCGAGCCCTGAGATTCTTTCCCCACTGGCTAGTTCATTGTCTCTTTTGAATTTCTCTTGCTGTAGTTGGCATGTTTTCCCTATTACAGGGGAGGTATCTTGTTGTGACTCTGACATTCCATATCTGCAGTATGTTTTTTTTTTCTCTCTAAGGATTCGTCTACACAGTGAAATTGACAGACTAGCTATTGCAGAATAAACTATTCCACAGTAGTGATTCCAGAATAGTTCCCCATGTGAACACTCTAATTCCAGAATAAGAATGTCCACATGGGGCATTGTGATGGGGCAGATCCCCAGACCAGTTAGGAAGGGGTTAAAGAGCTGCTCTGGTCACAATTAGCCCCCTCTCCTCTCCACCATGCCGATGAGGCTTGTCAAGCCTGGGAAGGGCAAGGCCCTTAAAAGGATCATCCCAGTTCAGTGAGAGGTGGCACTTGGAAGGAGAGCTAGAGTTCCCAGCCCCAGGAAGCAAGTGTTACTTACTGGGAAAACTGCTTGACAGCCCTGGCTGACCAGGCCCTCTGAGGGAAAAGGGGAACCAGCTTTTCTTTTTGGAGTCTTGAGGCTCAACCTGGGTGTTTGGATACACCCACATCCCCTCCCAGGAACTGTTTCTCCCTTACACTGCATGGGGCTGCAGGGTCACTGCCTTTTATGTGCTGTGGAAGTATTTTGCTTTTTTCATTTGGAGTACTTTTCACCCCCAGGGGCAGGGGGAGATTCCCTAAGAGCCACAGTAGGAGGGTTGTGCCCTGAACTCTGAAACAAATCTCCAGGAACGCTGTTGTCCAGGGAAGGAGGTCCTAGACAAGAGAGGTGTCCATCCTTGTATAAGGGTTGTATAACCTATCACGGGTGCCATTCCAAAATAGCTGTTGAATAATAGCTTATTCCTCAATAGCTATTCCAGTCAATTACCCCTTGCAGACAAACCCTAAGCAAAAGGTTCTCTATCTTATCACTGCTCTATGATTTCTGTTCATACGGCACACCTGCAGTTTGTTCATGCCTGACTCATTGTCTTTTGCAAGAAGTGCCAAGATTTCAAGTCCTCTGACGTGTTGCTGGAGTTCCATCAGGTCTCTTTAACTGTCCAGATAATCATAATAATCTTAATTATTAATAATTATAGTTATTATAATTAAGATAGATCACAATTATCTTCTGTTTTAACTTCATCTTCCAGGTCAGCAAAGCTACAAGCCTTTCCTAAAGTTCTTGGCTGTGTGGTGAATTTGTCTATGGATTCTGTCTGGTGGTGTGCTGGGTTCCAAAACAAGTATCTGGCACATGACAGGTTTCTCTCTGGAATGAAACATGTTGTTAGTGCTTCCCAGCATGTCTCAGTCACTTCTTCTGGCACATTCTCATTCCTTTCATATGCTTTCCAGCAATAGCACACTTTTTACCTTCGTTGACTCTTTACTTGAGATGGCTATATATAAAGTGCTCAACCATAGAAAGCCACCAATATCATAAGTCAGGAGCAGATATTTATCGCTGCCCGTGTAAACTGAGGACATTAATGATAGCGACTCACTCAGTTTTGCTTAATGCAAAAATGAAAATGAAATCTCCTTCCATATTCTAGTCAAGAGCTCCACCACTTGGGCATTAGTGACCAGTTTTTACAGATCCAACTAGCTGGTGTACTTCTCCCGCCAAACATCAATGCTCACTCCACCACAGTTCAAGCAGTATTCTCCTCCATCTGGTTCAGAAATGTGCCAATTTCAGTTTCCCCAATTCTCACTTACACCAGGGACAGGGTAGGTCCCTACGGGGCCCCATAATACAAGGCCCTTCCCATCTCACTGACAAGAACAGAGTAACTGAGAATCAGGCCCTCTGCTCCTTTCAAGGATGTAGAAATAGGATGGACCTTAGCTGGGTGGCAGGTGAATTCTAATATACTTTCCTGAGTCTGGATATGAGCAACTGATGCTCACTTACACTAAGGTCCTGGCCGTAAACTGGAGCAAATGTAATTTATGCCCATGTTAAAGCCCCTTTGAACTGCCAGAGTGGAGTAAAGGGGCCTTAGTATTAAATGAGAATGAGGCCTTATTCCCTGTCTGCGCTTGGGGCCAAGAACACCAGACATACATGGATGTGTATTGTGGGCAAGTGCTCTGTCAATTCTCACCTTCACGAGCCTGCACTGAGATACCTTTCTATAAAAGCCTTTCCTCCCACCCTTCTCCTTCAAACTATTTCTACTAGCGGAAATATTTTTATGAAAAAAGTTACTTTTGTTTGTAAAAAGCTATTTCAGTAGAAACACTGTAAGTGGGAAGCCCAGAGGGAAGAGTATAAAAAAATACATGACCGTCTCCATCTCAGATTTATGTTATCACAATCTTATGCTTTGGGGCACGAGATTTTTGTTTTGTTTGGACCATAATAACCCTTCTTAAGTGATTCCCAGACACACCCCGGGTGTGTGATCCCAGCACAACAATACATGTCCTGTCATGCTTTGCTGCTCTAGTGAATCAGAGAAATTTTTTGGAAAAGAATCACTGCCCCACTCAGCCAGGGCAGGATAACTGCTCCTCCTCCTCAATGCACACACGCTGTGATATACTCCTGAGGGGAAAGCCTGGCCCCATTTAAATCAATGTCAATAGCGAAACTCCCTTGAATAGGGCCAGGAGTTCACCTTTGGTATTTCTTTGTTCATTAAAGGTATCCCAGAATGCATCACTACGTGTTGTTATAAATACAGAGGATAGTACGGGTTGAAATAAGACCTCTGATATCTGGGATGTCACATTGTAATAATAAATAACACTAGTACCTAGCTCTTATATTGCACTTTTTCATCAGGACGTTTCAAAGAACTTTAACAAAGGAGGTCAGTATCATTACCCCCATTTTACAGATGGAGAAACTGAGGCATACTGTAGGATCTCTTCACTGAACCAGGAAACACCAAGAGGATTTTGTGGGGGAAAGGAATCTTTTTAAAAAGTCAAACCCGATTTGTGTACTTCATGCTTTCCACAGCATGATTAGTGGGGACAACACATAATTCAGCTGCAGAAGTCATGGCTACAGGATGTCATTGAGGACTTAGCAAGACTCAAAAAGGGAACTTGATTTTTTATATTGGTAAAAAGAATATCCAGAGGTATAATCATGAATACTCACAAATTGGGAAGAATTAGTAAGGGAAGCAAAAGTGGATGGAAACCTGTGAGGCAGTGGAGATGGTCGAGTTCAGGATCCTGACACAAGGAAGAAAGGAGAGCAGCAGAATACGGACCCTGGACTTCAGAAAAGCAGACTTTGCCTCCCTCAGGGAACTGATGGGCAGGATCCCCTGGGAGAATAACATGAGGGGGAAAGGAGTCCAGGAGAGCTGGCTGTATTTTCCTTTTTGAGGTGCAGGAACAAACCATCTTGAGGTGTAGAAAGAATAGTAAATATGGCAGGTGACCAGCTTGGCTTAACAGTGAAATCCTTGCTGATCTTAAACACAAAAAAGACGCTTACAAGAAGTGGAAGATTGGACAAATGACCAGGGAGGAATATAAAAATATTGCTCAGGCATGCAGGAGTGAAATCAGGAAGGCCAAATCACACTTGGAGTTGCAGCTAGCAAGAGATGTTAAGAGTAACAAGAAGGGTTTCTTCAGGTATGTTAGCAACAAAAAGAAAGTCAAGGAAAGTGTGGGCCCCTTACTGAATGGGGGAGGCAAACTAGTGACAGAGGATGTGGAAAAAGCTAATGTACTCAATGCTTTTTTCGCCTCTGTCTTCACGAACAAGGTCAGTCCCAGACTACTGCACTGGGCAGCACAGTATGGGGAGGAGGTGACCAGCCCTCTGTGGAGAAAGAAGTGGTTCAGGACTACTTAGAAAAGCTGGACAAGCACAAGTCCATGGGGCCGGATGCACTGCATCCGAGGGTCCTAAAGGAGTTGGCAGATGTGATTGCAGAGCCATTGGCCATTATCTTTGAAAACTCATGGCGATCGGGCGAGGTCCTGGATGACTGGAAAAAGGCTAATGTAGTGCCCATCTTTAAAAAAGGGAAGGAGGAGGATCCAGGGAACTACAGGCCAGTCAGCCTCACCTCATTCCCTGGAAAAAATCATGGAGCACGTCCTCGAGGAATCAATTTTGAAGCACTTCGAGGAGAGGAAAGTGATCAGGAACAGTCAGCATGGATTCACCAAGGGCAAGTCATGCCTGACTAACCTAATTGCCTTCTATGATGAGATAACTGGCTCTGTGGAGGAGGGGAAAGCAGTGGACGTGTTATTCCTTGACTTTAGCAAAGCTTTTGATATGGTCTCCCACAATATTCTTGCCAGCAAGTTAAAGAAGTATGGGCTGGATGAATGGACTATAAGGTGAATAGAAAGCTGGCTAGATCATCAGGCTCAACGGGTAGTGATCAATGGCTCCATGTCTAGTTGGCAGCCGGTATCAAGCGGAGTACCCCAAAGGTCGGTCCTGGGGCCGGTTTTGTTCAATATCTTCATTAATGATCTGGAGTACGGCATGGATTGCACCCTCAGCAAGTTTGCAGATGACACTAAAGTGGGAGGAGTGGAAGATGCGGATGTGGATAAATGTAAAGTAATGCACATTGGAAAAAATAACCCCAACTATACATACAATATGATGGGGGCTAATTTAGCTACAAGTCAGGAAAAAGACCTTGGAGTCATCGTGGATAGTTCTCTGAAGATGTCCATGCAGTGTGCAGAGGCGGTCAAAAAAGCAAACAGGATGTTAGGAATCATTAAAAAGGGGATAGAGAATAAGGCCTGGTCTACACTAGGAGTTTATGTCGAATTTAGCACCGTTACATCGAATTAACTCTGCACCCGTCCACACCACGAAGCTATTTAGTTCGACATAGAGGTCTCTTAAATTCGACTTCTGTACTCCTCCCCAACGAGGGGAGTAGCGCTAAATTTGACATGGCCATGTCGAATTAGGCTAGGTGTGGATGGAAATCAACGGTAATAGCTCCGGGAGCTATCCCACAGTGCACCACTCTGTCGACGCTCTGGACAGCAGTCCGAGCTCGGATGCTCTGACCAGCCACACAGGAAAAGCCCCGGGAAAATTTGAATTCCTTTTCCTGTCTGGGCAGTTTGAATCTCATTTCCTGTTTGGACATCGTGGCAAGCTCAGCAGCACTGGCAACGATGCAGAGCTCTCCAGCAGAGATGGCCATGCAACCTCAGAATAGAAAGAGGGCCCCAGCATGGACTGATCGGGAAGTCTTGGATCTGATCGCTGTGTGGGGCGATGAGTCCGTGCTTTCCGAGCTGCGCTCGAAAAGACGGAATGCAAAGATCTACGAGAAGATCTCAAAAGCCATGACAGAGAGAGGATACAGCCGGGATGCAACGCAGTGCCGCGTGAAAATCAAGGAGCTGAGACAAGGCTACCAGAAGACCAAAGAGGCAAACGGATGCTCCGGATCCCAGCCCCAGACATCCCGTTTCTACGAGGCACTGCATTCCATCCTAGGTGCGGCCGCCACCACTACCCCACCACTGACCGTGGACTCTGAGGATGGGATATTGTCGACGGCCGGTTCCTCGAACATGTTAGCGGACGGGGAAGATGAGGAAGGAGATGAGGAGGACGAGGCAGTCGACAGCGCTTACAACACTGATTTCCCCGACAGCCAGGATCTCTTCATCACCCTTACAGAGATCCCCTACCAACCGTCCCCAGGCGTTAACCCGGACACAGAATCAGGGGAAGGATCAGTCAGTAAGTGTTTTAAACATGTAAACATTTATTTTTAACAGAACAGGAATATTAACAATATTAACAATGGGTTTTTCATGATTACTTTGCCCTAGGCGCTTCACGTTTCAGTCCTTGGCAGTGCAACTACTGAAAAAAAATCTAACAATGTCCAGTTTAGCATGATTGTTTTGCCCTAGGCGCTCTACTGTTTAGTCCCTGCCAGTGCAGCTACAGTAAAATCCGGTCTATATGTCCGGGGATAGAGCAGTTATCCTCCTGGGACATCTCCACGAAGCTCTCCTGGAGGTAGTTGGAAAGCCTTTGTATCAGGTTCCTGGGGAGAGCAGCCTTATTGGGTCCTCCGTGGTAGGAAACGTTTCCGCGCCAGGAGACAAGCAAGTACTCGGGGATCATAGCCTTGCAGAGCATGGCGGCATACGGCCCTGGTCTTTGCAGGCTTTCCCGAAGCATCCGTTCTTTCTCCGTCTCTGAAATCCTCATCAGAGTGATGTCGCTCATGGTGACCTGCTTTGAATTAGGTAGGGGAATGTTAGTATTGGGACTGCTTGCCTGTTCCTTTACAGAACTGTAACCGGCGGTTTACAGCCACGCGGTGGAGGCGGGAGAGGAGCAGCATACAGGGATCTTTCCCTGGGACAGCCGTGAGGGGGTGGGACAGGGGCAGAGTTCATGCTTGCCGGATTGCTGGCAGCAGGGACTGGCATTGCTTTGAACGTGAAAGGAGGCCAGTGCTATTATTAAAGTTTTAAGCAGCCACAAGTCTACGGCTTACCATGTCAGCCTGTTACCCAAATTCCGCTGTCCTGTCCCGCTTGTCTGATCTGCACTGCAAGACCCCAGGCACTGAATGCGAAGGCCGAAAATTCGACCTTGTCCTGAGTGCGCATGTGATAGGTGCTGTGCATGGTCTTGTTCACAGAGAAAGACTATGTTCTTTGTTCAACCAAAAATTTATCTTTCAGAGGAATTCACTCCCTTTTTCCCATCCCACAGCTGCGACTGTCTCCCGAAATACCCTGGCATCACAGTCCCAGAGGCTAGCGCAGATTAGGCGTAGGAAGAAGAGGACACGGGAGGACATGTTCTCGGAACTTATGGGCTGCTCCCGAGCCCAGGCAGCCCAGAAGACCCAGTGGAGGGAGAACTTGTCCCAAACGCACCGATCACACATGGAACGGGAGGAGAGGTGGCGGCAGGAAGACCAGCAGGCGACTCAAACGCTGCTTGGACTAATGAGGGAGCAAACGGACACGCTCCGGCGCCTTGTGGATGTTCTGCAGGACCGGAGGCAGGAGGACAGAGCCCCGCTGCAGTCTATCTCTAACCGCCCTCCCCCGCCACAAAGTCCCATACCCCCCCTCACCCAAAGTCCCAAGAAGGAGGGGCGGCAGAGTCCGTGAAAACTCTCACTCCACCCCTGAAGACTGCTCAAGTACCAGAAGGCTCTCATTCCCCAAAATTTGATAAGTCCTTTCCTTCCCGCCTCACCCAAGCCCCCGTCCCAGTTTCATCCCCCAGTTTCATGTGTAGTTGCTAATAAAAAATACGTTTCTGTTAATTACTGTTTCCATCATGTTCTTTTAGAGGAGAGTCTGTTTGAAGGGGGGGAAGGGGGTTGGTAATTGGACAGGACAGTCACCTTTACCAGGGTACAGATGCAGGGGCAGGTTCAGCAGCAGGGCACACACACATTGCAGTCACTAGTTACCCTGGTCAGTCTGGGAGGTGGTTTTCATGTTCTGTGTGTGTGTGTGGGGGGGGGGCTATGTGACTTTGTGGCGGGGACGGGCGGTTAGAGATCTTATGCAGCGGTCCTTATCCTGGATCACAGAGCCACACAGCAGGGGATCTGTAACTGTCCTCCCCCTGCCACAAAGTCACATAGCCCCCACACACAGAGTCCCGAACAGGAGGGGTGGCAGGCTCCGTTGAAACAACCAGTCCACCAGTGCGGAGCCTGTCATTCCTGAAGTTTAGAAGCGTCCTTTGCATCACTACACTACACCCGCTCCCCACCACAGTCTGCGTCCCAGGTTCAACACTTTCCCGCGAAAACAGTAATAAAGAAAACGATGTTCATTAACAAATTTCAAGTGATTTTATTTTTAAACGTGTGTTGGAAGGGGGGGAACGGGGTGAACGGGGTATGTAACTGGAGAGGATAGTGAACATTTACTGGGTAAAGAAACGGGGGCAGGTTCAGCTTCTCTGTAAACAAACTTAATAGTCACAGGTTACCTTGCTCACTCAGGAACCTAGCTTTCAAAGCCTCCCGGATGCACAGCGCGTCCCGCTGGGCTCTTCTAATCGCCCGGCTGTCTGGCTGGGCGTAATCAGCAGCCAGGCTATTTGCCTCAACCGCCCACCCCGCCATAAAGGTCTCCCCCTTGCTCTCACAGAGATTGTGGAGCACACAGCAAGCTGCAATAACAATGGGGATATTGGTTTCGCTGAGATCAGAGCGAGTCAGTAAGGTTCTCCATCTCCCCTTGAGACGTCCAAAAGCACACTCCACCACCATTCTGCACTTGCTCAGCCGGTAGTTGAAGAGTTCTTTTTCAGTGTCCAGGGCGCCTGTATAGGGCTTCATGAGCCAGGGCATTAGCGGGTAGGCTGGGTCCCCGAGGATCACTATAGGCATCTCCACATCCCCAAGAGTTATTTTGTGGTCTGGGAAGTAAATACCTTCCTGCAGCCATCTAAACAGACCTGAGTTCCTGAAAACACGAGCGTCATGAACCTTGCCTGGCCATCCGACGTTGATGTTTGTAAAACGTCCCCTATGGTCCACCAGTGCTTGCAGCACCATTGAAAAGTAGCCCTTTCGGTTAATGTACTGGCTGGCCTGGTGGTCCGGTCCCAGGATAGGGATGTGAGTTCCATCTATAGCCCCACCGCAGTTTGGGAATCCCATCGCGGCGAAGCCATCTATGATGACCTCCACGTTTCCCAGGGTCACTATCTTTGAGAGCAGTAGCTCAACGATTGCGTTGGCTACTTGCATCACAACAACCCCCATGGTAGATTTGCCCACGCCAAAGTGGTTCGTGACTGACCGGTAGCTGTCCGGCGTTGCAAGCTTCCAGAGGGCTATGGCCACTCGCTTCTGGACAGTCAGGGCTGCTCGCATCCGGGTGTCCTTGCGCTTCAGGGCAGGGGACAGCAACTCACAAAGTTCCAGGAAAGTTCCCTTACGCATGCGAAAGTTTCGCAGCCACTGTGATTCATCCCAGACCTGCAGCACTATGCGGTCCCACCAGTCCGTGCTTGTTTCCCGGGCCCAGAATCGCCGTTCCACAACATCAACATGACCCATTGCCACCATGATGTCCTCGGCGCGGGGTCCCGTGCTTTGTGACAGGTCTGTGCCACTCTCAGACTTCAGGTCCTCACCGCGCTGCCGTAGCCTCCTCGCCCGATTTCTCAGCATCTGCCTCTGGGAAAGGTGGATGATAAGCTGTGAGGTGTTGACAACAGCCATAACTGCAGCGATGGTCGCAGCGGGCTCCATGCTCGCAGTGCTGTGGCGTTCGGGCTGTCACTGACCAGAAAAGTGCGCGAACTGATTTCCCGCCGGCGCTTTCAGGGAGGGAGGGCGGTGGTGACGGTTGGATGACGACAGTTACCCAAAACCACCCTCGACACATTTTTTTCCCCAGAAGGCATTGGGGGCTCGACCCAGAATTCCAATGGGCAGCGGGGACTGTGGGATAGCTGCCCACAGTGCACCGCTTCCAATGTCGACACTTGCCCCGTTAGTGTGGACTCACAAAGTCGAATTACTGTCCTTAGTGTGGACACACACGTTCGACTTTGTAATATCGATTCCACATATTCGATTTAAGTAAAATCGAACTACTCTCGTAGTGTAGACATACCCTAAGACTGAGAATATATTATTGCCCTTATATAAATCGATGGTACGCTCACATCTCAAATATTGTGTACAGATGTGGTCTCCTCATCTCAAAAAAGATATACTGGCACTAGAAAAGGTTCAGAAAAGGGCAACTAAAATGATTAGGGGTTTGGAACGGGTCCCATATGAGGAGAGATTAAAGAGGCTGGGACTCTTCAGCTTGGAAAAGAGGAGACTAAGGGGGGATATGATAGAGGTATATAAAATCATGAGTGATGTGGAGAAAGTGGATAAGGAAAAGTTACTTATTCCCATAATACAAGAACTAGGAGTCACCAAATGAAATTAATAGGCAGCAGGTTTAAAACAAATACAAGGAAGTTCTTCTTCACGCAGCACACAGTCAACTTGTGGAACTCCTTACCTGAGGAGGTTGTGAAGGCTAGGACTATAACAGCGTTTAAAAGAGAACTGGATAAATTCATGGTGGTTAAGTCCATTAATGGCTATTAGCCAGGATGGGTAAGGAATGGTGTCCCTAGCCTCTGTTTGTCAGAGGATGGAGATGGATGGCAGGAGAGAGATCACTTGATCATTGCCTGTTAGGGGTCCACTCCCTCTGGGGCACCTGGCATTGGCCACTGTCGGTAGACAGGATACTGGGATAGATGGACCTTTGGTCTGACCCAGTACAGCCGTTCTTATGTTCTTATGTTATGCGCTGGAGGGTAGGGATAGGATACAGAGGAACCTAGACAAATTAGAGGATTGGGCCAAAAGAAATCTGATGAGGTTCAACAAGGACAAGTGCAGAGTCCTGCACTTAGGAAGGAAGATTCCCATGCACTGCTACAGACTAGGGACTGAGTGGCTAGGCAGAAGTTCTGTAGAAAAGGACCTAGGAGTTACGGTGGATGAGAAGCTGGTTATGAGTCAACAGTGTGCCCTTGTTGCCAAGGCTAACGGCATTTTGGGCTGTATAAGTAGGAGCATTGCCAGCAGATCGAGGAACGTGATCATGCCCCTCTATTCGGCATTGGTGAGGCCTCATCTGGAGTACTGTGTCCAGTTTTGGGCCCCACACTACAAGAAGGATGTGGAAAAATGGGAAAGAGTCCAGCGGAGGGCAACAAAAATGATTAGGGGGCTGGAGCACATGATTTATGAGGAGAGGCTGAGGGAACTGGGATTATTTAGTCTGCAGAAGAGAAGAATGAGGGGGATTTGATTGCTGCTTTCAACTACCTGAAAGGGGGTTCCAAAGAGGATGGATCTAGACTGTTCTCAGTGGTACCAGATGATAGAACAAGGAGTAATGGTCTCAAGTTGCAGTGGGGGAGGTTTAGGTTGGATATTAGGAAAAACTTTTTCACTAGGAGGGTGGTGAAGCACTGGAATGGTGGTGGAATCTCCTTCCTTAGAGGTTTTTAAGGTCAGGCTTGACAAAGCCCTGGCTGGGATGATTTAGTTGGGGATTGGTCCTGCTTTGAGCAGGGGGTTGGACTAGATGAGCTCCTGAGGTCCCTTCCAACCCTGATATTCTATGATTCTAAGTTTTGGAAGGGACATAAAACCTCATGCTTCAGGATTTAAGACAAACTTTTAAATACTAAAGATCAGGGTGAGATCTTCATGGGGAGCAGATTATCCCCACATCTGCCTACCATGGGGTTCTTAAACCTTCCTCTGAACCAGCTGGTGCTGGCCCCCGTCAGAGCCAGGACACTGGACAAGATGGCCTCATAGGTCTGGCAGTTCTTATTCGCCTATTCAATACTATCTAGGTTTCTCTTTCTGTGTATTTCTACTTAACCATTTTCTTGGAATCTGAACGCAGTGGTGCCTGGGTGTACTTCAGTTGTTATTTTCACTCTGTGAGTCACCTTTAACTGATGGGGCATTCTTCCCATGTCCCTTCCCGTTTCCATTTCAAGTTATTACCTCCCATCTCTGAGCTGTCCTTCTTTACAACATATTGGCTACTGGTCCTTGCAGCCAACATTTTATGTGATTTGATTATGATGTCCTTTAGAATCTTCCAGCCTAATTCCATTCTCATCAATATTAATCATTAATCACACACCCCAATGCATCTTGCTCACTAGATAGCTTCATCCTCCAGAATTTGCTTAGCTGAAGACTACCACATTATAGTGCTGTGGTCTGTCAATCCATTCCTTAGTGTTATGAGTGTGAGTAGTTTGTGGCCACTGCCCCAAGCTTCCTTATTGTAGTCTCACACTCAATCAGTTCTTTCCTAATTCTAAGAAGAAAACCAGGGTGACTTCTCCGCTGCCTAGTTTCTCTACTTTGAGAACCATAAAAATGGCCTTTATGTAATTTATACACCTGGGCTGTGATGCTTCTTTGAATGGACATCTTACCCCAGATATTGCTGTGCTGGAGCTTTGCAACTCAACCTGACCCAACAGGACCCGAATACAAGTGTCAAACTGAGGTTGGGTCGAGTCTGAAAACAACCCAACCCTCCCAGGCTCAGGTTGGGTTGTCTCTGCTCATCTCCTCCTGTCGGTGGGGTCGGCGCTGCAGTGGCTGCATGCCCTGCTCCTGCCAGCCACTGCCACCTCACTGCTCTCTGTGCACGCTGCAGAGTGAGCGTGCTGACAAGTCTCATGCCTCTCATTCCACAGCGCACACAATGCAGCAGGGGGCAGTGGTTGGCAGGAGCTGGGCACACAGCCTCCATGCTGACCCTCCAGGCAGGAGTTGGCATGGGGATAGGGAGCAGGAAGCTCCCACCAGGCCAAGCCCCAAGGAAGAAGCAGCAGAGCGGACACTGGTTCCGGGAGGAATGTCAGATTTGGGTCAAGCTGGGTCTACAAATGACTTGACGCTCTCAGGGGAAACAAGGTGGGTGAGGTAATGTCTTTTATTGGACCAACTTCTGTTGGTGAGAGAGACAATATGTGCTAACTAGGGCTGTTGATTAATGACAGTTAACTCACATGATTAACTCAAAAAAATTAATCGCAATTAATCGCAGTTTTAATCGCACTGTTAAACATTCTATAATGGATTTAAAGGTCACTATTCTTGAACAAAAAAACTTCAGAAACAGACTTCAAAGAGAAGCAGCAGAACTAAAATTCCTTTGCAAATTTAACACCATTAATCTGGGCTTGAATAGGGACAGGGAGTGGCTGGCTCATTACAAAAGCAGCTTTGCCTCTCCTGGAATTGACACCTCCTCATCTATTATTGGGAGTGGACTACATCCACCCTGATCGAATTGGTCCTGTCAACACTGGTTCTCCACTTGTGAGGTAACTCCCTTCCCTTCATGTGTCATTATATAATGCCTGCATCTGTAACTTTCACTCCATGCATCTGAAGAAGTGAGGTTTTTTACCCACAAAAGCTTATGCCCAAATAAATCTGTTAGTCTTTAAGGTGCCACCCAACTCCTTGTTGTTTTTGTTAAACAATAGAATACCAATTGAAATGTATTAATTATTTTGGATGTTTTTCTACATTTTTAAATATATTGATTTCAGTTACAACACAGAAAGGAAGTGTACACTGCTCACTTTATATTGATTTTTTGTTACAAATATTTGCACTCTAATAAACAAAAGAAATAGTATATTTCAATCCACCTAATACAAGTACTGTAGTGCAATCTCTTTATAATGAAAGTTGAACTTACAAATGTAGATTTTTTGGTGTTACATAACTGCACTCAAAAACAAAACAATGCAAAATTTTAGCACATACAAGTCTACTCAGTCCTACTTCTCATTCAGCCAATCGTTAAGACAAACAAGTTTGTTTACATTTATGGGAGATAATGCAGCCCATTCCTTATTTACAATGTCATCAGAAAGTGAGAACAGGCATTCTCATGGGACTTTTGTAGCCGACATTGCAAGGTATCTACGTGCCAGATATGCTAAACATTCGTATACCCCTTCATGCTTCGGCTACCATTCCAGAGGACATGCATCCATGCTGATGATGCTCGTTAAAAAAATAATGTGTTAATTAAATTTGTGACTGAATTCCTTGGGGGAGAATTGTATGTCTCCTGTTCTGTTTTACCTGCATTCTGCCATATATTTCATGTTACAGTAGTCTCGGATGATGACTCAGCACATGTTGTTCATTTTAAGAACACTTTCGCTGCAGATTTGATCAAACGCAAAGAAGGTACCAACAGAGATGTCCTGTGCTCTGGGGGGCCCCGTAAGCTGGTGTGATTGGCTGGCATGGTCGGTCCCAGAAGACAGGAGCGGGAACTAGGGGTGCGGGGGGGTGCTGCAGCACCCCCAGACTCCCGGCCCCGCATGACTGGGGATGTACTGCTGGCCTCAGCTTTGGGGGGTGGGGAGGGGAAGGACAGGGATAAGGGGGCTGGCTTTCATCACCCCTATTAAAAATGTTCCAGCACCACTGTCCGAAGATGAATCCATCACTTCCACAGGACCTGCCATCTTGTTGACAGTTAGCAGAGACAGCGCCCGGCTCGGCCGCCCACATTTCGATGCAGCGAGTGCCTGGCCGGAGCCCTGAGCCGCCGTGGCGCTATATGGCCAACAATAGCCCCGTGGTAGGTGCCGGCAACTCCCAGCAGCAGCAGGCGGCCCACCTCCAGGCCAGATCCATCTCGCTGGCCCTGCCGCCGATGCAGAGCAGGCCCCCAAACCAGTGGGGGCTGATTGTCCCAGGCCCCGCACCCCCCTTGGGACAGCCCTGGGTACCAATGTGAGATTTCTAATGACAGCTGCAGCACTTGACACAAGGTTTAAGAATCTGAAGTGCCTTCCAAATGCGAGAGTGATGAAGTGTGGAACATGCTTTCAGAAGTCTTAAAAGAGCAACACTCCGATGCGGAAGCTACAGAACCTGAACCACCAAAAAAAGAAAATCAACCTTCTGCTAATGGCATTTGACTCAGATGATTAAAATGAACATGCATCAGTCTGCATTGCTTTGGATTATTATTGAGCAGAACCCGTCATCAGCATGGACATATGTCCTCTGGAATGGTGGTTGAAGCTTGAAGGGACATATTCATTATCTCTTGCAAATATATACAAACTTGTTTCTCTGAGTGATTGGCTGAACAAGAAATAGAACTGAGTGGACTTGTAGGCTCTAAAGTTTTACACTGTTTTATTTTTGAATGCAGTTATTTTTTGTACACAATTCTACATTTGTAAGTTCCAGTTTCATGATAAAGAGATTGCACTACAGTACTCGTATTAGGCGAATTGAAAAATACTATTTCTTTTGATTTTTACAGTGCAAATATTTGTAATAAAAAATAACTATAAAGTGAGCACTGTACACTTTGTATTCTGTCAAGTATCAGGGGGTAGCCGTGTTAGTCTGTATCTACAAAAACAACAAGGAGTCTGGTGGCACCTTAGTCTTTAAGGTGCCACCAGACTCCTTGTTGTTTTTGTATTCTGTGTTGTAACTGAAATCAATACATTTGAAAATGTATTCTATTATTGTTTAACAGTGTGATTAATCACACGATTGTGATTAATTTTTTTAATCGCTTGACAGCCCTAGTGCTAACTACTTATACTAAACAATCTGATCCACATTGCATTTAGCTGGGAGGCTCGGAGAACCTTTCCCAGACCTGAAGAAGAGATCTGTGTGGCTTGAAAGCTTCTCTCTCTCACCAACAGAAGTTGGCCCAGTAAAAGATCTTACCTCACACACCTTGCCTCTCTAATATCCTAGGACTGACATGGCTACAACTATACTGCATTTGACACTCTTGGGTCAGGTTTGCTCCCAGGTATGGTCTAGGTCAGGCTTTAAAATCAGGCCTGAGCAGATCTCTAGTCTGGGTAGTTACAATGCCCCATGAATAAAACATAGTTCTGAGTGTCTTAAGAGCTGGTCAAGAAATTCCTCATGAGCATTATTCATCTATTAAGTACTTATATTACCACAATATCTGAGGACCTCACACGCTTTAATGCATTTTTCCTTAGAACACCTGTGTGAAGTAGGGAAGTCTATTATCTTGTTTTTATTGATGAGCAACTGAGCCACAGAGAGACTCAGGGCTTGTCTACATTTGAAACACTACAGCTGCTGTGCTGCCGCTGCACCATTGTAGCACTTTGGTGTAGACACGCATTACAGCGATGGGAGGGATTCGCTCATCGGCGTTGTTAATCCACTTCCCCGAGAGGCAGTAGCTAGGTTGACAGAAGAATTCTTCCATCAACCTAGCACACTGTAGACTGGGGGTTAGGTCAGCTTAACTACGTTGCTCAAGAGTGTGGATTTTGCACACCCGAGTGACGTAGCTGGGTCGACTTAACTTCTGAGCGTAGACCTGGCCTACGTGATTTGCCCAAGGTCATCCAGGAAGACTACAGTGGATCAGGTCATTGAAAATAGGTCTCCTGAGGCCCAGGCTAGCACTTTATCCACTGGACTATCATCTTCCCAAAACCTACAGCAGACAGTATTGTAACCTGCCTATATGCTCCTCCAGAGAATGTCACCACAACATTTGGCTTAAAATAAGACTCTTAGTTCATCTTTGCAGGATCAGGGCCTCAATCTGCATGTTTATTCAGACCTAGGTTTTTCCATCAATGAGCACAACCCTGGCAGGGGCAAGCAGCTCTGTTCACCGCCACCACTGACGATGGCTCCAGACTGGGAAATCAAACCCAGGCCTCAGTACAGAATATTAACATGGAGGAGCATGTCCCCAGGGAGTTCACGTTCCTAATTAAGCTTCATTATTTCTGTAAATAATTTTTTGTGGGCGATCATTGCACCTGCACATTTTAATTGGAAGTTAGCTGGTTCAAAGCAGAGATATTGCTGTAATTGGTGCTGACTAGTCTGTACAAAGCTTTTTGGTCTCAAGATCCCAAGGACTTCCCTTATCAAATAATTCTGTAGCTAAACTGGCTTTTTATCTATAACATAACTGGGGGAAGACCTGTAAATGACCTGAGAGTGAAAGGATGCTGCAGCTGGAAAGTAATACCACAAAGATGACTGAGAGGAACCATAGTTGCAGATCAAAAGTTAAAGTGCAGAATAGAGTACAGAATAGACTAGATTAAGAACAATTTGAGAGGATGAGCGTATAAATCCGTATAGAATGAGCTCTGAAACCACCACAACGGAACACAGCTGTTAACTTTGCTAGTTTAAACACCCTACCCTATTTTAAGGAAGTCAGAGTGTATCTGAGGCTAGGTCCACACTACCCGCCCAATTCGGCGGGTAGAGATCGATCTTCTAGGATCGATTTATCGCGTCTCATCTGGACGCGATAAATCGATCCGAGAAGCGCTCCCCCATCGACTGCGGAACTCCTGCTCGCCGAGAGGAGGAAGCGCTGTCGATGGGGGAGCTTGCCTGCGCCCCGTGGACCCGCAGTAAGTAAACTTAGTTCGATCTAGGAAATGTCGACTTCAGCTACGCTATTCTCGTAGCTGAAGTTGTGTTTCCTAGATCGATCCCCCATCCCAGTGTGGACCAGCCCTGAGACTTCAGGTAGTCATCCAGATCTCTTACCTTGAATACCTCCTTCCAATTGTAAATACAGTGCAGTTCTGAGCCAAAGTTTTAGTGACTGTCCAATGTAAGGGGTCCAGTGCCAAGAGGAAGTGGACTATAAGCTAGTTCAGACTCCCTTACTTTCTGGTGAGCCAAGAAGGCAAACCATACACCAAATCCAGTACAAACATGAACAAACCGGAAAAGCGCAAGTTCTTTCAACAGATGCAGGGCTTTAATCTGGAGAGAACATAACACTGACCTTTGAGAAGGAAGGAGGATTCAGAGGATCCACTCTGCTCCCAGATCCTTGTATCGCTCTGTACCCCTTTGCTGTGGGACCTCTGACAAATGAGTCTCTGTAAGCAACATCTGATGGGAAGAAGTATAACTAGCCTTTTATGCACGAGTCTGACAATCTCAGCTGAGAGTTTGGCTAATACACCTCTACCCCGATATAACGCTGTCCTTGGGAGCCAAAAAATCTTACCGCGTTATAGGTGAAACCGCCTTATATCGAACTTGCTTTGATCCGCTGGAGTGCGCAGCCCCGCTCCCCCGGAGCACTGCTTTACCGCGTTATATCCAAATTCGTGTTATATCGGGTCGCATTATATTGGGGTAGAGGTGTAGTTAATTTGAGCTGCTGAATTTAAGCATGAAGTGAAAATCTGCTTAATCCTGTGTTCCAGTTTGACTGTAATTTGATATGATTGAATGTATAGTATGACAGGCTCCTCACCTGTGTCAGAGACTTCACAGCTGACCATCACTAGGGCCAACGGAAAACCACAGCAGGGAGAAGGGAATGGGACACATGGGAAAGATTTGGGGATATTTCAAGAACATGATGGCGAATAATTTTCATTGTTTTTTTTTTTTTTTGACATTGTGATAGTCACTACCATGCTCACTCACAGTTAACCAAATCTCCTCCTGCTGGTGTTACTGGCTCTGCGAAATGGCACCAGCAAGCTGAGTCAAGCAAAATCCTCACAGCACGATGGACTACTTGGGCTTTCCCGGGCCAACAGACAGGGCACACTGCTCTGATCAGTTTCCAATTCCAGCAATTTCTAAAACAAAGAAGAAGGTAAGTGCTACTAAAGGGCGCACAGGGGTGGGACTCAGGAGACCTGAGTTATTGTCTCAGCTCTACCACTGCCCTACTGGGTGACCTTGGGCAAGTCACGTCCCCTCTCTGTGCCTCAGTTTCCCCCACCTTTTGTCTTCTCTACATTCTAAGCCAGTGGGTCTCAAACTTTTTTACTGGCAACCCCTTTCACACAGCAAGCCTCAGAGTGCAACCCCCCTAATAAATTAAACACTTTTTAATATATTTAACACCATTATAAATGCTGGAGGCAACCGGGGTTAGGGGTGGAGGTTGACAGTTCACGACCCCTCCATGTAATAACCTTGCGACCCCCTGAGGGGTCCCAACCCCCAGTTTGAGAACCCCTGTTCCATGCTCTCTGAGGCAGGGTTTGGCTCTCACTATGTGTTGGCACAGTGCCTAGCACAATGGGGCCCTGATCTTGGTTGCAGCTTCTGGGAACTACAGGAATTAAAACAATAGCTATGGTGGGAGCTCGAGTCTAGTTTTGTACTCAAGTTTTCTATCCACAAGGTCTGGGCACTAGAATGGTCTCTGCTGAGTCTTCAGGAATGAGGAGCTGGCTTTGCAGGTGCACAGAGCCCCCTCTGGCAGGAGGTGGACTGAAGCTTGTAGTCAAAGTGGTCCGGGCAGCCAGTCAAGCAGCGTCGTTTCCGTTAGGCTGAGAAACCGGGGATGCAAGTCAGTATATGCTTGGTGTAATCTTGTTTGCTTACAAAGAATGTACCCACAGGCCTGTCTCCCTGAACACAGCAGAAACAAACAACTGTAGGCAGTTTCCCTGCTCGGAAATCCCCAAGTTAGCCTCTCCAGCAAGGTCTGTGCCTAAGAAGCTATGTCCCTCGGCTTCCTCTCATGGTCACACTCTCACTCCTTTACCTGGCTTTCTTCAACACACACAGTTTACAACTAATATCTTAGACCATGTCTACCATGCAGGTCTATATCAGTATGACTACATCACTCAGGGGTGTGAAAAATCCATCCCCCTGAGTGACGTAGTTATACTGCCCTCCCCCGCCCCCCCATTCAGACAGTGCTATAGCTACTGCCTCTCGGGAGGTTGATTAACTACCCTGACGGGAGATGCTTTCCCGTAGGTGTCATAGCATCTTCACTAAAGCGCCACAGCAGCATAGCTGTACTGTGCTGTAGGTGAGGACAAGCTCTTAGCCCCTGCATTTGCCCTGTTAATCTACCTGGGTTAGAGTTCAGGGCCAGCTATGCTGCCATTGCTTTGTTTCCTACACAAACGAGCTTGATTGCTCCTTCTGTTGAGCATCAGAGGGCTGGTCCACACTAACCCCCCAGTTCAAACTAAGATACGCAACTTCAACTACGTGAATAATGTAGCTGAAGTCGAAGTACCTTAGTTCGAACTACAAGGTACTTACCGCGGGTCCACACGCGGCAGGCAGGCTCCCCCGTCGACTCCGCGTACTCCTCTCACGGAGCAGGAGTACCGGCGTCGACGGTGAGCACTTCCGGGATCGATTTATCGCGTCTAGACAAGACACGATAAATCGATCCCAGAAGATCGATTGCTTAGCGCCGAACCCGGAGGTAAGTATAGACATACCCTAAGGCCTTGGCTACACTGGCGCTGTACAGCGCTGCAACTTGCTGCGCTCAGGGGTGTGAAAAAACACCCCCGAGCACAGCGAGTACAGCGCTGTAAAGCGCCAGTGTAATCAGAGCCTGCAGCGCTGCACGCTCCCTCGCAGCGCTGCAAGCTACTCCCCTCGGAGAGGTGGAGTACATACAGCACTGCGAGAGCTCTCTCGCAGCCTTGGCGGCGCGACTACACTCACGCTTCTCAGCGCTGCCGCGGCAGCTCTGTGAAGTCCCGAGTGTAGCCAAGGCCTATGGGCATGGCTAGACTTGCGAGTTAGAGCGCATTAAAGCAGCACAATGCACTCTAACTCACAATGCGTCCACATTGGCAAGGCACGTAGAGTGCTCTGACTCTGTGGCTAGTGCGCTCCTGGTAATCCACCTTGGCGAGTGGAATAGCGTTTGATGCGCCCCCGCTGGAGCACCACGGCGCCAGTGTCGATGCCCTGGTCTGTTAATGCGCTCTGATTGGCCTCCAGAAGTGTCCCACAGTGCCTGGTCTAGCCACTCTGGTCATCAGTTTGAACTCTACTGCCCTGCCCTCAGGTGACCAACCGTCAGACCCGCCCTTTAAATTCTCTGGAAATTTTGAAAATCCCCTTCCTGTTTGCTCATCCAGGCATGGAGTTCTCTCAGTGCATCTTTCCAGGTGACCATTCCACCACGTGCCAGGCGATCCCCAGTATGGAGCAATAGCGAGGTGCTGGACCTCATCAGTGTTTGGGAGGAGGAAGCTGTCCAGTCCTAGCTGCGCTCCAGCCATAGGAATTATGATACCTTCAGGCAGATATCAAGGGACATGATGGAAAGGGGCCATGACCGGGACGCACTGCAGTGAAGGGGTTAAAGTGAAGGAGCTGCGGAATACCTACCACAAAGCCTGCGAGGCAAACTGCTGCTCCAGTGCTGCCCCTGCGACCTGCCGTTTCTACAAAGAGCTGGACGCGATACTTGGGTGCGACCCCACCTCCACTCCAAGTACCACCATGGACACTTCAGAGCCCAGTTCAACAAGGCAGGAGGAGGAGGAGCAAAACGGGAGCGAGGGTGCTGAGGCGGAGGAAGACACCCCGGAATCCCTTGATGCATGCAGCCAGGAGCTGTTCTCAAGCCAGGAGGAAGGTAGCCAGTGGCGGCGGCCGGTGCTTGGGGAAGGACAAACACCAGAGGAGGTTCCTAGTAAGCGGCTTTTATTTTGGGAAGGAAGTTATTCGGTTTGGGCTCTTTGGGCGAGGAGGGTCAGGGCTGCATGCATGCCTAGATGCAGAATAGGGCGTTGATGTGCTCTCTCACATCACGATAATCGGCCTCAGTGATCTCTTCAAAGGTCTCAGCCAGAACTTGGGCAATGCGCTTGTGCAGGTTTCTTGGGAGAGCCACTGTGGTCCTTGTCCCAGTCAGGCTAACATGTCTGCGCCACTGTGCCACGAGGGGCGGGGGGACTATTTCTGCACACAGGCAAGCTGCATATGGGCCAGGGCGGAAGCCGCATTGTACTAGAAGACCCTCCCTTGCTTCCCAGGTCACCCTCAACAGCAAGATATCTTCCAGGACGAACTCCTGTGGAAAATGTGGGGACAGTGTTCAGTATAGGGGCCCCCTGCAGCTGTTGGCTCTCCCCAAGGCACAGAAACCCAGAGGACAGTACAGCCATGAAACAATCAGTCCCCCTTGACCCCGTGCTTACTCATCATTTTGGGGCTCTCGTGGGTTATGTGCGCTCGCTTTGGGACGGGCAAATTATGCTATAGTGTAGACTGTGCTTGCCCTCCTTAAGTCCAGGGGAATCATTGCTCTGTCTGGTGTGAACAATGCTGCCTCTGTTAAGTGTTGCATTTTGCCTTTACAGATGCAACCTTGAGTTCTCAGTTGTCTGTGTTATCACCCCTCCACTCCCCCCTGCAGCCCTTGTACCAAAACTCTTTCTCTTGTGCCCCCATGTCACCTCCAACCCACTTTCCCCAACATCCGGGTTCTTATCGCCACCAGCTGCCTCCAACACCTGTAGCTTCACCACCCAGCCCTGAAAACCACAACCCTTACCCACTGCACTCAACCCCCATCACCATGCAGTATAGCCATCCTGAAATGCAGCACTCATTGCACAGCACTCCAGACAGGACATACGCAAATCTGTGATTGTACCGTTCCCCACCCCCTTGCCCTTTCGGTTTCCCAAGCAGTTGTTTTTCTTTTCAATAAATGAATTTTCTTTTCAATAAATGGATTTTTTGGCTTTGAAAACATTCTTTATTATTGCATAAAGTAAAAGATACCTTAGCCCAGGAAAGCAACAGGCACTGCAAACAAGCGTAGCAAACACAGATTCCTACTAACATTGGAGCCACTGCACTTTACTCCCGTGCAGGGCGTGCAGGGCACCCAGGGCCGGTGCAAGGATATTTTGCGCCCTAGGCGAAACTTCCATCTTGTCCCCCCCCCCCCCCCCCGCCCGTAACATCGGTTCATTGAGGGGCAAATCCCAACAAGCCTTTATAGAGCCCAGGGGCCAGCTGTGCCCAGGGGCTGCTCCCCAGACCAGGTTCCCCCCTCCCCACCCCCTGAACTCTCCTGGAGGGTGCACAGCCCCCCCGTGAGCCCACCCCACCCCGGCAGCCTCCACCCCGAGTCCACTCACTGGCTTTGCCGGTCTTGGGCTGCTGCAGCAGCTCAGCAGGGAGGAGCTGCCTTCTGGGGGCTCCTGCAGCAGATGCATGTGGGCAGAGGCCCTGTGCGCCCCCCCAGCTCCTCCGTCACCACGCTCTGGCTCTGCAGCTCCCGGAAGTGTGAGCCGCTGCCGCCTCTGCCCCTCCCAGAGCAGGCTCAGGGCCCCGCGCCCCGGTGGCGGCTCACATGCCCAGGAGCTGCAGAGCCCGAGCATGGCGAGGGTGGAGCAGGGGGGCGCACGGGGGGCCTCTGCCCGCATGCATCTGTTGCGGCCTGCAGGAGCCCCCCAGGGAGACAACAGGCCGCAGCCTGGGCAGGAGGGGTAGGGGGGTGCGGCTGCTCCCTGCTAGCAGCACTGCCGCCTTTGCAGGGCTCCTGCCCCCCCTGCGCTGCGCCGGTTCCTCCATGTCTGGGGCTCACCGCTGCCACAAGCAGGACACTCTGACTCTCCGGTGCCTCCGGAAGACAGCTCCTCCCTGCCGAGCCAGGGCACCGCTTTTTGGTGCCCCCAGGACCCTCCTTAGGATTTATGGGGCCCTATGCAGTATTATTAAACTGGTGCCCCTATGCCCGACGGCAGCCTGAGCTTGCAGCCCAGCGGGGGCGGAGGGACAAGGCAGAAAGAATAACAAGATGCCCGGCCTGCCTCATGGTGGCGGCGAGTCACAGTTCCCCACAGAGACCCCTGTACCCACTCCCTCAAGCAGAATGGACATGCAGAAGGTACCTAATTAAAAGCACTAAACTTGGGAATAAAAAATGTCAGTCACAGGTTTTTTGATATGCCCTGAAGTTTGTCAGACATTTATTTGCAAAAACTTTGTAGGAAGGGCGAGTCAGCTATCTTGCTGAATACAACATTAAATATTATGAAATACATGATGCAGCTCTTCTCTGTTTTACATTTTCTTAATCAGTATTTCTAAGCTGATTTTATATTTTAAATGTACTGTTAAATGTACTCATTCCAGATGACTACATATTTAACTCACTGAAACAGACATTATTTTAAATTAATCAGTCACAGAGGTTTAGTGTGTTCATAACAATGTTCATTGCTTTTAGAAAAAGGGAACACTAATTTACTGTGTGTGATCTCCATAACAATACACATGTTTATGAAATTTCACCAACTTTCCAAAGATTTTAGGCAGAACAAAGGATTTTATATCTTACTAAGGTACTGATTTTGCTTAAAACTAGTTCATCAGATAGTCAGAAGTAAAGAGAGGGAAGCTCTTTGTCCAGCTATCTGGAAGCAAAGGACTGTTGCTTCCTTCAGTGGGGGGTGATGGGAGAAATGGATGGCCAGAAAGGACAGGAAGACTTTGGAAGTAAGTTTTTTTACCATAGTAATTAAAATTTGTATTTTAGATAAAGGTGGTCTTTTGAAGAATTTATTTAAAAAAACATATGTCTGAAGATCCAAGCATTTAAGGCTAAAGATGATTGTGCATCTAAAAATCTATGCAAGGATTTTTTAGAGATGTGATTTTATAATCTTCACCAACTCACTAATGAAATATTTTTAAAGCAAATTTGAAACTAAGGTCCTGTAGACTGACATGTTCTGAGTAAATATTACAGTCATGCACAACTGTTTTTGTCAGTACATTCAGAAACTGACAGTATATACCTGGGGGTTGGCAAATGCCTGTTAAATGTCTTCATTACCCCTTGAATGGCTCTTTAACAGTTTCAGTGTTGTGCTAATAGGTCTGGCAGGCTGGAGGGCTTTTTCTCTTTTAACTACTAGATCCCCTTCCCAGGAAGACTCGGAGCCTGCAGGAAGGGTCAGAACAGGGATAGGAAAACCAGTAGGGTGGACACTAAGACCCAGTGGTGCCCCAAATTTTCAGGTGCCCTACCCAGCTGCCTATGCCTAAGGACAGCCCTGGGCACCCCCAACCACTTGCCGCCCTAGGCCACTGCCTAGTTCGCCTAGTGGTTGCACCAGCCCTGAGGGCACCAGACATTACTGGTGGCTTTCAGCCTCAAATTGCTCCCTCAAGGCATCCCTAATTCTTGCAGCCCCTTGCTGGGCCCCTCTAATAGCCCTGCTCTCTGGCTGTTCAAATTCAGCCTCCAGGTGTTGAACCTCCGAGGTCCATGACTGAGTGAAGCTTTCACCCTTCCCTTCACAAATGTTATGGAGGGTACAGCACGCAGATATAACCGCGGGGATGCTGTCATAGGCCAGGTCCAGCTTCCCATACAGCAGTGGTTCTCAAACTGGGGCCGCCGCTTGTTCAGGGAAAGCCCCTAGCAGGCCGGGCCGGTTTGTTTACCTGCCGGGTCCGCAGGTTCGGCCGATCGCGGCTCCAGGCCAATGGGGCTGCGGGAAGCGGCGCGGGACAAGGGATTTGCTGGCCACCACTTCCCGCAGTCCCCACTGGCCTGGAGTGGCGAACCGCGGCCAGTGGTAGCCGCGATCGGCCGAACCTGCGAATCCAGCAGGTAAACAAACCGGCCCGGCCCGCCAGGGGCTTTCCCTGAACAAGCGGCGGCCCCAGTTTGAGAACCACTGCCACACAGAGAGCACCAGCGGCCCTTTAAATGGCCAAAAGCACATTCCACAGTCATTCTGCACTGGCTCAGCCTGTTGTTGAACCGCTCCTTGCTGCTGTCAAGGCTCCCTGTGCAGGGTTTCATGAGCCATGGCATTAAAGGGTAAGTAGGGTCTCCAAGAATCACAATGGGCATTTCGACTTCACCTACGGTGATCTTCTGGTCTGGGAAAAAAGTCCCGGCCTGCAGCTTCCTGAACAGGCCAGTGTTCTGATAGATGCGTGAGTCATGCACCTTTCCGGGCCAACCTGCATTAATGTCAATGAAATGCCCACGTTGATCCACAAGCGCCTGGAGAACCATAGAGAAATACCTCTTCCCATTAAGGTTCTCGGAGGCTAGGTGGGCTGGTGCCAGAATTGGAATATGCGTCCCATCTATTGCTCCTCCACAGTTAGGGAAACCCATTTGTGCAAAGCCAGCCACAATGTCATGCACGTTACCCAGAGTCACGGTTCTTCTGAGCAGGATGCGATTAATGGCCCTGCAAACTTGCATCAACACGATTCCAACGGTCGACTTTCCCACTCCAAACTGGTTAGCGACCGATCGGTAGCTGTCTGGAGTTGCCAGCTTCCAGATTGCAATAGCCATCCGCTTCTCCACCATCAGGGCAGCTCTCAATCTCGTGTCCTTGCGCTGCAGGGTGGGGGCGAGCTCCTCACACAGTCCCATGAAAGTGGCTTTTCTCATCCGAAAGTTCAGCAGCCACTGCTCGTCATCCCAGACTTGCATGATGATGTGATCCCACCACTCAGTGCTCGTTTCCCAAGCCCAAAAGCGCCGTTCCATGGTGGTGAGCATGTCCATGAATGCCACAAGCAAGCTCGTGTCGTATGCATTACTCGAGTCGATATCATCGTCAGAGTCCTCACTGTAGGTTTGGATCTTAAGGAGTAACTCGACTGCCAAACATGACGTGCTGGCGAGACTCGTCAGCATATTCCTCAGCAGTTCGGGCTCCATTCCTGCAGACCGAAAGGGAAGATAGAGCAAGCAGCACAAAAAACATTGAAAGATGGCGCCAAATGTGGACGGAAGCGGAGGGATTGCTGGGATGCGAACCAATGCATCACAGGGCGTTGGGACAGGACCCAGAATGCCCCGTACCCCCCACCCCCTTCCCACAAGCCACAGCCCCAGAATGGGAAGAGGTGCTCTGTGGGATAGCTGCCCAAAATGCAATACTCCCAATGCCGCAAATGTGGCCATGCCACTGAGCTTGCAGCTGTCAGTGTGGACAGACTGAGCTCTCCAAAGGCTGGTTTAACTCAAAGCATCTGCAAGTGTAGCCATGCCCTAAGAGTGTTTGGTACACACACAGGTTTTAACAAGGTCTGTGATTGTGTTTCAAACCTGATGGCAGCCATTAACACCTTTCAGCACAACAGTATTACTATTTATATTGTGGCAAAGGCTCCATGCAGAACAGGGCCCCATTTGTGTGTTAGGTGTTGTACACAACATTGGTAAAAACAGTCTGAAGGGTCATGTGCTCATCTTCTAAGGATGAAGGGACAGAGAGAATCCTTCCGACCAAGGGTATGTCTACACCTGCAGAGTTTTTGCGCTGTAAGTTTAACTGGTGATAGGGAACTGGTGAAAGTAAAGTGCTGGTTTGTGTACTCACTTAATTCCTCAGGCGTCGGAGAGTGTTTACATTAGCAGTACTTCCATCGCGGATGAGAGCAGCGCTCTAGGGCAGCTATCCCACAGTGCAGCTCTCTCCAGTTTGACGATGGGTCTTGTGGGAAGGGGGTGTTGATTGCGGGTCATCCTGGGTCACTGCACAGCCTCCTCTTCCCAAACACTGATCAGCTCCAGTAGCTCAGCATTGCTCCAAGCAGGGGATCGTTTGCTCCGGGGAGCAGGCATTGCCACCTGGCCAGATAAGTGAGCACTTGCCAAGAAAACAGGAAGGGGAGTTTCAAAGTTCCCAGGGCTTTACAGGGGGAGGGGTGGATGTCTGTTTACCTGGCATCAGAGCAGCAGAGCTGCTGGCTAGAGTGGTCACATAGAGTGGTCACTCTGGGATATCCTAAAAGCTGTGTAAACAGGAAGAACGTGTCTTCACTTGCACATCACCGCAAAAGTATCACTGGTAAGAGCTGTACGCCTGTCGTGGAGGTGGTTTTCTTTTTGCAGTGAAATGTCTGAGTTTCGCTGCAAAAAGTCATTGGCAAATGTAGACGCTGCCATGGTTTTTGCGCAAAAAAGGGACTTTTTCCGCTTTAAATGGCAAGTGTAGACATGCCCCAAGGCAGGGTGAGAGAATAGCCCTGCTCTGCAGAGCAAGTGAGAAAAAGGGATTGGAGAACTTTAAAATGTTTTCAGAGGCGCTTTTTACTCTAGGGCCTGGTCTACACTACAAAGTTAGTTCCATGTAAGTCACTTTGCATCGATCTATTTGTGCATGTGTCTATGCACAAATTTGTTTCAGGCTGATTTAACTGCCCCATTATGGCAATGCAACCACTTCCCCAAATGGCATAGAGCCATGGTTGACCGACTGAGGTCAACTTGCAACCTGACAGTGCAAGCATAGACAATGCATGACCTGTGTCAACCCTCACAATCCTCCAGCAGCTGTCCCACAATGCCCCATTCTCTACGACAGTGACCGCTCTGATCACAATTCTAAACTCCACTGCCCAGGAGTCAGAGGCCAGAAGCAATCCTCTCCCCACATTTTGAAATGCCTTTTCCTGACTGCCCTCCTTGGCAGGCACACCTAGCAGCTCACTCTTGTGGTATGGCAATCATGCCAGCTCCACTAGACACACTCCTGCCTGGAGTTAACAGGAACTATTGGAGCTCCTAGACCTGCAGGGAGAAGAGGCTGTACAAGCACAACTACAGCCCAGCTGTGGAAATATGGACACCTACCAGCAGACTGCATGGAGATACAGGCAAAGAGGTATGACAGGTATGAGCAGCAGTGTCGTGTGAAAGTCCAGGAACTTCACCAGGGATACCACAAGGCGGGGAGCGCAACAATAGATCTGGTGCTAAGCCACAGACCTGCTGCTTCTACAAGGAACTGTATGCCATACTTGGCAGAGACTCCAAGAACACCCTACCGACCACTAGGGATACTTCAGAGGAGCCTGAGATAGAGACCCCTGTTGTGAACAGTGAGGGGAGTGGGGGAAACACTGCAGGGAACACTAGTCATGCCATGTGCCAGGATCTGTTTGAGTCTCTGCCACAGTCTAGCCAGTCCCGCCAGGAGAGCACAGATCAGCCTGATGAAGGAGAAGAGAACTCGAGAGTGCGCATACATTTTTCCTTAGAGTGTTTTAATTTAAAGATGGCACCTGGCCCATCCCCAAGTTAACAAGACAAAGGTATCAACTTTTCATTGTTTTAGTTGTACAAGAAGAGGTAGAGGTACAACCAAGAGAGGTAGAGTTGGCACCTGCTTTCCTTTCCCCTGTTGGGTTAGGCAGGGTGGGATCCATCTGGAGCACTTTTTATATGCATAAAAATATACCGTTTATCCTCCTGAAAGATCGCCATGAAAGGAGATACTGTGCAATCCTCTCCCAAAAGTTTCTAGGGATGGCTGACTTATTTCTTCCTCTCCGGTAAGACACTTTCCCACACCACTTCGGAATGAGTTAGGTTGGTGACATTGCAGTAAACAGGCTAGTGGCATATGGGCCCGTGTAGTTTCAGGATGCCAGCAGCTGTGTTCTCTGTACCTTTGTTATCCTTCGTAGTGAGATATCAGCTAAAATCACCACCTCCTGTTGAAACTAGTGCCAATAGTCAGTGCCATTGGTTTATGCTTAGACCCATGGAATAGGGATGAAAATTTTATAGCTTCATGCAACAGAAAATCACTCACCATGGCTGGGGTCAAGAGTGGTGCTGTGCTGAGGTGCTCCAAAGCTGGTGTCAATAAGCAAGTCGTATTAACATTGTTGATGGGAATAAGGAGAGGGAGTTTTGAAACTTTTCTTTCCCTTTCCATTGTGACTGTAAATCACAGTATGTCTGTTTTTATCAGGAGCTTCTGGTGTGGCGACCTTCGGGGTGCCTCTTCCACACCCGCAGAAAGACTATCCTGATGAGGAGAGAGAAGAGGATGACTGAGGACATGTTCCGCAAGGTCCTACAAGCCAAGCATCAGACCGTGACCAACAGATTTGGAGGGCCCATATGACCGACAGCATGTAGAAAGACACAGAAGATAGGAAAAAAGCCCAGGCGTTCCATCAGGAAAAGGAGAGGGAAATGCACCAGGACATAATGGGTCTTCTCAAGCAGCAAACCCAAATGTTTCAGATCCTGGTTGATTTACAGGTCCAAAAATCCAGGACTCTCCACTCTTTGCAGTTCTTGGAGAATGCCTAAACCCTCTGAACATACTATGTGGCATAATGCGGCACACCTGTACCCATACCACTCCACACTGGAAGACAGCAAGGAAAACCACAGCTTCATATAACACTGACCTGTGACAACCACAGTTGGTGTGTGTATACCCACAACAGACTACATTTGTGCATTCAAATAGACATAAATGTTTCCTTCCTTTCTAATTTTAAATTTGCACCTCATTAAGTTACGTTAAAAATTCGTATAACATTGCCTGTGGATTTTTTTGCACATTATTTTCTGCAGTATTTTTTCCTACCAATTTAAGTTCTATTTTTGGAGAATCAAATTACCTTTATTAGTTCCAACAAATATCGCAGAATGGTGTTTAAAGAAAACAGTACTTGTAAACGTACACCAACCATCACAGAATTCATTGCTTCTGGACAACACCCAGCCATATTTATAAATGTACAGCAAGCACTACCCAATCCTTAGCAGAAAACCCAAACTCCAGCAGAAAACACTACTGAGGCTGACTGTTAAAGTGCTCTTTCAGAGTCTCCCTCAACCACATAGCTCCATGTTGGAGTCCTGTAATAGCCCTTGCGCCCGAGTGTTCTAAGTCAGCAGAGAGCCACTCCATCTCTAACCTTCATGTTGGAGGCAGCTTTTCCTCCTTTGCCTCACAGATATTATGCAGGACACAACAGGCAGCTATAGCCATTGGGACATTTTTCTCACTGAGAGTGAGTAAACAATGCCAGTGTCCCTTCAACCTACCAAAAGCACATTCAGCTGTCATTCTGCACCTGCTAAGCTGGTAGCTGAATCTTTCCTTGGTGCTGTAGAGGTGGCCAGTGTATGGAGCCAGGAGAGCAAAGGGTAGGCTGGGTCCCCCAGAATCACTATTGGCAGCCACATTTCAATATTGCCAATGGGAAAGAATGTCCCAGCTTGCAGCTTTCTGAACAGTCCTGTGTTCTTAAAGATGCGAGTGTCATGCACCTTCCCTGACCAGCCCACATTGATATTGGTGAAGCGTGACAGTGATCCACAAATGCTTGCATAACCATAGAAAAGTAACCTTTTCCGTTGAGTGCTCTGGGGCAAGGAGGGTTGATGCCAAAAAAGGGATTCCTTCCCTCCCCTGCAGTTCGGGAACCCCATTGCTGCAAACTCATCCGCTATTTATTGCACATTGCCAAGAGTCACAGTCCTGTGTAGCAGAAGACAGCTAATGGCCCTACACACTTGCATGACAATGGCCCCCACTGTGGATTTTCAAACTCCAAAATGATTTCCCACTGACCAGTAGCAATTCGACATTGTGAGCTTCCAGAGTGAAATTGCCACTCACTTCTTCACTGTCAATGCAGCTCTCATTCTTGTGTCCATGCGCTGGAGGGAGCTCGGCCCACAAATCCAGGAATGTGGGCTTTCACATCCAGAAGTTTTGCCGCCACTGCTCATCATCCAAACCTGCATTATGATGTGATCCCACCAGTCAATGTTCATTTCACGGGCCCAGAAGCAGTGCTCCACCATCTGCTGCTGCTCTGTGAACACCACCAACAACCCTGAATTATTTTTCGCTATGTCCTTCAGCAAAGCATCTTCAAAGAAATCGTATCCTCTGTTGTTGTGGTACTTCCTGTGGGTCTGCCAATACAGGAGAATCACCTCTTACATTTGGTCATCTTTACACAATTCCATCACTATAAACTCGCTATCACTCTGTGATCTTCCCCGTACTGTCCTACTGTTTCTTTAAATAACTCTTCATCTTTGTCACAGCCATGGTCGCCCCATTGCACCCCTTCTTGGTCAACTGTGGCAATGGAAGCACTCCTTCCCTCAGTTCCCTCTTCTGGAGTGGTTTCCTTGGCTTTTCCCGCATGGATTGGTCACTCCCATTCCCTCTGGCCAAGTCACTAAACAAATTTAAACCCTTCCAGTGTATTTAAGTAACTGGTCAGACCCTAAGCTGGCTTCTCTCAGCTGGCCTTTTCAAAGGCCCTTGCTTTGGGTTCATCTGGGCCGGCAGCAAAGTCTTTAAAAATTAAGCAGAAACTCAATGGAGTCACAGTCTTCTTTTCAGGGTAGCAGACCCGAAGGTTTCTCCCGTCCCGGGAGCCCCTCAGAAGAATTAAAACTACAAACAAAATCAAATATCATTGAAGCATCTTCTGCCACTCTCTGGGCTTGAGCATCTCACCCTTCTCAGGCTCCTCTACAACTCTCCATCGCTCTTCAGCAACAGGAGTCCATAAGACTGCCTGCCTGGAGCCTCGCCCTTGGTTCAGGGCCCACCAAAGGAGCTAGCTCCACTCCTGTAGTTCTCCCCAATTCAGCTTAACTGCTCTCATCTACAGCCAGCCTCCAACTGCTTGTCTTTCCTCCTTTTAAATCCAACATGCATTCCAGATGTAGTGGGGGAGGGCTAGCTGAAAATGGCTGGCTGGCCCAAGGCCTCCTGGCCCTTACGGGGGCAGACTGCCTTGTTACAATCCCCTTTATAAAATATCATTTAAGATCTCAGTGCCAGCATTACCCCCCTTTGATTTCAATGATCCTATGTCATTATAGGGCTATATTGGGACACTGTTCTTGGAATCCTCTATCTAAACCATTCTATAGGATGCGTGTTTTGTTTTTTGCCGCTCTACCACAATGATGGGTCATTGTAAAATAAACAATGGGCGAGAAGCAGCAGTAAGCAAAAGGAATCTGTTACTTCCATGTGTGGCCGCATTGTAATATAACACAGTCCTTTGGGATGTTACATCTGGCCATAAGGGTTGGATGTTCCCATTTCTCAAAATTCAGTGCAGTACAGATAATAAATACAAGTACATTGCTGGTTAATTACATTCAGCTTTGCCTTTGTCAGATATGTTACAGATAAAGACTATATGTCTATGGACAGGTGTTATTCTTAATCACCACCCACAATCTAGCACCATCAGTGCTTCTTCCTAAAGTCGCAGCCCACTCAGAGCTGCAGGGAAAGCCTTTGCACATCCCCTGTGATGTTGAGATCTCTCTGCTTCTTGCTGAGGTTCCTGCTGCTGAACTCTGCAAAATCTGCTCTCTTCAAACAGAAAAGCACCTCACTTCCTGTTGCAAAGAGCTTTCGAAGATGTAAGCCACACCACTTCCCTGGCTTGCAGAAAGGCGTCTCCAGCCTAAGAGCTGCAAAAGTGTGAACCCCACCACCCACCTCAAACAGGAGTCAACCCCGGAGCCCGTGCACACAAACAAATCAGGGCTCTTAAAAAAGATATTTCACTGCATTTACTATGATGACAGGCACCCTATAAATACCTATAAAAGACAGCAGAGGAAAAATATTTAGGATCATATTCATGCCTGGTAACTCTACCAGATACCATGGTGACGGATGGGCAGGCAGATCAATCCTTATATATATATATATATAAATGATCTGCAAAGGACAAAGAATTGGGTTTGTGTTTTCTTTTGTTTTTTAATTGTTCATATTGTAATAAAAGAGTGTGAATATGGGAGATTTATTTTTGACTTGCTTGTTTTTTCACTTTAGTAATATCAGAAATATCACATTGTGTATTCCCTGAGGTTTGCTGGAGGTGTCTTTGGAGGTTTTAGGCCTTGCTAGAGTAGGCTTTAGAAGGCATTTGCTAAAATGTGCTAACAGCCTCATGTAGACAAAGTACTGCGCCTGTGGGCTTGTTTTCACTGGAAAGTTACCTCAAGTTATAACTTCACTGTTGTCCCTAGTTTGTGTCCAGTCCACACATGAAAACCCTTCATTCACTCGTGATGGTGCTTTTATCTGGAGTGGGCTGACCTGAGGAAGGCGAGAGCCTGAGATGGCACAATTTGTAGGCTCCTAACATCACCACTCGGTAGTGTGGACACAAGCTAGCTCCATTTGATTGCCTCCAAAGCATTCCCACAATTTCTTCCATGTGCCCAGAAAGAACAGAAAAGTTCTCCCACAACGTACTAGGAAAGAACTCACAGAGCAGCAGAAGCAGATTAGTGCAGCACAAAGAACCATGGAATGTGCACCCAGAAATCTTAATACCCCATACAAGTGACTGTAGCACCAGTGTGGATGCAGCAACTCAAGTGTTATTTCACTGTGTGGTCAGGTCACTCTTAGGCCAGGTCAACACTAAAAAGTGAGGTCGACCAAGCTACGTCGCTCAGGGGTGTGAAAATTCCACATCCCTGAGCAATGTAGTTAAGCTGACCTAAGTCCCTATGTAGACCTAGCTAGCTACAGCCTCTCAGGGGGGTGGACTACCTATGCCAACAGGAGAACCCTTCCCATCAGTGGAGTAGTGTCCATACTGAAACACTGCAGCTGTTCTGCTGTAGCATTTCAAGTGTAGACAAGCCCATAGCCTCACTCAAACTAGGCTAACTCTAGAGAAGTAACTCGAGTGTAGATAACTTGAGTTAACCCTGCGGTGAAGACACCCCCTTTAACATGAATTAAACTGGATGAGTTTCTAGGCTTTAACTCAGCCAGTATAACTAACGTGTTAAAGGCACACTGCCTCGTTTGCACTAGTCTGTTCAGATATGTTAGCTAGCCTTCCAAATCCTACTATAGATAAAGGCCCTAGATATGGATCCTGAGTTTTCTCAGCCCTTAAAAGCAGGGGGTATGGGCACTGAGTCTTTAACAAAAAGCGCTTTAGTTCCAATTACTTATTCAGGCATTTGAGTTAAACACGTGCTGCTCCCCCCTCACCCTTCCCCCCCAGAAAAGAATTCTAAACAAAATATGAACAAACAACACTGTCAGTTAATTGGGTTCCACTTGCATGCTGTCTGTGAGGTCACAATCATCCTAAACCTCCAGTCATCCATGGAGATTTTCAAGAAATATAGGGTAGATAAGGCCAGAATTTATGATGTCAAAAAAAACAAAACAAACCCCTTCTCCCCCAACATTTCAGGTCCGCTATACATCTGAAAGCAGCAAAAAAAAAAAAAAAAAAAAAAAGGGCAAAAGTCCAGTTTTCCTTCTTCTCTGTTTCAAAGATCAGCTTTATGAGATATCCCTCATTTGATGCCTAACATACTGTTACCCCTTTTACACTCAAGTGGTTAGCCAAAATTCAGGGTCCTGCAGGCTGTTTCAGTTAGCGGGGGAAAATTGATGATAGAGCAGGTGTCTTTGATGCAACTCTGTTTATTTACAAAGTATGTACTAAGTCCTGTTTGTTTGAGCACAGCAAGAATCAAACAGCAGGACACAGTTTCTCTGATCACAGCTTCAAGCCCCTTTCTAGACACAACTCAGCCCAAAAGCACTTCGTTTTTTCCTCAGATCTACGCTGCCGGTGCTTCTGTTGTTGTGTCTGATGCTTCCTTGTTGCCTTCTCTGGTCTTTCAGCCTCTCTTCCACAGACAAAAGTTCACAAAATAATACCCAGCAAAATCTCTCTGCCCCCATGTGCAGGGTAGTCACATGTTCCTGTGTTTTGGATGGAGGCTGCTATTGTTTCAGCTATGTGGTTCCATAAAAGAGTTGAACTCTCTCTTACATTTATCTCAAATGAAGAGTAGCTGTTACACCCACTAGTTTCAATGAAGTTTAAACTAACCCATGCTGACACCATGACCCATATCCAATAAGAAGCTACTCTAAGGGTATGTCTACACTACGAAATTAGGTCACATTTATAGAAGCCGGTTTTATAGAAATCAGTTTTATACAGTCGATTGTGTGTGTCCCCACATAAAATGCTCTAAGTGCATTAAGTCGGCAGACCGCGTCCACAGTACCAAGGCTAGCGTCGACTTCCGGAGTGTTGCACTGTGGGTAGCTATCCCACAGTTCCCGCAGTCTCCACCACCCATTGGAATTCTGGGTTGAGATCCCAATGCCTGATGATGCAAAAACAGTGTCGCGGGGGGTTCTGGGTACATGTCGTCAGGCCCCTCCCCCTCCGTCAGAGCAATGGCAGACAATCGATTCGCGCCTTTTTACCTGGGTTACCTGTGCAGACAACATACCACGGCAAGCATGGAGCCCGCTCAGCTCAGCTCACCGTTACCATATGTCATCTGGGTGCCGGCAGACGTGGTACTGCATTGCTACACAGCAGGAGCTAATTGCCTTTTGGCAGTAGACGGTGCAGTATGACTGGTAGCCGTCATCGGCTATCTGGGTGCTGGCAGACGTGTGGCTGCATTGCTACACAGCAGCAGCTCCTTGCCTTTTGGCAGTGGATGGTGTATTACGACTGGTATCCGTCGTCGTCGTACTCCTCAGTGAGTTCGGTCAGAGGCACCTGGGCAGACATGTTTTGTCTCCTGGAGACTCAGTCCTGCCGGCAGTCCTATTGAACCGTCTTGACGATGATGGCTAGCAGTCGTAATACAGCATTTTCTGCCAAGCACCCAGAAGATGCCGATGGATATCAGTCATGCTGCACCGTCTGCTGCCAGCTTAAGATGTAAAAAAATAGATGGACCAGATTTGTTCTGTATTCATTTGCTTCCCCCTCCCTCCGTGAAATCAATGGCCTGCTAAACCCAGGGTTTTGAGTTCAATCTTTGGGGGGGCCATTCTGTGTGACAGTTGTTTGTGTTTCTCCCTGATGCACGGCCACCTTTGTTGATTTTAATTCCCTGTAAGCCATGTCGTCACTCGCCCCTCCCTCCCTCCGTCAGACAATAGTTTCGCGCCTTTTTTCAGCCCAGATGCCATAGCACTGGGATCATGGAGCCCGCTCAGATCACCGCGGCAATTATGAGCACTATGAACACCACGCGCATTGTCCTGGAGTATATGCAGAGCCAGAACACGCCAAAGCAAAACCAGGCGAGGAGGCGATTGCAGCGCGGCGACGAGAGTGATGAGGAAATTGACATGGACATAGACCTCTCACAAAGTACAGGCCCCAGCAATGTGCAAATCATGGTGTTACTGGGGCAGGTTCATGGCGTGGAACGCCGATTCTGGGCCCGGGAAACAAGCACAGACTGGTGGGACCGCATCGTGTTGCAGGTGTGGGACGATTCCCAGTGGCTGCGAAACTTTCGCATGCGTAAGGGCACTTTCATGGAACTTTGTGACTTGCTTTCCCCTGCCCTGAAGCGCCAGAATACCAGGATGAGAGCAACCCTCACCAGTTGAGAAGCGAGTGGCGATAGCCCTGTGGAAGCTTGCAACGCCAGACAGCTACCTGTCAGTCGGGAATCAATTTGGAGTGGGCAAATCTACTGTGGGGGCTGCTGTGATCCAAGTAGCCAACGCAATCAAAGACCTGCTGATATCAAGGGTAGTGACTCTGGGAAACGTGCAGGTCATAGTGGATGGCTTTGCTGCAATGGGATTCCCAAACTGTGGTGGGGTGATAGACGGAACCCATATCCCTATCTTGTCACCAGAGCACCAAGCCACCGAGTACATAAACCGCAAGGGGTACTTTTCAATGCTGCTGCGAGCCCTGGTGGATCACAAGGGACGTTTCACTAACATCAACGTGGAATGGCCGGGAAAGGTACATGATGCTCGCGTCTTCAGGAACTCTGGTCTGTTTCAAAAGCTGGAGGAAGGGACTTTCTTCCCGGACCAGAAAATAACCGTTGGGGATGTTGAAATGCCTATCGTTATCCTTGGGGACCCAGCCTACCCCTTAATGCCATGGCTCATGAAGCCATACACAGGCAGCCTGGACAGTAGTCAGGATCCGTTCAACTATAGGCTGAGCAAGTGCCGAATGGTGGTGGAATGTGCATTTGGACGTTTAAAAGCGCACTGGCGCAGTTTACTGACTCGGATAGACCTCAGCGAAGCCAATATTCCAATTGTAATTGCTGCTTGCTGTGCTCTCCACAATATCTGTGAGAGTAAGGGGGAGACATTTATGGCGGGGTGGGAGGTTGAGGCAAATCGCCTGGCTGCTGATTACGCGCAGCCAGACACCAGGGCGGTTAGAAGAGTACAGCAGGGCGCGGTGTGCATCAGAGAAGCTTTGAAAACCAGTTTTGTGACTGGCCACGCTACGGTGTGAAACTTCTGTTTGTTTCTCCTTGATGAACCCTCCCCCCCCGGTTCACTCTACTTCCCTGTAAACTAACCACTCTCCCCTCCCCCCTTCAAGCACCGCTTGCAGAGGCAATAAAGTCATTGTTACATTCTTTATTAATTCATCACACAACTAGGGGGATAACTGCCAAGGTAGCCCGGGAGGGGTGGAGGAGGAGGGAAGGAAAAGGACACACTGCAGTTTAAAACTTTAACACTTATTGAAGGCCAGCCTTCTGATGCTTGGGCAATCATCTGGGGTGGAGTGACTGGGTGGCCGGAGGTCCCCCCACCGCGTTCTTGGGCATCTGGGTGAGGAGGCTATGGAACATGGGGAGGAGGGCTGTTGGTTACACAGGGGCTGTAGCGGCAGTCTCTGCTCCTGCTGCCTTTCCTGCAGCTCAACCATACGCTGGAGCATATCAGTTTGATGCTCCAGCAGCCGGAGCATCGACTCTTGCCTTCTGTCAGCAAGCTGACGCCACCTATCCTCTTCAGCCCGCCACTTGCTCTCTTCAGCCCGCGATTCAGCCCGCCACCTCTCCTCTCGTTCATATTGTGCTTTTTTGCACTCTGACATTGACTGCCTCCACGCATTCTGCTGTGCTCTGTCAGCGTGGGAGGACATCTGGAGCTCCGAGAACATATCATCCCGAGTCCGCCGTTTTCTCCTTCTAATCTTCACTAGCCTCTGTGAAGGAGAAACATTTGCAGTTGGTGGAGGAGAAGGGAGAGGTGGTTAAAAAAGACACATTTTAGAGAACAATGGGTATACTCTTTCACGTTAAATTTTGCTGTTCACATTACACAGCACATGTGCTTTCATTACAAGGTCGCATTTTTCCTCTTATATTGCCGGTTTTGTGTGAGAGATCACTCACGCAGTGCCAGGCAACAGATTTCGGCTTGCAGGCAGCCATGGTAAGCCACAGTCTTTTGGCTTTTTTAACCTTCTTAACATGTGGGAATAGTTTCAAACAGTAGCGCCCTCATTTCCCATACCAAGCACCCGTTGGGTTGGCCATTTAAAATGGGTTTGCAATGTAAAAGGAGGGGCTACGGTTTCCGGGTCAACATGCAGCACAAACCCAACTACCCCCCCACACACACACCCAATTCTCTGGGATGATCACTTCACCCCTCCCCCCCACCGCGTGGCTAACAGCGGGAAACATTTCTGTTCAGCAGAGCAGGAACGGGCACCTCTGAATGTCCCCTTAATAAAATCACCCCATTTCAACCAGGTGACCGTGAATGATATCACTCTCCTGAGGATAACAAAGAGAGATGAGGAATGGATGTTGTCTGCATGCCAGCAAACACCGAGACCATACGCTGCCATGCTTTGTTATGCAATGATTCCAGACTACGTGGTACTGGCCTGGCGTGGTAAAGTGTCCTACGATGGCGGACGGGATAAGGCAGCCCTCCCCAGAAACCTTTTGCAAAGGCTTTGGGAGTACATGAAGGAGAGCTTTCTGGAGATGTCCCTGGAGGATTTCCGCTCCATCCCCATACACGTTAACAGACTTTTCCAGTAGCTGTACTGGCCGCGATTGCCAGGGCAAATTAATCATTAATCATTAAACATGCTTGCTTTTAAACCATGTGTAATATTTACAAAGGTACACTCACCCGAGGTCCCTTGTGTGCCCTCAGGGTCTGGGAGCACGCCTTGGGTGAGTTCGAGGGTTACTGGTTCCAGGTCCAGGGTGATAAACATATCCTGGCTGTTGGGGAAACCGGTTTCTCCGCTTCCTTGCTGTGAGCTATCTTCATTGTCTTCATCATCATCTTCCTTGTACCCCGAACCCGCTTCCCTGTTGCGTGATTCTCCATTGATGGAGTCAAAGCACACGATTGGGGTAGTGGTGGCTGCACCCCCTAGCATGGCATGCAGCTCCGCGTAGAAGCGGCATGTTTGTGGCTCTGCCCCGGACCTTCCGTTTGCCTCTCTGACTTTGTGGTAGGCTTGCCTTAGCTCCTTAATTTTCACGCGGCACTGCTGTGCGTCCCTGTTATGGCCTCTGTCCTTCATGGCCTTTGAGACTTTTTCTAATATTTTGCCATTTCGTTTACTGCTACGGAGTTCAGCTAGCACTGATTCGTCTCCCCATATGGCGAGCAGATCCCGTACCTCCCCTTCTGTCCATGCTGGAGCTCTTTTGAGATCCTGGGACTCCATCATGGTTACCTGTACTGATGAGCTCTGCATGGTCACCTGTGCTCTCCATGCTGGGCAAACAGGAAATGAAATTCAAAAGTTTGCGGGACTTTTCCTGTCTACCTGGTCAGTGCATCTGAGTTGAGAGTGCTGTCCAGAGCGGTCACAATGAAGCACTGTGGGATAGCTCCCGGAGTCCAATAATGTCGAATTCAGTCCACACTACCCCAAATCCGACCCGCAAAGGCCGATTTTAGCACTAATCCCCTCGTCGGAGGTGGAGTAAAGAAACCGGTTTAAAGGGCCCTTTAAGTCGAAAAAAAGGGCTTCGTCGTGTGGACATGTCCAGGCTTAATTCGATTTAACGCTGCTAAATTCAACCTAAACTCGTAGTGTAGACCAGGCCTAAGAAGTGTCCACTCAGGTTTCCAAGCAGTGATCATGCAATGGATCACACAATGGCACACTAATGTCTGATATTGTACCACAGGTAAAACAGAGTGGGGTCCTTTAAGAAAAAGCTCCATCCTTTATTTTTCAAGCAGTTCTCTTTTACTTCCTTAAGTGGTCATCTCACTGTCTGCTCATATTTCCTCATGCTATGGATCAAGTTCTACTTTAATATATATCTATACAACTTCATTGACATAATCTCCACTGGATTCTCTCTTTCGGCGCTGAAATTGTAAAATTCCTTTTATTCAATTATCTGTAAGTGCTTTGCAAGTATATTAGCCTCACAAGATAGTTTTGTGTTATTTCCAGTTTAGCTATTTTATTTTTTTTACAGATGAGGAAACTGCAGCACAGAGAGGGTAAGTGATTTTTCCAATCCCACAGAGCAAATCAGTTGCACAACCAGGAATAGAACCCAAGAGTCCCAATTCCCATTCCATTATAACCACCAGCAGAACACATTCTCTCTTCAAAGGTTCTGTAGTCACTCAGTGAGGGCCTGATCCAAAGTCCAGTGAAGTCAATGGAAGTCTTTTCTAGTGACGTCAATGGGCTTTGGATCAGGCCCTGTGTCACCATCACAAAGCTATTCTCATAGACTAATAGTAAGAGACTTTTCCCACAAACATGGGGAAACCCCACAAGTCAGTCACCCTCACAATATAGCACTGCTAGAGGTAGGTCAGTGCTGGAGGCCAGACAGAGGACTAGAAGCCACCGGGCCACCACTATAAAACGAGGATTCTTACTGCTACTGTGGAAGAGTATCACCCAGCCGAACATCCCTGCTACTCTTAAGGCTGTGACATTAGACTCCCTTCTGTCCTTATCCCCAGCAATTCTGGGCCCCCATGGGGCCCGCTCTACATCAGTAAAGAAGCCAAAGTGGGAAAGTTCAGAAGCCTTTTTATTTGTGTAGCATCGATAAGGAAACTAAACACTCCATGATAACCTTTCGTGCTAAGGAGCTCAAAGGTTGCCTAATATGTAGGTTCTGTACAGAAGGCCTTATATTTGATTGTGACTAGTTAAAAATAAACTCTAGTATCTGTAAACAAACCCTGTGGTCTGCTGACTGCAGCACCCTCCCCAGTCCACTCCGGTCCCCTTCAGGTAGAAGGATCGCATTTCAAAGGAGGAGGATGAACTGTGGGGCCCTCACAGGTCTAACGGCTGGTGTCCATGGTCAGGATTTCCCAACTTCCTCACATCACGCAGTTAATTTTCAATTTCAAAAGGAGCATTAAAGTCTCTTGGGAACAGCTTCCCCAGGCTTTCCAGAGTGGCCAAACGTGTTGATTCTAAGACCTGCAGCACACCACCGGGCAGAGCCAAAAGTTCATTTTGGTTTATGTTTGACGTCTGCATCTCCACACATCAATGGATACAAAAGGGCAAAGGTCAATACAAGGCCTTGTGTGCTCTCTTTCAATGTATTTTTTTCTCCTGTGATGTTAAAAAACAACATTCAAGTAATTTAGAAACTGCACATCAGGCACCAAAAACATGCAAAGATTGAGTCAAACCGCCTTCAAATGTAGAATTGCAGCCTTTTCTCATTCTAGTTTCTTGGGGAAATATCGATAATATACGGCCTCCTGCTGGAAAGGTGAAGACTAGAGCAGCTTCTGTAGGAGCTTTCCAAAACCAGTGCTCTTACAACATTCACTACAGTGACTTTTAGTGGGAGAGGCTGGGAGCATTCCCATAACAAGCGTTTTTACACCAGTGGTAGGCAACCTGCGGCCCGTCAGGGTAATCCGCTGGCGGACCGCGAGACAGTTTGTTTACATCGACCGTCCGCAGGCATGGCCCCCCACAGGCACGGCCGCCCGCAGCGCCCAGTGACCGCAGTTCACCGTTCACAGCCAATGGAAGCTGCGGGAAGCAGTGGCCGGCGCGGTTCGCCATTCCCGGCCAATGGGAGCTGCAAGAAACGGCGAGGGCTGGCCACTGCTTCCCGCAGCTCCTATTGGCTGGGAACAGCAAACCGTGGCCACTGGGAACTGCGGGCGGCCGTGCCTGCAGACTTTTGATGTAAACAAACCATCTCACAGCCGCCAGCAGATTACCCTGACAGGAAGTGTGCGGCCCACGGGCCACAGGTTGCCCACCACTGTTTTACACCATTCTCTTCTGACTCCTCTTGATGCTGGATCTAGAGCAACTTAGAAATCCCCTTTTCAATGTTTCAAAAACTATTCCATATAAAATACTCAGGATCAAGAGGCCTAGTATGATATAAGTCCCTCTCTATACAGATGTTTGTATGTGAACTGTATTTAAGGTATGGCAGAGGGCCCCCAAATAATCATATACAGAAACTTGACTTCAGTTTTGGAAGATCTCTAATGATGTAAGAGGTTTTAATGTCAGAGCAGCTGATGGCAGTGGAACCCAAACATCTTATTCTTTCAGCTTATGGCAGTGTTCTTGGAGGCACATGCCATCTCAGCTCCCTGTTGCTTTCATCCTCACACTGAAAAACAGTCAAGACGGGGGGCAAATGTGATTTACATCAAGGAATCAGCTCTGTGTCAGCAAGTCCCGCTCTGAAAGGATCGCCTTCACCTTCTCCACAATGGTCCATACTTCTGCCATGGCACCTCGACCTGGAGAGCAAGGTCACACACACAGTAAAACTCAGGTACCAAGGAGGCTGCACAACTGCTGAGCATTGACATACCACAAGTCCTGCTGAAATTTGGCCTTGTTCCTTCCGTGCAATGTGCCAGTGCATTTTCTAAGCAGCGCGTGCCGCGTGCACGATCGTCGGAGAATTTTTACCCTAGCAACACCCGGTGGGTCGGCTGTGGAGCCCCCTGGAGTGGCGCCTTGATGGAGCTGGATATATACCCTAGCCGACCCAGCGCCACCTCAGTTCCTTCTTGCCGGCTACTCCGACAGTGTTGCTGGGTAAAAATTCTCCGACGATCGTGCACGCGGCGCGCACACATCTAATTGGAATCGATATGAGCAAGCACTTGAAGAAGAACAAGCCTAGTGTGAAGATCAGCTCCAACTGCCAAAATCCAAGGGGCCAGACACTGCCACAAACTATGGGTCCTCATGAGTGGCCCTTGTGATTCCCCTAGTGGCCTGAATATCAGAAAGCAACTGTGTTCCATATGGGCAGGTGAAAAATACCCATGAACTAGCCACAGAGCCTCATCGGTTCTCCAGGGTCTATGTGGATTATGTGTCCTGGTTAAATGCCAATTGGTTGATTACAAATATTGAGTGGAAATGACCAAAACACATTAATGTGAGATAATTTTTTTCATTTTACTTCTCATTTTGAAACCCAGAAACTTTATTTTTGTGTGCAATTTATGCAAAATGGCCATTTTTTTCTATGTCAAAACCATGAACACGTTGTATTTTTGTACGCTTTCAATACACAATGAAATTAAGACTATTTTCAAGTGAAAATTGTCCTGACTTTGCTTTGGCTTGCATCCTGAACTAATTCTTGGAAATGTAACAACAAGAACAAAATGTAAAAACTCTTCCTTTGGGATTGGTTACTTGCCAGATGTGCACTAAATCTTTCAGTGGAGATGTTGCTTTCACTCCTGAAGTCTTTTTTCATAGATTCATATATTTCATAAATTTTCAGGCCTGAAGGGATCATTAGATAATCTAGTCTGACCTCCTGTTAAACATGGGTCTTAGAATTTCATCCAGCTACTCCTGAATTTAAAGCAGTAACTTGTGTTTGACAAAAGCATATCTTCCAGAAAGGCATTCAGTCTTCATGTGAAGACTTCAAAGGTGGAGAATCCATCACTTTCCTTAGTAATTTGTTCCAAAGGTTAATCACTTTCACTGTTAAAAAGTGTGCCTTATTTCTAATTTAAAATTTAATTACCTAATTGCTAGTTAGTTACCTAGTTTCTAATTAGAAATTAGTTACCTTAGACTTGTTTTAGGAAGGCCCCATAATTGTCAGCACCTGTTGGTGAATGATGGTTTTGAAAGAACAAAGGAACTATTTTCCTAAAAAACAGAAAGAACCTTCGTTCTACACTAGGATATTTCAGACCCATAATTCCGAACAGGTGAACTCCCACTGGTGGATTGCATTGTAGATAAGGAATAGGCAGGCTTGTGTGTTAATCTCCATGCTGTCTAACCCTGAACAGGTGGAACAGCACCCAACAGATATGGACAAGAGACATCCTCTTGGATTGCCTCCTTACCAGAGGCAACGTGTGGGAGGAGGGCACACGGGGTCATGTGCCACCCCAGATTTCTGCCTTCCATTTCCAGCCAGGCATCCACCAGCACTGGGGGGCTTGCAGGGCGGAGTCATCGCAGTCCAAAGGGCTCAGCAGGAGCATCTGAGTCCTGGGGCTCTCCATGGAGGGACCATCCGGCTGGGCAGCACACTGGGACTGGGCAAGGCCACTGGAGCAGGCGGTGGCAGCAGGCACGGCAGGGCTGTTGCTGGTGCCTGGCAGCAGGAAGCTGGGCTAGGGGGGAACCAGCAGATCCATCCCCACCTTCCCTGAACCAGCTACAGGTGCCAGGTGCTGCTGGGGCTTCAGCAGCCGCGAAGCCCAGCCAGAGGTGGCTCAGCAAGGGAGGATGCCCCCTGCAGGAGGAGCGGCGCCACATGTGGCTGCTGCTTTGGGCACAAAGCCTATTGGACAGAGCAGCCCCATGCTCCCTGGGGCCGGGGCCAGGGCCCAGGCCGAGCAGGGTGATGGAGGGGAAAAGAGGGCTCTAAGCCCCTGCCCACGGGGCTGCTGGGGAGTCTGCAAGTCCAGGGCGGGAACAGGCTGGAAATCACTCCTCAGCCCCCACTCCAGTGCTTATCTGAGGGGCAGAGAGGCTCCCCCATGCCAGCGCTGCACAGGGCTCCAGACAGCTTTGGTACATGCAGGGCTCATCTCCTCCTGGGCCACACCCTGTGCATGAGGGTCTTGGGCTTTCCCGGGGTGCTGTCCTGGCCAGAGGCAGAGGGGAAGGAAGGAGTCCGCCGGGCAGGCTGCAGGTGTTCTGAGTGCTCCCACCAGGGGCTGGTTCTCTGCACAGAGCTGCTGGGAGCGGGATACATCCCGCTGGCGATTTATGGAGGAGCAGCGGGGCTGGGGGTGGGGACAGCAAGAGAGAGAGCTGCAGGAGGCGGCAGAAAGAGGAGAGCATGCAAAGGGGCGATGGGTGGGCAGCAGAGCCAATGCATGGGGCGGTCAGGTCCCCCCCCACAAACCTTTAAATTGTGCCTTCCACTATCAACAGTTACGTGTCACCTCTGCTCCTTACAGTTCTGCATACAGAGCCATTCATCTTAATGATCCATAAATAACATTTCCAAGACCTGTCTGCGTTTTCCCAGCTACTTCCATTTCACCTTTGGCAAGTCATATCTGGACTGTTTAGCTGTGCAAAATCTTGGTAAGCAGTATGTCCTGAACCCACAAATTATTCATAAAGGGTGAAATCCACCCCAACACAAAACCTACGCACCTCAGAGATAATCACAAACAAAGTAAGAAAACAAATAAAATAATCATGAAACAGAAGAGAAACACTCTTCAGTTTAACCACTATGAAAAGCTTAGCTAGATAGGCTCTACTGATAGCTCATGACACAGAATACTGGTTAAGCAGGATGAAAAGCGTAAGCATTAAGAAGTACTTTGCCTGAGCCAGCTGCTGCAGGCCAGTCTGGCTTACTGTCCCAGAAAGATTAAGCAATACAGTGATAAAAACACTTCAGCTCATCTGAGTTTTGTTTATATTACAGCCAGGGCCGCCGAGAGCGGGTTCGGGCCCCGGTGAAAAATTTTTTTCAGGCCCCCCAGCAAGGGCGGATCAGCTAAACAGGGCCGACGAGCGGGGGGGGGGGGGGGGGGGGAGCCAGGGAAGCTGGGCCCCGGGCCCCCTTCCAGACTGCCGGGCCCCGGTAATTTGTACCGGCTTCCCCCCCATCTCGTCGGCACTGATTACAGCATCCATTGAGGGAGTGGAATCTGTTGGGAATTACAGATCCAAAAATTCGGGTGTAGACACGGTTAGAGACTTCTTGGGTCTACTAGGGGAAAGAAATTACAAGGGAAAGTAATTCAAGCAAAGACTGTGTGCAGACGCCCTTGCTAATACTGAGGTTTTGCCCCGATTCCAGTCATCAGTGGCCTGTTATCAGTGTAACTGCACCAACACAAACCTGTAGAATAGACAGGCAAAACACTGACTGGTGCAAATTGCAGCTTTCTTTTGTTGCTCTATGGGTTTGAACCTTGCTGGCATCAACCGGTGGGATCAGAGCAAACTTCAATGTGGACAAGACCTAAAAATCACAACTGTTTCTGGGGATGGAGGTGATTGATGGATGTAAGATATCAATGGTGAGGGATATACAGGAAGGATGGTCCAGTGGCTAGGGTGCTCACTTGGGTGACCTGGCTTCAATTCCCTGATCTGCCACAGACTTCCTGTGTGACCTTGGGTAAGCCACGGATCCTCTCTGTGCCTCAGTTCCCTACCGCTACATTATGGATAATAGCACTGTCCCATCTCACAGGGATGTGTGAGGATAAATACATAAAAGATTGCGAGGTGCTCAGATACCATGGTGTGACAGGGTTGGGCCCCACCACCGCAGCGCCTCCTGCTGGTCGTCTCAGGAATTAGCTCAGTCCAGTGGAGCGCCCTCTGCTGGTGGTGTCCTGTCTGTCATCTGTTCTCTGCTGGTGTCCGGACCCGTGTTGCTCCCCGCTCGGCAACATCCATTTCAGGCCACTGGCCTTCAGCAGTGCCCCCTAGTCCATCCTCAACCCCTTCCAGGGGGGAGGTGATCAGCAGTCTTTCTACGCCCCAGCCACCATGTCCAACCACACCCCCAAAGTCTAATCCCTCCTGTCAGGGATCTGGCGTAGTCCGTGATGGCTGCTCCCCACGGCCGATGGCTGGGTGTACCGCAAGGAGGGACCCAGGCTCGCCCTCTACTCTGGGTCCCAGCCCAGGGACTCTCTGGCGGCAGCCTTGCTGTCCTCCTTCTCTCCCCTCGTCTGTCCACTTCCCTGGGCCGCTTCCCCTATGGCCCCTTCCACCCGCTAGGCCCTTCCCTTCAGGGCCTGCAGCCTGGCAGGCTACGGGCTAGAGCTCCCTTCTGCTCCCCGAGCCTGGCCAGCACTGCGCTGTCCACGGTGCTAGTCTCCCAGCTCTGGAGACAGACCTTCCCCTGTCGAAGGTCTGCGCCAGACTGTCTGCGCCCTTCCTGGGCAGCCTTTATATAGGGCCAAGCTGAGCCCTGATTGGCTGTCTCCAATCTTGGCTCTGAGTGGCCCCCAGTAAGCCCTTTTCTTATTGGCTGCCAGTCTGCGCAGGCACACTGGCCTGCTGCAGCCCCCTCTAGCATGGGGGTGGGGCAGACACCCCACCACACATGGTAATAGGGGATCTTTGGTAAATAGATAAAGGAAAAGACAAAAAAGGGAAGGCATGTTGATCCAGATGGCTTTTTCCATTTCGCCAGTCTATTGTGTGGTTTGACATCATTTGGATGTTTCCATTTATAGTAATCATGAACATGTGAGAAATTTGATGTGACGAGCTATAAGAACCCTAGCAGAACGGTTATGGCCCAGTGTGTTTTTACTGATTTAAATAACTTACAAATGTGTTTATCCAGCCATAAATGTATATTAGTATTCAGTTCCAAAAGGCCTCTCTTTTAGAGATGCACATTATTTAATTGCAACAGAGAGTCCTGTGGCACCTTTAAGACTAACAGATGTATTGGATCTGACGAAGTGGGTATTCACCCACGAAAGCTTATGCTTCAATACATCTGTTAGTCTTAAAGGTGCCACAGGACTCTCTGTTGTTTTTTTACAGATCCAGACTAACAGGGCTACCCCTCTGATACTTGACATTATTTACTTGAGAGATCAGAAGGTGTGAAAGCCAACCCCTACTCAGCAACCACAAAGACTATTTTTAAACATGTCTTATTTTCCAGACAGATTTCTATGCACTGTGTCAATGCACACCATAGAGCTTGGTATCAAACTATACAGCAGAGTTATTAAAATATTAACACAAATGTGCTTGTTCAAACATGATTCTATACAGGTGCTACAGCTGATCTGTTTTTATGAATAACTTGATTACACATTCGTAAAACATGCCAAAGAAACAGCTTTCCTTCTCTATCCATATATGGCCCTCATTACTATATAGTATCTGAGTGCCTCCATTTTTTAATGTATCTATCCCTTCACAACTCCCCTGTGAGACAGGGAAGTACTATTCTCCTCTATTATCCCCACTGGGGCACAGAGAGACTAGACCAAGGTCAAACAGAAAATCTGTGGCAGAGCAGAGAATTGAATCTGGGTCTCTCAAGTCCCAGGATAGCATGCTAACCACTGGCCCATCCTTCCTCTCTCTCATGTGCTTATCATGGATTACTAGTTGGCAATATTTACTTTACAAATCTTAGGTTGATTTGAGTTATTGAAGCTAAGTTAAGCCCCTAACCCCAAATTCCAACTCCTGATTCTGCTTTGGATTCCTAGCATTTCACAGTGTCTGCATGGATTTTGAAAATTGGCAAGAAAAGAAATATTTTCTTCAAGGCTGGTCTGAGACCCAATTGCAACACATTTCTGTAAACTTTGGCAATGGAGGGTTACAGCACAAACTGTACTTGTTCACCTCAGCGCAGCACACTGAAGTTCACAGGGTGAGAAGATGGTCTCACCATCAGTGTAACATTTCCATGATCATCATGGGAGAAAGCACATAGGAAAGTAGCCAGAGGCCATGCTAAAGACTGACCTTCATCCCCACACACCAGCCTCTTCACCACACAAGGAATCTCCGTGTAGCCAAAGTCCTTTAGTTGCTCCACCTGCTGAGCTGTAATAGGATGCTCCCACATGGCTGTGTTCATAGCAGGGCAGAACAGCAGGGGTTTGGTCATATCCCATGCGCGGATAACACAGGTCTGTAAAAAAAAAAAAAAAACAAAAAAAAAAAGACAACAAGAGATCCAACCCTAGCGTGTTTGTTGCCTTTCCTATTTGCATCTCCTATCACACTGCTGCAGAAGCCCTTTGCCAAGCCAAAGACCATTAGGGCTGGGGTACCCAAACTTTGCCCAGCCACGGAGGAAACTTGTCAGCAGCTTCCGGGCTGCAACGAATTGGCACTAAATGGCATAAGATTGCAGCAGCCTCATTTTTAATAGGGAAAAGAGGGCAGGGCTACAAAGAAGGCAAATCCCATCTTTTCTTGAGTCAAGTGAGCGCCCACTCAGATCCAGCCGACAGTCTCTTTGGCCTGCACCTCCACAGTAAAGCTAAGGATGGCCACAAACCATACTGTAGAACTCTCTAGACCGTATTTGAGGGAAGCCAGGTGTACAGTCATTTTGCCTAAGTGCCGTGTCAACTGGATATGCCACTTTTGCCATCAAAAGAAGCATCCCATCTTCCATGGATGTAACTAGCATCAAGTAGAAGAAACATGTCTGGCCTATTTCAAAACATGCCCTCAGCTTCCCAGCTCCTAAATATTACATCAGAATCTACAGTGACAGAGTTTGCAGATCTTTAATAGAGGGCGCAGTCAGTTCTCTGTCTGGCTTCTTGAACCAGCAAGATATTATCTTGTCAGATAGGCAGATAGGGTTTGCTACAGCATTCTAAAGACAAAAATGGACAAGAGGAAGTTACTCACCTTGTGCAGTAACGATGGTTCTTCGAGATGTGTCTCCCAAGGTTGGTCCACTATAGGTGTACCTGCGCCCCTGCTCCTCTAATCGGAGATTTTAGGTAGCAGTGTCCATTCAACCCACACATGCGCCCTCCCTCCCTTGTGGTCTGCCTAGAGGCTATCTAGTACTGCGCAGGCGAACCCCCCTCATGTCCTTCTCTACCGCAAATCCCCTTATGGAGAACGCTAGAGGGAAGGAAGGCGGGTTGTGGAGCACCAACAAGGGGACACATCTCAAAGAACCATTGTTACTGCACAAAGTGAGTAACTACCTCTTCTTCTTCAAGTAGTGCCCCTATGGGTGCTCCACTGCAGGTGACTTTACAGCAGTATCCCCCATGGAGGGCCAAGGCTTCGGAGTGGCGTCTGTTACTACAGAGAGTACTGTGGAGTCGAAGATGGAATCAGAGGCCTAATCTCCAGTGATAGCGTAATATTCTGCGAAAGCGTGGGCAGAGGCCCAAGTCGCTGCTCTACAGATTTCCGAGATAGGGACATCCTTAAGGAATGCGACCAGCGTAGAAATTAACCTCGCAGAATGCGTATGGATTAAGGACGCAGGCAACAGGGTGAGCCCTTGATAACAGTAATTAATGCAACTCGAGACCCATTTGGATAGTCTTTGAGTCAATACTAATGATGCAGATAAGGAAGGAACAACTGCTCGCTCTGTTCGAGGCCAAAGACAGTTGAGAAGGAACTGAGGGGGGTTCGCCCGCACAGTGTTAGACAGGCTTGAGGCAGACCATGAGGGAGTCAGAACACATGTATGGGCTGAATATACACTGCTACCTAAAATCGCCGATTTGAGGCGCAGGGGCGCAGATACACCTACAGTGGAGCACTCGTAGGGACACTACTCGAAGAACAACTTGCATTTGTCCTTGGAATAGTATCTCAGCTGTAGTCATCTTGTGTTCAGTAAACCTTTTACCTGTTGTTTTGTACCGTACGATGTGAACTTTCTCCAGTACAGGCAAAATCTAATTTTGTTAGGTCTGATCCCCTCCAAGCTTCCAAATGAAACCCTAAATGGCCTGTTTCATACATCTATGTTATTTTATTTCCCTCCCAAAAAAGGCTAGCAGTTGTAGAGTTGTAATCTTGTGTGTCACTGACAGATGGGATCTGTCCCCTGGGCCGTGTAATGCTCTTCCTGCTAAGCCGACACTTCCAGAGACATTCTAGACACTCATAGGTGAAGCCTGTCACTCCAGCTGTATTTTACTCATTTACAAGCACTGTGGTTTTCCTTAGCACTGGGGTTCAGCCATTCAGAGTTTCTTGACCTGACTGGCACCTGTCCACACAAATTTCCTTTTGAGATTTTATGTGCCTACATCCCAACCCACCCTCCACTCATTTTTGAGGGGCACTGAACTGGTTTACACCAGCGCTGTATGTGCAGATTTGCATTCTCTTTGAAGATTCCTTAGGTGTCTAAAATTCTGTGACCTTCCCTATCTAATGAGCACCAATCTCTGGTCCCAAAGCACTTGGGTGTACAGGGGGCTCTTGGGTAGTCTGTCTTACCCAAATGCAGGAGCTCACTCCCTTCTTCCACCCACCCCAAGCTACTTGAGGTACCAGAAAACAGCATTGCCCCCAAAAAGACCTCTGGCTGAAACTGGAAGATAAATCTGTGAGTGTGGGTGGGTGGATGTCCATGCTATGCTTTTAGGTGAGGGAGTGAGGACTAGCAGGAAGTAAACAAACTTATCTGATCTCACAGGTGTCTTTCTAGACTGCATCTAAAACACAGAAAGGAAGAGGAACTGCAGAGTGAGAAAGTGTGTGTGTGACATAGAGAGAGACAGAGAGATGGAGAGGCTCTAAGGTGCAGGAGAGGAAGAAGAATCATGCATCAGGAAAAGGAGGAGGAGGAAATATAGGGAAAGGGATGGCAGGTGAACACCATGAGAGAAGGGCCAGGGAGATGAAGAAGGATGTGAAGAGGAAGAGAGAGAGAGGTATAAGGAGGGAGCCGGGGGAAAGAGCAGGCATTATTAATTAGTAGTAGTAGTAGTAGTAGTAGTATTTTAATGCCTAGAAGCCTTAGTCATGGATCCAGGCTCCATTTCACTAGGCGCTATCCAAACACAGAACAACATAGTGCCTGCCCCAAAGAGCTTGCATGAAAAGGAAAACAGAATAGAGGCACAGTGGAAAAAATAGAGGGATGAGGAAAAAGAGTGTGAAAGATGTCCTCAGCCAGTATTCAGGGCAACTAATGGCCCAGATGCGGTCAGTAACTCACCAGTAAGTTGTCACAGATGCCATTTGCTATTTTTGCCAGTGTATTTGCATCAAGAGGAGCCACTAGCATCAGGTCGGCCCAGCGCCTCAGGTCGATGTGGAGGACTGGGTCCGTACGCCCTTTCCACAGCTGCAGACAACAAAAGAGGCTGGATCACTGAACCCTCCTGAGACACTAACTCATACACAGAGCGCTTGGCACTGTACCAACCCCACATGCATAAATGCCATGTCAAACCACGGGGAAAGAGTAACATCCACACGGAGCAAGGCCCAATCACAATGGGGCTCTGAGACAGCAGTGCTGCTGCTGCTTCATATTTAACCCTTCTCTTGCTTCTCTCTTCCTATAGTTACTATTTATATTGTGGTAGCACCTAGAAACTCCAATCAAAGATCAGACCCCCATTGTGCTAGGCACTGTACAGACAAACATCAAGGAAATAGACTCTGCTTCAGAGAGCACTCAATCTACATGTCAGACATCTACATCACCCTGCATGCCAGCACAGGCTTCCCCATCCCATTCACCACAGGGCATCTGTGAATCTCAGGAACAGTTAGAAAAGCTTCCTGAAAATTTTACCCTGGTGACTACGCTGCATTGAACAACCCCAGTCAAAACCCCATAGAATAGACTAGATGAGGCCAGCTAGGCCTTTCTCGCTCCATCCTTTGTAACTCTGATCATTCTGGTTTACCCAGAAGGTTTATGCTGCCCTGGAAATTCTCTTTGTGACAGACATGGTGATTTCCTGCAATATCCTGGGCAAACCTTGCTGAATTAAGTTAAACCTTATTGAATTAAGTTTAAGTATCTTTGGAGCCCACTGTATTAAAAACACAAAATGTATGTATTATTGTGGGATTCACTAGGGTGAAGACTTGTAAACCTTGGGAAGTGTTGTGAACTTCAAAGGACTATTTTAAACAAAAAAAGTTAGGTGGGGTTCCTAGGAAGTATCTGGGGGAAGGTGTATAGGTCACAGTTCAGTGCAACTGCCCCTGTATTCCCCCTCTATGATCGAGCAAAGGAAACCCACTCTCAGGCTTCCAGATCCCCAGCCACCACCTCTCTTGGATGGAGACACATGTCTCTCTCTCTCCTAACCGGGGGTTTTCCAGACTGCACAGCTCTCTTCCTACACTGTGAGTTCCCCAGCAAGTCAGACTGCCTAAGCTAGCCTGCTTTGCCTTTGCCTCAGAGGCAATAAACAGTGTAACTGCCGATAGGTATAAATTACAAAACAGCTTGTCCTAAGCAAGCACATTTATTCTTAAGGTGAAAGCACTACAGAGAAAACATATTAAAAAAGTAAAAGAAACTACACGTGTGGCATACTAATCTGCTTACCGGAGATCACCTCAATTCCAGCAAGGGCTCTGACACGTGATTGGTCCTTCAAACTCCACCATGGGGGTTTTCTGTGGTCACAAGTTGTGACGCAGTAGGGAGCGGGGCGGACTGACTCAGGAATGTCGTCTAGTTTAACTGGGACTGTCTGTATTGGGGATGGGATCGCAGGGGATGATTTTACTTGAGGGTTACCTGAGCTTGTAACCTGAGCCAGGAGGGGGGTGGTGCCATGTGACACCTTTACCCAAGAAACTGGACAAAGGGAGGGGAGGAGCTGGGGGAAGGGGCAGAGAGACGGCTAGAGGGGGTTTTTGCTTTCAGTTTTGGGCTGGGTGGTGAAATGCAGGGAACCCCAAAGCTGGGGTCTAAGCTCCCTAAACCCCACCCCCAGAAGGACTTGACTGAGGGGTCCTGGTTGTACCTACAAGCTCTGCTTGGGACTGTGTTCCTGTCATCTAATAAACCTTCTGTTTTATTGGCTGGCTGAGAGTCACGGTGAATCGCAGGAAGAGGGGTGCAGGGCCCTGACTTCCCCACACTCCGTGACTCAAGTTCATATCAACTGTTAGCTCAGAACAAGCACACCCTGAATCCGAGAGTCACCCCTTTACACAGCTTGGGTCTTTGATCTGCAGAGACCATGAATACCTAAGTAGCCAGACAATGGTCCCCTCCTCGGGATGAAGCTTCAAAAGCCTGGGTCTCTATACAGCTGGAAGTGGTCATTTGCATTTACCAATCTGCAAGTATTTTCTAGAACCCCAGTTATATTTGTTTGTCTGGAACATTGCTTAAAATATTCCTCTGAAGCTCATGACACTTCCCAAGGTTTACACTGGCCATGTCTCCCCCAGAAGAAGTTACATACAATCCCACAATAACACATAAACTTCACATTTTAAATACAATAGACTGTAAACATACTTAAACTTAATTCAAAAAGGTTTAACTTAATCCAATCAGGTTTGTCCTGGATATTGCAGGAAATTGCTATATCTGTCACTCTGACCTCGATGGAGCATCTGAGCGGGTAAAATGTCAAGAGAAGCAGCAAATGAGATGAGATGTATTACCTCCAGAGGCCAGGCACAACCACAGGCCAGTGAGAGGTGTGCATCAGGGCCACAAATTGCTCACTCTATGAGTCACACACAACCACAACAGAGAGGCAGCATCCGGAATAACTAGTGCTCCCCACCCTTCCCAAAGTAGGGCTCTTCACTCACTTTTTAGTTTTTAAGTACATTAAAGAGTCTCGCCTTCTTTTTAAAATAACTTTTTGTATTTAACTCTTCTGGAGCCAGGTATAATGCAAGCAGGAGCTACGCAGGCCCCTCTCAGACCTGGTCTACACTACGATTGTAGGTCGAATTTAGCAGCGTTACCTCGATTTAAGCCTGGACCCGTCCACATGACGAAGCCCTTTTTTTCGACTTAAAGGGCTCTTTAAATCGATTTCTTTACTCCACCTCCGAGGGGATTAGTGCTGAAATTGGCCTTGCCGAGTCGATTTTGGGGTAGTGTGGACACAATTCGACGGTATTGGCCTCCGGGAGCTATCCCAGAGTGCTCCATTGTGACCGCTCTGGACAGCGCTCTCAACTCAGATGCACTGGCCAGGTAGACAGGAAAAGGCCCACGAACTTTTGAATCTAATTTCCTGTTTGGCCAGCATGGCAAGGTGCAGGTGAGTGCAGATCTCATCAGCAGAGGTGACCATGATGGAGTCCCAGGATTGCAAAAGAGCTCCAGCATGGACCGAACAGGAGGTACAGGATCTGCTCACAATATGGGGAGACGAATCCGTGCTAGCTGAACTCCATTGCATTAAACAAAATGCCAAAACATTAGAAAAAGTCTCAAAGGGCATGAAGGACAGAGGCCATAACAGGGACGCACAGCAGTGCCGCATGAAAATTAAGGAGCTAAGGCAAGCCTACCACAAAGCCAGAGAGGCAAACGGAAGGTCTGGGGCAGAGCCGCAGACATGCTGCTTCTACGCTGAGCTGCATGCCATGCTAGGGGGTGCAGCCACCACTACCCCAACCCTGTGCTTTGACTCCATCAATGGAGAATCACGCAACATGGAAGCGGGTTTTGGGGACGAGGAAGATGATGATGAAGACATTGAAGATAGTTCACAGCAAGGAAGCGGAGAAACCAGTTTCCCCAACAGCCAGGATACGTTTTTCACCCTGGACCTGGAGCCAGTAACCCCCGAACCCACCCAAGGCGTGCTCCCGGACCCTGAGGGCAGACAAGGGACCTCTGGTGAGTGTACCTTGGTAAATATTATACATGGTTAAAAAGCAAGCGTGTTTAATGATTAATTTGCCCTGGCATTCGTGGCCAGTACAGCTACTGGAAAAGTCTGTTAACATGTCTGGGGATGGAGAGGAAATCCTCCAGGGACATCTCCAGAAAGCTCTCCTGGATGTACTCCCAAAGCCTTTGCAAAAGGTTTCTGGGCAGTGCAGCCTTATTCCGTCAGCCATGGTAGGACACTTTACCACGCCAGGCCAGTAGCACATAGTCTGGAATCATTGCATAACAAAGCATGGCAGCATATGGTCCCGGTGTTTGCTGGCGTTCAGACAACATCCATTCCTTATCTCTCTGTGTTATCCTCAGGAGAGTGATATCATTCATGGTCACCTGGTTGAAATAGGGTGCTTTTATTAAGGGGACATTCAGAGGTGCCTGTTCCTGCTCGGCTGTTTGGCTGTGTGGCTGAACAGAAATGTTCCCCGCTGTTAGCCACGCGGTGGGGGGAGGGGTGAAGTGATCATCCCAGAGAATTGCATGTGTGTGTGTGGGGGGGGGGGGGGGTAATTTGGGTTTGTGCTGCACGCTAACCCACAAACCGCAGTCCCTCCTTTTAAATTGCAAACCCATTTTAAATGGCCAACCCAACGGCCGCTTGGTATGGGAAATGAGGGCGCTGCTGTTTTAAACCATTCCCACATGTTATGAAGGTTAAAGAAGCCAAAAGACTGTGGCTTACCATGGCTGCCTGCAAGCCGAATTCTGTTGCCTGGCACTGCGTGAGTGATCTCTCACACAAAACCAGCAGGCCCTCAATATAAATAAGAGGCAAAATGCGACCTTGTAACAAAAGCACACGTGCTGTGTAATGTGAACAGCAAGATTTAACGGGAAAGAGTGTTCCTATTGTTATCTAAAATGTATCTTTTTAACTACCAATCTCCCTTTTCCCCCACCAGCTGCAAATGTTTCTCCTTCACAGAGGCTAGCGAAGATTAGAAGGCGAAAAAACGCACTCGGGATGAGATGTTCTCGGAACTCCAGATGTCCTCCCACGCTGACAGAGCACAGCAGAATGCGTGGAGGCAGACAATGTCAGAGTGCAGGAAAGCACAATATGAACGCGAGGAGAGGTGGCGGGATGAATGGCGGGCTGAAGAGAGTAAGTGGCGGGCTGAAGAGAGTAAGTGGCGTCAGCTTGCTGACAGAAGGCAAGAGTCAATGCTCCGGCTGCTGGAGCATCAAACTGATATGCTCCAGCACATGGTTGAGCTGCAGGAAAGGCAGCAGGAGCACAGACCGCCACTACAACCCCTGTGTAACCAACAGCCCTCCTCCCCAAGTTCCATAGCCTCCTCACCCAGACGCCCAAGAACGCGGTGGGGGGGCCTTCGGCCACCCAGCCACTCCACCCCAGAGGATTGCCCAAGCAACAGAAGGCTGGCCTTCAATAAGTTTTAAAGTTTTAAAGTGCAGTGCGTCCTTGTCCTTCCCTCCTTCCCCACCCCTCCTGGGCTACCTTGGCAGTTATCCCCCTATTTGTGTGATGAATTAATAAAGAATGCATGAATGTGAAGTAACAATGATTTTATTGCCTCTGCAAGCGGTGATCGAAGGGGGGGGGGGAGGGTGTCCAGCTTACAGAGTGAACCGGGGAGAGGAGGGGGTTCATCAAGGAGAAACAAACAGAACTTTCACACCCTAGCCTGGCCAGTCATGAAACTGGTTTTCAAAGCTTCTCTGATGCGCACCGCGCCCTGCTGTGCTCTTCTAACCGCCCTGGTGTCTGGCTGCGCGTAATCAGCGGACAAGCGATTTGCCTAAACCTCCCATCCCGCCATAAATGTCTCCCCCTTACTCTCACAGATATTGTGGAGCGCACAGCAAGCAGTAATAACAATGGGAATATTGGTTTCGCTGAGGTCTATCCGAGTCAGTAAACTGCGCCAGCGCGCTTTTAAACGTCCAAATGCACATTCTACCACCATTCTGCACTTGCTCAGCCTATAGTTGAACAGGTCCTGACTACTGTCCAGGCTGCCTGTGTATGGCTTCATGAGCCATGGCATTAAGAGGTAGGCTGGGTCCCCAAGGATAACTATAGGCATTTCAATATCCCCAACGGTTATTTTCTGGTCTGGGAAGAAAGTTCCTTCCTCCAGCTTTTGAAACAGACCAGAGTTCCTGAAGACGCGAGCGTCATGTACCTTTCCCGGCAATCCCACATTGATGTTGGTGAAACATCCCTTGTGATCCACCAGTGCTTGCAGCACCATTGAAAAGTACCCCTTTCGGTTTATGTACTCGCTGGCTTGGTGCTCCGGTGCCAAGATAGGGATATGGGTTCCGTCTATCGCCCCACCACAGTTAGGGAATCCCATTGCAGCAAAGCCATCCACTATGGCCTGCACATTTCCCAGAGTCACTACCTTTGATATCAGCAGGTCTTTGATTGCGTTGGCTACTTGGATCACAGCAGCCCCCACAGTAGATTTGCCCACTCCAAACTGATGCCCGACTGACCAGTAGCTGTGTGGCGTTGCAAGCTTCCACAGGGCTATCGCCACTTGCTTCTCAACTGTGAGGGCTGCTCTCATCTTGGTATTCTGGCGCTTCAGGGCAGGGGAAAGCAAGTCACAAAGTTCCATGAAAGTGCCCTTACGCATGCGAAAGTTTTGCAGCCACTGGGAATCATCCCAGACCTGCAACACTAGGCGGTCCCACCAGTCTGTGTTTGTTTCCCGGGCCCAGAATCGGCGTTCCACAGCATGAACCTGCCCCATTAACACCATGATGTGCACATTGCCAGGGCCCGTAGTTTGTGAGAAGTCTATGTCCATGTCTATTGCCTCATCACTTTCGTCACCGTGCTGCCGTCGCCTCCTCGCCTGGTTTTGCTTTGGCAGGTTCTGGTTCTGCATATACTCCAGGATAATGCGCGTGTTGGTTATAGTGCTCATAATTGCCGCAGTGATCTGAGCGGGCTCAATGATCCCAGTGCTATGGCGTCTGGGCTGAAAAAAGGCGTGAAACGATTGTCTGCTGTTGCTTTCACGGAGGGAGGGAGTGGGGGCCTGACGACATGTATCCAGAATCACCCGCAACACTGTTTTTAGGCATTGGGATGTCAACCCAGAATTCCAATGGGCGGCGGAGACTGCAGGAACTGTGGGATAGCTACCCACAGTGCAATGCTCCAGAAGTCGACGCTAGCCTCGGTACTGTGGACGCAGTCCGCCAACTTAATGCACACTTAGAGCATTTTGTGTGGGGACACACACAATCGACTTTATAAAAACGATTTCTAAACAACCGACTTCTATAAATTCGACCTAATTTCGTAGTGTAGACATACCCTCACACAGCTCTGTCAATGCACCTTGTCGTGGTCAAAGACCCCCACGCAGTCATTTTAGTTCAAAGACTCATAGCCTGAGGCCAGTTTATTGACATACAAACCAGTGCGCACTGGGGTGTGGTCCGGAGACCAACACACCTAGCGACAGCTCACAAGCTGCTTTTATTCCATTAAACCACAAGCAGGGTACAAACAATACGTCATGAGTTAAGAAATTGGGGACCAATTATAAGCTGGGCATGGGGTGAACACGAGCTCGGGGGCAAATCACAGGCTGGGTTTGGGGTGATCACGAGCTAGGGTGTTGGGGTTGGGGTCAGTCCTCTCACCCCCCTCCCTACCCTCTGACCTAATTTCCGAGGAGTGGGTGTTTGTTTGGGTAGAAGGGCGCTTGGTGGTTTCCGCAGGGGTGGTGCTCGGCCCCAGCTTGAGTACATTTCTCAAGACTCGGACTATGTCATTTTCCGGGGGATTTCAGTAAAGGCTTAAGGGGGGGGCTAGTTTGCAGATAGCTGGAATCACGGAGTAGGTCACAGATCATGCAAAGGAGAAATTGCATGAGTCAGTTTGCATTTAGCTAAAGTTACCTATTGCTTCACACAAGCGGTTATTATATTTCATTAGCCATGAACATATTTCACCAGTGCTGCTGGGGGGGGGGTCATTCCCTCCTCTGTTGTTGCTTTTGACTGGGCATAGCCTCACAAACTGATTTGAGCAGTTTGGTTCAGGCTTTTAGGCCTACCCCATTACCCACGAAAGTCCTCAGTATGGCAGATTTCTAGGGGAGATGTTTCAGGGTCTTCAGGCCCAGGATCTTGGTTATCGGAAAGAAGGCCACCCTGCTCTATTTCCCCACAACCTCAATCCTGACCTGCAACACCCCTTGCCCAGCTCTGCCAATGTATCTTAATCCTCATCTGCAGCATTCCCTGGTATTTCAGTACTGCAAGCCCATACGGCACAGCCAATGCACCTCAATTCTGACCAGCAGCCCCCCTGCTATTCCAGACCTGGTCCCCAACAGAGCTCTGCCAATGCACCACAATGATCTCTGAAATGACTGGAAAGCTTTCTGTTCATTCCCACTAACATGCCTTTCTATGAAGGAAAGCAACATATGCTTGTGGGTGCAAAAACAGAGGACTGCTCACATGGTGATGAGCAGGTCGTCTTGTACTCATTCAGGGTATGTCTACACTACGAAATTAGGTGGAATTTATAGAAGTCGATTTTTTAGGAAGTGATTTTATACAGTCGATTGTGTGTGTCCCCACTAAGCGCATTAAGTCTGCAGAGTGCGTCCACAGTACCGAGGCTAGCGTCGACTTTCGGAGCGTTGCACTGTGCGTAGCTATCCCACAGTTCCCGCAGTCTCCGCCACCCATTGGAATTCTGGGTTGAGCTCCCACTGCCTGATGGGGCAAAAACATTGTCGCGGGTGGTTTTGGGTACATGTCGTCAGTCGCCCCTCCCTCCGTGAGAGCAACGGCAGACAATCATTTTGCACCTTTTTTCCATGCAGACGACATACCACGGCAAGCGTGCAGCCCGCTCAGCTCAGCCGCCGCTGTTATGTCCTGGGTGCTGCTGGCAGCAGACAGTGCAGTAGGGCTGCAAACCATTGTCACGCTTCCGCTGCCACTCTGCTCTCCTGTTCTGGCAGCAGACAGTACAATAGGGCTGCAAACCATCGTCATCGAACAACCGCTTCCACTGCCACTCTGCTCTCCTGCTCTGGCAGCAGACGGTGCAGTAGAGCTGCAAACCATCGTCATGCTTCCGTTGCCACCCTGCTCTCCTGCAGACGCCATACCACAGCAAGCATGGAGCCCGCTCAGATCACAGCAGCAGTTATGAGCACTGTAAACACCTCACGCATTATCCTGCAGTATGTGCAGAACCAAAATCTGCAAAAGCGGGTGAGGAGACGATGGCAGCGCGGTGACGAGAGTGATGAGGACATGGACACAGACTTCTCTCAAAGCACGGGCCCTGGCAATTTCAACATCATGGTGGTAATGGGGCAAGTTCATGCCATGGAACGCCGATTCTGGGCCTGGGAAACAAGCACAGACTGGTGGGACCGCATAGTGTTGCAGGTCTGGGATGATTCCCAGTGGCTGCGAAACTTTCACATGCGTAAGGGCACTTTCATGGAACTTTGTGACTTGCTTTCCCCTGCCCTGAAGCGCAAGAATACCAAGATGAGAGCAGCCCTCACAGTTCACAAGCGAGTGGCGATAGCCCTCTGGAAGCTTGCAACACCAGACAGCTACCGGTCAGTTGGGAATCAATTTAATAGAATCATAGAAGTGTAGGACTGGAAAGGTCATCGAGTCCAGTCCCCTGCCTTCACAGCAAGACCAAGTACCATCCCTGACAGATTTTTGCCCCAGATCCCTAAATGGCCCCCTTAAGGACTGAACTCACAACCCTGGGTTTAGCAGGCCAATGCTCAAACCACTGAGCTATCCCTTGCTGAAGGGAAAGCGCTGTTGTGTGTTCACACTGTCAGCTGCCTGCGCAATAGCGTGTTCACACTTGTGGCACTTGCAGCGGTACTCAGAATGGTGCAGTCTGGGCAGCTATCCCACAGATCACCTCTTCCTCTTCTGCCGCTAAGAGTTGTGGAAAGGCAGAGGGGGGTACCGGGGCATCCTGGGTCCCCTCCCAATGCCCCGGGATGCATTGCTTTGCATCCCAGCAATCCCTGTGCTTCCGTCTGCATTTGGCGCCATCTTTCAACGGTTTGTGTACTGCGCGCTCTGCCTCTTCGGTCTGCAGGAATGGATCCCGCACTGTTGACCAATATGCTGCTCGCTCTCACTAACACATCACGAGTGGCAGTGGAGTTATTCCTTAAACTACAAAGGCAAGATGACATTGATCTCGCCACGCGTAGTAGCTACAACATGAGATTGCTTGTTTCCTGAGCCCAAAAGCGGCGTTCCACTGTGGTCAGCACACATCCATGAATGCCACAAGCACTGAGTGGTGGGATCACATTGTGATGCACGTCTGGGATGACAAGCAGTGGCTGCAGAACTTTCGGATGAGGAAAGCCACATTCATGGGACTGTGTGATGAGCTCGCCCCAGCCCTGCGGTGCAAGGACACGAGAACGAGAGCTGCCCTATCATTGGAGAAGTGCGTGGCAATTGCACTGTGGAAGCTGGCTACTCCAAACTGCTACCGATTGGTTGCTAACCAGTTTGGACTGGGAAAGTCGACCGTTGGACTCGTGTTGATGGAAGTGTGCAGAGCCATTAATCACATCCTGCTCTGAAAGACCATGACTCTGGGCAACATGCGTGACAATGTGGATGGCTTTGCAAAAATGGGCTTCCCTAACTGCGGAGGCGTGATAGATGGCGCACATATTCCAATTCTGGCACCAAACCACCTAGCCACCGAATACATTAATTAGAGGGAGTATTTCTCAATGCTTCTCCAGGCACTTGTGGATCACGGTGGGCATTTCATGGACATTAACGCAGGCTGGTCCAGAAAGGTGCATGACACACGAATGTTTCAGAACACTGGCCTGTTGAGGAAACTGCAAGCAGGGACTTTCTTCCCGGACCAGAAGATCACCATAGGGGAAGTCAAAATGCCCATTGTGATCCTGGGAGACCCCGCCTACCCCTCAATGCCGTGGCTTATGAAGCCAGACACAGGGCACCTTGACAGCAACAAGGAGCGGTTCAACAACAGGCTGAGCAAGTGCAGAATGACGGTTGAGTGCGCTTTTGGCTGTCTAAGGGCCTGCTGGCACTGCCTATATGGGAGGCTCGACCTGGCTGATGACAATATTCCTATGCTTATAGCCGTGTGCTGTATGCTCCATATTTGTGAAGGGAAGGGTGAAAGCTTCACTCAGGGATGGACCGCTGAGGCTCAGCGCCTGGAGGCTGAATTTGAACAGCCAGAGATCAGGGCTATTAGAGGGCGCAGTATGGGGCCATAAGGATCAGGGATGCCTTGAGGCAGAAATTTGAAGCTGAAATCCACTAATATTTGTTGCTATGCTCGGGAGTGCAATGCTTGTAATGCTAGGAGGTGATTGTGATTGGTGCTGACGATGCACTATGAAGGTTTAAGAAAACTGCCTGTTGCTTTGCAGGCCTCTGTTTGCTTTCACAATTAATGGAATAAAGATTGCTTTCAAACCAAAACAATTCTTTTATTAAAAAACAATAATTGGAGGAGAAAGACTAACAAAAAACACATCAGCACTGTGGGGGATGGGGAAAGGGAGGGTCCCAGGAGGAGGTGGGGTCCCGGGATGGTTAAAGATTTGTGTATGTCCAGGTATCATATGCAACCTTGTCCTTTGGAGTACAGTGCATGGGTACTGTACTTCAGCAGGGCTAAACTGCAGAGGGACGGGTGTTGACTGCAGTGGGTACTGGGAGGCCGCAGGGCTGGACTGTGACAGGGCAGGAGTGGAATGTAGTGAGTACAAACTGGAGCCAGGAGGTTGATAAGAGTGTGTTGGCGGTGTCTGGGGGGCGCATGGGTAAGAGTTTTGCGACAGCGGCTGCAGGGGAGGGCAGGCGCGGAGCTGCTCGGCTTGTAGTGCTAGTAGCGCCTGGAGCGTGTGCGCTTGGCGCTCCATAACTTTTAAAAGCAGCTCCGTGGCTTCGTTCTGGCACACCACGTTCTCCTTTCAGTCCCTCTTCTTGCTGTCCCACCACTCCTTCAATTCTTGTTTTTCGGCCGCAGAGTGCATCGTGACATCATGCAGAAAGTCCTCTTTAGTTCTTCGTGGCCGCTTTCTAATTCTGCGCAGCCGTTCAGCCGGCGATAACAAAGAGGGAGGCTGGGCTCCCGAGGTTATCTCTGTGAAGCCAAAATGCAACACTTTACAGAAGCAGTATTGTTTGCAACACACAGAACACTGATTCAGTGATTTAAAACACAGCCACTATTCACATACCTGTCACTAACTGGCTGACCCCAGGAAAACACACATGAGCCACAAGACCCCCAAAATGGTGAGTAACCACAGAGGCAGGGGAAATCAGTGTTCCAAGACTGTACTGTACACTGGGCACGTGGCTCTTGGGGAGAGCCAGCACTGTGGGGGGGCCTTATAATCATTCCTATCCCCACATTTTCCACAAGCTGTGTTCATTATGGAAGATATCTCGCTGCTGAGGGTGAGCAGGGAATCAAGGGAGGGTCTTCTCCAAGACTGCGGCTTCCACCCTGCCCTTATGCGGCTCGCCAGTGTGCAGCAATAGTCCCACCCCGGTGACGGCAGAGCGGCGCGGAAAAGTTACCCTTAATGAGGCAAGAAACAAAGCAGCTCTGTCAAAGAACCTGCTGCAGCGGATTGCCCCGTATCTCCATGAGAATTTCCTGGAGATCTCTGAGGGAGATTCCTGTGAAGTGCGGGAGTCAATCAACACCCTATTCCGCCACTCAGACAAGGCATGTGGTGGTACGCGCATCATACAGACACAAGCCTGCTTTCAGCAACCCTCCTGCCCACAACAACTCGCTCCAGCAATTCCCAAAATCAAAGCCACTTACCAGGGGCCTCCTCTCCTGTTTGCACTCCACCAAGCTCCAATAGCTGTGACTGGCTAGCCTCCTCCGGGGTAGAGAAGAGCTCCTGGCTGCATGCATCTCTGACCTCCGAATCGTCCTCTGCCTCTGGGTCCCCCCGCCCCACTCCACATCCTCATCCAAGATTTCCTCCTCCTGGCTCGGTCCACTCTCGACTGGCACACAAGCCACCAAAGTATCCACAGTGGCCTTCACAGTGGAGGTGGAGTTGCCACCGAGTATCACGTCCAGCTCTTTGTAGAACCAGCAGCTCATGGGCACAGCACCGGAGTGGTGGTTTGCCTCCCGCGCCTTGTGGTAGGCGTTCCGCAGTCCTTCACTTTGACCCTGCACTGCAATGTGTCCCAGTCATGGCCCCTTTCTATTGTGCATCGTGAAATCTGTCCATAAGTATCATAATTCCTATGGCTGGAGCACAGCTGGGACTGGACAGCCTCCTCTCCCCAAATGTTGATGAGGTCCAGCAGCTCAGCATTGCTCCAAGCGGAAGATCGCCTGGTGCATGGAGCAGGCATAGTCACCTGGAAAGATGCGCTAAGACCACTGCGAACATCACCGAGCAAACAGGAAGGGGACTTCCAAAATTCCCAAGGAATTTAAGGGGTGGGGCTCACAGTTGGTCACCTGAGGGCAGGGGAGTAGAGCTCAAACTGATGGCCAGAGAGGCGAGAACAGGCATTGTGGGACACCCCCCGGATGCCAATCGCAGCGCTGTAATCGGCCAGGGTGTCTACACTGGCACCGCAGTGCTGTAGCCTCGCCGCAGAAAGCTCTACGCCTCTCATCGGGGTGGTTTTTTTAAAGCGCTGCAACTGTGCAGTTTCTGCGCACTAAGTGGCTTGGCAGTGTGTACACCTCGGGAGTTACACCGCAGAAAGCTGCTTTACTGCGCAGAAACTTGCCAGTGTAGACAAGGCCTTGGTTTAACATCTCCTCTAAAGTACTGTACCTTTGATAAAACACCCCTCTCTCACACTGCTGCACTAACTCACTACGGTTAGTTCTACACCGCAGCTGGGTGCAAGCCTCCCAGCACGGGTAGACAGACTCACACTAGCGAGACTTGAGCTAGCATGCTAAGAATAGCTGCGTGGATGTTGCAGCTCTGACAGAGACTCAGGCTAGACGCTCCAGCTCAAACACACCCAACCCCTAGACTTGAGCTTGGATGGCTAGCCCAAGCCTCTGCAGGAGCTGCCACATCCACACAGCTATTATTAGCGTGCTACCTTGAGCCCCACTAGCATGAGTTTGTCTAACCGGGCTGGAAAGCTAACTCCCAGCTGCAGTGTAGACACCTCAGAAGAGTCCAGGTCCTGAAATGGGACTTCCGTCCACATTATCTGACTTGACCCTTCTCTAGCAGCTTCTATCTGAAGATGTCTCAGAGCACCTTGCAAACGTTAATGAACTAAGGACATGTCTATACTGGAAAGTTTTGCACCGTTGTCACAACAAACACCTAATGTAGACACAGGGCACTGGTGTCAAAAGTGACACGCACCAGTTCAGATTATGCTAGTGCAAGCCGCATTTTAGATTGGTGCAAGACACCTACATCACTAGGGTTTGCACCAGTGCAACTACATTGGTACGGCTACATAGTACAAACAACCTCAGTGTAGAAAATTGCATGTGGGATATAGGAAAGCATTTTACAGACGGAGAAACTGAGGCACTGTAGTGAGGTGTGGTGGCCTCCCACAGACCCAGAGGGGGAGGAGCCCCTCACTGAGCCCTAGTGGGCGGAACCAAGGCATGCTCACCCCTCCCGCCAGAAGTCAGTGGGCAGGACAGGAAGTATAAAAGGTGGGTCTGGGCACTCAGTTGGGCTGCAGCCACCAGAGGAGCCAGATGCCTCTTGCTTGCTCCCAAACTGGGAGACTGCTGCAGGCCCATGGGGAGCGGAGGACTGGCCAGAGCCGCATGCTGACCAGACTACACCACAGAGGAGTTGCCAGGACTACTGCAGGCCTTCTACCCTGACGATCTGGACAATCCTCTACAGACCCAAGTACACCCCGAGGAGGAGTTAGGAAGTGGCCCTGGGACAGCCGGTTCGTTGTTGCCATAGACCCAGTCAGCGTGTTGTGGTCAGGATCCCAGCTGACCCAGTGGCAGCCCCCTCTGCCACTGTTAGGGCCCTGGGCTGGGATGCAGTGGAGTGGGTGGGCCTGCGTCCCCCCTGCCATCCCAGCCCCTGGGGTGGCAGTCTCCCCCTCTCTAGGCTAAGAGGCCAGTGCTTGTCAGGCATCCGCCGGAGCTAGGATGCCCGAACCCCTTGCTGCTTGACCCTGAAACAGAAGCCCAAGCTATAGACTCTCATTGCCCCGCCCTGACTGAGCCAAACCTGAGCCATTCTTTTTGGGTGACAGATCTGAGGAACTGTCCCAAATTGAGGGAGGTTTTAGAACAAATTGATAAACTAAACAGTAGTAAGTCTCCAGGACCTGATGGTATTCCCCCAAGAGTTCTGAAGGAACTCAAATGTGAAACTGCAGGACTACTAACTGTCATCTGTAACTTATCATTTAAATCAGCTTCTGTACCAAATGACTGGAGGATAGCTAATGTGATGCCAATTTTTAAAAAGGGCTCCAGAGGTGACCCTGGCAACTACAGGCCAGTAAGCCTCACTTCAGTACCGGGCAAATTGGTTGAAACTATCTTAAAGAACAAAAGTGTCAGACACATAGATGAACATAATTTGTTGGGAAATAGTCAAATGTTTTTTGTAAAGGAAATCATGCCTCACCAATCTATTAGAAATCTCTGAGGGGGTCAAAAAGTATGCGGACAATGGAGATCCAGTGGATATAGTGTATTTACATTTTCAGAAAGTCTTTGACAAGGTGCCTTACTTATTTTAAGCAAAATAAGCAGTCATGGGATAAGAGGGAAGGTTCTCTCATGGATTGGTAACTGGTTAAAAGATAGGAAACAAAGGGTAGGAATAAATGGTCAGTTTTCAGAATGGAGAGAGATAAATAGGGGTGTCCCCCAGGGATCCGTACTGGGCCCAGTCGCATTTAACATAGTCATAAACGATCTGGAAAAAGGGGCAAACAGTGAGGTGGCAAAATTTGCAAACGGTACAAAACTACTCAAGATAGTTAAGTCCCAGGCAGACAGCGAAGAGCTACAAAAGGATCTCACAAAACTGGGTGACTGGACAACAAAATGGCAGATGAAATTTAATGTTGATAAATGCAAAGTAATGCAAATTGGAAAACATAATCCTAATTATACATATACAATGATGGGGTCTAAATTAGCTGTTACCACTCAAGAAAGAGACCTTGGAGTCATTGTGGATAGTTCTCTGAAATCATCCACTCAATGTGAAGCGGCAGTCAAAAAAGCAAACAGAATGTTGGGAATCATCAAGAAAGGGATAGATAATAAAACAGAAAATATCAAATTCACTCTATATAAATCCATGCTACATCCACACCTTGAATACTGCATGCAGATGTGGTCGCCCCATCTCAAAAAAGATATACTGGAATTGGAAAAGGTTCAGAAAAGGGCAACAAAAATTATTAGGGGTATAGAACGGCTTCCGTATGAAGAGAGATTAATGAGACTGGGACTTTTCAGCTTGGAAAAGAGGCGACTAAGGGGGGATATGATAGGGGTCTATAAAATCACGAGCAATATAGATAAAGTAAATAAGGAAGTGTTATTTACTCCTCCTCATAATACAAGAACAAGGGGCCACCAAATGAAATAGGTAGCAGGTTTAAAACAAAACACAAGAAAGTATTTTTTCACGCAACGTACTGTCAACCTCTGGAACTCCTTGCCAGAGGGTGTTATGAAGGCCAATACCATAACAAGGTTCAAAAGGGAGCTAGATAGATTCATGAAAGATAGGTCCATCAATGGCTATTAGCCAGGATGGGCAGAAATGGTGTCCCTAGCCTCTGTTTGCCAGAAGCTGGGATTGGGTGACAGGGGATGGATCACTTGATGATAACTTGTCTATTCATTCCCTTTGGGGAACCTGCCATTGGCCATTGTCAGAGGACAGGATACTGGGCTTGATGGACCTTTGGTCTGACCCAGTATGGCCGTTCTTATGTTCTTATGATTAAGGGCCTGGCCTCCCTACCTGTGTTTCGTTGCTGGGCCCTTACCACAGGCCTGAGCTATAGACTCGAGCGGTAGACTGTTGTCACCCCGCTAATGCCCCACGGTAGGCGACGAACAGACATGTGGTGAGGCAGAGTGGCCTCCCACGGACCCGGATGGGGAGGATCCCCCGCCGCTAAACCACCACAGGCACAGAGAGGTAAAGTGACTCACCCAAGGTCACAAGAATGTGTCAGTGGCAGAGCCAGGAATAGAACCCAGGTCTCCGTCTCACAGCCCTAATCATAAGATGATAAAGAATAGGACAGAGCAACTCATTCATGCAGCATAAACTGCTGCCTCCAGCTGCCAGAAATATAATTTGGAACTATTTTTCACCACACAGGCCATCTGTTTTGATTGGCTGGATTTCATGTTATGATCCAGGATTAAGAAGAAAGGCTGTTCAGTGCCATAGTCTCCAATCAGGAATCCTAACTAGTATTAAATTACAAGAGGAAAATGAATGGGAGGGACCCATCCAAAACAGCAAAACACTAAAGTTGTGAATGAGATAGAACTCCGCAATGAAACTGGGCACAGATGAACTTTTTCTCCTGGTGCCCAGGCATCGGATTTGAGGCTGGGAATCTAGAACTTCTATTACAGTCCATATGATGTATAATAAGCCTGGGAAATTCAGTGGTGCCGGAGGTTATTGAGTCATATGCTGAAGGTAGATTTTAAACAGGGCTGGATAATTTTATGACTATTAATAATGTCTGTAGATTTGCAAGCTAAGATAATGATAGGGGTAATCAAGCTGCTGCCCTCTAAGTTGGGCAAGGCATAATGATTGCATAACATCTGCACCCACAGCTCTTTAGTGGCTTCCTACTCACTTCCGGCTGCTATTCAGGGAGATGGGGATAGCTCTTAAGTCCTGAGTGGTCAGAGACCACCTCTTACCCTACACTCCCTCCCTCGTCCATCTGGGTGTCATGTGGTTCTCTGGCATAGTGAGGGCAACCTTTGTTTTAATACTTGGTTTCTAGTGTAGTTGAGACCATATAATTTGGGAACTGTGCTACAGTCCTAGGTCATCACAAACAAAAAATGTGACAACATACAGATGTTCCCTAACCATGCCAGAAAATTGCACTGGCACAATTCGACCTATAGTGTAGAGCAGGGGTAGGCAACCTTTCAGAAGTGGTGTGCTGAGTCTTCATTTATTCACTTTAATTTAAGGTTTTGCATGCCGATAATAGATTTTAACGTTTTTTTAGAAGGGGTCTCTCTCTAAGTGTATATTATATAACTAAACCATTGTTGTATGTAAAGTAAACAAGGTTTTCAAAAGGTTTAAGAAGCTTCATTTAAAATTAAATTAAAATGCTGATCTTACGCCGCCAGCCTGCTCAGCCCACTGGGTGGGGGTTTCAGGTCAGAGGGCTGGGTGTTGGGGGGGGGACTCGAGGTCAGGGCAGAAGGCTGGGTGTGGGGGGGTTCAGGGCAGAGGGCTGGGTGTGGGGGGGGGACTCGAGGTCAGGGCAAAGGGCTGGGGTGTGTGTGGAGGTGCAGGGCACAAGGCTGGGTGGGGGGGGTTCAGGGCAGAGGCCTGGGTGTGTGTGTGGGGGGACGGGACTCGAGGTCAGGGCAGAGGGCTGGGGTGTGGGGGGGTTCAGGGCAGAGGGCTGGTGTTGGGGGGGACTTGAGGTCAGGGCAGAGGGCTGGGGTGTGTGGAGGTGCAGGGCACAAAGCTGGGTGTGGGGGGGGTTCAGGGCAGAGGGCCGGGGTGTGTGTGGAGGTGCAGGGCAGAAGGCTGGGTATTGGGGGGGGACTCGAGGTCAGGGGAGATGGCTGCGGGGGGTGTGGAGGTGAAGGGCAGAAGGCTGGGTATGTGTTGGGGTGGGGAGGTGCAGGGCAGAAGGCTGGGGTGCTCGGCTCGTGGGGGTGCTCCCAGCCCCCTGCCCTGAGCAGCTCATGGCAGGGGGCTGGGAGGGATATGACCTGTTCCACCCCCTTCCCCCAGGCCTGTCCCTACCTCTCTCTGCCTGCTCTACGGAGCAGCGAGCACGCTGCGCTCGGCTCTGCTCCTCTGGGAGGAGGAGGGGCCGGGAATGCACCACGTTGTGCAAAGAAGCAGGGGAGGGGGGAAGCTTGGCTGCCGCAGGACCAAGCTTCTGCCTCCTGCCCCCGCAGGGGAGAGCGGTGGGCGGGGGGGCTGAGTGGGGCGGGGGGCCGGGACCCCCTCCCCACCGCTCTCCCCTGCGGGGGCAGGAGGCAGAAACTTGATCCTGCGGCAGCCAAGCTTCCCTCCTCCCTTGCTTCTTCGCACAACGTGGTGCATTCCGGCCCCTCCGCCCCTCCTCCTCCTCCTCTCAGTGGCAGCAGCGTGCCACTCAGAATCGGCTCGCGTGCCGTCTTTGGCACGCGTGCTGTAGGTTGCCGACCCCTGGTGTAGAGGGAGTGTGCCTGAGAGACCCAGATACAGGAAGTGACCAGTCCTTACCTAGACCCAGCAGTCTTTGAAGCACATGGGATCCAGTGGTTGGGTCTTCTCACAACATAATGGTGTCTGTCCAGAGAGGGGCTGGGCCAGGTTGTGGCACTACCCATTAACAATCTTTCCTTTCTTCCACACTTAGTATTTCCTGTTTATTTAGACTGTAAGCTCTAGGACAGCGCCTGTCTATTATGTGTTTGTACAGTGCCTACCACAATGAGGCTATGATATTGGTTGGGACCACTAAACACTACTGTAATAATAATAAATACCACCATCACCACCATCCAGAGAAGGCAACATCATATTATTTGCATGTTTTTAATACTTCGTACTTGGATTCAAAGGCTCTGTAAAAGTGAATGAAATCAGTCCATCAGCCTCATGCTGAAAAACTGATCACTTGCAGGGGACCAGGAAGGAATTCTTTGACTACCCCAAATCCAGCATCTGCACAACTGACTAAGTGCATTATGGAGGGAGAGGGTTTTGCCTTGCTCTGAAGTATCCGCTATTGGACATTTCTGGAAGACTAGGTCAACTGAATGAACAAACAAATCCTATATAAAAAGTGAAGCTGGCATGGGAATTAGGTGTCCCCAACAACCACAGAGAATGGATCAGATCGGACAGAAGAGGGATACTGACCTGCCATTCCTCAGTATCACTGTAGAGGGTTACGGGAATCTCCTGGGGGTTGTAGAAATGTTTTGCCCTCTCGGTTGTTACCACACGCACTTTCAGCTAACGAGAGAAAAGGAGGAGGAGAGACAAACAATTACAGTTTATAACATAAAAGCCCTGAGCCAGGCAAGGGAAGGAGGACTTGGGTGGCAAAGAGTTTTATATCAGGCCCTCACACCAAGACTTCACCCTACTATTCATATTTGCATAACCACTTCCAGTCACTGCTGAAAGGTCAGGCACCAACAGGTGCAATGCAAGCCAGATACTCATTTCTGTTTTTCACATGAGCAGGCTGGGCCTTAGTCATTTGGTTCCTAGCATATGCAAATAACCAACCAGCAGTTGGGCCAGTGAAGATGACCAAAACAGACAAAAAAAGAGGCGTGGTTTAGAAAAGAGGGCTGCCAGGAAAAACAAAGCTCCATACAAGATCCTTGTTTGATCATGAGATGTGTATGGAAAGAGGGTGTGAAAGTGTCTGGCTCTGGAAGGCCCTATTAACCAGAGCACCTCATGGCCGTGGACAAGAAGACACCATAAGAAAACCTTTTGTTTCCCAGGGCTATTTCTGTCTGGCAGGATTTTTGTTCATCCGTCTATGTCTAACTACACCTGCTGCATTTGCAATTAAACTCCATGCAAACAGTCTGTCTACCATGCGAGATTATGGGTGTAACTCAATGGTTTTAACTACAAGGAGGCTTTTCTCAAATTCTCCGGCTGTTGTCCTACAACCAATGAGGATGCACACTTACTACCTATTATGGAGTGTGATGCTGGCATACCAGGTACCAGCTCATGCCAAGATCCCCATGCCTCAACTGAATACTTACAAATATATGGTTGAAATCAGTCAGGCTCACCTGTGTGTTAGTATTGTTAAAATAGGTACTAGAATAAGAATGCATTTAGTGTTTAGATTTTATGGAGGGTCCTGTGGCACCTTTAAGACTAACAGAAGTATTGGGAGCATAAGCTTTTGTGGGTAAGAACCTCACTTCTTCAGATTCAGACTAACACGGCTACCCCTCTGATACTAGATTTTATGGAATGCTTGTAAGTTGCTGCATGTATTAATCTCATTTATCATATCTGTATCCCATATCACAAGGTAATATTTGAGTGTTTTCACTGTAACCCTCTGCGTAAATCACCAGACAGGAGAGAGACATTAACTAGTGTAAAGTGCTTATCTCCAACAGAAAGTGGCCAACAAGGAAGGCCCATCAACAGCAGATGGACTAGAGTGGAACATTAAAGAGGACAAAAGACTTTGTTCTTTACTGATGATGGCCAGTATATGCTAGCACTTCCTGCCATTATTTCCACCAGTGGTGGGAGAATTTGAAGAAAACCTTTGTGTAGGCACATCCATAGTAATAGACTTGATTATGGGCTTTCTAAGTGTACTCATCACGCTAGCTGCTATACACTTCTGTTGTCACCAAAAGCTGCTGACCATCTCCAACAGCAGCAGTTGAGGCTTGGGAACAGGTTAACCTATCTCCCAAACACTGACTGTTTTATAGTCTGTTTTATCTTTTCAGTCTGTTTTATCTTCGGCCTTGGCTACACTGGCAATTCACAGCGCTGCACTTGCTGCGCTCAGGGGTGTGAAAAAACACCCCCCCTGAGCGCAGCGCTGTAAAGCGCAAGTGTAATCAGCGCCTGCAGCGCTGCACGCTCCCTCGCAGCGCTGCAAGCTATTCCCCTCGGAGAGGTGGAGTACTTGCAGCGCTGCGAGAGAGCTCTCGCAGCGCTGGCGGCGCGACTACACTTGCGCTTCACAGCGCTGCCGCGGCAGCGCTGTGAATCCGCGAGTGTAGCCAAGGCCTTCCTAGCAATGACAATTCTAGGTTCATCTTTCTCCACCCTTGTTACCTACGATGACCTGGGGCAGTGGAAAATTCCAGCCCCCAAACTTCAGGGTCTTTGATCACTTTACTCTTTATTTCAGAATCTAAGGAGGGCTGGTCTACATATAGAAATTTACATGTATATACTATGCGGGTATATTTATACTGATACAGGTGTAGCAGTACATCATACTGGATTGACAGTCTTATTCTGGAATAAAAGTGCTTTTTCCAGTTTAGTTTATGTTGCTTTGAAAGCGAGAATGTCAAAGCATAGTTGGGGCACGTACCTATGAACTGCAATCTAACAAGCAAGAGGCTAGCTGGAGTCAGCCAGCACTATCTGAGTGCATGTCTTTCAGCTCTTCCTCCTCCAGGCTGGGTTCTGTGGTTGCTTGTTCTTCACAGCAGGGCACTATCCAGTTATTCTGCATCATACTCTGGGACATTATGCTCTTTCTGCAATGTTTGCTCATTTTCCATAGCTTTCATTTGAAATCACACACATTTCTGGCCCTTTCCAGTGTCAAAATCATTTTCAGAGCAACAACCACAGTTTCCCCATTAACCTCACTTTGCACAAAACTGTTTCCAGCCAAACAGCAGCAGCAAAGGTGCTAACTGCACTATCTGCTACCCTATTTGCCTCAATGAGGTGTTTACCTCAGAGCCTACACAGCCTATTTAAATGCTGATTTTATACAGCAATTGCATTCTTTAGGCTTGTCTACAAGGTGTGGCAATGTGCACAGAAGGGGTGTAAATTGTAGAGCATTCTAAAATGTTGTGCTGAAACTGCCCCATGTAGACCTGGCTGACACACTCTAAAAGGTTCTTAGCGTGTGCTGATGTAGTCCCAATGTTAACATGCACTAGGAATCTTTTGGAGCGTGCTAGCATAACTGTGGTCAGATCTATACTATAGACTTCAGCCAGAATACTAATATTGGATGACATTTCTATATTAATAAAAGCCCTAGCTTAACCACAAAATATTGGGTTCAATGCAGGAATCACTGGGTGCAATTCTCCTTGTTCAGTAACTGTATAGACTATACCAGCAAAAGCACGGTTTTGCTGCTATAAGCTGCAACTACACTAAGGCTATGTCTACACCGCACTTTCGGCAGTAAAACTTTTGTCAGTCAGGGGTGTGGAAAATAAAACAAACACACTCCTGACCGACAAAAATTTTACTGACAAAAAGCGTCGGTGTGGACAGCGTTTTATCAGCAGGAGACGCTCTCCCAATGACAAAGCTACCGCCCCTCGTTGGAGGTGGTTTTATTTTGTCGGCAGGAGAGCTTTTTTTTCTGGCTAATGAAGAGTGGCTACACTGCACACCTTACAGCGGCACTGCTGTTGCGGCACAGCTGTCACTCTAAGGTGCACAGTGTAGACATAGCCTTAGAGGGTTTGCCGGTATAGCTATAACTAAACTTTCTAGTGTACACAAAGCCTACACTGGTTAGGGGTGTGATATATTAATTATTATTATTATTGCCAATTTAGTTATACCAGTAAAAGCTCTAGTGTATATGCAGTTATACCGATATAAAGGTGCCTTATAGCAATATAGTTTATTTCAGTTCCTGAACCAAAATAAGCTATATAGTGGTATAAGAATTTTCATACTGATATAATTGTGTACACAACCAGAGTTTTTTGCTGCTTTAACTATACCGGTACAGGTAAGGCAGCAAACTTTTATAGTGTAGACAAGCCCTTCGAAACAAACACATAGCTGCAGCCAAGGCACTTAAAAACCACTCTCTTTCTGCCATTTCTTTCACAGATTTTTAAGGCCAAAAGCGACCATTCTGATCATCTAGTTTGACCTCCTGTATAGCACAGGCCAGAGAAGTGCACCCAGTGATTCGTGCATTGAACCCAATATTTTGTGGTTAAGCTAGGGTGCATCTTTTCAAAAGATATTCAATCATGATTTTAAAACTCCAAGTGATGGAGAATGTAACACATTCCTGGATAAGCTGTTCCAATGATTAACTATTCCCACTGTTAAATTCTTTTCTGCAGGGATGGGCTCCTTGCTTACTCATCCTAAGTGGGACTTTCATGTCCCTCTACCTAAGTTGGAAAGAAATCAGTATTCTTTCCTTTCTATATATCTGTAACAGCCTCTGTTTACCTTCATAACAGTTGTGTTGCTTGATTTTAGGGGATTAATATTATTATTTATATAAGTTAAAAGGCTTGCCAATTGATCTGATCAGAAGATATGGTTCTTGTCCCGAAATTAGGTTACACAGAGTCTTGCAAGAAACCCTCAGGATGTATGACAAGGACACTTATGCTGAGAACACAATACAGCCGTAGAGACTTTTACTGACATAAGTGGAAAAGTAATCAAATGGAAAGTAATCAACCAGAAATAAAAAGGAAACAGTACTGTTTTGGAGGTACATGTGGTATCCTTTACTATAAAACTTACTAGATTAACATACTTTCATCCTTCCTTGAGAACCTGGTGGTAAGAGACAAAGGACCAGCCTCATTTCTGGCATGCCAAAAGAGTCCGATGGTCCAGGTTCCTCAATGCTTGAGTGGAAGGTAAAAAATTTAGGGGAAGCTAGAGAGCTAGAAAGCTATAAAGCCATAAAGCCAGAAAACTAAGCCAAAAAAGACCCAAGAAAAAACTAACCTAACCCTAATCATGGTGATTTGCCCTCTTATGTGCCCAACCTTCCACGTCCAATTTCTTCACCCACATCAAATTGGGGTGTTCATTGTCACATCTGTTATTTCTGGCCTGAATCAGTTTGGTGGTTATTTCCATGTTCTTTGTGGTGTACCTGTTAAATTTATAGAGCACAATCGCTTGGCAATTTCTCTATGCCAAAGGTCACAAACATATGTACGCTAACTTGCTTTAGCTCATCATACAGGATGTGGCCTGTAGATTTCTTCCGTTACTGCAAAAAAATACTCTAATACAAAGTTATAAAGCTATAAAGCTATTATCAACAAACCCATAAGAAAGGATATAATCAGCAAGCAAGCAGGCTAGCCCTATGGGCTACTAAAGACATTCAGTCATGATTTAAAAACTCCAAGTGATGGAGAATTTAACACATTCCAATGATTAATTATTCCCACTGTAAAATTCTTTTCTGCAGGGATGGGCTCCTTGCTTACTCATCCTAAGGGGACTTTCATGTCCCTCCACCAAAGTTGGAAAGAGATCAGTATTCTTTCCTTTCTATATACCAGTAACAGCCTGTTTGCCTCTATAATAGCTAAAATAGAAAATGAGCATGTGACTCCTCTGTTTAACTGCTGATGTACACGTCACCTGGTAAAAGAAGCGTGCTGGAGTCACAAGTTGTGTGTTTTACATGAGGAGACTCAGCAAATACCCAGAGGCTAGTGGAGTGCAAGACTTCATCCAGGGCTAAGCTTGGATCTCCTGCTTTGCTGTCTCTACACAGAGACCACTAGCCAATGCTCTGCCAGCCTGATTTTTGCCCACGTTTACATGAGTGCCATTTTAAAGAGTCAAGAAAGCGGTGATTTGACTTATATTAGTAACCCTGAGCAAATACATAAGTGACCATCAGAATTTTCCACTGGCCTGGATAAAACAGCACTTTTTTTCTGCTTCAACAGCCATGTTTATGAAGAAAACCTTTAAAATTTTAACTGATGCACTGTTAACTTCCTGAGTCTGCAGAGAACCTAACCTGATGGCTATGAGATGTATTAACTACCTCATTCATCTCAACGAATGGTTGAATCTGAAACCTAATGATTACAACATTGATATTTATTTAAATTGTCAACTATTTCACTGCTGATCGTTTTAGCAGAAACTTCTATCTAACATGCTTATCCTACAACCCTAAACCTCTCAGCACATCTCCTAATGATCCAAAAACTTCAGCTGTTTTCTACCCAAGTTCCTCTGACAACTTTCGTAAGACAGTTCTCTGTTGTCAGCACAAAAATCTGCAGCAAGTTAAAACTGAGGGCCTGATTTAAAGTAACTGGAAAGACTCCCATTGACTTTATTTGGCTTTGGCTCAGGCCCTGAAATTGTCCAGACAGTAGAAGATAAATTGAATTTATTGCCAAAATAAATAACCGGGGTTCCTAGACTGAATGGATTCTTTATATTTCTTTCAGTAAAAACCTCTATTTTTAAATTTAAATGAAGCTGCCACAAAATCTGCAGACTCCTGCACAGGAGGATCACAGAATCCAGGAGCCTTGCTATCAAATTTGGATCCAGCTTGCTGCAAAGTTTGTTTATGATCAAAATATTCACAGAGAAGGGATGTGCTTTGATCTAGACTCCTACAGAATGGGTAGTTTTCTCTCTTCCTGTCACCTACAGAGTGGAGGGAAGTCCTTCAGATACCAGTACAGGATGGGGGTGAGGGGAGAGAGAAAGTATGCTGCGGGATCTATGATTCAGGTATCTCCTGTTGCTAAGATGGAAATCCAGAAAGCTGGGGATGAGGGCTGGGGGAATGGACAATCCCTGCATAACCTACATTCCATACACGTAGCAACACATGACCTAAGGTTCTGACATGACCTCTTCCTGTCTCTGCATCACTTTCTTCTGTCCGTTCCCACCTCCATCCCCCTCCCAATCTGGTCTGGAACCTTAAGCCTCTTTCAGTTACTGGAACTGAAAAGCTTAACTAAGGCCCCCCAACATGCCAGCTGAACTTTCTTTCCAACAGCTGACAAGATACAGCACTGCTACCCTGACAACTCTGTGTACCTTCAACAGCCTTTCCAGATTTGCTATTGCCACCACCAATCAGTTTCACAATTTCCAAAATATCGTCTCCTATGTCCAAATCTCATGGGGTACCTTGAGCTCTGGAGTGAAGGAATCCCAAATATATGAATCATCCAAAGGGTATTAAACCAGGCCATCTAGCAACCCAACAAGCAATATGAATGCATTATGTATTTGGCCTATGTTTAAGAAAGATAGTGCCACAAATTCTCTCTCTCTTTTTTTTCAATGAACCACGATAATTGGGTTGGTTCCAAAATGTGAGAGCATTCTGAATTTTCCTTTTACTTTAAAGCAAAAGCTATTCTAGTTCCCTTTTTTTTGGAATGTAAGTCTATTCACTCCTGGCTAATACTGCCATCTGCTGGACAAATTGGTTACTCTAGGCAATAATAAAAATTTTTAAATGTGCATACAGATGCTTCTATATTTTTATAGCTTGTCCTCTTCCGTTTTACACTAGCATCCAACTTTTAAGTTCTATGTCTCAACTACTGAGACTACTTATATTGCACGATCTGAACTACAAATTTGGAGTTTCAAAGAGCATATGGCACTTTTTACTAGATTCCAGAGTAGCAGCCGTGTTAGTCTGTATCCGCAAAAAGAACAGGAGTACTTGTGGCACCTTAGAGACTAACAAATTTATTACTTAGAGACTAATAAATTTGTTAGACTCTAAGGTGCCACAAGTACTCCTGTTCTTTTTACTAGATGTATCTCGTAAATTCAGGTTTGCTGACTTTACTGACATCTACAGTTTTACATCGGTGAGCCCTGTAAAGCCCACATAATGATGAGAGACAAAGCTAGTTTCCATCATGTATTGTGTGATATCATCAAAACGGTCAGGTAAACTCTTACTGTGAGAATCTTTATTACTGATCATGGTGAAAGAGACAGAAAAATGCTCAGCCTGATTTTCAGACCCCAGGACCAGCATCTAGAATCAGCTTTAAAATTCTAACTGACCCAATCTGATCTCCACTAAGAGAGGATAAAAAGGAAACAGGAAGATATAATATTTACAGTTTCTCTTCTTACTCACCCCAGGAATCTCCAGCAATTCCGAGACAAGAATAGGCAACTTCAGGGCAGCCACACTTCCAGTAACACCCACCAGGACATGGTGGTACTTTTGTGGTGTGGGCAAGCTGTTTTGTGGGGAAGGCTGTGGCTCTGAAAGGGTTAAGGGCTCCATTATGCACCTTGGCGACAATCAAATCTACAAACAAGGAGAATCAGTCTTCAAACTTTGAGCTGGATTTACCTAATGATAGACGTGCAGAGAAATTGCTGATTTGCTTCCCTATACAGAATATCAGTAAGTGGCCTCAAAACACTCTTCAGTTCAGAACAATATAAACTGATCCAAGAAGTGTCACACTTCTTTCAGTAATCAGGTGGGAGGGTCACCATAACATTCTGCTCCTCCGCAGTTACCTATTATTCTAAAGATCACATCAGGGTTAACTGTGAAATTAACTTAACAATTTAAAAAATATTAGGTATTATGGCTCAAAGCACTCAATGTGCATTCACCAGAAGTGACTGCTTGTGATCAAGGTTATATGAATGATGGCTGCCATTTTGGATGACTCCAGAAATTGATCCAGAGCTAAATGAATATGTTGCTACAGCATGAGCTAAAGAGTCAGATTCTGTAGTGTGGGGTACATTTGCAACATGCAAATCCTCAGAGTCGGAAACTCTGATGCCCCTCTCATTGAAGTAAATGGGATCCTTTCCACATCCGGAATAGCCCAATTGGTGAAAATGAGCTAGCAAAAGTACTTACAGGATACCAGGAGGTAAAACAGGTGATCTTGAGGTAACATTTAAAAATCTTTAGAGGAATCCCTTATTATTGTCAATTAACAGAGAGGCACAATGGAAGGGATCCCTTCCAGTGTTATTAAGGGAAGCAAAATTATCATTACTGAAAAGTGGAAGGATCCTAGTAGATCCTAAATCAGATCACCCAGTTTTAGGCTCGATCCTGCGAGGTGATGAGCAATCTGACCCTGATCCAGAAAAACCCTTATCCACTTGCTTAACTTTAAGTACATGAGTAGTCTGTGGCCCCCACGGCTTGGGGTCAGTATACTCAGTACCTTGCAGAATCTTCACCATTAAATAACAATACGTTTTTAGCTAAAAGACTTGAAAATAGACAGCCTAGATTCATGCTTCAGGACATGTCAGGCTTTGTTCTGGAAGGTCAACAGAAATAAATGTAAAGAGGCTACTTCCTTTGTCCAAATTGGTACAGGTTTTAGAGTCTGCTGTTCCCACTTAATATGGAAAAGGCATGTGACTCAGTCGAGATGGATACGTTCAGTCTCTAATAGGAGTAATGAATGCATGTTGTTGTTTTTTAATAAATCAGTCACATGTATGCACTTTGGATCTCACACAAGAGTTATCATCATCATCATCATCATTTGCTTCATAGGAGTACCAAGAACCCAGTCAGAGATTAGGCCCCCTGATGTAATAGGTGGGCAAAACAGACCAGCAAAGTAGAGGATGAGATAGCCATGAAGCGAACACAGTTTAGCAGAAAAGCAGAAGTCACATCTTGCCACTTGCCTAACCAATGCCAGTCAAGAGTGTTAATCTCTTGTGCATCACAGCAGAAGCAGATTGGAGTTACCACAAGCAATTACACTTCCTGAAATAACTGATGTATGAACTTATGTTTAAGGCACAAGACTGGGATTCAGGTCTGAGTCAATGCCCAGTTCTGCAACAGACAACCTGTGTGACATTGGGCAAGACACTTAGACTCCCTGTACTTCTGATCTATAAAATGGGGAGAATAATATTTCCTTTCTCCCACCCTTTGTCTGGCTTGGTCTACACTTAAAATTTTAGGTTGACATAGCCACATTACTGAGGGGTGCGAAACTATGCCAACCTAACCCCCACACGGGTTCAGCTATGCCAACAGAAGAATGCTTCCATCAACCTAGCTACCATCACTTGGAGAGGTGGTATTCCTTGTCTGATGAAAAAAACCCTTCCGTTAGCATAAATTGCATTTACATTACAGAGTTATGATGTCATAGCCACAGCACCATAGCAATGCCATTGAACTGTAGACCAGGGGTCGGCAACCTTTCAGAAGTGGTGTGCCGAGTCTTCATTTATTCACTGTAATTTAAGATTTCGCGTGTCAGTAATACATTTTAACGTTTTTAGAAGGTCTCTTTCTAAAAGTCTATAATATATAACTAAACTATTGTTGTATGTAAAGTAAATAAGGTTTTTAAAATGTTTAAGAAGCTTCATTTAAAATTAAATTAAAATGCAGAGCCCCCCGGACCAGTGGCCAGAACCCGGGCAGCGTGAGTGCCACTGAAAATCAGCTTGTGTGCCGCCTTTGGCACATGTGCCATAGGTTGCCTACCCCTGATCTAGGTATTTATACCACACTAAACACCATGTCTATAATGTTTTTAAATAAATATATAAAGCTAGTGGTGGAAGCTGGGGGACAATGTGATATACAACTTCCCAGACTAAATGTAAAATGTTAGGGATTTCTGGTTCTGATCCAAAGTCAACTGAAGTCAATGGGAGTCTTTCCATCGACTTTAGATAAGGCCCTTTATGCATGTGGTTTGGAAATGTAGAAGATTGCAAAGCTTTAGTTACAATTATATACAAGATTTGCTGGATGCGTTTGGTTTATTTAATCCAAATGTTTGAATTATATATTATTTTCCAAATGCTCAAAGTGCTAAACCCCTACGTGGAGTTAGTAGTGACATCTGTAGTTAAGGTTACCATATCCCTTCCACTTTAATCCACTGTTTTCAAGTCTTTATAACCTTGCCAGACTTCAATCATTTGGGCTGGAATGCTTGGTCTTTGCCTCAAACTGATTTTTGTTTAAAAAAAAAAAACCCTGTTCTTCAGAATAAGGTCAGAGTTTTACATATGTTCAGCACAGTTTAGAGAGGCTTGCAGCTAAAATCTCTGAAGATTTCATCTGCATTTAGCATGCTCCCTAGCCTCACAGACCTTGAGTTCCCAACAGAACACTGCAACAGCAAAAGCTGCTGTCCCTTTGGCCTATGGGAAGGCATGCTAAACAGAGCCAGAAGGGCCCATGAGTTCTTGTCTCAGTTCTTCCATCAATTGGTGTTGATAATTCCACGTTCTTCACAGCCCTTATTATTGAGCAAGGCCTCATTCCCCTAATTTAGAAGGCAGATAAGTATAACTCCCCCCATTTTACAGATGGGGAAAACGAGAGGTTGCACAAGGCCACTTCAGGAAGAGCTGGGAATAAAACCCTTGTCCAGATCCTCAAAGTTATTTAGGCGCCTAACTCCCATTTGGAGGTGCATTTTAGAGACACATTACAGTCCCATGTGTCTCTAACATCTGACCAACATCTCAGTTACCCATGGTGACAGGTTTCAGAGTGGTAGCCGTGTTAGTCTGTATCAGCAAAAAGAACGAGGAGTCCTTGTGGCACCTTAGAGACTAACAAATTTATTTGAGCATAAGCTTTCGTGGGCTAAGCTTATGCTCAAATAAATTTGTTAGTCTCTAAGGTGCCACAAGTACGCCTCGTTCAATTAGCCATGTTACTTTCAGAATAAATGTGCCAATCTATGTGCTTGGCTGTGCTTTCTGTAACCATTAGACCTCTCTCATCTCCACAGACAAGAATGCAATCCAACAATATTGATGTCGTCAGATGCCACCGGTGTGGTGCTCTGCTCTGTTCAATGATGATAACAGTCGGCTGCGTGCATATGTTCCCTCTGTGTGCTGCCCCGGCTCTGCAGATCGCTGACACAGCAGGCCCCGAGAGAACCCACAATGACCACAGGCTCTGATAAGGTATGAAGACACCCAGCCAGGTTTATTGTCAAACGAAGCACAGTAATAGTTTCCTGCAGACTCTACAGGACATACTACGAATATGTGCCCCCGACAATGAACCGGCTCAGTCAGTGGTGGACTCTCCACTACCCCCTAGGCCAGACAAAGATATCCACTCAGGGATGCGTTCTTATACACAGGTACAAACAAGTTACACATCACTCCTGACCCATTGAGGTACAACCCCTCTACGCGTTAGGGTGCTGCCTCTCTCCTGGTACATGTTGGTTCGAACAAACAAGTCTATCCATCATATTATCCTTCTGACCCTGTCTTTAGGATGGGTCAGCCTGTTCCCCATTATCTCTGTGGAATGTGTTCGTACCAGGATGTTGTGGTGCCATCCTGGCACATGTATGCGTGCAATTAGCAGCCTTCTTCTTGCCAACTTCTGTGAGCAGGGCCTGCCTCTGGCTCACGGCTTAACTTTGCTTTATGTTAGCAAAGTCTTGACCATTACTTTAGTTCAGGCCTCAGGCCTCATACCAGGCCTCTGATACAAGGGTTTATGTTTCAGGGCCTCATCTTACTACATTCCCACACTTTTTGTCTTTTTATGGGGTGGATGTTTACCCATCGTCCCGGAAAAGCATAACGTATGGACTAAAGATAACCCAGTAGGCTAAACACTGTTATATGGTTACCTTATTTTGCCATCCATACACTCATGCCCTATCTGTCTTTAGTCTGCACATTCCCTCGTACGACTGATGAACAGATTTTATTTTCCAATTGACTGTAGTCCCTTATAGTGGGCCTGGGAATGTTAGGTCTGAGACCATGACTGAGGAATGTAGTATTCAGGGGGCACATATTCGTAGTATGTCCTGTAGAGTCTGTGGAAACTATAACTGTCCTTTGTTTGGCAATAAACCTGGCCGGGTGCCTTCAGACCTTATCAGAGCCTGTGGTCATTGGGGGTTCTCTCGGGCCTGCTGTGTCAGCGATCTGCAGAGCCGGGGCAGCACACAAAGGGAACACATGCACACAGCCGACTGTTATCATCATTGAACAGAGCAGGGCACCACACCGGTGGCATCTGACGACATTGGTGACCCCGATAGCTGATCTGGTGAGTAAGCGAGCTGTCCGCTGTAGGAATCGCTATCTAACATGACAGAGAACCACGAGCTACGGAACCCCCTTAACCCCTCCCTGCAATTCCCCAGAGAGTTTAAAAAATATAATGGGGAAGAAACATGTAATGTAATTTTTAAAGCTAGGGCAGAGACTGTAGCCTTAAAATGTAAAATATTGCAAACTATAATCATGGCTGTTAAATGGTTAAAACAGCATGCCACAAAATTGGTGGGGCAAGAAACAGTAACAACTAAAGAGTTAAAAGAATCAAAAGAAGCTACGCAGCCCTGGAATGCTCCCACCCCCCTTGTAGGGTGGCAAGCAGCCCAGAGACAACCAGCACAGGAACAGAATAAAACACTGGAAACAGCTGCAAGGAACCTACAAAAAAATACATGTGCCGTCCTGTTATTAATATTTGTGGTAAACAGCAGGCTTCAGGTAGCTACCCTGTGCCTGAAGAATGGGGACAGAAATGGAAAAAGGTGGCCCTAGCAAAATTAAAAGATGAAACGGGGTCCACTGCAGTGCAACCACTACCTTATGATAAAAGCCAGGTTCTGGTACAACCTAAACCAGGACCAAGACTGGTGCCTGTCAAAATGGGACAAGTAAGTGCACAGATGGAAAAAGCAGCACACAATACTTTCACTGAATTGGTAAATCAAATGAAGGAAAAAATGGAACGGTTCACAGAGCACATTACAAGACAGGAGCTGCGACTCAATCACAGGGGAGTGAATAAAAAGGAATTTCAAAGTCAAAAACTAAAATTGAGCAGGTTAACACCTAAATTGATGCATTAACATATGGAGTTGCCCAAAAACAGTTAACTGCAGGAAAAAAAGGGCACTCCTGCAATCTGTTTGGCATGCAGACAAAAACAGACACCAGGGGAATAAATTCAGGTTTTACAAGAGCAGATAATTACCCCCACTATCATCTCAGAGCCAGGATAAAAACCCAGGGTGCAGTTTCCCAACTGCTTTTACCCACGGAACCACACTCCGCACTCAGCTAAAAATATAACCTTCTTTCTCAAATATTTTTACATACCAGTATGTTTTCTTTATATCCTTTATCAGTTTGCTAAACTTGCTCCTGCTGCCTGTACCTTAAGAGTTAATCTCTTTTGGCTCAATTCTCACTACCTTACTAGGTAGCTCTTGCCACACACACCCCTTTTTCCCTGCCTCTTCTCCGGTCCACTCTTTCTCTGTGTTAAAAGTTAAAAGTTGTAGTTTTTACAGAAACCTCCAAAAGATAAAGCAATTGAAAACAGAACAAAGCAAGAAACAAAAAGAAAACAAGATAAAAAACTTCACTTTAAATAAATCCAGTAAATTAATTATTTTAACCCTTTAGGAATGCAACAGCTAGAATTATTCCTAACTTTCTTGAAGATATTGTTGCCAAGCAACAGAAATGCACACCCTGCTTCTAATCCTAACCACTCACTAATATTTGAAATATGGGCTTTTCTTATTTCCATATAGCAGAGATTTAAAATAATGTTAAATATAAGTAATGCAAAATTCCTTTGTACCAAATTAATACAATAAATTTGGCAAATATTAATACATTTTTATAAATTTTTCTTAAAAGTTTTAAATAAGGTAATAACTTGTTTATTCAAATGTTTAACCCTTTATATTTTTTATTTTTGTTTGTCTTATTTTGTATAGTTATGAATAGAATTCTGGTGCCATTTGTTTTTAATTTTAAGTTTGTCCTGTATGTCATGTGTGTTGTCCTGTGTTGTAAGTTGTGTGTGTCGCGTGACTATTTTTTATTATTTTTATTTTGTTGCAACAAAAGTCAATTTTATACTCTTTTAAAAATATATGTATATGTGGTACCACACTATTTTAAGATCATGGTTGGGGTATAATCATAGTATTATTAACACCAATTTTTGTGTGCAAAGTTCAAAAAAGTTTCAGTTACAAAACTATGTACATATATTTCTGCCTCAACAAAGAATGCAATTGCAAACAAAAAGAATTCTCTTTTATTAATCACAGTTTTGTTTTGTTTTAAGTTTTTTTTATTTGTTATTCAAAGAAAAAAATGTAAGAGGAAACCCCAACATTAAGGTAAAGATAATATTAACAAAATGTCAATTTCTTGTTTGGGTTTTTATAAATTTGTTTGCACTTTTAAATATAGTTATAAGAATGTGAAAGCAAAAATGTTTTAAAATAACAATTTATGCATAAAGTTAACCAAACAATTTCAACAGGTTTCCACGTTTTCAACAGGTTTCCACCTTTGGCTCTCAAACACAACAAAGCATCCTGAAAGTTTAATACCCTCAAAGTATTTGCATGGATCTGTATTTAAAATTTATTTTGGTTTAATTTTATACGCTTTTCTTTTGTTGTTATGTTTTATGTTTTATGTTTTAATTTTATGTTATGTTAATGGGAAGCAGTGGTTGTTAAAGTTTGTGTTTCTAAACCAGGGGTGGCCAACCTCAGCCTGAGAAGGAGCCAGAATTTACCAATGTACATTGCCAAAGAGCCACAGTAATATGTCAGCAGCCCACCATCAGCTCCCGCATCCCACTCCCAGTGCCTCCCACCCACCAGCAACCCCATCGATCAGCACCTCCCCTCCCTCCCTCCCGATCAGCTATTTCATGGCATGCAGGGGGTGGGGGGGGAGGAGCGAGGGCACTGCAGGCTCAGGGGAGGGGGGTGGGAAGGGGTGGAGTGGGGGCAGGGCCTGTGGCAGAGCCATGGGTTGAGCAGTGAGCACCCCCCCTCCGCACATTGGAAAGTTGGCGCCTGTAGCTCCAGCCCCGGAGTCGGTGCTTATACAAGGAGCCGCATATTAGCTTCTGAAGAGCTGCATGTGGCTCCGGAGCCAAAAGTTGGCCACCGCTGTTCTAAACAGTTAACAAGAGTGAAATTGGTATCACAAGCAAACTAACTCTAAAAAGGTTGGTAAAAATTACATTATTAACTCTTTTGCTAACACAGAATGTTCAGCGGGGGGGAGGGGAAAGCAATACACCTTCTCACAGAAGATTGTGAGCATTTATTTTAGCAGTTAAGCATTACATTAGTATAAAATATTAGTAATGCACCTCAAATGAAAATGAATGTCTATACAACAATTGCAAAAGCATAGCTTGTGTTATAAAAGACTTGGTCCCTATTACATTGTCCCTATTACATTGTAAACAAACTAAGTTAAACTTTGTATTAAGTTTGGGTTACTCAAAACAAAAAACTTTACTATGTTAACTAACAAAAGTTGTTTAAGTTGCATCCCACAGACCAAAGACACCCTGAAGACACCAGAAGATATCAGTACACAGTGAAGAAACCCCCAAGGATCAAGAAAAGAAAAGTGAAGTGCTTTATAAATAAGAGACTGGTCAAATACACCTCTATCTACCATATATGGACAATTAAGTTAACAATCAGCAAAAAACAACTAGCTGGACCAGGATAAACTGTCATTTAATTTCAACTTGGTTACTGTGTAAAAACAACTGTATTATCGTTGTACTACTGTATTATCGTTGTACTGTATTATTGCTGTATTGTATTATTGCTGTACAACATTTACAATGTGCATAACCTTGCTAAACTGTTTAACCAACACACAGATAAAAAGCAACAAACGAATGACAGCAAACAACATGAAGGCAAGGAGAAACAAATTGGTTAAAAAAAAATTGTTACACAGTAATTACAAATTAGGTATATAAATTCCCCGTTAGCACTGGTCACAATTTGGGATCAGTAACACTGCATCCTAACTGAGGCACATGTTATTCAAAACATTTTTGTTCAGTGTCTGGGTACCAGTACTAAATCCTGACACAGCACTATTTGATACATTGGTTACTGTCCATTCAGTAGGTTTTCTGAAAAACAACATCCATAAAAACAACTGGATCTACATCAACTACTGGTGTATCATGGGGCAATGCATCCATGGAACAGAGCATCTAGCCATTCCTGTTTCCTGCCCAGCAAAGCTTACCAAAGAGTGACAACCAGCAGTAAGGGTAACCCATAACATGAATGCACAGTACCGGCCAGTAACTAATTACAAGACATTTATATATAAAGGCCTCATTTGTAGTCTCACTACTCCAAATTTCTGTTTTACTTCTCATATACATAATACTGTGGAATACACTATAACAATGCCTATCCCAGTATTTCAAAACACTCAGCCTACTACTAATGATGATACAGGTGATAACTGCAATTGCCCTAATAGGAGTGTGTTTCTATCTATGGCGCCAAAGTAAAAGGGCCAGAGTACAACACCAGATTGGAAAAACATGGTTATGCTTGGCTATAAGGTGGGTCTGTTTTGGGACCGGCTCTGTTCAATATCTTCATTAACGACTTAGATATTGGCATAGAAAGTACGCTTATTAAGTTTGCGGATGATACCAAACTGGGAGGGATTGCAACTGCTTTGGAGGACAGGGTCATAATTCAAAATGATCTGGACAAATTGGAGAAATGGTCTGAGGTAAACAGGATGAAGTTTAACAAAGACAAATGCAAAGTGCTCCACTTAGGAAGGAAAAATCAGTTTCACACATACAGAATGGGAAGAGACTGTCTAGGAAGGAGTACGGCAGAAAGGGATCTAGGGATTATAGTGGACCACAAGCTAAATATGAGTCAACAGTGTGATGCTGTTGCAAAAAAAGCAAACATGATTCTGGGATGTATTAACAGGTATGTTGTGAGCAAGACACGAGAAGTCATTCTTCCGCTCTACTCTGCTCTGGTTAGGCCTCAGCTGGAGTATTGTGTCCAGTTCTGGGCACCGCATTTCAAGAAAGATGTGGAGAAATTGGAGAGGGTCCAGAGAAGAGCAACAAGAATGATTAAAGGTCTTGAGAACATGACCTATGAAGGAAGGCTGAAAGAATTGGGTTTGTTTACTTTGGAAAAGAGAAGACTGAGAGGGGATAACAGTTTTCAGGTATCTAAAAGGGTGTCATAAGGAGGAGGGAGAAAACTTGTTCACCTTAGCCTCTAAGGATAGAACAAGAAGCAATAGGCTTAAACTGCAGCAAGGGAGGTCTAGGTTGGACATTAGGAAAAAGTTCCTAACTGTCAGGGTGGTTAAACACTGGAATAAATTGCCTAGGGAGGTTGTGGAATCTCCATCTCTGGAGATATTTAAGAGTAGGTTAGATAAATGTCTATCAGGGATGGTCTAGACAGTATTTGGTCCTGCCATGCGGGCAGGGGACTGGACTCGATGACCTCTCGAGGTCCCTTCCAGTCCTAGAATCTATGAAATCTACACATACATACTATACATATATACCCATATACGCTACAAATATATATGCCATATCCATATTATTCATATATATTATTTGGGAGTGCCTCTAAGGCTCAATCATACTACTACATTCCTCAGTCATGGTCCCAGGCCTAACATTCCCAGGCCCACTATAAGGGACTACAGTCAATTGGAAAATAAAATCTGTCCATCAGTCGTACGAGGGAATGTGCAGACTAAAGACAGGTGGGGCATGAGTGTATGAATGGTAAAATAAGGTAACCACATAAGAGCATTTAGCCCACTGAGTTATCTTTAGTCCATGCTTTATGCTTTTCCGGGACGATGGCCAAACATCCACCCCATAAAAAGACAAAAAGTGTGGGAATGTAGTAAGATGAGGCCCTGAAACATAAACCCTTGTATCAGAGGCCCAGTATGAGACCTAAGGCCTAAACTAAAGTAATGGTCAAGACATTGCTAACATAAAGCAAAGTTAAGCTGTGAGTCAGAGGCAGGCCCTGCTCACAGAAGTTGGCAAGAAGAAGGCTGCTAATTGCACGTATACATGTGCCAGGATGGCACCAGAACATCCCGGTACGAACACATTCCACAGAGATAATGGGGAACAGGCTGACCCATCCTAAAGACAGGGTCAAAAGGATAATATGATGGATAGACTTGTTTGTTCAAACCAACATGTACCAGGAAAGAGGCAGCACCCTAACGTATAGAGGGGTTGTACCTCAATGCGTCTGGAGTGATGTGTAACTTGTTTATACCTGTGTATAAGAATGCACCTCTGAGTGGATATCTTTGTCTGGCCTAGGGGGCAGCGAAGCGTCCCACCACTGACTGAGCCGGTCCATTGTCAAGGAGCACATATTCGTAGTATGTCCTGTAGACTAGAGTCTGCGGTAAACTATTACTGTGCTTCGTTTGACAATAAACCTGGCCAGGTGCCTTCGTACCTTATCGGAGTCTGTGGTCATTGCGGGTTCTCTCGGGGTCTGCTGTGTCAGCGATCTGCAGAGCCGGGGCAACACACAGAGGGAACACACGCACGCAGCCAACTGTTATCAACATTGGATAGGGCAGAGCACCACACTGGTGACGTCTGACGAGAATCGAATCCCAACATTCCACTGCTTTTTAGCAAATAACTGTTCAAGACACTGGAAAATGTGTCATATTCCCCAGGTTCACATAGAGGACAGCAACCTACTAACACTATCTGGTAACGCTTTACTTCAAGCAGTACAGCAGGCGTCAGCAACCTTTCAGAAGTGGTGTGCCGAGTCTTCATTTATTCACTCTAATTTAACGTTTCGTGTGCCAGTAATACATTTTAATGTTTTTAGAAGGTCTCTTTCTATAAGTCTGTAATATATAACTAAACTATTGTTGTATGTAAAGGAAATAAGGTTTTTAAAATGTTTAAGAAGCTGCATTTAAAATTAAATTAAAATGCAGAGCCCCCCGACCGGTGGCCAGGACCCGGGCAGTGTGAGTGCCACTGAAAATCAGCTTGCGTGCCGCCTTCGGCACGCGTGCCATAGGTTGCCTACCCCTGCAGTAGAGTCTAAAAATCTTGTGTTTAACTCGTGCTGATGCCCTATGCAGGTGGGGGATTCAATATGGTTCCATAAAATGGAATTTTGGGGGAAGGAGGGTGTTATACCTAGGAAATTATAGATTCAAAAAACTACCTTAAAGAATATTAAAATCACAAATTCAATCAGTCAAAGGTTAGGAAATGCTAAGAAACAAGAGCAGGAACAGAAATTGCTAAACAAATATCTATGTGAAAAATGCATTAAAGAAACAACAACATTCTACAGGAAGGCCCTAATCCTGCAATGAGCTCCATGGAAGACTGAATCCATGCAGTGATCCAGTGACTTTAATAGCACTCTACATGGGTGTAGAGGTTGGCCTATGCAGAGCTCATTGCAGGATCAGGACGTAAGTTTCCACAATACAACATGTAATAGGAGTTTCTGCAATGTTAGGGACCATAATGTTATTATACTAGAGCATTTTTATTTTTTAAGGATGGGAGTATCTTCAAAGAAAAGTAGAGAAATAAAATATGAAAGTGAAGCAGAACTGGGTCCAAACATAGTGCCCTTTGAAGTTATTTTTATTAGATGTCAGTAGCTGTTTAAGAAATTACAAGCATAATTTTCCTTTGTATCCCCCTCCATGTTATTAAACTACCAGTTACAGAACAACAGTGTTCATGTTACTGATGAATCCTCTTCCATCTGAAATACTGCTGATTTCATCTACCCTTTCTTCTCAACAGGGCTGAATTCACCAATAAAATTTGCCACAGCAGAACTTAAAACAACCTCTCTTTATATCCATGTTTAACAATGTAAAAACATTGGGCCAAATTCTGCTTTCACTTCCATCAAAGCCACCCCATACACATCAACGGAATTACATTGGTGTAACAGAAGAGAATTGTGCCCTTTTTCAATAATCTTTGCAAGCCCTCTTAAAATGTGTCCATTCATCTGTTTATCCGTGTGGTGTGTACACTGCAAACACATTACAGTACAGTCACATGTGGAACAGAAAGAAAATGGAGAAAACAGTGTGTTCAAAAGGGCAGCATGTGTGTATTATAGTTATATATTACTTGTATTCTGATAGTGTCCACAACGTGCTCCTCAAACAGTACAGGAAAGTATAGACTGAACCCTGAAGAACTTGCAGTCTAATAGTATTGTGCTTCAAGTGGTGCTTTGTAAGTTTCATGGGCGCCTGTAGCGCTCACACTACATCCCTTTAAACACAGATTCTTACTAGGAGATCACGCCGGACCATTCAGCGTCCTGCACATCAGTGATTATTGCTGCTGGTAGACACCAGTGGGCAGCAGCAGTAAAGCACAGGGCTCCGCTTTTAGCCCTGCACCTAGCACCTCTCCAAAGAGTGTGTTGGGGTGCGCATGTGGCCCGGGCGCTGAGGAGGGTTGTTTTGATATCACCTAGATCGTGGCAGAAATTGGGGGGAGGGGCTGTCACCCCGCAGGGTGCTGCGCGCGCGTGGAGGCGGACACGTCGCTGCTCCCGCTTTTACACGGCAGAGGCGCCGAATGCCCGTGAGCCCCCTTCCCCACACCCTCCTGTAACCGCGGCAGCCCGACACCAGCCAGCCCCCCGAGTTACTGCGGCACTGCCGGACAGACCCATGAGAGCGGGGTAAATAGCTGGGGCCACGGACAGCCCCCACGCCCGAACCTCGCTCCGCTCACCCAGGCGTCTGCGCTCGGCCCCGCACTGCCGGAAGTGCTGCCTGCATCGGAAGCGGCCGCGCGAGCAGAGCATGGTGGGAGATGTAGTTCTCTCCTCAGCCTGAGGCGTCCCACCTCCTCTTCCCGCCCTGAGCCCCTGACAGCCCCAGCCCCCAGGTAGCTGAGTCCTACCGTGGAGGGCCGGGGCCGCATGCCACGCGGGAGGCCTTTCCGCCCCAAAAGCAGTGACGTCACGGGGGTCCCGCTTGACATCACCAGGGGTGACAGGACGAGGAAACCATAGTGGCTCTTGCCCCCCTACCTCCACTCTGCACCCAGCTCCGCCCTCCCTCTGGCCACGCGCAGGAGCGCCCAGCTCTGGGCTCCCGCTGTGCACGCGCCGTGGCTGTGACGTAACGGAGCCCGCCGGTCCGCTGCACCGGCATCGTTCTTCCCCGCCCGCATCCCTGCGCCTCTGCCGGTCGCAGCCCGACGGGCCCTGGGCCGCTCCCTGCTGCGCCTCCAGGTCCCGGGCGAGCTCCGACGGGGCCCGCGAAATGCTCCCTAGGAGGGCTCAGCGCTGCCCCAAACCCTGCGGCAGAGAACTAGGGTGGCCAACGCTCCAGGATCGTCGGGGAGGCTCAGGAATTAAAGATTAATCTTTAATTAAAGATTCTCTCATGTGATGAAAGCACCAGGAATATGGCCAACCGAAATTAACAACCCTACAGAGAGCAGGGCAGGACCCTACCCTGGGCCTCGGGGTGCACCTGGCAGTGGGGGCAGATTGCAGCAGCATGGTGCACAGAAGCACCATAGGGTCCCCATTAGTCCTGCAGGGTCTCATCCCACCTGAAAATGGTAGGGCTTGAGCCCTTCTTTCTCCTAAAGGGGAAGTTACCCAATGGAGCAGTGTTGGGTGCTCTGATGCTATGGCAGCTTCAGTTTCTGTCACAGAGCTGAGCTTGGCCTCCAAGAGTCCTTCCCTGCAGAGCCCTGCTGCTAAGGGCTCCCTCTGCTCCAGCAGGCTTGGAGGCGAGGGGGACAGGTGGCTGAGGGGTGACAAGTACAGAGCTAGCTAGCAGTGCCCAGGAGGACTGGGCAGGGAGGCAGTAGGCAAGGTGACTCACCAGAGGCCACTGGGAAACCAGTGCTTCCTCCAGACCCAATCTGTTGATGAGCAGGGCAATCTGGCCCCTCTTTGCCGAGAGGAATATTTGGTGAAAGAGGCTTCCTCATAAGAGGTGGGGTGTTGGGTAGAAGTGGTCCCCAACCAAAGTCCTGGACCTGAGCACCCTTAAACTTTGGATTTGGATCCAAACATCTCCACTTCCCCCTGCAAGTGGATGGGGGGGAAATCACCCTGGCCACAACCAAAGTAATTGTCCCTATGAAGTCCCCAGTGCACAGGGCAAGAATGAGGTCCAACTGTGCATTTCACACCATACTACAAAGCAGCCCACAGTTATTCCATTGTTACTGACATCTTTTCAGGATTAGACACAAGAAACAAGCGTCATTAGCTTCCCCAGATGTAACATGGGCACAGCCAGATTCTTGCCACCTCTTCTTCACAAGGATTGTGTAATCATCTGCGTTTGAGCAGTGCCCAATGCAATCCTGGGGCCTGATCCTGACAGACCTGTGGGTACGAACACAATTCAAATAATGGAAATATGCCCACTTTGTCTACATACAGGAACTGTTACCATGATATTGAAAGGTTCAGTTCACACTCCCAAGCCCACAGTGAACTACCACATAGGAGAGGCCCGTCTGTGAGCAGCAATCCCACGCCCAGGTTCACTGTGTCATTGCTGGACATTCATCTCTCACACCAACAGACACATGGTCCTCAGTGTCTGCTCCTCCAGGAAGCTGTTCCTTTGTCCTGGAACAGACACACAGCAGAAAAAATGACCCACCAGCTCTAAAGTTGGTAAAATTCAGAGAAAACATTAGTAATAACACAGTAGCTCCTCATTCTCTGCTTCCCAATCACCCCAACTGCATCCAGCTCACCCTAAAAGTAGTAAAGTATAATAAATAATTTATAATAAAGAGAAAAAATAGGGCTCAGAATACCCTGAAAGGAATAATATAATTAAAAATAACTAATAAGCAGTTAAGGCTAAGAATAAAGAGCAAATGCTAATTACAATCCATGGTAAATGCTAATAATAATGATGAATATTGAATGATAATAGTAAATAGTCAATTCTAATATTAATGCTCATAATAAAAATACATAGTGAATGCTAATAATAATAAAACACAGACTTGAATCCTATGGACTATTAATAGAAATAAGGGCAGCCTTGCAGGTAGTCTCTGTCCTGGAGGTGTCAAGGCTCTGTGTTCCTGTGTGGGGATGGGGACATGGGCCGCAGGGGGCTCTTAGCAGGACTGAGGAAGATAGAAAGCCAAATCAAGACTCTATCTTCTGGGGCTCTGGACCTCTCATCTCCCACTTAGGGGCTTGCACATTGGCTTCAAAGAGACAGGAAAATCTCTCTCCCCAGTAACAGGCTCCTTTGTAAACTGGATCCTCGAGAAGAGATGGTCCCATATTCTTAAGGGGATCCGTTGATCATGACTAGGGTCTAAAGTGATCCACCCCACTTCTCATAGGTGCATCATGAGTTCCACCTCACCTGGGCATGTGTGGCTCTGCTAGGGGCCGGATCCCAGTCTGAGGGGCCAGTGATCCAGCCTGTGATGACCATTTCAGGGAGGGAGGCCTGAGAGCCTTTACTCCACCTCTCCCAGGACTGTAAGTGTGAGTCATCTGTCACCACCCCTCCACCATCCTGGGAGGACCAGCCAGCTCCTCAGGAGTTTGTGCTGGGCCCACCCCCCAAACCTGCTTCTACAATGGGGTTCAGGCAAGAAGTAAGCTACTTCTCCCCCAAGGCCTCAGCACCTTTTGGGGGTGGCCATCCCATTCTACAGCAGTGGATCTGGCACAGCCCCTGCAGCCCCTCCACTGCCTCCCAGCTGGCTCTTGCCCTGCCCTTGGGACTAGGGTGCCCCCAGAGGCTCTGTGCAGGGCCAGTTTTAGGGATACTCAGTCAGGGTGGTTGCCCTGGGCACCAACTTCTGGGGGGTGCAACACTAGTCAGCCATTTTTTTGGTTTGGGTTTTTTTTTGCTTGGCCACTCTGGGGCACCTCCCGGGGTGGCAAAACACCTAGGGCTGGCCCTCCTGGCCCCATAGCGAAGGCTTAGATGATGGGTGTGTTGAAAGGACCAGTCACTCCAGTGGTCAGCAGGAGAAGGCGCTGCTGACAATCCCCCCAGCCAGGGAATCCCACAGGAGAGAGAGACAAGAAACAACAGGGGATCCCATTGGAGCCAAACCAGCTACTAGAGCAGAGGAGAAACCACTGGACACACACCATCCCACCCCATGTGAGGGGGCTCTGGGGGCAGCAATGCTGAGAGGGACCAGGAATAGGCAGAGCAGGGTGCAGATCTGGTTGCAACCCTATATGGGAGCCACATAAGGCCGGTGCAACTGAGGCCTGGATCTCAGCTGAAGCCTCTATGAGGTATCAAATTATTAATAATCATCTTTGCACAACCTGAGTGGGAATCCACTGTACTGTGCTGAGGGCAGAATTTATCTCGGTCCAAAATGTTACAGTTTATAATAGTTATTGTGATGTTTGGAGCCAGTAAAGAATTATATGTTTTACAGAACAAGAGTACCTTCAAAGCAATGTCACCATGATGTAATATGATGGTGGGGCCCATAAGGGGATCAAACCAACACGCTGGCATTATCAGCATCACACTAATCATAACATCACATTATGATATAATAGTGCAATGTCCTCAAAAAATTTCCAGCTACTTAAACAGTGCTCCAGAGTGGGCCATTTCCAACTGGGATCATCCCACAAAGTTCAGGATGGGGGCAACCATGCCCTGTGATATTTCCTGCACTCACAAGACAAATTACTTTCAGCTCTCGTTTAATGTATTAGCCTATGCATCTTAACTATCTGCCCCCAAATTCTGAGCTTGGTAGTCTTGGACTTTGATTGAAAAGGGCAATGGGATTCTTCTTACAGTTACTATACAGCAGTTTATAATATGTGGGCTGGGACACAGTAAACCACAAGGCAGATCTTCAAGAATCAGAAGCCTACTTGAAGACACAGGTCCAATTTCTCCTGTCTTAGGCCTGGTCTACACTACGAGTTTAGGTCGACTTTAGCAGCGTTAAATCAAATTAAGCCTGGACACGTTCACACGACGAAGCCCTTTCTTTCGACTTAAAGGGCCCTTTAAACCGGTTTCTTTACTCCACCTCCGATGAGGGGATTAGCGATAAAATCGGCCTTAGCGGGTTGGAATTGGGGTAGTGTGGACGGAATTCGACGTTATTGGCCTCCGGGAGCTATCCCACAGTGCTTCATTGTGACCGCTCTGGACAGCACTCTCAACTCAGATGCACTGACCAGGTAGACAGGAAAAGGCCCGCGAACGTTTGAATTTCATTTCCTGTTTGCTCAGCGTGGAGAGCACAGGTGACCACGCAGAGCTCATCAGCACAGGTAACCGTGATGGAGTCCCAGGATCGCAAAAGAGCTCCAGCATGGACAGAACGGGAGGTACGGGATCTGCTCGCCATATGGGGAGATGAATCAGTGCTAGCTGAACTCCAAAGCTGTAAACGAAATGGCAAAATATTAGAAAAGGTCTCCAAGGCCATGAAGGACAGAGGCCATAACGGGGACGCACAGCAGTGCCGCGTGAAAATTAAGGAGCTACGGCAAGCCTACCACAAAGCCAGAGAAGCAAACGGAAGGTCCGGGGCAGAGCCGCAAACATGCCGCTTCTACGCGGAGCTGCATGCCATTCTAGGGGGTGCAGCCACCACTACCCCAACCGTGTGCTATGACTCCCTCACTGGAGAAACACACAGGGAAGCGGGTTCGGGGTACGAGGAAGATGAGGATGGAGATAATGTAGATAGCTCACAGCAGCAAGGAACCGGTTTCCCCAACAGCCAGGATATGTTTATCACCCTGGACCTGGAACCAGTAACCCCCGAACTCACCCAAGGCGTGCTCCCAGACCCTGAGGGCACACAGGGGACCTCTGGTGAGTGTACCTTTGTAAATATTACACATGGTTTAAAAGCAAGCGTGTTTAATGATTAATGATTAATTTGCCCTGGCAATCGCGGCCAGTACAGCTACTGGAAAAGTCTGTTAACGTGTATGGGGATGGAGCGGAAATCCTCCAGGGACATCTCCAGACAGCTCTCCTTCATGTACTCCCAAAGCCTTTGCAAAAGGTTTCTGGGGAGGGCTGCCTTATCCCGTCCGCCATGGTAGGACACTTTATCACGCCAGGCCAGTAGCACGTAGTCTGGAATCATTGCATAACAAAGCATTGTAGCGTATGGTCCCGGTGTTTGCTGGCATGCAGACAACATCCATTCCTTATCGCTCTTTGTTATCCTCAGAGGAGAGTGATATCATTCACGGTCACCTGGTTGAAATGGGGCGATTTTATTAAGGGGACATTCAGAGGTGCCCGTTCCTGCTCTGCTGAACAGAAATGTTTCCCGCTGTTAGCCACGCGGTGGGGGGGAGGGGTGAAGTGATCATCCCAGAGAATTGGGTGTGGGGGGGGAGGGGAGTTAGTTGGGTTTGTGCTGCATGTTACCCCGGAAACCGCAGCCCCTCCTTTTACATTGCAAACCCATTTTACATGGCCAACCCAATGGGTGCTTGATATGGGAAATGAGGGCGCTGCTGTTTGAAACCATTCCCACATGTTAAGAAGGTTAAAAAAGCCAAAAGACTGTGGCTTACCATGGCTGCCTGCAAGCCGAAATCTGTTGCCTGGCACTGCGTGAGTGATCTCTCACACCAAACCGGCAGGCCCTCAATATAAGAGGAAAAATGCGACCTTGTAACGAAAGCACATGTGCTGTGTAATGTGAACAGCAAAATTTAACGTGAAAGAGTGTACCCATTGTTCTCTAAATTGTCTGCCGTTGCTCTGACGGAGGGGGAGGGGCCTGACGACATGTACCCAGAACCCCCCGCGACACTGTTTTGCATCATTCAGGCATTGGGATCTCAACCCAGAATTCCAATGGGCGGCGGAGACTGCGGGAACTGTGGGATAGCTACCCATAGTGCAATGCTCCGGAAGTCGATGCTAGCCTCGGTACTGTGGACGCGGTCCGCCGACTAGAGCACTTAGAGCATTTTATGTGGGGACACACACAATCGGCTGTATACAACCGATTTCTATAAAACCGGCTTCTATAAATTCGACCTAATTTCGTAGTGTAGACATACCCTTACACTCCATCCAGCCACATGCACTCAGGCCAGAATGTGTCCATAGACTTTAATAGAGCAAGAACAACTGTCATAAGATAAATTGCAGGGAGCTGGCAGACGGCTCTTGGCCATCAAGAACTGACCATTCACAACAGAGACAGTGGTTCCTGGCAAACCCAATTTCAACAACAATTTAGAGCCAAAGACGATCATTGAGATTAGACACCATGTTGTGTGCCCTTGGGCAATGATAATTTGTCTTTTGATGTTTAAAATCTGAAAAGGGTCCCATGGTCTGATGAATCAGGGACAATTAATTTTTAACAGAACATGCTGGAGTGAGTTGGGGGCTGTAGGTCTCAAGAGTGTTATGACCAGAAGTGGTAAAACTAAGTCTGTACCAAAAATTTTTGTGGGACAGTGGTGGCTTGGGTATTTTTCTTTACTATTCTTCCATCAATAAGCAGGAGCACTATTTCAGATTTTGGGGGCAGGGGGGCAACATGAACCCTGATTCCAGGGGCTACTTAGGCACTTGAAAACTCTAGTTTTTTGGCAGATAACTTAGCAATTAGCTGACGGGAGCACTGTATCTAATTCCTATATAAAAGAAAGAAAATTAAATAAATATTAGACCCACTAACATGTTCTGACATCTTGTGGCAAGTCACATAAGTGGCTAGGTAAATGGTTAGATTTAAAATTTTAATGTTTATTCTTACTTTGTTACTAACTCTGTGGTGAGAGAGACCCCATCAGGACTCCTGGGTTCTATCTCATCTCTGGGAGGGCAGTGAGGTCTAGTGGTTACAGCAGGGAGAGGGAGGGGGCAGATATATCTGAGTTCTATATAAGAATGTCAGAATGGCCACACTGGGTAAGACGAATGGTTCATCTAGCCGAGTATCCTATCTTCCAACAGTGGGCAACACCAAGTGCTTCAGAGAGAATGAACAGAACAGGTAATTGTCAAGTGATTCATCCCGTCACCCACTCCCAGCTTCTGGCAAACAGAGGCTAGGGACACGCAGAACATGGTGTTGGATCCCTGACCATCCTGGCTAATAGCCATTGATGGACCTATCCTCCATGAACTTATCTAGTTCTTAATGGAACCCTGTTATAGTTTTGGCCTTCACAACATCCCCTGCCAAAGAGCTTCACAGATCGACCGTGAAGAAATACTTTCTTTTGTTTGTTTTAAATCTGCTGTTTACTAATTTCATTGGGTGACCTCTAGTTCTTGTATTATGTGAAGGAGTAAAGAACATTTCCTTATTCAATCTTTCCACACAATTCGTGATTTTATAGACCTCAATCATATCCCCCTTAGTCATCTCTTTTCCAAGCTGAAAAGTCCCAGTCTTTTTAATCTCTCCTCATACGTAAGGCGTTCCATACCTCTAATCATTTCTGTTGCCCTTCTCTGCACCTTTTCCAAATCCAATATATCTTTTTTGAGATGGGGTGACCAAATCTGCATGCAGTATTCAATATGATGGCGTACCATGGATTTATATAGAGGCAATCTGATATTTTCTGTTGTATTATCTATCCTTTTCCTAATGATTCCCAATATTCTGTTAGCTTTTTTGATTGCCACTGCACATTGAGCAGATGTTTTCAGAGAACAATCCACAATGACTCCAAGATCTCTCTCTTGATGGGTAACAGCTAATTTAGACCCCATCATTTTGTATGTATAGTTAGGATTATATTTTGCCATATGCATTACTTTGCATTTATCAATCAGCATTGAATTTCATCTGCCATTTTGTTGCCCAGTCACCCAGTTTTGTGCGATCTCTTTGTAACTCTTTGCAATTTGCTTTGGACTTAACTATGTTGAGTAATTTTGTATCTTCTGCAACTTTTGCCACCTCACTGTGTACCCCTTTTTCCAAATCATTTATGAATGTTGAGCAGCATTGGTCCCAGTACAGACAGCTGGGGGACACCACTATTTACCTCTCTCCATTTACACCATTTATTCCTACCCTTTGTTTTCTATCTTTTAACTTGAGTGCCTGGCAATGCTTTCAGAATCATCTAACAATTCTTAATTTACTTTAATAACAAGCCTTTTGTTATCTTAATCACCCTCCCTCTGTTTATAAACAAACTCCCAGCCCCAAAGGCGGAAGTTGGGAGCAGCACAGAACTCATCACATATCACAAGCAAGCTATGTTGCAGTTAAGAGCTCCGTCTAGTGCTAGGGTGTGCGCTGTGAGCAGACCTCAGGTATGAAACTCAGAGGGGGTTAGAGCCCCCCCTGCCCTGCCTAAATGGTGCCCCTGCCAGTAAGTGAATATTGTGAAAATGTTACACTCAAACTGGTCCAAGGCAAGCAAGTTAGCCCTTATCACTGCAAGACCTAATCCCATTGCTTAGGCCAGTATGAATTGGGAGTGCTACAAGGCAGCATGTTTAACTAGCAGTGGAGGCAGAGGGAGTGGCTGTCAAGAGACCCCCTAGAATGGATGGGTATTGAAGAGTAGTAGAAGGAGCCCCATCCAGTCCCTCTCAGCCAGAAAGATGGAAGCTACAAAATGAGTACTCCATGGTGATCAGCATTAGAGAGTCAAGTGGGAGATCTTGAGGGATGCAGAAATCCTGGTAAAAGCCTATGCATTCCTGAAGTCACCTTTAATGTGCTGGCAATTGCCAAGCATTGTTGACTGTTCCAGACTCAGTATGGCTTTTCACAGACATATTATGTTATAGGTGGATGCTTTATAATGATCACAGTTCTTATGCAGATGGTGATGAGAACACAGATGCCTACATACGGACACTGGAGCCTCATGGGGTGGAGGGAGATCCTGTCTCTTTCCCAGTGTTTGTTTGTTTGTTTGTTTTACTGTGGGCTGGATGCATGAGAGAGTTGGAAGCAGAATCCATTAGAGGGCACTGAGAATGGGAGCTGCAGTATCTGACATCCCTAAAAAATCATAATGCTCAAGACAACTCCTACCTGAGTACTGCAGGAACCCAGTTTGGCACAGCGAGGCTAAATCTCATGCTTCTGCAGTCGTAGCAGGCACAGGCTGTGCACTCAGTAGAAAAGGAGATAGCACTAGGCCCAGTGGACAGTGATGTGGGATTGCTGTGAGGAAGTGAATGGTATTGGGTGGGCAGCAGCCACTAACATGAAACCAACGGAGGAAATTTTTTGTCCTAGCTGCCAGTGATGTTGTGAGGGAGCCAACGCTGCTTTAACTGCATGAGTAGCAGAGGCAATAAGTACAAGTGGAAGACAGCAAAATTCAGAGCGAGTTGATGTATTATATATTCTCTATGCCACAATCAACGTATAAAGCTCTCAGCTAGTTGAAGTTACAGCTGGCCTTCAAAACCCAGAGACAATATTACACAGGAAAAAGCAGGAGCAAGATGAGTGGGTTGCTCAAATTGTGAGCCATTTGAAAACAGGAACATAGGAATTGCCATACTGGATCAGACCAGTGGTCCATCTAGTCTGATATCCTATCTCCAACACTGGCCAGAGCCAGATGATGGCATAAGAATCATAGACTTTAAGGCCAGAAGGGACCATCATGATCATCTAGTCTGACCTCCTGCACATTGCAGGCCACAGAACCTCACCCACCCACACCTGTAAATAGACCCCTAACCTCTGGCTGAGTTACTGAAGTCCTCTAATCATGATTTGAAAACTTTCAAGTTACTGAGAATCCACCATTTACACTAGTTTAAACCTGCAAGTGACCAGTGTCCCATGCTGCAGAGGAAGGCGAAAACCCCCCAGGGTCTCTGCCAATCTGACATGGGGGAAAAGTTCTTCCCAACCCCAAATATGGCAACTGGTTACACCCTGAGCATGTGTGCAAGACCCAGCAGCCAGACACCTGGGAAAGAATTCTATGTAGTAACTCAGAGCCATCCCCATCTAGTGTTCCATCCCCAGCCATTGGACATATTTGCTGCTAGCCATAGCAGATCAGCTACATACCATTGTAGGCAGTCTCATCTGTTCCATAAACTATCAAGTTCAGTCTTGAAGACAGTTAGGTTTTTTTGCCCCCACTCCTCCTCTTGGGAGGCTGTTCCAGAACTTCACTCCTTTGATGGTTAGAAACCTTCATCTAGTTTCAAGCCTAAACTTGTTGATAGCCAGTTTATATCCATTTGTTAGTAGGCATATGTGGAGCAGGCGAGCTCCAACAGTTAGATTGCTTTAAGCATGAGATTTAATCTCTTTTTAGCTCTTGACACTCCACAACTTTATGCATCTCCATTGCAAATTTAAAAGCAAAATGTTCATGAGGCAGTGGTGATGTGATATAGAGCCTTTGAGTGCTGGGTCACTGGTCTCAACTGGAATGACACTGGCAGTAACCAAATGTCATCACCTGCAGATGGATCATTTTTGTCATTGCGAAAGGTCTTTGTGGTCTCCTTCCAGCTCCTAATGTATAGGTACCCCCTTTACATGTCAATCCCATATCTGGCAAACTGTTGGACTGCTATTAACAGACAGTGAACATCATCGGGTAGGAAAGTGTAGGAAAACTTGCACTGCTGCTTCCTGTGCTGTAACGGTCCTCTGGATAAAGAGGAGACTTCAGTCTTAAGGAATGTCAAGCCGCACCTTTTACCCGCTGAAAACTCACTTATAAAGAGCAACGAACGACATTTTCACACCTTGCTTTAGAGAATTTTTTAATGTTATTCTCCAGAATGACACTGATTTATCAGGGACAGACACGGAATGACTCAAGGAAACAGCAGCTTTCTGAATAGTCACAAATGGTCCAAATATTTAATAAAACCACTCATCCAATTTGTTTTAAGTTTTAAAAAAATCCTCTGATACATTGAAAGGATAATATGGCACCATCACTACCCTGAACTATGCTGAAACACACACTGATCACAGAGGTTCTTCCCTTCTCTACTGTCCAGCTGAGCTCCGACTAGAACCTGTCACGGCAGAGCATTCTCTACTGTTTTTTTACAGAAGTGGAACCCACCATGATTCAGTGCAAATTTCCCACAGAACCTTCTCTTTCCTTCTCAGAAAGCACATTATTAGATCCCAGACCACTTCACGTTAGGACGATTTATGTCACAGAGTAGGCTACGCTCACAACCACCATTTGCCTCCACCAACAAATTAAAAGTTACGTGTGGTGTGCAATGTTCCAACTAGAGGCAGGACTGAGCTGGAATCATACATCCAGGAGTTTTGGGAGATGCTAGGTTGAATTTGAATCCACAGATCTACACCCACCCCTCTAATTCTGGATCTGGGTTGAATCCAAAGAGCAAAGGGACCTTTTATTCTCCAGGATCTTGTTTGGCTTGGTGTAATCCAAAAATGATGGAATTCTCCTGAGAGGAGATTGCTGGATTTCAGCCTTCAACCTTCACCTGACTCAGATCCAAGCACCGACCCTTCTCAGCCCATCTCTAGTTCGAACACTGAGCCAGATTCTTATCCAGAGCCCAAAGGGCTTTCTCTTAGGATTTGAAGAGATTTGTCATGCTGTTATGGAGCCCCATGTCCCTTTTCTCATTCTATGCCTGACACTTTACTCCCAGGCTGTGAGGTTTATTATTTTATCTTTGTGTTACAAAGGTGGGCCTGAGTCAGTTCCGTAAATGGGGATGGCATAACCATGGTGCTTTAGTGTCGTTAATCTTAGAATATCTGCTTCAGTACAGCAGCAGGTCCTTCATTCTGACCAGCTGAAACTCCAAACTAGTTTAGCAAATTCTTTCCAGCCAGAATTAGGAATAAAGCTCCATTTTAGCAAAGTGAGGAAATAGCTATAATAAAGTTAGCTTGTGAGTGTCTCAATTCAGTGAAATATTTTTTGTAGTGCCACAGTGCATATCTGTGCACTTAAGAGTGTTGGCTTCTGAAAGTTGTTTCCAGGGCACGAGGATGAAGAGGACCAGAAATATTAATGAGCACACCTCACCATTTAAAGAACTTGTGCAGTTTGCTGAAGTTTTCAAGTCCTCAGAAAATTATTCTATTTACTCTAACAAGGATTCCATTTATTGTTGTGTTTTAATACGACTTTGAGGCCAGCAAGAAATTTGCTGCTGGGAGGGGGGAAAATAAGAGAAAGGGGAAAGGAATAGAGCTGTGAGAAGATAAGAGCAGAGCACCAGGCATCAGTGAGCTTTCAAAGCACCAATCTACACTGCAGTCTAATCCATGCAGGATTAACCAGTTTTTATTAGATCTACACAATAGGCGAGAGGATTACTACAGGTAGCCAATGAGCAGATGGTGGAGATTAGCTGAGGGACGAGCGCTGGAGAGCAAAGAGTGAAATATTTTCTATATAATACAGTCTTTAGAGCAATGATAGGTCTCTGGAAAGACCTATATTAAGTACTAGGGGCTTTATACTAGAGTTAAAATCTTAGCATACATAAATTAGTGCATAATAAGGTTGGACACAACGCACTCATGAGGCATAGACAAATGGACAGTGCAAACATTCTAATGTTTTGTTTTTCATTTAGTAGATACAGTTGGAAAGAACATTGTGTGATTTCCTTAACAATATTCATATTTTTAATAGGCATGAAACACTCCCAATTGTGTGGTCAAGGAATCTAAATGCCATTGTTTGCAAGATAACAAAATGCCTGTGCCTCTCAGAATGGAAGTTGGGCCTATGATGCATCACTATGGCTTAAGATTTTGTCACAGTAAAATTATGCGTAATTCACAGCACAATCACAGTAAAAACAGATCATTTCACACTATGGTCATAGCAACTTTGTGGACCCTTCTGCTGTTTGCTTTGATATAGTGCTCTTTGAAACAGGTCTAGATCAAAGCTAATGAACCGTTAATCCGAGGCAGCTAGGTCCATATAAATGGCAAAATTCACAGTTCTGTGCCAGTGATGATCACTGTGACATAATCATATCTTCATGGCCCTGCCTTTCGGAATTGGCTGGACACATGTAGAACATAAAACTCAAGACAGAGTGAGGAAACTCCAGACAAAAAGATAGAAAATGGGGGTTGCAGGTTTATGTGGAATTTAACTGTGTGAATACTTTATGGCCAATGAGCTGTTGCTGTTTTGAAGCAACACCCCCCCCCTTACCCTGCCTGCCAGTCAAAAAGCTACATTGGCATCCCATTTGCCATTGGAAATGCTGACTCCACCAATGCACATACCATCATTGGGCCAGAGCAGATTATTATCTCATACTGGTGAGAATCTGCTGTAAATCCTTTGATTTCATTGGCATTACTCCAGAGTTAGAGCAGTATCTAAACTCTTGGCATCACTCGGCTAGCAGTCACAGGTTAAGTACAAATAATTAAATCAAGGTACCGTATTCTGCACAGCTTCTGTCATCGGTGGCAGCCATGCTGATGCATTCAGTGTCATTTTACTGAGAATCAGTCACATTCATAGATTTTGGGGATGTAATAGAGAGGAGAGTTGGCTAAAGCTGTATGTTTGTGTTACTGCTTGTTTTAATAGCTTGTCTTTCTTACAATAAATACAGAAGGCGAAATAATCACTGTTAATTTGTACATTCTCAACCAGGGGACTAACAGACCACAAGGTTTGGTAGAATACATTTTAGACTAGCTATAATTAATTGCACAATATTTAAAATCTGATTAAGTATATAATAGGCTCAGTGAAGGCTTCCTTTCCTCCATAAGATATATACATTTTTATCATACCTTTATTTCACAGCCTTGTCAAAAGACAACTGGCTGCTGCAGAATTATTTAAGTTGCATCCTTAAAAAGGAAACTTCTTTATTCTTGGTTGGCTTTGCTGGAAAAAAATCATTCATATTGGCATAATTCTTGCATATATATTTCATATACAGACATTATTAGACAGCTAAGAGATGGGGTTTTGATGGCCTGAAAAGCAGGGCAACTAGAAAACTAATAAGCTGTGGAATGTTGGGTTGCTAAATTACAGGACCACCATTTGCCTGCTACATGTTTAAGACTTTGGGGAGCATTGATCAGGGAAGAAAGGAGACACTTGATCAAAGGGGCCAGATTAGATTAAATTTGAACTAATTTCTGATTATGGTTTGGAGAAAATCTGGCCTCCCTACTTAAAGTGCATTCAAAGTCTAAAATGTCTCTCTCTAAAAATAAGCATATTTCACCCCTATTCCTTCCCAGTAACATCCATTTTCTTTTAACCGCCAGGGCCGTAAATTCCAGCCAGGATCTGCAATTGAAGTTGTTGTTTTCTTCTGCATTTTGTATCAGCAAATGTGCAGTGCAAGTTTAGTTGACCACTGCACTGACAAAGTGCATGACATCTGAATCCAACTCGCTCTCCCCTAGCTGTATGGGGTTTTCAGGGCCAACAGGAGTAAACACTTCTTGGACATTAAGGTTGGGATTTGCAAGCAAGCCTGATCCCACTGAATTTCAAGGGAAGTTGGGCACTTCATTCCCTTAGGCTCTGGTTTTCAAAGGAGCCTAACACCAGCAGATGATAATTTATAGGGCCAAATTCTGTTCACACTATTTACAACATAAGCAATACCATTGAAGCAATGTGTCTAGTAACAAGATTTGGCCCTTACTATGCCGAAGAGTAGATCTGTTGAAAAACACAGCGCCAATTTTACAATCACTTTTCCCCACCGGAACACCTTAAAAATATATGGCTCAGAGCATGGAACTCAGTCCGGAGCTTCTGGAATGTACCAAAGTTTCACACTAATGGGAAGGTCCGCTACAATTCAACAGGGCAAATTCCCAGCATTGCCTTGGGGCTCTTGCTGTACAGTTACACACCAATACTGTATTCCTCACAATACATCGAAGAATAAATTATTACAACACCATGTGTTAGGAGAACCTGTTTTCTCTGAACCTAGGAGGGAGGATATGGACTGGCTTCAGAGAATTTAAGTGCTAAATCAGCTAGTAACCTGCTACAAGAAAAAGGAGAATTCCTGGGATTGGATAAACTGGTACCAGTCCTCGCTAGAGGCTGCCACTACTAACCACACATTAGCAACTGGAAGTATTAGCCACTGGAACTCCCAAGTTGTCAGGGATCTTCAGTTTTGCTCTTGACATTTTAGTGAGCTTGTTGGTTTTTTTTTTTTTTTGCTGATGTTATAAACATACACCTATCACCACAGTAATTTAAAAATCACCACCGTACACTACTTCACGGGGGAACACAAGCACACAGTTACTACTGCACAGCACAAGTGTCCTGCAGGTCAACTCACAGCTTCTTCAAAATGAGAAAAGAGAATCAGAAAAAAACAAACAAAAAATACCCTGTTCTAGAGTAGAGGGAAAAATCAAGTATCTTACACTTCCCTTGTTGAAATGCTTACACAGACTTGGCTCAGCAGTATTCTCCCTCTCTCCCACCCCTCAGGACAGAGTCTTCTGATCACATCTCATTGGAATAGGTGTAGTTAGGGGTGGCAGAATACGGTGTTTCATGCTGCATCGTGGCCCCTTGTGCAGCACCGACTGCCGCATTGTGCGCTGCCTGTTGTACATGCGGGTTCTTCCAAGCTCCCGTGGTCCACTCTTCTTGCGCTTTGCTGAAACTCCCTCCGCTGCCCCGGTAAAATTTATGCACCTGTGTGGGGCAGAGGTAGAGAGAAAAGAGATCACTGATTCACACAGGCAAGCCCCCAACTATTTTTTTAATTATCTGGCTAGCCTGACAGAACCTAACGCAAAGTGTCCGATCCCGAGAGGTGCTGAGCACTTGCAGCTCCCATTGACTTCATGGGCAGTTACAAGTGCTCAACCCCTCAGAATCAGGACTGAAACCGACAGATGTTGGAATGACAGCCCTGGAGACTGGGATGCTCCATGCAACAACCCTGGCAGTGCAACAATTCTGACCAAAGAGGCTCAACCCTGACCTAATGGGACCCGCTCTGATGGGTGAAAGCAGTTCATCCTCCATCTCCATTTAGTTTTTGTGCTCTACCTAGACTGCCAACAAGAGAAGCAAATTGACCTGTTGGGATGGTAGTTCATGATGTGGGCAACTGTCTCACTACTGTTTCTAGTGAACCATCAATTCAACGCACATATGCCACCGATCAATCATTGATTGGTCACTATAGATTGGTACAGACAACCTACCCTATTACAAGTCTTCCCCAGAGTCATTCAGTCCAGGGCTTTGGAGCGGAGCTGGAGCACGGAGCAGCTCCAGAGCAGTGGAGCTGCAGGATTTTGCCTGGAGCTGGAGCAGAGCCGGAGCACAGCTCCAAAGCCCTGATTCAGTCCCCTCTATATCCATATTCCTAAGGCAGGAAACAGGATAGACGGAAAGTTGCATTTCATCAGACACCCAGGGCCGGTGCAAGGAAGTTTCGCGCCCTAGGCGAAACTTCCACCTTGCGCCCCCACCCCCCAGCCCTGCGGCAGCTCCCCGACCCCCCCTTCGCCCTGAGGCGCCCCCCCCCCCGGGGAGCCGTGCACCAGCTCTCCACCCCAGCTCACCTCTGCTCCGCCTCCTCCCCGAGCACACTGCCCCCACTCTAATTCTCCTCCCCTCCCAGGCTTGCGGCGCCAAACAGCCGATTGGCGCCACAAGCCTGGGAGGCGGGAGAAGTGGAGCGGCCGCTGCGCTGGGAGAGGGAGTCTGAGCCACACGTGTCAGCGCGCCGCCGGCAGCCCAGCCCAGGAACGCTGTAAAAAAAAAATTGGGGGCACCGCTTTTTGGCACCCCCAAATCTTGGTGCCCTAGGCAACCGCCTAGTTTGCCTTAATGGTAGCACCGGCCCTGCAGACACCTTTCACAAACACCTACCTCATTTTCTAACCTCAAGAGCCCCCACCCAACTTGCTAACCTCAGAGAATGCATGTCTGTGCTTTGGGGGATTAGAGAAGTTGTAATTAAGACTGAGCAACCCACACATCAAAGACAGGAAAAAAATAAGGTGAAGGCTTTAAAGAGCTCGTTCCTAGCTCTAAACCATAAAGATCACCATCAAGGAACCAATCACAGGGCAGCGGACCTCTGTAAGTGAGAACGAAGTCCAGGAACAGGAGAAACGGAAAGTTTGGGGCTTTAGTGAAGACTTGAGTTTGATTTATTTTAGATTCTTGCTAAACTTTTTAAAAATTCTAAACATTACTTACCGTACCCAAGAATTTCTCAAGGGAGCCCAATCAATCAACTTTCTTATTTAAGTCATTCTTGCTCAGCTTCTAGTATGAGCTGAGCAATAAGAGTACTTCTCTGTTTTTTTTTAAATTCAGCAGCCCACAACCTGCATCTTGCCAGAGCCTAAGGGAACTCAAACATCAAGGGTCAAGTCCTGTCCTAGATCTGACAGCACTAGATATGGAGAGGTTCTCAGTTTGACAAAAGCAGTTGTTTCAGCCCTAAATGCAACAGTGGCACCAGAAATTGTGAACAAAGGGTTGCTCCTAACAGAACAAAGGATGCAAAGTACCCAGTGGAGCTCTCTCTAGAAACACCATGAAGCAATGAACATCCCAGCTTGGATCTCCTCCCCAGAAGACCACCCAGAAAATGTCACAATTTCTGGTCTCTAATCCAGCACTCATACCATACTGAGGGCAATGAAGGAGAAGACTGCCACGACTGTAAACATGATGGTGGGGATAAGCATCACCACAGCTGCACCCACGTTGGTCCCAAAGAAGGATATTGCTGCAATCCAGCCACTGCAGGGAGATGAAAAAGGGTTCTGGTTAAACAACGGCATTGTTGCAGCCATGCATATCCAGTAGCTATGTTTTTTTTCCCCATTGGCTTTGTATGCTGCAAGTGGCAAACCTCACTCTAAAATGATTCTTCTCCCAAACCCTTCAGTATCTTGGATGACCCTTTCCCTGGCTGACAAAAGATAATGCTAAGCCATTCCTGAAACCAACAAGCACCCTAAGGGCCTCCCCAATGCCTCCTAAAAGAACTAGATAAGTTCATGGAGGATAGGTCCATCAATGGCTATTAGCCAGGATGGGCAGGGATAGTGTCCCTAGCCTCTGTTTGTTAGAAGCTGGGAATGGGCGACAAGAAACAGATCACTGGATGTTACCTGTTCTGTTCATTCCCTCTGGGGTACCTGGCATTGGCCACTGTCAGAAGACAGGATACTGGGCTAGATGGACCTTTGGTCTGATCCAGTATGGTTGTTCTTATGTTCTACCTCCTTTCTCCGCCACATCACATCCTTCATCACCCTTCTCCTCCCACTCCACTAATACACTCCTTCCATACTCCCACTTCCACCCACTCGATGTCCTGAACTAGCTGAGCCAGGGGACTCTGGAATTTTTTTCTTCCTCCATCCTAACAGGAGTCAGCTGTGCCTAGCACCTGAAGAGAAGAAAGGTTGAACGTGACAAATTCCTTACCAGACTCCCCAGCCAGGGATCCCCACTGCCTGGATAATGCTGATCACCAGCTGGGCCATGAAGGTGAAGAAGAAAGCCATGAAGCTGAAAGAACTGTCTGTCCTACAAGAGAAACAATTTATCATCCTCCTCCTCCTCACTGCTACCCGTGTCTCAATCGGTACTCAAGCTGCACTCCGAATGGCAGCAAGGAAGCTCTCGTCATCCTGAACACCCAATATCTCTGCCACCAGCTCAGCTAAACAATCCCTTTTATTCCAGCAGAGATTTTTTTTGCCATGATGCGGTGGATGAGAATGGGAACGGATGGTCCAGTGTGAACAAGAGCTGCCCTCAAAGAATAGTCAGGATAGTGACATCACAGCATAAGGAAGGAGAAAGGAAAATGAGGGGCTCAAGCTGGGCAAACGGGTGTCAGAGAGCAGAGCTTCTCCAAGGCTCTATGGCTATGTCTACACAGGAATAAAAAAATCTGTGACTGGCCTGACTCGGGCTTGTGGGGCTCTTGGGCTGAAAAATCTGCTGTGTAGGCATTTGGGTTCAGGCTGGAGCCAGAGCTCTGGGACCCTGCAAGGGGTGGACGGTCCCAGAGCTGGGGCTCCAGCTGGAGCCCTAACATCCACACAGTGCTTTTTAACCCCACAGCCTGAGCTCAATGAGCCTGAATCAGTTGACCTGGGCCTGCTGCAGGTCTTTTATCCCTGTGTAGACGTACCCTATTTAGCTACTTACATAGTCCTAATTACCATATTATTAGAGCACCTCATAGTTAGCAGATTTTATCATCAACACCCCTGTGAAGCAGTGAATTTGCAGCTAGGAAATGGACAAAGTCACACCAATCTGTGTCTGACTGGGGAATTGAACCCAGCTCTCCTGAGTCCATGTGCAGTGCCCTATCCACTGGACCATCCTTCCTCCTCGCAAGCAGGGTGGACCAAAAAATCCATTTTTTTAATTTAATTTTTTTATTTTGTTATTTAAATTAAAAATAAACCTGTTTAAAGAAATCGGTTAAGGCCTAAAATTATTATAAGCTCTTAAAACATTTAAATAAAAAACAACTAAGCTAAATCCATAAACCTGTATCAAAAAACTGAGTTAAAGGCTGTTTTTCTGTATTAAGAAAGAATCAGGGGGAAAACATATAGCTTCTGAGGTCAAGCTTTATAAATATGGCACAAAGGTCATGTACTGTATTAAGGGCTTGTTTTGTTTAATAAAAATTAATTTTATATGCTGTTCCGAGTGCTACATTCAATTCCAGTTACCATCACAATGCAGCTTGACACAAATCATAAGCAAAAAGTAAATTATCTGGCAAATATACAATATACTGTTCACCAGTTTCTAAGATACTAAAATATACAATGAATAAATCTGAAAATATTAAGCTATATAACTGCTTAAATACATGTATATAGTTATAGCATACCCTCCTAGGTAGCAAAAAAGACGTACCGAAACTAATGTAAAGCACTATTTAGTTGTAAGTGAACATGCTTTAATGGTTATACCAACCAATGAGAATGCACCTCTCTTCAGAAAATGACTGAAGTGCAAATGGAAAAGTTGATTAAAATCGATTATTTAACTCAAGGCATTCCACTTGGTGATTTAAAATCGCCTTGATTTAAATCAGTCCACCCTGCTCTCAAGTAGGGAACTAATGAAGCATTCAGCAAACTGCAGGGGACTGGTAGAATAGTGTACTTTACATTTGGTGATGCATGGATTGCTCTAATTTGCACACATAACCAACACAAATACATGCTCTCCACCCCCAAAAGGTTTGTAAAAGGAGTCTCTAGTAGAAAGAAAATATTCACCCCCAAAAATAAAAATCAGATCTCCCCCGCAAGCTGGGACTGCAGAGAACTGAGTTTCTGGAGCTAGTGTGTTGTCTAGGACAAACAGAGGTCCACAGAGCCACATTTCTTGAGGTAATGGGATAGTTGGATACCCAACAACTAATCTAAACTGCCATCGTTCCATTGACTTCAATGGACCTTTGCAGCTTTAGACCAGCTGAGGATCTGTCTTCGGGTTTCCTGAGAATGAATCTGAGCTTCTAGTGCCAGGAAAAAGGAATTTGTAAGAACCTCAACTTCCAATACCTCTTCCCTCATGCTTTTGCGTCATGGCCCAATGAGACTTGAAAGTCAAAGCATGAACCTTAGAATTAAAGGCCCTGATTCAGCAAGATACACAAGCATGTTCCTACATTCTGTTGACTTCACCGGGACAAATCATATGCTTAAAATTAAGCGGGCGCTTAAGTACATTGCTAAATCAGAGCCAGAGGAGGAGCTGTTTAGCTGCTCTCCCTCCTCTATCTCTCGGGACTGTAGAACCCTTTGGTTATTGACTCAATGCAGAGGATTCTAGAGTCAGAGAAGCGTGCTGTAAACACTAAGATTGCTGGTACCCTGTAGTTCTTAGCTGGAACGAGGGGGCTGTGATGTTAGGAAGAAGCACTTGCAACTCATCTAAATATTGACCTATTTTCCCATCTCCAGTTCTAGTATCAGAGAAGGGCTGTCAGAGTTTCTCTGATCCCCAAGGCATCTCTCTTCAGGAGCCTCCACATTCTGCAGCAAAAGCACAGAGTCTGTCAACTTGGACAGGAACAGCTGGAATGTATCCATTCATTATGCACTGTACCTGTGGACTCTGGTCCAAGTTACCATGTGATAGAACACAGCATTCAAAGTTTTCTGTTCACATACACTTCCCAATCTCCCATGACTCACTGTCAAGAACCCCACTCAGAGGGAAAATATATATTTGATATAGTAGTCTTTATGGAGAGCTGAGATCTTAATCCTGAACATCCAAGATTTCAAGGTGGGAAAGTAAAGTTAAAGGTAGGAAGGGAAGGGAGGGATTCCCAAATAGAGGTGACCCAGTCTAAGCATTGGTTAGTCATGAGAAGAAAGGGGAAAGACAGTGAGAAGCTGTGCCCAGCTGTGACCACTTACTTGAAGGCTTTGTAAATAGGTCTAAACCAGCAGACATAGGAGCAGGGTGTAAAGAGAAGGAGCCAGAGAATTGCCAGTCCAAAATTAACAGCTCCACCGCCTCCAATCAGCCATGCGAGGCAGCCAATCAGATTCACTGCCAAGGTGATGCTGTTCACTGCAAACATATATACACACAGACACACAGAGGGAGCAAAATAGCACACGGCAAGAAAGTAAGCTGTGACTGAAGGGACCCTTCAGGTGGCTACGTCCATGGGGTTCAGAAATGTTCAGGCAGGTTTAATCCAAGGGTGGGGTTTTGTCTTCAGTTTTTATCATCTTTCTCCCCTCTATAATTTTCACAATTAGTCTTTCCATGCCCACCAGGCTCCCTGGGGCAATGGTTCCAAGCTAGCCGGAGCAGGCTGGCATCAATGAATCATGGCCCAATTGTGGCTCCCCTCCATATGTCACCCATTACAGGTGGTGAGAGTTTGGGGGCGGCGGAAAGGTACAATAATCTACGAGTGAGAGTAACTGAAACACAATTAATTTCTCTCTTGCCACCAAAGGATGGAAATGAGAAAACTAAAGGAAGCTCCTCACTTGCCACCAGCAATGGCTTCACTAAAGGGAGTGCGCTCCCAGGCAAGTTGGACCAAGTAGCCAAGCTGCCTTTCCCAGGACAAATCTGCTTGAGCCATTGAACACCAACTGACCGATTCTGAGAACTGAAGTCACAAGTTCCTGATGGTCTATGGCACGTCCAGATCAGTTCAACAGGAAAAATATTTCTCCAATAAGATACTAGGAGGCTAAGTGATACAGGCCTACTACAATGAAGGGAAGCCTACCAGAGACTAGACAATGCAGAGGAGAATCTGTCATCTGCACTTCTGTGCCTCAGAACTTCAGGATGAATCTTTGTTCCAATCAGAATTAATGCCCACCAAGCAATGTAATGGAGCAGCCAGCTGGGATGCTTCGCTGTACGAGATGAAAATGTTCAGCCAACCCAGTGATCTGACGGGCAGGGCATCCACATGTGCATTACATCATGCAGCACTCAAGGATGTCCCATCACTGTCTGAGCCCTCCCCCCAGCCCCCGCTTTTTCCCCCCCCAGGGGACGTTTTGGACTCCTTTCTGACATGTCTTCTCCCCAGGGGACAGGCTCACCTAAAGGGTCTCCTTGGACAGCAAGTTAATAGAAACAATCTCAGCAAGTTCAACAGAGATGTGGTGTTTGTGCTTTTGCTTTTCAAGGCTCAAGAACAAAAAGGGGCCTATTAAATACAAGTGTAATGAGTGCAGCCAAATCAGGGATGGGGCGTCAAAGTGATTGTACACCTCCCTCCTGGCACCCAGCAAAATACATTTAACAGAATAATTTGTCAGTGTCACTACAACAGCCTCCCTGAATGAGGAAGGGGAAAGCTAGCGCAGCTCCAGACTCCTAGCAGCACACAGAACCAATGCTGAAAACTGGGCAAGTCAGCAGGGTGGGAAGTCCACTGGAGGAGACAGATGCATGAGTTAAAAGCATAAACACCCAGTCCCTTTGGTGCTGATTCAGCTCCTTCTAACCTGCACTTGGAGCACACACCACTCCCCAGGGAAGGTTGCTTCAATGCAATACTCCATTTTGCTTTCAATGTTCAGAGAGAACACCTGATAAGGAACAGAGGTCATCTTAAAGGCAGAGGGTGCCCGGTGCCTGCTCCCACAGACCCTGTATGTGCCATCCAATCACCCAGCAGCATCCCCCCCTCCCAAGGAGGAGGATGGAAATGTTCATTAACAGCTCCTCCTCTCCCTGCTTCCATCCTACCCCATCTCAGAACGTCTACCTAAAAAAAACATCTGCACTGTCCTGGTTTACATAGCAGCAAACTCACCAGTAAAGCTTCAGAAACAGAATGTGGGGAGGGGAGGGACATGGGCAGGGCCGTCCCTAGCTATTCTGGGGCCCTACGCAGCCCCCCCCGCAGGGGGTGGGTGGGGCTGGTTTGGGGGGACAGGGGGAACCACCCCCCAGCAGTCACTGGCGGCGCAGCTGGAGCTGGGTTGCTGCACTTCCCTCCGCCAGTGAGTGCAGGCCCAGCCCTGCTTCAGTCCTCAGGGGAGTGGGGGTGGGGCTGGGGCAGAGAAGGGTGGGAAGAGGCAGAGGCCATGGGGAAGAGGCGGGGCAGGGGTTGGAGCAGCACACAGTGGCACAGGGCACCAGGAAATTTGGTACCCCGAATTTCCTGGTGCCCTACGCAGCTGCGTACTTTGCGTATGGGTCGGGACGGCCCTGGACACTGGTGGAACAATCTTCCATCTCATTTTAAAAAAGGGTAGTGACTTCAGTCACTAGGACTGTCACTGCTACACAGAAGTCCTCGATTTAGGCACAGGTCAGGTGGAGTAGCCATGCAAGCTTCTCCACCAGGAGTGCTGTAACCTCAAACTGGAGGGATCTCCTCTGGGAACAAGTTTAGTTTCCAAGGGCCATTCAATCCTTGGCTTCTCCTCCGGGCTAGCCAGTAAAGGGGTCAAATCATGCCAAATGCAGTGGTGGTTTCTCAGACGTGGATTTCTGATTAAACTTTCCCCACATAACCCAATTTGCTCGGGCAGTTGTGACACTGACTCTCAGCACTGGCTGGATTTCCTAAGCAAGTGTATATCCTGGGGAAATTTACTCACTTAGCTGCACTCTGTTTAGTAAAGTTACATGAACTGTGCACTCTTGCTACACTGAATGCCCTTGGGGTCAGGATACCCGGAGCAAAGAGATGGCAAGCTCCACACCAGGCTTCAGAAGGGGGAAAAATACACCTGAAGGAAGAGCAGCCCAAAGGGGGTGTAAAACCTATCCTCTTCCCCTCATAGGGAAGCCTGCCACTCTGTCTGCTTTACTTGTCCACAGGTCAAACTAGTAGATGGTCCCTATGCAAGGGAAATCGATTCCAGCAGCCAGCTAGTTGCATCAGTGGCATTAGGAACTACCCAAGGGACCACAGCTTGGGGGAGAGCACATCACTCAGCAGCTGCAGAAGGGGCAGGTGAGGTTTGGCTCTGAGGAAAGCCTCAAGCGCCTGCACCCTGGGGAGCAGGGTACTGCAGAGATTACACTTTTTGGCTGGGCGAAAGCGACCGCTCACTGCATCAGAGGCCCTGTACTCAGTAATTTAAAGTGGCATTTCAGCTTCAGAGGCAGCCATGCGGCTTTGGGCTGGATGTGGAATTTGCAAACTGGGAAATGGGGGAGTAGTGACCTAAAAACACAAAGCTGGAGGACAGCTCCACGTCTTCCACCTCAATCTGGCTCAGATTCCTGATTCAGGAGGGCCCTGGCAGGATTTGCAGAAACCTTGCATGGGTTTTTTGGCAGGGGAGAGCCCAAGCACAGATATCGCTGCAATTAAATACTTGGAAGTGTGCTGGTGGGGCCTACATTTCCCAAGTGACGAGCCCTCTGGCTGAGGGAGCCTGACAGGGAGAAAATCAGAGCAGTAAATCCTTCAGCAAAGAGAGACTCATTGGCTGATCTGTTCCACCTTAGGGCAGGCTCTGTGAGGGAGCAGAGTTCATGAGTGGTCTCTAGTTTGTGAAGTGCACGTGATCACCTAGAGGGTGGGAGAGGACACCCTGAGACGAGTTCTAGGGCTGGCTCCAGCAGAGTTAAAGCTAGAGATGAGCTCAAGCCTTCCAGAAAATCAGACCCCAATTGGAACCTAAACTCTGTGACTGGGGCCTCTTTATAATGGCCCAACCCAGAACCCCACTCCCCAAATATGGAGAAGCTGAGATTTGGAGCTGAATGTCAGGACCCAGATCCCATCACTAGTTTAAACCTCTTCAGAAATACGCAAGAGACAAAAAGTCCCTAGACTCGGGGGCAGGATGATGTTTCCCTTAGTGCCACTTTGTTCTTTACACTAACACTTCTAGAGAAGAGCATTCAGAGAAGCAGGCATGAGCATTTCTCTCTCGACCCATCTGATCCCTTCCTCTCCTGCAGAGGCAGGGTGCCTGCCCCAGGGATGACTCACACATCCAGAGGTAGTAAAGGCGCTTGGCCAAGGTTCGATGCTGTGGTGGAATGTCATCATCAAAATCCTGGTAGAAACATGGCTTCAAGGGGATGAATCTTGGGAGTGGAGGAAAATTGTTCACCTTTTCTGTGACAAGAGATAAAATATGTATCACTGAACAGAGCCCAACACAAGTCTCTGTTCCTCCAAACTGATCTGATGTTGCTGATTGGTTAAAGCGCTGATCTAACCTGAGCAGTGACTTTGAAAGTAGCCTAGTGGGGTTATGTGTTTGTGTCTCACTGATTTCCAGCTCAGATTTGCTCAGTTTATAAGTAAAAAAAGATGATTTCCCCTCATTGCCAGCCTTGCAACTCAGCTTGGGCTCCGACACTCCAGCTGGGCTCTTTCTTTCCACACACAATCACCAGGAATAAAGATTATGCATGCCAAATTATACCATTTGTGACACATATGATCCCACTGAAGGTAAACTTGGTTGCAAAGGCCAATATGTTACCTTCATTAAAGCACTGAGCCCTTTAATAGAAAAACCAGTTCTACAAGATCCAGCAGAGATTTTTTCCTTACCTGCCATGGTGTCTGTCCGTCTCTACTCCGCAGCTAAGTTAGAGAACAGCTTGCACCTCTGCCAAAACTGGAAGAAATCAAGAGACAGTAACGACACTAAGGAAACAGACACCGAGAACAACAGGAAATAATGTTTCCTCTACATTCAACCACTTCCCAGGATTTACTCTGTTACCGGAAGTGCAAATGTCCTAACACCATAATCCCTCCCCACCACCCCACTGATTCAAGCCTGGGGAAATCCATGTAATCTCTTGGCATTTCTCCAATGTATATCCTTCCCAAATTAAGGGAGTAAATTTAATCCTTTCCTGCCTCCTCCTCCCCCCCCCCGCCCATCCCCCCAAAAAAAACCAACCAAAAAAAAACCAAAAACAGCTGGCTTCACTGCAACATTCCATGGGATGATCCTCAGACAGAAAGATCCCAGCTACCTTCAATCAGCATGAAAATCACCCCTGGTACGGCAAATCACCCCTTTACAGAAATAACTGGCTCCCAAGGACAGTGCTATAATAAGGCATGGTTGAATTTCCCATTGTTTATGCTATATATATCCCTTCATTTTAGGTTTTTATTTTATTTTATTTTTCCTGGGAATTTATCGGTGTTTATTATTAAAACAGGCGGAAATTGGTGCAAAAAATATTAATTTTTCTGGGTCAATATTGGGGTTTATTTTGGTCCATGGAAGAACTGGGGGAGGAAGTATTCGGTAAATTAATGCTTTGATTAACAGAATTCAATGTGGTTTGCTGCAGAACTAAAACAGAACTCAAAACATAATGCCACCTCTTAGTTTAAGAAAACAATATATCGCTAATCCCCAAATACAACTTTTTACTTGAATAAACAGTTAAAACTGTTGCAGACTTAGAACTATTAGCCTATAAATATTTACATTTAATAATTGGGCCTCACCATTTGCAGTGCACATACTCAACTGCATCCTTTTCTCCGTTTTTTTTTTTTTTTTTTTAAACTTTCGAATATTTCCTTGTGTTCTGAAACGTATTCTAATACAGATTTTAGTTTTTTTCCCCATTTTAGTGTGTCAGATCTTTAAACCATTGTCTGCTAACAGCCTGAAATGTGTACGTGGTGGGCGTGAGATTCATCAGTACGTTCAGATGCGCACGCATTTCAGAGCTTGTGTGCATACCTGTTTGTTTATTGTGTTTATCTTCTAGACTAAGGCTTTGTCTTCACTACCCGCCGATCCGGCGGGTAGCAATCGGTCTATCGGGGATCGACTTACCGCGTCTAGTGAAGACGCGGTAAAATCGATCCCTGATCGCTCTGCCGTCGACTCCGGAAATCCACCTCGGCAGGAGGCGGCAGCGGAGGCGGCGGCAGCGGTCGACTTTCCCGCGTTCTCACCGCTAGGTAAGCCGACCTAAAATACGCAACTTCAGCTACGGTATTCACGTAGCTGAAGTTGCGTATCTTAGGTCGGACCCCCGCTGTAGTGTAGACCTTGCCTAATACATAGCCTTGCTTCAACAGGCAGCTTTGCATGCACACACAGACTAATGCATTATCATAATACATATATCTCATGTTTTCCTAATAAAACAAGTTTTTTTTATATATTTGAATGACACAAAAGTAGGATGAAAAATCGGAAAAAATCATAATACTTTTTGTAAAACCCAGGATTATTAGGGATAAAAAATGGGTTAAACTGAAAATGAAGGAGTTTTTATATATATTAGACACGCATCTCTACAGTATTTATACATATACCCAGATCTATTATCCACCCCTGGGAAAGCCATTAGAGTAGCCCACTGGCTACAAAGGCCTAAAACACGTGTTTGAACTAAACAGGGGGGAGGGATAGCTCAGTGGTTTGAGTATTGGCCTGCTAAACTCAGGGTTGTGAGTTCAATCCTTGAGGGGGCCATTTAGGGAACTGGGGTAAAAAAATCTGTCTGGGGATTGGTCCTGCTTTGAGCAGGGGGTTGGACTAGATGATCTCCTGAGGTCCCTTCCAACCCTGATATTCTATGATGATGATTAAAGTGCTGGCTGCAGCCAGAAGAGTAAAAGAAGATTCAGCAATGTGGGGCAGGGAGAGGCTTAGGCCTGGTTTCCACTGTGCGGTAAATCGATCTAACTTATGCAACTTCAGTCATGTGAATAATGTAACTGAAGTCGATGTAGTTAGATCCACTTACCGCGGTGGCTACACTGCACTGTGTCGATGTCCCCGCTCCTCCCACCTCCCTTCTGGAAAGTCCTAAGCGCCACCAAACAGCTGTTTGGCATTGGGAAGCGCTGGGAGTTAGGCGGAGGAGAAGGGACGCAGTGCGTTCGGGGGGTGGGGTGGGGGTGAGGAGAGCTTGGCTGCCGGTGGAGGGGAGCTTGGCTGCCGGTGGAGTCGGCGCCTATGCCAGGCCACAGGAAATAACTCCACGGGCCGCATGCAGCCCGCGTGTTTGAGACCCCTGATCTACAACTTACTTGTATTCAGAAATTAAAGTGCTTGTGAACGTTTTTAATTTATAAAGTGCACCAAGTACAGATCAGTTCTGGGCACATGCAGAGTTTAAAAAACAATACACTGCAAAATAAATGAATAAATAATCTCAAATGCCTTACACTAGGCCCTGAAGGTCAGCAGACTTGGGTTTGGTTAGATCAACTGGGGGAGTAGGTGGGGAAGGAGGAGAAGGAATGAGAATTCTAGAGTCAAGGGCCATCCACTTAGAATGCCATGTCCCCAGGCATTTAAAGATATGGGCTGACTGCTCAAGGACCCATAGTGACCTCAGCTACTACTGCTGTGCATAGGGAAGGAGAGAGTCTCTCAGGAAATTAAGCTCCAGGGATTTTTAGATTGATAGGGCTAGGGGCACACATAGGGTATTAGAAATCAGTATCAGCACCATGAATTGCACCCAGAAGGAAGAACATTTGTCAGAACTCCGGTTTAATATATGCACCAAGGTTGCCAAATAGGTCAGTAGCCACATGGAGCATGTGTAGAGCTGTAGAGCTCTGAACTAACTGCATCACAGCTCAAATGGTCTAGCTCCCACAACGTCCTCATATGTACACCGAGAAGAAATGGGTGCGTACATACTCTTGAATAGAACCCCACTTAAGCCTGCACACGAGCCCACAAGACAGGTAAGCCACTCCTTCAAAACACCTTCTGGGATCCTTCTAGAGAGGAAAACCGGAAGCACTCGAGAGCAGTACCATCCACCCAATCCTGGCTTTCAGGCTAAACAAAACCTCAGATGATGGTCCCAAAGATAGATCTAAAAGAAGCAAGATAAACACCTACCCTTTGTCCATCACTAGGCAGAGTTTGCTCACCAACTAGGCTACAGTAGTGTCAATTGCATATCACACTACCCAAACCAAAAGCAAGATTTAGCGGATCAAGGAAATCTAAGGGACTCCAGGTGATACCAAAGCTGCACTAGCGAGATTCTTAATTGTAGCAGAGGCCTAACCACCACTCGAGTTAAACTGACACCATGCCCTCTCACAGGGAGGCATTTTTCTCAATAACAGACCTAGTACCTGTTTGATTTTACTAACCATGAGGGGCATATGTTCATCTTGTAGGTCTCTGTCTGAAGCTCTCCCAGTGTATCTCCTTGGTGAGCTTTAAAGTGATAGTGCTTAGATACTATAAAAAAATACCATAAATAGATATGTACAAATAGCACCTTATTATTAAGTCCCTGTACCAATGGCAAGCTGGACCTAAATTTTGCAGCAAGGCAGTTTCGTTGGTGGTTTCATTGAATTAAGTATGGAAATAAACAAGTCACTACCGCAGCTCCCGTATTATTTGGATAAGAAGCTCAATTGGATACCATCTCCATGTTTTCAATTTTTACCGTGCTGTCGATTTTTGCATCTACAAGAAGAGAAAAAGAGGTAGACAGAAGAAGAGATGGATTGACAACATAAAAAGGTGGACAGGAATGGACTTCGCGGAGACTCAAGCACTGACACACAATCATCAGGGGTGGAGACAACTGGTTGATTGCTCATCAATGATGGTGCCCCAATGACCAATGCGGTTATGGGAGTGATGATGAGATTTTTGCATAGAAAACAGAGAAGAGCATCACAGAATGTGCCAGGGGAAAGTGAGGTCCTGATAGCTGGTGCTTTTGGCATCCAGGAGGATGCAGAAGAAGGTCTGGCATTGGGGATAACACACACTGCCTTGGCATTTCTGCCAAGATGAGCAGCTGAGGCCTCTGACAGCATGTGCTCCAACAGGAGACACACTGGGCCTGATTTTTAAAATAGTTGAGCACACATAGCTCCACTTGCAGACAATGGGAGTTGGCGCTGCTCAGCAATTCCAAAGGATCAACTCCAAGATTGTGCCCCAAGGGTGCTCAAGTTAAGTGCCCAATCACGGATGCTCAGAAAATTAGCAAACACATTTACAAAAACCCTAGCACATAAATCTGTAAAGCCCCTTTAGTGATCAAACCCACATATGGGGCTTAAACTGACGCAAAGTCACTTTCACATAAACAAAGTCACCCAACACAACCGTCCGAACCCAGCCTACTGTCCCCCTCACCTGCACATCTAGTACAGCTATTAAGTTCATGCTCAGACAGTCAGCTTGCTGAATATTCCAGTTCCTCTGTTATTACTTGTGGTAGAAGTGCAAGTGCAGACCAGAGAGGGTCACTTTTACCAACGGGGCCTATCTAGCCCTCCAGTAAGAAAATCATTTGCACAGACAAGGTCCAATAGGTTAACTACGAGTGATGAAAAGTAAAACAAATACACGACACATATTTGGGACCAAATCCTAGCCCTACTGGAGACAATGGACATTTTGCCATTGACTTTAATTGGACCACCATTTGGCCTTCATAATAAAAGTAATGGACATTTTCTCTTTATGCAGTGAAATTCCCACTACTGCCTGCAAATCATCTGCATGCGGGCTCCACATTTCCAAGATCGGGGCCCGGTTTTTCTGTATAGTCAATGCTATACATGGAAAAGCACTCTCTGAATCTATCCTTAACATTTATCTGAAACGACTAACACCTCCAGCTCCCTAAAATGTGACACACTGGGTGGTAATAGGGTTTACACTAATTCACACTTTCCCCTTGATAGAGAAAAACATACAAGTGAGAAAAAGGACCATAAAAATAAGCAGGTACAATATCTTCTCCCACAACCCTGCCACTCATCTTCAGATGGGGACTGTGGTGGGGATTTCACTGGAATACTCAACTCCTCTCTCTCCTGTAATAGGGAGGTCTGTGGTGAGAGTCACTGGGTTATTAACCCACCTCCCACACGCAGTAGGCACAAGGCCCCAGTGTATTTCAACTGGGCAGCATTACTTCACCCGCCTACCACTTTAGGAAGGAATTTTCTCTTGCATTGTAATTGGAGCTGGGATCAAGACACAAGACTTGCATCTGGTTAGCCAATATCCCAGCATGCTAAGGCATTCAGATCTAGGGTTTTGGTTCAGCACATTATAAAAATGGGGGCCCTGGACAAAAATCAAATCCAAGTTCCAATTTCAAAACACCCCACAATATCAGGGAAGTAGGTTTTCTCTGCTTGGGCCCATCTTTCATTGCAATACACATGACAGTTACTCACTGCATGTTAATAAACAAGCCAGTTGTGCATTCCACTGATTATGTCACCTTGCAGAAGGCAATCAAGCCTTCCAAAAAAAATCCCTGCACACTCAGTGAGAGAGATATTAGGTGGTGGAAGGCTCCTTTGCACATGCAAACACACCCACGGGGGGGGGGGGGGCAGAAGGTTTCTTTGCATACACACACCTGCAAGGGTATTTTTGTTGATTTGCACGAATGTGAAAAGGTTAGTGAAAAGACCACTTGCACACATGCACAAGAGAAGTGGTGGGGGTCCCCTTTGCATGCACACACACACACAAGGTGGGGGAGACCCTGTTGAATGTGCGCACACACAGGGGAGATGGACGGCCCGTTCGCATGCGTGCTGGTGCACACATACACGGGGGGGGGGGGAAGAAGAGGGGCGGCATATTGGCAGGCATGCGCCCGCAAGAACTGGGGGCTGCACGGCCCCTTCTGGGTGCCTGAATGCACATGGGCTATGGGGGTGCAAAGCCCCTTCTGGGCACGAGCACACACACGAATTGGCGGGGCAGGGCCCCCTCTGGGCACACGTGCACACTCAGGAAGGGGGGGTGCAAAGGCCCTTTGGCACGTGCACACCCACGGGTTGGGCAGTGCAAGGCCCCCTCAAGGCACGTGCGTACCTACGGGTGGGAGGGACGCAAGGCCCCTTCTGGGCACGGGCGCGCACCCACGGGTGGGGGGGCGCAAGGCCCCTTCTGGGCACGGGCGCGCACCCATGGGCGGGTGGGGGGGCGCAAGACGCCTTGGCACGGCCGCGCACCCACGGGCGAGGGCGAAAGGCCCCTTCTGGGCACGGGCGCGCACCCACGGGTGGGGCGGAGCGCAAGGCGCCTTGGCACAGGCGCGCACACGGGGGGGTGCAGGGCCCTTGGCACGCGCACACTGGCAGCCCCCAGCCCGGCCAGCCCCGCAATGCTCGCCCAGCGGGGCTGGAGCCGCGGGGGCGCGGCTGCCGTCACTGCGAGGCTGACAGGCCCGCGGGACTCACCTCCCTGCAGCGCCCGTGCAGTGCAGAGCGTCAGGCCCCGCAGCCCTTCCCCGTCCCGGGCAGGCAGCTCCGGTTCCGCGCCCCACAGCCCCCGCCTCCTGCCGCAGCGACCACGGCTCGCGCCTGGCTCCGCCCCCTCACTGCCCCCCTCCCCGCCACGGGCGGTGCCCGCAACTCTCGCGAGAGACGGAGCAGCCTAGCGGACGCTGTCCAAAGTGCTGGGCCCGGTGGCGGCGCGGGCTCCGATCCCCACAGCCCGGGCTGGTTCCGGCGGGGCCCAGCGCGAGCGGGAGGGGACACGGGGGACCAGGCTCTAATCTCTGAGGCGGGAGGGGGCCCCCGGCGCTAGGGACACGGGGGGTACCGGGCTCTGACGGGGGCAGGAGGGACCAAGTTCTGAGGGGGGAGGAGGTACCGGTCTGTGAGGGGGGTTGGGTGCTCCGGGGGGAGGGGGGATCAGGCGCCCCAGGGAGGAGGGGGGACCAGGCTCTGAGGGGGGTCGGGTGCCCCAGGCTCCAGGGGGCAGGGAGTACCAGGCTCTGAGGGGGGTGGGGTGCCCCAGGTTCTATGGGGGCAGGAGGGACCAGGCTCTGAGGGGGGTCCAGACTCCAGGAGGGAGGGGGTACCGGGCTCTGAGAGGGGAAGGAGGGACCAGAGTCTGAGGGGGGGGGCTGGCCCTGGGGGGGGCAGGGAGCACAGAAGGGCCCACTGGTCTGTTGGTGGCAGGCTTTGAGATGGGCAGGGCAGGCTGGAGGCCCCAAAATTATACCACTACAGGATTCTCCAGTATCTTTCAGTCTGTTCAGTTTATCAAAAAGAAGACAGAGAGATTACTTGATTATAAGGTATAGATACATTCACGGGGATTGTGAAGCTTAATTCCATCACATTTATAAATGGTTTTTCAGATGAAAGGTACCATAGAAAATCAATGTATTATTATTAATAATACAAGAACTATCAAAATTATTGCAATATGTATTTAGAGTCCTCAAACGCTACAGCAACATGAATGTAACATGTAGTGTTTGCACCATTCATGTTGATTGCTGTTGCTTTTTTTTTTAATTGTTATTTGGTGTTTAATCAAACAGAGAGAAACTGCTCAGACAATAGGAACTATGACAACCCACACACACATATTCAGTGACTTTATGGAGTGCTTCCATTGGAAGTATGCAGCAGCATAATAGTTTAACTCACTTCTTCTGACAGCAGTGCAATTCCTAGGCAGAGATAAAAATAGTAGGCATGACACACAAAGTACTCATTGTGACAATCTGCACAGATCATTCCTGCCTTCTTATTGGTTGTTTTATTAGCAGGACACAGTGAAGATAACCTACTGAAGAAATAGACATAGTCAACAAGGACTTTGTTGGATAATAGCACACCATGGGAGACACATCTCCACCAGTACAGGCAATGGTGCATACTGCCTACCATTTTGCTCAAGATAGGTCAGGTGAGATCAGTTTAGTAAGAAACTGTGAAAGAAAAAACAGGATGCCACAAGAAGTTGTGCTGATGATTCAGGACATGGTGCTCTTCCTTCTGAATCAGTACCAAAATAATACCCTAGCCTGGTGTTATGAGCCACAGTGCTGTTGATTTTTCTTCCTTTCACATGAAATATAGAAGTGAAGATCTGACCATTTGTGGTCATTAAAGATCCCATTGCACTTTTTGCAAATCCAGTGTTAATCTCTATCCTGGCCAGATTCCAGCCTGGGTCTGTTGTTGTTGTTATTATTATTTCTAGATGTTCCAATCAGGATTGGTGTCCCATTTTTCAAGGTGCTATACACATATATAATGAAAACATGGTCCCTGCCCTAAAGAATTTACAATCTAACTATGTGACAAGAGGCAACAGGTGGATACAACAAACAGAGGGATGGAGTGGGGTAGGAGCACAAGGTAACAGTGACCTCTTCAGCTGAATACAGGATTCCAGTTCATTTTACAATTCACTGTTGATCTCAGTTACACTAATGTTAATATGGAGTAATTTCAGTGCAGTTACCATAGAATCATAGAATATTAGGGTTGGAAGAGACCTCAGGAGGTCATCTAGTCCAATCCCCTTCTCAAAGCAAGACCAACACCAACTAAATCATCCCAGCCAAGACTTTGTCAAAGCCGGGCCTTAAAAACCTCTAAGGATGGAGATTCCACCACCTCCCTAGGAAATCTATTCCAGTGCTTTAGCACCCTCCTAGTGAAATAGTGTTTCCTAATATCCAACCTAGATCTCCCCCACTGCAACTTGAGACCATTGCTTCTTGTTCTGTCATCTGCCACCACTGAGAAGAGCCTAGCTCCATTCTCTTCAGAACCCCCCTTCAGGTAGTTGAAGGCTGCTATCAAATCCCCCCTCACTCTTCTCTTCTGCAGACTAAATAACCCCAGTTCCCTCAGCCTCTCCTTGTAAGTCATGTGCCCCAGCCCCCTAATCATTTTCGTTGCCCTCCGCTGGACTCTCTACAATTTGTCCACATCCCTTCTGTAGTGGGGGGGACCAAAACTGGACGCAATACTCCAGGTGTGGCCTCACCAGTGTCGAATAGAGGGGAATAATCACTTCCCTCGATCTGCTGGCAATGCTCCTACTAATAGAGCCCAATATGCCGTTGGCCTTCTTGGCAAAGAGGGCACACTGCTGACTCATATCCAGCTTCTCATCCACTGTAATCCCCAGATCCTTTTCTGCAGAACTGCTGCTTAGCCAGTCGGTCCCCAGCCTGTAGCGGTGCATGGGATTCTTCCTTCCTAAGTGTAGGACTCTGCACTTGTCCTTTTTGAACTCATCAGATTTCTTTTGGCCCAATCCTCCAATTTGACTAGGTCACTCTGGACCCTATCCCTACCCTCCAGCGTATCTACCGCTCCTCCCAGCTTATGGTCATCTGCGAATTTGCTGAGGGTGCAATTAATCCCATCACCCAGATCATTAATAAAGATGTTGAACAAAAACAGCCCCAGGACCGACCCCTTGGGCACTCCACTTGATATCAGCTGCCAACTAGACATCGAGCCGTTGATCTCTACCCATTGAGCCCGACAATCTAGCCAGCTTTCTATCCACCTTATAGTCCATTCATCCATTCCATACTTTTTTAACTTGCTGGCAAGAATACTGTGGAAGACCATATCAAAAGCTTTGCTAAAGTCAAGATATATCACATCCACGGCTTTTCCCATATCCACAGAGCCAGTTATCTCATTATAGAAGGCAATCAGGTTGGTCAGGCATGACTTGCCCTTGGTAAATCCATGTTGACTGTTCCTGATCACCTTCCTCTCCTCCAAGTGCTTCAAAATGGATTCCTTGAGTATCTGCTCCGTGATTTTGCCGGGGACTGAAGTGAGGGTGACCGCTCTGTAGTTCCCTGGGTTCTCTTTCTTCCTTTTTAAAATATGGGCACTATATTTGCCTTTTTTCAATCGTCCGGGACCTCCACGAGTTTTCAAAGGTAATGGCCAATGGCTCTGCAATCACATCAGCCAACTCCCTCAGCACCCTTGGATGCATTAGATCTGTACCCAGGGACTTGTGCACCTCCAGCTTTTCTAAATAGTCCTTAACCTGTTCTTTCACTACTGAGGGCTGCTCACCTCCTCCTCATACTGTGTTGCCCAGTGCAGTAGTCTGGGAGCTGAGCTTGTCTGTGAAGACCGAGGCAAAAAAAGCATTGAGTACTTCAGCTTTTTCCACATCATCTGTTACTATGTTGCCTCCCCCGTTCAGTAAGGCTCCCACACTTTACCTGATCTTCTTCTTGTTGCTAACCTACCTGTAGAAACCCTTCTTGTTACCCTTCACATCCCTTGCTAGCTGCAACTCCAGTTGTGCCATGGCCTTGCTGATTACACCCCTGCATGCTCTAGCAATATTTTTATACTCCTCCCTAGTCATCTGTCCAAACTTCCACTTCTTGTAAGCTTCCTTTTTGAGTTTAAGCTCACTGAAGAGTTCACTGTTAAGCCAAGCTGGTTGCCTGCCATATTTGCCATTCTTTCAGGGATGGTTTGTTCCTGCGCCCTCAATAAGGCTTCTTTAAAATACAGCCAGTTCTCCTGGACTCCTTGCCCCCACATATTAGCTTCCCAGGGGATCCTGCCCATCAGTTCCCTAAGGGGAACTACTGGAACAGAGAAAGCTCTTGCTTCACCTAGTAGAAAAAGATAAGCCATTTGCAGCTCTGCTGGTGCCCACTTCTTCTCCCACTGAAGTTAATGGGAGTTTGTTACAGAAAGTGTAGAGTAGCTGTTGTTGAGTTATGATAGCAGACACCTCTGTGTTCTTGGGGAACCAGGGTGCAGTATCCAGCCTGACTCATGAAAGACACTCCCCCCCCAGCCTCTGCTTAAACCAAAACCCTTCAGAGGGGGGGGGGGAAAACTTGCAGAGAGCAGTGAAGGGTGTTGGGAGACACACCTAGACCCTTCCTGACAAGGGTGACAAGATTAAGACATCTCCATTAGCATATAGAATGGGGAGCAGAGACAACTCCCCTAGCCTCATCTGCATGAAAGATGGGACAGGAAGACATCTCAATTTGCATACAGAATGGAGAACAGAGAACTGCAATGAACTCTGGGACCAGAAAAAGCAGGGAAGCACTGCATCATGGGAATCTCTGCTCCATATGCTAATAAACCTATGTCTGCACACACCCAGCTCAGCAATTATTAGACCAATTCTAGTAATGAATCCTTAACTGATATCCAAATACTGAAGCAGCCTAGTTGCATTGTGAGCTCCCTGGAAGAAAACACCACCCATAGCCAAGGGTATGTCTACACTACGGGATTAATCTGAATTTACAGAATTCGATTTTTGGCAACTGATTGTATAAAGTCGAGTGTATGCGGCCACACTAAGCACATTAATTTGGCGGTGTGCGTCCATGTACCGAGGCTAGCATCGACTTCCGGAGCGTTGCACTGTGGGTTGCTATCCCATAGTTCCCACAGTCTCCTCTGCCCATTGGAATTCTGAGTTGAGATCCCAATGCATGATGGGGCCAAAAACACTGTTGCGGGTAGTTCTGGGTACATCCTCACCCTCCCTCCGGGAAAGCAACGGCAGACAACCTTTTCGCGCCTTTTTCCTGGGTGAACAGTGCAGACACCATACCGCGGCAAGCATGGAGCCCGCTCAGCTCAAGACAGCAGTCATGAACATTGTAAACACCTCGCACGTTATCGTGCAGTTTATGCTGAACCTGCAAAACCAGGCGACGAGGAGTAGGCTAGGGCAGCGCAGCAACGAGAGTGATGAGGACATGGACATGGAATTCTATCAAACCGCGGGCCCCGGCGCTTTGGAGATCATGCTGTTAATGGGGCAGGATATAGCCGGGGAACACCGATTCTGGGCCCGGGAAACAAGCACAGACTGGTGGGACTGCATAGTGTTGCAGGTCTGGGACGATTCGAAGTGGCTGTGAAACTTTCGCATGCGTAAGGGCACTTTCATGGAACTTTGTGACTTGCTTTCCCCTGCCCTGAAGTGCCAGAATACCAAGATGAGAGCAGCCCTCACAGTTGAGAAGCGAGTGGCGATAGCCCTGTGGAAGCTTGCAATGCCAGACAGCTACCGGTCAGTCGGGAATCAATTTGGAGTGGGCAAATCTACTGTGGGGGCTGCTGTGATGCAAGTAGCCAAAGCAATCACTGAGCTGCTGCTACGAAAGGTAGAGACTCTGGGAAATGTGCAGGACATAGTGGATGGCTTTGCTGCAATGGGATTCCCTCTCTGTGGTGGGGCGATAGATGGAACCCATATCCCTATCTTGGCACCGGAGCACCAGGGTAGCCAGTACATAAACCGCAAGGGGTACTTTTCAATGGTGCTGCAAGCACTGGTGGATCACAAGGGATGTTTCACCAACATCAACGTGGGATGGCCGGGAAGGGTTCATGACGTTCGCGTCTTCAGGAACACTAATCTGTTTAAACGGCTGCAGCAAGGGATTTACTTCCCAGACCAGAAAATAACCGTTGGGGATGTTGAAATGCCTATAGTTATCCTTGGGGACCCAGCCTACCCCTTAATGCCATGGCTCATGAAGCCATACACAGGCATCCTGGACAGTAGTCAGGAGCTATTCAACTACAGGCTGAGCAAGTGCAGAATGGTGGTAACATGTGCATTTGGACATTTAAAGGGTCGCTGGCGCACGTTACTGACTCGCTCAGACCTCAGTCAAACCAATATTCCCATTGTTATTGCTGCTTGCTGTGTGCTCCACAATTTCTGTGAGAGTAAGGGGGAGCCTTTATGGCGGGGTGGGAGGCTGAGGCAAATCACCTGGCCGCTGATTACGCGCAGCCAGACACCAGGGCGATTAGAAGAGCACACCAGGAAGCGCTGCGCATCAGAGAAGCTTTGAAAACCAGTTTCATGACTGGCCAGGCTACGGTGTGAAATTTCTGTTTGTTGAAAACCCGCCCCCTTGATTGACTCATTCCCTGTAAGCAAACCACCCTCCCCCCTTCGATCACAGCTTGCTTTCAAAGGAAATAAAGTCACTATCGTTTAAAAATCATGTATTCTTTATTAATTGATTATAAACATAGGGAGAGAACTGACAAGGTAGCCCAGGTGGGGTTTGGGAGGAGGATAGGAGGGAAGGAAAAGGCCACTAAAAAAGTTCAAAGTAATGACAGCCTTTTGCTTGGGCTGTCCACTGGGGTGGAGTGGGAGGGTGCACGGAGCCTCCCCCCCACCCCCCGTGTTCTTACACATCTGGGTGAGGAGGCTATGGAACATGGTGAGGGAGGAGGGAGGTTATACAGCGGCTGCAGCGGCACTCTGTGATCCTGCTGCCATTCCTGAAGCTCCAGGAGCATGTCCGTTTGATCACGCAGCAGCCCCAGCGTTGCAGCCTGCCACCTCTCATCTCGAGCGTCCCTCATGGCCTCACGTTCACTGGCATCTTTCCTGTACTTTGATACCGTGTCCTTCCACTCATTCAGATGAGCTCTTTCATTGTGGGTGGATTCCATGATTTCAGAGAACATTTCGTATCGCATCCTTTTTTTTCGCCACCTTATCTGAGATAGCCTTCGGAATGGAGGAGGGAGGCTTGAAAAATTTGCAGCTGCGGGAGGGAGGGAAAAAAGGGAGAGAAGTATTTAAAAAGATACATTTTACAGAACAATGCTTATACTCTTTCACGGTGAACAACACTATTCACATTACGTAGCACATGTGATTTTGGTACAAGGTCGCATTTTGCATCTTAATATTGAGTGCCTGCGGCTTTGGTGTTAGAGAGCACAGACGCAGGTCCGGGCAACAGAATTCGGCTTGCATGCAGCCATGGTAAGCCATTGTCTTTTGGCTTCTGTAGCCTTCAGAAAAGCAGTGCCCTGCTTTCCCACATACCAAGCAAAGCCCGTTGAGTGCTGCGGTTTTCCTGTTAACGTGCAGCAGCAGAAACCAAACTAACCCCCCCTCATCCAATTCTCTGGGATGATCGCTTTATCCCTCCCCCCCCCCCCCTGCATGGCTGGTATCAGGGAAGATCCCTGCAGAAACCAAACTAACCCCCCCCCCCATCGCTTTACCCCTCCCCCCACTGCATGACTGGTATCAGGGAAGATCCCTGTTAGCCAAATGCGAAAAGCTCAGTGCCAATGATCCCCCTCCCCCCCCCCCCCCCCCCGCTTGGCTAACTGCAGGGAAGGATTTCTTTTCAGCCACAGGCAAACAGCCCAGTAGGAACGGCCACCTCTGTCCCCTTAATTAAATTCCCGTATTTCAACCAGGTTACCATGAACGATATCACTCTCCTGAGGATAACACAGCGAGATAAAGAACAGATGTTGCTTGAATGCCAGCAAACACCGGGACCATATGCTGCCAGACTTTGTCATGCAATGATACCAGATTACTTGCTACTAGCATGGTGTGGTCAAGTGTCCTACCATGGAGGACGGAATAAGGCTGCACTGTCCAGAAACCTTGTGGAAAGGCTTTTGGAGTACCTCCAGGAGAGCTTCATGGAGATGTCCCTGGAGGATTTCCGCTCCATCCCCAGACACGTTAACAGACTTTTCCAGTAGTTGTACTGGCCGCGAATGCATCCCAAGTCCTCAGGGCAAATTAATCATTAAAAAACTCTTGCTTTTAAACCATGTTTTATATTTACAAAGGTACACTTAGCGTAGGTCCCTTCCATGGCCTCATTATCTGGGGGTTGGGAGGGTACTTCAGTCAGGCTGAGAAAAAGATCCTGGCTGTTGGGGAGAATGGAGTGCTGTGTGCTCTCCGCAAGCTCGTCGTCATCCTCCTTCTCCTCATCTTCCCCGTCCGCAGAATCCTCAGGCATGGCTGAGATTACCCCCTGCTCGGAATCCATGGTCAGAGGTGGGGTAGTGGTGGCGACCCCCCCCCCTAGAATTGCATGCAGTTCAGCATCGAAACGGCATGTCTGCGGCTCTGCCCCGGACCTTCCGTTTGCTTCTTTGGTCTTCTGGTAGGCTTGTCTGAGCTCCTTGACTTTCACGCGGCACTGTAGTGAGTCCCTATTGTGGCCTCTCTCCATCATGCCCTTGGAGATTTTTTCAAATGTTTTGGCATTTCGTCTTTTGGAACGTAGTTCTGCTAGCATGGAATCCTCTCCCCATATAGCGATCAGATCCAGTACCTCCCGTACGGTCCATGCTGGTGCTCTTTTTTGATTCTCGGACTGCATGGTTACCTGTGGTGATGAGCTCTGCGTGGTCACCTGTGCTCTCCACACTGGGCAAACAGGAAATGAAATTCAGAAGTTCGCGGGGCTTTTCCTGTCTACCTCGCCAGTGCATCCGAGTTCAGATTGCTGTCCAGAGCGGTCACAATGGTGCACTGTGGGATAGCTCCCGGAGGCCAATACCGTCGAATTGCGGCCACACTAACCCTAATTCGAAATGGCAATACCGATTTCAGCGCTACTCCCCTCGTCGGGGAGGAGTACAGATATCGATATTAAGAGCCCTTTATATTGAAGTAAAGGGCTTCGTTGTGTGGACGGGTGCAGGGTTAATTCAGTTTAATGCTGCTAAATTCGAGATAAACTCGTAGTGTAGACCAGGCCCAAGAGTGATCAGCTCCTATTGTCTAGCCTAAAGAAAACCCTTGAGTCATCAGCTTACCTATAAACAAATCTAGTGTTCTCCCTTCAACCATTGTAATTTCTCTACGAAAATCCTACTCACCCTCCAGTCAGTGTTCTGATGCTTAGATCCAAACTATGCATCAGTTCCACTGGAACTCCATCTTCTCCTGACTGATCTCTCCAGCATTCAGGACCCTCTGCTACCACCATCACCTGGGTACCCCGACCAGTTCAAGCCTCATGGAGTGGGTGAGATTCCCCCCCCCTCTTTCTCTCTGTTTTCCTTTCTACCTTAGGTATTAACCTTTAATAATGTATGTTATGTTGGTTTAGCCCTCCTTGTGTAGTTATCACTATTATTCAATAAATAACTTTTATGGTTAAGCTGGTTGCTTCTCTCTCTCTCTCTCTCGCTGAACTTTACTCTTTTGTGTTTTTAGCTTCCCCCATTCACTCTACAGCAACGCTTCTTTTACCTAAGCTAAAGATCCCTGCAGCGCCCAAAATACTGTGGGGTTTGCTAATCAAGTAGGTTACTGCCAGTACAATTGTGATGTGAGAGTGGGGATAGAGACGTACTGACTCTGGGACGCATAAGGGTAACAGCTTGAAAGTGCTGCTTGACCCAGTCCATGGAGCCCAGGGGCATATAAGGAGAGGCAGCTTAAAAGTGCTGCTTCATCCAGCCCAGTGAGTCCAGAGACATACAAGGGGTCAGCTTGACAGTGCTGATTGACCCGGTCCGCTCAGACTTGCTCTGTTAATGTATGTGTGGGTGTAGGTGTGTTCTTCTGGGGCTGGAGAAACCCAGCCCTAGGGAACCTAGGTCCTGCAGGGTAGCTCCATTGGGAGGGGACTTGCAGAAGGGAGAAGTAGAGCTCCATATGAAAACACAAGTGACACAAGCAGTACATTGATAGAATTACAGAATCCCCGAACTAAATAGCTTTGTTGTGTGGATGGGTGCAGGGTTAATTCGATTTAACGCTGCTAAATTCGACATAACCTCCTAGTGTAGACCAGGCCTTAGTCACTGGAGAGCAGGAGCCCAGGGTGGGCTCTTGGAATAAACAGCAGCACTGTCTCTCTATATGCTACTCCCAGGTTAATGTCTTCTAAAGTGGCAGAGTACTAAAAACAAACAAGAGACTGCAATAGCCAACACTGTGACAGAGTAAGATTTTCTCCCTCTGCTGACATGGGTACTTGTGGTCTGTGGGTCACTTTTCACAGCCCCAGCTTGTTCACTCACCTTGGCAGGAAAACCGGCTTCTGGGCCAGGTGTTCCCGAAGTTCGGGAGAGGTAGAATCAGAGCTGACGTACCGTTCTATGTAGTCTGACCAACGCTGAAATTGGGCACAGAACACAAGGGGTTAACCAACATCTGCCAAATCAAACAATTCAAACCCAACTCTGAAGGGGTTTGGTTGGAAGTAGATGAAAGAAAAGCAATCTTTGGAGACTCCATATATTTCACACAGGTCCCACTCACTCTCCCCCCATGGATGGATATACCTATATCATAGTACTGGAAGGGACCCTGAAAGGTCATCGAGTCCAGCCCCCTGCCTTCACTAGCAGGACCAAGTACTGATTGTTGCCCCAGATCCTTAAGTGGCCCCCTCAAGGATTGAACTCACAACCCTGGGTTTAGCAGGCCAATGCTCAAACCACTGAGTTATCCCTCCCCCTATATGCACCTGCACTGTCTGGTTTTTGAAATTGTTAATAAGAGATGCCAACAAGGCTTGTTCAACCCAATTCACTGAGTGCACTGTGTCACATAATCAATGTGTCCTGTAGGACTAGAAGCAGGTCATAAACTATAGCATCTGAAACACTGACAGCGCTGCCATCTTCATCCAGTTATACCCCCATTTAAACTTTACATGCTTAATAGCTGCAGCTGAACTCCGAGGACAATCGGCTCTTACCTCTGCCTCTACGGAGTCATCCGAGTTCTCCTCTTCGGTGTCCAGCAGCTCGATGGTTAATTGGACCTGGCCTCTGCTCTGAATGAACATCAGCTACAAAGCAGAATGCGGAAGGGGACTTAGTAACCAATTATTCAGAAAAATAAATCCAATAAACTTTATGCAACTCTCCAGCATAATACTGTGCCTTCCACTTTGCTGCGAACAACGGGGGGATACTAGCCCCAGTTACACAATCTGAACACAGAAGGAGTTTTGACAATGAGTGGAAAGTTCTAGATCACTAAGGAGCTAATCTAACAGAGGGTAAACGGATAAAGAAATTATTCTACATATATGGGCAGAAGAGAATTCCTGGATAGAGAACCATGACATACTTAAAGAGAGGTGGAAGAAAAAAGCATGAATTGCTGCAGTGAACAGTTGGTATTTTATTAACGATCAGAAAAAATCTCTGTTACCCACAGAGTTTGCTCGAAATTGGGATGTTTATAAAGGCAAAGCAAGGAGCTGGACCCCTTTTAGCAGCATGCTGTTTTCTGATCAATTTGTGCAGTTTCAATTCTTTACTTCCCTGCTTATTTTGAGACTCTCAGCGGGAACACAGAGACGCCCTATAAATATCAAAGCCATTATCAATGAATTTCACTAGTTCAAGATGGGCCCGGCCACTTCTGATTTCACAGTGACAAGAAGTATGAATTTGATTTGAACTGTGAGTCAGGTTTATTTAACGCATAGGTGACAAATATTAGTAAGAGACCGTTACAGTCTACAATGGATGAGATGGAGAAAAAGGTGGAAAGCGTCAGTGACCCACCCCACGGGAGGGAGGGAGAGACAGAGATTAAAAGCCTAGTGACAGCAATCACTCAATACAGTATTACTCTGGCTTTGGGACACTGGGAAATACAGGGACAAATCCCAGCTTTACTTCAGGATACGTATTTTTCCATCTTCCTTGCAAATGTCCCATTTCCGAGGAACTCTTTATAGAAATATTTATCTGTTTTTTCTGTTCGTTCTACAGTTCCTGTCTGGATTGATGCAAGCCCCGCCAAGGGCTATATTAAGACCGACAGTCACAGAGCAGGTACTCGGCAGCTCCACCAGGCTAGAATGCACAACCAGGTCGCCCTGTCAAGCTCTATGACAGCTGCGGAGCACACAGGTGTCCAGAGGTCCTTGGGATATTTGGATAGTTACGTAAAATGAAAAGCTGAGCCCATTCTCCTTTCTCAGCGAGCCTTCGTTCTTCCCCTCCTCTCTCAGCAAGCTCCTCCAGGAGTCCTCCTCCAAGCGTCACTGCAGGCAGATATGGTTTTTACCTTGAAACAGTTCTCGTCTGACATGGGCTGCTCGGCTTTGCGCTGGTACGTGGCCTCCACAAGGGCCCGAGATGACTGTGACGACAGCAGGATTCCGGTAGCTCCGTTGCTATTCTCCGACAGGTAAAGCTCTGTCACCTGCATGCAGATCTCCTCGCTCACTGTGTGCTGAAGCTGGGAGCAGGAAGGACACAGAGAAGAGGAGTTAGTGAAGTGGTTTTAAATGCCTCTGGACTTGGTGCACTGTATACTGCAGTAGCCCCCTTTCCCCAAGCCAAGTCAGTCAGAGGGCTTTGCACTAGTGTGCACTATGGACAACCTGCCTTTGCAGTCAGGCCGTAGACAAAATAGAACACTAAGAAAATCTCCAAAATAAACTTCTCCATGTGGCAACAAGCAGAGTTTGACATTAATCAAAACAAGCCAGGCTGAGCCTTCATCATTTGCCTGCACTTCTAGACTTACATGTTTGCATGCAAACACTTATGTCAAACGCTATAATTGATGAGAGAGAAACTATTTTATCTCCCCTGCATACATATACGCTGTGGCAGAATTGGTCAGATTTCCAGTTCTTCTCCACTATGCACCATGCAAGTCTCAGAAACAGCTAAAGAATATGTCCATCAATGCAGATTAGAAATGAACATACCCTTAAAAATTCCTGCTTCAAACCTCTGTCTGGTCAAACCACCGCAAAAAAAAAAAATTCTAGCCATCTAAGTATTAAAACTAAAAAACAATTATTTAGGTTATGAACATAGTAGCCTCTTCTATTGTGAATTACTACTACACCCATTGGAAAACATTGTGTCCTTTAAAATAAATAATGATGCTGGCAAAGTACAGTTACACATACAAAGTAACTACGGATTAATAACCTTTAAGTGAGCATTATGAAGGAAATGCCTGACAGCTGGCAAAGATTTAGACCATCGAGGTACGCGGGAAGGGCTTGTTAGGCAGTTCTCTTGCTATGGAATCGCTACACCAAATCCAAAGGTTGATTAGTTGGTTGTTTGTGGAGGGGAAATTAAAAATAATTAAATCAAATTCTAATTATTAATTATATTCTCAAATTGAAATAAAGAGCCGGTTGACTGCCGATTTCCTGTCAAAACTGAAATTAAGAACTTGTTTTTAGCCCTGTCTTTATACTCTAATTTGTGCTTAACAATTCTCCATAGAAATTGGATCATCGAGGTAGCCAGCATGTGAGAGTTGACACTTGGGCTTACAGAGTTCAAGTGACAACAAGCAGCTGAAAGCCACAAATATACCAGCTTCAAGAGCCAGCCAGCGTGCGTGAAATCCAGAAGGAAGTTGTTATTCAAAAGAAATACAGAACCTTTTCCAAGAGTCCTTACAGTTTTGGTTCTTGTGTTTACAAATGCTTCAGGTTTTCTAAGAGCAAGAGAACACTTCAAACGTGGTCCCATCTGATACTAGGCATCTCTTGGATAGTGGAGGACAGTCTGCACTTGGTAAGGCAACTCCCATCTTTTCATGTGCTGTATATTTATACCTGCTTACTGTATTTTCCACTCCGTGCATCTGATGAAGTGGGTTATAGCCCACAAAAGCTTATGCCCAAATAAATTTGTTAGTCTCTAAGATGCCACAAGGACTCCTCGTTGTTTTTACTGATACAGACTAACATGGCTACCCCTCTGAAAGCTGGGTAGTAATCCTCCACATCAATATCCACTAGAGGAAGAGAAGGTGCAACATGAACTACATTGTAACACCCCTCAAAGGCAGTTCCTACAGGCCCACTATGAGTTCTGGGAGCAAAAGGGCCACATGTTGAAGGTCTCAGACAAATTGATGAATTACCAGAATGGTCAATAAAATGAGGAACAACATTGTAAGACTTTAAATGAGAGCTTTTCAAATTAATGCCAGGTCTGTAACCCGTCAGAGGCCTCACGGAGGAGGGCAGAGGTGGTAAAATTCTCAGAACTAAAGAGAACTAAAGAGGTTCTTGATACCAAAACAACATTATGCACACCATTAAAGCAGAGACCTCACCAAAAAGATATGAACGCAGATATGTCCTAAGGCTCTTATGAAATATACCCATTGCACGTTATTATTAACTTGTATTTCACTAGCACCCAGAGGTCCCAAACTATATCTGCGACCCCTCTGTGCTTGCCACCATTCAGACACACAACCAACTAGTCCCCGCCTTGAAGAATGTAAAACAGAGACCAAGGGGGTTGGGGGAAGCAACTTGCCTGAGGTCACATAGTAACTAAGTAGCAGAGCTTGGACTAGAACCCAGGTCTCCTGTTTCTCCAGCACCTTATCCAGAGCAAGCTACACAGACAGTTACCGCCTTTCCAAGCTGAATGTGCCAATGTAGCTTCTAAAAGGTTTTGTGGGCTGTAGCAGAAACACAGTAAAAAGGGGAAGAAAATGAAAAAAGCCATTCAGGGTACACCCAGTTTTGAACTAACACTCATCACTGCGGTATAGGCATCAAGGGAAGATGAAAATAAAGTTTTTAAAAATACTGGTTAAGGAACAATGCCATTTTAAAGGGAATTTGAAAAGTTCTCTGTGTTTTCTGTTTGTTTTTAATTGTTATAGGTTCAAACACCTCTGCATCCCTCAAGGCCAACAAAGACTGTCCACACTTCCTCCTTTGCTTTAATCCAAATTAGCTACTTTACTCTGGTTTTAGCTGGCAGGAAACAGGCAGCCATGTACTGTAGCATTATCACCACTAAGGAAACCAGCCCTTGGAGAATTCTAAATACATATATTTCCTGAGACCACTCAGATTACACGAATATTGTAACAGAAAATGGAAGATCAAGGAGGCTCTTTACTGGTCTACATAGGACTGCCTGGACTTACTTGGGTTTGGCCTGCCCTGCTTTCTTTAGTCGGTAAATCATTTGAACACCGGTTTAAAAGGACACACACTTTTTAATACCAGAGCCAAAACTGACTGCTTTGTCAATTGCCAGGGGCTGACTCCTCCATTGAGATAGTTTATAACAAGCTTGGGGCAAGAGAAGATTTTTATCCAACTTGTAAATTCATGAGGTAGAAAAATAGCACAATCCAAAATTAAGAAATTCAGCTGGCAAGGAGTGTAAAAGCAATACAAAATACCACGCCTCTCGCCCACAGCCCCATGAAGTAGGATGTTCCAAGTCCCAGGGTCAGGTCTAGAGATCTCCTCCTTGATAACATGCTGTGCTACATTCAGTGCCCACCAGCATCCTTATATTTCACATTTTGGAAACTACCAAAATGCAGGTACCGGATTTTACAGAGACAAGACCTAAAGGCAGGTGAGAGGGAGGAACACAGATTCCTCAAGACACCAGGAAACAGATCAAGTACCAGATCCACACACTGGGCTATCATTCTTGTCTCATTTTATGCCTAGCACTTCCCGCTCCCATTCCCTTTCCCGGTTGTCCTCTTCGATTTGCCGCTCAGCCTGGGTGCAAATCCTCAGCAGCAGCAAGCATAGGATTTGGTGAAGCCGCATGAAGATGTACCAGTTGTTGTTGACATAGAAGAGGGTGTACACTTCGTCCCCCCTCCGCCCCTCCCCCCGGTAGCTTCTGGGCCGCTGTGTAGCTGAACAGCAGCTTGGCTTTAGGGAGGCTGCCCCCAACTCTGTTGTGCTTTTTCGCAGCCCCAGTGGCTTCATCCACATCCATTTCCTCCTCCACGTCTGAGAGCTCGCACCGCCCAGCAAACAGCAAGTCCGGAATGAAGTGGTACATGATCTGTTTGATTTTGTACTTGTCCTCTTTCTGAATTCCTGTCTGCTGTTTCACGTGGTGGATGATAAAGAGAAGCAGCATCCTCCAGGATTTGCCTGTCCTCATAGGCTAGTGACAGGTGTGGGCCTATGGGTACTCCAGCATTATCTTCTGATGCCTGCTCTTGCCTCTGAGGGAGGAAGAGCAAATACACAGAGCATGGGTGAGTCTCACATATGCAACTTACCACGTCTTTAAGACCCTTGTACAAAGCACTGGCAGTGAACTGGATTTCCTCTTTCATTATAACCCCAAACCCTATGGGGGAAGGGCCAGAGTTCACATTATCCATCACAACAACCCAAGTTCTGGTGTCAAGGGCCTACACATATTGCATACAGGGCCTTGGTGTCATTCTGTTTGAAGCCGATGCCCTGGTGATCCAGGGATTTCAGGTAATGTTTCTCATTCTGCTCCCTCCAGACCTTGTTGAATCCTCTCTGGGCTTCTCGCCACTCTTCCTCTTTCATCTTTAACCTTAGCAGCAACAAAAAACAAAACAGAAACTAAGAGATGCTAAGATACCACATTGATGGGTGTAGGATAAAAACCTAGACCAGACAAGCTGGAGGCAGTAAGGCTTCTGCTCAGTGCCCATCGCCCACTGAAACAGCAGAAAGTTTCAGAAGGACTTCAAATGAGGTACAACGTGCATAGCAAAATTCTCCAGGAATGGCCATGAATCTTTAGATTGGTTTTGTGGCTATGTTATTTTACAGAAGGTTAAATAGGCCACAAATGCATGGCTATACCCCACTAACCAGGGTGATGATGAGGGCATTCAACAGAACATAAACCAAACTTTTTTTTTTCCTGTATACCTCCTACAGAGTCCCAGGACTGGGTCTGGGTTCATTGTCAATATCCCAGAATTCTGCTTTGTGAGAAGTTACAAATATCAGAAATCTCAACTGTTGTAACCAGCTGCCCCAAAGAGTCCCTGGTATCTGTGACATCCCATCATTTATTTAATACATGGATTTAACCACTTGCCAGACATTTCAGAGCTCTCAAACGTCTCTGATACTTGTTATGGTCCTGTAACTAGATATTCTTTTCACCCCATGCAACACAGGCATACACAAAACTCTGAACCTCTCAGCCAGCTTATACCTAGCCTAGAAGAAAGAAGTCCATTCTGTCACTTCACAAAGAGTGCACTGTATCCAACTTGATCATGTTTAAAGGAAAAACACCACAAGTTGGGAATCAGACAACCCTTGACCTCTCACATCTTGACATAATGGAAAAACCAGCTCTCTCTCTTCACTGAGGATTAAGGAATCACAATTTACATCTAGGCAGCCTACATACTTTTGATGAGACATAGGAACTTTGCAGAGATATAATTGCTGAACGTTCCAGGAGTCTAGAAGCACACAGATCCCAGAAGTACCTCTTACTTGGCAGTCCCTTCGCAAACCTATATCCCTCCTCTAATCTAGTTTTCATACCATGTCCATACCCTGGTGTCTAAGAGCACCTCCTCACAGTCTTACCCCTCTCCTTTCATCTCTCGTTTCTTTACGTCTAGTTCTCACATTATGCCCTGCCTCAGTAGAGAACCTGCTGGAGACTGCAGACGTCCTCAACATGATGCAACATAAAAGCAAGTCCTTCCGGACATGAGTTCTCTTTCTGCATTTGTATAACGGGGCCCCAATTCTGACGGGGACATTAGGGAGCCACCATAAAAAAGATCTGACAATCCGCAACTACAATGCTAAAGGGAATTACTTTCATTTCTAATTATCCTTTGTTCTACATTGTTAGAGATGTATCGGGAAAGTGGGAAAGTATGATGACACGGTTCCATCAAAATGCTGTTGTAGCCTCTTGCTGTGTAAATCCAGAACCAGCCAGGAGGACAGAGAAGCTATAAAGAACACAAAGGTTAGTTTCCATTCATTTATGGACTATCCCCTTCAGCCAGTTTAGTAGGGGCACATTCCGCACATTCTTTGAATACTGTAGTTCAATTTCCACCTTCTCTTTACAGCTCACTGACCATGCTCAACAAGGAACTGGGTGGAAGACAGCACTTAAACTCAAGAGTGACACGTGGTGACCACTAGGGGGCTTGGCTCTTACTCCACTCTACCATGGCTGCCCTCAAGGGTAAAAAAAGGAAGAGCTAGGGAAGTTCGGAAAGTCTTGTGCTAAGGTTCTAAGACACAAAAGAAAAAGTCCTACACAGATGGTACTAGAGAAGAGTACTTCCTTTCATCAATTTTACATTTCCTGCCTTTCATTTTCACATTTTCATATCCCCTTGTCCGTATATGAAAAGGTAAATAGCAGCAGTAATCAGATTTTGTATACCTCTGTAAAAACGCCTCTGATACCACTATCTCTCAAACCTAAACAGTCTCATTACCATCAATCACTTCTCACAGTCTTCCCATGTCTCATCGTCCCCCCCATGCTCATTTCTGAGTCCTTTATTACTGAGATGTCCTTCTTGAGATAGGGTGACCACAACACAGAATTCCAGCTAGGTGGGGGATTTGTTAGTTTTTTCAATATACAGTAATGGCATATTTGCTTCAATTCATAGCAGAGATTGAGGCTGTATAAGAAGATTCTGTCAACCACCTCTCTTTCTATTCAAGACCACACTGACGACCTGTAGTCTATAGATCAGGAACCTATGCTTTAAAGACTGTAAAATTGTCCAACTTTTGACTTAGCTTCCACTTTCCTACGTCTCATATCACAGTACTAATTTTTGGTATAATCCCTTCCACCAAGGATGCTGGACTGTTATATATTGTGATCGCTACCACTCAATGGTTTGACCATAGTTATTTCTTGATTCAGCATCTAAGTGTTATTCAGGGCTAAATCAATAACCTCTCCTCTTGTGTAGCTACAGACTAGCTATTACAAGAAGCAATCATTTAAAATATTGAAAAACTCCTTCTCCTCACCTTCTCCAGAGGTTGATATTTTATATGTGGGGAGTTGAAATTGCCCGTTATAACTATTATTCAAGAGAGCGGTCTCTGGCCCCCCCTCAATATTGTGCACTCACTTCCTTTTTCTGATCAGGAGGCTGGCAGTAGAACATCGTCATTTTTGAGTTGGAACCTGAATCTAATACAGACTCTACACGTCAAAGCCTTGTTCACTTTCACAGATGGGATTTATAATGGGATCAAACTCAGTTGTGTCCAAAACTGACAATACAGAACCCCACCCCAGCTTGATTTTTGAACTCAAGACTGCCCTATCTTGGGTAGGAAAAATAAAAAATCCATACCCTGCCAGCAGGGCCAGTGATGTTTTGGCTTTACTAGACACAAGAGTAGCTGGGTACTATGAAAGTACCCAGCTACTCTTGTGTCTAGTAAAGCCAAAACATCACTGTACGTTTATATACGTTTGAATAGTGCCTAGCGTTTGAATAGTTATACGTTTGAATAGTGCCTAGCGTACGATGAGTTTTACCCAAACACAAGTAATAATGCCGAAACCTGGGAAGTACCTTTTCAGCACAATAGGAACTGCAACAGATGGGTTTTTCCTCAGCCCGTCTATGATGTCGGCCGCTTTGTCAGCATATATCCTCTGCAGCGCCTTGCGGTGGATCACTTCCGACGTGCCACCCAGAGTGTTGTCCAGCCGGAATTTGGCTTGCTCCTCAGCAGACAAGCGGGAGAGTTTCTTTGGATTGCCTCTAAGACTCTGATTGTTGCCAGGTTGGTCTCCAAGACAACATCCAGCTGAAAGGGAAGATGTGTTAGCCATAGTACAATATTACTTTCTGGAAATAAAGGTCAGGTCTACACTACAGACCTATATTGGTGTAACTATGTTGCTGAGGGGTGTGAAAAATCCACACTGAGCAACGCAGTTACATCGACCTAATCCCCCACGTAGACAGCGTCATGTCAACGGGAGAGCTTCTCCCATCGACACAGCTATCACGTCTTGGGGAGGTGGATTAACTAAGCTGATTGGAGAAGCTCTCCTGTTGGCATAGGAGTTTCTTCACTTAAGCACTGCATCAGCACAGCTGCAGCGTTTTAAGTGTCGACTTACCCTAACATTTAAGTGAACCAAAACAAGAACTTAATACTTCTGTAATGCTGTGCACGTAAAACAGGAGGCACTTGAGAAATGGTTTAATATTTCCACATTTGGTTGTTCTAATCTACCTATATTTCATCTGCTTCCTATACAGTATTGCCTCTTTTCACAAGAAGTTACAGGCTACTAAAATGCTTCCTTCAGGAAATAAGATTTTCCATGGGTGCAGGGCCGGCTCCAGGCACCAGGCAACCAAGCTGGTGCTTGGGGCGGCACCTGGAGGGGGGCGGCGCGGCGCTCGGGCCGCCGGGGAGAGCGGGGCCACAGCCGGGCTCGCCGCCCTCCCCCCGGCGCTCTGGCCGCCCTCCCCCCGCGCCCTCCCCCCGGGTGCCGGGGGGAGAGCGGCGAGCCCGCCCTGCGCTCTGGCCGCCGGGGCTCGCCGCCCTGCCCCCGCCGGGGCTCGCCGCCCTGCCCCCGGCGCTCTGGCCGCCGGGGGGGGGGAGAGCCGAGCCCCCGCCGGGGCTCACCGCCCTCCTCCCAGGGCTCCGGCCGCCCTCCCCTCCGGCGCCCTCCCCCCGGCGGCCGGGGGGAGAGCGGAGCCCCCGCCGGGGCTCGCCACCCTCGCCCCGGGGCTCCGGCCGCCCTCCCCCCGGCGGGAGAGCTCACCGCCCCCCCCCCGGCTCCGCCCCCCCCCCCCCCCGCAAGGGGGGGGGCGGCGGAGGCTTTTTTGCCTGGGGCGGCAAAAAAGCCAGAGCCGGCCCTGCATGGGTGGGAGGTACACAATTGACAGCATTACTACAAAAGGAAGCGATAAATCTTAGCATCGGCAAATAATTGCTGTGCTGAGTTCCATTTGGAGTGTCAATCATTTAACACTCTGTGAATGTCATTTTTCAGATTTTTAACACAGAAATATATTTCAGCCTCTATGTACTAATAAAAGGAAGCATCAATTATGCATCTGCCATTGAACAGTTTCATTTGGAATGACCTAAAGAGAAGAGAAAGAAAGCTGTGCCAAAGCTACCGACCACGATAAAGTCAATGGGTTGGAGGGGAAGGAGTTGGTGATCAGAAGCAGTTACTTGGATTTTGATTCTTGTATTCACAGAGGTTGAACAGTCCTTAGGTAGAAGCATAACCATGTCCACCAAAGGCAGGACAAGTAGTAATGGGCTTAATCTGCAGCAAAGGAGATTTAGGTTAGATATTAGGAAAACTTTCTAACTATAAGGGTAGTTAAGCACTGGAATAGGCTTCCAAGGAAGACTGTGAACTCCCCATCATTGGAGGTTTTTAAGAACAGGTTGGACAAACTTTTGTCAGGGATGGTCTAGGTTTACTTGGTCCAACTCAGTGCAGGGGGCTAGACTTGATGACTTCTTGAGGTCATTTCCAGCCCTACATTTTTATGACTCTATGATCCTATAACCAAGAAAAAAAGTCCGGGCATCAGTATTTAAGCAGTATTATACCATATAGCTAACCAGTTCATAGAATCCCAGCCTTTCCAAGAAATGATTTTGGAAGAATTCTACCTCAAAACGCTCGTCCTCACATCTGTAGATGTGTTCTTCGTATTGTGTCTTCTTGGAGCTAACGAAGGTAGAATCCTCAGACCGGGAAGGGAAGGAGACCCAAGTATCATTCAAAACCTTAGGTGAAGGAGAAAAGCAGAAGACTGATGGATCTTTTCTCTGAGCCATCAGAGCAGACACCCAAATTTATATTATCACATGTTTCTCTGACAAGGAATCTCCGATTCCCTACATCCATTGTCTCTTTTCCTTGGTGAACATTCTCTCCTGTACATACCACAGGATCCCTTATAGCCAAAACTCGACCTTCTGGGCATGCTGCAAAAGCCATTGATTTGACACTGTCTGGGGGAAAGCTAGTGGCTTTTCTCCTAGAGAAGTCAAAGAGAAGGGTGAAAGTAGTTTTTCTGCTGCTTTGGATTTATTGGCTGGCTGAGTTAAATCTGTTCTGTGAATATGATTGTTTAATGATGCTGGGTGGTCTCACTGGGTTATTGTAAGCATAATTAATTGTTACGGTGCCTATGGCTTTATGTAGGGACTTTCTATTCAAATATAGATACAGTAACTCCTCACTTAAAGTCAGCCCGGTAAACGTTGTTTCGTTGTTACCTTGCTGATCAATTACGGAACATGTCATTTAAAGTTGTGCAATGCTCCCTTCTAACGTCCTTTGGCAGCCGCCTGCTTTGTCCACTGCTTGCAGGAAGAGCAGCCCATTGCAGCTAGCTTGTGGGGGCTTGGAACCAGGGTGGACCGGCAGTCCCGCTATCAGCTCCCCGCTCCCCTAAGTTCCCTGTGCTGCAGCCACCCAGCAGAGTATCAATTCCTGGCAGTTCAGCTATCCTTCCCCCCACTGCCATGTGCTGCTCCTGCCCTCTGCCTTGGAGCTGCTCCCAGAGACTCCTGCTTGCTGTGCAGGGGAGGAAGGGGGGCTAATATCAGGGTGTCCCCCTCCCCCCTGCTCCTGCACCCCGCTTACCCCTTCTCCATATAGAGCAGGGAGACAGAGAGAGCTTGGGGCAGCAGCTGCTGTCTCAACTTCCTGATCCACTTAAAAAGACAATGCACGTAAGAGTGGGTCAGCTTATTTAAAGGGGCAGTGTGCATCTCTCTCTCTCTCTCTCTCCCACACACAAGGTGTGTGTCTGTCTCTGTCTGCTATGCTGTCTCCCCTCCCTCGTGTGAGAGGTTACATTAACAACGTGTTAACCCTTGAAGGCTCAGCCGAGTGCTAGTTCATCATTTAGCAGCAAGGCATTCCCTGGGAAATATCCCTCCCTCTTCCACCCTCTAACTTCACCACCTCAACCAAGCTTCACAATCATCATAGCTGTGAACAGTATTAAATTGTTTGTTTAAAACGTATACTGTGTGTATAGCTATATATATACAGCCTATAGTTTTTTGTCTGGTGAAAAAAATTTCCCTGGAACCTCATCCCCTCTATTTACATTAATTCTTATGGGGAAATTGGATTCGCTTAACATCATTTCGCTTAAAGTCGCATTTTTCAGGAACATAACTACAACATTAAGCGAGGGGTTACTGTATCGCTCTGAGGCTGGTTGGTTCCCACTTTCTCCCACCCAATGCAGACTGACTCCTTTGAGCCCCATGGCAGGATTGGAGGGGGACACACACATGTGGCAATCCTGTTGATCTCACATCTAGCTTCCTGTGCATGCATAGATTCAGGCCCCAATCCTGCAATTTATTTTAAGTGGACGGGCTGTGCGTCTACGCAGAAGCCCCATTAATTTCAATGAGGTTCAGCCTCGACGCTGGGGTCCTCCTGAGCAGAGCCAGTTATAGGCTACGTCTTCACTGGGGAAGGGGGGAGGAATCGATTTAAGATACGCAAATTCAGCTACGCGAACAGCGTAGCTGAATTCGACGTATCCGAGCCGACTTACCCCACTGTGAGGACGGCGGCAAATTGACCGCCGCGGCTCCCCCGTTGACGGCGCTTACTTCTACCTGCGCTGGTGGAGTACAAGCGTCGATTCGGGGATCGATTGTCGCGTCCCGACGAGACGCGATAATTCGATCCCCAAGAGATCGATTTCTACCCGCCGATTCAGGCGGGTAGTGAAGACGAAGCCTTAGGAGCAAGGATTTACGTGACAGCTGCCAGGAACAGATGCAGTCATGGTAGGGTCTATGAAAAAAGTCTTTTTGTTTAAATATTTGAGAGCTAAATAACAGGAAGATTGTGGTGCTGGTAACGCAGATGGGTCTGTGAGAGGATCTCTGTTATGGGCTGCTCCACAGGGTGAAAAGAAGAACCTCTGTCCTACACTGTGAGAAACCCAAAAGGCTGGTCAGAACCGGAGAGAAGGAAGCAGCAAAACTGAAACTGACCAGCCTAACTGGAGAGTGAAACAGCAAAGGGGAAAGAAAAAGCAGCAGAGCCTTTGATTTTTAAAGCCTTTAAATGCACAAAAAGGATTTTGCAAGTGTCCCTTCTCCCCCGCCTGCTCCAAGCTTTCAGAGCAGCGACACCCGGGCTGTAGGAGGTGGGAATACCCCACCCGATCGCCCCCCTCCCCGGGGCACGGCTGGAGTCACTGCGACTCTCAGGCAGACCCACAGCCCGAGCAGCGGGTTTCCCGGGGGAGAAGCCACGTCGCTTTCCACATCCAGACCCGTCCGATCCCGGCCCGTGCTCATAGCCGGGCCAGCAGGAACCAGGGGCCGGTGTCGGCTCGGGTCCCCCGCCGGCCAGCGGGGCTCGCTCCGCAGCTAGCGCCCCCCCCCCCCGCCCAGCGTCCCGAGCCAGCCCCGCGCCCACCTCGGTCCTGGCACGCCGGGCCGGGCCGCTGCAGGCACCGGGGGGAGGGGCACTGGAAGTGAGGGCGCTGAGTGGGGGAGGGGGGCAAGCCCCGCCGCAGGGGCTGGGGGCGGCCGGACCCCGCCCCGAGCGGGAGCGCAGGCCCGGCCCGGGGGACGCCCGCAGGCCGCTGTTTCCCGGCCGGAGGGGGCGAAACCCGCGGCGGACCGGTCCGGCTCCCACCTGCCCCGGAGGTTGCAGTCGGGGAAGCGGGGCTCGGAGAGGAACATCTCGGCCCGCTCCAGCGCGGTGCGCCGCCGCTTCAGCACTGGGACCCGGCCATGGCCCCGCGGAGCAGCGCGGACACGGGCCGAGCCACAGCTCCGGAGTCCGGCAACAGGAGAAGCCTGTACCTGTGGGCTACTGCGCATGTGCGGGGCCGGGGGGTACGGTGGGGAGTGAGCGCCCCGGGGGCGGGGCCTGGGTCCCGCCTCGCCCTGTCGCCTAGCAACGGGCAATCCTAGATTCCTGGCACGGACTCCCCCCTGCTGCCCCCATGCGGCCGCTGCTGGGAGAGAGCGGGGCGCGCACCCCGGCGGGGTCCCTCGCACCGCTCTGGGGAAGGGCCCCGGGCCCGGCTGTGAACAGCCATTGGATCAGCCCCAGGATTGCCGTGGGAACCAGACCCTGCTGTGCCGCAGCCTCCCAGTGCCAGGGTGGGCCAGTCACTTGGGCCCAGATCCTCATGGGTTTAGGCACCTAAATCCCACCGAAGTCCTACCTTCTCTGTGCCTCAGTTCCCCACCCCTGCAGTGGGGGTTACAGCCCTGCCCTGCCTCCCAGTGGTGGTGTGAGGATAAAGACCTTAAAGATTGGGAGGTGCTCAGCTCCTACAGTAATGGGGCCACAGGAGTACCTAAGACAGACTACAAACAGGCAAAGATATGAGAAAAAACACACACACACACACACAGTCCCAAACAGAACCATGCAGGGTAATGTATGTCATAAAAAACACCCACAAACCAACCACACACAACTAGCCCATGGACCAGGCTGAACTTGTTCCTGTCACTCTCATTTCACACGTCCTTTCCTCCTAGTGTTTGTCACACTCACTTGTTGCATCTTGTTTTAAATCAGGCCCTGTCCCTGCAAACACTGGCCAGGATTTCACAAGCTGCCCTGCGCACTCGAGTCCTTACACCTGCAAGGAGCTCCACGGAAGCCAAGGAGAGTCTGCCACACGCATGCAGGGATCCACCAAAGTGGACCCGTTTGCGGGATTGTGTCAGTTCCGCATGAGTTTGCTCATGTGAATAGTCTAATTGACTTCACTGGGGCTCTGCACATGCACAAAAGTCCTTCCATGTGGATCAGTGGCTTTGGCCCCCAAACTTGTTTGAGCTCCGTACAGCCGCAGGGGTCGACCCACACTCATCTCATTCTAAAACTGGGACCTTTGAAAGAATACGGCTTTTTCATCTCAGCATTTACAAACATCTCCCTTTAATGTGCTACTTTATAGTCATCACTGCACCCAAGAGAGATGATTAATCCATTTTAATTAGTGATAGCACTGGGACTTCTACTGAGTTTGACCCCATTGCATGGCAATTTTACACCTTCCAATATTTTTACTCACACCACTATGTTGTCACTGTTACATCAGCTGCATTGTAAATGAATCCTAGGTAGACAGGGGACCCCATTTCACACACTCTCAGGCTCAAACCCTGCTAGCAGCTCCGTGTAGGTGGACGCCCGCAGAGTCTTCGGTGAGCTTCATCCTAGGTGCAGTGAGCCACCCACAATGATCAGCTTGTAACATCGGGGCCTTCGTTGTGACAACTTGTTTGATGATCAGAACAGTTGCTGAAATCATTCCCAGAAGTGTGAGCAGCCAGAGAAGCTTGAACTCAAGAATGCATTAAAATATACACTCTCTATCTCCACTTCTGCAAATGTGCTCAATAGGCATTCACGTTGTTCCCTAAGAGTTTAATAAGCATGGGCTATTATGGAGCTAGAAATCAGACAAGGGCAGTCATTTAAAGATACATCTCTGTAAGAGAAGAATTTGGGCCCTGTGAATTTCCCATGTTGCAGAATTTGGCTTCCAGAAAGTAGCAGAGTACAGAAAGTTCCACACCGTCGTTGCTTGTTCTCTCCATTCACTCATACTGCACCGTGATCCTTTGTCCAATGAGGGTTTTGATCTGACCCGAATTGTTTTCAGGATGCAGTTTCTTGGGATTCTGCGGCTAAGTCATCCCACCCTCATGGTCAAAGCCATGGTAGAAGGCTCTGGGGGAGGAAATCTCCATGAGGAGACCCTAGCTGAGATACCTCCACATCATCCTGGTAGGGGGCGAAGAGGGAACAAAGCCACAAGGCCCACCCTCAAGCCCTGCACATCCCCAGAGCACCGCAGAAGGCCAGGGCTCTCCATGCAGAGGTCTTTTACCTCCAGACCAGCTCTATCCCCAAATTCAGTTGAAGGCAATGGGAACACTGGCTCCACAGCCCCACTGAAAATCAGCCCCCAGGTGTCCCCAGTTGGGCACAAGAAATGAAGGCACCCAAAACTCAGTAGCTGTTTTTGAGAACATTGACCTCCCCCTCTCCGTGCCTCAGTTTCCCCATCTGTAAAATGGAGATAATACTCCTCACCCACCTTGCTAAAGCACTTTGAATGACGAACGCTTGGTAATGCTTGTTGGAGAGACTGTAGAGAGAGAGGAACTTTCCTCACACACGGATCAGAGACCTAGCAGCAGCCATATTGCTTCCCACCCCTTTGACTGAGTCCCTGGAATGCCCAGTGAAAATATGCGTCCACTGAACAATTCTAGACTGCCTTTGCATCTCTCATGGACACTAAACTGCTCCTCGGTGGTACATTGGAAGAGCAGATGCCCCTGACAATACTGCCTGGGGTTGGGGGGACAAGATATTCTTGTTACAAAGGAACATTGAGATGATCAGAAAGCCGGAGCCAGGGACCATCCTATAGTTTGGCAGCTTTTCCTTAAGAGAGTCAAGAGCTTTGATTCATTCTAAATTAGACTCTTCCTCAGTCACTCTGTGTGAGTGTGTGGATACAGAGAGAGAAAGTACATGGGTGTGTACCTATATGGGTAGGAAAAAGCAGGGAGAGGAGGCAGGGAGCAGAGACAGGCACTAGGGAAAGACACCCATGGGGAATGGGAAGCAAGTGGGTTGGGGGAGGAAGAGCCAAAAAGGGACAGAAGGAAAGAAAGAGGCGGGGGGGGGGGGGAGAGAAGAGCCCACAGGCCCTAGGGAAAGGGGTTGGAGGAGGTGCAGAGGAAGAGAATAGAAAAGAATGAGAGAGAGAGAGGGAGAAGATGAAGGGGGAATAAAAATCATAGGGAGAAGAAGGGATAAAGAAATGGCTCAAGGGGAGGAGAGAGCAAGACAAGCCACCACGTTATGATCCAGCCGGGTTAGTGGAGCCTGTTGTAATAATTTGGGCCTCGTACGCCTAACCCGATTGTAAGCTTAACTTTGGGTAAGTGGATAAAAAGTTGATCAAATGTTCCAATAACTCATAACAGGGAATGTTGAGGAAAGGGAGACAGACTGAATGAGCCCAAACAGAAAGGCCAACTAGTAACTCAAGGACAGTGTTAAGATCATGCCTGGTCAACAAGAGAACTGTGGGGCTGGAAATCAAGGGACCAAAACTGGTGTGTCGGAAATGAGGTCTAATTGGTAGACAAAATAATAAGGGGAAGGACTATTCCATCCATCGCTCCCTTTGGGGTCCGTTAGAAAAAAGACCTTCAGGGAGAATGAAGTGCTCTGACTGGGAGATGGGTGGACAGGAAGAAATGAACTTCACCGCATGGCTGCCACATCCGCCATCTCCTCGGGACCTCAGGATCCACCGTAACGCTGTTGGGCCTTCATGATCCTGATCCTGATGCTGAGAAATGTCCTGTCCAGACCAGGCCTGAGAGAGAGGGATTCAGATGACACGGCCACCTCCACTGGCTCCAGCCAAATCCCAAACACCACCTGGGATGTAAGACTTTGGTTCCTGCTGTCACCACCGCCCCCACCTTTGTGTGTCATTTTCCTTCCCTCCTATTTCTCCTCTTTCCTTTCCCTCTCCTTTTGCCTTCTGTTTAGTAAGGGTCTGGCTGAGCTGGGCAAGACTGCATATTTTGCAACCCTGCTGTGATCCTGTGATTAAAGAGGCAGCAAAAAGCAATATTCTAAGCAGCCCAATGCTGGTACAAGTTTGCCAGGTCTCAGAGTGGCTGATGGGACCGTGTGCTGTGCCTTTAGTTTGCCAGCAGTAAGGCTGCAAGTGAAAGTCAACACCAGAAACTGAAGCTGCTTTTTCAATCTTCCCCTTTTTGTGTGTTTTTGGCTTGTTCTGTCTTTTCGGAAACAGCAGCCGTCTGCAACAACAGATCCAGCCCATCTCAACTAACTCCTTCTCTTTACCAAAACCAAACAAACAAAAGCAAACAAAAAACCCAAAATAACAAAGAGAAAAACAAAGGACAGTTATTACCATCTTTAATACCATCAAAGAGACCTCCAGACAGGGCTTTTCCCTTCTAAAAACTCTCTATAGCAAAAGAATATTGTTAAAACAAAAGCCTCACTCAATACCCTACATTTCAAATGTGTGAACTGTTTCCTTCTTGTTTTGTGTCTTTAATAAAAGGTTACAAAGATTTTTAAGGGGGTGTTTGCTGGGAGACTAAGCAGACCAATGTCTGTGTGTTCCAAAATCCCAAGCCTTGTTTCACTGTTTAGTGCTGTACAGTGGCAGGAGTCATGTTAACACCTTTCAATCTCGAGGCCAATATATTCCATTAAACCGAATACAAAAACCTTCCAGGCTATGGCTGCCTCTCTGCCCCCACCTCATACTAGCCCTTGGGAGAGCTGCATTGCCCAGCTGCCCCACACCCTCCCCTCCTAGTGCCGGCCCCACAGCCACCCTCCTCTCACGGTCTGAACCTTGGGGTCAGCTACAACTCTACCCTTCCCCCTCCCCCAACCCCACATCCAGGCTGTTGCCCCATCTTGCCAGTCATAGAATCATAGACTATCAGGGTTGGAAGGGACCTCAGGAGGTCATCTAGTCCAACCCCCTGCTCAAAGCAGGACCAATCCCCAACTAAATCATCCCAGCCAGGGCTTTGTCAAGCCTGACCTTAAAAACCTCTAAGGAAGGAGATTCCACCACTTCCCTAGGTAACCCATTGCAGTGCTTCACCACCCTCCTAGTGAAAAAGTTTTTCCTAATATCCAACCTAAACCTCCCCCACTGCAACTTGAGACCATTACTCCTTGTTCTGTCATCTGCTACCACTGAGAACAGTCTAGATCCACCCTCTTTGGAACCCCCTTTCAGGTAGTTGAAAGCAGCTATCAAATCCCCCCTCATTCTTCTCTTCTGCAGACTAAACAATCCCAGTTCCCTCAGCCTCTCCTCATAAGTCATGTGCTCCAGACCCCTAATCATTTTTGTTGCCCTCCGCTGGACTCTTTCCAATTTTTCCACATCCTTCTTGTAGTGTGGGGCCCCAAACTGGACACAGTACTCCAGATGAGGCCTCACCAATGTCAAATAGAAGGGAACGATCACGTCCCTCGATCTGCTGGCAGTGCCCCTACTTATACAGCCCAAAATGCTGTTAGCCTTCTTGGCAACAAGGGCACACTGTTGACTCATATCCAGCTTCTCGTCCACTGTAACCCCTAGGTTCTTTTCTGCAGAACTGCTGCCTAGCCATTCGGTCCCTAGTCTGTAGCAGTGCATGGGATTCTTCCGTCCTAAGTGCAGGACTCTGCACTTGTCCTTGTTGAACCTCATCAGATTTCTTTTGGCCCAATCCTCTAATTTGTCTAGGTCCCTCTGTATCCTATCCCTACCCTCCAAAGTATCTACCACTCCTCCCAGTTTAGTGTCATCTGCAAACTCGCTGAGGATGCAGTCCATGCTATCCTCCAGATCATCAATGAAGATATTGAACAAAACCAGCCCCAGGACCGACCCTTGGGGCACTCCGCTTCATACCGGCTGCCAACTAGACATGGAGCCATTGATCACTACCCCTTGAGCCCGACGATCTAGCCAGCATTCTATCTACCTTATAGTCCATTCATCCAGCCTATACTTCTTTAACTTGCCGGCAAGAATACTGTGGGAGACCGTATCAAAAGCTTTACTAAAGTCAAGGAATAACACATCCACTGCTTTCCCCTCATCCACAGAGCCAGTTATCTCGTCATAGAAGGCAATTAGGTTAGTCAGGCATGACTTGCTCTTGGTGAATCCATGCTGATTGTTCCTCATCACTTTCCTCTCCTCTAAGTGCTTCAGAATTGATTCCTTGAGGACCTGCTCCATGATTTTTCCAGGGACTGAGGTGAGGCTGACTGGCCTGTAGTTCCCCAGATCCTCCTTCTTCCCTTTTTTAAAGATGGGCACTACATTAGCCTTTTTCCAGTGATCTGGGACCTCCCCCGATCGCCATGAATTTTCAAAGGTAATGACCAATGGCTCTGCAATCACCTCCGCCAACTCCTTTAGCAGGGCTGGCTCCAGGCACCAGTGCAGGAAGCAGGTGCTTGGGGCGGCCAATGGAAAGGGGCGGCACGTCCGGGTCTTTGGCGGCAATTCGGGGGCGGGTCCCTCAGTCCCTCTCGAAGTGAAGGACCCACTGCCGAATTGCTGCCAAAGAATGAAGCGGCGTGGCAGAGCTGCCGCCGAAGTGCCGCCGATCGCGGCTTTATCTTTTTTTTTTTTTCCCCCACTTCGCCGCTTGGGGCGGCAAAAAACCTGGAGCCGGCCCTGTCCTTTAGCACCCTCGGATGCAGCACATCTGGCCCCATGGACTTGTGCTCGTCCAGCTTTTCTAAATAGTCCCGAACCACTTCTTTCTCCACAGAGGGCTGGTCACCTCCTCCCCATGCTGTGCTGCCCAGTGCAGTAGTCTGGGAGCTGACCTTGTTCGTGAAGACAGAGGCAAAAAAAGCACTGAGTACATTAGCTTGTTGCTAACATACCTGAAGAAACCCTTCTTGTTACTCTTAACATCTCTTGCTAGCTGCAACTCCAAGTGTGATTTGGCCTTCCTGATTTCACTCCTGCATGCCTGAGCAATATTTTTATACTCCTCCCTGGTCATTTGTCCAATCTTCCACTTCTTGTAAGCTTCTTTTTTGTGTTTAAGATCAGCAAGGATTTCACTGTTATTTACTATTCTTTCTACACATCGGGATGGTTTGTTCCTGCAACCTCAGTAAGGATTCTTTAAAATACAGCCAGCTCTCCTGGACTCCTTTCCCCCTCACGTTATTCTCCCAGGGGATCCTACCCATCAGTTCCCTGAGGGAGGCAAAGTCTGCTTTTCTGAAGTCTAGGGTCCGTATTCTGCTGCTCTCCTTTCTTCCTTGTGTCAGGATTCTGAACTCGACCATCTCATGGTTACTGCCTCCCAGGTTCCCATCCACTTTTGCTTCCCTACTAATTCTTCCCGGTTTGTGAACAGCAGGTCAAGAAGAGCTCTGCCCCTAGTTGGTCCCTCCAGCACTTGCACCAGAAAATTCTCCCCTACATTTTCCAAAAACGTCCTGGATTGTCTGTGCACCGCTGTATTGCTCTCCCAGCAGATATCAGGGTGATTGAAGTCTCCCATGAGAACCAGGGCCTGCGATCCAGTAACTTCTGTTAGTTGCCGGAAGAAAGCCTCGTCCACCTCATCCCCCTGGTCTGGTGGTCTATAGCAGACTCCCACCACGACATCACCCTTGTTGCGCACACTTCTAAACTTAATCCAGAGACTCTCAGGTTTTTCTGCAGTTTCATACCGGAATTCTGAGCAGTCATACTGCTCTCTTACTTACAATGCAACTCCCCCACCTTTTCTGCCCTGCCTGTCCTTCCTGAACAGTCCTTCCTGGAATAGGGTACCATTCGTCCGGATTCCCCCGGACATGTCCGGCTTTTTGAGCTAAAAATAGCGTCCGGGGGGAATTTGTAAATGTCCGGACTTCCCCCGCCCCCATGCAGAGCGCGCGCGGCTAACAGGGCAGCCGGCCGGATGGTGCCACTTACATGGGGCTCCGACAGCCAGAGAGAGCCCCTCCTCCCCCTGCAGCTGAGATCACTCCCTCCCTCCCTGCATTCGCAGATCGCCTCCGGCAGTCTGGAGCCAGGGCCGGCTTTAGGCCGATTCAGCCGATTCGGCTGAATTGGGCCCCGCGCCAAGAGGGCCCCGCGCCACAGCTCTCCACCCCGCCCCCAGCTCACTTCCCCCTCCTCCCCTCCACTGAACGCTCCGCCCCCTGCTCCTCCCCCACCCCTGCTTCCCGCGAATCAGAGGTTCGCGGGAAGTCTGAAAAGAAGCAGGGGCGGGCAGGCAGCACCTGGTAAGCTGAGTCAGGGGTGTGGGAGGGGGACGTGAGAAGCGCTCCGGGGAGGCGCGGCGCGGCCCAGTCCGGCCCTAGCCGAGCACCTCCGGCTCCAGCAGCTCCGGCCCCGGGGTGCCGGCCCCGGTTCTGGCCGAGTGCGCCGGCCCGGCCCGCTCGGCTCGACTCCGGCCCCCGCGGCTCGGCTCGGGTCCGGCCCAGGCCCCGCAGCTCGGCTCGGCTCCGGCCCGGCTCCCTCGGCTCGGGCCGGGCCCGGCCCCCAAGGCTCAGCTCGGGCCCGGCCCCCAAGGCTTGGCGCGGCTCGGGCCCGTCCCGGCCCCCGCGGCTTGGTTCGGGCCCGTCCCGGCCCCCGCGGCTCGGCTTGGGTCCGGCCCAGGCCCCACAGCTCGGGCCGGGCCCGGCCCCCAAGGCTCAGCTCAGCTCTGGTTCGGCTCAGGCCCGGCCCCTCGGCTCAGGCCCGGCCCCCCGGCCCGTGTCCGGCCCCCCGGCTCGGCTCGGGTCCGGTTCGGCTCAGGCCCGGCCCCCCGGCTCAGCTCCAGCCCGGCCCCGGCTGAGCGGCTCCGGGCCAGACCCAAGCCCCACGACCCCGGCTGGAGCTCCGGCCGGAGCGCAGCCCGATTCCTGGGGGCGGGGCTTGCGGCAAGCCACGCCCCCAGGAATCGGGCCCCGCTCTTGCTAAAGCCGGCCTTGTCTGGAGCTCCTACCCCGCTCCTCCTCCCCTGCTCCCCAGAGTGCCGGGACGAACGGCAAAGGCCGTTCCTGAGCAAGCTCACAGAGACTTTAGGCGAAGGCCAACAACAAGGGGGCCAAGGGGTCGGAGAAGGGGCAGGGAGGTTCTGGAGGGGGCAGTCAAGAGACGGGGGGGGGCTTTCTGGGGGTGGGGGTGTGGATAAGGTTTTGGGCAGTCAGGGTACAGGTAGGGGGTAGGGTGCTGGGGGGCATTTGGGGGGGGTCTTAGGAGGGGGCAGTTAGGGGACAAGGAACAGAGAGGCTTAGGTAGGGGGTGGGGTTCTGGAGGGCAGTTAGGAGCTGGGGTCCCAGGAGGGGGCAGTCAGGGGACAAGGAGCGGGGAGGGGGGTGTTTGGGAGTTCTGGGGGGGGGGCTGTCAGGTGGCAGGGGTGGGGAGAGGGATCGGAGCAGTCAGGGGACAGGGAGCAGAGGGGTTTAGATGGGTCGGGAGTTCTGGGGGGGCTGTCAGGGAGTGGGGAGTGGTTGGATGGGACGTGGGAGTCCCAGGGGTCTGTCTGGGGGTTGGGGTGTGGATAAGGGTTGGGGCAGTCAGGGGACAAGAGGCAGGGAGGCTTAGGTAGGGGGTAGAGTTCTGGGAGCAGTTAGGGGCAGGGGTCCCAGGAGGGGGCAGTCAGGGGACAAGGAGCGGGGGGAGGGTTGGGGGTTCTGAGGTGGGGAAGTGGGAAGGGCAGGGGCGGGGCTAGGGCAGGATGGGGCGGGGCTAGGGCAGGACAGGGGCGGGGCTAGGGTGGGGCTCCTCACGTCCTCTTTTTTGCTTGCTGAAATATGGTAACCCTACCTTCCTTTACCATGTCTCTACAATCCCCCTCATCCTCTCCAGCCCACCTGCTCCAGGCCTTGATCACCCATCCCATTAATTCTGCCCTCCCCCCACATCTCCTCTCATTCCCCTTCAGAGCCCGCTGTAAAATCATCTCACCCGTCAGACCAGCCCATTCTGATCCCTCCCCTGGCTCCCTCGCAGGTCCTACGCTAGAGCTAGCAAATTCCCCAAAAATGCATCTCTCAGGGCCACCCAAACCGGGTGCGAATTCAGCAAATCCTTTCAGCCACACACAAAAAGGGATTGTTTTGTTTTAAAAGTCAAACCAGTCTGTTTGGACCATTCCACAGCAAAATGTTGTCACTTTTCATTTTGAAATTGAGGCAACTTTAAAAAAAGTGGGGGGAGGGTTGAAAAACACCCACAAACAACCTGAAACGAAAAACCAAAACAATTTTGTTTCAGGCCAAACCGAACCAACATTTATTTTTTTTGTATTTCTCCAACTGGCCCCCTAACTGAAAAGTCACTGATTCGCTCAGCTCCATTCAGCACCCGAGTGCAGCTCCTTGTTGAGTCTTTGCAAACTTCTTCCCCACCTAGCTCTCCGGGCTCATTCCCCCGCCACTCTCCCAGCCATTCCCTTTGTGTCCTTCCCTGGCTCTCCCTTGCCAACCCCCTGCCATGCTGCTCCTCAGGCTAACATTATTCTCCCTTTCTCCTGCCCCAAACTTCCCTCTCTTCCTTCAAGTTCCTGCGTAAACAAGATCCTGCTCAGGAGAATGGGAAATCAAATAAACCAAGCAAGAGATTCGCTGCTCTTTGGGGTCAGGCCTGTGCCCTCCCCTGTGTTGTACAGCCCCCAGCATGCTGTTGGGACTCAATAAATACCCACGGGTCCTGCGCTCTGACTGCCTTTTATTGCAGACTTTAGGAATGGGATTTAGTGTCTGTGTGTATCCTTAGGAAAGAATCTTCTCAGCCCTTTTATTCTCTCGGCCCAGGGCACCGATGCAGCTGTGGCTGGACTAACAATTGGAGCGCCTCACGCTGAGACAGACGGCCAGTCCAATCTCATGCTTCAGGGATTCCATGGTCACTGAGGGGTGAGGAAGGAATTTTTTACCCATATGTCAGAGAATAGCAAAGCTGGCCAGGTGCATTGTGGGCATTTCACCTTCCCCTTTGCTGCTGCAAGAGGCAAGATACTGGAGTGGACTGACACAGAATGATTTTGCACCTTGTGGTCGAATCTCCTTTTCTCATGACACATTATACAGACAGGGTTTGTGGGGAGGCCCCGGGGCTCCCTTGGATTAAAATTCCCAACAAAAGCCAAGAGCAATCCTCCCTTAATCCAATCTGGGGGATGCAAACCCCAAGGGCCCTAGCCAGACAGCCCCAGCCCACCTTGCCTCTGTGATGTCAGCAGTGGCCCTGTGTCACAAAGGGGGCAGGCAGCCTGTGGCTCAGTGTGCTCTGGGAGCTGGAGGAGGGAGCACACGGCTGTCTGGGCTCTGCTTTTCAGACAGTTGGGAGTGTTTTTTGGAGCGCATAGCATCTGTTTACACAGAACTCGTGGAGGAATCCACATCCTCACTGTCATCTGCGATTATATGTGAGACATCAAAATTCTTCTGTGGCTCGACCATCCCAGCACAGGGGTGAGGGACCTTTCCTAGTGTACCCTCAGGGTTAGGAAAAAGAAGTACGAAATTATACCAAGCTCTGAGAATCAGCCTTTCTTTAGGTAAATATCTAAAAAGCAAAAATGGAAAACAAGTTTAAAATCACTGATTTAAATCAAGATTTCCTGTGCTTGCTGATTTAAATCACAATGAAAATCATTGATTTGACTTGCTCTGATTTAAACCAGTCCATACTGCCGTGAACTCGGTGTGGGGTAGAAAGGGGTCATTTTAAATTGTGTTGGATGTCAAGTAATTTTATCCCAAAACTTAGTACAAATATTTAGTTTAGAGAAACAAGAAATGCTAGGCTAGTTCTTACTCTCTCTTTTTCTGACAATTCAGGGTGTGACTCCACTAGTTTAGTCACAGGGGCTCTTTTACATACCTTAGGGGACACCGTGATTAAAGCCAAGCAAAATAATCACTGTTATTAATCATGGCTATTTAAAGAAAAGAAAACACTAAACAAAACAACAAAAGACAGAACACAAATGATAAAAGGCTGATTTCTGTCTAGTCTCATCTGTATGCTTCTCTCTGGAGAGCTTTTAACAGATTACACCTTTGTGAGCAGGCTTGCCTTTGATGGGGCACTTTTCTTTTGGTAAATTGAAACCAAGGTCTTCTTTCCCAAAATTATTGTGAGTCATAGATACTAAGACTGTTTATGGATGGGCAACATAATTTTAAGAGCAGGCGGATCCTATTAATAACTAGACTGTTTATATAGATGGGCAAAGTAAGCAATTTTAACTCAATCCTCTGAAATAGAAGAAAGTAGTAAAATTACTTAGTTAGAAGAAACCATTTAAGGAGCTGTCTTGAGACTGGCCAATTAACAAAATATTTAGAATCTTAAATTCAGTTAAATCCCACTATTTCTCCGTTTCCCAATGATTAGCCCTTGTCTCTTTCCCAAATGCATGGTCTAAGCATTTAGTGGTTAACAGGAGAAACTGTTAACATCTTAAATTACAACAGCATTTCCATATCACAACAAAACTGTTGCAAGAGTTTATAACTCTAATCCCTTGGCAGGGTTTTAGTTAACTTCTCTTACCAACATGCTGAAGTTTTGGGGAGGTTTCCTTGGGCTGGTTTCTTCCCGAGTCTTCTCTCTTCTGTCTGTGTCAGCTTGCTTGTAGAGAGGGAGAGGATGAGTTGAGTTTGAGCAGGGTAGCAGAGCGTGTGCAGGGTGCTCACTTAGAGTTTTTATACTCGTCTCTTCCCTATTTCCGTGCAATTTTAGAAAAACACACCTCTCTCACCCTTTCATTGGCTCCCTACATTCATGGAGCCTCTTCATCTTATGGACAGGTAGTTTGTTAATGTGTATATGTGTTAGGGTTGTACGTCTTTCTTGACAGTTATATTTCCTTTGTTTTTGTTGGAGAGATTCTCAGAACATCTTCAAATTTAGTCTTTTAACTCTTAACTTATTCAGTTCATTTTCTGAGATATTTCTTCAGTTTCATTAGGGTTCAACAGGAAATGAAATTCTGTTTTTAAAAAGTCCAAACCTGTGGTTTATGTACAGGTTTTTAGTTCTCGAAGCAGTCTTTTAAAATTAAATCATTCTTAACGAGTCTTTAGCTTAAATACGATTGAAGAAGTTGTTGATTCTCTAGAACAATTGTTGATGATGATTCTTCTTATCTTTCTGAGTTGGGGGAAGGAGTGGCTAGAGCTCTGCCAGTAACTAATTACTTCCCCATTAATATAATAAATAGTCTAGACTTAAATGTCTTCTTATATTGGTAATCAGCTGAGCAAGGTCATTAGATTTCATGTTAGTACATAATGCATTTTACCACACGTAGTAATGATATTAGAAAACCACATTAGATACTTTGCATTCAGTTAAAATGCTTTGCAAATATGCAAATATGCCCTCCAAAACAGTTTGCCATTTCAATATTTTAAAAATCAACTAAGGTTTTCTACAAAACTTTTTCTCAACTACACGCATTCTTCTCTAAAGTTTTAAGGACACAAGCAGAGGGTTTTCTTGCAAAGAGGGGCTGGTAGAGCCCACTTTACAGCCTAGATTTATTGTTCTAACACATCCCTACATTCATTTTGGAATATCCAACATAAATAACATCCTCACCTTCTCCTACAGGGCCAGATCTTTCCTAAAACATTTCTCTTTATAACATTTGTTTTATTGAGATAAAGGATTAGATGTATAATAAACTGGCAGCTTATAGAAGACAGAAGTGTTCTGGTGTAGATAAAACACTCTTTTGGTTGGTTTGACTCTTGACCCAAGTTCCTTAGAGTTACAAGCGGTTTGTTATAGCAATTAAACTTCTCTTAAATATTTTGTGCAAAGCAGAAATGCCAATAATCAACACATATTTTAAACATAGCACAGAAAGAAACTAGTATAAAAGTTAAAGCAGATTAAAATGAGCACAGCTGCCTTTTAAAGTTTGTACAGACACTCTTGGGGGACATAAACAGTTTTGTGGTCAAGGAGATGTTATTTTCCGGACATTTGCATGTTTCTGGATGACAGAAAGTTGAAGACTTCTGCAATTTCTTTGATTAGCGTGAACATTTTATAACCTAGCTAACTAAAACTGGGCTTCTGTTCTATTTTCAAGCCTCCTGGTGACAATATACTTATAGCTATGTTTGAATGTTCAGTAAAGGCACAAACATGTTTGTAATGACCTAACATTATAAAAAGAAGTGATAATAATGATATTAATAAAATTTTACATCAATATTGAGGTCTCACCACCTCATAGCAGTCTTGTCTCCAGCCAGGCAGGCAGCAAAAGAACTACGCCTGGGTCCCCTTGGCCCACCTAGAACCATGTGTGAGTATGGTGGGGTCTGTGTCATGGGAAGGAAGCCCCAGGGACTCATTCATGTTGGTTCTTGTCTTAGGAGCCGATATGGATCTTTACGGGCACCTCCGCCGACTGCTGCGCCGGTCTGGAGGTGAGTAGGAATTCTCCCCAGAAATGGACCCTCCTCTCCCCCCATTGCTGTCCTGTCCAGAGCTACCTGCAGGGGACCACTGGGAATCTGCATGGAAGCTCCATGTGCTTGGGGAGTCAGGGTCTCCTGATGGAGGAGGTTTGTTTTCTCCAAGGTTCCTTGCAGCATTTTAGTTTTATTTAAACCCCTAGACATTTCTAGCCCTTCTGGACTGGCAGGGAATTCTCTGGTGGGACCCCAATGCAGCACTGCCATCCCGGCCTTGTCTGCACTCTCCTTGTCTCCTGAGGGAGATCTGTTATTAACTAGAGAAGCGGGGACAAGCAGAGCTGGGGAAGTCCTGGCCTCTTGGGCTAAAATCTCTAATGGAATCCTGCTGGTTAGGGAAGAATTTGGGGCAGATTCTCCCCAAATTTCCCCCTGGCCCCTATTGCCCCTGCCCATGTTATCTCAGCTCCCTACCTGTGGGGTGAGGTGTTTGTCAAATGCCTTGGCAATGGGTGTGCAATATAAATGCTCTTGGCTGTGATTGGTGGAAGTCCCTCTCCAGAGGTGCCCTGCAGTGTGATTAGTTCCCCACACATATGTATTGTCTACCTCACCCCCCTGGGATTTCTATCAGTGACCAGGAAAGGAGGAAATGACCCCCACCCCTTTGCACTTATCCACAGCCACAGACCAGGGGAAGGAGGATACAGCAGCAACTGAGTGTTGCAGCCCTTCCCTGTCTGGGCCTGCTTCAGGTAAGTAGGAAACAGGGGTACCGACTCCTCAGATTCACCCCTTTTCCTGCGTAACCTTCTGGAACCTTCATGTTGAAATGTTTCCAATTCATAGTAAGTTGTTACAGATAAGGCTGCAACAAAACCCAGGTTCAAGCCACTAGGTCAGTTACAGAAAATGTATTTAGGCGACACTATGAATGATAAAACCAAACTTCATTCAAAAATAAAACGATTAGTTAAGCAAACAGGTGCGCAATTACCACCTACACTGTCAACACTAACTGTTGTATTGTGGATCAATGCGGGATCAGTCCACTGACAACAGCGTGAAGTACAGCCTTAGAACCCTGGGACATAACGGTACCCTTGGGGCGTTAATTGGAGCGCTCACCGAATTAACAAAACAACTCCCAGTAGAAGCCATTCTCATACTATTGAACGTGCAACTGCCCCTTACACTAATTATATTTCCATCGCCTCCTTATTGACTCTTTATATTACACGTGGTTTACATTAACATCTGCACCAATATCCTTCCCATGCTATTAGTATAGATAACATTTTAATAAAACAGTCACAATTCTCAAAAACACTCATTAAAAGCCCTGCTTAAGCCAGTTATAACCAAAACCTAACAGTAGCATAACCCCAGGCCATGTCCTTGCTAACTCTTACTTTCCCATAACAGGATCTCCAACTTATGGCTAACTTTCCTCACACTAACAACTTCAGTTTTCTAAACTCTTCTACACTTAAGCTAACTTAGGCCCCAGACCTATTTTCTACTTATTTCTTAACCTAAACCATCCCATAGGTAGGCCAAATTCACAGCCATGAAAAAGTCATGGACCATGAAATCAGACCTCCCCCATGAAATCTAGCTATTGGAGGGTTGGGGAAGGGCAGGCTACTACCATGCCCCTGGCTCCAGCTGCTAGTCCCCTCTGGGCTGGGGAGGGACGGAACTGGCACTTCCCCTGCACAGCCGCCCTCGCGGGGGAGATCAGACCCCCCTCCGGGTACATACCCCGGTTGCTCGGAAGGCAGCGCAGAAGTGAGGGTGGCAATCCCACAAGCCCGCTACAACAGTTTTGCGACTCCTCCGCAACTCCCTTTTGGGGCAGAACCCCCACTACAACATTGTGACATTTCAGATGTGAACATCTGAAAACCTGAAATTGAGTTTCAAATCCTATGGCCATGAAATTGATCAGAATGGACCGTAAATTTGGTAGGCCGCTACCTATAGGCTATACCTGCCCTTTGCCAACTCCCTCCAGTGAGTCGGCCCCCTCCTTCCCATTACTGAGGTTCTGCTTGTGCCTGGCATTCGACTTTTCCAGAGGCCTTGTGGTCTGCACTGCCTGAATGAGGAGGGCTCTTGGAGTCTCCATCTCCCTGCGGTTCTCCCTCCCCAGGCACTGCACGCGCTAGATTTCTAAATCCTCCAAGCTGTGTTTGCTGCAAACTAGTCCCCACCCCCTGCACTGCTGAGACCCCATTGCGCACTGTGTGAGAGTCGGGGGCTGTGATTGTTGGCCCCAACCTGTGACAGTGAGAAGGAGAGCTGGGGTGGCTTTGCCTCTGTTTAGAGAATCGCTCCTTTCTGGGTCACACAGGTGTTCTCTGTAACTGAGAAAGTTCTTTGGTGACCCAGGTGTGACTGTATTTGTTACTCAGTGAAATCAGGTTCATTGAAGTGTCACAAGAGGACTGGAACCTGCTGCTTTGGGTACAGAAAACTCCCTTCCCCTCAGCACTATCATTCACATCATTCCCCTGGCGGTTCAACCAGAGACCTTTAATGGAGAAATTTAACCCTTCTCTTCTATTGACAGACACAGCAGTGCAAGAGACTGCAGTGTCAGCCAGAGATGGCAACCCACCTGTCACAGAGTCTCCTGGTCCAGGTAGGCAGAAAGCGGCATGATACACAGCCAGAATTCCTTTCCAAGGCCAAAGTTGCTGTTCATCTGCACTGTCTTTTACAGAATCAACATAATGTTTAGTATCAGGGGCAGCCATGTTAGTCTGTATCCACAAAAACAACAAGGAGTCCAGTGACACCGTAAAGACTAACAGATTTATTTAGGCATAAGCTTTCGTGGGTAAAAAACACTTCTTCAGATGCACAGAGTGAAAATTACAGATGCAGGCATTATATAATGACACATAAACTAACATAATGTTTAGTTCTAGCTTGTGCAAACAGTATAATTCCCGTGGGATCCTTCAGGGTGAACAGTGGTATATTAACGCAGGGTGCTATATTAGAGAATCACAACAGTTATTATGAGAATAAACGTCTCATTAGCCTCAAAATTCAGAAGGATGTCCACAACTTTAAACTAGCTTTGACGGGGACAGGTGAGCAAAGCCCACAGGTAAGTGGAGAACATGGAGACCTGGGAGATGGGTCGGAAATAGGAGGGAGCGTGGGCTATAATGGCAGAGAGAAAGGAGGGTCAGGGCAAAACTGGGAGGCAAGATCAAATCAGTATCTTAGATGCCTATATACAAATGCGAGAAGTATGGCTAACAAGCAGGAAGAACTGGAAGTGCTAATAAAGAAATACAACTATGACATTGTTGGCATCACCGAAACTTGGTGGGATAATACACATGATTGGAATGTTGGTATGGATGGGTACAGCTAGCTCAGGAAGGATAGATGGGGGAAAAGGGAGGAGGTGTTGCCTTGTATATTAAAAATGTACACACTTGGACTGAGGTGGAGACGGACATAGGAGACGGAAGTGTTGAGAGTCTCTGGGTTAGGCTAAAAGGGGTAAAAAACAAGGGTGATGTCATCCTAGGGGTCTACTACCGGCCACCTAACCAGGTGGAAGAGGTGGATGTGGCTTTTTTTAAACAACTAACAAAATCATCCAAAGCCCAAGATCTGGTGGTGATGGGGGACTTCAACTATCCAGATATATGCTGGGAAATTAACACAGCGGGGCACAGACTATCTAATAAGTTCTTGGACTGCATTGCAGTCAACTTTTTATTTTGGAAGGTTGAAAAAGCTACCAGGGGGGAAGCTGTTCTAGATTTGATTTTAACAAATAGGGAGGAACTCGTTGAGAATTTGAAAGTGGAAGGTAGCTTGGGTGAAAGTGATCATGAAATCATAGAGTTCACAATTCAAAGGAAGGGTAGAAGGGACTACAGCAAAATAGAGACAATGGATTTCAGGAAGTCGGATTTTGGTAAGCTCAGAGAGCTGATAGGTAAGGTCCCATGGGAATCAAGACTGAGGGGAAAAATGACCGAGGAGAGTTGGCAGTTTTTCAAAGGGACACTATTAGGGGTCCAAAAGCAAGCTATTCCGCTGGGTAGGAAAGATAGAAAATGTGGCAAAAGACCACCTTGGCTTAACCACGAGATCTTGCATGATCTAAAAAATAAAAAGGAGTCATATCAAAAATGGAAGCTAGGACAAAGTACAAAGGATGAATATAGGCAAACAACACAGGAATGTAGGGGCAAGATTAGAAAGGCAAAGGCACAAAATGAGCTCAAACTAGCTACGGGAATAAAGGGAAACAAGAAGCCTTTTTATCAATATATTAGAAGCAAGAGGAAGACCAAAGACAGGGGAGGCCCACTGCTCAGTGAGGAGGGAGAAACAGTAACAGGAAACTTGGAAATGGCAGAGATGCTTAATGACTTCTTTGTTTCGGTCTTCACCGAGAAGTCTGAAGGAATGCCTAACATAGTGAATGCTAATGGGAAGGGGGTAGATTTAGAAGATAAAATAAAAAAAGAACAAGTTAAAAATCTCTTAGAAAAGTTAGATGCCTGCAAGTCACCAGGGCCTGATGAAATGCATCCTAGAACACTCAAGGAGCTAACAGCGGAGGGATCTAGGGGTTATAGTGGACCACAAGCTAAATATGAGTCAACAATGTGATGCTGTTGCAAAAAAAGCAAACATGATTCTGGGATGCATTAATAGGTGTGTTGTGAGCAAGACACGAGAAGTCATTCTTCCGCTCTACTCTGCGCTGGTTAGGCCTCAATTGGAGTATTGTGTCCAGTTCTGGGCACCGCATTTCAAGAAAGATGTGGAGAAATTGGAGAGGGTCCAGAGAAGAGCAACAAGAATGATTAAAGGCCTAGAGAACATGACCTATGAAGGAAGGCTGAAAGAATTGGGTTTGTTTAGTTTGGAAAAGAGAAGACTGAGAGGGGACATGATAGCAGTCTTCAGGTATCTAAAAGGGTGTCATAAGGAGGTGGGAGAAAACTTGTTCATCTTAGCCTCTAAGGATAGAACAAGAAGTAATGGGCTTAAACTGCAGCAAGGGAGGTTTAGGTTGGACATTAGGAAAAAGTTCCTAACTGTCAGGGTGGTTAAACACTGGAATAATTGCCTAGGGAGGTTGTGGAATCTCCAGCTCTGGAGATATTTAAAAGTAGGTTAGATAAATGTCTATCAGGGATGGTCTAGACAGTATTTGGTCCTGCCATGAGGGCAGGGGACTGGACTCGATGACCTCTCGAGGTCCCTTCCAGTCCTAGAGTCTATGAATCTATGAAAAACTGCTTATTAACTCGTGTGCACGGTTGCAGCAATTAGCTAAGCAGTTGCAGTGACTGCTTGTGCAAACGATCATTGTGATCTGTAACTGGCTGACTGTGTGTCAAGCAACCATGGCTGTGGTTGGAACTGTGGGTGCTACTGAGCACACACATTCCATTCCTGGAAACAGACACCAATGCATTTTTCATGACTGAGATGCCCACGTTTTTCATATGTATATTACAAATGGCTTTGTGAGTCATGATCAGATTCTGTCTCAAGCACTGCTGCTTTGGTGGCTGTGCAGTGAGGTGGGCCAGAATAGGTAACTTCTTGGTCAGAACATACCTCATAAACTCAAATACCTCATGGAACCAAATGCTCTAGGTGATAGAGCCGCCTTGCTGAATCCCAAGGAAGAGGAGAGGTACCACAAAGATTTTATCCCCAAGGAAGGGGGATCCCACATTTCAGTGCTGCAGCTCTGTACATCTACCTCCATCCGAGCCTTGCAATGTCTCTGTCTCCTTGGGGTTCTCCATCTCATGAGTTACGTCCTTCTGGCTGAGGGGGACCCAATGGAATCCCCTTCAAAGCCCCTAGTCAAGCAGAGAGCCTCCCCATGTAAATGGAGGTTCCCCCCCGACCTGGAGCAATTCCAGCCATCTTGGGAGCCACAGACCAGCACAGAGAATTGAGCCTGGGTCTCATTCCACATGGCAATGCAGAGCACCGGGCACCAGAGCACTAGCTTGGCCTCCCAAGAGTGAAGTGTGAATGTTCTGAGGTCTGTGCAGTAGAAGAGAAACTCCTGTGATCTGTTTACATTGGTTCTTGTCTTAGGAGTCAATATGGGGTTTTTGGACCGTCTCTGCCAAAGACTGACTCAGACTATTGGTGAGTAGGAATTCTGCCCAGAAGCGTCCCCCACGATACAGATTTACCCCAGTTCCTCTCTGATTCCTATTGCCCTTACATAGAATCAGTCACATGACACCTCACCCCACCACTGCCCTTCTGAATTACAGGATGGACACCTTTCCGAACGGACAGGACAAATCTGGACTCCAGCCAGCCAGGCCCCACTGACTCTTCTGTCCCAGGTAGGAGTCAACAGCCTTTCGCTGTGACAAATCACCACATGTCTATTTCTGTCCCATCAGGAAGTTCCATCCCAGTGCACACGGGATCATTCAGTGCCTCAGTTTTCCTAGCTTCATAATGGGGCTAACAAGACTGACAATCTTCACTGGGGTCTGGAAGGTGTGGGTAATGTTTGTAAAGGGACTGGAAGAGGAAATGCCCGATCTCAGTGTTAAGTAACATGACACTGTCTGGGCAGTGATTGGTGGAAATCCCTCGCCAGGGGTTCCATAAGGTGCAGACAGTTCCCACACAGTTGTATGTCCCTGTCGCCCCCAGGGCATTCTATTAGTGACCATGATTGCGGGAAATTAACCCACCGTCTGCCTGTATCCACAGACACAGAGGAGCAGAAGGCGGCCCAAAAACAAGACCCGGCGCCACAAACCCTGGCTGCAGGAACGGGCAGCCACTGCAGCACTTTCTGTGCTGAGCCTCCTGATCCAGGTAGGCCCATGCCCAGTATTGAGTGCCAGGAATAAAGGGGGGGAAAGCAGCCACAGTGACAGCCAAACCCCAGTGCTGGGAGGGCAAGAAGAGACTCCACCCAGGCTCTGTGCCCTGCTCTGCACATGCACATAAGCCACTGCCCTCTGCTCCACCTTACACGCCAGCCTCCGTGCCATCCCACGCTGGGCTAAAGCCCTGCTGCCACAGGGCAGCACTGGAATCATCACCGGGCAGCCTGGGTGCCAGTAAAGGGGGAACTGACCCACCAGGCAGCTCCCTCTACCAGCTCAGCTCCCCAGTGGCTCTTCATAAGAATATAAGAATGGCCATGCTGGGTCAGACCAATGGTCCATCTAGCCCGGTACCCTGTCTTCTGACAGTGGCCAATGCCAGGTGCTTCAGAGGAATGAACAGAACAGAGCAATTATCAAGGGATCCATCATCCCCTGTCATCCAGTTCCAACTTCTGGCCATCAGAGGTTTAGGGACACCCAGAGCATGGGATTGCATCCCTGACCATCTTGGCTAATAGCCATTAATGGACCTATCCTCCTTGAATTTATCTAGTTCTTTTTAAATCCAATTATACTTTTGGCCTTCACAACATCCCCTGGCAATGAGTTTCACAGGTTGATTGTGCATTGTGTGAAGAAATACTTCCCTTTGTTTGTTTTAAATCCACTGCCTATTAATTTCATTGGCTGACCCCTGGTTCATGTGTTCTGTCAAGGGGTAAATAACACTTCCCTAGTCATTTTATGATATTATCGGTCTTATTATCTATCCCTTTCCTAATGATTCCCAACATTCTGTTAGCTCTTTTGACTGCCGCTGCACATTGAGTGGACGTTTACGGAGAGCTATCCACAATGACTCCAAGATCTCGTTCTTGAGTGGTAACAGCTAATTTAGACCCAGTCATTTTGTATGTGGGATTATGTTTTCCAATGTGCATTACTTTGCACTCATCGACACTGAATTTCATCCGCCATTTTGTTGCCCAGTCACCCAGTTTAGTGAGATCTCTTTGTAACTCTTTGCAGTCTACCTGGGACTTAACTATGGTGAGTAATTTTGTATCATCCACAGATTTTGCCACCTCACCATTTTACCCCTGAACAGCAAAGGCCCCAGTACAGATCTTTGGGGACCCCACTATTTACCTCATTGTGAAAACTGAAAATATATTCTTACCCTGTCTTTTAACCAGCTACAGTCCATGAGAGGACCTTCCCTCTAATCCCATGACTGCTTACTTTGCTTAAGAGCAACCTTAGTTTCCTTCTGTTCATTTTAGGCACCAAGCGAAAGGCCTATTCGTCACCCAGGGGACAGCTCGCCCCAATCAGCAAGGAGGAGGAAATGCCAAGGAAGACCACAGTGAGTGAGGAGAGAGCGGGAAATCCACAGCACACTGGGGAAGTGCCCATGGCACAGATGGTACAAGGTTCCCTCCATCACCAACTCAGCCTGGACTCCCGCCCCCTACTGCCTTTCCCACGACACACTGACCCTCTAAGGCTCTGACCCCCTTTCCTCATCTCTTGCTCCCAGATTCACTGACATTCTCTGGCCCTAGAGAACATGCTCTGACCCCCCCCTTGCCAGGGCAGGTGTTGCAGACAGGAGGAGAGAGGCGACTCCATTCCCGGCACCTGGCTCTGCTTTCTTTCTTCTTTGCTGGCTGGTCAGCAATGGGCTGCATTAGGGAACCAGGGAGAGAAATAATCCTAAGCTTCACCTCTCCCCAGAGTGTCCCGCGCACTCAGCTCTCCCTGGGCCCGGGGCAGGGTTAGCTGTTAGCCCAGCCTATACCTGCGGAGAGCAAGGCTCCGGGAGGGGAAGTGGCTGGCCCAAGGCCAGAAAGCAGGAGTATACATCCCTGGTACACTCTGGAAGTGACCATTGTAGGAGGTGAGCAGGCAGAGACAATGGGCCAGATCCTTGGCCCCTGGTAAGGCCGCATGAAGGGACATTAAGCTCTCCCTTCCAAGCTCCCGCGTGGTTTCCTCAGCCCAGCACGGGGGCAGGGAGGAGCCCTTGGATGCTGTCTCCCCATCCCTGACCTGTCTGCGTGGGTCTCTAGACTGTCAGCCCTTCAGGACAGACATTGTCTCTGGCTGCGTTGTGCTGCACCCAGTGCAACAGGGTCTGATCCTGACTGGAGCCTCTGGGCGCTGCCATAACATCAGTAGTGATAAGTAATCAGGGCAGGCCCCGCTCTTCCAAACCGGGCCCCGCCATCCCTGCCATCCTCTCAGCACACACCACCCCAGCTGGCGCCAGGTACAACTATCCTGTTGAACCAACCATAAGTGATACTAGGCTAGTGCAAACCAAGGGGTCAAATGCCCCTCCCAGAGAAGGGAGAGTCCGGCACCAGCTGGAAGCTGCTCTCCACCAGGGCCATAACTTTATTCCTTCCAAGTCTGGGTTGTGGTAACCCAGCTGCTGATGGAGACTCTACACATTGGGGCTTGTCTGCCTGACACGTCATCACCATGTCCTGCGTCTCTTCTCTTGCACAGGGCCTTGCTTGCGTGAGGGACATGGATGAGGCTGCCCTGAGGAAGGACATTGGCACCCTCTTCCCAGCACTCCACTCCATGGTAAGAGATGCTGGGATCACTCAGGCAAAATCCCGGGGCCTGTTGGCTTAAACTGGGCAGGCTGTGGGAAGAGCTGTCCCTGCCTCATCCTGTTCCCATTGGGGGATGGATCCTGGAGAACTCTCCTTTGGTTTCTTTTCCTCCCACTCACCCCACCCCCTTTGACCGGGAACATCAGCATCCCGCACCTTGTTCCAGCGCTCCACATCTTCAGTTCCTGACCCGTCAAACTCTGCTTCTACATGAGCCATGGCCCCCGAAGCCTCGGCATCACTCATAGACTGATCCAGCTTGCTGGCCTGTTCTTTAGATGGGAATTAGAATCTGCCTCTCCACCCTCACCCCTTCACTCTGCCATCCGAGGGCTTGGCCTGAGAGACACTTGATCTAGTTTGCCTTTGCTGGTGTTGCTTTCTTCCCTTAGGTGTGTCATCTCCCCAGAGAGCACCTGGAGGAGCGGAGAGAGGCCCTGGACTCTCTGGTCCATCTGGGTAAGAAACCCATTCACCTTTCCCAGAGAAGGAGATTTCCCAGAGCCTGCAGAATTTCAGAGCCCAGGCATAGAACTATATTCCCTTCCCCTTTATGATTCACCCACCCCATTCTGATTCACTCCTCTTCCTGCAGCTCGCTTGTTCCTGGTGGAGCTGCTTGTGTTCCTGTTCAGGAGGCTGAACAAGGACGAGGAAGAGGAGACCTGTGCCAGTCTCTTCATTCTGGACCGGATAGTCCGATCCAACAGTAAGTGACCCCACAGCGAGGCCTCGTCTTTTGATGTCTTATGGCCTCTTGTGCAATTAGCAGCGCTTAGCACTGGGCCTCATTGGGGTCATTTATACCTGTCTGCAGTAGATAATCCAAGTCCTGCAGCCCCTCAGCCGATGCTGCGGCAATGAGAGAGGACAGTCACTGCTGGAACTGCAAGCGTGGGCAGATGCAGCTGGTTACCCATGGGGGTAACCTGCCTGGAGGGTCATGTAGGGACATTGAGGTTGCTCTAAGGTTCCTGAGATCTCAGGTCCCTGCACACCCTGGTTTAACATCAGCCCTGCCGAGCCGTGTGTCTGTGTCTCTTACAGTTTCCGAAATGACGCACAATACCGAGAAGCTGTTCATAGCCCTGGGGCCAATCCTGCAGAGCACAAGCATACGGGTGAGTCTGGAACCATGGCCAACGCGGCCAAAGCTAGTGAATGTCTGCCTGCCAGTGCAGAGCCTGCCGGGACCCTGTGCATCGAAACACATGACCCATCAGTGCTCCATAGTGTAGGGCAGAAGGTGGGGGAGAGAATCCCTGCAGGGCTCCGGCTGCATTGTCATCTCTGGGCTGCCTAGCAGTATTTCACCAAACCCCCCGCTGAGAAAGGATCCCAGCCTGGACTGGGAGGGGACAAGGTCCCTCCACACTGTGTGCAAATCATTTCTGTTTCTGTCTGGGTCTGGCAGGTCAGAGAAGCCCTTGCTTATTTTATAAGGACAATGGGGGCGCATGGGCTCTTGGAGAAATCTGCCTCAAGACCCTTAATTGACTTCTTGGTGCGTCAGTGCACCCTGACCCTCAACAGCACGGTAAGAATCCGCAGAGACCTTAGTGACGGGAGTCCGTGAACAGGGCAGAACATGGGGTCAAGGGATAGGGAAGGGGGGCAGCTGCAGATGGGGAGGGGCAGGCGATGGGCAGCAAATAGGACTTGGGAAGCAGATGGAACTGGGGACGGCACCCTCCGTCTACTGATGGAAGATGCTGACAAATAGAAGACAGTGTTTTTTCCTCCCAGCCCATTCTCTCTGATCCCTCTCCCAGCTGCCATCCGGGCTCTGTCCCTCGCGCAGGGAGGGCAGGACCCCTGGCTTCCTCCTTCTCTCGCCTCACTGTGATCATCCACCTTAGGAGACTAAGCCATGATGGATCTGGTTTTCACCAGGCAGAGGGGTGGAGCCTAGAACTGGCTCCACACAGACCCTGGGCTGCTTATGGCACAGTCACAGCCAGGGTTGCGCCTTTTCTCTTCAAGCCCCATTTTCACCCCCTGCCATGCCCACTAGAGTTACCGTGCCACGGAGGTCTCCACCGAATCTAAATCTCCCTGGTGTCTCCCTTACTTCTCACCCTCAGGAGGAAGCAGACGGGAGGCGCACCATGGAGCTCGAGGTCCGCCAGCTCTGCTCCAGCACCCTGCAGTCCCTGGCTGACTCCCCCAGAATGGCCAATGTAAGTGACCCTGCTCCTCTCCATTGGACACAGGCCTCTCTGGGTCTGAGCTTTTCGATGAGACAGGCCCCAACCAGACTTATTTATCTGAGCCTCCCCGCTCCAGAACATCATGGGGTTGGGTAAAATGGACCCCGGATCCGAGCCGGACCTGGGTCTTTGGAACAGGGAACACTCACCGGCTGAGTGCCCCTGCACGCCAGCGTTTGGTGTCATAGGGGCTCTTCTGCTCGAGTATCCCCTGTGGTCAGTCATGCTGGTTCTGCAGCTTCCATAGCTCAGTCCCTCTTCATTGGTCCTTCTGTTAACTTTTCCCTGGCTGTTACAGGGTGGGGTCTATACAGCCCATCACATTCTTGTTTTGCAAAAGCCAACCCTAGCCCAGGAGTTCCTGCCTCTCACCCACACTACCCTGGTGCCTACGGGAGAGTCCACTGAGCTGGGAGACACTACATCCAAATCTCATCTCTGCTGACTATTGCTTAGGTTTCCACACACTGCACAGACCTGATTACTGACCCAGGCGTCAGAACACAAGCCTAAGCAGTCAAGTATTAGCCAGCCCCCTTCCCACACTGAACAAATTAACAGCGGGGTTGCGCACGGTAACTTCAGGCAGAGCTGAGACTAGAAGCCACATTTCTAATAAGGCAGACCCAAGTATTGTGCACTCAGCTACACTGTCTTTCAGATTGAGCATGCCCAATATACGTGCTTTAGTTACTACAGGTGGGGATAGACCCCCGGGGATTCCTGATCTCCACTGTTCTATACTGTCTAGCAAAGAGTTGTGTAACCCTCTGGCACAGTGTGTGTTAAGTCCCCCTCTTGTCCACACAGCAGACAGCAATTGCGTCTGTGCTTCAAGTGGCGCAGGTCTGTGTGGGGATGTGAAGGTCAGAGCTCAAACCTCCCTGAGCGCCTGTCATGGTTTCACTTGATAGTATTGGGTTTCCTAGTCTCCTCTTTATTTATCAAGCTGGTGTATTGCGTTCCTGCCGTGAGAACACAGCCTTTCCCAGTGGGACTGGAGTTAGGAAATACTGTGCTGTCAATGATGATGCTACACTCAACAAAAGGCGGGGGGTCAGTCATGTGTCACTTGATTTGGTGCTGGAGGCAGACACTGATAGGTGTGAAGGGGGAGGGGGTGGGGATCGCTGCATGGTTCAGGCTGGGTAGAGAGGTCTGGCTGGCGGTGGCGAGGCCAGGGGTCCTGTCTAGTGTAGGAAAGAGAGAGCTGGTGCAGGAAGAGGCTATTTCCGTACTGAGATGGCTTTTCTCTGCTCTGCAGGTTTTATGGCCTGGGCTGCTCCTTCAACTGAGCCCAGCAGCCCATGGGCCAGCCCTGCCTCTCCTCCTGCAGACCTCGGTCGAGGTGGTAAAGAGGATGCAGGAGGAAGGCAGGCTGCCCTTGGCCAGGAGGTGTGGCAAGGCGAACAGAGGTGAGTCCCAGTATTTTATCCACCCGCTCTTAGTCCTTCTGTAGCGAGAGGCGTCTGCCCCCAGGTGAGGGTGGGGATCAGCTCTTGGCTCTGGTTCCGGCTCACTGCAAGGACACAGCCAGCCGTCAAGGGCACAGGTAGAGCTCAGAGATGAATGCAAAAGATCCCTCCAGAGCCTGATGGGATGCCCCCCCTTTCTGTTCACAGGGTGTCGGTCAAGCCCCAAGTCCACTCTACCCCAGGAGCTGCTGGCTCGGCTGCTGGTGAGTAACCCGCAGCCAGGAGGTTCCTTATGCTCAGTGGGAAGGGGCCACTCCTGGAGCTGGCATGCAGTGTGTGGTGGCTCTTCTCCCCGCAGCCCCCAGAGGAGCTGGCTCGTCACATTCCTCGCGTTCATTGCACATCGACCCAGCGCCTCTCGGCATTTAACAGAACCAGCGAGCTCTCTGAGCCAGCCACCTTCCTGGCTCCCCGATCCTGGGGCTGGACCAGGTCCCCCAGCACCAGTTAGTGCAGCCCTCGGACGGCTCCAATAGAAGGCAGCTGGAATGAGCCCTTAGGGACTGTTGTGCAGGCCCCCTTCTGCCCCCTGGCCTCCAGCATCCTCCCTTACCAAGGGGCAGCTGGGGATTCCCTTTATGGCCCAGCTGCCTCTTTCGAGCTGCTTCAAGCTCCCCTTGTGCTGCTCTAGCCTAGGCCAAGGATCTGACCCAGCAGCTGCCTGACGGCCTCTGGATAATCCTGTCTCCCTTCATCTGAGCTAGAGCCAGCCCAGGAGTGAGAGGATGGAAGGAGCCAATAGCTGGTCCATGGAGTGTCCCTGATCAACTGAAATATCCATCTCAATCCTGTCCTGGTTGTCAGCTCCACCTCCCTGCTGTCTCCTTCCCTCCATCACTGAGCTCTCCCCCTGCACCTGTAGGGAGCTCCCTTCTCACACTGCCTCGCAAGGGAGGGGTACAGCCACCTCTGCCTCTTTGTCCGCCAGGTGCTCGGTGCGTCTTCGTTTATGACGGTGCAGGTCAGAAGGGCAGCCATGTTCCTCCTCTTCCAGCTCATGAGCATGTTCCAGGCCGGGTCGGGCTGGTTCTGGAATAGCTACAAGACGGAAATGCTCCTCTATGTGGAAGGTGAGGAGGGAGTGTCTCCCCTTGCAGGAGCAAAGGGAGGGGACACCGTGATGCTGGGCTCAGAGAGGGAGAGGCCAGGGCCTCCCTCTGAATCCAGTATAATATGATGCTGTGACCTTGGAATCAGAGAGGATCACGTCAGGATCATATCCCTTGGTTCATCTAGCCCAGTCCCCCATGCCTAGACAGGAAGGATCCTTTCCAGGACCGTATCTAACCTTCATTCGACATCTCACACCCTGGGGAAGGATCTTGGCAAGCAGAACTCCTGGGTATTTCACATCAAGGGGTTTGGGTCTGAGGAGCATTGTTGTCCATCAGCAATTTTCAAAGAGCCCTGGGTCCCCTTGGGGCCCGTGAGTCGGCAGCTCCTCTCCACCCCCTGCCAAACAAGAGCCAAGTTGAAGGATGCTCCTCAGTAGAAGGGTCTAAACACAAAGGAAACTGACCTGCCCATCTCTTCCAGATCACAAGACCTGCTTCTGCCAGAGGGAGTGGGAGCAGCAGCTGCTGCAGGTAAGGGTCAGAGAAATGGAGGGCTGGAAAGGAACTCAAGAGGTCATCTAGTCCAGCCCCCTCCACGCTGAGGCAGGATTAAGAGGCCCCTCAGCAGCACTACATTGTGGGACAGAGGAAGCGGCTGGGTCCAGCAGATGCAATTGGAGAAGCACCAGGGGCAGCTCACAAGGATTCAGAAGCATTAGGAGAGACTTGGGGGGTGACAGTGCACGCTCCCTCTTCCCCTCCCCTCCCAGCTGTGGTGGGTTCCTGGCTGGAGCTATTGAGAGGACCAGTTTCTTGGCCCCTCTCGGTTCTAACTGGCTCTTCTTTCCCTGGCAGTTCCTGGAAGACCTTCTCTTCTTCATCTCGGACCACACCTGGCTGGGCTGTTTCATCACTAGTATCAGGCGCCAGCTGGCCCACGGTGATAAGCGGCCCGGTGACAAGGTCAGTGTCCTGGAAGGAATTGGGGTTCAGTGCCTAGTTCAGAACAGCAGTCGCTAACCAGGGGCAGCTTGGGGTCAGTGAAGCAGACAACTATACCCAGTGGGCTCTGTGCATGCCAGGCTGTGCCCAATGCATCCAGCATGATGGTGTCTCTTTCGCAGAGCTTTCTCTACAAGTGCTGGGGCACCGTGCTGATGTTTTTTCCAGCAGAGAGCATCAAGCCCCAGCTATGGCTTCTGGTGGAGATGGTCGATTTCCGAGAAGAAGAGGAAAGAGAGGTGAGGTCTTTGCTCCTCCACTGTCAAGTGATCCCTCATTCTTTGTCAATCCCCTGATGCTACATGTGTATGTTCTGCCTTGGACAAGGTCCAGTGGATTGAAAAGATCTTCCTTATACCCATGCCCATGGCAATGACTTGGAGAGCCCATCCTGGCCCCTTGGCTTGTTGCTCAGCATTCCCAACCTCCATCTTTCTGTCTCTCAGGGATTCGCCCAAGCGCTTGGGCTGTGTGCCAGGCAACAGCTATACGAGGTTTTCGCCATCCTGGAGCACTGGGAAGAGTTTGTCAGCAGGGTGCAGCTCCAGCCTTCTGCCGGTGGCTCTCTGGAGGTACGGTCCCACCTAGCATCTCTGCTCTTTCATCCATCCCTTCACCAGCCTTTGCAGGTAAAGGGACCTGCCAGGGAGGACCCTGCTTCCCAGAAGCCTGTTCAGTGAAGAGCTGAATTTCCAAGCAGTGGCTCAGCCTCCATGGAGGGAGCCCTTTCCTTACTCCTCTGTGGAGTTGCAATCTCAGCACAATGGGGTGGATCCAGGGGGGAAGGTGGGTCCTGTTGTCTAAGCTCTCCAGGGTATCTCCTGGGGAGCTCAGACATGCTCCACGCAGCCCCATAAACAAGGCTCAGAGAGGGCCCAAAAGACACTGCCATGCCATCAGCTCCAGCTGACATTTCTCAGCAGAACAGACCCTTGGTCTTCCCCTGAACTGGGCTATTTCACAGACCTTCCTGGCAGACTCACCAGGGCTGGCATGTCTGACATTAACCTGCGTCCCCCCTCTCCCCGCACCACCACCACCACCTTCCCAGTAACGCTCTGGGCCAGTGCAATCCACTGTAGTCCCAGTGACATCTCTGGAGCTAGGCTGAATTAAAGCAGCTGCTAGTGCGTCCCCTTCGGCTGCCGGGTCACCTCAACCACCCAATCCTGGGGAGCTGGGAAGGGCCTCGGAGTCCAGGCAATTCAGCTCAGCAGAGTAGCCTTTGGTGGCTAAGCCGGCTGGATGAAAAATCCTCCCCTGGCCCCATTTGTAAGTTAGGAGCAGCTGGAGGCCATCCCTTCTCCTCACTCTTTCCTTTGCAATTCTCAGGAGCCAGCTTCCATCGAGCAGCTGAGAAGCCTCTTGCTCCTCACCTATGGGCACGTGGTCCACTCACACCCCACGGATCTCATCCTAGAGACCATAGGCTTCAATATCCTGGCTCCCATGCGACACCACTATTTTCTGAGCCCACACGTAAGTCAGAGCCCTCCCCTGACCACCCACACAGCACCTACCCGGACTATGCACAGCAGCACAGAGCTATGTCTTTGCATAAACTCAGCTCAGAGGGCTGGCCCTTTGCCCCAGGAGGGACAGGAGACATGGGAACAGCACCACTCTCTGTGACTGCCCCATCTCAATTAGCTTCTCTGATTCCAGGCCCATGGAAGCTAATGGAAGGACTCCCATCTGGGCCTTGTTAGAGTGTAACTGAGCATCACTTGGTGCTATTGTCCCAGAGACGACTGTACCCTGTTTGGTACCTCTAGGCTTGTGCTGCACTCAGGGATCAGAAGATAAAGATTTAGGGCCTGTTTCCCCACACACTGCAGTCGATGGTGTAGCTGGGCACAAAAGGCGCACGGAGGGATTCAGGCCCCTAGCCCCGTTGACAGGCTCTGGTGCTGAAGGGGGATTTTTGAGATAACTCTAGGTTGTTTTCTTGCCATCGGAGGTTTGAGGCCGACGTTCAGTCCTACCCTGGTTACGATGCCCATATGCGCGTCCCAGCGAAAAGGAGAGGGGATGCTACTTTGGTTTAGCTGAATGTTCTCCTTGGAGAACGGATGCCTTGGTAGGGAGAGCCCAGCCAACTGCAGAGAGCAGCAGATTCCTGTCCCAGATCAGACAATTACGACCTGATTGTCAGGGGAGCTGAGCAGCCCCAGGGCCCACTGACAGCTCTGGGAACTGCAAGTGCTCAGCACCTCTGGGAATCAGCCCGTTCCTTGCATTCATCTCCAGAGATATTCCCCTAGGCCAGGGGTTCTCAAACTGGGGGTCGGGACCCCTCCGGGGGTCACGAGGTCATTACATGGGGTGTCGCGAGTTGTCAACCTCCACCCCAAACCCCGCTTGCCTCCAGCACTTATAATGGTGTTAAATATATTAGAGAGGGTGTTTAATTTATTAGGGGGGTCACACCCAGAGGCTTGCTGTGTGAAAGGGGTCATCAGTAAAAATAGTTGGAGACCCACAGCCCTAGGGAATGCAAAGATGTTCCACTCGGCAAACCAGGTCCTTTCCCTTAGGGCGTGAGGGCAATCCCGCCTAGGACAGCAGCTCCCTTGTAGAGACTCGCCCTGTAGCCTTGTGTCTCAGCTCTCTATTGCCTGTGGCTGTTTCCTCATTGTTCTCTCCCCCTCCTGCCTGTGAGCCCAGGACCCACTGGTGAGATCTGCTTTTCTGAGAAGCCTCGCGCGGGTGGGTGAAGCTGTCACACAAGTGAGCAGGATTCCCTTGGTGAGCCAGGACACATACACCGTGCTGTCCCCCCTGCTGGTGAGTGAGCACGCTGGGGTCCTGGGGGGGTCCCGAGGGCAGATGCACATGCCACAGTCTCTGGCGTTTAAAGGCCATGTGCTGCGTTTGCGACCCGGTGCCCAGGGCTCTACATTGTGCACTGCAAACCCAGTGCTGATGCCGGATTCTTCTGGTGCGATTGCAGCCCAAGGAATGAAATGACACTATTTCCCATTAGCGGATTCATGCTGCTTACACCTGGGACCATTCCCCATCCCACTTCTGAGGGATCTGCCCGGCACCCAGCAAGCGCCCTGGGGATTAACTCCAAGGGTTTTCACTCCGGGACATGATCCTGAGGCGTTAACAGGCGCAGCCCTCCCTTGGTTTGCAGGAAAATATTTGACCTCAGCTGTTCAGGACTCTAATGCTCCCCGTCACAAAATCGCCTCTGCCCAGATCCCCCTTCCCTGCTCCGTGGCAGATGCTGAAGTTTCCAGATGTGCCGTCAGGAATGGCGAAATAGGGGCTCTGGTGAATGTCTCCTCCATTCTGGCCACATGGCCGCTCCCAGGCCATCTTCCCAGCTCCGTGCCCCAGTGCACTGCACGCTGGGGCTGAGGGTCGGTGGGGGCGTCAAACAGCGTTTGGAGATTCCACGTCTTGCTGAGGAACCGGGCTCCCCCAAATTCTTTTGCCTTTGACTCTCTGCTTTGTGCTGCAGGAGATGCTCAGAGTCAAGGACCGGGCCCGGCTGCAGAGCCCCGATCACCAGCATGCCCTGCTGGCCATCTCATACATAGGGTACGTCCATGGGGCCTGACTCAGCTGCGGAGCCCAGCAGCCGGGGAGGGGCAGATGGAGGGAGAGGAAGTGGGGGAGGGACGAGCTGCAATAAGAACCGGAGGATGTTTCTCCCTGGTGGCTCACTAACGGGCCATACCCTCCTCGGCCTCCGGGTCACTTTATCCAGCCCCCATCTCTGCGTATTGCCTGGTAAGAGGGAGCCCCTCCCGTCAGCATGAAGTGCTGTGACGGCGCAGGGTGCAGGCGCAGAGCAGGGCCCAGGATCAGCCCCGGAGAGCAGCTTCCCCAGCAGAGCCCCTGCTGGGCCCAGGGGGCATAGGCATCTCCAGACAGGACCATTCCCTAGGCGGTGGCTCTGCTGGAGATGCCCCCTGGAGCTCTGCTGCTAAGGGAGGGAGCTGTCCCTCGAGCCATCAAACTCAACCTGACTCATGCCAGGACCTGTCTCCGTTCTAATGGCCCCGTCTGCTCCGTTCCTTCCAATCAGGAAATTTGAGCCTCGCCTGTCTAAGGAACAGGAGGCTGAGACCATCAGCACTTGTATCACCAGTGCCATGATTCAGCGCCCAGCCCTGGCGAAGCTGAGAGGGACTGAGGTGGCAAAAAGCTCCGCTATCCAGGCAGAGGTTAGTGAGGCATGGACAAAGCTGCAGCTTCCACCTGCCTCCTTGGCTGGGAAACTCAGCCACCCCCCTGGCTGAGTAGCTGGACCCTGGCCCGATGCAGAGAGCTGCGTGTCCAGCCGAATCCAGCCCCTCGGTTTATTTTCCAAAGGGCTGGTGACAAGTGGCTACGCAGTTAACTCTGCAGTGGGGTTGGCAGGGAGAACAGCTGTAGAGGTGAGTGTCTGTGAGACTGTACAGAATTACCCTGGATTCTTGGCACAGAGAGCTAGAAGCTACCCCCCATTTACACCAGCTGAGGCTCTGGCCCAGAGTGTTAAATAGCATTTGGTGCAGAGGGAGCAAAGCATGGATTCGGGACAGCCACACGGCCAGGCCATGACTCTCCCTGCCACAGAAACAGAGATTGGCTGGAGCGGGATGAACAGCTCAGCCCTTGGGGAGCCAGCGGGGTGTTGGGGGGCAGCTGGGGCCCCTCCAGAGCAGGAGGAAGGAGGCCTTCCCTCCAGAGCCCAGCTCAGTACATGTGTTGGGGAGCCCAGGTGGGAGGAAGGATTCTTTGGGGTAGGGCAGCCCGTGGTCCAGGTGAGACCCATGTCTATGTGCAGGGGGATCAATATCACCTGGGTAAAGGGACCCCGAATACCAACAGCACCTGGCTCCAGACCGGGGGATCCACTCGTCCCCCTGCCTCGTGCACCCCACCTCCCTTGCGATTTACTTCCCTGCTTCTCTCTGCTCCAGTCTCTCCAAGAACTGCCCTGGGAGGGCCTGGATCTTGTGCTGCAGACATTCCTGGAGCAGCACCTGACCCCCACCACGCTACTGCATCTCTTTCTGGTATGATAGGGAGGGGGGAGGGGCCCATTCGCACTGGCCATCTGGGGATGGGCCGGCTGGTCAGGTTCTACCCGAACCACAAGAGGGAAGGCTCCAGTTGATCCCGAGGGGGCTGAGCAGGCCTCCCAGCTGCTGTGAACTAGCCAGTCCCCATGGGGCATACACCCAACCCTGGGATCCAGCAAGACAATCCTAGTCCTGCTCCAGGGGTGTCACTTTGGCCTCCTACATTTGGCCTGGAGCCCCTGTTCCCCTGAAGGAAACAGCCCTGAGACCCTACAGGATCAATGGGGAGAATCCTCAAAGCGCTGAGCCCAAGACCCTCAGACCTGTGCCAACGCCTCCCAGACAGGAGAGGAGCGCTGAGTTCCAGTGTCCGGAAGTGGAGAAGAGGTTAAATGCTCCATGTCCTCTCTCTGCTGGGGCGGGAAGCAGGTTCTGGAGGTCGCCCCGGCATTGCTGCCGCTCACACGACTTTCTCCCTGCTCCCCAGCACTTGCAGCCGTGGATCTGCTCTCCCCGGGCCCAGGAGAGGAGCCGAGCTGTGAGAGCCAGCGCCCGGCTCTTCATGTTCTACCGCTTCAAAGCCATCACCGAGGTGAGCAGCACAGACCCTGCTGCCCCCCGCCCCCCCCCTCCCGCCCAGCACTCACGGGAAGCGGGGGGGGGGGGGGAATACAGACAGAGCTGGGCTCATCCCGACCTATGTCCTCAATTTCTGTTTGGTGGCCCATTAGGACCTGAAACCCATGGCAGAGCAGGGCTACATGGCTGGGCTGCTGACAAGCCAGGCCTTCGATGCTCAGGAGGCCACCAGATACTGGGCATCTCAGGCTCTCTACTGGCTCTTCACGCCTTGCAAAGGTAAGATAGAGCGGAAGCAGTCGCCACTTCTCAGCCTTCACAGCCCCGGCCGTTACCTAGCGAGCAGGGCTGCAGAGAGAACATGGCGCCTTCATCGCAGCCCTGACCAGAGGGACACAGAGCAGAAGTGGGTTGGTACCTACCGGGCTGACCTGGCATCTGCCCTTCACCAGGTGCCTGGGACCATCTGGGACCTCCCCTGATCCCACCCCAGCCCCAACACACCTTCTACATCAGGGTGAAGGGTGGGCAGTTGGCCCAGAAGCCAGCTGAGAGCTCACCCTAGCTGGTCGTTCCCAGCTGCGGCCGGAGTCTGGCTCTTTGGCACCTCTGATCTGGCTCGAAGGGGAGGGGGAAGAATCCGGCCCCGAGAGCTCTGCCTGAGCACTGCTGGTTTCTTGTGCAGCTGTCGTGTACACCAAGACAGGGGCGGTGGTGAGCGTGCTGAGCAAGACGCAGAAGGATGCCAGCTGCAGAGAGAACCCTGTCCATGTTGCTATGGTGAGTAAAAGACTGTGGCTGGAGAGACAGACACACACATGGGAAAGGGGGGTTATTGTCTCCTTCCCTCGATGAGGAGCCGGCAGATGGAAATTCCTGGGTATGGGCTCCAGTGCCCACTCACATAGCCCTGGGCACAGGCTGCCAGTGCCTCTGTCCCCGTTCCCTGAAGAGCAAACCCACCTCCCCAGGCCGGGGCTCGCTGCTCACACTCGGCCTGTGCCTTTCCCTGCAGCTCATCGCGAAGCACCTGCAGTCGAGTGACCTCATGCCCTTCAGCTTCACCCTGCTGGTGGGCCTGCTGGAGAAGGAGGAGTGTGCAGACCAGCTGGCGGGCGTCATGGAGGCGGTGCTTGGAGAGCAAGAATCAGAGCTGCAGAGCCAAGTAATGGCTGGGCATTGGAGGCACCATGCTGACATCTCGAGCAGCTCCATCTTGCCCCGTGCCTAGAATTCCTGGGGCACAAGGGAGGATGTGGAGGGGAGACATCCCTTCTCACCATCATTGATCAATGGGACCCATCCTTGCCCTGTCTGCAAGGGGGCCGCTGGGCACGGCCCTGTAATGGTTTTCAGGCTTTGATCCCAGGAGTCTGGCTTGCCCAGCTCACTCCCTGGGAAATGTGCCCTATCTCCAGACCCATCCCCCAGCTGGAGGAACAGAGCCTGCGGTGGGGTCCCCCATGTCCACTGACTCTTTGCCCAGTGGGCATGGATTGACGTACAGGATGGAAATGCATCCCAGACGCTTAGATCCCACTCTGGTGCTGAAGGGGAGGTACAGCCGGGATATCCGGGGGGTGGGGTGTCACTGGGCAGCGGGATTGGGACCCTTAGTTCTACGGTGCTGGATCACGGGTGGGGGATTCAAGGTACCGAACCCAGAACCCCCCTCGGCTCAGTCACTCGCTAGGAGAGTTTATCCATGGCCTCCGCCGGGCCATGTGACCGCTGCCTTGTTTCTGAGCCTGCCCAGTTGCTCCTGGCCCTTGCCTGCCACCCACCCACAGCGGGGGTAGGGTCTCAGCCCCTGCTTTGCCTCCGCAGGTGCAGGATCTCCAGGCGGCTCTTTCCTACACACTGAGCCCACCCTGGGGGGGGCGGCTGAGTGATGGGGCGAGAGACATTCTCCACCTACTGGCCAGACAACACACCAAGACCGCGGTCAGCATCCTCCTGAAGATGCCCTGGCCTTACAAACGGTGAGCGCCGGCCCCAGGGAAAGGATAGAACACCCCCCTCCGGCCTCCGAGCCCCCCCTTAATGGGGTCACTCCACAGCACCACGGTTACATGCAGCACAGCCCCTCCCCTTGCACACAGGCCCCCAGGGAACAGCCCTGCCCCGGCATGCTGTCACCATTAGCCTCCCTGTCCCTTGGAGGGCTCCGTGTGCTCTGGGACCCCCGGCTCAGGGCTCCCCCAGCTGAGCTATTCCTAACACAGCTGTCACCCTCCCCCACTTCGTTCTGTGCACTGCTAACCAGTCCACCCCATCCCGGTTCGGCTGTGCAATGGCTTGGCTGGCTGGAGGCCAGAACAGTCTTCCAGCCCCCCCCCATCACTACACAGACCAGGAGAGACCCCATGTGAGCAGGGTCACCCCCTCTGTCAGCATGGCCCCCCGCTCCCGGCAGGGCATCCCTCCAGGCTGAGGCAGGAGAGGGGCCAACCTAACTGCATTGCCCCCACAGATGCCCCTACACTGAGCATGTCCCCGCAGGGGCACCCCCTCCCCCCAGCTGGGAAATGCCCTCTCCCCCCTGGAATCCCAGCCTGGTATCTTCCCCATCACCGCACGCTTTTAGACGTCTCATCCCACCCCTAGAGGCTGGTCTTCTCCGATTCACCAGCCTGCCAGGTTCCCCTGGACCAGCAGCGCCTTCCCTGCATCCTGCCCAGAGCCGACAAGCACAGAGCCCATTTTACAGCCTTCTCCAAACCCCCCACCCCAGAGCCATGGCGTGGCCAGAACTGGAGCCTTGTTCCTCCTGAACCCCCCACTCTCTGCCCCATGGGGAAGGAGCTCCTGCTCTCCTTGGCCGCAGCTCCCACTCTGTGCCCCCCCCCCCCCGCCCCCAGTTCAGGAGATCCAGCCCAGCACCTAGCCCTAGCCCCTCCCAAGGGTGGGCACCTCCTCACACCAGCCCCCACCCCTGAGCCCAGAGTCACTGCTTTCCCCCATGGGGGCTCTAACCCCAGCCCCTCTGGTTCCCATCAGGAGAAGGCAGCAAGGGAGGGAGGGGGCCCCCGAGCTGGGAGAAGTGAGTCTGGCCACGTCCACCCATCCCTTTCTGTGACACAGCGCCCCCTGGCAGTGCCCAGGCAGGAGGGTATGAACCCCTTAGGACTGGACAGTGCCTGAAGGGCCTTGAGGTCAGCCACCAGCAGGCTCAACCTGCAGCTTCTGGCCCGTCACCACTCGGAGGGCATCATCCCCGGTGTGTACCAACTGGGCCCGTCCTCTGTGTGAATTCCTTACCTGCCGTCCCTCTGTCCGTCACAGCCACATCAAGGCCATCTGGAGATTCCTAGGTGCAGACCCCATGCTGACCAGGGAGGTACTGCACATCCTGCTTTACGACAGCCCGGAGAAGGGCCGGGCTAACCCTGGACAGACCCAGGACAGGAGCTGCCCCCAGCCAGCCCGGCTGCCCCCGGCGGTAAGTTCCCATCGCTGGCATTCAGCCCTCTTTCTCGGCTGCATTCTGCGCCCGGCCACGGTCTTCTGACTGTATCTTTTCCCTTCCAGACCACATGCGGCCTGTGGGAGCTGATCGGGGCCTTGGGGCAAGCGGACACGCTGGAGGGACGCGAGGACGACCTGTTCGCCTCTTGCTTCCTCGCCATCGCCTGCCCCCCGGCACGGCACCTCTCGGGAGCCCAGCAGGACTTGCCCAGTGACACCAGTCCGCGCAGGTAATGTGTGGGGCCGATGGATCCCAGCACCCACGCAGTGTCTGGGCTAGCCCCTAGGAGGGGGAAGCTTCCTGCTTGGACCTTCGTTGTCCAGGGACCCCCGACACCTTCGGGGGACCGAGGGTTCAGATCAGCCAGGCTTCTCGTGCTTAGGAGCGGGCAGAACTGCCCCCGGATACTCAGGGAGCCGGAGAGCTCCTCAGAGTGGGCAGCTCAGCAGGGTGATGAGGGAGCTGAGCCGGGGGCGGGGGGAGGGGGAGCAGAGCTGGGGAGCAGGGCAGAGCTGGCTGCTGTCTCTATTTACTGTCTACTTTGAAGGCTTTGGGACAGGCCCGGCCTGTCACTGAGCCACTTCACCCCTTTTCTGCAGTGGGCCCTGGGGGGCAGGGCTCAGGGCAGCAGGGCATTCAGGGTGGCAGTGCATGTACTTTTCTCCCCAGGGTCAGTTTCCTGGGCGGGGTGAGGGGAGCAATTTTCACATCTTTGGAGGAGAGCGAAGGTCACATCTGCAGACACTCCCCCCTACCCCCACAGTTGCGGGGGGAGAACCAAAGGCAGAAGTGGGGCAGCTTCTAGGCTCACCCTGATCCCTTCAGTACTGCAGCAAGGGAGTCCTGCCCCCCCCACCCCGTCCAGAGAGCAGGAATCCCCGCATCACCATCTCCTGCCTCCTTCTCTTCCCAGCATGGCCGTGCAGGCCCTGGCGCGGGTGCTGCGCCTCAGGGGCAGTCAGCCAGCTGTGGAACTAATGGACCAGGAGCGAGGCTGGCAGCTGCTGGAGGAGGCCCAGCCCGAGGGGTTCACTCTCCTTAGCAGGTGAGGACAGAGGCTGGAGGAGTCATGTTCTCACTCTGGAGCCCAGTGGGGCAGAGATGGCAGGGGGTGGCCGGGACCGGGCCGGATTCCGGCATGTGCAGGGTTGTCATGCACACGTCAACACAAACTCTTGTTCTCTCCCAGGGCCATAGTGACCCACCCAAACCTGGCCCTGAAGAGCATCCCAAAGCTTCTCCTTCCCAGCCTCCAAGCCAGCCAGGAGGGCGAACGCATGGCCTGCACCGCCCTGTTCGCAGAGGTGAGCCTGGAAGACCGGGGGGAGGGTTAGCCAGGCCCAGAAGCTGATGGAACAGGGGGCCAATAGCTGGTCAGCCAATGAGAGATGGTCCTGGTGGTGTATTGCTTGTAAATTAATCCCTCTGCTGGGGGCTCTGTGGTGGGATTTGGGAGCACCCCACTGGAAGCAGAGGGAGCGCTCTGCCCTGCACATGTCACTTCTGTTAAGCTCAGCTGAAGCCAGCCCCTCGTGAACAGTAGTCGGTACGGATCTATGTCACCTCCTGGCCCCTGATCCTACTCCCTTCCCCTTGCTCCTGCCGGGCTAGGACCCACTGGCCTCGCCCAGCCCTCTCTGACAGCTCCTTTCGGTCCCTTTAGTTCCTCGGCAGCCCCCTGCTGATGGAGAATGAGCCCAAGGCGATGCGGAAGCAGGTTGTGAAGGCCATGCTGCAGCGGACAGAGGACAGCAACATCCACGTTCGAGGCAGAGCGCTGCACGGCCTCAGGAACGCAGTGACCGAGTTCCCGGACAAGGTGGGTCTGGAATGGCAGGAGACTAGGCAGAGAGGGCTGGGTAGGAAGCGCCTGGTTCCCCTTCTCCCCAGCCTGTAGCTCCTATGGAGCAGACTAGGCTGTAGGCTGACTTGCCCGGACTCTGGTTACACTCAGGCTGACAGAGCATTGCTCACCGAGCGGCGTCCAACCCCTTCTCTGCAGGTCAGGAAAAAGCGAGACCAGATCCTGGAGAGCTTTGTCTGCGCCGTGTGCGAATGCTGCGACCCCCGCACCATTCTGGAAGCCATGGAAGGGCTCTGCTGGATGCTGCGGGACCCCAAGGCGCCTCTGAAGGCTCATGTCGCCGTCCCGCTGGCCCTGCAGGCGAGAACGTTCTTTGAGGATGTAAGTACCAAGCAGGGCAGGCCCCATGGCACTATAGGGCACCCCACAGGGGGAGATGCTCAGGACCTGCCCTCACGTGGAGGGGGCTCAGTGTCCGATGCAGGCACATTCCTGGATTTGTGGGGCAGCTCAGCTCCTCTGCTAGGGAAGGCAGGGATACAATCATTCTTGGGCCCTGGGCCCACAATTGTTCAGCAGCCCTGGGGCCCAGCAGGAAGGAGGGGAGTTTGCAGAGAATTGTCCTGTCATTTGAACTAGCTGAAACCTCTCCGGGCTCCGCAGCTGCCAGGCTGATTCCCAAAGCATGTGAGGGCCTGAACCTGTCCCCTCTAACCACCCTGCGCCCCCTGTCTGCAGGAGAACAGCGACCTGAGGCGGGCCTCCATGGAGCTCTTTGGCCACCTCAGCAAATTTGTTTCCAAGAAGTCATCCCTCTTTGGGGCTGAGGTGGAGAAGAGCATGGGGACGCTGCTCATCCACCTACAGGACGGGGACCCCCAGGTGGCCCAGGTGAGTGCAGCTGAGGGCTCATAGGGGCAGGGGTGGCTGGGGGCATTCTAACAGCATGGCAAGGGTGGTGCAAACTCCCCCCTCCAAGCCCCAGATCTCCTCAGTGCTGCCCTGTGGCACCCAGGACCCCCCACTAATCCAGCCCTCCCCCACCCCACACAGAGCTCTGCCAGCCCTCAGAGTGTAGCTGTGGGGTAGATCTGTGGGGTTTCCTTCTCCTCCTCCATTCCCCACAGGCACCTCCAGCCTCCCTGCCCAGCCAGCCTCTCCGCGGCTGTGGCTCCATTTTACAGCCTGCCCTGTTTAGTGGCCAGGTCCAGGTCTATCTCTGGCCCCTAGCAAGTGACCTAACCCAAGCAGGGCCACAGGGAAGGGCAGGTCGCTGAGGCCGATTGGGTCTCCATTGCTGCTGCCCTGCCCTCACTTGTGTGCTAGCTCCTGTCTGGGAATGACCAGCCTCCTGCAGAAATCCCACCACCACCCGCGCCCCAGCCGAGTAGCAGCCCCCAATAGTGCCTGGGATTGAGGGGAGGCCAAGTACGTTGGTCACCGGGCAGTGCTGTTAACCGCCCACCGGGGACCCACAGGGAATGGCCCCTTCCCTGTTCCAGGAGTGTCCCTCCCCGGCCCCAGCACTCGGGCCTGGCTCCCCTCAACCCCTCAACCCAGCCAAGCTGGAGATGGGGGCTGTGGGGGCCTGGGGAACAACCGTCAGGCCAGAGGAGGTTCTGCAAAGAGGTGGCTCCTTGCTGCTCCGGCACAGCGGAGTCTCTCCAAGCCACGCAGAGCCTGCGAGTTGGCAGCCCGTTGCGCTCAGGGACTCACCCAGGTCCCTTCTCGCCCTCTCCGGCAGGCGTGCAGGGTGGCATTGCTGCACTGCGCACCCTTCCTCAGTTACCAGCCCCTGCGCACGCTCGTGCAGAGCCAGCTAGCCGAGGGGGCGGCCCCCGCCATCCCCGCCTTCCTGAGCGAAGCCTGCAGGACCCTGGTGAGTGAGCTCTGGGGTGTGGGCCCTGCAGGACTAGGGGGTGGGAGGACCTAAGCACACAGGGAGCTTCCCTGCTCCAGGGAGCCCCCTCACTGACTCAGCCCCATCGCCTGCCCTTGAGGGTGGCTCCCCTACAAGTCATCTCTGTCCCATGGGAGGAGTCAAGGGGGAGAGGGCTCTGACAGCCAGGGGTTCCTCACCTCCCTAGCAGGCAGCTCCCCTCAGCCTGGGGAGGGTGTGTGGCTTGGGACTAACTGGGTTCTTGGCTTCCCAGCTCCAGGACTGCCCAGGGAGGCTGAGCAAGAAGGCTGCCCTGAGAGCAGCAGCTGCCCAGCAGCTGATAGGTAAGAAAAGAGCTGGAGCTCTACTTCCTATTATCCCCCCCTGCCCCATGAGTCCGGGGCCCAGTGCCACATGCACACTGCCAACACGGGGGAGGGGCTGGCCTCCTCTGCCCACACACAAACACACCCAACTCCCCCCCCCCCCACCCGCTTCTTCCCATCTCCCTGGGACAAAGGGGGAACCAAGACTCCTTTCAGCCAGATGCGGGAGGGCTCTGCAGCCAGAGGGTCTCCTCTGTCCTGGCCCTGGGCAAGCCCGGCACCTGCAGCAGGTGCAGGCCCGAGGGAGAGATCCTGCCTCCCAAAGGTCTCACCCTGGTTCCCCCCCACCCCACCCCGCACAAGGCACTGGCCCCAGCCAGGTCCCCCTGCAGCCTGTACAGGGAGGGCAGAGATTGACAGGAAGCCCCAGCCCTGCCCACCCCAGCTACCACCAGCCATGCAGGCAAAGAGCCAGGGCAGCAGCTCTGCCACACTGTGCTTCACGCCAACTCCCAGTGGGGCTTGTGTGCACAACACCTCTCCTGGCCTTTGTGGGGCACGAGGCCAAAGGCAAAATGATCCCAATAATCTTGGGGACTGACTCTCCACCCAGCTCCTTCCCCTCCTCTGCCCGGATGGATTGGGGGTGGGGGGCACCTTGAAAGACAGAAATATAAGCGGTGGCTGGTGCCCTGCATGCTGTTAAATAACCAGGCCCGCCTGCCTCCCCTAGGATACATGATGGGCAATTGAAGCCAGAGAAGAGCAGGAGGCTTGGACCACCCACCCTGCTGTGAGTCACGGCTGTTGCTGGCACAGAGGTGCCCGAGGCAAAGCAACAGGGGTTCGTTGCCCGGCGTGCTTCGCGCCAATAAACACACCGGGGTGGAGAAACAATCAAAGGTTTATTTGAGATCTCAAAGTGGTGCAAGGAGACAGGCAAATCTCAAATCGAGCACACAGAACAAAGCAGCTTCTCTCTTCTTATACTTTACAATTAAGCCCCCCCTCTCTCCCCCTGCACCCCCCCCACTCCCCCTCCCCGCTCTACCGAAGACATGTTCATACATTTAAGCCGTTAAGTCATTCTAGGGCTATAAATCTAGCTTGTTAGTAACATTCCTCTAAACAATCATTGGGTCCTATTTACTCTAGTTTACCACCCCTCCTCCAGCTAGAAACATGCAAACCTCATCATTATTGCTTAGGACCTGGTTATAAGCAAGGTCGTAATAGGTAACTGACTATTTACACATTCCAATTCCTGTCCTTGGCTTTTAAGGCCGCTTAGAGTTAAACATGGAAGAACAGAGTTTAAACATGGAAGAACTCTGGTTCATATATAGGCCTAATGACGTCATCAGTTCCCTCCTTTGAGAATACTCAACAAACTTTTGGCTGAGTTTTCTCATATTCTGTAGACAAGATATGATTGAGTGCCATGGAGCTGGGGTTCTCAATGAGAGGGTATGCTGGGATTTCTGGGGAACGGGGGGCACAAAGCTTACGGAGGAGCAATTTAAAACAAGCAATCAGGAGGAGGGTGACTAGGCACAGTACCACACCTGTGAGGAGGAGACGCACAAGGCTATTTCCCAGTCCTCCTAGGTTGGGCAACCAACTCCAAAGGGAATCGAAACCTGTGGGTTCCCTTTCCTGAGCCTTCCACTGCTCAAAAGCCTGTTCGGCTGACAGGACGTGCTTGTTAATGTCCTGTGAGTTTTCTGGGACATAAGTACAACATTCACTCCCAATAAGGGCACACACTCCGCCCTGGGAGGCTAAAACATAATCTAAGGCCTGTCTGTTTTGCAGGGACAGCAACCGGAGCTGGTAAAGCTCTGAATTAAGGCTTTTCTCTATGGCCAAGGTCTCATTGGCATACTTGGTGAGAAACACAGAGAGCCTACGATAAAATTGAGCCAGTCGTCCCACCCCATAGGATGGGAGAAAGATCATACCCAATCTGTCTCCTTCTGAAATGGGCTCTGGGGTGGCATACAAAGATCTATGCTGCCTAGGGCGGCCAGGGGGCAGTTTAGGGAAAACACGAAGGGGAGGGGCAAGATATCCTAGGTAGCAGCTTCCATACCACCGATGCGGCAGCCACTTATAGGCAGAGGTACCGCAAATATAAAAGGAGTGGCCATTCCCTACCAAGCCATTATAACCGCTACTCCACTTATTTGCTTGTCTGGCATTCAACGATCCGAGCCAGGCGGTAGAGTTGGATTTGCCTTTAACATAGACAGGGATGGAAGTGTCACTGTCAGGGGATAAATAATACTGACAGGTGCTATTCCCAGCAAACCAGGTGTGATTGCTGGACTTAAACTGTCGATAGCACACCAAACCAGGGGCCACTGGCCGCAACCTAATAGGGGAAGGGATATACGTTGAGTTGGCCTGCGGCTTCCAGGGGTCGTCCCTTAACGCATACTGGGACTCAATGGTACAGTTCTGTGACAAGGGGGTACCTGAGACATTTTTCCCCCTACTGAACCATCCCCAACAGATATCTGACCAATTCTGGGGAACTACCCTCCAGGGTAACCCTGCAGCGTGGTGCGGGATTTGGGAGCATACCCAGCAGTTGGAGAGGTTAAACTCTTGGGCAAAGCAAACCTTCAGGGACTCATATGTATTTGTCTCTAAGTTAGTAGGGATTCCTTTCCATCCCGCATGTGCCTGGGGGGAAACGGGAGTTAACAAGAGGAGTGTCTCTATGGCAAAGAGCACCACTGTGGCAGACCCTAGACCTGAACCCATATTGGGCAGGTGACCCTAGGGCCTAATAATCACAATTCCCCAAATACCCACAAAATAACAATTACCAATAGCAAGCAGATTAAAAACAACAGGGACCAGGCCACCAGATTAGGCCGGCCCTGTGAAAATAAACACAACCAACGCTCAGAGGTCTCGTGGGGAGTGCGCTGTGACTGTCCAAAGAGAGCACAGGGCATTCCCAGCAGACACTATTGTCGCCTGAATAACAGCTTAAGTCCCAGATCGTCGCTGGCAGTCTTCTCTGCAGGCTGGACGGTCCACCGTTCAGGAGCAGGCACCGCTTTCAGGCGAGAGTGATGAATCCAGTTCTTGTGTCCCTCAACCTTTGCTGCTGTATGGGAGACCAGCAGGACGGTGTGAGGTCCCTTCCACTTCTCTTGGAGAGGCTCGTCCTTCCAGGTCCGAACGAGTACGGAGTCACCTGGCTGCAAGGAGTGGATCGGGGCATCCAGCGGGAGAGGCTGCAAATCTTTGGTATACCTGTGGAGAGAACAAAGAACAGCAGACAGAGAGCACATGTACTGAGATAAGAAACCACACCCCATTTCCCACTCCCCTGCCAGAACCGGTGTACCATTCATAGGCCATGCCCTTCCAAACATAATCTCGAAGGGACTGAGCCCTAACCTGCCCTTAGGGAGAGCGCGAATGCGGAGCAAAACAAGGGGCAAAGCATCAGGCCACTTAAGGGAAGCCTCTTGGCAAACCTTTGAGAGGTGCCGCTTAAGAGTCTGATTTGTACGCTCCACTACCCCACTGGCCTGCGGTCGCCATGGCGTGTGAAGCTTCCAGGGGATCTGTAGGGCATCTGATATCTTCTGAACGACTTGGGATGTGAAGTGTGTTCCATTATCAGATTCCATCCACTGGGGGAGCCCGAAGCGAGGAATGATCTCCTTGACAAATTTGAGAGCCACTGTCTTGGCAGTGTTGTTACGACATGGAAAGGCCTCAGGCCATCCGCTGAATCGATCCACCAAGACAAGGAGGTATCTGAATCCTTGGGTCCGGGGGAACTCAGTAAAATCTATTTGCCAAACCAGTCCCGGGCCTGGGGTAGGCTCCAGAGTGGCTGGCAACACTGACACTCCAGGTCGAGGGTTGTTCTTCTGGCAGACTAAACATTCAGCCTGCACCTGGGAGGCCAGAGGCCTAAGTCCAGAGGTTAAAAAATATTTACCCATTAGCTGAGAGAGAGCCTCTCTTCCTGCGTGAGTGGTTTGATGTAGCCGCTGCAACACCGGCCGAATTAGGCCCTTTGGTAATAGGATCTTTCCTTCCAGAGAGTGGAACCACCCCTCTTTTTCCTGGAGACCGAGCCTGCCTGCCAGGTTCCTTTCTTCGCCAGAGTACTGAGGGGTCGGGAGCTCCCCCACTGATGGGATGAGGGCATGCATATGGGCATCTTCAGCTTCCAGTGGTTCCAGGGTAGCAGCTCGCTTGGCCTCCCTATCCGCTCTAGCATTACCTCTGGCCACATCCTGCTCTTCCTTCTGATGAGCCTTGCAGTGTACCACTGCTACTGCTGAGGGGAGCTGCACCGCTTCTAACAGCCGGAGAATCTGGGATCCATGTTTGACAGGAGAGCTTTGAGATGTCAACATTCCTCGTTGCTTCCATAAACCAGCATGGGCGTGTAGTACTCCAAAGGCATATCTGGAATCAGTAAAAATGTTAACTCTTTTCCCTTTTGACAGTTCAAGTGCACGGGTTAAGGCTACCAATTCAGCCAGCTGGGCTGATGTCCCAGCAGGTAAACCCTCTGCTTCCACAGTTTCGTGGACAGATACAACGGCATAGCCAGCCCCCCTTTGCCCATTTACAACTGTACTACTGCCGTCCGTATACCACTCATAATCAGCATTCAGGAGGGGTTGATCTTTTAAGTCTGGGCGGCTGGAGTATTGAGCATCTATGACCTCCAAACAGTCGTGTTCCTGCTCCTCTGTCTCCGGTAACAAGGTAGCTGGGTTAAGGGAGGGACAGGTCTGTAAGGTAACTTCAGGATTTTCTACAAGCTTTGCCTGATACCGAGCTACCCGAGCCTGGGTAAGCCAGAGACCACCCTTAGTATCCAGCAGGGCTTGAACCATATGGGGAGTATACACTTGCACAGTTCCCCCCAGTGTCAGTTTCTCAGCTTCCCCAAGCACTAAGGCAGTTGCTGCGACCGCTCGCAAACATGCTGGCCATCCCTTAGCAACTTGATCCAGCTGTTTAGAGAAATATGCCACAGGACGTTTCCAGGTGCCTAATAACTGAGTAAGCACTCCCAGGGCCACACCTTTTCTTTCATGCACATACAATTGGAATGGCTTAGTGAGGTCGGGCAAACCAAGGGCTGGGGCTTCCATCAGTTTCCTTTTTAAAACCTTAAATGCTTTGTCGGCTTCTGAGGACCAGTAAAAGGGGTCATGATCCGCTCCCTTAACACATTCATACAAGGGTTTAGCCCACAGTCCAAACTATGGGATCCAAATCCTACAGAAGCCTGCCATACCCAGAAATGCCCTGAGCCGTTTACGATTGCTTGGGATAGGAATTTGGCAGATAGCTTCCTTTCTTTCATTTGAAAGCTGACGTTCCCCCTGCCTTATGTAAAATCCTAAGTAGAGTACTTCTGGAAGGGCAATTTGAGCCTTACTCTGTGCTACTCGATATCCTCGAAGTCCAACAAAGTTCAGGAGACTCACAGTGGCTTTAAGGCAAGAGGTTAGACTCACAGCAGCAATTAACAAGTCATCCACATATTGCAGGAGGAGGACTTTGTCCTCGTTGTCCCACTCCTCCAAGTCTCTAGCCAGGGCCTGGCTGAAAAGGGTGGGGGAATTTTTAAATCCCTGGGCCAGCACTGTCCAGCAAAACTGCTTTCTAACCCTCCTTCTGTCCTCCCACTCAAAGGAGAAAATCTCCTGTGACTGGGGGTCAACCGGAATCGTGAAGAAAGCATCCTTTAAATCCAGGACTGAAAAATGGGTGTACTGCCCCCCTATAGAGGCCAACAATGTATACGGATTGGGAACAAGGGGGTGTAGAGTCTTAACCCGCTCATTAACTGCCCTCAGGTCCTGGACCAGCCGATATGTGCCATTGGGCTTTTGTACAGGCAAGATAGGAGTGTTCCAAGCTGACTGGCATTCTCGAAGTACCCCGCACTTTAGGAACTGGTCTATAGTTTCCTGCAGTCCCTCTCTGGCCTCCTTTTTGATCGGATACTGCTTGATTCGCACTGGACCTTTTCCTGGCAAAAGCTGAACAGTAATAGGAGTATGATGGGCTGCCTTTCCTGGGATCCCTGATGCCCATACCAGAGGAAAAACCCGCTTCTCCCACTGACTCCACTCTGGGGCTTGCATAGCTGAGGGCTCAATTGCAAGTGTCATTATCCAGGCATTCTCTGGGGGTAAGGTGAGGCTTATTTCATCTTGAGTGAAATGCAGGGTGGCACCTAAGCGACAAAGCAGGTCCCGTCCTAATAGTGGCGTTGGACAATCGGGGAGGTAAACCAGTCTGTGAGATAGAGTTGTGTTCCCCAAAGCACATTCCACTGGGGCATATACTGGGCACTTAGTTCCTTTCCCTGTGGCTCCCACCACAGTGAGGGAATCTGCCACAGGCAGCTGAAGGGGTTGGTTTACAGCAGTTCGTGCAGCTCCAGAGTCTATTAAAAAGTCTATGTCTGAATCTCCCACCCGCATTTTTACTCGGGGTTCCGGGGGCAGGATAGTCCGTCTCCCCTGACACCCCTATTCTTGATCCTCTGCTGCCATCATAGGGGTACCTTCCCTTTCAGGGCACTCATTTTTCCAATGTCCCTCCTTTCGGCATATGGCACACTGATTGCGACCCAGACGCCTTTCCTGTAAGCCAGGGCGCCCACGCCCATGTCCTCTCATTCCCCGGCCTCTTCCACCTTCCTGAAATCTTCCCCTGCCACCAGCCTGTACTGCTGCAACCATCATTTTCACTTGCCTCTTTTCCTTTTCTCCTTCCCTAAGGCTGTAAGCCCTGTTTGCAGTTTCCAGAATTTGTGCCATTGTCATGCCCATCAAATCCTCCTTTTTCTGCAGTTTCCTTTTAATATCAGGGTCAGCACGGCTGGTAAAGATACCCTTTATAATTGCCTCAGTAGCCTGATCATCGGGGTTTGCATTAGTAGTTTGCCTGATGGTATCCCGAATACGCTGCAGAAAAGCAACCGGACTCTCTTTTGGCTCCTGTACTAGCTCATATGGCTTAGCCCAATTGTTATGTCGGACAGCTGAGTGTCGGAGACCATGTAATAGGAGCTCCTTGTATACAGTGAGAAGGGTAAAATCCGCCGGCACATTGGGATTCCATTGGGGGTCTGCTGTAGGGACCTGAGCTGCAGCAACAGGGACGTTTGCTGCATCTGCCTCATGTCTACGCTGTGCCTCCTCCCGTGCCTTAGACACAACCTGATTTCGCTCCACCTCAGACAGCAGGGTCCGCATAAGGACATTACAGTCATCCCAGTCAGGCTTATGACTAGCCAGACACCCTTCAAAAACCGAGATAAACTTGCTTGGATTCGTAGAGAATTCTCCTGCCTGTGTCTTAAAAGCTGCCAGATCCACCAGATTAAAAGGCACATGGGTGTAAACCTGCATTGTAGTGGCTTGGCGATTATCTGCTCCATGACGGGCTATCTGAGTCGCAGTAATCAATGGATAGAATCCCACCGAGGGGGCAATCTCTGGGACCTGAGGCACCCTGTCTTTATATGGTGGGGGTGTTGGAGCCGAAGGGGACACCGACTCTGCCATTACAACCGGGGGAGGGTTCTGGGGACTAACAGTAGTTACTACCGAACCTGTCGGAGTCAAATTACACCTTTGCAAAAGATCTGACCTATTTCTTAACAACATAAACAACTGTACATACATATGTTCATTCCATTTACCCGTTCGCTGACAAAACAAAAGCAATTGAAGGATCGTATTATAATTAAGTGATCCCTCCGGTGGCCACCTTTCCTGGTCCTCTAGCTGATATTGAGGCCAGTCTACTGTACAGAATCTTTTCAGTTTACTTTTAATCAACGGATCTAATCCAAACACTTTCCAATTCACCAGAATGCATTCTAAGGGCGTACACCTTGCCCTGCCTGCAGTACTCTGCCCCTGCCCCATATTAGGGAGACTCTGGGCGTCCCCAAGTCAAAACAGGTAGACACTGGGCGTCCCCAGGTCAAGACAGATAAAGTCCCCACTGGACTGTTCCTACCTTATCCACAGGACCGGTTCCCCACCGTCGCCCGCAGCTGCTTCTCCACTACTCAAGCGCGTTGCACCGTTGTACCCTCCGGGGTCGAGCAAACCACGTCTCCGCCGAGGCCCCCGATGAAGTCACCGGTGTGCGCTGGGCGTCGGTCGTCGCCGTAGTCCGTCGGCCTCCAAGAGGGGTCCGGGCAAGGCTAAATTTCAGCCTCGAGCCCACCCAGGGACGCCAAGACTGTTGCTGGCACAGAGGTGCCCGAGGCAAAGCAACAGGGGTTCGTTGCCCGGCGTGCTTCGCGCCAATAAACACACCGGGGTGGAGAAACAATCAAAGGTTTATTTGAGATCTCAAAGTGGTGCAAGGAGACAGGCAAATCTCAAATTGAGCACACAGAACAAAGCAGCTTCTCTCTTCTTATACTTTACAATTAAGCCCCCCCTCTCTCCCCCTGCACGCCCCCCCTACTCCCCCTCCGCGCTCTACCGAAGACATGTTCATACATTTAAGCCGTTAAGTCATTCTAGGGCTATAAATCTAGCTTGTTAGTAACATTCCTCTAAACAATCATTGGGTCCTATTTACTCTAGTTTACCACCCCTCCTCCAGCTAGAAACATGCAAACCTCATCATTATTGCTTAGGACCTGGTTACAAGCAAGGTCGTAATAGGTAACTGACTATTTACACATTCCAATTCCTGTCCTTGGCTTTTAAGGCCGCTTAGAGTTAAACATGGAAGAACAGAGTTTAAACATGGAAGAACTCTGGTTCATATATAGGCCTAATGACGTCATCACGGCTGAGGGGTATTGCTGTGCTGGGAGGAGGGGCGGGGGGAAATCGGGGCAGGGTTCTAGGGGCAGGGGGCAGCAGCCACATCGCACGGTGGCTGGGAGCCAGAACCCAGTTGGAGTGACCTGCAGAGCGTAGGAGCAGGGAGAAAACCCTCGGGGCTGGTTCTGGGGTATCTTCTCCCCGGCTATAGTTTGAAACTCCCTGCCCTGTGGGGTGTTCCCATCCTGGCCCAGGCAGGAGCCATGGCTGGTCAGCAGGATCTGGGAGTCAGAAGTGAGTCGTTCCTGGCAGGCAGGGGGCAGTGGCAAGCAGAGAGGGGGTGGACTCCACAAGAGGGAGGGAAACCAGCTCCTGTGGGAGACCCGGCTGCTGGAGGAGACTTTTCCCCCTAATCCCTCACCAGCTGCGGTGCCGCGGGCAGGGACTCTGAGCAGCCCCAGCCAAGGGCGAGGCCGGGGGTTGCTCTGAGCCTCATTTGGTGCTAACTCTGCAGAACCCAGCCTGGATTGCTGCCTGCCCCCTGCAAGTGGCAGCTCCAAGAGCCCCTGCACGCACGGAGCAGCTGACACCACCCCAACCCCCCACCCCGCCCCAGCTATGCTTATGGGGATACGAAATTCTAGCTCTGAGCCTCCCTGTCTTCAACAGCTGATCATGCCCCAAAGGGCTGCCCCAGAGCTGAGGAAACAGAGCCAGGTGCTGAGGAAACACATCCCAGGGCTGGAGTGTGCAGTCCAACCCCTCCCCCGCATCACGGGCATTAGTTCTGTCAGAGGCTGACCCTGCCAGCTGCTCACTAGGCAGAACCCAGCCAGGTGCTGAGCAGGCTATCCTAGGCCTGGTGCTTAAATACCTGGAGAGGCTGCAGTCAGCCCAAGAAGGGTGGGCAGGGGGTGGCGTAGAGTCGCAGGCTGAACTGCAGGCCTCAAGCAGACCCAGCGTCACTTCTCACAGCCCCAATCCACAGAGCAAGAGTGGAATAAGGCTGCTGCAGCCAGAATTTCCTTCACTCCGGCTGCAGGGCCTGGGCTCGCCCAACATGTGACCCTGGCTGTCAGAAAACTCCCTTTAAAAAGCGACTCTCCTGCCCCTCCCCCTCGGAGGACAAACTGCGGGGGGCCAGCTCTTGCTTAGGGAGAGGGAGTTTGAGCTCTTTACATTGGCTTTGTAGTGAAGCGAGCTCCTAACCAGCAAGGCCACTAATAATAGCAAGAGCCAAGAGTTTATTTGAGCTGAACAAGTTCTTTAAAAGATGCAGGATGGGGAGTAAACAGAAGCCTAAATTACAGCAGGTAGCATGTAAGCGGGAAAGTAGAAGTGCTAAGATGGCTTGTGAAGAGCAAATAACTGAAGGGCTATAGACAAACCCTAAAAAAACACTTTAAGGAGATCAGAAGCCTGTGAAAGAAGGGGTGGATTCAAGAGAGCAATTAAAGACGACAAGGACATTGCTGAGAAGCTAATATTTTTGTGTGTGCATCTTCTGCCTTTATCACACAGGTTGTTGGAGAGAGATCTGTCCCAGACCGGTTCTCTTCTAGTACTAGAGGTACCATCAGGGCTTGAGATAGCAGCAGAGGCGGGCCTGGACCAAGCTGATAATTTACAAAGTAACCCCCACACACACACTTCTTCAAGCTGGATGGGTTTCGTAGGACTGCCCCGAGAGGAGATTTAACCAATCAGGGGGCGTTCCGCGGCGGGTTGACCTGTCCAGAAGTGGGTCATGTAACCCCTCTAACAACTCCTTCCACCTCCCTCTACCAATCAGGAGGAAGGGCCCTATCGTCAGTCAAACCCTAACCCCACCCCTTGACTCCTTAAAACCTGCCCATCTGTCACAGAAGTCCTGCCCCATGTGGGTAGTACTTCCACGGTCAAGGCGGCCACATGACTGGATGCAAGGTGTGTCATGTGACCCCTCTAAGAGCTCCTCCAGCTGCCCTCTACCAATCAGGATGGGTTTCTCCCCCATAGCTCTGCCCCGAGAGGAGATTTGACCAATCAGGGAGAGTTCCGGGGCGGGGTGACCTGTCCAGAAGTGGGTCATGTGATCCCTCTAACAACTCCTCCCACCTCCGTCTACCAATCAGGAGGGGTTTCAGCCGTTGTGGCCCACCCCGAGAGGAGATTTGACCAACGGGGAGGAATTTGGGGGCAGGGTGGCCCGTCCAGGAGTGGTTTGTGTGACCCCTCTAAGAACTCCTCCCATCGCCCTCTACCAATCGCGATGGGTTTCGGCTGCATAGGACCGCCCCGAGAGCATATGTGACCAAAATAGGGCAGGTTCTGGGACAGGGTGAACTGCCCAGAAGAGGGTCGTGTGACCCCTCTAAGAACTCCTCCCAGTGCCCTCTGCCAATCAGAGCACAGCACCATCACCCCATAACTCCCAGCGCCAGGCAGAAGAGGCCATCTTTTACCAAGAACGCGTGTTTTAGAAATCGTGGAAACATGGACTCCTCCACCACCCCCGTGAGAACTTCAGACTTAGTTTTACCCCCGAGCACCTTTGGACTTGTGTGGAGAAAACGCTACATCAGCAACAGTTCCGACGGGGGCCCTTTGACTCAACCGTTGATGGATACGCAGGAACCCGACCCGAAACCCAAACCTTCGTGAGGCACCATGATGAGTGTGATGGCCTCTCATTGTCCACCCCCCTAGAGGTGGAAGGTGATCATGGCTTGGAGGAGTCACCGGCGGAACAGGTGAACGGAAAAGACTTCGCTCAGGTAAAGGAATGATTAAGAAGTGATGGTTGAGGATGGGGTGTAATGGGGTTAGGAACCGACCCAGGATTACGTAAATCTAAAAACAAGCAGTGGGGGTGCTTACACTGTTTCTTTTCTGAAAAATCTCTCAACAGCTCGACGATGCCTTTCTAGAGGCCTTTGAGAACTTACACATTGGAAGAATGAACCAGCTCAGACTCCCTTATGGTAGGGGTTATGGCGTCCATTTTTACAGGCGGCTGTAAAAGGTTGTGTTAAACCAGGCCATTAATAAAACTTATTTAAATGTGTCAATATGAATGTGTCCCCCTCCATACTTGTGTTAGTAAAAGACGGTACCAGTAACAGTCATGTCTACACACACGGCTCTGTTAAAGAAAATATATTACACCCCCGGGGAAGTTGGGAGCTTCGGCGGGGTGAACCCTCTTTTTCAAGTGATCAAAAGGCATAGTAAAACTTTAAATAGAAGACAGGTAAGTGCTTGGCTTTGAAACCAGGATGCTTACACTTTACACAAACCGGCTCGAATACGTTTTAAAAGAAACAAGACCATTGTTTCAGATGTGGATGCGCAATGGCAGGCAGATTTGGTGGATATGCACCGGTTCTCCAAACACAACAGCGGTTTTAAGTACATGTTAACAGTGATAGACATTCTATCCAAATATGCCTGGGCCTTAGGCCTAAAAGACAAGACGAGTGGTGAGGTATCCAAGGCCTTTAAAGCTATTTTCAGCGCAGGTCGCGTGCCTCAAAAATTACAAAGCGATCGGGGGAAAGAATTTTTAAACAAACCTTTAAGCAGATTGTTAAAGCGGCATGGAGTTCACCATTTTGTTACTAATAATGAAGTCAAAGCACGGGTTGTGGAGCGATTTAACAGAACTTTAAAAATTAGGATGTGGAGATATTTTACAGCCCATTACACTTTTCGCTACATTGACGTGTTACCTGATTTTATAAAGAATTACAACCAGAGCTTTCACAGAACTATACATACCAGACCCGCTGATGTTAATCCTTCAAATTCTCTGAAGGTATGGAAAACGGTTTACGGAGATGGTTTTAAAATAAAACCAGTTGTTGCCCCTTTTAGAAAAGGTGACCACGTAAGACTATCTAAAACCAAAGGAGCTTTTGAAAAAGGTTATGAACAGACGTTTACCGATGAGATATTCATAATGCATGAAGCTGTAACCAGGGGCCAGAGACCTGTATACCGATTAAAAGATTATGAGGGTGAGACAGTTACTGGATCTTTTTACCCTGAAGAATTACAAAAAGTGAACCCAAACGAGACAGGATTTACAGGATTGAAAAAGTTCTAGCGGAGAAAGGAAAAGGGAGAAAAAAGCAGCTACTGGTGAAATGGTTGGGGTGGCCTGATAAGTTTAACAGCTGGGTGGAAGCTTCTCAACTCTGTGACATTTAGACACGAACAAAAACGATTCCTCCTGCAAAGACAGAGAGAGAGAGAGAAATGAGCGATGGCAGGTTTTACATTACTTTGCCCAGCAATGCCAGCTCTGCAGTTTTCCCCCAAAACACCAGCTCGAATTTTACAATACGGCTAATTAAGCCCTTGGATCCCCCGGGTGCCTGGGAGGTGGGGTTAGTGGAAATACAATACCCGCACAGCTGGAATACTATCAACAAAGACACCCCTTTCTAAATCACCTTTGGAGATATGACATGGAATTTCATCCTACAATGAGGTTATTACTCGACCACACCCAAATTACTGGATCATACACACATCACCGTGGCTCGTCATCCCGGACCCCCTGAGGTGGTCATGAACTACGACCCTGTGGGTAGAAAAGTTAGATTTAAATCTGCCGATTTTACATATATGTTTTCTGCCGGTGGGGAGCTAGCTAACATTCTGGGTTTGGGCCCCAAGCGCAGCATCCAAAAATTCCCCTTCTCAGCAAACATCACAGGGGGTTTTAACTCCTTGTATCTGAACACGGATATCGTAGAACACCAGTTTGTGGGGGACTTTTCTGTTCCCCTGTTACGCTGCGTCCCTGTCCGAGGAAGGAACAACGAGTTTGTTACCATCACCTACGATAAACCTCATTACGTCCCTGTCAGTAAACACCACATCGACACCATCACCATTGAAATAAAGACAGATCAGAACAGACGCGTCTCATTTCGCTTCGGCAAGGTGATCGGCAAGCTGCATCTGCGTCCGCGGAGAGAGCGAGGTTTCTAAAAAGCAAAACACTATTATGGCGATCCTAAAAAATTATGGCCACCCCACCATCTACAGGAAGTATTACAAAGCCCAGGCTGGATATGCCCTTCCTGGATATCCTGGGGCCCCCGTGATGTATGGAGCTGGTGTGGGTGGAATATTTCGTAGCCTCTTTCGAAAAGCCCTACCACTTTTGAGGAGGGGGCTAGAGATTATTAAACCCCACGTAAAAACCGCCGCTCAGAACATAGCTAAAGACGTGGTAGGTCATGTCTCCCGTGCTGTTCTGGAGAAGGTGGGGAATACAGTTTCACAGGCAGGATCGGGGCTGATGTACATTAAAAGGAGGAAGAGAAAGAGAAATGCGTCATACCCGCAACGCACAGGTCCCCCGAAACCCTTTAAAAGAAGGGCTTTGACATGCAGGGCTGGCCATAAGCGAAGGTCCAAGAGGAAGCCTGGGTGAAAGAGGAGACGCTCTCTGCCTGGTAAAAGAGACATATTTTAATCAACATGGCTTTTGTTCACTGCGGGTCTGAAGAGTGCACCAAATCCGAACTAGACTTGTTCCAAATAGCCCCTGCGCAGACCAGCATCGAGAAAAGCATCTACATCGAGGTGCTGCCTCTATGGGCTGTTTACGGAGTCTGCCCCCATTGACTTTTTTATAGCAGGGAATGGCATAGATTATATGGATTTAAACAACACGCTGCTGTACCTGTGTTGCAAGATTATAAAAGGAGACGGAACTGAACTTGCCAAGGACGCCGTGGTGGGCCTGGTGAATTACCCCATGGCCTCTATTTTCAGTCAGTTCGATGTCACGCTGGGAGACCGCCTCGTAAGCCAAAGCAACAACTGTTACCCTTACAGGGCCTTTATAGAATCGGTGCTCAATTACAGCGACGACACCCTCGCCATGCAATTTTCCAGTGGCCTGTTTTACAAAGACGCTGCTGGACAACATGAAGAAATGGAGTTGGATGGCGGGAATCTAGGGTTTGTGAGGCGTGCAAAGCTGACGGCCCAGAGCAGAACGGTAGAGCTGCTGGGTCATCTACACAGCGACCTGTTTTTCCAAGAAAAACTTTTGTTGAACAGAGTAGAGGTGAAAATTAAACTGACGCGCAGTAAAGACGCTTTCTGTTTAATGGGCAGTGCGGCTGAATGCTTTAAACTGCGCATTGTATCAGCGTCCCTTATTGGGAAGAAAGTACAGGTGGCCCCGAGTATCCATCTGGGGCACGCGGAGGCCCTGCTTACCGCTAATGCTAAATATCCTGTGGACCGTGTGGGAATGAAAGTGTTTAGCATCCCCGCGAGCAGCAGGGTCAGTAACCAGGAGAACCTGTTCTTGGGACAGTTACCCAATATGCTTGTCCTAGGGTTTGTGGGTAATGATGCCTTTAGTGGAAGTTACGCTAAAAATCCCTTTCATTTTAAACATTATGATATTAATTTTGTGGCTTTGTATGTGGATGGTGAACAGATACCAACCAAGCCTCTGGAACCAGACTTCAAGGCAGGACACTGCGTAAGAGACTACATGAATCCAGGGCCGGCTCTGGCTTTTTTGCCGCCCCCCTGTGGGGAGCGCAGCAGGGGAGGGCACCAAGTCCGGCCGCAGCCCCGCTCTCCCCGACCGGCCGGAGCGCCGGGAGAAGGGCAGAGAGCCCGGCCGGGGCCCCGCTCTCCCCGACCGGCCGGAGCGCCGGGGGAGGGAGGCCCCGCTCTTCCCTGCCGGCCGGAGCGCCGGGGGGAAGGGCGGTGAGCCCGGCCGCGGCCCCACTCTCCCCGGCCCTCCGGAGCGCTGGGAGGAGGGCGGAGAGCCTGGCCGGGGCCCCGCTCTCCCCGACCGGCCGGAGCGCCGGGGGAGGGTAGCCCTGCTCTTCCCTGCTGGCCAGAGCTCCGGGGGGAGGGCGGCGACCTCGGCCGCGGCCCCACTCTCCCCGGCCGGCCAGAGCGCCGGGAGAAGGGCAGAGAGCCCGGCCGCGGCCCCACTCTCCGCGGCCGGCCGGAGCGCTGGGGGAGGGCGGCGAGCCCGGCCGCGGCCCCACTCTCCCCGGCCCTCCGGAGCGCTGGGAGGAGGGCGGAGAGCCCGGCCGGGGCCCCGCTCTCCCCGACCGGCCGGAGCGCTGGGGGAGGGTAGCCCCGCTCTTCCCTGCCGGCCGGAGCTCCGGGGGGAGGGCGGCGACCCCGGCCGCGGCCCCACTCTCCCCGGCCGGCCGGAGCGCCGGGAGGAGGGCAGAGAGCCCGGCCGCGGCCCCACTCTCCGCGGCCGGCCGGAGCGCCAGGGGAGGGCGGCGAGCCCGCCGCGGCCCCGCTCTCCCCAGGTGAGCGCCGCGCCCCTCCAGGTGCCGCCCCAAGCACATGCTTGGAGGGCTGGTGCCTGGAGCCGGCCCTGCGTGAATCTGGTACACATGGCTGGTAGTCACATGAAAGATCGTTCTCTGTTAATCGACCGTGAGGAGTTTGCACAGGGTTACACCTTGTTTGCCTTTGACCTGTCTCCCAACCAGGAATGCGCCAATCACTATTCCCTGATTAAAACCGAGAACCTGAGAGCAGAAATACGTTTTGGGAAGGCTTTAAGCGTCACCGTCAATATGATCGTGTTTGGGGTTTTTGACAATGTCATAGAGATAAATCAGAGGAGAAACGTTCTGTTTGACTACATGTGAACATGGACACTGTGCTGCTCTCACGTGTCTTATCAACGGACCCTTACACGAAAAAGAATTTCTTAGATGTGTTCCCTTGCGACTGGCTCCCTGGAGGCAAGCTGTCTCAGAGACCCCTAGGTTTGGTGGTCAACACGCATCCACACAACCAACCGGGTCAACACTGGCTCGCCTTGTATCTGGCGGAGCGTAACCGTGGAGCGTTTTTTGACTCATATGGGCATCCCCCGAACAGTGTGTTGTTTCCTAAAAGCATTATGAAATTTTTAAACAAAAATGCCACAGACATTGTGTTTCACAATAGACAATTACAAGGCCCCACTCCGTCGCCTGCGGCGATCACTGCGTGTTTTTCTTACATCATCGTAGCAAGGGTTTATCTTTTGACCGGATTTTAAAATTGTATTCTAACGACTTAGTGCAAAACGACCGACGGTGATGAATTTTGTAAAAAATAAATTTAAATTCTTGGGCATGCCTAGCCTTGCTCAAAACATGTTTCAACAAGCCCAGATATGTGTATCTTGCAATGATTTTCATAGCCATGTTACCCAATAAAGCACTCCAGGTGAGGGGTTTAAAGACAACTGATATTTGGTGGGGTTTTTGTTCTTTTAAAAAACAAAACAAAAAAAACTATATTTTTTACACAGATCATTCTGATATTTTCCTCTGCCGGAGGGGGAGCCCTTATTTGCTCCAATTGGCGGCTGGGCACCAGGTATATTTTTTCTGCATACTCCATTATTCTTTTAAGTGAAACCCTTTTATTACACCCTCGCCACGCAATTTTCCGCCGACCTGTTTTACAAAGACACAGCCGGACAACACGAAGAAATGGAGTTGGATGGAGAGAATCTAGGGCTGGATGAAGCAGCACTTCCAAGCTGCCTCTCCTTATATGCCCCTGGGCTCCATGGACTGGGTCAAGCAGCACTTTCAAACTGTTACCCTTATGTGTCCCAGATTCAGCACATCCCTATCCCCACTCTCACATCACAATTGTAGTGGCAGTAACCTACTTGATGAGCAAACCCCACAGTATTTTGGGCGCTGCCGGGATCTTTAGCTGAGGTAAAAGAAGACAAGTTATTTATTGAATAATAGTGATCACTACACAAGGAGAGCTAAACCAACATAACATACATAATTAAAGGTTAATACCTAAGGTAGAGAGGAAAACAGAGAGAGAGAGAGAGAGAAGGGGATCTCACCACTCCCTGAAGCTTGAACTGGTCAGGGTTCCCAGGGGATGGTGGTAGTTCAGGGTCCTGAGGGCAGGAGACAGGCAGAGCCCCCAGCACGATCAGTCAGGAGATGGAGTCCCAGTGGAACTGATGCAGAGCTTGGGTCTATGCATCAGAACCCTTACTGGAGGGTGAGTAGGGATTTTTGTAGAGAAAATACAATGGTTCAAGGAAGAACACTAGATTTGTTTCTAGGTAAACTGATGACTCAAGGGGTTTTTTTAGGCTAGACCAGGGGTAGGCAACCTATGGCATGCATGCCAAAGGCGGCACATGAGCTGATTTTCAGTGGCACTCACAGTGCCCGGGTCCTGGCCACCGGTCCGGGGGGCTCTGCATTTTCATTTAATTTTAAATGAAGCTTCTTAAGCATTTTAAAAACCTTATTTACTTTACATACAACAATAGTTTAGTTCTATATTATAGACTTATAGAAAGAGACCTTCTAAAAAAATTAAAATGTATGACTGGCACGCGAAACCTTAAATTAGAGTGAATAAATGAAGACTCGGCACACCACTTCTGAAAGGTTGACGACCCCTGGGCTAGACAATAGGAGCTGATCACTCTTGGCTATGGGTGATGTTCTCTTCCAGGGAGCTCACAATGCAACTAGGCTGCTTCAGTATTTTGGAGATCAATCAAAGATTCCTTACTAGAATTAGTCTGATAACTGCTGAGCTGGGTGTGAGCAGGCATAGGTTCTTTAACATCTGGAGCAGAGATTCCCATGATGCAATGCTTTCCTGCTTTTTCTGGTCCCAGAGTTCAGTGCGGTTCTCTGTTCTCCATTCTGTATGCAAATTGAGATGTCTCCCTGTCCCATCTTTCATGCAGATGAGGCTAGGGGAGTTGTCTCTGTTCTTCATTCTGTATGCTAATGGAGAGGTCTTAATCTCGTCACCCTTGTCAGGAGGGGTCTAGGTGTGTCTCCCATCCTCCCTTCACTGCTCTCTGCAAGTTTTTTCCTCTGATGGGTTTTGGTTTAAGCAGAGGCTGGTGGAGGGGGTGTATGTGTCTTTCATGAGTCAGACTGGATACTGCACCCTGGTTCCCCAAGAACACAGAGCTGACTGGTATCAAGTCCCCCCGTTGATGGGGTGCTTGCGCTGAGCGAGTATCCCCATCACATCCTTACACCGTGGTACCGGATCTGATCTTCCATCCATTGCAGCTGCCGCATCAGTCGTTGTATCCAATAAACCAGCAGAACCAGACCAATTGCGAGTATAATTTGGAAACCAATGATCACCACAATGGGGTGAAGCATGAGATTCAAAAGACTTGTTGCACTGGGGCTCCACCCAAGCAAGGTCTCCCACCAGGCGTGATGGCCTGTGTTTTTACCTTAATGGCAATGAGACCCATTCCCAGTGAAATGGGGGAAACCTCCTTGTAGAGCTCAGGATAGGCTTTTAAATGTTGTACAGTCCATATAGGCACAGTAAACTTAATATCACAACTAACAATGGTGGTTACATTACAGAAACAGCAATTAACGTAAGGCACCATGGATTGGATCCAATGTCCATTAATCAATACAATATTACATCTTGTCCTTACACACACACATGCTTTACTAACATAGACAATACCAGACCCCTCTTCCTGGATAACATCGAAGGAACAGTGAGACTTATCCCCAGATTACCCATTCATCCCAACCCTTATGGCTAGTTCCAATCAAGGGAGCGCTTAGAGGTGCAATGTGAGAGATATTCATGCCCTCTAAGTGGCTTTGAACCTCCTTCTGGGAAGTCTGAGGTTGAAGAACCAAATGTTCTTGTTGATCGAATTTCAACACACGGGGTCCTGAAAGTGGGGCTCTTAAACGTCGGAGGGGAGCAAGGTTTGTAATCAGAGGGTCAAAATTTAAAACTGTTTTTTTGTTGTTGGTCCAATTCCACTCTGTACAAACTGGGCTCATGAAATCCCCCCGAAACGGCAATATGCCCATAGAATTTAAACCAAAATGCTGGCATGAGCTTGTCACAATGTGTGCCCTTTAATGGAACTACCCAGTCTGGGGGACCTTGCTGAATCAGGTCATGTCCAGCTAAAGTCCAGTTCAGCGGTTCCCAGTTTATGAGGAACCGTGTGACACTGTTGCCTGTTGGCGTGATCAGAGACAGCTGCAGTTCATCTCCGGGTAACGGAGGTGTCTGAGTTCCAATGACAATGATGACACGTAGGGGCATGGTTGTTCCCCAAACAGCGGAGGAAACCAGGGCTACCCTGCACCTTCCACCACCCAGGAGGCTGTCACTGGGTGTGTTTGATGGTGTACGTCCCGTTGGAGACCACAATGGCTTACAGAAGAATGGGACGGAGTCTGGGGTGGTCTTAGTCTCATAACAAAACTTGAGTGACTCTCCGGTGGCACTCTGCATGCAATTGGCAATGCTGTCCCAGGGGCAACCTGAGGAGGTGCCAACAGCGTAGAACTGGTAGTGGACAGCATCAGACTCCAGACACTTATGAACAGCAGGGTGCTGGTGCACCGGTGGGATATCAAGGCTCATGTATGGGACCTGTGAGGGGGCAGAGAAGAGAGAAAAACTTCCCACACTCCCCCCATATATACTGGGTGTCACGGAGTGTGGGGGGACACAAGGCCCTGCACCCCCGGCTTCCTGCGATTCACCATGACTCTCAGCCAGCCAGTAAAGCAGAAGGTTTATTTAGACGACAGGAACACAGTCCAAGACAGGTCTTGCAGGCACAGACAACAGGATCCCCCCAGTTAGGTCCATCTTGGGGTCCCAGGGCACCCCAGCCCCCTTGGGAGGTCAGAGCCCCGTCTGCCTCCCAGCCATATCACCAGCCAGCTCCTGAAACTCTCCCTTCAGCGACCCCTCCCACACCTTTGTTCAGTTTCCCGGGCAAAGGTGTCACCTGGCCTCTAACCCCTTCCTGGGTTCTCACATTACATGCTCAGGTATTTTCCCTCAGTCAGTCTCCCATCCCCCAACGCAGACCATCCTAGCCACACTCCCCTGTCAGCATTCAAAGACCACAGTAAGAACAGTCCCAGTTCGTCACACTGGGAGAATCTGGGACCAATATTACAGGGTGAACATGAAGCAGTGACCTATGTGAGGGTGGCCATAATAAGTCAAGGACTTTTCTGGCCTTTTCCTGTATCGGGGTAGGCACTGACCAGCCCACTCGATGCATATTTTCCAATGGCTCAAAGCCGTTCCTTCTTGCTGGCCAAGAAGGGTGGCCGACAGGATGGAGAAGACAGTCTTGAGGCTCAGGTGGTTTATCCTTCCATTCTTTGAGCTTTGAAGAATGAAACCATTTCCGCCAGGGTTTTCCATTTTTCCCATTTAGGATTTCTACCTGACAAACACTGGGGCTGGCCCGATTCACAATAGAGCAGCGGCCATCCCAGGTGTGTGTAAAGAGCTGCTTAGCAGTGACAGAGGCAGTGTTGGTTTTAATAGGGATGGCTTCCACCCTGGATCTTTCTAAAACAAAGTAGTGGATTTATACACAGTTGAGGAACTTTGGCAGCTAGAAACTGAACCAAATTTCTCAGCACCTGCACTGTTGCTTGCTACAGGCAATGATTCTGAGCTAACTCAATTAACTCACTTCCACACCCTTCAGTTGCAGCAAACTGCTTGCAAAAGCTAGCATGAGGTTTTATTCCTTCAGGAGCACTTCTAGGCAACAATTCATTTCCCCCAGAAATTTTGTCCTTTCCCTTTTTAGTTAGGGGTTGCTCTACAGAAACATCTTTCTGGGTTTTAGCTGAGTCCAGAACCACATCTGGCACAACTGACAAATCCTCCGTCAGCATAAACTGAGAGGTACTTTCTGCTAGCTCCACAGACAGAAGATTGGAGACATTTTCTCCCCCAGCAGTTAAACTGCTTTTCTGACTAGATAAACAGTTTGAACTTCCCTCTCCCTTGTCACAGACCACATGACTGTTCACAGACAAACACTGGGAGATTGGGATGGCTTTTCTAACAGGCAAATCGCCACTCCCAAGAGACAAACCATGGGAGACAGTTAGGGTGACCAGATGAGCTGAAGAAAATATCAGGACATGGGTGGGGGGGTGTGCAAAAAAAAAAAAAAAAAAAGCTGAGTGCTGCCGGCCGGCGCAAAATATCGGGACAATTGCGTCCTGACCAGAGATCGGTCGGGACACGGGACAAACAGTTCAAAATCGGGACGTCTGGTCACCCTAGAGACAGTTTCTCCCTCCTACCCGTTGAGCTGAACCTGTTTAGTGGTGGGTCTCCCTTCGGACATCCTATCCAGTAGCAATTGGGCTAACATCCCTGGGGTCCCCACTGTAGCCCTCACAATGGGTCTCCTCCATACGTCACACTGATGTCTTGCGATCAGCTGGGGAGGCCCATGGGGAACCGGGCACCTCTACTGATCGTCAGTCTCCCAGAGCCTCCACTCAGAAGAGGGGACAGGGATCTGGCTTTGACAGGGAGTGGGTGTGGGGGATGCACTCCATACCAGGGCAGTGGGTTGTGGGGGAGCTCCCTGCATTAACTCTGTTTTCCTCATGACCTGAGACAAAGCATTAATCAGGATGCTGAGGGGCTGGCGATCATATTTTCCCATAGCCTCCCCTAAATTCACCAGCTCCTTCCAAAGCATGTTCCTACGGGTCTCCTTGGGTCGGCGCTGCCCAGGGTTGTGGGAGATAGGGGAATTAAGATTGGGAGGGTGCCTGGCGGAGTGGGGACTATTATTTGTAAATGCGATAGCCTGCACGGGCTCTGAGGTAGTCTTTTTGCTGACTTGTCTTTTTAAGACACCAGTTTCTTGCAGCAAATCTCCTGCCTGTTTGATTTTTGCCACTAGTTCACTCCAGGTTAGGTGTTCTAAATCCACAGTCCCCATGGTCAATTTTGTCTGAGAATTTAGTCCTGCATAAATGCTCTGTACTAATTCATGTCCCAGATACTGGAAAGTGATAATCCCATTCTCTTCTGTCTGGGGTAATGAATCAGAGAGAACTGCCAGCATTTTCTTTCGAGTTAGGTAAGCTTCTGGGGCCTCTCCTGGTTTCTGATCTTCCATTATATACAGTTTCTTAAGGGAAGATGCAGGCAGTAATATTTTAAGAGCACTTATCATCCATTCCTGGGGTCCAGTGGCAGTCCGCTCCCAAGAACCTATGTCTATGTCTAGAGCATCTGCATCACAAGGAAAGGCGCATAACTGAGCCAATTGGGTTAAGTCCATGCCATCAGCAGAGGGGTACATTTGCCAAACACGGGCCAGCCATGCAACAGCTGTGTCACGGTTCAGTGGCCCCAGTCTCTCAGCAATAGCCTTGGCTTGACTAGGAGACCACCTTACTATGTCCGGGACCCGCTCTGTTGTAGGCAGATCGGCTCCCGCAACTATGTGTTTAACCTCCCTTGTGGACACGGGCAACATTATGCATGTGTGGCCAATCGGGGTTAAATGGGTTTTTTGGGAGAGCATCGGGGGGGGGGGGGGGTCTTTATTTTCCCAGGGGGCTCCAAATCACAATCTTCTCTCAACCTCACAGCTGCTACCACCCCCTTATGGGCACTAAGTTGGGCACGCAATTTACTAATCTTTGCCTCACGCTCCTGATGGTCTGCTGCTGCCTTTGCTGCCCTGTTCTCTTCTGCCAAGAAGAGAGTTGCAGCTCTTGCTTCTTCTAACACAACTTTTGTGTGTGTTAACTCTTTTCTATGCTGTTCTGCATTCCTGCTTGCCTTGTCTCTCTCCTCTTGTATATCTCTGAGAACAGTCACCATTCTGAGCTTTTCTGCTATCAATTCACACCCGTCTGTCTCACATTTATTCAAACACTGTTGTAACTGCTTTTTCTCAAGCTCTAGTTCCTGCCCTCTCTTTACCATTTCAACCATGTCCAGACATGCATAAACTAATGCCCATGCAGCAGCTGCATCCTTTGCACTACCATGTGGCTTAAATGTTGTGCAATATTGTTCAAAGCTCAGCCTAGCTTCAGTCAGGGGATTCTCACCCTTAAACCACCCCCTTTCCCAGGGGCATTTCCCCTTCTTCATTACCCATCTCTCTAACCTGTTGGTTTTCTCCTGTTGGTTTTTTCCAGCCATCTCTGTTTCCTTAATGATCCCCACCAACAGCTCTTTCTAAAACCTTTATTTTTAAGGCACTACTCTTAACTCCTTATTTCACAGTTCTACAGGTATTCTAAGCACGATTCGTAACAGAAGGTCACCAAATAGTCTATGAGAGAGAGACCTTGCTAAAGGAGCTTGGTCTGAAAAAGGAAAAGAAAGAAAGCTTACTCAAGTTTGTGCCTCAGTTTCTCTGCTCCACAGCAACTACTCAAGAATTACCATGTGATTAGGGTCACGTGCTGCTCGCATTCTCCACCAATTTGTTACCACCGAAAATACAATGGTTCAAGGGAGAACACTAGATTTGTTTCTAGGTAAACTGATGACTCAAGGGTTTTCTTTAGGCTAGACAATAGGAGCTGATCACTCTTGGCTATGGGTGATGTTTTCTTTCAAGGAGGTCACACTGCAACTAGGCTGCTTCAGTACTTCGGAGATCAATCAAGGATTCCTTCCTAGAATTGGTCTGATAACTGCTGAGCTGGGTGTGGGCAGGCATAGGTTCTTTAACATCTGGAGCAGAGATTCCCATGATGCAGTGCTTCCCTGCTTTTTCTGGTCCCAGAGTTCAGTGCGGTTCTCTGTTCTCCATTCTGTATGCAAATTGAGATGTCTCCCTGTCCCATCTTTCATGCAGATGAAGCTAGGAGAGTTGTCTCTGTTCTCCATTCTGTATGCTAATGGAGATGTCTTAATCTCATCACCCTTGTCAGGAGGGGTCTAGGTGTGTCTCCTATGTGCCCTTCACTGCTCTCTGCAAGTTTTTTCCTCTGATGGGTTTTGGTTTAAGTAAAGGCTGGTGGTTGGTGGGGGGGAGGGGTGTCTTTCATGAGTCAGGCTGGATACTGCACCCTGGTTCCCTAAGAACACAGAACTGACTGGTATCACTATGGGGGGAGGGGTAATTTTACAAAACGGAACTTTACCATCTTTCTCACCCACACCTATGTATTTACTTAAAATACAAAACCTCATAAAACAACCAAACCAATAAGCAAAATATATTTTACTGGGCTTCATCCATCCATCCGTCACTGATGCTGGTGAATTTTCCTTTTCAGCTGTCTCTTTCCTTTTTCTTTTGAGCTTGTTTACCCTCTGGTCTAAGCATCTCTCATGTTTTGACCGTACTGTGGAGCAAACAACATTATTATAAAACACATGAAACCGTCTTATAAACTTAAAAAAATAAAATATTCATTAGGGTGTTTTTCTATTTAAAAAGTCATAGCTTTAAAACAAAATAATCCATTTCAGGCTGTACAGCAAATGCAGGTTTTGAGTTTATTTCTACCACTTAAAAAAAACAACAACCCACAAACATTTTTTTAAAAATACATCTCATTTTGCAGAATAAAAACCAAACTGCTTTTAAAATCCATTTTAAAACACATTTTGCACAGAAACCCTTGTTAGTTTGAAACACACATACCACCAGTTTAAAGCACCCACAGTTTGCAACCAAATACTTTTCAATAAACGCACATGCATTTAAAAGGCACATGGATGTTCTGTCCCCCGTCCCCCCGCCCCCCCAAATGTGTGTTTGGGCCTTCAGGTTAAAGAACAAGCAAAAATGTTAGTTAGTATTATCCCCAAATGCTTCAAACCCCTATAAACAAACAACCCGTTTTAAAAACACAGCACATCTGCACAGTAAAAAAAAGTCCTGTTAGTTTAAAACAAACAGTTTGCAACCAAATACTTTTAAAATACCCACACCTATTGTGATGGTACCTCCCATAAGGCTTTATGGAAATATGCCTAGAATGTGTTTTATGCTACATATGCCATGTAACATATCTCCGTAAAGGTTATGATCTACTGAATGTATTAATCCTATTTGTATGCATGTATCATTTTTGTATTCAAAGTTATGAATGTTATGAATGTTGGCTGTGTACTGGCTTGATTTCTAAATAACCTTAGTAGAGCATTTGGTCAGTTCCTGGAGAAAGGAATGTTGAAATTAAGTACCTAATCAAGAAACTCTTAAAGGACAATGGATCTTGGAATGCTCCAATCCACATAAGAAGTCTACTTGAGGACGTTCAAGGTAGCATGTAAACAATGGATGCTACCTGTAAAACCTGAGTCATGCATGGACATGTGACTTGCCCAGGTGACTCCAAAACTCCATCTTGGAGCTGGACTTTGCATAGGAGTGAGGAGGGGGTCTCCACCCACAAGAGAAAGTCTATTTAAACCCCTGGGAGACCCCTCCATTTTGTCTTCAGCTGGCTAAAGAGAGAGCCTCTCCACCCCCCAGGATACTTGAAAGAAACTGGAACAAAGGACAATGTGCAAGGGGTGTGAGTGATTGCTGGACCCAGGCTAAAAGGAGATTAGTGTGTCAAAGGGAGCATTCTGGACCTGGTGAGGATCTTATCTCTATTCAGTTCGTTTAGACATAGATTTGCACATTTTATTTTATTTTGCTTGGGGACTTACTTTGTTCTGTCTGTTGCTACTTGGAACCACTTAAATCCTACTTTCTGTATTTAATAAAATCACTTTTTACTTATTAATTAACTCAGAGTATATCTTAATACCTGGGGAAGCAAACAACTGTGCATCTCTCTCTATCAGTGTTATAGAGAGCAAACAATTTATGAGTTTACCCTGTATAAGCTTTTGTGACAAAGTTCCTCCTCTATCTTGGTGGGTCCTGCGCTTATTGGCGGATTTTCTTGCCTCAGAGATTCACCATGTGGATTGGGGAACACCCAGAGACTTTCCCCTCTGGGAGAACCCACAGTCCAGGTCAATTGGGAGGTTTGGGGGGAACCCGGGCCCGCCCTCTACTCTGGGTTCCAGCCCAGGGCCCTGTGGACTGCAGCTGTCTATAGCGCCTCCTGTAACAGCTGCATGACAGCTACAACTCCCTGGGCTACTTCCCCACGGCCTCCTCCAAACACCTTCCTTATTCTCACCACAGGACCTTTCTCCTGGTGTCTGATAACGCTTGTGCTCCTCAGTCCTCCAGCAGCACTCCCACACCCTCTCCCTCTCAGCTCCTTGCGCCTCTTGCTCCCAGCTCCTCACACTCCCACCACAACTGAAGTGAGCTCCTTTTTAAAACCCAGGTGCCCTGATTAGCCTGCCTTAATTGAGTCTAGAAGCTTCTTCTTAATTGGCTCCAGGTGTCCTAATTAGCCTGCCTGCCTTAACTGGTTCTAGCAGGTTCCTGATTACTCTAGTGCAGCCCCTGCTCTGGTCACTCAGGGAACAGAAAACTACTCATCCAGTGACCAGTATATTTGCCCTCTACCAGACTCCTGTACCCCACTGGTCTGGGTCTGTCACACTTTATACAGGGTAAAACGGATTTATTTGGGTTTAGATCCCATTGGGAGTTGGGCATCTGAGTGTTAAAGACAGGAACACTTCTCTTAGCTGCTTTCAGGTAAACCTGCAGCTTTGGGGCAAGTAATTCAGACCCTGGATCTTTGTTGGAGCAGACGGGAGCATCTGGCTCAGCAAGACAGGGTGCTGGAGTCCTGAGCTGGCAGGGAAAGCAGGGCTACAAGTAGTCTGGGCACATCAGGTGGCAGCTCCCAGGAGGTTTCTGTGATCCAACCCGTCACACCTATGTCTTGCACAGACCCCTATCTCACACACATACACATACAAACACACACACAAAAACCCAGCAGCTTTATAAACACACCAAACCAAGTTTGCAACCAAATACTTTTTAATAAACCCACATGCATTTAAAAGGCACATGGTTGTTCTGTTTCCCCCCCATGTTTGTTTGGGCCTTCAGGTTAAAGAACAAGCAAAAATGTTAGTTAGTATTACCCCCTAATCCCTATACAACCTGTGTAATACCTGAAGTTTTTTGGTTTTTTTTAATTTAACATTATTAAGCACAACTATAGTGAAAAATGTTTTTTTTACCTTGGCCTAGTTGTGAAATGCTGCTTAAAGTTACTGGTTCCATGCTAAACAGATCACACTGCAATAAAGACAGGCACCATTATTTACTAAGACAGCATGGCCAAAGAGTGGCATTACAAAATATATATTTTCAGAGTTAAAAACAGGGAGCAAAGCTCCTCCTCTTGCAGTCCAGCAGCAATTCAAGAGAGTTTCTGTTGATACCTGAGGTTTTAATACCATCTAACTTAGGGGGTCTCAAACACCCGGCCCGGGGGCCACATGCGGCCTGCGGGGTTGTTTTCTGTGGCCCGCAAGCTCCTTGTGGCCCCCCCGCGCCCTCCAGCATTTACCTAGAGCGGCTCCAGCCCGACGTGTACCGGGGGCAGGGCAGGCTCCCTGCCTGTCCTGCCCCTGCGCCGCTCTGGGAAGCGGCCGGAACGTGGGGAAGGGGGGCACAGGGGTCTGTGTGTTGCTCTTGCTTCAGGCAGCACCCCCAGCAGCTCCCATTGGCCGCGGTTCCCCATTCCCGGCCAATGGGAGCTGCTGGGGGTGGTGCCTGAAGCAACAGCAACACACAGACCCCTGTGCCCCTCCTCCCCCAAGTTCCGGCCACTTCCCGGAGCGGCGTGGGGACAGGCAGGCAGGGAGCCTGCCCTGCCCCCGGTGCGCGTCGGACTGGAGCCCACCCCCCCGAACCTCTCCTGCAGCCGAACCCCCTGCCCTGAGCCCCCGCCACAGCCCACACCCCTCCTGCACCCCCTGGGAACAGGAAGGGGGCAGAGTTGGGGTGGGGATTTCGGGGAAGGGGTTGGAATGGGGGCAGGGCCTCATGGAAGGGGTGGAGTGGGGGCGGGGCCGAGGGCAGTGAGGGGGAGGTGTCAGTAATGCGGCCCTCGGGCCAATGTACTAGTCCTCATGTGGCCCTCGTGGTCATTTGAGTTTGAGACCCCTGATCTAACTCTTTGTTTCAAACAGACTTCAAAATAGTAGTTAGCAGGTTAATTTAATCACCACAGCTCTGAAATAATAGATACTTAAGGACTTTAGGCACCCCTCCCCTAGCATTCCCTTTTGCCATCTGGGGTGGGGGAACCAAGTTGTCTGCACAACTGGGCTTTATTTTTTTCCTTTTAGTTAAAATACATTTTTCTGTAGGGCCTTCTTACAGTATTAAACATTTCCAAGTGGGGTCCCTTTGCAGAGATCAATGAACGTCTTGGGGCTTGTTTTTTTTTTTTTTAAACATGTTTCTTTCATGCTTCAAGTTTGGGGTGGGGGTGTTTTCTAGAACGAATGACCCATAACATTCTACCAACTCCTGGGGTCCTATTTAAACTGTCCAATAGCATCTGCGAATTCCTGAGGTTTTATTTCATTTCATATTAATCAGAACTCACCATCCTCACCCACCCACCCCCCTTACTGTGGGTGCACACCCATCAAATGTAAACCCTATGACAACAAGGGTGAGTAATCACAGTCACCCTGGCTATTCAGTGGGTGTGTGGTTAAAACCATTTGGTTCAACAGGATAAGTCAGCTCTATTGTACTCAAACACATGTCTAAACTATCCCTGGTGGTTTTTTTGTTTGTTTGTTTGTTTTGTTTTTTGTTTTATTGTAAACACATTTTTAGGATTTTTTCCCTCCCACAACATACATTTCAGCTTTTTGCAGTAAATGGTTCTCTTTTACACAAAAACACAAGAGCTACGTTCTCACAAACAATTTATTTTTTATTTAAAAGACATACAGCTTCTTGAAAACAAACTAAGATGCTTCATTAAAACTTTTAGCTCACTTAAGGGCCAGAGACCTTCTAACAGAAACACAGATAGTCACAAAGCCCTTTTCAATGTTGTTGTTGTTTTTTAAATTTACAGCTACCAAGTTTTATATCGCATGTTTGCCCCCTCACCATTCTCTAACTTAATCCCTTTAGATTTCTTACAAATAGTCTTTTTCTTAAGCAGGGTTCTGTAACTTTTTGTGCGGACTAGACGGTCACTATAACGCTGTAAGCAGGCATCTTCCAGTTCGGTCGTTTTCTTTAAAACACCGTCAGGGTCTCCACTGAATTGAACAGCATTTCACAAGGTCACCCCTTGCGCTAAATGTTCTTGGGTCAGGCACAGACATTGCATAGCATAACCTACGGCAATAACAATGTTTAATAAACTTTCCAAACACAGCTCAGCACACAGGCCCCGGAGCTTGCACTTTATATCCACTGAAGTCCAAGTCACACAGCCATGGTGCCATTGGGCTGGTGCATCTATGACACAGCCCTCACAATCTTCTAAAAGCTTTTCCCTAAGGCAGTGTTTAAGGACAGCATAAACAGTAACGCATGACGGTAGGGCCCTTATACATAAATAGTCCGCATGACTTTTTTACGCTCACGACGTGGCACTGGCTCAGTTAGTTCCATGCCAAGCCTCCTCCTAAACTTCTCATAGCCGTCATCCTCGGAGTCCTCTTCAACAATTTGTATCAGCGTTTGGGTTCCGGCGTGTCCATCAATGGCTGGGCCAAAGGGCTCCCCTCGGAACTGTCTCTGATGTAGCGCTTTCTCCGTGGATGGTCGAAGACCCTTGGGGCTAAAACAAAGTCCAAAGTTGTCATCGGGGTGGTGAAGGAGTCCATATTTCCACGATTTCTAAAACATGCGTTCTTGGTAAAAGATGGACTCTTCTGCCCGGCGCTGGGACTTATGGGGTGATGGTGCTGCGCTCTGATTGGCAGAGGACGCTGGGAGGAGTTCTTAGAGGGGTCACACGACCCTCTTCTGGGCGGTTCACCCCGTCCCAGAACCTGCCCTGTTTTGGTCAAATCTGCTCTCGGGGCGGTCCTATGCAGCCGAAACCCCGTCGCGACTGATAGAGGGTGATGGGAGGAGTTCTTAGAGGGGTCACACGAAACACTTCCGGACGGGTCACCCACCCCAGAATTCCTCACCATTGGTCAAATCTCCTCTCAGGGGTGGTCCCCAACAGCTGAAACCCATCCTGATTGGTAGAGGGAGGTGGAAGGAGTTGTTAGAAGGGTCATATGACCCACTTCTGGATGGGTCACCCTGCCCTGGTACTCCCCCTGATTGGTCAAATCTCCTCTCCGGGCGGTCCTATGGGAGCAAAGCTCATCCTGATTGGTAGAGGGCAGTGGGAGGAGCTCCTAGAGGGGTCACATGACACACCTTGCTTCCAGTCAAGGTGGCCACCACCTTGACCCCAGAAGTAATACCCCCATGGGGCGGGACTTCCGGTGACAGGTGAGCAGGGTTTAAGGGGTCAAGGGGTGGAGTTTAAGGGGTCATGGGGTGGGGTTGGGGTTTGTTTGACGGTAGGGCCCTTATACTACTAAGAGCAGGATGAAGTCCAGCTCGAAGAAGTGTTTGGGGGAGTTACTTTGTAAATTATCAGCTTGGTCCGGGACCGCCTCTGCTGCTATCTCAAGCCCCGATGGTACCTCTATTACTAGAAGAGAACCGGTCTGGGACAGATCTCTCTCCAACAACCTGTGTGATAAAGGAAGAAGACACACACACACAAATATTAGCTTCTCAGCAATGTCCTTGTCATCTTTAATTGCTCTCTTGAAGCCACCCGTTCTTTCACAGGCTTCTGATCTCCTTAAAGTGTTTTTTAGTGTTTGTCTATATCCCTTCCAACTACACACTCAGCCCGGCAGAAGAGTCTGTCCTATCTCGGGGACTCTCTCTCTGCCCTGCCACCCCCACAAACATGATACAGTTCTGCGGCGATCTGGAAGCCTACTTTCGCCGTCTCCGACTCAAAGAATACTTTCAAGATAACACTGAACAGCACACTGATACACAGATACCCTCCCACCAACAGCACAAGAAGAAGAACTCCACATGGACTCCTCCTGAGGGTCGAAACGACAGTCTGGACCTATACATAGAATGCTTCCGCTGACGTGCACAGGCAGAAATTGTGGAAAACCAACATCGCTTGCCTCATAACCTAAGTCGTGCAGAACGCAATGCCATACACAGCCTAAGAAACCACCCTGACATCATCATCAAAGAGGCTGATAAAGGAGGTGCTGTTGTCATCATGAACAGGTCTGACTACCAAAAGGAGGCTGCCAGACAACTCTCCAATACCAAATTCTACAGGCCACTTCCCTCAGATCCCACTGAGGAATACACTAAGAAGAAACTGCACCATCTACTCAGGACACTTCCTACACCTACACAGGAACAAATCAACATACCCTTAGAGCCCCAACCGGGGTTATTCTATCTACTACCCAAGATCCACAAACCCGGAAATGCTGGACGCCCCATCATCTCGGGCATTGGCACCCTCACTGAAGGACTGTCTGGATATGTGGACTCCCTACTCAGACCCTACGCCACCAGCACTCCCAGCTATCTCCGTGACACTATGGATTTCCTGAGAAAACTACAATGCATTGGTGACCTTCCAGAAAACACCATCCTAGCCACCATGGATGTAGAGGCTTTCTATACAAACATCCCACACACAGATGGAATACAAGCTGTCAGGAACATTATACCTGATGATGCCACAGCGCAACTGGTTGCTGAGCTCTGTGACTTTATCCTCACACACAACTATTTCAAATTTGATGACAATATATACCTCCAGACCAGTGGCACCGCTATGGGCACCCGCATGGCCCCACAATATGCCAACATTTTTATGTCTGACCTGGAACAACGCTTCCTCAGCTCTCGTCCACTCATACCCCTTCTCTACCTACGCTACATTGATGACATCTTCATCATCTGGACCCATGGGAAGGAGACGCTGGAAAAATTTCACCACGATTTCAACAGCTTCCACCCCACCATCAACCTCAGCCTGGACCAATCTACACGGGAGGTCCATTTCCTAGACACCACGGTGCAAGTAAGTGATGGTCATGTTAACACCACACTATACCGAATACCCACCGACCGCTATGCCTACCTTCATGCCTCCAGCTTCCATCCGGGACACACTACACGATCCATTGTCTACAGCCAAGCACTGAGATACAACCATATCTGCTCCAACCCCTCAGACAGAGACCAACACCTACAAAATCTTCACCAAGCATTCTCAAAACTACGATACCCGCACGAGGAAATAAGGAAACAGATCAACAGAGCCAGACGTGTACCCAGAAGCCTCCTACTGCAAGACAAGCCCAAGAAAGAAACCAATAGAACTCCACTGGCCATCACATACAGTCTCCAGCTAAAACCCCTCCAACGTATCATCAGTGATCTACAACCCATCCTGGACAACGATCCCTCACTTTCACAGGCCTTGGGTGGCAGGCCAGTCCTCGCCCACAGACAACCTGCCAACCTGAAGCATGTTCTCACCAGTAACCACACACCGCACCACAGTAACTCTAACTCAGGAACCAAGCCATGCAACAAACCTCGATGCCAACTCTGCCCACATATCTACACCAGCGACACCATCACAGGACCTAACCAGATCAGCCACACCATCACCGGTTCATTCACCTGCACGTCCACCAATGTAATATACGCCATCATATGCCAGCAATGCCCCTCTGCTATGTACATCGGCCAAACTGGACAGTCCCTACGTAAAAGGATAAATGGACACAAATCAGATATTAGGAATGGCAATATACAAAAACCTGTAGGAGAACACTTCAACCTCCCTGGACACACAATAGCAGATTGAAAGGTAGCCATCCTGCAGCAAAAAAACTTCAGGACCAGACTTCAAAGAGAAACTGCTGAGCTTGAGTTCATCTGCAAATTTGACACCATCAGCTCAGGATTAAACAAAGACTGTGAATGGCTAGCCAACTACAAAAGCAGTTTCCTCCCTTGGTGTTTATGCCTCAACTGCTAGAAGAGGGCCTCATCCTTCCTGATTGAACTAACTTCGTTATCTCTAGCCTTATTCACTCTTGCTTGCATATTTATACCTGCCCCTGGAAATTTCCTCTACATCCATCTGAAGAAGTGGGTATTCACCCACGAAAGCTCATGCTCCTATATGTCTGTTAGTCTATAAAGTGCCACAGGACTCTTTGCTGCTTTTATATATCCCTTCAGTTATTTGCTCTTCACAAACCATCTTAGCACTTAGCCAAATGAGGCTCGGAGCAACCCCCGGCCTCGCCCTTGGCTGGGGCTGCTCAGAGTCCCTGCCCGCGGCACCGCAGCTGGTGAGGGATTAGGGGGAAAAGTCTCCTCCAGCAGCCGGGTCTCCCACAGGAGGTGGTTTCCCTCCCTCTTATGGAGTCCACCCCCTCTCTGCTTGCCACTGCCCCCTGCCTGCCAGGAACGACTCACTTCTGACTCCCAGATCCTGCTGACCAGCCATGGCTCCTGCCTGGGCCAGGATGGGAACACCCCACAGGGCAGGGAGTTTCAAACTATAGCCGGGGAGAAGATACCCCAGAACCAGCCCCGAGGGTTTTCTCCCTGCTCCTATGCTCTGCAGGTCACTCCAACTGGGTTCTGGCTCCCAGCCACCGTGCGATGTGGCTGCTGCCCCCTGCCCCTAGAACCCTGCCCCGATTTCCCCCCGCCCCTCCTCCCAGCACAGCAATACCCCTCAGCCGTGACTCACAGCAGGGTGGGTGGTCCAAGCCTCCTGCTCTTCTCTGGCTTCAATTGCCCATCATGTATCCTAGGGGAGGCAGGCGGGCCTGGTTATTTAACAGCATGCAGGGCACCAGCCACCGCTTGTATTTCTGTCTTTCAAGGTGCCCCCCACCCCCAATCCATCCGGGCAGAGGAGGGGAAGGAGCTGGGTGGAGAGTCAGTCCCCAAGATTATTGGGATCATTTTGCCTTTGGCCTCGTGCCCCACAAAGGCCAGGAGAGGTGTTGTGCACACAAGCCCCACTGGGAGTTGGCGTGAAGCACAGTGTGGCAGAGCTGCTGCCCTGGCTCTTTGCCTGCATGGCTGGTGGTAGCTGGGGTGGGCAGGGCTGGGGCTTCCTGTCAATCTCTGCCCTCCCTGTACAGGCTGCAGGGGGACCTGGCTGGGGCCGGTGCCTTGTGCGGGGTGGGGTGGGGGGGAACCAGGGTGAGACCTTTGGGAGGCAGGATCTCTCCCTCGGGCCTGCTCCTGCTGCAGGTGCCGGGCTTGCCCAGGGCCAGGACAGAGGAGACCCTCTGGCCGCAGAGCCCTCCCGCATCTGGCTGAAAGGAGTCTTGGTTCCCCCTTTGTCCCAGGGAGATGGGAAGAAGCGGGTGGGGGGGGGGAGTTGGGTGTGTTTGTGTGTGGGCAGAGGAGGCCAGCCCCTCCCCCCTGTTGGCAGTGTGCATGTGGCACTGGGCCCCGGACTCATGGGGCAGGGGGGGATAATAGGAAGTAGAGCTCCAGCTCTTTTCTTACCTATCAGCTGCTGGGCAGCTGCTGCTCTCAGGGCAGCCTTCTTGCTCAGCCTCCCTGGGCAGTCCTGGAGCTGGGAAGCCAAGAACCCAGTTAGTCCCAAGCCACACACCCTCCCCAGGCTGAGGGGAGCTGCCTGCTAGGGAGGTGAGGAACCCCTGACTGTCAGAGCCCTCTCCCCCTTGACTCCTCCCATGGGACAGAGATGACTTGTAGGGGAGCCACCCTCAAGGGCAGGGGATGGGGCTGAGTCAGTGAGGGGGCTCCCTGGAGCAGGGAAGCTCCCTGTATGCTTAGATCCTCCCACCCCCCTGTCCTGCAGGGCCCACACCCCAGAGCTCACTCACCAGGGTCCTGCAGGCTTCGCTCAGGAAGGCGGGGATGGCGGGGGCCGCCCCCTCGGCTAGCTGGCTCTGCACGAGCGTGCGCAGGGGCTGGTAGCTGAGGAAGGGTGCGCAGTGCAGCAATGCCACCCTGCACGCCTGCCGGAGAGGGCGAGAAGGGAGCTGGGTGAGTCCCTGAGCGCAACGGGCTGCCAACTCGCAGGCTCTGCGTGGCTTGGGGAGACTCCGCTGTGCCGGAGCAGCAAGGAGCCACCTCTTTGCAGAACCTCCTCTGGCCTGACAGTTGTTCCCCAGGCCCCCACAGCCCCCATCTCCAGCTTGGCTGGGTTGAGGGGAGCCAGGCCCGAGTGCTGGGGCCAGGGAGGGACACTCCTGGAGCAGGGAAGGGGCTATTCCCTGTGGGTCCCTGTTGGGCGGTTAAAAGCACTGCCCGGTGACCAACGTTCTTGGCTTCCCCTCAATCCCAGGCACTATTGGGGGCTGCTACTCCACTGGGGCAGGGTGATTGCTGCAGGAGGCTGGTCATTCCCAGACAGGAGCTAGCACACAAGTGAGGGCCATTCCCTGTGGGTCCCTGTTGGGCGGTTAAAAGCACTGCCCGGTGACCAACTTACTTGGCTTCCCCTCAATCCCAGGCACTACTGGGGGCTGCTACTCGGGGGTGGGGTTGGAGGGGGATTGCTGCAGGAGGCTGGTCATTCCCAGACAGGAGCTATCACACAAGTGAGGGCAGGGCAGCAGCAATGGAGACCCAGTCGGCCTCAGCGACCTGCCCTTCCCTGAGGCCCTGCTTGGGTTAGGTCACTTGCTAGGGGCCAGAGATAGACCTGGGCCTCGCCACTAAACAGGGCAGGCTGTAAAATGGAGCTATAGCCGCGGAGAGGCTGGCTGGGCAGGGAGGCTGGAGGTGCCTGTGGGGAATGGAGGAGGAGAAGGAAACCCCACAGATCTACCCCACAGCTACACTCTGAGGGCTGGCAGAGCTCTGTGTGGGGTGGGGGAGGGCTGGATTAGTGGGGGGTCCTGGGTGCCATAGGGCAGCACTGAGGAGATCTAGGGCTTGGAGGGGGGAGTTTGCACCACTCTTGCCATGCTGTTAGAATGCCCCCAGATATCCCTGCCCCTATGAGCCCTCAGTTGCACTCACCTGGGCCACCTGGGAGTCCCCGTCCTGTAGGTGGATGAGCAGCGTCCCCATGCTCTCCTCCACCTCAGCCCCAAAGAGGGATGACTTCTTGGAAACAAATTTGCTGAGGTGGCCAAAGAGCTCCATGGAGGCCCGCCTCAGGCCGCTGTTCTCCTGCAGACAGGGGGCGCAGGGTGGTTAGGGGGGACAGGCTCAGGCCCTCACATGCTTTGGGAATCAGCCTGGCAACTGCAGAGCCGGAGAGGTTTCAGCTAGTTCAAACGACAGGACAATTCTCTGCAAACTCCCCTCCTTCCTGCTGGGCCGCAGGGCTGCTGAACAATTGTGGGCCCAGGGCCCAAGAATGATTGTATCCCTGCCTCCCCTAGCAGAGGAACTGAGCTGCCCCACAAATCCAGGAATGTGCCTGCATCTGACACTGAGCCCCCTCCACGTAAGGGCAGGTCCTGAGCATCTCCCCCTGTGGGGTGCCCTATAGCGCCATGGGGCCTGCCCTGCTTGGTACTTACATCCTCAAAGAATGTTCTCGCCTGGCTGGGTTCTGCAGAGTTAGCACCAAATGAGGCTCGGAGCAACCCCCGGCTTCGCCTTTGGCTGGGGCTGCTCAGAGTCCCTGCCCGCGGCACCGCAGCTGGTGAGGGATTAGGGGGAAAAGTCTCCTCCAGCAGCCGGGTCTCCCATGGGAGGGTGTTTTCCTCCCTCTTGTGGAGTCCACCCCCTGTCTGCTTGCCACTGCCCCCTGCCTGCCAGGAATGACTCACTTCTGACTCCCAGACCCTGCTGGCCAGCCATGGCTCCTGCCTGGGCCAGGATGGGAACACCCCATGGGACAGGGAGTTTCAAACTATGGCCGGGGAGAAGATAGCCCTTGGTTCTGGGGTTTCTCCCTGCTCCTACGCTCTGCAGGTCACTCCAACTGGGTTCTGGCTCCCAGCCACCGTGCGATGTGGCTGCTGCCCCCTGCCCCAATTTCCCTCCACCCCTCCTCCCAGCACAGCAAGACCCCTCAGCCGTGACTTACAGCAGGGCGGGTGGTCCAAGCCTCCTGCTCTTCTCTGGCTTCAATTGTCCATCATGTTTCTTATGGGAGGCAGGCGGGCCTGGTTATTTAACAGCATGCAGGGCACAAGCCACCGCTTGTATTTCTGTCCTTCAAGGTGCCTCTTGCCCCCAATCCATCCGGGCAGAGGAGGGGAAGGAGCTGGGTGGACAGTCAGTCCCCAAGATTATTGGGACCAGAAGCTGCGGGATGGGTGTTGGGTTCTCAGGGCCTCGCTGCAGGTCTATCCTCACTGCAATTGCTGCTCCATACTCGAGCCTAGCGAAGGGGAAGGAAACATCGTACAGAATCAGGCGTATATATTCTGTTGCACCGCCATTACAGGTCAACTGTATAAAGCAACACACAAGGGCATAACTGCCTTTCATAAGTGAGGGTACTCCTAAGTCTGGGGGTAGCTGCATGCTCATGACTGCATAGGGATGTTACCCAAGATCTCATGTTCACTCCCCAGACAGAGACTTGCACACCCACAGTAGACTCCTCTCCCCACATTTCCTGACACCCTCCCTATTTACAACCAATGCAGTTGGCTGCTTTTTAAAGATAAGTGCATGTTGCAAACTCATGTTTTGTTATCCATTTCCTTCTTTGCAAACAAAGATTCAGGCAGAGAGAAATTCAGGCATAGTTCTTCCCGCAGGTCTAGCTACTTAGATGCTCTGCTCACACAGGCAGGCTGATCATATGGGCTGGACCACGCTGCTGTGTGGATGAGGGAAGCCTATGGAAGGTGGGGTGTAAAACAGCAGCTGACGTAGCCTAGATGGGCGCATACTCACTGAAGATGCTCAGACCAAACTTGGGTCAGGATGCAATGCTGAAACAGTCCAGCAGAGGGAGCCACCGCAGGAGTAATGGGCAGGCTGCCAGTAGATGTCCCCATATAGGCAAGAGAGCACTTGCAGAGACCTGTGAGAAAGCAGGAGGATACCCAGGTTACTGCCTTGCAGAGTTCCAGAAGGGAGGGGTCTCTTTCTCACCAAGATCTACCCGAGCTCTGATCTCTAGGGCAGGAGCCTTTTATTTGGCTCCACAGGCCTCACTCATACACCTGCCAACCAAGCAAAGCTTTCGAGCTCAGTTTGCACCATACAGAATGAACGGGTGGTCAGACTCACTCACCTCTAGGGCGCCCTTTTTGTATGTCTAGGACTTTTCCATCTTCTCCTCCTCCACCGAGGGGAAGAGGATGGAAGCTCCAGCTCCTGAATTGGGCTATTAGGGACACACACTGATCACCAGTGACTTATTGGGGAACTAAATAGGGAACCCTGGAGACAAGGGTATTTCCCCGACCTGCCTATGGTGGAGAAACATTAAGATTCAGGTCCCAGGAGTCCAGAACCTCTCTTGAGTTTGCCCTCTGCAATCCGTTATCTCTGGATGGAGCCTAACAGAAAAACAAGAGATTAGTGGCCAAGGGCACAGAGGGCTGCCATGTATACCCTCCGGGAACCAAGGCTCAGGAGAAAAGGCTAGTGGCCTGCCAAGCAGCAGCAGTCAGGCTTGGCCTTCTCTGGCCCCTCAACAAATCTTCCCCAGAACCTCTGAGTTACATGCAGGCTGCCCGGAGGGTATCGCTCAGTGAGAATTCACCTCTGGCAAGCAGCCCTATCAAGAGGGGGCGGGATCAAAATTACATGAGCTCAGGATGAGCTTCCTCTCTTGGACAGTAGAGCTGGGCAACCTGCTGCAGAGGCGAACGCTGCAAATCCAAAAAACATCATCATCATGTTCAGCCTCACCTCCACGAGCAGATGCCTGGCATGTAATCAAGTCTCCATTTTGTCCTCATCCAAAACCTGAAATCAAACTCTTACCTTCTCAACATTAAAGACAGTGATAGATGTCCTTGTTGTGTAAACAGGCAGAGAGGTTATGCAACTTGGGCAGAAACAGGCACTCAAATACTGCACTGATGGGGGCCTTATAAAGATGTAGACAGATGATAAGTAGCATCTTTATATAGGAGATCCTTGAACAATGCACCAAGCTATTGGACTCAAAGCAAGAACAAACTTCTCTTGTTCACCTCTCAGTAGGAGAGCTCAGGGAAGAGAAGAGTGAAGCCACAGCTCGTATCGAATCTGCTCTTCAGCAGACTACACGCTGCACATCAGACGTACAGCAGCAGTGTTGATGAATTAATCTAGTACAGTGGTTCCCAAACTGGGGTTCGCGAAATGTTACAGGTTGTCCGCGGAGAAAAAATTCCCTAATGGAATAACGGACAGAGCTGTCCCTAGGGACCCCGGGCAGCACAGGGCCAGCAGCCCGGAGCCCCTGGACTTCCAAGAGCTAAGCAGATCAAAGCAAGCATATCTATCACACTAAGATTTAAACTTCAAAACTCCTTATAAGAAATGCAAAGGGAGGTGGATATTTTTTCCTGTTTTTAAAATTAAATAGGCAGCTAATATTGTTTTAAAATTATTAGGAAGAACAAGTTTAAGCTTTGTTGTAACGTGCGTTGTTTGTCTGGACTGCTCAAGACCTGAACGCTTGTGTAGGAGGAACTCTAAGTTGACTTCTTAAATACCTTCATCAAGGAGTATCAGAGGTGAAACAGCATGAAACGTAGGAGCCTTGTCTTATAACAGGCTTATTCAAAGTGATACAAGTTACGAAAGTAAGATCTTGGAAGAGTGTTGCCGTTTTCATAATGTAATAAAAATACTGTAATGATAAATAATAATTAATAATGAAGTGTGTAATAAGCTTGTCATCAAAACAAATTTTATATTTCCAAGATTACTGTTTTTATAATTTATACTCAGGTAAAGGAGAAAATCCCTGGAAATATTCATTTTGAGGAGGGGGTTCGCAAGACTTGACATTTTAGTGAAAGGGGTTCTGTCATAACTATAAAGGGAAGGGTAACAGCCCTCCTGTGTACAATACTATAAAATCCCTCCTGGCCAGAGACTCCAAAATCCTTTTACCTGTAAAGGGTTAAGAAGCTCATGTAACCTGGCTGATACCTGACCCAAAGGACCAATAAGGGGACAAGATACTTTCAAATCTTGGTGGGGGGAAGGCTTTTGTTTGTGCTCTTTGTTTTTGGGGGGAGTTCGCTCTTGGGACTAAGAGGGACCAGACATCAATCCATGCTCTCCAAATCTTTCTGAACAAGTCTCTCATATTTCAAACTTGTAAGTACAGCCAGGCAAGGCGTGTTAGTTTTATCTTTGTTTTCTCAACTAGTAAATGTACCTTTTGCTAAGGTGTTTACCTCTGTTTGCTGTAACTTTGAACCTAAGGCTAGAGGGGGTTCCTCTGGGCTCTTTAAGTTTGATTACCCTGTAAAGTTATTTTCCATCCTGATTTTACAGAGATGATTTAGACCTTTGTCTTTAATTAAGCGCCTTTTTTAATAACCTGATTGATTTTTCCTTGTTTTTAGATCCAAGGGGATTGGATCTGGATCCACCAGGAGTTGGTGGGAGAAAGGAGGGGGGATGGTTAATTTCTCCTTGTTTTAAGATCCAAGGGGTTGGATCTGTGTTCACCAGGGAGTTGGTGGAAGAGTCTCTCAAGGCTACCCAGGGAAGGGAGTTAGCCCATTGGGAGTGGTGGCAGCGGACCAGATCTAAGCTGGTAGTTAAGCTTAGAAGTTTTCATGCAGACCCCCACATCTGTACCCTAAAGTTCAGAGTGGGGAAGGAGCCTTGACAGGTTCACAGGTTGTTAAAGTTTGGGAACCACTGATCTAGAATGAGAATACAGTATCTGCACCATCCGGGTCCAAAATAGGGTAAATGCACACAAGGCAGACTTTTAATAATGATTGGACAATACAAAGCCAACTCTCTCCTCCATGCAAGTTCTGCTGGTTGGATGTGAAGATACGAGGGTGGGGTTGCAGTCGTGGAGGTGATGTTTTATAAACATGCTCCTGGAAGACCAATAGACTGCTTCTACTACACAGCCACTTCCTAGGGGAATCCAAAGAGACTAGGTTTCATTTGGGACACCTTCCAGAAAGCAGCTTAGGAGAGAGGTGCTACAGCTGCCTTGGGAACATGTACTTCCAACAGATTCTCTACCACCCAACTGGGAAAAGTCCCCATGTGTGTCAAAGACGGGACCGCTTACGGGCCGAAACATCAAATTCCTGGAAGCTGAGAGTGAGAAGTTTTAAAGCACCCCTTGGTGAAACTCCTCTGATTACCAGACAATGCCAGGATTAATTGCCTCAAGTACCATGTCACTAATCCAGCATGCCAGGGACATCACAGAGTGCAAAGGCAAACACGGTGGTTTACGAGCAGCTGTTTTGCTTGACCTAGATACAGAAATCTGGTTTTGCCTGGGAGGGGAAGGAACAACAGATTCTTTAGAACCTTTGACAGCGCTGCAGCTTTAAGCACCAGAGAGGCAAATGCTTCCTCAGATTTTCAGCCTTCAGTAAGATGTGGCAGCCCTTACAGAGACAAGCAAGAAACTGCCTGGAGACACAGAATGGCTACCCTGAAGTCACAAACCTTTGCTGACCTGTCACCAACCGCTGGCGAAGGAAGCTGCACACGCTGCAGTGCTCCTGGTCTGGCCACACAAACACGCTTGGCAGCATCACTGAGTCAAGACAGCACTCACCAGATCTTCTGGCTCCCTTGAAAATACTCCAACGGCCCAGCTTTACAGACATGCATGTGGGGCAGTGGGCTGCACTTCCACACGCATCTTTGGGGGATTTTTTTTTTTTTTTTAAAGCTGCAGTGCCAAAGGAATGTTTTGGGGGAAGTTCTGGGTTATACAGGCAGTCAGACAAGATTCTAAGGCCAGAAGGGATCATTGTGCTCTATGACCCTTGCTGGCATCCCTAAATTCAGAGTCCAAAAGGGATGACTTCAAAGGGAGGCTCAAAGCACTGTTGAAAACCAGACAGGCTATCCAGTAACTTAGAGCACCTTCAGACATTGCCATTATTTGCATCTCTCGGGTCCCCCTATTTGTTATTAATAGACTTACAGTCTGTATTCAGTGCTCCTTAGCTTATGGCTTTGGATACCCAATGACAGCTGGTTGAGCTTTTCTGGTAGTTTTACCTGTGTACAGTATTTATACAACACAATTACCCCATGGGGCTTCCTCACCCAACGGGAAGAGACAGAAAGCAGGGAGGAAAAACTATTAAACTCTTCCACAAAATACTGAGCCATATAAAGTGTAATGTTACCATTTAGGCTAAAAAAAATGCAATGTTCACGTCAAGGGGGCTAGGTGTTTAGTGGCCCTAAACACCATGACTGTGTATGTGATAGACCTCAATCTCGAAGCACTGGATGTAGGCAAAGGGAGTGCTGAAGACAGCTCTATATCAAAAAAGAATCAGGCTAAAGAGAACTGTTAATTTGTTAAGGAACCAAAAAGGATTGATTTATTATTTAACAGCCCTGCTGCTAACAAGACGGAGGGATAGATTTTTTTTTGACATTTCCACTGGCTGGTAAATTGTATTAACCCATTTCCCAGAATGACTCAAGGGATTTGGGGGGAGGGGGGCAACCCCTTCCCCCAGCAGCTTTAGCGGAACTGAAATTTACAGGGCTGATAACTTCCTTATTTGTTCTGATCTATAGCAGCTGGGATGACCTCCCAACTCCAGCGGAAGAGGTGGCTAATTATTAGCTCTCGACCACCACAAAATGTTGCAACTGCTACAAAATAAAAAGAGTTTATAACCTCTGAACAGGAACTGGGAATTGCTTACAAATTAGTATCTGGAATCCAGAGGCGATACCCTTACATTTATCTGCTAGGGTAAGTCAAACATTGGTCATTTGTGAGTGTCCTGAACAGAGATCAAACTTTCAGGTCTACTACTATCTTCTCCCACCACCTCTACTTCTGTTTTTATTAAAGGAGTGATTCCATCAGATGCATCTTCCTCCCTTCCCTCAGGAGAGTGTGTGTCAAAATCTCATTGTGTATGATCAAGAAGGAAGAAAAATCTGTACACAATGATTAGCCCTGATATTTTAATGGAAATACTGCACTACAGTCAAGTTTACAACATTTGTATAGAAATCATCACATGGATAGGTGGCCAAGGATCACATTACAGAATACAAAAAGCAATTTAAAGTAAAAAGAAATCTTGCTTTTGTACAGGCTGGGATCAGAGCTTGGAGCTCAGAAGTCAGACATCGGGAGGGATGAAAGCTGTAGGTGAAAACCCTGCTGCAGGAGGAGATCTCCTTGTGTTTTATTGGGTTTTTTTCCTGGGTACCTTGAACAGCAGGAATCCCGCCATGTTAACCCCATTCCGCTCAAATAACATGCAGGCACAGACTCTTGGACAAAACACCCACAAAGCAGCAGCAGCTGTTACTTCCAAGCTGGTAAAGTCTAAATCATCCTGACTTCCACTTCCAGATCAGCTTTAACATACATTAAAAAGAAACACCTGAGGGTGGGGTGAGGCACAGGGGAGCGTGTGTAAAACCTTTGAAATGGAAGAGGACACAATAAAACCCCCTTCCTGTCTGAACACAGCAAAAGGAGGAGAAACGGGACAGGTAACTTATTGCTGGCAAACTCTGAAAACTCCCCTGTGGGCTCTTTACTCTCTTTTCCTCTCTCCATAGGAGGCTCCCATTCATCACAATGGCTGGAATTACTCTCTGTACATTGGCTGCCAATGACTAGTGACCCTTATAGGCCATGCATTTTCACCACTCTGCTCTCCCAGGCTGCACAAAGGCTGGAGCGATTGCCCTCCCCCGACCCTCTCTCCCTAATTTCTCCATCTCTCTGCCGGGGAAGGTAAGAGAACTCAGTTCTGAGGGGACAACCCGTTGTCTTGAAATCCCTGGGACAGATTTCAGAAGTGGACTTTGAAAAGCAGCAAAGCTGCATTCACAGCTCTCCAGCTGGGACAACGGAAGCTGTTCGGGCACAACTGGCAGCACTGTTTTGTGCAAGGAAAGGATGCCTCCTTTGAGGAGGAGAGACATTGCAGTTGGGTCTGTCGTGGCTTACGAAGTCCATGCCAACTTGTCTGAAAACCAAAATCTTCCAATGCTTAAATATCTGCCAGCACTAAACTTCTATGCTTAAAAAAATATATATCCCATTTGTGGATTTCACTAGTGAAATGCATCACACAGCCTACCCGCCTTGCCGTTCTCTCTCTCTCTCTCTCTCTCACACACACACACACACACACACACACAAAGCAGCTCTAATGAAATACTGGTTTGGTACTTAGGATGTTTTCTCCAATACTGAGAAGGAAAATACATAAGCACAATCAACCCCAGCTAGGTAGCTCAGCAACACTTCCCAAAAGCGAAGGTTCTCTGAGCTGGAAGACCAGGTGGATAAAAATTACCCACCAAAAAAAAATAAAAATAAAATAAAAAAAAAATTAAAAATTATATAATATATATTTATATATCTTAACAGGCTGCTTAGAACATGGTCATGTTCACCACAAACCACACACATTGCCTCTGCCTTCTCCCCTCAGATTGTGTAGCCAATAATAAAATGGTCAAATGTCCCCTCTCCCCATTGCAAACTGCATGCTGCATGGTGCCTTTCAGAACAGGAACAGGGCTGTGGGTGAGCGAGTGTCTTCCTCAATAAGAACCAAGATGTATTTTTATTTACAAAAGAAAGGAGAGAAAAGTTTCCACACAAAAGCACTACAACGATAAATCCCTTTGGTAAAAAGTGTAATAAATGTCTCCATAGGTCTGTTTGTTGGTACTAACTCTCAAGCCACCTGGTACTACGGTACACAAGAAGCTGGTACAGTTATGCTAGCACATCAAGCATACTTCCTTTAATAAAAAAACAAAAAAAAATTGACAATATGTACATTTATTTACAAAAAAGGAAGGGGAACGTTAAAATTGTGTTGTTTCTGCTGTGTGTGCGTATGTGTGTGAAAAGCTGGTGCATGGCACTAGGAGAGACTAGTAAAGAAGTAGGTACAAAACAATCCCGCTGGCACTAGAAAGGACAGACCAATCTGAGCTGGTTGAATCAGGAGTCCAGCAGGGTGAAGGAGGGAGGAGTCGAGGGTCAGATCCAGGAGATGCTGTTCTCGACAGCCGGACTGCAGAGCTGGGTGACCCCGGGTGAGATCCTGGCAAACCTGCAGCAGTCTAACAGAGGAGAATCCAGTTGTGATAGGCACCTCTATGTAGGTTTCACATATGTAGGTTTCACGACATATCTGAGCATATAACTTTAAATGCACCACTCCGGTCAGGATGTATGCAACATCCAGTTCTCTTCCCTTGAAGCTCAGGCCATTGAAGAGTTAGTCTCAAAACTGCTGGTGCATATGAGCTAGCTGCATTTCTCTAGGATCACTCAGTTCTGAAAAGGGTCCTTCCCTCCACAGTGCACGCTGAAGTCAGAGGCCTGTTGGCAACAGTTCCAGCTTAGGTTTGTAGAGATCCGTTTTCCTAAACCGAATCCCACTGGTGACAGGTTGTACCAGCTTCGCACTAGTCAACTGGCCATGTTACGGAGATACACAGTGAGGGGAGAAAGGCATCTTCCTCGTTTCCTTGATACGCACACACATACACACACCACGTGATCTTCCCTCACTCAGGGACTTTACGGTGTCTTGAATATTGTGCCGTATTTGACACGGTACTTGTTAATGCTCACAAAGTGCAGGGTCTCTGTATCACAGGTAGTGGTACAGGGCACCAAACCCTCCAACCCTTCTCCCATTAGCCACTTGTTTGTCTCAGCTGCCATTTCACGGGTCACATGCTCCTTGGTCCATTTGTCCACCCAGGCTTGGAATCGCTGGTGCAGCCGCTTGCTCACTCTTTCATGGGACTACAGAAACGGGAGACACAAAAGATCACGAAACACTTAAAAAGCGAAAACAAATCCACTTCCCTAGGCCAACAGATTTGAGATGTTTAGCTCTGCTGGGGAACTGGCAATACAAACATTGACCCTTGCCGACTGATCAAGGGAAAGCGTCAGTAAATTGGAGGCAGTGTATGAACAAGCAGGCACAGCCATCCTTATTCCCCAACTGGAAATCCCCAAAAGCCTAGTGTTAATGAAAATTAAGTCTGTGAAATCAAGTGCTCAGAAGTCATCAACAAACATTTGATGATTTTTGAATTTGAACTCTGAACTATAATGTTAACTCTGCCACAGTGTATATCCTGTATATTGTATGAAATGGATTCAACACTCTGCTAATGATCAAAACAGGGACACACAAAACATACATGTGCACCAGAGCAGAATTGAACACGCAATAGAAGTAATTTCCAGAAGTTCCTGACTTGACTGCTTGATTAGAACCCTAACGCTGCAATAATGCTAAGCTTCTCATATCTTTTCCCTGATTAATGGCAGTGTCAGGTGATGCAAGACTGTGTTCAGCCTTCAATGCAGGGGTTTATAAAAAACAATACAGAAACAGTCTCACGTGCGTGCAAGAATTCCAGCTGGAATAGAAGAGGGGAGTGCTGAGACGGATATATTTGTTCCCAACCTCTCACAGCACATGCGCGCATGCACACGGCACCCCCACTAAAATAAAGTTATTTTTGGACCGAAACAGAGCCTAAGAAATTTCAAACCAAAAAGGAATCTGAGTAAAGTTATGAGTAATTTAATAAAGGGTTAGTTAAGTTTAACACTGACTTAATTACAGTAGTCAGTCCCAGTAACTACTACACATATTCCCATAGCTGTGCTATTCTGTTAGAACCTGAACTTCTGAGTCCTGGGAAAATATGCATTGTGACATTTCCAGGGTGGACTGATTTAAATCAGCATTTGTATTTCAGCTGTTTTCTAAAGAAAGATGCACTCATTAGTTGATATACCCATTAAAACACCTTGACTTACAACTAAATGGACATTTTACAGTAGATTTGGTACATCTGTTTGCTACCTAGAAGTGTACACCATAACTATATACATTTAAGGAATTATATAGCTTAATATTTTCAGATTCTTATTAACCAAACACTTTTAGTATGTTAGAAAATGGTGAACGATATATTGCTTATTTACTAGATAATTAACTTTTTGCTCATGTTTTGTGTCAATCTGCATTAGAATGGTGACTGGAATTTAAACAAACAAAACAGTATATAAAATGTATTTGTATTAAACAAGACAACCTTAAATGTTTTAGACACAAACTTCTCTTATCAAAAGATGCTTCACATTGACAATTAAATAATTTATTAAATAGAGGGATTAACTGTAGTCAGTGAATTAAACTGATTATTTCAGGTTGGTCTGAGCAAATTTTCAAATATGCCTAAGTGAAAGTAACTGCGGCTTAAATTTCTAGTCTCGCCTATGTCTCTTGAAAAGAAATTACCTAAATTACCTAGGCCAGGGGTCGGCAACCTTTCAGAAGTGGTGTGCCGCGTCTTCATTTAATCACTCTAATTTAAGGTCTCGCGTGCCAGTAATATATTTTAATGGTTTTAGAAGGTCGCTTTCTATAAGTCTATAATATATAACTAAACTATCATTGTATGTAAAGTAAATAAGGTTTTTAAAATGTTTAAGAAGCTTCATTTAAAATTAAATTAAAATGCAGAGCCCCCCGGACTGGTGGCCAGGACCCAGGCAGTGTGAGTGGCACTGAAAATCTTCTTGCGTGCCACCTTCGGCACACGTGCCATAGGTTGCCTATCCCTGACCTAGGCTAACCAACTGTACCATATTTTTGAAACTTGACCTCAAAAGTTAGATGCTTTCCCTGAATCTTTCTTTATATAAAAAAGAAGCTTTTAATTCAAAGTGGGTTTTTTTTGTTTGTTTTTTTGTTTTTAGAGAGGGTCATGGATTCAGCATATTTATTTGTTATTTAAATGTCTTATTATAATCTTCTAAGTTTAGGCCTCAACATATTTTGTATTAAATTCTGATTTCATTTTAAACTGGCTCATTTTTAAAAAGAAAAACTTATAAGTAACAAAAATTTGTAAAAAGGAATTTTATTTAATTTTTAAAAAAGTCTTCCAATTTTTATCCACCTTGGACCTTTCTGTAATTATGACATCACTGCGGCTATCCTAGTCCCAGACCCAGCACTTTCAAGCAGCTGGTATATTCGTTTGCAGTGCTCCGCTGCCCGGGAGCAACCCTAGACTCCCACTCTCAGTGACTGCAGGGTCGAGGCACAGCTCCTTGATGAGATGAGCTTGGAGGGCTATGTCAGAACACGGGTCAGTTTTTCAGCATTTCAGTTCTTTGCTATCCCCCTTTTTAGGCCCACCCTAACAAGGGAGATTAGCAACCAATGTGAGGTGCCCCTAGGCAAGAAACCTACAAGTAAAAGGATGCTAACAGCTGCCTACTCTAACAGGAGAGTTTGGGAAATGGAGGGGGAGGAAAGGAAGGGTTACATCTCAGGAACATTCAGAGGAAGTTTACAGCGTCCAGTGGACTAAACCGTGTCGTGTCCAGTCCTCAAAGCAATATGAAGACTACTAAATGTTACAGGAGAACAACCCCCCCCCCCCCCCCCCGGACACTTTATCTGACTCTCCCCAGATGCCCTTTGGGAGCAAGAGGTTCAGGGAAACACCAGCTGCTCATCCCATTCCTTTCACTCGACTCCTACCTGCTGAGCACGCAGCAGAGCGGTCCTCCTGTACATGTAATCCTCCGATTTGATCACGTACACCATCTTATAGGAGTTCAGTTTGAATTTACACTCCAGCTTGTCCAAGCTCTCCACATTCTCCATGGACTTCTTACTGTTTCCCTCCTTCCCTTCCTTCTCCTGCTGCTCCCGACCACGCTGACACTTACGGATCCGCCTCAGGTTCCTGTAAACCAGAGAATCCCTGCTGGGATTAGTGCTCATCCTCTGTCCACTAGGCTGGACGTATGTGGTGGCTCCAGGCCAGCCCTTCGGAACCCAAAGTATTGCTCAGAGTGGAATGGTCACAAATTAAAGTTGGTTAGGCTCATGTGCCTACCATAAGCCAACCCACTGATCTCAGCTGTTTACAGAGAGTGAGGGCCTTTCAAAGCTATTTTGCAACCAACTCCCTGCTAATGAAAAGCTCTGACTCAGCACCTTCCGCACTTAGCTAGAGGGCTACTGTAAGCAAAGGTAGGATTGCCCAAAAAAAAAAAAGGGGCTGGTGACTCCCCAAACCTCTGACCTCCCTGCTGCCTGTGGACTATGCCCTCTCTCAGTCACTGGAGAGCAGGAGCCCAGGGTGGGCTCTTGGAATAAACAGCAGCACTGTGTCTCTATATGCTACTCCCAGGTTAATGTCTTCTAAAGTGGCAGAGTACTAAAAACAAACAAGAGACTGCAATAGCCAACAATGTGACGGAGTAAGATTTTCTCCCTCTGCTGACATGGGTACTTGTGGTCTGTGGGTCACTTTTCACAGCCACGGCTTGTTCACTCACCTCGGCAGGAAAACCGGCTTCTGGGCCAGGTGTTCCCGAAGTTCGGGAGAGGTAGAATCAGAGTTGACGTACCGCTCTACGTAGTCTGACCAACGCTGAAATTGGGCACAGAACACAAGGGGTTAACCAACATCTGCCAAATCAAACAATTCAAACCCAACTCTGAAGGGGTTTGGTTGGAAGCGGATGAAAGAAAAGCAATCTTTGGAGACTCCATATATTTCACACAGGTCCCACTCACTCTCCCCCCATGGACGGACATACCTATACCTATATCATAGAACTGGAAGGGACCCTGAAAGGTTATCGAGTCCAGCCCCCTGCCTTCACTAGCAGGACCAAGTACTGATTGTTGCCCCAGATCCTTTAGTGGCCCCCTCAAGGACTGAACTCACAACCCTGGGTTTAGACGGCCAATGCTCAAACCACTGAGCGATCCCTCCCCCTATATGCACCTGCACTGTCTGGTTTTTTAAATTGTTAATAAGAGATGCCAACAAGGCTTGTTCAACCCAATTCACTGAGTGCACTGTGTCACATAATCAATGTGTCCTGTAGGACTAGAAGCAGGTCATAAACTATAGCATCTGAAACACTGACAGCTCTGCCATCTTCATCCAGTTATACCCCCATTTAAACTTTACATGCTTAATAGCTGCAGCTGAACTCCAAGGACAATCGGCTCTTACCTCTGCCTCTACGGGGTCATCCGAGTTCTCCTCTTCGGTGTCCAGCAGCTCGATAGTTAATTGGACCTGGCCTCTGCTCTGAATGAACATCAGCTACAAAGCAGAATGCGGAAGGGGACTTAGTAACCAATTATTCAGAAAAATAAATCCAATAAACTTTATGCAACTCTCCAGCATAATACTGTGCCTTCCACTTTGCTGCGAACAACGGGGGGATACTAGCCCCAGTTACACAATCTGAACACAGAAGGAGTTTTGACAATGAGTGGAAAGTTCTAGATCACTAAGGAGCTAATCTAACAGAGGATAAAAGGATAAAGAAATTATTCTACATATATGGGCAGAAGAGAATTCCTGGATAGAGAACCATGACATACTTAAAGAGAGGTGGAAGAAAAAAGCATGAATTGCTGCAGTGAACGGTTGGTATTTTATTAATGATCAGAAAAAATCTCTCTGTTACCCACAGAGTTTGCTCGAAATTGGGATGTTGATAAAGGCAAAGCAAGGAGCTGGACCCCTTTTAGCAGCATGCTGTTTTCTGATCAATTTGTGCAGTTTCAATTCTTTGCTTCCCTGCTTATTTTGAGACTCTCAGCGGGAACACAGAGACGCCCTATAAATATCAAAGCCATTATCAATGAATTTCACTAGTTCAAGATGGGCCCGGCCACTTCTGATTTCACAGTGACAAGAAGTATGAATTTGATTTGAACTGAGAGTCAGGTTTATTTAACGCATAGGTGACAAATATTAGTAAGAGACCGTTACAGTCTACAATGGATGAGATGGAGAAAAAGGTGGAAAGCGTCAGTGACCCACCCCACGGGAGGGAGGGAGATTAAAAGCCTAGTGACAGCAATCACTCAATACAGTATTACTCTGGCTTTGGGACACTGGGAAATACAGGGACAAATCCCAGCTTTACTTCAGGATACGTATTTTTCCATCTTCCTTGCAAATGTCCCATTTCCGAGGAACTCTTTATAGAAATATTTATCTGTTTTTTCTGTTCGTTCTACAGTTCCTGTCTGGATTGAGGCAAGCCCCGCCAAGGGCTATATTAAGACCGACAGTCACAGAGCAGGTACTCGGCAGCTCCACCAGGCTAGAATGCACAATCAGGTCGCCCTGTCAAGCTCTATGACAGCTGCGGAGCACACAGGTGTCCAGAGGTCCTTGGGATATTTGGATAGTTACGTAAAATGAAAAGCTGAGCCCATTCTCCTTTCTCAGCGAGCCTTCGTACTTCCCCTCCTCTCTCAGCAAGCTCCTCCAGGAGTCCTCCTCCAAGCGTCACTGCAGGCAGATATGGTTTTTACCTTGAAACAGTTCTCGTCTGACATGAGCTGCTCGGCTTTGCGCTGGTACGTGGCCTCCACAAGGGCCCGAGATGACTGTGACGACAGCAGGCCTCCGGTAGCTCCGTTGCTATTCTCCGACAGGTAAAGGTCTGTCACCTGCACGCAGATCTCATCACTCACTATGTGCTGAAGCTGGGAGCAGGAAAGACACGGAGAAGAGAAGTTAGTGAAGAGGGTTTTAAATGCCTCTGGACTTGGTGCACTGTATACTGCAGTAGCCCCCTTTCCCCAACCCAAGTCAGTCAGAGGGCTTTGCACTAGTGTGCACTATGGACAACCTGCCTTCTGCAGTCAGGCCGTAGACAAAATAGAACACTAAGAAAATCTCCAAAATAAACTTCTCCATGTGGCAACAAGCAGAGTTTGACATTAATCAAAACAAGCCAGGCTGAGCCTTCATCATTTGCCTGCACTTCTAGACTTACATGTTTGCATGCAAACACTTATGTCAAAAGCTATAATTGATGAGAGGGAAACTATTTTATCTCCCCTGCATACATATACGCTGTGGCAGAACTGGTCAGATTTCCAGTTCTTCTCCACTATGCACCATGCAAGTCTCAGAACCAGCTAAAGAATATGTCCATCAATGCAGATTAGAAATGAACATACCCTTAAAAATTCCTGCTTCAAACCTTTGTCTGGTCAAACCACAGCAAAAAAAATTCTAGCCATCTAAGTATTAAAACTAAAAAACAATTATTTAGGTTACGAACATGGTAGCCTCTTCTATTGTGAATTACTACTACACCCATTGGAAAACATTGTGTCCTTTAAAATAAATAATGATGCTGGCAAAGTACAGTTACACATACAAAGTAACTACGGATTAATAACCTTTAAGTGAGCATTATGAAGGAAATGCCTGACAGCTGGCAAAGATTTAGACTATCGAGGTACGTGGGAAGGGCTTGTTAGGCAGTTCTCTTGCCATGAAATCGCTACACCAAATCCAAAAGTTGATTAGTTGGTTGTTTGTGGAGGGGAAATTAAAAATAAATTAAATCAAATTCTAATTATTAATTATATTCCCAAATTGAAATAAAGAGCCGGTTGGCTGCCAATTTCCTGTCAAAACTGAAACTAAAAAAAGACTGTTACTCACCTTTGTAACTGTTGTTCTTTGAGATATGTTGCTCATATCCATTCCAATTAGGTGTGCGTGCACCACGTGCACGATCGTCGGAAGATTTTTACCCTAGCAACACTCGGTGGGTCGGCTGAGGCGCCCCTTGAGTGGCGCCCTTATGGCCCTGGATATATGCCACTGCCGACCCAGCACCCCCTCAGTTCCTTCTTGCCGGCTACTCCAACAGAGGGAAGGAGGGTGGGTTTGGAATGGATATGAGCAACACATCTCGAAGAACAACAGTTACAAAGGTGAGTAACCGTCTTTTCTTCTTCGAGTGCTTGCTCATATCGATTCCAATTAGGTGACTCCCAAGACTTACCTAGGCAGTGGGGTCGGAGTGAGATGTCGCGGAGTGAAGGACCGCTGAACCAAATGCAGCATCACCCCGGGACTGCTGCACTATCGCATAGTGGGAAGCAAAGGTATGTACCGATGACCAAGTTGCTGCCCTACAGATCTCCTGTATGGGTACATGAGCCACGAAGGCGGAGGACGAAGCTTGAGCCCGGGTGGAGTGGGCGGTAAGGTGCATAGTTGGGACACCAGCCAAGTCATAGCACGCACGGATGCATGATGTGATCCAGGACGAGATGCGCTGGGTGGAGACCAGAAGGCCCTTCATCTGGTCTGCCACAGCTACGAACAGCTGGGTCGTCCTCCTAAAAGGTTTCGTTCGATGTAAAAGGCGAGGGCCCTATGAACATCTAGCGAGTGCAACTGTTCTCGTCGAGAAGCGTGCGGCTTCTGATAGCAGACCGGAAGGAAGATGTCCTGGTTGACATGGAAGACAGACACCACCTTAGGAAGAAAGGCGGGGTGTGGTCGCAGCTGTACCTTGTCCTTATGAAACACCGTATACGGTGGGTCCAACATGAGGGCTCGAAGCTCCGAAGTGATAGCGACGAGGAAAGCTCTTTTCCAGGAAAGGTACAGGAGCGAGCAAGTGGCCATCGGCTCGAACGGGGCACCCATGAGTCTGGATAGGACCAGGTTGAGATCCCACGTAGGGGCCGGATGCCGAATTTGCGGGTACAGACATTCCAATCCCCTGAGGAACCTGCTGACCATGGGGTTGGAGAAAACGGAGCGCCCATTTTCGCCCAGGTGGAAGGCCAAAATCGCTGCTAGGTGTACTCTGATGGATGAAACTGCCAGGCCTTGCTGTTTCAAGGACAAGAGATAGTCTAAGATGGTAGGTACTGACACCTCCAGAGGGGCAGGATTGCTCAGGGCACACCAGCAGGAGAAACGCTTCCACTTGGCCAAATACGTGGACCTAGTAGAGGGCTTTCTGCTACCCAAAAGTACGTGCTGCACCAAGCGGGAGCAATGTAGCTCAGATTGAGTTAGCCATGCAGCATCCATGCTGTGAGATGGAGGGATTGCAGGTCTGGATGACAGAGTCGGCCGTGTTCCTGAGTGATCAGGTCCAACCACAACAGAAGTGGAATTGGGGTGGTCACCGACAGATCGAGGAGAGTGGTGTACCAATGTTGCCTGGGCCACGCCGGGGCGATCAAGATTAAGCGGGCCTTGTCTCTGCGCAACTTGAGAAGGACCTTGTGGACTAACCGGAATGGAGGAAAGGCGTAGAACAGATGGTCTTTCCACAGTATCAGGAAGGCGTCCGATAGGGAGCCCGGGGAGTGCCCCTGCAGAGAACAGAACACCTGGCACTTTCGATTCTCGCGAGAGGTGAAAAGGTCTATGTGGGGAAACCCACACTTCCGGAAAACAGAATAGATAACGTCCGGGTGAATCGACCACTCATGAGTCGGAAAGGATCTGCTGAGGTGATCTGCCAAGGTGTTCTGGACTCCTGGGAGAAACGATGCCACCAGGTCGATCGAGTGGGCTATGCAGAATTCCCACAGGCAAATGGCTTCCTGACAGAGGGGGGACGATCGTGCTCCCCCTTGTTTGTTGATGTAAAACATGGCCGTTGTGTTGTCTGTGAAAACTGCGACACAACGGCCCTGAAGGTATTTGCAGAACACCTGACACGCCAGGCGCACTGCTCTCAGTGCCTGTACGTTGATGTGCAGGGATAGCTCTTGTGTGGACCAAAGGCCCTGTGTGCGAAGGTCTGCAAGATGAGCGCCCCAGCCCAGAGATGATGCGTCCGTGCTTAGGACCAGGGAGGGCTGTGGGACATGGAATGGCATCCCTCCGCATACCGAGCGGGGGTTCAGCCACCAGACCAGGGAGGTTAAGATTTCCATCGGTACCGTGAGCACTGTGTCTAAATTGTCCCGGCCTGGGCGGTACACGGATGAGAGCCAGGCCTGAAGTGGCCGGAGGCGCAGTCTGGCATGTCTGGTCACGAAGGTGCAAGATGCCATGTGTCCCAGTAGACTGAGGCACGTGCGTGCTGTCGAGGTCGGGAAGTTTTGGAGGCTGTGGATAATGTTCACCATGGACTGGAAGCGGGCATGCGGTAGGCATGCACGGGCGAGATTTGAATCCAGGACTGCTCCGATGAAGTCTATTCTTTGGGTCGGCTGCCAAGTGGACTTTTCGACATTGAGTGTGGAAGGTAGGCCGAGTTCGACCGCAGTACGCACCGGGGAGCTTATGTGCACCGGACTCAACGGCGTTTGTGGCGCCGGAATCGACGGTGCCGGAGTTGGAGCCTTTGCGGCGCGGTCCGGCATGAGACACTGCTCCAAGGGGGGCACAGGAGGTGCCGGCAACTGTACAAGAGCAGCAGGTTGCTTGTGCTGTTTCTTAGGTCCCGGAGACAGCGAGCAGTGCCGCGCTGGTAGCGGTGCCAGAGACGTCCGGTGCCGGGAGTCTTTGCCGGTGCCGGGTTGCGAAGCTGTTGTTTCCGGTGCCGGAAGCACGCTTCAGACCAACGGCGCTGCGTCTCGGCGCGAAGCCGAGGACATTGGGCTAAGTGCCGTTTCCATCAGTAGCTGCTTCAAGCGAAAGTCCCGCTCCTTTTTAGTCCGAGGCTTGAATGCCTTACCAATGCGGCACTTATCTGATTGATGGGATTCCCCCAGGCACTTCAAACAGAGTCGTGGGGGTCTCCCATAAGCATCCGCTTAAGGCAGGCCGAGCACGGTTTGAAACCTGGAGACCTAGGCATGAGCCCAGGTACCAGGAGGGAGGGAAAGGGAGAAGCCCCTTACCCCCAATTACTATGTACACTAACAACAATTACTACTATTAACTACAACTAGAAACTACTAACAACTACTCTATAACAACTATCTACAAGTATAAACGAGCTAAGAGCTAGGGAAGTGGAGATCAGCTAAGCCACGCTCCACAGTTCCAATGAGCATCATGGGCAGCAAGAAGGAACTGAGGGGGCGCTGGGTCGGCAGGGGCATATATCCTGCACCATAAGGGCACCACTCCAGGGGCGCCTCAGCCGACCCACTGAGTGTTGTTAGGGTAAAAATCTTCCAACGACTGTGCACGTGGCGCGCGCACACCTAATTGGAATCGATATGAGCAAGCACTCGAAGAACTTGTTTTTAGCCCTGTCTTTATACTCTAATTTGTGCTTAACAATTCTCCATAGAAATGGGATCATCAAGGTAGCCAGCATGTGAGAGTTGACACTTGGGCTTACAGAGTTCAAGTGACAACTAGCAGCTGAAATCAACAAATATACCAGCTTCAAGAGCTAGCCAGCGTGTGTGAAATCCAGAAGGAAGTTGTTATTCAAAAGAAATATAGAACCTTTTCCAAGAGTCCTTACAGTTTTGATTCTTGTGTTTACAAATGCTTCAGGTTTTCTAAGAGCAAGAGAACACTTCAAATGTGGTCCCATCTGATACTAGGCACCTCTTGGATAGTGGAGGACAGTCTGCACTTGGTAAGGCAACTCCCATCTTTTCATGCGCTGTATATTTATACCTGCTTACTGTATTTTCCACTCCATGCATCTGATGAAGTGCGTTTTAGCCCACAAAAGCTTATGCCCAAATAAATCTGTTAGTCTCTAAGATGCCACAAGGACTCCTAGTTTTTTCTTTTTTTTACTGATACAGACTAACACGGCTACCCCTCTGAAACCTGCCTTAAGAATGAGGCTTGAACATACCTGAGGAGTGTATTACAGTCACACACTAGGTGGACCACTTATTACAACACAGTGCTAACGGCACTATCTTTCTGAATGAGGAGCTTTACTATAATCCCCCTGATTATTGGATCACTTGATGAGTTAATTCCCTCTGAAACACCTGGCATTGGCCACTGTCGGAAGACAGGATACTGAGATAGATGGACCTTTGGTCTCACCCAGTATGGCCATTCTTATGATTTCAGGCACATGCTACATTCTGAAAAAAATCCTCTGGGCTCATGTTATTCCTGCCCTCAAGACAGATAGAATTTTGTTTAAAATACACGTCTATCTGAATATTCAATCTTTTTGCTTTTTATAGAAGGTTTACAAATCCTCAAAAACGGGCATTTTAAATATTGTTAAGCACACTTAATGTAGCAATTTCTTTGTTAAAGCAACATTACTTGGGGAAGTGTTGTTATGCCAGATACACGTACCTTTAAAGAAGCTGAAGAGGGAAGACAAAGCACCACAGGTCGCTGGGTAACCTAAATATCTGTACACACCTTGTTGAGCCTCATCACTTAAATACACTAACACTTATCCTCTCCCGAAATATGTTAGAGAGACAGGAGGAAACCCCTGTTGTTCTCTCCTCCACTCTGAAATACATCACACAAATACATTCAACATTCCCAAGCTTCCTTTAAACCTTGGGGAGTGCTCTTTTGTGGGAAAGCATCAGCTACTTTCCCTTTATCACCTGGACACCACCCTTCCCCTTCCCCTGACAGTATGCTGCAAGTCACCTGTCTAACAATGCTCTGGATCAGCTTGTCCATGGTAAAGGCGATGTAGGCATGAATGGTGAACATCTCACGCAGGGAGTCCTCATACTGGGACGAATCCATGTTGCCATCTAGCAGGTTCCGCACCATATCCAGGAAAGCTGGGTAGTAATCCTCCACATCAATATCCACTAGAGGAAGAGAAGGTGCAACATGAACTACATTGTAACACCCCTCAAAGGCAGTTCCTACAGGCCCACTATGAGTTCTGGGAGCAAAAGGGCCACATGTTGAAGATCTCAGACAAATTGCTGAATTACCAGAATGGTCTATAAAATGAGGGACAACATTGTAAGCCTTTAAATGAGAGCTTTTCAAATTAATGCCAGGTCTGTAACCCGTCAGAGGCAGGAGGGCAGAGGTGGTAAAATTCTCAGAACTAAAGAGGTTCTTGCTACCAAAACAACATTATGCACACCATTAAAGCAGAGACCTCACCAAAAAGATATGAACGCAGATATGTACTAAGGCTCTTATGAAATATACCCATTGCACGTTATTATTAACTTGTATTTCACTAGCACCCAGAGGTCCCAAACTATATCTGGGACCCTTCTGTGCTTGGCACCATTCAGACACATAACCAACTAGTCCCCGCCTTGAAGAATGTAAAACAGAGACCAAGGGGGTTGGGGGAAGCACTTGCCCGAGGTCACACAGTAACTAAGTAGCAAAGCTCGGACTAGAACCCAGGTCTCCTGTTTCTCCAGCACCGTATCCAGCAAGCTACACAGACAGTTACCGCCTTTCCAAGCTGAATGTGCCAATGTAGCTTCTAAAAGGTTTTGTGGGCTGTAGCAGAAACACAGTAAAAAGGGGAGGAAAAGGAAAAAAGCCATTCAGGGTATACCCAGTTTTGAACTAACACTCATCACTGTGGTATAGGCATCAAGGGAAGATGAAAATAAAATTTTTGAAAATACTGGTTAAGGAACAATGCCATTTTAAAGGGAATTTGAAAAGTTCTCTGTGTTTTCTGTTTGTTTTTAATTGTTATAGGTTCAAACACCTCTGCATCCCTCAAGGCCAACAAAGATTGTCTACATTTCCTCCTTTGCTTGAATCCAAATTAGCTAAAACCAGAGTAAAGTAGCTAGCAGGAAACAGGCAGCCATGGGCAGTTTAGTATTTTAGCATTATCACCACTAAGGAAACCATCCCTTGGAGAATTCTAAATACATACATTTCCTGAGACCACTCAGATTACACGAATATTGTAACAGAAAATGGAAGATCAAGGAGGCTCTTTACTGGTCTACATAGGACTGACTGGACTTACTTGGGTTTGCCCTGCCCTGCCTTCTTTAGTCAGTAAATCATTTGAACACCAGTTTAAAAGGACACACACTTTTTAATACCAGAGCCAAAACTGACTGCTTTGTCAATTGCCAGGGGCTGACTCCTCCATTGAGATAGTTTATAACAAGCTTGAGGCCAGAGAAGATTTTTATCCAACTTGTAAATTCATGAGGTAGAAAAATAGCGCAATCCAAAATTAAGAAATTCAGCTGGCAAGGAGTGTTAAAGCAATACAAAATACCAGGCCTCTCCCCCACAGCCCCATGAAGTAGGATGTTCCAAGTCCCAGGGTCAAGTCTAGAGATCGCCTCCTGGATAACATGCTGTGCTACATTCAGTGCCCACCAGCATCCTTATATTTCACATGGAAACTACCAAAATGCAGATACCGGATTTTACAGAGACAAGACCTAAAGGCAGGTGAGGGGAAGGAACACAGATTCCTCAAGACATCAGGAAACAGATTAAGTACCAGATCCACATGCTGCAAATTAAAGCACCTGTCACAATTGCCCTCCCCTACTCAGACCTATGTAAGAGAACACTCACTGGGCTCTTTCAGTCGCAGCTGAATTGCTGGGCTGTCACTCTTGTCTCGTTTTATGCCAAGCACTTCCCGCTCCCACTCCCTTTCTCGGTTCTCCTCTTCGATTTGCCGCTCGGCCTGGGTGCAAATCCTCAGCAGCCGCAAGCATAGGATCTGGTGAAGCCGCATGAAGATGTACCAGTTGTTGTTGACATAAAAGAGGTTGTACACTTCGTCCACCCCCCGTAGCTTCTGGGCCGCTGTGTTGCTGAACAGCAGCTTGGCTTTAGGGGGGCTGCCCCCAACTCCATTGTGCTTTTTCGCAGCCCCAGTGGCTTCATCCACATCCATTTCCTCCTCTTCTTCCTCTTCCACGTCTGAGAGCTCGCCCCGCTGAGAAAACAGCAGGTCCGGAATGAAGTGGTACATGATCTGCTTGATTTTGTACTTGTCCTCTTTCTGAATTCCTGTCTGCCGTTTCACGTGGTGGATGATAAGAGAAGCAGCATCCTCCAGGATTTGCTTGTCCTCATAGGCTAGTGACAGGTGTGGGCCTATGGGTACTCCAGCATTATCTTCTGATGCCTGCTCTTGCCTCTGAGGGAGGAAGAGCAAATACACAGAGCATGGGTGAGTCTCACATATGCAACTTACCACGTCTTTAAGACCCTTGTACAAAGCACTGGCAGTGAACTGGATTTCCTCTTTCGTTACAACCCCAAGCCCTATGGGGGAAGGACCAGAGTTCACATTATCCATCACAACAACCCAAGTTCTGATGTCAAGGGCTTATGCATATTACATACATGCATGCACACACTCCACATCTCCTTCTGTCATATCTCTTCGCTTCCCGAACCTGTGGCTCTTACCACAGCAGGATCTCTGTTGCCAAAAGGTAAGTCATCAGTTCCCTCGAGTGCTAACTCAGTCACTCTGTAGCAGCAGCCACCACTAACTACCATGACCAGGCAAGCAGCCTGCATTCTCTCCTTCCCCCTGAAACTGGTGACCATGAATGGCCTAGAGGGATACAAATGCTACACTATTAATATAGCCCGGCAAACAAGGAGGGATGGCGGTGGAGAGGAGGTGACAACACATGCTCAGAGCCAGACAGCTGATAAAATGACACTATCAGTGACACCTTACCTCATCATAGATGCTCTCAATCTCATTGAGGAGGCTCTTTGACCTCAGGACCTTGGTGTCATTCTGTTTGAAGTTGATGCCCTGGTGATCCAGGGATTTCAGGTAATATTTCTCATTCTGCTCCCTCCAGACCTTGTTGAATCCTCTCTGGGCTTCTCGCCACTCTTCCTCTTTCATTTTTAATCTTAGCAGCAACAAAAAACAAAACAGAAGCTAAGAGATGCTAAGATACCACACTGATGGGTGTAGGATAAAAACCTAGACCAGACGAGCTGGAGGCAGTAAGGCTTCTGCTCAGTGCCCATCGCCCACTGAAACAGCAGAAAGTTTCAGAAGGACTTCAAATGAGGTACAACGTGCATAGCAAAATTCTCCAGGAATGGCCATGAATCTTTAGATTGGTTTTGTGGCTATGTTATTTTACAGAAGGTTAAATAGGCCACAAATGCATGGCTATACCCCACTAACCAGGGTGATGATGAGGGCATTCAACAGAACATAAACCAAACTTTTTTTTTTTCCTGTATACCTCCTACAGAGTCCCAGGACTGGGTCTGGGTTCACTGTCAATATCCCAGAATTCTGCTTTGTGAGAAGTTACAAATAACAGAAATCTCAGCTGTTGTAACCAGCTGCCCCAAAGAGTCTCTGGTATCTGTGACATCCCATAATTTAATAAATACATGGATTTAACCACTTGCCAGACATTTCAGAGCTCTCAAACTTCTCTGATACTTGTTATGGTCCTGTATCTAGATATTCTTTTCACCAATTTGATCATGTTTAAGGGAAAAACATACACAAGTTGGGAAATCAGACATCCCTCCACCTCTCACATCTTGACATAATGGAAAAGCCAGCTCTCTCTTCACTGAGGATTAAAGAATCACAATTTACATCTAGGCAGCCTAGATACTTTTGATGAGACATGGGAACTTTGCAGAGATATAATTGCTAAACATTCCAGGAGTCTAGAAGCATACAGATCCCAGAAGTACCTCTTACTTGGCAGTCCCTTCTCAAACTTGTATCCCTCCTCTAATCTAGTTTTTATACCATGTCCATACTCTGGTGTCTAAGACCACCTCCTCACGGTCTTACCCCTCTCCTTTCATCTCTCGTTTCTTTACATCTAGTTCTCACATTATGCCCTGCCTCAGTAGAGAGCCTGCTGGAGACTGAAGAGGTCCTCAACATGATGCAACATAAAAGCAAGTCCTTCCAGACAGGAGCTCTTTCTGGATTTGTATAACGGGGCCCCAATTCTGACGGGGACATTAGGGAGCCACCATAATAAAGATCTGACAATCCGCAACTACAATGCTAAAGGGAATTACTTTCATTTCTAATTATCCTTTGTTCTACATTGTTAGAGTTGTATCTGGAAAGTGGAAATGTATGATGACACGGTTCCATCAAAATGCTGTTGTAGCCTCTTGCTGTGTAAATCCAGAACCAGCCAGGAGGACAGAGAAGCTATAAAGAACACAAAGGTTAGTTTCCATTCATTTATGGACTATCCCCTTCAGCCAGTTTAGTAGGGGCACATTCTTTGAATACTGTAGTTCAATTTCCACCTTCTCTTTACAGCTCATCTGTCCAGCTCACTGACCATGCTCAACAAGGAACTGGGTGGAAGACAGCACTTAAACTCAGGAGTGACACGTGGTGACCACTAGGGGGCTTGGCTCTTACTCCACTCTACCATGGCTGCCCTCAAGGGTTAAAAAAAAAAAAAAAAAAAAAAAAAAAAAAGGAATAGTTAGGGAAGTTCTGAAAGTCTTGTGCTAAGGGTCTAAGACACAAGAGAAAAAATCCTACACAGATGGCACTAGAGAAGAGTACTTCCTTTCATCAATTTTACATTTCCTGCCTTTCATTTTCACTGAATAGCCCCTTGTCTGTATATGAAAAGGTAAACAGCAGCAGCAATTAGATTTTGTATACCTCTGTAAAAACGCCTCTGGTACCACTATCTCTCAAACGTAAATAGTCTCATTACCATCAATCACTTCTCACAGTCTTCCCATGCCTCATCTTCCCCTCCCCCCGGTGCTCGTTTCTGAGCCCTTTATTACTGAGATGTCCTTCTTGAGATAGGGTGACCACAACACAGAATTCCAACTAGGTGGGGGATTTGTTAGTTTTTTCAATATACAGTAATGGCATATTTGCTTCAATTCATTGCAGAGATTGAGGCTGCATAAGAAAATTCTGTCAACCACCTCTCTTTCTATTCAAGACCACACTGACGACCTGTAGTCTATAGATCAGGAATCCATGCTTTAAAGATTGTAAAATTGTCCAAATTTTGACTTAGCTTCCACTTTCCTAAGTCTCATATCACAGTGCTAATTTCTGGTATAATCCCTTCCACCAAGGATGCTGGACTGTTATATATTGTGATCGCTACCACTCAATGGCTTGACCATAGTTATTTCTTGATTCAGTATCTGAGTGTTATTCAGGGCTAAGTCAATAACCTCTCCTCTTGTGTAGCTACAGACTAGCTATTACAAGAAGCAATCATTTAAAATATTGAAAAACTCCTTCTCCTCACCTTCTCCAGAAGTTAACATTTTATATGTGGGGAGTTGAAATTGCCTGTTATAACTATTATTCAGGAGAGCGGTCTCTGGCCCCCCTCAATATTGTGCACTCACTTCCTTTTTCTGATCAGGAGGCTGGCAGTAGAACATAGTATTCTTGAGTTGGAACCTGAATCCAATACAGACTCTACACGTCAAAGCCTTGTTCATTTTCACAGATGGGATTTATAATGGGATCAAACTCAGTTGTGTTGAAAACTGACAATACAGAACCCCACCCCAGCTTGATTTTTGAACTCAAGACTGCCCTATCTTGGGTAGGAAAAATAAAAAATCCATACCCTGCCAGCAGTGCCAGTGATGTTTTGGCTTTACTAGACACAATAGTAGCTGGGTACTATGAAACGCAACAACTTATTAGAACATAAAGAGCATCTGCATTTCTCAGACTGTATGCTTTCCTGAACTGGAGTCTCTGTGTATATTATACGTTTGAATAGTGCCTAGCGTACGATGAGTTTTACCCAAACACAAGTAATAATGCCGAAACCTGGGAAGTACCTTTTCAGCACAATAGGAACTGCAACAGATGGGTTTTTCCTCAGCCCGTCTATGATGTCGGCAGCTTTGTCAGCATATATCCTCTGCAGCGCCTTGCGGTGGATCACCTCCGACGTGCCACCCAGAGTGTTGTCCAGCCGGAATTTGGCTTGCTCCTCAGCAGACAAGCGGGAGAGTTTCTTTTGGATTGCCTCTAAGACTCTGATTGTTGCCAGGTTGGTCTCCAAGACAACATCCAGCTGAAAGGGAAGATGTGTTAGCCATGGTACAATATTACTTTCTGGAAATAAAGGTCGGGTCTACACTACAGACCTATATTGGTGTAACTATGTTGCTCAGGGATGTGAAAAATCCACACTGAGCAATGCAGTTACATCCACCTAATCCCCTGTGTAGACAGCGTCATGTCAACGGGAGAGCTTCTCCCATCGACACAGCTATCACGTCTTGGGGAGGTGGATTAACTAAGCTGATGGGAGAAGCTCTCCCGTTGGCATAGGAGTTTCTTCACTTAAGCACTGCATCAGCACAGCTGCAGTGTTTTAAGTGTCGACTTACCCTAACATTTAAGTGAACCAAAACAAGAACTTAATACTTCTGTAATGCTGTGCACGTAAAACAGGAGGCCCTTGAGAAAAGGTTTAATATTTCCACATTTGGTTGTTCTAATCTACCTATATTTCATCTGCTTCCTATACAGTATTGCATCTTTTCACAAAAAAGTTACAGGCTACCAAAATGCTTCAGGAAATAAGATTTTCCATGGGTGGGAGGTACACAATTGACAGCATTACTACAAAAGGAGGTGATAAATCTTAGCATAGGCAAATAATTGCTGTGCTGAGTTCCATTTGGAGTGTCAATCATTTAACACTCTGTGAATGTCATTTTTCAGACTTTTAACACAGAAATATATTTCAGCCTCTATGTACTACTTGGCTAATAAAAGGAAGCATGAATTATGCACCTGCCATTGAACAGTTTCATTTGGAATGACCTAAAGAGAAGAGAAAGAAAGCTGTGCCAAAGCTACCGACCACGATAAAGTCAATGGGTTGGAGGGGAAGGAGTTGGTGATCAGAAGCAGTTACTTGGATTTTGATTCTTGTATTCACAGAGGTTGAACAGTCCTTAGGTAGAAGCATAACCATGTCCACAAAAGACAGGACAAGTAGTAATGGGCTTAATCTGCAGCAAGGGAGATTTAGGTTAGATATTAGGAAAACTTTCTAACTATAAGGGTAGTTAAGCACTGGAATAGGCTTCCAAGGAAGACTGTGAACTCCCCATCATTGGAGGTTTTTAAGAACAGGTTGGACAAACTTTTGTCAGGGATGGTCTAGGTTTACTTGGTCCAACTCAGTGCAGGGGGCTAGACTTGATGACTTCTTGAGGTCATTTCCAGCCCTACATTTTTATGATTCTATGATCCTATAATCATGTGAGACATGGGTCACCCAGAAAAAACAATTCCAGGCATCAGTATTTAAGCAGTATTATACCATATAGCTAACCAGTTCATAGAATCCCAGGCTTTCCAAGAAATGATTTTGGAAGAATTCTACCTCAAAACGCTCGTCCTCACATCTGTAGATGTGTTCTTCGTATTGTGTCTTCTTGGAGCTAACGAAGGTAGAATCCTCAGACCAGGAAGGGAAGGAGACCCAAGTATCATTCAAAACCTTAGGTGAAGGAGAAAAGCAGAAGACTGATGGATCTTTTCTCTGAGCCATCAGAGAAGCAGACACCCAAATTTATATCATCACATGTTCCTCTGACAAGGAATCTCAGATTCCCTAAATCCACTGTCTCTTTTCCTTGGTGAACCTTCTCTCCTGTAAATACTACAGGATCCCTTATAGCCAAAACTCGACCTTCTGGGCATGCTGCAAAAGCCATTGATTTGACATTGTCTGTGGGAAAGCTAGACGTTTTTCTCCTAGGGAAGTCAAAGAGAAGGGTAAAAAGTTTTTCTGCTGCTTTGGATTTATTGGCTGGCTGAGTTAAATCTGTTCTGTGAATATGATTGTTTAATGATGCTGGGTGGTCTCACTGGGTTATTGTAAGCATAAGGTGCCTATGGCTTTTTGTAGGGACTTTATATTCAAATATAGATATAAGCCTCGTCAGGTGCTTAAATCCATTCCCTGGCATCTTGGCCTCATTCTCAAAGGTCCTGAGCAACTGAACTTCGACCGACTTCAGTGGGAACTGGGGTTTCTCAGAACCTCTGAAAAAAGAGGCCAAGGTGCCAAAATACAGATTGGGAGACCAATTTCAGCTAAGTACATTTGAAAACTTTGGCCCGTTTTCACAGACCTTGAAGTGTGAGAGGCTGAATCACTGAACTCCTGCAAGGCAGGGTTTGTTATAGTACCACATACGTCATCCTTTAGAGACATGTTACAGTAAAGTTTTCAAATGATGCAATTGGTTTTCACCATGTTATTTTAAGCTAGCCTACCATCAGTCCAACTAAATGCTTATCCCCTACAACAAAAAAGCACTTCCATTTGCAGGTAACTGGTCAGCTACATCCTGCCTTTTTTTCTCCATGGCATCATGAGCAAAGCCCTGCCTATCCCCTCAAATGGAATCTTGTGGCAACGTTTATGGTGGCAAAGACTTTCACAGCCATCTAGGCAAGACATTTAGCTATGCTCTGGGGTTCCCCTCTTCTCCAGCGAATCCTCATAATCTCTCTTATAAACCACTGGGAACTTAGCTGACCTCCTGTAAAAGTCCCTGTTCCACCCCCATCAGAACCACTAGCCTTCCTCAGCTGATAGGTAAATAGTACTACCCAGCACCATTCCTGCATTGATCTAAAAAAGGTCACTACAGAGCACAGCAAGGACTGGGCACACTCCCTGACTCTGCAGCACCTCCTGCCAGTAGACCAGAAAATGAAACTTTGGTTGTTGATCAGTGAAGTCTCTATAAACTGAACAGATTCTTTTTAAATTATGTATTCTCAGACTCCCATAAAGTTTTTCTGGTGTACATACACACCACAACTGAAACTAAGGAAAACTTTATGGAATTCTCAGAACACACAATTTGTGAGGAATCTGTTCGTGTGTTCTCTCTCTCTCTCTCTCACACACACACACACACACACACACACACACAGCTGGTAGCAGCACTACTACTGAATGAGGCAGGGGTTCTGCAGAAAAAAATAGTATGTGATGATGAACTTAAAGACTATCATAAAGCATATGCACATGGGGGCAAATTAAGGTTACACTGGCAAGCTTTAGCATTTCCTAACTTCTGAGTGCTTGACTTTACAACTTTTCAGAATACTAGAGTTATGCAGTCAACTCCCCTTATTGCTCCTTTCTACCAGCTACCACTCAAGTCCTAGCAGACTGGAAATGGGCTTCCCCCAACATGCAATTCCTTTGGCTAGAGTGCCTTACCTCTTTACATAGCGGAGTCCGCCCGGTGCACTTGGGCTGCTGGTAACTCTTGGGCAAGGCTCGGTAGCTGGAGCCCAGTCTCTTACAAGAGGCATAGTCTATCTCCATGGCAATCCCCTCTGTAGCCCGTTCTTTTGGAAATGTCTCCATGTGAACAGACTCTTTGTAACCCAGAAAGTTTTTAAACCAAGTGAACAGTTCTGGGAATTTCCTAAGGGAAAAGAAACATACAAGAAAGCCTTGAAAACTGTAGCAACTTAGAAATCAAATACCAGTGCTCTAAGCTATTGGGGTCAGAGCTGCCACTTGAGAGAGAGAGTCCAAGACGGCCCTTGGAAGTCACATCTGAGGACAGAAGACTCTTGGCCACTCAATTCCAGTTTGCGGTGGCCTGGTAAGGGGATGCCAGTGCAGAAAGTCATTCTGCTTTTCTTTGGATTGCTCCTGCCTCTATTCATCTTGAAGGCTATTTTTTTTTTTTTTTTGGTGGCAAATGCCTTCCCATTTGGGAGCCTGTTGCCATGATGTCTGAGATCAAACACTTTTCTTCTGCCTCATCCTCACTCATCTCAAAGGCTGTGTTCATATGAGGAACTGGGTCTGCAGCTTCTCCCAGAGCAGGCAAGACTTGCCAGGAGCACTCTGACAACATTTTCAAACTGAAATCTCTGACCATTTAGGTTAGATGTGAAAGCCAGTTGGCTGGTTTCTCACCCATCTGGGCACTCAGCCTTAAAATAGATCATTACTTTCCTGATTGGAAAGGGGTAAAGAAGTTGAACATGGATTCTCAGACTCCACTGAAGAAAAATTCCACCTTTGAAGAGTGAGCCTCACACCACCAAAGCTTCAGTTGGTGTTGCACAATTAGGTGGAAGATTTAGAAAATACAAGCCGACATGCAAGCACATAGATGTTGGTAACTGAAGTGGATTCTGCTTGTGAAAAAATAATCTTACTCTCTGAAGACTTTATTAGAAACTAAAAGTGAATAATCACAGTTACAACATAACTGGCATCATAGAAACTTGGTGGGATAATTCACATGACTGGACCATTGGTGTAGAAAGATAAGCTTGTTCAGAAAGGACAAGCAGGGGGAAAAAATGGAGAAGGGGTTGCCTTGTATATTAAAGATGTATGCACTTGCACTGAGGATGAGATAGAAGTGAGAGGCAAACCTGTTGAAAATCTCTGGGTAAGGATAAAAGGGGTAAGAAAAACAAGGATGATGTTATGGTAGGTGTCCACTATAGACCACCAAACCAGGAAGAATAGGTGGATAAGCCTTTTTCTTTTCTTTTTTTTTTTAACAACTAATACAATTATCCAAAACACAAGACTTGGTAGTGATGGTGGACTTCAACTACCCAACCACCTGTTGAGAAAATAATGCAGCAGGGCACAGATTATCCAACAAGTTCTTGGAATGCACTGGAGACAACTTTTTATTACAGATGGTGGAGAAAGTGACTAGAGGAGAGGCTATTCTAGATTTGAGTCTAAGAGAGGAACTGATTGAGAATTTGAAGGTGGAATGCAGCTTGGGTGAAAGTGATAATGAAACAAGAGTTTATGACAATGGACTTCAAGAAGGCAGACTTTAGAAAACTCACAGAACTGGTAGGTAAGGTCCTGTGGGAAGCAAGTCTCACAGAGTTCAGGAGAACTGGCAGTTTTTTTAAAGAGACCTTATAAGGGTACAAGAGCAAACTATACCAGTGCATAGGAAAGGATGGATGTATGGTAAGAGACCATCCTGGCTTAACCAGGAGATCTTCAACATACTGAAACTCAAAACAAAGCATGCAGAAAGTAAAAACTAAGTCAAATGACAAAGGATGAATATTTAAAAAAAAAAAAAAAAAAAAAAAAAAAAAACACACAACCACACAAGCACATAGGGACAAAATTAGAAAGGCCAAGGCACAAAACAAGATTAAACTAGCTAGAGGCATGAAGAGTAACAAGAAAACATTTTACAAATGTGTTAGAAGCAAGAGGAAGACCAAGAACAGGCACATTAACTTAATGAGGAGGGAAATACACTAACAGAAAACACAGCAATGGCTGAAGTGTTAAATGCCTTTTTCATTTTAGTTATCACCAGAAAAGTTAGCAGTGCTTGGACAACTAACACAATAAACGTCAGTATAAATGGGCGAGGATCTGAGGCTAAAATAGGAAAAGAAAAGTTTAGAATTACTTAGACAAGTTAGAGGTCCTCAAGTGACCAGGGCCTGATGAAATACATCCTAGAATACTTAAGGAACTGGCTGAAGAGATCTCTGAGCCATTAGTGATTATCCTTGAGAACTCATGGAGGACAGGTGAGATCCCAGAGAGCTCAAAAAGGGCAAATATAGTAACTATCTGTTAAAAATGGAATAAGGACAATCCAAGGAATTACAGACCAGTCATCTTAACATCTGTTAAGAAAGATGTTGGAGCAAATCAAACAATCAATTTGTAAGTACCTAGAAGAAAAGAAGGTAATAAGTAACAGTCAACATGGATTTGTCAAGAACAAATCATGTCAGACACACTTAATATCCTTCTTTGACAGGGTAACAAGCCTTGGGGGGGGGGGGGGGGAGCAGTAGATGTGATGTAACTTGACTTTAGTAAAGCTTTTCATACTGTCACACATGACCTTCTCATAAACACACTAGGGAAACACAGCTTAGATGAACCTAGTAAAAGGTGGGTGCACAACTGGTTGGAAAAGCATACTCAGAGAGTACTCCTTCCTAAGCAGTCCTTTCCCATTTTATATTTGTGCAATTGATTATTTCTTCCGAAGCGCAGTACTTTGCATTTGTTTTTATTAAATTTCATCCTGTTTATTTCTAACCACTTCTCCAGTTTGTCAAGATCATTTTGAAGTCTAATCCTGTCCTCAAAAAAGCTCGCAACCTCTCCCAGTTGGTATCTTCCACAAACTTTATAAGTGCGCACTCTCTGCCATTCTCCAAATCATTTATGAAGATACTGAATAGAACCGGATCCAGGACAGATACCTGTGGGACCTCTCTCAATAGCTCTTGCAGCTTCATTGTGAACCATTGATAACAAGACTGGGGACTGAACTAGATGGGTATGTTCTGTATCATAAAGTTAGGACAAAATTACTATATTTACTGGGAGAAATATTTCACAAATCGCAAAGCAAGAGGCTGCTAGGACACCATTGTTTGACCTTCTGAAGAAGGGCAAAAGGGCCAGTAATAACAGCACCACTTCTGCACTCCTCTCAGCTGCCATTTCATTCCTTGGAGTCTCTAGGAAGCCACAAAGCTGCCTCTTTCAGGCATTTCACCAGGAAGGGAAAAAGGCAGTCATCAAATCAGGTGACAATGTGCAAGAAAAAACAGAATAAGAATGGCTGTTCTTTTGCTTCAATGAAGGACAGCCAAAGAGAAGAATCTAAAATCTAATGCACTTTGAATTTATAAAATACTTATAAAGGATCTCGAAGTACAATTAGTGTTCCTTTTATCTTATAGGCCTGCTAATAGCATGTGGCACCTTGCAACCTACATTCATAATACGAAGTGTTCAGGCAGGGCTGGAGGTGACACATTTGGATCTCAGAGGTGAACTGGTATTAGCTCACTGTTGTAAGGGCAACTCCCTACCAGTTATTTTGTGAAAAGAATTAAGCAAGCAGCAGGGCACACAGATAAACTAGTCAACACTAACATTCCAGCTCTGGTGCACACCCTTTGTGCTGCAGGTTGCTCAGGAAATCAGATGCCCAGTCAAACTATTGAAACTTTGGAATGCTGGGCAACAGAACCAATTGAATGTTCTCTTTCTTTAAATGGCCATGCAAGTCAGCATTTCCTTCCCAGCACCCGAACAAAAACAGACTAGATCCCCTATCACCACCCACCTCCAAGCTCTGACCACATACAGAAATGGATTTGCCCATCCTCCACTTACCCCAAGAACGGAGAAACTAGCTGCACAAGCTCAGCCCGGGAGATCACCTCCTGATTAAAAATAACCAGGCAGCGAAGAAAATTTTCATACGCCTCCGTGCTACGCAGAGCCTTGCGGACCTTACATATATATATGGGAGGAAGAAAACAGTCAATACAGAGTTCAGAATGAGTGCAACCTAGACTCAATACTGTGTTCTCAGGTGTTATCCTGAACAGAAGAGGTTACTCACACAGCCAGAATCAGACAGACACTCTCTTTTAGACTTGGGAGTTTTATGCAATTGCATTTAAATACATTTCCCCTGCCCATGCACTACTACTGTGAACAGGTAAGGTATAAGAACCTTTGTAGAATAGAACAGAACATAAGTTAAACTGGGTCTCTGGTTCTCACTTGCGCAGACCATGAGGCAAGAATGACGACTGATCCAAGAATGCCATTCTCCTAGTGGACACCCTCCTACACTCCAAAGAGGTAAGCAATCAAGATGTTTGTGTCCACTCATAAGGAGAAGAGTAAAATATGGGACGACCACTGAGAAGAGTCTCAGTCAAAACTGGTTCACAGAACACTGCAAGCAGGGACTACAACAGCTGTCTGCTGTTCTGCTTCTAGAAACAGACGCGTCACACAGGTAATCCTCTACCCACTAGGGCAAACTGCAAGTCCAGGCAACAGAACAATTCCTTGTAGCCTAACAAACAGTAATCCATGCTACAATAGTCACAACTGACTTTTCAGCTTGCATTATCACCACAAAGTGGTGTTTGTAACCCTCCTCTTCTCAGTCAGACACAGCTGAATCAGATTCTTTAGAACACCATTACCTTCCCACATGAGAACGATTTGCATCTACACATCAAATAGAGCAGTAGCATCATCAGGTTATTCATCGTTGTGATTCAGACTCTACTGCAAGGATTTCTACATTTACTCAGGTTAACACCTCAGTGTTTTCCAAGCAACATATGGGCTTTTGGTTACCATTACCTGGCCTGAAAACTGTGCCATGTCCCAGGGACCAAGATGGTGTCACTAGCACGTGGATATATAGTTAAAATGACCATTTACCTGGGGTTACATGCTCCATGCAATGGAGGAGAGAGAAAATTGTGGACACATCAGGGAAGAGGACAAGGGACTACTTGGAGACATCCCATACTGCCTACCTGCCTCAGTCTAGTCTGTGTGGCCAGGAGATGTGGCAAGAAATAGGTAACAACTGCACAACATGGTATGTTACCACTCAGGAAAATGTAGCTTACAATGCAACCGACTCATTTAAGCCAAGTTCCCTCACTTCATGCAGTTGGCCAGGGGAAGGGAATGGAAAGAGTGACAGTGCCAACACAACAAGGTAGGCCAGTCATGTCACCAGTAGCATACGGGGCCTGGAGTGACGGGAGATAAATGTGAACTATGAACAAAGATGCCTTTTCTTGCAGATTTTTGTCTTCCATGAGAATTGGCAGTCACAACCCCTGACAGTTAGGCTCTGCTGCCAACTCTACCTACCCAGAGGGGACAAAACTGTGGATCAAAGGCAGCTGAAGAGCCAGAGATGGACTTTAGGGGCAGGGACATGCACAGAATTTTTAAAAATGAATATATATCAGATGTAAAGACCAGCTGATGGCACACGTAGTTAAAAGATGACAGAAATCTCATTCTGGAGAGAACGCCACAGACTTTGCTGTGTATACTCACATTGGAAAACCAATTTGCTCTGAGCATGAATCAGATGCGCAGAACTGTCTATTCAGAATTTCATCACTCACCTTCTCAAAGAACAGAGATTCTGTCCCCACCCCATGTTTGCTGGCTTCTGCCAATGACTGGTCCTTTAAACCAAGCAGCTTTGGTTTCTTCTGCAAAAAGCAAAAGTAAAACCACAAAAGAGGGATTAAAATATGCAATAACCATGTTTTGCACATCTATCATGCCAGGGCATGTGTTTCAACTTCCCTGACACCCCATGTACAGTACATCGTTGCTATAATGCCCTTCATTATTACGAACCTTTGGCTATCACGAACCTGGTTCCTGGAGCCTAAGTACAGTACAATACTGTACTGTGTTTAAAAAAAACAAAAACATTTTGCACATGCCTGCACAATTTTTATCCAGCCTCATATGTTGAGCCCAAGGGCAGAAACTAAGGAGTGGGCCCCTACCCCACCTCCCCTCTCCCGCAGCTGAAATCCAGAGTCGCAGCCCCACCGCTCGGGGCTGAAAGCTCGGAGCTCCAGCCCCCCATTCGTTTTGATTGTCTTTTTGCTATAACAAACCCCTGGCTAACGAACAAAAGGCTTGGATCCCAACAGGTTTGTTATAGCGAGAATGTACTATACTTTCAAATAGAGCAGTCAACATCAAGTTTTTAGGAGGAGAATTATATTTGAGTTTCTACTGGTACCCCAAAATTAAAATATTCACTTCGCTTCCCTCTTTGTTTCCCCTGGACTTTGCATAATTGCTTTCCTCACATTCCTATTTGATGGGCGGGGAGGCTTTATTTTTCACTAGCAGCAAAACTTCAAATAATGTTTAATCATCAAGTCATTTGCAACAGTCACTGCACAGAATACACCTCAATATATTAGTTCTGTACTTAACAACAATGAAGACAAACTCCTTTTGATTTCTGCCAGAATCTCTCCCACCTACTCCAATCTTGCACCGCCCCATAGTTTCTGCATTTCTTTGCTCTCTTCTTTTATTTGTTCCCGGGGTCTTTAAGGATCCCTCCCTCCTCACAGATGCACATCTCATTCTCAGAGGATTGCTGGAAGCTGACCGTTATTGTTATTTGCTCTGTCATTCTGGAGGCAAGGGGGATTAAATTACTAGAGAGATGGGTGCTGTTCCTGTCCTTTACAAAGCAAAATGCAGAGGTCTGGGATCACTGGATAAGACTACCAGCACAAGGAGAAAAGAGGCAAACTTGACCCTTACAACCTCAATACCCAAACACTAGACCACTTTGCCATTTCTGTTTCATTGCAAAGCCTTATCCACCCAGAAACTCTGGTAGCTTGTAAAGGCAAGGCTTGGCTAACAGAACACAGACTCATCAGAACTCTCAAATTACCTTTATCATGAGAAGAACAGACAAGAGTCCAATGTACCTGCACTGAGTTTTGATTTAATGCAACCTCTGCGATACACGGTAACTAGTCCCCTTTTTTACTTCCCCCAAATGCCTTGAGAACAGCATTGCAAGCTTTTTAGACAACCTGTCACTTGGTCAAATTTACTGAGGCTTCTCCCTATCTACTCCCTCCAAATGCTGCTTTATTAAATAAAACAATATAATCAATAAACATATCCCTGTGTATTCTCTAGCAACATAGGAAAAGAAACCAAGCACTGTTCCTCTTTCTCCACGGGTAACTACTGCCACGCTCACACAGGCTGCATCTAAGTCTCTAGCCCTCTTTGTATGGATACTACTAAATCCTGCACGTAAAGGCAGACCTAAAAGGGTCTAACCAGAAGCCTGGGCAGGTCGCCTTCACCCTCAATCTAGTCATAACCTGGACTGTGAGCCTCAATATAAACAAGTACGTAAAGTGCATTATATTCTGTGCCCTCAATTTTCACTTATTACCATTACTTGCTCGAGAAAAGCTGTGAACTATGCATGTTCTTACCTTCACTGGTGGGGTTGCTCCAGTTCCTGAGTGCCGTCTGATTTGACAGCCATTTTGGTTGGGTCTTTGTTGCTTGTTGTTGAGCTGGGGTTTCTTGATTGTTCCACCATGGTCATTTCTCACCGACTCCACTTTCTCTGCAGTTGTCTTGCTTAACAGCTTATTTAAAAAAACCCCACAAGACTATTAGTGATGTGAGCTTCTGGTGCTGGGGCAAAGGTGCATGTGAAACCCCATCACCTTAGCTCTAGCTGACCAGTGCATTTTACAGCAGTGATTATAGTCCTAGAACAGGTCTTTGAGGCACAGGAGTCACATTTAAAGATTTGTCAACAGAGGCTGTATTCCCTGCCCTCTTTTCCCCATGTGCAATGAAAGACTGTTTGAAAACACATTTAGCAAACAGGAAAGCAGTGTACTTTTCTGAACTCAGTTTTCTTGCATAGCCAGCTTTCTACCAACTAATTAGTGGGGTTGAACTCACCACAGAGCTGTTAGCATCTGGCAGGAACTGCCCAAACTCAGAGAGTAAATCCTCCTGGTTCTTGAAGAGGCGCGCCACCTGTGCATACACCTCCTGCTCTGTCAAAGCTGGTGTGTAGTTACCACCTGCCTCCTTGGCATTCCGCTGCTCTTTCTGTCACAGGAACGGGGATGTGTGAGAGCAAAGGAAACAAGAACCATTACAGCTGCCTTCCCTAGTTTCTGCTTTTCTTTCTCTAGGGAGCAATACTTAATGCAACTCAAAACATTCATCCCTGAGCTGAGTTTATGTTTGTTGCTCCTGTATTGCTAACTGGAAAATCAGCAACCGAAAGAAAAATTGAAGATGGTGGCTGGCAGCTCCTCTGAAAACGAAAGAGTCATTCCAAATGCTCAGGGGCCAAACATCAACTGATAGGGTACCGATGCCGGATAGCTTGTTCTCTCTCCTTCACATTACTGTATGTAGATGCATTATATGCATCACCCCTCTATGTCCCAGGTTCATTCAACATTTGCGTTTAAAAATACTGCCCACTATTTCAGATAATTGCAACTACAGACAAACGCTGATTTGGCACTGTTAACTCATGCAAAGTTAAACTGGTTTGAAATACACAAGTTGCCCCCCCACAGCTAATTGTTTACTACTTGAAATCCCCAAGTATGTCAATCTTCCGCATAGCCCCTTCAAATACACAATACAGGTGTAAGTTAATTTTCTATGGTAAGGCATGACACACACATTTATACATACTCAAAAGCACCTGCATGGGTAGTGCATGTATACAGTGTTCCACTAACCTGATACGTGTGGAGGATCTCCAGGAAGGCCTTATAGATGTCTGGTTGTCCCTGGAACCGATTCTTGATCTTGTTGACATAGTTGATGGCATGATTAAACTCAACCGGCTGATTGTTCTGCAGAGATGGTGTGGTTCCAAGAGAGATTGTCACAGGTGTATGAGGCTGCACAGGTGGAGAGCGTGGTGATGCATATGGAGGAATTGGGGGAGTCTGCTGGCTGGCTGGCGTATGTGCCTGCAATTGTGATGGCTGAGAAGAAAAGGGACACTTAGTTTTGTCTTAGAGATTTGCGTTGCGGTAGTTTATTTCATTCAGATCAAATCCTAGGAAGAGAACAAGTAGTATTAGAACTCAACAAAATCAGTCGCACACAATAACCCGGCGGGGGGAGGAGATGTTCCCACAACTGATGCCAATAGCAAAGCACCATGCACGGGGTACCTCTGTGAGATGGAAGCTCAGTCTACCCAAGGTACTTTGATTTGACCAATGGAGAGGCTGAGTAGGCTGGACATACCTTGATGATACTAATGCCCAGTGAAATAGCCCCACCCATATGTTTTAGCACTGGGATTTGTGGCATGCTCATTTCTTGGTGTACTTAACTCCACAGCTGGGAGTGTTACAGCAAATTTTTTTTACACTGATGGAAATGGAAGAGGAAAGGGACTAACACTAAAACTAAGTGAACGTTGTCTTCACAATAAGCAGCTCACCCACACAAGAAAATTTCCTAATGGTTGATCCTGGACAGAATTTTATTTTTATTTTCAAAAACGGATTCTGAATATTAATGGATGTACTGAATGAATACATATAACTAAAACAAAGGAAAACTAACTTAGGATGTGACAATCATCTAAAGAGCTGATACAAAGCACACTTGGTAAAACAGAGAAAGACCTCACCTTTCAAGTAGTGAGGAAACATATTTTGATATTACAGAGCAACTTGATTTTAGCTGAGCCATTTTTGTCTCTTCATCTTTCGAATTAACAGGAACCAAACTGCATAGACTTAAATTGCTCCATGGTGGCTAGTTATTGTCTCCATTATGAAGGTATCCTGTACTTCATAAAGCCAGGCAATTGCATCTGAAGATACTTTCCTTTTCCAATATTCAGTTAGAAGTCACAAAACTGACACTAACAAATATGAAAATAAATTTAGGATTTTAAAATTTGGTCGCTACCCTTTAGTAGGAGGCTCAATAAAATCACAGAAGGGTCTAGAGCCAACTTGGAGCTAGTAATTTTCAATGCAACTGAAAATACTTCACCCTCCACTGCCTTCCAATATGCATCAAAGCTGTATTTTGGAGACTAAGATTGCCCTAAACCTCCCATTATAGGACGTTGTTTTCAGTTGCTTATAACTTTGCCAAACTAACTCTTCAAGCTCAAGTTTCTTATGCCTGGCATCTGCCTCAGGCTAAAGTTTCAGTATAAACAGTTCAGCTAGTTCTGAGAAGGAGATCAAGGAAAAGCATGTTTTGCCCATGCTAAAACAAATGCTTACAACAATTTCATTGAGACGCTCTAGGGCTTCCACGCTTTGGAGCAGGGACTTGAAATCTGAGATTTCCTAACATTTGAATGCTTGACTTTCCAACCAACCTTAATGTTCTCTTCATGTATTTTGGGCGTATCATTTTTATATAAAGGCAGAAGAGAACTACCATTAGTTCATCACTCTGAGGTTCTATTAATTGTCAGAGAATCCTGCTGCATGCTACCAGTGTTGGAGAAAGGAAAGGTTATGGTCATCTAGTCTGGCTTCCTGCATAACTCAGGACACAGGATTTCACCAGTGATTCCTGCATTAAGTCCATAATTTCTGGTTGAGCTAGAGTGCATGTTTAGAAAGACACCCAAACTTGATTAAAAAGACTTCAAGAGAAGAAGAATCCACCATGTCCCAAGGCAAATTGTTCCAGTGGTTAATTACCCCAACTGTTAAAATTCTACATGACAGATACAAAGGTGAGTGAGATAATATCTTTTATTGGACCACTTTCTGTTGATGGAAGGGACAAGCTTTCAAGCTTCATAGAGTTCTCTTCCTCAGGTCATATGAGAGAGCTCTGTGAAGCTGAAAAGCTTGTCCCTTCCACCAGGAGAAGTTGGTTCAATATAAGATATTATTTCACCCATCTTGTTTCTCTCATATCTGGGGACCAACACAGCTACAACACTGCAAACAACAATGGAAAATTCTACATGGGAGTTTCATACAGCTGACAACCCTTCCATCAAGGTTTCTGTTTCTTAGCAGAAAATAAAAATAATGTAGGGGAATATCAAGAAGTCCTCGCTGTTCAATACTTATCTAATGATTTATCAGGGCTCCATATCAAGTGCAGCTGAGCTATCTAAAAAAGGCACTTATTCTGGGCCTACCAGACCATCCTTGGATATTGGTCTCTACCACATTTTGCTAGAGACTCTGGGTATCTTTCTTCCCCCAAATAAAGTGTATAACGTTGGCTTGCATGTTCTTTGGTAGTCTCCAATGGAAAGGTTTGAAATAATTTATTGATTTTGGATAGCAAATTCATTTTTTAATCAAAGCAATATTCCTAAACCAATTAGTGAGGGTTTTTTTTTTTTTTTTTTAAAGTAAAAGCTTTTAAGAAAGGAAACTAAGCTGGAGCCAAAGAGACTATTTAGGCAAGGAGCACAAACTAGGGTTTTGAGATGTTACAGTAACAAAAATAGAGTCACCACTTCATACCTGAATTTGCCTGCTCCAAAACTAAAATTAAAAAAAAGGAGTTTCTGAAGTTTTGGACCAAATCCATCACTTCACATTCCATCTAAAATTTACTTTACATCCTAAGACTTCTCCAAAGTCATAATTTCCTGAACAATTCTGTCGAACCATTTATATTCACATATGGTCCTTTTCATTGTGCTGGCAATTCAGTGACTGATTATTTTCACACTCATATCGTATCACCAGGCAATATGACCGCTCTCCAGAGATGGTCTCCATGAGTGATCATCCTATCATTCACATGCACACTCACAGCTGCTGCTGCGGAGCCAAACTGGTACATGTTTACTGTAGTTTTCATGATGTGAAAAAGTTGCAAAAGTGATTTTACAGATATTTCAGTTTTTACATTTCCTTTGATGAAATGTTAAGCCCTTTGCAATCTTTAGTTTCCCCTACCATTTCTAAAGAGGGACTAGGTGGTTCACTCTGCCTGTGGTATCCAAAGTCTCACCTTGCTGATTTTGGCAGGTGGTGGCTGTGGTGCAGGCTGTGCTGGGGTTGGGGTTGACTGTGCTGAAGGCTGGGATTGATGCTGAGGCTGCGGCTGTGGCTGTGGCTGGAGACCATGCGTGGGGATCTGGTGAACCTGCCCTGGTGTTGTCACATTCACCATATCGTTAGTCTGCACCTCAATTTTGTAGCCAGGTGGCAAGAAGGTATTGAAGCCCATGATCAAGTCAGGGTGACCTTTGAAGAGCTGAGACACGCGGCTGATCACCCCTGGAGTGTCAATACTGAAAAGAAACAAGAAGATAGAAAGGTCACAGATCTTGCAAAGGGCTCTCATTGGCAAACCAGGAACCCCACACAACGGAACTTTACTTTCCACTCAAATTTTTATCTAGCCATCGTTAGCCTGCGACAAAGCCAGGAAACCAGACAAAACTGATTCTTACTCATGTGTTATTTAACTTGACTGTAACGTAAGAGCAATTTTATTTGTCCAAATAACACTAACTCAATGTGATTTGGTCACAAGTCTGACCGCTCTGCAGCTACTGGCAAGCAGACAACCAAATGAATCAGCTGTAAGGACTGAACCTGTGAACTCCAACTCTCTAAGCAGAGATTTGGCACAAATGAAGGGACCTGCTTGGGCTCCAGAATGGAAAATACTGATCAACACTGCACTTCCCAGCACTTTCCAACCAGCAGCATGGATGGAGCAAACAGGAGGAAGAGGACTCTAGAGATTACCAAGAGACGGATAATCTCCAAAGTGGAAAGTGCTAACCATCTCTTGCCCGCATCTCTCAAACACACATGCGCGCGCGCGCACACACTTTCTATCTAATATGAGGAAAGCAGAACATAAGTTGTTACCTTTGAGACTTAAATTCCTTCATTATGTCCAGGAAATCATTGTAGACCTGAGGCTGACTACCAAACTGCAGCTTCACCTGGTCAAGATAGGACAGCGCATCCTCCACCTGTGAGCAAAATAAAGGAGCTAAAAATATACCTCAGAGAAAAGTAGGTGACCACTCTTGCGCATGAACACACATTTGGAAAGGCAACTGCCTACAGTAAACCACTAAGAGTAAGCAATTAGGTAGCAGCCTGATCATAACATTGGCTGGTTTATAATCAGTGCTACCTGACCATTTGACACAGCCACATTCTATTGCTGGTATTTTTCTGTGATGATGCAATGTATGCATCAGTAGAAATAGTCCCAGTGAACACTCTTCAAAGTAACCATTTCATCAGTGGCTGGGGTGATTGTTAGTAAAAACTCAGAGCTGGGCATGCATTATTTTTCCTACATTTTTTGTGGAAATTATTATTGAAGTCTAAAAATAAACATGGTGGGGGACCCTAGGAGGAAATTCCATGTATTAGTGCTGCCAGGTACACACTTGCATTTTTTTTTTTTTTTAAATCAAGAGCCAGACATTTCAATTTGGCTCATAAGGATTTGGAAATGCTAACTGTGGATGTTAACTCTGATGTATCTCAAACAGCAAAAATGCCATGTGGAAACTTAGTTTCTATTTATGAATGGTCCATATCCCTATGTCTGATTTTCAGGAGGTGCTGTCTGAGCAACCACAGCCCTCAGTGAGACTTCTGGCTGCTTCTTATGTCTGAAAGTCAGGCTACAAATGAATATACTGCAAGAGCCATCCATCCCCCACTTTGCTCATTACCAGATTGTCTGGAGGTATGAAAGCTCTACATGCAATAGAAGCCTTCTGGAATAATATCTGAGACTGTCACTGGAGTTGTTCCTGTTTTATTGTATGGGAAATACTGAAGTTAATTAAAAAGCTAATTAAAAGAGTTTTTAATCCATATTCATCTAAAGTCTGATCTTGAACCATCAGAGGTTTTGCCATTGATTTCAAAAGGAGCAGAATCTGATCCCAGAATATGGGAAAGTAGGTCCCCTGGAAAGTAAGCACTCTGTTGCTCTGTTTACTGTTTTAAAATGTGGGAGCAACCAAAGACACTTCAATATGTTTTCCAAAAGAGAGGAGTAAGAAATAGACACAGAATCATATACATGTGTGCTTACTACAGCTGATCTGAATTTAACCACTTCAATGTGTTATTTTTGGTGGGGGAAGGGGGTTAAGGGAATTCATTGCAAACAGTGTAAGAACAGAGCCTTGCTCACTCCCAAGCATCTCCGCAACACCCACCCACGCAAAGCAACATTTTCAGGAAACATTCAGAAAAGCCTCTAGATGCTGTGGTAGTTTAACCCTTTCACACATGGGCTCTGCATCAAAGCTCCTTGGCCCACCTTCTTTCCTCCCCAAACCTGTTGATTAGAATTCCAGATTTCATTATTTTGCTACAGCATTTGAAAAGAAAATGCATTAACGGAGGCAGGAGGGGGAGTCTTTGGCTTACACAGTCTAAATCCCCTTCTTCATACTGAAATATTAACAGTGTATAGGGCCAGCTTTCAAGTCATGAATTCCAGGCTTCTGTGGCTCATAAGGAAAGCTTTTAACAGGCAGTCCAACTGGCTCTTCTGGGAGGCTGGTATTACATATGCAATAGCCAAGGGCCCCAGATTACCCCCAAACTTCTGGCACAGGCCTCAGAAACTGCTGCCTGCTCTGCAGCAGCATAACACACACAGAAGTCGATAGCTTTAAAGATTTTATTGAATGAATATACAGTACTTCAATACTTACTTTTGACATTCAATAAAATGTGATTTTTCCATTCATTTAGGCTGCTACACAAACTGAAGCTCACCACAGAGTTTACCATGTCACAGAAGTCAGGGGTTTTGCTGATGAACATTGGTACAGCACAGACTACATGGGACTCTGTATTACCTACACATAATGCTTATGCCAGACTCCTTGGGTTTGTTCTGAACACCATGCCAAAGGCCAAGTTCCAACTCCCACCAAGTCGTCCATAAATCTAACCTAACCGCCCTTCATTACAAAAACATTATTACAAAATCAGCAACTATTACCTGAGATATCTCATCCAGTTAGATCAGATACCTGTGCAGATGAAACTACCACCAACTAAGCAGATGCTGCCCTTCAAAACACCCATTTTACAGAATGATCAATTGGAGCTTGATGTTACCTTAAGCCTCTGGAACTGCTGCTGCCCCTGCACTGGTGCTGCTGGAGGGGTCGGGTGAGCATGACTCTGCACCACCTGGCTTCCATGAGGCTGCACTGGTGTAGTGTGATGATGTCCACTATGGACGGTCGCTATAGCAGGGCCATGACTGCCTGAGCTCTGTGGCACAGCCGACACCTGGGGAAGGAAGATAAGAAAGCAGCTGGGGGTTAGGGCTTTATCTGCTCTTGGAAATTCCCTATTGGAAAAACTGTGTACACTAACAATTCATGCTTCAGTGCGGACATGGACTTACATAGCGCCTTTCATCAAGGCGCAACCCGCACTGTACTGAAATGCAACACTTCTGTGGTGAAACAACTGCTACTTATTGTGAAGCTAGTTTAAAAGCAGCCTCGAGTCCTATCCATTCCTGAATGCACAGATGCTGCATGTATTTCATCTGGTGACTATCTGTAAAATGGATATAACCACCTTTATCCAATTCCTTGGGCAGCTGTGCACTGTAGCTGTTTATAAATAAATGCTTCAGCATCTCTGGATAAAAAAATACAAACTACAATTTTGAATTGGCAGAATGTCACCAAGTCTGTACTTTCACCATAGCACCAAGACTAACAGCCTTATTCATTAAATGCATTTTGGGCTCTTTAACCATGACCTGCAAAAAGGAAAAAAAAAAAAAAAAAAGGCTGTTTTCTTTCATTTTCTCTGATTTACAAAGGCCTTGAAGATTTTTTTCAGAAGTACAAAAGGCGGGAACCCTCTCTGAGTTTATGATAGAAATTCAGGTCTTGTCCAGCCTGGAAAGCTCTCTGGTGACTGGAGAACTAGTGACGTGACACCACCACAAGAGCCTGGAGCGAAAGTAAGAAGGGGAAGGGATTTTAAGGCAGATTTGGACAAATTTATCAGTGCAATTGTATGATCGGGGTTACTTTTGATGGTGGGGGCAGGGCTCAACAGCCCCAAGGCTCATATTTGGTTTATGTTTTACATTCCTAAAAAGCTCACGCTTCAGGGTTTCAGCCAGCCACTGGCAGGGGACAGGAAGGATTCTCCTCCCTGCATGTATTCTGGCAGGGTTTTTTTTTTTTAATCTTCTTCCTTTAACACATCAGAGATGGCCATGGCTGGAGATGGGACATTTGGGGGGTGGCCAGGGCTCTAAGGTGGCACTAAGCATTCTCTCTCAGCTACTTGGCTGGCTGATTCTTGTTCACATGCTCAAGGTCCATCTGATCACCGAATGTGGGGTCAGGAAAGAATAGCAGTGACCTTGGGGGGTTTTCACCTTCCTCTGCAGCGTGTAAGTGCGGGTCACTTGCCAGTATTTTCTGGGTCTCTCTCACTTAAGCATTTCCCTGCCATCTTGGGGGCTGCAGGCATCGGTGCACCGGGGTCCCTCCTATTCTCTGCCCATGGATCATAACGTTCTAGTCTCCTGTGGGCTGCAATACTTTGGTTTCATTTCAGTTGTTGTGTTTAGTGTGCATGAGCTGCGTAGGGCTGGCGGCCTGTGAGATACAGAAGGTCAGACTAGATGATCTGGTGGTCCCTTCTGCCCTTAAACTCTGATTCTATGAGATAGAAACAAAACCAGAGTTTGACTCTACTACCACCTATTTAATGGCACAATGACGAACATTTTAGATAAAGAAAGCCTTTGTTAAAGATTCAACACCACAGCTCTTCAATTTAGGTGTTAGAACTCTCAATTAATATCCTTTGGACCCCCCAGAGATCCTCCAGCAAAAACCTGTGAAGACCCAAACTTGATGCTTACCTTTAGAAAAATCCAGAAAGACAAGCAGAACAAACTCTTTTGAACATGCACTTTTCAGCCTCCTTTATACATCATAAAGGAGCAAAAAGAGTTCAATTTAAAAATTCTTTAATGAATACTTAGCTTGAATTTTTTAAAAATTTGATTTAAAAGAATCCAGTTTTTTTAATAGAGCACCTGCTTCAAAACAAAACAAAAAACAAGCAAGGTTTTTTTGCTCCCCCATTCACATTTAGAAGACTCTTAAGAAGGCCTGAGAGCAACATCAAACTTACCTGGGCCAACTCTCCAGACCTCTATCCCCATCTCTGAGTACATGCCTGCCTGCTATCTGCCTGCTGTTGCTGTTAGTAGTGAACATCCTTTTGGAGAGCCTGGGGTAGCGTGCGCACATGAGTTGGTCCCCAGGCCAGTGCATGAGATGGGAAGTGCAACTGACTAGCAACAAAACCAAGGCAAGGATGATATATAGAGTGCTGGCAAAAACTAAAACACTGGGAAAAATAGAGGACAAATATTTCTCTCTCGTGTTTCAATTTACAGAAATCTTACATGCTGCTATTAGATTAATAAGTACAAATTTTTCAGATGACGCAATGTTCAAATTGGCAATGTTCCTTTAATAAGCACAAAAAGTCAGGAGCTCAAAGGGAAGAATGCCACCTAATCAATCACTCGCATCACTTCCCGCTGCACCTGGATTTTCCCTGGAAGTCTCCCATCCAAGTATTGATCCAATCCAGTCTTGCTGAGTTTATGAGCTGAAAAGACCACAGCAAAGGTTGACAGGATGCAGGACAAACTATCCTACTTAAAAGGGGGGGGGGGGGGGGGAACCCCACTTACTGGCCTACTTCTGAATAGGAGATAATTCAGAGTTCAGGGTATGAGGGTCCCCAATTTAGGCCTTAACTCAGCAAGGTACTTAAGCACATACCTAATTTTGAGCTTGTGATCAGTTGCCACTAAAATCATGGGACTTAAAGCAAGTGCTTAAAATCAGGCACGTGCTTAAATATACTGTTAAATTGGGGTCTTAATTTAAGAGGCAATTGTTGGCAAAATAATAATTGCTGTCACATGTAGAACCCCACCATAGATTATTAAACATGCATCTTGCATTGTATGGTCGTTGTTGTTCACACAACGAGACTGAATTATTCTCTGGTTCACACTAAGTAACAAGCGAGCATACCTGGTAGCTGGGAGTTACAGAGTACTGAATTCCAGTGGCAGACTGCATGGTCTCCGAAACCGCCTCATATACAGGAGGTGCTGGAGCAAGCACACGCTGCTGGTGTTGGAAAGCTTCTGTGCTGCTGGTGATACGTCTCTGCTGTGACGTGTACACCGGTGACTCCTGCTCATCCAATCGCCGCTTCATTCTGAACTCATGCTCAGGGAAGCACTACAAAACCTGCTAAAACAGTTCAATTAACAAACAGAAGTGATTAATCATTCTCCCTTAATGAATATGATGTTGAGCTCATCGACAGGAGGCATAGCATAGGTAAGGCAGGTTTCTGGGCACCCATTTAACTTAATTATTTCTTGGATAATTTTTTTGAGGGGGATGTGCGTTTGGAATCAGGATTAATTTTTTCAGGTGAAATAGTAAAATTGCATTTTTTTAGATACTAGCCTGTTTTAGAACTCAAATATTCAGGTTGAAAGTAGAAGTTGATAATTTCTTCAACAAACTGAACTGAAGTACATTTCTAATTTGAACATCGTTAACATATGTAGATTCTGAACAAAGCCACGTTTCCATACAACACAGACTGGAGATGGTTGAGGAGTTTCTGGCAACAGAAGTCCAAGTAGCTCTTTCACTGTGGCGGTGAATCTTAAAAGGCCTTCAGCTATCCACTGAAGTGCTTACTAGGAGTTTTACACTTTCAGTGTATGTCAGCTGTGAACCTGCAGCGGCAACAGCCCAGGCAGGATGCTAGCCAGCCCTGTGGGAAGGGGTTTCAAGAAGCTTGGAGAGCGGGTAGGGAATTTAACTCTAATCTAAATAATGTAGGGGCCAAAATCAGGTTCTCTCAGATTTTACACACTGAAATAAAGTTAGTAGTAAATCCAGAACAAGAAAAAAAAAAAAACCCTGAAGTCTTGCTAGTAAATTTAGTTTTGATTCCACATCCCTCTCCAATAAGTTTTACCCAGCCCCCAGTGTCATTGCAGATCACCAGTGTCACTAAGTGTCAAAAATTGGCCCCAATGTTTCCTCAGGACATCAGAAGACAATGATGAACAACCCACCTGCAGCTCCCTCAAGATCTTCCTGCAACACACATCCAAAAGACATATGCTCCTGCTCTAATCCAAATAGTGTTTCCCTAATTCACTCTAAATTTGTGTCACTATTCTGCCCTCCCACCCTTTCAAATTCTGTAAATTCTTCACTTTAATTGCATGACCTCTCCTTTCCAGCCAGGATATTCAACAACTGCTGCCTTCTAGGTCGTGATAGTTAATGTCACTCCTGAGAAGTTATTTATTCTTCATACAACCACTGAGAGTGTTCAAGCACATTCAGTCTCTTTCTCCAATCCAGCACCACATCCTAAAGAGCGAAACTCTCTTTTCTCGGTCTGGAATACACCTGGGTCTTTCCAAAGCAAATATATAGCCTTGCCAGTTTCAGTGTAATTAATGAACAATTCACTGCTAGCAAGGAACCTAACAGAAGCGGTCCCCCAGCAGATGTAACTGGGCTCACCCGCCCCCCTCCCCCCCCCAAAAAAACACCCATAAACCAACAACCTTCACGCCTCACTTCAATGAGCTTCCAAAAAATTTCTAAGTTGTGAAGTTATACTGACTCTTCAGTTTGAGTGCTTAATTAGCCAACCAGATGACAAACAGTGATCATCAATATATGTATGTATAACAAGCATATGCACAGCAAATGGTGTATCAAGAGTCCACGTGTAGGTTCTTAGTATTTAAGAATGCCTTTGAAGGTACAGACTAATTGTGTAACTTCTTACTGCTTTCCCTGGAGCCTCTTTTCTCCTTCACTAGTTCTTTCTCTCCCCTTCTTGCAGGATCTCACTTTTTTATTTGTTGAAGTTGTACTGTGAAGCTTGCACCCCTCTCTCAGAAGAGAATCCCCCATCAGGAACCTACCATATCTATTGTAAGGGGCCTTCTGATACTGATCAATAAGCTCTGGAACGAGGAGGAGGAAATTACTAAAACCTAATTCACAGGGTACTGAGCCTAGCAGACCACAGTGACATCTGGAGAACAAAAAGGCAAAAATCCAGGAGAAACGGAGTTGATTTTCCTGGTTTTATCTGCTGTTTTTGGACTGATAGGGTTTAGAAACATTTTTAGCTTTGTAAAAAAATATTTTACAGATAGCATAGCTGGAATCTAAACAAGTAAAACAGCAGAATTTGGCCATGCACCTTTGATAGAAGCCCCATCTAGGATTTCACATCAACATGGTGATAATAAGGGCATGTCTACCCTACAATATTAAGTCGACATGTTAAGTCAACATATAGCCGCTGCAGTTATTAAAGCGATGGTTCACGTCCACACCTTGCTCCTTCTGTCGGTGGTGTGCGCCCTCACCAGGAGCTTCAGCTGTCACTGCCCACATGGTTAAGTCAGCAGGAGTCCCACTCCTGGGGAGTAGGCAGAGACTCCAGCTGGGAGCCCCTTGCTGGGCTGACAGCCAACAGGCAATGTAAGTAACACAGTGCCTACATGGACAATGGGGCGCCCTAACTACATTGACCTTAGTGCTATGCCTCTAGCGGAGATGGAGTTATTAAGGCCTGGTCTACACTAGGCTTTTATGTCGAATTTAGCGCCGTTACATCGAATTAACCCTGCACCCGTCCACACCACGAAGCTATTTAGTTCGACATAGAGCTCTCTTAAATTCGACTTCTGTACTCCTCCAAAACGAGAGGAGTAGCGCTAAATTCGAAATGGCCATATCGAATTAGGCTAGGTGTGGATGGAAATCGACAGTAATAGCTCCGGGAGCTATCCCACAGTGCACCACTCTGTTGACGCTCTGGACAGCAGTCCGAGCTCGGATGCTCTGATCAGCCACACAGGAAAAGCCCCGGGAAAATTTGAATTCCTTTTCCTGTCTGAGCACTTTGAATCTCATTCCCTGTTTGGACAGCGTGGCGAGCTCAGCAGCACTGGCAACGATGCAGAGCTCTCCAGCAGAGATGGCCATGCAATCTAATAGAAGGAGGGCCCCAGCATGGACTGATCGGGAAGTCTTGGATCTCATCGCTGTGTGGGGCGATGAGTCCGTGCTTTCAGAGCTGCGCTCCAAAAGACGGAATGCAAAGATCTACGAGAAGATCTCTAAAGCCATGGCAGAGAGAGGATACAGCCGGGATGCAACGCAGTGCCGCGTGAAAATCAAGGAGCTGAGACAAGGCTACCAAAAAACCAAAGAGGCAAACGGACGCTCCGGATCCCATCCCCACACATCCCGTTTCTACGAGGCACTGCATTCCATCCTAGGTGCGGCCGCCACCACTACCCCACCACTGACCGTGGACTCTGAGGATGGGATATTGTCCGCGGCAGGTTCCTCGTCGGACATGTTAGCGGACGGGGAAGATGAAGAAGGAGATGAGGAGGACGAGGCAGTCGACAGCGCTGGCACCGCTGATTTCCCCGACAGCCAGGAGCTCTTCATCACCCTTACCGAGATCCCCTACCAACCGTCCCCATCCCTTACCCCGGAGACAGAATCAGGGGAAGGATCAAGCAGTGAGTGCTTTAAATATCTAAACATTTATTTTTACAAGAACTGGAATATTTATAATATTAACAATGGCTGTTTATTAAAGTGCTTAAACATGTAAACAATTATCTGCAAAAAAACTGGAATATTTACAATCGTAACAAAGGGTTTTTCATGATTTGTCTGCCTTAGGCTCTTCACAATTTAGTCCCAAGTATTTAAAATTTTTTTTACAATGTCCGGTAAGTCATGATTATGCTGCCCAAGACGCTCCACTCTTTAGTCCCAGTGCACCTACGCGAAAATCCGGTCAATATGGCCGGGGATGGAGGCGAAATCCTCATAGGAGAACTCCTCGTAGGTCTCATGAAGGTACATTTCCAGCCTGTTCATCAGGTTCCTGGGTAGGGCGATCTTAGTGGGCCCTCCGTGGTAGGACACGTTACCGCGCCACAACACCATCAGATAGTCTGGTATCATCGCCCTGCAGAGCATAGCGGCAAACGGCCCTGGTTTCTGAAGGCTTTCTCGAAACATCCTTTCCCTCTGGGACTCCGAGATCCTCAGCAGGGTGATGTCGCTCATTACGCCCTGCTTTGAATTAGGGAGGGGAATGTTAGTATTGGGACTGCTTTACAGCCACGCGGTGGAGGGAGAGGGGCAGCATACAGGGATCTTTCCCTGGAACAGCCGCGAGGGGGTGGGACAGGGGCATAGTTCATGCTGTCCTGATTGCTGGCAGCAGAGACTGGCATTGCTTTCAATGTGAAAGGAGGCCAGTGCTACTAGTACAGTTTTAAGCAGCCAGAAGTCTACGGCTTACCATGATTGCACGCTACAGAAGTTCAGGTGTCCTGCCACGCTTCTCAGATAACTGCAAGACCACTGCAGGACCCCAGGCACTGAAGGCGATGGCCGAAAATTCGACCTTGTCCTGAGTGCGCATGTGAGAGGTGCAGTGCATGGTCTTGTTCACAGAGAAAGACTAGGTTCTTTGTACACAACTTCATTTATCTGTCTCAGGAATTCACTCCATTTTTCCCATTCACACAGACACATCTGCGACTGTCTCCCAACCCAGCCTGTCAGCACACTCCCAGAGGCTAGCGCAGATTAGGAGGAGGAAGAAGAAGACGCGGGAGGACATGTTCTCAGAACTAATGAGCTGCTCCCGAGCCCAGGCAGCCCAGCAGACACAGTGGAGGGAGAACTTGTCACAAATGCACCGAGCAGTCATGGAACGGGAGGAGAGGTGGCGTCAGGAGGACCAGCAGGCTACTGAAAAGCTGCTTGGACTTCTGAGGGAGCAAACGGACACGCTCCGGCGCCTTGTGGATGTTCTGCAAGACCGGAGGCAGGAGGACAGAGCCCCGCTGCGGTCTCTCTCTAACCGCCCTCCCCCGCCACCAAGTCCCACACCCCCCTCACCCAAAGTACAAAGAAGGAGGGGCGGCAAGGGCCGTTAAAACTTTCAGTCAACCCCTGCAGACTGCTCTAGCACTAGAAGGCTCTCATTCCCCAAAATTTTAAAAGTCCTTTCCTACACACCTCACAGAAGCCCCCGTGCAAGTTTCAACCCCCACGTTTCATGTCTGGTTCATAATAAAATATTCGTTTCTGTTAATTACTGTTTCCATGATTTTATTTTGGAGGAGAGTCTGTCTGAACGAGGGGAAGGGGCATGGTAATTGGACAGGACAGTCACCTTTACCAGGGTACAGAGGCGGGGTCAGGTCCAGGATCAGGACACATACCCAGTGCAGTGACTAGTGACCCTGTTCAATCTGGGAGGTGGTTTTCGTGTTCTGGGGGGGGGGGGGGGGTTGCTCTGTGACTTTGTGGCGGGGGAGGGCAGTTACAGATCTAATGCATCACAGAGCCCCGCAGCAGGGGAGCTGTAACCCTCCTCCCCCTGCCAGACAGTCACATAGCCGACACATACACGCTGTCCCGCCCAGGAGGGCTGGCAGGCTCTGTTGAAACAACCAGTCCACCACTGCGGAACCCGTCATTCCTGGAGTTTAGAAGCATCATTTGCATCACAACAGTAAACCCGCACCCCGCCACAGTCTGCGTCCCAGGTTTAAAACATTCCCGCGAAAACAGTAATAAAGACAACGGTGTTCATTAACAAAACAGAACAGATTTTATTTTTTGGGAAGGGGGTGAAGGGGGTATGTAACTGGAGAGGATAGTCAACGGTAACTGGGTAAAGAAACGGTGGCAAGTTCAGGTTCTGAGTCCACAAACTTAAAATTCACTGGTGACCCTGCTCAGTCTGGAAACTGTCTTTCAAAGCCTCCCGGATGCACAGTGCGTCCCGCTGGGCTCTTCTAATCTCCCGGCTGTCTGGCTGGGAGTAATCAGCAGCCAGGCGATTTGCCTCAACCTCCCACCCCACCATAAAGGTCTCCCCCTTGCTCTCACAGAGATTGTGGAGCACACAGCAAGCTGCAATAACAATGGGGATATTGGTTTCGCTGAGATCACAGCGAGTCAGTAAGCTTCTCCATCTCCCCTTGAGACGGCCAAAAGCACACTCCACCACCATTCTGCACTTGCTGAGCCGGTAGTTGAACAGTTCTTTTTCTGTGTCCAGGGCGCCAGTATAGGGCTTCATGAGCCAGGGCATTAGCGGGTATGCTGGGTCCCCGAGGATCACTGTAGGCATCTCCACATCCCCAAGAGTTATTTTGTGGTCCGGGAAGTAAATACCTTCCTGCAGCCTTCTAAACAGACCAGAGTTCCTGAACACGCGAGCGTCATGAACCTTGCCCGGCCATCCAACGTTGATGTTAGTAAAACGTCCCTTATGGTCCACCAGTGCTTGCAGCACCATTGAAAAGTAGCCCTTTCGGTTGATGTACTGGCTGGCCTGGTGGTCCGGTCCCAGGATAGGGATGTGAGTCCCATCTATAGCCCCACCGCAGTTTGGGAATCCCATCGCGGCGAAGCCATCTATGATGGCCTGCGCGTTTCCCAGGGTCACTACCTTTGACAGCAGTACCTTCACGATTGCCTTGGCTACTTGCATCACAACAACCCCCACGGTAGACTTGCCCACGCCAAACTGGTTCGCGACTGACCGGTAGCTGTCCGGCGTTGCAAGCTTCCAGAGGGCTATGGCCACTCGCTTCTGGACAGTCAGGGCTGCTCGCATCCGGGTGTCCTTGCGCTTCAGGGCAGGGGACAGCAACTCACAAAGTTCGAGGAAAGTCCCCTTCCGCATGCGAAAGTTTCGCAGCCACTGGGATTCATCCCAGACCTGAAGCACTATGCGGTCCCACCAGTCCGTGCTTGTTTCACGGGCCCAGAATCGCCGTTCCACAGTATCCACAAGACCCATTGCCACCGTGATGTCCTCGGCACTGGGTGTCGTGGTTTCAGACAGGCGTGTGCTACTCTCGGAGTTCAGGTCCTGACCCCGGTGCCGTAGCCTCCTCGCCTGATTTCTCTCTATCTGCCTCAGTGAAAGGTCGATGATGAGCTGCGATGCGTTGACAACGGCCACAACTGCAGCGATGGTCACAGCGGGATCCATGCTCGCAGTGCTGTGGCGTCCGCGCTGTCACTGACCAGAAAAGTGCGCTAACTGATTTCCCGCCGGCGCTTTCAGGGAGGGAGGGCGGGAGTGACGGTTGGATGACGACAGTTACCCAAAAGCACCCTCGACACATTTTTTTACCCAGAAGGCAATGGCGGCTCGACCCAGAATTCCAATGGGCAGCGGGGACTGCGGGAACTGTGGGATAGCTGCCCACAGTGCACCGCTTCCAATGTCGACGCTTGCCCCGTTAGTGTGGACTGACAAAGTCGAATTACTGTCCTTAGTGTGGACACACACGTTCGACTTTGTAATATCGATTCCACATATTCGATTTAACTAAAATCGAACTACTCTCGTAGTGTAGACATACCCTAAGTTAATGTACTGGACTACTTGTATTGGTAGGAGCTACATTTTACTGTAGATGCTTACAGAGTTAGGTCGACGTAAGCTGCCTGATGTCAACCTAACGCTGTAGTGCAGACCAGGCCTAAGTCAAGTCAAAGCAAAGCCTTGATAGCACTCACTTACAATGCATGCTCAGGAATATGGAGCAGCTTAGAGGTAAGTCCCTATGTGTCCACTTAACTTTTGTTCTGTCCCCTCCCCATTCTTACATTGTTAGTCTCTCTAGGCTTAGTTCACTCCTTACCCTTTTAACAGAGCAGTAGCATACCACAGTAATGCAACCATCACAAAAGCACTTCCAGCAGTTACAAAGTTAATGCTCTCTCTCCTCCCACTTCTCCCCAACAAACCGGGCATGAAACTTTTCAATCCAAATTCACAGTTTGCAGCCAAGTAGCAAGTGAGGCAGCTATAATAGGCCTAATGTAGAACGTGCACAGGGGTATAATTCCAGAATACAGAAACACTGAAGCGAAAGATACAGTTGCAAAGACCATCTAATATAATGTTCACGTCTAACAAAGCTCTGCTGTTTGTGTGTCTTTGCCCAAAGAAACACATTCCATTTTTCACTTTTGCTGGGCTAGTCAAGGGTTAAAGTAGATGCTGAGCTGCATAAAAGGCTGTGTAAGGCCAAATAACTGCTAGAAGAGTCTTGCACACTTACTGTTATGAGGATTACAATTCCACCTGGGACTACAAGGTCAGCCTTTTCTTCCAAGGAGCAACAGAAGATCTCAGATTATAGATTTACTACAGTCTCGCAAAGGTGCATGGATGAGTTATCAGCTACAAGTCATCTGCTGGCAAGGTTGGCTTAGTCGTCTAACCATCAAGTCTGGAATTCCTAGACTGCCTGGTAGACCAGTTTAAAATTCTTACAGGGTCAACTCAACCCTTTAGCTTCCCAAGGCAGACAATGAAGTTCCACACAGTAAACTGTATGTGGATGTTTTGGATGTAAACTTAAAACCAGGCCCTGTTTGCTCTTAATTTTCACTAAAGATCCAAGACCATTTTTGCACAAATTAAACACGGAGGCTGCATGCTATAAGCTAGACAGCTGCCTTGCACACCAGAGTACACAATAATTGTGCGGCACTGTATGTAGGCAGTCCGTCCAACCTGGAAAGGGCTTTTCCTCCTCACTCTCTTAGCCCTGGTCTACATTACGAGTTTAGGTCGAATTTAGCAGCATTAGATCAATTTAACCCTGCACCCATCCACACGACAAAGCCATTTTTGTCGACTTAAAGGGCTCTTAAAATCGATTTCTGTACTCCTCCCCGACGAGGGGATTAGCACTGAAAGCGACCCTGCTGGGTCCAATTTGGGGTAGCGTGGACTCAATTCGATGGTATTGGCCTCCGGGAACTAACCCAGAGTGCTCCATTGTGACTGCTCTGGACAGCACTCTCAACTCAGATGTACTGGCCAGGTAGACAGGAAAAGCCCCGCGAACTTTTGAATTTCATTTCCTGTTTGGCCAGCGTGGCGAGCTGATCAGCACAGGTGACCATGCAGAGCTCATCAGCACAGGTGACCATGGAGTCCCAGAATCGCAAAAGAGCTCCAGCATGGACCAAACGGGAGGTACTGGATCTGATCGCTGTAGGGGGAGACGAATCCGTGCCATCAGAACTCCGTTCCAAAAGACGAAATGCTGGAATATTTGAAAAAAGTCTCCAAGGGCATGAAGGACAGAGGCTATAACAGGGACCCGCAGCAGTGCCGCGTGAAACTTAAGAAGCTCAGGCAAGCCGCGTGAAGCCTACCAAAGAACCAGAGAGGCAAATGGCCGCTCCGGGTCAGAGCCCCAGACATGTCGCTTCTATGATGAGCTGCATGCCATTCTAGGGAGTGCCCCTACAACTACCCCAGCCCTGTGCTTCCCTCTTCCCCCACCCCTCCCAGGCTACCTTGGCAGTTATCCCCCCATTTGTGTGACAAATTAATAAAGAATGAATGAATTTGAAACAACAATGACTTTATTGCCTCTGCAAGCAGAGCTCAAAGGGGGGAGGGGAGGGCGGTTGGCTTACAGGGAAGTAGAGTGAACCAAGGGGGCAGGTTTTCATCAAGGAGAAACAAACAGAACTTTCACACCATAGCCTGGCCAGTCATGAAACTGGTTTTCAAAGCTTCTCTGATGCACAGTGCACCCTGCTGTGCTCTTCTAACCGCCCTGGTGTCTGGCTGCGCGTAATCAGCGGCCAGGCGATTTGCCTCAACCTCCCACCCCGCCATAAACGTCTCTTCCTTACTCTCACAGATATTGTGGAGCACACAGCAAGCAGTAATAACAATGGGAATATTGGTTTCGCTGAGGTCTAACCGAGTCAGTAAACTGCGCCAGCGAGCTTTTAAACGTCCAAAGGCACATTCTACCACCATTATGCACTTGCTCAGCCTATAGTTGAACTGCTCCTTACTACAGTCCAGGCTTCATGAGCCATGGGAGCAAGGGGTAGGCTGGGGTAGGTGTGACCGTGCGATGCTGCCGACAGAGAGCAGCCTGAGGCAGAAGCCTCCAGCTGGCATGATATTCCAGGCAGGACTGAATCTCCATTAGACGAAACTTAAAGAAGAGAATGACCTGGAGTCATTCCCATTTTTGTCCAGGCGCCCCCGACCGACCTCACCGAGGCCAGCCAGGAGCACCCATGTTTGCCCAGGCGCCCCCGACCAACCTAACCGAGGTCGGCCAGGAGCACCCATGGGATGATGACGACGACTAGCAGTCGTATTGCACCGTCTGCCGTCTCCAAGGCAAGGCAAGGGGATGCTGCTGTGTAGCATTGCAGTACCGCGTCTGCCAGCAGCACCCAGAAGACATACGGTGACAGTGAGCTGAGTGGGCTCCATTGTTGCCGTGGTATGTCGTCTGCACAGGTAACCCAGGAAAAAAGGCGAGAAACTATTTTTTGCCATTGCTTTCCCGGAGGGAGGGAGGGAGGGAGGGAGGGAGGCCTGACGACATGTACCCAGAACCACCCACGACAATGTTTTTGCCCCATCAGCCATTGGGAGCTCAACCCAGAATTCCAATGAGTGGCGGAGACTGCGGGAACTGTGGGATAGCTACCACAGTGCAACACTCCGAAAGTCGACGCTAGCCTCGGTACTGTGGACGCACACCGCTGACTTAATGCACTTAGTGGGGACACAAAATCGATTGTATCAAATCGATTTCTAAAAAAATCGACCTATTAAATCGACCTAATTTCGTAGTGTAGACATACCCTTAGTGATAGGTAGCAGAGATGAAGCTTTGGCACCTCCACTCCCCTGCAAGCACTGTAGCTGCTTCCGCTCTCTAGTTGAATGCTTACTCATCATCTAATGCTAATATAACGAAGTATGAAAACTGTCAATAACCCAGTTAGAACTCAGACTAGGCTGGGCTTCCAGACTGGTGGTACTCCTGTGCAGAAAGTGAGTTTACAAGAGAATACCAAAAGCCTTATTTCTATAATGGGAGGTCCCATATTTTGGATTGGGATATACCATGCAGGCTCACTACCTGGGAGATTAGGATACCTCATGTCTGAGAGCAGCTCCTAGCACTATATCCAAAGGCCACATCCACAGATTCACCATTACAGAGTGAAGGTTAGTGTTTGAGCATGTGGACCAAACTCCAGATTGCTGCTTGTCAGAGCTCATCCACAAACTTCCTCTTGGCCCAAGAAGTGACTATGCCCCATGAAATAAACCTTCACTCAAAGGGGAGGGTTTGAGTGCAAATTAAAGTTTCCTTAATAGAAAAATGATTATTCACATGCATTAAAGACCTAGAGGCTTTGTCATCTTTTCTAGCCCCGTTGGAAGCCATAAAAGGAGAACTTCAATGCCCTCACCATGTTCAAAAGCAATTATTTATTATTTAAATTAAAAAATAATCTGTACAGGACTCTAGGCATCATAATACAATAAAATCCCAGCTGCATTACAATAATCATTTCAAACAGGAACTCTGCTAGTTAACTGGACAGCTGAGTGTGATGCAAAAATCTCCTTCAAAGCAAAAGGACAGGAATTAAACAATTACCCACCAAAGAAAGTGGAGGACAAGATTAAGTTTTCACTCTGGGACAACTGCCTCTTTATTGAGATGAGAGGGACGAGGAAATACAGCTATACAGCGGAAGGCCTGATCCATTTATGGAGAAAAGCTTAAGATTCCTCGATTTAGGTGCATAGTTTTGGAAACTTGCTGTTGCTCACTGTTGCAAACAAGACATTGACGGGGCACTCATCCCAAAGAGTGCAGACTAGATGGAAAAAACCCTGTCCTAAGCAACCAATCCCTCAGATGGAATTTCAGCAGCTCAGACTAAATGTTGAGGGACCATGCCACATGAACCTCTTTAGTGAGCAACAAATTGTGTTCTGCCCAATGTACAAAAATAACTACAGCCTGAGACAGCTTTCCACTCCTGGCACTACCCTGCTTGCTGGCAATCCAGGCAACACTGCTTACTCCTGTCTCTGGTCCTTGGAGACCAGCACACACTACTCTAAACTTCAGCCAGTTCACATGCAGAGATCTCTCCCATGTGGGATGAATGGGACTGCAGAGTGGTTCCCCAACCCTTGAGGCTGGCATCAGTCATTACCCCAAATCATAGGTCCTGAAGTGACCTCCAACTTCGAGTTTAGTTACATCTCTCCCATAACTGCAAGGACTGCCTGAGCTCCAAGGGATGCTGAATCCTCACAAGTAATTCCCACCCCATTCCTTTGGTCACCACTGAGAGAGCAGCTTGTGAACCAAAATGCTTCCTGACCTACAGAGCTAGATCAATTAAGGAAGACATCTTCTTGGCTCAGATGCTGGAGGATGCTCTGATCTGCTCCGCTAAGTTGTCTTGCAGTTTGTACTCTTTTCTGTGATGGAAGACCCATTCCTACCACCATATTAACTCAGCTGCTGACACAGGATCAGGTTTTGCTTTTTTGTATCTGATCATAAATCCCAGCCACATCAAGAGACTTGCTGATTCCTGGACAGCTTCCCTTGTTCCTACCAGAGCGAAGACCTTCACCCGCCAGCCATCCAGATATGGAAGAATATGACGTTTCCTCTGTGACTCCACCACCGCTACACTCTTTGTGGAGATTGAGCCAATGGCCAGGGGAAAAACCTGTAACATTGCAGAAAGGTACAAAAGTCCACAGAGTAACATGCAGAAATCAGAGAGCACTCAATGATCCTCTATTCTGCTGAAGTCTGCTTCAGAGGGAGAGGGACAGGCTCAAGGGGCTCTGGTCAGGTACAATCTCTGGAATGCTGGCCTATACCAAGGCCTGGGTGGAGATCTTCATTATGACAACCAGTCTCTAGTGTGAGAAGACAAATATGGTCTCTTGGGCTCTGGAATTACTTTATTTTCATCACTGAGTTCCTGAAGGCTTGATCTAGTGCTTCCCCAAATAACTTTTCCTCATTAAAAGGGAGATGCAATGAGCTCCTGCTTTGTTGAAAATCCCTCCCTCCAAGAGCATTACTAGAAGGCTCTCCCATCCATAAAGTGATTGGTAAGGAAGGAAAGAAGATTGTGTGACCAAGACCAGGGAGGCATCACTGAGGAATTTGTACATTTCCAAATTTCAGTCACACGGGTACTTCAATGCCACTGACCCTTCCAAGGGGCAGGTACACTTCTTAGTTGAAGACATGACTGCAGAGTCAATAACGGGGCAAAAATCCCAGCACTTGTGCCATCTTTTAGACAGCCTGTAAAATGTATGCATTTGTCTTGGGGAAAGCACACATATTGTTTTGAGGATACGTGTAATGATTGTGACCCATTTAAGTACCTAGATAGAGTATCAAGGACTCGAAGATGAAGGACAATGCACTGATTCAGGATGCTAAAACATAAATACTATATTATTTTTATTTATATTTCCAATGTACTAAAAAGGCTTTTTTCTAACACTAAGACTCTACTGTAGACTAAAAGGACAAAGAAATAGATTAACCCAGATTGTGTCTGGATTCTACATCCAGAACATAACATTTACTCAAGCACCTGCTTACAGGTAAGAGTTCTAGAAATTCTAAATCCCTAAAGTGAGTCAGCTGTGCAACATACCAGTAACTCTAATTTTAAATGTGTTGAGTACTCAATAGGACTCTGAGCCAGAAGATGGTAGGAACTCTTATTATTTCATTTAAAAAAATTAAGTTACAGTGACTAGGACAGCAGAACAGGTAACTTACTGGACTTGAAAGGTCACTTGATCCAGTACACATGGCAACCATTAATCAAACAGACTCTTTCTTTCCACAACTCAAAGCCAAAGAGCCAAGAATCTTAATATCTTGAATTTGAGTATGTTGTAGTCTATCTTGCTATGTTTAGGCTCTTTTACAAGATGATATGAAATCATCCTCCCTTCCACATACTTTTTAAAATTCCCCATCCAGGAAAAGACCACAAGAAGAGCATACCTCTGTTGTTCCTGCCCGCAGTGCTTCCCCAGCTGATCTGTTTTGCTTACTACTATTGATGGGACATGCAGAGCAGGAGAAGTATGCACAAAGACAGCATCTTCTGCTGCTGAAGTGAGGGTAGGAACAAAGAAAGTGTCTTTCCTTTCCTTTCTCTTTAACAGCACTGTGCCACACCTGGCTTCTCTTGTTTGTCACACTTTCAACCCTTCCTCTTCACATAGCTCAATAGGACTAGCAAAATGAAACTGACCAGAAGCACATTAGTTCCATTCAGGTACCAAGGGCATCTCCTGAAGGAACATTATGGGCAAGAGCAGCAACGCTGACACACTGAAAGGGAGTGAACAAATCAGGGGGATTGGAACTGAGCTTGCAGAACAGGTGCCTCAGAACTCAACCACTGAAAATTAGGAGTAAAAATAGGAAAAGTGGTTTCTAACTTCTCCTCCCCAGGAGGAGAGCCCGATCATCATCCTGCTTCTTCACCCACTGCTGAAGACTTCAATGCCAACATTTTACCAGCTGAGATCTCAAAAACCTGCAGATCTAGAAACTAATATTGGTCATTCCAAGCTTTCAGATGATCTAAGCACTGGTTTCCAGCTCTACAGATCTGAGATAAGTTGTTAAACACAAAATGGAAAAAGAGCAATATGGTAATGAGAATAATGTAATTTTTAAAGGTCTTCTATCTGAACACTTGTCAGGACTAGGAGTCTTTTGGCAGATGAGTTCCTTTTTCAAGAACTAATCATGGAACAGCGATCACAGAGAAAGAAGATCTCAATCCCCAAAGATGTAAGAGATTTCTGAGAAAGGCTATGCAAACTGTGTAGTCACATACTGTACATGTATCCCTAGACTGTCTCCTTTCTTACAAATGGGAGAGCTCAATATATTCCCATCTTTTCACAAGCTGTCTGAAGTTTTAACATATGTTCCTAAAAGGTTTTATACAGATTTAACACTATAATATGTGCAACGCTGATACTTCTATTATTACTTTGTTTTTTAAATGTTAGACACTATACAGAGCTGCATTAACTGAGGGCAGGTCTACACTACAAACTTGCATCAGCGCAGCTCCGCCGCTATAGAGGGTCTTCACCAGAAGTGCTAAGCTGACCTGAGAGAGCTCTCCCATTGGCTTAATAACTCTACCTCCACAAGAGGTGGTAGCTATGTTAGCAGGAGAAGCTCTCCCACCAACATAGCGCTGTCTACTTGGGGGGTTAACTACATCACTATGGGGTGTGAAAAATCCACATCCCTGAGTGATGCAGTTATACTGAAGTAAGTGTGTAGTATAGACTTGGCCTGAATGAGGTTGGTAAACCTGATTTAATGAAGGGAGGGGAGGGAGAGAAAAGGGTCTCCAAATGAGGAGAGGACCCAATATGGAGAGAAAACAAGTGGACCTTAGAAATCTACACACACATACACATCCGAAGGACAAAAGAAAGGTGGTTTGGTGATTTAAAACATTAGCAGAAATAAAAGGATTGCGGAACAAGAAATCAAATGGGATTGGGGATAGGGGGGTGGAGGAGAAAAGAGACAGAAAAGTTGGGGAGAGAGGAACTGAGGGGGTCAGACAGGGATAGATTTTACCTGAGAAAGTAAAATAGCCTGAAACATTTAAAGTTTCTTCTCATTTGGACTATGGAAAGAGTGGTGCGTAGAGGGAGGGAAACAAGAAATCTTAGCTAGTGCTTGGGACTCAGAAGATCTGCACTCAATTTCCTGCTCTGCCAGAGACTTCCTATGTGACCTTGGGCTAGTTATTTGCTCTGTGCCTCAGTTTTCCATTTGAAAAATGGGAAAAGCAGCACTGACCTACCTCACAGTGGTGTTGCTAGAACAGGAGTGGGCAAACTACAGCTCGTGGGCTGGATCCGGCCCCTCAGGGCTTTGGATCCGGCTCGCGGGATTGCCACCCCCGTAGTGCCGCGGGCCCCGCGCCTGGGTGGGGGGGAGGGAGAGAGGGCAGAGGGCTCCGTGCACTGCAGGGGCCGCAGGGATGTGGTGCCGGCTGCTTCCGGGAGCGGCGCGGTGCGGCACAGGGTCAGGGCAGGCAGGGAGCCTGCCCTGACGCGCGCAGCTGCCACCCCGGAGCCGCTCCAGGTAAGCAGCGCCGGGCCGGAGCCCGAACCCCTCCTGCACCCCGCACTCCAACTCCCTGCCCTGAGCCCCCTGCTGTGCCTCACATCCTTCCTGCCCCCAAACCCCTGCCGCACCCCTCCTGCACCCCAAAGCCCTGCACCACCTCATACACCCTGCACCCCTCCTCTGCCCCAACCCCTTGCCCTGAGCCCCTTCCTGCACACCTCACCCCCTCCCACACCCCACACTCCCTCCCGCACCCCAACCCCCTGCCCCGGCCTTTCGTGCAATTTCCCCACCCAGATGTGGCCCTTGGGCCAAAAAGTTTGCCCACCCCCGTGCTAGAACAAATATTTATTGAAGATTGTGAGGCACTCAGATACTGTGGAACTGGGGACCATATACGTATCTAATATGATACTGAAGAGACATTAAATGAACTCCCTGAAATGCTGAGAATTGACAGCAAGGTGAAGTGCTGGCAGCCCATTGATTATGCAGATATGGATCTTAGCTAGGCCTGAGACTAGATGCAGCTAGGGCAATCTTAAGCCCCACTCACCTCAACCCAGACATGAAAAGGGAGGATGAGAAAAGGGGCGGTGAGGCATTAATTTACTCATTGTCACAGCAGCAGCTGTTAATTACACAGCAATAATTTGTGAAAACACGAAGTGAATCAAAACTTCACATAAGAAGTAAATTTCCCCACCTCCACAGTGTCCAATTTCTACAAGAACATTTCTTCCATCATTAGTGCTCAGAATACCTAAGAATGCAGCAACAGGGAGGAAAAAGATACAAATGTGCAACTACGAGCACAACTCCATCCAGACAGAGGAATACATATTATAGGCCTCCATTTTCTGCTCTGGCTTTAACAACCATAAAAACTTTCCAATGCTGGAGAAGACCAAAACTACAATCTGGACAGAAAACGATTTATAAATCCTGGAAGTTAAACTGGTTTGTGTGCCAATTTCAACATGATATTTCTCATTCCAAGACCTACATGTTCAACAAGGCCTGTACTGATTGCTCCCTGACTGGCCTGACCATGAATGACACATCACAACAGCAGGCAAAGTAAATCTGAAGAGATCTAACCATTGCATATTGTAATCCAGTGTGAAAAACATCTCCTCTTTACATGCCTTCAAGAACTCCAGTCAGTCTAGTATTTCTTAATTTGAGTTGTCCATAGTTCAGTGTCTGTGGTATTTTGTTATAATGGCACTGTATCCATATGCTGTTCAAGGCAGAGACACTGGCAAATGTATAGCTTTACTACCATTTAATAACAATTTCAATTTCCTTAATATTACTCTTATTTCTTCAACACTTGTCTCCAGTGGTAGCAGTAGACAACAGTCTCCACACTATTTCACTGAAAGCCAATATTTTAACTAAACCCAATGTTGTTTGGGAAGTCAGACCTGTACCTCTGTGCCAAGTAGTATGAGATTGAAGACAGCCAGGACAGTCCTTGCAGCTAGCAAAATTAAGTGTGTCTAATTGTTAGTGAATCTAGATGCCATCTAGGTGTGTATAATCACTTCCATCACTGAGTGCATGACAATTATTAACAAATTTAGCTTCACAACAGCCCCATTAAGTAGGAAAGTACACCTCTACCTCGATATAACGCTGTCCTCGGGAGCCAAAAAATCTTTCCGCGTTATAGGTGAAACCATGTTATATTGAACTTGCTTTGATCCACCGGAGTGCGCAGCCCCGCCCCACCCGGAGCGCTGCTTTACTGCGTTATATCCGAATTCGTGTTATATTGGGTCGCGTTATATCGAGGTAGCGGTGTATTTATCCCCATTTGTATTGAAAATTGAGAACGATTAAGTGACTTGCCCAAGGTCACACAGGAGGTCTGTGGCAGGGCCAGGAATTGAACTGCAATCTCCTGAGATCCAATCCAGTGCCTTAACCACGAGATCAACAACACTGCTCACAAAAGGGCCAATTAAAGTCACCCATGGTAGAAGGGGAAAAAAACAAAAACAAAAAAACAAACCCAACTTACCAGTGCCACTTTATCCTAAAGCCTGCTCTGTGAAAGCTAAGATGGAATCTGAAGTGCCATCATCCTTGCTGAGGACATCTGGAATTCACAGATTTGCATTGAGATAGCACACAACTAATGGGGGAGAGATAGCTCAGTGGTTTGAGCATTGGCCTGCTAAACCCAGGGTTGTGAGTTCAATCCTTGAGGGGGCCACTTAGGGATCTGGGGCAAAATCAGTACTTGGTCCTGCTAGTGAAGGCAGGGGGCTGGACTTGATAACCTTTCAAGGTCCCTTCCAGTTCTAGGAGACAGGATATCTCCATTAATTTATTTTATTATTTTACCTATATACCAGTTCAAGCAGAGGCGATTTTTTGGGCATCTTGTTACACTAAAATCTTATTACTAGACACTGATTTAAGGTAGTACTCATTTCCTAAAACATTTTCATTAATAGAGTATTATTTAATAGTTTTCTATTTTACTGCATCAGTTTTCTTTTACACTTTACCTTTTAGTATATTGAAAGTTTCTTTAAACCCTTGCACACAGAGTCCACTGAATCCCAATCACACTCTTGAGGATACAATCATTTTCTAAACACACACCTTTTCCCCCCTCCATACTGCAGCCCTTATTATTGCAGAAAAACAGCTCTGCTATAGTTAAGGCTGAAAACTCATTTTTGCTGACTTCAAATGCTCTAAAATCCACATGCTTACTCATATTGTTTTGAAATTTAGTATGCCTCAAGGGGATGCAGGGTAGTGTTAGTGATCCAAATTTGGGGTCATCCAAGCAAGAAGTTCTCAAGATATAGAACCCTGGGGGTGGAGAGGAAGAAGCATTTCTTAAGGTTGACAGATTCTACCAACTTTTTTTGAGCAGACCTAGGGAATCAAACCGTGGCTCTGATTGTGGCCCAAATGGTCTCCATCACTCAATATTGGTGATATTCAGGTGGGTGGGTAGTGAGCCTGTCAGCTCCACAGTCTCTCCTGGTATTTGTATGCCAGAATCTGGGGGCATCTGCCCCTCTAGGGGGACCTGGGCTCCTCTCCCTGCCCCTCATACAAGCCAGCATCTGGGGAGGCCTCTTCACTCTGAAAGACTCAGATTCTCTCTGTCCCCCTGGGCCCCTCCTCCATGTGAGCAGGCATCTGGGGAAACCCTGCCCTCTGGGTGGGGAGCTGAGGACATGCAGGCTGGGGGCATGAACCCAGAACACACTGCAAGACTGGGGTGAGGAGCTGAGGGGCATACTTGATGCATATCACTGGCTCAAACAGTTGGCACAGAGAAGAAGAGTCCTCAAATCAAACCTGGGCCGGGGCCGCAGGCACAGCAGTACAGACCACCACCACAAGGCCACCTTAGACAGCTATTCTTTAACTAGATATTAATTCAAAGGTGCTTCACTGTACAAAGTGTTCTTTTAAATAAGTTTGTTCACTTATAGCAGACACTAAACAAGCCATAGCTGAAAATTGTATTTAAATACAGGTAAGCCTATATTTATATTAAATAATTTTTGACCCCTTCCGGTTGGTACTGTGCCTAACACAGCTCTATGAAATAAATCCCACTCATCTAATATACTTAGACTAAACTCTAGTTCTGGATTGCAGTTTTTCAGAAAAAGCTGGTAATCAAAAAGCTCACACATTCCTCATGACACTTTTGGTCACTCAAGCAGCTTCAATTTAAACAAATATTTGTCAGTTTTACACACAGTTTCAGTGGTCCAAATAAAATATATCTTGCTCTGATACAGCAGACGTATCTTAAGCAGATACCAGTTTATATTGGTGCATGTACTGATGTCACATCTATATAGGCAATACTATTAAAAAACCACTCTGTAGTCTGTGTTTCATTGGCCCAGATTCAAGGAAGGAATCTGGCATTTGACAAGACAAATACAAAATATATTAATGCTTCTACAGTTTATGAGAATACCATTCCCAGTTACCTACAACCCCAGGTAAAACCCTAATGCAGTTTCTATTGATGTAAGTAAGCAAAGGGGTAAAAAAACCAAAGATATTGAAACTAAAACACTCAGTGAAGGCCACTGATAAGTTTAAAGACTGAAGAGTGTACATGTAGAGAAGGATGCCAGTTCTTGATTAAAATATTTAAAAAATTAATGCTAGTAGCAGAATACTATAAGAGTAATTCTCAGACTCCTACATGCCTCTGTTATTCTGCACAGGATTCTTATGCGTAGCTTTGCAGTATTTCTATCTAGAAACTGCAACAGTCATTCAATAGGAGTTATTTCAAAAGCAATCTGGAAATTCTAATAAATCTACGTGTCCCTTCAGACTGGGTATAAAGAGTGAAAGCAGAATAGGCCAGTTACTCATAAGTGATGCTGTGTCCAAAACCAAAAAGGAGCAGCAGAATCAGGCACCAAATCAGGTATATTTATTGTTAGGAACTGTGGCAATGTAAAATATTGTTTTTAAATTTTAAAATAATACTTTCTACAGGAAATACTCAAAACAGTTACTGTACACTAGGGGTAATCAATAGGTGGACTGCTGGACTGCAGGACAAATCCAGACCACCAGGTACTTTTGAACAGATCCCAAAATCTTTTTATTTACTTTTTTTTATTATTATTTTCTTCTCTGGAGTCTGGACCTTGACTATACCTTGACAAAAAAATAATTGACTACCCCTACTTTATACTATTAATATGGTGATTAACAAGGTGGGCTGAAGGAAGAAATCTGAAGATTTTAGTTAAGTTCTATGAAAAAATCTGCAGAAACTCCATTGATGTCATCATTTTCAGCTGCTCATCCACACTAACACAACTCAGTTCAGTTTATTTCCACACCTCAAACATGTTTTGTTTAGCTCCCTGTTCCTTAGCATTTGTAAACAATATGCAGTGTACAATGAGGAATCAAGTGAGAGTAAAGTACTAAAAGGCAGCCTGTATTTTTTTTAAATCTGTAAAAACCTGAGGTTTCTGATTACCATAGAAATGTACATCATTAACAAGAGATTTAAATTCTCCAAACTGAAGTATTACACACTGGATATTTTACAACAACCCAGGAATACTCTGTAGTAACTATGCCCATCTTCTGCAGTTCAGCATGCTCACTCTGCCTGATTATCTCCTAGCTGGCTCTGCACATGAATGGAGCATTTGAGGACAGACTACACAGGCACAAGAGGCTGATGATTAAAGCAGAAGCTCCAGCCATACTATACTATGCGAGGTGACTGGTTGCCCCTCCCCCGTGATCGGGTATTTTGCAGTATAAAGGACCACTGGACAGTCTTTCGCCTCTCTCTCAAAAATGCAAAACAACCCTCTACACACCCCTGCCCCGACTTCACCCCGATGCCCTTAAATAACCCGAGTGAGCCTGCAGGAGCCCCAGTGGACAACACAGCTCTAACTCGGCTGGAGGTATGGATGTGCTTTGGGCACCCTCCAGACACTCATCACGGGCACGTGAAAGACAGGCTGTCCCAAGTCACTGGCCTTTGCTGACCGAGCTTATTTCCGTCAGCCAGTTACCTAGTGCTTAGCGTCCAGTTACCCATCCTGCTAAGAGTTAAGGAAGGAGACCTCCGAACACCGCTGCCTCGCTGCAGGAATCAAATCCAGTCGGCTACCCCGGAGTGTTTGGGATACAGCCGAGGCGAACCGCTAGACGAGCGCAACCGCTGCATGGGTCAATACTGCTCCGTGCAACTAGTTGAGACTGACTGACCATAAGGAGTGGGTCCCCAATAAGGGTGCTGTATGTAATGGACCCGCTGACCGCGAGTCTCCGGTAAGGGATCGGAGCGGGGTAGGAGCCGAAATGCAACGCCCCCATAAGCGAAGAGTACAGGGGAGGAGGCTGTGTACAATCCACCCAGGACCGGCACGAACGGAGAAGGGGAGTGGGAGGAGCTAACTGTGTGCAGTCTACGGGGAAGGCGGCGTCCCAGAGGCGGAGCCTGTGTGCAATGCCAGCATTGACGGACGGGCGCGGGGGAGGAGGCTGGGTGCCACCCTCCCAGCACCGGGGTGAGAGCAGAAGGGGAGAGGGAGGAGCCTGCGTGGAACGCATCCAGTACCGAAATGAAAGGGGTGTCCCAGGGACGGGGGCGGGGCCCGTGTGCAATGCACTCGGTACCGGAGGATGGACTCCGGTAAGGGAACGACGGGGGTGGGCTGAGTGCGATGCAGCCCGCGGGCTCTCGAAGTACGGCATATACTCCACGCACTCAGTTCTTAGGGGAAGGGAGTTTGACGCGGAAAGGGAGGCGGGCCCATATCCGCTGCACCGACTCCCTGGGCAAGGGGGCGGCTACATGTGCAATGCGAGCGATCCGAAGCGAAGGAAACGGCTCGGGAAGCTCATCTCCGCTAATCCAGAGCCCGGGAAGACAACCCGACCGGCACGGAGGGTGGAGTCGGCTACTTCTGCGCTACGCTCGCCGGGGGAGGGGGCTCCCTGTACGTTCTGCACCTGGGGAGGGGGGGGCTGCCTGTGTCCAGCGCACGCGAGGGCCCGCTGTAGGGAACCGCCCGCTCGCCGGGGCAGGGAACCCCCGGGGAGACGCAACATGGGAGGCTGCTCTCCCTCCCCTCCCCCGGTGGCGCCCGAAGCGCGCGGGCCACCGGCGCGAGTCCCCGCCCCATACGGAGAGCGAGAAGGGAAAGGAGTGACCCGCCCCCCGCGGCGCCCGGCGGGACTGTCACACCGCCCGACCCCTCGGCGCTCACCTCAAAGCCGCCCCTGTGCCCAGGGGGATCGCGCCCCGCCGGTGGCTGTCCGGGCCCCTTCTCCTCACGCGGGGGTGGCCCTCGGGCCCCTCCTCTCGCCACTGGCGGGGTCGGCGGCGGCTGCTCCCGCCCCGGCTCTGGCAGCTACTCGAGAGGGACGGTCCCTGGCGGTGTCGGGCTGTGGGAGGGCGCCCCGGCGGCTGCTCCGGGCGGGGTGGGGGGGGTCCTCGGGCCCCTCCTCCTCCTCCCAGCGGGGGCGGCGGCTGTTCAGCTCGGGCAGTGGAGGGGGTGAGGGGCGGCTGGGCCTGGGCGGATACGAGGGATGGTCGGCTCCGGTGAGGGGGGGGTAAAATGGAGTAACCGTCTCTCGGCGGCGGCCGAGCGCTGCCCGCTTCTCTGTTCCCCGGGAAATCCCGCCCCTCCCCGGCCCGGGGGGAGACCCCCGCGCTTCCATTGGGTACATTGCCTGCCACTCACCGCCTCTCCCAATCACAACGCAGTGCCCACCCCCATCTCCCGCCCCTATTGGACACAACCCCCAGGAAGGGGATGTGAAGGGGGGGACCGAGGAAAAATGTCCGTATAGGAAACAAGCCCCGCCCAGTCCCTCCTCCACTCCCCTCTCATTGAATGCCGCCTACAGGAACCGGTCAACGATTGGATTAGGTGGACGTCGGTCAAACCTAGACTCCCCCTATCTCAGGCTCCGCCCCCGGCCACTAGGAAGCTCCGCCCCCTCTCTAGGGAGCCCTTTTGTGGAATGTTTACATCTGCAAGTGGATCCAGATTCGTGCCCCTGCAAATCCACCCACAATCTCGGGGGCAGCAGCTACTCCCTTGGGTTCACTGCATGCCCTGTACCTGCACCCATGTTGCTTTAGAGGGTGGCCCCAGCACGTGTACTAACACTGTACAATGCACGGGTGCAACAAGCTGCTGCAGCACGGGCGCCAGTTCTGTCCAACTCTACACGCTGCAGCGGCGCTACGCCCAGTATCGTTAACGCACGATGCATGGGTACAACAAGATTCAGCCGCACGGCCAGTAGCCCAGTTTAATACACGCAGGCACCAAACTTCAGCAGCTATGCGCTCGCTCTAGTAATGCATTAATGCAACAAGTTGCATGAGGTCAATCATACTACCCAGCTTCAAGATTATCTGTGAGGTATTATTCCGCTTGCATACAATTTAAACTGGGATGAAACCTCTTGGATACTGCCCTCGAGGAAGCAAGGTAATTAGTTTCCTTCTACTCCTATCAACCCTGTTTGAAACTTGCAGCAACTTTACAGGAAGTAACAAGTGAAACCATACACCAAAACAGGCACTATTTAAGAACACCTTTTTTAAACAACACCAAAGCTGTACGTGGTGGTCGCATCGCATTAACCCACGAACCCTGGATTTGGAATCCAGCCTCAAAGAACTACGGGTCACCTATTGAGCAATTTGAGCACATTTTGGATCAGAGCTACTCCAAACGGAAGCAGATGGGGAAGGTAGATTTCTATTCCAATATAAAATTCAGGTATGTTTTTACCCTCACATGGAAGAAAAAGGTGCCATAGGATTAAACAGTTGTCATTTTCCCTCTAGTCCGAAAGCTTTTTCCTCAAAGTTTCTGCGAGGAAGCATTAAGTTTGTCTCAAAGGACAAACAGGCCCATAAGGCAAACAAACAACAACAAAAAATAAAGCGTGCATTTATTTATAAAATAGCACTCTGAAGTTGCATGACCCCATCGCTAAATAACTGCGATGGAAATCCAAGTCTTAGATCACTTTTAGCCACCACAGTGACTTTGCTTTATTAATTCCACACAGGAATTAATGTATTTCCATCACCGCTGACTTCTGGAGCACTGACCAACTGCCCTGGAGGCTTCTCCACGCCAGGAACATGTACAGTTCTCATCCTCAATACTTCCTTCCTACAGAAGTCAGTGACACAGTGTATCCATTCAATACAAGCCCAATGTATCCAAAGGAGAGGAGGATAGTCAAAATAAATCCCTAGCAGTGTAAATCACAATGAATTCTTGGCATTTAATAACTGTCACCATGCAGACAACAAATGAAAGATACCTTCTGGTGGTACCCTAATGAAACTGTATTCTTATTGCCTCCCACCTCCCAAAGGCCAATACCATTACACACACTTTCTATTCCAAGCCTTAAAACTGTCCAGAAACCTTATTTGGAAGTATATTTTGTACCTCAGATACAGTCAAGAGTACACAGAGAAAAGACACCTCCCTGACTAGAAGAGCCTACTGTAATAGGCATGGGACAATCAAGGCAAAGAAGCACACAGGTCTTAAACATATGGATGATGCTATTTTAAAGATTTGGCTCTATACCTCTGCTGTGTGTTGCCCACACAACTCCTTTCTCTCCCCTGGTGTAAAAAGGGACGATATCTGGATCACTTGGAGATTGTCCCTCACCTTCCACTTATAACCCTACTAATTATAGTACTGGGTGGCGGGATGCTGCCTGTTGCTGCAGTTTCAAACAAGCGACTTTCTGATTCATATGTCGAGGCATGATAGTAATTAAAATAAAAAGGTGAGCAGGTTATGCATCGCCCAGCCAGCTCAGAAATCCTCAAGTGCCAGCACCCCTAGCTCACACGTTCTCTTTAGTGCATGTACACACACAAACAGTGAGAGCTACTATTAAACCCTCTTTAGCTTCCTCCAGCAGACACGCCTCCAGCTAGCTCGCAGCAGCTTTGGAGCAGACGTGCAGGCTTTAGTTTTAAAATATCTTCCAACATGACTGAACTTGTAGTTCTGAATTAAGAGAGAGACTTCAATGAGGCTTCACATCTTTTTAGGAGTCTGAGCCTAGTAAAAGCAGTGAGGGAAGGAATCGATTTCTCTGCATTGGACTGTCTCACCATTCCGAGCGAGTCACTCGTACCAAAAAACTGGGGTGATTTACTCCTTTGCCTTGCCCCCTTAGTGCCTGGAATAACCTGATACCCCTTTTTCTACGTGTTAACTCTGTCCCTGAAAGCATACGAGCGGTTAAGACTCCACCCCTACTGTAAAGCAAAGCACGACATCACTAGGGTAAAACAGGGTTTAAGGGAAAATCCACGTACTGTACTGCAGATTACACACAATTTCCACGTTTCAGGACATAGAAGTACATGGTAGTAAAGACAAGCAACACGCACGCAGAGCTCCCTCTCTCTGTGCTCCTCGCTGACTACACAGTACAGGATTTGTAGCTAACCGTAGGGCAGATACATTGTGCGATCCACAGCCAAAGAGCTTTACAGCCCCCTAAACTGAAATCAACCCAGCAGTCTGCTTGTGACAGAAACTCATTTATCCAGGGACTGGGGGGAATCACAGCAAGGGAGGAGCTGGTACACGGTCAAGACACGAAGGGGGGGAGGACACATTGACAAAATATTTGGAGAAAGCCATCCTCTTTCCCATACGCTGACCTGAGGAGGGCTGGGGCCGGTGTGCCAAACTTTGGGCTACACTCTTTACCTTCAGGATAGATCTCAGAGAAGGGGAAAAGTACAAATATGCCTCCACGGGGCAGTCCAAACGTTCTGGCGCCAGGCTGGACTTGGAAGGAGCGAAAAGAAATTGGGAAAAGGTGGGGGAGTTTCTCTCATTACCAACCCCCCCCCCGCCCGTCAAAAAACCCGAAACCAAGCTCGATGTATGTTGCTCCTCGCTCTTAACCTCATTTTTTCACCTCATGGGCGTACTATGCGGCGGGGGGGGGGGGGGGGGAGAGACCCACAAGCGGGTGAGCTGTAGTATTGCAGGTACCCAGCCAGGTAGATTCCGTGCAGTCTCCGAGTTAAATCTCCGGAGTGAACCAAGGCTGGATTTCTGCTGTCTCCCGCTCAAAAAAACAAAACAAAACACAACAACAACAACAACAACAAACAAAAAACGTGCGACACGGGGGAGGAAACAGGACCGCCAAGTGCTTTTGCTGCCAAGCAATATAAGACCAGAGAGCAAAGCTAGGATGACTCTCCCGCCTCCTCTCCCTCCCCGGAAGCTGGAAGAGAAGGGGGCTGGCCTGTGACTCTAACGCGGTGCGGGAGAGAGCTCCCTCCGAAAATGTCCTAAGCAGTCACCCCTGCCTTTGCCCGGTGGGGGGGAGGGATTGTATTACGAAAGAGGCACCCTGGCAGGTGGTCCCCTGCCCCAGCGGGAGGGCTTATCGAGGGTGGGGGGATTGCCTCTCTCTATCCCTTTGCCGGAAAGATCTGACTGATCTCTGGGCGAATCCTTTTGTCCCTAAGTCCCACCCAGCATTGACCGCGCAGCTTCACTTCCGGGATGGCTGCGCCCCACGTGGGGCGGATCTATTACACGTGGGGGGGGACGATGGGGGAAGTCACCGGACCTGCCTTCTCCCGCTCCCCCATTCTCCCTCCCTTGGAGGCAGAAGGGGGCGGATCAATGCTTTCATTTCTACCAATCAGCTCCAAGGAGAGGAAAACTTCTCTCCTCCTTCTTCCCGACCGAATTAGGGAGTCCTTTACCATTTGGGGCGGGAGACCAACCTGAAATACAGTCAGGTCTTCTGATAGGCGGGGCGATTTGGAAACCCTAACCAATAAAGCACAAGGGGTGGGGCTAATTCTTCTACCCAAGAAGAAGGCCTAATCCCGCCCTATGACTACATAGCGAGGAAGGGGGCGGGGGAGGGGGAGGACTGAGTGTGTGTACTGCGTATTCACTCAGTCAGCCTTATGCAGTAGGCACTACGGACAGGTTACGCTGCTTCCATAGCTGAGGTTGCAAACAGCAGTATCCCTCCAGCACGAAAGGGGGAAAACGACTCAGGCTGGCAAGATTCTGGAGTGGATTCCCCCGGTGGGGTCTCCCCTAGGCTGGAGAGAGAGGACAGGCAGAATCCCTTCCGCCCTCCCCCAATCCACGCCTTGTAAATTGTAACGTGAACCCTCCTTCGCTTTCCAGCCCGCTGCTCCCGCCCCCTCCCAGAACCCAGCCTTGCCGGCGGCGCGCGGCCTCACTTTGCTAGCGCTCTAATGAGCGCAAGGAAGCCCCTTTCGTCCCTCGGGCAGCGAGTCCAGCAGGCAGAGGGCCAGCCCGTCACGGTAGCTAACTCCATGCAGCTCAGTCCAACACCCTAAACCCTCGTCCCTGGCTCCCGCAACTGATGGACGCCCCCTCTGCAGTGTTTCCTTTCCCCGGGTCAGAACCATGCCAACTCGACCCCTCCGTCCCCGACCTTCACAGTTCCTTTGCTTCTTTAAACTATTTTGAGCCGCTCTGCAAGAAAGCTGCAAGGACCACCGGCTTGCGGGAGAAAAGGGGCCAGCGGGGGTAGCCCAACCCCGGGGCTGTCCATCTTTCCCTCCCACCGGCATAGGAGGCGGGGTGGAGACTAGAGATGCAACTCCATGTTTGCCAAGGGAATCCGGTTCAATCAGTTGGGAGATGAGAGCTCGATGGATCGAGAGCAAGAGGAAGGCGGCTGCTCCGGTTTGGGTCGCAAAGTGGGCTCAGTGCACGGCAGGTAGCAAGCGTTCGGTAACAGAACGTTCGCGCGTCAACAGGGGTTTGGCGCTGGAACGTTCACCGGTGCCTGGCTACTTTGCGTTCGGAAATGGAACGCGACGGCGGCTGCTAGAGGCCCCGCTCCATTCAGCGGGGCTCCGGCGAGGATTGTTTTGGTGTGAATTTAAAAATAACAATCACACAGCTGCCGGTTTAGGGAGAGAGAGAGGAAACTAGAGCTGCAGTTCGCGCCCCCCTTCTGGCAGCTGCCTCTTGGCAGATCCATTCACACGCCTCCCCCCAACAAGTTTCACGTAAAGAAGCACAAATCTACGGGTTCCGATTCCGCCCTCTCTGCTAGTAAGACATCCGGCCTTGGGATTTGTAAACTAGATCCACGCTCCGGCAACGCCTGCAAAGCCCTGCACCGAGCCGAGCTGCAAAAGCCACCCCCGCACCCCAAAATCTACTTAATAAACTCCTAAACCTCCTCTCGGGACCTTGACCCGCAGCGCAGCTGTGTTTTTGCCAAGCAAAATAAGGGGCGGGGGAAGTGAAGTGTCCCTGCTCCTCCTCCTCTCCCCCAAACTGCATGGATCCCAGCGCGATGTTAAACAAACACCACCAGCACGCATATCACCCGGCCAAATGCCTGCTCTTCCTCGGATCTCCGTGCAGGGACGGGGAGGGAGAGCGAGGGTAAAGCAAAACTCGGGGAAAAACTGCTTTTAATGTCTCCCCTCTTCCTCAACGGATCCGACTGCTCAGTCCCCCTCCCACCCTGATTAACAGCAGCTCCGCCTACCACCCCCTTTCTCTCCTGGTTCTGGCCCGATTTGAGACGGGTGACCTTAAACCCCCCCTCCCCCAAACGCCCAAAATATTGGGGACTAAATTGAAAGCAGCTGTTACATACCCTCAAAGCCCAGGCGAGGAGTCCTGAATGGATGGGAACGCCCCCCAAACGGGATTGGCCTCTAGCTGAAACTCGTCACTTAAATCCCACCCATCAGAGGAGGGAAGGCTGGATCCAAACCTGCAACCCAGGACACGCCCTCCCATCTTCCCCAAAACACGTAGGGCAGGGCTTTGTGCAAAAGTGGAGTTAGGCGGCTGATCAGCCATTTATGTACATCAAACTCACGCCTGCACGTCGGGGACTGAAGTGAGCTCTCACAGGCTGGGGCTTGCGTTAGCTTCGGTTTCCATCTGTCTAGTTGCACTTGAAGCACTTTCTGAACCTATCTGTTACAGTGTTAGGAGCACAAAAGCAAAGTTATGCTGAACGCCACAGAGCCAGTCCTAGGGCCATGGGAGCGATGCGGTTGTGCTAAGATGCCCCCCTTGGCAGCCCAACTCCAGGCAGGGAACACAGCAGCAGCACCGTAAGTGATTCTTTTCTAATAATAATAATAATTAACACTGTGCCTTGTCCTGGCAGCTTCCATCCAACCATTAACTCCTGTAGCACCATCATCCTGCTTGTATAGCGTCTTCTCTCTAAGGATCTCAGGACAGTTTACAAACATGCAAGATTAACCCTTGCAACAGGTTTGGGAGGTAGGTATTACCCCCATAGCATAGGCAGGAAAACTGAGGCACAGAGATTAAGTGATTTGCCTGAGGGCTGTGGTAGACTGGGGAGTAGAACTGATCTCCTGAGTCTCAGTCCTCTACTTTAAGCTGTTATACCAGCCACACACACTTTAGCAAACAGAGAACATCTAATGGGCGAGAAGGGCAAGACCCTTGTCGGGTGGACCGAGAGCACAGGAACCTCTTTTGAAAGAGCAGTAGGAGCCATTTAGAGAAGGGGTGAGTGCCAGGAAGGATCACTCTCTCCCCACTATTGTATGTAAATGTGTAGGAATTCTTATTTTTTGTATTATTGTAGCACCTAGCAGCCCTAGTCATAGACCAGGACCCCATTGTGCTAGGTGCTGTACAAACCCAGAACAAAAAGATGGGCCCTGTCCCGAAGACCTTACAATCCGTATATAAGACAAGAGACAACAGATGGATACAGGCAGATGGGGGGAGAACAGGGAAACAATGACATACGACTAGCCCTGAACACCAGTAGACACTTGGATCCTGGGACCTGATGCTCTGTTCTTATAATCTAAGGGAAAATCTGGGTGGGATTGAATTATCGCAATTAATCACACTGTTAAACAATAATAGAATACCATTTATTTAAATATTTTTGGATGTTTTCTACATTTTCAAATATATTGATTTCAATTACAACACAGACTACAAAGTGTACAGTGCTCACTTTATATTTATTTTTGATTACAAATATTTGCACTGTAGAAAACAAAAGAAATAGTATTTTCAATTCATCTCATACAAGTACTGTAGTGCAGTCTCTTTATCATGAAAGTTGAAATTACAAATGTCAAATTACATGCAAAAAAATAACTGTATTAAAAAATAAAACAATGTAAAACTTTAGAGCCTACAAGTCCACTCAGTCCTAGTTCAGCCAATCACTCAGACAAACAAGTTTGGTTTCATTTGCAGGAGATAATGCTCCCTGCTTCTTGCTTACAATGTCACCTGAAAGTGAGAACAGGCGTTCGCGTGGCACTTTTGTAACTGGCGTCGCAAGATATTTACATGCCAGATGTGCGAAAGATTCATATGTCCCTTCATGCTTCAACCACCATTCCAAAGGATATGCATCCATGCTGATGATGGGTTCTGCTTGATAACGATCCAAAGCAGAGCGAACCGATACATATTCATTTTCATCATCTGAGTCAGATGCCACCAGCAGAAGGTTGATTTTCTTTTTTGGTGGTTCGGGTTCTGTAGTTTCCGCATTGGAGTGTTGCTCTTTTAAGACTTCTGAAAGCATGCTCCACACCTCGTCCCTCTCAGATTTTGGATGGCACTTCAGATTCTTAAACCTTGGGTCAAGTGCTGTAGCTATTTTTAGAAATCTCACATTGGTACCTTCTTTGCATTTTGTCAAAATCTGCAGTGACAGTGTTCGTAAATCAAACAACATGTGCTGGGTCATCATCCGAGACTGCTATAACATGAAATATATGGCAGAATGCAGATAAAACAGAGCAGGGGACATACAATTCTCCCCCAAGGAGTTCAGTCACAAATTTAATTAACACACTGTTTTTTTAACGAACATCATCAGCATGTCCTCTGGAATGGTGGCCGAAGCATGAAGGGGCATATGAATGTTTAGCATATCTGGCATGTAAATACCTTGCAACGCCGGCTATAAAAGTGCCATGCAAACTCCTGTTCTCACTTTCAGGTGACATTGTAAATAAGAAGCAGGCAGCAGTATCTCCCGTAAATGTAAACAAACTTGATTGTCTTAGCGATTGGCTGAACAAGAAGTAGGACTGAGTAGACTTGTAGGCTCTAAAGTTTACACTGTTTTGTTTTTGAGTGCAGTTATGTAACAACAAAAAAATCTACATTTGTAAGTTACACTTTCACGATAGAGATTGCACTACAGTACTTGTATGAGGTGAATTGAAAAATACTATTTCTTTTGTTTATCATTTTTACAGTTATTATTTTTTATTACAAATATTTTCAAGTGAGCACTGTACACTTTGGATTCTGTGTTGTAATAGAAATCAATATATTTGAAAATGTAGAAAAACATCCAAAATATTTAATACATTTCAATTGGTATTCTATTAACAGTGCGATTAACCGCAATTAATTTTTTTAATTGTAGTTAATTTGATTTAATCACGTGAGTTAACTGCGATTAATCGACAGCCATAGTAATATCTTTTATTAGACCAACTTCTGTTGGTGAGACAGACCAAGCTTTTGGAAGCTTGAAAGCTTGTCTCTCTCACCCCCAGAAGTTGGTTCACTAAAAGATATTACCTCACCCACCTTGTCTTTCTAACATCCTGGGACTGACATGGCTACAACAACACTGCATACAAGTATTTACATTGAATGAGAAAGATCATCTATCATAATCCTAATGTGACAGCTCACCTATGCGGTTGAAGCCACATCACCATTCACTGGTAAACAGCAGGTCTACTCAGGTAGGACGATTCCTAAGAGAGATTCAAGTACATTTCAATGGCTCTAAGCAATGGGTAAGTGGCCTGCCTGACCCATTACAAAACTGCAACCTGGTTTTCTGCACCTATGCTACCACCAGTAACTGCAAGTTTAGATCAGGCACATTAGTGGTGAAAAACAAGCAAATCTCCAGACCTGTCAGTATCCAGTCAAAGTTTGCACTTACACTATTGGTTCCACTGGTGTAGAAAAATGGGCAATGATCTAAGTGTAAATGGGTCTGTAGTTCACTTAGGGCTTGATCCTGTGTGATGCTGAGTACTCTTAGATCCCATTTACTTCAATGGGAATTGAGGGTGCTTGGCACCTCCAGGAGTTCAGCACCTTACAGGATGAAGCCCTTAAGTGGCATACCTGGTGGTACCTGTAAACTAGTTGACACGTGTGAGTTAGCATCTGCTAATGTGAATCTATCCTTAGCCAGTCGTTTGTTCATTTCACATTGTTCTCCTGCTCTGGTTTTTTTTTAAGTTTTGGAACATTCCTTGTTTGTAAAGTAAGATAATAAAAGGGAATCTCTCTCAGCACAATGTGCTGCTTTGAAACACAGCCAGGACATCTGACTTCTAATGCCCAGGTTCTGACACAAGGAACGTGGCACTAATGTCTGAAACTAATTCAGTTTCTCCATCTGTAACATCGGACAATAATTCTTACTATCTCACAAGGGTGTAGGGCAGGGGTTCTCAAACTTTTGTATTGGTGACCCCTTTCACACAGCAAGCCTATGAGTGCGACCCCCCTGATAAATTAAAAACATATTTTTTATATTTAACACTATTATAAATGCTGGAGGTGAAGCGGGGTTGGGGGTGGAGGCTGACAGCTCGCAACCCCCCCAAGTAATAACCTTGTGACCCCCTGAGGGGTCACGACCCCCAGTTTGAGAACCCCTGCTGTAGGGAGTGTTAATGAATTACCAGTTAAAGTGCTTTGAAGATGAGAAGCACATCTGTGCTAATGAATTATTATTAGAGCTGTGTGTATACAGACAAAACTCAGTGGTCTGGATCCTGCAGTAAATTTTGCAGAGGTAGACCACATGAAGTTTGTTGCAAGATCAGGGCCAAAGTTTGTATCCAATAGCTGCAGACATTTTCATACCTTTTTGGGTTTGCTTTGTTCAAACATTACCTCGATTGTAAGCAATTGGGGCAGAGACCATCTCTTTATTCTGTGTTTGTACAGCATCTAGTGCAGGTGGTCTTGGTCCCTGAGTAGGGCTCCTGAGAACGACATATGATATTAATAATAGGGTATATAATCAAGATTTATCAGCACAAGCACTCATGGAAACTCTGTCTCAAGATCGCATGTTCAAACAGTCACCAAAAGAAAAAGTACGAATGACTTTCTGCAAGCGTTTGCAGATCAGAAGAGTTGAATTCAATCAGAGAACAGAAACATGACCATGTGACTAATGTGACCAATTGCTCCAAGGCAATGCATCAGAAATTTAAATAGCAAGTAACTCAGCAAACAAAATGAATTGAATAATTTTGCACAGCAGGTACATTTAAGACATTTGTGGCCACGTCTACCCTACAGAGCCTTTGCCGGCATAGCCTCCTAGTGTAGACACAGTGTACATCAATCAAAGGAGTTTTTCTGCCAGTGTAGCAACACTACCTCTCCGCACACCATTAGCAGTCTCCTTCTGCAGCATAGATGCGTCTCCACTGAGGGTTTTGTTGGCATACCTGTCTCCGCGGGGGAGTATTTTTTTACATCCCTGATTAATATAGTTATGCCAGGATAAGTTTTAAGTGTAGACCAGACCTGTGACTTTTTCAAGTGTTCCACGTACAGGAAAAAGGCAAAATTAATCAAGCCATGGGGGAAATTTTTCAACAACACAAATAGAAACTCCCTTTTTTGCCTTTGCAAATCCTCTTCTAACTGGTTAGTTAAGAATTACTTGTTCAGCTCTAATTACTGTTATGATCTTGGATAGTCAGAACAGTTGCTCACTTGGAATTTTTATATTTTCATCACCTCGGGGTGACCAGATCTAGTTTTATGGGGCTGTGCCAGGGACCCAGACAGTTAAACTAGGAGCTTGACCTGGTTTTAGTGTAATGAGATAGGTAAGTGATCAGCCAGCCAACTACCTCCATTCAGAAGAAACTCCTGCCTCCTTTCTTCCCCCTCCACATTCTGGGCCATGAGTTGTCTCTGTGTTTGGGCGAGTAGTTCATCACGTGCCTGTCTCCCTCTGATGGAAGTCTGAGTGGAGCAGTGCCCAGGAATTCTAAGGCAATAGGGCTGAACTTGCCCTCTTAAAAATGTGTGTGAAGTTTTTGCACCTGCAATGATTTGCAGTAGTTAATGATGACTGGTATCATTGCAGGCAAAAGTCAGCCAGTTGGATTCATAGTTAGCCATAATGCCCAAGTTTTGCACTGGCTATTTATTTGCAAGGGTAAAACAAACAACAACAAAAATGCAAGCAGCTAGTTTGGAGACACACATTGCAATGGTTAACAAGGAGGCTATGCCACGTGGATGTTTTTCTAAAAGACATGCTGTAGGAATTATTTTGGAGAAATTCTCTGGCCTGTGTGAGACAGGAGGTCAGACTAAATCACAGTGGTCCCATCTGGCCTTGGAGTCTATGAATCTATAAACCTACCACCACAGTAAGAACAACACTCACAACATTGACACCCCATCAATACAAGAACTGAGCCAGAAAAACCCTGAAACCAACCAAGTAAGTAAGCACTGTGTTTATTGTAAAAGGGGAAAGGAGCCAGAGACTCAAAGAAATCCACTAGGGACTTTGCTATTGTTGATTGATTTTACATGGAAGGTGCTCAGATAGTATGGTGCTGGGCAACAGTATAGCTCCTTAGAGATAGATCCTTAAAGAGCATGTAGTGCCACGTGGGATACTGCAAATCCTGGGACACTGTAGTTGTGTGACTGAGATGTGCCAGCCTTTCCAATGACTTACTGCCTTGTATGCTACTCTGAGGCGCACACAATTCCATTGGAGGCTGACAGTGTGCCACCCAGCCGCACCACAGAGGCAGCAGCTGGGCCACAAGTTTCTGTAAATGGGACCTGCAAAGGATTTATTTTTATTGGATTTGTGCCTGTTTTTTGCTTCTTTAGGACGGATAAAGGCGGCCTGAAAGGCGTGTGCACCTGAAAGCCGGCTTTTTCCCCACTCCTGTTGTTTATGTCTTAGAAAATCAGGACTGCCCCATCTGGACTCCCCTGGTTTTGCTGGAGGTCTTATTGCGAGTGCTGATACTTTAATGGAAAGGGCAAAAGTGTTGAATCTTGAACCAAAGGCTTAGCTTACCCAAACTGGCTAATCAGTCATTGAAGTTAAATAGGTGCAATAAATACAAAAGGAAGCGGCGGGACTAGCTCTCCCTTCCCCTCTCAGTTACTCAGCTTTCACTATCTTGACACTTGGGATGTCACCACTTTGCTGGCTCTCCATTCATCCTGGCCTCCCAGGTTAGGCAGCACCGGAATTGTTAAGGTAAAGACCAAGCTGGGAAAAGCCCTCCGGCCTCTCTTTGATACATCATGTGCACAATCCCAATTAATTTTCCTTCCCGGCTTACCTCCAAGGGAGGGGAGATGCCTGGTCAGTTGGGACGAATAGCTGGGGGCACCTTGGCTGGCAGAAAGGCTAATTAGGGATTAGCAGAGCCCCCCGTTTTGTTAGACAGCTTGTTATGAACCATTTCTTCCTTCCCCCTTCCATCTGTTAAACCCTCCCACACTGCCCAGCTCCCTCAGACATGCCCTCCTCTGCTAGTGGATTGCCAAACCCTGCATGTGCTCCTAGTGCCATGTGCCCTTCCCCACACTCAGATGCCACACTCCCTAGAACAAGCCCCTCCCCCACCCCAAATTCATCTCCCTCTTCCTCCCAGCTGCTAAACCCTTCCCTGGCCCTCCTAGAATAAGGTATTGTTAGAGGCCCAAATTATCCCACCAGCTCCCTACACCCCTCCTACCAGCTACGCTCCACAGTGATGTGAGAGAGCTTCCAGTTTTCTTCCCTAAAAATAGGGTCTACCTAGGCTAGCCAATTAAAAAGATTCTACTGTGCCAGGATCAGCTGAGACCACGCCTATTCTTTGCACCAGCCTCCTGGGTAACTCAAATTGACAAAATTTAAAACCAGATGCTTAAATGCAAATCCATCTCTGATCAACAATAAGTCAAGGAGCAGCGGGACTTTGAGGGCCTGATTCTCGGTTAACGTATTCCTCCGCTTGGGGAAGGCCTGTGACAGGGTGAACTCACCCTGCACCGGACGGGGAAGAGTTAACTCTTCACTGTGGGTAGAGGAAGCCACGCCCCCACATCCCTACCGGGCATGCTCCACGTGTAGCAGTAGTATAAGAGGGGCAGCCCGGCTCAGTCTGGGCCAGGGGTTCTCAAACTGGGGATCGGGACCCCTCAAGGGGTCACAAGGCTATTACATGGGGGGTCGCGAGCTGTCAGCCTCCACCCCAAACCCTGCTTTGCCTCCAACATTTATAATGGTGTTAAATATATAAAAATGTGTTTTTAATTTATAAGGGGGGGTCATACTCAGAAGCTTGCTGTGTGAAAGGAGTCACCAGTACAAAAGTTTGAGAACCACTGGTCTGGGCTGACTGCCGGAGAGGAAGGATGCTCCTTGCTGGCTCCTGTCCAGGAACCACTGGAGCCCTGGACCGCGGCTGGAAGCCAGAGGCGCCGAGACCCACACGGACACCCCGCTACCTGTGGACACCCCAGGGAGGTCCGAGCTACAGGGAGTTGCACCGACCGAAGAACCCAGAGACCCTGAAGATGCACAGATCACAGACTGGAGTGACAAGGTGGGAAATAGCCCAGGGGGGACAAGCTGTTGTTCTGAGGCCCATCAGCATGTTGTGGTCAGATCCCCACTAACCCAGTGGCAGACTCACTTGCCACTGCAAGGGCCCTGGGCTGGGACCCCAGTGGAGCAGGGATGACCCACCCCCCAAGTGGCCGCTTGACCATACAGCCCCGCTTGGAGGGCAACTTTATTGATTCTGGTTGCTAGGCCATACAGCCGCGCCCAGAAGGTGACCCTATTGGCTCCAGCCACTGGACTGGAGGGCAACTTTATGGACTCTGGCCATTAGAGGGGTATCTCCATCGACTTGGGCAGCTAGACCTGACTGCCGGCAAACCCAGTGGATGATTAATGACTCTGGTCATTAGGCCTTACTGCCCTGTTGACCCAGGGTATCTCTATTGACTTTGGCCATTGGGCCTTACTGCCTTGCAAACCCCGGGGTACTCCTATGGACTCTGGCCGCTAGGCCTTGGTGCCCGGCAGAGAAGGGCTATCCTCCCCTTTCCGCCCCCAGACATGGGTCATGTGACTATTGCCCTGTGGAGCAAGGCGATTCCATAGACTCCAGCCAGTGGGACTTAAAGCCCTGCAGATCAGGGCATCTCTAAGGACTCCTGCCCTTAGGTCTCACAGCTTGGAGACCAAGGGCAGCTTGAAGGATGGGGTGAACTCACCCTGCACTGAACGGGGTCTCCCCCACCCTGTCACAGGGCCAGCGTTAACTTTAAATCCCCTTGGCACTCCTTATAATCTAGGGTCGTGCAAGACCCTGCCATGACAGAATATATCCCTGTATTCACACCCTACACACTATTGTAATATCTTCGTACAAAGTATGCCTTGTAAGGTATCATTTAAAATAATAAACTTTATTCCGTTAAAGGAATAACAAACATAATATATTTGTACTGTCCAGGAGAGGGCTAGGCACTGCAGAACATACATTCTGGGGGAAGATCTGGGATGGGGGGTGGTGCTGGGGTCATCCTGCAGCATAACAAAGGCTGGTGAGAGCCAAGGTGTGGCTGGGTGGCTGCAGCACACACAGACATAGCTGGGATTGACTTCCATTCTGGAGGTTGTTTGTGAACAGTCCAGGTTAGAGGCTACAGCAGCAAGGCAGTGTAAAAGGGCACCCTAGGTTACAGGGCACGGGTGACACAACTACTCATTAGTCTGGATTGTGCCCCGGTATGTCACACCCAAATAGCCCCTCCACTACAGTAAGTTAGAGCAGCCTTGAGGCTGCTCTAACTTACACACTACTTGCCAATGTCCCCTATGGGCCGAAGGAAGCAGAGAATGACTGTAGGGCAGTGCACTTTGGCCAGGCCCCTGAAGCACCCATGATGTGTTCCCTGCACCAGAGGACTGAGAGCAGGGCCAATGTACAGCCCTTGCGCCAGCTCTGCATGGGCTGGGGATGCTCCATGCACAACTGGTGTTCTCAGGGGGCTGGTTACACCCACTTTACAGTGCTTTGTGCTTCCAGAGTGGGGTAAACTTAGAGCAGCTGAGAAACAGTGTGTGTGAGTGAGACATCTGACTATTCTAGGTACATTTCTGGGGTGACGATATCCCTAAATCAGAAAAAGATAAAGGTTTATGGGGGGTGGTGGTGGGGGGGGGCTTTTGTGCTGCTTTATAGTATATTAAAATATCTGAAAGGGGAATTATTTTTTAAGGTTCCCCCACCCAGAAACACCAAGACTGTCAGGTCTTGTCTAGTCTTCCCTGTTTTGCTCAAGGTGTCTCCAGTGCTTTAACTGGGCTGAAAAAAGTCTGTCCGGGGGATGGGATCTATCATAATCTGGGAACAGCAGCTTTGGTGAAACAGTGCTTAAAAAGCACACACTTCAGTGACCTGGCTTGACTTTTTTTTTTTTTTTTTTTTCCTGTTTATGCCTTCCCCGCACACACACATTTTAAGCACTGGATTTCCCTCTGAGGGCCCAGAAATGTGGATTGGGATCCCTCTCTGCTCTTACCTGCAGGGGTAGAGGTGTCAAGTCTCCACCATGAGAGCTTTCCTTCCAGTTGTTGGTAGGCATCAGGTGACAAAGAAAGAGGCGTGATGTTTGAAGGTGCTGAGTACCCACAATTTCCATTGAGTTCAGTTAGAGTGGTGGGTGCTCAGCACCTCTGAAAATCAGGCCCAAGGAGTAAACACGACTTCCTCCTCCAGGTCAGTTTCATTTAGTTCTCATCCAGAGAGAAATTCCAGGAAAAATAAAATCTGAATTTCTTCTGTTTTTGTTTGTTTGTTTGTTTTTTAAAAAGCAGAAAAATAATGCAGGCCTCTTCATTCAACACAATGAAGCAAAAAAAAAAAAAAAAAGTCACACCCCCACGTCACCTTTAAGGAGAAATTATGTCACCTTCCCCTCTCTAAGATTCCCCCTTCATCTCAGTGTTGGTAAAGTCTGCAGACGGACATGCAATTATCAGACAAAAAACTGGAGTCTCTACATTTAAGGATCAATGAACACATCAGAAGGCCCCATGAGGAACTAACAAAACATGAGTAATTAGGACAGAAGGATCAGGAACTGTCTCCAGGAAAATTAGTTTCATTGCAAGACCTGGAGGCTTAAATTACAGTGATAGTTTGAAGGTTCTCCAGTAAGGCTGGTAAATATAGAGTATATTCATATAACAGGTTTGATCTCACTCCCACACGTTGACTTCAGTAAAAGAAAGGGCAGTCCTGAAATGCTAAATAAAATAAAATATGCCTTGTGGCAATTCAATATTAAGGTGAAGAAAGTAAGCACTCCAAACTCAGGATATTTCAAAACACGCAGAACTTAATTCTGCTGTCTTGTGCGAACTCTATGTTGTACAGTATCTGTTAATAACAAGTTTCAGAGTAGCAGCCGTGTTAGTCTGTATCCGCAAAAATAACAGGAGTACTTGTGGCACCTTAGAGACTAACAAATTTTGTTAGTCTCTAAGGTGCCACAAGTACTCCTTTTGTTAATAACAACTAAGACATGAAGCTGTACACATTGCAAGGAATAGAGGGATGAAAAATAACGTCTCTATTCTCAGCAGTGTGGCTGAGGTCATGTTACGAGCTCATCCCTAACTTTTGGAATTTCCTAAATTTGGCTTACTCTGTTGTTCAACCTTGACTGGGCATTAGCACATCCTTTGGATCAATTTCCCCACTGTTTTTAATTAAAAAAAAAAAGTTAGAATAGTTCTGCTTTCAGAGTTTACAAGCTTCTAAATTCATTTATTGTCAGCTTGCTGCTTTCTTGAACTCAGCCATTCCTGATGTAGGCCTCTCAAGACCAGCCCACCTTGGCTGTGAACAGATAGCATCCCTGGACCAGATTCTCAGCTTCACCCTGAAGAGAGCCACCTTTCCACTCCCTCAGTCCCAGGGCAGCCAGGGGCCAAACTGGCCCTTGGTGTGATTTAGCGCAGCCAATGTCAGGCTGTCCCACAGGCGTGGCTGCCCCAGCCAGGGACCACTAGAGAGCTGTGTTCTACCCTATATCCAACACACTGAGATTCCTCTGCCTCTCTGGTATGACCACTACATGGAGAGAGGGATGAATGGGGGTACAGAGCTATGCTGGCTCTGCACTGGGCAGGACTGTCCGAGCAGGGAGAGGAGACAGAGTAATTGGCCCTGTGCTTCTGAGGTCTCCTCTAAAGACCCACACCCGGTAATCTGCATAAGAAAAATGACTTTGCTAATAACAGATGGCAAATCTTCTGCCAATAGCTGGGGTCCATCCTCTCCCATCAAGTCCTCTAGACAGGTTCCCAACGTGCATATATCTGAAAAGAGGAAGAGACATTGATCATTGCTAAGCAAATTCAGTTGATCACATTTATCAGCTGAGCAAAAGCTGTATAACACGCCAAATCATCCCTTCCATAATCCTTTTATTGGTCTCCTCTGAGCAATAAAAACCCATAACCATGAGCAGAATGGTGATTATTAAAATGAGAAGCAGCGTGGTCTATTGGATAGGGCACTAGACTGAGATTCAAGACACCTGGGTTAGGGTGACCAGATATCCCAATTTTATAAGGAGAGTCCTGATATTTGGGGCTTTGTCTTATAGAGGTGTCTATTACCCCCCACACCCTCTGTCCCGATTTTTCACACTTGTTGTGTGTTCACCCTAACCTGGGTTCTGTTCCTGGTTCTTGTCTGTTTGGACTATAAAGGAATCTCACACTATGCGCTTGTACTGCACCTCCTAGCACAACGGAGCTCGGATCTTGGCATTACCACAGTGCAAACAACAACTAAACAAGGTTTTGTCTTAAGAGTAAATGCAAAACATTGCCGGAGGAAATGTCCAATCCAATGTTTTTAAATTTAGTTCTTAATGACAATTGTCTTTTCTTGGCTTGTGTTTAATGAGCAATATCCAGGGAAATGCACTCTGTTCAGAGCCCTTGAGAAAGAATTATTACTACCGCTAATTATTTTGCAACCAAAGGTTTACTAGGCCCTGGAACAGAACAGAGAACATTGCTTTCAGACAGAGGCTGAGGATGGTTTCCAAAGCCATGTGAGGGAGTTAGGAGCCAGCGCCCATCAGATTTCCAGGGGATCTGGCTCCTTTGAGAATCCCAGTGGAAAATCCAGTCCATGTTTGACAAAACAAGGATCTGCGCCTGATCCAACAGGACTCAGGGCTGGTTAGTACCTGCCAGTATCAGGGTCTTCGTAGGCTCAGTCTGTGACCCTGGATGCTCAGAAAGAGTTCCACTTTAGTTTTAAATATAGCAGCAAAAAGAATGAGTCCCCTTGTCAGGGGTTCTCCTTCAGCCCAATGCTATTCCAGTACATCCTGCTTGCTGAGCTGGGCTTGATACAGAGGGGCCTGGCATGGAGGAGAAGAGGGGAAGGAGTCCTTCCCCTAGGCCTTGGAGTGGCAGGCTGGTGCTACCACGGTCCTGATTCCTAGCTCTCCACATAACAGCAGATCCATCAGCCCTGCCAACGCTCTTCCTCTGATCTGCCTCCAAGCCCCGCTGTGCAAGAGTGGGCCGGGAGCTTCTTTGGACCTGGGCTGCAGGGCGTGTGGCCTCCTCCAGTGTTTCTCACCCTGTGCTGTGGAGCCACATTGTTCGTACTAGATCTGGGGCTCTACACAGCCACGCAGCAAGGGCCAGTATTCACGGCGCCCGCATGTGACGAACGTGGAGCTTCCCCATCCTTGTTCCCAGCCAACCTCCTATGCCTTACACTGCCTCTTTAAATGCAACTCCCGAGAGAGGGGTCTGAAAGGGGGCTTCTCAGGAACTTGCTGTTGCCTTCAGCAGTCTCTAGGAGCCTTAGGCCAGCGGCCTCCAAAGCACAGACGTGGTAATCAGGGCTCACCTGCAATCAGGAGCTGTACATAGCTCTGGTACATCTGCCCCAAGTGGCCAGCTTAATCAGGAGGGGGGCTGCAAAGTGAAGTTTGAGGATGGAAAGGAACAACTTCTAGAGCCACTTGAGCTGGCAGGTGCATCTAGCACGTCATCTAGCCCAAACCCTCCTGGCAGGGTCAATTTTATTGTCCCTAAACCAGCTGTAATAACGAGGCATCTGGTCTGATCTCCAGGGTCAGCGATTCCACAGCCTCCCTGGACAGCTCGTTACATCACTGAGCTATCCTCCCCGTTAGACCATTTTGTTCTCTTTAATATTAAGCTTCATTCCCCCATGCTGCCCCTGAAGCTCATTGCTGCTTGTTCTGCCCTGTTGACTAATGAGAATAATTGGCCCCTCTCCTCGTTAGAACATCCCTTTATGTAGCTGTAGACAATTATTGAATTTCCCTTCTGTCGTCTAGACTCTAGGCTGAGCCTGCTCAGTTCTCATCACCTCTCCCACAGGGGCCAGTTTCCAAATCTCTAGCCATTCCTGCTGATCACCTCTGACTCTCTGTCCAATTTGTCTGTCTTTTTCCAGATGTGGTGCCTAACAAATGCTGAACAGAATACTCCAGTGGAGGCCTGATCAGCGCTCAATAGAGCTGATTATCTTGCTTATTTGACACATGACTATTAAATCAACCCAATGTAGCATTTGCTTTTTATGCAGCCGTATTGCATTGTGGGGTCATTCTGTTTATCATTCTCCCTCCTCCCTAGATCCTATGCTGTGTAAGTTCTTAGACCATGCTCATTACCGCAGTATGTGAGCACCTTCCAGTAGAGAATTACGTAATGTGAGTACCTCTGCTGTGCATGCAGTGGAGTGTCTGGTTGCAGTAGGTTAATTTTTGCTTTTCTTTTCATTTAAATACACGTGTTGCTGTGTATTTATGGTAGAGAAGGCAAGGCCAAGGAAATGTATTTAGCACTGAGTGGAAGGTGATGAGGTTTGGGATGGTCCTTAGTTCCTGGGGGAGTTTGTTCTACAGTCTTGGCCAGGCCCTGACAAAAGTTCTCTCTCCTCACAGAGGAGCTTTGTTGAGAGTCCCATTGTGCCAGAGAAGCACAGTTGTCACCCCCTGTCTTGGTCCCTGAGCTTTAGGCTGTCTTAGATGCCCAGGGCCCATGAAGAGCCTTAATGATAAGGACTGTGACCTTGATTTGATATTCTGTGGGACACCGGTGTAGAGAGCAGAGGCCAGGTTTAACATGCCCATAGCAGCTCGTATTGCCGAGGAGACCTAGTGCAGCAGTCGGTAATAGTACGAGTTTCCAAAGTGCTGCAGGCTTCGTGCCCAAGTACATCGCATGGCTGTAGTCCGGCCACGAGGAGACAATGGAGTGAATAACTGAGACCAGGTCATCAGCTGACAGAGTGGGACAGAATCTCCTAGCCTGCTGGAGATGGCAGAGAGCGTTATCTGTGGAGACTGCAATGCGAGAGCTTAGCATCAGCAAGAAATCCAGAGCACTCCCACCACACTGGACAAAACTGAGCAACTGTGGATCATTTCAACCAAAGGGGATGGGAGTGCGGCTGCTAACTCTTCAAAGTGCTTTCTCCTTTGCCCACCAGCACCACCTGTCTTGCATGGCTTCAGCTTCAGCCAGCGGTTCTTCAGATCCTTCTCTGCGGTGCTGCTGCCATGTCAGGATCTCCCGTCACCATTCCCTCCCATGTGGTAGTCCTGACCCTGCCAGCTGGTGCTCACAAGTGACTCTGCCTACACGTAGGCCTTCCTGCGGGAACCATTTCATGCTGTTCTTTAGTTAAATCTAACCTTCCTGATTTCAGCTAATTGCACTGACCTGTCACAAGGGTGCTTCCTTTTAATCCTGTCTCCAGAGTGTTTGTGGGGCTCCAGCTTTATAGCATCCATGCATTTGATTTATGCCTTTTCCAGTCCATCTTCCAACCGGTTAGTGTTGGTCTATAATGCAAAAATAGCAAGGCTCTTTCCCATAAGCCCTTAGCCACAGCTAATCGCTGAAGAGCACAGACCAGGACTGAACAGGGTCTATGAGGAGGCAGCTTATGGTTCTCCTGGAGCAGAGAAAACTTGATCGTGGGAGGAGCTGTAGCCAATGGCCAATCAGCAGGGAGCTTTTCCAAAGGCTTAACTTTTAGTCCTTGAGGAAGCTTGTTAGCATGAGAGAAAAGCAAAGGTGAGATCTTCAGCTGGTTTAAATGGTACGAGCTTCAGTGGAGCTGCATCGATTTACACCAGCTAAGGATTGGATCCCAAACACTTAGGAGCCAAAGTTCTGGTTCACAAGACAGTCTTGATAGAATATGAAATGTAAGGATTCCAAATTCATCCCTGCTGCGACCTTCCTCGAGTCAATAGAATTACAGCCGGGTGAAATGGGCCACTTGTAGATAAGGCTCTGTCCACATTAAGAAACAAGCCATGTTGTTAAAACATGAGAACTAGCACATTTTAGTAGCATTTAGCTAACAGTGTAGACAGAGCAAGTGGTAATTTAACACCTGTTAGCTGGTCGAGGTGAACCCTCCTCTGTAGGGCCAGCTATCAGGTTCTAAACACACACTTGTTTTTCTAGTGTAGACATACCATAAGTGTGCAGTGATACATGCAAGTAGAAATAATGCCAAAGCTGAGTGTAGTTTAAATGGCATTGCATTAGTTAGTACAGCAGAAGAAAAGGATTTGGCGTATTGATAGTCAACTTTTTAACAATCCATCCGTGTAGCAGCAGCAAAGATGACTAATTGGCTTTTGACTCCCATGGAGGGATATTATATAAAAGTCTAAGAGTTACATGCCATCCCATTCCGAGGTGTTGACAAGAACACACTTGACATTTGGTCACCTAGCTTGACCTGAGGTTGATATGTGTTACCTATGTTCCCCTAAAAACCAACCCAGGGTCACACTTGTATTAGTTTTATTACGATGCCGCTGTGAGGTCAGATAGAAAAGAGATGGAGCTTATTCATACACACACACATTCACCGCGTTGATGGAGCTTATTCATACACACACACACATTCCCTCCTGCACCCACACACTTACACAGGCGGAGAGTTACTGGAGACAGCACCGAGAAGCCAAAGCATGGTAGATCTGGTGTGTCCGCCTGCGGTCACGAATCCAGGCTGCTGAGCAGGTCAAGGAGCAGCAGCTGCTTGTGTGCATGGCTGCTTCCTTTTTCCGGAACTGGGCAGCTCCTGTCATGTACACTGAGTTTTCCTTCTGTGTCCATCACCGAGAAGCATTCCCAGACCAGTTCCTTTCATGCATACCAGGTTCTTCTTCTCTTTACAGCACTTTGTGATTGCCTTCTCAGGGCAGATTATATCAGACACACCTGGCTCCTGTCTCTGGGCTCCTTTCTCCTTGCAGCTCCTCTCCGCCCAGTCCCACATACACTCCCTTGTTCACACTCCCTCGTTCACACTCTCTCTGAGGGATGGGATATTACAAAGCTTGGAAGTTCATACAAGTGGTAACTTGAAAAAGTTACAGAGCTTGCAAAGGTTACAAAACTTAAAAGGCTCCTTGGCTACACTGGCACTGTACAGCGCTGCAACTTGCTGCGCTCAGGGGTGTGAAAACGCCCCCCCCCCCCGAGCGCAGCGAGTGCAGCGCTGTAAAGTGCCAGTGTAATCAGCGCCTGCAGCGCTGCACGCTCGCTCGCAGCACTGCAAGCTACTCCCCTCGGAGAGGTGGAGTACTTGCAGCACTGCGAGAGAGCTCTCGCAGCGCTGGCAGCGTGACTACACTTGCGCTTCACAGCGCTGCCGCGGCAGCGCTGTGACTTGCCAAGTGTAGCCAAGGCCAATAACTGAAGTTATAAAGTCTGCAAAAAGGTTGCAGAACTTAATGATACCAGTTACAGATCTTACAATTGCATTTGAGCGGAGGCTTTACATAACAATATGAACCCGTGACCTGGTGGAGGAAGGAGACTGGTAATACGAGATAGAGCCTGATACCCGTTCTGTTCACCTTGGGTTTTGGTTCTTAAAGATACTGGCCCAAATCCTGGTTCCACTGGAATCATTTGCACCAGCTGGATCTCTCCCAGGAGATCCGTAGCATTAGGAGAAGGTTCCCCTTCTCTCATGGAACATGCTGACAAGGAAATCCTGAGGCTTTTCCACGCTGAAGGCAATGTCAGGCATGTACTCATCTACCACCTCCATCCAACAGGATCCCTGTGTTCTACAAACTATGTACTGGACCAGAGACATAAAATTCCCCCTCTCCCGCATAACAATGGATTCCTGTAAAAGAAGACTCTCCCTGCAGGAGAAGGGGAATTTTAAGGTTACAAACTCATATAATCACACAGTATATTTTAATAGTTGTAACAGAGCCTAGATCTTGCAATAAGCCCTCTGAATAAATCACTTCACATGCCACTGAAATGCAGCCACTTCTGGGGTGAAATGTGGCAACGGTTAAACAACTCTCAGCAGTATGGCATGCTGCTTTAGGAGAGGAAGTGATGAATATTGGATCCAACTGGAGCTGGAAGGGAATGTTAGGAGGGCAGAATGTAGCTGTCGAATGGGGAGCATGGCCAAGACTCTGGAGTCCAAGCTGCCAACATGTTTATGCAATTAAACCCTTGAATGGCATCAGAGCTGGTCCCAAAAAAACAAAACTAGTTTCACAAAAAGTTTGAACCTGATTGTTTCAAAAGCTGTCCAGTGCAGCACTGTGGTTTGGATTTTATTTTAATGTTTGTGACTTGTTTTTTAAATCAAAATATCAATCGACAGATTTTATTTACTGACAAATTGGGTTTTCTGGTAAATGAAAATTGTTATTTTTTTGGATAAAATATACATTTTAAAAGGCACATTTTTTTCATTTAAAATTTGGACAATGTTGACTTTTTTTGCAAAACATTTTGATTAAAATAAGTGCCATTTTTTTACAACAAATTTTAATTTTAACAGTTTTGACCAGCTCTAGCCAGACACGGTTCTGTTTGTTGATTGTTTTTTTGTTTTTAACCTGACAAGCATATAGAAGTGGACTTGTGTCTCTCTGGAAGAGGGCCAAGAGTCATTCCTTGCCCACTTAGGGAGGCAGTAGATTCTCTATCATTTAAGTCAAGCCTGGATGTCTTTCTAAGAAAGATGCTCTAGCTCATCCAAAAGTTATGGGCTTGATGCAGGAATTATTAGGTGAGGTTCTCTGGCCTTTGTTATGCAAGAGGCCACACTATATGACCATAATGGTCCCTTGTGACTGAAGACAGAATTGAAGATAGAAATGGGATGGCATGGTGGCCTAATGGTTAATGCCTGAGCTGAAATTTGGGTTTGATTCCAAAAGTAACAGACTCTTCCCAGACTGACAGAGTGTTGAGAGCATCATGGCAGCACCTCACTAGAGAGGGAATTTATCCTATAGTCCAGGGAGAGGGTGATATATTTCACTATTAGTATCATCATTATAGAATTGTAGGACTGAAAGGGACCTCGAGAGGTCATCTAGTCCAGTCCCCTGCACTCCTGGCAGGACTAAGTATTATCTAAATCATCCCTGATGGTGTTTGTCTAACCTGCTCTTAAAAACCTCCAATGATGGAGATTCCACAACTTCCCTAGGCAATTTGTTCCAATGCTTAACCACCCTGACAGTTAGGAAGTTTTTCCTAATGTCCAACCTCAACTGCCGTTACTGCTATTTAAGCCCATTGCTTCATGTCCTATCCTCGGAGGTTAACGAGAACAATTTTTCTCCCTCCTCCTTGTAACACTTTTATGTACTTGAAAACCGTTATGTCCCCTCTCAGTCTTCTCTTCTCTAGACTAAACAAACCCAATTTTTTTCAATCTTCCCTCATAGGTCATATTTTCTAGACCTTTAATCATCTTTTTTGCTCTTCCCTGGAGTTTCTCCAATTTGTCCACATCTTTTCTGAAATGTGGTGTCCAGAACTGAACACAATATCCAGCTGAGGCCTAATCAGTGCAGAGTAGAGCAGAAGAATTACTTCTCATGTCTTGCTTACAACACTCTGCTATACATCCCAGAACAATGTTTGGGTTTTTTTGCAACAGTGTTACACTGTTGACTCATATTTAGCTTGTGATCCAGAATGACCCCCAGATCCCTTTCCACAGTACTCCTTCCTAGGCAGTCATTTCCCCATCTTGTATGTGTGCAACTGATTGTTCCTTCCTAAGCACAGTACTTTGCATTTGTCCTTACTGAATTTCATCCTATTTACTTCAGACCATTTCTCCAATTTGTCCAGATCATTTTGAATTTTAATCCTATCCTCCAAAGCACTTGCAACCCCTCCCAGCTTGGTATCATCTACAAACTTTATAAGTGTACTCTCTATGCCATTATCTAAATCATTGATGAAGATATTGAACAGAACCGGACCCAGAACTAATCCCTGCAGACCCCACTCAATATGCCCTTCCAGCATGACTGTGAACCACTGATAACTACTCTCTGGGAACAGTTTTCCAGTCAGTTATGCACCCACCTTATAGTAGCTCCATCTCAACTACACTCTCCTCCTCTGCAGGTTGGCAATAGATGGATTGATTCCCGGGTGGGGAGAGCTTCAGGAGTTGTACAGTTTGTCCTCACACACAGGATAAGGCGGGAGAAGGTGAGACGAGATTAAACAAGCAGTCCGGAGGTAGTTCACTGAACAGTGCAGCCAGCAAAAGGCAAGCCCAGGGTCCTGCACAAAGCAGCACTCGTGAGCCACGTCACTGCTTACAGTGCAGGAGCCATTCGTTAACCACAACACAAAAGCTACACACACTTCAGGGGGGGGGGGGGGGTGAATAGCATGTCCAGGCCCAGGGAGAGGATGTAAGAAAGGCTCTGAAGGGGACAGTGGGTGCAAGAAGGGCCTGGTCCAAAGCCCAGTGGAGCTGGTGGAAAGATTCCCCTTGACTTTGTTGGGCTTTAGATGCAGGCCTAGGATGTGGTGGGATGGTGTCCTAGAATACGTGTTTCAGATGTGTTGTAAGGCCCTGAGCCAAGTGGCTAGTGCCTGGAGCACCTTCTGGTTCTGTGTTCTCCAAAGGAAGAAAACGTCCGTTACTGGCTTTGTTGACTTTAGCAGGAGGAGCAGCACCAGTCAGAATCTATTTACTTTATGACATCTGTGATCCTCATACGCATCAGTCAGTCAGAGGATTGGATTTTCTTGCCAGTGGCATTTTAGAACTGCCCTGACACCTTTCACCCCTCCCACTCTGGGATTCACTCCTCCTGGGTGCTTTCAGCTCCATTGGCTCCAATCCTTTTGCAGGACTGTCTCATGGAGCCAAATCTCCCCCCCTCTCAAGCACAGATGATGCTTCTCAGTGTGTGCCTAAAACACCGCAATTCTCGCCGGCTTTAGCACCGTCTAGGCTGCAGCTGAGTAAACACTTCAGTGGCTGGCACTGCCCCGTTGTTTGTTTCAAAGGGACAGCATTCACACGTGAGCCTCTGGTTAGATGAGATCCTCCTTCTCCCCAGAATCAGTTACTTCATAATGATGCTGCTGATTATTATTTGCATTTCAACAGCCTCCAACAGAGAGGAGGGCCCCACTGTGCTAGGCGCGGTACAAACAAGACAGAGGGTGGGAGGGGAGACTGAGGCACAAAGCCCAGGAAGTGATTTGCTCATGGTCATGCAGCAGAGCAATGGCAGGACTAGAACCTAGGTCTCCCAAAGCCCAGTTCAGTGCCCCGTCCACTGGCCCATGCAGCCACGTGCTCAGATAGTAAAGAGGGGTGTTGAGCTGCCTGAATGCTGTGCCCACCAGCTCTGCCAGCAGCCAGCCAGGACTAGATAGACACACTGCCTGCTCACCTGAGGACTATGCTTTGGACGGCAGGTCCGCTCCCACTTCTCAACCAGGCAGGAGAAAGGAGACAAGTGGGTCTCGTGCTCTGTTACGACAGTGCTCAACACCAGGGCTCCCCATGCCCGGCCCCTGGAAGTGAATTAGAATGGCATTCGAGAACGCCGCTGACAGTCCACCTGTTCCGATGTGGTGGGCATGGCTGCTGTGCTAGACCCCTCAGCTGCAGCTGGGCTTTTTATTTCCTCTTACCGGCTGTAGCACTTGGTACACGCTGGGACCAAGGCGCCCTCCATTACACGCAGCCTCCCCCACTCTCTGGCCAGCGTTGCGGTTTGGCTCTGTCCTGGCTGTTTGCGGCTGCTCCTTCAGTTTTGGTGACCCCTGCAAATTGGATCAGGCTGGAATTAATCCCCAAGCAACACATGAAGCCTGGGGCTAGAGGGGCGCTTGGTTTTACTGAACCTGGACGGGCGATAATAAGCCTCTGGCCACCCTACCAGTTCTGGAATGAAGCTCAGCTAGCAAGGAGAACCACAGAGGTGTAATCGCCATGATAGGAACAGCTCTGCAGACCAGCTAGATGTGCTCGATAGACCTCTGCCAGTCTGCAGCCCCGTTTGCAAATCCACCACTCGCTGGGATGGAAGGAGACTCCCTTGCCTCCACACCTCCCTCCCACCCCCCCCTCGTGGGGAAAATCCATTGCATTCAGCCCCTGCGGGGAGACGGAAAGAAATGCAATTTGTGTAGGCCCGTATCAGCACACAGATTGATGGCTGCATCTTCTCTCTGTCACAGACTAATGCCCTCCGGCCCCTCTTACCCAGTCAGATTGCTTCCTGGTATGGGGCTCTAACCATGTCACCCGCTTCTTGGTATCCCTCCACCGGCTCCCCCTTCTCCACTGCATCCAACACAACCTCCCTGGAGGGAGCAACAGCATGCCCTAGGGCGCGGAGCAGTGGACGGCCTTGGGAGAGCTGGATTCTATTCCCAGCTGTACTCCTGGGTGACCTTGGGCCGGTCACTTCCCATCGCCACACTTCAGTTTCCCCAGTGGTAAAAGGGCAGCAGTGACCCTACCCGTCTTTGAGGAGCACTTTGAGATCTGCTGCTGAGAAGTGCTAGGTAAGAGCCAGCTATTCTTGTGATTTCACTGCTAAGGCCCTTCAGAGCTTAGCTCGCACCTGCCTATCGTCTCGTACATGCCATCACGAAGTCACTTCCTGCCTCCACCCTGCCAATGATGATAGCCGCTCTCACGCATCAGTCTGCCCACAAGTGTTTTTGCCCTTTCTCCTGTGCTGCCCATTTGGCATGGAAGGAGCTCCTCAAAAGTCCACAGCCACCGCACTGTCCTCATTAAGACTCCTTTCTGCTAGGATGCTTACAAAACACTCTAGGCAGCCGGTGTGCAATGACCACTGCTAATCACGCTGATTGCAATTGGCTCACCGTCCACTCGGGCTTTCCCCAGGCACTTGTATCCACCTACTATACCCTCCTGCCATGTCCTCCCTACAGTAAGCTCTTTGGGGCAGGAATTCTTTATGTGCAGCCTGTCCTTGCATAACAGGGTGCTGCTCCCAATTTACAACCCCCAAGGCAAATTATATGATGCAACCAGTCTGCAAACTTTGCCAATCAGAGTAGAGAATGAGGATGCACCTTCATGTGCAGCGGGAGTCAAAAAAGTGAACAGAATGTTGGGAATCATTAGGAAAGGGATAGATAAGAAGACAGAAAATATCCTATTGCCTCTATATAAATCCATGTATGCCCACATCTTGAATACTGCGTGCAGATCTGGTCGACCCATCTCAAAAAAGATGCATTGGAATTGGAAAAGGTTCAGAAAAGGGCAACAAAAATTATTAGGGGTATGGAATGGCTTCCATATGAGGAGAGATTAATAAGACTGGGACTTAGCAGCTTGGAAAAGAGACAACTAAGGGGGGATATGATAGAGGTCTATAAAATCATGGCTGGTGTAGAGAAAGTAAATAATGAAGTGTTATTTACTCCTTCTCAGAACATAAGAACCAGGAGTAAGCCAATGAAATTAATAGGCAGCAGGTTGAAAACAAAGGAAGTATTTCTTCACACAATGCACAGTCAACCTGTGGAACTCCTTGGCAGAGGATGTTGTGAAAGCCAAGACTATAACAGGGTTCCAAAAAGAAAAGACGGTTACTCACCGTTGTAACTGTTGTTCTTCGAGATGTGTTGCTCATATCCATTCCAGTCAGGTGTGCGCGCGCCGCGTGCACGATCGTCGGAAAACTTTTACCCTAGCAACACCCGGTGGGTCGGCTGTGGAGCCCCCTGGAGTGGCGCCCTCATGGCGCCGGATATATACCGCAGCCGACCCAGCGCCCCCTCAGTTCCTTCTTGCCGGCTACTCCGACAGTGGGGAAGGGGGGTGGGTTTGGAATGGATATGAGCAACACATCTCGAAGAACAACAGTTACAACGGTGAGTAACCGTCTTTTCTTCTTCGAGTGCTTGCTCATATCCATTCCAGTCAGGTGACTCCCAAGCCCCACCTAGGTGGCGGGGTCGGAGTGAGACATTGCTGTGTGCAGAACCGCTGACCCGAAAGCAGCATCGTCTCTGGATTGTTGCACCAGCGCATAGTGCGCTGCGAACGTGTGCACCGAAGACCACACTGCAGCTCTACAAATGTCCTGGATCGGGACTTGAGCCAGGAAGGCAGTCGAGGAGGCCTGGGCCCTCGTGGAGTGAGCGGTGAGGCGTGGCGTCGGGACACCGGCCAGGTCGTAACAAGCACGAATGCAGGACGTGATCCAAGAGGACAGGCACTGTGAGGAGACCGGTGAGCCCTTCATCCGGTCGGCCACCGCAACGAAGAGTTGCGTCGTCTTTCTAAACGGCTTTGTACGGTCAATGTAGAAAGCCAGGGCCCTGCGTACGTCCAAAGAATGCAGACGCTGGTCTTGACGAGTAGCGTGTGGCTTTGGATGGAAGACCGGGAGAAAGATGTCCTGGTTTACGTGGAAAGGTGAAACCACCTTCGGAAGAAAGGCAGGGTGGGGGCGAAGCTGCACCTTGTCCTTGTGGAACACCGTGTATGGGGGCTCGGACGTCAGCGCTCTGAGTTCAGAAACACGCCGTGCTGAGGTAATGGCTACGAGGAAGGCCGTCTTCCAGGATAAGTACAGGAGCGAACAGGTCGCTAATGGTTCAAACGGGGGCCCTGTGAGCCTGGAGAGAACAAGGTTGAGGTCCCACGTTGGAACCGGCTGGCGTATTTGTGGGTACAGCCGGTCCAAGCCCTTGAGGAATCTAACGACCATCGGGTTAGAGAAGACCGATGACGAGAGTTCTCCTGGGTGGAATGCCGAAATGGCGGCGAGGTGAACCCTGATTGAAGATACCGCCAAGCCTTGCTGTCTTAGTGACAGGAGATAGTCCAGTATGAGAGGGATAGGTGCCTGCAAGGGGGACGTAGCCCGTTGCTGACACCAACAGGAGAACCGCTTCCACTTGGCTAAGTAAGTGGACCGTGTAGAGGGCTTCCTACTTCCCAGCAGGATCTGCTGGACGGACTGCGAACATTGTTGCTCCGTCTGACTCAGCCATGGAGCATCCACGCTGTGAGGTGGAGCGATTGTAGGTCGGGGTGACACAGACGGCCGTGGTCCTGAGAGATGAGATCCGGACTCAAGGGGAGCATGATCGGCGCTTGAACCGACAGCTCTAGCAGTGTGGTGTACCAGTGCTGCCTCGGCCAAGCGGGAGCCACTAGAATTACTCGTGCCTGGTCGGTGCGGATCTTGAGCAGCACCCTGTGGACAAGCGGAAATGGGGGAAAGGCGTAGAACAGGTGACCCTTCCACGTTAGAAGGAATGCGTCCGACAGAGAGCCTGGAGCTCGTCCGTAAAGGGAGCAGAATGCGTGGCACTTCCTGTTGGCCCGGGATGCGAATAGGTCGATCTGGGGAAATCCCCACCTCCGGAAGACGGAATAGATGACATCCGGGCGAATCGACCACTCGTGCGTCTGGAAGGACCTGCTGAGACGGTCCGCCAGCGTATTCTGGACTCCAGGCAGGAACGATGCGGTGAGATAGATCGAGTGGGCGATGCAGAAGTCCCACAAGCGAATGGCCTCTTGGCATAGGAGCGATGAGTGGGCTCCGCCTTGCTTGTTGATGTAAAACATGGCCATGGTGTTGTCGGTGAGGACCAGCACGCAACGGCCCTGTAGGAAGTTGAGGAATGCCTGGCAGGCTAGGCGCACCGCCATCAGTTCCCGGACGTTGATGTGTAGGGCTAATTCGGAAGCGGACCACAGACCCTGGGTATGACGCTCCCCGAGGTGAGCGCCCCATCCTAGAGATGAAGCGTCCGTGACTAGGTGGAGGGAAGGTTGTGGGGCGTGAAAAGGCACTCCTGCACAGACCACTGCGCGATCCAACCACCAGGTGAGGGAGGTCAAGACCGAGGGCGGGACCGTGACCAGCATGTTCAGGTCGTCCCGGTGAGGACGGTACACCGATGACACCCAAGCCTGCAGTGGGCGAAGCCGCAGTCTGGCGTGGCTGGTTACGTAGGTGCACGAGGCCATGTGACCCAACAGGGTAAGGCATGTTCTTATGATGGTGAACGGAGATGCCCGCAGTCCATGAATGACGCGTGCGATGGACTGAAAGCGACCTTCTGGCAGAATGGCTCGTGCGCTTCTGGAGTCCAGGATCGCTCCAATGAACTCTATTCTCTGTGTTGGCACCAGAGTGGACTTCTCCCTGTTGAGTAGAATGCCCAGTTCGTGGAAAGTCTGTGTCACCATGTGGACGTGAGCTTGAACTTGGTCCCTGGTGCGGCCGCGCACCAGCCAGTCGTCCAAATACGGGAACAGCTGTACCCCTCGTCGGCGAAGGTATGCCGCGACGACTGCCAGACATTTCGTGAACACTCTGGGAGCCGAGGACAAGCCGAAGGGAAGGACTGCGAATTGGTAGTGCACCTTGTTCACTACAAATCGCAGGAAGCGCCTGTGAGGCGGATAAATAGCTATATGGAAGTAAGCGTCCTTCATGTCGAGGGCGGCGAACCAGTCTCCAGGATCCAGCGAGGGAATAATGGTCCCCAATGATACCATGCGGAACTTCAACTTTACTATGAATTTGTTGAGTCCGCGCAGGTCTAAGATGGGACGTAGACCCCCTTTCGATTTGGGGATCAGGAAGTAGCGGGAATAAAACCCCCTGCCCCTTAACTCCTGCGGAACCTCCTCTATGGCTCCCATAGAGAGGAGCCCAAAAACCTCCTGTGAAAGGAGTTGCTCGTGAGAAGGGTCCCTGAAGAGGGACGGGGAGGGGGAGTGGGAGGGGGGGGGCGAGGAAAATTGGAGGGCGTATCCCTTCTCCACCGTGCGAAGGACCCAACGGTCTGATGTTATAAGGGACCAAGCACGGTGGAAACGGGAAAGGCGATCCCGGAAGGGGGGAGATGAATCCTGGGTGCTGGTTCTGGTGCCGTCCTCGACCGCACCTTCAAAAGGCTTGTCTAGGCCCTGAAGGTGGTCTCGGCTGGCCCTGGTTCTGACCGGGTTGAGGGCCGGTCGACCGTCGCCTACCGCCTCGACCCCGCCTCCTGGCAAAGTCCTGTCTCGGGCGAGGCGGGGGAGGGTAGAACCTCTGAGGCTGGGGCCTGAAGGGTCTGCGTTGTGGACCCGGGACGTGCATCCCCAGAGAGCGCATCATTGTTCGAGAGTCCTTAAGGTTTTGGAGCCTCGAGTCTGTCTTTTCCGAAAACAGGCCCTGACCCTCAAAGGGCAAGTCCTGGAGGGTCTGCTGCAGTTCAGGTGGCAGGCCCGACACCTGGAGCCAGGAGGTTCGCCTCATAGCTATACCCGATGCTAGGGTCCTAGCGGCCGAGTCGGCTATATCCAGTGAGGTCTGTAGGGAGGTGCGTGCCACCCGCTTACCCTCCTCTACCAAAGTTCCGAACTCTTCCCTAGATTCCTGGGGAACCAGTTCCTTGAACTTCTCCATGGAGGACCAGGTGTTAAAACTATATCGGCTTAGGAGCGCCTGCTGGTTGGCCGCCCTAAGCTGAAGCCCCCCCGCGGAATAGACCTTGCGCCCGAACAAATCGAAGCGCTTAGCGTCCTTCGATTTCGGCGCTGCCGCCTGCTGACCATGGCGCTCCCGTGCATTTACTGATGAGACCACCAGCGAGCACGGTTGAGGGTGAGTGTACAAGTACTCATGGTCCTTGGAGGGTACAAAGTACTTCCTCTCCACGCCCTTGGCCGTGGGGGGAATAGAGGCCGGGGTTTGCCAGATGGAGGTGGCATTGGTCTGAATGGAGCGAATCAGCGGTAACGCGACCCTGGATGGGGTGTCCGCTGAAAGGATGTTCACGATCGGGTCGTGAACCTCCACGATCTCCTCCATCTGAAGGTCCATATTGCGCGCCACCCGGCGCAACAGGTCCTGGTGGGCCCGGAGGTCTATGGGGGGCGGACCCATGGCGGATGTCCCCGCTACCGCCTCATCAGGCGAGGAGGAGGAGGATACGCCCGGTGGCAAGGGGTCCAAAGGCAAGTCTTGCTCCAGGTGCTCCTGGAGCTGGGCCTCGCTCGTCCCAGTGTCTATGGCCTGCGCCGGCGTGGGCACTGGAGCCTCCATGCCCCCTGGCGGGGGGCGGGAGATGGTGGCCTCCGGGGCTCTGGGCTCAGAGCGTGCCGAGCGGGAGGCAGACGGTGGGGCCCCTTGGGCTTGGTGATAGGCCCATGGGGTCCAAAAGGACCAGTGAGCAGGTCCCTGCGTAGGGTCCTCTGCCATGTCCTGCGAGTGCCCGAAGTCCGCCGAAGCCGCCTGTCCCTGTGGAGGGTAGGCCGATCTAGAGGCCCCTTCAGAGGAGTGGGACGCGGATCTTGACGGCCATGGCGGTGCCGAACGCGAAGCATCCGTCCCCGGCTGGTGCGGTGCCGGTCGGTGCCGGTCGTAGGACGATCTGTCCCAGCGTGCCGGAGAATGGTGCCTGGATCGGGATCGGTGCCGGTAGCCCCGCCGGTGCCGCGATCCGGATCTGGAGCGGGACGACGATCGCGACGACACCCGGTGCCGGGAGCGGTCCCTCGATCGGCGCTCATACCGGTACCGGGAGGTGCGCCTCGAGTCCGATCGGTGCCGGCGGTCGCGACGGTGCCGAGATGTGGAGCGGCGCCGCGAAGAGGACCTCGACCGCGAGTACGACCGGCGCCGAGGTGATAGTCGGCGCCGGGACTCCGAGCGGCGTCGGGACCTGCTCCGAGACCTGGAGCGGTGCCGAGAGTCCACGGTTGGAGACGGTGGGCGCACCAGTGCAGGCTTGCCTCTCGACTGCACAATGCGCGGAGCCACCGGTGCCGGGAGCTGCGACGGTGCCGGCTCCGTGAGTGCGATCAGGTCCCTCGCGGTATTAAACGTCTCCGGAGTCGAGGGGAGACAAGGTTCCACCACCAGCCTAGGTGGGGAAGCAGTCCGTACCGGACTCAACGGCCTCGGTGCCGGAGTCGACGGTGTGGCCGCCTGCTTTTGGCGGTCCAAAGGCGGACGCGGCTCTACCCCCGGCACAGGGGGAGCCGGCGTCTTCAGGGCAGCAGTGTCCTGAGCCTTGCGGGCCTTCTTATGGCCTGGAGAGAGGGATCGGCGCCGAGTCCCCTGAGGTGGGCGCGGTGCCGAAGTCTGCCGGTGCCGGGAGGACTTGTCCGCGGCGCCGGTCGGAGCCGCTGGGGCGCTGCGCACCGACGCGCTCGGTGCCGGGGTCGGGCGCGCCGAGGGAGGATCCGGGCTGAGCGCCGCCTCCATGAGGAGCTGCCGAAGCCGAAAGTCCCGCTCCTTCCTCGTTCGAGGCTTGAAGGCCTTGCAGATTGGGCACTTATCTGCGTGATGGGCTTCCCCGAGGCACTTCAAGCAGGAGGCGTGCGGGTCACTTGTTGGCATCGGCTTCGCGCAGGACGCGCACGGCTTAAAGCCAGGAGCCTTGGGCATGAGCCCGGTATGCTCCGGGGGGAAAAAAAGGGGGGAGAACAACCCCCTTAACCCCCGCTCACAATTTATAACAGCTACCAGCTAAATAACAACTATCTAAAGACTCTAACTACTATACAACTATCTAAACTATCTACAGAAATAAGCTAGACGCTAGGGAGTGTGGAGACCAGCTAAGCTGTGCTCCGTAGTTCCAACGACCGTCAGGGGCGGTAAGAAGGAACTGAGGGGGCGCTGGGTCGGCTGCGGTATATATCCGGCGCCATGAGGGCGCCACTCCAGGGGGCTCCACAGCCGACCCACCGGGTGTTGCTAGGGTAAAAGTTTTCCGACGATCGTGCACGCGGCGCGCGCACACCTGACTGGAATGGATATGAGCAAGCACTCGAAGAAGAACTAGATAAGTTCATGGAGGATAGGTCCATCAATGGCTATAGCCAGGATGGACAGGGATGGTGTCCCTAGCCTCTGCCAGAAGCTGGGAATGGGTGACAGGGGATGGATCACTTGATGATTACCTGTTCTGTTCATTCCCTCCGGGGCACCTGTCGGAAGACAGGATACTGGGCTAGATGGACCTTTGATCTGACCCTGTGTGGCCATTCTTATGTTCTGGGAATGCTGCCTATCACAGGGGAAGGTTTAACTGATTAGATACATGAATCTTATCAATGCGTGAGATGCACCTATCACAGCCTCCAGGGATAAGCCTGGATGGAATCCCTCCAAGCTCTGAAGGAGATTCTCTTCTACTCTGTTCCTGCTCCCAGTAAATTGCTGCACCCAAGTGCAACAGACTGTGATCGGAGTTCAACTGAACGTTGCCATGAGGATGTGCCCCGACTGGTCCATCACCCTGATAATGGTGGATTTTGGAACCCTCCAGAACTGGGACATTCGGTGGCAGCCACAAGAATGTCTCATTCATTCTCCTGCCAATACCACAACTTGCGTCCACCCCACCAAACATCTGACAATAAAACCTGGACATGGCCGTGAACGCGATCCCCTCTCCTCCACGCACACACTTAAAATACAACTCGTAGCCCTGGGTGGAGGGGATTAACCATTTAATGTGTTTTATTAAAAATAAAAAGTACAATTTTATAAGTGGAATAACAACTTACTCCAGAGTGCGCCGCTGTACTCCTCTCATAAGGCGCGCATATATTTTTAGGACCACAGACTGTTACTTCATATGACTGTACGGCCGTGTGGGCATATAATGGATACAAGATATTATATGGACCAAGAGGAAAGAGCACATTTGTAAAGAGTTAGTCAGGTCCCTTTGCAACATCACGGCTGCTCTGAGCGTGCAGCTTTCACCATGTGCCCCTCTCAGCGATTGCTGCTTCATTGGTCCATCAACTCCTGGCTTACACATTCTTTAGGGCACGGCTGGCTATATCTATTTGGGCAGCTCCATTTTGAAGGCTGGATAATGCATGTCCTGGCATCCTAGGAAGCTCCAGCTCTCAAAAGAAGTGTTCAGTAGCTCAGCAAATGCATCGTACCTACAGATAAAGGAGTTTCCCACCCATACAGGTGGAGATCAGTGAATTGTATTATTTCACCAGACTATATGAAATGCATGGTGGAATTCTGCTGCTCATGAGTTCTGGGGATTGGGGAAGGCTGCTGGGAATCCACAGATTCAAGCTTCTACAGGGAGTTTATCCTCCAAAGCAGGTGGAGATTTTATTTGAGTAAGTAAATCATGCAATGATTGGCCCTCGGGTTGGCACAGCTGCTGCAAACCAGGGAGGAAGCTGCACCAGCCCTTCCAGCTGTCCCAACACTCCCATACACAAGCCTCCAAGAGGCTGCATCCCAGTCCAGCAATGCCCCCACTTGGGCTCCATCCCACTTGATGGGGATCGACCCTGTTGCCTTTTCCTCAGTTCGACTTCAGAATTGACTACCCCCTTCCTGCTTCAAGCCGCCCCGACTCACAAGGGTTCATTCTTTTCCAGGTGGAGCAGAGCGGAATCAGCGGAGCCGTGTGATGCGTATTTCCAGCAGCCTTAGAGTGGGGTCACCGTCTGACTCCGGGAGAAAGGGCACTGTGCTGCCACGCCATCGCTTGTGTCTATACATTCAACAGTGCCAGTCCCGCTGCTGATAGGGAGAGAAATGTGTGTCTGCCACGAGGGAGGCAAAAGGCTGCATTTCACGGTGGGAAGGATTATAGCCATGAGAGGTCTTTCTTAGCGCAAGGAGAGCCCAATCCTACAGCAGTTGTAGTCAGCAGGTCTGCAATGTGCAAACAGCTGCATGGCAACTGCTGCGTTACCTCTGGCGTCACAACAATCAGCTGTTCAGCGCTGTCTCGCAATCAGAGGGCTAGATCCTGCCTTTGACTGCCAGGGCCAGTTACTGGGGGCAAAGCACAACAGGAGCATTTTCTCCCCATCACCAGCAAAGCAGAATTCCTACAAGCTGATAGGCAAGTTACTGACAAGAACTGCTGGAAAGGGGGCGTGGCCAAGAGCCCATCTGGTAAGCACACAAGCTGGTGTCACATGCTAGCCAGAAGTGTACACTGCTCTTTTTAAAAAGAAGACAAAGTGCAGGAGTGTGTGACCTGCCCTGGCACGACGGGTCCTGTAACCACTGCATAACCAGCCTTGCCTTGTGACCTCCTGCCCTCACCAACAAGGACAGCTGGCAAGGAGAAAACCCCAATGTTTCTCTCCCATTCTGCACAGACACTTATGAAAATCAGCAGGCAGGAGGGATCAATCAGCACAGGCGCTCTTGTGAAGACGTTTCCTTGCTCCCATGCATTGTATGGAGAGAAAGAACCATCTAGCTCACCGACAACCCTTCAGAAGCAGGGGCTAGAGGGAGCCATGGTCAGCCAAGTGGGAGCAAAGAGAACAAGGGGAAATAGATCGGCTTTGATGGGATGCCCATCAAACCATGATGTGCGGCAGGAGGCTCTCAGGAGGCACTTGGTAAAATTCTTGAAATTAATTGAAAGGAAGGTTAGGGTGACTTCCCTGCCTCTGACATTTCGCTCTGTCCCTGTCCATCTTCTCTGCAGCATGTGCACCTGGGACGCAGGGCTTATTACTGGCTAGGAAAGCCCGTTGTTGGGACCCTGGGTTAAGATATTGGCAGTCAGTCACTGCCATGACACCTCTGGATTTCTGGCTAATGTCCTGTGGTCTGAACACTGCATGGAAAGCGTTAAGGCCCAACATGACTCTGTATCTTACACACCCCTCCAATCACTCATGCTTCACTCTTGTGCTGATCACAATGTGATCAGCACAGATCTCTCTCGCTAGCCACCTAGCTCGCAGTTACCCATCTAGTTTCCTCTCTAGTGGCCTTATTCTGCCTTTAGCTACCATTGCATGTGTAGCTCCCACTGGCTTTACGGGGAATGGTGCTTGTATACAGGAGGGAAGAAAATGGCCCAAATGTTCAAAGCTTGCATGCTTCTGTCCATGTGCAATCCCTAGTGCACACACACAAGGGTTTTGCACATACCCATGTGGGTGCTCACACCATGTGCGTTGCACAGGGACAAGTCGAACCCAAGCAAAATGGCTGTACACTTCTGAAAATCTGGGCCTCCAGCCAAGTTCCTATCCCTGGGGGGGGGAGAATAGCTTTAATCCAAATAACTACTGTGCACCTGCCACAGGCTACCTTCATATGACATGCTTTTTCCCCATGTGTGTGTCAGCTATCTTAATCAGTCACCGTTCTGCTTCCACCTCCTATGTCCCCAACCTCTCTGCTCCCCTTTAAATCACCTCTAAAGGTCAGTTTGGAGATGTGCACCACTGACAGAGACTACAAAAGCAGCCGCGGCAACTACAGGAAGGAGTGGCTATAAATCCAAAGAGCATCTTAAAAGAAGAGTGAGTTGTTGATTACACTTACAGACACAAAACGTCCAGTCATGTCACATCTCTGTGCCTCAGTTTCCTCAAATGTAAAATTGGGATATCATACTAACCTCCTTTGTAAAGTGCTTGGAGATTTATGGATGAAAAGTGCTATCTATGTAAGAGCTATGTATTATTTTTATTTGATGGCCACTGCCTTTAAGGGACAGTCTGAAGAATGGTGAGGGGTAAAGTTTTGCCATATTTACATCTACGGAGACAGAAGTTTTTTCTTCCTTTAAATAAAATTCCTCAAGTTAGTATAAAATTGAAATTTATATTTTCCTTTTTTAAACGCTTTGCAATAAAACACAAGTTAAGAGACCTGAATAACGCAGGGAGTCATATCAAGGGTACAGGCCATCTCGTTTGATCGGTTTTGTTCTGTTTATTTTTAAATCTGTGCACTAACTGTTCAGAATAGATCTCTCTCTTGTAAAGCAACACCTACCTGAAATCTGGTCAGTTTCACACAGCGAGTTAAAAGCAGGCCTCTATACCTGCCTTGAGTCCTCTTCCCAAATTTTGTGGGTTTACAATAGCATTTTTACCTCCTCTGATGCTGCAGGAGAGACCCTAACAAACAACAAGGGAAACTGACTATATGCAAAGCACTGCCACATGGAAAAAAATACAGACCCTTGTTCCTCTAATCTCTTTCTGTTACAGTAATCTCAGGTGTTACTTACAGCAACAGTGGGTTAAAGCTTTTATAGAGAGAAGTATGATTTTAACCCACTGCATTTTGCTGCTGATGGTTTTTATGCTACAGACATAACCAATTACACTGGCTCCGAGTTTTTCTTTCATTACCTAGCTTAAAAAAAAAGTATTTTGTTTGCTTTCGTCTGCTTTGTGATGGTTATTATTTATGTAGCATCCAGAAATACGTGAGGCACATCCAGATTGGAAACACATTCATCTAGTACAGGGGTCGGCAACGTTTGGCACGCGGCTCGCCAGGGTAAGCACCCTAGTGGGCCAGGCCAGTTTATTTACCTGCTGACGCGGCAGGTTCGGCCAATCGTGGCCCCCACTGGCCGTGGTTCGCCGTCCCGGGCCAATGGGGGTGGTGGGAAGCCGCGGCAGCACATCCCTCGCCCGCGTCGCTTCCCACCACCCCCATTGGCCCGGCGTGCCAAACGTTGCCGACCCCTGATCTAGTAAATAATGTTTTCACCCCTCAGCTCGCTACTACACCTGCTGCTTATCCCCCAGCTGAAGTCAGAATGCTCTATTTGTGATGTTACATGTACTAGTTACAGAGAGGGTCATTCACAGTGTGTGTGTGTGTAACTCTACTTGGGGATTTGTAAACAGCTTGGGGCAGAGCCCTGTTTTCTTACTATGTTTGTGAGATGCCTCGCATATTTCATTCTGGACACTACATAAATAATAGCCATCAAAAGCAGATGTTTTTCTAAAAGAGATGCTCTAGGAATTGTTTTGGGGAAGTCCTATGGCTTGTGTAAATATAAGAGGTCAGACACAGTGGTCCCTTCTGGCTGTGGAGTCTATGAATAAAATACTTTTTGAGCTAAGTATCAGAGGGGTAGCTGTGTTAGTCTGAATCTGTAAAAAGCAACAGAGGGTCCTGTGGCACCTTTAAGACTAACAGAAGTATTGCATCTGAAGAAGTGAGGTTCTTACCCACGAAAGCTTATGCTCCCAATACTTCTGTTAGTCTTAAAGGTGCCACAGGACCCTCTGTTGCTTTTTTGAGCTAGGTAATAAAAGAAAATCTTCAAGGGAGGAAACCCCTCTTTGGCAATATTCAGGTGGGGAGCATTAGTTACTAACCAGCTCGTTGTTCATAATGTGCTAGGAGACTTTGGTTCTTTAAGGATCACAGAGGATTCGCTGCAAGAGTTAGCTCCAGTTACTCCACCCAAGCTAGCCTAGCTCAAGTGAGAGCAGCCACACTGCAAAATGAACTGGAGTGACCCAGCATGATGAATTAGCAGCACACAATTGATTGCATTAGCAGCGGACGAGTTTTGTTAACTCGCACTTGTAACCTGCAGTTGCATCCCCACTGCATTACTAGCTTGAGTGTCAGCACCTGTAAAGTGCCACTTAACTGGAGCTAGAGATTTTTGTGAGTGAATGGGGATTGGGTTAGGGGCAACACTCGAGTTATGTCAGGCTAACACTGCAGTGAAGATGAGCCTTTATTTCCTTTTTAGGCTGTGTCTATGCTGAATTTTCTTCAGATCTCCCACCGGGGCCAGCTCTGCCAGCTGCCAGCACCCCAGCCTTTCTCCGAGGAGCCTAGTCAACGTGGTGGCGAAACACCAGGGGCTGCTTTGTGCTACAGCTCCCGCTGTTGCTATGAGGCGTGGAGCTGCACCAGAGCTAGAGCAAAAGGAGGTGGTAAGCAGGGCCGGCTCCAGGGTTTTTGACGCCTCAAGCGGCGGCGGGGGGGGGGGGGGGAGCCGCGATCGCGATCAGCAGCATGTCCTGCCCTCCGAGACGGACCGAGGGACTTGCCGCCGAAGAGCCAGCCCTGATGGTAAGAAAACACAGGAATTGCCAGACTGGCTCAGACCCGAGGGCCATCTCGTCCAATGCCCTGGGTCTGATGGTGGCCAGCACCAGATGATTAGGAGGAAGAAGCAGGAACCGAGCAGTAGCATTTGTGGGATAATCTGCCCCCCAGCTATCTCATCCTGATCTCTAGCAGAGAGATCGGCTTAAACCATGAAGCAGGAGGCTTAGTTTCCCTTAAAATTTTTTGTTTATAATTAAGAATGACAACTCTGGATATTCTTGATATCCATATCAGGAGCGCCAGAATGGGGGGGGGGGGGGAGGTCCAGAGGGCCATGGCCCCATCACTTTTTACTAGCCTAAAGGGCAAGCAACAGGGGGAGGGGCAGAGAGGAGCAAGCAGGGGCGAGGCCTCAGTGGAAGGGGTGGGGGTGGGGCCACGGGGGAAGAAGCGGGGCAGGGCCATGGTTCGGGCACCCGTGCCCCCCCCCCCACTTCTAAGGAGCTTCCGGAGTTCCTGATCCATATAAAATATCCAAGCACTTGGGGAAAAGTCTACTGCCCTTCTTTGTAAAGTGTTTTCAGATGCTGATAAAAAGCGCTAGAGAAGAGCTAGGTATTAGTACTAACATGTCATGTTCTTGGCCTCAGTGACAGCCTGTGGCAATGAGTTCCACCATCTAACCAGATGTTGTGTGTAAAAGTACTTCCTTCAATTGTTTTGGAATTTGTCACCACTTAATTCCATTGACTGTTCCCTTGTTCCTGTGTTGGGAGGCTGGGAAAAAGCACAGCACACATGCAGCTGTAGAAGGGTTTGTGATTCAGCCATTCAAAATCTCTTCAGAACTAACCTGGGCATTTTAGACCTCCGCTCAGGAAAGCATTTTCAAGCACAATTTAACAGATACAAGGACTAAAAGTCCTGCAAAATCTGTAAGATCGGGCCCAGCATCGTTAGACAGGGACACACTTTTTTCCCCTCAGTTGACTCATTAGAATCCTTTTGTTTTCTTTCCAGCTAAAGTTGGGAGTCTTTAAAAATACATCCGTTCCCCACCATTGGCTCAAAGTGACCTGGCCTCCTCTGGCTTTTAACTACATTTTCACTTTCTTTTGGTCAGAAGAACTAGCTGGAGTGCATGTGCGGCCACCATGCCTCTATTTGCAGTATGTGCTGTGGTCAGTTTCACGCAGGTTTTACATCCTTCTCGCAAGGACTAATGCTCACTGCATTTAAAGAAACACTGTAATGTTTCATTTAAAAAAATAAAGGGGGGGGAATGTCAGCACTCAGGCTGAACTCTGTCCTTAGCCGCCCCCCCCCCACTGCAAGCTTGGAGATTCTAGCAACAGGTTGGCTCATCAGCACGCCTGGCTTTTCTGTCGCTTTAGGTGAGACAAGCAGCCCTTCCTGAACAGAGCTTTCTAAAGATTTAGATCTCCATTGATTTACACCCTAGCCCCTGCCAGGCAGGATAGAAACAGGCCACATTTCAAAGTGGTGACAAAACCCCCAAGGACCAGGGGTCACAGCTGTCAAATGACTTCTTTAAAGTGCAAGAGAGACCCAGGACAGGTTTTACAGTATTTTAGCCCATAGAGTGCTGCAGGCAAAGGACTTAATGACGCAGGTTTGATCAGTCCTCGCCAGCTGTCAAAATCCCATGGTTACTAACTCTCTTGAGATCAAAGAGATTTAAAAGCATCCCATTTCCCTGGTCCTCTAAAACATGATGCGGGAGGGCGTGGGAATAGGGTTCTTCCTATTAAAATGCTGTCACATTCTCCCAGTATTCCCCCCACAAAAGAAACAAACATTCAATGAATGCTAAGTCTGCACAGATAACCACTCCAACAAGGGCAGAGTTAGAGTTGCACTTCCTGATTTTTCATCTAACTCGGTCCTTGTATAGCCCCTCTTCACCAAACTATCTGAATAACTAAGAATCATCATTAATCAATGGATTTTATTCTTACAATGCTACTGAATTACTATTAACCCCATTTTACAGATGGGAAACCGAGGCATAGCGAGATTAAGGGACCTGCCTGAGGTCACACAAGATGTCTGTCTGATCTAGGGAAGGAGTCCAGGTCTCCCAAATACCAGCTCAGTGTCCAATCCATAAAACCATTCCTTCTATGTCTATGCCTTACATAGCCTGTGTTGTACAGGAGGACAGATTAGATGATGGAATGGTCCCTTTTTGCTTTAAAAATATCTATGATTCTCCAATTTTTCAAATAATGCAGTGTAATCATACATTTTACCTCACATCCTTACATAGGTGTAACCTAGCTTGTACTTTTTTCCTCCAATGTTTAATCCTAACACTAATTTTATCGTCATAATAATTCAGTATCGCTTTATTGTCAGACTTTTCATACAATACAATTCTATGCAAGTTCTCACCTTTCTAACGTACATAGGAAGAATTTAATCAACAGCTACACAATGTTGTTTTCAACCAATAGTACCGACTTCCTTGGGTGCAATTCAGGGGATGAAACAATTAACTAGGAAAGTTCATTTGGTGGCCTATATGTGCTAGCTAATTGTCACAATTACTGTGTACAGATTACAGTGTGTGTATGCACTTTTTACTGTATATTTTTTGTACAGTGGGCCATGAGGCCTAGTGGATAGTGCACTGGACTGGAACTCAGGAGACCTGGATTCTATTCCCAGCTCTGCTGCTAGCCTGTTGGGTGACCTTGGGCAAATCACTTTCCTGGCTCTGTGCCTCCGTTTGCCCATCCGTAACATGAGGTTAATGATGCTAAACCTCCTTTGTGAGGCGCTTTGAGACCAACAGACGAAAAGCACTAGAGAAGAGCTTGGTATTAACAAGATGTTAACATGAACAGTATTGTAGAAAACATTATATATGATCGTGTAATTAAGGCTGGGGCAGAGCTAAGGCTGTGGGTGCCAGCTGTGTGCTGGCGTTCCCTGCCTTTGGAATGCCTATCTGTTGCCTCCTCAGTGTTCTCCAAACAAGCTTTTTTTAAAAAAAATAGAATTTCTTAGGGTTTATACAGAAAAAAGCAGCACTTGCGCCTCCAGCCCTTGGATGTTCTGCAGACTTTCCAAAACTGCAATTAGTAAATATCAATCCCCTCACTGAGAAATATGTGGAGAGACCCCACCTGAATGCCCCTGCCCCAGGCATCCTAGGAGGAGGCAGGGTTTTCACCTGTGCTCCACAGGAACTCTGCACCCAGCTACTGAGTTCCCAAGGTGAGCCAGAGCAAGCATCCCTGCCACACACCTTGAAAATTCATCGGAGCTCTGTCCTCGCCTGGACACCGTAGGGAGTCCACAGGTGGTGAAGGGGCTTTGAATTTTTATCATTGACACAGCTGATGAGATGCATCAAAGCAGGGCTCCCTCCTGCACACCTGAGACAGGCTGCAGGGCTCTACTTTGCAAGTTCTACAGACGCTGTGGCAAGGAGCTTGCATTTGCCTCGGCCCCCATGCACTTTACAAGAGCTCTTTTCTCAGCTCGAGTTCTCCCCGCCAATTTCAGCGACAGAAGACTTGCCAGGACCTGACGCAGCTGTGCACAGAGCAGCCTGCTTCAGGTCTGCACTTCAGGCACAATCCAACGCTCACTGTAGTCAAGTGCAAGATTCCTGCTGCCTCAATCAGCCCCTTGACATCAACGGAATCTACTTGTGTGGTTAAAGTCAAGCATGTGCAAAAGTGTTTGCAGGACTGGGGCCCTAATGAACTTAGTGAAAACAACGTACAGCATTTGCTCAGAATGTGAGTTTCAAACGCTCATAACACAGTTAAAATCAAACCCTGTCACCTTTGGAAGAAGGCTGCACACTACTCCTCACTTAAGGCTAGTTCCAGACCAAATTTCAACATTCAAACCTGTCATTTTGACGGCAAGGCTGTGTTAAACAAACAAAAAGTTGCAAGATTTTTTTTTAGAATGGGAAATGTGCATTCCCCTCCTTGTACTCAAACCCAGTGGAATGGGTATTGCTCAGTTTAGAGACCACGCCTAGAAAATCTCAGCCCTAAAAAATTATGAGCAACCGAAAACGGGGCATTTGAATGGAAACTCTTCTGCAACCTTCACTCTGATAAATCAAGAGCAAAACCTCACTAGAATGTAACACAAGAATAGGTGAACTCGAAGGAGTCAGGGTTCTGATAACACACGGCTACTAGGCCCTTGTGTACTCCATTTGTAAATCAGTGGAGAGATCCGGATGCCCAAGGATGGCAGAACTGGCTTCCAAGTTCCATGATATCAGAGTGTGTAGATATGTAGATTTATCAAGCTTTGCAGCTCACTGTTAACTGTACATGGTGCCTGGACCAAATCCTGCTCTCTGTCACGCTGGTGTAAATCTCAGGTAACAAGTGAAGTCAAGCGTGTTACCCCACATTCACACAGGTGTAATGGGGAGCAGAATTTGGTCCTGCCTCCGTATAAATGCACATGGCATCAGGAAAGGAGGCATCCAACTGGCTGGAGGAGGCTCTGGCTGCTCTTGTAACTGTCCAGCTCTGGGTTTCTCTGAGAATGCATCTCCTGGGGGTGGTACACCCACAGAGCAGAAAAGTTTTCTTACTGCTCATTTCCAAGGATCCCAAAGGCTAAAGCTGTTTTTGCAAACCAGGATTTATCTTACTCAGTGGGCAGCCAGCAGCTGCAATCCTTCAGCTGCCTTTCCAATCTCACCTGTGAAGGGAAGAAGGAGGGACTAGCAAACAAAGGGATTTAAAGTCTCCTATTTTGGACTGATCCAGTGTCCATTTCATTTCAACAGAATCATGAGCTGACCAACTGCAGATGGAGCTACTGGTGCTCTCTCCCTTTCCATAGCAAAGGGGCATTGGAATGGCAAAAATAAGATAAGGGGCGAACATCCTGGCTCCATAGACTTCAGTGGTAAAACACCCATTGACTACAATGGGACCAGAATGTCCCCTAAGCTGTTTTGGCTTTTTTAATTAATGAATCCCTTGTGCGGTTTAGTGCATAGGGCACCAGATCGGGCCTCAGAAGACGTGGGTCCTGGTCCCAGCTCAACTACAGAGTGACCATGGGCAAGTCACTTCCCCTCCTGCTGCCTGCCTGGCTTGTTTCTTTACATTGTACACTCTTCAGGACATACATCCAAGTGAGCTTCTTCCTGAGCTTGCTTATTTTTTGGGCTCCTCGCTACACAGCCCCCTCTGTCCCTGCCCCTAGTTCCCTCAGCCGTAGGGAAGGGCTCAATACCTGTATTCTCCTGAGTTGGAGCTAATGAGACCCACCTGGTCTGGCTGTCAGGCTGCAGAATGACTCTACAGCTCTCTGCAGGGTCCTAGCACCTGTTGCCCTGGTGGTGACACAGAAACGGGATTGAACAGGCATCAACAGCGAGCACTGGGTTTGCAAAAAGCAGCTACAGACGTTAGAAGCCTTAAATTAAAGAAACAATAGCAGTGAGGGAAACGCTTGGAGGCTGTAGTACCTCAAATGGGGGGGAGGGATGGGGGGCAGAATTAAAAATAGTCACTTTAAAAAATGTATTTCTAACCACCCTCCCACTTAAAGTATTTAAAAAGGTGAATAAAAGCAATATGGACCTTCAAGTAGCATGGTTATACTGGATAGCAGCAATTCAATGGTTGAAGGCCCATGGCTGACACTCTCCCAATACGCGTGTGTCTGATGTTTATGCGGACACAATGGTCTATGTGTACGCACACCTCGGCATACTCCAGTAGGTAAGCATATACCTTTATGCATCTGTATCCCACCTTCTGCATCCAAGGAGAACAGGTAACATTAATCCTGTTGCTTTCATTGGACTGGGTGCATAAATACACTGGTAACACGTGCAGCTCTTTGACGTCATCTTTCGGGTGGCCATTGAGGAGGGAGGCTGTGCGTGCCTGCATCAGATAGGCAACGTGCTCCAATGCATAAGGCACTAGACAGGGCCAGGAGATCTGGGTTCTAATCCAGGCTCTGCCACTGCCCGGCTGGGTGACCACGAGCAAATCACTTCCCTTCGCTGTGCTTGTTTCCCCTCCCTTGCTGTGTCTCGTCTGTTTCAGTTATAAACCCCTCCGGGCAGGGACTATGTATGTGTTCAGCACCTAATGCAACAGGACTCCGATCATGGGTGGGACCCTCTAGGTGCTAATATAAAGGACATAAATAATGGGTGTCTGGGTGTCTCTTTATTTACCTGAGCAGCTCAAAACCCTGCCCCACGTTTGTATTGAGCCTGAGTGATCTGTAATTAATTGTATAATTGAGGCTTCTGTATTAAATTGTGCAGAAAAATCAGCAAATGAAACCCTTAAAGGGGCACACACAGATTACAGAAAAGAGAGCTAGCTTTCTTGAAAGGAAAACCCCACCAGCCACACCCAGATGAACATCTGTGCCCGACCTCTTTCAACAAGGCTATTTAGCGCAAAGCCAAACAACGGAAAAGTAAGAGGAGACTCATTTACCTGTGATTTTTCTGGCTGGCTGTGGCCCTAAGTAACGGACATCCTGAGGGATTATCTGGGCAAGTACTGTATACATGAGAAGCACAGTAAATTAATCCATAATTAAAGCATGCATAACCAAAAACAGCAGCCTGGTTCTCTCTCTGCTACCACAAAAGTTTGTGTGAAGTTCTACCATTGAGTCCAAGGTCTACCTAGGAGGTCCTTCTCCCATGGAGCCACAAACTCCCGCTGAGGCCAACAGGAGCAGAAGAGAGGTCTGCACTGATTAACTCCCTGCAGGCCGGATGCTGCCCCCACTGGACTTAAGGACAGACTCCCATTGACTTCAGTGGACACTGGACCAGGCCTGGGTCCCCCTGGACAAAGCTACATTTCAGGCTGTCAGACCCACAATCCTAACCCAGTCCCCCTTTCGCTCTGTGTCCACAGACTCCTTCACTTCAACTCCCCCTTCCCATCCCCCAAGCGGCTGCATTGACGAAGCTAAACGTACGGATTGTCTGTAGGTATATTTATACGTAAATACAAAACCGTCTCGCCATGCGACAGCGCATAGGAACATTTACAATGATTTCCAGCTCTGGCTCGATCAAGTGAACGTTAAATACAAAACCAAAAAGGCTGTAAAAATAAGAATGTACACATTCAGAGAGCTTATTACAGTATAAAGTTACTGAGGTCTGCTCAGCTGCCAGCCTCACCTCTCTGGGAGGGGAAGGAGGGGCGTGATGGTCAGATATCCCAGCAGCACTTGGGAGGGCTGGGGTTGCGCAGTCTGTGCGTTGAATGGCAGGCCGGGCACCGCCTGGGCAGTAAGGAAGGGGTAAGCAGCTGCTCCAGGTTTTTGGCTTCTATACCTTAAGGTGGTCTTGGCTTGGCACTCGGCAGCCACAGCTCATCCTGATGATGTCTGCCTGGCAGAGATAGGCGGGAGGGGGACTCCCTGGAAAAGCACAGCTTCTAGCGCAGAAGTAAATTAGCCCCATCAATTGAGTTCAGACTTCCTTGGTAAAGCCCAATTACTCTGACAGCACTTCACAGCCCTCTGCCTTGCAGCACTTCGTACCTACTGCCACCCATCGCTGCCCCCTAGTGAGCAGGTGAGTCATCTCCATCCTGGGAAGGAAGGGTCCTCTCATCACAGTGAAGGTCTGCAACTCCTCACTCAAAGGAAAAGATCAGCCCCAGGACCCCTCCTCCAAATAAAAGACAGGTAAGACAGTGTAACCCCTGCACGCCACCCCTGGCACGGGGATGTAGCATGCGCTCTGATCTAGCTGGGCCGAGCGTAGCTTCTCCACACCACTCCGATCCAACAGGAATGTATCAGCGCAACACGCGCCGTGGTCCGTACACCGCCGGGCATGTATACTAGCGAGCGTGCGTCTTCTACAGCTGCAGCAGAGGAGTGAAAAGAAAAAAAACAAACAAAACAGAGCCAGTAACATCACAGCGCCATTAACAAGGCAAGGCTATAACTCGCCAATGGAGAGATCACAGCAGTGAGACAACATTACAACACTGAGCCCCAGGAGCAGCCAGACCCAGGTGCGTGTATATATGTATCTATATAATACTTACGTAGGCTAGACCTGAACAAATGGAGTATATATTATATACACACATACAGACACACACACCTCGTGGCAGGTAAGACTGACGTATGTGCCTTTTCTAAGCCCAAGGCTAGGCTGGTACTGGAAATGGATATTTCTTTAAGTCAAGTCCTCCAGGTGGATTTCAGGTGGTCCCACAAAAACGAAATCATATTGAGGAGCAGATCCTCTTCCCACTTATCTCTAGTTACCCCTGGCAAGTGGCAGCCACAATTTGGTTTGAATAAGGCACAGTTCAACAGCAGGTGCTAATAGTTAAGACCACGAGCCGCTAGTCAGTGGCTACTAGCTGCGATTCATCAGAACCAGCTAGCCAAGGAAAGGTTGGAGCCCTACGACAAAGGAGTTTGGTTACTGAAGGCTCTGCTGAATCTGGACTGGTCGTGAAGAAGGTGGGCTGGTCGTGACTGACAGGAGAGCCAGTCCCTGCCATCGGGTTGGGTTGCGTCCCCATTAGCTCTTCTCCTGGCCTGCCCGTGTGGGAGTGGAGAGCAGCAGGCCCTCTCTCTGCACATGCTCAATGATGGCCGTGTAACAGAAATAGTACTGCTCGGGGGTCTGGATGCTGAAGGCTCTCTGCGTTCTCATCCGCATCACCGTCTGGTACACGTTCAGCGTGCCCATGTCCTGCAGCTGGGAGAGGCAGATGTCCAGCGCGCAGAAGGTACCTGAGGGATGGGACAAACAGGCAGTCCATCAAAACACTGCCTCTGCAGCAGCCCCACCCCACAGAAATGCCTGACAATCCTGCTCCCCGCTGCCACTCGTAGACTCCCAGTTACCGTCCTAAGGAATCCTAAAATCTCAGCTACCCTTGGGGAACTTCCTGTCCTAATGCCACAGATTAACACTGAATTCTTGCAAGGGGGAGGAATTCCATCCCTGATGGACATGCGGGGATTTAAGGCTCCAAGTGTGCGTGTCCTTGTCAACGTGCCCAGGCGGATCCCACAGAAAGGAGTTCCCGTGTGAGTCTCCCATGAAGGACCAGCCCAGTGAAGAGCAATCTACCATGTCAAAGAGCCGCTCTCGGGATCCCAGCTCTCAGGCTGAAGGTACATGGTTCCCCCCGGGAAGGGACTAAGGACTGCCTGAACCGGAAACAAATCGCAGCCAGCCCTCAGTGTGTAAAAAGCCCCATGGGGCGCAGAGCTGGAATTGGAAAGTACCGGGGGAGGGTGACAGTCTCCGTGGCTTCACAGTGGGTCAGGAGAGCATCCCATGGGGGAAAAAATACAGTAAGCAGAAAGAGGAGCTATTTTCCTCCGAACTATGGCGCCTCCTAGGGGTTCACTAGGAGTGACACCAGCAGGGTTTCACTCTGTTCTCTCGGTCTCCTATTTACAGGGGCTCCCCCAGCAGCCTGCTCTGTGGAGTTGGAGAGAATTACCTGTCCTGCCGATGCCAGCGCTGCAATGGACCACCATAGGCGGCCCTCCTGCGTGACCTTTGAAGCGAGGCCCCAGGGCACTGGCCGCCAACCTCTGCTGCTGCTTGACCGCCCCCAGGAAGTCGATCAGAGTGGCAGCTGAAGAAGGAACGCCATAATCCGGCCAACTCAAGTACTGGAAATGGGACACCAGTCGCCTCTCTCTGTGCTGTGTGCAAAAGCCCCACCGTCAGTGCTTTTCACTTCCATTCCACTCCCCTGCTCCCGTCCTCCTGGGAGTGCCCCTTTCCTCCCCATGTACAGCGTGGGACTCCAGGCATTCCCTCTCTTCTTCCTGGAGCAGCTGCACACCAGCCATTGCAAGCCCTGCAGCATGGGCCTTCCCTCACCCGCCCATCCCCTTCTGTGTCCCCGCCCCTTCCTTCTGTCACATCACCCGCATACAGCATTCCCAAGGGTCCCGTCTCCCAACCGGGGATCAACAGGCTGCCATCAATGCCAAACAACCCAGATGCAACCTCTCTCCAAGCCAGCGGAGTTCATCAGCACAGTGGGGTCCTGCGGCAGCTCCCGAGCCCAGCTGGCCCACATCACAGTGCTGCTGAGACACCATGCTCCACCCCGCGTCTCTCCCTTCCGCATAGATGGCCGTACCCCTCTCCCCGTGCAGCTGAGATTCACTGGCATAGACCATCCCGCCTCCACAGGCAGCCGAGCGGACAGCAGCTGGGGCTCACCCACGCTGCCTGCTCCTCCATAGGCACCAGTGAGGACGGCATCCTCCTTCCCCCATGGAGCCTAGTCCTCTGGCCCCTTTCTGGAGAGGTTCCTTGCAGCGAGGGGCGGGGGATTACCTCAGTGTTATAGATCTCCAGAAGGGTTTTCTTGTAATGGTTCAGGTTCTCCACCCCAAGGTTGGTGACGGTGAGGGATCCGTAGCACACCTGGAAGTCTTTCTCCAATGGCCAGTACTGGCCACACTTCCTCCTGCCTCCCTCCTCAAGCCTGTAACATACGAGGGGTGGGGAGAAGGGTAGGTTCTTCATCGCCTCCTCCCTGAAGCAGATTGGGGAGGTCATTCCATCCCGGCCAGGCCACCTACCAACCTGCAGGGCAGCTGGGTCACAGACGTGCTGACGGGCTTGCACCTGCCCTGACCCTACACTCAGACCCTGCTTGGTAACGGGAGAGGAGGGAAATGGGGGACAGAGTCCTCCCGTGCAGGAGGGGTGAAGGATGAGGCGAGCCAAGCACCTTAGAAACAATTGCCCTGACAGCATCCCCCAAATACTGGGCGGACACATGTCAGACTGGTAAACACTGCACTGAGACAAACTTAATCCATCGTTACAGGGGCCATTTTGGGGGTGTCTGTCAATCTGATAGGTCATTTCAACATACACCAGAACTCTGAGGTTGGGGGTCACAACCATTCTTCCTTTCTTGTCTTTTAATTAAAAATAAATAAAAAAATAAATTAGCTTTTCAGCCATAATGGTTGTAGAGGGAACCCTGTAAACCTGATCAAAGCGTAATTGGATGCAGTGAGTCCTGCCTGACTGGGCGGTTAACAACAGTTCAGGGGCTCTCAACAGGGGTGGTGGACACCAGCAAGCATCAGGGGTTGAAGTCATCCTGCCCTTCCAGGTACGGAAAAAATGGAGACCCACTGATGTACGCTATTCCCCAGAATGCTAAAATCAAACTCCACACTTAAAATAATGATATTGCTTTGCACATCTTCAGTGTGTTTCACAAACATTAAGAGACTCAAAACTCCATGGAGGCTGATATTAATAGACTGATTTTACATATGGGGAAACTGAGGCAGGGAGATTAAGTCACCTGACCAAGGTCACAGAAGGAACGGGCTTCAGAAATGGGAAACAGGATCCCAAAGTACTATACAATCTCTCTCTCTCTCTCTCTCTCTCTCTCTCTCTCTCTCTCTCTATATATATATATATATACACACACACACACACACACACACACACACTAAATATATATATAGTGTGTGTATGTATATATATAAAATTTGTATGGCACTTTGTATATGTATATACACACATATGGTACATCCACACCCCTACACATATACACATGAACTTTTCATATACATATATACATGTATAAATTATGGCCACCAACAACCAAAATGCAGCCACTTCTTGGGCAGAATGTGGCAGATGCTTTAACAGTGCACAACACCACTACAAATGTTTAGGGCAGTAAGTGAAGAAAGCAGCAAGCTATGCCATATCCTGTGCTGTATGCTGAAGTCACAGGACGTGAGACTTAAGGAAACAAAATGTGGTTATCCAAACCGGACTTCAGCCTGCACCATGGCACTAACTCTCATTCTGTGAAAAGGGACATAGGATCTTGAACGTCCCCAAGTGACCAGGACCTCTCATCCAAGAGGCTGAGTGGGTCTCTGCTCTCTGCGCACACACACTCACCTGGTTGTCATGACAATCACCAGAACGTTTTGCTCCCACACCATGCGCCAGAAGTCACAATACGTGTTTTCCAGAGGTCCTGATGTGACAGACCACACATGAGAAAGGTCATAGGTGTTGGACACATCAATTCTCATCCAGCATCTCAGTGAACGCGGGGATACACAAATTACACCGCCCGCTGGATTGCTCAAACCAATCCCCTCTGGCCACACCCTCAGGAACAACCCAAGAAGAGGGTAGCACCTGGACCATGGGTGTATGGCAAATCAGCACCTAGCAATGACAACAGACCATCTAGAGCTGCCTCATCAAATCATGTGGATCGCTGAGACGCTACATGGAGCTTCTAAGAGTATTAGTAAATGCACATATGGTAGCACCTGTTTTTCACTGCCCAGCACTGCAGTGTGATTAATGGTTGGGTGGTTGGTGTTAGTTCCCTTCTCCTCCCAGCCACATTACAGTTGCGGTCACTGGTACCAGAGCCAGCACACACGGCTAGAGAACATGGCTAGAGTAGGAAGATATTGAGGAGAGATGACCCACTGTAAACACTACACCCATTCCTCCTGCAGACCAAACATGATACAGGCCAAGTGCTTAAAATGGCCGACAAATTTCTAGCTGGCTATGTCTGCCACAGATTTGCACCCCATTCTTTTGGCCCCGCTTAGCTGCTGACCATGTCTCAATTGCATGCCACCAGCCCAGGGAGGTTTGTGAAGAGCAACGTGGTGACATGAAAAGCTTTTGGGTAGGGCTGGAGGAAAGGTTGTGAATTTGCTGTCGGCCCCAGACCCTGTGGTGGTTTTGTGTAAAAGCTGAGAAAGGTGTTAACAACAAAACAACAGCTGAGCCTTCTGTGGTACAACCGCTGCCTCAGGGCTGGGCTGGCCCCTGTAAATGAGGCAGGTCCAGGGCCCCTGTGACAGAGCAGTACTCCCAATTGGCCAATTAAGAGGGTGGGGCAGCACCTGGAGGCTAGAAAAGATCAGGGAGAGACCCAGCGAGTCAGTCAGGAAAGGCCAGGAGACTGGAGGGGATCTCTAGGGACAACTGCCGAACACTCTCTGCAGGCACTCCTTGGGAAGAGGGAGGAATTGGCTAGGGGCTTGTCTACACTACGCAGCTTTTAGCCACAAGGCTGTCAACACAGCCTTGTCGCTAAAAGTCAGCGTGTGTGAACGCTCTCTGTCCGTATTTTGTCAGCACTTTTGCAGACAAAATACTTCCAGCCCCACACACTGCCACTTGCATCTGCAAAACTTTTGTCTTTTGCGGGGGGACTTTTTTAAGTACCCGTGAAAGACAAAAGTTTTGTCAACAAGGTCACAGTGCAGACAAGCCCTAGACTGTAAGTTTGGGAGAAGGCTGAAGAGCAGCAAGATGGGTTTGTTAGCTGGCTAGGGCCAAAGAAGGCTGAAGGCAGGAAGAGCAGCAGAGGACGTTACCTGCTGACATCTCCAGGGTTGGAGAGCTGGACCCAGAGGAACCATGAGAGGGCTTGTGGTAGTGAGGGATACTCCCAGGAGAGAGGCTGTGGGGAAGCTGGCAACAGAGGGGTTGCACTCCAGCTGGAAGGGCTGGGTAGGCTGGCTTGCTACAAGGACAGGAGAGGGCTGCGCTGGAGATCCAGGGCATGGGGAGGGACACCAAGGCTGCGCTGGAGAGCCAGGGTGTGGCAAGAGATGCCGGGGCTGTATATTGCATGTACTCTCTGGACCATGCTGGGGAATTCTGGACTATGGTTGTGGGACTTGTTATGGGACTTTTGTAATGAATTAATCCCACCAGAGCGTTTGGATTGTTTCGAGGGACTCTGAAAGGGAAACTGAGGCAGAGTCATCTGTCAAGCCATGGCCTGCTGCAAAATAGGGGGATCCGGGGGGGGGGGGGGTGCTGCTCCACAACAGACAGCATTTCTGCTGCCACATGCACACCAGGCACATTGTGAGCTCAAAGGGATTTGACAGGGGAGCTTTATGCTGCTACGCCACTATTCAGTTGGAAATATTGACGGGGATTTTGTTTGTCTTGTAGAAGACCATGTGGTCATCTTGAAACACTTTTTTGGGGAGCAACAGGGATGTAGGTACGAGAGAGAGAGAGAGCTCTGTAACTAGGCAATGGCACTGGAGTGATTTGATACATACTTTGGCAGCAAATAACTTGGGTTTTTTGTTGTTGTTTTGTTTGTTTAAAGTTTGACCACATGGCTGGACATGGACAAATCAAATACAACCAGCCAGTCTGTCCCATCCCTGCTCTGCCCTGACCAGTGGCTCAACTGCTCCTCAGAGGAGTAACGGGGGAGGTTCCTGCGAGATGATTTACCAGGACTGCTCCATTCCCTGAGACCCCCGGGCACATGAGAGTTATACGAGCTCTGGCAAAAGGGGCCTTGGATCATTCCTTAAATGCAGGCAGATGCTCTGCAAGCCCCAGCACAGCGAGACGGATGCTTCTATTGCATGGCAGGTCCCTGATTCGAAAGGAACCAACGTATGTGGTGCCAAGTGCCATAGAGATGGAGGCTGTGATTGTTCCTGGGACAGGGCATCTGCCTTAGCCAGGACGCTCATTTCCAAACAGACACGCAGTACTGGGTGAGACCGTCGGCTGCCGCACGCTCATATGGCTGAGGGGAGAGGGAAGCTATGTTTCAAGTAAGACGCCATTCCCTGCCAGCAGGGCCCACGGATACTTGGCCTGATTTTCCCATGGACTTGAATGGGTGTCAGCACCTTTGAAATATCCACCTTAAATGGTATGTCTGTGCTGCGAGTGGGAGGCACAGCTGCAGCATGCGCAGCCGTGCCCGCACTACTTTGGATGCAGCTAGCTCGCTAAAAATAGCAGTGAAGCGGCAGTGGCACGGGCTAGCTGCCCGAGTACAATCCCGCCTTGTACCCTCGGTACCTGCTCAGGTGGCCAGCCCACGCAGCTGCAGCTAACCTGCTGTTTTTAGGGTTTAGCCCAGGTACATCCACACGTGTTGCACTAGTGCCTCTGGATCGCCTGTGGTCACACCCCCTCTCTGCCAAACTTCTCGCTCCCCCACCCCCCCAAAATCCCTGCTCTCCCTTCTCAATGGGCATTGGCTTAGCTTCTTCCCCGGCCCTCTGGGCTTTGTGCCAGCCTGCAGGGAGGGATATCTGGTGTCCTCGGCCAGTGCTGCTCTCCACTCTGCAGGAAGCAGTTCTGCAGCACTTTAGCTTTACACAGAGCTCTCCATACATTAACTAACCCTCACAGCACCCAGCTATTAGGGAAATAAGTAGGGCCCTAGCAAATTCACAGCCATGAAAAACACGTCACAGACCGTGAAATCTGGTCTCCCCCCATGAAATCTGATCTTTTGTGTGCTTTTACCCTACGCTATACAGATTTCACAAGGGGAGACCAGAGTTTCTCAAATTGGGGGTCCTGGCACAAAAGGGAGTTGGGGGGGGGGTCACAAGGTTATTTTAGGAGGGTCATGGTATTGCCCCCCCTTACTTCTGCGCTGCCTTCAGAACCGGGTGGCCAGAAAGCAGCAGCTGTTGGCCAGGCGCCCAGCTCTGAAGGCAGCGCCCCGCCAGCAGCAGCACAGAAGTAAGGGTGGCAATACCATACCACGCCACCCTTACTTCTGCGCTGCTGCTGGTAGCGGTGCTGCCTTCAGAGCTGAGCAGCTGGAGAGTGGCGACTGCTGGCCGGGAGCCCTGCTCTGAGAGCAGCGCCGCCACCAGCAGCAGCGCAGAAGTAAGGGAAGCAGTATTGCAACCCTCCCTACAATAATCTTGCAAACCCGTCCCCTCCCTGCCCCGAACCCTACAATTACAACACCATGAAATTCCAGATTTAAATAGCTGAAATCATGAAATTTATCATTTTTTAAATCCTGTGACTGAAATTATGGACTGTGAATTTTGTAGGGCCCGAGAAATAAGCATGCCGCCCTCCAGAAGGGGAACAAACCGGCCCAGAGAAGCGAAGTGACTTGTCTAACCTATTGCTTCACTTCCCAGACTTGTCCTGCACACAGCTGACGAATAGCCCACTGAAATCAATGAGAGTCTTTCCATGAACTCCAACGGGCTTTGGATCAAGCCCTCGCTGTACAGCTCCCCTCTCCACCCCTTTGAGTGAGCCCCTCCCACAAGCCGCCATGCTCTAGGGTTGCTTCTGACACCGCAGCTCCACCTGCTCCTTCCAGCCACTTTCCAGCCCCTCCAGAGGCAAGAATCACTCTTTACAGGACTCTTACGAGCACAGACTGGATCGGTGCCGAGACTCCCCCCGCCAGCCACGTCGGCAGCATATGAACAGTGACATGCCAGCTCACTGCCCCGACACCGCCCAGCGTCATGGCGTACTGACCCCATTCTAAGCAGAGTATGAGCTTACCTTGAGTACCAATGTAAGCATTCCTTTGCTTATAGCCATCCATGAAGCTGGCATTGATGTAGTCTGTCATCTGGAGAAAGAAAGGTACACAAACCATTACCCTGCGGAGCATAACACCACAACATGCTGGAGGAGGAATGCCCAAGGGCAGGGGAAAGCTGTTAGTCAGCTGAGCAACAGAACGAGTCTGATGTACACAGGTTGGGACAGACAGAAGAGGACTGGGCACCATGCGTTACCAGATCCCTGAACCTCATCTGGGGCATCTCCTGCAACCCAGCTTTCGTGCTGGGACAGAGCTCAGGTTTGCATCAGTTTTAAAACACTTTGACACTAGCCTATTTTAAAACAAAATCTGCCCATTGCACAGCCATGATGCTGCTTACAGCAACTACGCTAACACCCCTCAGGCCAGTTACACTTGGGGCAGCGGTGCCATGGGACCTGCAACCTGCTCCCACCAGGCTGGGTGGAGCTTAGGCTATTGCTATTTCCAAATACCCCTGACAAATAACCGGGGGAAGGACTGCAGGGAAAGAGGGGAGCCCAAATGCCCACAGAGATCAAATAGCAACGAAAAGCAGGGGAAGGGAGTGAATTGTGATGGAGCAAAACTCCAGACCTTCCAATCACCTGGAGGCGTCTTAAAGTAACAAACTCAGCAGAGAAGAGAAACTGTCAAGCTTGACCGGATTCAAATCAGAGCCCCTAAATAACCTCCCACGATGCCTTGCTGTCCATGCTGCCCAGGGACGCAGAGACGGGCTCTCTTCACTCCCTTCCTCTCATAGAAAGCACAGACATGCAGGAAGCTTAAAGGAACAAAGATCCCTTTCTCTGCAAGGACCCGAGTTGGGGCCCTCAGGGTTCTGTGTTCCTCCCTCCTGGTGCAACTGAAAACTTGACACCCCCCCCAAAGCGGTGCCCAGAGCTGCATCCCTCCGGGATTTAGGGGTTAATGTCATAATCGACCATTCTAGGAGAGGCGCCCCGAGACTCCAGCCTGGGCAGATGAACGAGGCAGGGGCTCACTCCAGCTATTTTCACCTGCATGCTCACGTAGCCGTAGTTACACCGAAGTCTCCCTGTGTGCTACGTTCGGGTTCAGAGCTCTCCAGGCTGAACTATTTTTTTTAAATGAGAGCCACACTGCTGCCCCTTGAGCAGCCAGCCCGGAGCACCGTGCTTGGCTCCATGCTCCTCACATTCACACTGGCAGGAAGCATTTCTTGCCAGGGAGCACATGCGCTGAGAGTGACAACAGAGGATTGAAAGTGGCATTTGGGAGCTTCCAGCTAGCAGGGGCCGTAGCGGGAGACGCTGGCTGGCTGTCGGGGCTCGACGTCACACCCGGCGAATGAGTTCCCATCTCGCTTTCAGAGGAGAAGCTAATACTTAGAGCCAGACGCTCAGCAGGTGTAAGTCAGTGTAAGCTGACTGAAGTCAATGGAGCTAGGCAGATTTATTCCAGCTGAAGATCCAGCCCTGTTAAAGAGCTATGTTCTTCTGAGTGTTAAAGCAGGGTGGGACATGGGGTGCCCCTTTCCGGTCACCCCAGCACAGCCAGGGCTGCACAGGATTCCCCTTGCCCAGCACTGCTAGACACTGTCCAGGAGAATGCTCCACTACCGCTGTAACCGGTGCTGGTGTTTCCAACACAGGCCCATGCTGTTGCTTAAGCGCAGGGCAATACACGACCAGCTGGGAGATGTGGGTTTGAGACTCTGATTCGAGGCACCACAGGCTGGCAGAGCGCGTAGAGGTGTCCCCCGACTCCGAGGGAGGTATTTTCCCGCCAGCCACACCAGTCTGCGGGTTTCCCTACGTCCTGAATGCACAGCGTAGGAGACAGAGGGACCTGGCGAGGCGCGTAAGGCAGGACCCGAGGACATTCCTCAGAGGTGGGAGGGAGCGGTGAGAGGGGAGAGACTTGCCAGCCTCTCCTGGGGACCTGGCCTCAAAGTGCCTCAGGGTCCCACCCTCCAGAGCCTCTGCTCTCTCAGGGCTGGCTGCCCCAGGAGAGACCCTGCTGTGAAGGAGCAGGCACATGTGAAAGCCTGGAGCAGGTGGTGGGTTGGGTCTCTGGGCTGGAGACAGGAGTCCCCAGCCAAAATAAACCCACGCTCACAGTCTTACGCGGTGCTTTCAGAACACCAGGCTAGGCACCGCTCTCACACTGCCCCAGCTGGCAAATCACTCACCCTAGCACACAGGCATGTCCAGCATGCGACTGCCACCCCAGGAAGGAGGGGGAGGGGCCGTCCGGATGGCGGAGAGTCAGCGCCCCAGGGAAAACGGCCTCTGCCTGCTTACCTCGGCGCGGCTGTACTGCTTGGTCAGCTTCACTCGAGTTTGGTCCAGGCACGGCACGTCCCCATAACGGTTCTTCTCCTGGTTATACGGAGCCCTGTGGGGCACAGAACAGGCAGGACAAGTGAGGAAGAGCGCGCGGACGGGAAGCAGTGACGGACTCTGTTCTAGTCACACCATGTGCTGGTGCCCGGGTTTGGGCTCTGCCGTCAATCAGACCCAGGGCTTTCCTTATCTAGGGAAAAGCCCGGCTAGCAGATTGTTATGGTCAAACTGACACCCAGTTCTCGTCTCTGGTAAGTTGGGCCGTGATGTTAGGAGGGTTGCTTTGTTCTCCCACCTGCTCTTGGACAGCACTGGTAAGTCAGCAATCCAATAATAAACCAGGCTGAACCTTCCCGGGCAGCTAGAGCGAAGGATCACCCGTCCCAATGCACCTGATGGTACCTGCAGCTGAACTGTAACCTTCTCAACTGGAGGCACTGCCTCCTTCCGGACGCTGCTTCACCCAGCCACAAAGGAAGGGGCTGGTTTGGTGGCACTCTGCGTGCAGAGGCGCACAGCAGAACCAGGTTTGCTCTCCCTCTGTGAGGCTAGTAAGACGTGGACACATGCACAGTAAACACGTCCTGGTCTTAGGAGTCCCTTTGTTAAACCTTATTGATGATTTCTAAACCATCCCTTTGCCCTCCTGCTGCGGAGCCTGCCATGCAAGGAAAGAGACTCAGGTCAGACCCGCTGCATGGACTAGCCAGCCTGGGATGAAGAGAATGGAAGCAGATTCCCTATTGAAAGAGATGGATTGTTTCAAGCAAGCCCAGCTGTGGTTCTGATTTTGCAGACCCATTGGTGATCTATCCCTCCGACACCGCTATCACCATGCCTAACGGCTTTCCTAGCATACTTACAGGGAGCAGATGAAGGTCCCCGCAGGACTCCTGCGCCGGATGTCCTCGTACTCCTCATAGATTCCCCTCTTCTGCTTTCGGTTCACATGGTCCTTCAGTTGATGGACAGTCATGCACTTTGGTCCTGGAACATGCACTGAGCCGTTATCTCGTGGGGAAACCAGCGGTACCAGGATCAGCTCATCCAACGGGTCTGGATGGCCATTCTGCTGGGGGAGGAACCCGCAGTTCCAGCTGAGAGGGTCCAGCTTGAGAGATCCCCCCAGGTATTCGGGGAGACATTCCCGGGGCAGGTGTTCCTTCAGCTCTGACATCTTCACCATCTGAACCTGGGGGAACAGAGCGAGATGGGATGGGGTGAAACGCACACTGAGCATGGACTTGACCCAGCCTGTACATGATGGGAGGAGAAAGGGGGGGCTTGCTTGAGACAGTGGACACCTAGAATGGGATGTATTCTGCTTGACTGGGGCTAAGAAGTGAATTGATCCACTTCCCTCTTGAAGCTATTACAAGGCCTGGAAAATTCCTCACAAAAAGGTCTTTGAGTAGCCCTTTCCCCTCCATTCTCTTGTTTAGAAATCTGTTTTTTTCACTGAATGGAGCTGTTCTGACATACTCCAGTAGGGGGCGTCTGCCTTTCCTCTGCTGGAGGAAAACAGAGATCTGGTCTGTGAACGTCTGGATAGAAACAGCTCCCTTTCCGTGACTACAAGGCTGGATTTGTGACTACTGGGGAAAAGTCCACAGTTCGGGTGGATGCTTTTCATGTAAGTCTCCAGCTGTAATTAGGCAGAGTGGGGAGGACAGGTGCAATTCAAAGCCAAGCCATCATAGGATCTGGGAACATTAAACTCCAAGGACATGGTTCCATCTGAAGTTATTTAAGGATACTGATGAGGTTGCCAGCTATACATCCTCTTTGGTTAAGAAATATTCACACGATGGTCATCGTTTTGCTAGTTATCTGAAAGAGGACCCTTTCAAGGCATGGACTTGGTCTACAGAGCGTGGCACACTGTGGGGCCATAGAAAGACCGTACACTCTGATTAAATTCCTTTCCTTGGAAATGCTGCCCAGTTTCAAAGTCTGAATATGATCTTTTGGTTGATGACTAAAAGGGAATTAAAAAACTGTCCTTATTTTCCAAGAAGGAAGAAATGGTTTCAGACCCTAGATGGCTAACAGAACTCACGGGCCGCCCTAGAAATGGAATGTGAAGAAAGGATTGTTTTAAAAATTAATTTTATTTGCCAATACCCAAGGTCAGGCTTCTGAGTGAGATGATGGTGCCTCAATCCCTTCTTTGAAGCGAAAGCAGGAAGCTGCATTCCTTACATTTTGATGACAATATAAACACCCTAACCACTGGAAGGAATGCAAACCCCTGCTTTGCTTTACTACCTGTAGCTTCTGTGGTGCTAAGTGAAAAGGGAAAACCTAAGACAGACAGCAGGTGGATGTGATACAATCCACTTTTGCAGGAAAAGCCCAGAAACCTGATCAAAGGACTTTGTAAATTAAAGCCCTTTTCATTTAGCCTGTTAGAGTATGATCTGCAATATGTTGAGTGCCCTAAACCCTGCCCAAAAAGTCAGGACTGGGCCTTTAATTTAAGGCTAGCTATGAGTTCTGGTAGACCCCAGACCAGCAAAACGTGTACAGTTGAGTAGTTATGCTCATTTCAATGGCACTATTCATCTACTTAAAGTTATGCACATGTTTATGTGCTTTGGTGCATTGGGACCTAAATCAGATGGTGGGTTTTTTTTGTTTGTTTCTTTTTTACATACACCCTCCCACACATGTTAAAAAACAAACAAACATTTAATTTCCCCTTTAAGCATCGATCCTTTACCACCTTTTCCCATTGTTGCGGACGCTGGCAGCTACACAATAAAGGACGAGATCAGGGGTGGGATTTTCAAAAGGGCTCAGCTTTGGCTTAAAGTTCTTCCTCTGTGTTTCTGTAGTGCCTAGCACAACGGGGCCCTGGATGGGACCACGACTAACGGCCACAGTTATCATACACATTAACAATAATGAGATTCTCAACTGGAGATTCTCAGCCAAGTGCAGCCTCAGAAGCTTTGGCTGCAAGAGAGCACGTCGCTGTGCCAGGAGGGTAACGGTGCGACCGTTTGCACAGACACAAAAGCACTTTGGTGTGGACACACGCAGGCACAAGTGAGCTAACATTCTTGCAAGTTCAACAGTCGTTTTTGAGTGCTCAGGGCTAAGTCAACCCCGGGTGTGATGGACACAACCTTGCTGGCTTCAATGCAGCTGCTCCTGTTTGCACCCTTCGTGCATTTAGCCCTTAGCCTCATGCTTCTTTAGCAACACTGGGAGAAAGGTCCAGCTGCCATCACTGGAACGCGTCGGCCAGCGTGCTATGAAAAGGGCTGCACAAGAGGCTATGAGATCACCTATCTGTCACGCAACATCAGGCTTTGCCTTACAGTCTCCCTGCATGACGCCCTGTTTAAGGAGAATTTCCCCACGGCAGGGACTCTGATTCGGGGCTTTTTCCCATGTGCCAGCACCTCCTCAGCCCTGGCCCATGTTTTACTCACCCTTTCTCGGAGCTTCTCTTTCAGCAGGAGGCTGATGATGGAGTAGGGGACTCGGAACCACATCGGGGCACCCACAATAAACACCTTTTTGAGACGAGCCGGGAAGGCTCCCTGTGGATGGCACACGGATGCATTTTAAAACCTCAACCTCAACCCATGCCTTCTCTTTCCTGCCTTCCCCACTCACGGCCAGCAGGGGGAAGCTACAGCACATGCCTGGAGAGAAATTAGGCAAAGGGTCCAACAGCAAGAGGCAATTTAACTAGAGGAAAGCAGAAGCTGCTTTGACTCTGCTCTTTAGGAAGTGACAGGAGTGGAGCCCAGAGGCCATGCTGATGAGCACATTAGAAATGCCTAGCTGTGTTAACACCCAATTGGAACTTTGGGATCTTTTTTTCCTTAAAGCTCAAGAGTTAATTTGTTCTGGACTATTTAACTTTTCTGTATGTACATAAAATGCATTATGGTTACAGCTTAATTGTCTATGCGCTTAAAGGGAAAGTCTTGTGGTAAAATTTCCCTGTGTAATGCTTCCTTATTTCTCTTATGTTTACTTTGGGCAATCAGTAATTGTCAGGATACTAAAAACAAACAAGTCAAAAAACCTTGGTTCTGTTTTAATTGAAACAGTTCCAGTCATTGCACCATGAAGCAGATACATTCTAATAGCAAACGCTTCACATTATATAGTACTTTCCAGGCCTGATCTAAGCTCACTCCAGTCAGTGGTAAGATTCCCACCAATTCCAGTGGGTTTCAGATCAGGCCCTACATGTCCAAAACATTTTACGGTCATTAACTAACTGATCCTTACAATACCCACTTTGAGGTAAATGGGGGAACTACCGTTCTCCCCATTTTACAGATGGATAAACTGAGGTTGACTAACCCAAGGCCAAACAGTGCACCGATAGCAGAGCTGGGACTAGAAATCAAATCTTGAGTCTTGTGCTCTACCCACTAGACAGCACTGCCTCTCGGTCTAGGTAGCTTTGGATAGCAAGCTAAGTAGAGCAGAGATATTAGTGTTTGAAAGAAGTCACTGCAGACATGGTGACTTCCCACAAGGACTCTCACCCTTTCCATTTATAGCACTGGCAACAGCTTTGACTCCTGCTACCATGAAGAGTGGAGACAGCCATGTGTTCTGAACTCTCAGGGTCTAAGGGAAAGCGGGGTTCAGAGAGAGCTGCTTCACTCTGCAGTCTCTATCTAGGTACATATAGGGCCCTCTTCAGTGTCTTTAAAATGGATTTTATCCCCATGACACCTCGGTGAGGTAGCACAGCGGCACAGGACGGATTAAAGGATTCGTCCAAGTTCACACAGGAAGTTTATGTCCAAGAACGGAATCGAATCTAGGTCTCCCAAGTCCCATTCCAGTGCCCTATCCACTGCGCTATCCTTTCTACCCCCTACAGTAGGTTGCATAGTCTCAGAAAGATGCAGCGGGGAAAGCCTCCGTTCCCATCAGCTCTCCTCCACCCACCCCCATTTTCCTTTACCTTCAGCAGGTTGAGGATTTTCTTGCTCAGGTCCAGCTCGAAGTTGGTATAGTGGGAGCCCGCCATGTCGTAGATGAACACCAGGCCGTTTCTCTGCGTTTCAAAGCTGGGTAAATGGGGGAGAGAGAAAGAATCACCTGTTGCAGGTGATGTGGAATCCTGGTGCACAGAGACGCACAAAACACGGATTCTTTTAACCCCTTAAGTACCACCTTTTTTTTTTTTTTTTTTTGGCAATAAGAGTTAAGCAGGATATTTACTTTGAACAACAGAGGCCAGATCCTCAGCTAATTGACATCACTGAGGTTCTGACCCCAGGTTTTTAGGAACAGAAAAATCACAGAACCTCAAATGGGGTATTTGCACTATCGATTCTCAGCGTAGGTGGCAATTTGGCAAACTCCTTGCTGAACTCACACTGACGTCCGTAGGACTCAACTGCATGCTTATGGTGTTTTGCTGTATCGGGTCCTTACTACAGGCAAGACACAGTAATCTAGCATTCAAAGTTAAGGAGAATAAAAACAAGATGGATGCTGGGCTATCAAGTGGTGTAATCCTCTCCCCTGTAAGCAGTTTGGAAATGGCTCTTTCAATGTAGCATTTCTACTACAGAAGCACCAGGTCCAAATGAATGGGGGAGCTGGCCCTGTTGCTTTAAACAGGATCTGGCAGTAAAATAGCACAGAAACATACCACCTGCAATGCAGCAGTTCCAGATGTAAGGGGGCCAAATTGTGCCCACAAACTGCCTGTTATTTTCTGAACTGAAGCCCTAAGTGCCAGGTGCACATCAAAAAAATCATTTGTCTAAACGTTGTGCAGTTAAGTGATCCATTGGGCAGATTAGAAAAGCCTGGGGCTGGTTTGTGCACTAGGAAACTGATCAAGGTGCCCACTGCTTGTTAATTACGCCTTGCTTGTAATTAACATATGCACCACCCTGTACAAACAGCTTCTTGCCTCTTGGTTCAAACAATCATTAGCTTCGGCAGTGAAAAAGAAAATCTGTAGCAGGTAAAAACCTTTTTTTCCCCCGTTCATTCTGAAACCAAAATTCCTGTTCAATTGAAAACAGGGAGTTTGTAAACCAGGGATCAATGTGACCCCTTCTCTCTCATTTTTGCAATGCATGAGACAGAGATGGGGAATCAGGATGCACATAGGCAGATATGGCTTCAGTTACGCATCTACTTGCGGCGCGAGACAATGCCTCTATCTGGGGCTCTCTGAGATCACGCTGGATGTTTCTGAAGTAGGGTGCACTGGCGAATCGGGCATAGCTAAGAACTTGGTTCATTAAGCAGAGTTCACAGTGCCCTCTCGAGGTTTTTAAACGTTTATTTCTGATTACTTCGTTCGCTTATTGTTGGACGTGTTTAGTTATTTCAAAACTGAAATTAAACTGAATGTGCAACATTGGCCTGCTAAGCAGGAGACAAAAGCCATCTTTTCTATAGGGTTTCTGGGGAGGGTAGAGGCTGGGGCTCCTCTATGGAACGGAAAAGGAAGGGGATTTTCTGCTGCTTTGATTTACTAGCTCATTGAGTTAATCTGTCCCTCCTCCCCCATATGGATTATTCGTGTGTTGCTGGGTGGTTATAAGAACGACAACAAAAAAATGCTGGTCTAGATCAAGCCAGCACCAGCTACTGCCAGGTTCCTTGTTATGGGATAACCTGCCTGAAGGGAAAATTTCTACCTACCCCTCTTTGATAAGAGACTGGTTTATGCCCTGAAACATGAGGGGAGGGACCGGCTCTTTGTCATGTATCTGTACAGCACCTGGTACAGTGGGGCCCTGGGCCATGAGCAGGGATCCTAGATATTCTGGCAATACACCTAACAAATAATGGCGAGTTACTCTGCCTTCCAAAACTCTTTTAAGGGCAAAGTTTCCAAAAGGGCCTCACTGATTTAGAGGGCTAAGTCCCATTGATTTTCTTATGTCAGTCAGGGGCTTTTGGAAATGTTACCCTTAACCCTCCTAATATTAACTCTGGATGCTCTTGTTATCTATAGCCATGTCCAGTCCTTTTCGGAGCTCTGCTAGCATCTTCAAACTGTGAGTTTAACGGTCTGCTTGCCTTCAGCCTGTGTAAAGGCATCTTAATTAATTTATCTTTAATTACAATAGAGAAAAAAAAAAACAGCCAAAAAGAAAATCAACAATAATTCCAGTGCTTTGCTAGCTGAGATTTAAACTTTGTAACACTTTTAGCCAAAGGAAATTTAAACCTTCACTAAGTACTTTCTCAATCCAATCTATTCCCCCAGTACTCAGAGTCACAGCAAATGGATATCAAAGCATTTCAAGTTGAGCTCTTTTCAGTAACTCCTGATTTTTATTTTATTTTTTAAAACTTACAAGCACTTTCACTCATAGACTTTAAGGTCAGAAGGGACCATTATGATAATCTAGTCTGACCTCCTGCACAACGCAGGCCACAGAATCTCACCCGCCCACCCACTCCTGTAACAAACCCCTCACCTATGTCTGAGTTATTGAAGTCCTCAAATCGTGGTTTAAAGACCTCAAGGTGCAGAGAATCCTCCAGCAAGTGACCCAGTTTAGGACCCAATTCACACTCACTGAAAATTCTGATGCTGATTATTTCTGCAGTGCCATAGGTATGTATGGCACTTCAAATTCACTGGCACCCCAGAGCCATTCCCCCAGGTCAGCTCACATGTTTTACAATCTCAAATGGTAGCTGACTAGATGCACTCACAGGCGGAGGTGCAACTACCTGCCCATTTACAGACAGTGGCCCTGATCCTGCAGTTGAATCCACGCTGGGAGTCCCTTGCATCTATACAGATCCATTTGCAGGACTGGGGTTCATGTTTGTAGAAGTGTCAGGTTTTGAGGCCATGTCTACACTACAGACTTCTGCTGTCAGGGGTGTGATAAGTTTTGCCAGTATAAGTTGCAGCTGCCCTAGCTCTTTGCCAATCTAATATATTGCTATAGCTCTACTAGCAAAACCTCCCAAGCGTAGACCTGGCCAAAGATTATAAGCTCTTTGGGGTGGGGACTGTGTCATCCTGTGTGTTTGAACAGTGTCTACCATATCATGGGTGCTACTGGAATGCAAGTTATGAACAATGATAATCAAGAGAGAGCTGCGATCGCGATCGGCGGCATTTCGGCGGCAGCTCAACCTTCTTCTTCGGCAGCAATTCGGTGGCAGGTCCTTCCCTCCGAGAGGGACTCGCCGCCGAAGAGCCCCTTCCCCTTGGCCGCCCCAAGCACCTGCTTGCTGAGCTGGTGCCTGGAGCCGGCCCTGTGCATCAGGCATGGTAACACTCCGAACTAGCCTTGTATTTAAATGCCAACAAAATGCATTCATGTCATATGGAGCAGTGTTTCTCAACGGGCCAGTCCCCGATATCTCCCTGACGCAGTTTAGGAAGGCAGCAAGCCCAGTCCCTGGTATCCAAGAGGCTGAGAAACACGGATACGGAGCACCGACAAGCAAGAAAATTCAGAGGTAAAGTAGCTCTAGTTTCAGCCTTCCCCACTATGTTCTGACACTGCAACTTATCGGAATCAGAATTCTCCCAACGCAGAGTGATTGTCCATGCCCTAGGCACTGCAGCCCCCAGGGACGAGCAGAGTGGGGAAGGGGTGAATAGCTGAGAATTTCCTTTCACTTTTGCATCAGGAAATGAAAGCCCTGAAAGTGGGTCAGCCTGTCATGTGTCTCACAGTACGCTCCCTGTTTCGTTACATTAACCTTTGTGCATACTAGCTGCTCCAAAGAATGGTATTGTTACATATAAAACGAGTATACTCCCTGCTTCCAAATGTGGGTGCCCAGATAACATCCTGCCTCACCCCCTACCAAAAATCCTCCCTGAAAATCTTCAGGGGAGACCATGGTTCTTAGCTCTTTAACGCATACCAGAGCCAATGACTCAGTCAGGGATTAAGAGGCCATGGCTTCCTCGAATACAGTCAAAAGCATCAGGGGTGCGAGATAGCAAATTTCTCAGAGAAGCCAGCTGGGCCTAGGGATTTTCCATAAGCTTTCGCAGGCCGTTGGCCTTTCTGACCGAGCCCCGCACAGACAGCTCTGAAGAACAGAGATCATTTTGAAAGCTGGATGAAAACAAATAAATAAATAGCAGCATTAGGGACATTCAACCAACCGAGCACTGGGATTCAGCTGGATATCCCCAAATCTTAGAATTCAACATATTAATGCACCTCGTGTAGGAGAGTTTATATTGCCTGGGGGCAGCTGTACCACAATTACAGCTTGGAGATTTCAAATCCCTGCTTTAACAGCACCGATTCAATTAATACTGCTCAGCGTTTGGGCCAAACACCCCTTGACTTCTCTTCTTTACGGACCCTTCAAAGGCAGATTGAAGGACATAAACCACATATGGGGCATCTTCAAAAACTAATCAAGGGCTTGTGTAGCTGTTAGTGCAATCTCCTAAATAGACGTAGTTATAACACGCATGCAAACTACATTCAGAGAACATTGCTAAGGTTGCAAAGTCAAGCACTCAAAAGATAGGAAATGCCAGACTGATGGTTGCCGGTGCACTGAATGAGGCAGAGGCCCTGTAGATAAAATAGTATGTGACCACGACACCAAAGCCTATTTCACAATGCAGCCGCGCAAAGGGACCAAATTCAAGTTTCACGGGGTACCCGAATTCTGGCATTGCCTCTTTTGCGTGCTGGACTTTGCAACCTTAATAATGTTCTTTTTGTGTGTGTAAGTTCTTAGGTTTTTAAGAAAGCAAACTGGAAAAAAAAAACTAAATTCCATCATGCGGCATCATATCGACACCACAATGAGATACAAAGGAAAAATCAGCCCAAGTAGCAGCACTTACCCATCATGTGATCACCGATCATGTGGCCAATACAACTTAAGACCCCCACTGCACTTTCCCACTAGACAGAAATCCTACCCTTGAGTGCCGCAGGCCTCCACCAGTGTCTGCTCAGACAGGCAGGCTCTGCGGTAGGCCTGGAAAATCAGCTAATATGCAAGTATCCTTTATATTGTAGAAGTTAGGCCAAGGTCATTCAAATGAATCAGCTCAGGTTTAGTCTCTTATCCCAAATAGCATGGGAGCTGAAAGAGACAGATGTGGTGGGTTAGAAGAGTCATGAACTCAGGGAGCAGGGCTTAAAAAATAAACCTTCTGCCTTGGTCCCCAGGCCCAGTCCTGCATGCACTGACATCTGTCTACAACAAGAGACACAGGCTGGAAATGCTGCAGGGATTGGAGGCAGAGGGGAGGGAAGCCAAGATTTCTCCAAAAAAATCCATGCTACAAATGCCTGCCAGGTAGTGCGTACAGACGGACACCCTGGATTGTGGAGTTCAGCAGGACAGGGAAAACCATCCCGCCTAGATTGCAATGGAAATTACAGGTATTAAAGCCAGTCTAGGAACAGCAAGCTGAGCAGTCAGGAGTTGCGTGCCGCACACATCTGTACTCACCTCTCCACAGCTCTGTCCAGCAGATAGAACAGCGCCTGGAGCACCACATGTTGGACGCTTTTATTGGGATGATGTAACTTGGCGGTGAAGAGGGCAATAGAGGCTCCGGAGGGGTCCCGCGCACTCTAGAAGGTAATCAGGGGAAAAGCATAAAGACCAGACAGGTGGCAGAACATGGATGGTACAAAGCTCTTTGGGACAGGGACAGGGTCTACTTGTGTGTTTGTACAGCACCTTTGCACTACAAACAAATAGTAATGATGGAGGTTTCATGCTGCAGCAGACTGGAGATGCAGAACTGCGAGTATGAATGTAGCAGACATGTGCAGGACACCCCATACAGAACTGACCTGCACAGCCCACTTACTGGTTTATTTTAGAGAGATTAATTTCCGCTTTCCCACTGTTCATTACTTGTGAGATTTCCTTCTCTGATCCACAGGGGACAAGAAAAGCACGACTTACATCCACGGAGGAGAAGACAATTCTATTTCCTTACTCATTCCGTTCTACGAGCCTCCCAATAGTCTACTGCACTCTTAAAGTGAGCCAGAGGAGCCCCAGAAGCTGAGCATCTTTAGCTGGCATTTTCCCCAAACCAACCAGATTACCCAGGAGAAGGGGATAAGCCCAAGGAGTAGCTAATGCCAAACACTGCTGCGCAGGAGAACTGGCCCAGGAGCTCCCTTAGGACCCTCACTGCTCAGGACGATGATGAGCTAACTGCGTCTCTGAGACACTGCCATCACGCTCAGCTTGGAGGTAGGAGCAGTCCATTGATGCAGCCAATGGGAGAAGGAGAAAGGAGAGACTAAGAGGGGGAAAACAGCTGTTGTGGGTGAATAAGCACAGCCCCCACTTCTTCAAGGATCCCAGCCGGACCACCCCAAAATCCTGAGTCCCTGCCTAGGGGTTACAACCTCATGAGACATAATGGTGAAAATACCACCTTGTATTTCGCCTTCCAAGACCCGTGCACACTTAGTTTTTCCCAGTGCTGCCCAGCTGTCTCTCAAGGTTGCAGGCCCTTTGGACATGGAGAGGACTCCGCTTGCACAAATCGGGCACATTGGCGAGAAAGGCCAGGGCGTGATCTCACACTTACTAGGATGGTGAACTTCCCACTGAGCAGCTCAGAGCGCAGAGGTTCTTCATGAGGTTTCAGCTTCACAATTCCTTCCTTCAACCGAGTTTCCTAAGGGTTCAGAGGCATACAACAATCACACAGACAGCACAGGAAGCAGCCTCCAATCAGCTGCCATTACTATTTCCTGCTCAGCTGGGAATCATTACAGGTATATGGCCACCATCATCACCCACCTGCTCAGTGACCAAGCCTCATGCAAATCTAACCCAAACAAATTTCCAGATCTGGCTACAAAACTTGTGCCACCTTCTCACATCCTGAGGCTGGCCAGAACCACCAATTGCCAGGCTGGGCCACCAAATCTAGCCAGCTAGCCCAGGTCTGGGGCTGGCGGAGAGGATGGGAGGCAAGCCAGCTTGTCATGTGTGTCCAGATGCTGCACATAGCTCAAGGTGGTTTTCGATTTGAGGTTCCACTTTAAGGAGGGTCTGTATACAATGGCACTTTCTTACTCAATAGCCCCTGCTCCGGGTGCTTGAGCAGAGCTAGATCTGGGCACATTTAGTGCTCTTTTCTCGTTAGTCCTGCAAAGCTAATCCAGCATTGGGAGAGCGAGCTGCAGTCTATTCTTCCTTGTGCATGGACAGACCCAGTTACTAAGTTCTAACCCCAAAGCAGTTCCATCTGGGCAAACCAACTGCAGGCAATGGAGCTGACAGGCGTAACTCAAGGGAGAATTTGCCCTGCAGAGCTTTTTTCTACTGGTGGTGATGCACAAGATGGAAAGAACCTGGCTTGACTCCCAGAACACAAGTCAGATTTGCAGGGTTGGTGGATAGAGAAAACATCTTTTTACTTGTCAACCAAGTACATTTGATGTGGGACCACTGAGAAAAAGGAAACATGGAACCCCAGGGTGGCTTTTCTTCAGTGACCTTCCAGAGCAGCAACACACGTTAAGCCTTATCAGAAGGCCATTGTCAGCCATGGTTGGTGGGCAGGTAGCCTGACCCAAGACACTGAATAGGCAACAAGTTCTTGGAGAAAGGCACTAGGGCTGTCCCCTGTCTCTCATATTCCCTGATTCAGCAAGCTACTTAATCACATGCCGAACTTAGTCCCATTGACGTCAATGGGTCTAGTTGCATACTTAACATCAGGCATGTTCTTAAGTACTTTGCTGAAATCAGGACCATGCTGGTGGAGCTTCGCTGCATCAGAGTTCGTTACAAGGAGGTTCCACTACGTATGTGTATTTCACAGGAAAAGTTGCCAGCCCAGGCACCAAATCTACTGACCCTCCTTGAACAAGGTGAGGATGTTACTAATGACAATAAAATCCCTGGCCAGGTGACAGAACGTGTGTGGAATTCTGCAAGGCTGGGGCCAGCGTGCCATCCGTGCCCTCTCACCTTTGGCTCTGACCTGATGAGATGTGTCTCCTGGGGGGTGCGGCATGCCTTCATTTCCCCTGGACTCAGATCCTGCAGGACCAAGCCCTTGTTTTGGTTTCTAGCCCAGGTTCACTCTAGCACCTGAGCCAGAGGGCATGTGAAAGAAGGAGAAGTGATTTAAATGCCACCTTTGTTCAGTATCGGGTGCTCAAGCACAGCAGCCATTGGTCAGAGAAAATTGTGTTTTGGGATCCCTTCCTGTTTGCTTGTCATGCAGCTGGGGAATTGTTTGTTGTCAGCACCATAAACGTTCTGCCTTTGGTCTGTCCCACAAGAGGAAGAGAGCAGTGACTCAAGCCAGTGGAGACACTCCAAACCCGATTGCAGGTGAGTGTGGGTAGCACTTGAGTGTTCAGTATCATACAGTTCCGGTTTCAGCAATTACCAGACGAGCCATGAGCCAGCTAATCTTTCATTATTCTGTGGAAGCGTGATCTAGTGGCTAGAGTGGCTAGGACTAGGTGTCAGTTCTCTCCCCGGCTTCACCTCGGACTTGCTCTAGAACCTTGAGAGAGCCACTTAAACTTGCTATGCTTCAGTGACCCCAGCCTATAACTTCACCGCCTGCAGACAAGCCAATACTCTTCTGGCATTTAGAGCAGCCAGGGCTGCCAACTGACTTTTTACATTCACCCTTAGCCAAGGGAACACATTACCTCAGAGACACTCAATCACCCCTTGGTATGATCAAGGTCTTACAAGCCAGGACCGACATTTCCAAAAGGTCTCACATGTACTTATATCTAGACAACTAGGGCCTTGTCTACACTACAGGGGAAATTCGATCTCAGCTACGCCATTTAAGTTATATGAATAGCGTAACTCAAATTGAAGTAGCTTAGATCTACTTACTGTGGGGTCCACACTACACGATGTCGATGGGAGACGCTCTCCCGTTGACTCCCCCTACTCTTCTCCATCCGGTGGAGTACAGGAGTCCACGGGAGAGCGATCTGCGGTTGACTTAGCGGGTCTTCGCTAGACCCGCTAAATTGACCGCCAACGTATCGATCGCCACTTCTGGATGTAAACAAGTGTAGACAAGCCCTGAGCCTACATTTCCAAAAATTACTAGGGATTTTGGAGGCCCCACTTGAGAGACCTAAAAGGGGCCTGCTTTGCAGACAGCACTGAGCACCTGCCTCTTGAAGTACATGTCCCTTTAAAGGATCTCAAATTGGGGCCTCAAAAACAGGCCCCCCAAAATCCCTCGTCACTGAAAAAAGTTACACCCCACTGTCTTGATGTAGATACCACTGCAAGCCGCAACGAGTGATGTGTGCTACCATACTGCCGGGCATTTGATGAACACACCAGAGGCTGCTACCTGCCCAAAAGGTATTACATACCACATCCTGGTAGCGACAGATGCTCAGCTTACAACCAAGCTACCTCCCGTTAGCTGCTGAAAGAAGCAGGGTGCTGTGGCACAGAAGCAGCAGACTGGGGTTGTGACATAGTTCCTGGGTTTATATAGGGGGGACAGACACACTAAGAGTTTGTGGGTGTGGTTAACCCACTAGCCAGATCCCAGGGCAGAGGATTATGGGTGTGTGTGAGACTCCATAGAGAAGCCATCTGGGATTCTCAGTCTGAGGTTTGTTCAGGTTTCATAGACTGCATAGAGGACACAGGGCCCCTTTTTAATCCAGAATAAAAATACCAGCAATAGAAACCTTTGTCCCAGTAAGGCTCTGGCACTGGTTCTATAGCTGCTTTGGAAAAGGGAGCTGTGAAGATCTGCTAACAGCATCGCCTGAAAAGGATTAGAACAGATATGGAGTGAAGTTGTTCAATGCAGGACCAGAAGGCACTCGGGTACTATGGTGATAGGCATCAGATAATAACCTCTACAGCAATGGTTCTCAAAGTTTTGTACTGGTGACCCCTTTCACATAGCAAGCCTCTGAGTGCGACCCCCCTTATAAATTAAACACACTTTTTAATATATTTAACACCATTATAAATGCTAGAGACAAAGCAGTGTTTGGAGTGGAGACTGATAGCTCGTGACCCCCCATGTAATAACCTCGCAACCCCCTGAGGGGTCCCGACCCCCAGTTTGAGAACCCCTGCTCTACAGAATCCAATATTGTTCCTGAAAAGGGATGGGGAAGAAGGCTGGATGTTGGCATGGCCTAGAGCTATCCAGTTCAATAATTCCTAGGACACATTCCTGTAAAAAACTGTGACCAAGCAGTGGAAGACGAGAAGTATCTGAAAGGGAACAAGTTTGGGGGATGGGCAAGTTTAAAACATTGTCTGTTTTTTTTGCTATCATCATCCTGGCAGGGTGGTTTGAATTGATTTTGTGCCTGGGCGACTCGCAATGATTTTGCATGGCTGATTTATACGCTTGTAGGTTTTTCATCAAAGCAAAAAAATATCTGAGGGGAAAAAAAAAAAAAGACTTTGAGGGCATAACTGTTCCCATGGAAACGAGAACAGCTTTTGCAATGCATCACATCACTTAACAGCACAGAAAAGCCCAGCCTGACTCCAGCTCCCCCTTTCACCAAGACAGCTCCGGCTCACGTACTCTGTAGGAGTGGAACAGCTCGATCGCTCGGAGGACATCAAACTTCCTAGCCATGAGGAACTTGACGGCCACGTTCCAGGAAAGCGGAGACACATTGTACTGCACAGTCCACTTGTTAATCTCCTCTAGGAACTGCTTCGTGGCCTATTTGAAAGAGAGAGAGACAGACACATGGTAAGGCAAGAGGGAAGAGACACATCAGTGTTTGCACACACTAAATACCAAAGGATGGAAAATAATCTGGTACAGAAGCTATTCTGAAATCCACTCTAACCCACTGTGTATCTAAAAGCATTAGATGGATCAGATAAGTAGGTGACACATGGTAAGGCAGAAACAATGAAATGAGAAGCAAAGGAGATGCAAATCACCAGCTCAAAGCAGCCTGCACAAATCAGCAGAGAGAAAGAGATGGGATGATTGGATAGCTGGCAGTGCAGCTGTACAGTATGATGCACCAATCACTGCAGTCTCACTCTTTTCATCAATCCCAGCAGCCAATGAGAGCGGTGGGAACAAACGAGCTCTGGCTGATTAAGCAATAAAAGAACAGGGATCTTTCATTGGAGCATTGTTAGCTACAGCAGCAAGTCACTTTTCTACTTAACACAGGCCTCCAGAGTTTGCATATTGCTTTCCATGGCAGCTTTGAAAGGCACCAGGAAGCCATAAGAGTGCTGGGTCATAGCTATGTGTGGTTAGTTAGACAAGCCTCAGAGGCTGAATCTGGAAAGCCACTCAGTGCTTTTGGAAACCCCGATAGCTGGCAATCCAGAGGACGGGAGATAGATCTCCTAGCCTCCGCACTGCTGGATACCTGTGGAGAATGAACTGTATCACCTCCAGATGATACCAGGTATATTGGAATCCCACCAGCCTTCACCTTACCAGAGTCATGGCCTTTTACTGTCTCAGCTATGCCTCACTGGAGACACATCCCTCACTTTAGACCCAGATTTGTCTCCTTCCAACACCAACCTTGTGCTCTCTTGCTATTTCCCTGAGTTATTTACATCAACAGTACTGACTGGGATAACGAGGTTGTAGATCAGTTACAGGGAAGGAATTCTGAGAGAGACAGAAATATGGGTGAAATTCCATGGCCTGTGATATGCAGGAGGTCAGCCTAGGTGATCATAATGGTCTTTTCCGGCCTTGAAATCTATCAATCTATTAAATTTATTCCATATCAGGCAAAAGCATCCTTAGTTACCAGTCCTCTTTGTGTGACTCAAGCTGGGTCTTCGTCCCACATTAGTTATTTATGCAGCACAGTAAGTACATGCATTTCCATACAGTAAATGCCAAACTTGTAAACCCCTACAAAAGCAGGTACAATCCAGGACAGAATACACACAGCATGGGATGTGCTAGCGGTTACTGTGGAATAGGCAAAGGTTTGCATGGTTTATGAGAGAGAGAGAGAGAGAGAGAGAGCGCACTTAGTGTGATCTGGCAGGGAGAGAAGGCACAAAGGGTGAAGACAGAACAGTTGGAGAGGAGCTAGGGCACAGCACAGAGCAGGTGATGCCAAGCCACAGGGAGAGGAGGTGTTTTGGAGAGCCCTGGAAGCCAGGAGAGGACACTTCGCATGGAAGAAGAGGTGAAGCCAATGCAGAGAGACAAGGAGAAGGGGGGGTTCGGTCAGAGTAGCAAAGTTTGGGATGTAAGAAGGGTACCAGGGAGGGATGGAGCAGAGACCAAAGGAGAAGGAGTTGGAGCCATCAGAGTGGGAGGCTGGCGAAGGATGGAATATCTTGGTGACCGCGATGGAAAGGAGGGGGAGGATGAATTCTGTTGTAGATAAAGAAGCAAAATGGTTTGGCAAAAGCCTAGCCGTGGGGGCAGAGGTAAGAGGAGTCTCATGGCTTGAATGAGGTGTAGGATAGTGCTTCTGTGAATAAGACTAAGAAATGGAGCAGAGAGGGGATTCTGCAGGAAATACAAGCTCTGGTTTGCATATACTGAGTTGTTTGAGGCAGCAGCAAAACATCCAAGGAGAGAAATTAGTGGGACAGGCAGGGTTGCAGGTTCAGGTTTCTGACAGGCTGAGGAGCACGTTCAAAGCAAATGAGCTTTGTTGTGTACCAGCAAGAGGGCTTTCTACGGTGTTTGAAAGGAAACCTCAGAGGTCTTTGCCTTTAAATATGACAGTGAGACAGCTGCTGAGGGCAATTCTCCCAACGAGAAGAAACTCGGGGTTAAAATCCAGCCATACCTATGAACCTGATAGTGCCCCTACCCCAGGCATTCCTTCCTGCAAAACCCACCTGGAAAGCTGACAGACGGAGACCACCAACACTGGCTAGATACCAGAGCACTCCGTACAGGAGGGTGGATGACAAAGACATAAAGGCCACCACCAGCCATGGCTTTAGTAGCTATATCCCCACCTGCTTTAAATACCACGTTAGCTGGGAACCAGCTGGCACCAAACCAGAGAAAAAAAGCTTTAGCAATGCAAGGAGGACTGAAACAGCAAACAGCAAAGTGACCAAGAAGGAAACAGACTGCTGCCTTGGACAACCCAGGCCAGGCGAACAAAGAAAGCCCAGGGCAAAGGAAGGAAGAAATTAAACCACAACCAAACATATAGGGCAGTATTCTGCTCTCCGCTATACCTAGCATATCCATAGGTGTAACCCCAGGCAGGAGCTGGAGGAGTGTCAGTTCCCCTGAGCGCTCCCTAAGACAGTGGTTTTCTTCTCTAGCCAGGACAATGCTTTTTTTGCTAACCTCCTAACGGGATCCTCCAAAGATCCTAGCAGAACAAAACCCCAAATATTCTGCTGTGAGGACACACAAAGGACCTTTTCATCCCCTCTGGGCTGATAATTATTTCAAAAATAAATAACTGACAATTAATCTCTAGATAGAAGAAGCCAAGAACCCTCCGTAGAATGGGATGCATCACCCGGCAAGATATAAAGATGGCTCTGCATAAAATAAACCACATGTATGATTAATTCACACTATTTGCCTTCCTCAAGCTATAGCAGCATTGCCATCGCTCATCATTTAAGTGCGAGGCTTGTGATATTTGGTGCTTTCCTCATAGCCTCAGCACCGGGAGTTGTGTAAATATAGGAGAATCTCAGCTTTCATTAAAAACATGAGATGATTTTTGAGGCTAGACAGCTCTAGTTGTCGCCATGGAGGCAATGGGATCTAGGGTAACATTTTCAAGCGTCTAAGTCCCAATTTTGCTTTTGAAAATGTTACCCTTAGTGAACAGGGCACAGGGTGGGTGGGATTCAAGACAGTTGAGTTCCCTCGCTGGCTCAGTCAGTGCCCTGCTGTATGACCGTGGACAAGTATCTTTACCTCTCTGTGCCTCTGTTTCTCTCCCCCTCCCCTTTGTCTGTTTAGATGGTGAGCTCTTTGGGGACAAGGGCTGTTTCTCAGTAGGTGTTTATACAGCACCTCGCAGGATGGAGTCCCAATCTTGGTTTGGCCTCTGTGCCCGATGGTAACACAAACATCAGATAACAATAATCTCTTTAAACTTAGCTCCTCCTCTGAAATGGCCTTAACTCCAGGGAGCAATTGCCTGACTCTGCCGCCTGCTGGCCAGGATGTGATTCTTGGCTCAGAGCATAGGAACAGTTCTTTCGGGTTTGGCCCGGACATCGGTCCTTGTGAGAATAACCTGGTCTATATAATGGTGGGATCTTTCTAGATATGATGGATACAAATATGCCACTTGCTCTGCTCCATCCCTAGCAATGGCAGCATCAGTCTTGCAATTTCCTCTCTAGTTTTTGTACCGTCCCTTTGAATAGAAGGGAGGGTGGCTGCAACCAGCCCAGCTCTATGGGGCAGGGACGGTCTCTGACAATATGCTTATACAGAGCTAGCACAATGGGGTCCCAATAGTGTTTGCTGCTTCTTGGCAGTCCTGTAACACAAGTAATGATAGCAGCCTTTGGGGTGGGAAATAAACTGTTTTTCCCAGGGGGAAAAAAACCCAACCCAGTAGGTCTCACCGCCCCCACCCCCCCATGTATTATTATTATTATTTTTTAAATGTGCTTCTACATCATTCCAAAGCACGTCCAGGGACAGAGATAGATTGGAAAGCTTTTAGATAGTAGAAATTTTAGTCAACTTGCAATCGGAGAACTAAAACTTTGATCCTACTGAGTTACACGGGAAGTGATGAGAACAAAGTTATTGTTTCCAACTAGGCATAACAAGAAAGTCACAGAACTGCCTAGAAGGGAAATGGGTGGAGTCGCTACTGACCGGAGACAGGGGCATGGAGAGTGGATAGAAACAAAAGGAAGACAAGACAACTCAATTTAATACTGTGTCAATTTTAGATGCCCGGTTCAAGCAGCTCAACATTGGTTGAGGAAATGTTTGCAGGGTGCAGAAAGCACACACACACTTTACTTGAAGCACATGCATAAGTATTTGTAGGATCTTCGCCTTAGATTTGTTTGGTTGAAACTTCATAGTAGGCTAGGTTCTGAAAAAGCAAATCAACTGGTAAAAGTGACTAGATATCAAAGGGCTGATCCAAAAAGAGAGCGAGGCTGAACTAGTTAGTAGACTGAGAACTTGCTCATTGTGTTTTGCTTATGGAACTGCAAGTTTGTACACCAGGGGCCCTTTTATGTTTGAAGACTCCATATGCGTACAGCGTGAGTTACCCACTTGGGGTTCCTTGGTGTGGTCTTTTTGGGTTGGTGGAAATCTTGCACCATCCTGTAGCTCTTTCATCCACCTCACTAAAGCCCCCATCACACACATCAACTGGGATAAAGCAGTCGCTTTGCAAGGTAGCTGCCAAAGAGACAACCAAAAACTCACATCGTGATAGTCCAACTCCAAAGTTTTGATAACACATGTAAACTTACAAATAAAAGTTAGGTTAGGATCCCAAAGGCAGTTCAAGAAGAGGGGCTCTGAACCAGAAAATCCAAAGTGACACCATTTGTTTCAGTGGAATTACTCTGGATTGTCACTGGCATAAATCAGCTAGAATCTAGCCCTCTCTGGGTGTCCCCTGGCACTGTTTTAAGCCTGGGTCAGCAGCTGCAGAGGATTAGCGCTACACTCCTGAGCATAAGCACTTTCCCAGTGGCATGAAAACTGACTAAGAACATGCATTCCTAGTCAGTTTATCTATCCATACAGTCAATGCAGCTCCAACAGCCAGGAAGTGTAAAACCCATTACAACCACTGGGGGAAACGGTCTTGTTACTTGCAGTATGGAACTCAACACATGCATGAAATACAACTTTTCTCTATGGGAAAAACTTCTCTTCCCCATGAAGGGGAAATTAATTGCTTTTTCAATAAATGAAAATAAATAAATAAATAAATAAATAAATAAATAAGCAAGCGCCTAAACCATTCTCAGACCATAGGGGTGAACTTACAGCTTATAAATACATTATTAAAGCAAATATTTGCTCCCATGCATGAGATGGTGACAATACAACCCCCCCTAGTGCTGAGAGATTAAGGGGCTGCTCCCTTTTGTGAACTAAGGGGCTAGTGAGGTCATCTGCTTTCAAAGGAGAAACACAAGAACTGTTGAACCAGAGTCTTGGCAGGTTGAAATAAATATTTCAGTTTCCTTTTTCCAATGCCTTTATTTGTACTTTCAACGCTACACACGTATTGCGTGAATGATTTCAAGCCAAATTCTGCAATGAGCCATGCACGTACAATTCCCATTAAAGTCAACGGGAGTGGACCGCACGTAGCAGAGGACAGAATTTTATTTATTTCGGTTTGTAAGGAAAGTGCCCATCTGGTCCCCTGAGTGATCTCAGAATGACTAACTTCAGCTATCAATATTACATGCTAGAATGACTCAAAGGATCTATTAGTAGGAGGGAATTACAGTAGCACCAAGAGACTCCAACTAAGATCGGGGCCTCATTGTGCAAGGCCCTGTACAGACACATTATAAGAGACAATCCCTGCCCTGAAGAGTTTACAGTCAAAGTACACAAGACAGACAATGGGTGAAACGGAAGCACACAGAAGTGAAGTGATTTTCACCAGGTCACAACTGTCTGAGTGGCAGAGCCAGAAAAAATGCAGGTCTCCTGACTCCCAATCCAATGCATTATCTGCTGCAGTGGTTCTCAACCAGGGGCACATCAATTCATCTAGATATTTGCCTAGTTTTACAACAGGCTACATAAAAAGCACTAGCAAAGTCAGTACAAACTAAAATTTCATACGACGACTTGTTTATACTGCTCTATATACTGTACACTGAAATATTTATATTCCAATTCAGGGGTGGGCAAACTACGGGCCGAGGGCCGCAGCCGGCCATTCAGACATTTTAATCTGGCCCTCGAGCTCCCACCAGGGAACGGAGTCTGGGGCTTGCTCCGCTCCGCGCAGCTCCTGGAAGCAGCAGCATGTCTCCCCTCTGGCTCCTAACCGTAGGGGCAGCCAGGGGGCTCTGCATGCTGCCCCCACCCCAAGCGCCACCCCCGCAACTCCCATTGGCTGGGAACCTTGGCCAATGGGAGCTGCAGGGGCGGCGCCTGCGGATGGAACAGCGCACAGAATCACCTGGCCGCGCCTCCGCGTAGGAGCTGGAGGGGGGGGGGGGGGGGACATGCCACTGCTTCCAGGAGCTGCTTGAAGTAAGCGCTGCCCGGAGCCTGCACCTGACCCCCTCACATGCCCCAACCCCCTGCCACAGCCCTGATCCCCTCCCGCCCTCCACACCCCTCGGTCCCAGCCCAGAGCACCCTCCTGCACCCCCAACCCCTCATCCCTAGCCCCACCCCAGAGCCCGCATCCCCAGCCGGAGCCCTCACCCCCGCCCAGAGCCCCCTCCCAGAGCCTGAACTCATTTCTGGCCCCACCCCAGAGCCCGTACCCCCAGCCAGAGCCCTCACTCCCTCCCCCTCCCGCACCCCAACCCTCCATTTCGTGAGCATTCATGGCCCGCCATACAATTTCCATACCCAGATGTGGCCCTCGGGCCAAAAAGTTTACCCACCCCTGTTCCAATTGATTGATTTTATAATTATATGGTAAAATGAGAAAGGAAGCAATTTTTCAGTAATAATGTGCTGTGACACTTTTGTATTTTTATGTCTGATTTTGTAAGCAAGTAGTTTTTAAGTGAGGTGAAACTTGGGGTACGCAAGACAAATCTGACTCCTGAAAGGGGTACAGTAGTCTGGAGAGGTTGAGAACCAACCATTGATCTCCTGGACCTAGCTAAAATTAAGTGTCTTAGAAAAACTTCAAGTGGACACCTGTCTGTCTCGCATGGTCTCCAAACTCCTTCTTCAATAGCTTATTGGATTTGTTGTTAAAAGCCTTTGAATTTCTTGCTATGGGCACATATAAATTCCTGTTAAATGTGCCAGCATGGATCCACCTGTAAATACAAACCTCCCCCAGCCACCCACACAGTCCCATATAAACCAAACTACTTTTAGGTTTAGAGAAGCCGTGAAGGAGCCACAAGTAGAGGACACTGTTTTAAAAACTGGAATTCTTTCTAGTTCCATCTCACCCTAGGATTTTCTTTGTTCTCCTAAGTCTGTTTTAATAACTCATGAGAGGAGAATTGGGTCTCTTGTAGTTTAAGAAATAATTAAAGGTTAATGTTTTCAATTCAATTCCCCCTCCATTTTTTTCAAAACAAATGTTATGTATTCCTTTATCATTTTTGTAATGCCGTGTATTTATCAGACTCCACTGTGCAGTCATGTGAAGGTTTTATTCATATAGCAGCATGTGATTTTCCTGTTTTGAAAACTTGATGAGAAAGAGAGAGAGAGAGAGACAGGAATCACTACTGCTTTTAACACCACCACTTCATTGCTTAAAAGGTGCCCACACAAAGGACACCCAATCCCTCCGACTCCTTTGCTCTAACCCAGAGACCATCTGGCGGGGTATGTATTAGTCAACTGTTCAGGATTAAATTATGCTTCCTACCCTCTCTCCTCAAACAAACCCCTGTAGAAAGGATACAGCCAAATGAACACAGACAAAGAACTGAAGTCACCCAGCCCGTGACATAAAACAGGAAGAGCAGTTCTGAAATTAAGGAATTTTCCATTATCCCTGGCATTGTGCAAGAGCAACAAACAACAAGCAAAAGCAGCTAAGCTTGGCTTTCGAGAAATGCCGCCGTCGCAGTGGGAACAGGAAGAATTTGGAAGCTCAAAGCGGCGGTGTAGGATGTCAGGCCACTCTGGGGAGCCTGCAAGCTCCCAGCAAGGCAGAATGACTGGAATGATTCGGAGCTAGTCAGCATGAAAAGGTCCTGGTGTTAATGACTTCCTACAGGAGGAAGTGAAGGGCCTGAGTTTATCAGCACTTCACCAGCCATGTGTGACTGGCCTGGGCCTGGGAACCTATGTATGGCTTCACCTCATGATTCCAGCTAAGGGGGCAGGATATTTGCCATGTCCCTTCCATTTGCACTGGCTGCTTTAATATGAAGAAGTTTGTTATCTCACCAGCCATCATGGAGCAGCTTTTAAGTTATCCATTAACACCACCATTTCCACAGCTGCATGCTCCCAGCAGGGCCTTGCCTGAGCAAGGATGGTAGGGGAAAGCTCCCCACCAGAGGTAGCAACAGCAGGTGGGAGCGTTTGCATAGACAAGGTGATGATGAATTGCACTCCAGTGGTGCCAATCAAAAGTCAGCCCCCCCCCCCCCCCCCACCGCTCATTGTGCTGGGGGCTGTACAAACAAAGCCGGCAGTGCTTTTAAACACAGTCTTGCTCAGAGCCTGGAGCTAGAACTCCCACTGTTGCTATTGCTGGTGGAACTGTGCTGGTGGTAGAGAGGGGGGAATTTCCCACCATGTATGTAGACATGACCACACGGGCTGTAATTAACTAGTTTCTTTGTGCTACAAAATCCCCAGCGTGCAGACCTACCTAGAGCCGAGCCCTCTCAGCACTGAACTAAGACTCCAGCAGCGTGAGCTTCCGTACAGCAGTTTCCTATCAAAGTCTGCTAGGATTCTAGCAGCGTGAACTTCTCAGAACAGTGCCTGACCAACAGCAGCTACTACTCCAGCAGTCTGAGCAATCTGATAAAATGCTATGAGCAATGCCCACCCCAGCCATGGCTTCTGGCAGCTCCCTGGCCAGGTCCCCTGAGATTCCAGGTTGTAGGAGAGCAGCCTGCATCCTGCCACACTCAATAAGCTTTCAGATAACATGAAGTCATCTCTCCAGGGGATGCCATTTGCAATGGCCATCAAGTGCTAAGACACTCTCTTGCCATCAGTTCTTTTAATGATCCCTGTTCCAATTTCTTTTTCTCCCAAGGGAATTGCAGTGCTTTGTCCTTCCTTCCTGTAAACTCTCTACCGCCTACAAAATGATCTCAGCTGGTCTCTCTTGTTAAATACACCAGGGACTCAAACAGGTGCTGAAGTGTCACATTCTAATGCAATTATTAACACAGGCACATCCTGTTTCCAGCAGATGGTACTTGTGTTTGGGATACTGAAGGCACCAAAACGCATGAGCAGGAGGAGGAGCAGGGGAGGGGATAGGGTTGCCTTGGTTCTAATCTCTAGTCACACAGCACATAACACAACTCAGCAGCACAGTCCCCGCCAGCCACGACACCACAACCACAAGAAGAGAGATTGCAGCGTCAGAGCTCCATCCAAACCCCTCGGCTCTGGCGCTTGCTCACGTAAATTACCTGAAACTGATCACACTCTGGGCTCCAACCAGCAGTGACTTTGATGGAAAATTTGAAGGGAAAAAACCCCTTTTCAGTTATTTCTGAGATATCTGGGTGGGGAGGGAAATGACATTTTTTCAGCCATTAGGAGAACAGATGTTTTGTGTCCCGCTTACTCAGACTTAAATGAAGGCAATAAACGTGCCATTCTTTTGATCTTCCATTCCAGCACTGGGTGAAGAGGGGCAACACTGGCTTTAAGTGTCATTTCAACCTCCTGAATTCCAGGGGAGCGGGGGGGGGGGGGGGGCGCCCAACCCCTGGCCTAAGGGCTGCTCTAGTTTATGCTGATTGCAAGCTGAGGATAGCCAGAGTGCAGTGTGCTCATGCTACACCCCTGCCCTTCCACTCCCTGCTCCCATACAGTGAGCCATTAAGGGAAGGCAGATTAGAGCTATAAGTAGGGCCCTACCAAATTCACGGCCATGAAAAACATGTCACAGACCATGAAATCCGGTCTCCCCCTGTGAAATCTGGTCTTTTGTGTGCTTTTACCCTATATTATACAGATTTCACAGAGCAGACCAGCGTTTCTCATACTGGGGATCCTGGCACAAAAGGAAGCTGCGGGGGGGGGGGGGGGTTGCAAGGTTATTTTAGGGGGGTCACGGTATTGCCACCCTTATTTCTGAACTGCCTTCAGAGCTGGACAACCAGAGAGTGGCAGCTGTTGGCCAGGCACCCAGCGCCTCGCCAGCAGCAGCACAGAAGTAAGGGTGGCAATACCATACTATGCCATCCTTACTCCTGCGCTGCTGCTGGCGGCGGCTCTGCCTTCAGAGCTGGGCTCCCAGCCAGCAGCTGCCGCTCTCCAGTTACCCAGCTCTGAAGGCAGCACCGCCGCCAGCAGCAGTGCAGAAGTAAGGGTAGCAGTACCGAGACACCCCCCTCCCCAACTCCTTTTTGGGTGAGGAGCCCTACAATTACAACACCATGAAATTTCAGATTTAAATAGCTGAAATCATAAGAAATAAAGTCACAGACCCCTGCCTTGAGCGTTTTACATTCTATGGGCCCCATTCTTCAGTCCTGCTCCTAGGGAATCCCCACTTGATGTAGAACCATCCTTATAGCTAGGGGGTCCTACCAAATTCACAGTCCATCTTAGTCAATTTCACAGTCATAGGATTTTAAAAATCGTAAATTTCATGAAGTACCTTAGGCACTTTAAGAATAATAAATGTTTGTTAAACACGCTCAGAAAGAAGTTTCCCTGATCTCCCAGTGAATTGCATCCCTGGAGCGTGTTGTCCGTCAACTCAGATTATAAATTCTGGGCTCGTGTCTTGCTCCAAGTCTCTCACAGAGCAGACCACACTGTCCAACCCTAAACCACTTGGAAGCAGTTTATCCCTGAACGAAGTATAGGGCTTTGCCTTGGTCTAGGAAAGTTGCTTTGGAAATTAAGATACAAGCAAATTGAAAATGATTTGCTGAGCATGCTCAGCCCAGTGCTTTCCTTACCGAGTGAAACACGTTTACGTGCATCGCTCTACGTGAAGGCAAAGATATTGTATAGGAGATCATTTTCCTAGCCCCCTCAAGTTGTAACTGACAAGCGGTGGTTTGAAACAGTGGCTCTCAACCTTTCCAGATTACTGTACCCCCTTTCAGGAGTCTGATTTGTCTTGCATACCCCCACGTTACGCCTCATTTAAAAACTACTTGCTTACAAAAATCAGTGTCAGAGCACACTAGTACTGAACAATTGCTGACTCTCTCATTTTTACCATATAATTATAAAATAAATTGATTGGGATATAAATATCGTACTTACATTTCAGTGTATAGTATAGGGGTCAGCAACCTTTCAGAAGTGGTGTGCCGAGTCTTCATTTATTCACTCTAATTTAAGGTTTCGCGTGCCAGTCATACATTTTAACATTTTTAGAAGGTCTCTTTCTATAAGTCTATAATATAGAACTAAACTATTGTTGTATGTAAAGTAAATAAGGTTTTTAAAATGTTTAAGAAGCTTCATTTAAAATTAAATTAAAATGCAGAGCCCCCCGGACCGGTGGCCAGGACCCGGGCAATGTGAGTGCCACTGAAAATCAGCTTGCATGCTGCCTTCGGCACACGTGCCATAGGTTGCCTACCCCTGGTCTAGTATATGCCAGGGGTGGCCAAACTTACTGACCCTCTGAGGCGCATACGATAATCATCAGAAGTTTGAGAGCCGGGCGCGCCTGCTGAGGCTCGGGGCTTTAGCCCTGCGGCAGGGTGGGGAGCTCAGGGCTTCTACCTAGCTGGGAAGGGTGGTCTAGGGGCATCAGCCCCGCGGGAGGCACCTGCCAGGGTCCGGGGTTTCAGCCCTGCTCCTGCTGAAGCCCCCAGCCCCAGCAGGTGTGCCCCACGGGGCTGAAGCCCCCAGCCCTGGGAGGTGCCTCATGTGGGGCTGAAGCCCCTAGACCGCCCTCTCCAGCTGGGCAGAAGCCCTGAGCTCCCCACCCAATTTGGTAGATGGAGAATGGGGGCAGGGGGGAGGAGTCATGAGGGGCTCCACGAGCCGCGGTTTGGCCACCCCTGGTATATACAGCAGTATAAACAAGTCACTGTCTGTATGAAATTTTAGTTTGTACTGTCTTCGCTAGGGCTTTTTATGTAGCTTGTGGTAAAACTAGGCAAATATCTAGATGGTTTGATGTACCCCCTGGAAGACTCTAAGTTTGAACTGGTTTGAACTAAGCTACTTTATGCAAGTGTTTATAGGATTGGGACTTTAAACTGTAACATTAGTTGTGTAAGAAAAATCAGATGATACAGCAGTTGTATACTTCTATCCTGTGATGAATAAATTACGGGAGTCACAGAACGGCAAAATTGGTAAGTAATTTCTGAGAAAAGAATCAGTGGTCTCCATTCCCAGTAGATGGGGCCATCACAAGACAACCACCACCATAAATGACAGCCTTCTTGGCTAGCAAATTGGGGAGAACACGGAGTGAATGGACATGGAAAATAAACTATTTTCTCATGGCTAGAGCCAATCCCTCCACGTCATGATTGAGGCTAATTGGCAGAGCAGTGTGGGGAAAGCTTACATTGGCCTTGCCTCTGCTCTTCAATATCAGTGCTGTGGGTTAAACAGAGGACTTCAGACTCCAGCAAGGCTGGGCCTGGGCAGCACTTGGATGGAGACTTCCACAGGGGGGAAAAAGGGAGTCTGGACATGTGTCTCTATTGCACACTGAACTGTTTAAGGGCCTCACATAAGGTTACTACTGACAGCAACACAGGTTTGCCTTTAGCTCAGATAGATACACCTTTCGCTTTTGGACACAGAGGTCCCAGGGTAATTTCTTGCTGAAATAGATCCTTAATTAGAAGGAATCTATCTAATTCATTACTCAATGTTTGTGCAGCCTGCTACTTTTCTGTTTTCCACTGTTCCCATCATGCTTTGCAGTTTGTAGTACATTCCGTCAATAATGAATTTCTCTCCATTTTGATTATAGTTTTCAAATAGCACACACTGCACTTATGGTGCCAACTCACCTTCCAGGATAGCACCCCCTGCTTTCAATCACAGTTCTCCTCAAAGTTCTACCTTTGGGACGAACCTTGCCCTTGCAGCTGATGTTAGGCGTAGCTGTGTGTGTTTTTCTCTGAGCAAAATTTGTTCTGCCATTGTTTAGTTACAGGAACAAGGAGTTAAAAACTTGCTCATTAAAATAAATAAATAAATAGACTCAATATTAAGGCCTGGTCTACACTAAAAAGTTACATCAACTCAGCTACATCATTCAGGCATGTGAAAAATCCACACCCCGAGCGACAAAGTTAAGCTGACCTAACCCCTGAAGGCAGCACTAGGTCAGTGGAAGAATTATTCCATCACCTACCTATGGAGTACTCCCCATGTAAGTACTCTCACACTTCTTATCAAACTGTCTGTACTGGGCTATCTTGATTATCACTTCAAAAGTTTTTTCCCCCTCTTATTTAATTGGCCTCTCAGAGTTGGTAAGACAACTCCCACCTTTTCATGCTCTCTGTATGTGTATATATATCTCCTCAATATATGTTCCATTCTATGCATCCGAAGAAGTGGGCTGTAGCCCACGAAAGCTTATGCTCAAATAAATTTGTTAGTCTCTAAGGTGCCACAAGTACTCCTATCACCTACCTACTGTATCTCAGGGAGGTGGAACCCCTCCCGTCAGCGTAGGTAGTGTCTACACTGAAGCGCTGCAGCTGTGCTGCCATAGCATTTCAAGTGTGGACAAGCCCTAATTTTCATGCACGCATGTTAGCTTCGCAGAACTCAATTTGCATTTTATCAGTTCAACGGATAAGATCAATGTTTATTTTTAAACATTTTTTTCTCCTAATTTATATCTATTTAAATTTTCACAGTTACGGGAAATTATGATGGGGATGGGGGTCAGACAATTATTTAATGACAGTCTCTAATAAGTTCTCAAACAGCATTTTTCTTATTTTTACCTTTCTGTAAATTTCTATTATCAATGGAAATATGTTTTCCATCTGTTTGTGTGTGTACCATGAACTTGATGTTTACTGACTTTCACCAATGCAAATCTAATCTTTCCAAGTCTACACATACACAATGCTGCATCTGGTCTTTTTCTGTATCCACATACCGGTGTGATATAAAACCTGTGAAGTTGCAAGAAAAATGAAATTGTGTGACAGCAGAGTCTTGGAGGTAGATTAGATGTGAGTATCTAAGGGCTTGTCCACAAAGGAAATGTTTCCAGTTAGGCCAGTATAGTTAAACTACAGTGTAACTCCACATCTGAACACTCCGATTCTGGAGTAAGAGTGGCTTTTTTTTTGGGGGGGGGGAAGGGGGCTTAGTTTAAACTGCTGCCAAAGTGACATAAGATAAACTGGCAATAGCCACGCTTGTGCCAGAACAAGAGTGTGTATCTGGGGAATTATACAGATATTGCTACAGAGCTTTACATTCATCCTCACTTTCTATCGGTATAACTTTCCCATGCAGACAATGACGAACAGGCTGCTGGAATTTATGGAGCTGCGCAGTTCTATTTTGCACAATTCCATAGTGCTATCGCTATTTTTTATTTTTAAACAAGGAATTTTGCATTTAATTTCCTATCATTGCTTTAAGTTAGGTAGGTGCTTTTATTAGTCAGGAAATGCAGTTGTTAAGGATAAAGTTAATTCACCAATGCTGTACTTGAGAAATCTGGATTACAAGGGAGGCTGTTAATTTAATACTTTAATACAGAGAAGGCCTGATATGCAACCATGCCTTAACTGGGCCTCCCCTTTTTGTGAATGTAATTTTCTGGGCACAGTTTTAAGTTCTATAGGCCGGGAACTTGCCAGAGTCTCCCATGCACAATCATTTGCAGGGTTGGGGCTGTAGACGCCGCAGCACTGCAGATCAGGTACTTAGATGTCCAAGTGACAGAAATTGTGGCCACAGATAACTGCAGGCCTAAAACTTTACCAGTAATTACGTGTGGATGCAAATGGTGAAGGCCAACTTTTGAAAATTTGGTTCATTTTCAAAGACAGATGAGGAAACACGGCTACAAGGACTTTAGCTTTTGTTTCCTGACTTTTTCGCTGTAAGTGTATTTGCATTTATTTATAGTTGGGGTTTATGAAGCCTGTTTGCCCTTAAGGCTTCTCTTTCACGGTCTCATAACTTTCCAAAACACACACTTTTTAGGGCTTATCCTAAAGGCAAGTACTTTTTTGTGGGGGGAGGAGGGAAGGGGAGGAGAGTATGAAGAAAACATGTTCAGCTTTTATTTAAAGACATAAAATGTTTCATGTTTTGCAATTAAGACATTTACTCCCAAGTATTACAAACCTCAGATATCCTGACCATTGATCTAAACTAGCACCTGGGTTACAGTAATATTAAAATAAAAAATAAGAACTAAAACCATAATTTTAAATAAATTATGGACTTCATCTAACCTGGAGAGATGTGCTATTTGATTAACATTCTCTATCACTCACCTGGAGCAAGCGATCTCTATCATGCATATGGAGTCTTCTATTATAATTCTGCTACACAATCATTTAAAACGCAATAATCCACTTGGCTGCTTGAGACTCAAACATTCTAATAGAAACAGATGGGATTTTTTAAAAAGTGTAATAATTACTGACATGCTATTCACATGGTGGTAGCTCCCAACACGTGGTAGGTGCTGTACAGACCGGGGTGGACTGATTTAAATCAAAAGGATTAAAATGGGTGATTTAAAATCAGCAAGCACAAGAATCCTTGATTTAAAACTGATTTTAATCTTGTTTTGCATTTGTACTTTTTAATTATTTTCCTAAAGAACAGTTCATTCGTATTGGTTGGTAACTATTAAAACATGCCAATTTGCAACTAAATACAGCCTTTACACTACATTTGGTGCTTCTTTTTGATAACCAGGAAGATACAAAATAGCCATACGTGCTTATTTAAGCTGTTTAATAGCTTAACTTACATTTATTCAGATTCTTAATTTTTATTACGTTACACCACAGTGACTGATGCATTTCTTATTTACTAGATTATTAATTTTTGTACTTGTGATTTGTGTCAAACTGCATTTGGATGGAATTTTAATTAAACTCAAAATACACAAAACCAGCATTTTTAAATTGATTTTTTATTAAAGTCAATTATCTCAATTATACTGGAATATGACAGAAAATATAAATTTATCAAAAGATGTTTTGCATTTAAAACTAACTGATATATTAAACAAAGGAAGTATTCACTAACCTGTAGTTAGTGAATTGAACTTACTGTTTCAAGTCACCACGTCCTTCAAGATTTTAGAACTAGTAGATCTTATCCTCTTACACCTCATTTTTATTCACAGATTAGAAGAAAACATGCTTTCTTACTTTAATCGGCTCCCAATTGCTATCTCAACTTTGAATGAACTAGTCATTGAACGGAAATAGCTGAATAAACCTAAATGAAGAAAATATTCTTTCTGCATCTACAGAAGAGGCGACTGACGTCAAAAGCTGGTTTAGCCTTTTAGCAAACTCTGGTTCCAGGTGCTTGGCCAATGATTTCCACCAGTTCAGTGGTTTGACTCTCTTTAAAATTCTGGCAGCAAACATGGACTGCTTGAATTTTGTTAGTATAATCTATTAAAATAACTTAAATTAAAGTAAGTTTAGGCCTTAACATGGGTTGTCATAAATTTTAAATAGGTTTATTTTTTAAGAAAAAGATGTATTTAATTTAGATCCTAAAAAAAGTGTTTTGTTTTTTTTAAACTGATTTTGATCTAGACAGAGTCCCTGCCCCAGCAAATAGACAATCAGGGGAAAGATGTTCCAGTGGTCAGGGTTCTAGCCTGGTCCACGGAAGATCTGGATTCAATTCCCTGCTCTGCTACAGACTTCTTATGTGACCCTGGGAATGTCATAGTCTCTTTGTGCCTCAATTTCCCATCTCACAAGGGTTACATTAAAGATTGTGAGGCACTCCCATATTATGGTGATGAGGGTCCATATATCTAAGAGAGACAGAATTAATTGCTGGAGCAACAGGATAGGCAGAGAGGTCTCGGTAATGACCAGCACTCACACATACCGCAAGCTCGGCTTCCCTCCCTTCTTCCCACAACCCTGCCATGACTAATCTACTCCCAGCTTCACTTCAAATTAGCTGACTAATTTCTTGTATCCATCAGAGCAGATGCAAAGTTTGGGGGACTGGGGATGGGGGGAGAAATTTGAATAAGAGGAGGGTAGGGGCTTTGCAGACATGCTTGGAAAGAGCATTCCAGCGCATTCTCTTTTCAGCAGCAGATTAAATCCAAAACATGTTTGTGTTGACATTTTAATGGCACAAGAATCAGATAATCCAAAATTGAAGTGTAAGTAGTACTTGTAACTGTACCCTTTTTTTACGCATTGCAGTAGGGTCTGATGTTACAGGGCCATAAATCAGAGACTCACATGATAATCAAACAGTATGACAGAAGATAAATCATTTTTCCCTACAGTGTTCCTCCAAAAAAATCTATGTAAATAGAGTGAATTGTACACTTCTGGGGTGAAATACAGCAACTCTTCAATGGTATGCTTATGACTGCATGTTAGTTTAAAACAGGAAGTGAACAATAAATTCTACTGAAATTCCAGGAGTTATTTAGGTCAACAGAATGCAATTAGTCAGTTTCACCAGACCACTACAGTTAACTTCCCTACTCTTGTGAAAGGTACCCCAAGATCTCCAGTGACCACAAGCTGCCAGGTTTTAACTCTCGTCTGGGAAGTGACGCATCCAGAAGCACAATGCCAGGCTAGATCACTGGTTCAGAAATGACTCAGAGGGAAGAATACCACCTTAATCAACAACATTTTAGACAGCACTTGGATGTTTCTTAAGATGTCTCACCCAAGTGCTAACTAAACAAAGCTGACCCTGTTTAGCTGGTGAGATATGGCAGGCTCATAGCACAAGGTGATATTCCTGCAGGTGTGTTCTTTTATGTAGAAATTGTCTCTTCACCTAGATTTTTAAAGGGACACCATTATCTTGAAATATAATCAATGTCTAAATAGGAGGTAAAGTTATTTCAGGTCTCCCCAATCCACCTGCCTTGCCCTCAATTCTCCTGTCAACTGTCATGGTTGCAGTTATGTTTTAATATTAGCCAAAGGTAGGATTTTCAAAGGGCTCACAGTGCTGGTCTAACTGCTCCACTCTGCAGTGATAAAACTCCCAGTGCCATCACCGGGAGCAGAGTTAGGACAACACTGAATGCTCCAGAAAATCCCTTTCTAAGAGTTTGTCTTTTCCTATTGCTGTGTGAAATACCCACACAAACAAACGGGGAAACTGACCCTACGGGGAAACAATAAAAAACCTACTATGGACCAAAGTGCTCAAATTCACAAAGTAAACAAATAACAGGGGGGGGGAAATAATTCTTGTTGCTATACTCTTTCAATCAGCATCATTTTGGGCCCCAATCTTGCCAAGATTTATTCACATGCTTCACTTTAAGCACTGTGAGTAGTCCCATTGAACTCAATTGGGATTACTTACATACTTAAAATTAAGCATGTGCTTAAGTCTTTACAGGATCAGGGCCTTAAGCATTACTCCTAGTAGTAGGTTACATTTATAGAAAGAAGTCTGATTTGTTAAGTTGACAATATTGCTTTAAGTGAAAGTGTCCACAGAATTTTTTAATCACTGCATGCCTTTTATGTGGTTATGTCAGAAGTCCCTCATTTATTGCAAGAGGGTAGAATTAAAAAAGTATCGATAATTCTCAAAACATTCACTTCCTGACATTTGTGCTATTGAACGTTGCAGCCCTGGCCCATTAGCCCACCATTTTCAGGGATGGAGTATCCAGTGACATCAAGAAATCCTCACTACCTTCTCAACAAAAAGTTGTGAGATCATTTTATTCCATACAAATTACATCAGGATATAATGGATTTAGCACTTCTGATCCATCCACATTACATTAGTGGACAAGACCTCAGAGATCTCCAGTCCTTACTGACTGAACAATTCTTTTCAAGTACCTCGTTTTCCAGTGTACCATGTCACCCCATTTGACCACAGTGGCCATTTCTTTTTCAGAGAAAAGAGCGAAGAATGTTTTGTCCCCACATACTGATTCATGCATCCGGAATAGCAGCAACACTGGGAAAGAACTAAAAGCTGGCACCGGTCATATAAACAGTTCCTATTGCTTGCTTTAGGTGACATGGAAGACTAGAACCCTTCCAAACTAACGGGAGGTTGAAGGAGGAAATCCGGGGATCAAAGTGGGAATATCCATTTATGTGAGGGCATGTGGAGAGAATGGGGTGAATTGATAGCACTACCCAGCATTTCTACTGTAGCCTAAACAGCATCCATAGATCACTGCACAGAAATTACAGAATCATAGAACTGTAGGACTGGAAGGGGCCTCGAAAGGTCATCTAGTCCAGTCCCCTGCACGTATGGCAGGACTAAGTATTATCTAGACCACCCCTGACTGTTGTGTAACCTGCTCTTAAAAACAAACAAGCACACTGGATTTTTAGCATAAAATCTTTAGACAAACTATCAAGGTCAAAACTGGAAGAATTTATTTTTCCATCAGAAGAACTGTTAGTTCTTTTCCCCTAAAGGCCTCTGCTTGGATTTTTGAGCCATGAGTATTGAATTTGTTCCTGCTTCCTCAGTGCAACATTAGTAAACAAAGGTTTCAGATGTCTCCCCGGTATTACCTATCAGCTCTGTGTTCTTGGGGAACCAGGGCGCAGTGTCCAGCCTGTCTGACTCACGAAAGACCTTCCCCCGACCCCTTTGCTTGAACCAAAGCCAATCAGAAGAAAGACTTACAAAAAGCAATGAAAAGGCAGTGGGAGACACACCTAAATCCCTCCAAACAAGGATGACAGGATTAAGGAAACACCGCTAGCCTCATTTGCATCGAAGATGGGGCAGGGAGGCATTAGCATACAGAATGGAGAACAGATATTCCAAGGCAAGAACCACACAAAACTCTGGGACCAGAAAAGCAGGGAAGCACTGCATGATGGGAGATCTCTGCTCCAGATGTTAAAGAACCCTCGCCTGCACACACCCAGCTCAGTAGTTATCAGACCAATTCTAGTAATAAATCCTTTATTGGTATCCAAAATACTGAAGCTGCCTAACTGCATTGTGAGCTCCCTGGAAGGAACACCACCCAGAGCCAGGAATGATCAGCTCCCATCGTCTAGCCTGTACAAAACAACTTTGGTATACTCCTTTGAGCCATCAGTTTACACACAAACAAATCTAGTGTTCTCCCTTGAACCATTGTTCTTTCCTTACAAAAGCCCCTGCCCACGCTCAAGTAAGTGTTCTGACGCCAGTATCCAACATCTGCATCAGTTCCATTGGGACTTCATCTTCTCCTGACTGATCATGCTGGGGGCTCTGCCTGTCTCCAGCACTCCGGACCCTCAGTTACCACAACCACCTGGGAACCCCGATCAATTCAAGCTTCACGGAGCATTGAGAACCCAACCCTCTCTCCCTAGGTATAGCCTTCTGACCCTGACTTGTTTGATCAGTTATAGTTTTCTAAATCTAACTTAAATTTTATTATAAAAGTCAGATTTAATATTATAACTGTTTTGTTTGTTTGGCTCCCCTTGTATGGTTATTACCTGGCAATAAATAATTTTCATGGTTAAGGCGGTAGCTTCTCTCTTCCCCCCCTTGGGGATGTTTTTTGTTTCCCCATTCACTCTGCAGCAATGCTCCTCATACCTACGCTAAAGATCCCTGCAGCACCCAAAAATCCTGTGGGGTTTGCTCATCAAGTGGGTTACTACCAGAACAAGTGTAACGTGAAAGTGGGGATGAGGACATGCTGAACCTGGGACATATGAGGGTGGCAGATTGAAAGTGCTGCTCGATCCAGCCTGCTCAGGTGTACTCTATTCCGGTGCGGTGCCCATGGCATAGGAGGGTGACAGCTTGGAGGTGCTGCTCGACCCAGCCTACTGAGTCCAGGGACATATAAGGGGTCAGCTTGGGAGTGCTGATTTACCCGGTCCTCTCAGACGTGCTCGGTTAATGTGTGTCCGCCTGATTCTGGGGCTGGAAGAACCCAGCCCTGGGGAACCTAGGTCCTGCAGGATAGCTCCACTGGGAGGGAACTTGCAAAAGGGAGAAGTAGAGCTCCGTATGAGAACACAAATGACAAGCAGTACATTGATAGAATTACAGAACCTCCCCCCTCCACAGAAGAGTAACCCTAATAAATGAGCGTATCCCAAAGCAACGGGCAAATCTGGTAACACTGGAGAGATTGGGATAAAGGAGTTTACCCGTGACTCTCAGTGTAAACCAGGCTTCCTCCACAACTGTAGAGTTTGATGTTAACAAAAAGAAATCTACATCGGGTTTAATGTGAAGCCTTGATTTACACAGGATCAAGTTCAGTTTCTTTACAGAAAATAACCCAAGAATCATCTTGATTTGTAGAGCAGTTCATGATATTTTAAGAGAATATGAAGTTTAGACAGGTGATGAACCAGCCAGGAACTCAGAGACAGTGGAGGAGTAAGACATGATGGTAATTAACCATTGGCACAATTTACCAAGGGTCAGGGTGGATTCTCCATCACTGACCATTTTTAAATTAAGACTGGATGTTTTTTCTGAAAGAGATGCTCTTCTAGGATTTATTTTGGGGAAGTTCTCTGGCCTGTATTAGCTTCTCAGCTCTCTGTGAGCTGAGGGGTGAAAACATTATACACAAGCTCACATTAGATGATCTCTTCTGGCCTTAGAATCATGAATCTATGAACAAAAGATTTGCCATATCAGATTGGAGCACTGGTCTTTCAAGTCTGGCACCCTGTCTGAGACAGGAGGCACTAATTAAGGATTCAGAAGACGACCAAAAAAAAAAAAAAAGAATGCCCCGGACGAGTTGTGCAATGATGTGACAAGGGGAATTAATTCCTACCTGACCCCTGCAGGAACAACCTGCATGGGATCTGATTAACCTCACTTTAGATTTCATTCCTACAAATCTCTCATTTGACCTATAAGGAGAAAGAAAGTTGTGGTGAGTGCACATCGCTAGGAGCTAGGAACTGTGGAATTCCAGTTCCAGCTCTTATACTGATTCCTGCGGCCTTGAGCCAAGTCTCTCAAACCATCTGTGGCTCAGTTTCCTTAGCTGTAAAATGGTGATTACAATTCCTACTTCACGGGGTGGTCTGAGGATTGATTTATTAAAGACACTTTGAAAATATAAAGCAAAGTATATCTTTTTTTTTAAAATCCAGGCCCTCTTTCCCCACTGTTTAAAACCTAGCTATTGTGTTTTACTCTGATCTCATACAGAAGCCAGTTGCTGAGGCTGACTTCATGTTGTAATGACCAGCGGTCCCATAATGAATGCCCATGGGGACCCATGCCCTTGACTTCAATGGGGCTCTCAGCACAGTGGGGCTACCTGCCTGCCTGGAGCTCACTGCAAGTGCAGGGCACCAGGCTTTATTTTCCACTGAAACCAGAACCTGGCAGAGCCCTGGATTTTATACAGCTCCAAACCAAGCATATCTGATCTATACATCTATGATGGAAGCTGCATTTCCCTTCCCCCACTCCCAGGAATACCAGATAGAGATATTTTCTTGGCTGGATTGAGGACCACTCTGGACTGCTCAGAGGACACCGGTCTTAGCTTGGGCAGAAAAAGGAGCTGCTGTGAGTCCACAATGGTAGCAGCGAAGAGTGGGAACAATGAGGTTGGGGAAGGGGGGCAAAGACAGCTGGGTATGGGAAGGGGGGAGAGCCAGGCGCAGGAGGTGGAAGCTGTGGACATATAAGTGTTAAAGCTACAGACTATAAGAGTTCTCATCTTTAAAGAGCACAGGAGCATGGGAAAATCAGAGCTGGCTTGAATCAGCAGCACGACCCATACCCACCTTCCCCCCATAACCAGGATGAGGTTAACACTCCCCCATAAAATTCACAGCACAGTCCCTATATTTATAAGTATGCAACATCCTCCTGCAGTGACGCAACCCAGTGACAGGAAGATACAAACGTCACGGGGAGGAATGGGGCGTGGGAAGCATAAAATCTTAAATCCAGCCTTGGAGAGAGTGAAGTGAAGAGGGCAAAACAGGAAAAGGGGGTGGTCCCAGTTTAAAATGGGTGAGGCAATAATCCCAGTCATCCCCTCATATCACTGCCACAGCACATTTGCTTGGGGGTGGGAGGATGGGGAGGAGGACAGCACATCACAAATATCCAGTAAGGCTCCCAGCACACCTGGCGAGGTGGACAGCCCCATTTTACACTAGAGGAAACTGAGGCACAAAGACACAGCCACAGAGCCACTCCCTCCCAAGGTCATACACTGAGGCAGGTCCGTCCAGGAAGGAGACGCCAGCTTCCCTGAGCACAAGCTGCCCTGCGGGATCTCTCGGGAGCTGACGGGGACAGGAGGCAGAACCTACTGAGCAGCAGCCCCTGGAGCAGCTGGGGACACACGGCCTGGGGGAGAGTTGAGACTTTTCTCGCCCGCCCGCCCCATTCCCTAAAACATTACGGGAAGGAGGAGGAGGGAACTTCTCTGCACAATTTTCAGTTTCACATCCCCGCCCCCACTCAAAAGAATAAAAAGGGCCGGGGTGATTTGGGGGGGTGGGGTGATAAAAGATGGAAAGGGGCACAGATTGGAGACCCCAGGAACACCCCGGGCCTGCCCTCCTCCGCCGGGTCCGACACTGAGGCCCCCACATCTGGCTGGGGGTTGAGTCCTACTACAGCAGCCCCTGCTGGGGGGCTGGCCCCCCATCGCCCTCCTACACACCCCATGCACCACGGGGGACCTGGGGGGCTATTGGGGATTGCGGATGGTCCCGACTGTTTTTGCCTTTCGGGCCCCTGGGCGGCGGCTGCCTCCGGAACAAGGGGTCTCCCCCACCAACTCCTCCCCCCGCGCTGCTCGTCCAGGGGCGGGGCGGCGCCCCTGCGGGAGCCCTATGGGGTGGGGGCGCTGGGGGTCCCCATGGGACCCAGCCGCCAGGCCGGGGACTAGGCCGCGGCTCCCCCAGCCCATCCCCGCGCCGCCTCCTCCCCGCCCCCGCGCACCCTGGAGCCCCGGCCCCAAATCGGGGTGATCCCCCCCGGAGGGGATAATACCCCTAGGGGAGAGAGCCCCGGGGCCGTCAGAAGGTAACCAGCCCCCCCAGAAGGGAGGAGGAGACCAGGCTATGGGGTCCCCCCACCACGACCCTTTCCCAATCGGAGGGACTGGGAAGCCCCCCCAGTTCAAGGCGGGGGGAGAATAAAGAGGATGTAGCGAACGTGGGGGGCATCGGGGGCACTGATCCAGTCCCTCGAGACACCAGTCCCCTGCCTCCCGCAACCACCCCATCTCCACAGAGCTCAGAAGGAAAACACTGGAGGGATGGGGAGCAGTATGTGCCCCCCACTTTCCTGCTTCCACAAGCCCCGTCCCCCCCGGGAGCCCTCAGTTAGGATCTGCGCGCGCCCACCCCCTGCCCGCCCTGCTTTGGGGCGCCCGGTGTGGGGTACGGCTTTACCTGCTCCTCCTCCGGGCTCAGCTCTGCGGCCATCCTGCTGCCGCAGCTCCTCCTGCTTGAAAACTGCTGAGGAGGAGGCGGCTGCTGCTGCTGCTGCTTGTTTCTTCGGAGTTTTTAAGCCCGGGCTTTCAAACATCGACCAGCCTGACTCAAAACCAGCAAACCGGCCCCTTTTCCCCCAGCCAACACCCCGGAGGGGGCAGCTGGCCTCCCTCCCAGCCAGGGGCCCCTCAAGTACCCCGCTCAACTAGGGACGCTGCTCCTGAGGTCCCAGGGAGCACCCATTAGTCTCTCTTGCAGATTAGCCACACACTTGGAGGGGGAAAGGTTAATGCAGTGATCCCTTCCCCCGAAAAGCTGATGCAACTTGAAAGAAAAAATAAATTAAAGTTCAGTTTTGTCTCCTCTTAAATTGCAACGATTCTTTTGGTTTCTTTGCAAACATCGGGCTCTTTTAGTTCTTCCTCGGTTTCATTAAAGCTTTTGCAGGGTACAGAAAATTGCACACTCAAGAAGGGAGTAAAAAAAACAGCTGCTCTGGAAGTTTCATCCCCCCCACAAGATCTGCTTGCAATCTCGCCACACTGTGGCTCAATCCGCCTGGGCTTTTCTTCTCTGCCTTTGCAAGATCCCCCTGCTGTTGCTTCCTGAATATAGTTAGCATGAGACGATCAATTCCCTCTCTTCACTTGTATTTTCCTTTTAGAAAATGAATCTCCTTCCTGCAGCCTCCATCTCTCGCTTGTCTGTCTCGCAGTCCTTATTCCTCAAAAGCAGCAGAGAGGGAGGAAGGAAGCAAAGACAACCCGTCCCCCTCTCCTTCTCATGGCCAATACTGCTTCCCCTGATGAGCCAGCCAGAGCCCCCAGCTACTCCATTCAGAAACTGAGTCTCATTCACTAACAGCAGCAGAGGACAGCCAGGGAGAGGAATCTAAGGGAAGGAGGGAGGGAGAGAGAGAGATCTGCATAGCAGAGAGGGGAGGGGGAAGGAAGAGAGGCATTCGTCCAAAGGAAGGCGAGAGAAACAGGAAACTATCCATTGGGGCAAGGGAGATAAATGGAGGGGTCAAAAAAGGAACAGAAAGAGGAATCTAGGGAAGGGAGGGAGAAAGAGATTCATACAACAGGGGATATTAGAAGTCACCCTGTTGCAAGAGAACTTCTGCATACCTGTGAACAGTCCGTTAGATCAAGAATCTCTCCTTCCTTGTCTATAAGTGACCCAGTTGAGGTGTAAATTCTTTCCATAGCACCTCTCGTCTACCAAGCACATTATAGCTAGATCAGAAAACAGCATACTTGCCCCCAAAAGACCTTTGTTCTCTTATATGATTGTAAAGTGCCTGGCACACTATGGGCACAGCTGTTTGCAAGAACTAGCCCACACAATCTAAGGCCTGGATCCAGCAATCAGGTTAATGCAGGTGGGGCTCCTGTGCCCCTGCAGATCACTGGTGGTACGGTCTGCCTGCTGGGATCCAGTGGCAGGATCGGGACACAAATAAACAACATGCAGTCAAAGGAGGGTGGAAGGGAATTACAAAAGGTGCTCAGATCTATAGCGAAGAGAACAAAAGACAGTGTGACTGAGTGGGTAAATTTAGCATGTCTTACAATTATGGATGCTTTCTTCAAGTAAGTCCCATGGGTGTGGAGGTGAATGGCATAGGGTTAAAAGGCCTCCTTGCCCTTCTCTGTTAAAAAAAAAAAAATCCCCACTCTTATTCCTGCCAGTGCAGCTCTATCTATGGTAGCAGCCCTGGGAGCACTAGCGTGGGGTAAACAACACTGGTGTTTTAACTACCATTTTGGCTAAGCCAGAACAAGTCTACATGACATGGTGGTTAAAATGGCAGTGGTTGCTGCTACCTTATCTACACTAGAGCTCCCATCTTTCCTACCTCCCCTGGAGCTGAACAGATGTGAAAAAGTGCCTTTTGAGGAGGAAAGAGTGGAAGGTCACGAGAAACTAAAGAACTGCTGATCAGGGAAAATTCATGCTGGGCCCAAAGAGCTAGCTCATTTGATCTCAACTTCAGATGCCTGCTTTGTGGCTGTTTTCTGTAATCCAATCTGGATCTAACTACGGTTTTTAAAGTAAATCTCCCCTTCTGTTTTCCTCATGTCCAAATTCTCTTCCAGAATGTACTTGCTTCTTTTTTCGAATGCCTTGCTTGAGCACTCTAATACATTCACAAAGAGATATGATTAGGGTGGACTATTGCAGTCCAAGATCTGACATGGCCCAGACTCCAAGATCTGTGTCACCCCACATCCCTACAGGATCACCCCTCACCAGAGATCAGAGAGCTTCCCCTAATCCACTCAACTTCCACTCTTGCATCTGGCCATTATAGAGGCAATGCAGATAGATAGACTATGTTGTCCTTGAGAAGTATTGCGTTTACAAGAGCTTAGCTTTAGTTCTTTCCCATTGTTTACATTTATCTCTTCCCCTTTCCTGTCTACCACAGTCCATTGTAATTTATTGTCTTTAATTACATTGTAAACTCTTTGGGGCAGGGACCATCTTTTTGTTCTGTGTTTGTACAGCACCTAGCCCAATGGAGTTCTAGTCCACGACTAGGGCTCCTGGGAGCTACAGCAGTACAAGTAAATAATATCTGTCTTAGATGTTCATCTTCTCAGAGCAGGGGCCTAGTCTTCTAAGTGTATAGTACCTTGCCTACCAATGGCCCTTAATGGTGATTTTGTGCTGTATATTGTACTGACCTCTCTGGCACTTGCACTTTGGGCTCAGTGTGACACACTTTGTCAATTGCCTGACATATCAGGATCCATAACAAGCAGTGGTCAAAGAGATCAGCCACTCCTCCTCATTGTAGCATGTTCTGATGGGAAGTGGTCACTGTTATTATATATGAAATAAAAATAAATATTTACCTACTAAATTTCTCACTGGCTTAGGGATTGATGGAAAGAAGCAAAAATCCTCCTCTCCAGTTCACTTACACTGTGTAAGTTACTACACTGATATGCACAATATTCATATCTAGAATGACAGACAGATGATGGATTCCCTTGTAGGGGAACAAGACCAGTAATGAACTAGATCAGCGGTCGCAATTTTTTTCCGTACCATTTCACCACGTCACGACAAACAAGTTTCAGGTCCCATTTCCAAGGAAAGGGAGGGTGGTCACCACTTCCCCGAATCCATTAACTAGATCTACCTCCACCTCAGCGACAGGCATTTAAAAGTCTGGGTAGGTAGTTCTACTTAAATAGCTGAACAGCAGCTGCTGCTAGTGGGGTGTGGGACAGCCGGGTGCTAAAGGGGTTTTAAAAAATGCCTTCAGAGCTTTGATTCAGAGCACTTTTCATGCTAGTCGCCGCACACTGCCTCTGGGGGCACGTCTGGGTACTGCAACAGGGCTTGCTCAGAAAGCTATACCCCAACTGGCCTCAGTGGCTGTGGCAGGGGTGGACATTTTGTTTTGCTGACAAGGGCTGCCCTGGCAACTTGCCGGCAGCTGGAGGGCTTGTATTTAACTTGCAGGAAAATGGAGCACAGGGCAGCTATCTCCATCTTTTCCATGGAAGTGAGGCCCGTGAAGGCTGAAGATCCTGCCAGCTTACAGTGCTCTGAGCTGGGGCTTGATTGTAGGCCACATCTCCACACTAAAGATGAGCACACCTCTAGAAACCCACAGGCCACACTTTAGCTAGCTCTGCTACACTGGGCTCTCCCCACTTGCCCAGCTATCTCCTTGTTGCTGCCTCAGCAGGTTCCTGTTGCACCTGGCAGTAAGTTACATTGCCATGTGCAGGTACAAGGAGCGGAGGCAGCTGCTTGTTCCACCTGGAGCAGGGTGGAGCACGCTCCGGTATCAGCATCACACCCACCAGCTGAGTTATGGAAACAGAATGCTTTGCAGCCAGCAACTTTTGTTTAACACCTTCTCCCCAAACACACCCTTTCCTTTTCAGAGTTAATTGTAATGTAAAGATTTACTCCTGGAGCCTGCTAATATTTTTAAAGCAGAACTATGCAGCACTATCTGCAAGGGATCCTTTACAACATATAAAGACAGAAGGGGAAAACTGAAGCTGTCAGAGAAAAAGCCTTTTTCCTCCTACTGTATTTTATACCGATGACTCCCCTTTGCTGGAGGACCTTGGAAAGCTCTGTGAAGGACAGCATATAAGGTAGTAACCGGAGCTGCAGCTTTCCCTTTCCCAAAGCAAGCGGCCAGGGATGCTTAGCCTTAGATTTGGATTCCTGGATGATTAAATAAATTAGCACTTTATTGCATCTGAAAAGCACCTTGATTAGGGGCCCATGCTTCCAGCATGCCTCTTGCACCAATTTCCTCCAACCAGTTGAATTTTGCCATCAGAATCTGAGATTCACAGAGAGCAATAGCAGTATTATTCATTTTTTTACAAGTAGAGCCTGTCACTGGTTTAGGCTACAGCAGGTCTTAGGACACTTATTACGTCACATACATTCTCCATCCCTCACTGTGCAGGGAAGGGGTGTGTGTGGGGGGGAATAGTACAGACCTCCCACCCCAAGAGTTGTTTCACACTAACAATAAACAGCAGTTTGAAGAAGCCTGTAGCATATTCAAGCCAAGTGATAACAACCAAATTCATTCACACATCCAGGGCGTGATTTCCTATGTGTGTGTGAATGAAGGGGGATAATAGGCCAACAGTCTCTTCCATGCTGAGTTTTCACTATAGTTATTACAGTTCCTGCTGCCCACTTGTATTATCAATATCAGCTGTACGATCAAACCACCCACACTCTTGGCATAGAAGCCAGCATTTTCTGGGGAAAATGGGGGTGGGAGAGTATATAAATGGATCTGTCTACACATAAAGAATAATTTCTGGTATCAGGGCACTCATCACCTACTATACATAATATGATTTCTCTTCATAACCAAGCAGAGCTATCATGGAGAATCAGGTACATCACCTGCAGTAGTATTTATAGTATGAAATTTCATCCACCTCTTAACTTGAGTGGGTTGGTTGGAACCATAATTCATTTGCTGTCTATATAACATAATAAAGAGTTCAAGCCTGTGGGTTAACATACTGGCCTTTTATCGCCAGTGAAAACCTAGTTTGGGTAACCAGTCAGTTGAGTTTGGTGGTCTCATCCTAGCAGATACTCATTTTAATCATAAAACTATATAATAATAATAATAGAAATATCCTATCTCCTAGAGCTGGAAGGGACCTTGAAAGGTCATTGAGTCCAGCCCCCTGCCTTCATTAGCAGGACCAAGTACTGATTTTGCCCCAGATCCCTAAGTGGCCCCCTCAGGGATTGAACTCACAACCCTGGGTTTAGCAGGCCAATGCTCAAACCACTGAGCTATCCCTCCCCCCAGGTCTACCTCAAAATTAGATCACCTAGCTCCATGGCTCAGGGCTGTGAAAAATTTCATACCCTGTGTGATATAGTTATGTTGACTTAACCCTTACCGTAGAGCAGTCGGGTTGATGGAAGAATTCTTCCAACAACCTAGCTGCTGCCTCTCGAGGAGATTGGTTTAATATAACAACAGACAACACCCTCCTGTTGCAGTACCAAGTGCCCACACAACAGTTGCACCGCTGTACTGTTTGTAGTGTAGACACATCCTGGTACATATAAATGCAGTTGAAAATCTGTATACAAGGGAGGGCTAGGATTGGAATAGCAGGGAGAGCATGAGATAAGGACGAAGGTGCATTGTTGAGTTGTGAAACTCAACCATACATAACATTTTCCTGGTTTCAGTTAGTGCTATAAAGTGCCTGATCCAAAGATAACCAATTTTGGATTATCATTTAGATAACTGGTAAGAGAGACTGAAGAGTTAATATTTCTGTGAAACATTTTATTCTGCACATTCAACCACAAAGATTCAACATGACTTGGGCATTTCCCCTATTGCAAAAAGGGTCAGAGAATAAAATTATGCTGAGTTCTTTTTGCACACGGCCATTTTTCGATACAGGGGCCTGTTCTGATGCAAGGAAAGTCTGTTTCTCAGTAACATGTGGGTGTCAAACACAGCCTTCAGATTTTAGGCTTATAGTGCAACCCTCTGAAACTAGAATCAGACTGACCACAAAACTTTCTTCGAAAGGGTATTAAGTGCAAACCACTGGATTGGAGGTGGAAATGCCCCCGATTTTCAGCCTAATAAGGTTTGTCTGAGGCCTGGTATTTGGTGTTCAGTTTACAAAGAAGTGTCTGAATCCTGCTCTGAGAATGGAGTTTTGCCATGGACTTCAATAGGAACAGGATCAGGTTCTAAATGAGTAACCATGCAGTTTGGCACAGGCTGCAATCCCAAGAGCAGATTTCCTCAGCAGGTAGGACTAATCCTTAGCATCTCCACAGAAGTGACAGTCCTTGCAAAAACTGCGTTAAAGCTGACCTATTTCCCTTAAAGGCACTTAAAACAGAGCCATCCAATGATCATTATCCTCCTCCCAGCCAGTATGAGCAATAATGGAAAACGAGAAGGCTGCGCTGTGGCCCCTCACCCTCTCAATAAAACCATCCCATTACAGTAGTCTAGCTCTCCATCTGGCTTGCTGTCTCAACTTGGCTGTTGGGAGATTCTGCCGGACGAGGTGTAGACAAGTGTTCCAACTCATAATGTCCGTTCTCAGCCACCTCCTTGGAGCTCAAGCATCCCTCCTCTCCTGCCAGCTTTTTACTCTTCTTATGCTCAATGATCTGCTGGAGCTGGTGCCCGGCGTAGTCTGGTTTGGTAGTTAGCGGATTAGCTGGCACAGTCATCCCAAGGATGTCTGATACCATGTAGGGTCGGAGCCAGCCCACCAGTGGGGTGCTGCCAGGGCTGTAGTGGGTTTGTTTGTGGTAGAAGAGGAGCCCATCTATCTGTAAGAGAGAGAGAGAGAGAGATGGAATGGGCAGCATTTACATCAGGGGACAAAGGTATTTCAGGTGTAAGTGTGCACAGAGAGATCTGAAAGCAAATACATTTGACTTTGATGCTTCCCAGCTTTACTGATCTCTTTTCACTTTCAAGCTAAAACAATCAGACATTTTATTTGATTATTTCAGACAATGAGATAAACCAAGGAAGAGTAAAGTGGAAACCCAAGAGTTCCAATACTATCAGATTAGCGCCCCTTTCGATAGGAATACAATTAAATGCTGAATGGGTCACGTCCATCAGATCATTAAAAACACACAACAAATGGTTAGGCTAGTGTCAGTTGATCAGCAAATATCAGTGTTTGGTTGCTGTGCTCCTGCACTGAAGAAACTCAGGCTGATTTTTAATAAAGCAGCCTTACAGAAAGAACATCTCAGTGGTTTATTATTATTATTATTAAAAGAATAGGACATCTTGGAAGTGATTAGTCAGAGGCAGAGATGCCAAGCAGCCCTGATCAGTCTACTGCTCCTGTTCCGTCAGCTTCCTCATGCTCAATAAATTCTTAATGAATCTCAGGAGGTAATGAGTGTCCTTATCTCCCACTCAAATCAATGGCAGTTAAGGGCCCTCTGTACTTGAAGGATCAGGCCCTTAGCCTTTTGCTACCACTGCAATTCAAGCACTGAAGCTGGCTGATGTTACCTATTAGCCTCTTTTCCATTTAGATTTACCCAGCACACTAAGGATTTTCGATTATCCCTTCCACTGATTCCCATAGGTGCACTTGGTCAGATTACACCTTACCTTGGGATTTCTTAATGTCTGGGCGGGGGGGCTCCTTTTAGCAAAGCCAACTGAGCTCTAAAAAGCAATTTGCGTGTGAGCAAAGAGGCTGACTTTGCAGAGTAACTGGGGAAGAGAGAGGGTTACTTGGTTATCGATCACTGTGGGGCTCTGGCAGAAAAATCCCATGGACAGGGGACTTCTGTGTTAATTGAACATGAACCAAAGCAATGAGATTCATATTCTGCTTGGGCGAGATCCCTGAATATTCTGAATGCAAACCCACACATGGGGGAAGTAAGGGATGACTCAGAAAAAGAGAGCTCCTGACGTGACCACACACTGCCATGCAGACACATGTAATACGTTCCAGGTAACGCACAGCATGCTGTCAATAAGAGGCCATACTAGCCACCCAAAGCAGGACAGAGTCTTTGTAACTTTGGGACTCTGCTAGGTAGAGATCCATGGAAGCTCCTTCAATTGCATTCCTTTTATTTCAAGATTTCAGCACATGGGGAGAGTCCCAAGAAGCTGGGCCAAGAATCAGATAGATCGAGATAAGTCATGTCCTCTCAAGAGTATTTTCTGTAAATTATTTCAGTTTCTATTTTCATTCCAGCCAATTTAATTTGCTGTCTGTCTCTACACTGAATCACTGTCCTGACGCCAGCCAATTCAGAACGAGGGTTAATGTTACTGTTTGCACAAGACTGAACTTGATGGGAAATGGGGATGGAGGGATTTTATTTTTTTGTGGCCAACACTTTCAAACTTGAGTGCCTCAAGTTAAGCTCAGACTTTGATACCTAAGTAAAAGAGGCTTGTGATTTTCCAAAGAGCCGAGCTCCTGCAGCTCCAATTGACTTCAATAGGATTTTCAATTACTTCCATCAGATTTGTGCAGGCTCAGCATCTCTGAAATACAGACTCATAAATCACTTTTATTTAAGAGGCCAGTGGACTGATCGAAAGCCCACTGAAAATCAACAGAAAGACTCCCACTGACCTCACTGGGCTTTCGATCAGGTCCTAAATTTGGAGTCAGAAACTTCACTTTAGGGACCGAGGTTTGAAAAATTTGGCTAAACTCACTGCCATCACATGCAAGAGATCATTTGAATAGCATGAACGCTATACGTTCCTCCATAATTAACAAATGGGGAAAATTCACCTTTGCTTTCTTGAAGCAGCCAAACATGCAAATTCATTTGGTTTTCATAGGATGCAGTCCATAAGCAAGACTTGATCCACCTGTTGCCCGCAAGTTTTAATTCTTTTTGTCCCATGGGTGGTATCCATGCTACATTACAGGGACTTCATGAGCTCCCTCTGGTGGCAAATTTAACATGCAGCAAAGAGTCCTGTGGCACCTTTATAGACTAACAGACGTATTGTAGCATGAGCTTTCGTGGGTGAATACCATGTCACATGCATCTGAAGAAGTGGGTATTCACCCAAGAAAGCTCATGCTACAATACGTCTGTTAGTCTATAAGGTGCCACAGGACTCTTTGCTGCTTTTACAGATCCAGACTAACACGGCTACCCCTTTGAAATTTAACATGGTCATTCAGTTTTCTTTAGTGAATGCTTGGTGACCTATTTCTGTGTCAGTACTGGCTTAGAAAGAGAACTCAGAGCTACAGTTAGAGCCAAATTAGACAAGGGTCAGCTTGATGACCCCAGCATGCTGATGTGCTAGCCTTTCACAGCTGGAAACCTGGGGGCAAATTGTGACTGGGATACATGAGAGAGTGATAAATCTAGAGAGGAAAATTGAGTCTATTGAGAATTTCAGTGTCTCCCTGGTACTTTCTACTCCTCCTTCAGTGGGGTTACATTCTACAGCTCTCTTCCAGGGGGAGATGTCTAGAGGCAGAATTAAGCTTTCAGGCCAAAAATGTCACTAAGGCTGCCAGATTCTTCAAGTTTTGGCAGTCAAGAGAGCCTATTGGCTAAAAAAATCATAAAGGCTTTATAGATGTTCTGTGCATTCTGCTCTTTGCTTAGTACAATTCCAGCACAAGACTTGGCACTGCCATTCAGAGGACTCAGACTTGCTGGCCAAATCTGAGGACTATCTTTGCCTTAACAAGAAGGCATCAGACAATCAACTGTTACCAGCAAATCTAGCATTTGCTTTTCAGTATGTTTCAGTCTGCATTTGTTGTAATTGCTTACATGGGCCTAGAGAGCTCAAGAGATGCAGTTGAGAGTCAGAGAGGCAGTTGGCTTGGGGTAATTGAGAAGGAGTGGTGGTCTCCCTTTCTATCTAGGTTCATATATGGCCCCCCATCACTGTAGGATCTAAACACCTCAGACACAGGTGAATCTGTCCTCACCACATGAGGCAGGGAAGTATGGTTATCCAAGATTACAGATGGAGAAAAGATGCAGATGAATGAAGTGACTTGTCCAAGGTCATACATGGTCTCGGTGGCAGAGGTGGGAAATGACTGCAGTCTCCTGAGTCTCAGTCTAGTGCTTTAACCACAAGACCATCCTTTACTGTTGATCCATTGTATGGGAGCCAGGTTGCAGCTGAGTTGGCTTCCAGCATGTCTGCAGAAGCCACAATTCCCAAGTAAAATCAGACATGTTACCCCAAATGCATCTTCTCTTCTTACAGTACATCCTTAAAACCACTCCCCCCCCCCCCCCCAGCCCCTATACAACACACAGCTCTGTTGTCACTGAGCCACAGCATGGTCCCAAGTTCCCAGTCCCTCCACCGAAGGCAGAAAGCCCTCTTACCTCAAAGGGAAAGTCCATGGCCAGCACCTTGCATAGGCTCTCTGGGGTGCAGGGGAAACTCTGCAGGCCCACAAATTTAAACTGAAAGAGTAAGAGAATTAGAGCAGTTAGTGCATTCTCTCCCACTGGCCATCTAATTGTACTGAGTGTTGCAAAGCTTTGGGTTCTGGAGATAAAGCGACAGGACTTAATTGTTCAGAGGTGCCAATTACCTGCAGTTCAAGTCAATGGCAGACGCAGGTGCCCACCACTTCTGAAAACCAGCCCAATGATCTTTTTGTTACTCCTGTTTCAGCATAAGCACAAGTAGCATCTGTTGAACGTCGATCAACAAATTCGCCACAGACATAAGATGCATATTCACTGAAATCAGAGACGTGCCCACTTACGCCTGCAGTGAGTTTAGCCCCAAATCGCTCTCTCTGAGCATATCACTGATTGCACAACTAGCTCCGCCTGGTTGACGGTTACGAGTTTCATAGCCCCACAGGGGCGCATGGCACCATATAAATCAGAGTCCAGGCTCTGAAGAGCTTACAATCTATGGTTCAATCCTAGAAAGACTTACTACTGAGTACAATACTTGCCACTGAGAAACCCTACTGAAGTGAATTACTCGTGGCGGTGAGCATTACACCTCGTAGCAAGTGTTTGTAGAAACAAGCTCCATGTTTCTGTTTGCTCAGCAGAGACCTGGGCGGCTGGCAGAGTTTTTGTTTGTTTTTTTTAACCCCCTTGAGACCATGGCTCACATATGCAGCAGTAACCACTTTAATAGAACAGGGAACAGATCTTCCTTCAACAAGGTGCTTAAGCACTTGCCTAACTTTAAACTCATGAGTAGCCCCCTGGATTTCAAGAGTGAGAGTATTCAGGAACAACTGTTCAAAATAACAGCTCAGTGATCAGGGGCCTCTGATGTGTTATCTCTCATTGGAGTCAGTGGAAGTTGAGGGCACTCTGTACTGCACAGAAACTGGCCTCATCACAGCCTCAGTCCCTTCAATTTCATGCATTCAGCACAGCTCAGTAGAGAAAGGGCTGGTACTTTATGAATCTCTGGTTCTGCCTCAAACTCAACCCCTCAGACAGAAAGCAAGTTCTTGAGAGCAGGTGAGGCTCTCTCCTAACATCAAAAGAGGATTCCTATTGGAGAGCAAATGCACACTAATGCTGTCCCTGGGGAAACCTTGCTGGTTTTCCTTTACATCTGCATTTCAGTCAGGGAGACAAAGTGGCACTGCAGTCAGTTAATCCCCTGCAGCCCAGATCTCCTCCAGCACTTAGGGTGGAAAGTGCAGGTTTATTGTTTTTAAATGTTTTGTTTACATTCTGAATGTGGGATCTCATTTCATCAGAAGAACATTTCAGTGACCAAGTGGTGACATGTGGAGGATCAAACCAACAAACATGCCAAAACACAGCCCATTCTGAATGGGAGAGTTAAACCGACACTCACTTGGTGCTCTGGATACAAAGGACTTACTGGATTAATTCTGCTTTTCTCTGCCAGCCCTTCCTCTTCTTGTATCTTAGAATGAAGCCAGTAGAATCGGAAATCTGTCTGGAGAAGGCAGAAGACACACAGGGCAGTGATCATCCATCCCAAACACTGAGGAGTCTACTGTGGTGCCTCACGGCATCCACCTACTGCAGATTCCACTGAATCCCTGATATGTGACGCGGTTCAGAGAACAAGCGACACAATGAGGCTCCCTTCAGTAAGGAGGGGGGTTGAATGCACTGGCTAGGGTGAAGAAAGGTCCAGTACCTGACAGTCATAAACAGGATGCCCCCTCCAACACATCACATCAAGGATGTAGTACGTCTGGTTCACTTCGCTGTAGATACAGTCCAAGATCGTGTAGTCTGTACATACAAACACAGGTGATCCATGCATGGAGTGCTACAGACTCAGGACTACATACTACAGCTCTGACACTATCAGGACTTTTACTACAGCTTGGGCTGGAAGAACTCTGCCCAACACAATTTTTTCTCTCATTCCAAGCTTTGGAAGCTACTGCAGTAGAATCCAGCCTAGCTCGGAGGGGCACAGGAAAGACACCATCTGCTGACTGGAGTCAGTGAACATGCAGGGCAGACTGCTAGGTGGAGGAACCGAACTGTGAAGAGGAAGCTATGGATCCACTGAAAAAGTCTTCCATGCATTCACAACCCCTCTTATAGAACAGAATCAATGCAGCTTTGTGTAATATTACAAAGAGTAAGTTAAGGGTCTACACCAGGGGTGGGCAAACTTTTTGGCCCAAGGGCCACATCTGGGAATAGAAATTGTATGGCGGGCCATAAATGCTCACAAAATTGTGGTTGGAGTGCGGGAGGGGGTGAGGGCTCTGGTTGGGGGGCCGGGCTCCAGGGTGGGGCCAGAAATGAGGAGTTCAGGGTGTGGGAGAGGGCTCTGGGCTGAGGCAGAGGAGTGGGGTGCGGGGGGGGGGAGGTGAGGGCTATGGGGTGGGGCTGGGGATGAGGGATTTGGGGTGCAGGAGGGTGCTCCAGGCTGGGACCTAGGAGTTTGGAGGGCGGGAGGGGGATCAGGGCTGTGGCAAGGGGTTGGTGCACAAGGAGAGGCTCGGGGGTCCAGGCTCCGGGTGGCGCCTACCTCAAGTGGCTCCTACCTCCTCAAGTGGCTCCAGGAAGCAGTGGCATGTTCCTCTCCGGCTCCTATGTGAAGGCGCGGCCAGGTGGCTTTGCACGCTGTCCGGTCCGCAGGTGCCACCCTGCAGCTCCCAATGGCTGTAGTTCACAGCCAATGGGAGCTGCAGGGGCGGCGCTTGGGGTGGGGGCAACGTGCAGAGCGGAGCCCCCTGGCTGCCCCTACATGTAGGAGCCGGGGGGGGAGGGAGGTGGGGGAGACATGCCGCTGCTTCCAGGAGCTGCATGGAGCAGCCCCCAACCCTGCTCTCCAGCTGGAGCACCAGAACACGGCAAGCCCCAGACCCCGCTCCCCAGATGGAGTGCCAGAGCATGGCAAGACCCAGACCCTGCTCCCCAGCAGGAGCTCGAAGGCCGGATTTAAACGGCTGGCAGGCTGGATCCGGCCTGCAGTTTGCCCACCCCTGCTCTCACACACACTTTACCCATGGGAATACTAGATAGTCTACCAGTGCAGAAGGACTTGTGTTAACACAGAGACAGCTCTGGCTTTTAAGTGGGAAAAGGATATGGAGGTTGTGAGCCTGAGTTCAACCGATATCACTCTTCTCCAAGAGAAACTGATCTTAAAATAGTGAAAAAATACCCAAAATATTCCCCGTACATCTCACATCACAATGTAAATAGATAGACACGGAGGCTGGGTTACCCTTTAGCCACAAGGAGAACCTAGTCCTGCTGGGGCAGCCCATGACTAAATACACACAGAGAAGCAGGCCAGGTCTCTCATACCGATTTTGAAGGCCTCTTCAGATCATTACCTTTCCCAGTTGCTGAATTGCGCCTGTTTCCCCCTGGCAAGAGGGAGGGGAACCTGTTGACACAAAATCCACTCTTGGTGTAAGCTGCAGTGGAGCCCTGCAGGGAAATGGAGAAAGTCAAAACTGCCCCTGCTGCTGTTAGACCTGTGGCTTGCAGTGTGACTGTACTCAAGGCTTTAAAACACAGATCCAGTTACAACCACAGACCTATCCCATGTACCTTACAAGATGGGGCTGTATTTTAACAGCATCTGGGAACCACTGTATTGAAACCAGGACCCCCAGCATAACTGATTTTAGATATACCCCCACTGACATCAGTAGCAAAACTCCCCTAGGAGCAGGAGCAGCATTGGCAGGAAGACAGCAACCAGAATTCATGGACTAACATCTCATTTTATTAGGATGGACGGATGGGTGCACATATAGAGTTCCACTACTGTGCTTTGTGTGGTTGACACACACTATGATCTCTTACCCTGGATGCCACAATCAGTGCCCTTTTCCCCATGGGACACATCACCAGGATCCATTCTTGTTCCAGATCTGGGGGGACATCAATCAGCCACTCAGAAAGCATTAGCTGTAGGGTTACATAGCAACAGTGTTAATGATGACACTTGGGAACTCAACAAATACTTATAGGTCAAGAAACACAAATAATGGCCCAGCTTTCTCCAACGAGGCCTAGATCTGCATCGGTGACTTCTAGTTCACAGCCCCATGCATCTAAATGGACACTTACGTGGATATCCGACCTCTTTTTAATAGCACTGAATAGTCCCATAGGGAATGACAGAAGGTCTCTCAGTGAATTAAAAGCCGTGGGTGTGAGTCAGTTAAAATGTTTATAACAGTGGATTTATAACAGGGATAAGGAAATGTGTTGCTACTTTGGGAAACACTTTCACTCTATCTTACGTACTATCCCTACTATGATCTCACCATTGGATTGGGCAGCCACCCAACACACCTCCCCCAACGCTGCAATTCTACCCTGAATGCAGATGAGCTTTCACCTGTTGCCTATAAGCACTGTGCATGCATGTACAAAGTGCTCACCCCTGCATGCAGACCACACTCACCCCATGCATGCACTTTCCCGCACAGACACATGCACACGCTCATTCCCAGGAGCAGGCCCATCATTTCCCTGTGCTATGTATCCCTGCTCACTTGGTTAGCATAGCGCTTTGGCAACTTCTTGTCAACGTCCATATCCTCATTGCCTGCATCTTCACTTTCCTCCTCCCTCTCAGCTCCAGTCCAGTCATCCTCTGCCAGTCTCCTGGCATGGTTCACATAGTCCAATCTCTTACTGCAGGAGAGAACAGAGAAATCCATTTCCCTCTTTGAAAGGAGACATGGCCATTTCCACCCTCCCACGCACCCTGGAATGCTGCGTCTGGGTCCAGTGAGTAAGGCACTGAATACATGCGCTTGTTAAGGGAATGGTCCATGTAGCCAATGAGGATTCTCAGCTGTGCCCTTTGAGACTATCTGCACACGAGCCAGCCAGAATACCAGAACAACAACTGTTTTCTAACTTTAACAACAGACTGTGGGTTGTGGAGCTCCGGCGTCTATCCCCCCACACAGCTCAGTGCTGGAGGCATTTGGCCTCTGCCTTAACATACCCAAAGCATGAGTAGAACACACTGTAATCGCAAATCCTGTCACAGAGCATTCTTATTCTGGAAAGACACAGCTATAAGGAACCCAAGCGGGTCATCCTGAAAGCTGCACTTCAGAGCACGTTCCCAGGCGGCACAGGGATGCCCCACTCTCCATTTCTGCTCCGATTCCCATGCATGCTCTCCCCTCCCCTCCAGGCAAACTGCCATATAGGCTACACACTCTGACATGCCATGTGGAGTTATTCATCTAGCTCTGTGGATTCTAAGTAACTATACATTCTCATAGTAGTACCAAGGGACCATTCCTGACCCACTGGTACCAGTCTTCCCCCGTTTCCAAGCCCAGCAGCTAAACGTGGTAGCACTAGTGCCACCCTTCAAACATGCCAACCCATGGGTACATGCTGGAGGAACACCAAGGCCAGAGTACTTCACACTCACACGACCCTACAGTGAGTAGATGCTACATATCAAAACACCATTGATAAAACGCCTGGCCCACAAGCTATGGGGCAAACAGAGACAAGCCCCTGGAGTAGCTCTAAAAGGATCACCAGCCAAGGGGAAAATGCCATTAGTTATGGGACCCTTACGATTTCTGAAGTTCCAGGAGCCGACGTCTCCTCTCTGCCTGCTCCAAGGAACTGTACTTGGACTTGTACTGTGCCAGTCGGGGGTGAGGGGCTGCTGTGCTGTTTAGGTCCTGAGACACTGCGAAGCTGGAAGCCAGCGCCTGGTTCAACTCCTCCATTTTACTGCCTGGGAGAGAAAAAGTGAACCGAGTGGAACGTTAGGCAGAGTTCATTTCCTCCTGCCTGAGCAGCTTGGGACGGCTCCCCAGGCCCTCAGCAGCCAGAGGAAACAGAAAGAAGAACGGGTGGCTGGAGAGGAGGGAAAGAACATGGTGTTTTACAGCCCAGCTGAAAGGATTACAGGATGGGTTCAGAGGTGGGGGTGGACAGACAGAGCGAAGGGGAGCCCAACACACAGATGGAGAGGGTGCAGCAGACGGAAGAGGAGAGCTGGTAATGGGGCCCAGGAGAGATGGCAGGATAGTACCTAACTCTTCACATTGTCAAAGCAGTGTGCAAATATAATTAATCCTCCCAGCCAGTCCAGGGAGGTTAGGAAATAGTATTCCCATGTCACAGGAAATTGTGGGGACAAAGGTTAAAGCCAACACTATCAGGTACCTACATAAAGGTGAGCAGAGTTCAGAGGTGCTGAGCACCTGCCGCTCTCATGGATCTTGGTGGGAGACAATGCTTGGTACTCAGCCCCTCGGGATACCAGGCCATTTAATTAGGTGCTTCAATATGGAGGACAATGAAAGTTTGGAAATGTGGGCTCAGAAGGTGCAGCTGGGAACAGAACCCAGGAGTCCTCATGCCCAGCCCACTAAGCTGGACCATGCTGTGACTCTATGCAGGTGAGGGATGGCGAGATGATTGGAAAAGTGGAGCAGGGGGAATGTAGGGGGAGAGGGGAATAGGGAGGGGGAGTGGAGGAGAGCAGGAGCGGGGGGAAAAGGGAACAGGGGTAGGGAATGGAAAGGGGTAGTGGAGCTAGGAGGATGGGGGAGGAAAGTGGGACAGTTGGGGAAATGGGAACAGGGGATGGGGAAGAGTGAGGGCATGGAGGGATGGGAGCAAGGGGAGGGGAGAGATGGAGAGAAGGCGGGATGAGGTGGGAGGGGAGAAGGGGTGGGATGAGGGGATTGGAGGGATGGGAAGAGATGGATGAGGGTGGAGAGAAGGGGATGGAAGGATGGGACAGAGGAGAGCAGGGGAATGGGATCAGGCCAGGGAGAGTTGGGGGAGGGATGGCGGAAAGGGGAGGTGAGAGCACTGGGGTGAGACGGGAGGAGGGGGAATGGGATGGGGTGAAGAGATGGGTGGGGAGGAGAGTGGGGTGGGGGGTGGATAGTGGGGAATGGAGGGATGAGAGGAGAATGAAGGGGATGGGATGGGATGGGGGCAAGCAGAGATGGGGATGAAGAGAGCAGGGGTGGGATGGGGGTAGAGAGATGGGTAGCAGGGAATGGAGGGATGGGAGGAGGAGAGGGGAGGTGGAGAAGGAGGGATGGGATCAGAGGAGGGCGGTGGGCAGCAGGGAATGGAGGGACGGGAGGAAGAGAGGAGAGGGGAGGTGGGGAAGGCGGGATGGGATCAGAGGAGGGCGCTGGGTAGTGGGGAATGGAGGGACAGGAGGAGGAGAGCGGAGGTGGGGAAGGAGGGATGGGATCAGAGGAGGGGGTGGGTAGCGGGGAATGGAGGGACGGGAGGAGGAGAGCGGAGGTGGGAAGGAGGGATGGGATCAGAGGAGGGCGGTGGGTAGCGGGGAATGGAGGGACGGGAGGTGGGGAAGGATCAGAGGAGGGCGGTGGGTAGCGGGGAATGGAAGGACGGGAGGAGGAGAGAAGAGGGGAGGTGGGGAAGACGGGATGGGATCAGAGGAGGGCGCTGGGTAGGGGAATGGAGGGACGGGAGGAGGAGAGGGGAGGTGGGGAAGGAGGGATGGGATCAGAGGAGGGCGGTGGGTAGCGGGGAGTGGAGGGACGGGAGGAGGAGAGAGGAGGTGGGGAAGGAGGGATGGGATCAGAGTAGGGCGGTGGGTAGCGGGGAATGGAGGGACGGGAGGTGGGGAAGGCGGGGTGGGATCAGAGGAGGGCGGTGGGTAGCGGGGAATGGAGGGACGGGAGGAGGAGAGCGGGAGGGATGGGATCAGAGGAGGGCGCTGGGTAGCGGGGAATGGAGGGACGGGAGGAGGGGAGGGGAGATGGGGAAGGAGGGATGGGATCAGAGGAGGGCGGTGGGTAGCGGGGAATGGAGGGATGGGAGGAGGAGAGAAGAGGGGAGGTGGGGAAGACGGGATGGGATCAGAGGAGGGCGCTGGGTAGGGGAATGGAGGGACGGGAGGAGGGGAGGGGAGGTGGGGAAGGAGGGATGGGATCAGAGGAGGGCGGTGGGTAGCGGGGAGTGGAGGGACGGGAGGAGGAGAGCGGAGGTGGGGAAGGAGGGATGGGATCAGAGGAGGGCAGTGGGTAGCGGGGAATGGAGGGATGGGAGGAGGAGAGAAGAGGGGAGGTGGGGAAGACGGGATGGAATCAGAGGAGGGCGGTGGGTAGCGGGGAATGGAGGGACGGGAGGAGGGAAGGGGAGGTGGGGAAGGAGGGATGGGATCAGAGGAGGGCGGTGGGTAGCGGGGAATGGAGGGACGGGAGGAAGAGAGAAGAGGGGAGGTGGGGAAGACGGGATGGGATTAGAGGAGGGCGGGGGGTAGCGGGGAATGGAGGGACGGGAGGAGGAGAGAAGAGGGGAGGTGGGGAAGACGGGATGGGATCAGAGGAGGGTGCTGGGTAGGGGAATGGAGGGACGGGAGGAGGGGAGGGGAGGGGAGGTGGGGAAGGAAGGATGGGATCAGAGGAGGGCAGTGGGTAGCAGGGAATGGAGGGACGGGAGGAGGAGAGAGGAGGTAGGGAAGGAGGGATGGGATTAGAGGAGGCCAGTGGGTAGCGGGGAATGGAGGGACGGGAGGAGGAAAGAAGAGGGGAGGTGGGGAAGGAGGGATGGGATCAGAGGAGGGCGGTGGGTAGCAGGGAATGGAGGGACGGGAGGAGGAAAGAAGAGGGGAGATGGGGAAGGAGGGATGGGATCAGAGGAGGGCGGTGGGTAGCAGGGAATGGAGGGACGGGAGGAGGGGAGGAGAGGAGAGGGGAGGTGGGGAAGGAAGGATGGGATCAGAGGAGGGGGTGGGTAGCGGGGAATGGAGGGACGGGAGGAGGAGAGCGGAGGTGGGGAAGGAGGAATGGGATCAGAGGAGGGCGCTGGGTAGCGGGGAATGGGGGGGGGGAGGAGGAGAGGAGAGGGGAGGTGGGGAAGGAGGGATGGGATCAGAGGAGGGCGCTGGGTAGCGGGGAATGGAGGGACGGGAGGAGGAGAGCGGAGGTGGGGAAGGAGGGATGGGATCAGAGGAGGGCGGTGGGTAGCAGGGAATGGAGGGACGGGAGGAGGAAAGAAGAGGGGAGGTGGGGAAGGAGGGATGGGATCAGAGGAGGGCGGTGGGTAGCGGGGAATGGAGGGACGGGAGGAGGAGAGGAGAGGGGAGGTGGGGAAGGAAAGATGGGATCAGAGGAGGGCGGTGGGTAGCGGGGAATGGAGGGATGGGAGGAAGAGAGGGGAGGTGGAGAAGGAGGGATGGGATCAGAGGAGGGCGCTGGGTAGCGGGGAATGGAGGGACGGGAGGAGGAGAGCGGAGGTGGGGAAGGAGGGATGGGATCAGAGGAGGGCACTGGGTAGCGGGGAGTGGAGGGAGAGGAGGAGGAGAGGAGAGGGGAGGTGGGGAAGGAGGGATGGGATCAGAGGAGGGCGCTGGGTAGCGGGGAGTGGAGGGAGAGGAGGAGGAGAGGAGAGGGGAGGTGGGGAAGGAGGGATGGGATCAGAGGAGGGCGCTGGGTAGCGGGGAATGGAGGGACGGGAGGAGGGGAGGTGGGGAAGGAGGGATGGGATCAGAGGAGGGCGGTGGGTAGCGGGGAATGGAGGGACGGGAGGAGGAGAGGAGAGGGGAGGTGGGGAAGGAGGGATGGGATCAGAGGAGGGCGCTGGGTAGCGGGGAATGGAGGGACGGGAGGAGAGGAGGGGAGGTGGGGAAGGAGGGATGGGATCAGAGGAGGGCGGTGGGTAGCGGGGAATGGAGGGACGGGAGGAGGAAAGAAGAGGGGAGATGGGGAAGGAGGGATGGGATCAGAGGAGGGCGGTGGGTAGCAGGGAATGGAGGGACGGGAGGAGGAAAGAAGAGGGGAGATGGGGAAGGAGGGATGGGATCAGAGGAGGGCGGTGGGTAGCAGGGAATGGAGGGACGGGAGGAGGAAAGAAGAGGGGAGGTGGGGAAGGAGGGATGGGATCAGAGGAGGGCGGTGGGTAGCGGGGAATGGAGGGACGGGAGGAGGAGAGGAGAGGGGAGGTGGGGAAGGAAAGATGGGATCAGAGGAGGGCGGTGGGTAGCGGGGAATGGAGGGATGGGAGGAAGAGAGGGGAGGTGGAGAAGGAGGGATGGGATCAGAGGAGGGCGCTGGGTAGCGGGGAATGGAGGGACGGGAGGAGGAGAGCGGAGGTGGGGAAGGAGGGATGGGATCAGAGGAGGGCACTGGGTAGCGGGGAGTGGAGGGAGAGGAGGAGGAGAGGAGAGGGGAGGTGGGGAAGGAGGGATGGGATCAGAGGAGGGCGCTGGGTAGGGGAATGGAGGGACGGGAGGAGGAAAGAAGAGGGGAGATGGGGAAGGAGGGATGGGATCAGAGGAGGGCGCTGGGTAGCGGGGAATGGAGGGACGGGAGGAGGAAAGAAGAGGGGAGATGGGGAAGGAGGGATGGGATCAGAGGAGGGCGGTGGGTAGCAGGGAATGGAGGGACGGGAGGAGGAAAGAAGAGGGGAGATGGGGAAGGAGGGATGGGATCAGAGGAGGGCGGTGGGTAGCAGGGAATGGAGGGACGGGAGGAGGGGAGGAGAGGAGAGCGGAGGTGGGGAAGGAGGGATGGGATCAGAGGAGGGGGTGGGTAGCGGGGAATGGAGGGACGGGAGGAGGAGAGCGGAGATGGGGAAGGCGGGGTGGGATCAGGGGGTGGCAGACGGGAGCGGGGCTGGAAACAGGGCCGGCCGGGGCGGACGCAGAGCACCAGAGCCCGCCCCGCCCCAGCCCGAAGCTCCGCTCACCGGGCCGCGCTCCAGCCGAGCCGAGCCGCCGCCGCCACGAGGCGGCCGAGGCGGGTTCCGGCCGGGCCGAGCGGCCTCCTGCCCGGCGTTCCTGGCCCCGCCCCGCTGCCTGCGGAGCCTCCGCCGGGCCGCGGGGGAGGCTGCAGCGCTGCTAGGCCTGTAGCGCCAGAGCCGAGGGAGGCCGGCGGCCCAGCTTAGGCCCAGCACGGACAGGGTCGGGTACGGAGCCGCCGCTTCCCCGGGCTGTCCGCAGCTAATTACTCGGGGGCGGGGCCGAATTGCGGGTGCCCGTGTCACCCCCCCCCCGATAGGGCTGCTGTGCGCAGGGCGCTGCACGGGCCTAGCCGAGGAGACAAGCCGGAGCCGGCAGTGGGGAGAGCTCGCAAAAAAGAAGAGCCTCGGATGTCAGTAGCAAATCGGGCCGGCTGCTGCTGGGACCTGCCCCTACGGCGCTTGCCGTGTCAGGCCCCGATCCGGCAAACCCGTCTCGGTGCTCAGGCGCCTTATGCCCATTGGGTCCAGCACCTAAATCCCTCTGGGAAGCTGGGCCTTGGAGCGCGTGAGTAGGCCAAGGGTGCAGCTTATAGGCTTGGAAAGGGGTAGATTGTGATCACTAGATGTCAGGTTCACCGCACACCCACAAACTGCCAACACAATATTTCCATCAACAATCATGGAAATTTGCAGCTAGGCAAAGTGAGGGGAATGGCGCTTGAGAACTTGTGTTTACGGGTCTTTAATTTGTGTATTTTGACATGTGATGTTGACAGTTTGTGTCTTAAGGGTTCTAGAGCATTCTTTTTGAATCTCAACGTTTACTGTCATTGGATAATTGTCTGACCCCAGCCCATTGTTCCATAATCTGCAACTGTGAAAATTTAAAACGATACAAATCTGAAAAAAAAAATGCTTAAAAATAAACATATGACCTGTTGAAATTATAAAGAAAAAATAGAATTCTGCTACACCTATGCTTAAAGCATTTGCAGGATCTATTCTAGACCTAAATAATACTTACCATGACATCCTTAATGTGTCCCATCTCTGGTTCATTTTATAGGGCCTCATCCTGCAAATGCTTAATCACCTGGGTAGCTTTGCTTGTGCAAGTTCTCCCATTGAAGTCAGTGAGACTACCCAAGGCTGCTCATGTGCATAAGAACATTCAGGATCTGGCCCATACCCCAGGTTCCACAAAAGTGGAATAATAATAATGATTAATAATAAATGTCCAAGTGAAATGACATAATTAAAGCAAATTTGGCCTGTCATACCTCTCCACACAGGAGTTCTGAATTAAAAAGACAAGACTTGGTTTGCCCTTTTGTACCTTATTATGTGTACAGCACCACAGACATATGCTCTTTTGCAGTAGGAAAAATATACAGCAAACATAATCCTGGCCTTCCAGTGCAGACTATATAAAGGCACAAACAGATACAGTGTAAATGACACCGGTAGCAGACAGCAGCGTTGGGTTGGGATGTTTGCACACTTTGGCCTTGTGGGACAAGTGGATTGTTAGGAGCAGAGCTGGGGGATATTTCAATTGGGTGGCAATTTCAAAAAGTCAAAAAAAAATTAGTTTTGGGTCAGACCAATAACAAAATTTTCGGCGAATTGAAAAGTCAAGACTATAACAGGGTTCAAAAAAGAACTAGATAAATTCATGGAAGATATGTCTATCAATGGCTATTAGCCGGGATGGGCAGGGATGGTGTCCCTAGCCTCTGTTTGCCAGAAGCTGGGAATGGGTGACAGGGGATGGATCACTTGGTGATTACCTGTTCTGTTCATTCCCTCTGGGGCACCTGGCATTGGCCACTGTCGGAAGACAGGATGCTGGGCTAGATGGACCTTTGGTCTGACCCAGTATGGCCGTTCTTATGTGAAAACCAATTTCATTTCAGGTCAAGCAAAATGTTTTGTTTAGATTTCAGCCATGTTTTAACACTTTCGAACTTTGAAAAAAATAAAGGAAATTTTGAAACAAAAAAGTAATTTCATACCAAAAAAATCAAAACATTTTGATTTTTTCAGAATTGTTTTTCTTGGAAACAAACTTCAAAACTGGCATGAATTCGCAAAATGTTTTGGGGTAGCTGAATTTGCATTTTTCAGCAAAAATTTTCAACCAAAAATTTTGGCCAGCTCTTGTTTAGGAGTGATTTGAATGATAAAAGAAATGGCCTGATTCTGTAATGTGCTGAGCTCCTCTTGGGAGATGCTGGATGCCACCACTCCCACTACCTTCCATAGGAGTTGAAGGTGCTCAGCACCTTGTGAGATTGGGCCCAGAGTGAAAGTTGATTGGTCCAGTGATGAAGGTATGAAGTTGGGAGTGGGTGAAGGAGCCAAAGGGCCTTCTGTAGTCATTTAAACCACCTCAGAGTGGGTGTAAAATTTGCATAGGGTGCAAATGACTAAACAAGGTGCTGGGTAATGCTGAATCTGGCCCTTTAAAGCAGACAGGATTGAAGTTTGGGAGCAGAGACCTAAAAATCAGCTGTTAACCACCCTGCCATGATACTGTATGAAAATATCTCATGTAGAATCTGCCTATGCAAATCATAGCAAACCGACCGGCACAGGCCATCCTATAGAAATTATGCTTTTTGAAGGTGATAAAAAACAAAACAAAAAACAATTAACACCTGAAGCTAGGATGTATAAAGCCAGTAAATGTGTGTATTAAAACATAGGCATTGGACTGATTAAAAGAGATCACACTGTTTCTCTTGGCTAGGCCCTCACAGACTTCACTTTTGTTTACTTCCTATAAAGTAGGATGAGTGGATGAGCTGCGAAAATTGAGAAACTCCCCCTTTCCCTGTTTCATTGTATTTACAGTCTCAGGTATCTTACTAGATATTAACACAGTATGGGCCGCATTCAGACCCGCAATCAGCAGGAGCAGCTCCACCGGCTCTGCGTTTTTGCCTCCTGCACACGGCCTGAATTCAGCTCCATGTGTCTCACTGAACGCACCAGCTTTTGCATTCAACAAAAATGATAAAGCTGTAAACAAAAAATAGAAAGAGGCCCAGCCTTCAGATGTGATGTTCTGTTCCTGCAATCACAGGACAATGGAAATACCAGTGTATCCTGCAGTTATTTGTAGTGACGCCCTTGGGTCCAATACCGATTTGGGAAAATGTAGACATTAATTAATTACTATTTTTAAGCACTGATAATCAGGGCCGCCCAGACGATTCAGGGGGCCTGGGGCAAAGCGGGGGAGCTTGTACTCACCGGGCGGCGCTCCGAGTCTTCGGCAGCACTGAAGGGCCCCCCGCCGCCGAAATGCCGCCAAAGACCCGGACCGCCGCCGGGTGAGGAAAGGGATTCTCGGCCAGGGCTTGCGGGGCCCCTGCGGGGCCCAGGGCCTGGGGCCCCGGGTGGCCCTGCCGATAATGTGCCAGGCATGATACAAGCCTTCAAATACAGATACTCCCTGCACCAGTGAGATGTAATCTAAGGCCCTGATCCTGCAGGTGGGGCCACATGTTCATTTATGGGGAGCAACTTGCAGGACTGGGGTCTCAATTAGACAGGCAGAGGAGATATGACACACTAGGGGCCAAATTTTCCACTTGTTCCAGGTTTATATTGGTGTGACTCCATTGACTTTAATGGAGTTGTTCCTTGTTTGTATCTGTGCAAAGGACAGGAAAATCAAGCTCTAGGTCTGTAGGTTTTTGTTATAACAATAATTATTAAAATTGTTAACTTATAATAAGGGAATTGGCAGTGTCTCCTTGTGGCTAGTGCACTGGACTCAGGAGACCTGGTTCTATTCCCATCTCTGCTACTGGCCTGCTCGGAGAGCTTACACAAGTCACTTCACCATCCGTGCCTCAGTTTCTCCATCTGTAAAATGGGGATAACCATACTGACCTCCTTTGTAAAGCGGGTTGATATCTACTGATGAAAAGCTAGGTATTACCTGCCTCAGCTCTGAACCCCCCTAAATGCTGGAAGTGCTCAGATCCAGCTGCGCATGAGGCCCTCTGATGTTCAGGAAGATAAATGCCCCCCATTGATAAGAAACCCAGCTCCTGAGGCCAGCTGTGCTGGCTGCCTGTAGAGGGCAGCCTGTGACCTAGCTGGGCTCCCCGCTGCCTGGCTCGGTGTTAGCCTGAAGGCTTTTTAAACTTTCGAGCTTCGCCTCCCTCCCTTGCGTCATGGAAAAGGCTGGAGTGTGAGAGGGACCCAGCTGTGGAGCGGGGCAGAGGCATCCAGGGGTACGTGGGGGGCAGAGCAAACAGGGAAAGGGGGAGCCCCCAGGCTACAACAGGCAACTCCCCAAAACTTACAGGGGGCACCCCAAAATAGCAGGCGCAGGAAGGAATCAACAAGGAAAACTGAGCGGGACCTGGGAGCGCAGAGCCGGGAGGAGGAGCCCAGAGACTGGGGCTTCTCCTGCATAAGCGCCCTGCGCAAGAACGGCGGAGGCCGGGATCATCTTGTGCGCGCAGAGCTTTGGCTGGAGCTGATCCCGGCCGGCGGCTCGGCAAGATGGAGTGAAGGGAGGAGAACTCTGCTGGAGGTGACCGGTCCTTGCCCCCGGAGAAGGGGGTCTGAAGGGGCACGTGTAGCTATTTGGGCCTCCAGGTCTCCCTGCAAGCCGCAGCTCCCCAGCAGCCAGGACTGGGGCCAGAGCAGAGATCTTTTCGCCCAGCACGGCCTGGAGAAGTGTGTCCCCTGGCTTTATCCCTCTCTCCAAACGGAAGTGCCTCTGTTTTGCTGAATTCTTCAGGCAGCTTTCCCCCCCTCCTCGCTCCCCTCTTCACCCCCGGACACAAGAAAACGGAATCGCATCCCCACCCCACTCCCCTGCAATCACTGGGAATTGGGAAACTTCATTGTTGTTGCACCCCAAAATCTGCAGGGAGTGCTCCGAAGGAGGGATCCAGTGGATCGCTGCTTCCCTTGTCTGACGCTTTGGCTTTTCATCTTGGAAACACTGCAGCGTTTGGGAGGAACTTCGGTGGGTTTTGTGTGCAGCTCGTTTAAAGAGAAGGGAATTTACCACATTTTTGATGGTTGGTTTTTGTTTCCTCTCCAAAGGGCTGGATCATTATTTGCTCTGACTGTATTAATTTCAGGGCGCAGAGAGGAACTGGCCAGGAAATAATCCCAACAAAAGAAACCCCTTTGCCAAACAGTTTTCAGACGGAATCAATGGATCTGACTCTAAAATCTTTCAGCCCTCATCAGAGACTTGTCTAACTTTGTGTCGGTGGGTGAGTGGCAAATCCTTCCCTTTTTACTTGGCACTTGTCAATTTGGGTTGTAAAAGTGATTTAAAGATTCCCTATCCCGGAAGAGCTCAGTACTTCTCTTTTTGTCTCCGTTTTTAAACTTCGCGTGAACTTTTAACATCTTCTTGAAGAGGGTGGGTTTTTTTTAGGCGACTGTGTTGTTATTGCTGTGTGAGAGGCGTGACACATTCAATCTTGGATTGCTTTTTGGCTTTTTAGTTTCCTCCACCCCCTTGGAGGTTTGTGGATTTCAAAAAATCAGCCCCATCAGGAATTGCAAAATATTTGTGTTGGGATCATTTAAGGTTCTGCTTTTGTTTTGTTTTGCCTTTTTTTAAAGGTATTTTTCAAGCACTGTGATTCTGAATTGCACTGGATATGCTTTTTGGAAGATGGTCCAAGGTTTATAATTTTTTTCTTAATCCTTAAAAAAAAGAATTCCAGAAAAAGAAGAAGGGATTTTTGATTTCTTGCATTCGATCAAGATTATTTTGGGAATATTTTTAATGTAAATTCAAACCGGAAAGGTGGACAGCGCAGGGACAGACTGACAGCTAGATAAAATCTATATGGAGCTGACAATTTTATGGATGTGTGTCCATCTGACTGAGGCCTATATCACCTAAACGGAGGGTGCAAAACATGTTTGATTGCCCTAGGAATGCCATTTTTAGCCGATGAATTTAGACTGCAGTGTGAATGTATAGGCCTTGAAGTTAAAAATTTTTAGAAAAAAATATAAACATATATTTTTGTTACTTCGAGGTGAATTCAACTAAACTTTTTTCCACATCACTGTTACAGATTATAAACTGGTGTTTTATAGATTATAAACTGGTGTCTCTGACTGTTGAAGCGTCTGAGGTGTTGGTTTAGTGGTGGTGCTGGGGGGGTGTCAAGTTATACAGTCCTCCAGGGAGCAGTCATGGCGTTGAAAGCCAGAGCACTTTACAACTTCCAGAGTGAAAACAAAGAAGAGATCAGCATCCAGGAGAATGAGGAGCTGGTGATCTTCAGCGAAAACTCCCTGGACGGGTGGCTGCAGGGCAAGAACAGCCGAGGAGAAACTGGCATCTTCCCTGCCTCTTACGTCGAGATCCTCAGGTCCCGGTCGAGCTCCGGTTATACAGACTATTCAAACAGTCCAGCCAGCTCCCCTGGGAATGAGTCCTTCTACATGCCCCCTTCCAACACCAACACCTCCCATCAGGGCAGCTTTGAGGATGATGATGATGATGACTGGGACGACTGGGACGATGGCTGCACAGTGGTGGAAGAGCCACGGGGCAGCCCTGGCACCAATGGGCACCCCTCCCCTAACCTGCAGTACCCTGCGGCATACCCCAACCAGAATGCTGGCTATCGTCCCAAGCCAGCCTTGGAGAGGCAGGACAGCATCAGTTCCTCCAAGAGGGGCAGCGTGGTGGGGCGGAACCTCAACCGCTTCTCCTGTTTCGTCCGCTCTGGGGTGGAGGCCTTTATCCTGGGAGATGTGCCCATGATGTCCAAGATCGCTGAGACCTACTCCATCGAGATGGGTCCCAAGGGCCCCCAGTGGAGGGCCAACCCGCACCCTTTCATCTGCTCTGTGGAGGAGCCTACCAAGCAAACGAAATTCAAGGGCATCAAGAGCTACATCTCCTACAAGCTGACCCCTAGCAGCATCAATGCGCCGGTCTATCGGCGGTACAAGCACTTTGACTGGCTGTACAACCGCCTGCTGAACAAGTTCACAGTGATCTCGGTTCCACACCTGCCCGAGAAGCAGGCCACTGGGCGCTTCGAGGAGGACTTCATCGAGAAGCGCAAGCGGAGGCTGATCTTGTGGATGGACCACATGACCAGCCACCCTGTGCTGTCCCAGTATGAGGGCTTCCAGCACTTCCTCACTTGCCGCGATGACAAGCAGTGGAAGATGGGCAAGCGGCGGGCAGAGAAGGATGAGATGGTGGGGGCCAGCTTCCTGCTGACCTTCCAGATCCCCACAGAGCATCAGGACCTGCAGGACGTGGAAGACCGGGTGGACTCGTTCAAGGCCTTCAGCAAGAAGATGGACGACAGCGTCTTGCAACTGACCAACATGGCCTCGGAGCTGGTGCGCAAGCATGTGGGGGGGTTCCGGAAGGAGTTCCAGAAGCTGGGCAACGCTTTCCAAGCCATCAGCTACTCCTTCCAGATGGACCCACCCTACAGTTCGGATGCGCTCAACAATGCCATCTCGCACACAGGCAAGACGTACGAGACCGTTGGGGAGATGTTCGCCGAGCAGCCCAAGAATGACCTTTTCCTCATGCTGGACACTCTCTCCTTGTACCAAGGGCTCCTCTCCAACTTCCCAGACATCATTCACCTTCAGAAAGGTAAGTCATGCCCAGGCACAGCTTTCTCTGGGCCTGAGTTGCTGCCATGATAAGCCTGTCTCAGGAGACTGCCCCAGGGACAGGCAACATTTGGCTGTTTAATGGAGGTGGCCTTCTCCTGAAGGTGGAGCAGGATTGGACTGTATTTCCTTGGGGATAATCTGGGGTGGTCTCTCAAGACAGGAGGTAGGCAGCCTCTTATAGAAGTTTCACGGTATTTTGTCTTTCAAAGTGCTGTGCCCCCATTAACTAATTCAACCTCCTGTTAGTCCTGGGAGGCAGGTGCACATAATTACTCTAATTTTGCAGCTGGGGAACCTGAGAACAATTAAATTAGGGTCCAAGGTTTCAACAGGGACCTGGAATTTTAGGTGCTTCATTTTTCTGGGTGCCAAGTTTGGAAAGCTCCAGAGCCTGATTTTCAGAGGACCTTAGTATCCCCTGCCCCTGGGGACTTCAGCTGGAATCGTGGATGCTTCGTACTCTGCAAGTCGCTGAGGTATCTAAAGTGGACCAGCTAATATTAGAGGCGACTTTAGGAAATTTGGGCCTAAGTGACTTCCCCAAGGCACACAGTGAGTCAGAGGCAGAGCTCAAGTGTTGTTTTTCCCAGCCTCATATTCAGTCTCTTAGACCATGCTGCCTCTGGAAAGGGTTGTTTGAATCTCTGGGACTAGGATATGGGCCAGGATCTGCCTTATGCACAAGTCAGATGTGCTGCTGCTTAATGCCCTATATTTCTTCGCATTCCATGTGACCACCTGACATTTTACCTGACTCTGGCTGTGGCACCCGATTTCCCTCCTGCTGACTCACACTTAGAAGGGGAAGCGGAGTGCATTTTGGCAGCCCTGTGATTGGTTCCTCGATGGGGAGTCCAGCCCTGACAGAGACTTTCTTGAATGAACCCTGCTTAGGAATCACCTCATGACCAGGACCAGCCAGCTCCTCCTCCTCCTTTCTCATGTCCGCCATTAAGATAATGAGACCTTGATTAAGTATCCTCAGTCTCTCCAGTAATGTGTGGAAAGGAAATCTAGTGACAGATAAATCCCTGTTTCCCCATACTGGCAGAGCTGACTGTGATGCATTCGTATTCGCCATGCTGGTTGCAGGGAGCAGCCCAGGGCACCTTCTGCAGGTGGCTAGGATCATTTTTGCTCTGAGCCTAGACAGTCTTTTGCTTCTAGGGAAGCCCAAGGCCTCTGTTAGCTCCTCTCAGAGAGCCTCAGAGCACCAGAGAGCAAGACCTCTTGGAAATTCATTGCTCCATGTCTGCCAGTGCAGAGCCAGGCTGCCCTGTTGGGCCAGAGAGCTGGAGAATTTTGTCTTATCCCAGAAGAGGACAGAGAGTGCCCAGGAAACAGGAGATGATCATTGGCGAGGTGGGAGTAGCAAGGCCAGCACAAAGTCTTGGCATGCTGCTTGTCAGAGTAGCTGGCGTCAGAGTCCTGGTGAGGCCTGGATTCCTGAACACACTGTTTGTGTCTGTGTTTGGCTAGCAGCAGAGTTGTGAGAATCACTATAGAGAGTCATGCACTTGAGGAAAAGCAGTCCCTTTCAATCTCAGAAGTCCTACTGCTTGTGCCAGGCTCCCTCCTCTAGTCATATGTGGCCTGGCGAAAGTGAGACATTTGGGTGTTTTGGGGACATGTGGCAAAACAAGAGGTACTGCATTGTAAACCACTCCAGGAGGCCCAGGTTGGAGGTGCTGCAGGAACAAAATGCCTGCTCAAGAGAAAACAGCCTTGTCCGTCACAGAGGGATAGATTTCCAAAAGCACAGGAACCTAACTCCCACTGGAGAAAAATCTACCCATAGACTCTCTGTCTTCCTTCGGGGTTGCCAGCCCCCCTGACTTGCATTTCCATCCAAGGGGAGGAAGCTGGCAAGAGGATCCAGCTCTGATTTCACTCCAGGGCAAATATTTTGCCAGTGAAAGGTACCGGCAGGAAGACTGGGCTGTTAGATGCTTTTCTACAATGCCATTGTATGTATCCAGGAAGCCATAGTACGGACAGAAGGGCTGCGGTTTATGGGTGGGATCTGGTTTATCTTACCAGAATGGTGAGTCACACCTGGCTTGCAGGTAAAAAAAATGCTTCTGTGTTCATGAGGAAGTGTCCTGCTAAATGCTGAGAGCCACCCTTAAACTGAGGCCTGGTCTACACTACAGGGTTAGGTCGACGTAAGCTGCCTTGCATTGACCTAGTTGTGCCGATTTAGTAACACCACCTTCCCAAACGGCATCGAGGCACGGTCAACGTAATTAGGTTGATACAGTGTCAGTGTAGACACTGCTTTGCTTACATTGACTGTTACTGGCTTTCAGGAGCTGTCCCACAATGCCCCACATTGACAATACAATCGACACACGCGCTCATGGTGCGGACGTGCACGGCCGACACAAGCAGCCAAGTCCCCACACAAGTGATTTAATAACTGTGGTGGCTGTATGCCGACGTAAGTCAGGTCGACAACATTTTGTAGTGTAGACGTGGCCTCAGAAGAACCTTGCTACTGCAAGTAGCTCCATTGGAATGAATGGCACTACTAATGGAGTAAAGTGCTACTCTCTGTGTGTGAGGATGGCAGAATCTACTCCTAGGAGAGCAGCTGCCACGACCCAGAGAACCTGGATAATAGATTTCAGCTAGAAACAATTCTTCTTAAACCTTGGGAGCCAAATTCCTCTCGGGTGTCACTCAGCTGCCTTCCCTGCACTTACCCCAAGATGGAATTTAACCTTCAAGATTTTCTATATTTCTTTCCACTCATTCTTTATTACTAAGGACTTTTGTATGAAAGTAGGGCCCAGAATCTGCCCTGAGCGAGGCTTGTGTCTGTAACCAAGGGCAGGGCTTGGCTTAGATTAGAACCTTTGTGCCTAAAGAGAGCTTCTGTTCCTGCTACATCCCAATCAGGAGTCATAATCCTGTGACATCACATTAACTTCCACCCACAGCCTACTGTGCTGTCACAAACAGAGGACTCTAACCTCAGGTCAGGCGCACGCAGCTGGCCTTGATAGAAACTCTTAGGAAGGAGAGATTCTGTTTTCATGCAAATGGACTTCGAGCTCAAGAATGGGAGAGAGGAATGCGGCAAACAGCCGAGCAGAATTCCTTCTCACAGAATTAAAAAAAAAATAGAAACCGCCTTTCCCACAAGCATCAGTTACCCTCCCAAAGCCTTGTCTAGATGGTGACTTTTGTTCATGGTGTCAGGTGAACTAGTTAATTTCCAGTGAACTTGAGTGTAAATGCTAAATTAGTTATTCCACAAAAAGTGTTCCTGGTTGTGGCTCACTTTACGGCTCGTTCTGACTTTCAGACCTGTTTCTCTGTCTGCATAATTTTTCCTTTGACCCTCCCTGAGCCTTAGGGTGAATCATGCCCAAGATTAAACATAGGTGGAGTGCCATCATTTGCATTTACACTCATGTTAGAGCTTGTCTAGATGAGAAAGTTGCAGCAATTGAATTTATGGTGTATTTAAAACCGATTTAGTTAAACTGATGCAAAAGGCTATGTGGATGCTCTTATTTTGGCTTAAACCAGGGTTATTTTGATTTAACTCAAGTCGGTTAGGAACAGCTTTAAGCTAAACTGAAATAAGCCACCTTAAACCAAAATTAGAGGGTTCACTCAGGGGTTTGCACTCATTTAAATCAGTCTGAAAACTGATTTCAGTGAAACTATTGCAACTTCTGCATGTGGATAAGGCCTCAGTTAAACTGGTACAACTTCTGTGTATGGACAAGGCCTTAGTTAGCTCAAGTGAATTGGTGATCAGTTAAACCGAGCTACAACATGACCAAACATTTTAAGCTAGGCAAGGCCTAAAAGTCAGAAATCAGAGAGGGAAAAGCTCTGCCTATTAGTTCAACCCTCAGAAACTAAAGCGCAATTGAAAGAGGACTCTTGTATCTGCCCGTGAAGCAGCTAGTTGACTGTCATCCCTTTGGGGCAGGGACTGACTTTTTGTTATATGCACGTACAGCGCCTAGTGCAATGGGGTCCTGATCAGGGCGTCAAGGTACTCCTGTGATATAAATAACGAAGTGCCTTGTGAAGCCCATCTTGACTTACCTCGGACACAGAGCAATATCCTTTGCCATCACTGCATTTTAAAATCAAGGCTGGTTCATTGCTAAGAATGAGTCTGATTCTTCTGGTTTGCAGTAAGTAACCCCACTGCAAAGTGAGGGTGAAACACTATCATCTTGATTTGGCAGCACTTTACACTAGGGCTGGTTGGAAATTTTTAATCATAATGTCTTTTTTTTTGGACAAAAAATTGCCATTTTGGTTGAAATTAACATGTTTTGAAAAATGTGTCATTTTGACAAAATTTTCTTTAGAAAGAAATGAAATGAAGGTTCTCGAAATGTCTCATTTTGACATATCCAGAACGGTCCATTTCAGTTGTTCATTTTGAAACAAAATTCATTATTTTTCATACAAAAAACAAAAATTAAAAAAAAAATTAATGGTTGAAATTGGAAGGAAATATTTTGATTGTATCGAAAGGAAACATTTCTGTTGACTCCAAAATAATTTTTTGAGGGGGATTTTGTTTCACAGGAAATATTTAGTTTGTTGTCCATTTTAGAATGGGGGAAAAATTGAAATTGTGAAATTTCCTACAAAACATAAATTCTGGTTCCTGCTGAGCTCTGCATTATACTCACTTTGCACAATAAGCCAGCGGAGAGTAAGGCCCAGAGTTCATTGAAAATTTACCCTTTTATTCTTTTCCTAAACAGACTTAGATTTTTCGAATCCATTTGCGAGTGGGGATTTTTTGAACAGGCTGTGCATACACGTGGCTTGTTTGTAAGTTGTTCCCTTTGACTAATCATGGTGTTTGGTCACCTGGGATTGTTTCTGCTCCCCTGATCAGAAAGACTAAAACTTCTTAAACGGGAGTACAGCACCAATGGTCGGCAACACGTCCATGGTAAAAATTTTGAGGTCCGTGGAGGTGCTTACCTCAGGCGGCTCCCCGCAAGTGGCTCCCTGTCCCTGCTGTTGCGTGGCCAGGCGCCATGTGGCTCTGCAGGCATGCTGCCTCCGTCCCCCCTCCCCGAGCACTGACTCTGAGGCTCCCAGCCCATTGGCCAGGAACCGCAGGCAATGGGAGCTGTGACGGCAGCACCTGTGGACGGGGCAGCACGCAGAGCTGCCTGGCTGTGCCTCCGCGTAGGAGCCAGAGGGGGGACATGCTGCTGCTTCCAGGAGCTGCTGGAGGTAAGCGCTGCATGGAGCCTGCATACACACCCCTGCGCCTCACCCCCCTGCCCCAGCCCTGATACCCCTCCTGTCCCCCGAACCCCTTGGTCCCATCCCGGAGCACCCTCCTACACCCCAAACCCCTCATTCACAGCACCACCCCAGAGCCTGCACACCTCCAGCTGGAGCCCTCACACCCCACCACATCCCAACCCCCTGCTCCAGCCTGGAGCCCCCTCCCACACCCTGAACCCCTCATTTCTGGCCCCACCCCAGAACCCACACCCCAACCCCCTGCCTCAGCTGGGATCCCCCTTCCACCCCCCGCCAATGTCCATCACTAAGTCCGGTAATTTTGTCAAGTGTCCGTCATGCAACATGGTGATGCTGACCCCTGTACAGCGCACAACTATCAGTGAATTACTAATGACCCCGTTCCCATGCAAATAACTGTATTTACAGGACGAGCACCCAATCCGTTAACATTCATGCGAATGGAATCTCATTCCCAGAGCATTTACAAATACTGAATAATAAGGGCAGACAAACAAGGTCAAACCATATAGCCATTGGGCAGGCCAATGGAGGTTCATGCATTCTCCTTTGCAGTATTCCTCCAGGTTCATTGGAAACAAAGGATACAATGGGAAATGGCAGTGATTCTGTGTGCGTGTATTGCTGCTTGGGAAGGATTTCCCTACTTGTCTGAGGAGACTAGGATCTTCCAGATAATTCTTGCTCTTGGTTGGGGACAAGGTGGAAATGATCTTTAGGGACCTAACACATCTCAAAGTCTAAGGAGTTTGGGGGGGATTGTCTTTGTTATTGGGTCACTGTCCCCTGTGCTGCACTCGCTCCACCTCAGTTTCCCCAATGGGGTTTTCAGCCCATTCTGGTGGTTCAGCTCTCTGTCCATTTCACTATGAAAGTTCAAACACTGGCACCCTCGCCCCATGCTCCCTTGCTCCTGGAGTAGAAGAGTCTAAAGTCACAGTCCCCAAATAATCACAAAATAAAGGAAGCTTTGTCCTAGTTCTCAGTCCCTCTGAGGTTAATGGGCCACCTGCCCATGGCTGAGCTCTCAAATCCCACCCTTCCCTCAGGTGAGGCACCCCCTACTGTGGCATCAGCAGGTCTCTATTAAACCTAAACAGTCCAGTGTCTGGCCTGCCTTCCCTCCAGGGAGGCTCTGACCAGCCACAGTCCTGCCCGGTTCCTGGCTTCTCTCCCTGTAGCAAGTCGACAACTCACTGGCATGGCGCCTCTTGCTGGTCGTTCTGGGAATTAGGTCTCCAGCTCCAGAGCGCCCTCTGCTGGCTGATGTCCCGCTTGCCTCAGGCCCCCGTGTCCCTCCCGGACCCCAGTGCCCCTTCCCTCAGGGTTCTGCCCTCTGCAGTACCCCCTGCATTCTCTGGGTTTCCCTTCCCCGGGGAATCCCCAACTCTCTATCCCCACCTTGCCTCAGTGGCTACTGCTAGTCATCATCTAGCCCCTGCTCACTGGGGAAGACTGCAGTCTATAATCCACTCATCACTGGCAAGGGGGGTTTGGACCTGCTGCCTTTCCCTAACTCTGGGCTGCACCTCTGCAACCCCAGTACCTGCTCTGGGCCTTCAGCAAGGCCTGCAGCCTGGGGGTTTCTCAGGCTGGAGCTCCCCAGCTCCTCTGGCCTTCCCCCAGCCCTGCTCCACCTCAGGTACCCTGTTCAGCTCCCAGGCAGCCAAGTCCTTCTGTCTCCACCACTAGAGGGAGACTCTGTTAGCAGCTGCCTCACAGCCCTTTTATAGGGCCAGCTGTGGCCTGATTGGGGCGTGGCCGCAGCTGTGGCTGCTTCTCCAATCAGCCTACCTTATTGGCTCCCCAGAGCAGCCCTTTCCCAGGGCTGTTTTAACCCCTTCAGGGCCGGAGTGGGGTAACTACCCCGCTACACTCCCCAAGTGAGAACACTTGGTTTTCTGCTCTCCTTCCTAGGTAGCTATACCTGAGCAAGCTGTCCCCTTTCATCCTCTTCCTATAGGCTGACACCCACTGCAGGGGTAGCAGGTGGTGCTGATTGTGCTCACGCCAATTCGTTAACCCTTTCCAGCCCGTGAGAGGTTTGTATACCCCATCACAGTCTTATACTGAGTGTACCACTCCAGTTACCTAAGGAATTAGGCCATGTCACATGCTCACATTGTCACTGGTTTCTGAAGGTGAACACAAAGGTAGTCCAACATCATTCCAGGAGACTTGGTGGGCAAAGCCTCTGGCTCAGTCATGTTCCTAGTAGCAGGGGCTCTGGATAATGCAATCCTAGATGTTGGAAAGGAAACGACTAATCTGGTTATCTAGTCCATCTTCTTTCCGGTACCGGCTGGGCAGGGACCCTCTCTGCAGGGTGTTTGGAGGAGCTGGATGGTGTTGGATCTGGTTTGGGGTGACTTAGTGAACCTGACTCTGGCTGTAGTTAGATGCCTTCCCTCCAGGGTTGGGTTGAGGCCATTTTTGGGAAAGGGTGGGGAGGTGCTGTGAATCTTTGGATTAATTTAACCTCTGATTCCTGGACAGGCCTGATCTATGTAGTGCTATGTGTTCACTGCAGAAACAGGTGTGTTTTTACTTTGAGATCGCTAACTCAAGATCACTCACTGGGTGTAAAATCCTAGTGGAGACAAAGGCACAGGGAGTTGTACCTTGATGAACCATATCTGGGATCAACACTAAGTCCTCCTCCTCTAGCTGGAGTCTACCGCAACTAGCTCCATTGGGGTAAAGACCATAGGGCCTTGTCTCCATTACCATTTTACATGGAGATAGCTATCTGCATGTAAAAACACACCGAGTAAAGGCACAGCCTAATCCCTCCCTCCTTCCACTTGGTATCTAAGTGCCGATGGCCCTCTTTGCAGTATGGCTGGACTCTGCTGGTGGGGCAGGGTGAGTGAGGTGTTTTAACTGGTCATCTGAGGGGGAATGTGAGCCAGGCCCCATGTAGTCTGTGGCAAACTCGCCCTAACTTCTGTGCCAAGGGCCCTGATTCTGTGGTGGTTTAATGTAGCAGGCTGGAAATGCCATGGCAGCCTCAGGTGAATTTCAACACTCATTGGGGAAGAATCTGGGAGCTTTGGCAGTTGAGGAAGGGTTGAAGGGTTTTTGAATGCAGGATCAGCACTCTAGCTGGCTGTTTCTGCTAAAGTCATCAGCAGTGAAATAGTTAACAATGTTGACATTTAAATGAGCCAGTTCACACTTCTCTGAGCTACTGCTTCAGGCTGTGTGCAGACTCAGCACACTACCCTGCATTGGCTATGCTAAGCTCTGTTCACCTTTGGAAGGTTTTCTTCACAACTGTAAGGGCCAGAGACTCGGAGTGAGTTTTTCAAAGCTGCTTCAGGGATTTGGACACCCAATTAAAATTAATGGGAATTGGGCACCCATCCAATTCCCCCTCTTGTGGCTTTGAAAATCTCACCTCCCCCCCCCTTTTTAATGAAATATGAAATTCTGGAGCACAGTGAGTGGGTCCTGTGGCAAGTTCTGACACTAGGGAGCACATTGGGTTGCACAGGAGAGGAAGAACAAGCATGACATAGGACATAAGATATGGGGAAACATTGCTTATCCCTTGAGAACAATGCTCCTCAGCAGTACTGGAGGAGCAGTGCAAAGACATACGCAGCATTTTTCACAACTGTATCAAATGCTGTTAGGAGCTGATGTGATTCCCCTGACATCTGACATGAGTTAGATTTCAAACAGGGTCTCAAAAAGCCATGGTTGGTCCTCCTAAGCCTTTAATTCCCAGCAATCCTTGCTCTTTGGGCAGTAGAGGTTTTAATTTTTTTTGCCTAGGCAAATAGAGTACCCGTGGAAGTTCATGATAGCAATTGCTAGAGCCAAGCATAGGACACACAGGTGCTGTGCAAGCTACCTTCACGCAGCTCTGCCAATACATCTGAATCCTGACCTTTCAGTCCTCCTGCTCTGGGACCCCACAGAACTCCGCCAGTGCATCATCATTCTGACATGCAGTTCCTGCTATTCAGTTCTTGGCACAGTTCTGCTAATGCACCTCGGTGTTGACTAAGCAGCCTGTGCTGATCTTCTTCTGGCCTCTCCTGCCCTGGTCTATTTATTATAACAAACCGTTTGGTGTTTTTGTGGTAATTGTTATTTATATAGTGCCACAGGTGAAGTGTGTCAAAACATAAGACTGGTTCCTGCCTTGAGGATCTTAGTCACATGTGCATGTTTATAGGAATACATAATAATAAAGACACAGCAGGTACAACACAGCAGAATACACAACACACAGGACTTCAATGTCCTTTGACTTTCACTGGTGTAAATCAGCAGTAGCTCCACTGAAATCAATGGAGTTAACCTGGTGTAAAATTGGTACAAGTGGTTGTCCACATGAGAAAGTTGCACTAGTTTATCTTAAATAGGTTTTTAAACCAGTTACATTAAACTGATGCAAACTCCTTCCTCTGTGCATGATCTTATTTTGGTTTATGAGTGACTTATATCAGCAGAGTTTAATATGATTGGGAATAGGTTTAAACAGTCCCTGAGAGGCCCACTCAAATGGTGGGATCTAGCAGAAAAGCCTGTTGTGAGATGGACAAACTTCCGCTATGGACAATGATGAATCTACTGTATTTAGAGTAGGCGACCTAATCTATGTTTGAACATGGCACTTGGGAGATGAAAGGTTGTTGCAGACTTTGGGCCTGCTGTACCCGTTGAACACACTGCATATGCGGGGGATGCTGCACTGCTATAGAGACTGTCCTTCAGAGGAGAATTTGGCTTGATGCTGGAATTACTGGGTGAGAGTCTCTGGCCTGTGCTATGCAGGAGATCAGATGAGATGATCATAATGGTTCCTTCTGGCCTTAAAATCCATGAATCTATGAACTGGGGTCTGTTCTATCCTTCTGTGGTGGCTGTCCAGGTGGAAGATAAGTGCCCCATGTCATTTTGCAATAAGAGGAAGAAGCAGCAGGAATATCCTTCTTTCCCATCCCTCCTGCCACAGATCCAAAGGTGTATAAGCTATTGCTATGTGCAGATCTTACCTTTGTGGTCACTGCACTATTAGAACTGAACCCTTTGCTTTGTCGGGTGTCTTGAGATCTCTAAGACACTGTATAAAACCTCATGCTCCTTTCTTCTGTTAATCTATTGCCTCTTCTAGCAGCTTTGATGTTCTGGGTCGCTACAATGTAGATTTATTCCTAGTCTATGATAATTGAATAATAGGCCCTTATGTAGCTCACTTCATCAGTAGTTCTCCAAGCACTTTTTACAAAGGTGAGTAAGAATGATTATCCCCTCTTCACACGTAGGTACAGTAAATAGACGTTAGGTGACCTGCTGAAGGTTACACAGCAAGACAGTGGGAAAACTGGAGACGGAGCACAGGTCTTTTGATAATCAACCTGATGCACTATGTACTGGATGGTGCAGGATACACTAAAGCCCCATGTATGTTCTGAAAGCAGTGGGCTGTTAAACCTGGTAGTGACACAGCCATGTTCTAACACACGTCGATCTAGCCACGTGGCAGGGCCAAACTGTGTCATACCCTGATGAAAATGTAGCCTCCGTCTGATCCACAAAGGCCAGAGCAAACGGTGCTAGAGTACTGTGCTTCTCTAAAGCACACAGGGCCTTCAGTGGATCCATTCCTTCTCTTTTGCAGGGAGCAATGCTTACTCAGAGATTGCCCCCCGGGGTGTGATTCCCAGCACTGCTGTCCAGAGCTCTCTGTGGAACGTTTGAGTGCGCTGGTGCCTTCCTAGTGCCTTGGCTGTATAGTGAAGCGACACTCAGGGCCTTGGATTGATGCAGTTTTTCCAGCTGCCTGTTTTCATTCAGTCCCGTGTAGTCAGATGTTTGGGAGACTGGAAAGGACTAAGGATGAAGAGGGAGGGCATCGTTCGTGTGGCTTGGCAGAGGGAGTGCTGGATTTTTCCAGGACCATAGGAATGTGTAGGCATTAGTAGGTATGTGAACCTGAAGGGAAAGACCTGGTTCTACAGCTAAGGGGGAACAGAACCAGGCCATGGTGCATCTGTAGCTCTCCTGCTGGTCACAATGAGCGTTTGTCTCTCTCTTGGGATGCTGGGGTGGAAGAGAAGGACACAGTATAGCTTGGAGAGAGGGAGCGCTGGGACATGCTATTTACATCTTACTAACCCTTGGTGTCTCATTTCTCTCCCCCTCGCAGGAGCCTTTGCCAAGGTGAAGGAGAGCCAGCGGATGAGTGACGAGGGGAAGATGGATCAGGAGGAGGCAGATGGGATTCGGAAGCGCTGCCGCGTGGTTGGCTTTTCCCTCCAGGCAGAGATGAACCACTTCCATGAGCGGCGCATAGCAGACTTTAAGAAAATGATGCAGTCCTACCTGAAACAACAGATCATCTTCTACCAGAGAGTCAGCCAGCAGCTGGAAAAGACTTTACGCATGTATGACAACCTCTAATGCCTTCCACACCTGATGCATCTGCTTCCCACAGTACATCTGGACTTGCGTGGTTCGTTCCTTGGAGCCCTGCAGACCTACCTGTTTTAAGTGGATTGAGAACAAATGGAAACTCATGACACTAGTGAGCAAATTCCATTTGGCTTTTCCCCATTTTCCTGGAACTAATTTGCAGAGATATGCAGGAAAGTGTTACACTCGTGTCTTCCGGCTGACCATTCCACTTCTTTTTCTGATAGATGGACCCCCCACTTCCCTTCCAACTCCCAGAGTTTACAGGCAGGACATAGGTACTTTTCACAAGTGAAATGGACACTGACTCTATGACGCTCACTTTCTTTGCAATAAGCTTTAGCTTCTGAAACATGTTTCCCTAGAGTAGGGAGGTTAATACACTACATCCGAAGTAGAGTTGGTCAAAAGTTTACACACAGAAAGCTTTTTGATGGGGGAAAAAAGGCCTTTATTCAAAACTGGAACATTTTTTTTAATTGTCATAATTTTCCATTTTTCACAAAAGTTTCTGTGAGATTTTTTACCAATAATTTTTTACTAGGAACCAGTATGGAAATTGGGACTGAAATCTTTATTGACTGTGTCTGTTTACCAAAAATGTTCCGTAGTGCTTTCAATAAAAGGTTGAATAAACAAATATCGGCAAAACTTTTGTGGAAAATGGGCCCATTTCAACTCCCCTAAAATAGAACCAGTTGTGAAATTTCCTGCACAACTGTTTTTCCAGCTTTTTGACCAGCTCTAGCAATAAGGTAGTTGGCATTGGAGTGCTAATGTTCAGACTGACTCCTGGAAATTCCACATGAGCTGTAGCTTGGTTGCCCTCCAGTCATTTTCAACCCTGGGAGTGTAATAACCCTGGACTGACCTGCTCTCAGAATAAGAAAGCAACATAGCAAATGCCCCCAGGAAAGATCATTCTGCCTCCAGAGTGAGGAAGGTTATGGAGCCATCTCAGTGTTGTTTCTACATGGCTCAGTCCCAAGAGAGAACAGGTGAATGTTGGGGCAGGACTGTGCGTATGGTACAAAATAATGTCCCCTCCCCAATCCTCTCGCCACAGTCCCCATCCCAGAATCCACTGGGACTGAGACTCATCTCACACAGGCTTTACTCTGACATGCCTTCAATGGTGTAACCCCTTGTTTACAGCGGGAGGGCAGAATCAGGCCCACTATCTCTACGTTGCTGCATTTGATGTTATTTGAGTCAGGTTTAAAGCACCAAAAGCAAAGAATTCTTTATCGGCCTTGGTAAGAGAGTTTGGGCCAAATTCTGCCCTTGGTTGCACCAGCATAAATTTGGAGTAATTTAATTGTAGTCACTGGATTTACACTGATGTAACCGAGAGCTGAATTTAGACTTGTGTCCCCTTATCTTCTGCTCCCTCACCTCCTCTGAGCCCTTCATCCCCAGCTGGAGTTGCCTTTCCAGCCATTCATGCAAGGATGAAGCTTCCCGGAGTCAGATTGGCCATGACACCATCCTCCCTGCCTATTCCTTACCTCTTCCCCGGCACTATGGTCTGGGACATACCCTTAGGACATCAAGATGGCTCAACAAGTCCCTCTTGGTTGTATGAAACACATCCAGTCCCTGGTGACTCAAGATGCCTTAGCTTTCCTTTCCCCAGAGGAACTTTGCAGCTACTTTCCAGGGATGCCAGCAGGTGATGGCCACTTCCCCCCAGCACTGGGCTGCGACACTCCTGCCAGAAGACGAGTCCTGCTGGCCTCACACTTGCAACAGGCCTCATTCCCACTTAAGAGCAGCAACACTAACCCTGTTAGATGAGTGCTGGAGGCCGAGGTGCTCAAATGTTTTGGTGCCAAGGGCCATGCTGGGGACTTGCCTGGAGCCCTAGGCCTGCATCTCGTCTCATTTTCCACATGCTCCCTTTGTATCGACAATAAATGCAAACAACCGTCACGTTTGCCTGCACTGATATCTTCCCTGAGAGAGGGATACGAGTAGCTCATGGGCTGGATTTACCAGTGCTTGGCCTGGAGCACCGAGAGCGTGTGCAGACTCCACGAGGCCTGATAGCTCTGAGGCTGCAGTTCCTGGGTGTTCCTGGGTCCCCCTGGGTTCAGTTGATGCTGGAGAGCTGAGTCTGTACAGCCCTCACTAAAGGCTTCATTTGCAGAGGTGCTGAGTGTCTGCAGCTCTCACTGATTTCAACTGGAGCTCAAGCTGCCTAGCTCTTCGGGCAATCAGGCCTTGAGATCATATACATTTTGCTGTGGAAGCCACCCTCCCATGTAGCAGAGCACAGGGGTACAAGCACCTCATCTCCCAGTCAGTGGGGTCCCCTTTATAAGGCACCAAGAGCGTCGAAACCACTCTGTGAAGAAGCTGCTACAGTGATGCCAGCCTCCACTCTCCCTCCCCACATTCATTGTGGTAATATGGACCCCACAAAGAGATGCAGAGCAGAGTTGGCCTGTTCTCTGTCACCCTCCTGGAAAGCCGCATCTATCCGTGGCCAAAGAGGTGGTGCAGTTTGGCTCTGAACAGTGGCGACATTTGCAGCTGAGGAGCTTCCACTAGCAGCTGTCACAGGTTTTCCCCCTCCCCCACTTCTTACAATTTTTTCCCCTCTGCGTTTCCCTTGTCTTTGAAATACCCTGGTTGGGGGCGGAGTTATCCTTTTGCTGGAGGGGCGGAGCATTGGTGTGGAGCTAACCCTTTGCTGGTGGGGCGGAGCTTGGGGCCGAACAGAAGGAAAGGGGAACTTCAGGTCCCCAAAGAAATGTCCCATGGTGGGAGCAGGAGGTAGTTTTTAATTTTCTTGTCTAAGCAGCAGAATTCCGGGAAGCAGGGGCTATGAGTATAGCTGTAGGTACCTATTACTTCCAGGGAGAATCAATGCACCATGCGCCACTCCAGAACAGCATGTGGCTTAGGAGGAGACAGGAGAGAGCAGTTACCATGATGCTGCACTGGGAGGCAGACGGGCCTGGCACAAGACTCGTGTTTTTAAAGGGAAATGTCAAGAATAAATTACAGCAACGAAATAAAGTTGGGCCTGCTTGGAGTTATTCCCAGGTTAAAAATAGCACTCGGGTCATGTGGTCCAGCAGCGTATTAAAACAATAACATCCCTGGGAATCCAGAGGGGCTGCATCTGGTCCCCATTTGGATCGAGTTCTGCCGGTTCATGTTTTTGCATCCTCTTGACAGTTAGGATTGATCCGTAATTTTCAATAAAAATGAACGTCTTGGTGAGTGCTGTATACTGTGCAGCGAACATATCCTCATTCCTGCTGCGTCCTCACATCCAGTGATCCCTGGCACTTACATTCTCCACTGCGGGTTGACACCCTTCCTGACTCCTGCAATAGCAGCCTAGTACTAGTATAGGGCCTAGCACTCCTACTGGGAGAGGCTGGGATGGAGTTACTGGGTCCCTCCCTAGAGCTGGCACTCCCGCACCGTTCCAGGGACTGGATTGCACTACTGTAGCTCTGAGCCCCCTCCTGCCCCTGCTCTGACAGCATTTCCTGCAGGGAGAGGCTGGGCCTGGAGCAGCTGTGACATAATTCCATAGCAGCTCCGTTTTTCACCCCTGGATCCAGCAGGCTGCCCTTTGCTTTGTGTACTGGCCTTGTGCTGTTAATGCGGTAGGAGGGTTAACAACTTGTTTACCCTCCCAGTTGGCTGCAGAGTTGTGTGAGGTAGTTACTCCGCAGGGGCCGGCTGAAAGCTTTGTCTTTGCCACATGTTGAAACCAGATGTCCCAGACCATGTATTCCAGCCTCCTATTGAATCACATTCTTCATCCTTGCGGGCACACAATGGACAATGGGCTGCTCTCTCCCTCCCTTTGATTCAGAGCGGAGGCCAGAGCAGAGAGCCTGCTACTCCCCGATACAGCACAGACAGTGCAACAATGGAAGAGGAGTGTGAACTGGCCCGTCCACAGAAACGTGGGACCCTGGCACGTCATGTCTGCCGGGGCCCCGCCCCTCCCATTTTACTCTGTTCACGCAGACGTCGCAGGTGGTTTGGGGGGCCCGGGGCACTGGCACGATGGTCCCCCGTCTCCGCCCCTCACCCCTGAGCAGGAAGCCAGGCACCACTCTCCCTGTTGCCCAGCCCAGAGACACCAGAGTGGGACGGTGCCCCTCCGTGAGGGCACTCTGCTGGGCGAGCCTGGCCCTGCGGTGCCCTGGAAACCAGCGCTTAGCTCTGCCCTGCCAGGGAAAACCCCTCTGATTCGCTGCTTTCCCCACTGCTCCGCCCCCCCCAGGGCAGAGCAGCCAATCAGAGCTGGTGGCAGGAACTGGGCAAAGCTCTCTCCCGCCCCTCAGGAGCTGACACCATTCTCAACAGGAGGGAGGAGGGAGCAGAAGAAGCCTGGCAGCTCAGAGTGGCTCTGCTCCCTCTTCCTCCCTCCTCCCCACTCCTGTGAGTAATGGGTCAGTCCCCTCCTCCGCCTCATCCCAATAGGTCAGTCTGCTCCTCCCCCATCCCAGCAATGGGTCAGGCTGCTCCACCCCCCCTCCCTCCCTGCAGCACTCAGCCTGCGCAGGGGTGAAGAGGTTCCTGGAGCAGCTGCCCCACCCCCAGAGGTGGGGGTGGGGGTGAAGAACCCCTGTGGCTGCAGGAGGAGCAGAAGTGAGACTAGGGGTCAGAACAGATGTGGGGGGAACAGGTGGGGACATGAGGGGGCAGAGGTAAGACTAGGGGTCAGAACAGAGGTGGAGGGAAGAAGTGGGGGCACGAGGGAACAGAGGTGAGACTGGGGGTTGGAACGAATGTGGGGGACAGAGGTGAGATGAGGGGTCAGAACGAATGTGGGGGAACAGGAGGGGCAGGCAGATATGCTGTCACTTTCACTTTGGTGGAAAAGAATAGGAGCCCCCAGGTTTTTTTGCCCCCTTTAAGTACTGAGCGGCCCCCAGCTAGCAGAGCTCGCGGATAGTCCCTTCTCGTTGGGTCTCTCTGCTGAATGGCTGATTCTGGTGCAGTCCCTGGCGGAGAAGCAGAACACACTGATAGTCCCACCTTTGTAGGACCACCTTTGCCCTGGGTACCGCTGCCCCAGTCGCCAGACTGCTAGTGGAGCTGAATGAGTTCTAGACCAGTTGGGCATCTCCAACACAGCCCCAGAGCAAAGAGACAGAGATACCTGCGTTGTGGCATCTCTCTCAATGCGCCACTGCCAGATATCATTCGTGCCTCCCCACTCGTGACCTAATTCAACTCCCAAGAAACTTTCCACTGACTTCAGTGAGACTTGGGCCAGGTCCATGGAGAGCTAGAGGTGCTGCTAGAGCTATGTCTGTTTCTGATGTTAATTTGAGTAGCATTGATCCTGACACAGGCGGTCTTCAGCTCACTGGCTTGTCTTGCCCGGCTGTATCTCAAGATCCAGGTTTCCACACACAGGCCACCCAGTGGGGTTTCGAGATTACAAATTCTCGGCAATTCCTGATTCAGAAACAGCCTTTCTGGGAAAGACTCCTCTGGTTTAGATTTTCTGTCTCTTCCATGGGGGTCAGGGGGAGGGATAAGCTCCACCTCCCTGCAGAGGCTGTGGGAAAAACTCCCTGTGGGAACTGAGGCCTAGTACAGCCCTGGGAAATGAGACCTTGCCTGTGAATTGTTCCCAGTCCCTGCTGATTGCTTGCAACCTCCCCATCTCCAGGGACACACACACACTCTCCCAGGCGATGTGGGCTGAGATTTGCAAAAATGGGGGCCTAAAATTAGGTTCTTAAATCCAGACTCTGGATTTTTGGAAGTGCAGAACACCCATTATTATTTATTTGATGTAGGACCTGTCCTGGAGACTGCAGAGAAGAACTAGGCCCCTTTGTGCTAGGCCAGAGGTGGGCAAACTACGGCTGGGGGCCACATCCGGCCCACGGGACCGTCCTGCCCAGCCCTTGAGCTCCCAGCCAGGGAGGCTAGCCCCCGGCCCCTCCCCCGCAGCCTCAGCTCGCCGTGCCACCAGCGCTCTGGGCGGCAGGGCTGTGAGCGCCTGCTGGGCGGCGCGGCTGCCAGACATGCTGCTCTGAGGAGCATGGTAAGGGGGCGGGGAGCGGGGGGGTTGGATAAGGGGCAAAGGGTTCCGGGGGGCAGTTAGGGGACAGGGATCAGGGGGTGGTTGGATGGGGCAGAGGTTCTGGGGGGTGGTGGTCAGGGGATGGAGAACAGGGGGTGTTGGATAGGTGTGGGAGTCCCAGGGGGGCCTGTCGGGGCGAGGGTGTGGATGGGGGGTGGGGCAGTCAGGGGACAGGGAGCAGGGGGGTTTGGATGGGTTGGGGGTAGAGAAGGGGGGTAGTCAGGGGGCAGGAAGTGGGAGGGGGTGGATGGGGGCGGGGGCCAGGCTGTTTGGGGAGGCACAGCCTTCCCTACCCGGCCTTCCATATAGTTTTGGAACCCTGATGTGGCCCTCAGGCCAAAAAGTTTGCCCATCCCTGTGCTAGGCACTGTATAAACAAATAACGCAAAGATGGCCCCTGCACTAGAGGACTCAGAATCTAGGATTTAGACAGTATGCAACAGGGGACTAAGCAAAGACAAAGGGGAAGAGACGAGGCGGGAACAGTGGAGGCAGATGTGACAACATGAGTTAATGGCTCCAGTGGCCTTAGAGATCACAGGAGATTGCCAGCGTGACCAACACCAAATGGGAGTGATTCGTGGGTATCTTAGCAAAGGTAAGTGTGATGGGCTGTACGAAGGCATGATAGAGTTAATGGGCTGCTGGGGGCCCAATCAGCACTGCCCTGCAACACCTGAAGCTGGTGTCTTCGAGGGAGGAGTTAAAAAAGGAAGAGCCCAGCTCAGCTGCTATGGGCTGGGAGGGAGAGAAGGGACGTGTTTGTGTTGCTTTTGGACTTTGGGCACGTTGGTAGGCGTGGAACTGTTCTGTGACCGAGCTCTCTGGCTAGGTCCTTTCAATCCAGAAGGTGTTGGAAGCTGGGCGGAGCAGCGAGGAACCAGTAGGGAAACAGAGGCAGCGACCCTGCTGTGGTGTACCGTGCCACAAGGAGGTGTTCAGGGATGGTGCGTGGGTGCAGTTGTTTAAAGAAGGGATTTCAAAGAGATAATGGGGTGGCTTTGTGGGTGTTGAAGCCAATGGTAGTTATAGGAGTTCACCGCCTCTGACGATTCAATCCAAGGACGATCAAGTTGGGCACCCAAAAACTGGCATACCCCAAATCTGAGGCCACATCTGATCATTTGGGCCCTGCCCTCTCGGTGCTTCTGTTTCTCCTGTAGCTGTCACAAGACAGATGATATTTACCCACTTTGTAAAGCATTTTGGGAGCCATGGGCAAGGAAAGGCTGTGCACTTGCAAAGTCTGGCTCTGCCCTTTGTCTTTGTCCTTACCGTGTAGCCTCTTGCTCACTCAGAGAAACCTTAATTCACTCAGTGCCAGGAGTGTCTCCTCCAGGCCTCAGCAAAGCTCCCTAGCCTGTGCACAAGGGTAAAGACTAAAGCCAGCTCCCATCAGGGATCAGCTAAGATTCACCTTCCGGTAAAGAATATCCCCCAGATTGCTCCAGGAATCTGGCCCGCTCTGCCAGCAGCGACCACGAAAAGGAAACTGAAGAGCGAACCTGGTTCCCATTAACATTCCTGCCTTTTCCCTGTCTGCGGCCTGGCTTTGGGTGAGGACTGTGGCCCCTCCCTGCCCTGCGAGTGCACATTTTAACAGATTGATTCAATGATAAACAAACCCACTTCTGCTGCTCTTCACCCCTCAAAGCTCACTGCAAAGGAATATTCTGCCTTAGGGGTGGGGGGAAGGGGTCGGGCAGGAGATTTGGGTAGGAAGTGCAGGGAGACCATCTAGTGATCTCCAGTAAATCCTTGCCACAAATCTGGTGTCTTCTCCTTGTGCATCTTTGTAGCACTCCTACCCACTCCACCTGGAATCTCACCTATCTACACCTACATAGTAATGGAACTGGGAATGCCCATTGGTTTGGGTGGGCAGGGCTAGAACACAGTGCAAAATATCTGTTGATGTGAAAGATCAGTAACTCCAGCTCAGATGCCCATATCAAGGTTGGACTCAACTAGCCCAAGAGCTCAGCTTGTTCACACTTTCCAGCCTAATCCATGCTACCCCCTCCTGTTTTAGCTAAGGTTTACTGAATAGGACAGGAATGAGTACCTGCAGTACACACTTTGGAACACTAGAGGGAGCGCCGGTGGGGGAAAGGAGGAATGGGATGAGAAAGTGAGATGGTCTGTCTTTTACGTTGGGGAGTTGGTGAAAATAAAGGATTCTTGGTCTCCTATGTATGGTTAGATGAGAATTAACAGGACAAAATTCCATTAAATAACCTGCCTCAGGTCATACGTGAAGTCTGTGGAGGAGCAGGGAATTTCATGTCCTAGGCTAGTGCCCTAACAACCAGACCATCTTGCCACACAAATCCCATTTGAGCCCTCCAAACGCGGCTTAAATGGGACTTCAGCAGCGCATAAGCACAGTGCTGAGCCCCTGCACCGAGTAAATTTCATCCTGCATGGATGTTAAGCTTTCACTTTTAAGCCCTCCGAAGCCTGAGATCATCAAAACTGAACTCTGCCTCCTCGGGCACAGGTGTCCTTACGATACCGTCTTTCACCACGTAATCCCAGACTGCCTCTTGGTACATCACATGCTGCTTCCGCGGCCTTGGACCCAGGTACATCAGCCTTCTATGCGTAGTGTGTCAGTCAGAGTCCATCTAAGGGGTGCGTCTGGAAAAGTGCACAGTAAGCTGTACGGACGCAGCCCACTCCCGGAGGAGTGTAACATCATGGGGTAAAGAGGAGAAACATACTGGTGTGTGCAGGCCCCACCTAGCTTTGCGGCTAAGCTACTTTTGCAGTTTGCTGCCCCAAAGCCAGGGTATCCACTGAAACTGAATCCAGCTTTGCACAGAAAGCTGTATGTGTGGGGAACTCTATGTGAGGGCATGTGCATTTTGCAGTGTGAGCTTGTTTTCAATTTCAGCGGCTCCTCTAATTTCCAGGCTGCCCAAGAACGGTCTCTCCAAGCAACCCTGGCTTTTTGCCTGCCCTTCCTTACAAGGGATGTAGTATGGGCCTGATCCAAAGCCCACTGAAGTCATTGGAAAGATTCCCATTGACCTCAAGGGACCTTGCAATACAGCCCAGTAGGGGCTCCTGCTCAGGGGATGGATGAGGTACCTCACAGCGGCTGAGGCAAGGGCTGCAAAGTTTCCTCATGTGCTTCATGTACAGTCATAACTCAGCTAGCCACATATGCATGCATAGCTGGCCTTCCTTAACGCCCATGGAGGAGATGGGTGAGGTGTGCTGGAGAGGCCAAGTAACCAGTTTTTTCTCACAATGAGGAAAAGGGTTGTTTTATTTTCCAGGCTCCATGTTCTTAAAAAAGCCTGCCCTGTTTTGGCTCAAAACTTTCTCAAAGAGTTCCCCTTTGGGCATGGATTAAAGTCTAGAAAATTTCTGTCTAAAAGGTGAAAGTTTCAGAGAGTTAGTGCACGGGAAAAGGGGGTTGGAATGGAGACTGTCATGCAACAAGCTGGTTGTGCCTGCTGTGATAGCGCCTTTCAGCTGAGGCTCTTGAAATGCTAACATTCATTAAGGGCTTGGTTACACGGTGCATTAGTCTGCCAGCTGCGTGCTAGCTGGCCCCTGTGCACCCTACTGGCGTGCACCAGAAGTTCCCTAGTGCATGTGAACCAGGGCTTAAATTCAGCCAGCGTTGTCCAGAGCAGAGCGCCGGTAAATATTTTCAACCCCTCAGGAGTTTTTATAGAACTCTGGGAAATACTCTACTCTGAGAATTTAAGCCTTGGTGTGAATGTAGTAGTCACTACATTAACACGCACTGGGACCCTTGTAGTGGGTGCCAGCAGGTCCCATACAGGCCAGATAGTGTGAGACCCATTGGCACAAACTAGAATTTACACCCCACGTGTGTGCGCTAATGCATCATGTAGACAAGCCCTACAACACCTCCTAACCTCAGCTGGGAGTTAGGGAAATGTCCTTTGCCCTCAGTGGGAGAAACAGAAGCCCAGCAATGTTAGCCAGTGGCTTGCCCAAGCTCACACAGCCTGTGACTGGCAGACCCAGAAACAGAACCCTGGAGTCCCAACTTCCAGGGCTAGATCTTTTTTGCTTCATCAAAGTCAACTGGGCTGTGGAGGGTTGCAGCCCCTGAAAATCTGGCTGCCTGCCTCCTGCTCTAACCATGCTGGGGGGAAAGAGGGAAGCTGCAAACCTGATAGGCTGAAGCAGCTAAGTACGTCTGGGGCTTGACTAGCTTGCTCAAGGTCTTCACAGCTGTTTTTACCACATTGGCTAATTAGGGAAGGTGATTGTGAGTAAACAAAGCCCTTCCTTGTCTCCTGTTTGACCCCGCAGAAATAACAACAATTATAAATACTTATACAGCACTTTCCATCTCAGGATCTGAAAGCCCTAATGCACGTGCATGAACTACTCCCTCTCCCTGCAAGCTCCTGTATAAATATCTTCATGTGGCATACAGGGAAACCGAGGCACGGGGGACTTACATAATTAGTTGTGAGATACAAAGTTATACATTGTGATGTGTAGACATGGAATTATGATTCCACCCCAGGGTGAGTCAGGAGGGATGGACCAAGCTCCTGTTCAAACCTGCTTCCTAGATCTGCAAATGGAGACCCTTGGCCAGCAGATCTCCATGCTCCTGTGTGAAAGGGGGCCGGCTCAGCCATGTCCATGACACCATCCCATTCCCTGGATGCAGGGGGACCCCAGTGTAGACTATTCCATGCAGCCTGGGGTTTGCATGAGGGAGGTCATCGGAGTGGGCTGGCAAGCTAGGAGGAGGAGTAGATGGAGTGGGCTGAAGGGAGGATGGTTTGGGGGCTAATAAGCAGGCCTGGGAGACAAGTGACTTTGGTTTCATTCCTTGCTCTAGCCACGCTTAAATAATTCATGTAACCTCTCTCTCCCTCAGTTTCCCCCACCTGAAAAGCAGGGCTAACTCCTGCACCATGGGAGGTGGGCAGGGAGGGTCAATAATGTTTGTCAAGCACTTTGAGATCCTTGAGGGAAGGAGTGAGGCACAAAGTAAAATAAAAATAACGACGTTGAGTGCAAAGAAAGTACGGGGAATGCGGGGCGAGTATGTTTCCTTCGAGCGAAATCAGCTTCCCAAGGTTGCTCTCGTGTGAAAATCCTCCTTGAAGAATTCTCCGCTGGAACAAAATGCGCCAGAGTGACACATGGGAGGGTGGCAAGGTCAGAGAGAAGTGGGAGGATACAGCCATTGGATGCATCCTTCCTCCGAAGCCCCCAGCACTGGACACGGCTGGAAACAGGAGACTGGCCTGGCAGGATCGTTGGTGTAATCCGGTCTGGCAGTCCCCATGTCCTTTTATCTTGTTTCCTGCGCTCAGCTCCCCCACCAGCCAACCCCCCCCCCCCCCCCCCGCTCAGCTGCTTTTATTCTCCAGTTCAACTTTTGTAACCCCCCAAAAGGCCTTCTGGGAATGAATCTCTCCAAAGACCCCGCACGCACCAGGTAGGGACTCTTCATTCACAAAGCGACGGACTCTGCCGGGAAGCGGGTACATTTCGCTTTCCCGTTAGTGCAGAGACCTGTGTTTGGATTAGAGGTTCCCCCCACACCACGCGCACGCACACAGCTTCTTCTGCGAGAGGCAGGCCCTGTGGTTAAGGGCAAGGATGTGGCGGCAGGAGGACTAGCTTCTGTTCCCAGTTCTGGCGCTGCGTGAGAGCTAACTGTTGTGATTACTCAGCTGGATCGCCCAGGGAAGCTATAGTCTCATGCTACTGTGTCATCAAGGCAGCGTCATCAAGGGCCCCAGGCTCTGTGGAGGTAACATAGAGCTCCTGCTGTGTGCAAGGAGGAGGGTGTAGCAGTGCCATCTTCCTGGATGGGCTTTGGGCCAGCTGCTGCCTCAGTTTCCCTCTTAGTTCGGGGACAATCGCTTGCCTACATTCTCTGCCATATGTGGGCTGCTGATCTGATGCACTCACTGCCAAGCCCAACTGTCTTTCCAGGAACAGTTTAATTCTTCAACATAAAACTTAGCTACAGCAGCAGCGACAAAAGCAGTTCCCCTTTCCCCTCGGGGCTACAGCTCCCTGAGGCTTTCCCCCTGCTTCTCGGTGCTGAAAGGAGGAAACACCCGCCTCTCTATCCCCCTGCTCCTGGGTGACCCACCCAGGGGTGAATCCGCCCCACTGGGGCACCACTGGCTTAGGGAAGTACAGTTTGTAGCCCCCTGGGCTGAGAGGAGATGAAGCCCCTAATGGATCGGCACAGAGGGGATGATGAAGTGGGGCTTTGACTTCAGCACAGGATGAATAAAGGGGATGGGGCAGCTGGGCCATGAAGGAGATCAAAGAGCCAGGATATGGCACAAGAAATGGCTGAAGCCACATGGGGCGAGCAGGGCTGCCAAAGTTCCCCCTCCAGGAGAAAAGCCCCTTTGAGGAAGGCAGGAGTGGGGAGAGACACATGGACTGTTAAATAGCCCAGTTTATTCCCATTGTACATGGTAACCAGGAGCTCTATGGTGGATCAGGGAATTGAACCCGGCTCTCACATGTCCCAGCCTGACCTGGGCTCTCATACCCTTGATGCTTTGCAGCTGAGCACCATAGGCGGGTGGTTCTCTGAATGCCTTTGTTGATGCCTTTCCCCACCCCATCATCACTAGGCATCAGCCTGGCCATGAAGTGTTGCCAGGGGCTCCCTCCAGAAGCCGTTACTGCCTTTCCAAACATGGTCCGACAGCAGGGATCAGCACTCTGGAGCAAATGTTCAAATGGATGTTCGAGCACGTGGAAGGTTGCAGAGCATTGAGTTAAACTGCAGAGTCCAGTTTCTGATTATTTCATAGGCCCGTTGGAGTTGCTACACCAGATACAGCCATTGGCACAGACAGTCTCTGGCAGTGGCCAGTGCCTGATGCTTCAGGGAAAGGCAATATTCCCAGCTGCCTGAAGGCATTTGGTTAGTTGTGCAGTGTTCCTTCCTGACTTTTGTAGTGATCAGCTCCTGAACCCCTGAAGCATGAGACTTGATTACCCCAGCCTAGCATTTCCTTTGGATATGCTGAGATGTCTTAGGCCTGGTCTACACTACGACTTTAATTCGGATTTAGCTGCTTTAATTCGAATTAACGCTTGACCCGTCCACACAACGAAGCCATTTAATTCGAATTAAAGAGCCCTTTAATTCGATTTCTGTACTCCTCCTCGACGAGAGGAGTAGTGTCAAAATCGGTATTGTTAATCCGAATTAAGGTTAGTGTGGCCGCAATTCGATGTTATTGGCAATTCGATGTTATTGGCTACCCACAATGCAACGCTCTGGAAATTGATGCTACTACGGTAGCTTGGACGCACACCACCGAATTAATGGTGCCTAGTGTGGCCGAATACATTCGAATTTATAAAATCGGTTTCCTAAATTCGAATTATATAAATTCGGATTAATCCTGTAGTGTAGACATACCCTTAGAGACCTCAACTGTGACTGGTTTCCAGCAAAACTCGGCCATCCCCCTGCCTTGATGAGCACCTGCCTGACCACACACAGTTGCGAGGGTGAGTGTGGAGGTGATGAGAGCCCAGTGGCCCCAGTTTCACATTCTCACCGTCAGTGGCTTCTGGTTTTCCGCATTGAAAGAAATACTTCTAGGCAACTGTGTGCTGGGGGAGCCAAGGGAACCAGAGCAGCTGAACTTTGCTTTGCGGATTGTTAGCTGGCAGGGTTTGGAGTTACACTGTTGTTATCCTGTTTGCTTTAGCCGCTCCCTGGGCACAGGTGTGTACTGTACACAGTTACTAGGAAGCAGGAACAGGTGGGGTGAGGGGGAGTTCACGTTCTGAACCTAGGGTGGAACAGTTTAAGTCACTGCATGAGCCTTTTTCTTCATTTTCCCAGCTGTGTGACACGACTTGCTTTGTGAGCATTTGCCCAGCGGGATGGTTTGCAAAAGAAGCAGAAGTGTGTGTGTGTGTGTGTTGCCTTTACTGTACTTTCACTTCTGAGCAGTTTTTGAAACGTGCAAGCAAGGTCTGACACAGCTGGCACTGGTGCAAGGCAGATCAAAGTGCTGGTGTGGCAGTTGGCCCCCTCAGGACACTGCTGTGAGGAAGCTTGCAGTCCTGGAGTTTGAACTCCCATTGCCAGGCCCCTGAGGAGAAGGCCCTCTCCTTTCTGGAGTCTCAGGTGTCAGGGCAGAAGTTCCACTGCCCAACCCTGAGACAGCGCCAAAGATATGCTCACTGTGGTAGCGTTAGCTGCTCGTGAGTCTGGAGTCCCAGCTGCCTGGTACGAAGGCTCTGCTGTGAAGAGGATCACTTCCTGAATCACTTCCAAGGCCAGCTGATAGGAGGGCACTGCTGGAGGAAGATCACTTTTCCCCCTAGTCAGTTATGCAGAAATTAATGGAATGGCTCTATTTCTTCCTATCCTCAGTTTCCATGTGGGTAAATGTATGACCTCACAATCTCAGCATCTATGATATCACAGCTAGTTACCATGGAGAGGTGATGTCAGAAGTCAAAATTCCCCAAGGCCGCATTTGGCTTCAGATTGCTGAATGGCCAATTCCTGTTAGAGCAAAGGAGAAGCAAATCATCTAGCCAGACGAGAAGAGAGAGCTCTGCTGTGTGTGAGGCGCGCTGAACTCGTCTTGCTTTTGACAACAGCTGAAGCCCAGAGCGTGGCTGTGGCTCGTGGCGTCGCGTCAGCCTGCCTGTGGACAGAGCTGGACCTCTTCCAAGTAATCCAAATGACTGAGCCTTTCCTCTGTTTTTAATGATTTCCTATGATGTCCTGGGGGACTGTTGTGCTCGTGAAAACTGCTGTGTGTGTCGCCTTTGCTCTCGTTCCTGGGCAATTTTTGAAACATGAGCAAGCAAGATTAGGAGCTGACACAGTCTTGGAGGCTGAACTCCTTGATTTATCCATGGACAGGCATGGGGAGTAGCAGCCCTCCCCCTCATCCCCCACTAATGTGCCTTCACCCAACCTGGGAAGGGTCTCCTTTAGCAGGGTTAGGGGCTTCCATAGACCATTGGCATCCTCGGTCTCTGCTGAAACTGCCCAGACATGAGTCTCTGGGTGATGGGCACTGATGGCCTTTGGGGGGGATGCTGGGGAGCAGATGGTTTGGGAACCACCCCGCTCCTCCACTGAGCCCTTCCTGGTGACAATGGTCTATCTTCCATCACTTGAGCATGTATGTCTGTGAGTGAGAGGAGTGTGTATGAGAGACAGAGAGAACCTCGTTTGAACTGATTCAGGAGTGAATCCATGGGATTAGATAGGTCCAGCAGCACGGCTGGCTTTGGGCAAGACACAGATCCCTGTCCCAGGAGTTTACAACCTGCATCTGAATTACAAAGCCTCTTTTGCAAGAGCTCACACACTCCGCCTGTGATTTCTGCAGGCTCAGGGCAAGGCAGTTGTGTCTCCTGTGAGTGTTGGAAGGTTCTTGCGGGTCGGTTATCAGAGCCAGGGCTCAAGCCAGAGTCAGAACCAAGAATCGAAGCTGAGGGTCAGAGCCGAGGTCAGATACCAAATGCTAGAACCAAGGGTCATAGAATCATAGAAGATTAGGGTTGGAAGTGTCCTCAGGAGGTCATCTAGTCCAACCCCCTGCTCAAAGTAGGACCAACACCAACTAAACCATCCCAGCCAGGGCTTTGTCAAGCCGGGCCTTAAAAGCCTCTAAGGATGCAGATTTCACCACCTCCCTAGGTAACCCATTCCAGTGCTTCACCACCCTCCTAGTGAAATAGTGTTTCCTAATATCCAACCTAGACCTCCCCCACTGCAACTTGAGACCATTGCTCCTTGTTCTGTCATCTGCCACCACTGAGAACAGCCGAACTCCATCCTCTTTGGAACCCCCCTTCAGGTAGTTGAAGGCTGCTATCAAATCCCCCCTCACTCTTCTCTTCTGCAGACTAAACAAGCCCAGTTCCCTCAGCCTCTCCTCGTAAGTTGTGTGCCCCAGCCCCCTGATCATTTTCATTGTCCTCTGCTGGATTCTCTCCACATCCTTTCTGTAGTGGGGGGACCAAAACTGAACGCAATACTTCAAATGTGGCCTCACCAGTGTCGAATAGAGGGGAATGATCATTTCCCTCGATCTGCTGGCAATGCTCCTACTAATACAGCCCAATATGCCGTTGGCCTTCTTGGCAACAAGGGCACACTGCTGACTCATATCCAGCTTCTCGTCCACTGTAATCCCCAGGTCCTTTTCTGCGGAACTGCTGCTTAGCCAGTCAGTCCCCAGCCTGTAGTGGTGCATGCCAGAATCAGGGTTAGAGGTTGGAGGCAGAGCCAGGAGTGGTCACTGAGGGGTGGAGGCGAGGTGTAGGGGCAGGAGGAGACATCTCCTCATCCTCCACAGTGCCTGATGCCCTGAGATGTCTCAGATACCCAGAATGTCTTACTCCCACCAGCATGTCTGATCCCCCCCAAGATCCTTCTTCCCTGGAGGTCTCCTCCCACCTGATTTCCCAGGACTGCTGTGTGCTGCTGGAGGTGGTGTCATGTATGTGCAGGTCTTTCCTGGGTGTATGGTAAGCTGTGTGTGTGTACGCAAAGGGATTGTTTGTGTGGGCTGGAGAATGCGTTGAAGGTTTGCAGCCAGTGTTGGTGTCTGCAGTGGCGCATGTAGGAGCTTGTGGCTGTGTTCCTGCTTGCTTACATGCCTAGCCTCTGATGTAATGCTCCTTGCAGCATTCAAGCCTGGAGTGACTTGCACTGTGTGCAATTTCTGCTAAACAAAGAAGAGTTCAAGCTGGCCTGGAGCGCTGCACCCTCGGCAAAGAAAAGGCTTAACCCCCTGCTGGCAGTAGCTGGAGGGTTTGAGCTGTGCCCGCATCCGCGAGCAGCTGAGCATTACAGAACCAGAGCTGGGACGCCTGTTGTTCTGCGCTGAGTGCTGCATGCTGACTTGGGAGACCTCTGTACTGGGTCCAGAACCAGAACCTCCACCCTGGTCACCAAGAAGAGAAGCTGCATCAGTTCAAATGAAAAAGCTTTGCCCCCTTGACCCCCCGATCTGGGTTCATGCCAGTGTGGTGCCATCTATTTCTTCCAGAAATAGCCTTTTTGCAGCATCACTCTTTTCCTGGTACCCAGCTGCCCAGCCAGGCAGCCCCAGTGGCTGGGATTGACGTTTGCTTTCCCTGATAACTATGACTGGTTCAAACACCCTGGCTGGACAGTGGATGATTAAAAAAAAAAAAACAGAGCAATTTATATGCACATTTTGTAAGGAGCTGGGTGGAGTTATGGGAGGGGAAGTGGGGGGATGCTGTTGATCACGTGCCCTTGGCCATCTGATGGTCCAGACGCTGAGGTGCTCTGGGAGATCAACTCCGTAGGAGGGCTGGAGAGTCACTCAGAGGAGGGGAAGTCCTAGGGCATCCCACCACTCAGGGGGAGAGTGGAGAGAGGTGAACTATCCCAAGACACATTAGAGAATCCCCTGGGGCATCCAGAACTCTTGGCGAATAGGATGTCCTGGGAAACACTGGTCTACCATTTTTGAGAAGTCGTCTGCTTTAGAGATAAAATGTGCTATTTATTATGTATTTTGATGTGCTGAATTCAAATATGACAATTAAAACAACTGATTGGCTACTGTTTCTAAGATATTTAAGTTTTTACATTTTATGTCTATGTATATTGTGTAGATAGTAGAGTTTTAATCATAAATTGTAAACCTAGGTCTTTTCATGTGTTTATGGTTGCTTTACATGATAATATTTCACCTGTCCTGTTTATGTAACACTTTAAAAATCAGCCAAAGGGTTATATAAATAAAATTTATTATGAAACAAAAGGCAAAAAACGATTATGTACATAGTTTAGTCCTATTCAGTGTCTACTCGGCGCTTCTTGGCTTGTCTCTTGTATTCATTAAATGGAGCATCTCTTGTCACTGTCCAGCAATAGTTTGCAAGCATTGATGGGCTCCATTTGCCCTGATAGCGTTTCTCCATTGTTGCAATGTCCTGGTGAAATCGCTCGCCGTGCTCGTCGCTCACTGCTCCGCAGTTCGGTGGAAAAAAATCTAGATGAGAGTGCAAAAAATGTATCTTTAGTGACATGTTGCAACCAAGGCTTTTGTATGCCTTGAGGAGGTTTTCCACCATCAACCTGTAGTTGTCTGCCTTGTTGTTTCTGAGAAAATTTATTGCCACTAACTGGAAGGCTTTCCATGCCGTCTTTTCCTTGCCACGCAGTGCATGGTCAAATGCATCATCTCGAAGAAGTTCACGAATCTGAGGACCAACAAAGACACCTTCCTTTATCTTAGCTTCACTTAACCTTGGAAATTTTCCACGGAGGTACTTGAAAGCTGCTTGTGTTTTGTCAATGGCCTTGACAAAGTTCTTCATCAGACCCAGCTTGATGTGTAAGGGTGGTAACAAAATCTTCCTTGATTCAACAAGTGGTGGATGCTGAACACTTTTCCTCCCAGGCTCCAATGACTGTCGGAGTGGCCAATCTTTCTTGATGTAGTGGGAATCTCTTGCATGACTATCCCATTCGCAGAGAAAACAGCAGTACTTTGTGTATCCAGTCTGCAGACCAAGCAAGAGAGCAACAACCTTCAAATCGCCACAAAGCTGCCACTGATGTTGGTCATAGTTTATGCACCTCAAAAGTTGTTTCATGTTGTCATAGGTTTCCTTCATATGGACTGCATGACCAACTGGAATTGATGGCAAAACATTGCCATTATGCAGTAAAACAGCTTTAAGACTCGTCTTCGATGAATCAGTGAACAGTCTCCACTCATCTGGATCGTGAACGATGTTGAGGGCTGCCATCACACCATCGATGTTGTTGCAGGCTACAAGATCACCTTCCATGAAGAAGAATGGGACAAGATCCTTTTGACAGTCACGGAACATGAAAACCCTAACATCACCTGCCAGGAGATTCCACTGCTGTAGTCTGGAGCCCAACAGCTCTGCCTTACTCTTGGATAGTTCCAAATCCCTGACAAGGTCATTCAGTTCACCTTGTGTTATGAGGTGTGGTTCAGAGGAGGAGGATGGGAGAAAATGTGGGTCCTGTGACATTGATGGTTCAGGACCAGAAGTTTCATCCTCTTCCTCTTCCTCGTCTGACTCAAGTGAGAATGATTCTGGTGCATCAGGAACCGGCAGTCCTTCTCCGTGGGGTACTGGGCGTATAGCTGATGGAATGTTTGGATAATGCACAGTCCAATTTTTCTTCTTTGACACACCTTTCCCAACTGGAGGCACCATGCAGAAGTAACAATTGCTGGTATGATCTGTCGGCTCTCTCCAAATCATTGGCACTGCAAAAGGCATAGATTTCCTTTTCCTGTTCAACCACTGGCGAAGATTTGTTGCACAAGTGTTGCAGCATATGTGTGGGGCCCATCTCTTGTCCTGATCTCCAATTTTGCAGCCAAAATAAAGGTGATAGGCTTTCTTAACCATAGTGGTTATACTGCACTTTTGTGATGCAAAAGTCACTTCACCACAAACATAGCAGAAGTTATCTGCACTGTTCACACAAGTACGAGGCATCTCTGCTCACTTTGGCTAAACAGAAATGTGTCCCTTTGCAAAATCAAACATTGACAAATAAGAGAGCACAACACTGTATGATTTCTAGAGCTGATATAGGGCAATTTGTTCAGCAGAGTGATGTAAGCTTCGTTATGATTGCATCATCCATGACTTCTAGGAATAACATGATGCAATTCATATCATGTATGACGCAATACCAGCTTCAGATTGCATCATTCATTGTTTTGCCTAAAAAGCAAGTACTGTCCAAACCCAGTCATAGATTTATTCATAGATCCAGTCAAAGATGTATTTTAGTCATTTCTGGTTTAAATTGAGATCACTTCCCTTTATAACTCACTTATCCTCCGCCATTCCCAAGTCAAGGGTGGTATATACTGACCCAATAGCATATCTTGAAAACTAGAGCCAATCAACAATTTTAAGCATCATTTTCGTTCTCAGTGACCCAGAATTAGTAAAGTTTGACTACATTTATTTCAGAAGCATTTTGGCTGTAGAGCAGTGAAATCAGACACTGGTGGGAGGAGACCTCCAGGGAAGAAGGATCTTGCAGGGGGCGGGGGGGGTGGGGTGGGGATCAGACATGCTGGTGGGAGTAAGACATTCTGGGTATCTGAGACATCTCAGCATCAGGCACTGTGAAGGATGAGGCTGCCTGCGAGCAGACAGATAAGGTATGGGATGTCCTGGGGGAATCCTGCACTCAGGGAGGGCAGGAGATCAGACACTCTAGGTAGCTCTCTGGATCAGATGCTCTGCAGGACGAGATGCCCCAGGGGAGAGCCAACACTCTGCTGGGGCAGGGAGATATCTTAGTGGCCTTGCATCTCAGGCGGTAAGACATAGTGTAGAATCCTGTGTCCTAGGCTGACTGGCTCCCTCCAGGAGCTGGATCTGTCACCCTGGATTGCAGGAAAATGCTTGGTTTTTATCCAGGGGTGAGGAACCCTTCTCAGAGAGGGGCCATTTTCTTTCCCAGTGTTTCCATTGAGCCTCAGAGGGTGTGCTCCCTCTGAAGGTGCGGGGAGCCCTCTCTCCGTCCCCAGTTTGCTGGCTAATTATCAAGCTCCAGAGGCCCAAGGCTTGGCAGTTTGGTGACCTCTCTCTCCCACTCCATTCCCTGTCCCAGACTCAGATGACCAGAGAATCCCCTTGCTTTCCAAATGGGGCTTAATGCTGTTCCCGGGCAGGGCAATGGCACCCTCTAGTTGTGTGTGTCAAGGGGGAAACCAACGCGAGGCGTCTGAAACAGGAAGGAAGGTTGCCAAAGAGAGAGAAGGCAGGTATGTGATTCTAGGCAGCCAGCCAGCCAGGCCCCACACTGGGCCTGCTCAACAGGATTCTTGCTGGAAACAATCGGCGTGGCGAAGGGGTGTACCGTGCCAGTTCAGTGCACTAACAGTCATCGGGTGTGTGGGGAGACTGCTCTTCATTAGCTGGGCCAGGCTGGAGTACTATTCACTTCAGGCACAGAGGCAGTGACCATACCTGTGCAGGGAGCTGTGCTAGGTAAAGGGATGCTCTGCAATGATGCATGTGACTTGAGGTATAAAACATAACCTGCCTCCAAGCCGGACTCATCCATGGGCCCAGATTTAGTCATAGTTTAAGGCCAAAAGGGCCCACGAGATCATCTAGCCTGACCTCCTGTAGATCACAGGCCACCAACCCCACCCAGCACCCATACAACATGGCCAACAACCAAAGCTGTATTACAGCTCACAGGAGACTAGATTGTTACCTGCCACAGGCAGAGAATAGGATGGACACAGGTGCACCGGTGCCTGAGGCGCTTGCAATGGCAGGGAAATGATTAAGGGAGATATACCCAGATAATCCTGGTAAGTGACCTACACCTGCATGCAGCAGAGGAGGATGAAACCCCCCCAAGGTCACTGCCAATCTGACGTGGGGGGAAATTCCTTCCTGACCCCACCTATGGCAATCAGTGAGCCCATGGGCGGCACATATCATAGGCTGGGGGAAGCTATGCCTACCCAAACAGCCCAGCGTGGCCCCGCCCATGTTCCGCCCAGAAGAAGGCCCCCTCCTGCTTGCCCTTTCCCCCAGCCCAGGCTGGCTAGCTGCTCCTCTTCAGGGAAGTGTACTGGGGCAATGGCTAGGGTGGCCAGAGCCAGCCTGCGGTCGGGACTTGGGGTGGCTGGAGTCGCCCAGCGCTGGGGATGTGCTGCTCGGGGGTAGGGGGCTGCACACTGCCTACCTGCCCAGTGCTTGGGGGACTAGGGGGGCCGTGTGCCACCCGCCCAGGGGGAGGAGAGGCTGGCAGCCGTGGGGGGACAGCTCTGGGCTCTGTCGGGGGAAGAGGGGGGTGATGGCCAGGGCCAGCCAGGGGCTAGCCTCCCCGAGCCGGCGGGTCACCCGCCGCCCATGAGTGAGCCCCTGAGCATGTGAGCAAGAACCAGGCAGCCAAGCACCCGAGAAAGAGAATATTCAGTGCCACCCAAGAGCCCTGACCCTCCCCCCGTCATCTGGCACAAGCAAGGGTTTGCAGAAAGCTACTATCCTAGTCCCATGGGCCGAGCTAAGACTAGGCTCCCCCAGTCTACTGAGTCATGGTTTAGTGCTGGGAAGTTGGAGTGGCTAGGTAAGAAGAGACAGTTGGGGTTGTCAGGAAGTTCTACCCGTGAATTTTGAAACAGTGCTGAATGTGGTCAGTCCTTGGCAACACCTGCAATTAAATCACGCTCAGCGCCAGTTGCTCTGCACCTGTGTCTCACATGGCAGGCCCAGACGTGGGTTGTTTTGTAGTACAGCTTTGGATTCTAGAGCACAGCTGTGCAACCAAGAGTGGGGGCTGTGCAAATTCTGCAGCTCTAGATGAACAGAAAAGCAGAGGGCCTGGTGGGTACTCGACTGGGTCCCAAGTAGCTAGTGGTGGGTATTTTTAGAGTTGGATGAGCAGTATTAGCAACCTCAAACATTAAAAACCCAGGAGTCAGGCCCCAATGAATCATGAGCCTGTCTTAAAAATCATAAGAGAACAAAGTAATAAATTGTGGGTTGTGTTTGTTTGCCTTCTGGTCGCTGAGTCTTTCCAGAGCCCTTGGTTTACATTTTCCACCTTTTCTTCATGAGAGCTAGAAATGTCCTTATTTTTGTAAATGAAAGCTGAGATTCTCCCAGTTCTGAAGCTTGACGATAATAAACACCAAAATCTTGAGAGTTGGCCCCTGGAGAAGTGTGTGGATGAGGTTTGCTCTGTGTGCAAATAAGAAACGGGCTCTTTCTAGATAAAGCACATTGTAGTTGTGGCCCGAGGTCAGGTGTCTTTGTTCTTTTGCACATTACAAGTGGTTCATTGGCTGAAGCCCCATGGTCTTCCACCCAGCCTTGGAACTGTGTAATCCAGGCTCTGATCTGTCCCGCTGTGGCATTTCTTGCCCTGTATTTTGTGTAGCCAAGTTGTAATTGCAAGAGTTTTCTTGTGCGAGTTGTAACGTGGTGGGCATTCCTCACTGCTTGTGTTACTATTTTGAGGAACACTGTTTCACTGCGGTTTGGTAAATATCAGGGTTATGTCTGACAGCACATACCGGCCTCCTGTCTGCTTTTCTTTTATTTTTTCCAAGGGCATGTCGGTGGCTTTCTGGAGGCTTTGATGTATATGTGACCAAATGGGCAGCTTCAGATTTTGTGCCGGGGCCAGTTTGCTTAGCCACGTCCTCGCCAGCAGGGGTGGAGGCCAAAGATTTTCCAAAGTGATCAGTGATTTTTGGGTGCCCAGCTGGCGACAGCCTGATTTCAGAAAGTGCTGAGCACCCACCTGCTGGAAATCAGGGATCTCAAGTTGGCTGCTCCAAAATCCCTTAGTCCCTTTGAAACATCTTGTCCGTGAATTCATTTGGTGGGGAGTGGGGCAGATAAGACTTTTGTGAGAATAATCTCCATGGGATTGAGTGGGCGCATTGTGGAGGGTGCCTCGCCTAGAAGAGGCATCCATGTTGCATAGAATCCAGTAATGGTTTTCTTTTGGGTGCTGTTCTGTGGTGTTGGGAGTAGCATGGAGAATGGTTGATTCATCCTTCAGGCCCGCCTGCTTTGCTGAGGTTTTGTGATTTGTTTTCAAACGCAGACATGGGCCGCTGCATGAATGTTGCGCTACCGGACACCTGAGGCACTTGCTGTAGGTTTGTCAGCATTCCCAGTGCCTGTGTAGCTGGGGTATCACAGGAGGCAAAATCTGGAGAGGATGGAAATGTTTGTGTTATTACCCAATTTCTTTCTTGTGTATTCGCAAATAGTTAAGGTGCTTTTGACCCCTGTGCTCATCTGAGCTTTGATCTTTGTGGCATGCACAGAGGGGATTGATTTCATTGGTGTACCTGGAAAGCTGATTTCCCATATGGGCGTGTGGTCTCTGATATGCAGATGGGCTGCCTGCTAGCATTTTGCTGAGATTTCAGAAAGCCGTTCCTCTGGTTACTTTACTGGCCTGCAGAAGCTTGTGTTTGCTTTTGTTCTTTATACCTCCCTAAATAATCCTGGAAATGCACGTCCAGAGATCAGAGCAAAGAAGTTGGGAGTATTGGGGGTAGGTGCTGGAAAAGGGATTGGAATCTGCGGGTGATTTTCATTTCAAGGAATAAAGGGAGCATCGAAATTGCTACACCAGTTCAAACCAGTGGCCTGTGGAGTCTGATATCTGGCCCAGCAATGACATTTCTTATTTGTGCAATGTGTAGCGCTTAGGGGCCCCAACCAAGATCAGGTCCCGTTGCGCTAGGTGCTGCACAAACACATAGTAATAGACAGTCCGTTCAGCTGAAGAGCTTATGATCTAAAAAGACCAGACAGACACAGGGATGGAGGGTAAAACAAAGGCATAGAGAGGGGAATTGCCCAAGATCTCAAGCAGGTCAGTAGCCGAGGTGGGAATAAAACTGATTCCCCCCAGTCTAGTGCTCTACCCTGCCCCTCTAAAGACCCTGTGCAATGGCTCAGGGGGAATGTCAGAACCAGCATTCTCCTGGCTCCTATGCTCCGCTCTAACTATTACACTGTGCTGCTTTGCTCCTACTCAACGTGTTCAGGTTAGCCAGGGAACTGGCCATCTGGTTTAAATCTCTTTTAATGTGTTCAGCTCGATGGAGGTCGATTTTGTGCTACAGGGCAGTTCATGTTTGGGTGAGTTATTATTCCAGTGTAGTGGAAGCCCTCTTTACTCCACGCTGGGCTCAGGATCACAGATTCCTGCGGGTGGGCAATCTCTGACTATAATGGCTTCTGTCTTTGGTTTGTTGATTATGGAAACGGAGATTAGGTTGAATCCCTGTCTTAGGTGAAAGACCTCAGCTTGGCCTGCAGGTATTTGGCTTCATGATGAACAGCGGAATGTCATCTGAATAAAGCAAAATTCTCTTCTCTTCTCCCTCTGTATTTGTGCCTTGTATCTGTGAGCTATCGCAGGTCATACGAGGCAGGGGGCTGATTGCTGAGGCAAAGCACAATGAGGATAGAAATCCAGAGCCTCATTTTTGTCTTTTATCCCCATTGTTCTTTGCACTGACAAGCAACTCCTTGGCCAAGTGGATATGCAATAACTCACGTATTCCGGGCATAGATGGAATTGTATCCCATCTGCAAGATGCCTCTGGTAGCACAGTGCCCCCTTAACTCTGTGCTGGGGCTTTGCTTCTGTACTGACTGCAGGGAGGGCACTGCTACTGAATCACGCACCCCACTTCCTGCAGCACTCTTTTCTCTAGAGCGTTCGCATTCAAGCCCTGTCCAGCCCAAGCCTGCTTAGTTTGTTAATTCTGCTGAGCTCCCAAGGTGGGACAACTGCAAGGTTCCTGTCCAAACCAAACTACATTGTGCAAGACTTTAGAAACCACCTCCAAAACCCAGGCAGCGAAGTAATAAATGAAGCGTTCACTGGTATTCCAACAGAGGTGAGTCTGAACCCAAAATCCGAATCCCGCCCTAGGGATCTGGATCGGAACCTCCCATCTGGCTCCTGTTTTTAAAATCGGCTGAGCTAAAACTGGGCCTGATCCTTTGGGGGAGCTTGGACCTGGGTCCAGACCTGAACTTCCATCTCAACATTTTAGGAAGATGCAGATTGGAATATTCAGCAACCCCCTGGAAGTGCCTGGAGATGCTGCCTCGAACCATGGCATTGCTGCGAACTTCGTACTATCCAAAGCAAACGACCGGGAGCCCAGCTGGGCTCTAATCTGGATTGTGGCACCAACTCACCGTGCAGTCAGGGCCGCATTAGCTGGAAAAGAACTGGAAACGCATTCCTACCCCAGCAGGATCTCACTGAGGCTCTGCCTTGGAGCTGAGCTGCCCAGTGGAGAAAGCAGCTGGGATATGAAGCAGGAAATGGTTTGTGTACAGAGCTCTCCTCCACATCAGACTCAGTGCAGCCCTGCCTCCTTGCCAGTCCAGACAGGCAAGTGTCAATGCCAGTCCATACTGCACCCACTGCTCCCCTCCCGGCCTTTGTTGCTCAGTTCCAAGAGAATAACATGCAAGTTTCTTTTCTTCTTGCCTGGAATTCAGGGAATGTGGCCTCTGACTTTACTGGATCAGATTTTGACACCTCCTCCCAACTCAGGAAGTGGAGTGGAAACCGTCCGCAGATGGATGGCTTGAGGAAATCCATGTCCAAATGCTTCCCAGTCCTTGGGCTATGTTAGCTGAGTTGCTGGGATTAAACAAAACCCATGGTGACTGGGGCTGGTAGGCAGGCTTGTGAGGAAACTGATCCCAAGGAATTTAGGAGGGGAAGGATGACTTTGTGGCTACAGCACAGGGCTGGGAGTCAGGAGATCTGAGGCCCAATTCATCCACTGAAGACAGCTGAGTTACACGGAGGTGAATTTGGCCCCTTGGCTCTATTCTTATCTCCTCCATGGATTTACCCTGTGATGTTTGGCAGCTTCTTACTCTCCATGCCTCGGTTTCCCCAACTGTGAAATGAGGATAGTGATACTGTCGCATAGACAGCAGTCCCCTCCATGACTGCTTAGCCCTGGCCAGGACTCTGGGGGCCAGAGAGAACAACAGGGTTCGTCTGTGTCCCGCAGCCTCAATAAATAATCCTCTTTATATCCATTACAACCAAGTCCTGTCTCTCTTCTCTACCTCGAGTGATCCTGCACACACCTCACATGGGGTTTTATGAGGCTTAAATTGTTATTGCTTGTAATGGGCTTTCCGATCTTCAGGTGGAAGGTGCCATAACTTAGCACAGCTAATTCCTGCTGATTAGCCTGGAGGTCAAATCTAATGTGAGGAACTCGAGACATTTCCCATTTCTATTCTGAATACACCTGCGGCTTCCTCATGGCATAGGAGTTTGCAGGCTTCTATCCCAGTGGCTAGGAGCTAGGTAAAGGCCCAGAGCACTCTGAAAGCTGTGGGATCACATATGCATTGTTCCTACTAGATTCATGAAGACAGCAGGCTCTGCTGTAGTAGGTCTAGCTTGCTGGTCACAGTATTCTTATTAATTATTTGTATTGTCATAGTGCCTAGCAGCCCCAGTCCTGGCCCAGGACCTGTTGCGCTAGTTGCTGTACAAAAAATAGAACAAAAAGGCAGCCCCTGCTTGCTCCAAAGAGTTTACAGTGTAAAGAATCTAGCTCAGGTGGTTCTCCCTGTCTCTCCAAATGTCAGATGGGTGACCACAACTTGGGTATCTTGGTATCAGCGCATGGCATCTGGGTGACATGAGGCAGATGACAAACATTCTATTGTTCAGTAGCTTTTTACATTTGCAGAGCTCAGAGGTTTCCGAAGGTGCTTCCCTTGCCCCCCCAAATGCTTTTTTCTTAACAAAAACAACCTCCCCCCCATCTTTTTCTTTTATATGCATGTGAAATGCGTGCTGGTGCAAGAGGAGTGCAAAGGAGGTCTAAAACATTCCCAAATCACCGTGGTGATACCCAGGGGCGGCTCTATGTATTTTGCCACCCCAAGCATGGCAGTCAGGCGGTTTTCGGCGGCATGCCTGCAGGAGGTCCACTGGTAACGCAGATTCGGCGGCATGCCTGCGGAAGGTCCGCCGGTCCCGCGCCTTCGGCGTACCCTCCGCCAATTTGCCGCTGAAACTGCGGGACCGGTGGACCTCCCACAGGCATGCCGCCAAAGGCAGCCTGACTGCCGCCCTCACAGCGACTGGCAGGCCGCCCCCCGCGGCTTGCCACCCCAGGCACGCGCTTGGTGCGCTGGTGCCTGGAGCCGCCCCTGGTGATACCTCTTGGACCTAAGTGACTATGCAACGCGCAGTGCAATGGGGAATTGGGCCCCTGGTTTCTTAAACATCTCCATTAATGCTGTTAATCTTTCAGAGGAAACCAGAAACACACAAGCTCCCATCTGCTCTGGGTGGACACTAATGACTCTGTCATGCCTTTCTTATTGCTGATTTATTTCTTTGTCTTAGACAAGTCCTTTGGGCTCCCATTCAAAGATCAGAGCTCTGCAAGTAGTTGCTAGGTTTCTCAGTTAGATTTTCTCCTCCCACCAGCTCACTGATTTGTGCAGTGTACTTTTTGCTGTAGCTGGCTCCTTTTTGCCATGCCAGGTGCAGTGTCTGCATTTCCCTGGTGCTGTACATAGGTAGATGGAGGCGATGAAGGTTGCTTTATGAATGTAAATTATTCTTAAGGTTATGGTCTGGATTAGGCATAGGGTGACCAGATGTCCCAGTTTTATAGGGACAGTCCCAATATTTGGGGCTTTGGCTTATATAGGTACCAATTACCCCTCACTCCCTGTTCCAATTTTTCACACTTGCTGTCTTGTCACCCTAATTAGGCAGCAATGGAACAACCAGGCTAAATTCCAGCTTGTGAAATACAAAGGTGTCCACGCGAGGGACTGAATCCAGCAGGCCTAGTCGATCTACTTGTCTGCATGGCAGCCATGGAAGATTACTGCTCGCTGCTCCTTTAAGAGCCCCCCTCCTTGGCAGGAGCTCAGGGCTGAGCAGTGAACTCCTCCCTTTGCGGGTTGGTCCAGGGCGGGTGGGAAGCACAGCTCCATTCTAGCCTTAGAATGCTGCCCCTGCCGTTTCTATGGGGACAGATTCACAGTCAGCTTTGAAGTGGGCCTGAGCACTGAAGCTGGAGTTTCCCTGCCAGTTAAAGGCGCAGTCCCATCACTCCCTGGCTCTGCTGGCGGCCAAGGAATTTGGCCTGGCAAAAAGAAGGCCAAGCGCGCTAACCAGCTGCCTGGCTGAAAGCCCCTGGGGACTGGGAGGGCAGCCATGAGCTTTAGAGCCTGGGATTTGGAAGAGGCCGGCCTAAGGAGCAGTGATAAATTATAACATCAGCCTTTTGCAGCTCCTCCTTCCTCCTCTTCTGCAGAGGACTCAGAACCAGGGACTAAGGGGCATCATTTCAAGGCTCCACTCCTCTAGCTGCAGCCCAACCCCACAATTGCACTTCCAACCATGTGTAATCTCCCCTCCAACTGTTCTGCTCTGCTGTGGGGTGGTAATTCCATCTCCAAATCAGTGAGGAGCCTCCTGCGATGGATGCCCTGGGAGCCCTGTCCCTCCGATCCTGGTCAGTGGGCCAGTGGAGAGCATCCTATGAGAAGTGTGTATGGGAGACCCTGCACTCGAGTCCTTTCAGGGTAACCTTCTTGGACATTTGTGCAGGGTGCATGGGTGGGCTTAAGTTATGCCAAATGCAGACTGGTGGCGGCCCACTCAGTGCAGTCTCCAGTGGCTGGCTGGCTGTGGACTGACAGCTGCAAAGTGCAGGACACACTCACACACCGAATGAGGCCACCTGCTAATTTTTAAAGTCCACCTGCTTGGCCCAGAATTAAAACAAGGAATGATCACAGTGCACGTGCTAGTGTTGCTACTCATCCCAAACAGGGTGGCATCAGGACAAGCCTGCAGGTAGAGTAGGGCTTGTCAGAGCATCCAGATGTCTTGCCAGTGGAGATGTTGCGGGAGCTGAAGGAATGACCCCAGTGTTATTCTGGAGATGGTCAGCAGGTCGAGGGGAAGTGCTCTGTGAGAAACAAGGGGTCCTCTAGCCATATCACGCTGAGCTGTGATCCTATCAGTGCTGCCGAGCTAGGCGCAGCTTGGCTGGGTCAGCAGATGGAGGGCCCTGCTTAGGGTGACCAGACAGCAAGTATGAAAAATCAGGACAGGGGGTGGGGGGTAATAGGAGCCTATATAAGAAAAAGACCCAAAAATTGGGACTGTCCCTATAAAATCAGGACATCTGGTCACCCTAGCCCTGCTCCAAAGAAATCCCAAGTGCCACAGGGGAGGTGTGGAGACTGATCAGATGCCCTCTCTGAATCAGTTCTGAACCAATGCCCTGGCCTGCTGGCAGGGGGCTCTGGAGGTGCTGTCTTTCCATTGCGAAGTAGCACTGAGGCCTGCTGCTCCCCGAGTGTGTCTGTAGAGATCCCAGGCAAGAGGAGGATGTTAACCCTGGTGTTCTGCCTAAATCCCAACTCGGTTCCCTTTCTTCTTTTTCTTTAGCGTCTACAGAGGGCTGGGGCCCTGTTCTGCCAGGGGCCGTTTCCTCCTTTCTACCTCCCTGCAATCCCCGAGACAATTCCAGGGGTGTACAGCGGTCTTCCCTCCCTGCCCTCAGCTGGGGTGTGGTGCTGTGTGCTATGGCGCACCCCGCAGGCAGACAGTGATCCCTACCCATATCGCTTACCAAGCTCACAGAGGGCATGCAGGACTGTTGGGAAGGGTTTTGAGGCCCTTGGGTCAGTGGTGCCAAGGTTGGTTATTAAAGGCTTTGCAGCTAAGGGCCTGGTAGGGTTCATCTTGAGAGGCTGATGCTAATGTTGTAACCCCGGGCCAGTGCTGGCGAGTGCAGTAATGCAGCGTGTGTGTAGCAGTGCCAAGACAGGAGTGTACCTGGCCACCATGCCCAGACTGAACGCGTAGGCAGGGTTAATACACGGAGGAGGGCAAGGACTGGCAGACTGCGTCCCCCCCTTCACCACCTGTTTTCTGGAATAGTCCTGCTTCTTTCAAGTGCATTTGTATTCCACAGGGAGAACAAATACCTTTTATCTGACACCCAGCTTCCTGCTCAGGTTTTCCCTTTGTTTCAAAGGAACAAAAGCCACGCTGCATCCCCAGCCAGCTTGTCTTACTCAGGTTCGGGTTGTGATCTATCCCTGGGACTGCCTGAGAAGGATGCCAGAAGTGGATGCCTATGGAGACTGCATTCCCCTCTCTCCCCAGCAGGAGGTAGTCTCTTCCAAATCAGGAATGGGATCCACTGGTGGAGTCAGGCCTTGGAATGAAGGAGCATGGAGACTAAATTCCCCTGTCCACAAGGAGGGGGCAGTCTTTGATACAAGGCAAGGGAGTGGACCCTGTGGTGAGCGCACATGGGTGAATGCCAGGGCTGGCTGAGACTGAGCTCCATTGATGGAGCAGGGTGAGGGTGTGGAATCTGGGACATTGAACTCCCTGTCAGCAGAGGAAGGGGATGTTGAGCGTTGTGTGATCTCATCAGGGCTCTCTGTCGCCTTGATGCTCGGACCGTGCTGTTCTCCTTTTGCCCGTGGAGTGGCCCGGCAGAGACAGCTGTGGAGCGTCAGCCCTTGGGAATAAACACTCCATTCATTCCACAGCTGACCTGCAGGACCCCGTTTCCCAGAGTGCCCCCTCTCATGGAACATAGCCCCAACTGTTCCTTCCCCACACCACACGCCTCAGCCTTTCCCACTCTGTCCCTTTGTAAGTAGCCTTAGAAATACAGAAGCCCCATTAGCTCCCCGCCACACGGGGGTATCTTTAATGGGACAGCTGCTTGGCTCCATCCAGAGGATGGAGATCTGTGATCCTTGCTCACATTCATGGATCTCAGCTGATGTCCCCACTGGCAGTGCTAGAGCACTGTGGAGGGGAAGCTCGCACTGCTGGAATCCCAACTGGCAATGCTAGGTACTGCTGTGAGGAAGCACACGCTCCATGCTGTCATTTCTAGAGCGCTGCTCTGTGGTGCTCACAATGCTGATGTCCTTGTGGGGGGTGAGAATCGCCTAGTTAGTGTTTTATTGCTACATCACAGGGCTCAGGGAGTTTAGAATGACTGGAGTTCTGTGTGGGTAGGGATGTACATACGTATGTGCCTGTGTGAGCATGCTGTGTAAGTACTGAGGGCAGGTCTTCACTACAGGGGGGGGTCGATTTAAGATACGCAAATTCAGCTACGCGAATAGCGTAGCTGAATTCGACGTATCGGAGCCGACTTACCCCGCTGTGAGGACGGCGGCAAAATCGACCTCCGCGGCTCCCAGTCGACGGCGCTTACTCCCACCTCCGCTGGTGGAGTAAGAGCGTCGATTCGGGGATCGATTGTCGCGTCCCGACGAGATGCGATAATTCGATCCCCGAGAGGTCGATTTCTACCCGCCGATTCAGTCGGGTAGTGTAGACCTAGCCTAAGCATTAGTATTGCTCATGTGTACCCTGGATGAGTGTCTACAGAATTCCCATGCGTGTGTCTTCAGGCTGTGTTATTGTTAACTTCTGTGTTAATGAAGCCAAGTCCTGGAGAGAGGGCCACAGTGTGTGAGCTGTGTCTGAGCTCAGCTTGGGAATGGCTCTTCCCTCTCAGCAGGGCCCACTGGACTCCCTCCCTGATGTGTGCCTGCCTCCCAGATTGTCTCCTCACCCCTGCTTTTCTCTTGTCCTGGCCATGTGCTTAGTGCGGAGGAGTCCTGTCATGCACGAGGTAGGACACCGGCTTCTCCTGCTCTGCACTCAGCCCTCCGCCACAACACAGCAGTAACTGGGCAACCCAGCAGAGAAAGGGAAAGCAGTGAGAAGAAAAAATAGTCTCAGCTGTACGCAGGGATTTTGTGTCTCCAAGGGATCCCCCCAGCTCCCGTGCTGGGTTCTGAAGCTGTCTGGGCTTGTCTTCCTGGCAGGGTTAGTTATCCACGCTCGCGCCTGCTCTGGAGCTAGCCTCGCTCGAGGGAGAGCAGCCACACTGCACAACAACCCTGGAGCCGCCCGGCGTCTTTGTAGGAGCTGCCCAGAGAAGCTGCATCCCCACCATGTTAGCTCCAGCGTCAGCCACACTCAGGCTTCAACCTATGCACCCCCTGACGGGCCACCTAGCCCGAGCTGAAAGCACCACCTCACTTGAGCCAGAGATTTGTGTGTGTGGATGGGAGTCAGTTTAGGGGCTGTAACTCCTAGCTATACCTCAATCTAATACTGCAGCAAAGGCAAGCCCTCCGAGTGACATACACGTCTGGAGCACAGAGAGGTCCTTATCAGGGGCATATACTACAGTGCATATGTGATACACTCACACTTCACTCAAATTGTACAGCTGTACACATCTGGCATGCATACCACTACAGCTGTACACATCTGGCATGCATACCACTACAGCTGTACACATCTGGCATGCATACCACTACAGCTGTACATATGTTTTAAAGGTTGAAGTTTGTTTTTATATTTTTAACTGGTTCCGCAGGGAATGCTGTGGCCCCAGCTCACAATCAAGAGACGATCCCATGACATGCATCATGTCAGAGGTGTGCGCAGCAAAGAAAAGACTCTGACTACCACTGACAGAACAAGTCCTCCAGGGCCCGTTCAAAGTTGGAATCCAACTCCCTCCTCAACTGGGCATCAGGTGAGTGATGCTAAGGTAGCATAATAGCTGAGGATGTCCTTATTTAAAGGCACCAGGAGTTTTCTGATCAGCTTGTTCTATTGCCAGTAAAAATGTAAAAGGTCGTTTCTTACCTTTGGCGCGAGAACGTTATATTCCGAGTACCATTAAACACTCTCTCGTTTGTAAAGCCTCTTTGGAAACTGCATAGTAAATTAACATGATGTTTAACTCTGTTGCTTGTGCACTGGCGTCTTCAGAGATGAAAGTTCAGCACACAAAATACCTGCCCTCCTGTCCCATTGCAGGTGTCTGGCCCTGCTCTGAGATCAGTAATAGCTAACTGCTGCTGCCCAGTCTGTGTAACAGCAGCAGGCACTGCTACAATGTAGGTCGGGTTTGTGGGTATATTGGGCAAGAGACTCTCCTGTTCTGGCCACTCAGGCAGAATCTGGCTGTAAACGACTATCTGAGAATTCCAGAGCAGGGGAGCTCTCAGATAGTGGACAGTGGTGTAACTGGCTCCTATGCCCACTGCTTCTCCCACACCCTGGTGTAGAAACGCTTGGGGACCGTAACCAGCTGGTGTAAGTTAGAGCAGCCCTTAAACTGCTCAGAGTCATACCAGACATGGGGCAGGCTTTACTGGCTACCTGACTGCCCCTCCTCCACCCCTGTCCCAAGCAGATTTCGGCACAGGAGACAGTCTGACCCCACTGCCTGTTGCTTTGAGGCTAGGTGACGGAAGGCTGTCATGTATAGAATATAAATATGCAGAAGCTGGAGGAGGTTGAGATTTTGGACCTAAATTCCTTGACGTGGGGCATAATTCTCCTTTCACTTTTACTGGTGTAAATAAGGATTGATTCCACTGAGGTCAGGAGAGTTAGACCAGGGTCTGAGTGGAGTAAGGGCAAGGAGAACCAGGCTAAGTGTCCCTGTTGTTCGTATTTAAGTGATGAAATTAAGCCCACCCTCCGCTGCTAGGCTCCGGATTTCAATATAACTGGCCTATGGATCTGTTCCAAAGCCCTGCATTGGTAGAGTGTATATGATCCATGACAATTATGTAGCATGTCATGGGGTGAGTCCGGTGTGGCCAGCTGAGAGGAAGCAACATTGTGCTGGAGAAACTAGAGACTATTGACAGTCCTGTCTAGCAAGTCTTTCTCCTTTGACTGTATTCCTTTACTTTCCCTTTATAATTGGAGCACAGGAACAATGCATGTAACAAGATGGTTACTTAGTCCTGCCATGAGGCAGGGGACTCGACTAGATGACCTCTCAAGGTCCCTTCCAGTCCTATGATTCTATGATTCTATGGTTTCCAGGCTAAGTAAAATCCTGCTCTTCCTTCCAATGGAACGTTAGCTCCGGATGTTTGACAGTAGCTGAGCACCTGGCCTTCCTGTGTAAATGACACCTCTAAGGTGGAATAAGATCAGCCATGCTGGAAAAATACAGGAAGACTCACCCTGGTGAGAGACAGTGTAGCAAAGGCATCGGTGTGCATGCGCTGCTAGGAGTGCAGAGTTGGCAGTGCAGGGACATACGCTGAGCTAAATTCTGCCCTTATATTCTCTGGCATAAATCCAGAGTAACCTGAGTGAAGACAGTGGACTTGTACTGGATTTACATCTCACTGTAATGGGCAGCAGAATCTGGCCCGGTATATGTTGGACTCAGGTTACAGTAGGTCTGATGTGTCCTGTGGCTCGATATTTCCTTCTACAGGGAAGTCTCCAGATGACTATGTGCTTTAAAAATAATTTGTTTATTTCAATATTCATTACAAAATTGGTCACTTTATTATAAATTATCCAATTCACTGTTGTGAAGCAAAATGTATAGAAAGGAAAATACAAAACCAAACACGTAAAGGTAGCTTTAAACAACGTTGCTGCTATTTGAACTATTCACATGTTTCATCCCACCCAAAGGCTCCGTCTCTGACTCAGGGATTCCTTTGTTATTAGACAGGTGAGGTACAAAATTCCAATCTGGGGCTAATGTGGGAGGAGGGGGAGAATTTGCATTGCTTTTCTTGTGTGAACGTGAACAGGATGAGGGAGCCTTCTGACGCTAGCTGTGACATTGCTGGAATAGTAATACCTAGCTCTTTTCATCAGTAGATTTCAAACAGCTTTACAAAAGAGGTAAGCACCAGTATTGTAATTTTTACAGATGGGAAAACTGAGGCACAGATTGGGGAAGTGAGTTGCCCAAGGTCACCCAGCAAGACAATGGCCAAGCCAGCAGGGCCGGTCCCAGGCACCAGCGCAGCAAGCAGGTGCTTGGGGCGGCCAATGGAAAGGGGCGGCATGTCCGGCTCTTCGGTGGCAATTCGGCAGCGGGTCCCTGTAGAGAAGCGGACTCACCCCTGCGGCGCCTCCTGCTGGTGACTTCCGGGAATTAGCTCGTTCCAGCTCCAGAGCGCCCTCTGCAGGCTGGTGATCCGCCTTGCCACTGCTTGGCTCCCGTGTCCCTCCCAGGCCCCCGGTGCCCCTTTTCTCGGGGTGCTGCCCCCTGGCAGTAACCCCTCAGTCTTAGAGTCTCCCCTCCCCAGGGAACCCCCACCCACTATTCCCACCTCGCCTCAGTATAAGGCTACTGCCAGTCATCGTCTAGCTCCACGCCCTGGGGCAGACTGCAGTATCAGCCTACTCATCACTGGCAAGGTTGGGTTTGGACCTGCTGCCTTGGCCTACCCCTGGGCTGCCCTCTGCAACCCCCAGGACCCCTTGGCCTTCTGCTAGGCCGCAGCCTGGGGCTTTCCAGGCTAGAACTCCCCAGCTCCTCAGCCAGTCCCCAGCCCTGCTCCACTCAGGTACTCTGTCTCTAGCTCCCTGCAGCCAGGGCCGGCTTTAGGCCAATTCAGCCAATTCCCCTGAATCGGGCCCCGCGCCCTTGCCGCCGCCGGTACGCCGTACCGGGGCGGCCTGGCTTCCCCACGGGGCAATTTAAAGGGCCTGGTGCTCCCAGCAGGGGCTGGAGCCCCAGACCCTTTAAATTGCCACCAGAGCCCCACTGCTGAAGCCCTGGGGTAGGGCTGCGGGGCTCTGGGGGCTATTTAAAAAGTCCGGGGCTCCCGTTGCGTCTACTGCCCCGGCCCTTTAAATTGCCGCTGGAGCCCCACTGCTTCCCCAGGGCTCCCTCAGCTATTTAAAGGGCCGGGGCAGTAGAAACAGGGGAGCCCCGGGTCCTTTAAATAGCCCCCAGAGCCCTGGAGTAGCGGGGGGTTCCGGCAGCTATTTAAAGGGCCGGGGCGGTAGAAGCAGGGCAGCCAGCCCCTGCTGCACCCCCTGCCCAAACCAGCCCCGCACCCCGCACCCCCTGCCTTGCACACAGCCAGCCCCTGTCTCCAGCCAGCCCCGCACCTCCTGCCTGCAGCAAGCCCCTGCTGCAACCCCTGCCCTGCCTCCAGCCCCGCACCCCCTGCCCTGCCCGCAGCCAGCCCCTGTCTCCAGCCAGCCCCGCACCCCCTGCCCACAGCCAGCCCCTGCTGCAACCCCTGCCCTGCCTCCAGCCCCGCACCGCCTGCCCTGCCCGCAGCCAGCCCCTGTCTCCAGCCAGCCCCGCACCTCCTGCCTGCAGCCAGCCCCTGCTGCAACCCCTGCCCTGCCTCCAGCCCCGCACCCCCTGCCCTGCCCGCAGCCAGCCCCTGTCTGCAGCCAGTCCCGCACCCCCTGCCTGCAGCCAGCCCATCTCCAGCCAGCCCCGCACCACCTGCCCTGCCTCCAGCCAGCCCCTACCTCCAGTCAGCCCCTGCTCTGCCTCCAGCCAGCAATGTACATAATATATAATTTTGTTATTATTTATATAGTTATTGAAAGTAAATAATACATGTAAGAAATGCCGGGGCCCTGCCAAAAATGTTCGAATTGGGCCCCACACTTCCTAAAGCCGGCCCTGCCTGCAGCCAGGCCCTTCTCTCTCTGAATGCAGAGAGAGACTGCTGAGCTCCTGGCTCCCAGCCTTTTTATACAGACCAGCTGTGGCCTGATTGGGGTGTGGCTCAGCTGTAGCCGCTTCCCCAATCAGCCCAGCTTTTAGAGCTGCAGCCCTCTCCAGGGCTGCTTTCAAGCCTTCTAGGCAGGAGCGGGTGTCCACCCCGCTACAGTCCCTCTCGGAGGGAAGGACCTGCCGCTGAATTGCCGCCGAAGAATGAAGCGGCGGCGATAGAGCTGCTGCTGAAGTGCCGCCGATCGCGCCTTTTTTTGTTTTGTTTTTTCCTGCCGCTTGGGGCGGCAAAAACGCTGGAGCCGTCCCTGCAAGCCAGAAATAGAAGCCAGGTCTCCTGAGTCCCAGTCCAGTGCCCTCTTCGCTAGGCCATACTGCTTCCCTACAGCAAAAGGAAGCAGGTCGGGGCTGAGGTGTATTGGCAGAGCTATGTGGGGTCCTGATAATGGACAAACTTGCTGATAAAAATCTAGATGGGGGAGTGTAGGCAGAGCTCTGTGGAGGTCTAGGAGTGTCTCCCATTGGGATGGGAGTGTATTGGCAGAGATGCACCTGGAGTCGGACTGGAATGGCAGGGTTGCTGCAGGACAGAAATGAGATGCATTGGCAAAACTACATGCAGACCTGGCCAGAACTGGAACAACAAAGGTATTTGGACTGGCAGAGCTGTGTATGAGAAGCCTGCGCTACCCTGCTCCGGTCAGTGCTGTCAGTCTTACTTTCTTGAGTGCTAAGTTTCTAGTGTCATGCAGCGAGCGTGCATCATCACTGCAAACGAGGAGGAAGAGAACTTGAAATGAGTCATTGCCTCCCTCTTCCTCCTGCTGGAATGAAACCTAGCCCTCAACTCCATTGCAGTTCGTTACAGCCCTTCATGTCCTACGGCACAAGAGCAGTCTCAGAGATAAAGTATTTGTTATTATAGAAACCCTGAAGCCAGATTTTCAAAAGGGTGCATGCTACACTGCACATGCATTTCTAAGCATGCAAATAGCAATGTATGCATGCTCTGATTTGCCTGTGCACAAGGGTAGCTGTGCACACAAAGCAGGGTTTACACACACACACACACACACACACACACACACACACACACACACACACACACACACACACACACACACACACACACACACACACTGGAGTTTAGGCTCTGGAGTCCGACGTGCAATTTAGCACCCACAGTTCTAAAAATTCGTCCCCATACGTAAACAGTAAACTTCAGCATGAGCAAAATAAACATGTCTCATCTTTGTGTTGACACTAGATATAATATAGCAGGAACACCCCTGGGGTTCCAGGACCAAACAGTCGATTTGGAAGGAACAATAAAAGTAAATTTAAATTAAGGCCAAGTTCTACTGTGAGTTAGAACGGTGTACATTGGCTTTAGTGGAGTTACACCAGCTTTACACCAATCTCAATGAGAGATGAGATTCTCAGCTGTAGCAATACAAAGGACTATTATTGGGTCAGAGCCTGAGCTCATAACTTAGTTTTTCCTCTGTCTTTACTCAGGTTAATTTCCATTGATGTCAATGGGAATTCTACCTGAGTAGAAACTGAGCAAGACCCAGGATTTGACCCATTCTTTCCAAATGTTGTTCTAGAACTAGCAGGGCTGAGAACAGGTCTGGAGGGCATCCCCTCTGGAGAGTATCAGAATGTTTGTTTAGAACAATATGATCATATGATCCACCTGCTGTGGGTACTTCTGCTGGAGTGTCCTTATAACGGATCTAATTCTTCTCTCACATGTATCTCCTTTGACTTCTGTGGGGTTACTCCTGATTTACACTGACGTAAGGGAGAGCAGAATCAGGGTCGATATAGCACAGGACCAGATCCTCAGCTGGTGAAAATCAGTGGAGCTCTGCTGAGTTACACCAGCTGAGGATCGGATCCCGTATGTTTGTTATCTGTTTCATAAAATATATTCCACACACCAACAGACGTCCCAGATAGTGGCATCCTGATAGACCCTAATCACTGCAAACATGCTCCAGTTTTGTAATCTGTTACATTCCTTCTACCTGTTGTGCAATATGGTAAATGACTGTTCAATCCATCTGATGCAACACATGACAAATATTCAAAGAAAAAGAGATTGCTTTTCTGAATGGGTGGGGACAATTTAAATTCCCTTGGCTTCGGCAGTGGAGATTTTCTGATCGTAAGGGCCAGTGCCTTAGCCCACCTAGCCCTGGGGAATTTGGAGGACTCTGTGACCACCCTGACTGAATGCAAATTGCTCTTAATCTTGCCTTTTGCGCCAGAGCTTGAAAAACACCCTGGTGGAAAGCTCACCTCCCACCAGCCTCAGGGCCGCCCAGAGGATTCAGGGGACCTGGGGCAAAGCGGGGAGCGGACGCACTCACCAGGCGGCGCTCCGAGTCTGTGGCAGCGGCGGGTCCTTCAGTCGCTCCACGTCTTCGGCAACACTGAAGGACCCACTGCCGAAATGCCGCCGAAGACCCGGACCGCCGCCGGGTAAGTAAAAAGGCGCCTCTAGCCAGGAAAGGGATTCTCAGCCAGGGCTCGCGGGGCCCCTGTGGGGCCCGGGGCCAATTGCTCCACTTGCCCCCCCCCCCCCCCGGGCGGCCCTGACCAGCCTCACTGAAATGGTTAAGTGCAGACACTCCTGTGCTTGGGCTGAGCGAGATGGGCCAGCCGGGACCTACCTGTCCTATGATTTATTGGTATCTGTAACTCTTTCCCAGTGCAGATGAGCTATTGAGGTGGCCAAATATCTGCCTGGAAAGGATTCACTGGGGGCACACTGTATTCCCACAACCTTCCCCTGCCCCCCGGCCCATTACACTGCACAGTTAAGTCACCCACAGGAGTTATCTGGCTTTCAGCTGTCCTTTCCTTCCCCCCTCCCATCCCACCCAAACAACTGGGAGACCTGGGATGTCAAGATATTTATTCCCTTCAGGGAGATTCCCTGCTGTCATACCAGTGAGACTCTGGAACCATCTTGGGGACCCTGCATCCCCAGGAGTCCTCTTGTGTCAATGGGATTGCCTCCTGCTTGTCAGGAAGGAGGAGGAGGAAGAGGCAGGATGACTCCATAACAATCCAGGAGGCCGAGGAGCTCTGCTTGGAGACAGTCTTGCCTTTTAGACTCTCGGCCCAGCGTTCAGACCCAGTACTGGTTATTTTTTAAGGCGGGGTTGGATGTCCTGCAGTACTGAAGTAGCTCGGGGTCCTGCTGCCCTCCTGGCCCTTTGCCTGTGGGCCCCGATCCTTTGGCCTCCAGAGGGTTCACAGTCGTTAAAGGAATGGCTTGGTTCGGGTCAGTCTTGCGGAAGGTTTCCTGGTCGACCACTGCCCCATTCTTGGGTTTGGAAGTTGTCCCCTGGACGTTGTGCTTCCCGGTCTTGTTGCGTTTGTGGAGATAAAAGATCAGGAGAAGGATTAATGCCAGGAGGAGGATGATCAGGCAGATTGGGATGATCACGCTGAACATGTTGGCTTCAATGAAGCTGAGGAATGTGCCCCCCTCCAAGGGAGAGGGGCTGGTGGTAGCTTCGTGGCCCCCCCAGGCTGTTGGAAGCATGTCATACTTGCTGGTGTTGTGGCTCAGCTGGTCAGAGCCCTGGGGCTGGGTGGCCAGTGTTTGTGAGGAGGAGCTCACCTCTTGGGGCGTTTGCCTGTCACTCGTCTCCGGGAGGTGGGGGGCTCTGAGTAGCGGGGTTCCGTATGGCGTGGAGGAGTTGTACGGCTCTGTGCTATACCCCAGAAATTCCAAGGCGGGTGGCACCCCATCAGCTGCCAGCTCGAACAGAAAGCTGTCATTCAACAAGTGGTGGCCAGCATCTTCCATTTCCAGAACTTGCAGCCCGACCAGCCCCTGCTCGAGGTCGTGCTGGGTGAAGGTATCTGTGGGCGCATGCTGACTCTCTTTGTCTCCTGAGATTTTCACAAAATGGCTGCCCTGGGGGGCTCTGAGGATTGTAAAAGCTGGGATGCTCTTTGTCTTGTTGGCCAGCTCACTGGCATCAAGGACCCTGGTGTCCAGAAGGGTGGTGGTTCCCCTCGGCCACCGAATCCCCTGCCATGTCCTGACCAAGGCCTTGACTGTCACATTCACTCCCCCCGATGTGTTTGCTCCTTTGGACGTTGAGAGGAACTGGAATTCATCTTTGGCAGAGGTGAAATCTGTGAAAGTAAAAGTCACTTCACCATTGTCCACTTGCTTCTGGGAAAAGCTTCTCGCTGGGCTTTGATTGACCCTCAACTGGCCAAATTTTGGATCCCTGGTGATTGTGTAATGGACTTCTTGTTCCCCTGGGTGTGATGCCCCCAGGAGGTGCTCTCGGGACAGCGAAGCAATGTTTAGGCCCTGGGGTATTTCCAGGGGTATCTGGCTCATCACTGTGGTTACTTCAGGCAGAACCTCAATCTCCAGAGAAGTGAAGATGGGTGGATTATGCCCATCGGAGATGCTGAACTCTAAGGACCCAGGAGAACCACTCCCATTGGTGATGAATATTAGGTGCCCGGCATTGATGTCTGCTTGGGTGAACTGACTGATAGGCACCTGTTTGTTGTGTGTGTTGGCCAGGAAGCCATTGGATGGCCCCTTGAGGATTCTGTATTCAACCTCTTCCGGGGAACTGTCAGGATCTATAACATCCAAATGATCCTGGGAGAGCACCGCTGAGGAGCCATGGAGAACCTGCAGAGCATGGCCTTGCTTTGCGAGGCGAGGTGGTTTCTCATTGATCTCGCTCACTGTTATGTTGAATGCTTCAGAAATGACCAATCCCCCTCCTTCCTGTGGAGGCCGAGTAGACTCCATAGCCCTAGGCCGCAGCCAAGCCTTAAATCTGAAATTATCTTCCCGGGTCCCAGACCCACGGTGAGCATATTGCAGGTTTCCCACGACCACATCAGACTGCAGGAAGTAGGGATGCTCTTCGCTGATGGGTACGTCTGCAAGAGAAAGGTGCCCATGGGTGGGCAGCTCCGTAACTAGGAACACTACATCATAGGATGCCCGCTTGGACTCCGGAACTTTGGTCAACAGGTTGGAAGCATCCAGCACTGAGGTGTCAATTTGCGCTCTTTGAGCTTCCAGGATCCTGAGGCCTGGAAGAAAGGAGAACACTGTCCAGTGACTGTCTTGATGACAACAGCACTCAGCCAGGAGGAACCAGAAAAGGTGAAGTGGTGGGGAGGAGAGGAAGGGCTGGGAGAGAGAGACGGTGGAGCTAAAACAGAGAATGCTATGGAGGAGAGAGGAGGAGAGCTCAAGGAAGAGAGATACAAAGGAAAGCTGGAGGCAGGGGAAGGAGAACAAATGCAATGTATCACAATAGTTCTGCTGGAGAACAGGAGGAAAGGAAAGGAATCGAGGAAGGTTGAGAGGTACAGAAGGAAGAGGGAAGCCACAGCAAAGGAAGGACTGAGAGAAGAGAAGTATGAGAGTCCTTGCTGCAGAGGGGGCCCGATTCAGAAAAGCATTTAAGCACTTGTTCGGCTACGATTGTGCTGAAGTGCTGTCCGGCATGGGGTTGCCTTCCTGAACTGGGATCTCAGTGTGGAGATTCAGAATGGCTGTTCCTAAGACTCCTCGGTAATACAGAGAGAGAGAGAGAAAGAGAGAGAGGGAAGCTAGCAAAGTTCAGTACAGCTCTCATGTCCCTTGCTTCCTGGATGACATTGTCCGCACCCTCCCTCCCCTTGACCACAGACTCCCTCGTCTGTTCATGGGAGCCAGCGCAGCTTTGTTCCCAACAGCTCCATGGCTCTTTTACCTTGGTTTCTCCACAGCTTCGTTGAGGGGTGGGGACAGCTTGCCTCGAATGAGACCAGCACTCCGAGGACGTTTGAATTGGTTACTGTGGGTGGGGAGGAGACTTGGAAGTGAAAAGCATCCTGGGTAAACCAGAATGGCTGCTGAGGCATGTCGTGCTGGTAAAAAATTATTCCTCTATCCACCTGGTTTGAAACAAAAAGCAAACAAGCAAACACCCTTTTAATCATAGCAAAATAAAACAAGAAATAATACCCAATACTATTTCCTGGACAGGATCCTGCAGCCAGCCAGCATGCAGAACTGCCACTGAATTCAGCAAGAGATCTGCCTATCTGTTTTATTTATAGATCGCCAATCACTGCGGTATCATTATCAGTGTTGTACAGGTGGGGAAACTGAGGCACAGCGACTGCCCTGGGTCATATGGTGAGTTGATGGGAGAGAAGGGAGTAGGACCCAGAATTCCTCATTCCTAGCTCTCTGCTCTAATCACTGGGTCATGCTGCCTCCGAGTGCCCCTCTTGGTGCCCAACACAGAAGAATGGGAGAGTCAAGCCCTCTGTTATGCTGAAAGGTGCTATTGGCTGCCACTGGGCGGGTGTTTCAGATCCTAAAGCCAAGGGGTACCAAGCACCCTCTTTCAGGCCTAAAAGAGGGAGCAATAAAAGCCTTTTTATTTAATAAAAACAGCTACAGATGATGGTGTGGGGGACGACTGTCCAAGGCAGTGGCCTCATGGCAGGTCAGAGCTAAGCCGTTGGCACTGAGGGCTTTCCCTGGTGCAAGTGCAGGAGTTAAGCTATTGGTTGCAAGCAGTGTGTGCTGGAGGCAGAAAGCCAGGAGAATGAGCTATGTGTGTGACCCGCAGAGGAACAGGGCTTCTTGGGCACAGAGCTTGCTGGAAGAGCAGACGTGGGGATTTCTGAGCCAGGAAACTGCCTGCTTTGTTTCTTTATGCTCAGGGAAAAAGGCCTAAATACACAAGATTACATCTAGAATATAACTGACTTGTATCGCTGATTTCTTGTCCTAATGGAAACAACACTGCAAGACCCCGAATTTTGGCTACCCGTTCAGGCCACAGGGGCAACACACTGAGGGGCCCTCAGTCTGCATTGGGCTGAGAATGGAGGGATGTGGGCAGGAGCAGAGCAGAAGGGCAAAGGATTGGAGCCAACACTGAGATAGGAGTAGCTTAAAACAACATGTAGTACTGGTTCTGAGCATTGGTCTAGCGCAGGGGTCTCAAACACGCGGCCCAGGGGCCGCATGCGGCCCGCGGGGTTGTTTTCTGCGGCCCTCAAGCTCCTTGTGGCCCCCCCGCCCCCACAGCATTTACCTAGAGCGGCTCCAGCCCGACGCGCACCGGGGGAAGGGCAGACTCCCTGCCTGCCCTGCCCCCGCGCTGCTCCGGGAAGCGGCTGGAACGTGGGGAAGGGGGGCACAGGGGTCTGTGTGTTGCTCTTGCTTCAGGCAGCACCCCCAGCAGCTCCCATTGGCCGCGGTTCCCCATTCCCGGCCAACGGGAGCTGCTGGGGGCGGTGCCTGAAGCAACAGCAACACACAGACCCCTGTGCCCCTCCTCCCCCAAGTTCCGGCCACTTCCTGGAGCGGCGTGGGGACAGACAGGCAGGGAGCCTGCCCTGCCCCCAGTGCGTGTCGGGCTGGAGCCCGCCCCCCGAACCTCTCCTGCAGCCGAACCCCCTGCCCTGAGCCCCCGCCACCTCCTCACACCCCTCCTGCACCTCCTGGGAACAGGAAGGGGGCAGAGTTGGGGTGGGGATTTTGGGGAAGGGGTTGGAATGGGGGCGGGGCCTCATGGAAGGGGTGGAGTGGGGGCGGGGCCGAGGGCAGTGGGGGGGGAGGTGTCAGTAATGTGGCCCTCGGCCAATGTACTAGTCCTCATGTGGCCCTTGTGGTCAATTGAGTTTGAGACCCCTGGTCTAGCGGGTAAGATGCTGGCCTGGGTATTAGGAGACCTGGGTTCTATTCCTGATTCTGCTACAGATGTGCTGGGTGATTTTGGGCATGTTACCTCCCCTCTTGCTGCTTGTCTCTCTTGTTTATTTAGATTGTAAGTGCTTTTAGGTCTGGGAGTGTCTCTCACAATGTCTGTACAGCGCCTAGCGTAATGGGACCGGGATCTTAGGTGTATGTATAAAAATGATGTTGTTGGGAGATGATGAAAGACAACACTGATTCTTCTCCCAGCTCCTTATTTGCTGGGCTGAGAATGGCTACTATGGAGGAGTATGGGAAGCACAGAACTGGAGAGATCGTCATTCTGAAGTGGGCTGAGAATAGCTCATGTGGGAAGATATGGGAAACATTTATAGTTTTACTAGCAAAAGAAACTGTGACTTGAAAGCTGTAGCTGTTTAAAGCAGGGTTAAATTAGAGTGAGAAGCCTCTCTTAAATGCAATTCTCCAGAACTAGGCAGGCAGAATTGCACATGCAAAATATATATGCCTAATTTGTATGTGCAGTCACTCAGATTTTTTGCCTAAATCAGCTAATTGTGGGTACAAATGGTTGATTACACAATCCTGATTTGCATGTGCAGCCACGATCAATGTGTGCACAATTTAGATGTGCAGTTGTACTTCTGTGTGTGCCTGGCTACGTGTGCCTGATTTGAATAGCAGGCCCTTCCTGGTTTGCACTGTAAAAATTATTAAAGTACCCTCTGCCCTCTCTTTAATCTAGATATTTCCATGTCTGCACCTCCCTCGCTCTGTTGAAGGCAGCAGTAGATTTCTGGAGGGGGAGAGACCCCTAATTTGAAACCCCATCAGAGGTGACCCAGTTTGAACAGTCCATCCGCCTGTTCACATGTTGCTGGGGACACTGGGGCCATCATCTGCCACAGCCTTTCTGGAGTGTGATGTCAAGGGAGCCGTGGCAACTGCATGCGTTGCTGTGGTAACCCGGTGAATATTTCATTGGCTGGCGATGGCAGAAGAGTTCAGCGCCTATCTGATGGGATAGTGTTTACAGCCCTGCTGCTTGCTGGGACTGTCCAAGGGGGTGGGGATTAAAAAGAGGATGAGAAACGAAAAACAAAATGTGGTTTGAGTTCTGTGCTGGGGATCTCGGGGGAAGTCTGAATCAGAGCAGTGCTGGGTGAGAGGAGCAGTGTTCTCCTGCGTATTTGCTCTTTCTGCAATTCTGACAGATGTGGTTGAGTGCTGAGCCCTCAGAGAACAGAACAGAATAGTAGTAATACTCTGTGCTTGTATAGCACCTTTCATCCAAGAATCTCAAAGCACATTACAAGGTGGGTGAGTATCACTGTCCCAATATTACCAAAAGGCATAGAGGGGTGAAGTGACCTGCCCAACAACCCAATGGCATTGCTGAGAATAGATCCCAACGTCCTGCTTTAATCACTAGATCACGCTGTTTCAATGGGCAAACTGAAATCAAATCATGGCTACCAAAGTTTAGAAGCTACCCAGGAATGCTGCATCCTTCATGGAAAGTTCCTAGAGAGAACAATCAGGCCACATTTTGATAGAATGTCCAGGCCAGCCTTTTGAATTTATGTAGCGGGGGGTAAAATTCTCTGTTACATTCAAAAGGGTTTGAGAATCATTTCTGTAGAATCCTATGAGTGCATTTACTATAGCATTTTGTAAGACTTTTCTGTAAGAGAGGTGTGTGTGTGTTGAGTTAGAATGGCGATGGTAGAAAAAGAGAGAGAAAAGAAGGAAAAGAAAGGCAGAATGAGAAAGACGAGAGAGGAGGTGAAAGAGATGAACAGCCTGCAAACTGCAATGTAATCTATTATCTGAGAAATATACTGGATCCCATCTGTCCCTCCATGGAAGGAAAGGCAGCAGGTGAGTGTGCTCAGTCTGATCTTACAGCCTGCTCTGCAAAATAATGTGTAGCACACAGGGAATGCTGCTGCCAGGAGGAGTGGGGAGAGCCGAATTCTGAATTGGTTGCTTGCTATTAAACACAGGGCTCCAGAGTTCCAAGATTCCCATGGCAGACCTGAGAGGGTTTCAGGCCCCAGGTTATAGTTAAAGTTGCCAGGACCAAGATTTGTTCTGAAATGGGAGCAGTGTGGCACCCGGTGGAGAGAGACAATGACGGCTTTTTTTGGTTTGTGATTTGGGAGGAAGGCCTCACTTTTGGCAAAGGAAGGGCTAGATGCTCAGCTGATGGCGCTGTGCTGCTCTACCGCTGCCGTGGATCTGGCCCTCATGTTTCATCCAGGAATGAGCAGTGAATTCAGAGCTGGTGCAACATGCCAGTTTGACAAGGCTGGAGACACATGTCCTCTATCTCCAAACACAGGGGCAGGCTTCCAGAACAGAGCCCGATAATCCCCCTTAACACCAGATTTTAGGACCTTCTGTAGGGCTGGAAAAGCCAGTTAGTCTCAATGGCCTCTTCTCTGAGACCACCAGCAAGGACGTTGGTTGTGTTGATACTTCTCCCATGCACTGGGAACTGGTCTGAGACCACTGACTCACATTGCAGAAACCACCAAACACCACAGGTCACATGCAACAGTGTTTGGTCATTATCAGCTCTGGCTGGATTTACCCTGGTGACAAGGAGGTAAATGGCTCTGCTGCCTTGAGCCATCCGGTCTCCTTGCATATATTTCAGCGGTGACTAAAGAAGACTGCATTGTGCTGTAGAATCCAGTTATGTTAGTCAGGCTGGGAGCTAGAGGGTTTGCGCAGGTGCAGCACAGTGGCATAGCTAGGAAGGGAAATTTGGGTGGGCTGCAATTTATGCTGGACAGGCAGTGAGCAAGGTCTGCCATCGGAGCAAATCATTGATATTGCACATGAAGAAATTTACTTACACTTGGCATTCAGCCATGCTCAGATTTGGGAAGGCCTGGCTGCTAATAGGGTGGACCACACCCCACCCCGGCCCACACATGGCAACGCCTGTGGTGCAGCAGCCTCAATAATGAATCAAGGCACCTGAAGCTTGTCTCTTCTCTAACATGAGACATGATATAACATGAGGGACATGACAATGGGGAGGCAGGACCACTTACCTCAGCCTGGGTGAAGTTCTCCAGTGGCCCACTGGCACTGCCCAGATGGTATTTCACCAGCCTGCCCAGTTGTGGGGGCTCCTCTATGCTGTAAAATAAGGGACGGGAATCTGCTTTGCTGTTGGTTACTGCTTTCAAATTCTGGCTTGTGATTGGCTGAAGGGTCCCTTTAAAACAAATAGTATACAGTGCATTTATTCACAGCAGCCAATCAGTGCTCCCTCCTTCCCCCCTTTATAGAAGGATGTATCTTATAGGCTAAGATGTCTCTAACTGCCTGGGAACCTGGCATAACCACACAGATCAGAGTGCATTAGCTTCTTTACCAGCCCTTTCATTCATATCCTTACACCTGTAGATTCAAGTCCCATCCCAGAATTTGGGCTAGTCCCCTGGACAGAAAAAGGGCAGGTGGGGCATTGATACACATCCATTGGGTATCATCAGATACTTGTCCCTGCATCAGTGACATCAGTGGGAGTTTTGCAGTGGATTTCAGTGCTAGACGTAAATATTTATACACACAGATATATTTTAAGCTAACCAACCACAGCCTTTAAGGGCCGGCTTTGCTGCCCATTTACGTGCACACAAAATGTCTGCATGATTTGCCTCCACACCTGCCAAAACTCCAAGCATGGACCGGGTATTTATGTGAGTAAATGATCCATAAGTGCCCCATCTGCACAAAGAATGGTCCCGATTTGTGCAGGCCGTGCGATCCGGGTAACTGTGCGTGTAAATGGGCAGCTTGGGCGATGCTGCTGCCTGTGCATTTTTCTGAAAATCTGAGCCTAAGAGGCTGCTGAGTCCTTATGTCTCAGTGGGCAACAGAAATGCCTCTTATCATGTCTCCCTCTCTCTGTGCAGCTAGGCTGGAAAGTGTCACTTGAGTGTTAGGTAAATGCCACACAATAGGAGGTGAAATGCCATCTGTGGTCTCAGAAAGGGAGTGGAGTCACAAATCAGGCCAAGCCCTTTCTCGTGCCAGATCACCCACCCCATCGCCTCCCACTGCTGCATGCTTAATCGTCTGCATGGCTGAACAGCAGCTCACTGGATCCTCTGGGGAAGGGCTGCTGGCAGTACTGACATAGTAGAAGCCAGTCAGGACAAAGGCCCAACATATAGATTTCTAAGCATCTACCTTTTCCTGCATTGTCTTTCATTCTGCCTCCATCAGCGCCCATATGTTACCATCAGCCCTCCCTCCTTTCAGCCTGACACACCTTACTCCCACTCATGTTTCTTTCAACACAGTCTTCCACTGATTTTTCTTTTCTCCTTCCATAAACCAACCTAGCCCAATAGCTACTGGAGCTGTTGGACACTGCTGATTCGATGACTTTTCAAGGCTCTTGCTGGCCCAGCTCCTCTCCTTTCAGCAGCCCCGACTGGGGTCACCCCTCTTTCCTCTGTGGGTGACTCACCTGGACACAGAGTGAGATCCTGTTTGTTTTCCAAGGTGATGACCAGCTTCTTCTGGGCACTCACAGTGAAGAAATGCCTGGGGGAGATGTTCTCGCCATCAGATAGATTGAAGGAGAAGCCACCATCAAGGGGTCCTGCAGAAAGCATGTTAGTGGGACAGGGATCAGTCAGCGGGATCCAGTGGCATGACATTGATAACTCTTACCCCATAAGAGGAAGGCAGAGGGTGAGAGACACTGGTGGAACAGCGTAGCAAAGCTTGTGAAGGAATGAACATGGAGACTAAATTCCTCACTAGCCATTGTTGGGGTGCACTAGTGACTTGGGAAGCCTCATTCAGGGCTGAATGAGCAGGAAAACTGAATCCCCCCAGCTCAGCACTGGGCTGGGGTCCACTGGTGACTTGTGTGTTTGTGTATTGGGTGTGCGTGTGTGTGTGGGGGGGAAACTAGCCCAGCTCAGGAATGAGTAAGCATGGAAGCTGAATTGCCTCGGCTCACACCAGGTCAGGGCTGGGCTCTATTGTAGAGTCCCCTTGTGTCACTAGGCTGTCCGTGATTGCCAAATTATGGTCCATGGTGCCCTTCATGGTGGTCATAAGAATAAAACAAGAGGACAGCCAAGAAGTGAGGGGTTCAGGAATCATGTGGGGAGGCGGCTCCCTCAGCGGCCTCTCTTATGAAGTGACAGGAAGACTGAGTCCTTGCCGTAAGTGCCATGCTGTCGGACACAATGCCTGAGCTCAGTACATCACGACACAAGTTAATTATGGGGGAGGGCCAGGTGTTGGGTGAGTTACACATCAGGGGAAAGCCAACTTTGAGTTGAACGAACTTGCAGGGTTGGTGTAAATCTGGAGTAATGACATTGAAGCTGAGGGGGTTACTCTGCGTTTACAATGGGGCTAATGAGAGCAGGATCTGCCTGGGAGACTGCAGTCTCTTCTTGTCCCAGGACAGGGGGTTCTTTCCAGCTGTGGGCTGTACACTAGTGTTTATGGGCTGGGCAGTGCCGTGTTGGGGTATTTGACTGGCCAGAGTTAGTTTTCCTTAACATACAGCTCTCCCCGCATTGATCCACAACAGGCCCCTCAGCACCCTGGCCTCCAGGCCCGGGAATGTCCTGCTTCCACCTGTCCATTACCTACCTTCATGCACAAACTGAACAAGTCCACTATTTATCTGAGCCTGAGTGAACTGCAGGATCCCGTTGCTAGGAGACGACCTCAGCACAACCTTCCCATTGGCTGGGGGCCTGATGGAATAAACCACTTCCTCTGGAGGGGAGTCCTCATCCTCACTTCTCAGGATATCGGGAGTGATCTCTGCGGTGGTACCTTCCTGCATCTGGGGGAAAATGCTGAGCAATCAGCCAAGCGTGAACGTGACACAGTTTCCCAAAGGGGTGGAGAGATTCCACCAGTGCCTTTGGAGAGCTAATTTCATAGCCAGCTGGGGGCCCAAACCAATCTCTCCCCGACCCCCTACCCCCACACAGCCTCACTGACAGCAGCTGGACTACTCACATGAGTGTACACAGAGAGGGGGAATATGCAGATAATCTGGTGGTTTCACAGGCACCATGCCACCCTGTGACTGGAGCCCAGCTGTTTGGAACTGATGTTTCACAGCACAAGCTGGGAAGCCAGGTGCTCACGGCCATAAAGCCAATTGTATTACCAGGGCAGCATCGTTTCTTGGTTAGAACAGGCAAGTGGAGGGCAGGACTCTGGGGTTCTATTGCCGACTCTGCCACTAACTCACCGTGCTTCCTTGGTCAAGTCACATCACCTCTCTGAGCCTCAGTTTCCCCTTCTGTGAAATGGGGCTAATGATGCTGACTCACCTCACAGGGCGCACATGTGGCTTAATGAATCTCCATTAGGCTGGTGAGTGAGAATTCATTCTCTCCACCAGCATCCTCTGACCCACATTTCTAACAGGCTTTGTGTCTTGGAATCTCACGCAGATTTCACCACGGTGCTTTCAACTGGGTCACTGGTTTTGAGCTCTCTCCACGTAACCCCACTCGGCCAGTTCTCCTTTCCATATTATTGTCTCATTTTGCTTGTGCTACAGTCTCTAACTGAAAAGCTTCCAATCCTACCATCCCTATCTAATGAGGCCATAAACTGTGCCAGCAAACCCTTGTGGAATGAAATGTAAACTAGCTATGCTTCCTGTAAAGCCATGATGACAAGTTGTAACTGTCTGGGAGCAACCTTCCTCAGGGTAATGAGCTATTACTATTATTTAGATTACACTAGCATCCAGAAACCTCATCTAAGATGAGGGCCCTGTTGCGCGAGGTGCTGTGCAGACAGTCTCTGCCCCAAAGAGCTTTCAGTCTACATAGACAAGACAGACAAAGTGTGTGTGTGTGTGTGTGGAGGGGGGGAAGCAGCTTGCCCCAGGTCACACTGCAGGAGGGGCATGAGCAACAGATCATGCAACGTGCATGGAATTTGCAAAGCATTTGGAATGTCTTCCCTGTTAGACTGATAACTGCTAGGTGTGGCCACTGGTCCCTGGACTCCCATGGGGAGGAGATGCTGCAGGCACCATTTACCCCTGCTGGGGCAAAGTTACACCGGGGGATGGATTTGGCTGGGAGACTTTCTAGTGCCTTAAATAACGGGTACATTAGATTTTACAGCCAGATATTTATTGTCTGCGATGAGCCAAATTCTTTTGGTCTTTAATGGGGCCAAATTCCCATAAAAATCAATGGGAGCTTGGCTCCCTGGAGGACTGTGGGATTTGAGCCAATGCCACTTTAGAAACGATCCAGAACCAAACCCCAGAGACCAGGCTGGAGGTTCTGATTTTGGGTATTGTGGGTCAGCCCCCGTCTCTACAAAACAGTTGGAAAATGAGGCCAGGCGGAGAGCGTGGAATTGATTTCAGCATGATGATGTGTGAGCACTGTCATGCTGTGCTGGGCAGGGCTGCTCACAGCAGGAAGTCAGGCCCAGACGCTCTTTGGCCTTTGAGTGGCTCCGTGTGTTAGAACAGGGCACACCCAATCCGTACACACTGCAGCCTCAGCTGGAATGTTAGCTCCCAGCAGACACTACAGTAAAATCACCCTTTCAGCTCTGGGTTTCAGGCACTCGATCTCGACTCGGGCAGTTTTATGTGCTCACCAAACCCTTCAGTTGAAAGCTTTCCATCATCTGATTGGGTGTAGCTGGTTCTCTTCCTATTGCAGTGACAGGATGTTGCCAGTTGCTATGGAGAAAGTTCTAAATGAAGAACATTCTTGGAACCCTCCAATTCTGGATTGGTGTCTTGGGCACACAACTCTGCCAGTTCTCCGTCCCAGCCTCCTCTTCCAGGGGACAGGAGGACAAGCTACTCCAAGACATAAAAGCAAGCTCCTGTATATCTGTGGTCATTTGGCAAGGGAGCGAGTACCCATTGTGTTCTACTGACTTACTTGATTCTCCACTCCCTGCCCTAAAATCTTATGTAGTGTGGGCTGTACATGACACCCCAGAGGTGGCTGCATTTCACAGATGAAGGGATCCCTATGATGCTATATATCTGTTGAGAAGCTGCAGCTTCTATTAAATGTGCTATATCTCCCTGCAGCTTGCATGGTGGAGATAAGGCCCAGATCGTCAAAGGTATTTCAGTGCCCAACTCCCCTAGGCATGGAAACACTTTGAGACTCTGGGCCTGAGAGCCCAATCCTGAAAACTCTCCAAGGGAGTTCTGGATCAGGCCCTAAATGACGGCAGTTACTAAAAACTGTACTGTAAAATTGTGGTCACAAAGGGCTTAATCCAGCTCCCCTGGGTGGTTATTATTTGAGGGCATCTCCTAAGCACAGATACACTATATGACATGAACGGCTCGGTCCCACAAGCCCTCCAACCATGAAGCAAGCAGTGAAGTCAGTGGCAGCTCTGTGAGGACTCCCAGGGCTGGACCCATAGCTCTGGAGTCTTGGGTGGAAGGTGCTCTCTAAATACAAGCCAGGATTGCGGGGAAACATGCCTGTTTCAGAGCGTCCCCTTTAGAGTCAGAGCCATCCCAGCGGAAGCTGCTGTTTCATTTGTGTCTGGGATCTAACAGCCCCTGAGGGTGGGAATAAATAGCTGAGGGCTCTGTGTTGCATTCAAGAGCTTTTGCATTCCCTCTGCCAGGTACCTGCGGCCTAATGAGGAAATAAGGATTTTTAATGGCAGGTAAATTTTATAGTGGGTTCAGCACCATCCAGAATTCACACTGGCTGGGGCTAAAATGTGCGGTTCTGAGCATGTGCAGCAGTGGCACATTTCCTAAGCCAATAACTCGTTGTAATTTATTTCTGCCTATTGAAAAGCATTATTCCCCATCACAGACTAATGGAAAGCACTGCAGCTCGGCAGACAATGCTTCCTGAGCAGCAGGGACGACTAATGGAATGTCTTGGGCCTTTACTCTTCGGGGTTTGTTACAGAAAGCCTGCTCCGCAGTCACTGAAGTGCTTAATTATATCCCACATCCCCTCTGAATTATTAAAGCTTTGCACTTGGTTTCTATTCTTACTTACTCGTCTTATTATATCCGGTCAGACTTCGTGTCGCCTGTGTTCTCTGTGAGCACCGGGTGTAGTTTAGAGACCAGCTCCAGGACTGCTTTAGCCTGACTTGGACTCACTAATGGGAAGGTGTTGCTGTTATGAAGTTTCAGCCCATGTACTGATTCCTTTCTGTGATTTATCAATGAAAACGCTTCTTTTAAAGGGGCTGAACATCTGAATAAACCCCAAACGATCTTTTTGTGTTTGCCTTGTGGCTGGTCAGTTTCACTTGTGTTTCTAGTTAGTTTTGCTTTTGGGCCACAGGGGCTGCAAGGTTGCAACCACAGGATGGCTTAAACACCAGGGAGGCAAACAGTAGCTGAGTTCAGAGCAGACAATGAAGTGGAATGGCTTTGTGTATCCCCTATGCTGGGGGCTGGAAGAGGTTAGAGCAGTCTGAGGGCTGCCTTGACTTTCATAAGAACAACAGAATGGCCATACTGGGTCAGACCAATGGTCCATCTAGCCCAGTACCCTCTCTTCTGACAGTGGCCAATGCCAGGTGCTTCAGAGGGAATGAACAGAACAGGGCTATTTATCAAGTGTCCATCCCCTGTTGTCCAGTCCCAGCTTCTGGCAGTCAGAGGTTTAGCCAGAGCATGGGGTTGCATCCCTGACCATCCTGACTAATAGCCATTGATGGACCGATACTCCAGGAATTCTTTTTTGAACCCAGTTATACGTTTGGCTGCACCCTTCGCAACATCCCCTGGCAATGAGTTCCACAGGTTGAGTGTGCGTTGTGTGAAGAAATACTTCCTTTTGTTTGTTTTAAACCTGCTGCCTATTAATTTCATTGGGTGATCCCTAGTTCTTGTGTTATGTGAAAGGGTAAATAACACTTCCTTATTCACTTTCTTGACACCATTCCTGTTTTTATAGACCTCTTTCATATCCTCCCTTAGTCGTCTCATTTCTAAGCTGAACAATCCCAGTCTTTGTAATCTCTCCTCATATGGAAGCCTTTCCATCCCCCTAATAATTTTTGTTGCACTTCTCTGTACTTTTTCCAATTCTAGTACATCTTTTTTGAGATGGGACAACCAGAACTGCATGCAGTATTCAAGGTGTGGGCAGATCATGGATTTATGTAGTGGCATTATGATATTTTCTCTCTTATCTATCCCTTTCTTAACGGTTCCTAACATTGTTAGCTTTTTTGACTGCCGCTGCACATTGAGCAGAGGTTTTCAGAGAACTATCCACAATGACGCCAAGATGTCTTTCTTGAGTGGTAACAGCTAATTTAGATCCCATCATTTTGTATGTATATTTGGAATTGTGTTTTCCAATGTGCATTACTTTGCATTTATCAACATTGAATTTCATTTGCTGTTTTCTTGTTCTGTGAGATCCTTTTGTAACTCTTTGCAGTCAGCTTTTGGACTTAACTGTCTTGGGTAATTTTGTATTGTCTGCAAAGTTTGCCACCTCACTCTTTACCCCTTTTTCCAGATCATTTATGAATCTGTTGAACAGCACTGGTCCAAGTACAAATCCTTGGGGAACCCCGCTATTTACCTCTCTCCACTGACCATTTATTCCTATCCTTTGTTTCCTATCTTTTAACCATGAGAAGACCTTCCCTGTTATCCTATGACTGCTTACTTTGCTTAAGAGTCTTTGGTGAGGGACCTTGTCAAAGGCTTTCTGAAAGTTCAAGTACACTATATCGACTGAATCACATGCTTGTTGACACTCTCATAGAATTCCAATAGATTGGTGAGGCATGATTTCTCTTTACAAAACCCATGTTGACTCTTCCCCAACATACTGTGTTCATCTAGGTGTCCGATAATTTTGCTTTTTACTATAGTTTCAACTAATTTGCTTGACATTGAAGCTAGGCTTACCAACCTGTAATTGCCACTGGAGCCTCTGGAGCCTTTTAAAAAAATTGTTGTTATATTAGCTATTCTCCAGTCCTCTGATACAGAGGCTGATTTGAGTGATAGGTCACATACCACAGTTAGGAGTTCTATAATTTCATATTTGAATTCCTTCAGAATTCTTAGGTGAATACCATCTGGTCCTGGTGACTTATTACTGTTTCATTTATCAATTTGTTCCAAAACCTCCTCTACTAACACCTGAATCTGGGACAGTTCCTCAGATTTATCACCTAAAAAGAATGTCTCAGGTGTGGGAATCTCCCTCACATCTTCTACAGTGAAGACCGATGCAGAGAATTCATTTAGCTTCTCCGCAACGGCCTTGTCTTCTTTGAGGGCCTCTTTAGTACCTTGATTGTCCAGTGGCCCCACTGATTGTTTGGCCAGCTTCCTGCTTCTGATGTACTTACATTTTTTTTTGCTGTTAGTTTTTCTGTCTTTTGCTAGTTGCTCTTCACATTCTTTTTGGGCTTTCCTAATTATACATTTACACTTGACTTGCCAGAGTTTATGCTCCTTTCTATTTTCCTCAGGAGAATCTGAGTTATAATTTTTAAAAGATGCCTTTTTGTCTCTAACCACCTCTTTTACTCTGTTGTTTAGCCTTGGTGGCATTTTTGTGGTCCTCTTACTGTTTTTTAAAATTTGTGGTATACATATAGTTTGAGTCTGTGTTATGATGGTGTTTTTAAAATGTTTCCATGCAGCTTGCAGGCATTTCACTCTGGTGACTGTTACTTTTAATTTCTAGTTAACTAGCCTCCTCTTCTTTGTTTATTTCCCCTTTTGAAAGTTAAATGTTATAGTGGTGGGTTTCTGTGGTATTTTTCCCCCTTCAAGGATGTTAAATTTAATTACATTATTGTTGCTATTACTGAACAGTTCGACTATATTCACCTCTTGGACCAGATCCTGTGCACCACTTAGGACTAAGTCAAGAATTGCCTCTCCCCTGGCCAGGACTAGCAGCTCCAAAAAGCAATCATTTAATGGTGTCTAGAAATTTTATCTCTGCATCCCATCCAGAGGTGACATGTACCCAGTCAATACGGGGATAGTCGAAATTCCCCATTATAATTGGGTTTTCTGTTTTTGTAGCCTCTCTAATCTCCCTCAGCATTTCACAATCACTGTCACCATCCTGGTCAGGTCATATATTCCTACTCTTATTATTCAAGCATTGAATTTCTATCCATAAAGATTTTATGGTACTGTTTGATTCCTTTAAGACTTTTACTATATTTGACTCTATGCTTCCTTTCACATACAGTGCCACTCCCCTTCTGTGATGCCTATTATATCAATATCTTCATTTAATTCTAGACACTCAAGTTTACCTATCTTTTTCTTTAGACTTCTAGCATTTGTACACAAGCACTTATAAAATTCATCAGTATTTAATTATCTGCCTTCATGTGATGAAACTGAATCTTGCAGTCCTTCCTATTAATGTTAAGTTTTGTACAACCTAAATCCTAAACCTAAATTGACCCGGCTAGGGTCCCTTTAAACAGCGAAGTCATTCATTTTAACAGCACAGAAATAGGCATGCAGCCATCCTTTCTGATGTTTGATTTTTTTAAAAAATGTCTACCGCTTTAAAACGCCAGAGCAGATTTATTTGTTGAAGCCCCTCTGGAAACAATCCCTCCCCGAGCTGACACAAGTGGGGCTAGTCAGTGTGTCGGCATGAACCCAGCGTCCTTAGGGGAAGGGCGGTTATCCTAATGGAAGTGCTGAAGGGCCCTTGGCTCTGTAACAAAGCTGGGTTTATTTCTGGGCTATGTTTTTAGCAGCACGCCCTGGAGGGATGCATATGTACATGTGAAGGCAGCTTGGTATTGCGGGAATGCACAGTAATGGACTGGGTAATAATAATAAGCCAACAGCTGAGGCTCCCCCCCACTCCCGCATCCCACTCTTGCAAAGTAGCAGACACAATGGCCCTGCTGTCCCGCCAACGATGCCCTGCTAGCTCTCTGCTCGGGTTTCTCCCAATGCAGCAAGTGCAGGGGTGCTTGTGAATGGGTGTTTGGCCTTCCCAGCTCTGAGCGCATCCTTTGAGAGTTGGCAAGGCAGCAGCGTCTCAGCGGAGCGAGAACAGGCGGGTGAGGTGGCTGGTCCTTTCTTGTGGTTGGAGTGCTGGCTCTGCCCACGTTCCCGTTAGAGAGCGTGGTTTCCGTGCCGTGTCAGAGGGGCAGGTTGAATGGGATCCAGAGCATTAACCAGGCAATTATAATACTCCTGGACTGTAGCACCTGTGATGGGGAGGGGAGGCGCTGCTGTGAGCTTGGCAGAAAAGGGATTAAAACGCTCTGTGACTAGAGGAAGCACCCCCAGCTGCCTGTGTCTGGAGCACAGGGGCTTGCTGGGTAGCAGGCCCAGGCCAACTCTGGGGAATAAGTTAAGTTCTCCCCAAGGCACTATTAGAGGGATGTCTGTGGGGAGTAGGGTGACCAGATGTCCCGATTTTATAGGGACAGTCCCGATTTTTGGGTCTTTTTCTTATATAGGCTCCTATTACCCCCCACCCCCATCCTGATTTTTCACATTTGCTGTCTGGTCACCCTAGTGGGGAGCTGGGTGCTGAGTCAGGGACTCTAGCTGGGGCAAGGGCTGGAGCTGAGGATGGTGCTTGGATTCAGCCGCCCCGGATGTGTTTCTTTACCTCAGGCTCTGGCTGAGTGAAGCCGTGTGCGGTTTGAGTTTGGCCTTAAAGGTGCAGGGCTGTCTTTACATTCACCATTTTCCTTTACCATAAAGCTTGCCACAGAGGTGGTTCAAACCCCTCCTTGGGGTGCAGAACGCTTTCCTGCTCCCACCAGCCGTTCAGCTCGCCAGACGCTAACTGAGCCCCGCGATCCTTTGTGTGGCCTAGCGTGCAGCGCGCTGGATGGGGCCTCAGGAGACCTGGCTTCTAGTCCCTGCTCAGCTGCTGGCCTGCTGGGTGACCTCGAGCAAGTCACAGCCCTGCTCTGTGCCTCAATTTCCCCATCTGTACAATGGAGCTACTGCTACTGCCCTCCTTTGTGAAGTGCCCCGAGATCTGCTGATGAAATGTGCTAGACAACAGCTAGGTAGTTATTATTATTATTGTACACAAAATACAAAGGCAGACAGAGAGGTGAAGCAATTTGCCCCAAGTCACACAGCAAGTCAGTGGCAAAGTTGGTCCTGGAGCCCAGGAGTCCTGGCTCCCACCCCCTTCTCTGGCCAGGCATGCACACTCGCCTCTCCCTGAGTTTTGCTTTTCACCTGCAGCTCCCGTGACTTCAGCTGGAGTTGGGGGTGCTCAGCACCTCTGCGAATCCAGCCCCAAGTTATAGGAACAGAAAGAAATGTTGTTAAATTAACCCTTGTGCTGCTGATGAATGGTGCGAGAGCCGCTTCCTTCATTAGGGCCAGGGATTGGCTCTTTCCTCCTTTGTTGGCCCAGGCTGGGAGCTCTCCGAGCTCAGCTACCATTCGCAGAGAGCCCGCAGGAGCCTGACTTGGCTTGATGTTAAAGCAGGTGCTTCCCTGGGGACTTGGTATCACTGAACTCGCCCCACTGTATCCAGTGACACTGCCAGCAGGATAATGTTCCTGTGACTGTGCTGGGCTCTTATTGCAGTACTTTGTGCTCATAATACTGGGTATGATAGTGCTTAACAGGGCAGGCCAGCGTCGTAACCCTGGTTAGAGACAGAGGCACAGACTAGCCCAAGGGCAAAGAGCAAGTTAATGGCAGAATGGAGAACAGAACCCAGAAGTCCTGAACCCCACCCCCCACTCTAATCGCGGAAACCCTGCTTCCCAAATGACATCATGCCCCATTTTTCCCCAAGGGAGGGAATTCCCCTACTGCAGAGTCTCTTGTTTGCCCTCGGTGGGTTGATCTGCTGAGGGCAGAGTTTACCAGGGGCTGGCTCAGGAAGGTATTTGTCAATAGTGCCGATGCCAGCAGTCAGGAGCAGGAAGGACCCTCAGTTGGGTGCTGAGGCTTTCCAGGCACAAAGGCTGCAGTGGTGCTGAGCCCCGGCCCAGGTGCCAGGCCAGTGCCCTACCAGCACAGGAGTGAAACTGGGGCGGGGCCTCCATTAGATGATCATGATGGACCCGTCTGACCTTAAGTAGTCTATGTAAAATCACCATGTAAGTGAGTCACACAGGCCAACCCTTTACAGAATCAGAGGCTGCAGAGTGGGCAATGCTGCCATCTTGTGTTCACCAGTGGCATTGCAAGGCAGAAGATGGAAAAACAGATGTAAAGATTTGACTGAGTTCATTTACCATCCAAGGAGCAGGTTTTTTTCTCTCATAAAAGCGTCCAGGTCAAGGGTCAGTGGAAAAACTGCACAAGTAGCGCAACTGCCTCAGTTCAACTGCTTTTTGCTTCCCCACACTTTGCTTTGCCCTGGCACTGCTGGCAGCCAACTCCTTAGCAGCTGGAGCCGAGACCCACAACTTTCCTTAACCCCCAGGGAGTCTTTTTGTTTTATAGTTTTCCTTCTCTCCTGACACCTGGGCTGGCATTTGACTTGTGAAAGCGAGTGGCTGAAAGCCACGAGAACAGGTGCTGGGCAAGCTTCCTGCAGCCCAGTTCTGTGGATCATCTTGATCCGGATCTGCAGGCCCCTGTGATTCCAGCCCTGGGATCCCCACACACAGGTCTACCTATGCACCTCAATCCTGACCTGCAGCGCCCCAGTGATTCCAGCCCTGTACCCCACCCAGCTCTGCTGGTGCCCATCAGTCCGGACCTGCAACCTTCCCTGATCCAATATCCCTTAGGGATTAAAATGCATCATTATTACACATGATCATATCAGCTGATTTGGTTTTCACCCAGGTCCTTGGGAGCAGGGTCTAATATGCTAACACCTGCTGCTCCACATGTCTTAGCATATCTTTGAGGCGGTCGGCCAGTGGATCAGTGACATGCACCAGCATCAGCAAACCCAGGCCCAGGGCATGATTGCTGGTCACCCCTAGTCTGTACGAAGGGAAGCACCGGATGCACACCTATCTTATGCATGCAGGAGGGATTCCGGCAGCACCATGCTGCCTTCTTCTTTCTCTGTTCAAACCCGCTGGGGCAGAGCACGTCACACTCCTAACACTGTCCTGGCCCAGTCCCCATCCCTGCCCCCTGGTCAGCCAGCAGTGTGCACTCAGCATGCAGGCTCAGGTGGAGTCACAGGGTCTTCAGCACTGGCTTGCCCCTTTCCCCCTGAGTTAGGCTGACATGCCCCGAAAGGCTTAGGGAGCCAGCATGAATGCAGGGTGCATTGCCCTCTCCCTGGGTCACACGTGGGCAGCAATAAGCTGTGTGCTGTGCTACCTGCTGTTCCTGCCCTGCTGCTGCAATGGCTCATCCTCTGTCCCCCACCCTGAGCAGTAGGGAAAACGGCCGAGATGTCGTTTGCAGAGGAGCAGAAGAGCAGAGTGAGACCTGGCTCCCCCAACCCCAGTGCAAAGTCAGGTTACCCAGAAGTGACTCTCTTCCCTGGGCTGAGTTGGAGGATGGCTGGGGATTGGACTCAGAGCTGGGCAAGCAGCATGGGGGGTTGCACAGGCCTGGTGAGGGCTGTGTGTGACAGGGTATGGCATGGATCAGCTGGGATGCATCTCCAGACTGGATGTTCCCCCTTCCTGCATTGGCACCTTGACAAGCATTGGGACACAGGACACAGCGACACAGACCTAGGCTGCATGGGGCTGCAGCAGCTGGGAGGGAATTCTCTTTAGCGGGAATGGGGGGCTCTGTATTCTGGGGGTGGGGCAGGAGCAGTGCTGGGACACAGTAGGGCAGGGGGAGACAATCCCACTGGTCAGGAGGAAAGGGCAAGGAAAGGGCAGACAGTAGTGGGGGGTGAGGTGATGGGGGCAGATTCCTTCTGGGTCTGATTCCCCCTGGGGGTCTAATGGGTTGCAGAGGGGAGGGAGGAGATGCATGTTACTGCTCTGAGGGGGCAGGAGATGCTGCCCTGGAGGTTGTATGGCTGGCAGCTTGGGTCACAGGAACAGAGGTCATGGAGCTGTGTGTCCTGGCAGGGGAGGTTACCTGCAGCCCGGCGTTGATGGTGATTGTGGGCCCCTCGTCATTGCGTGGCACGACAGTGATGGAGACGGCCTTGGGCTGGCTCTGCCGGTTGACCTCGGAGGCGTTGGCCACGATGGTGAAGCTATCGGCCAGGGACTCGCTGCCGTCGTGCACGTACTGGATGAGCTGCTGCTCCACCTGCAGGCAATGCAGATCTGAGGAGTCTGGGAGGGTCTCACCCACTAGCAGGCTCCTCCGGGAAGCCACCGTGCGGGTGGGCCTGACCACTCCCTTGTGCAGGGATGCCAAGGCCAATGGAACTACAGCAGGGGTAGCACAAGGCCCGTGCTCATCAGAGCAGGCTCAAGTGGAGCCATACAGGGAACAGGTCATCTGAGCTGCCATGGGGAGCTGTGGGAGGAGGACTGTGGTGATAAGCCTCACATAGGCCTCCTGTTCTGAGTTGTCCATCCGGGATGATCCCATCCCACAGACCTGGCTGTGTGCACAAACACCCCCCTCCCACGACACTGGGAGAAGATCTGTGCAGGGACCAAAGGCAGGAGGTGACCCTCTGTGCACCTTGAACATGAAAGAAACGTGGATCCCCTCAGCTGCTGCGTCTGTTCAGCTTCCTAACCTTCAGTATCCCTGGGGCCTGATTCTGATCTTGCTTTGCACAGGTGTAAATGAGGAGTAACTCCACTGGGATCTGTGGAGTTCCACCACTGGGGGATCAGGATCAAGCCCCTGGGTATTAACCTGGCACAAAGCCTATCTAGACATATCAGTCAGCCTCTGGAGAGGTCGGCTCCATACCTCATTCCAGGTGAAGAAGTGCAGGTTGCCCTCCTCAGGTCTGACCATGTTCTGGATGACGCCGTGTCTCGGGGGCTCAGGAACCATGAACTCCACATTCAGGGCTGTGAAATAGGCGCTGGGGATGGTCAGGATGTCTGTGGAGAGGGTTATGGAGCTCCCTTCAGTCACTGTGATGTTGTGGATGTCCAGGGGGACTGAAAAGGGAAGGACTTCCAGGTCCACCACAATCCCCTCCAGGGTCTCTACCCCACTAGCCGTGACATCCACGGTGAACTGGTCGCTCTGCCCCTCAGGCCCAGAGTGCAGGTAGAGCACTTGGCTTTCGTTGATGTCCTCCTGGGTAAAGGACTGAATGGGGTTCAAGATGGGAGGCTCGTTGGAGGTGCCGCTGTGGTAAACCATCATCAGGGATCCTAAGCGCGGGGGACTGGTCACCGAGTAGATAATCTCCTGAGGAGGGATGTCCTCGTGAACTACCTGTGTCCGTGAGAGAGAGAGAGAGTTGGCAAGGCCTGGTCGATTCCATCCTGTGATGGGAGAGGCACTTCATTCTTTCCGGTGGGAGCAAGGTGTGACTCCTCCCCCATTCACACAGGGAGCCCCACTCTCAGTTGGACAAAAGCTCCTGGCAGTGCCCAAAGGGGTTAAAGTGGGCATGATTTACAGAGCAGATGAGAGTGAGGCCTAGTCCATTCTACTGAATACCATGTGCCTGGACTCTGTTGCCTAGTGCCTGGTTCATTTCCACCAGTGACAAGGGGTGTCAAAGGCTACCACTCTGAGTAAGTATCATTGTACACCCACTGGGCACTGGTGGGAATGGCCGTGCAAGGAGCAGGGCAATGGAGAATATTGTATTCAGTGGGGCTGGTTCTTCAGGCTCCTTGTTTGCAGCGTGGCTCTAACCTGAGAAGTGGCTCTGTAAAGCTGGCATGGTGGGGTTCCATGCTCACTGTGTCTCCTGGCCCCCAGATCAGGTTTATGCAGATTGCAGCTACAAAGATGGGATTTGTTAGTGGCCAGCCTTGCAAACTCCCCTGAGATCTGAGAGCCAAGTGGGCCTCTCCCCTTCTCACACACCAGCAGTAATCGAGGCTCTCCAGGGCCGATTGTGCCTCCAGATCCACCTGTGCAACACCATTATCTCAGTGACACCTGTGCCAACCCACCGAGACCTGTTGAGGACATAACCTCAGACAACAGGATTGCACAGGTTTAGCAGAATTTGGACTGTTAGGATCTTCATTAGCAGTGCTGATGCACAAGGTGGTACGGACTCAGTCTGACTCCCAGATCCCAGGGGGTGTTTGCAGGGCTGGGCAGTTAGAACTGTATCCACACCCAACCTCCACCACCCCGTCTTTTTACATGCAGAATGAGAAACTTTGATCTGGAAATCGGTGAGTGAGGATAACCCCGGAATCCCACAAGGCAAAAGTACTGCATCATTCTTCGCGGTAAAACCGCAGTTTAAGGGATAAGTTTTCCATGCACCTCTCTTTGGGAGCTCCGCAGAGCACAGTAACTCGAGCCCTCGATTGTTTTCAGGGCTGATGTGTCTTGTGCAAGGCAATTATCACTGTGCATCATCCTCCCTGTGGGAGACACCTGCATTCACAGATTATTACCCTGTCAGTAGGAAAGATGTGCTGGGAAAATTCATGCCCGTTCTAAGCTCTTTCCCCTATTCAATTCCAAGAAGGTCCTGTAGGATTTACTAGCAGAATTTTGCTATCCCATGTCCTGTAGCCAGGAAGACACATGGGGGGAGGGTGAATAAAAGCCTGGGGAGATGCCTACAGAAGGTGTTACTTACCAGTAAATAGTCTTTCTTAATCTCAACTGGTTCTCCTTGGAAGATGTGTATCTTCTTGAGGTGGATGATGGTCAGGGGACTAGGATGGGTATCCAGGAACACAGTGATCTCCAGCGTGTCTTCCACAGCCACCTGATTAGCTTCCACAGAGAACTGGAACTTGTCCTTGGCATTCCTGCTGCTGTTGTGCTGATAGATCACTTCTCCTGCCAGCAGATCCTTCTGGGAGAAGGAAGTCACTGGCTGGCCCCCTTTCAGCACCACCCCCCACCTTGGCGGGGTAGTAATCTGGAACCAGATTTCCTCGTCGTTCCTTATGTCCATGTTGGTCTCCAGGCTGAGGATGGAGGAGTCAATGGTCTCCTGGCTCCCTTGGTGGATGACTAAGCCAGTGTTGTTGACAATTTGGATGTAGGGGTCCGAGGCCTGTACTTCCAGGAGGGCTGCAGTTTGGTGCAGGCCATCAGAGACCTGCAGCTGTATCCAGCCCCGGTCTGCTCCGGAATGGACAAAGAGTATCTTCTTCTTCCTCAAGTCATCCTGCGTGAAGCGATACACCTGGCGGCTCCTGTCATCAATGGAAATGATGCTACCAAAGAGAATGTCCTTCCTCACCAGCACCAGCTGTGTGTCAGAGAATCCGGAGTCCTGGTCTGTGAAGGCGATGTCATTGGTGGTCAACAGGCGCTGCCCGTTCCGCACTACGTTGAAGACCTTGCTCACTACCTGGACTGGCGGGTGGTCATTGATGGGCTGGATGGAGACTCTGAAGACACCTCTCACCTCCTCCGCATCAGAGTCAGCACTACCCTCGTCCTGCTTGACGGCCACAAATGGGATATCATCCTCTGTGGTCTCAGAGTTGTCATGCTGATACAGAAGCCTGCCCTGGAGAATGTCCTCATTGGTGAACTCTGTTATGAAGGAAGGCCAGTTGGATGGTGTCCTCCAGACCAGCTTCCCATGCGTCGGCCCTTCAATCACCTCATACAGGTAGTCCATGTTATTCAAACTCCTCACAAACAGGTGGTCCTTGGAGATGACAGCCTGCCCTCCTTCCAGGACAGATAGAAGGACATTGGTCAGGACAGGTGCATCTGGGTCACCCCCAATGCTTATCATATAGGTGTACATGGGGGAATACTGGGCATCAGCAATGACACGGAACTGGAAAGAGTCCTCAGTCTCTTTAGAGTTTCTGATTGTTGCACTGTAGCTTAGGTGTTTTCTCTGCAAGTCCTGTTGGGTAAATCCAAAGCCCTCTGTCAGCCTGCTACCGAGAAGCTCAAGGTTCCCCTTTTTGGGTGCCTGGATTATCATGTAGTAGAAGGAAACTGGGTCAGAGCTTGGATCCTCCAATACTGCTTCCATTTCCCTGGTGGTGATGTTTTGGTGCCGCTTATTCTTCATCTGAAGGGGGACCAGGGTCCTCATCTTGATGGTGGCCTTCTTGATCCTGATTAGGAAAGTGTTGTTTGGTAAGGTCTTCTGGCCAACTTGGACCTCAAACCTCAGCTTCTCCATTACATCTTCCAGATGGTGCTCAGGATCCAGGCTGAAGTACTGTATGCGCCCTTGCACAATGTCCTGCTGGTGGAAGGACTCAACTCTCTTCCACTCCCCTCCCATGCTCCCTTGCTTCTGAACTTCGCCATACCAGAGAGGCTCTGTGAGGCGATACAGGATGTTCACTCTTTGTTTCACGGCATTGGTCTCCACGGAGAGGTTGGCTGTGGTAACTGGAACGGCACTTCCTTGTGAGACAAACAGGCCAGTGTTGTTGCGCACTTGGATGTCAGGCTCTATAGCGATGACTCTTAAAGTGGCCACCGGGCTTCTTACCAAGCCATCGCTAACTTGGAAGATGACCTGTAACGCTGGGCCGTTCTGGTGGACGTAGACCATGTTGCCCGCTTCCAGGTCCCTGCAGGAAAACTCTTCTGTGGGCACCCCAGGCTTAAAGTCATATTCCACGTAACCTTCTTCCATCCTCTTGCCTCCAAGCAGCTGGAATTTCAGACTGTCACAGGGTGTGTCGTCATCAAGGGCCTGGATGATGTCCGTGCTTAGATGCTTTCGCGTATGCTCCAGAATCACCATGAGGTCTCCGTGGGGGAAGATCACCTGCGGGGCATCATTGATGGGGTTGATCTTTATTGGCAGCAGGTATGTCTGGCCTTGCCATAAACACTCAGGAATCCCCCTTCGGGTCGTGACAGTTACCTCCAGCATCAGCTGATCCATGGGACCCTCGGAGCCATCATGAACATACTTGACTTTCCGATTCACTATGTCTAGCAATGTGAATTTCCTTCTGCTCCTAGAGCCGTGGATGTCTAGTTCCAGCTGGCCATGCCTGGGTTCGTTTGTGACACTAAAGAGGACTTGAGACTGTCTGATATTTGCGCTGCTTAGGTCTATTGTAGGTTGGGTATGTTGCCATTCCAGGAAGGCCGTGCTTCCTTCAGCTACGACCAAGGGGCTGACGTGCAGCAATTTGGTGAAGTTAGCAAAGGCGGGAGGGAGGTTGGGGTCAAGGTGGCATGGTTCTACCACCGGGCCTAATGCTCCCTGCCAAATATCAGGAGTTGGGATGATGGGTGCCTCGTCCCGCTCATATGCGTCCTCATAATCTGAGTACTGCTCCTGCATCCTGCAGCCGGGTGTTATGTCCTTTGTGACCAGAGCGTCTTGCAGGCTCTTCTTCTCCAGGTTGACCCTCAGGTCCTCCATGCAGCCAACGAAGGAGCTGTTGGCAGTGCTGCCCCCTGAAGTGAAAGCAAGCCGGCGTTCCTTTAGCCTGTGGGAGGCATTTTCATTCATGCCGCCGATGAAGAGGCTGCCCTGGAGATCGAGGTAGCTGTGGATGCCCCTGTTGGAAGTCCTCGAGGCATAGTAGTCGACAAGGATCTCAAACTTGTAGATGTCCACTTGGAGCTTCACGTAGTGCTGCTGCTCGTCACTGATGAAGATGTTATTGTGCAGGATGACGGCCCCATTGCCTTTCTCCACCACCCCCCTCAGGCGCCCGTCGTAGATCTCCAGGTACAGGAAGTCATTCTGCAGCCCCGACTGGTAGATCAGGGGGGCGTGCTTGATGCTCGTCACGATCACAAACTCGATAGTCCCTTCTTCCCTCGCGCTCCACCCCGGGAAAGCGATATAAGAGCGTGGGCCCAGGAAGCCGAAGGGGTCATCTGGCCCGGCAGAGAACTCCTCGCTGCACCCCTCTCGAACCTCGTGGAACATTGTAGAGCCAACATCAGATGCCCACGGAGAGAGAACATCGAGGCCATTGAACTTCGCCATATGGAGGCAGCCTCTGAATGGAGAGCTGGACCCAGGGAGGTATGGCAGCTCCAGACTCCCTGTCCCGCCCACATAGAGGCCGTACTGAATGTCCAGCCGCTGTAGGGGACCTGGGATCTCCACAGAGGTGTTAAAGAGGCCATCCACGGTCAGAGTCATCCTACCATCTCCCACCGACAGCTCAGCATCATGGGTTACTAGATTATTGAGGCGTGGCCCTGCTGGAGATTGGATCGTCACTTCTTCTGAGCCCAGCTCTAGTCTGACCTGCAATGAGAGCGGGTGAAAAGTGGAGTTAGAACCTTGGGACAAGCCGAAAGTTCTCTGGGTTGGACAAGGATACAGGGCATGGCCTGGGTGTCCTTGTGCCCCAATGATCTCCAGCTGCCAAGACAGCCCCTTGGGGCAATGAACCACCAGATACAAGTCACAGCAGCCCTAAGTCTGCTCCCATTTATGCTGGGGACCAGCCCAGCTTTAGGCTGGCCTTGGGATAAGGACAGCTTAAAGATGGCTTAAAGATATCCTTGCTCTGCCCTCCCCTCTGGTTTTGCACCAAGCACAGCTCCATAGGACTGGGAGATCCAGACCTCTTTCTTCTTCTGTTTTGAAGATATAGCTGTTTCAGGATTGGCTGATGTGCTCTTGTCCCGTGAACCCAGCCTTGCAGAAAATGTTATGGGTCTCCAGCCAGACAACTAAAACTCACACATCAGAAAAAGCAGGTCCCTGCCCCAAAGAGCTTCCCATCTCTTTAATGTTAAAAACAAAGAAGGAAATGAAATGCAAAAATGATGCCGAGGCAATTGTAAGGTTGCATCGTTAAAATACATTTTAAAATGTAATGCAAAAACAACCGGGGCCAATTTCTCTTCAAGTGTAAAAGTTCAAAGCTGCATTGAACTCAAAGGAGCTACACCCATTTGTGCCAACACAGAATTTGGCCCAAGGTTTCAAAAGCAACATTAACATGGCTTCTTTGCACATCCTGGAGACATTGACATAGGCAGAGCTATATTAAGCAGCACATTTCAGAAGGAAAAACAGGAACAGGAAATACAGGGCAACTTACTGATGCCGCCTTAATGTTGCATTAATGCAGTTTGTTGCACACGAACGCACAGGGCGATCGATTGCCATGTAAAAAGCTCAGCATATGGCACAGATATGACACAGATGTGACACAGACCTGATAACTAATCTGTTCCCCCCATACCTAGAATGGGCAATACATTTGGGAGCTGTTGATAGCTGTTGGCAAGTGCTGGCTTTTGGAGGGTGGTCGCTGTGGATGTGCACATACATGTAGACAGTCTAGGTAATTCAGCGATAGGTCTTTCTCTGCTGCTTGTAACTGGGCTGTCTATCAATCTGTCTTGTAATTAAGCATGTGTCTGGTGCTCATCAGTTAGGGCTTGGGGGTCCCTTAGCCTGTGCATCTGTCCAGGAGCATAAGGAGAAGTCAGAAAGTCCTTTATGCCTCTGCACAGGCTGCCTAGACTAAACGTCTGGGTGTGCCGGGGTGAGTAGGTACCTGCGGCTCTCACCCTGGAATGGGGGAGGGGGGCATGGCAGGAAGTTGGTGGGGTTTGGCTATACCTCTCCCCCAGTGTGCTGGCCTGCAGAGCTGAACTGGGGTGGAGTAATAATTTATCGCTGGGTTTATAGGTGCTGGAATTAGGAGTTCTGGGGGTACTGCTGCACCCTCCTGGCTTGAAGTAGTAACAAACACCAAATACATGGTTTCTGCCTTCAGCACCTCCACTATAAAAATTGTTCCAGCACCCCTGGCTGGGATGGTTCAGCTAGGGCGGTGGAGCTGTGGATCAATCGATTGTCTGTCTGTCTGTCTGTCTGTCCTTCCCTCCCTTCTATCCATCCTAAGATACTCCCCCAGCCCCTCCACAGTATATCGAATTTGAGCACCAGACGCTTTCTCTAAAGGCTCCCTCCTCTTGGCTCCCACCCTGTCTCTGGGCCTGGATCAGCAGCTCCCATCCAGGCTCGTGTCTTGAGTAGGTCAGATGGGGGCAGCGTTTTGCAAGCAGTGGGGGCAGAGATCCTCATTGGCTGCAATGCTCTACCTCCCCCTCCCACACAGAGGAGACCAGCCCCGTGCTGACTCTTCATTCCTGATGTCCTCATTGCCTAGGGGCTGGCTTGGCTCTGCTCCGTAACCACTGCTCTCCCTGCCTGCCAGGGAAATAGCAGGCTAGGTTTCCTCAGCTGTCCCCACAAAGAGCAACCTCGGAGCCGGGCTAAGTAGAGGGTTGGAGGAAGGAACCTGAGGGACGAGGCGGGTGGGATCTCTCCTGACAGATGGCCTCCATTAGAGAAACCTCAACCCATCGTCTCCCAGGCGCTGCAGCCTGCCAGGCTCTGTAGTCCGTGGGGCAGCCCTGGCGGCTCTCTTGGGCCTAGAGAGGTGTGGGGGAAGGGAATGTGTGTTGGGGACACTCCTTCTTGTTCTTTCTTTGTGACAGACCCTGGTACAACCACACAGACAGGGGGTTCATCTCTCTGCCCCACTCACCCCTGCAGCAGTCTGGGCCTTTTCCCAACGGACGCCCTGGATTTGGACAGCGGGTCGCTTTTCTGGAGCTGTCCCACCCTGCTACTGGACTGTCAGCAGGTGCGGCATTAGCAACAGGCTCTTGTGCCGTGCTTGCACGACATCCTGACGGTTGCTACCTGGGCAGGTGGCAGGTGGGCTTGGATTAAGGGCTTTCAGAGCTAGGTAAAATAGCCAGCTTCACAGTGAAGGTGTTGGGGGGAGGGACGCTACAGGCTCTGTCTCACCACGATTAGCAGAGCTCCTGATTGGCAGCCAGGGGAAGGGGGGGAGGGATGGCTCAGTGGTTTGAGCATTGGCCTGCTAGATCCAGGGTTGTGAGTTCAGTCCTTGAGGGGGCCATTTAGGGAACTGGGGTAAAAATCTGTCTGGGGATTGGTCCTGCTTTGAGCAGGGGGTTGGACTAGATGACCTCCTGAGATCCCTTCCAACCCTGATATTCTATGAGTCTATGACAGAGGGCCAATTAAAAACAACTGTAGGGTTCAGCACAGATGGTGCAACCTGCTTTCAATAGCACTGACACACTGGACAATAGGCCAAGACCCACCCTCCCTCCTGGAGTTTCCTATCAAAGCCAGAGCTCCCTCCTGAGCTGGTTGTTTCCGGGGCTTCCCCCTACAGGATGTCCTGTCCCTCCTGCTCGGTGTCCTTTGCCTTAGACACGCCTGCTTGGTCTGACTGCCAGGGGAGGTAGCGCTGCACCCCGATCCCTGCTGAGCCTGGTCCCACAGGGTGTTTTGTGGCCTTGGTTAGTATCCAAAGAGAAGACGCTGTCCTTAAAAACGTGCGACATGGGTGGGCGTTACTGCCCAAATCACACTGCCAGACTCACAACCCCCCATTCCCCCAAGATCCCAGCCTCCCCACCGTGGCTTCTCACACTGGGTCAAATCTCGGGGTAAGCAGGTACAGCCCCACTGATGTCAGCGGAGACCTGCCCGCCAGTAACCTTGCTATGCCTGCTGCAAGGAGGAGAGAGCGTTGCTGACCTGCAGGACGCCGGAGCGGAGCTCCACCAGGAGATAGTCAGTCTGTCCCGCAGCCAGGAAGAGGAGCCCACTCCGCTGGCTTGTTGAAAACTGCAGGTGGAGCTGGACTGTGCTGTACGCCTCCACCAAGGGCATCTCCATGTAGCCGTCTCCAAAGAAAGAGGCTGAGAGGGAAAGAGAAGAGGTTCAGGGCCTGGGCTCCTGTTAGGTGACTCGAGCACCACATGGGGCCAAGAGAACCCCCCCCCTCTCCCCTGCAGAAGGGCCTCTGCCCTGTGACCTAGCCGTGGGGCTCCCTTTGCAGACCATCAGCTGTGTTCCTAGGCAGTCCACCAGAGGTTGCTGGTGAGCAACATGCGGCACACTCTCCAGTCAAAAGGGTGGACGTTTGGTCTACTGGACGGGGACTCGGGAGACCTGGATTTTATTCCCCGCTCTGCCACTGCCCTGCTGGGTGATGGCAAATCACTTAACCGCTTTCTGCCTTTGCTTCCCCTCCCACCCTTCGTCTGCCTTAGCTGTTAGACTGCAAGGTCTTTGGGGCATGGACGGCCCAAGAGTACCTAGTCTCGAAGGTGCCTAGCACATTGTGGCCCTGATCTCATCTGGGGCCTCTGGCACAACTGCATTACAACTGGGGCTGAGCGTCTTGCCCCCATAACGCCAGCTGCAGCCAGGCCAGGATGAGAGATGGGGAGTTAGGGATTAAAGCCAGCTCTTTCACTTGGCAGTGCAGAGCTCTGGCTTTGATAGGAAACTCCAGGAGGGAGGGTGGGTCTGCAAAAACTCAAGTGTCTTCGCTATTCGGGTTTATTTTTTTCTTAGCAATCTTTTGTTTTTAACCTCAAGGAACCACTCACAGGGCTAAATTAATGGGAGATCTAATCTCCTTGCTGGATTTCCATTAGCCAGGAATTGAAATACTCTAACCTCTCCAGCCCCTGTGTTGTTTCATCGCCCTGCAGCATTCAAAAACCCCGTGAAAAGCAAACACAAATACAACTGGAGGAAGCTGCACATACCCCTCACTGTCACTAGGTGGGGAAAGCAGGTCAGCAGACTAACACAAAACTGTCTCTTTTTGCTACCCGCTGCTCTCCTGAAGAGCGTTATAAAACCTCTCACTCTTCTGGTGTTCAGCAGTGCATATGCCCAGGGCAGTGTTATTTAAGCAGCTTCCCTCTGTGCCTCTCAGAGGTCCCTGTTGGTGTCACCTTCAGGAGCTGCCCAGCTCTGACAGGAACATGCTTCGCTCCACAGAAATGTGTTGCAAGTTGTTGGGCGTCGGCAGCACAGGAAAAAGGAAGGAAAGCGCTTCAGACAAATCCTTTCCCCTTTCCTGGGTGTCCCTTTCCAATGGGACGCCATAGAGCTGGGTGGTAAAGACGAGGAAGGCTGTGTTTCTTCTCAGAGTGCAGCTAGCATGAGATTGGGCTGGAGTGAGATCTTTCCTGTCATCTTTTCACAAGAGCTGGTGTGTGAGCCCCAGCGTTCTGGCCAAATTTCAGTTTCGGACATAAGGCTTCAGTAGCTGGAACCTCAACTGGTGTAAATCAGTGTAGCTCCATTGAAGTTAATAAAACGACCTAGATGTACACCAGCTGAGGATCTGGCCCGCTGACCTTATTCTCCCCTTTGTTTTAGGCAAAGGGTATGTATATTCTACCAAAATTTCCTCTGCCGTTGCAGTTGGATACTGTATTCTTCTTTATTCTCGGTGTACACTACTGCGTGCTGTTGCTTTGGACCATTCAATAGTTGCTGAATTTCACCCCCAAAGTGGCTTCTTTTCGGTGATAGGGAAGTTTATTCTTTTATATGTCTGTGTGTGCACAATGTATATCTGTACAGCTATCTATTTTCCATACAAAAAAAGCACATTCAAAGAATTTAAAATTACAAAATCAAGCATTCCAAAGTTTGTAAATGCTAGAATTAGGAGCAATCAGAAAAAAGCATGTGCTCCTGTAGTTAAAGATGCTCTCATAATGCACATGTCCAAGGGGGCAGAATTAAAGTTGCTCAGGCAACCCAAATTCTGGCATTTCCTAACTTTTAAAACTTTTGAGTGCTTGACTTTGCAAAGTTTTAGAACATTTTAATGTAGTTTTTGTATATATGTGTGTGTGTGTGTGTATTACTTAGTCCATCCCATGCTTATCTGCACATTGGGCTACCCACATTTGCCATCCTTGCCTGTCAACTGCCCTTCTCTCCAAATCTTCCCATTTCATGTTGAGGTGCTTGATGTCGTTCAGAACTGTTCGATTCCATGCCATTCGCGGTCTTCCTCTCTTTCTTTTTGCGTTTTCTGGCTTCCATTCAAGGGCGGTATTTGGTAAGTGTTCTTTTTCCATTCTCAGCACATGTCCCAGCCACTGATGTCTACTTTTGTAGATTATTGGTGAGAGGTATGTGTGTATGTATATGCATATATAATATGTATATGTGTATAGTATATATATGCATATATGTATAGAATATGTATGCATGGTAGATAAATATACAGACACAGTCCCAATCTGTGCAGTCTCTTAAATAAATATACAAGTTTAAAACAAAACTTTGCATGTTCCAGAAGCAACCTTAACTCTGCCCGGTATCACTGCCCAGTTTCAACGTATAGATCAGAGATCTTCTTACATTTTCCCATCCTCCATCGCTGTTGTCACAAAACACTGCCCATCTATCACAGACCCTTGCTGGTTCACCCACCCATTGGTGTCCAAAGACACCAACATCTTGCCTCTTATCCTTCATATACAGAACAGAGACTTGACTCTGCCCAATCCCAACAACCGTTTATGATCAAACTATAGCATGGCGCACCTTGGGGGACAGTCTTTGAGGATAAGAGGGTTTAGGGCTTGGCTTCTTTGAATGCTACAGCCAGCATTTTCAAATGTGCACTACCTAAAATTAGGCATCTAACCCCATACTTAGGTATTTAAGTAGTCCGATTTTCAGAGGCACTGACCTGTCCATGTCTTCCTCCCTGGCCATGCCCCTTATCCTGGCAGCCATGAGGCGGGGTGGCAAAGGAGCCACCATAACAGCTCCCCACTACACCAGGTTCTGCCGATGCAGGAGAGATTGTCTAGAGGCTGGGTCTGCTGGGTTTCGAGCCATTTTGCATCAGTGGAATGCTGCTTAGGCCCAGGCCTCTCATGTCTTCAGTGGATTTACTCCTGATTTACCACTGGTACATATGAGAGGAGAATCCAGCTCACTCCTTGCAGCTTGTTTGCCTTCAAACAGCTCCTAAATATCAGCTGCCTTTAGGTCTCTGATTTTAGGAATTTCAGCGTTGTGTCCAAACTATCACATTCTACATGACGCGTTTGCAGTTTTTAAGGATCTCAGAAGCTTTCCGGCTTGACTTGAGATTGAGCTCAGTTATCTCAGTGACTGAAGCTGACAGCTTCTAGAACTGACAGGAAATTAACCAGGCTTATCCCCTGCAGGTAAAATTTGCTAATACAGCCTGCAGAGCAAACGGAAAGCAAACACAGCACTTGGTGACTGCAGAACAGCATCTGTAAGGGACAGTTTGAAATAACAGGAGTACTTGTGGCACCTTAGAGACTAACAAATTTATTAGAGCATAAGCTTTCGTGGGCTACAACCCACTTCTTCGGATGCGAAGAAGGGTTGTAGCCCACGAAAGCTTATGCTCTAATAAATTTGTTAGTCTCTAAGGTGCCACAAGTACTCCTGTTATTTTTGAGGATACAGACTAACACGGCTGCTACTCTGAAACCTGTCAGTTTGAAATAAGCCCATCATTGGAAAGGTTACAGATAATTACACTGGCTTGCCTGGAAGAGGCAAAGCCAGGGCTCCTGCCTCTTTGACATATTTTCTTATAGATTCAAAATCCTGTGTTTGTTTTTTAGCTAAACCTTGCTCCTTTGCTGCTCTACTCCTACCCATCACTTTCTCCTATGTAGGAGTTTGCCACCTGAGCTTTCAAACGGTCTTCTGAATCCCAACCTTTAGGGACAGCCTCACGGCTTCAATAACTTAGGGGCGTCCCTGATGTTATTTAGACACGTAAACAGTGTTTTCATTCACCTGCAGAGCGGAAGCTGCCCATTGGTGTCCCTTTGAGAATTACATATGTATTACATGTATATTACACCCACTTTTGGCTGAGCAGAAGAAGCAACATGTACACGCTTGTGCTTGTTTGAAACTCGCCCTCCTAGTTAGCGCTGGGCACAGCTGCCAGCACATCTGAAGTGCTTGCTCATTTCCTGGTTGTTACACATGCCCTTGCTCATTTCCTGGTTGTTACACATGCCCTTGGAAGCCTGTTACACATGTGTCATTTTGGAAGCCTGGCCCAGATGAATCACAAGAGGTGTGCTTTTAGCCACGAGGGCATTGTAAGTCACTGTCCTCTGAACATTGCTCCTCTGGCCTTTTTTAAAAACTAGATTTGCCTTTCTTTACTGCGTTGGCTGTTTCACTAGGAGGCACTCTTCTCTCTGAACCAGCGCCTGGCTGAGGCACGAGCCGGCAAGGCACTGCTAGATGTGTACGTAGGTACTTAATTGGGCATGACTTTGTGCTCTCTATCTCACCTTTACATTTCTATGGCATCGGCCTGCTTGCAGGGGCAGCTGCCATTTTGTGAGCAGAGCTGAATGCAGCATGTTTCAGAGGAAACACACTGTGCTCTGGCTCATAGAGAATTCCCTAAATTTTTGTTTCCCTGCTTCCCTTCATCTGAAGGAAGTGGCATCCAGACTGATGGTAAATGGCTGCTCTGCATATGGAAGAGCACAGTCTTTGAATGAGCGGTAACCCTGAGCTTCTGATTAATGACACCTTTTAATAGGTTAGGCTAGAGGGAGCATGGTCTAGTGGATATGCTGTTGGACTGGCTTCTGTTCTTCGTTCTGATACTGACCTGCTGAGTACCCAGACCCCCTCTTCTCTGTACTTCTGTGTCCCTTGCCACCCTTTGACTTCTCTATTTAAGCTGTAAGCTCTTTGGCTGTCTTTCCCTATGGGTGTCTTCACTGCAGAGCTCAGCCGGGGATGGACGCCTGGGTTAGCCAAGCCCAGGTGTGAGATCGCATCCCCAGTGCTAAGGGAACACTCAGGTCAGACCTGTGTAGCTGCATCCACGCTGGGACTGTGGTAAACCTGGGTGAGGTGTTGGGATTTCTGGGGGCATATCCCTTGGTTCTTAGTGCTGCATGAGATAGAAAGGCAGGAAAACATGGCCCCTGGGGCACTGTGGGAAGGTACTGGAGGAATATCAGGACCTGGGTTCTGTAACCCAGTTAACATCCTGTATCCATGCTGCAAAGTAGGTGGGTTAGACTAGAGCTCCCTTAAAGCGAAACGTGGGCTCTAACCTGAGTAAGCCCAGGTTCCAAACTCATATGAACCCAGCTAAAAGGCATTTGTGTGCAGATGGTAGGGGGGCATAGGGCTAAAAGCCAGGTAAGAGCTTGAGCTAACTCTGCAGTGAAGACACACCTATGTGTTTGTACGGTGCCTAGTGCCATGTAGCTCAGATCTTGGTTGGGGCCTCTAGCTCCCACTGTAATACAAATAGTAATAAATAGGGTTGGGAGTTTGACCCTGGCCTTGGTAATCAGATTCATAGTTTGTGAGGCCAGAAGGGACCATTCTGATCATCTAGCCTGACCTCCTAGCACAGGCCAGAGAATCTCACTCAGTAACCTCTGCATCGAGCATGTTCTGTCCCACCTAAATCCCCCTGCAATTGCCAGAGAGGTTGTCCTTCAATTTCTCTGCCAAAAAAAAGGTTGTATAATGTGCTGATGCAAGATAGCTGCCTCCAGAGAGATCTGCATTTCCTTGGTGAGCGAATGGCCCTGCATACAGCCTGCAAAGTGCTTTGGGATTCTTCCCAAGGAAAAGCGCTATAAAACTGTGAATTATTGTTGTTTGTCTCCTCGTGTCCCTGCTTTATTTCAGCTTTATTATCTTTCTCGTCTCTGCAGCCGGCTCCGGATGGGGACTCTATCCAGAGGCAGTCGAGTTGCGGTGGAAAGGCTGTCTTGAGCTTAGTGGTCTAGTTTAAAACAAAGCTGAGGGTGTCTGTGATTTGAAGACGCAGGTAAAAAGAAAATGTTTGCACTAAATGTTCCAGAGTGATCTCGGATTTCTTTGTAAAGTATCAAGAGTTTGTGGGGGGATATTTAGCTACAAAAGGTAGCTTGTTCCCAACTCTTGCAATATCTGGTGTTTTTCTTAAAGCCCCAGCTCCTGGAGTCCTGTGATTACATGAGACTCTCAGCTTTCATTTAAAACCTGTCCCGGATTTCTAGTCTTCATGGCTGCAGAGAAGTTGAAAACATAACCCCTTGTGGCTCTCATTTTTAAAAATCTCATGGTTTCTAAGCCAATCTCGGGATTGTTTCCAGGGCAGCCTGGCTCATGATTGTGGAAGGTCTGGGGTTGAAAGTCAGTGGGGGGTAGGTGTCCAGATGCCCTTTTGTGCCTTTCAAAACCTCTCTCTTAATGCACGTGAAAATGTGGGCACCTAGCACTGCATATGCAAGTATTCCAGGCTTTGTGTAAAACTCCCCTCAAGCCCCTGCCACTTTGCTTCACTCTTGACACGTAACATGCCCTACTACTCCAGGCCAGCGTCAACAGATGGCCGTCCACCCTGACCTGCACAATTGCCGCTCCAGTCTTGGGGCCCCACACTGCTCTGCTAATACACTTTAGTCCTGGCCTGCTCTTCCAACCCAGGGACTCCATCGAACTGTGCCGAAGCACTTCAGTCCTGACTTCCTGACTTCCAGGCCCCTGTGCTCTTCCCATCTTAGGCACCCCTCCCCCCGGCTCTGCCAGTGTATGTCTGTTCTGAAATGCAGGCCCCTGGACTATTCCAGTCCTGGATCCCGCCCACAGTTCTGCCAGTGCATGTCAATCCACTGGCCACCTGCCCAGCTCCGCCAAAGCATCTCGCTCCTCATTTCCAGAATCTCTGTAGCTCGGATCCTGGGCTCCCACTCTGCCAACTGTGCTAATGTCTAGCAGCTTTCCAGCGTGGGGAAGTGTCTAGGATGAGACCATTACGCTGAGTCCCAACCCCAGCTGGGCTCTGGGATTTGGATCACTGTTTTTTTCCCATTACACTTTCCCTGTTCAAAGACCCAGTGTAATTGGGATGGAGATGCTGAGCTGGGGGGACATGAAGTTCCCAGTCACAGCTATTCTTAGCTAGCTCCTAGTTTAGCTTGCTGCTACAATCACCTCCTTTGAATGATTAGCCCCATATGATCCGCCACTCCTGGCTGAATGCCTGGTTTGCCATTCATAAATAAGATCATCTGTACTTTGGGGCAGGGACTGTCTTGTCTGAAGTTCTCTGTACAGCATCCAGCCCCATGGCACTCTTATTCTGCGTGGGGTCTCAGGCACTGCTGCAGCACAAAGAAGTAAGAAGTGTCCGTGGTGCAGGCGCTAAGGTGGTTGAGAGAATGCAACTAACGTGGTCCAGCAATAGGTACAAATCAACCCCTCTGATCTGAATTTTGGGGTGTTCAAAAGCCCTGAGCCCACAGCTAATCCAGTCGCGGTGTCGCTCTCATCAGCTGGTGATTTACACCTGGGGGAAGAAGTGGGAGTTTCTGCCTGTTGCACGTGACGGGTGAAGCTGCTTTCCTGTCTAAGGTACTTATCTGGTCCCATCGCTGTAGTAGCTGAGCTCCTCCTCCCAGGCGTTAATGTCTTTATCCTGAGGACACTCCTGTGAGGCAAGGCAGTGCTGTTACCCCTGCTACAGAAGGGAACCTGAGGCACAGAGAGTCTAAGGGACCTGCCCGAGGTCACAGAGGAAAGTCCATGGCAGAGCAGAGAACTGAACCCAGGTTTCTGGTAGCACCCTTACCCCCAGACCATCCTTCCTCACTTCCCTGTCTCTATTTCTTCTGTTTCCTGGGATCCCCAAGCCCATTTCCAGTCCCGTGTCCCTTTTGGGTGCTCCAGCCCTGCTGCCCCTTCTCCCCCTCCAGAACCAGTCCGATGCACACCAGCTCCCCCGGGGAATGGCTTGTCCCTGGAACTGAACGCAGCCACATCGCTCTTCCTTTCCGAACAGATAATAGCCGCAGTGTTCCTGTCCTGATGGGCTGTGCTGTGGGGCTCAGCGGTCACAGTGACCGTCTTTGGTTGGGGTGCTCAGCCCCGGAGCTAAAAATACCTCCTGTTCCCAGCTCTAAAGGTCCCTCAGGAAATGACTTTCCCCTGCCTTGCCAGAAGCAGAGACCATGCGAGAGAAAGGCGTGCACTGAGAGGCCACAGTCACAGTTTCCCAGCGCTTGGCCAGCAGTCAGTAGATTATAGGCTGCTGCTCTGTGTTTCTTTTTTTGTGACCAGCCTCTCCATGATCTCCCACCCTGTGTGATTACTGCCCCGGAGCAGATGCAAACAAGCGGAGGCTGAGTGCTCCATCCAGGGCTGCCCCGGGCTCCCGCAGGAAGCAGGCTGCCAGTGTGCACCCAGCAGAAGCGCTGCCAATGGGCCAGGTCAGCGATGGATGAGTCTGGAAAGCACTGGGTGTCACTCCCCACCCCGGTTCCTCTTTCGTTACTTCAGAACACGCTATTCTGGGCATAGCCAGTGTTTGGAGAGGTATTTATGCAGCTGAGGGGCTCCCCACCCTTGCTGTCCCAAGCAGTGATGCTGTTCTAGTGGCTAAACCAAGCCGCTTTGTGCAGGGGCCGGCTGGCTTCTCCACTTGGGTCCTCCTTTGTCTTGTGTATGGCAGCTCCCTCTACCTCTGGCACTGAGGCATCAGCCTCGCCTATAATAGGGCAAGAAAACAGGATGGGCTCTTTCCCTCCCCCGCCCGCAAGATGAGTCACCCCTCAAGATGCTTAAGGAATCAGAGACTTCATGTAATTCCCTAACTTGGAGCTGGCTAGCAGAGAATGCCCTGCCCTGGGGATGCTTCAGCAGGGTGGAACGTTATCCGATCCCTGGCATGAGCCAGCAAGGGACAGCCCAGGCTTGGGGCCTTTATTGAGGGGGGAGATTTAGCCAGACCCAATCGTCAGCAGCCAGGAAGGCCCTGCTCTGGGAGAGGGGAGCCTTAGTGCTATCCTGGCTTAGCTCCTTGTCTGCTGAGGGAATTAAACGCAGCGTCTTACGAAGGCAGCACCTTCCATCAGTTAGCGTATCGGGTGACTGCTTTGTGATAGGGTGTACCCCCCTCTCACTGACACTGAAAGGGCTAAGGGGAGCTGGAAAGCTCAGGTAGAGCATCTGGTGGCAACTACAGGGCATGGTCAGCGGAATTAAGGATGAGAGCCAGCTGGGGTGGGCCTGGGGGAAGGGCTTCAGGGCAGAAGGAGGCAGGAAGCCCAGGGGAATGGCCTGGGGGACCTCCCCCAGTAGAGAACTCCGGCAAGAAGCTGGGAGAAGCCACCGGGGTGGAGCAGGCTGCGGCAGTGGGCAGGATCTGGCCCTCCAGGGAGAAAGCCCTGGGAGGCGTTGAGCCGCGGAACAGAGCCCCGGGGAATCTGAAGAGGGAGGATAGGTCCTGCCTGTGGTGGGCAGCAGTGGTTTAAGTTTGTATCTTCATTTGGGATTTTGTGTGTGTGTGTGTGTTTGGGATCTTGGGGGAGGGTGAACCTAAGAGGCTGTGCAGCCTGGGGAGAATACCGGTGCACATTGGGCCCAGGAAGGGCTGTGGGAAAGGGCTGCTGATGGGCTGAAGGAGGAAGAAGCCCAGGGAGGAAGCTGGGGGAGGTGTGACTAGACAGACCTTGCCTGCTCACTGCAGGGTCCCTGGGCTGGCACCTGGAGGAGAGGGGTGGGCCAGGCCCACTTAGAAAAGTGCAATGACCCTGGAGACCAGGGTCAGGCCAGGGAGTCTGGATTTGGATCAAAGACTCGGCGTGAAGTCATTGGACTCTCATTTGTTGGGCTCTCTGTTACCCTGGATGGGGGGGGTCTATAATGGATCTGGTCAGAGGCTGTGCCATGAGAAGGCTGGCATGGCTGTTGGCAGGGGCGCTAGATGAGGAGAGCCTGCTGTGCCATGCCCTGCCATGAGGAGGCTTGCCAGCGACGAGGCTACTCTTGTACACATCTGTCAGGCATTTTTGTGCACGTTGCCCCGACATGTTGCCAGTGGCCTCTCCCGCGCTCAGTCACAAGCAGCCTTATTGGGGACTCATCTGAACAGAGACCGTCACAGCGTCTGGCCCCGCTGGCAAGCTGAGATCGATGCATCTGAGCCCCGCTCCCTGAGCTGGACCCCACAGTGAGGACTCTTTGCTGTGCTCTGGAGAGGGGCCTGCAGCAGAGAAGAATAGCTTCACTGAGAAGCGCCTGCCAGAAATCACAGAGCACCGAGCAGACAGCCCCTTCCTGTGTGCATGACTGGAGAGTGAGGATGGAAGGAGGCGGGGGTGGGAGGTCAAGGGGAGAAGGGGGCAGGCAGAGCTGCCTGGGATTAGATGGAGATGGAAGAAGTCAGCTTGGAACATCAGGGAGGCTATAATTGCTTACAGCTGGCTCTGCAGCCTCTGTCCAAGGGGAAGTCCCAGAAAGCTCTTTATTAATGGTGACGACTCATCCATCTCTGATTCCCTCTCATCAAAGCCTCATCTCACTCCCCTTTCCTGGTCTCTTTGTTGCCCGAGGCTCACGCTCGCTCTTTCTCCTGCCCAGCTTTTCTTTCTCCCCTGATCTCTTTACCCCTCTGCTTTACTCTCCTTTCTCTCTCACGCACCTTTGCTAACAGCAAGGACATTTTTCAACATCCCGGAAGGTTCACAACCTGGCCCACATCGGAACCAGCGATCAGTGGGCTCAAAGGCACCAAGGTCATGGCTCAAGCTGAAAGAGACTTCTCTTTTGCTGGAGCTTTCTGGGCCTCCAGCGACTCAAGGGTGTCCTGTTACGCCATGCAGACCCTGGGATGAATGAACAGGGAGGTGGAAGTCAGTGCCCTCTCCTGGGGAGGGTGATCCTTCCAAGTGTTGGTTCTAGTTGGGAGCTGAGGAAGGGACTCCACACTGAAAGGACATGGGGACTGAATTTCCTTCCGGTCTATAGCTGAAGCAGATTATTGTACCAATTCTTAGGTAGTTAGAGAGAGACAACTCAGTCACTAATCTGCAGGGTGGAGAACAGACGTGCAGCCTTCTGCTGTGATCATGGCCCCGCCGAGCACTAGGAGTAAGGCTTACAGTATCTGCAATCCTTCAGCCATCAGAAGGCAGGTGTGACAGGTAACACTGGAGCAGATCTGATCTCATTCCTCAGAAGACTATCTGGAACATCACAGGATGTGTGTGGAAGGATGTCTCCTGAGGTCATGCAGACATCTGTCTCCTCTCAAGTGCTTAAGAGGGGGAGAAGCACCAGGTCTGGCCTGTGGAATGGTCTGTGATGTTCAGTGTGACTCTCCGGAGCTGGAGCACTAAATCCTCCATCTAACACTTGGCGATGGTCCTTGAAGGTCGGCGATGGATTCTGTGGAAGGATACTGACTGCTCACTGAACTGGTGAGGTTTCTCTAGGGAAGGGGACCATTGAGTCCCAGGCATAGGAATCCCTCATCAGGCTAGTGCCGTGTTCTAGGGAGTGTGGCACCAACTCCCCCTGACTCGTTCCTTGTGCATTCAGTGTCTGACGGCCCCAACCCTGGGGGCTGAGGGATTGGCAGATTAAAGAGAGATCCATCCTCACACTCACCATGTAGCTGCCAATGGGGGCTTAGTCCACCCTGAATCACTTACAGCTGGTGGGCATGACCTACATGAATCCAAACCACTGGGCTTTCAGCCCAAATGGCATTCATACCACATGGCTGGGAAGAGGAAGGCAACTCCAGGTAGTGTTAGAATGGGCCAAGTTTGTTGCTGCTGCAGGGCCTCCCGGGGGGGGGGGCAAGTGGGGCAATTTGCCCCGGGCCCCGCAGGGGCCCCGCGAGCCCTGGCCCGGTGGCTGTCCGGGTCTTCGGCGGCATTTTGGCGGCGGGGGTCCCTTCAGTGCTGCCGAAGACGCGGAGTGACTGAAGGGCCCCCTGCCACCGAAATGCCGCTGAAGACCCGGACCGCCGCCAGGTGAGTACAAGCGCCGCAGCTCCTCCGCTTTGCCCCAGGCCCCCTGAATCCTCCGGGTGGCCCTATGCTGCTGTAAGCAGATGCAGCCCCCTTATCTACTATAGAGTTGTGCTTTTTTCCTCCAGGGCTGCACGTAACCCAGTGAGTATGTTTAGATGTTCATCATTGTATAACAGTGCATATACTGTGTGTGTCAGAAAGCGTGTCTGTTTGGAAATGTGTGTGTGTGTGTGTTTGGATGTGTATATGAGAAGGTAAGTGTGTAGGAGAATGACACTGGGTGTGAATGGGCCAAGTTTGTTGCTGCTGCAGGGCCTCCCGGGGGGGGGCAAGTGGGGCAATTTGCCCCGGGCCCCGCAGGGGCCCCGCGAGCCCTGGCCTGGTGGCCCTGGCCTGGGTGTGAATGTGTGTTGTGGGGCATATTACTTCATTCACAGCTCCAAAATCGCCTATCTGATACTCTAGGGCCAGGACACACATACACACATTCAAAAAACCCATCAAGTTGTTTTCAGAGACTGTGAGACAGAAGGCAGGGGAAGGGGTTTGCATGGACACACAAGAGACGTTTGGCTGGGTGTTTCAATGTGTGCGTGGTATTTATATGGACAGTCAAGCTGTGTGTGTGCTGTTCAGATGGGCAGGTGTATACATGGGGGTTAGCCTGAATGGGGCTATGACTGTGAGTGTCTATAGGTATGTTAGCACCTGGCTCATGGGTTCCCCACAGGGGGGCTGTGGACACATTTCAGGAGGTTACAACTACCTTCCCTTTTTTTACGGTTGGATGGCAGGGGATTCCCAGTAGTATGGGAGCAGGGTCCCAAAACTTCGTTCTATTATAGCCAGAGGTGACGGTACGGGACAACTTGAGGATTGCTGTGTTTGAGTGAGGTGAATTCTGCAGAATAGCTGCCATTCACATTGGCTTGCATTTGAAGTGAAGTCACTTCGACCGGGCCCACACCTGTTTTTTATGCACTCTTTGCAGCTCTTCTAGCAAATGCATTTATTGGCAGAAGTGTTGTGCCGAAACAGTGAGTGGCAAGCAAGTATTGCAGCATATTCAGAGCAGGTAATTTAGTGTTCACACCTGATTCAAAGATTCATCCAATCAGGGTACAGAGACCAGGCCATGTGTCCAGTCGAACCAACTTGAATTCAAAGTATCCAGCGCTCCCAATGCGCGAGCAAAGGAATAATGCACTGAATATTTTCAGATAGTGATTATATCTGAGCAAATCACAGACAAAAGAGACAGAATTCAGAATAGATGATTTGTTATGGATCAGTTTGCCCAGCTCTGATATTGGTATATGCTTCAGTGGTTTGGGGCGTGACCATACAGAAGGGCAAGGAATATGCAGGCAGCCGAAGACTAAGAACTGTTTGGGTAAGTGACATGCTAGGCCTTTCTAAGGCTCATGCTAAAGCTGGGAGGGCCAGAAGTTGTCGGCCTCCGTAGCTGGGTCCTAGTCTCAAACCTTGAATGCTGTTGCGTGCTCTGCATGCTGAGTGTCCTGAGTCGGGAGTACCAGAGCATGGAATGTTAATGTCCAGAGGCACTAAGAGGCTGTGACCGATCATGTTCCCATCAGAAGGTAGCAGGGGACCTCACAAAGTGCCCAAGGTGTGGCAGGGGAGAGGGCTTGCAGCGTGACAGGGTTGAAAAGGTTCTTTGGAGGAGGATCCCAATATATCCATCCTTATACACTGAGCTTGGTGTCCAGCCCATCTCAGCAACCTCGTTCTTCCTTTACAACAGAAGGGAGCGGGGAAATGATTGCCTCTTTTAATTATGGTTGATGTAACCGCTTGGTATTTTCTTTCCCACTAGAGGGCACGTTGCTACCATCAGGCAATGGGACTTCTGCGGTCAGGAGGAGGCCTCCTTGGATGGGATGAAAAACTCCCGAGGGCAGGAAGGTTTTGCCTCTCCCTTGTTTTGAGTCAGATCTGCTGTGATCTTTACCCACTGCTGTGAATTTCCTCCAAGCGCAGTTTTGCACGTCAGTTTGACCCATGTGCACCAAGATGTTGGCAGCCTCCCCTGTCAGCCTCCCTTGCTCAGTGTGGGCAGGGGAAGATGCCGGTGTGAAATCTGAACGGCTGGGCAGGTGTTTCTCAAGAAAGCCGAGCGTTTGCAATTTACGGGTATGTTGTCTTCAGGGAATCCCTCCGGTCCAGGGAGGGAATGGGAAAGGAGGCGGGTCCCAACAGAAAGTTTCTATGCACGAACTCTTTGGACACTGCCTAGCAGAGAGACACATAATCTCTGGCCAAGATTTTCAAAAGTGGCCAGAGATTTTGGGTGTCTCACTGTGTGTGTGGCCCAACATAAGACACTTTAAAGGGGCCTAATTGTCAGAAAGTGCTGAGCACCCATCACTCTGCAAACCACTCTCTCTATTTTAGGGTTTTATGTCGCTGCCCATCACCATAGCATCTGGGCTCTGTCCACAAACAATCAGTAGCAAAGTGTCTGATGGACTGCATAGATTCTCTGGCTCCTTCTTCCTTTCTGGGGTTAAAGCTCTGCTTGGGGTAGGGATCTTGGTTTTTTTGTTTTGTTTTGTTTTTTTTGTTAAGTATTATTTTCCTGTTTTTTAAGGTTGATTTGTTTCAGGGTTGGTTTGTTGGGGGGGTTTTGGTAAAGGAGTGTCAGTGTTGTGAGTGCCTTTCTTATGGTGGAAAGGCCCTGGAAAATCAGGCCTCTTTTAGGCTCATAGACTCATAGACTCATAGACTTTAAGGTCAGAAGGGACCAATATGGTCATCTAGTCTGACCTCCCGCATGATGCAGGCCACAAAAGCTGAACCACCCACAACAGAATCTTCCAGCCTGCGACTCCTGCCCTATGCTGCGGAGGAAGGCGAAAAACCTCCAGGGCCTTTGCCAATCAACCCTGGAGGAAAATTCCTTCCCGACCCCAAATATGGCGATCAGCAGAACCGCGAGCATACAGGCAAGATTCTACAGCCGGACCCTCATTTTACCCGCGATGGCACGTTAATGCCTAATTGACTAAAATCACGTTATCCCATCAAACCATTCCCTCCATAAACTTATCAAGCCTAATCTTGAAGCCAGAGAGGTCTTTCGCCCCCACCGTTTCCCTCGGAAGGCTGTTCCAAAATTTCACCCCTCTGACGGTTAGAAACCTTCGTCTAATTTCAAGCCTAAACTTCCCCACGGCCAGTTTATATCCATTCGTTCTCGTGTCCACATTACTACTGAGCTTAAATAATAGGCATCTGAAGTTGGGCACCCCAAACCACTCATCATCTTTTAATATCGTGGGCTATAGCTAAAACTCAGCTTGGCCTCCAGTCTGGCAAATGCCAATGCTATAATGGTTCCTAGTTTGCTTTTGCTAGGAGAAGCCTGTTTGAGAGAGAATGTGCATGTGTGTACCGCACCTAGCACAAGGAGGCCCCGATCCTGGTTGGAGCCCGTTAGCACTACTGCAGTACGAGTGATAAAGAATGAGAACATTATGGGAAATCATAGGGCACGTATGCATTTGTCTGTGGGGAAGGTAGCATGGATGCGTGGGGATGAGGGTGTGCACGTGTGTGAAAATGCACGTGCCATGTGAAAGTGGGTTTGAGCATGTGTATGTGAAAGAGGGGATTTGTACATGTTTTTGGGAGAGGTGTGCATGTATGTGCAGGAGTATGTGTGCAAACTTGCATGTGCGTGATAGAGCGAGAGCAGGTGTGCACGTGTTCCAGTAATTTAGGCTTGGAAGTCCTGAGTTCTAATCCCATCTCTGACACTGACTCCCTCTGTGGCCCTGGGCAAGTCATTTATAACTCTTCCATGTCTCGGTTTCCCCCTTTGTAAAATTGGGATAACTCTACTTAACTTGCCAACAGGGCTGTAGTGAGGCCTAACTCGTGAAAGCATGTAAAGCACTGAGAAGATGAGTAGTGCTAATGAAGTCTTACTCAGTGTGTCTTTGAGACGGGGTGTGTGTGTGTGAGAGAAAGTGAGAGAGGGCAGGTGTGTGGGAGAGAGTCGGGTGTATGCGTGTTTGTGCGTATGTGTGCAGGGAGGGAGACCAGCTCGTCAATTGTATACAGAACATTAGAGCTTGTTCCAAGAAAACCACACATGCGCGCCCTCCCTGAAAGGGGTTGTGTGTTCCCAGCCATTTCCTGCTCTCGCCTCACAGTTTTCTTAAGGTGGAAAAACATGCCAGGCGTTAAGGTTCCTTGTTGCTGGGAACAGCTCCTGGCTTGTCTGTGATGGTGTTTGTGGAACACGGCTGGGAGCAACGCTGCTCATTATTTCCTGCCAGGGAAGGAGAAACTGGAGCTGCCTTTCAGAGGAGGGGAGGTGGCTGGGGACAAGGAGCCCCGTGTTCCCCTGAAGCAGCCGTTGGGGTGGGAGACGGGGGACCCACCCAGTTCCCTCTTGATCTCAAGGTGACATTAATCCTTTCCAGGCGGCCACAGGGAGGCCAAACCCTTGGGAGTCTGAGTGCCCAGCTCTGTGGGGCTCCCTGGGGAGAGATTTACCCTCTAGGGATCTTAAGGTCTGGTCTTTCGTCCTGGCCACCAAGCACATCATGGCTGCACCCAAGGCTGCTCCACAGCTGGGCTCTCCTAAGGCAGGCATGGAATGGAGGCTTGGAGCCTTCAGTGAGCAGCAGGTTATCTGAGCCTGCCCCAGTCCAAACCCCTCTGAGTGCAACCCTGCAGGGAGCCCCTGAAGGATTTCCCTGCCCCAGAGCTTCTGGGGGCTGGGTCTATCTAGAGGCAGCAGCGCCGTGAGGGCACCGCACGTGTTGCATACACAAAGCCCCGCCCTGAGGATGCCTTTGGTGTCTATAATCCCACCTGCCCCATACACCTGCAGCACCAGAGCCATTGTATTACGTGGCTCCCCCAAGGGTTTCCACCCTGCTTCCAACACAGCCCTCATCCTCCTTCCCAGAAGAGCTGATAGCTATGGGCCCAATCCTGCAAGGTGCTGAGCTCCTCCTGCCATTTCAAAGGGAAGGGGGGCCTCTTGGCAACACCTCACAGGATTGGACCCTACACGAGGCTTCCTCAGGAATGGGAGTCTCTGCTAACTCCATCCCTCTTGTTCTTAGGGACACAAAGATTGCCAGGCTGGATTGGACCCCAGGTCTGTATCTCCCGGTATCCTGTCTCCAGCAGGGGCTGGTACCAACTGCTGCAGAGGAAGGTACCAGAGCCCCTGTAGTGGGCCATGATGGCATGACCGGCCCCTAGAGGAAGCGTCTGTTAGCAAGTGGCCTGTGCCCTGAAGCAGGTGGGTCTTTATCCCTTACGAAACCATTGTTGATACCCCGTCCAATACCACTCTGTAGGTTCTCGTTTTCCGCCCTCTTTGTCTGAGCCTGGCCGAGCTCTTGGCCTCCAGCATATCTTATGACAAGGAGTTCCGCAGGCTGCCTGGGCCTCGAGGGTAACCACATTTCCTCTGATGAGTTTGAAATGTGCTGCCTTTTGATGCTATTGAGCACCCCCCGTCCCTTATATTGGGAGGGGGTCCCATTTGCCTTCCCGGGACCAGCCATTACAACGTATAGCTCTATTCTCTCCCCTCTCATTCATCTCCCCTCAGAACTAAACAGCCCCAGTCTTCGCAGTCTCTCCTCCTACAGAAATTTCCCAGGCTTTCAATCTTTCCCCTTGCCAGTCTCTGCACCCCTTCTCCCTCTCTCTCTCCCTGTATTTTTTTCTCTCTCTCCCCCTGTTCCCCTCATTCACCCCTCTCCTTCACTCTCTCGCTGTCCTGTGCCTTAACACTCCTCTTCTCTTAGCTCTTGTACATTTTCTCACATCTCCGATTTCCATCCTTAATTCCAGGGGGGATGGGATGGCTCCCGCAAAAGCCTGGGACTCAGGGGATTGTCTCTTCCCCTGTTGGAGGTTCCTCCGCTGTTGACAAAGCAGAGTGTCATACAGGCCATAACTACACACACAGAAAATGGACCGAATTGACTATGCTGGGTCAGTTAAAGTGGCACAATCTCCATCCTGTGGATTCAGTTTTGGGGATATAAAGGTGCTCGTGCTGGTGTAGCTCACTCTTGTGAGTTCAGGGGAATGTGCTGTACCAGTTTAAGGCACCTTTATATCAGTATAGCTGCGTCCACACTCGGGGTTTTACTGATTTCAATCCATTGTATCAGGGCAGCCCACGAGTGTGCTGCTATTGCTGTGCTTTACTGCCTGCTCAGATCCCCTGCAGGGGTTAGGGTGGGTCCCCATGCCCTACGTGTGGGGCACTCTCCCAAGCCCAGCTCTGCCCTGACAGCTCACCGGCTGGCCCGTGAACAGGGGACACTGTGTATTCCTTGGTTCACAGCAGTACGGCCGGAGGCAGCGTCATCGGAAGGAGCATTCCAGGGCCTCGGAGTTTTTTATGACTTTATAAGGTGAAAAGCTCCCTCAGCCCTGAGCCAGCTCCTCTCTGGGCCAAAACCTTCTGTTTGGGATTTCTATGCAAACAATACACAGCTGCCTGGCTGAGGGACAGAGCCCTCCTGACTGCAGTGAGCAATGCTGATTTACGCCAGCTGAGAATCCTGCCCTGGTTCCAGAGCTGGGACTGAATCAAAGCCCTGGATCCACAGAGAACTTTGGATCCTGGTTCGGTCTCAGCAGTTGGTACCAATATCTCCCCCAGGAGCAGAACTAGAAACCATGATCGAAATCCCTGTAAGTTCAGATCCCCGTGAGCGTGAGGGGATGATGGAAAGACTCTAGCTGTTATTCCAGGATAACAGCCCTCCCAGCACATGCTGCAGTCAGTTGCCCAGCTCCATGGGTAGCTCCCTGCTCGCCAGCCCCTCTAACCCTGGCCTGTGCTCTTGTGATCAGTCTGATGAGAGATCTGCATGAAGATTAGGCCTAACAGTCTGAATTACCGGGCATGATTGGGAACACTGGGGACAGGAGCTTCCAGTAGACAGCCACAGTGCCAGCCCTGTCTCTTCTCCCCAGGGCCCCCGGGGCTGAGGGTGTGCGTGAGGGGTAGGGTGACCAGATGTCCCGATTTTATAGGGACAGTCCCGATATTTGGGGCTTTGTCTTATATAGGTGCCTATTACCCCCCACCCCCTGTCCCGATTTTTCACACTAGCGAGGGGGATGGGACAGGAAGGGCCCCCTCCTGCGCCTTGGGGTCTGATTGGCTTTATTAGAAAGGCTTCATTGTATTGCACGTTCCCTTAATTGTATATAACAGTTTTATTTATGGTCGGGGAGGAAATTAACAACTCGCAAAGCAGACTAAGGAAAACACAGCCTCCACCGAGCACACTTGAGGGTTGTCTAGGGCTTTCTTGCCATTCGAGGGTGTGTGTGTGTGTTTTCTATGCAGGAAAATAAATGTAGAGGGTTGGGGCTGGGGAGTTGGGGGGAGGGGGGAAACCAAACGAGGTTTGAAGACTTTTACATGGCGGAGCTGACACTAATAATGAGACCTTGGCGGCTGTCTCTAGGTACGTTTCCGTACCAGCCTGCAGTGCCAACCTCGCCTGGGCCTCAATGCAGGCTTTATGTCGCCTGCGTGGGATGGCTAGGGGGATTCGAAGACATGCCCTGGCCAGGTCTCTGCAGCGATGAAATCCATGGCCAAGACCGGCTGCGATGGTTCTCCAGTCACCTGTGCGGAGATCCAGAGGCACTGGACGGGGCTTGTCGCTTTCAGGTCAGCGATGGGTTGAGAGTGGATGGAACGGATTGGGCAGCTGCAGCTTCCCTCCATGTCCACGACCCCCGGGCAAGGGCTTGGAGCACAGAGGGGAGCAGCGTGTCACTCCAGGAGCGTGTTAAACCTGTGATTTGCACTGGCTGCCTCTTGATTTTAGTATGTTAGCCTTGAGCACAAAGCCCTAAATGGCCTGGGATCTACCTGGGTAGGAAACCTCCTCTCTCCCTATGAGACAGGGTTACAGTGGTGAGCAGAGGCAGCTGGGCTCTGGTCCCAGTGGTACAGAAGAGAGGGGGCTGCTGGCTGGGTATTCTCTGCTAGGGCCCTGTGCCTTTGCAGCGCTCTTTGTCCACGGTGGCTAACCTGCAGGGCCCACTGCAGGGCCCATCTTTTCTCACTGGCTGGCTGCAGGGAGCTGGGACAGGGTGATAAGGTTTCGTATCTCCTGTTTATACTAGTGCAGTTAAGAGGCTGTTCAGGGCACCTCTAGAGTTTGACTGGGGCTCCCTTGTGGAGTTGTTATAAATCTAAATAAATACACGCTGAAAGGAAAGAGCCTCCCTGGAAATGAAACACTCAAGCCCCTGCCCCAGGAAATAAATAGAATCATAGATTCCAAGAGCAGATAGCCTGCTGTGATCATCTAGTCTGACTTCCCGTATAACACAGGCCAGAGACCTGCCCCCAAATAATGCGCAGAGCAGCTCTTTTTAGTCTTGATTTAAAAATTGCCAGGGATGGAGAATCCACCAGGACCCTTGATAAGTTGTTCCAGTGGTTATTTACACTTACTGTTAAAAATCGACACCTTATGTCCTATCTGAATTTGGCTAGCTTCAACTTCCAGCCATTGGATTGTGTTCTACCGTTCTCTGTTAGATGGAAGAAACCATTATCAAAAATTTGTTCCTCATATAGATACTTATAATGCGCTCCCCTTGTCTGCAGAAAAACATGCCCGGGGGTGGGGGCAGGGCTCCAGATCTGGAGCGTTAGCCTGTTGATCCTTAATTTGGCCCCATGTTAAGCCTTTAGCAAGGCAGCTGTATCCAAGGGTTAGAGCTGGCGGCTGGGAGGCAGGGACCCTGGGTTCTATGCTCAGCTAACTCTGCCACCATGAGCTCTTGGGGGTGAGTTGCTTCCCTGCTCTGTGCCTCAGTTTCTCTGTCTTTAACATGGAGATAATGATCCTTACACCCACGGCCCTCAGGTGCTTTGAGGCCTTTGGATGAAAAGGGCTATAGAAGTGTCATTGTTATGACTGAACCTGTCCCTGGAGGCTGGGCTGGTGTGATTGCCCTTGGCAGGGGGCAAAGGGGATTTGCCAGGTAGGTTTGCCAAGTTAACCCTATTTCCAGGGCATTGGCCTAAGCTATTTCAGCCTGAAACTCAGCTCGAAAGGCCTCCACCCATTCATTCTTGTTTTTTAAACCACATGTGATTGAATTGGTTGCATGGTTTTAATCTCCCCCAGCTGGTCCCTTCCTCAGGAGGAGTGGTGTGGGAAGGGGCTCTCTGTGAGGGCCAGCCAGCGGAGATCGCTTGAGAGGAACATGAGACATATCTCCCCTGGGGGCTGCCACCTCCACTATTCTCCTTGCCCAGGCTGGCCCCATGTGGCTCTGTTCAGCTGTTTCTAAGTCTTTGGTTGGCAAAGCAGAGGAGAGGTCTGGTGCTCTCAGATTGTTTGCTACTTTACTCTACTCTGGAAAACTGGTGTGTCAAGGACATTTGCAGTGTAACATGCAGGCTGGCTCAGGGCAGTTAGAAATGCATCTTTCTAATACAATTTTTGTCTGCCTGGCTGCCTGTCAAAACACATTTGGGACCAGATCCTCAGCAGGTATAAATCAGCCATGACATCAGTGGGACTACCCTGCTTTACACCCATTCAGATCTGGCCCATTGTTCCTATTGAAACAACCCAGATCTGTCACACAAAACTCCTGAACTGTATGTGTCAGAGGTGGCTCTGGCTTTGCAGTTCAGTCAGCCAGGGCCATTCTGTGCTAGCCCTCTGGGCGCAGAGGCCCTCTGTATCAGGAGTATCCTTTGGAGAGGCCCTTCATGGAGTACCCTTTGGAGAGGCCCCATGCTTGCAATGTCATACAGTGTGAGTATTTTTTGTACAAGTTGCAGTAGAAGCACTAATGGTGGGTGTCCGGCTCTCTGTCTATATCAGTGGTTCTCAACCAGGGGTCCGGGGCCCCCTGGGGGGCCATGAGCAGGTTTCAGGGGGTCTGCCAAGCAGGACCAGTGTTAGATTCACTGGGACCCAGGGCAGAAAGCTGACACCCCCCCTCCCCGCCCCCCCATGCAGGGCTGAAGTCCAGGGCCCTGATCTCTGTCACCCGGGGCTGAAGCAGAAGCCTGAGCAACTTAGCTTCGCAGAGCGCCCTGTGGCATGATGCCCCTGGCAACTGCCTTGTTTGGGTTGAAAGAACCCCGGGTAACAGCCCTGCTTGCTACCCCCTAACAATGGGCCTGGCTTTTATATGCAGAAAACACTTGTTGTGGCACAGGTGGTCGTGGAGTTTTTATAGCATGTTGCAGGGGGGAGAGGCGGCTCAGAAAGAAAAAAGTTGAGAATCCCTGGTCTATATTGCATTCATCACAGCAACACTGAGCAAGTGGAGTTCTGTTTGCCCCTTCATTCATTTGCCTTCGGTTTGATGGAAGTGGTTTTTATCACAGATGCCCTGACCTGGGAAGCAGAGCTCCCTAAAGCATGCCCTTACCTGAGCAAGTACAACACCCATGCTCTCTGCAACACTCTGGATCCTGAACTGTACACACGAGACTCTGTGCTAAATAACTCCAAGAAGCCCCTGAGTTATGGCGTACGATCTCCGAAGCTAGGAAACCCACGAAACAGCAGAGAAACAAAAGGGTCAACTGCTGCTGTTGGTATACAGCACATTTTCACCTGGACTCTTGTTTTGCACTTTGCCTCTGTTTTTCTCTGTCCCACTAACTGTGCTTAACAAAAATCAGTGCGGATGTTTTGTGGGCAGCAAGGCCCAGATTCTCCAAGGTATTTAGGCACCGAACTCCCATGGCTTTAAGTGGAAGTTCGGTGCCTAAATGCCTTTGGGGTTCTGGGCCCACTAACTTGCAAATCAGGGAGCCGTGCAACCCATCTGCATGCACAAGTGTAGACCCTTCATTGCCTATATAGGTGCACACCCGCTTTTGCAGGCAAAATCCAGCGTGCACACAAGGAACAGAGGATATCTGAAGGTGGGATGGAAAGTTGGCCTGTAATGCCTGGATTTACTATGCATGCGCCATGTGGCGTATTGGTTTACAACTCTGATTAACAGGCTGGATCGTAAGGAACTGTTGTGGTTACCGTGTCAATTCTCCACTAGCTACCCTTCACAAGACAAAGTCAATTATATTAACACACCCAGCTGGATTCCGGGCAGATGAAAGGGCTGAACTGCATCCAGGGAGGCAGCATTGAGTTCCACTCTGTCATTAACTCCCCCTAGTGTGCCTCACGTTACAGAGCGAGCACAGATTGTTCAGCACGTGTGACACGCCCCAGGCTGAGCGGAGCCCCCCCTCCCCCGCAATACACAGGCCTGAGTAGCGGGGTTACAACTCAATGCTAATGCTGCTGTAGCCTTGTTTCCCCTGTGCTGCTGCTACTGTCAGTCATCACACTGATCCCTAGCACTCAGAGCGCTTTCCATCCATTGATCTCAAAGCGCTTTACAAAGGGGGTCCCTATCATTTTACCCTTTTTACTTGAGTTCGGGGCTCCAGCTTGAGACTCGTGTAACACCGACAGACCCCGGTCATTGGTGGGCGGGATGGATCCTGGGACCTCTGGAACTAAATGCACGAGTCTCTACTGCATGAGCTAAAAGCCATATGGCTCTTAGCTAAAGCTGTAGAGGAGACTCATTAATCGCTCTCTCTAAGTGGTCTTGGTACCACTGGAGGGGACAGAATGCCACACCCAGGAGGTGTGTGGGTTACACTCGCTCAGCGGAGTTTATCTGATTTCAGAGGGCAGGTGCTCAGCCCTTTCTGAAAATCAGGTCCATTTAAGGCATCTCTCGTTAGATCATCCAAACCCGGAGGCCCCCCAAATCACTTTTGCAAATCTTATAGCATATATTTATTAAGCTGGTGCCCCCCCCATTCCCCCTCTTTACTCCATTTGCTCTCTCTTTCCCTTCTCTCTGCTCCCTTTTCATCAGCAGTTCTCCCTAGCAGGAATGCGATCACTCCAATTTGAGAACCCACACTCTTGAAGATGGTTGAAAATGAGGCAAATCAAGTTTGCTTGTTACTAAATCTAATTGTGATGTGGCTCTGTGGCTGGACCAGCTGGCTTGGCCTCAGTATGAGAAAGGGACTTGTAGTGGCAAAAAGGATCGAGCCGCTTTGTATTTGTTGCATAGTTGAACCCAGCTGGCTCTAACGTGTCTGTGGTTCTTCTCTCCTGTTCTTTGGCTCCCTGTCTCCCGCATAATTCCCAAGTAGAGTAAAGGAGACTCTGGATAGCTGCATTTTGTACAGCAGAACCCAGAAGACTTGGCCGGCTTGACCATGTGTGATGGACCCTTGCTTATGCAGTGTGATTTTATAATGATTCTAGAGGTTCTAATGCTGATGGCATTTCCTGCACTGTCTGGCTCTGCCAGATGCAAAACCGTTAGGGGAAAGTTAAGGAGGAAAGGCAAATGATCACTGCAAAACAGGCCACAGCTGGAGTGAGCACATATGATTGAGTCTACCTTAAAAATGTCACATTGTTTTTTAAAAAAAGAGGGAGCCAAACAGCAGGTGTAACCTGGCTTGACCCTCATCTGGGGGACTGAGGCTCAATGCGTTTGTCAGAAGGGACACAGTCTCTTCTGCTTGTTTATTTCTTTGCATGTGTGTTTGCCTGCATTTGGAAGGAGTGTGCTTGTGCAGCTGCCCATTGTGACTGGCTGCGTTGGCATCATTCAGCACATGTCCATTTCGGTTGCCATTGCAATGAAGTTAAACGAAAACAGCTTGTCCTTCTGGGGAAGGAGCCCTGGAAAAGAATCTGACACTAGAAGTCAAATTCTTTGCAATGAAATGTGAAAAGTTGCCCTTTGTGTATGCGAGTGGGTGTGAAGAGTCTCTGTGGGTGTATGTGTGTGACAACGAATCTCTGTGTGGTGATGTGTGTGTCTCTGAAGTATTGGTGTGTGCATGTGAATCGTGTGTGCACAGGTTACAGTGTATGTTACTGTGATGTTTGTGTTAGCGAGCACTTGGCAATGTGCATGTATGCATGCTTTCTGCATGATTTCATGTGTGTGGGCAATGCATGTGGTGATGTGTGTCCCTGTCCAGACATGTTATAATATATGTGACTGTGATGTTTGCATTTGACAGTAACCGAGCTCTGCATTTGACAACCCTGGGCAATATCCATGTTTGCATGTGGCTGTGTAAGGTATTCTGCATGAATGACACATGATTTCGTGGGGACAGGGGAGCAATGCATGTGGTGATATGCATGCATGTGAAAATGGGGAGGCATGTCTGTGTGAGATGGGTATCCGTGCCCGTGTGTCACACTCGATGTGTGAGTCATGACTGTGTCTGATTGGACATGCTGATGTGTACTAGCATGTATTTTGCATGTCAAGAGCTTGTTTCTCCACCAGGAATTGGACTGTACGGCTCTTGGCTTTGGAACGTACCACTGACATTCCCGCCAAAGGCCGCATTGGAACCACACTGAAACAGCAGTGAAAAGTGAGGAAGAGATGAAGGGATTCTAGTTAGATGTCACTACCAGACTCCAGGGGGCTGAGGAACACATCCTAAGTTGGAAGCAGCAGCAGGAGCTGCTGAGCTGAGAGCAAGAGCAGAGGAAAAGAGGGAGGTTTTGGGGAGCAGGGAGGTTAAAAGGGTCTTTGTGATGTCTGCTGCAGTGTGACTCAGCCTCACTCATTGGCTCCAGGCTGCCAAGAGAAGTTGGCCTGGAAAAATTGTTTTAGCCTTAGAGGACGTGGTTCGCAGTATGTTCCAAGTCGGTCTTTCTCTCTTTTGCTGGAAGGATTTCTGGACGCTACTCTGCATTCACTGCCCCTCACACCCACAGCTTTCCCTGGCCCCTCCCAACCTCCAGAAGGGGCTCAGCGTGGGGACCCGGTAGGGGAGCAGCAAGGGGTAGTGCCCCCTTTGTAAAATGAGGGAAGGTGTTTGATTACATTACACAGGGTAAATTCTGCACTGCCTTACCCTCCTGCAACTCTCCTGCAATCTGTAGAGTTGCATGGGGTAGAACTTGTCCCACTAAGCACATTTGACTACACACATGTGCTCTGCAGGGGTGCCTTTTTGTTGTCATGTCTCAGAGTGTGTGCCATGTGATGTATTGGTTTATGCTGATAGGCACTGGGTGTTAGTGTGTGCATGTATATAAGTGCACACAAGGTCGCCAGCTCTTGGGATTTGATCTCAAGTCTTGCGATATTTGATATTTTTCTTAAAACCCCAGCTCCTGGAGTTCTGTGATTACATGAGAATCTCTGCTTTCATTTAAAAAAGAGGATGCTTCTACCCCTCGTGCTTGCAGAGAAAAGGTTGAAAACCTGACCTAGATGCACCCTAAGGTATGTCTATACTGCAATAAAAAACCCGTGGCACTCAGTCTCAGAACCCTGGTCAATTGACTCAGGCTGGTGGGATAAAAATAGCAGTGTGGACATTCAAGCTCGCCCGGGCTGGAGCCCGGACTCTAAGACCCGCCTCCTTCACAGGGTCTCAGACCCTGGGCTCCAGCCCAAGCCTGAACATCCACATGGCAATTTTTAACCCCACAGCCCAAACCGCACAAGTCCAAGTCAGCTGACTCGGGCCAGCTATGGCCATGCCACAGGTCTTTTATGGCACTATAGACATCCCCTTAGTGCTCAAAAACCCCAAGGAAAAGAACCACAAATCTACTCTGTTTTAAAAACCTCATGATTTTTAATCCAATCTCATGAAATGCCTGGGGTTGGAAATATTGTGTGTGTGTATCTGTGCATTGATTTCTGCCTGTCTGTCTTGGTTAGGTGTGTCCATGTATAGCTCTGCACTATGTATGTGAGTGCTTGAATGCGTCTAAGTGCATGCGGATTTGCTGAGAGGAGTTTGAATGTGACTGACGTCATAGCCTTGGAAGATTCTCGTCCAGATCTCTGACCAGGCCTTTGGAGGAAAGACCCCCCAACTCTCAACTGGTCCACATCAGGTTTTATGCTTAGCCCACTGCATGCTGGGATAGGACTTTGACAGCTTAAGGTCTGGTCTGATTCCCATAAAAGGTCTTTGGGAAGATTCCCATTGTTTTTCATAGGACTTGGATTGGACATTGAGTTAGTGGTGTGTAAACATGCCATAAAGCTGCCACTTCAATGCAGAGTCACACCACTTTCAGTGGAGAAGCTCTCAGTGACTTGGGGAACTATATGAGTGCCTTTATGTTGGGGGTGGGTTTGATTATGGGGATGTGACAGATTTGGGGCAGGAGTGCGTGCATGTGCATGTACAGGTATTAACCATATGTACAGAGGGGCTTGAATTGACGGCTGAGTGTACATTTGTGCAGGGGTTGAATGTTTTAGTAGGGATGTATGAACGTATACATGAATTGGTTTCTCTATGCAGCTTGCCAGCGGGAGGGAATATGCTATGATTGTGTCTTGTGGTATAAATCCTAGGCCCTCTATTGTTCTAGGGGTGGGAGGAATTATTTATTTACTAAAAGCAGCTTCAGTGAAGTTTTGGCTGTTTGCTCTGAGACCATAGTGGTGTCTGCTTGATCTATCTGGTCTGATGTAGGTTGCCTGTCTCTGATCAGAGGTGTATGCTCTGATCAGCATGTGCCAAATGGTTTGTGCAGTGGGTCTGGGGTATGCAGCAGTGCCCTTGCGTGCACAGCCATGTGCTGCCTGGGTGTGAAACACACCAGAGGGCACAGGAGAGTTCTAAGTGAACGCTGTGTCTGGAGTGGCACAGTCTCCAGGGTCCCTGGCTTCTGCTCATCCTTTGTGTGTGGATTTGAATGTGAGGAAAGGTCTTATAGGAAAATATAATTATCTGGGAAAAAGAGCTCCCTGTTCTTCACTAATAAAAACAGCTCTGTATCGCTAAGAGGCAAGCGCACTGGGAGGAAATGCAATCACCATGAATCCTACCTCCCCACCCCATACCACCACGGGCCCCTGCTGGGAATCAGGAGCAGAAGTGTCTCCTGAATTAATATGGGAAGGTGGAAAGGGCCAAAGAGATATGCTGGGGTTTAGGTAAGAAAAAGAACCGTTAATAGGTAGAGAACTGATGGGTGAGGTAATCTCTTTTACTGGCCCAGCTTCTGTTGGTGAAAGAGACAAGCTTTGGAGCTACCCAGAGCTCTTCTTTCATCACAGAAGTTGCTCCAGTAAAAGCTATTACCTCACCCACTTTCTCTCTAACATCCTGGGACCAACACAGCTACAACAACACTGCAGATAATAAGTGGGGAGGGGAAAGACACTGCTCTCTTGGATCCCTCCGTGCTAAGGGTGTGAAATCCTAGTTTAGGAAAATCCCTGTATGAGCTCTGTCTCTATCCCTCTGCCCACCCACCGATCTAACTCTTATCCCACACTGAAATCTGGCTAGGCTTCACCCATCCCCAGCCTCAGCTCTATGCGTGTTGGTTTCCCTTGTTGAGGAAGCTGACAGGAGAGAGGTGATCCCCACAGGACCAAATCTCCAAGATTCCTGGTGTTAAGTTGGGAATGAGGTTTGCTACAGGTAACCAGATCAAAGTTTGAGAAGAAGGAGCCAACTCTTTAAGAAGCCCCCAGAATTCACCAGGAAAGATTCAGGATGCGTTAGAAATAGATTATTCTTATTAACTGTACAGTAGCATGTAGAGACCCGCCTAAGATCAGGGCCGCCCTGTGCTAGGCCCTGTACATACACATAGCAAGAGCCCTGCCTCAAGAGCTAACAAACAAGATGGGCATGACAGACCAAGTGTGGGAGGGGAAAGAGAGGAAGTGACTGACCCCATGCCACTGTAACAAGGTTCCCATTAAGGGCCAGGGCCTACCCAGCTCTGTTTGATTATCAGACCCAGCTGGGAATGGTTCAGGTGTTTTCTATAAAGGGCTGAGAGACTCAGTTGGAGGGAGATGGGCTCCTGCAGCAGGGGATAGGCTGGAAGGGAGAAGAAAAGTATGGGGACTGTATGTATCCATCCTTTCAGCACTGAGAGAGAGGGGAAAGGAAAAGCCTCAGGGAGTTGTAGTCCAAGGGGCAGAGGAAATGCTTTGTTTTGCTCAAGTTTTATGTTTAAAGGGTAAAACTGTGAGCTGAGTGAAGGGCATGAAGGACTTTGGGTGTGGTGTTAGTCCTTCCTGGGCTGGGCAGACAGGCCAGCAACTCTGTGGTCACACTGTAGCTCTCTGGCTGAGCCAGGAATAGAGCCCCAGGCTCTGCACTCCCTGTCCAGTGCCCTGGCCACTGCCTCTCTGCTTTGAACTTTGTTTTTCCTGCTGCCCACACTCGGGTAGGTGATAGTTGTTGCAGCCACCCATGTGAGCTCTGTTTAGCACAGCTCTCCTACAGGTGGTGTGCAGAGGTAGATTGGGAGCGTGGGGCTAAACCAGCAGCTTTACTGAGCACATCTAGCTGCAGGGAGACCTGCATAGAACGGACAAACACTCTCAGTGTATTCTCTCCCAGCATCCGCAGGCTGCAGTGAAAATCCTGCGATGGCTTGTTCAAGACCTGTCTCAATCTCAGTTGCTAATCGTTGCCTGCCTGGGGTAGGAGCAAGGGCTTCTGTCTGGGATGTTACAACAGGGAACATAGGAACCGCAGAGCAAAGTACAGGAGACAGAGAGAGCAGTAAAGGGGATTTCTAAATTTTAGTGACTAGATCCTCAGCTGGTATAATTCAGCAGGCCCAAGATTTCTAAACCTAACGTGCAACTATCTTCACAACACTGACATGCGGGGAGAATTGATCAGCTTTAACAAGGGCAGGAAAAGAGATGTTTAAAAAACAGGCAGGCGTGTGAGGTGCCTTTTTGAAGCTCATAGAGGAGCTACCTGCTGTGCTTAATTTCAGAATCTAACGCTATCATTAAAGGGAGAGGGAAGGCGCCTTTCATCTCCAAGGCACGTTGCATCCTCACCGCATGCCACAAACATTTTCATCAGAATCTCTGACAACTACAATACACTGAGCACATGGAACCAGCGTGGGACTGGGCATCACCTTGGGGGAGGAGGTGGAAGTCGCGTCTCTTTACGCTGTTGCAGTGACCCCCCTGTACCATGGGGGGAAAAATAACCCTCCACTATTAACTGGAGCAAATGTTTGCAGTTTGGGATGTGGAAGAAAGAAAGAAAGATGGATGATTGGGATGTTCTTTGATGAGAGAGAGAGAGAAAAAATAATGCTTTATTTTCACAAAGAAAGGAATATTCAGAACTTCTTTCTTTTTTTTGCCGTGGGTTTTGTAGCAGGAGCAGGATTTGTTCTCCCTCCAACTTTTCTTTCTCTGAGAAACAAGTCTAGAGTTTGTGTTCATAGAGACAAGAAATGTCTGCCCGCCCCTATTTATAGACAGGCCTGTATGTGTGGGGGTGTGCACATCCCCTCTCAGAGCTGCCTTATGGGGCAAAAAGTTTTTCTCAGCCACCTCCACCTTGGCCAGAAGTTTCCTCTCTCAGCCTCCCCCGCCCCAGTTCCCAGAGGAAATGACAGTATGAACCCAGAGATTCTGTGGGACAGGATATATAAAACCTCAAACTCTCCTGAAGCCAAGCCAGGAGGATCACTCTATCTCTGAGGGGCAGGCGAGGAGGGGAAACGGAAAATTCCTCCAGAGTCCCCGAGGGCTGAGCACGGATCCATCCGCTTGGTTCTCACGTGCATCAAGAGCTTTTCTTTTCTTTTCTTTTTTAAGGGTGGTAGGGAGGAATTTCAGTTTTTAGGGTTAGTTAGCAATCACATACTGACCAGAGTCACTTACTGTACAGCACTTAGTTCCTGTCCCCGCCCTTTCCCACAACGAGCTGCAAGTTCACCTCCTCAGGAGCAGTTAAAAGGCTCCAGCAAATGGATTTGATTGTACTAGGGTATTTTTTTTTTTTTTTTTTTTGACAGGGAAGTGAGATGCAAGGAGGAAGATCATGGGAACTTTTGGTATCAGTTCCTTTAGACTGGTCTGATTCTATCCCAGGGGTAAGCAGGGATCTTATGTAAAGCAGTGGAAAGTTGTAAAGTTGTGCCTGAGTGGGGTTTTGGCCTGGTGTCGCTAGCTGGTATTTCACTTTCTTTTCAGGGAGGACAGAAGTTGATCAAGCAAAGATGAGCCATATGGGCAGAAAATTGGAAATCGTATGCTACCTATTTGTATTCCAATAGTGCCTAGAGGCCCCAGCCAAGATCAGGCCCCCCTTACACAAGGGGCTATACACCCGTAGCCAGAGACAGCCCCTGCCCCACAGTGCTTAGAATCCGAACAGACAGGGCAGACAAACTCTGATTATCCTTATTTTCCAGATGAGTCACTGAGGCACAGAGAGGCTAAGGGTCTGATTCGCTGCGTCCCTGCCCCATGTGTGGCCATTGACACGTGTGCAGTGTGACAGCAATGGGGGAGCAGAAGGCTGCTGAATCAGAAAGGTGGCATTTGACATGCACTTTGCACTGGGGCTAACGACTGCTGGCTTATCCGTGTGGGACAGTGTGACCAGCTCTGTCGATATAGTGATCCAGGTTTAGCAATACAGGTGTAACACCCCTCCCAAGGGAACTTAAAATCCTTGTCTGCACACACAAGTTGTACTGATTTAACTATACAAGTACCGATAAAATGGTTCAACCGTCCGGGGATGGAAGCCGGTATATTGATATGAAGGTGCTTTATACCATTATGGTTTCATAGACTTTAAAGCCAGAAGGGGCTGTTACCTCATCTAGTCTGATCTCTTGCATCATGCAGGTCATTAATTTTCACACAGATACCCATATATTAAGCCAGAAGTTAGACTAAAGCATTTCAGCTCTCAGGAGACCAAACTATGTGCCACTGGCAGAGAACAGGAGAGACTGAAGGGCCATCAATGCCCGAGACCCTGGCAGTGGCAGGGGATTGATTACGTGAGATATGTATAAGTGAGAACGGAATAGCTATTCCCATCTAGGAAGGGGAATAAGCTATCACAGGATATGAGACCTTATACCAGTATATCTGCATCCACTTTAGTAGTTGTACTGGTATAACTGTACTAGTTAAAAAAAAAATCACCCCCCAAACTGAAATAGTTATAAGGGTACCAAAACTGTGTAGAGCAGGTCTTATTCTGGTATAACAGGGCTTGTTCTTGGGGACAGCATAACATCCTTCCCAAGCGATATATGCAAAACTGAAAAAGGCCCTATTGTAACTGGAATCAGAGCGTCCATGTGGGCGGGTCATACCTGTATAACTATAGTGCCAGAATTCACACCATTGGTTACCAAAACAGCTTTCCTGTGTGGATAAAGCACATAGCAGTGGAGATTAGACTGGAAGGCCCAGATCCCCACAAGTATTTAGGGACCTAACTCCCACTGGTTATGTTACTTGCCCAGAGTCACCTATGGAGTCAGTAGATCTCAGAGCCAGTCCAGTGTCTTAACTAAGACCATCCTTCTTCTTAAAGACAGGACAAATCAGAAGTCCCAGATAGCCTGGACAGCCCCACTACCTCAAGCATCTGGGAGACTGTGATTCAGCCAGCCCAGAATTAGCAATTAAAAACACATTTCTTCCATAACTAATCACAGACTTAAGAGCAGCTGAGAGGTGTTTCTGTGTGTGCTGATGAGCCACTGCCCCTCCCTTCCCTGAACAGGACTTTATTCCTCCCCATGCCCTCCGCCCCAATCCGCAAATAAAAAACATTTGAGCAAAAGGGGAAAAAAAAAAAAAGATCTCCACTCAAATTTATAACTGACTCATTACCCATAAAAGCTCCCTTTTTAAGTGGGTGAGTCATGGCATCGTGCTGTGGCTTTTGAGCTACATTACACACAAGTTTGAATGTTACTTTCTTCCTTGTTCAGCTGAAGGGATGTGGTGGGACCCCTCCCCAGGCTAGTCAGGTGCCAGCCCGGAGGCTGTGCAACCCCCTGCTTTTCCTGCCAAGTGATATTTTTGTCAAACCTCAAGAGGCTTTCTGTCTGTCTGCCACTGTCTGTCGAGCAGCCAAGGGCTGCCGCTCAGGACAGTGCAATACTCAGTGGTATTGCATGGAGCCCAGCAGGATTGCAACACAAGACATATGCAGATCAAGAGAGACAGGGATGGAAAATCTGAATTTTTTTAACTCTGTTGGGTCTTGGGTGGGGCCAGAATTTATGTCCCTCCATCAACTGGAGAAAGGGTGTGGGGGAGGAGGGAGTTTATTTCTGACTGATGCAGGTGAAAAGTGCTGTTCTTCTAAGGAAATATAGTGAGTGGGGAAATCCACTTTCTATCTGAGACTAGTGCAGAAAGATGCATGCTTGGGATAGGAGCAGGGAGACTGGTTAAACCCACTTCTCCCAGAGGTATCTTAGCATCGGCTTCTGTCAGCCTCTGCAGCCAAACTTTCCATCAATCACCTGCTGTAACTCTAGCATCCAGCCCCTGCATCCTTGTCTCTATCTCAGCTGCATCGTCTGACCAGTCTCAGCATTCACCCTGTTTTCCCACTTTTCTTGCTTAGCACCTGCCCCAGGGCTGTTTCATGTGGATGGGTACCTTTCACTGGCTCTTCACTTCCCAGAATCCAAAGGTGCCGATTATGTGCAATTTGAACTTGTGATACGTGACCTGATTCAGATGAAAACAGACCTGACCCAAACCTTCCCCCTCTAAACCAACCCTGCACCCTCCACTTCTGGGTTGAACCAACCCTGCACCCTCCACTTCTGTTAGGTTTGGAAAAGCTGGGACCAGAAGCAGAATTGCAGGAACACAGTGAGACAGTCTGTTTGCATGGACCCTCCAAACCAGTTTGTCAGATTTAAGCATCATCCTAACCCAGGATTAAATTTTGCAAATAACCCCTATCTTTACAATGGAACAAACCAAGATTCCTGAACTCTGAAGTGTTTGAAATCTGGGTTCAAATTTGGATCTGAATTTTGTAGCTTCATACCATCTTTAATAGATGCACCTCAGACAAGTACGCTAAAACACACGGAGGCATGCTCACCACATACATCTTCACACAGAAATACTCACCCAACTCTCACAGACACACAAACACTCCAAAAAAGTATCTGCACCTGCAAATATTGTGCTTGCATTTTTTTGTGTGCCCACAATTCACTGCAGGTGCACATGTTGGCAGTTACATGGTTAACTGATGAAAATCTTGGGCATCAAAATAAACTAGTTAATTTCACTCTGATTTAAAATCAGTTTCTAGTCCATTTAATTTCCCAGTTAGTATGCATTAGCAAAAAGGCTGCAAGCCTTATTTGAAAACACTGCAGGAAAATTCTTCTGGAGATGGGATGGGAACTGTTTCAACCTTTTCAGTTAAAAAAAATCCTAGAAACATTTCTGTTGGGCTTAGTTTTTCTATTACATTTTATTAATAAAACCTAAGTATAAAGCCAAATTCAACCCGACAAACAACATGATCAAACATTAAAATATCACTAGGTTATTTTGATGAACATTCAGTTACCACAATTGACCTGCAACTGCAGCTAAACTCTTCCACAGAGACCAGGGCAGCTTTAAATACCTGCTATACTTGTGAAATTGTGTGTGTGTGTGTGTGTGCGCGCGCGCAGCTGATCTGCCACCTAACCTCAGTGTCAGCCTCAAGATCTGTGGAACTGTCTCCATTTAAGCTGCATCCTAGGTTGTTGGCTTGCAGACCAACTACAGAGTCCTGAATTTATTTTAGGCATGATGTGTCATGCACATTGCACTGCTGCAGCATGGCTTTGCAGTGCTGCAATATGACATTGCATCAATCTATCATGCTGTTGCTTCCTGGTGTGAAGATTCAACATAATCACATTATTTCAGAGTCATTTTATAAAGGTGCAGCTGTCCCAGAAAGGAGTAATTTGGGATTGAGGAATCCCTTACTACAATAACTTTGGTGGGGGCCCCCCCAAGCCCTGGAAGCCGATTTGGTGATATAGATAGGAATAGGATATCACTGAAATCAGGGTAATTTATGTGGACTCCTGCTAAGAGCTGCGTGCAGCAGAGAGACTACAAAAATATTTCTCTTGATTGGCATCTCTTGATTCTGAGGTTAATTATGTATATGGAACTGGCACCTGCATGACATATTGGGCCAAACCCAGAATCCAGGTCAGCTAGGTATGAAAATACAAACCAATGATTTTCCTATGAGTGTCCTAAGGGAAAAATGTAGGTTAATGAAGCCTGCAGCTGCACTAAGACTAGACTCAGTTTAGGGAATCTAGATTCTAAGGAGAAGAGTCCTAACTGGATTTCTGTGGCCACCTGGAATGGACTCTGGGAACAGCCTTGGGAGCACAAAACGTGGACTGAATTTCTCTCTCCCTGTTGTGAATGGTCTCTGTTTTCAGCCAGTCAATACATCAGACTTAATTTAGACTCTAGGCTAAGGTTGTCTGTGCCTATGAAATTGTATCACCATCCACTTAGTGACTGTAATCCACAGCTAGCCCTGTGCTGCCCCTGTTTAGGAATGTGCTTATTGTGAATTTGCCTGAAGCTTGCCACTGCTAAATATAAGAGTGAGAGGAACATATTCCTATATGATTCCCACGATACTGACTTGCATTCTGCTCCTTCTCTCTCTTACACAGTTTTTTTCTGCTCTTTCCCATCAGCTGGAAACTCTTCCAGCTGCTTAGAACTTTGACCTCAACATATGTGGTGCATTTGGGAAAAAAAAAGAATAAATCATTTAGATTTCTCAATGTAGCACAAAAGAATCTCCAAACCGTAACACTTTATTGCTACCCATCGTCCAATGGAGGGACAGACCCAACCTCCCTTTGACTTCTGAGTGAGGAATGTCTAGGCAATCTTCATAGGTCTCAAGCCCTGTTAAAAGAGGAGGTCAGGCTAGCCGCATTGGCCTGCATGCTTAGCTGACCTGCTAGAGAAGTAGTCAAACACAGTAGTAACTTCTCCATGACAAAGGCCAGGTGGCATGGCTGTCCCACCAGGTATAAGAAGGGCACTGATGTAAGCAAGAGGAAACTGGCTGGGTAATTGTCTACCTGTGAGGAGACTGGCCACTCCTGCAGAACCAATTGGCTTGGAAGGGACTTCCAGGGAGTCATTTAGGCCCAGATCCAGCAAAACACTTAAGCATGTGCTTAAGTTTAAACAACGACCCAAGTAGTCCTACTGAAGCTAATTGGGGTACTCATGTTCTCAGAGTTAGGTGCATGATGGTTGAATTGGAGGCTGCATCCATGTAATTTTTCAGAATCTCCTCTGAGAGACGGGTGTCAAGTCCAGCCTCTTGACTATGTCCACTGGAGGGAGGTCTCTCCATAACTTCCCATGGCTGTTTTGTTCCATTGCTTACTAGAGATATGCCAAAATCAGAGTCAGGCATCCAAACCCCCTGAACTTTGGGGAACTTATCATCCAGGTAGGGTGACTAGACTGCAAGTGTGAAAAATCGGGACATGGGGTAGGGGGTAATAGGAGCCTATATAAGAAAAAGACCCAAAAATCAGGACTGTTCCTATAAAATTGGGACATCTGGTCACCCTACATCCAGGTAGAGAGGTGCACTGATTCTTACAACGTTCTCCTTCAGATTTAACCTCTTGTTTCCTTACTGGAGCTGACATGGGCTAGATCCTCATCCGGAATAAATCAGGATGGCTCCATTAACATCAGTGGAGTTTTACTGATTGACACCAGCTGAGGGCCTGGCCCTGAGTAGCATTTAGAGAATGCTTTAAAAATAATTGATTTATTTTGTTACTGATAATTTATTTGTCTGTGGTTTCATTTGTGCTGAAGAACTAAACATCAAGTCTAGGGGCATGTCTTCACTAGCAACGTTAAAGCTACCTTGGAACTTCCTGGCACTACAAGAGAAACAAAGAAACTTTTTGCTTAAGGACTGGGTGCCGCCCCATGATTAAATAAAGTCATCTCCTTTGGAGACAGCCTGGTTCAAAGTCTGCTCTCAGTTATACCCAGTCAATCCTGCTGAACTCAGTACAGGTGTCTGGGTATCGCTGAGGGTGGAATAGTGCACAATAACTTTAAAATCATGGGCCAAAATTCCAGACGTGCATGTGCAAAATGGTGTGCACATTTACACGCTCCCAGCTGGGATGTACAACCACCCCAGTGCACGCCTGTATGCAAATTGCCTTGTGCTCACACAATCAAATATGGCGCTTCTCCACTGGGCATGTGGCCTTCTGAAAAGTCAGGCCCTAAATCTCCATAAATTGAAAAAAAATGTACGACCTGGCTTGGGGGGCGGGGGGTACAGTGGAGGCATTTTAACTGGATACTTCTGTTGTTCATTACCGCCCCACCACTGCTGCCCTACCAACACTCCCTCCTGGAAGCATACTGTGAATAGTCATTAGAGCAATCCTACGGAAGTCCATTTCATTACAAGGTTTTACCCCCCTGTTTGTGCTTATTAAAAATGCTCAGCTAGAAGATAATGGGAGAAAGGGGAATTTAGCATATGTGTGGCCTTGGCAGAAGCTGGCAGAGAGCAGAGGCACTCCTTCCACTGAAAAATCAGTTTACTAAAGCTTCACAGTTCTATGTTAAGAGCAAAGGTTTACAAGTTGGTTTTTTTTTGTACGTGCAATGCCTATTTCCATTTGGAAATGGGCGAAAAGCCCAGGGTCCTGAGCAGAGACACCCTCCTTGCTAGTCTAAACATGGGCCATTCCTCTACCGTCTAAATATGGGCCCTTCTTAACCCACCTGAAACTGGCCCAAAGCATGCATGCTAGGGGCATAAAACTATACATGTGCAGAGATGGGAGGACTGGTTTACGGGGGGGAGGGGATCAACCAACCAGTATTTGATTCTGAGGCTTGGGGCCAGATGTTTGCCTCTGATGCCCCCTTGTGATGGCAGCCCTGCTGTAAGATTGGTTTATCCAGCCATCTGAGGATTCCCCAGCATGCTGGAAACCCCAGCGGTGTAGAGCTGGCATAGCTGGCTCTATACCACCCCTCGTTGCAGCCCCCAGTATAGGTGGTCTGGAAGGGACATGGCTGGGGAAATGGGTGTGGCTAGAATTGACCTTGTGCTCTGACGTGTCCCAAGTCCTGGAATGGTCCCTTCAGCTATTGGCAATTGGCTGTCAGTTACAGCAGCCTTGAGGCTGACCTGATTTGGTTGGGAGCTGAACTAGCCCCAGCACCAGAGAGCCGGAAAAGTGGCATAAAGCCACCTTTGTTCCCTGCCCTTAGGACCTGCATCAGATGGAGCTTAGCTGGTCCCAAGGGCTGGGCCCTGGGACTGGAATGGCATCTGCGCAGTTCCATTGATGATCATACGCCCAGTTGGAGATCTGGTACTTTGTGTGTTGAAGAATTCAGTCTACTCTTCTCTTTCGTCACCACCATGCCACAGCCTTCTTGGAAAATGCCCAAGAATAGCCAAGTAAGTAATAAACTGCATTCTCCCAGTCCCAGCATCCTCAAGTCTTCCCGTCTCAGGCAGCTGCTCCTTACACCCATTCTCTCCTACTAAAGGGACAAGCTGGTGTGAGTGCATAAGGAAGGCTCCTAGGAAGGTTGAAGCTGGCACCACTTGGCAGAAGAAGCAAGAAACCACTGACTAACCATCCCTGGTATGTGCATGACTGGGTGGAGCAATCTGGTGATACTGTAAACTTTGGAAACAATAAGCGTGTCGCACTATGAAACATCTCTAGTGAGTGCCAGAAGGAGCACTGAAGCCATCTTGGACAAAGAAATAAGCAGTGGCTCTGCCTGGTTAGCTCTTTGTCCAGTGGATAAAAGCCAGAATTAGATGGAAGGTGATCACTTTACCCAATAACAAAGCAGAAGAGGAAGAATTTTTCCACTTATGTTGCCAGTCACTACAATATTTTGGCGCGTGAAGAAGATAGTGTGCAGTAGACAGTTATGGATCCTTACACCTCCTGGAAGCACATTGGCCTGTGGAAAGAACCATCTTGGATACTCTGGATGCCAAGGAAGTTCACAATGAACAGGACACCGATCCACAATGGGTCAAGGTCATGGTTGCCTTTGAATCTGAATCAGGAAGGTTCAGGTGAAGAAAACGACTGGGAAGCAGAAGGCTAGAGCTGGTGGCAATTTTTCATTCCAAAAGGTTTTTAGACAAAAAAACGGTCTGTTTTCTAAACAAAAGTTTTTGAGGAAAAATTTCATTTTTTTTTAAATTTCCCAGTTTTTCAACCAAACATTAAAACTTTGGGGGGTTTTGAAAACTGAGTACAAAATTTTTTTGTCACAAAAAGAAAAAATCCAGTAAATTTTTGGGGGGAAAAAGAAAAAAGTTCATTTCTTGCAATTTATTTTCCTACAGGAAAATACTTACCTTTTTCTAACCAGCCCTAGAGAAGACAAAGTGGTTGAAGTTTTGAGGACCAGCTGATGAGGGAGTACAAGTCAAACTTTGAAGCTGGGATGGAGATATGAAACCCTGTCAAATGAGGAAGAGGAGGAATTGCCTGGGTTCAGTGGTAGAGGGGGCCACTGAAGGAGTGGATCAGCTTTAAAGAAAGGCTGAAGGAGGAATGACTGGACCAGCTCGGCAGTCATTGGAAAACCAGTAAGAAGAAGAGCTGGTCGAATAAAACACCTGAGCCATGGATGGCTTTAAGAATGAAAGTGCCAAGTTTGGTTTGCCCTGACCCATGAGCTCATGCAGTTCATTACTCTGAGTGTTCAAACAGCCACTGAGCAGCCAGAAAAAGGCCTGTAAATCCCCGAGTGTGAGCATTCACACTGGAAACTCATGATTCACTGCTGCCCTTGGAGCGCATCCTGGTCCTGGGAAGAGCCGTTGCACAGGCAGAGCTTGACTAAGGAGTGAGGCTGTCTGCACTAGGACAAAGTGTTCCCTCAAAGTGGAAATATTGGCTCTTGCAGCCTGTTGCTACCCCTCTCCTCCCTTTCCGGAGGCAAATATGCTGAGAGGAAGGGTGAGGGGAGAGCTAACGGATTTTGGCGGGAAAGGCAGATGAGAGGAAGCCCTCTGCACCTCCTCCCCCTCACTCTCTAAGCCAGTGGTTTTCAAACTTTTTTTCTGGTGACCCAGTTGAAGAAAATTGTTGATGCCCGCAACCCAACATAGCTGGGGATGAGGGTTTGGGGTGTGGAGGTGAGGGCTGGGGGATGGGGCCAGGAATGAGGGGTTCAGGGTGTGGGTGGGGGCTCTGGGCTGGGGCAGGGGGTTGGGGTGCAGGAGGGGGTCAGGGCTCTGAGGTGAGGGGTTTGGGGTGCAGGAAAGGGCTCCGGGTTTGGGGGGGCTCAGGACTGGGGAAGGGGATTGGGGCGTAGGGTTGGGGTGCAGGCTTACCTTGGGTGGCTCCCGGTCAGTGGCGCAGAGGGTGCTAAGGCAGGCTTCCTGCCTGTCCTGGCACCATGGACCGCGGTGCACCCCGGAAGCGCCCAGCAGCAGGTCTGACTCCTAGGCGGAGGCACACAAGCAGCGCTGTGCGGCTCTCTCCTGCAGGCACCGCCCCCCATCTCCCATTGGCCAGTTCCCAGCCAATGGGAGTGTGGAGCTGGTGCTTGGGGCAGGGGCAGCGCGCAAAGCCCCGTGGCCCCCCCGCCTAGGAGCCGTACCTGCTGCTGTCTGCTTCCGGGGCGCAGCGCAGTGTCAGAACAGGTAGGGACTAGCCTGCCTTAGCCAGGCAGCACCACCGATGGGACTTTTAACGGCCCGGCCGGCAGTGCTGACCAGAGCCACTGCGACCCAGTGTGTTACATTCCGTGACCCAGTACTGGGTCATGACCCGCAGTTTGAAAACCACTGCTCTAAGCAGCTCCAGTCGCTGCTCTCTGTCCCCTGGGAGGGGAGAGAAAGGAAGGCAAAGTGTGCAATGGGCTCCAGAGTACGCATTGCCTGCTAGGCTTTGAACCTGACCCCCCTAGCCCTGGCTGTGGAAGCTATGCCTATGCATGCTGGAAGACAGAAGGAGTCACTTCTCAGACCAAGAGCACTGGTTCAGTGGACTGGCTGCCATCGGCACCTGTTCCTGAGACACCTCAGCTGAGCAGCTCAGCTGACCCCAATTAGCGCTGTGGCTGCTTTTGTGGAGTGCCCCGGGAGATGTTCCTGCAGATGCTCCTGCAGCCATTGCCTAGTTTGTCAGTGAGTTCGGAGACCCAGGACAGCTTGGGGGCTGGATTGGCTTTGTCCAGGTCTCGTACACCCAGGCTTCAGCAGAGGATCACTGAGCTGGGCCACAGGTTTATAAGCAGCACTCAGCTTGCCGGATCCCAGCAGCTGTCTAAGGCTCTTCCTTGTCCATTACCTGCACCTTTCTCCCACACCCGTCTGCCATTTCTGGGCCCAGAGCAGAGCTCTCAGAACTGTTCTGGCAAGACTATTCGGGTCCTGGTTGGAGCCTTCAGGGATCTGATACGAGTGGCTAGCGAGGCACTGGGGAGTTGCTAATCAGAGAAATGGTTAATTTTTTGTTTGCTTTATAAAATACTACCTCTTTTTATCCCTTTTGATTATAAGCATCATCGCCCACCCTCACTGCCTCATGCTAAAACTTCTCATTGCTTGTCTCCTGCCTGGGTCCGTGACTGCACAGAGCACTATTGAGGGTATTGGAATTGTCCTCAGGGGCAGGCATCCATGGCCTATATGTCCCCATGAGAGTTGGAGGCACTGCTAACTGATTGCACCCAGTCCAGTGGCTATAAAATAGATGATGCCACAAACCTGGCCAATGCTGCCTGGGACCCTCATGTATATCAGCTAGCACCACTTAGTGGAATATGGGTTATTCAGGACCCTCCTGGGTAAAAGTTCAGTCATCCAATTAGGGAGAGAAACAATGCCTTGTGACTAGTGTGGCCAACCTCAAGGAGATGAGGTGATGAAAGCATCCCTAAGCATGTCCCCCTTTTGCATGGAGTGGGAAGCAGAAAGGCAGGGCATGGTTGTGATGGAGTCAAAAGAGAAAGGCCTGGAGATGTTCAACAAGGGCTGTATTTCTGGAGGAGGAGCAACTGCATGGCACTAGCAGGCCAGGCCAGAAATGGACGAGGCCAGCATGTCAGTATCACCCTTAGTCTGAATTGGGTGAGGTGCCTATTTCCCAGATTTATGACTGTCCTGGCAGATGTGAGGGATACGGCTGAAGGAGAAAAGACAAAGAGAAGGACAGTGGAATTTCAGTCGCAAGACGCTGGAGCAGGGAGTACCCACAGCTCAAAGATCTGCCAAGTGCTGTGTGGTAAAACCTGGCCAGTACATGAGGGAAACTAATTATAAATCAATGCTCTGCGTTCCCGCCTATCCTGTGCCCAGCAGTAACCCTCACTGGCTGAACAGAGACTGGTTCATTCCATGTGTGTGTATTTGTTCCAGGCCCTGCTGCGTCCGCTCCTAGCTGGGACAGAGATCAAGCCCTCACTCTGTACTGTTACTTGCTGTGCCTCCTACTGCACAGAACACATCTGATGTGGTGGCACCTTTCTATTTCCCTGCTCCTACTAATGCACCTCAACCTCACACATCCATTTATAAGGGGGAGAAGATATTGAGTTACCCGTGACAGCCGGGCTGCTGATTTCTCTGGATGCTGGAGTTTGCACCTGAATATTCAGCTGGAGAAAACCACACAGTGTGTATATAAATGCCTGCAGCGTAGCTATAAACCATCTATTTTCCTAGGGTTGTGTACTGGTGCCCATCACAATGGTATCTGAGCACCTATTAGGGAGAAAGATGAAGACCACAGGCCAGACAAGGTGGAGTCCAGGAGGTGAAACACAAGTGCATAAGCAGCATGTCCTCCATCTGTTACTGATGATAGTAAGCCATCCACTGTACTTTGGATGAGAGAGGGTTGAAAACTTGACTCTGCACAGCATTACAGTTCTAACTCAAAGCCCACACATGGACAGAGGGCTAGGTCTGTTGCTCCCAGGCTCTGCCCTCTTTAGGGAGATATATTGGATGCACAGACGCTCCATCCCTGCGGCACAGTGCCAATACCACAAAATCACAGAGCAGGGACAGCACTCACTTTGATTTCTCCCCATTCATTCCCTCATCCTTCCGGAGTTCCAGCCCTGCTAACAGCAATGGGAGAAGTAAACCGAGCCCAGCTCAGCCACCCCCAAGACAAAACTACCAATTCCAGTGGTGAAGGTCAGATACACATGGGATTGATATCTTTCCAGACTACTGTACCCGTTTCAGGAGTCTGATTTGTCTTATGTACCCCCAAGTTTCACCTCACTTAAAAACCACTTGCTTACAAAATCAGACATAAAAATACAAAAGTGTCACAGCACACTATTAGTGAAAAATTGCTTCCTTTCTCATTTTTACCATATTATTATAAAATAAATCAATTGGAATATAAATAGTGTACTTACATTTCGGTGTATAGTATATACAGCAGTATAAACAAGTCATTGTCTGTATGACATTTTAGTTTGTACTGACTTCGCTAGTGCTTTTTATGTAGTCTGTTGTAAAACTAGGCAAATATCTAGATGAGTTGATGTACCCCCTGGAAGACCCCTGGTCTCTGCGTACCCCCAGAGGTACATGTACCCCTGGTTGAGAACCACTGCCCTACTGAACACTTGATGGAATCACATTCCCCGACAGAAGGGAGCTTACAGCACAACCTGCCTCATAGGGAAATCCTGTTTTAAAACTAGCAGCTTGTCTCCTTGAGCCTAGGCATATGCAGCGTGGGGTTGAGATCTCATCACTCTGCAATGGACCCTACTGAATCCCTGACCCCAGTGCTGGACTGTCTGAAACCGATGGTTAATTGCCTTGAAATCTGTACTTCCATCCCCCTGATGCTCCTGGGCTGGGATGCAGAGAGCTGGCCCTGAAACCAGTCTCCTTATTTGCTCCCTGCAGCTGCTGTCCCAGTATTTGGACTGTCTGGGCTTTGAGACGAATCCCCATCGAGTTCATTCCCTTCTTTTTCTCCCTGCAGCTGCAATCCCAACATTGAACAGACAGGATTTGAGGGCTAATCTTTCTCCAGTACACTCTCTCTCACCTCTCCCCATTGATTTTTCTCTGCTCTGTGCCCCATGGCTCTCCCTGGCATTGACCATGTTTTCCCTGTCATCTCCCAAAAAGTTGGGCTCTAACCAGCAGCAAGTGACTTTGCATGGGGGAACTTACCTCCAGACTCTGGTCCTGCGTGGAGGAGCTGCATCTGCAGGGTGAGCTGGAGCAGCAGCAGTGCTGTGGGAAGATTGCTGGACCCCATGATGTAACCTAGAGTGGACCAGCCGTTAGCATTCCTCACGCAACGAGAGAGGGGAAGGAGCAGGAGGCACAGCCACGGACAGAGCCTATCTGTTTTCAATTGAGGGCTCTGCTACTACTATATTTAATAAACTGCTGCTGAGGGAGGGACTTTTGAATTTTCCCCACCAGTCACAAATCAGACTGGGTTAAAACAGGCCCCTCTCAGATTACAAGTAGGTTCCCCTTCTTAAAGGGCTAGTGCCTCAAGGCTGCATCTCCCCCATGCTCTGAATGATTCCTTGTTCCTTGCACTGGAGGGGTTCCCTTTCTCTCCATGGCTGTTTTGGGCTGCCCAGGCCTGAGGCTGGTGAGGATGATGTCTCACCGCCGTATGATTGCTGGTGTCAGCTGAGAGAGGAGTAGGGTGTTCCCGTGAGCGTTGGGTTGTTTCAGCGGCAGGTTTCCAGGTTTTCTCAGAGCTGGTGGGAGCTATATTGTCTGACAGCACTGGCATTGGCAGCTACTGAGAGTCTGAATCTCCCAGGAGCAGGCCTATGTATGGAGGCTAATACTGGGAGCTGGAATATGCATCCAAAATTCAGATATGGATAAATAAGAAGAGGCCCAAGGGCAGTATCCATGTGCCAACTCCCAGCTTGGCCAGAAAAGCCATCTGAAGCCTGGTGGGTCCTAAAAGCAAAACCTTCTGTGGGGGGTTTCTCCAGCATGGCTAGAGGACTACCCAGTTCACAAAGGCTCCAATTGGTCTCATAGGCTGATGGCTCAATTAAAAATCATGTATAAACGGAGGCCTCACAGAGCATTCTGTTTCTTGGCCGATGTCTGCCCAGTTCTGCAGTATCTCGGCTGACTGGCTTAGCTGCTGTTAGGAGCAGAGTTTGCCGCAATTCCCAGTAGCCATCAGGCTTCAATCCCAACCAATCTGGGCGAAGTTTCTAGAGTCTGGGTGGGGTTGCAAGGAACGGTGGGATTGCAAACAAAATGGCTTTTTCCAGTGAAGCTCCACTAGGCTAGCAGGGAATTTTGGATGGTGGAGATGTGGGTGTGGCCATCCATAGCCCTTGGAGACAGAAGACTTTATTTATCTGACAAATAAAGCTCTGAGGAGCGTGTGTGCCATCACCTCACTGAATCTCCTTCCCCCTCTAACTCTGAGGAGATGACCCCCCACATGGTGAGCTGGGACACTGTGCTCCTTGCTGATTGCATGTGTGGGGGTGGGAGAGGTGAAAGGATGAAAGGCTTTTGTAAAACATATTTATGTTTCTCCTTTGCTGGAAGCAATGTGTGCCTTATTCGGAGCTCAGATAGTGGATCACAGTGTCTTGGCTTCACTTCAGGTTCTGGTAGCCCAACAATAGAAATTCACTGTGGATAGGACCTATTAGATCATCGAATCTATTCTTTGGTTTCCATGGCAGGATTGTTCCCTATGCTATGACCCTTCTGAGAAAGATAGGTTATAAAACACACATTGTTTTAAATCATTTAACCAGTTGTGTGTTTCTCACTGTCCTTTGGATCTGTATTCCTAAGCTAAAGGACAGCCTGGAGAATTATTATACATTTATCAGTTTTATTAGTCAAAATAGCAAACAAGCAATTACAGAAAGCAAAATAAAGTTGGTTAGATGATAGTGTTCACAATATTAAAAAAATAATTGAACACAACATGGGATGTTATAATTTTAAGAGATAATAAATCAGTTCAATTAAGTCAAGCTCTAATCACAATCTTGTTACAAAGGCAAAATTTTATCCTAGTTCTGTGCTCGTCTGGGCAGGTGATTTTGGTATCAACATGGAACTATGGATCCTTAAATATAGATCCTTATCTCCAGTCAAACTTATCTGCGAAGGGAATGAAGGGACTATTATGGCAGCTTAGCCGAAACAATTCTACAGTAGGATTTAGAAACTGAGACAAGTTAATTAACAAAGAATGTCAATTCAGTTGATGGGACCTTTAGTATGACCTTGCCCAGGTGATACTAATAGCCAAATGTTGCCACTTATACATGCAAGACTATCACACTCTAAACCCAAAATACAATAGATAGATGATAATTTTGTGCTGTAAAGTCTCATGCCACTTTAAGCAAAGTTTCAAGTAGTGGTAAAATTGGTAGCTTACAAGCCAGTTCAAAGCTTCTTCCTCTTTTTGTCTAAGAAGCTGTCATCGGTTCTCTTGACCACAGAATGTGATTTTTAGTCTGTCATTTGAAATACTCAGGGTTCCTCGCAATAACTTTTGCTAAAGGGAAGCACAGTTTCCTCTTACAAATAGTATGAGGCTTTGGTAATGAGTTTCTCCCACCTCAGTGCTTTCAATTACCTATTGATTTAGCATAACTTCTAAACAACTAAGATTAAACTTGTTAGTGAAATATAAGCACACAACATACATGTGAGTCATTCTGAGGGTTTTAACTCAGGTGTGTAGTTTCTGAGAAGCAGTTAGCTTAACATAACCAAGTTGTCATTTGGGTAAAAAAATACATGGATAAAAGTCATGTTGCTGCTTATCAGTTCGAACTGGCTGTGACGTTGCACTCCATATGTTTATGGAAATATGCTTATGAGTGTAAATATAATGTAACTGGAATATCCTTTATTCAAAAGGTCTCTTGTGAGGTATCATTACAAAGCTTATAAACTACTGAGTGTGTTCATCCTATTTGTATGAATGTATCATTCTTGTATTTGAAGCTAGAAATATGAAGTATTACTCTAAAATCCTATTGTAATTATGAAAAGTGTGGGCCATTAATGGTGGTTGGGAATCTTGATGGCTCCCATTAACCAGGACAATTGGTTGTAAATGGCTCTGTTTACTTGTAAGCCTTCCTGTGTTCATGTGAGTCAGGCCGGAAAGAATGGAGGTTTGGGGTCACACAGGACATGCAACCATGTCACCTGGTACTGGAATCCATCTTAAACCTGGTGCTTTTCCATTTAAAAGGAGGGTTGGGAACCCAGAGAGAGACAAAGGATTCCCGCCTTGTGCCAAAGCTATAAAAGGGGGTTGAAAGAGAACAAAGGGGGGGCCAGTCATGAGAAATCCCCTAGTTTACCACCTGAGCTGGAACTAACAAGAACTGTACCGGGGAAAGGATTGGGCCCAGACTAAGAAGTAGTCTAGTCTGTGAAAGAAGCTTATTGGAACATCTCTGAGGGTGAGATTTACCTGTATTCAGTTTCTTAAATGTATTAGTCTTAGACTTGCATGTTTTGTTTTATTTTGCTTGGTAACTTACTTTGTTTTGTCTGTTATTTCTTGAAACCACTTAAATCGTACTTTTTATACTTAATAAAATCACTTTTGTTTATTCATTAATCCTGAGTAAGTGATTAATACCTGGGGGAACAAACAACTGTGCATATCTCTCTATCAGTGATATAGAGGGCGGACAATTTATGAGTTTACCCTGTATAAGCTTTATACATAGTAAAATGGATTTATTTGGGGTTTGGATCCCATTGGGAACTGGATGTCTGGGTGCTGGAGATAGGTAACCTGCTGAGTGGTTTTCAGTTAAAACATGCAGCTTTGGGGCCGTGATTCAGACCTGGGTCTGTGTTGCAGCAGACTAGTGTGTCTGGCTCAATAAGGCAGGGTTCTGGAGTCTCAAGCCATCAGGGAAGAGGTAATTTCAGCACATCAGGTAACAGTCCCTGTCATAAACATACAGCTAAGGGTAGCATAAAATCCCTCTTTACCCTGTAAAGGGTTAATTCCTCTTTTACCTGTAAAGGGTTAAGAAGCTCAGGTAACCTAGCTGACACCTGACCAAAAGGACCAATAAGGGGACAAGATACTTTCAAATCTGGGGGGTGGGGGGAAATGCTTTGTCTGTCTGTTCTGTGTGCTTGCCGGAGACAGATCAAGAAGGCAAGCAATCCAACTCAATTAGAATTAGTAAGTAATAATAAGGGAATGCGTTAGCTTACTTTTATTTTGGCTTGTGATTTTCCTTGTCTAGAGGGAGGTTTATCTCTGGATTTGTAACTTTAAGGTTTTGCCTTAAAGGGGGATCCTCTATGTTCTTGAGTCTTTTGTTATTCTGTAAAATACTTACCATCCCGATTTTACAGAGGTGATTCTTTTACCTTTTCTTTAATTAAAATTCTTCTTTTAAGAACCTGATTGATTTTTCCATTGTTTTAAGATCCAAGGGTTTGGGTCTGTGCTCACCTGTACCAATTGGTGAGGATATTATTCTCAAGCCTGCCCACGGGTGTAGGGACTTGGGGGGATATTTGGGGAAGGTAGGGCTCCAAGTGGCCCTCCCTAAATGTTTGTTTAAATCACTTGGTGGTGGCAGCGTTACCTAATCCAAGGTACAAGGAAGGATTTGTGCCTTGGGGAGTTTTTAACCTAAGCTGGTAGAAATAAGCTTAGGGGGTCTTCATGCAGGTCCCCACATCTGTACCCTAAAGTTCAGAGTGGGGAGGGAACCCTGACAGTCCCAGGGGGGTCTCTGTGACCGAACCTGTCACACTGGCATAATGGTGGGTTCTCCAGCTCAGCTCCACAGTTGCAATGGCTGGTTTCTTGATCTATTGAGTTCCTTGAGGTGATTTCCTCAAGGCATTATGACAACTGTATTCCTATTCTCTTTCCGGATTTCGCAGCAATCTCCCTAGATAAGATTTTATCAGAAAGGGTTGACAGAGTTCTTATCAGCAACAAGACTTTAGTTGTTATCAGTCAGGGGGCACTCTCACTGGCCAGGCAATGACAATCCTGCTCACAGTCTTTCTCATCTAGATGTTTTGGCTTCAGGGAGCAACGTGTTGAACAACACAGGGTGTTTTATACATTTTTCTGATGGGCGGCATGGTCCAGTTCCTCTTCTTGGCAGTGGGCCAGTCAGGCAGTGACCTATGCAGGTACAAGCTGTGTCCTCTCTCACCATCCAACAAGAAAATGAGGCATCTCCGTTATTACTTCTTGAAACTTGATCTGGGAAAATGCCAGTATATTTTGCGCAAAACATCTTATGCCATACCAGTTTGTATAAGAAATGTTGGGCCATACATTGAACGCCAGCTGGTTTAGCTCTGGTCAGCACCTACTCCTGCAAGTGAGCTTTCTTGGGCCTCTCTGTGGTGTGTTCCTTTGGCCAACTTTGCATGACTCCATGCTCTTTCCTGTTAGATGAAATGTACTGTTTCAATTAGCTATTAATAAGATGTTTTTAAAATACTGAAGTGAATCACTGACTTTAAACTGAAATTCAAAATGGAGTATATGAACTCTGACTTTGAACTCCATCTTTGAAAGGGGACTTGTTTACCACAAAGATTCTAGCTCAAACCAGTTAGAACCGGTTTTTCCCGCCAAGACCAGCCCTCAGTGTTCCATCACCTCAGAAGCGTTCCATCACCTCAGAACTCTTCCCGCCAAAAAGGCTTTATAAGGACTTGTTCAGCGCCTGCGCGGGGCTGTCCATTCCAGCGACAGATCGTACACGGTCGGGTCTTCGCAGAGCTCCAGAGCTGAGATCGAAGAACAACATCTATCCCGTAGTATGTTTGAGGAAGAGGAGTCCTGTCATCGTCATTTCTATATCCTGCATTTCCTGGTGTCCATCATCCCAGAGGGTCTCCTCGCCAGCGACGAGAACCATCAGTCGTCTGGACTCCCCAGTGTTCCTCCTCAAGGACTCTAAATCAGTCCAAGAGTTGTAGGTCCTGGGCATCACGCCTGTACGTGACATCTGCTACATCAGAGCAATAGGAAAAAGATTTCTGTGTTGGGGTATTATTTATTGTTTTGTAGAATCCCACGGGAGGGTTTATGGGCCTGAGCTTCAAGCTCTCAGTTAGTCACTGATTCCCTGTTTTACTGACTCATGGTTTTGCTGTTTTACTGTATTATTCTTGCATTTCTCCCCCATTCTCCCCAGTCTGTACCTTTTACCCTTAATACACTCACCTTGTTTATACTTGATTGTCTTGTTTTCTCTTTATTTGATTCTACACTATACAGGAGGGAGGGTAATATCCACTGGTGATAGACACAGGAGAGAGTCGAGTCTGCAGCTTTGGGAAAAGGGGCTTTCCTTTCTTATTTTCTTTTTCCTTACCATTTCTAGAGTTTTCCTTTGAAGTGTTGCCTTCTTCCCCTTGAGGTAACATTCCACTGGCACTTTTTAAAAATCTTTCTGCAGAAATATCCATTTTGAAGTTAGGACAGAGTCTTTATGTAAAGTTTCTTTACATTTCTGGATGGTTCTGTCCTTGTTTAGTAGTTCATCATGCAGCAATATAAAGTCATTTGACTCATTTGCTTGGTCCATCACCAATGGACTATAACAATTATTGAAATAAAACAGCAGCACATGCCTCTGTACCGGTACTTGATTATTTCCTACATCTCAGTGACAAGGTTAGTGGGATCAATTAATATGCAAAACTCTCTCTGTGAAACTGCCAACTGATTGGCAGTTGCACAGAGAGAGTTTTGCATAGTCATTTAGATCTTATCATGTTTTGGTTGATTCATATAATGGAATTATAGAAATGTAGAGTTGGAATGGACCTTGAGAGGTCATCACATTCAGTCCCCCGCGCTGAGGCAGACCAAGTAAATCTAGACCATCCCTGACAGGTGTTTGTCCAACCTGTTCTTAAAAACTTCCAACAATGGGATTCCACAACCTCCCTTGGAAGTCTATTCCAGAGCTTAACTGCCAGTATAATTTAAAACTTTTCCCAAATATCTAACCTAAATCTCCCTTGCTGCAAATTAAGCCATTACTTCTTGTCCTACCTTCAGTGAACATGGAGAACAATTGACCACTGTCCTCTTTATATCAGCCCTTAACATATCTGAAGACTGTTAGCAGGTCCCCCTCAGTCTTCGTTTCTCAAGACTAAACATGCCCAGTTTTTCTAACCTTTCCTCATAGCTCAGGTTTTCTAAACTTTTTATCATTTTTGTTGCTCTCCTCTGGACTCTCTCCAATTTGTCCATATCCTAAAGTGAGGACACAGTACTCCAGCTGAGGCCTCACCAGTGCTGAGAAGAGTGGGACAATTACCTCCTGTGTCTTCAGTATGACCCTTCTGTTAATACACCCCAGAATGATGTTAGACTTTTTGCAACTGTGTCACATTATTGACTCTCATTCAATTTGTGATCCACTAAACCCCCCAGATCCTTTTCAGCAGTACAACCAAATAGCCAATTATTTCCCCTTTTGTAGTTGTGCATTTGATTTTTCTTTCCTATGTAAGAACATAAAAACATGAGAAAGGCCTTACTCGGTCAGACCAATGATCCATCTAACCCAGTATCCTGTCTTCCAACAGTGGCCCATGCCAGATGCTTGAGATGGAATGAACAGTAAAGGGCAGTTATTGAGCGATCCATCCCCTGTCGTCCACTCCCAGCTTCTGGCCGTTAGAGGCTTTTGACACTCAGAGTGTGGGGTTGCATCCCTGATCATCTTGGCTAATAGCCATTGATGGACCTGTCCTAAATGAAGGAAATGCATTTATTGAATTTCATCTTTTTGATTTCAGACCAATTCTCCAAATTGTTAAGGTAATTTTGAATTCTAGTGCTGTCCTCCAAACTGCTGCAACCCTTCCCAGCTTGGTGTCGTCAACAAAGTTTCCAAGCATACTCTCCAGTCCGCTATCTAAGTAATTAATATATTGAATAGTACCATACCCAGGACTGATACCTGTGGAGCCCCACTAGATACATCGTCCCAATTTGACAGCAAACCATTGATAACTATTCTTTAAATACGGTGTTACAACCAGTTGTGCACCCACTTTATAATAATTTAATCTAGACCATATGTTTTTTTATGAGAATGTCATGTGGGACTATGTCAAAAGCCTTATTAAAATCAAGATATAAAACATCTACTGCTTCCCCCCATTCACTAGGCCAGTAACCTTGTCAAAGTTTAAAGATTTACATTTCACATTGGCTTCTCAACATATCATTTGACTGTATTAGGTTCTTTAATATAAAACGAATACATTGTATATATACCTTTATTAAAGATGAGTTATATATCTCTCATTTATCACATTCCTATTTAAAATAGACAGCATGGTTTGAACTACAGTATTTGAAGTACTTTTGTGGTCAGGTTGCCAAGGCAATGAAACTTCCTCAAACTGAAGGAGTCTGTTACCGAATTTAAATAGCTTTAATTGTTTGGTCTAGTTTCTTAAATCTGAATTGACACCTTTTAGTTTTCTTTATTTAGTAATAATACTATACCTGGTGATATGATATCAAATAGTCTAGCCTGATCTACTGTATTTCCATTACAAATGTATAAAATAGAAGAAAAAGGTAACAGAAAGTTACTTCCCAATTTAGCAAAAGCTTGTGGTGAAGCCGGGCTAGTTGGCTGCGGCAGTAACTCTGTCAATATCTCCTCTGTGTGACACACAGAAACTGCATTTGCTATTTGACATGTTTTAAGGTGTAGGCCTAAGTTTAACCAAGATTTTGGCCTATGTCTAATGTCTGGATGTCTCTAATGTTATTGTTATTAATAGGCTTCATATTTTCTGCATCATGATTACACTCTGGAGCTTCATCCAGTCACATTTTAAACAGAGATGGACCCAAACAAGAGCCCCAGATCCAAACATCCCCAACCTAAGGGAAAGTTTAGATGCAGGTATGTGGCTCATCTCATCTTTTGTTTTCAAACGGATCCGAAAATGGAGCTTTTACCACTTCCCCTTGGAGGCTATTCCTCAGACCTCAGCCATTTTGATTTATGGTAAATTTTCCTTTGCTCATCTTGGGTGCAGCACAGGGAATAGGCAGGGATGTGGGAGGAGATGGAGGAAGGCAGATAAGAGGCAGAGATGTGAAGAGCCTTGAATGTAAGGACAAGCAGCTTGACTCTGATGCAACAGGGGATTAGGAGCCACTGCAGTTCCGAGGCATGCTCAGTCAGAGCAGTGGGAGAGCATATTGCCAGCAGCAAAATATAGAATGTGGAGGGAGCAGATAGGAGATATGACAAGCCCACAGAAGAGGAAGGATCATTGTAGCTGTAGCCTCACCGGTATTCTAAGGCAACTGCTCCCTTGGCCAGCGATGTGACGCCTCTGGATATACACCTCAAACTGCATTGGCAGTCTTTGCTACTGTATCTCCTGGGAAGCTCATGTTCCCCTTGCTTCCCGTTATCGCTCCTAGATCTTGCATAGCATTGCCACCTTCCAGGGGTCTCCTTCCCATTGAATAGCTGTATTTCAGATTGTTTCCACGCAGATGTTTCTCACTGTTCAATCTCATTCAGTTTATTGCTAACTTCGTTAGGACCCTTTGTGCAATTTCCCTGTCTTTGGGAGTGCTCGCAACACCTTCCAACTTAGTATCATCTGAGAATTTAATCAAGGGGTTGTTTACTCTTGCTTCCAGATCATTAATAAAGACATTAAATAAATCTGGTCTATGCCTCGTTCTTCATGACTTTTTTTGAGTAAGTCCCAGTGGTTCAGTAAATTCATTAGCTAATTCTATTAAATCCCTGGGTTACATAATATCCAGGCCTCCCGGTTTGTACAGAGTCAATTTTATCAACTGTTCCCTTTCCTGCTTTTTATCTGAAGCTCTATTGACAAGGTCTGCATTACTTTACCTCCTACTTGTCCTCAGCCTTTTCCTTTATTTTCTTTGTTTAAAGACTGATGTAAAAAAACAACTTAGTGGCTGGGCTATTCCATCTCACCCCATCTTGATTCCATCTCTCTCTATCTTTATTTTTGTGTAACAGGCTGGCTAAATGTGTCCTGGCCTCCTCTCCACAGAGAGGATAAGAGCCTATTACTACTACTGGAAAACAGAGTTACCACTTGAGATAAAAGAGTAGAGGCCTGTGCTTTGGTGCAGGAGATCCCAGGTCCACTGCCTGCTGCTGATTTCTCTTGATAACTGTCTCTTTGTGGCTCCTTGTGCTAAGAGAGCATAAAGATGAGCAAAGATCTGGCCCCTGTCAAGGACCGCAAGGTGGGAAAAGGCTCCTTACATCCCATACATCATCTTGTGTACCTTCACAAGGCCAGGCCCAATGTAGCTCCAGAGAGCCACCCCTTCACCTCTCCTTCCCTTTCTGACTCTCCTGGGTATGTTTTGCACTCATCAGGACTAACAGTCTGTCTGGCACACCCATCTCTCCCAATGTCAGGAACACCTGCTAGGCCACACTCCCCGTACTTTGCTATCACTTCCAGCTCCAGTGAGCTTACTTCCCACATTCCTTCCATCTGTGCAGAGAAGCTGAGGTGCATTTACTACCCCTTTAATATCCCTTTTACTGACCCTTTGCTACAGAACATGGCTGGCTTCTTTAGCATTATTCAGACTGGATGCTCAGGGCAGATTTTAGCTAAGAGAAAGCTAAAGTGTGCCTAATAAGCCCTGGAACTTCTCGACCCCAGGGTCTATCTGCTCAGGTGGAGACCCTAATCCAAACGTCTGCTTCTCATCGCAGCAAGTGAGGCGTTCTGGTGCCCCGGAAATCCCAAACCCTCCTCTCTCAGCCAATGGCACCACTTGGCCTGCAGCTTCAGCTTTCATCTTTCTCTATTCATACGTGGCATCAGAAAGATCAGCTCTTCCCAGGGCTTTTCTGCTGTTTCTGCCTGTCCTCCTGGTTCCCTTGTGGGGCACAATAAACAGGAGTTCCGCAGCATCCTTCTGGCTGTCCGTTGCCATTCTTATCACATCTCGTTCCTTGGCATTTGGGAAATATCCTCATCCTATTCTGTTCTCTTTCAGTGGGTCACAGATAGCCCTGGACATGACTGAGTAACCAGCCATGTCCACTGGCCTGACCTCCCTCCTTTCAGCATTTTCCTTTTGATCGCGTCATCGGCTGTTCTTCTTCGAGTGCTTGCTCATATCGATTCCAATTAGGTGTGCGCGCGCTGCGTGCACGATCGTCGGAGAATTTTCTACCCTAGCAACACCCGGTGGGTCGGCTGTGGAGCCCCCTGGAGTGGCGCCTTCATGGCACTGGATATATACCCCAGCCGACCCAGCGCCCCCTCAGTTCCTTCTTACCGCCCGTGACGGTCGTTGGAACTGTGGAGCGTGGCATAGATGTTCTCCACTCTCCCTAGCTTTACTCGTTAGTTCTTGTAGATAGTTGTTGGTTATATTCTTTAGATTAGTAGTTTGTTGTTATTAGTTTGTAGAGTTGTTATAAATAGTTAGCGGGGGCTAAGGGGGCTATTATCCCCCCTTTTCCCCCCGGCGCGCAGCCGGGTCATGCCCAAGGCTCCTGGCTTTAAGCCGTGCGCAACCTGTGCTAAGCCTATGCCAACGGGAGACCCTCACGACTCTTGTCTGAAGTGTTTAGGGGAGTCTCACCAGACGGACAAGTGTAAGAGCTGCAAGGCTTTCAGGCCCAGGACCAAAAAGGAGCGGGACTTTAGACTTAAGCAGCTCCTTATGGAGGCGGCACTTAGCCCAGATCCTCCTTCGGCGCGCCAAGTTCCGGCACCGAGCGCCTCGGTGCGCAGCGCCCCAGCGGCACCCTCCGGTACTGCACTGCGAGCAGACGCGGATAAGGCCCCACGGCACCGTCCTCCTTCGGCACCGCGTCCGCCGCAAGCCCCTCGGCGCCGTTCCCTGTCTCCGGGACATAAAAGACCCCGCAAGACCCAGGACACTTCCGTCCAGCAAGCACCGGCTCCCCCCGCACCGGTGGTAGAGCCACGTCCGGCTTCGGAGCGCCAGAGGGTACAGGCATTGTCAACACCGTTGACTCCGGCACCGGGTGTAGGGCCATTGAGTCCGTTGCGGACTGGTTCACCACCTCGTCCTGTGGTTGAGCCCTGTCTCCCTTCTACACCGGAGACTTTTGCAACGGCGAAAGACCTCATCGCCCTCACGGAGCTGGCGCCGTCTCAGCCCGCGGCACTGCATCCCCTTCGCACGGTGCAATCCAGGGGCAAGCCTGCCCTGATACGCCCGCCATCTCCGAGCGTGGACTCGCGGCCCCGCTCCCGGTCTCGGAGCAGGTCCCGACGCCGCTTGCAGTCCCGGCACCGATCTTCATCTCGGCACTGGTCATACTCGCGGCCCAGATCTTCCTCCCGGCACCGGTCTACTTCTCGGCGCCGACCTGAGCATCGGTACCGGTCGGAGTCCAGACGCAGTTCCTGGCACCGGTATGAGCGCCGCTCCCGTTCGCAAGGCCGCTCCCGGCACCGAGTCTACAGACGGTCTTCGTCTTCGCGATCCAGATCTGGATCCTGGTACCGGCATGGCCATCGGCACCGTTCTCGATCCCGGTACCGCTCACCGGCACCGCGCAGAGACCGCTCGCCTGTGGACTGGCACCGCTTGGCACCGTACCAGGACGAGCCCCTGCAACCACGCTCGGCACCGCCCTGGCCCTCAAGATCGGCGTCTCGCTCATCGGAAGGAGCTTCCCGATCAGCATACCCTGCTCAGGGACAGGCGGCAGACGACTTGGGTCATTGGCAGGAGGGGGCAGAGGACCCTTGACAGGACCCTGCACATTGGTCTTTCTGGACCCCATGGGCATATCACCAAGCCCAAGGGGCTCCACCAGCGGCCTCTCGCTCGGCACACTCTGAGCCCAGGGTTCCTGAGGCCACCATCTCCCGTCCTCCCCCAGGGGGCATGGAGGCTCCAGTGCCGACTCCCACGCAGGCCCCAGACCCCGATGCAGGGGATCCTGCACATCAGGGACCCTTGGAGCCGGACCCTCATATGGATCCTTTATCCCCTGAGGCATCCTCCTCATCCTCCCCAGATGAGGCGGTGGCGGGTACAACTTCCAATAGACCTCCGTGCCCACCAAGACTTGTTGCGTAGGGTGGCACGGAACATGGACCTACAGGCTGAGGAGATAGTGGAGGTGGAGGACCCAGTGGTGAGCATCCTCTCAGCTGATGCCCCAACCAGGGTGGCGTTGCCCATCATTCGGACGATCCAGGCTAACGCTAATGCCATATGGCAAACCCCGGCCTCCATCCCTCCCACTGCCAGAGGTGTAGAGAGGAAGTACTTTGTCCCCTCTAAAGACCATGAGTACCTCTATACACACCCTCCGCCGTGTTCACTGGTAGTCTCCTCCGTGAACGCAAGAGAGCGTCATGGTCAGCAGGCGGCAGCGCCCAAATTGAAGGACGCCAAACGCTTCGATTTGTTTGGGCGCAAGGTTTACTCAGCGGGGGGTCTGCAGCTCAGAGCTGCGAACCAACAGGCGCTCTTGAGTCGGTACAATTACAACTCATGGAATTCCATGGGTAAATTTAAAGAGTTGGTCCCCCAGGACTCGAGGGAAGAGTTCGGGGCCCTAGTGGAGGAAGGTAAAAAGGTGGCTAGGACCTCCTTGCAGGCCTCCCTGGACATAGCGGACTCTGCCGCCAGGACACTAGTGTCTGGGATAGCCATGAGACACTAGCGTCTGGGATAGCCGCGTCTCCTGGCTCCAGGTTTCGGGGTTACCGCCAGAACTGCAGCAGACCCTGCAAGATCTGCCATTCGAGGGCCAGGGGTTGTTCTCGGACAAGACGGACTCTCGGTTGCAGAGCCTCAAGGACTCCAGAACCATCATGCGCTCCCTGGGGATGCATGTCCCAGGACCCCAGCGCAGGCCCTTTAGGCCCCAGCCACAAAGGTTCTACCCTCCTCCTCCTCGTCCAAGACAGGATTTCCCCAGAAGGCAGGGACGAGGTGGTAGACGGAGGTCAACCGGCCCCCAACCCGGTCAGAACCAAGGCCCTCCTAGACCACCTTCAGGACCTAGGCAAAATTTTTGAAGGTGCGCTCGAGGACGGCGTGCCAGCCACTACCCAGGATCCATTTCCTTTCTTTCGAGATCGCCTCTCCCGTTTCCACCGTGCTTGGTCCCTTATAACCTCGGACCGTTGGGTCCTTCGCACGGTGGGGAGGGGATACGCTCTCTAGTTTTCTTCGTTCCTCCCCTCCCACCCCCCCTCCCCGTCCCTCTTCAGGGACCCTTCTGTGACGATGCGGTTCTGGCGGAACCCAACTGAGAGTGCCAACTCAGGACAAATTGCTCAAACAGGGCAGTTACAGCCCAAGGCTGGGGTTTTTTCCACCTCTAAGGCAAACCAAACCAGCCAGACTAAGAGGACTTCGGTCTCACCCCACTGGCTAACCACAAGTCTCACAAGCAATCTCCTTAGACACTCCAGTTTCCCAGTATTACCACCAGTGCCACTCGTTATGGGGACAAATGGTTATGAAAACCAAGACCCCAGTAAAAGAAAAAGGTTCTCCTGATCCCAAAGGACCAAGCCCCAGACCCAGGTCAATATACAAATCAGATCTTACCCACAAATCACGCTGTTGCCAATCCTTTAGAATCTAAAATCTAAAGGTTTATTCATAAAAGGAAAAAGATAGAGATGAGAGTTAGAATTGGTTAAATGGAATCAATTACATACAGTAATGGCAAAGTTCTTGGTTCAGGCTTGCAGCAGCGATAGAATAAACTGCAGGTTCAAATCAAGTCTCTGGAATACATCCCCCGCTGGGATGGGTCCTCAGTCCTTTGTTCAAAGCTTCAGCTTGTAGCAAAGTTCCTCCAGAGGTATGAAGCAGGATTGAAGACAAAATGGAGATGAGGCATCAGCCTTATATAGTCTTTTCCAGGGGTAAGAACACCCCTTTGTTCTTACTGTGGAAAATTACAGCAAAATGGAGTCTGGAGTCACATGGGCCAGTCCCTGCATACTTTGCTGAGTCTCAAGGCATATTTGCCTTTTCTCAATGAGTCCATTGTATAGCTGATGGTTCTTAATGGGCCATCAAGCAGGCTAGGCAGAGCTAACACCAGCTTGTCTGGGATGTCACCCAGAAGCATAACATAAGTTTGCAATACAGACAGTATAGAGCCAATATTCATAACTTCAACTATAACACTGATACACACATACAGACAGCATAATTATAACCAGTAATCCATAACCTTGTCTTAGACACCCCATTTGACCTCCTTTATACAAGATTTGGGTGCCACTACAGGACCTTGGTTGCAACAATGATCTATATGGTCCCAGATTATATCAATAACGTCACACCTTCTCACGAGCATCTCCTTACACAGGAGGTTTTTGGGCTCCTCTCTATGGGGACCATAGAGGAGGTGCCCCCAGAGTTAAGGGGCAGGGGTTTTTACTCCCGCTACTTCCTGATCCCCAAAGCAAAAGGGGGTCTGCGACCCATTTTAGACTTAGGCGGACTCAACAAATTCCTAGTAAAGTTGAAGTTCCGCATGGTCTCCTTGGGGACCATCATCCCTTCCCTGGATCCTGGAGACTGGTACGCCGCCCTCGACATGAAGGACGCATATTTTCATATAGCAATCTCCCCCCCACACAGACGCTTCCTTCGATTTGTAGTAAACAATGTGCACTACCAATTTGCCGTCCTTCCCTTCGGCTTGTCCGCGGCTCCGAGAGTGTTCACAAAATGTATGGCTGTCGTGGCAGCATACCTTCGTCGACAAAGGATACAGGTGTTCCCGTATCTAGACGACTGGCTGGTGCGCGGCCGCACCAGGGAGCAAGTTCAAGCTCACGTCCAGATAATACTACAAACATTCCACGACTTAGGCATTCTACTCAACAGAGAAAAGTCCACTCTGGAGCCAACCCAGAGAATAGAGTTTATCGGGGCAGTCTTAGACTCCAGACTCGCCCGAGCTCTTCTGCCAGACACTCGGTTTCACACCATCACAAACATCATCCAAGGACTCCAGGTCTTTCCGATCACCACAATAAGGACGTGCCTCGGCCTGTTGGGACACATGGCCTCTTGCACTTACGTAACCAGGCATGCCAGACTTCGGCTTCGCTCACTTCAGGCCTGGGTATCGTCGGTGTACCATCCTTATCGGGACAACCTGAACATGGTGGTCACGGTTCCGAACTCAGTCTTGACCTCTCTCACCTGGTGGCTGGATCACAAGGTGGTGCCATTTCACGCCCCACAACCCTCCCTGCACCTGGTCACGGACGCTTCATCTCTAGGTTGGGGTGCTCACCTCGGGGACCACCATACCCAGGGCCTGTGGACCGCATCCCAACTAGCTCTGCACATCAGTGTTCGAGAGCTGATGGCGGTGCACCTAGCCTGTCAGGCATTCCTCGGTCTCCTACATGGCCGTTGCGTGTCAGTCCTCACAGACAACACCACGGCCATGTTCTACATCAACAAGCAAGGAGGAGCCCGGTCGTCTCTCCTGTGCCAAGAGGCCATTCGCCTGTGGGAATTCTGCATTGCCCACTCGATACATCTCATGGCATCGTTCCTCCCTGGAGTCCAGAACACTCTAGCGGACCGTCTCAGCAGATCCTTCCAGACGCACGAGTGGTCGATTCGCCCGGATATCATCCATTCCATCTTCCAGAGGTGGGAATTTCCCCAGGTTGACCTGTTCGCCTCACGAGCCAACAGGAAGTGCCACGTGTTCTGCTCCCCCCAAGGGCGATCTCCGGGCTCCCTGTCGGACGCTTTCCTCCTATCGTGGAAAGACCAGCTGTTCTATACTTTCCCTCCATTTCCACTGGTCCACAGGGTGCTGCTCAAGCTACGCAGAGACAAGGCACGTATGATTCTAGTCGCTCTAGCTTGGCCAAGACAACACTGGTACACCACGCTTCTGGAGCTATCGGTTCAAACTCCGATCACGCTTCCCGTGTGCCCAGATCTGATCTCTCAGGACCATGGCCGACTCTGTCACCCCGACCTGCAATCGCTCCACCTCACGGCGTGGATGCTCCATGGCTGAATCGGACAGAGCTACGATGTTCACATCCCGTGCAACAGATTCTGCTGGGAAGTAGAAAGCCCGCTACACGGACCACTTACTTAGCCAAGTGGAAACGTTTCTCCTGTTGGTGCGAGCAGCGGGCCACGCCCCCCTTGCAAGCGTCTATTCCTCTTATACTTGAATATCTCCTATCCCTGAAACAGCAGGGCTTGGCGATATCTTCAATCAGGGTTCACCTGGCCGCAATATCGGCTTTCCACCCAGGAGAACTCGCTTCCTCGGTCTTCTCTAACCCGATGGTCGTCAGATTCCTCAAGGGCTTAGAACGACTGTACCCACAGCAACAACAACCTGTTCCGGCGTGGGATCTTAACCTGGTTCTCTCCAAGCTCACAGGGCCCCCGTTCGAGCCATTGGCTACTTGCTCACTCCTGTACCTATCTTGGAAGACAGCCTTCCTTGTAGCCATCACTTCAGCAAGGCATGTTTCTGAAATCAGGGCGCTCACGTCTGAGCCTCCATATACAGTCTTCCATAAAGACAAGGTGCAGCTTCGCCCCCCCCCTGCCTTTCTCCCCAAGGTAGTTTCAGCTTTTCATGTGAACCAGGATATATTTCTCCCGGTCTTCCATCCTAAGCCGCATGCCACCCGTCAAGACCAGCGTATGCACTCCTTGGATGTACGCAGGGCCCTTGCTTTCTATATTGAGCGTACGAAACCGTTTAGGAAGACGACACAACTTTTCGTTGCAGTGGCCAACCGGATGAAAGGCTTACCGGTCTCTTTGCAACGCCTCTCCTCTTGGATCACGTCCTGCATTCGTGCTTGCTACGACCTGGCTGGTGCCCCAACGCCACGCCTCACCGCCCACTCCACGAGGGCCCAAGCCTCCTCAACTGCCTTCCTGGCTCACGTCCCGATCCAGGACATTTGTAGAGCGGCGGTTTGGTCATCGGTCCACACCTTCGCCGCTCACTATGCACTTGTACAGCAGTCCAGAGACGATGCTGCATTCGGATCAGCGGTTTTGCACACAGCGATGTCTCACTCCGACCCCACCGCCTAGGTAAGGCTTGGTAGTCACCTAATTGGAATCGATATGAGCAAGCACTCGAAGAAGAAAAAACGGTTACTCACCTTTGTAACTGTTGTTCTTCGAGATGTGTTGCTCATATCCATTCCAAACCCGCCCCCCTTCCCCACTGTCGGAGTAGCCGGCAAGAAGGAACTGAGGGGGCACTGGGTCGGCTGGGGTATATATCCAGCGCCATGAAGGCGCCACTCCAGGGGGCTCCACAGCCGACCCACCGGGTGTTGCTAGGGTAGAAAATTCTCTGACAATCGTGCACGCGGCACGCGCACACCTAATTGGAATGGATATGAGCAACACATCTCGAAGAACAACAGTTACAAAGGTGAGTAACTGTTTTTTACTCCCCTGAGTCTGACCACCCGCTAACCTGCCTGGGGAGGATTATCTCTTGCTGGAGTCTAGGTTGAATAGCTCCCCAGGGGCTTCCTTGCCTTGTCACATTATTACAGTTTCATTCATCATCCTGTGCATCTCTCATACCTGAGTGTGTCTCCTGAGTGTGCCTCCCTTCATGATCAGCTTGGATTCTCTCACCTGGTTTAGCTGCTGGCTCAGCCCCTCCAGGATGGAAACTACCTGACTCCATGGTCTCACCTGCTCAGTCTGAGCACCAACCGAGGTAAACTCAGATAGACATATTTATTATTGTTTATATTATGGTAGCACTTAGAGTCCCCAAGCAAGATCAGGGCTCCATTGTGCTAGGTGCTGTACAAACACAGAGGATGAGAGCATACCTCCCATGGAGAGACGACAATATAAACAGCCACAACAGACTGTGGTGCGGGTAAAAGGTGTGAGTGAGGGTCACTGGAGGGTTGAGTTACTGGTGTGGTAGCGGGCATAAAACCCCAAAAGATTTAAATTTCATTCGTATTTTATGTGAACCAGTTTCCCCACCCTCCATCGCTACACAACAAAACACTCAGGCTTGCATAGGACACATTCATAGCAATACTTCCCACACTGGCCTTCTAGCCCCTCTCATCCCTTCATGTGCACGCCTGTACACAAATGATTACACACCTTTCTACATACCCCACACATGCAACACACTCCCCTTTCTCTCTCTCTCTCTCTCACACACACACACACACACACACACACACTTAGTCACACTCCTCCCTTCAGAATTTACTCACCCCCACGTACACTCCATGCACACAGACCAACAGTCCCTCAGACACCTACACACACACACTTACACACCTGTATTTACTCACACAAACACATATCCCAGCACCCCTTTTCACACCAATATACCCCTCCCTCATCCCCCCAAGAGACACACATTCTCCTTACACAATTCCACACACCCAAGCTCCCCCGTCCACACACCTGCCCCTCACACCCTTAGAACGCACACTTCTCCCTCACACAAACACCTAGTCATGATGGCTGAGTGTCTGGCTGATTATTGGAAGGCTATGTAGACATGCCACCCCAGTGCTGCTGAGGGCTGCTTCTGTTTATCCAGGGGTCTCAAAGTCCCGGCCCGCGGGCCATCTGCAGCCCAAAAACCTCCCCACTGCGGCCCAGGGAGGAGAGACACATGCAGACATGCTGCCGGCAATATCTGCTGCAGGCGCCAGCCCCCACAGCTCTCATTGGCTGGGGGAGAGGGACAGAGATATCATCACTAGTTGCTGGGCAGAGTCAGCCATGGCAGCAGCATCATTAGTTGCTGGGCAGAGTCAGCCATGGAGGCAGCATCACTTTTTTCCACAATGAATGTAAACAAATCAAAATATCGAACACAACTATCTGATGCACACCTTGCTGCAATCCTGAAAGTTTCAACTGCTCAGTCACTGAGCCAAACATCAACAAACTGACAGAACTGAAGCGTTGCCAGGTGTCTGGCAAACACTAAAAACTCTCTGGCAGGCGAAGAATTGTATAACGTTGTGTGACAGTTTTATTATTTCTAAGAAATTCAAAATAAAAAATACAACATAAATGTTTTCTTTTCTGAACACCATCTTTAGTCACATTATTGGCCCGCTGGGAGGATCTGAGGACTGGCACTGGCCCTAAGGTAAACTGAGTTTGAGACCCCTGGTTTATACCATCTCTCATGCTCGCCCCGTCCAAGAGTTTGAGATCATAACCAGAGCTACTGTGAGGTTTGACATCCATTCCTGGCGGGAACAAGCAGCCTCCAAATACTGTTTATTTGTAACTCATACACAGCTCAGGAGCTAATGCAATTCCTGTTATACACAGCGAGGTTTCCAAGGTGTGAAGTAGCCAGGGCTGAGGTGCTTTGTATAATGGACGCTTGCTCTGGGAGCCATTTCAGCTGGGGGGCTGGCTAGGTGTGACGCCTGGCTAGAAAGGGTTAAACATCCTCCAGAATAAATAACCCCCAAAAAAGATATAGGGAGATAATGTTTGTGTTTTTGGGTATTTATATATTGTGACAGACCCAGACCAGTGGGGTACAGGAGTCTGGTAGAGGGCAAATATACTGGTCACTGGATGAGTAGTTTTCTGTTCCCTGAGTGACCAGAGCAGGGGCTGCACTAGAGTAATCAGGAACTTGCTAGAACCAGTTAAGGCAGGCAGGCTAGTTACGACACCTGGAGCCAATTAAGAAGAAGATTCTAGAATCAATTAAGGCAGGCTAATCAGGGCACCTGGGTTTTAAGAAGGAGCTCACTTCAGTTTGTGGGGGGAGTGTGAGGAGCTGGGAGCAAGAGGTGCAAGGAGCTGAGAGTGAGAGGGTGTGCTGCTGGAGGACTGAGGAGCACAAGCGTTATCAGACACCAGGAGGAAGGTCCTATGGTGAGAATAAGGAAGGTGTTTGGAGGAGGCCATGGGGAAGTAGCCCAGGGAGTTGTAGCTGTCATGCAGCTGTTACAAGAGGCACTATAGACAGCTGCAGTCCACAGGGCCCTGGGCTGGAACCCGGAGTAGAGGGTGGGCCCGGGTTCCCCCCAAACCTCCCAATTGACCTGGACTGTGGGTTCTCCCAGAGGGGAAGGTCTCTGGGCTGTTCCCCAACCCACATGGTGAATCTCTGAGGCAAGAAAATCCGCCAATAAGCGCAGGACCCACCAAGATAGAGGAGGAACTTTGTCACAATATGTATCAATAGGGTCCACGATGTAATCAACAGTCCCTGTCTATGCTGTATTCTGATATCATTTAAATGAATTGTAAACACGGGATATCTCAGTATGCATCTCTCTTTGAAATGTACTATGAATGATGGAGGAAAAAGCAAATGGCCATATGTTAATTCGTATAGCTAAGTACCGGTGATGGACCTCCTTCAAAGTCATCCAATTCCCTTTTGTTCCCTGCGGAAATCCCAACTTGTCAAAAGACACAAAATTGTATAAAATATCCTTGGGTCCTGATTCTGTCCTCTCAGATCTGCTTAGACTTCATCAGAGGAAGTTTGAGTCGCAAGACTGAGGTCCCAGTTATGCTCGTACGCCCTGAATATGAGATTTGGACATTCGACTATGACCTATGAACTATTTCTGAAAGAACTCTTTGCAACTACGAAGCTCACCATCCCTGCTATGAATCTGCACCTCAATGAATTGAACTCATGTCTGTATGTACATTGATCTTTTAACAACTCTCTCTCTCTTTTGTTTTTTAATAAATTTTAGTTTAGTTAATAAGAATTGGCTGTAGCGTGTATTTGGGTAAGATCTGAAATATTCATTAACCTGGGAGGTACTGTGTCTGATCCTTTGGGATTGGTTGAACCTTTTCTTTTATATGATGAAATAAGATTTACAGAAATTTTCATCATATTTGACGTGGGTACCTGGATGGAGGCCTGAGGCTGGATCACTTTAAGGGAACTGTGTTGTTTGGACTTCTGAGTAACCAGTAAGGTAATAAAGAAGCTGTTTTATACTGGTTTGGTGAATCTACGTATTGGAATATCAACCTGCTGTATGGGGATTGTCTGCCCCATTCTTTGCAGTTCACCCTAATTGAGTGACCACAGCTGGCTCCCCACTAGGACCCCGGTCACAGTGGCATAGTCATGCTTGGATACACATTACCACAGGTTAATTGGGTTTTTGGATGAGAACCACACATGCTTGTCAAAATTTAATTATGATATTGGGGAGTTTAAGGGTTAAAAATCAGTTACAGTGAGTGACCCATGATCAAGATCCTGACAGAAAAAGCCTGGAAGAATTGTGCTTACAGAGAGGGTTGCATTTTAAGCAAAAGGCCCCAGAGCAGGAACTGAAAAATCTGTTAATTGCCAGTGATAAGGAAGCAGACCCAGTGAAAATGTTTGCAGTGAGAAACCAGCAGCTAGAATTTGAACAAAAGCAAAAAATAGCTGATATGTAAGGAGAAGCTGCTGAAAGAGAATGCCTGTGTTTTGAACATGAACAAAAAATGGCATATATTCGATTGCAGGAACTAGAAGCTAAGGCAAAAGTGGACAGACTTAAGCTCCAACTCAAGAGAATAAAGCAGGGGTGGGCAAACTTTTTGGCCCAAGGGCCACATCTGGGTATAGAAATTGTATGGTGGGCCATGAATGCTCACGAAATTGGGGCTGAGGTGTGGGAGGAGGTATGGGCTCTGGGCTGGGCATATAGGTTCCAGGGTGGGGCAGAAATGAGGAGTTCAGGGTGCAGGAGGGGGCTCCAGGCTGGGACAGAGCGGTTGGGGTGCGGGGTGGTGGTGGCACGTGAAGGCTCTGGCTGGGGGTGCAGGCTCTGGGGTCGGGCTGAGGATGAGGGGTTTGCAGTACAGGAGGGTGCTCGGGGCTGGGTCCGAGGGGTTTGGAGGGCGGGAGGAGGATCAGGGCTGGGGCAGGGGGTTGGGGCACGGGGGGGTGGCTCAGGGGTGCAGGCTCCAGGCAGCGCTTACCTCAAGCAGCTCCCGGAAGCAGCGGCATGTCCCCCCTCCAGCTCCTACGTGGAGGCGCAACCAGGCGGCTCTGCTGCGTGCTGCCCCGTCCACAGGTGCTGCCCCTGCAGGTCCAGTTGGCCGCCATTCTCGGACAATGGGATCTGTGGGGATGGCGCATGGGGCGGGGGCAGCGTGCAGCGCGGAGCCCCCTGGCTGCCCCTATGCATAGGATCCTGAGCGGGGACATGCCGCTGCTTCCAGTAGCTGCGCGCAGCGGCCCCCAACCCTGCTCCCCGGCTAGAGCACCAGAGTGGGGCAAGCCCCAGACCCTGCTCCCCAGCGGGAGCTTGAGGGCCAGATTAAAATGGCTGCCTGGCTGGATGCGGCCCGCGGGCCATAGTTTGCCCACCCCTGGAATAAAGGAACAAGAGGAACTGTATCATCCTGAAAAAACAGTTTCTCTCAACAACAAAGATGGGGATAGAATCTATCCAGTTTGTAACAATGTTGGTATGTTGTTTGACTCTAAGCAGTTGTCTGTTTAACCAAATTGATCCCAACACTGCCACCTTTTATGTAAATGCTTTTAATGTGAGCTCAGGTGAAGGTAACCCCATAACTTGTGCAGAGAATGTAAAAGTCAATGGTAAAAGCTGTTTAGGGCAAATTACAGCTTCTAACATCACTCTTGTTAAAACAGATTTTGTCAAAAAGGAAGCTTATTTACCAAATCAGAGTGTGAATATTGTAATCCTCTGAGTTTACTGTAAGTGTGCCTTTAGCCAGAATCCATCTTGAATGAAATGGTGTTAAACATGAAATTATAGCTGGTGTAAGGAAGTTATTGCCTAAGGATCTTTTGATTGGGGATAATATTAAAACTTTGTTCAGTCAAGTTGAGGACATAAACCAGTCACAGGAAAGAAATAATCCTGAACCTGAGTCTACTAGGGGCAAGGATTTGCCTATGGAGGGTTTCCCCAAATGTTTGTATGAGGAAGCTAGCTGTTTGTCTGTGCAAAGAAGCAGTGCATATGTGGAAAAAATTCCCAATTGTCTGTCTGGTATCTCAGAAGTGAATCTGGCATTAGATAAGGCTCAGGAAGATATTTCTCTAGAGCAAATTAAAGTTGGTGATCAGGTTAAAGCCCTAATTGAGGAAGAAAAGGGTACATTTTTTATGGGTGATGGAATGTTGGCTAGTAAAGCTTGGGAAAGTAAGTCTGACCCAGGTAAAAGTGATGTGCTTAAAGTAGCTCAGTGTAATAAGACACTATTTGTGGAAAATAGCAGTTTATCTGTTAAGGGAGGGAAAGGCAAAGAAAGTTTAGATGAGCATAGGCAGCCTTCTGAGCTGATGGCTTTGTCTAATCAGCAGTTTGTGAAGGCAAGGTTAGTGGAACATGAGTAACCCTATACCTTATCTGTTACCAGTGTGGAGAATTGTGACAGTGAAGGAAATGTTCCTGTGTCTGTTAGGGGTAATGACTTGCCTATGAAGGGAGCTACCCCAATCTACAAGCAATTGTCCGTGAACAGCCATGTGTGCTGGGACAAAGGAAAAGCTATCCCAAGCTGTTTGTATGGTAAAGGCGAATGTTTCTCCAGTTCTTTTCTGTCTGTAAAGCAGACAGAAGAAGCCTGTCAGCCTATGATGATTGAAGATTTATCAGTTAACCCAGAGCTGATTCTGGATACAACTAAAGCCCAGGAAGGAAGTGGTCCTGAATTTGTCTGCTAGGGATGATGATATTGTAGCTAGGTTGCATCCAGTTGATGTCATAAATAGCTCCGAGAGACCAAGCGATTCTGGTGCTTTTATTTTGCCTGTTGCTAGTGTGTTGTTGGGTAAAGATATGACAACCTTGGCTGATCAGGGTGATATCATAGCCAGGGCACAAGGAAAGCATGAAGGTGATTTGACTCAGTTACTCACTGACAGAGTGGAAACTTGTAACAAGGAAGAGAATGCTTCTAATCTTTTGACTATGAAGTCTAGCAGTTTACCTGAAAGGGGGTTTTGTGAAAATCCTCCTGATGGGCCAGATGTGATTCTGGATGTATGTGAAACGCAGAAGAAGTTTGGTGATTTCTTTGTTGTGCCAAAGTCGGTTCTGGGCATAAATAAAGCTCAGAAAGACTGGGTTGCAGTGCAGGATATTGTAAAAGAAAAGGAATTTCTTAGTGAAGTCTTTAAAGTCTGTGACAAGGAATTGTTTCCACTGACCCTTAATGGGCCATTGTTGATAGTAAACAGCCTCTCTTCTGGGGAATGTGTGCTAGTGCCTAGTGGCCAAAGTCTTTCAAATGAAAATGAATCCACGGAATTTGCTTTGAAAAAAATCCAGTGTGGAGAGCTTTGAGGAGATTTCAGGTGGAATAAAAATGGTTAGGGAGTTTAAACAGCCCTATAAGCTTAACCAGCTTGTCGGGGAGACAACGGTGTTGGGACAGGACTGTCTCCATGTTGATTCTTTGAGTAAACAGTCTGTATCTCAGGTTCAGAGGGATGACTGGACAGCTGAATCTGCAGAGCAGGAGGATAGTTGTGCAGTTAATCTCTCGAGCATACAGGGGATGGCAGGTAAATTCTCATCTCTAGATATTTTGGATATGACTTGTAGTCTTTTAGTGGACTTGACATCTGATTCCATGTGGAAGCAGAGGTTGGTAAGGGAAGAACAAAGAAACCTTGAGTCTAACATGCTAGTGAAAATGGATGGTATCTCTTTAGGACAGAGTCCAGCCTTGGAAATGGTAAAGGTTGAGGATTTGAAAACTAGTAAACAAGCTAATGTCTGTGTTGATGCAAATTACCTGATGGACTGGGGGGAGAAAGACTTGCCCATAGCCATTAGCAAAGAGACCTACATGGGACAAAGGGTTAACTCATTGGGTTTGCACAGCTAGGTACCATACTTGGGGCCACATCAGGCTGAGGCTACGAGTGAAATGAGATTGGGGGGTCTAATCACCAGTGGAGATTTAACTGCATTACAAAAGCATCACGTTGTCTGGCCCAGCTAGAACCATTGTCTAGGAAAGGCACAGAACCAGGATAGCAGGAGATGCTGCAGGTCCAGATGGAGGTGCATGATCAGAGCAGGATGGGGGACGGATGATTGGAAGAGCAGGAGATGTTGTAAGGCAGCACTGAGGTCCGATAATGAAGCAGATTGTGGGCAGAAGACTGGGATGTCAGGGAGTGTAGGCAGGGAGGATTGGGGTTCACTGGCAGACCTGTGTGTGCGTGGCAGTGCAGGACTCGAGGAGCAAGGGGTGCTGCAGGTGAGGAATGAGAGTCATCAGCCACTGCATGTGGAGAAATCCAGGGCTGGGCTAGTCGGGCATGTGGAGAATCAGGATTGAGCTGTTTGTTCAAAGCCTGCACTGTGCCTGCCTGCAGGGCCGGCTCTAGGATTTTTGCCGCCCAAGGCAAAAACAATTTTGGCCGCCCCCTCCCCCCGTTTTTTAATTACCCCACCCCCGGCCCCGCCTCAACTCTGCCCCTTCCCTGCCTCCTGCCCCCAGGCTTGAGAGCCTGGGAGGGAGGGGGAGAAGCGGTGCCCGCGCCGTGGCCACTCGGAGTGTCCCCCTCCCTCCCAGGTTTGAGAGCCTGGGAGGGAGGGGGAGACTCCAAGTGGCCGCGGCGCGGGCGCCGCTTCTCCCCCTCCCTCCCAGGCTCTGAGGGAGGGGGAGCAGCGGCGTGCGAAACAGCTGTTTCGCGCGCCCCGGCCGCTCGGGATCTCCCCCTCCCTCCCAGGTTTGAGAGCCTGGGAGGGAGGGCGAGCAGCGGCGCGCGAATCAGCTGTTTTGCGCGCCGTGGCGCACGAGCAGCAGCAGCGGAGGTGAGCTAGGGCGGCCGGGGCACATTTTTAGGGGCGGCATTCTGGCGCCGGCCATGCCGCCCCTAAAAATGTGCCGCCCCAAGCACCAGCTTGTTTTGCTGGTGCCTAGAGCCGGCCCTGCCTGCCTGCATCACGTCAGGCCTGGCTTGGCATTAATTCCTCACTTTCACCAGCACCAAACTCATCCAGTTTGAAACGGACAAACAAACAAACAGCTCAAACCAATGAATCATTCTAATGAGAAGACTCCGGCTGGTCAGTGAATCATCCCAGAGAGGCAGCCTTAATGAAGAAAAAGCCCCACTGTCAGATCTGATAAACACAAGCCTTGTCAGGTGGTGCTCTATCATATGAGAGGCTGGAACAAGCGTTCAAAGGGAGGTGGCCCTTGAGGGGAGGGCGGGGGAGAAGCCGAGGTCGACTTGTGAAATATGGGCATCTGTTGAGCTGCGATAACTCGCGGAACAATTAGATTATCCCAGCTGTGTGCTGTCATGGATGTTTGTCCTGCCCAGGGGAGTGGGGCTCCCTTACTCTGTCCTACGTTACACAAGGAGGGCCATTGATGTCAGTGGGAATCCTGGATGTCATCAAAGGGGAGATCTCGTTGGAGCACTGGTGGAGGGGCTAGCTGCCTGAGCTTAGACCCATGGGGTAGGGCGGGATTGAGCACCAGTGGCTAGCCTGAGCCGCCGCTGGTGCTGCAATGTCCACCCAGCTAGTCTTAGCTCGCTAGCTCAGGCCGTGCTAGCACAAGTCTCACTCCCAGCTGCCGTGTAGACATATCCAAAGAGAGCATATAGCCCTAGGTTTGTCTCTTCCCCATTCTGTGGGGCAGACAGCACAGAGACCCGTCAGCGCCCCTTCCACATTAGAGAGGCGCCCAAACCAAAACCATGCATCAGAACATGGCTGAACTGTGGCAGTGTCTGGTTCTGCAGCTGGATCAGAGCTTGGCAGACTGGGCCCATCTTTCCTACAGACCAACAGCTGCAGAGGGGGCAGTGATAGGTTGCATCAGTTACCCCATAACTTCAAAACACATCAGCAGCTCCAGAGTTCAGGTTGGCTGTAGATTTGCACTTTCAGCTGGAACAAAGTTCTGGAAGCCTATCTGTTAGTGCACATAAATATATTCATCGCATGCCATTCATGCGTGAAAGCGCTAAAATCTAGTTTGTCATTTGCAGTGTTGCGTAATTTTTAGTTTACTGTGGTTTCTAAAAAATGTCTAACCTCATCTGAGGCTCAAGTGAGGAACGATTGGTGTTTTGGGTTGTGTTTATGTGCTGGGCTGTGTAGTGTACGTGTGTTTGTAATAAATAGAAACTCACATGCTAGAACTTGTGTTTGCTAGCGAAGCGAACTCAATCTGTGTTCATGGGATGGAACTTGTTAGGGTTGTCTCATGGCAGGAAGACACTGCAATCTAAACATCAGATTTTGGAGTAGCAGATCAATGAAATGATTAACACAAAATATGTGCTGAAAGCTAGCAGCTAACGGAGCAAAGGATGGATAAGCTGGTGGGAACATGCGTCAATCACAGCTGCATACAACCCATCAATCGTCAGAGTTAAGGTTACAATTTACAAGGCCTGTGATGGTTCATTGTGCTGCACCTTGCATAAGACTTTAAGGTCAGAAGGGACCAGCGTGATCATAGTCTGACCTCCTGCTCATTGCAGGCCACAGAACCTCACCCACCCGCTCCTGTAATAGAGCCCTAGCCTCTGGCTGAGTTACTGAAGTCTCCTAATCAGGATTTAAAGATTTCAAGTTATAGAGAATCCACCATTTACACTAGTCTAAATCTGCAAGTGACCCATGCCCCATGCTGCAGAGGAAGGTGGAAAACCCCCAGGGTCTCTGCCAGTCTGACCTGGGGAAAAATCCCTTCCTGACCTCAAATATGGTGATCAGTTAGATCCTGAGCATGTGGGCAAGACCCACTAGCCAGACCCTGGAAAAGTGTACAGCAATACAAAGTGTTAGACACTCACCCTGCACTCATTTTGCACAAAGTACAGGTGGCTGAATGGACAGGGAATCAATCCTTGCATTATGGAGCTATGTTGCTAATGTTTGCAATGTGTTCTGTGAGGAGCCCGCATTATTAGTGAGTTTCCTGAGGACATGTGGATTGCTGATGTCTTAAATTTTCGTTTCCTTGTTTCATCGTGCTTGTGTTGGCAATGCTGTATGTTGTTTAGCAACCTTCACTGAATTACTACGTAGGATTTTTCCCTAAATGAATATGAATAAGGGAAGCATCAGCCATCTTCCAAGAGTTGTATATTACTGCTGCAGCACCACCCAGGATTCCCCTGTCTCCTCCAAACCCTGGGGTGTCTGAAATATCCAGGCGGGTGGGGAGACACTTTGGGGGGCCTTTTTCACTAACAGCATAGATGCTGGGTCATTATTTTTATTGTTTATCATTTGCATTGCAGTGGTTCTGTTGTGTAGTGCTGTACACACAGCAAACAAAAGGGATCCCTGCTGCAAAGAGCTTGCTGTCTAAGTATAAAATGGGAAACAACAGGTGGATATAAGAAACAGAGACATCGAGCAGAAGGTGTTAGGGAAGTCAAAATGGGGCTCTCCCTCCCTACCACAATCCCCTTTGTATTCCACTCTGGTCAGTCTTTTTAGCACAATAAATAAAGGAAACAAATGAATCTGAGGCAAGGACAAAAATGCTGCCTCTGGACGGGCTCTTACAAAGAGAGACACAGCTTTTGCGCCAACTTCCCCCATCCCTATCCCTCTCTTTCAGCCACCTCATTCAAGTCCCCCAGGTATTTATTACAGCTCTGCAGTCTGCTGTAATGTAAACTCAGGAGAAGCCCAGGGTATGGACAGCAGATTTGTTTCTCTTGGGAGGCTAGGATGATGGCTGTGGGTTTGTTTTTCTTTCATAGTCAACATCTGGATTGATGCGGAGGAGGGCAAACTGCAGTGGACCGGTGCCTCTGAGAAGCAAAGCTTCCTGTTCAACTGAAAACTACTGATTTGGGGCCTACCAGCTCTGCCAGTAACCCTTTAAGGGCGGGACTGCGTCTTTCTGCAACAAAACTGCCTGTTGAGTGGCTCCTTGGCAGATTTCAGGGAATTTACATTCTCCTCTTGCATAAGAAACTTCCAAACCTGCTGGATTTCCCTTACAGAGTCCTCGGTGATAAAGATGCCAAACACAGCAGCACACAAGCAGTGGCGTGTAACTGCAGTACATACACAGGTGGTACTCCTTAAGGGTTTGCTCAGCACAAGGACAGCAAGCAGTTCTGCTGCTTCCCAACCGGAGGAGAAAGAATTAAGTACCTGGGGGCATATTAAAATGCCCCTGTAATCTCACTGCTCTCTGCTTTTACAATTCTTACTCTTGAAGAGAGTGTAGGGGTGGCCATGAGGTTGGCGCAATGTGTGTTTTTAGTGTCATTTATGTCCTTGTTTTATTGGAGACTCTCAAAGCACTTTACAAAGGTAGGGAAGTGTTATAAACCCTCTTTTACAGGTGGGCAAACTGAGGCACAGAGCGATTAACTGATTTGCCCAGAATCATACACATTCAACGGCAGCGTGAGGGACAGAACCCAAGTCTGCTCACTCCCTGTCTTGTTCGAAGCACAAGGCCACTACAGGATTAATTGTAATTAGTAATTGTGCCTAGAAGCCCAAGCCAAGACTGAGGCCCCATTGTGGTAGGCACTGTGCATACGCACTGAGACAGTCCCTGCCCTGAGGAGTTTTCCATTGAAATAGGGAGCACAGGCAATGGGTGAGAGGGAAACAGTCTGAGAGTGGAGACGTGACTTGCCCAGGGCCACAGCTGATCAGCGGCAGAGCCAGGGTTGGGACCCAGTGCTGAGCCCCCGTGGAGTGCCAGAGCCACTAGAGCAGTGGTTTTCAAACTTTTTTTCTGGTGACTCAGTTGAAGAAAATTGTTGATGCCCACGACCCAACGGAGCTGGGGATGAGGGTTTGGGGTGTGGGAGGGGCTCAGGGCTGGGGCAGAGGGTTGGGGTGTGGGGGTGAGGGCTGCGGGGTTGGGCTGGGAATGAGGGGTTCAGGGTGTGGGAGGGGCTCAGGGCTGGGGCAGGGGGCTGGGATGCGGGAGAGGGTCAGGGCTCTGGACTGGGGATGCAGGCTCTGGGGTGGGGCCGGGGTGCAGGAAGGAGCTCCAGGTTTGGGGGGTCTCAGGGCTGGGGCAGGTGATTGGGGTGCAGGGTTAGGGTACAGGCTTACCTTGGGCGGCTCCCGGTCAGCGGCGCAGAGGGTGCTAAGGCAGGCTTCCTGCCTGTCCTGGCACCACGGACTCCGCTGCGCCCCAGAAGCAGCCAGCAGCAGGTCCAGGTCCTAGGCGGAGGCGCGCAAGTGGCTCCATGTGGCTCTCGCCCGCAGGCACTGCCCCCCAGCTCCCATTGGCCGGTTCCCATCCAATGGGAGTGCGGAGCCGGTGCTCGGGGTGGGGGCAGTGTGCAAAGCCCCATGGCCCCCCTGCCTAGGAGCTGGACCTGCTGCTGGCCACTTCTGGGGCTCAGCACGGTGTCAGAACAGGTAGGGACTAGCCTGCCTTAGCCAGGCAGCACCTCCAATGGGACTTTTAATGGCCCAGTTGGCAGTGCTGACCAGAACCGCCACGACCCAGTGCTTTACATTCCACGACCCAGTACTGGGTTGCGACCCGCAGTTTGAAAACCACTGCACTAGACACCCTTCTTTAGCTCGAGACAAACTATTTTGAGAGCTGCCTGGACAGATCAGCAGCCAGCCCCTTTAGAGGAGTGCTAATGGGGTTTTTACAGACTACGCATTATTCTGTGATAATAACTTGGGCTGCAGGGCTCATAAAAGGTTTTTTTTTTTACTAAAACTTTCTTTTACAACGGCAGCGACGGTTGGTAACATGATCAGCCTTTGGAGCCTGCCTAGACCATGTCTCAGCAACTGCCTGTGGCTTTCTCCTCCTTAGTGGTCACTACGCAGAGCTAATGCCCACCATGTCGGGGGCTAGTCTGGCTCCATACACATCCTTCCACAACATTCTGCCAGCACCATGGCAATGTGGAAATAAACAGACTTTCCAGAATCCACACTTACATCATTCCCTTGGCAACCAAAGGGCTAATCAGAGCAGGGGCTGCCGTTTACGGTCCAAAAAAAGAAGTCGAAGGCAAGTTTGAGGATCTGGGTGTTGTTTTTTTGTTTTGTTTTTTTAAATTAAGCTTCTAATCCCTGGCCAAGTTGAAGCGGCAGCAACGCAAGTCACTGGTCCAAACTGATCGTTAACGCAGAGCATGTCTTTTCCCCACACACGTTTTGCAAATGGCTGCTTTGACTTTGTCATGCCGCCCTTTAGGTTCATCAGTGTCCCGGTCCCTCTAGCAAGAAGCCGAGCCCGGGTGCCGCAGAGCTTTGTTTATTTATTTAGTGTTTTCTTGGCGTGTGTTTCCAGGGTAACTGCTGGCGACGGAAGCTATAAAGACTCCCTGAGGCCTCCCCCAAGGGAGATGTCCAAGTCTAAAGGTCCCAGCCGAGCTGGCAATTATGGTGCTAGCACCTGTAGAACCTCAGCCACGGCACCAGGGGAAGTCAAGCAGTACCCACCAATCAGTGCCAAAATCAAGGGTGAGTGAACTTCTTACCTGGGGAAACACATTCTAACTAAAGCACGTTAGGGAAGACATAGCCCTCCCTGACCCAGCTTTGCTCCAGCTGGAGTGAAAGAGTTGCCCCAATACCCTGGGGCTGGGCAGAGAGATAGATGGAAGAGTACCTAGAATAAATGGGAATTACCCAGTACAGTATCCCAAGATGACAGATGGATAGATAGATGGTGCTGCTGATAATAGTAGTTAATAATAGTAAGCACTTCTCATCCTAAGGCAGGCAAGTGAGCCTTTTTATAGATGGATTTGCTGTAGATATAAAGACAGACCTGGGGGGTGGGAAAGGGACTAGTGGAGAAGCTTGTAGGTATGGAGCTGGACTAGGTCCTGTAGGCCAAAGCCAGAGTTCACAGGGAACCAGCATCTCTAGGTTGTACCTGTCTTTAGGGGGATGCCAATGGCTCCTCGGGCTGATGGAGAATTGGTTACATCTGGTTATCACTATGGCTTGTGCAAAATCTGAAGTAATCGCATTCAAACCAGGGAGTAACTCCTTTAGGTCATCTGCAGCCTGGGAGGGTAGGAAACAGAGGGGCTGGAGGCCTTCTTGTTAGGTCAGTGGATCTCAAATGATGGTCCATGGATCACTGCCAGAGCTCTGCAGAGACCTTCCTGGTAGTCCATAGTTGACAGTCAAGCAACAGAACTTGGAGTATTGGGATTGGGGGGTCCATCAGGTAATCTTTCTTTTACAAAGAGGTGCTTTCCAGGATGGAAAGGTTAGAAAGCTACGACCGTATGGGACAGTCACCTTTGCAGTCACATTCCCATCTGGGGCTGTAGGATACAGAGGGCAGAGATTATCTCATCTGTGCCCTGGAGTGACAAGGGGGAGGAGGTGATACCCTTCGTTAGGGACGGTAACACCCATGCCATGGTGTTCTGGAGAACAGGAGGATAGAAACCTTCTGGTCAGGGTAACTCCTTCAGGGTAAACCTTCTGGTAACTCCCATAATTATATCCCCATGCCAGGGAACGGGATACAAGGCCGGTGGGAGACTAAAGACCTTTTCATTAGAGCATGGTCACCCTCACTATTAAGCTCTGAAGAATAGGGTTTAGAGCAGGGGGGCCTAAAGACCTTAGGGGACATTAGTCACAAGATCACTTCCTTGTCTTGGACTGAGATGATACATGGGTAGGAGGAGAAAGGAGCTTCACAAGGAGCATAGGGCGTGAATCTCTTCTGCTTGAACCTTTTATATAAATTAAAGGGGGGCTGGCTCGTTCCTCTCTTCATGTTAACATTGTACATTCACATTTCCATTTGCATTCCAGGGCCAGGAGCCGGAAAATATGGCCGGCAGCCCTGCACTGGCATCAGGAATCACGACTTCACCATGTTCGCAGAACCAGCCTACACGATGCGTATAAAACACACGGAGAAAAGTGAGTTACAGACATGGAGCCAGATCCTCAGCCGGTGTGAACTGGTGTTGCTCCATTGACATCAGTGATTTACACCAGCTGAACATCTGGCCCACCGTTCCCTAGCATACAAAAGTCCAAAATGAGTTTGAAACTCCGTAGTCGGAGGGAAAGACAACCTGACTAAGCCTCAAAGGCCCATGGACTCAGCACCTCACCAGCACGTGGATGGTCTTAGTCCCAAGTGTCCATGGACTGAGCACCTAACCTACCGAAGGTTACAGGATAAATGACATGTGCTACAATCCCTATGGGAGAAATGCATTGCTTCTTGGATGCCTCCTACCCAAATGGTAGCAGAGTGTAGGAGTGTTCATGTGGTGCTACCAGCCCAGGGACTACCAGCCCATTTCTGGCACTGGTCAGGGACAAAATCTTCAGCATGAAGACATGTGGCTATCATGCCCAGCCCCTCTAGAATCGCAGTTCTAAGGGCTCTCAGGGAAGCTAGAGGGACCAAAAAAGTCGAACCAGTGCAAGATGGTGAGCTGAGGCTCAGATCTCTCAGATGTAGCTTGTGAGCTGATACTTCTGGAACTGGATTCTTCTCCTTTCTCTTGTAGTCTTGGCTGACACAGTCAGTCCTGGTGCCTGCTTCGTAGACCCTCACCTCTCCCGCTTTGGGTGGTGGAAGCCATCGTCCTTCCACATACAGAACCGAGAGAAGAGTCTAAGTGAGTAGCAGAAACATGGCTGGTCTGTTATTGCAGTGCATTCCATTATGGTTAGGGTATGATGGACAGATAGATGAGTGTAGTGTCACAGGTTACTTGGAACTCCTTAAAATTAAGTGAGGTACAGAACTCTGAGTTTTTCTGATCATGTCTGCACTGTGTGAGTATCTGCCCAGCATGCCCTAAGCCCACAAAGTGCTGTCCCACCATGCAGTGGGCTAAGTGGGAAACCTAGAAGGTTTCTCTGGGGGACTTGTCTTCTTTGGTTGTTCCAGTGTCTTGGGGAGGAATCTGGAGACTAGGTCCCTAGGACAGTGCACCCATAGATACCTACAGTAACCCTGAGTGCTGGCATCACAGTTCCTGTCACACATGCTGCCTACCTCTGTCCTGGTGCCAATGGCAGCAACTCTCTCACCCATCTGACTGGCTCCCACTCCCCTAGCCCCGTGTGAGCTTAATCAGGGGCACACCCATGCATCAGGAAAGAGCCCAGTTCAATGGGCTTTGGATCAGGCCCAGAACCAGCTGCTGCTCCACCTAGCAGCTGTTAACCAGGTGGGGGACAGTTTCCTTTTTAAAGCAGGTGAGGACGCAGGCTCCCCACCTGCTGCCATGGACTCTCTGGCTCTGAAAAGCTGCGGCTGCTGTGCTTCCCACCATACAAACCCTGGAAGGCAGTGTGATGGGTTGAATCACAGAAACCCCCTTTGGAACTGCCAAGTGATGTGCCAAGAGTACTTCTGCCCCTGCTTTTCCTGCCAGCTCGGGACCCCAGCACCCTGTCTTGTTGAGCCAGACACACCCGTCTGCTCCAACACAGACCCAGGGTCTGAATTACTTGCCCCAAAGCTGCAGACTTAACTGAAAGCAGCTTACAGAAGTGTTCTTGTCTTTAAAACACAGATGCCCAGCTCCCACTGGGGTCTAAACCCAAATAAGTCCGTTTTACCCTGTATAAAGCTTATACAGGGTAAACTCATAAATTGTTCACCCTCTATAACACTGGTAGAGAGATATGCACAGCTGTTTTGCCCCCCCCCCCAGGTATTAATACATACTCTGGGTTAATTAATAAGTAAAAAGTGATTTTATTAAATACAGAAAGTAGGATTTAAGTGGTTCCAAGTAGTAACAGACAGAACAAAGTGAATTACCAAGCAAAATAAAATAAAACACACAAATCTAAGCCTAAAACAGTAATACAACCGAGTACAGATAAAATCTCACCCTGAAAGATGTTTCAATAAGTCTCTTTCACAGCCTTCCTAGTCTGGGCACAATCCTTTCCCCTGGTACAGCTCTTGTTCCAGCTCAGGTGGTAGCTAGGGGATTCCTCATGATGGCTCTCACTTTTCTCTGTTCCACCCACTTATATATCTTTTGCATAAGGCGGGAATCCTTTGTCCCTCTGGGTTCCCACCACCCCTTCTCAATGGAAAAGCACCTGGTTAAAGATGGATTCCAGTTCAGGTGACATGATCACATGTCATTGTAAGACTTCATTACCCACTTGCCAGCATGCACGTATACAGGAAGACTTACAGATAAAACACACCCATCTGCAGTCAATTGTCCTGGTTAATGGGAGTCATCAAGATTCCAAACCACCATTAATGGCCCACACTTTGCATAATTACAGTAGGCCCTTAGAGTTATATTTCATATTTCTAGTTTCAGATACAAGAGTGGTACATTTATACAAATAGTATGATCACACTCAGTAGATTATAAGCTTTGTAATGATACCTTACAAGAGACCTTTTGCATGAAGCATATTCCAGTTACATTAGCATATTTTCATAAAATCATATAGAGTCCAACGTCACAGGCAGCATGCATGGAACATGCTGAGAGCATTCAGAACTAGTATCACACACACTCGCACCAAGAGTAGTTAGTTACATAATTTCTTGGCATCCGATAGCCCAAGCCCTCTGGGTGCTTTAGCAAAAATAACTAACATATTGGATCCAAGCAGGCCAAATTCATACCCAGGGCAAGCTCATTACAGCATTGTGGAATCTGGCCCATTGAGTCTCACTGGGCCAGCTCCTCTGCTGGTGTGTATTAGCCTAGCTCCATTATGGAGCTACATTGGTTTACATTAGTGGAGGATCTGAGCCTGCACTTCGTAACCTAGCTGGAATTCCAATGACATTTGCGAAGTCTCGCCACGCATGGGGATGAAGGAGCCAGAATGTAGTTAGACTTTCTAGGGACCATGGTGTTGCAGTGAGTAAATGCACTAGCCTGTCTTCTCTGCAGACGTGGGTTTCAATACGACATTGACTGCAACTTACACAAGGTTGAAGGTCTCATCCTAGTCCTTAGCGGGCATTTGTTCTAGCATGATACCACCTAGGGTGACCAGATTACACAGGTGAAATATCAGGATGCGGGGGAGGCAAAAAAAAAAAAAAAAAAGCCAGGGGCGAGCAAAAAAAACAACAACGGCCGGAGCTCCACGCCCTCCCCCGCCCCGCCCCAGCATGCCTCCGCTCCGTCTCCACCTCCCCGCTCCCTCCAGCGGGAAAAAAGAAAGAAAAGAAAAAAAAAAAAGGCCACCAGAGCTCCACGCCCCGCCCCGCCACCAGCTTGCCTCCACTCCGTCTCCACCTCCCCACTCCCTCCAGAGCTTGCACCGCCCTACAGCTGATCAGCGCAAGCCTGGGAGGGAGGGGGGAGGAGGAGGAATGCGGCGTGCTTGGGGAAGAGGCGGGGCCAGGGCAGGGATTTGGGGAGGGATCCAATGGGGGAAGGAGGGGGCGGAGTCGGGGCGGGGGGGCGCGAGCCTCCTCTGGGTTCCGCTCCGCCTGTGAGCGGAGGCAAAATATCGGGACAATTCGCGTCCCGACCGAAGGTAGGTCGGGACATGGGACAAATAAGCAAATATCGGGACAGTCCCGATAAAATCGGGACGTCTGGTCACCCTAATACCACCGGAGTTTATCATCACTTCGGTATGTTCAGGAACACTCTGCACACCTTCAGTGCTGTTCAGGAATGGCCCCCGATACTGGAATAGCAGCTCAGAGAGAGGTGCATTGGTAGAGCTGTGGGAGACACAAGACTGGAAGAGCAACAGAATTATGTGAGCACTGTGGTGCATTAGCAATGTTATTGGGGAGGACAGTCACTTACTAGCTGGGCTATTGGAGGCCAGGCTCCACATGCATTGCTACAGTTCAGTACTTCCCCCTGCTCTAACCAGGGCTATCAGCTTCCAACTTACAAGCCCCCAAGTCACCTAATGTTTATTAAACAGATGCTCTGCAGAGTGTCCCTGCTGCCTTGTGCCTGTTTAACATCACACCCACCATTTGGTAGACAAGTGGGAGAGACCTTTACCCTCTCCTCTTGGTGAATCGGGGGCTGATCTGCAGCCCTTTCAGGTCAGTGGAAAGATTCCCATTGACTTCAATGGGCTTTGAATCAGACTCTAGGGTTGTTTGTTTTTTTAACATTATTTAGAGAGGGCAGATACGCCTTCTCCCATATGACCTCCACATCCTCTTTGGGAATCATGAGGTGAGGCAAGAAATGTATTTAATGGGAGGAAAAAAATTACATTGAGAAACTTCCCATAGATGCATATGCCCCTCCAGCCATTATCCAGGCTTACCAGACATATCTTGTTGGACAATTAGCAACAGTAACTCTAAACCTATGGCTTTCCTAAGCACAGGAATTTGCCATCAAATAAAGTAAACTGGCAAAAATGCCATTATTACTAATTATACAATCAACAACAATAATAGTGCTGAGGAGCAGGACCAGGACCAGGAGCATAGACAAGGACTCTTATGTTAGGTGCTCTACATCTACAGAACCAACAGGTGGTCTCTGCCTCAAGGAGCTTACAATCTTAGCATATGTTATTTCAACTTGTGTTAGAGAGAGCGAGACTGTGTGCTTCTACTCCCACCCCCGCAAACACATGTGGCTTGTTGACAACAGCCACATCTGGAATTTTGTTGGCTGTATCCAGCTGCGTTCCCTGTCTCGGCTCAGGGAGCAGGTGATGGGAAACATTGTGGCTCTGTGTAGCTGTTAGAAGCAGCTGGGCAGATGTGCAAATAAATCCCTGTAGGGTTTGGTTTATGCAGAGGAATGGGAAGGGATAACGGCAGGGGCCAATTTGGGTTGTTCAGTAAATCCAGAACACCTCATCTTCCTAAAGCTAGGGGACTTGGAGAGGCTGAGTATGTGGCTGCCTGAATGAACAGACAGCAACACCAGTGCAAACCACGTGGAAATAATGTCAAGGAATCCAAGAGGGTTATGTAGCTTTAGTTTCATAATCAAGAACTTTGGAGGTTAGCTACTGAATTAAAGATAAGCAACCATGAATTACAAGGCCATTGAAGAGTTTAGTGGTGATATCCTACACCACTACAGTATATTTGACAGTGGAGCCTTCTGTTATAATAACTGTGGGGAGAGGGACCTGAGGTCCCTGTGCATGAGAATTGGCTGTCCCACATCCCAAAGCAATGGCTGACATCTCTGTCTCTGATGTCTGCAAATATTTGTGCCCACATGAGGGAGCAGGGCTGGTCTGCCGGGTAAGGCACAAAACTAGGTGCTGGGAGACTGGGGTTGAATTCCTGACTCTATCACAGACTTCCTGAGTGAGTCTGGCCAAGGCACTCAACCCCTCGGTTGCTCAATTTCCTGGCCTGTTAAATAGGCATCATAATGTTATGGCAGGTGGCCCTGTTACATATAGTCTTCCAAGTTCTTTATTGTTTAGCATGGGAACAAACATTTGGTCTTGTGAAGACATGCTGTGTGGTGTTAGTTTGGGGTGAGGCAAGCTTCTGTATGGAGGCAGCTTCTGGGGAGGGAGCCCTGTGAGCCACAGGAGAATTTGCTCTCTGATTATAGTCAGTTCCTGTGGCGGTTACCCTCTGAGAACTGGGCATTGATGTGGGGCTGATTTTCCTGGATGAAGAGATTGCATGCCATTTGTGACCCCTCTGTTCCAGGACTGACAGAGCCCCCCTCCCCCAAATCCATTTGGGCCAAAGACCAAATCTGAGGGAAGATACCCCAAGAGTTTCAGCCAAGAGGCCTCCAACCCAGGGACCCAGAAGGCACAGAGAAAAATAGAACACCACAACTCATGATTGGGTAATTGAGGGATGCCTGTGAGTATGGGTCCAAGCCAAGGCTCTTGTCAGAATACAGCCTGCTGTTCCAGATGATATAATTTCCAGCTCCCCACAGAAACCACACAGTCCACAAGGGCACAGCTACTTCCCTGAGCATAACCCTGCAAAGAGGAAGCCAGATTATCTCACATCTTGAGCGACATCCCGTCCAGAAAGCTTCGTCTACTCCTGTGCTGACAGTGCATGATGGCATCTCCAGACACGAATATGCCTTTGGCCTGCAGGCAGATATGCCCTAAGTGGCCTTCTAGACACCCATATGTCATGTATGGTTTGGGATGTGGCAGCTGGTGTGCATTGATACAGAAATATAGGGGAGGGTATTGCTCACGTTCAACTTCTTCCTTGGCTCCATCTACCTGCATTCTCAGCTCCATCATTGTACCCTGCTGGCCCTCCTCCTTTTCCCTTCTGGACAGCCCTCCTGTCCTATCCTCTTATTTCCTTGCTGGACTTGGTCCCTGAACAGACCCCTTCTGGTCCTTAAACTCTGAAACCTGTCTCCACGTCATCCCAGCTGTACCCCACCAATTTGTGTCTTTAGACTATAAACTATATGGTGCAGGGACTGTAATTTGTTTGCCTCATTTCCCTAAGGTCCTTCTAGGCTTGCAATGCTGTATACATGGCTAATAACAACAACATGCAAACCAAGCAGTGCAGGAGCTGAGGACCTTCTGGACCTAGTAAGGATCTGGTAGCTTGCTCAGAGGGCTTTTGCTAGGTTCTGGCCACTCCTATTGCTCTTAGCCCACTGCTGGGCATGTAGTCCTCCTTCCAGTTCAGTCTGGTATCAGATGGTACATCCTCTGCCCCTTCCCAGCTGTCCAGGAGGAGAGGATGCCAACGCTGAAGGTTCTGTCCATGCTGCCAAAGGAGGTGAAGGATGTGCCACCATTGCGCTTGCTGATGTTCTCCCACCTCTGTCGTGTTATCTATTATATGACCCGCTGTGTCTGTCCCAGCAAACCCTTTTGGGGGTTAATGATCTGACTTGCCAAGTGCACTGACTCATCTGGCCTGTGGCGCTTACTCAGTGAGCCTCTTAAAGGTCAGTGCCAAAGGGCTGGGATGCCTGTTTAAGGCAGGGTGCACAAATGTGTCTCAGCCATTCACTCGGCACCTACGACAGTCACGCCAGCACAGCATCCAGCCCTCAGTGCCTAATATGGGCCTTGTTTAGAACCGCCTCCCCCCCCCAAGCTCTGCTCGATCTGGGGAGGTCAGTAGCAAGCAGGGCAGCCGAGCTGCAGGCCGGAGGGGTCACCAGGAGCGTGGAACTGTTCCTCAGGAGAAAACATGGCTCTTGCTGGAAGAGGCAATGAGGTGTGAAGATCCTGCTGCTGAAGTGAGCTGGGCATTCAGGGAGAAAGAGATGAAATCGGTTCCCTGGGGAAGTGAACAGAGGTGGTGGGCTCTGCATAGAAGGGCTTTGAAGAGCTAAGATGAAGACAGGAGGTCCCCAAGGAGAATAGACTGAGGGGCCAGCACTAGAGCCCCAGGGGAGATGCTGATACCCGTAATGAGAGCAGTTAGTGGAGCGTCCCAGCTGGACCCAAGCAGCAATAGTTGCTCTGGTCCTTATTTAAACAACTGGCAGCCGGGGAGGATGCTGAGCAGAAAAGCCACCGTGGCCAGCATTGCTATGGCCTGTATTTCTGTGCAGCTGCTAGGGCCCAGAGAAACCTGAGCTACGCGGGCTGCTGCTTTAGCTTCTTCACTGAAGAGTTCATCGTCCCAGTGGGGGGGCGAGGAAATAAACAGCAGCTGATGGCTTGTGCAGGTCGGGGCCTGGGAGCCCTTCTGTTCCCAGTGCATCGTTGTGTGGGAGAAGGGGACAGTCAGTGCTCTTCAAGAGCACAGCAGCCTGGAGCCAGTTGACTCACTCACCACAGATGTCTCGGAGGGGCAGCCCATTCAGAGGGAGAGAGAAACAGAGGCGGCGAGCACAGTCTGGTCATGGCCTGTGGGAAGTGCTGCGTTTGGGAGCTCCCAGATAACGGTAATGAGGGAATGTTGCAACCCTGATGATTTCACCCTGCCGGACACTCACCAGTCTGCTGTACTGGACCCCACCCTGGGGGTTCACAGGCTCTTGGCTTGTTGGGGGTGAGTAGAGTTTAGGCATGTTTGTGGAAAAGGACAGGAGTACTTGTGGCACCTTAGAGACTAACAAATTTATTTGAGCATAAGCTTTCGTGGGCTACAGCCCACTTCTTCGGATGCATAGAATGGAACACCACTAGCTGTCGCCTTCAGCCCCCAACTAAAACCTCTCCAGTGCATCATCAAAGATCTACAACCTATCCTGAAAGATGATCCCTCACTCTCACAGATCTTGGGAGACAGACCTGTCCTCGCTTACAGACAACCCCCCAACCTGAAGCAAATACTCACCAGCAACCACACATCACTGAACAAAAACACTAACCCAGGAACCTATCCTTGCAACAAAGCCCGATGCCAACTCTGTCCACATATCTATTCAAGTGACATCATCATAGGACCTAATCACATCAGCCACGCTATCAGGGGCTCATTCACCTGCACATCTACCAATGTGATATATGCCATCATGTGCCAGCAATGCCCCTCTGCCATGTACATTGGCCAAACTGGACAGTCTCTATGCAAAAGAATTAATGGACACAAATCTGACATCAGGAATCATAACATTCAAAAACCAGTAGGAGAACACTTTAACCTGTCTGGTCATTCAATGACAGACCTGCGGGTGGCAATTTTGCAACAGAAAAGCTTCAAAAACAGACTCCAACGAGAAACTGCTGAGCTGGAATTGATATGCAAACTAGATACAATCAACTTAGGCTTGAATAGGGACTGGGAATGGCTGAGCCATTACAAACATTGAATCTATCTCCCCTTGTAAGTATTCTCACACTTCTTATCAAACTGTCTGTACTGGGCTATCTTGATTATCACTTCAAAAGTTTTTTTCTCTTACTTAATTGGCCTCTCAGAGTTGGTAAGACAACTCCCACCTGTTCATGCTCTCTGTATGTGTGTATATATCTCCTCAATATATGTTCCATTCTATGCATCCGAAGAAGTGGGCTATAGCCCACGAAAGCTTATGCTCAAATAAATTTGTTAGTCTCTAAGGTGCCACAAGTACTCCTGTTCTTTTTACACACACTTACTTTACTCATAGAAAAAGCACAAGAGATATAGAGATCTGTACAAACCTGCATCCCTCCTTCCAGTGTCCTCACCACTCTGAGAGCCCTTTGGGTTTTGGGCCACCCTTTTAGGGGTCCCAAGTCCTTCCTGCATCCCTCTCCTCCTGCTCAGTCTTCAGCTTCGGGTCTCTCTCCTCTCCTTCTCTGAAAATGACTGGTGAGAGAGCTTCCTTTTATAAAGCTGCAGTCCCCTGTGTCAGATGACCATTCTCAGTCACTTCAAGTCCCTTGTCAGGTGATCCATTGCTTGGTTACCATCTCACCTGGAAGGATGGGTTTCTCTGGGCGGTAGCTAGCTCATTGTCCAAGGTGCTTGCCTTTCAGCAGGAGGCCCTCCAGGTTCATGACCCTTGATTGCTCTGTATTGTCAACACTTCTTGGAATCCTAGTCCAAGACAGAGGCAAAGAGACAACAGGGAAGGTGCTGGACAGTCTCACAACCAAAATAGTGCTCACAAAACAAAATGGAGACATACACTACAAATATGGATTAAATCATTGCGGTGCAGACAGACCTGTGAAAGGAGAGGAGACGATGGAGAGTCATGGGGACAGAGCTGGGGTTATTTGTGTGGTCAAAGGAGGGTATATTGTTCCGGGCCTTCTTAGATGAGAGGTAGGAAGGTAAATCTGAGGCGCTCTAATAAGGATTTGCCTTGAGAATCTGCCCATGTGGCCATTAGAGGGGCCCAGGGAGAAGGCAGAGATGAATGAGGGTGATGAGCATTCAGGTTCCTGACTGCCACCTTGGATCTGCAGGCAGGCACTTGGAGAGTCACTCACTATGCTGGTCCCAGCTGTCCCTTGTCAAGCACCATGGGCAGAGGCAGGAGGCTTCCCTAAGGCTCAGGCTGCAATGGAACCAGGTGAGGATTGTACTGACCAAATCTTGCCCCCATTGCAATCAATGGCAAGGCTCCCATTGGCGTCAGTGAGACCAGGGCCTGGTCTGTTTCCTCTGACCCTCCTTCCATGCAAGTGGAGGTGCCAAGGGCCCTGCTGGCCCCTCCCTGAATCTGCTTGTGTTTGGGGTCATTTGGCAGGACCCTGTTTGACTGGTCACCCGGCCCAAGCCTATCCGTGGCCTGCGCGTTACGATGAAGATGGAATGAGGGCCGGGCTTCTGCTGCATAATAAACAGGGATTTGCCAGCAAATCCGTGTGTCCCTGGCCGTCGCCTCATTCCCACGGCCCAGTGGGTGTCTCCCCCTCGGCCTCATGCCTGTCTGGGCTGATGTGTCACTGCCCCGACCCCCTCGAGCCTGCTCCATGGCGACGTTTACCCCAGAGGGAGAGCGGCAGGAGAGGGAGGTCTCTTACTGGGTTCCCTGGCAATAGACAGTAACGTGCCACCCGCTCTCTCTGGCCTCTGCAATGCCCTTGCCTGCTCTGGCTCTTTCACTGTAATGCTGCAGGGCCCTGGGGCACTGGAACGGGCATTAGAAAACCACAGCGCAGAGAGTCGCCTAGGCCCCCACAAGGAGTGGAGAGCAGGGCTGCTGTGTGTTTCCTGGAGCCCACACAGTCACTGCTCAGAGAGTAGGGCTGGGAATGTGCCATTTACCAACCCATCTCCTGAATGCTGTGGCATCAGGGCATGATGCTGGGCATCTGGCTACCCCCTCCAAGAATGGCCTTTGGCCCTGAGTGCGGGGACATGTACTGAAGGCAGAAAGGCCAGCCTGTGTCTGAAAACCACTTGTGCATGTGTGAGAAACACTGTGCAGCTGTTTGCCCCCCAGAGCAGCAGGGTGCCGAGCAATGTTGGAGGGGTCGGCATTGCCTGCTGGCGGTGCTCTCTGTCAGTGGGAAATCCAACACACTGAGATGGTTTCTTCAGGAAAGCATCAATAACATGTACAATGGGACAGCCCTGGCTGACTGGTTAATGCCCCAGTGACTCCTCCGAGGGTCGGAGCAGCCCCTGCGCCCAGGAAGGCTGCAGTTATCTTGAGCCCTAAGGCAGTGCCTGGCCCCTCTTGGTCTGAAGTCCCAGATCCATGTCTTTGGAACAGCTCCTCTTTGTGAGCTGGAAATGGGGTTGTCCCAGGTGGTGTCTCCTCCTGTCCTTGGCGCAGGCCCCTTTCCCTTCTACTAGAGCCAGAACAGTAGGCTGCTCCCAGGGATCAGCACACCTTTGGGTGGGCCCCTGCGCTATATAGTGAGGGGACTTGCTTGGTCGTGACTCTCCATTGACTAAGGGGTATGCTAGTATCTTCTTGGTTAGCCAGCATATGAGGAGATATTTGACTTGTATCATGGATGGAGCTCTCATTGACTTCAATGGGAGCTGGGCAGAATCCTTTATGGGTCCCAGGGAACACAAAGGGTGGGATAGATTTCTTAGTGCATCTAAACTCTTGTGCATGGGGTTGGGGTAGTACAGGAGTGCATTGTCTTCTGGGCTTCTAAAATTGCTTTTGGACATGTGAGTCCCATTGAAAATGTGTTCTAAAGGAATCACATGTAAACACTGATGGCAGCATGAGATTTTCTTGGAGTCCTCAGGTGTTTATAGTATCAGGTGGCAGGAGACAGCTAATGCACAATTTGCCTCTGTAGGGGGGTGATCATCCACTCCTGCCCTAAAGGGCTTGAAATCAGTCCTGGGAGAGGGCTGTGGCTGGGGGCAAGCAGCCCAGGCTGATTGGGAAAGCAGCCTCAGCAGTGGCCACGCCCCAATCAGGGCCCAGCTGGCCCTTATAAGAGGGCAGTGGGCTAGAAGCAGACAGACACTCTCCCTCAAGAAGGGCCTAGCTGCTGGGGAGTGTACCTGAGGTCAAGCAGGGCTGGGGGAAGGCAAGAGGAGCTGGGGAGCTCTGGCCTGGAAACCCCCCAGGCTGCAGGCCTAGTGGAAGGCCAACTGGGTACTGAGGTTGTAGGGGGCAGCCCATGAGTAGGCAGAGGCAGCAGGTCCAAACCCCCCTTGCCTGTGATGAGTGGCTTATATACTGCAGTCTGCCCCAGTGAATGGGGACTAGATGGAGACTGGGCAGTAGCTAAAGACTGAGGCAAGGTGGGGATAAGGGGTGGGGGTTCCCCTGGAAGGGGGAGACCCTGAGACTGTGGGGTTACTGCCAGGGGGCAGCACCCCAGTGGAAAGGGGCACCTGGGTCCACAAGGGATATGGGGGCCCAGCGGCAGCAAGATGTCGGCCTGCAGAGGGCGCTCCAAAGCAGGAAAAAGAGCTAATTCCCAGGATGCCAGCAGGAGGTGCCGCAGGGATGAGTCTCGGACCATTACAGCCTCATTTAAGGGGATCTAGAGGGCATGAATCCAATGAGAAGGCAGAGTGCTGGTGCAGCAATGGGGAGAGGGGATGGGGCTACTATGGGAAAGGCAGGACAAGAGAGAGACCAGACTGTACCAGAAGCTGTTGCAGGTAGCACAACATCTGACAAAGCCCTCTGGCAACTAACTGTGATTTAATGGTTGAAAATGTCATTCAAACATTGAAATATGTGAGTTTTGCCCAGTGCCAGGCAGCATGAAGGCAAGTGATCTTAAACACTTTGGGCTAGATCCTCGGTGTAAATGGGTATAATGCCATTGAATGAAATGGAGCTGCAACGATTTATACCAGCTGAGGGTCTGGACTGATTCTCAGGGCTGATGCACAATGCAGATTAACCTTTTGTGGGTCTGGTGCCAAACATATTTGTGGGCCCCCCATGTAGTCATTATGGACCCCTTCTGAGTGTGGGCCTGGTGTGGCGGCACCATTGGCGCCATAGTATACCCAGTACTGAATCTCAGAGACATTTTTCATTTTGATCACACGCCTCTGCTTAACTATATGTATTGCCATACCCAGCTTCCTCAGCCCCCAGTTTTTCTCATTGAGCTGTACACCCATATGGGTTTACCAGTGTCCACAGTGAGCAGAACTTTCATAATGATAAGGGAAACTCCCCACAGATTTTATCTCCTTCCTCGTTGACATTCTATAGTCATGTCTCCAGTACCACCCTATTTCACTAGCCACTGTACGTGGTTCTGGTCTCAGCTCAATAAAGTTCCACAGTCAGCAGAAATCTGATCACTTCTGACAAATTCCTCCCCCAGCACCCATCCTGCCATTTGAACAAGCCACCTGCAAACATCATTTCTCCAACCCTTGCTCAGTGAGCACTTAGCTCCTGGAAACCTGCAGTTACCAGCCTTCTTTTCCCCTCTGCTCCCATCTACGTGCTATTCCACTACCTGATCACCGACACCTCTCCCCATGCTTGTTTCCCTTCTACCTTGAATGTGCTCCCCAGACAGCTGGTCCTATTCTCCCCCTGCAAACCTGACCTGCTTCCACTTTCCCTGCTCCCCTTGACATTCCTGTCCTACTGGTGACCTCTGTTTCTTGTGGTTAACTCCAGTTTCTTTATCTGCTCCTAGCTTAATGGCCCCCAGTAGTCACAGAGCCACCTGTAGCTTCTCTGGCTACAGCCATAGGGCCAATTGCCAGAGGCCAGCCTTAGACAGGTGCACCTACTAGCTGCGGGAGGGGTGGCAATTCCAAGAGTGAGCATGCTTGAATCTTGCAACGGTGGCACTAGGGACTCTTAATCCTCAGTTAAGCAGCTGTAGACTCTGCAGTTAGGTGCTTCCTTACTCTAGGCCAAGGCTTTAAGTACCTGAGATGCCCATCACCTGCAGCAGGGCCCCCCAATTCCTATGCACCCAACAGCTAACACATAGTAGTGAAGAAGATGCAGCCTGGATGATTTCCGAGGCTGGGGTGCCTGGAAATTCCCCATCCCTGAGCAGCAGCTCTGCAACAAGCTCACACAACCCCGCTCTGCTGTGGGACCGGTACTCTATGAAGATAGTGGAGTTACCCCATGTTTCCACCCAAAGCCTGTTGAAGTAGGTGGGAGTCTTTTCATTGTCTTTAATGGGCTGTGTAAAGAAGCAAAGGAGCTAATTCTAGACTCTAGGAGTACAGTGCATTCTAAAACTATGGTGCACTGGTTTACTATTGTAAACAGGAGGGACTCATGTTACCTAGTGAATAATCAACACCTGCAGCACTTAACTTTTTCTGAGAGGCCTCCCACCCAATTACTAAATGTAAACCTGCTTAGCTTACAAGGTTTGAAAATACCAGGTGGTATAGTTACAAAAGCAAGGTGCTTCTGAATACAGTAGAAATTTTGGATGTGCACAGAATGGTTCCTGCATGGTTACAGAACTGCAGTAAAGTGGAACGATTTGCAGTTTGTGTGATTGGATGATATCTGGATCCATATTGTGAGACTGTCCCACATAATAAGGAAAAGTTGAGGTGCCTTTGCTGTTCTTTTGTTCCACTCTTAGTTTCTGTGGGGAACTTGCCAATGCAATATTACTGTCATCTTCTTTTTAAACAAACACAACTAAAAAACAAAAACAAAAAACCAATAATGGTTGTTGAAAATAGCAATTCCGGTCCTAGTTAGGATTGGGAAGAGCCAGCATTTGTTGCTCAATTTTATCCTACTTTTCCTACAGCAAAAATTACAGTGGATCAGTATTTGATTTGGGAGAAATGAAGTAACAGAGTCCAAACTGAACTGGAGTGCTCCTGAACTTTGAGGGTGTTCAAATCTGGAAAGGAGGTGCTAGATTCCCTTCCTGAATATTAGATAAATCTGGAAAGGAAAAGCCAATTTCTGCTTCTGTGTCTCAGAAGTGGAAATAGAGTCACATCCTCCTGTGTGCCTGGTACTGTACCTAAAGCTGCCCAGGTCCTCTGGTAAAGCCTTCCCTCTCTTACTTATCATTTTAACTTTTCCTGGTGGGGTCCACATACCTCCCTTGCTAGGCTTCAGATAGAGGCGCATTGTCCATTCATTCCACCCAATTCCTTCTTTGGGGGCTGCCAGCCGAGGAAGTCTTCTGAGGGTGATATCTGGGCCAAAGCCTTCTACTCCTTGTGCATACATGTTCCCCATTCACAGTACCACCCTCTTCTAGCAGCCAGCTCTCCATTCACAGCAAGCCGGTGCATTGGGTCTCACCAGCTCTGGCAGCTTCCCCACTCCCTCCCCCTCTCTTTCCTGTTGATAGCTGCCAAGGGAATGCTGGGAAATGTAGTTCCTTCCCTGTTCCAGGGCCTACTCTCCAGGCAGGGAGCTGGCCAAGGAACTACTGCTCCCAAGGTCCCCTGGGCTCTCAGCTCCCAGGCTGGATCCCTGTAGGCAGAGCATGAAAGTTGGAGCCTCCTTGCCTGTCTCTGGGCGCGGTGCGGGTGATACAATGTGGCAGGGCCCTGGTGCAGTGTACAGTATATCCCGGGGGGGCCGGGGGTAGGTGTTCTCTGGGGCTGGAGACTGGGCGCCGTGGTAACCAGGGTGCTGCTCCTTGCCCTCCCTCACGGCCTCTTGCAGTGCTGCGGTAGAGGAGGAAGTGGGTGTTAGGGGCCCCTTCTGAGTGTGGGCCCGGCGCCATGGAGCCATTGGCACCCTGGTAAACCTGGTACTGCACAATGCCCTCCCCTGTTAGCATCCCACCCCACAGCTCTACGAATGCACCCTGACTGCTGGTCCCCCATGTACAGCTCTGCCAATCCACCTCACTTCTGTCCTTGCCATTTCTCCAGGCCAGAGACACTCTAGTAAGACAGAAACTCTTTTGAAATGCAAGCCACGTTTGAAGTGAGGTCTGCAGTGGCCAAAGGCCTGTTGCATGACCCCACAACGGGCACCAGCCTACATCTCAGGGTGCAGCCAGCTTCGGAAGTAGGCAGAATCCAACTGTACCGTAGTAACATTGATCCCAAACTGCCTCTTGGCTCCCAGGTTTGATGAGCACACCTGCCCCGAATGAATACCACACAGAGAAGGTGCATCCGCAGGGGGAACCCTACGCACCGGCTTATTCCTTGGCCGACCGCACTCGCTACCGTGAGAATGATCCCAACCCAGCTCCCAATGCCTATACCCTCCCAGGGATGCTGGGACCCGGACTTCCCATCAAGCCATCTGCCCCCTGCTACAGCATGGCCTCCAAAATGGATATGTGGAGCAACGCAGAGGAGCTGGCAAGAGTCCCTGGCCCAGCATCCTTTGTTGTGCCCGAACCGAATGTCTACTTGCACCGGCAACCTGCCTACAGCATGTGGAGAAAGTACAAGTTTGTAAGGGACTCTACTCCAGGGCCGGCAGACTACAAGACCGGTCGTGTCACCATCACCAAGCCGAGGGCCCCGGATTTCAGCCTGGGGATCCGTCACTCTGAGTACCTCACCCCCTTGGTTATTGATGTTATGGAGTGAGCCAGGCCGCTACTCTGGGCTGTGGGGCTGTTCTTACCCTTAGGCCCCCAAGCTGGGCCGTGATCATGTGACACCAGCATACCACTGCATGTTAGCCCTAGCAGTTACAGCGCACTTGAGGCCTGATTCAAAGCCCTGCAAAGTCAATGGGAAGACTGCTGTTTATTTCAGTGGGCTATGGATCTGGCTCTTGGCTTGAGACTTTCTGACTTCTGTCTGGGAGGTTCACAGTGTGATATGACTGCACTTGCCCACTGCTACTCCCCATCCCTGGGCCCTCGCCCCTCCCCCGCATGTCACTGAATGGTTCACTCCTTTGTTTTATTTTTAAAATAAATCAATAAAGCCTGTTAATTTTTAGCCTGGTTTTAGGGCGTATCGGGTGAGGAGTTGAGCTGTGATGTTCCAATATTATCGGGGTTTCCAGCCCCTCCCAGGCGCAGCATTGGTCAAATAAGGAAACCCATCGTTAAAGCCAGATAAATATTGATCGATGTATTTTTAAAGGAGCTGGTTCCCGACACGCTTGGAGCAGAGAGCTGCTGTGTGACCAAAGGATCCCCTGTGGGCAGGGCACGCACATGCTCTCTGGGTGGTTAGGTGGCACACAGGAGACTGTCTTTTGCACACGACAGGCTCCGTTCTCTCCTGCATTCCAGCTTTGCTCAGAGAGGCCCTGTAAGGGAGACAGTTACAGTTTCCTGATTCAGCAGCTCTGGGGGGCACTTTGACTTATGCCCCTGAGGTACCTTATGCCAGTGGAGAATTAGCATATCAGAGCTCTGCCCCACTATATCATCAGCCTGCTCCCAACCTGTCTCCCTTCCTGGCATGTCCCCTACGCTGGGATGGAGGGGCGGCTATTGCAGAACCTGCTCTGCCAGCTCCCCTGGCTTTATGCCTGCCGGGGTTCCCCCCCCCCCCCCGGAGAATCCTCTGCTGGCCATTTCTGGCTGGAGACCGTCCTCTTGGTACCCCCAAGCAGTGATGCTGCACAGCACAGAATGTGCCCTGAGTCAGTCACGTCCTGGACCCTTCTGCAGGAGCCTCTTGCTGGTTTTCTAATGTCGCTGACACCTGTGGAGAGGCCAGGGACCAAGTGGGCAGGTCACAGAACCTCTCTGAAGGGGAGTTCCTCCATGTCAGGCTGCAGGCCATCTGGTGGGGAAGGGAGGGGGCACTCTGAGGGGAGCTTGTACTGCCAACTCCCAGGCCTGTGGTGTTTATTCTGGGCATAATGAGGTGCCTCCAATCTGCAGCACTGTGCCAGGCCACCATGGAATCCACTAGCCACACCGAAACCCCTCTCCTGGATCTTTGTTTGCACGCAGTCAGTTGGGGCCCTTGCTCAATGATCTATTTTTGGTGGGGTTGGGAGTGGTAATTAACAAGCAAGGCAGCCAAGTGTATTATTAAGGAACAGCTACAGCAGGTGACACGTCAGAACCAAACAGCACATCCTGCTCATTGCCTGACCAAGGTAAAGGCCAGGCGGGTGCAGGACATCTTGTTGTGCCTGCAATCCACAGGTAGCACAGGCTAGGTGGAGCGGGGGTTGGTTTTGTAGTGGGGACCGGTGGACGGTGCTAAGTTAACATAGGGCATCAATGGATACATTCGTGGGGAGGGGGCATTTGAGAGCCTCCTTGAGAGGGACACCAGGCCTGCATCCTGGGTGAGTCAGCTGACATCACTTACCCGGTACAAAGGCCAGCCTATCTGATCTAGTGCCAACATTCTCATTCCCTACCATGGGCCTGAGCAAGAGCCCATTGAAGTCACTGAAAGACTCCCATTGAGACCTATGCTCTGCATCTGGGAATTGAGGGCAACACGAGCTGATGAGTAGGACAGACTGGGAGGTCAGCTTGTTGAGGAGAGAATGCCCTACAGCCGGGTAGAAGGAAAGTGGGTGGGGATTAGGTGCCAGGGGCTCAGAAAGGGCTGCTATGTCTGAGTTGAGATGCGTACGTAAGCAGGTGTGTATACAGTGCATGTATGTACCTATAATGACCCTGCCAGCTTGGCTTTGAACCTCAGATTGCCAGCACTAAAAACATGAGCTTCTACAACTTGAGCTAAAGGAGCAACTCCCTCATCTGACAGTAATAATGGGCTCGTATCCTCGTATGTGGGCCAGCTGCTAACCAGGATACAGCGATTGCTGTGTGTTAGTGGGGTTGCACACACAGCGTGCATGTTGAGATCAGGGTCAGCTTTGGAGCTGTATGCCCATTACACTGGCAGAGGACAGCCCGATGATTGACCTCTGGCCAAGGAAGCTGTGCTAGCAGCACTCTAGGGAAGTGTGCTAGACCTAAGCTCTCAATGGCAAGGTGCTAACATGGTTCCCGCACCCAGGGCCTAAAACTCATGACAGCAACAGATAGAAGGCCTGATCCTGAGCGGGGCTGAGGAGCGCCTCCTGCCAAGTGCTGAGCACCACTGCAGGAGCTGCTGGCACTCAGCACCTGACAGGATTGGGCCCCAGCTCCTTGGGCCTGACGCCCCGTTTGCCCTGCACTTTGCCCAGTCATTTGCACCAGGGGAAATGGGATAAAATGCTATCGACTGAGAATAGCAGTGATTTGCACTGGGGGGAATGTCTGCTCAGGTTGCAGTGAAATGGATACAGCTGGAGGTGTTGGTGCAGACCAGGTGACCTGTTTGCCCGGGAGAGAGAGACAAAGGATGGAGGAGGGGCAATGGGCAGGTCTGAAGTTGGGCTGCTGGAAGCGGGTCAGCTTCCTGGTTTGGGACTCAGAGGGGAGGACCAGGGCCTTGGGCTTTGGATTATTTCCCTCTCCCCAAGATGGATTTTACTGAACATTCCTGATTTCTATGCTAACAAGATCTGTTCCACGCTGTATTCCCAACGACTAATAAGACTTCTGTTTTACAACGCTGGCTGAGAATCACTTCTGACTGTGAAATTGGGGTGCATGGCCCATTGGGGGCATATAAGGCTTCTCCAGGTGTTCCATCTAGGTGGACTCGAGGGGAGCCCACGGTGTGAACAGGGGGCTGAATGCTCCAAGGTAGGACCCAGGAAGCGCCAAAGCCGAGCAGGCTTCTTGCCCTGGTGAAAGTGTGTTTGAGGAGAGACCAGAGCCGTAACTAGGTATTTTTGCGCCCGAGGTAAGAATATAAAATTGCGTCCTCCCCCAGGGCCGGCAATTCGGCCGTGGGTCCCTCGGTCCCTCTTGGAGGGAAGGGCCTGCCGCCGAAGAATGAATGAAGTGGCGGCGGTAGAGCCTGTGATTTTGGGGGGGTCTAACTCATGATTTTTGACTGCTTGGGCTGGTAATGTTGCTTCCAAGATGGTCTTTGGTTCCAGTCCAGTTCCAATCCAGAGAGGGACTCACAGGTTAAGAGAGGAGGGAGGTGCTGGATATCAGCAGTGGCCACTAGGGATCAGCATGTGTCCTGAGAATGCTGGGCGTTCAGGTTTGCAGGGCAGGATCAGGGGTGGCAGGTTTGTAGAAATTTTGGTGGTGCCCAGAACCCGCCCGCACCCAAACTCTGCCCCCCCACCCACCCACCCAAGGCTCTGGGAGGGAGTTTGGGTGAGGGAGGAGGTCTGGGGTGCAGGCCCTAGGCTGGGGCAGGAGATTGGGGTGCAGGCTCTGGGAGGGAGTTTGGGGATGGGAGGGGTGCAGAGGGATGGGGTGCAGGGGTGAGGGCAGTGGGTTGTGGCTGCAGATGAGGGGTTTGGAGTCTGGGAGGGGCTCAGGGCGAGAGTAGGAGTGAGGGCTCTGTCTGTGAATGGGAGGTTTGGGGTGTGGGTGGGGCTCAGGGCGAGAGTAGGAGTGTGGGGGGTGAGGGCTCTGGTTGGGAATGGGAGGTTTGGGGTGTGGGAGAGGCTCAGGGCTGGGGCAGAGGGTTGGAGTGTGGGGGGTGAGGGCTCTGGCTGGGAATGGGGATGAGGTGTTTGGGGTGCTGCAGTGGCTCAGGGCTCGGGCAGAGGGTCAGGGTGTGGGGGGATGAGGGCTCTGGCTGGGACTGGGGATAAGGTGTTTGGGATGCTGGAGGGGCTCGGGCAGAGGGTTGAGGGTGCGGTGGGGGGTGAAAGCTCTGGCTGGGGGTGTGGGCTCTGGGGTGGGGCAGGGCTGGGGATGAGTTTGGGGTGCAGACAGGCTGCTCCGGGACAGGGGCCAGAGAGGAGGACTCCCCCCAGCCCTTTCCCTGCTGGCAGCAGCAAGCTCTGGGGGAGGAGCCCCTCTTTCCTGCTCCCCCAGCAGCACACTCACCCCCACCACTGTCACTGCATGTGCTCCTAGGGCCCCTCTCAGGTCCAGGAATCTCCCTCGCCTTCCCCGTGGTGGGTGCCGGTGCTGCGTGCTCCTCCTCCCCTGCTGTTGCCCCTGACTGTTGCCTCACTGGGGGTGAGGGATGGGGCTGCCTCCTTGCCCAGCATGGGGCAGGAGCGGTGACCGCGGGCGGGGGGGCCCCCCTGTGCTGCTGGAGGGTCCTGCCGGAAAAGGAAGGGTCTGAGGGGGAAGGGCAGGCTCAGAGTCAGTCTGCCCTGGGAGGGGAGATGGGGGGCACTAGGACCCTGCGGCAGCAGTTGTTGCAGGGAGGCAGCATGGAGCTGCTCTGCTCCAGGCCAGGAAGGGGGGGGGGGAGGGAGCAAGTCGGGGCCAGGGGACACTCGGGGGAGGCGTGGGGCGCGGCAGGTGGGGCCGGGGCGGAGATCACCTGGGTTGTAAATATCTCTGTGCCTGCCAGCAGCTTTTTTTCCCCTCTCCACCACTTTCTGCGCCCTCCCGACTTTGTGTGCTCGAGGCAAGTGCCTCACTCGCCTCGCCCTTGTTACGGCCCTGGGAGAGACACACTGCACCAGAGTCCTGGCTGAGCTTCATTCAGAGCAGTTCAGAGCACCGAGACTGTGACTCCATGGAGGATCGAGCCTCTAGAATTTTACTGACGAGATCTGAGCTGTCCTCCAGGAGATGGCAGCATCGCACCATGTTTTTCCTGAAGCTTCGGCTAGCTCCCTGCCTCCCCTCCCTGTGTCAGTGCATCTTGAAAAGGCTGCATTGAGGGGTTTAAGAAGAGCGTGCAGATGCCACCAGCACCCTCTTCTAGTTATCAATGGGGCTGAGGCTGTGCTGATTGCTCAGAGCCGCAGGAAGGGTGCCTAACCCCCTTGCATGCTTCAGCAGGGCCAGTATTTCCTTCTGCATGTGAATGCTGCCAGCTCACAGTGAGGTTAGAGAAAGCCTGACACTGCCTCTGCCTCCCATCTAGATGTAAGGCTCAAGCCCTATGCATCTTCCTTTCCCCCTCTCCCCCACTATTTCCTTCTGGCTCACCTGCAGTGCTGGGCCTTGTATACAGCCCCCCACTACCAGGGGACCCTCACCTGGGCTTAAGCATCCTCCATTGCCCTTGCCTCGAGGCGCTCATTTAAATGATTCCAGTATCTCTGCACTACAGAGCGAGAGCCTTGTGATTAGTGTGGGTGACGAATGGTTCGGGAGGGCTGGAGAGAAGCCAATAGGGACGCCAGAGGACAATACCATGTCTGCCCTGGAGGCAGAGTGTGCAACCTGGCTCTCTGACCAAGCAAGACTGAGCAAGCTGCAGCCATGCCCTCCCAAGGAGCTGGAGCTGATGTTACCAGGATGAACTGGTGGTGAGCAGCTGCAGCTGCTGTGTTTATGGGCTAGTAGATTAAAACAGAAATCAAGGGTGAGGCTGATCTGGGGTTGCAGTTTTTACATCTCCATTTGGCAGTCGGTGAGTAAATTTTGCATGGTCCAGTAGTTAGGGGCAACGCAGTGGGACTCAGATCTGGGTTCTAGCCCCAGTTCAGCCACTGGCTTGCATGTGCCCACTCTGTGCCTCAGTTTCCCCTTCACCTCTTGCCTAGTAAGCTCTTTGGAGCAGGGCCTGTACCTCACTATGCTTACAGCCTGTATACTATGTACAGCCCCTAGCGCAATGAAGATCTCAGTTCGGCCTTCTAGGTGCTATAATGATAAACAAAACACATCTTGGGGGCTGAATTTTATGAACGGATTTGACTCTACTCGAAGTGCCTCTCTATGCACTAGGCACCTGTGTGGACATTAAAACCAGAGCAAAGGGCTAAATATCCCTCAGAAAATGCACTCTGCCTGCCAAGCCAGCTTACAGCATAGCCCACTTCCTCACACCCTGAGCCCATATAACTGCTGCAAGCTCCATCATCAAGAGCAACCCGCTACAGCGAAGGCCCTTGGCCCATCCTTCGGGAGAAAGCCTGGGGGTATGTCTAGACAGCAGCCATGAGAGCGGTACACCTGTGGCTGTAGCATCGTAGATAGTGGAGACACTTCCTAAAGCTACGGAAGGAGTTTTTCTGATGATGCAGCTAATCCACCTCTCTGAGAGCTGGCAGCTAAGTGGATGGAAGAATTTTTTCATCGATAGTTTTAAGTGTAGACCAGGCCTGGGAGACTGGATGGGACCAGATGCCCTGAATGTTAACAGAGCTGAGCTCTGGCCAAGAGAGTTCTAGAGTCAAGGGCATCTTACAGAAAATGCCGTACTCTTCCAAGCCTGGGTGCTGGGAGGCTGAGCGCCTCCGCTGAGCACGGTCCCTTGGGTAGCCAGAGCCCCAAGCCAGGACTGAATTCCACACATCAGAAGCAAATTGCTGCGCTGTGGTGCAGTGCGCTCGGAGGTGCAGTGCGCTCGGAGCAACAAGCGCCACTCAGGAAGCAGGCAGCCATTGTCTGCCCTGGCTGGCATTTTCACCCCACGTGGGGTGCCTTGCAGAGGCCTGGCACCAAGAGGCAGCAGCTCAGAGGAAAGGTTCATGCTTCCCGCCATGCACAGCTGAAGGACAGCAGGCCGGGCCACTACTACTGTCTGGATACCCCAGGGTTTGGACATGCCCCCAAATTGCGACTGTATGTAACCCTGGGCAAGCTCTCCTTCTGCTGTGCCCCTCCAGTTTCCTCTCCCAGCCCACAGCCTCACATCAGCCTTACCCAGTCTGAGAGGCAGCCAGACAGCTCTCTTCCATGTGCCAATTTCATACATGAGCTGGGTGTGTCATCAGCATTCCAATGGCACCCCAGCCCAGCCCTCCTCACTAATGCTGCTTAAGGCCTTGATAGACACTGAAATGGAAGGGAGACAAAATAGAGCCCTGTGGTACCCTGCCTTCGAGTATGTCTGGGGAGTGCCCTCTTGGATCACTGAGAGCTACGCTGGAGTGACTCTTTGCCCCAGCTAGGGACTACAGCCCAATCCCCACCATCAGTGGTGTGAAGGCAGCTGAGGGATCTAATAGAATCATCAGGGCTGCTTGAGCTTCATCCATCTCCAGCAGGAGATCATTAGCGCAACTAAAGCCGTTTCTTTACCATGCCTAGGGCTGAAAGCTCCTAGCCCCGTGGAGTGTGATAGCAGGTGTGGGGGCGACACACATGACATTGATCCATCCCCGGACCCAGAAGATGCCAGTTCAATTGCCAAGTGATGGCAGGGCTCGGGGCTGGAAGCCAACTTCCCCTGGTTGGCTGGTGCCGATTTAGCCGTGAAATGGCCAAGTAGCACCAGTGAGAAGTGAGCTAAATACAGATTGATGGGCTGGGATTGTAAATTGGTGATGAATGAGAGATCAAGGCAGATGCTGATGGACAAGTGACCTTTCCCCGCGATGCACTGGGCCTGCGAGCTTCTGCCGTGTCACTGTGCTCTGCAAAGGGGTTGTCCTGCGGGGGTTGAATGCCACAGGCGGCGGCCATACGGCATGGTGGCGAGTAGATTTCTGTTATAGGCAACAGATGCGGGTGTGATTGCTGCCATCCATCATGGGGGAACAGAGGAGAGAGGGAGGGCGGCACGAGGGAGTAAGAGAGGGTGGTAGAAGGGAAGTATGGTGGGAGTGAAAGAAAGGCGGAAAAGAGATTTGGAGAGAGAAGCAAAGAGAGAGATGGATGGAAAAGAACGAAAGGGAAAGAGAGCGGGAGGAGATGAGAGAGAAGTAAAAAGGACTGAAAGGGAAGGAAGAAAAGAGAAGCAGGCAGGGAGAAAAAAGGGATGACTCATCCATTCATGTCTCTGAGCTCATTAAACCAAGCTCCATGCAATGTACTGTGCAGGAGCCTTGTGGATAAGGCCTGTGCACTGGCAGTGCTGGCTGGCTGGCTTGGGCATTAAAGATCTCCCAGCACTTTCTGTGGGTTTGCCCCAGCACTCTTGGCCAAAGTGTCCTCCTCATTCCTGCGCTTCTGTGCCATGAGCTGGTCAGCTGCTGACTTCCCAGCCCAGAGGGGGCTGTATTTCAGTGGCACGGTGCACTGTTTGCAGTGTGCCTCTGGATGCCAAGGAGTCTAGAGTCATGAAACAATAATAACCAGTTACAATTTTCCTCACAAATCCACCCCGAAAAGACCAACCAGTGTCCTCTGCACAGGATCATCCCACGGACTGCAGGGCAGAGACCCTCCCAGTGATCAGTACCTGACTTCACAAAGACTCCCATTGATATCAATGGGGCAAAGTCCTAGTCAGTGTGAATACGAGTGTCAGAACCCGTCCCTTAGTTAATCTCCACCTTCCGAGTTTCACAGGTGAACTCAGGGAAGGAGCAGGGGGATGTTGGCAGAGCTGGCCCCACTGCGGAGCACTGGATAGGGGCAGGTGTCAATGTACAGACGGCTTTCCCTTTGCAAATGTCCTCTCGGCTGCTGAGAACAAGAATTTACTCTTTAGTTACATCCACATACGTCTGGCTTGACAAATGTCACAGACTTTTACATGGAAACTGGATTGCTGGGTCCTGTGTTGCTTACTCTCTTCCCTTGATATGAAGAGTGTGAAGTCCTGGTCCCTTTAAGCCACTCCCGCTGCTACCCTGACTGCTTGCTACTGGGTCCGCAGGGTATAGAACAGCTGGATGCGCCTTCACTCCATTGGTGTGGTGAAGGCATGAACATTGCACCAGAAATAAACCGTTTCGCCCTGCCACTGGTGCCTCTGAATCCTGCTGGATGAGGCTGGGACCTCATCCATGGGCAGGCTTCCTTCTGCATGCCCTACTGTGACCTGTGCTAAGACTGCTCCCATTGTGACTGGCGTACTTGGGAGCTTCTCACAGCCAGGGCTCCTGTACCATTGCCTGCAGTGGGCCAGACCTCAGCTGGGGTAAACTGGCGCAGCTCCACTGACTTGCCATGGGAGTGAATGGAGCTATGCTGATTTACACCAGAGGGAATCTGGCTGGTTCCTCTCCTGCATGGAGAAGCTGGGACTTGAGCACCTCACAAAGTCAAGGCTCATGTACCATGCCCTTCAGCGACCCCTGCTGGGAGAGACCGGGAATGGAGTAGCTATGATTTCTCCCAAAGCCAGCATTCCTACAACATTATCCACCGTGACTCCAGCCAGAACACTCTGGGATTGAAGAAGCTTAGTCATAGAGAAGCTCTGACACCGTAGCAGAGAGGGATGACAAGAGCTGCTGGTTCAGAGGACTCTGTCCATCTCTGGGTTCTTATACCCAGCCCCTCAGCTGGATGAAAAGTGAAATGCTGAAAAAGACCTAAGGATGGATCTGGGCAACTAGTTAAATGTGAGTGTGATAAAAAGACCAAGGCAGAAGGCTTCAAGTCACAGAGCAGGGAGGTTATAGGTTCGACTGTCTGTGCAGCTGTGATGTGACCTGATCTGGAAAGATGTGTTCAGTTCTTCTTCGAGTGCTTTCTCATATCGATTCCAATTAGGTGTGCGCGCGCCGCGTGCACAATCGTCGGAGAAATTTTCTACCCTAGCAACACCTGGTGGGTCGGCTGTGGAGCCCCCTGGAGTGGCGCCTTCATGGCGCTGGATATATACCCCAGCCGACCCAGCGCCCCCTCAGTTCCTTCTTACCGCCCGTGACGGTCGTTGGAACTGTGGAGCGCGGCATAGCTGTTCTCCACTCTCCCTAGCTTATCCGGTTAATTCGTATAGATAGTTGTAGTTATAGTTGTTGTATGTTCTTTAGATTAGTCATTCCTGTTCATAGTTCATTGTTAAGTAGTTGTAAATAGTTAGCGGGGGTTAAGGGGGCTACTTCTCCCCCCTTTTCCCCCGGCGCATAGCCGGGCTCATGCCCAAGGCTCCTGGCTTTAAGCCGTGCGCGTCCTGTGCTAAGCCTATGCCAACGGGAGATCCGCACGACTCGTGTCTGAAGTGTTTAGGAGAGTCCCACCAGACAGATAAGTGCAAAATCTGTAAGGCTTTCAGACCCAGGACCAAAAAGGAGCGGGACTTTCGACTCAAGCAGCTCCTCATGGAGGCGGCACTTAGCCCAGATCCTCCCTCGGCGCGCCAAGTTCCGGCACCGAGCGCCTCGGTGCGCAGCGCCCCGTGGCACCTACCGGTACTACACCGCGAGCAGACGCGGATAAGGCCTCGCGGCACCGTCCTCCTTCGGCACCGCGTCCGCTGCAAGCGCCTCGGCGCCGGTCCCTGTCTCCGGGACATAAAAGACCCCGCAAGACACAGGAGGCTGCTGTCCTACAGACACCGGCTCCCCCGGTACTGGTGGTAGAGCCGTGTTCGCCTCTAGAGCGCCAGAAGTCGCAAATATCGGCTACACCGTTGACTCCGGCACTGGGGCCGTTGAGTCCGGTGCGGACTGGCTCACCACCCCGATCCGTGGTGGAGCCCTGTCTCCCGTCTACTCTGGAGACCTTTGCGACGGCGAAGGACCTCATCGCTCTCACGGAGCCGGCGCCATCTCAACCCGCGGCACCGCCCGCTCTTTGGACAGTGCAATCCAGGGGCAAGCCTGCCCTGGTACGCCCGCCATCTCCGAGCATGGACTCGCGGCACCGCTCCAGGTCTCGGAGCAGGTCCCGACGCCGCTCGCAGTCCCGGCGCCGACTTTCGCCCCGGCACTGGTCGTACTCGCGGCCTAGGTCCTCTTCACGGCACCGATCTACGTCTCAGCACCGTCAGGATCATCGGTACCGATTGGAATCGCGACGTAGTTCTCGGCACCGGTATGAGCGCCGCTCCAGTTTGAGGGGCCGCTCCCGGCACCACGTCTACAGGCGGTCGTCTCGGTCCAGATCTGGATCTCGGCACCGACATGGCCAGCGGCACCGATCTCGATCACGGTACCGCTCACCGGCACCGCGCAGGGACCGCTCGCCTGAGGACCGGCACTGATCGGCACCGTATCGTACCGAGCCCATGCAGACGCGTTCGGCACCACCCTGGCCCTCGAGATCAGCGTCTCGCTCCTCCGACGTGGCTTCCCGATCAGCATACCCTCCTCAGGATCAGGCTGCCGCTGACTTGGGTCACTGGCAGGAGGGGGCAGAGGACCCTGCGCAGGACCCTACGCATTGGTCTTTCTGGACTCCGTGGGCGTATCACCAAGCGCAAGGGGCTCCTCCATCAGCCTCTTGCTCAGCACGCTCCGAGCCCAGAGTTCCGGAGGCCACCATCTCCCGTCCTCCCGCAGGGGGCATGGAGGCCCCCGTGCCTACACCTCAGGCCCTAGACCCCGGGGCAGGAGATCCTCCGCTTCAAGGACCTTTAGAGCCGGATCCTCCTTTGGACCCCTTGCCCCCGGAGGCATCCTCCTCATCTTCCCCGGATGAGGCGGTGGCGGGCACAACAGCCTCGGGCCCGCCCCCAATAGATCTTCGTGCCCACCAGGACCTATTACGTAGGGTGGCACGTAATATGGACCTCCAGGCGGAGGAGATAGTAGAGGTGCAGGACCCGGTGGTGAGCATCCTGTCGGTTGATGCCCCATCCCGGGTGGCATTACCACTGATTCGGACGATTCAGGCTAATGCCACTACCATATGGCAAACCCCTGCCTCCATCCCACCTACAGCCAGAGGGGTAGAAAGAAAGTACTTCGTCCCCTCCAAGGACTATGAGTACTTATATACGCACCCTCCACCGTGTTCACTGGTCGTGTCCTCGGTGAACGCAAGAGAGCATCATGGCCAGCAGGCGGCAGCGCCCAAATCGAAGGACGCTAAACGCTTCGATTTGTTCGGCGTAAAGTGTACTCGGCGGGTGGTCTGCAGCTCAGAGCCGCGAACCAACAGGCGCTCTTGAGCCGCTACAGTTACAACTCATGGAACTCCATGGGTAAATTCAAAGTGTTGGTTCCCCAGGACTCAAGGGAGGAGTTCGGGGCCTTAGTGGAGGAGGGTAAGAAGGTGGCTAGGACCTCCTTACAAGCCTCCTTGGACATAGCGGACTCTGCCGCCAGGACACTAGCATCGGGCATAGCCATGCGACGCGTCTCCTGGCTCCAGGTTTCGGGCTTGCCGCCAGAACTGCAGCAGACCCTGCAGGATTTACCGTTCGAGGGCCAAGGGCTGTTCTCGGACAAGACGGACTCTCGATTGCAGAGCCTCAAGGACTCGAGAACCATTATGCGCTCCCTGGGGATGCATGTCCCAGGGCCCCAGCGCAGACCCTTTAGGCCCCAGCCGCAAAGGTTCTACCCTCCCCCGCCTCGTCCGAGACAGGACTTTGCCAGAAGGCGGGGCCGAGGTGGTAGACGAAGGTCGACCGCCCCTCAACCCTGTCAGAACCAGGGCCCGCCTAGGCCACCTTCAGGTCCTAGACAAAACTTTTGAAGGTGCGCTCGAGGACGGCGCCCCAGCCACTACCCAGGATCCATCTCCTTCCTTTCGGGACCGCCTCTCCCGTTTCCACTGTGCTTGGTCCCTTATAACCTCGGACCGTTGGGTCCTTCGCACGGTGGAGAGGGGATACGCTCTCCAGTTCTCTTCGTTCCCCCCCTCCCACCCCTCCTCCCCGTCCCTCTTCAGGGACCCTTCTCACGAGCATCTCCTTACACAGGAGGTTTTTGGCCTCCTCTCTATGGGGGCCATAGAGGAGGTGCCCCCAGAGTTAAGGGGCAGGGGGTTCTACTCCCGCTACTTCCTGATCCCCAAGTCAAAAGGGGGTCTGCGACCCATTTTAGACTTACGCTGACTCAACAAATTCATAGTAAAGTTGAAGTTCCGCATGGTCTCCTTGGGGACCATCATCCCCTCCCTGGATCCTGGAGACTGGTTCGCTGCCCTCAATATGAAGGACGCATATTTTCATATAGCAATCTACTCCCCACACAGGCGCTTCCTTCGATTTGTAGTAAACAAGGTGCACTACCAATTTGCCGTCCTTCCCTTCGGCTTGTCCGCAGCTCCGAGAGTGTTCACAAAATGTATGGCTGTCATGGCAGCATACCTTCATCAACAGAGGATACAGGTGTTCCCGTATGTAGACGACTGGCTGGTGCGCGGCCGCACCAGGGAGCAAGTTCAAGCTCACGTCCAGATAATACTGCAAACATTCCACCAGTTAGGCATTCTACTCAACAAAGAGAAGTCCACTCTGGATCCAACCCAGAGAATAGAGTTTATCGGGGCAGTCTTAGACTCCAGACTTGCCCGAGCTCTTCTTCCAGACACTCGGTTTCACACCATCACAAACATCATCCACAGACTCCAGGTCTTCCCGATCACCACAATAAGGACGTGCCTCGGCCTGTTGGGACACATGGCCTCTTGCACTTACGTAACCAGGCATGCCAGACTTCGGCTTCGCCCACTTCAGGCCTGGGTATCGTCGGTGTACCATCCTTATGGGGACAACCTGAGCATGGTGGTCACAGTTCCGGACTCGGTCTTGACCTCTTTTGCCTGGTGGCTGGATCGCAGGGCGGTTTGCGCAGGAGTGCCATTTCACGCCCCACAACCCTCCCTGCACCTGGTCACAGACGCTTCGTCTCTAGGTTGGGGCGCTCACCTCGGGGACCACCATACCCAGGGCCTGTGGACCGCATCCCAACTAGCTCTGCACATCAACGTTCGAGAGCTGATGGCGGTGCGCCTAGCCTGTCAGGCATTTCTCGGTCTCCTACATGGCCGTTGCGTGTCAGTCCTCACAGACACCACGGCCATGTTCTACATCAACAAGCAAGGAGGAGCCCGGTCGTCTCTCCTATGCCAAGAGGCCATTCGCCTGTGGGAGTTCTGCATTGCCCACTCGATACATCTCACGGCATCGTTCCTCCCTGGAGTCCAGAACACTCTAGCGGACCATCTCAGCAGATCCTTCCAGACGCACGAGTGGTCGATTCGTCCAGATATCATCTATTCCATCTTCCAGAGGTGGGGATTTCCCCAGGTCGACCTGTTCGCATCTCGAGCCAACAGGAAGTGCCACGCGTTCTGCTCCCTACAAGGGCGATCTCCGGGCTCCCGGTCGGACACTTTCCTTCTGACGTGGAAAGACCAGCTGTTCTACGCTTTTCCTCCATTCCCACTGGTCCACAGGGTGCTGCTCAAGCTACGCAGAGACCAGGCACGTATGATTCTAGTCGCTCCAGCTTGGCCAAGACAACACTGGTACACCACGCTTCTGGAGCTATCGGTTCAAACTCCAATCACGCTTCCCGTGTGCCCAGATCTGATCTCTCAGGACCATGGCCGACTCTGTAACCCCGACCTGCAATCGCTCCACCTCACGGCATGGCTGAATTGGACAGAGCTACAATGCTCACATCCCGTGCAACAGATTCTGCTGGGAAGTAGAAAGCCCGCTACACGGACCACTTACTTAGCCAAGTGGAAACAGTTCTCCTGTTGGTGCGAGCAGCGGGCCACGCCCCCCTTGCAGGTGTCTATTCCTCTTATACTTGAATATCTCCTATCCCTGAAACAGCAGGGCTTGGCAATATCTTCAATCAGGGTTCACCTGGCCGCTATATCGGCTTTCCACCCAGGAGAACTCGCTTCCTCGGTCTTCTCTAACCCGATGGTCGTCAGATTCCTCAAGGGCTTAGAACGACTGTACCCACAGCAACGACAACCTGTTCCGCCGTGGGATCTTAACCTGGTTCTCTCCAAGCTCACAGGGCCCCCGTTCGAGCCATTGGCTACTTGCTCACTCCTGTACCTATCTTGGAAGACAGCCTTCCTTGTAGCCATCACTTCAGCAAGGCATGTTTCTGAAATCAGGGCGCTCACGTCTGAGCCTCCATACACAGTTTTCCATAAAGACAAGGTGCAGCTTCACCCCCACCCTGCCTTTCTCCCCAAGGTAGTTTCAGCTTTTCATGTGAACCAGGATATATTTCTCCCGGTCTTCCATCCTAAGCCGCACGCTACCCGTCAAGACCAGCGTATGCATTCCTTGGATGTACGCAGGGCCCTGGCTTTCTATATTGAGCGTACAAAGCCATTTAGGAAGACGACACAACTCTTCGTTGCAGTGGCCGACCGGATGAAAGGCTTACCGGTCTCCTCACAGCGTCTCTCCTCTTGGATCACATCCTGCATTCGTGCTTGCTACGACCTGGCCGATGTCCCGACGCCACGCCTCACCGCCCACTCCACGAGGGCCCAAGCCTCCTCGACTGCCTTCCTGGCTCATGTCCCGATCCAGGACATTTGTAGAGCCGCGGTTTGGTCATCGGTCCACACCTTCGCCGCTCACTATGCGCTGGTACAGCAGTCCAGAGACGATGCTGCATTCGGATCAGCAGTTTTGCACACAGCGATGTCTCACTCCGACCCCACCGCCTAGGTAAGGCTTGGGAGTCACCTAATTGGAATCGATATGAGCAAGCACTTGAAGAAGAAAAAACGGTTACTCACCTTTGTAACTGTTGTTCTTCGAGATGTGTTGCTCATATCCATTCCAAACCCGCCCTCCTTCCCCACTGTCGGAGTAGCCGGCAAGAAGGAACTGAGGGGGCGCTGGGTCGGCTGGGGTATATATCCAGCGCCATGAAGGCGCCACTCCAGGGGGCTCCACAGACGACCCACCAGGTGTTGCTAGGGTAGAAAATTTTTCCGACGATCGTGCACACAGCGCGCGCACCCCTAATTGGAATGGATATGAGCAACACATCTCAAAGAACAACAGTTACAAAGGTGAGTAACCGTTTTTTTCTGGATACTTCATTATTTGAAAGATATTGACAGATTGGAAGGGAGTTTGGAAAAGTGTGACAAAGATGAAAGCTTTTGATGCTGTGATGTATGAAGCACAGCCTCATGGGGGATGTGGGGGGAAACCCCAATTGTGGAACATTAAAACCAATCTAGACAAAACACTGGAAGAGGTAGAGTAGGGAACAACCCTGCATTGCCCCCAGGGAGGGAGGTCGGGGGTCAGGGGAGTCTCATAGACCTGCTCCACCCCTGGGTTCTGTGACTGCTTCCAGACACACCCAGAACATTGCTAGCACCCAGTGGTGCAGGTAGCAAGCAGGAGTGGGCCCAGCAGGCAGCATGCATGGACAGCTCTCACCAATGCCAGTATTCTCTGCTCGTTATGGGGCCTCCAGCCCTGAGTTGCTGAGCTTGAAGTCCCTTGGTATCAGCCAGGTGTACTGCAACCACCTGAGATTGGAACAGCCCTAGCCCCACTAGGAGACTCCAGCCATGGCGAGGGGTAGTGCCCCATGCAGTACGTCAGGCCGCACTACATAGGAGTGACACTACTGCTGGCGTTGGCTCTGTCAGTCCCTAATGACCAGTTCCCCCTATGAGCACGTTATCAGATCCTGTAGGCAAGCCAATAGATCAGCACACGCATTGCCGCCATGTCTTTTGTGAAGTGAAGAGTCTCACTCATATAGCCTGGAGTTGCCTTAGCCGGGCTGGGTCTGCGCCCTCCCCCGCCCCAATCTGTCCATCACAAACCACTGCATTCACAGCAGAGCCCCTGCAAAATGCCGCCACCAGGGCTGGTTTCCTGGCTGTGTGCTCTTGGAGCAAGCACCCAGGGGCTCCATGCTTCCTTGGCGAGTAATTATTCTTCTGACTGCTCCCTGACGGAGGCCCATTTAAAATGCATAACTAAATAAATACACACGCACACACATAAACCGAGCCTCCCTGATTTACTGCCTCGCTCCCGTTTTATTTTGTTTTGTAGCTTCTGTGAATTCTTTGCACCTGAGCAATTTTAAAAGCCCATTCCAGCAGGGCTCCAAGTCATGCTTTTCACTCCTGTCAGACAGAAGCAGCCTGCTGCTGTTCAGAGCATTTGTGCACACAAATACACCCCCCCCCACACACACACTTGTGCATGCACATGCATACACCTCATGCATACACATACAGTCATACACACAGATGTGCACACACACCTAGACATATAACTCCTCGTATACACACATGAACATATTTCCCCCCCCACATACACGCATGCATCCAATTTCGCACATGCATGCACACACAGACAGAGTTTTGAGCTGATTTCCAAAGGCGCTGAGCGCCCCTAACTCGTCACTGGCTTGAATGGGATTTGTGAGTGCTCAGGCCCGTGGAGACATCAGTTCCCTTTCACTGGCTGCTCCCCGCACCCTCTCATTATTGTCAGTATCATTATCCCCACTTCCACTTCCCTCAGTACTTCCCAGAAGAACAGCAGTCCGGGGGCAGGGGCGGGGGCAGAGGAGGAGCGGGGCTGGCCGTATTCCATGCATCCCTGCCCCAGTGCGGTTCACTGTGTGTTTGGAGGAGTCTCACTCCTGGAGTGCTGCTCGGCAAGCGCAGCAGGTGGTGTGTGCTGCAGAAATGACAAGCTTGAGGGGTGGGGGTGGGGTGGGAGCAGGAACAGCCACAGCAGCCTGTCTGGAGCTGCTTTACCAGCGGGTGTCGTTTAGAGTCTCAAAGCAACCTCTGCCCCGTCCCCTCTCTGCTTTCTTAACTCCCCTTGTGTTCTGCTGCCTTTCCCCACTCAGCTCCCAAGAGCTCTGCTCTCTCCCCTTCTGCGTCTCCTCTCTGCTCTCCTTGACTCACACAGACAGCCCCAGAAGCAGAGGGTCTGCAGAGTCCGTCATGGTCGAGCTGAGCTGGGACTCGAGTGTCTGACATAGCTGGAAATGTCTTTAGTCCCTGTTGGGTTGGGCACCGGTAATCTTTGCAGATCAGCCTTTGGTTCTTTGACGAGATCTCAGTTGTCTATTGCTTAACTTAGAAGCACAAGCGGTTCCATTGAAGTTAATGGGGGGTGCTTGAAGTTAAGCAGGTGCATAAGTGCTTTGCTGGATTGGGGCCTTAATACTGGCTCATGTGACTTGGGCCCCGCAAGTATTTAAGGCAAACTCTCAACACGTACCCAGGTGCTTTGAGATCTAGTGATAAATATGTCACACTGCTATGTGGGAAACTAGTTACTGCCACTCCCACCGGTTGGAGCCTTCAGAACTCCACACGTCTTGAGATGGTAGGACCAAATTCAGACCTACTGTTAACTGGTGTGATTCTGGATTTGCACCAGTTTACACCAGATGTAACCTTCACAGCATCGGTGGGCTCAGAAAGGAGGTCCTTTCTCCACTCCTTGCCTAGAAAGACTGTGGCAGGGATGGGGGCTTGAGTGAGGGTGAATGAGAAGAGATTGGGGGCTCCATTAGGGAAGAGGAGAACTCCTCAGAAAGGGGAAGAGGCCCATGTTTCCTGCATACCGCTATCTAGTGCTCCTGTGTGAATTTCATGTCTCAGGTCTTTCATTCTTCCTTACTTCCTCCTGGCCTCCTTTGATGCACATCCAACTCACTCAGCTGTGCTCTTCGCTGAAGTCACATCCCCTCTAAACCTCTTCAGTCAACACAAGAATCACCCTACATGGATCAAACCATCGCTCCACGTAGTCCAGAACCCAGGCTCTGCAGTGACCAATGCCAGATACTTCAGAGGAAAGTGACTCTTCATCCCACAATGCACCTACCCAATCAAATGTGCAATGTTCAACATAGAGGCAAAATTCCTTCCTGACCCCAGCAGACCCTGAAGCATGAGATTTGATTCCGCTTATGTCTTAGCTGGTGAACTGATTCACTGATCAAAGTGAAGGTCCTGTTTCATTGTGGCAGATGAAAACAGAACTGGGAGTCAGCATATCTGGGTTTAATTTCTGTCTTGGCCACAGATTTTCCCAGGGGACCCAAGTTACTTAACCTTTTTGTGCCTCAGTTTCCCAATCAGTAAAAATCAAAATAACAACAAACTCCCTTATCACTCAGGGATGCTGCAAGGCTTAATTACTGCATGCAAAGCTGTTTGAGCTCCTTGCATGGGACGAACTGGAGAAGCGCAACGTATTATCAATAGTTTTTAGACATGGTTAAGCTATTTTGGGCTGGGACAAGAAAAGACAGAACAATGGATAACATCCTCTCCAAAAATTGATCATGTTAAATGCTGTGACAGCCTCCCCCCTCCCCTGAGCCAAGGTACATTCGAGTTAGCAGGTGGTTTTCAGATACTCAGCAAGAGAGAAGAAATATTTGATAGCAGATATGAGATCATGCCTAATGCGGATCTGCTTCCTTCCTTCCTTACAAATTACACCCAAGTTTTAATTGGAAGAGAAGAAAAATAAATAAATAACTGAACTGAAACACAAACTTCCCCCTCTCTTTCCCAAACTCCTGGTGTCATTGTTTTTTCCCTGCTCAGGCTTCACTGGTGAATTTCTCTCTCCGCAGCGGGACCCATCTGTCTTCTAGCAGATTAGAAAGATGTCACTTTGCCGACAGAGTCATTTATCATGGAGGCTGGAGAAATTAGCGAAGTCCAGGCAGTGCGGCCGGGTGGGAGAAATTGGGCATAACCCAATGGTTTACTAAAGGGTTCTGGAGATTTCACTCCCCCCCCCCCCAAACCACTCTGGCTGGGAGAGTGAAAGGTCATTTATGTTTTGTGCATTACTGTGTCCTGACAAGAAAAAACATCTTGAACAAGGCTACTGATAAGGAATCCTTTTGCCAGCAGGGCTTTCTCTTGAAAAGAAGGATGGTGTGAGCAGGGCCGGCTCTAGGCACCAGCAAAACAAGCTGGTGCTTGGGGCGGCACATTTTTAGGGGCGGCATGGCCAGCGCCAGAATGCTGCCCCTAAAAATGTGCCCCGGCCGCCCTAGCTCACCTCCGCTGCTGCTCGTGCGCCACGGTGCGCGAAACAGCTGATTCGCGCGCCGCTGCTCGCCCTCCCTCCCAGGCTCTCAAACCTGGGAGGGAGGGGGAGATCCCGAGCGGCCATGGCGCGCGAAACAGCTGATTCGTGCGCCGCTGCTCACCCTTCCTCCCAGGTTTGAGAGCCTGGGAGGGAGGGAGGGGGAGACTCCGAGTGGCCGCGGCGCGCGCGCCGCTTCTTCCCCTCCCTCCTAGGCTTGAGAGCCTGGGGGAAGGAGGCAGAGCTGGGGATTTGGGGAAGGGGCGGAGCTGAGGCGGGGCCGGGGGTGGGGTAAGAAAAAAACGGGGGGGGGCGGCCAAAATTGTTTCTGCTTGGGGCGGCAAAAATCCTAGAGCCAGCCCTGGGTGTGAGTGGGAACAGGGATTTGACGCCCGACCCCCATTGCCGTTAAAGCTTGTGGCTTTAGCTCTCCTTGGTTTCAGTGGGAACAGGGTTGGGTCCTTGGGTGGAGGCAGGGGGAGTCTCACTTGCCCTCTGCCAAGAGGCCTTTTCCCCCAGCCCCAAGAGACCCACCCTGGCCTCTGTCCCCCTCAGCATCCTTTGGGAGCACAGTTATCTCAGAGGGTTGCGGATGGAGAGGTGGTCTTCGTGATAGCCAGGCCTAGCTCACTAAGGGCCTGGTGGAGGTGAGATAGGCTTAAAAATCATGAAATTTAAAACAAACAAACAAAAATCCCTCACACTAAATGGGTGTTTAAAAGGATGTGCTTGCGCTGTAGCAACCCTTGCTGACCAAGTGTGACTCTGCAGTCCCTGCCTCAGTTTCCCCTTCTCTCAGGGCCTTAAGAACTTCACACAGGCTTGTGGCCCATAACAATGCCCCTTCTTGGGGTCTGGTTTAATAACATAAATTCAAAAAATAAAACCTCTTCTGCCCCAGTCTCACATTGGGATAACCACTCCTTGAGTGGGTCACCTGGCCCTCCTCATTCTCCTCACCTAAGGAGGTGAGTTAAGTTTACCACAGGTGATCTGAAACCCAACTCCCCTCAGCCACCCCGTGACAATGGGGTTTTTTCTCCTTTACCTTCTGAGCCTTTAGGCTGCACTTGTTTCACATTTTCAAGCTTTTCTCCTCCACTGTGAGGGCTAGAAATGGACTGTTTAAATAAAGCTGAAATTCTTCTACACTCTCTTAATTCCAGCAGCTGGGGCTTTAAGAACTCTCCTAAATATCACTGGACTTGTAAAATTGTGAGCGTTGACCACGCCGTCCTTCCTTTAATATCCGAGAGTCGAATTCATTGGGTCTCCTGATTTGAGGTGTAAAAGCTGTGCAGTTGGTCCACAGATTCCCAGCAGCTCCACAATATCACGCAGTAAGTTGGAGGGTTCAAAGATGGTTAAATGGATAGGCGTTTACACCGGATGGGTTAAATCCTGCCCTTGGTGGGCAGGGGCGGCTCTATGTTTTTTGCCGCCCCAAGCACGGCAGTCAGGCGGCCTTCGGCGGCGCGCCTGCAGGCGGTCTGTGGTCACGCAGATTCGGCGGCATTTCTGCGGGTGATCTGCCAGTCCCGCGGCTTCGGCGTACCTGCTGCCGAATTGCTGCCGAAACCGCGGGACCAGCGGACCTCCCGCGGGCACACCGCCGAAGGCTGCCTGACTGCCGCCCTCACACCAACCAGCAGGCTGCCGCCCGCGGCACGCGCTTGCTGCGCTGGTGCCTGGAGCCGCCCCTGTTGGTGGGAGGGGTAGGTGGACGTCTTCAGGCAAAGAGCTGCTGCAGGGCAGCACCATTGTCCCCCTGCAATCTGCATTGCCAGTTCCTACCTCGAGCCTTCTTGTGTGCGTATAAACAAGCCAGCCGGCGTGAGAAAGAGAGGTGCAAGGGAAGGGGAGCGATCAGTATTTGCCAAATGGACATGTGACAAAACCCAGGAAGGGGAGAAATGTTATTTCCCAGCCTCGGAGAGTGAGGGTTGCAAACAAATGGAGAGTAAAACCACAAATTAAACCAATAAAAATTACTTGACAATGGCCCGCTTAAGCACCATAGATCTTAATTTTACTTGGGCTTATTTTCTGGAAAAGAAAATCCAAAGGGAGACGCGTTCTATGAAACCTGCCCGTCAGCTGCATGCTTGGATCTGGGTCCCACTTTTCAGCTTGGGGTTGGCTCTGCAGCGTTTTGTTACCTCCAATTTCATCAAAGCGCCCTCTCCTGGTGAGAGAGGAGAATGCAGTCTGCTAGATGGTACGCTAGAAGCCAGCACTAGAGCCAAGCACCTGGTACAGGTGGGACGCCAGTACCAGGATGATGGACTGTTTCACTACGTTAATTAATAGCTTCTTGTTAGCTAGGAGTCTGGAGGCTGCTGTGTTTCCCCATCCATCCTGCTGGCCACCTTCAATGTAACCTTTCCTTGAGAGCCCTGGGATAGCGTGTCAGCCAGTGGTAATGATGGACAAAGTTTCCTAAAGTTCCGTGCCGCTAATATTTAGGTGCTCAGTTTGACACACCTTGGGCCTGGTTATCAGAGGTGATGAACGCCTCCATCTCCCATTGACTTCCATTGGTTTTGGAGGTGCTCAGCACCTCTGGGAATCAGGCCTATAAGTGTCCAGCACTCAAAAAACAAGGCACCCAAAGCCATGGCTACTTTTGAAAATGTTGGCCTACTAGTAACCCCTCCTAGTGGTCATTATTTAACAATCCCAAGTAATGGATAGGGGATTTCATCACTGGTCCACTAGGGAGGTCATAAAAAAGTCTGGCCACTGAGCATCCATTGTATTGAATCCATCCATCCATCCATCCAGAGACCAGCACCAGTCCCCATAGTATCTAGACACTTATTCCTGGCTAAGATCCTACCCGTCCAAATTAAATGGAACTAAGTGGTCTGAGCAGCAGAGGGAAGGGGGCAGAATTCTACGGCCCAAGAGTAGTGAGTAGTTCCTCTCCTCCCATCATTGCTTCCTCTCCGCTTCCAGCAGCCCCCACTGATATTTTATTCTCTTCATCTCCGTCGTGTCCCTGCGCTAATCTTCAGCCTCATTGCTCCACCGTTCTTGACATTGTGGCTCTTTCCAACACCATCTGTCTTGCTCTTTTGCATCACAATCGGCCTGCAGCTGCTGAGTCGCAGATACTGTATGTCCTGCTCCCGCCCTTTGCATTCATTGTAATCGTGTTCTGCGGCTAGGGGCCTGATAGTACAGTGGCTTTTAGGCAGGCAGTCCTTGTATCCTGAGCTGGGAACTGACAAAGTGGAGGAAATTATTGCTCTTGATATCTGTCAGGGGAGCTCTGAAGAATGGTTTATCCATATAGGGTGAAATTTGCCCTTGTGCAGAGGACCTGACCAATGCCTATGTGTCCCTTAAACCCCACTGTTCTGTGCTTGGGTGAAAGGGCATCTCTTCTGCTGGGATAGTCTCTGGGGATCCCTGATCCCTGCCCTGTAGCCCCTTTGGGTCCTTCTAGCAGCATAAAGGGGCTGAAGACAACAATGAAGGGGGTCCATTATTTTCAGAGCACTTCCAGGCATTCTCTTGGGACTGTCTTTGTACAGTGCCTAGTGCAACGGGGTCCTGGCCAGGACGGGGGCTGTGAGGCACTCTGGTAATACAATGAATGATAATAGCGTGTGTGTGTGTGGGAGGGAAGTTCCAGGGCACTGGCTGAAGATCCAGTGTTTTTAACTGGGCTTTCAAAAGTTTACAAATGTTGAGATTTCAACAAAAAAATTTGACACCAAGAAATTTAGATCAACTTTTTAAATGGCTAAAAAAAATCTCCCCAGAAAATGATAAGGGGAGGTTTTCATAAAAAAACCCAACATCTTTGGTGAAAAATGTCATCGAAAGGTGAAAATTTGGCCAATTTCAGCTCTAGTACCAAGGCGGGTGAACCCTCAGCAGGCCCATTTTGACGCAGTCTGTGGTATGTTGCGGCCCCCCCGCAACTCCTCCGAAAAAGCCCTTGTGAGGAGAATGGTCAGAATAAGCCCCGAGGCCCTGAGGGAAGGGTCTGTGACATACAGGAGTGCCATGGGTCAGGAGGCAGCCTGGCAGGCAGTGCGTCACCGCACCAATGATAATAAGAGTAATATTAAAAACGTCACTCAGAGTGGCAGGTCCCTCGATCCAGGGGCGTCAGGGTCATGCTCCTCCCCCTCTACCCATTGCCGTGCTCAATCTCATGCGTGCACCTCCCCATTCACGGCTCACCAGCGCTCGCCAAGCCGCTGGGGGAACTGTCAGCTGGTGACAAGGCACAAATAGAGCCATTTCCTGAAAAAAATGTCCTCCCCGGTATATTTCTTCTCAACTTGTCACTGCTGTCGCGTGGCTGAACCTCTTGCAAAGCAGGGCAAATGCACGGCCTCCTGGATTGGCCTGGCACATGAGAGCGAGCGAGTGAGGGGTCCTAGAGAAAGATGGGTGGATAGATAGAGAGAGAAAAGGAGAAAAGAAAGGCCCCCTAGACAGATGAAAGATTTCTCTTCACAGGAGGAGGATCCCTCTGAAGAGTTTGACATCTGGAGACAGTTCGTCCTCGGGACTTAACTTCCCACAGCAAATACAAATGTTAAAATAAAACTGATCCAAATAATCCCCCAAAGAAAATCAAAATAACCAGCACTCAAATACTCCCTCCTTGGCAGCAGGAAAAACCCAGCATTGTGTCTCACTCCTGCCGAGGCTTTTCTCCAGAGGGCATCTGTGAAAAGAAAAAAACCCTTGTTGAAGCCCTCATGAAAAAAGCAGATGTGACTGTATCCAGGGGCAGCCCACTCCTCTGCAACCGGCAGGGCTGGGAAGGAGAGGAAGGAAGGAGATGCCACACAGAAAAAAAAAAAGGATGTTCAGCACACAGCAACCACCCACAGATCAGCTGTTCGGCAGCAGGTGGGAGGCGCTTGGGGTGGGGGCAGAGCAGGGGCAGGAAGAGGCGGAGTGAGGGTGGGGCCTCAGGGGAGGGGGCGGAGTGGGAAAAATGAAAGTCAGTGCCTGTGCTGTGAACACTCCCTCCTACACTCCCACGGGCACTGCAGGCCATGGGACCATGCCACTGGCTCTCTGATAGCCCATCAGTGCTGCCCAGCCCCTATTGCTGGCCCCACCAGTACTGCTTTCCAGAAGTGGGGATAAGAAATATAGCAGCACTACAGGCTCAAGCGAACAGAAGATATGCATGATGGGCCCCCATACGTCAGAAGGTACCTGCTTCTTTGCCTGAATCCAAATTGTCTTCATGCCCCCTACACCTTGACCCCGGCACGATCTGCATGGCAGGGCCCTGATGCTGCAGGAATCCCAAGAGGGGCCATTTGACATGTGAAGGATCTTGTCCACGCCCACCAAATGACTGTAAGACTCTTTGACCTTTATAATTTGGGGAGGCCCAGAGCCATCGAAGCTACAATAGGGGCTTGAGAGAATCCCCCCTTTCTGCCTTGAACAGGTGGAGACAATGAGTATCACCCAGTAGAACAGAAGCTGCACACAAAGACACGGCATCTGCCTCACTGGTCCCATGAGAACAAGGGGAAATCAGCTTGTGAATTGCCTCTCCAATTCTGCTGCCTAAGTGGGGCGGATGCAGGGAATCAGACCGAGCTGCTAAAGCTACATTGGATGCCCCAGAAGCACAAGGTCCCAAGCAGCTGCTTGTCTGCTTGGTCTTAAGGCTGGATCTGGTTAGATCCTCTGACAATGGAGGATGTGGGGAATCTGACTGGTGAAATCTAGCACCTAACAGTTGATGTGTCACCATGAAGAGGGAAGTCCACCCCCCACCCCACGTGTAGTGTCCATTACTTTCAACAGATGAAAATTCATGATCCTTAATGAGTTGGCTAATTCCACGTGTCAGAGACACATCACAATTCATTATGACGCAGATAAAATAATTGTTTCTGTTTTGCAGATCTGAGCTGACTGTCACATTCACTAAAGTGTCCAAGTTAATAATGGGAATTTCTCACCACCTCGCATCATTAATAAATGGGATGCATCAAGATAGGGGCAGGCACATCACTAATGCTACGCAGAAATACATGGGCCGGATTGGTACCAGCCCCGTGAACGCATGCCCAGGCTGGAGGCACAAATATACTGGTGAAAAGTGCATGCATGCTGAACACAGACTGGGGCTGGGGCAGTGAAGAGTGGTGTTTTGCACTGAGTTGTTCTAGTTTTAAAACATTTTCAGTGAACTTAGTGCTGAGTTGACAGATGGTTGTTATTAGTTATATGATTAGATTATACAATCGAGCTTGGTGCCTCATTGTGCAAGGTGCTTTACAAGCCCATGATGAGAGATAGTCCCTGCCCTGAAAAGCTTAACTCTAAATAGCCAAAACAGACTAAGGATTGGAGGAAGGAAGTACCATTAGCCCCATTTTATAGGTGGGGAACTTGAGGCCCGGAGAGATGAAGGGCAGAGTTTCCCCAAGAGTTTGGTTTGCAGAATCAGGGCCATATTTTCCAAAGAACTCAGCAAACAAAAATAAGTATTTCTTCACACAATACACAGTCAACCTGTGGAACTCTTTGACAGGGGATGTTGTGAAGGCCAAGACTAAAACAGGGTTCAAAAAAGAACTAGATTCGTTCATGGAAGATAGGTCCATCAATGGCTATTAGCCAGGGCAGGCATGGGGTCCCTCACCTCTGTTTGCCAGAAGCTGGGAATGGGCGACAGGGGATGGATCACTTAGAATCATAAAATCATAGAAGATTAGGGTTGGAAGAGACCTCAGGTGGTCATCTAGTCCAACCCCCTGCTCAAAGCAGGACCAACCCCAACTAAATCATCCCAGCCAGAGCTTTGTCAAGCTGGGCCTTAAAAACCATTAAGGATGGAGATTCCACCACCTCCCTAGGTAACCCATTCCAGTGCTTCACCAGTCTCCTAGTGAAATAGTTTCCCCTAATATCCAACCTAAACCTCCCCCACTGCAACTTGAGACCATTGCTTCTTGTTCTGTCATCTGCCATCACTGAGAACAACCTAGCTCCATCCTCTTTGGAACTCCCCTTCAGGAAGTTGAAGGCTGCTATCAAATCCCCCCTCACTCTTCTCTTCTGCAGACTAAATGAGCCCAGTTCCCTCAGTCTCTCCTCATAAGTCATGTGCCCCAGCCCCCTAATCATTTTCATTGCCCTCTGCTGGACTCTCTCCAATTTGTCCACATCCTTTCTGTAGTGGGGGCCGCAAAACTGGACACAATACTCCAGATGTGGCCACACCAGTGCCGAATAGAGGGGAATAATCACTTCCTTCGATCTGCTGGCAATGCTCCTACTCATACAGCCCAATATGCCATTGGCCTTCTTGGCAACAAGGGCACACTGCTGACTCATAGCCAGCTTCTCGTCAACTGTAACCCCTAGGTCCTTTTCTGCAGAGCTGTCGCTTAGCTAGTCGGTCCCCAGCCTGTAGCAGTGCATGGGATTCTTTTGTCCTAAGTGCAGGACTCTGCACTTGTCCTTGTTGAACCTCATCAGATTTCTTTTGTCCTAATCCTCCAATTTGTCTAGGTCACTCTGTACCCTATCCCTACCCTCCAGCGTATCTACCTCTCCCCCCAGCTTAATGTCATCCGTGAACTTTCTGAGGGTGCAATCCATCCCATCATCCAGATCATTAATGAAGATATTGAACAAAACTGGCCGTACGACCAACCCCTGGGGCACTCTGCTTGATACCGACTGCCAACTAGACATCGAGCCATTGATCACTACCCGTTGAGCCCAACGATCTAGCCAGCTTTCTAGCTACCTTATAGTCCATTCATCCAATCCATACTTCTTTAACTTGCTGGCAAAAATACTGTGGGAGACTGTATCAAAAGCTTTGCTAAAGTCAAGGTATATCACGTCCACCGCTTTCCCCATATCCACAGAGCCAGTTATCTCGTCATAGAAGGCAATCAGGTTGGTGAGGCATGACTTGCCCTTGGTGAATCCATGTTGACTGTTCCTGATCACCTTCCTCTCCTCCGCATGCTTCGAAATGGATTCCTTTAGGACCTGCTGCATGATTTTTCCAGGGACTGAGGGGAGGCTGACTGGTCTGTAGTTCCCCAGCTTCTGCTTCTTCCCTTTTAAAAAGATGGGCACTACATTTGCCTTTTTCCAGTCATCCGGGACCTCCCCCGATTGCCACGAGTTTTCAAAGATAATGGCCAATGGCTCTGCAATCACATCAGCCAACTCCCTCAGCACCCTAGGATACATTAGATCTGGACCCATGGACTTGTGCACCTCCAGCTTTTCTAAATAGTCCTTAACCTGTTCTATCACCACTGAGGGCTGCTCACCTCCTCCCCGTACTGTGTTGCCCAGGACAGCAGTGTGGGAGCTGATATTGTCTGTGAAGACCGAGGCAAAAAAAGCATTGAGTACTTCACCTTTTTCCACATCATCTGTCACTAGGTTGTCTCCCCCATTCAGTAAGGATCCCACACTTTTCCTCACCTTCTTCTTGTTGCTAACATACCTGTAGAAACCCTTCTTATTACCCTTCATATCCCTTGCTAACTGCAACTTCAGTTGTGCTTTGGCCTTCTTGATTACATCCCTGCATGGTCAAACAATATTTTTATACTCCTCCCTAGTCATCTGTCCAAGTTTCCACTTCTTGTAAGCTTCCTTTTTGTGTTTAAGCTCACCAAAGATTTCTCTGTTAAGCCAAGCTGGCCACCTGCCATATTTGCTATTCTTTCTGCACATCCGGATGGTTTGTTCCTGCGCCCTCAATAAGGCTTCTTTAAAATACAGCCAGCTCTCCTGGATTCCTTTCCCCCTCATATTAGCCTTCTTGGCAACAAGGGCACACTTCTGCCCACCAGTTCCCTGAGGGAGTCTAAGTTTGCTTTTCTGAAATCCAGGGTCCGTATTCTGCTGCTCTCCTTTCTTCCTTTTGTCAGGATCCTGAACTCGACCATCTCATGGTCACTGCTGCCCAGGTTGCCACCCACTTCTACTTCCCCTACCAGTTCTTCCCTGTTTGTGAGCAGCAGGTCAAGAGGAGCACGGCCGCTAGTTGGTTTCTCCAGAACTTGCACCAGGAAGTTGTCCCCAACACTGTCCAAAAACTTCCTGGACTGTCTGTGCACTGCTGTATTGCTCTCCCAGCAGATGTCAGGGTGATTGAAGTCCCCCAGGAGAACCACGACCTGTGATCTGGAAACTTCTGTTAGTTGTCCAAAGAAAGCCTCATCTACCTCATCCTCCTGGTCTGGTGGTCTATAGCAGACACCCACCACGACATCACCCTTGTTGCTCTCGCCTCTAAACTTAACCCAAAGACTCTCAACAGGCTTTTCTCTAGTTTCCTACTGGAGCTCTGAGCAATCATACTGCTTTCTTACATACACTGCAACTCCTCCACCTTTTCCCCCCTGCCTGTCCTTCCTGAACAGTTTATACCCATCCATGACAGTGCCAATCATGTGAGTTACCCCACCAAGTCTCTGTTATTCCAATCACATCATAGTTCCTTAACTATACCAGGATTTCCAATTCTTCCTGCTTGTTTCCCAGGCTTCTTGCATTCGTGTACAGGCACCTAAGATAACTAGCTGATTGCCCTGCTTTCTCAGTATGAATCAGGAGGCCTCCCCTGTTGCACCCTCCTCCTTGTGTTTCCTCCCGGTATCGCACTTCCCCACTTACCTCAGGGCTTAGGTCTCCGTCCCCCGGTGAACCTAGTTTAAAGCCCTCCTCACTAGGTTAGAAAGCCTGCTTGTAAAGATGTTCTTCCCTCTTTTCATAAGGAGGATTCCATCTCTTCCTAGAAATTCTTCTTCCTGGAACAACATCCCATGGTCAAAGAATCCAAAGCCCTCTCTCCGACACCACCTGCACAACCACACATTTACTTCCACAATTTGATGGTCCCTACCCGGGCCTTTTCCTTCAACAGAGAGGATGGACGAGAACATGACTTGCGCCTCAAACTCCTTTATCCTTCTTTCCAGAGCCACATAGTCTGTAGTGACCCGCTCAAGGTCATTCTTGGCAGTATCATTGGTGCTCATGTGGAGAAGTAGGAAGGGGGCTTGATCAGTCTCGGCAGACACGCCGTCACATCCTGATTTCTAGCTCCAGGCAAGCAGCACACTTCTTGAGTTTCCCAGTCTGGATGGTAGATGGTTGACTGTTCTGTTCATTCCCTCTAAAGCACATGGCATTGGCCATTGTTGGACTACAGGATGCTGAGCTAAATGGACCTTTGGTCTGACCCAGTATGACTGTTCTTATGTCAGGTACTGGAGCTCTTTGGAAAATCCACCTGTAAGTGTCACAAGGGGATTTGATGGGTATGGAGAGCTTTTGAAAATCTGGCCCTGGGCTCTTTTGAAAAAGTCAGCCCCAATTAACGTACTCTGAGTCACACAAGAAGCTTGTGGTAGAACCAGGAATTGAACTTAGAGCCTCAAGCCACTGTCTGAAGCATACAATCAGCCTCCCTCACCACTAACATCTTCGGTTTAGTCACAACACAGAGACAGCAGCAGTAGAAACTCCCCACACACTGCCCACCCAGCCTGTCATAAACTTGACTTGACCTAGGGGTTAGAAAATAGTGTCTTCTCCAGGGCTCATTCAGCTGTTCTTCAGCTATTCTTGGTGCAGCACAAACAGCTGGGCTCTTTGCGCTGCCCCCACCCCCAGGAAGTAATTGACAGAGGAAAGGGAGCAGTGAAGGGAGCCCGGTGCAGTTGGTGCTCTGCCCTGCCAAGTCCGGGATCCCCCATCCCACTGGGGAGCAGCAAGGGCTGTGGGGGAGCTGCAGGGTGGTTGTTCACTGTGCAAAGCCCCACTGGCATCTCTGGTCCAAGAGCAGCAGGGTGGGGTTGCAAAGGGAGTCCCCGCTGGCTGTCCTATGCCCTGAGGAAGGAGCTGCAGACAGCAGCCCACAGTCTCCCCCTTTGCCACTCAAACAGGGCAAAGTAGCCCTAACTGGCCACTGGGAATCCTCTGGTGTAGAGGAGCTAGCGTAAAGAGACGTGGTCAGCTCCTACAGCAACTGCCCCCCACTGCTGGGTGGGGCCAGGACAGCGCTTGCCTGCCCTCTGCTGATTCACAGCTGGCGTACAGTCCTGCAGAGGCCACCGACGGCTGGTGTGAGTTAGAGCAGCCCCAGAGGTGCATGTGCACCATGAGAAACGAGGTGATGTGCCTTGCTTCCTGCTGGCCTGCCTGCCCCCTCCTGAACGGAGCATATTGCAGCTCAGGAGAGCATACAGGACTGTCTGCCAGGGGGGCTGTGGCCAGAAGGGGCAAGTGTTTGTTGGAGGGGCCCTGAGAATAAGAGAGGAGGAAGGAAGGTGCATGCAGGAGAGGGGGAACGGCCTGATCAGAGAGACAAAGGCGAGAGCTCCCAGGCGGTGAGCGAAACCTACTTAACTGATTCCTTTAATACAGCTGACAGCCAGGCCCGGGAGTGACATGGCCAGTGATTTTAATGGATCAATCAGGACTGCAGCTTGACTGAAACCGGCAGCCACCCTGCAGGGGCTACTCAAGCACATCAGAGAGGCTCTGGGCCCACCACATCCCTCTTGCTGGTGACAATCCCCTTTCTTCCCTCCCCTCCAGGATTTGCAGCCCCTGAAACAGCTGTGAGGGGCCGCAGACCCATTGTCCCTCCGAACACTCCGCGCTTCCCGTCACGCGGAGAAAGGGGTTTCAGCCATCTCTGCCAGCAGGAGAATGGAGCAGCACTGGAGCAGAGCTGGCAGCTTTCAGGGGAGAGCCAGAGGGGACAGGAATGTAAATAGAGTCGTTCCCAGAGCTCTGCGGGTTCCCTGCTGCTGTGCAAGAATTGGGTCAGTACACGGCCCTTCTGAGAAACAGCACAGGGCCTCCGGAGCCCACCTGCTCTGCCCCAGCTGTGCTCACATGTGTCCTTGGCTCTGCACCAAGACAGGGGTGATTCCTCTTCCCCCCATCGCTGCAGGGGGCTGAAACATCCACCTTCGAGGCAGAGTTCATTTTAACATCCATGCCCCTGCCCCTGAGAGTTGGCTTCACAACCCCCCCATCCTACCAAATGCCACCTGTCCTTGCTACCCAGGCCAGTGGGCTGATCGCTAGCAATGCCACTGACAGAGGGATTTACTCAGTGTTGCTTTAGTCAGTCCTTACTCCCACTGACTTCAGCAAGAAGCACCTCAGGGTTTGTCCCCTGGCTGTCACTGCTGGAAGGCACCACTCAGATACTGACCATGGGGTCTCTCACCATGAAGATGGTCATGTTGCCACATTGTGGAGGTCCATGTCATTGCAGAGTTGGCTGTGCCACTGTTAGAGCGTGTGAATGACAGGAAAGATGGCCCAGTGGGTAAGGTACTAGCCTGGCACTTAGAAGACGTGGGTTCAAGTCTCTGATCTACCATGGATTTCTTGTGTGATCTCAGGTAAGTCATGCAGCCTCTTGGCTCCTCATCTGTGAAATGGAAATGATAGACTTTCCCTACGTCCCTGGGTATGACATGGACAAGTATATTAAAGAGGGTGAGATGCTGGAGACCAGGGAAGCACTTAAAACAGTGTGTTACTGATGGTAGATTATATGCCCCATTCCAATCCAGGTTACCAAGCAAAAAGCAAGTTCCTGCACCATGGTGGTGTCGCTGTTATTGACTGTGAACCATGTCCTCACTGGTTGAGCTGTCACTATGGGGCCAAACTTGGCTTATGACACCATGATAGGGACTGTGTCTCTATCTCATTAATGGTGGACTGCCATGGTATGCCCCTGTTATGGCCTGCGGTCTGTGTCCTTAGTGTATTAACCATGACTTGGCGCACTGGGAGCCAGCGGAGAATGGCTGGGTTTTTTCACCCGTACAAACATGTCTCTATTTCTCCCTAAATGAGCAGCTTTTCAACAGCTCAAAGACACCCTGGGAGACAAGGTGAAGTCTGAATGCACCATCCAGTGGGGGCTGAATGGAGCACGTAGCCTCTTCACGCATCTCTGTGACTTGTGCTAATCTTAGTGGTACCCATTCAGCAGTGAATCTCCCCCTTTGGCTGTGTCGTCACCACACCCTGGCCTGTCTCATTGCTTATTAACCAGTCCAATGGGACGGACCAGGTCTGTAGCACAGGCATCACTCCTCTGCTGTTAAACAGCTCTAACCTGCGCAGGGTGCTAAGAAACAATTAACAGCACTGTCCTCCTCCTACCGCCCAGGGAGTTGGTTTAAGGCCAGCTCAGCCAAAGAGGAGCTCTAGATCCCCACCCTGGTGTAGACCTCCTGCTCCCCAGGCTGCCTGTCAGTGCTGTGGGGGGATCGTCTCAATCTCCTGACTGACAGGCCAACCCGCAGGGCACTCAGCAAGCCCCTCCAGCCTATCTTGAAGCAGCACTGGGTTGGCAGTCCCAGTAGATGGAAAGATGGTGGATGCAACACGTGTTCTCAAGAGGAGGGGATTATGGGCTAAGCCGTTCTCATGGGGGCAGAGCCATAGGGGCTGTCTGTGTAAGGCCAGCGACTTGACCTTGCAGAGGGGGTTCCTCAGAGCTCTGACCATGACCCAGAGCTGGGAGCCCTGCTGATAGATAACCACCTTCTCTGCTCAACACAGAGCAATACGGCCCAATGGTTGGGAGGCTTCTGGGCTCTTTTGAGGAGGACTGGGTGGCTTGGGGGCTTTGTAACAGGATATGGGATGTTTCTATCTAGGACACTAGGCCCAATGCGACTGGCAACCATTACTGTCTGATGCTGGGTCTGCAGCCAGTGTCACATCAGAGGCCTGGTGCTACTGTGGGGGTGGGGGCAAAGGGGACAGTGCCCCTCCATACAATCATCTGGGGCCCCAAATCATTGTCAGAAAGGCCAAAGTTATAAATCACAGCAACATACTGACACAGGAGCCAAATTTTACGCATGTAAACTCTCAAAATCCAAGATTTTATAGGGGTCTAACTAGCCCCTGGACTCTGGGAAGGTTGTTTTTTAAATAGCAACGTCCAGGGGCCCCCAAATACCCCCTTGCTCCCCAATAATGGGACCCTAGGACCAGCCTTGTGCACATGGAACCCCGTGAACTCTGCCCACCCAGCCAGTACTAAGTGGAGCTCTTGTTGGTGGTCTCAGCAGAGACGGGACAGGCTGTGAGACCATCCCTCCCTCCTGGCCAGAGCTGAGACGTGTTGCAAACGGGCGTGTGAGGCGCTAGCCATGCTGTACCTCGCAGAGGATGTCTGTCTCCAGAGCTTTCATTCTGGGCCTGCTGCAAACAGTGAAATACACAATGGGAGACCCGGGGGCTTTGCTAGGGGCAGTTCTGGGTGCACAAGGGCAGATGCCACGAGACATTACTGCCACGAGAACATGAAAAACATGCTCCCATGGGGGTTGATTCACACCCACATACACGTTCATAATGCTATAATACAAATAATGAGGAAGCAGTGACCTTTCTGTTTGTGGACACAAAGGGAGAACGTGTCAGCCATCAGGGCAGACAGCCCCAGTGGGGATAACCACACAACAGGCAGGGTGGTAATGGAAGGGCTATGTAAGGCCCGGGGGATAAGGAGCCTGCAGCATGTGGGTTATGGTGTTCCTACTGCCCCCGCTCCCCTCCCCAAGTAGGATAACAAAAGCAAGCTCCAGCCACAGTTCCCCGACCCCCAGCCTACATCCCTCTGCCTTGTCTTCTGTGTCTCTCTCCTCGTTTGCACTGTTTATTCATGGGAATAAAGATGGACACTTTCCATTACAAACTAAATGACTAAACAGACAAAGCTCAGTGTGTCTTTGTGGCTGGGTGAGTGGACGCCCTGAGGGGGAGGCGCGCAGGCACATATGTGTGTGTGGAGGTGGCGAGGGGGGAGGGAATCCATATTCCTGCAGCCTCTTTGTTGGCATGTTTGGTTTGGGTGGTTTTTTTCCTTTCCTTCAGAGATTTTATTTCTTCTTCGGAAATTGCGAGTGCTCCCCTCCAGGGGAAGAAGAGAGACAAAGGAGAGACATAAAAAGGAAAGAACCACTGTTTCCTTGTAAACACAGTGTGCTGCTCCAAGCAGAGTGCGGTGGGGGGACAAAGAGAGACAGGAAGAGGGGAGAGGAGCAAAGAATGAGAGGGGGTGAGCAAAGGAAGGGAGAGAGAGAAAGAGAAAGATAGAAGAGGTAAAGGATGAGAGAGGAAGTGTGGGGGAAGAGGAGCTAGCCACAGAGAGGCAGAAAGAGAGAAGAGGAGGAATGGATGTGTGTGTACGTGCATGGGTGTGAGATAGAGAGGGATAGAAGGATGAGAGAAGGCCATGGAAGAGAGCAGAGAGAAACTAAGAGAAGGAGGGAAGTAGGGTCGTGTGAGGTGGATGAGGGAGAGCAAGGCTGGGAGCTGGTTGGGAATGTTTTTTTTGTTTGTTGAAAATGCTGATTCATCAAAGCTTTTCCTGGGAAGGATCGGTTCTGAAGAATTTCCCATTTTGAAAAAAATTGAAAAAAACAAAAAAAGAAGCTGTGAAGTTGTCCGTATGCCCTGTTTCAACATTTTCCAAACAAAAAAGTTCTGCTTTGCAGTACCAATGAGTTTTCATTATGAAATAGAAGCTGATGGACAGTAAAAGCAAATGTAAAGTAAAAAAGATCAAACCGGACCAAAACATTTTGACTGAGCAGATCCACATTATTTTCAGATTTTCGTTTGTGAAATTTTTCCAGATTTCATCTCTTTATCTGAATTCAGGATGGGAAAAAATGTTTGATAGCTCAGACATTTTTGCGGGATGGGAAAACTCTTTCCTGTCTCACTCTAGTGAGGAAGAAAGTGAGCATGGGAGAGAGGGGGAGGGTCTGAAGGAGTGAAAGCTGGAGGGGGGAAGAAGAGAGACGAGGTGCTCTGGAGAAGCAAAGACAGGGGGCTGGATTTGCGGCTGGCACAAATCAGCAAAGCCCAGTGACTCCAGTAGAGCAACGCCCATTCTCACCAGCTGGACCCACAAGGGCTCAAACAACCAAGACCTCTTTGTGGAAGCTGGGGCAGGATCTGGGGGGATCCCAGCTCCAAGCTGAGACTACACGGCAGGGGAGTGTGTCCCCACCAGAACCCCTGCCCAGGAACTCGGTGCCTGGGGTCTGGGGAGAGACCCATGGCATTTCTCCCCTTTCCCTTCAGGGGGAACTGCTAAATCCTGCTACATTTTAACAAAGCAATAACACATCTTACCAATTGAAATGGGTTTGCAAAAGAACTCCTCTAACGTCACCAATATTAATGTGGCTGAACCAGAGAGCAGCGAGGGGAGAGCATAGAGCAGGGCTATAACTCTCCATTGCGGGAGGCAGGGGGTGGCACTCCTTGCCAATTCCATTAGAGCACATGGAAAATTCCACTGCTGGGCCAATGCAGCAATTGGAGCCTAAGAGGTCGGGGTACAGAGGGCAAAGACAGCCACAGAGCATAAGGGACGGGCAAACTCAAGCTTCTGTTGATGAAAGGCTGCTTCTTGCTTTCCTACCCAAGTGCTGGCTCAGGGGATGGGGTACCCACTAGACTGCACTGCACCCCACTGCATCCTGCTCCTGTTCTACATCCCACCTCCTAGGCACTCTCCGTCCCTGCTTGAGGCAGGCTGCAGAGGCCTGAACGTCAGAACGCAGGGGGTTAATCCTGGCTCAGCTCTCCCACAGGTGGGCAGGGTGGGGTAATGAAGCAGGGCTGGGGGCTGAAGGCCCAATCCAGCACTCAGAGGGAAACCAAGGACATCTATAAATACAGCTCCTTGGGAAGGGGAGGCGCCTCTAAAGAAGCAGAAATTTACACTGATGGGAAGGGGGCTGGGCATTTCCCCTGGAATCCTTTTATTATAAGCAGTGCATCTTAAGCTTCAAGAACAGAAGCAGGGGGGGACAAAAATGTAACTGCCTCCAAGCCACCACTACTTAGGGTCTGGGGTACAAGCTCTCAGATGCCAGGGCTAGCCAGGCAATTGACTTAATCTCAGGGGGAGAGTCCCAGACCTGATTTGCAAGGAGTGTTGCCTATTTGTGTAAGGCCTGAATGCTGGATGAATGTCTCACATTCCCAGCAGCCTTTTATTTCCCAAGCACTGAGCCTAAAGACAGAATCCCTGTGGATTTCAGCTCTCTGCAGCTGGCTATGATCAATGAATGCTGCCAGTGGCTCTAACTGAGCTCTCGTACTGCCCTGTGGATCAGGGATCTGGCCCATCACAATCAGAAGTGTTTTCTGCATTTTATGATGGGGCCCCTCTTATTTTCCATCAACTCAATTTCATGGTCAGAGGCAGTTCCTTTGACCTGATCCACAATGAGCATTTTTGTTTGAGAAGAACTAACCTGAATCTGTGTTATCACAATCTGCCCATCTCCCCTATGCATAAGGAAGATTATGGGCTAAATTTGCCTCTAGGTTAACCTTGTTGATTGCACGAGTTGCAGCAGTATGTAATTGAGCAGTTCTGAATGTTTTATTAGGCCTATTAAGAACAGTTCCAAATCAATCCCTCCCAGGAACCGCGTGCTTCTTGTCTGTTCGTGACAATGGCTGAGATACCAAACTCCTCCACAAGAAGAACATAGAAAAGATGTTTGAATAATTAGTAAGGAAGGTAGGCCCTGCTGGAACAGATCACTCTTGCTAATGAGCAGGAAATGGGATACCTGGAAAATCTGAATTTAGACATATCTGTCAGTTGGGATGGTATTTATTCAAGGGCATGAAGGGAATTTAACACCCTCAGCAACAGGCCATTTGAAGAAATCAAGCTCAGCTGTGGAAATGCCAGACTACTGTAGGAAACTGAAAGGCAGCAACTTTCAAAATTGAAATTTTAGATATGTTTTCACCCAGTGCACAATTAACCTATGGAACTCACTGTCACAAGATGTTGCCGAGGCCAAGAGCATAGGGAGACTAAAAAACAATCCAGCATTTATACGTCTGCCAACCTTCATATGTATTTCAGGACATAAGCCAACCATTAACTGCTGGGTTTAGGAAGAAACTTTTCGCTCCATGGGCAAGTTATCGCACTATTTTCCATCATAGCTTCCTTTGAAGTAACTGGCACTGGCTGTTGGGCTAGATACACCATTGGGGTGCTGGAGTGAGACATTTCCTAGCTTGTGTGTCTTGGTAAAATGACAAGTAAGGAAAACACATAACTGTCTATAGACATTTGAAGGGTGTGGCCACCAAGGACAGAGAGAGTTTATGTGGGTTGCTGGGTGGCAGCCTGACTCAGAGCTAAGGGATGATATTAAGGAAAGGGAAATTGAGGCTGAGCAATAGGAGAGCCTCACTTATGTAATAGGCAGTGGAACAGTTTCCTAAGGGAGAAGGTAGACGTCTCCATCGCTTGAGACACTTTTAAAGCTAGAACAGACATAGTGCAAGATAATGTCCTGTAGGGACATTATTCATTGGCCCTAGGGAGATGGACTGGATGGTCTAATGTCTTTTTCATCTCTAATGTCAGTGATTCGGCGATAGGTCTGCAACACTGAAAAAGGGCCTGCTCCAAAGACAACCAAGATGAATGGACAGCCTCTAATGGCTCAGGCCCCAAATGAGGCAATCGATCTGTGCAACAGTGACTCAGGATCCTCTGTGTCAACCTTCCAGGAATAGGGGTCCAAGTCACTTTCTTGTCACCCATGGCATTTCCTCCCCTGCAATGTTCCAGGCAACAGAGAAACCTGAATTGACAAGATGCATGTAAAATTGTGCAGGCCAGACGAATGCCCCGTCTCGCAGATTTGGCACTGGCAGTTGTGCTGTTGTCTGCATGGTGACTCCTCCTTGCTGCTTTTCCACAGGGATATCTCCACTCCTGAAGAAAAGGCCAATCTTGAAGTTAGACGTTTCTGATGAGGACAGTGATCAATTGTTCTCCATGTCCACCGAGGGTAGGACAAGACAGAATTGGCTTAGAGCACAGCAAGGGAGATTTAGGTTGGACTTTAGGAAAATCTTTCTAACTATAAGGATAGTTAAGCTCTGGAACAGGTTACGTAGGGAGGTTGTGGAATCCCCATCACAGGAGGTTTTTAAGAACCGGTCAGACAAACACTTCTCTGGGATGGTCTATGCATACCCAATCCTGCCTCAGTGTGTGGGGATTGACTAGATAACCTCTCAATGTTCCTTCCAGCTCTACAGTTCTATGATGTCCTAGGTCCAAGCACCTTTTCACCTTACACTCAGTTTCCTTCTGGGGGAGGGATAATAGTCCCTTTGTCCAGGTGTCTGAGCCTGGTCAATGTTCCAGGTTGTTTCACCTCAATTTGAGCCATGCTGCATTGTCACACAATGTCTTAGCTATCACGTTGACAGCTTGATGTGTCTGGTACAATGCAAATTTTGGGTCTATTGCAGTGGTTCCCAAACTTTAACAGTCTGTGAACCCCTTTCACTAAAATGTTGTGTCTCGCGAACCCCCTCTTAAAAATGAATATTTCCAGGGATTTTCTCCTTTACCTGAGTTTAAATGATAAAAGCAGTGATCTTGGAAATATTTTTTTTTATGACATGCTTATTACACACTATTTATTATTAATTATATTTAACATTGCAGTCTTTTTACTACATTATGAAAACGGCAACATCTTCCAAGATCTCACTTTCGTAACTTGTATCACTTTGAATAAGCCTGTTATAAGACAAGGCTCCTATGTTTCATCAAGGAGTATCAGATGTGAAACAGCATGAAGGTATTTAAGAAGCCAACTTAGAGTTCCTCCTACACAAGCATTCAAGTCTTGAGCAGTCCAGGCAAACAACGCACATTACAATAAAGCTTAAACTTGTTCTTCATAATAATTTAAAAAACAATACTAGCTGCCTATTTAATTTTAAAAACAGAAAAAAATATCCACCTCCCTTTCTATTTCTTATAAGGAGTCTTGAAGTTTAAATCTCCTCAGTGTGATAGATATGCTTGCTTTGATCTGCTTAGCTCTTGGAAGTCCAGGGGCTCCGGGCTGCTGGCCCCATGCTGCCCAGGGTCCCTAGGGACAGCTCTGTCCGCCATTAGGGAATTTTTCCCCGAGAACCCCCTGTAACATTTCGCGAACCCCCAGGGGTTCGCAAACCCCAGTTTGGGAACCACTGGTCTATTGTCATCAGCACCTTCAATAACTTTTCACGTTCTCTCCTTCTTCCATTCCATTGCCCCATTCCTGGCCTCACTCAAGCTCTAAGACTGGCTCGATGTGTGCATGAACTCCGATTTCCATCTTGTCCCAGTAGTCCCAGGCCAGCCAGCCTCACCTGGCCTTGCTCATATTCTTTCCCCATCAGGCAGCGCACCTTATACCAGACATCCTTTGCCAGCTTGGTGCTTCCTCTGCAGCAACACATCCTGTTTGCAATGTGCATGAACGGTCGGTTCAAATGGTTGCTTTAATACATCCTTTAATTTCCAGTGGTCACTTCTCTCCTCAGGTGGTAAAGCACTATGCGCAGCTCTTGACTGTCCTCTGCATTAGGAGACGGAGACCATCTTCATTCAATCGATTTGCTTTAACAGTTAATTAGAGCTGTTCTGCCCATGCAATCCATTTTGCTATCCGTTCCTCTGAGTGACTCTGCCATAAAGGGAGCTGGCTTGATCCCATCCCAAGCCCCAGCATTTGAGCACCCTCTGCACTAGCTGCATCAGTGCTGATATTCCCTTCTGCTGGGAATTGCAAGGGAGTCTAAGGAAGCCAGGTGCCCAGTTCCCACTGGAAACACAATCTTTACTAAAATTGCTTCCATTACGGACACACAGATCCTGTGAACTACAACGGACTTGTAACGAATTTCTCCCAGGTTTGAGGTACTGAATGGTCTGCAGGCCAAGAATTACCCAGTGAAGAAATTCACACAACAAACAAATTGCATGGTTCAACAAATTAAATGAAAAGGTGAAACTTATGGAATAAATTATTAATTGTAAATTTCACTTGGCTCTAATTGTCATTAACTCCAAGCAAAACTTCCCTGCAGTGCCACCTAGTGATGTGAAGACTCTGGCACTTAGAACCTGCATAACCAAGCTTTGACAGTAACACTCTGATACTGGCTGCCCCATTTTAGAAGCTGGATTACTTTTAGGGTGACCAGATGTCCCGATTTTATAGGGACAGTCCCGATTTTTGGGGCTTTGTCTTATATAGGCGCCTATTACCCCCCACCCTCTGTCCCAATTTTTCACACTTGCTGTCTGGTCAGCCTAATTACTTTGTCCACTTGGGATGGTCTCTTGGGTGCAGTCGTTGAGTGGAGAAGATGGTGAATTGGATTTTTGTGCCCTCAGGAATAGACTCTGGTTACAAATCCAGATAATCGGATTCTAAATTGGATTTCAGTGCTCACTTGGAATGGACTTCAGTAGCATGGGGATTATCAGGGATTTAAAGTTAACATACATGAGGATGAACCCACCCCACAGTCACCAACATTGGGAGTGCTGTGCTCTGCTGTTAACAGACGCAGTGGAATTTAGCATCTGAGCTGTGAATGGAATTTGGTGGAGATGCTGATGTGGCAATGAGTGTTTGCAGGTTCTCAGCATGGCATTCCCCACTCCAGAAATACAAAGGCACGTGTTCTGACACACAACATATCCCTTCCTTCCACTCTCTGTCTCTGCTTGTTGCGTAACACCTTCTGCTCCCTCCTGCCCTAGGATGCCCCTTTGGCGGGGAGGGAGGCGGGTCCGGCGAGGGAAGATGTGTGCCACTGTTACTTTAAGGGAATGTCACCCATATGCAAATCTTGAAAAAGAACCGCACTCTCAAGCAAAATTAATGCTAGATTTTAAAGGAATGAAATTTTCTATGCTTAGTTGGGTTTGTGTGGCACTAAGATTTACTCTTTGCCTTGTTTCACTGTCCTTCTCCTCACCCCATGTTGTCCATGGAAATATCAAAGCTAATTGGCAGCATTATTTTCCCCATCATGTCAGCCTCAGTCACCTGAACGCAGACAAAACACACTGCCTTCGCTAGAACCAGTGTCCAGCCAAGCACGTATGCAGACCACCTGCTGGCAGGAACTGATCAGGCAGCAGTTCTGCATAAACACAGTAAGTTCTGCATAACACAAGGTCAGACCTGCCAATCACAGAGTAGTATCTTAATCCAGGAGCAGGGCGGTTGCAAGCTGGTTAGCCAAGAAGCATATTGAGTTTGGGAATGCGAGTGCATGAGTCCAGCAGTGAGGCTGAAATGGCTGATTTTTACAAAGAGATTAATTCAGTTGGAATTGTCTGAGTACAAGAATCCTCTTGGTTCTCCCTCTTAGATCTTCTTTGACCCACTTTGTTCTCTCTCACTGGCCCAAAAATTCATCTCTGCACCTTACGTTTGAAGGTATTTAGCTGTGTTTCTTCCTTCTTAGCAAGTGGCCAGGTCTCTCCGCCATATCAAAACAATAGGACATCTCATGGTCTTTCTTGCCTGTCTGAAGCTTGGTCCTCTTCAGTAGTAGTTTGGAGCTGTAGGTTCTCTAGAGAGAAAAGTAACAGGTGTTCCTGCTCTGTAACCATGCCTTACCTTCCTCCCTCACCAAACTGTTATGTAAAATGATGAACAATAATAATAAGTGTGAGTAGGAAGTGCTGATTGCATTGGGTAGTATTTCACATCTGCTCTGCACTCATTTGAATGTGCTAGACACTCCCCATTTCTTTTAAGCACCAGGGGTCTGATCTCCCAGGCCAATCAATTTCCAGGTGGCTATTTTCATTTTTACTCTGCTTTTGTGAGTACTGATCGCCTCACCAATCAGGCGAGTTCCCTGTGGATGGTGATAATGATATTAGCACTTACAGTATAGGACTTTATGCTTTCAAAGCACTGTACAAACATTAACTAATTAACCCTCTCACACTTAGCAGTGAGATGGAGCAAGTATTATCCCAATTTGACAGATGAGGGAAGCTAAGATACAGGGAAATTGGGGGTATGTCTACATTGCACACTGAGACGGAGATCTGACTCAGGTTTGAATCCAAGAGCCCGAACCCCACTTCTGTCCACATACAAGTCAGTCTGACTCAGGTCAGCAAGCACTTAGGATCCTGCTAGGGAGGTGGGTCAGAGCCTGAGGCCTGCTGAGACTCGGGTCCAAGCCCTGTCATTTTCCAGTGTGGACGCAGTTCAAGCTGCAGACCTGAGTCAGAAGGTCTGTGTAGTGCAATATGGATTGCACGGGCAGCAATTGTAAGCCCAGGTTTACAATGCAGTGTGGACACTCTTGTATTAATTTTGCTGGAATAAGTGGCCAAAGGTGTTAATATGACCCATTCGCTGTCCTGCGTTAAAGAGTTTTAAACAAGGTCTGGGGTTTGGTATATGGAGACCTGAGCCTGCTTAGTCCCATGGCAAACACACCATTAAAAATCTTTTGAGCCTTTTATTAAAGAGACAGAAAAGAAGGAAAAGACAGTTAAAGTGTTGGAAATGTAAAGGATCAAGTGAGGCTTTCATTTTAACATCCCTTGTTCCCTTTCCCTTCAGCTGGAGAGAGTTTTAAGAGGAAAACCCTCTTGTTCGACAGTCTCTTGGGTGGTATCAAAGGTGGCAATAGCTGTCCTTGTGGAGAAAAGAGATGAAGTTAGTTGAGATGGGCTGGAGCTGTTGTTGTTCAGGTCCAATTTTAGAAGGAAATGCCAGCCGGATTGACGGTCTCTTAGCTGGCATTAAAGATGGTAATCTCTGTCATCCCACATGGGGGCTGGGATTCAGCTGGAGCTGGTAGGGATGGTGATGTCATCTGGGTCCCTCTCTCTCAGGCCTGTTCTGGCCAGGACACCTTTCAGGATCAGGATGACGAAGGCCCGGGTCCTGAGGAAGTGGTGGGGTGGCAGTCATGATATTGAAGCTGCGCCTGTCACCTCTGTATGTTCTTTTTGTTCTTTCCTACTTTTCCCCACAACGTCCCTTTCTTTTAAGGACCCACAAAGGGAGCGATGGGTGGAAGAGCCCTTCCCCTCGGTAGTTTGTCCACCAATTAGGCCTAGTATCTGACATACCAATTTTGGCTCATTAACTTTTGACTCCACATTTGTTTTGAACAAGCAGAATTTCAACGCAGTCCTTGAATCGTATCAACTTGGCCTTTTTATTTAGACTAACTCAATTATTCGGTCACCCCTTCGGACTAGGGGCTTCTGCCCTGCAGCGGGGTGGTGGGACTAGGGGCTTCTGCCCTGAGGAGAGGTGGGCATCAGGGCAGAAGCCCCAGGCCCAGGCAGGCACCGCCCTGCAGGGCAGGTTGTGTGTGTCTTGCGGCTCTTGAACTTCTGAAGATTATCATATGCGGCTCGGAGGGTCAATACATTTGGCCACCCCTGCCCTGCTCTAGGCAACTGTAACATCTTATGAACTTTTACATACTTGTTACAGCTGAGCGCACAATTCAGGTCGATTTGTAGGCCCAACAGTCACAACGACACTCAAGTGTGGGTTTAGAACCATTGAATCCACAAGCGCAGGTCCCACAGACTCTGGTTTATCACGCAATGTAGACATATCCTACGTGAGTTGCCTGGGTCACACAGCAAGGCAATGCCAAACCAGTCTTTATAGGGGAGAGATTCTTGGACCTGTTTAAAGGTGGTACAGACTGAAAGTTTCTTAATTTAAATATAAAATCTGCAAAGATCTCAGGAGACGGGTCCAAAGCTCAGCTTCTTATTTTAAGTTGGCACATTGGCTGGTAGTAGCAAGATTGTCTAACAAAGATTCTTTGCATTATGCGGCACTTTTAATTCTCCTGTATCCTCTCTTGCCGGGGCTCCAAAAATTGGGTGTAGCAGCAGCTGCAAAATGGCTCTACAGCCTGTGGGGATGGTCTCATCCTGCCATCTCCTCTCAGTCCAGCACAGCATATCAGCCAGTGCTTGAACTATGCACATCTGCCCGGGGTTTGCACCTAAGTGAATTGGTCTCTAGATGCAGTTGTGAGGGTCCAGCTGACAAAATGATATGTGATCAAACAGCTGAAATGACAGATCATTCCAAAATTAGAGATTGCCTGAGATGAGAGAGATTTAACTCTGGGTAAGACTGCTGAGTGAGTTACAAATATTGAAGCAGCCATTAAAGATGAAAAATCATTATCTCCACAGCAGTCCAGTGGCACTCCCCAGGGCATTAATGTCAATGGAGTAAATAGAAATGATGAAGGTGTGTGGATGAGCGAGAAGCCTGTATTTACAAGTGGACAATAATACAAATTATAGACACGTAACTGACTCTCCAATATGTCCTGAAAAGAAATGCAAAGTGCAAACAGCATAATCAAATTAGGACATTTTGCTAAAGAGTGAAGATTTTGCATGAATGAAACCGGCAGAGGCGATTTCAAAGTAGAAAGTGCTGTGGCTGGTTGTAAAGGTTCCTGAGGTCAGGCAAATTAGTGTCTCTGAGAAAGACGTTGTTAGTATGTCTTTGGGGTTGTGCATCGCTCCTCCACTTATCGGTGGGACTGGCCATTAAACTCTTCATCCAGTAAATACATTGCCACGTTGCTCACTGCTGAGGCTCAGCAGATGCCGTGGCACAGTGGTCACCAAAGCTAATTGAATTGAACGTCCAGAGAGGGTATATACCTGACGTGATCAAACCATATTTCACGACCGTCATTTCCACATCACCAGGACATGCGCCAGTACTCTAGAGACCCATTTGATGCTCTGGCTGGTTAGAACTGATACAAGGCGAGCTAGCTCTCTGATGCAATTTGAAGAGGCATCTAAAAAGGACTCTGCCTTTACTGCAGAGAAAAGCCTCTATGGGATCCCACTGGCCACAAAAAGAAATGGCTGCCCCGTGAATTACCACTCTTCTATGATGCGTCTGATAAACTTCCTGTGCATGGAGAGCTGCCGATGCTTGGGCAGTGTGTAGTTGGATCAGAATCCCTGGAAATTACCTTATATTCTGTTTGCCTATAAAGGAGCTCTTGCAATGGTATGTCTCAAAGCCGAGCTTCAGACGAGATTCTGGTGGCCAGCTCATAGGCATGGCAAGTCCTAAAGGGACGTAGCCTACTTGCCGATTGAGCGGGATAGTCAGTTTATGTCCATCGTTGGATGCCTTGCTGGTGGCCAGCTGGGGATAAGTAAATAGAAAAGAGAAATGGCTCCCCTTTGGGAATTCAGACTCATACCCACGCACAGTACCCAAGCAGCTGGGCTGTGCACTGGGCAGGTGCACTGGGGTGGTGGGAGGTAGAAAGAAATCTTTCCCTCTATAAGGTTTAGAGCCACAACAGACACCTCAGTAGCTCCTGTGGACTTAACACTCTGCCTCTCTTCCGGGAAGGGAGGAGGGTTCCCATAGCAATGGATCCTCTGATCAGCCGACCTTGCTATGCACTCCCCTGGCCTCTGTATGCTGATGAACTTTTGACAGAATGGAACCATCTGCCGATCAGTCGGTATTCTGGAGATGTGGACTGATATGAGTGGGTTATTATTCAAGACCACTCAAGCCCATATCCTCACCAGAGATAGTCACAGGATCAATTTTTCTCATGCAACCCCATTGAATTGGGTGGAAATGAGAGCAGACTTTGCTCCATAACCTTCTTCACAAATGTCTTTGCCAGAAGGATTTGGAATAGTTAATAGATTACAAAAGACCTCCATGGGAAATGGTGAGCTACTTAATGATGAATGGGGTTAGCCTCTTCAGTGGTGACCATGCAGCTGGAAATAAGGAGGAGAAGTAGCATGTTGTGTCCTTTATCAGCTCTGTAGACCTGGTGCAGTGACTTCCTGGATCAATGAAAATCCCGTTGAGTGTGGGAATAGGAGTCCTGATGTGGAATTGTAGCTGGCACAGAGACAATGGCAGTTCTTGTAAGGTACTTTGACATTCCCACTTCCCCTTGGCATCACTACAGGCACAGAGTTAAGGTGTTGTCTTGGGTGTGAAGTATCATCTTAACTTCCTAATTTTACAACATTTGAGTTCAGGCATTTGAACTCTTCCATTCTGGAAGGATGAGATGGCCACAAGCCACTTTTAACCTTAACTCCACTGAAACAAAGTCTGGAGAATAAGCAGAATGGGGGAAACAGGGCAAAAATGTATCTGGGCAAATTTTCAAAGGAATTTGATCTGACTGCATTCATGCTCCTTTAGCAGACAAGCTCACTGGTGGGAACACTTGCCATAACACTGAGTTTTAGGTGACTATTCTACACTATTTATAGAAAGTAATTTCAAAATTCATAAAGCCAAGAATTGCACCCAAAATCTGATTGGCTAATCACATTCATCCAATCCAGGAACTAACACTGACCAATCAAAACAGTTCAAACTGTGAATTAAATTCTCAGTGCAGCAAACAGTTGGTGAGTGATCCCATGGTTGAAATAAATTGGAACAAAACATTTGCTGAATAATTTCAAAACACTGAATAAATTCATGGAAATCATGGTCTCTTCATGGACGATTTGCAAAGGGATGTCTTGAATTGACAAACTGGTCCCTTCAAATAGTTTGTCCAATTCTAGAAACTGTGGAATGAATCCAGAGCTCATTGGAAATCAAAGGGAGTCTTACCATAGACTTCAATATTCTTCAAATCAGCATTCATGCATCCAAGTTTTTATTCTGACCACCTCCTCAAACTTAAAATGGTAACAAGCAGCCACAAAGGAACTTCTCTTTGCTATGCAAAAGCACACGACAACTAGAATGTATGACTGCGTTGATCAAGGAAGTAGCCAGCACTGAATCCAAGCCTTGGAATGAAGTCTTACAGAACAAAGGCCCACTTTTCGACTGGTGTAACGCTATTTGAGCCAAGGAGGGGCTGACAGGCTAACACCTATCCCTTGATGCTACTCACAGCTAAGAACAGCCTGGCTGATGGTAAATGCAGGAAGGAGTAAAATTAAAACCAGCAGGCCATAAACAACTTAAGAAACAAGAGTAAGCACATTCCTTCTAAGAAAGAGAGCGTACCTGAACAAAAATTCATTCTGTGCATGCAAAGGAGATTTGGAGTTCTCTAATCCTTTGATTATAAAAGATCTGAAAGGAAGCTGTGCTACTCTTGAAGATGGAAAAAATGGAATTTCTCTAAACCCGTGGTTCTCAAACTTATTTGATCGGCCCCCCCTTTTTTGTGTCTGTGGTTGTTTATGCCCCCCCACAAGTACATATACCACCACCCAGCTCTGAAGGCAGAGCGGAGAGCAGCGGCTGCTGGCCGGGTACCAGCTCTGAAGGCAGAGCAGAGAGCAGCAGCTGTTGTCTGGGTGCCCAGCTCTGAAGGCAGAGCAGAGAGCAGCGGCTGCTGGCCGGGTACCAGCTCTGAAGGCAGAGCAGAGAGCAGCGGCTGCTGGCCGGGTACCAGCTCTGAAGGCAGAGCAGAGAGCAGCGGCTGCTGGCCGGGTACCAGCTCTGAAGGCAGAGCGGAGAGCAGCGGCTGCTGGCCGGGTACCAGCTCTGAAGGCAGAGCGGAGAGCAGCGGCTGCTGGCCGGGTGCCCAGCTCTGAAGGCAGAGCGGAGAGCAGCGGCTGCTGGCCGGGTACCAGCTCTGAACGCAGAGCGGAGAGCAGCGGCTGCTGGCCGGGTGCCCAGCTCTGAAGGCAGCGCCATACCAGCAGCAGCACAGAAGTAAGGGTGGCGATGTTAAAAGTGATATTCATCAATATCACTTTTCACAGCAGACTTAGTACCCCATCACTACCCTTATTTCTGTGCTGCTGCTGCCATCCCGGGGCTGACAGCCGGAGCCCCACCACCTGCAGGTGAGGGATTGGGGTGTGTGAAGAAAATGCAGACATTGTCTTTATTGAATTTCATCTTGTTGATTTCAGACCAATTTGTCAAAGATACTTTGAAATCTAATCCTGTCCTCCAAAGTGCTTCCACCCTTCCCAATTTTATGTCATCTGCAAATTGTATAAACATTGTCTGCAGTCCTCTATCCAAGTTGTTAATGAACACATTGAATAGTAGCAGACCCAGGACTGACCCCTGTGAGGCCCCACTAGATACGTCCTCCCAATTTCCATTGATAACTACTCTTTATTATGGTCTTCCAACCAGTTGTGCATGCACCGTGTAGTAATTTCATCTAGACCATATTGCCCTAATTAGTTTATGAGAATGTCACGTGGGACTGTGTCAAAAGCCTTACCGAAATCCAGATATATCACACCAGCAGCTTCCCCCCGTCCAGTAGGCCAGTAAAGCTGTTGATTGAACCAAGCTGCCATTTGAAATTGGACTCAATATCAGTGATCTCTGTGTGCATGCGACTGGACAGCTTTTGTGTAAAATGACCCCTTAAGGGTGTTACAGACTGAGAATGGAGATATCCATTCACACTGAGAATATTTGTATTGGTTTAGCTACACCAAAGTGATGATACTGGTGCTGAAGTAGGGTAATGTCGGGTTTGCCCTGGTGCAATACACCCCGATTTCTTACTAATGTGTGTGTGACAGGACACCTTAGCTACATCCGTGTCAGCCCTTAGTTGAGCTGCTGTCTAATTATTCGTTTTGTAAAAGAATGGAGATGTGCAGGGTGCAAGGCCAGGGGTCTAAGAGGTGATGGGGTGGTTTGAGGCTCCACCCACTAAATAAGCTCCACCCCCCACAATAACATGCTGGGTCACTGTAGATTGTGCAGATGTTTGAGATAAGATTATGCAGCTCTCTTTAGCTTCACTGGGTTCCTTCAGCTTGGAGGCCTCTCGGTGGGGCTTGAATATGGCCAAGGGCACTGCAAAGCTCTTTGGTTTAGCTCCTCCTGAGTGATGATACCGGGGCTGTCTCCCCAAGGCAAAATGAGTAAACTGTGCAGAGCTGCGACCTTCCCTCTCCTTTCTGACATGGAGAACGAAATAGGTAACAGTATGGGCATTGAAATGATCATTGCTGGGCTTCTGAGTTCACACCTCTGAGCTATTGTTCCCGGCTCTCGGCTTCGGTTACACCGTTCATCGTTTCTGAAGTTTCCTTTGCAGCCATAATAGCTGCAGACTTGAAAGCTGAGGTTCTGGACAACAAGTTAGCAGCTTGAGAGAGGTGCTGGTACACTGCTCTGCTGCACACCAGCCCTGCATGAAGCTGGTTAATTAGCTCCACGTGCACAGTATGTATGTATCTTTCATGTTTGCAGATAGTGCACCAGGAATGTTTTCTGTATGTTTGGACCACTGTGTGATGGCTATGCGGGAAGGAGCTGGCCAATGATGTGGAACTGGTGGAGCACCAATGATTCTCCACAGGTCAGAGGTCCCCTATAGGAGGGGAATCTCTAGCTGCTTATGCAAGGGAACAGTGTGTGTAGGGGGTGAGGCTCTATCCTCCATATATATGTGCCAGCTACACTGGGTGTTTAGATGCTAGACAGAATCCTGGGCCACACAGAGGCCAGATGCGAAGGATTTTAGAGACAGGATTTTTTTCTACATCAGAACTAATACATGAATTAAATAAAGCAAGTGATAAACTGATCAGTTCTCTACTTGGGCCACTGCTTCTTGCATTGTGCTGGGTGCTGCTAATCTGGCTTCTCTATATCCTTGCAGCATCACTGCTCTGTAGGGTGCTGTCTGTTGGGATCCCCGACCTGTGGGACAATGCCCCCTGAAAACACCCTCCTACATGGGTCCTACCAGTCTCATTAATACATCAGTCAATGGGGTTCTTTCCTGTGCAAACTGTATAATCCCTTGCATAACACAGCCTGCCCCTCTGATTCTACCAGTCTCTGATCCTCGGCCTGTCACAGCATCCCCGATCTGTGATTCCTTCCCCCATTACTGGCAAAACACCCCCGGCTACTTCTCTCTTATTTTTCTCTGGCATCTCCTGCTTTTTTCAGCAGTCTCTTGAATGTCTCAATAAAAAAGCATATGTAACTATTTACTTCTTTTTCCCATTACTTTCTCGAGACTTTATAGGTCACAAAGATCGACGCCAGAGTGTTATAGATGCCCAGGTACTAAAATAAATACTAGCTGTGTCAACCTTGACATTCAATTATCTGCTGCTCCAGCATTTTCTACCAATCCCCCCCCCACCAGCCCCACCCTGTCGCCCCTCTTTTAGGAGTGAGTGGCAGGCTGTCACTCAAATGCAGCCTTTCCTCATGTCAGCTGTCTGCACCAGCTGGAAGGGTATTTGTTAACAAGCCAACAAAAAATAAAACTGGGGAGTGAAATTTTCCCTTTACTGCTGACAGACCAAAGCTCTAAAGCTATTAGAGAGGAAAACACAAGCAGCCTCATTCAAATTAAGTGGCAATGGGAACATAAAGTGTAGGCTGGTGTTTATATGGAAAAGCATTGTGGGATTCTGCAGGACCTGCCTTGGACTTCATAGGGGGTGCCAGGCCATTACTGCAGCATCTTGGGTCAATAAGAGACAACTCCCCACCCCGACTGTTCTCCCTCCTCTCTGCTGTTTGGGGTCCCCCACTTGAACCTGGCATGCTGCAGGCTCTGCATCATGGCTGCTGTCTCTGGTGCTGAAAAGAAGCAGCTGCAAAGGCCATTCAGCACCTCCATTGTTGCACTTTAATGGTGCTGACATGCTGCTGTTAAATTGGCCCTGGTAACCTGTAAAGAGCTTGCCTGTGACATGCACTGATACCTCCAGTATCTGGAGCTTTTCCCCTCACAGCACAACCACCTTAAAGGGGCTCTTTGTAGGCTCAGCTTCTATAGGTCCTCCACTGTCAGGGGACTGGGTCATAGGCAGTCAGGCCTCGTGGTCAGAGCAGGAGTCAGGCCTAGTGGTCAGAGTCCAAATGCCAGAGCCCAGGGACAAAGCAGAATCAGAGCCAAGGTTCAAAGCCAAAAGTCGTAACCAAAGTCAGCGTCTAAGTGCCAGAGCCCAGGGTGGAGACAGAGTCAGAACCAGGAATCAGGGCCAAGGATCAGAACTGGATTACCTGGAGTCAAGGAAGACAGGAGCAGGGCTGGTTCCCAGGCAGGAGCCAGGCTGGGACAGGACTGGAACAAGGCTGGGTGCAGGGCAGGGTCTAGGCACTGCCTGGGCACCATGCCACAGTGCTGTTTTAATACTATGCTAGGGCAATGCCCCCAGTATCTGAATATGCCCTCATGGATGGTTCTACCTCAGTGTTTTTCTTCACTGTCCCTTACAATGGAGAGTCACTGAGCATGCTGGTTCCCTAGCCCCAGCAAGCCCCCCACCTGATGGTTGTTCTCAAAGCTTTGGGGGCTGGGAGCACCTGTCAGAATCTCAGTACCCAATGGATAGGGGAGGGACTAGGAAGGAGTGAGGTGGTACCTAAAACACAGCCAATCTGATGTGTGCAGGGTGGGGACTTACAGGGAGACCAGCTCCTGAAAGAGAACCTGGTCGCCCATGCCTTGAGAGCCAGCAGACAGTCAGAAGCACTGTGAGGAATCGAGCTAGAGAATTAAGTCTGATTCTAATATTCCAAAAGCACAAGCACCTGCTAATGAATCTAAAGAAGAGTCTCCTTTAATGGTTTGCTGTACAGGGCCTATGACACACGCAGTTCCAATTCCTTCCAACAGAGGGCAGTGGTACACAAACACCCTAGTCAGCTCATTGCATTGGCTTTGGCAGTTCTTACTTTTGTGGACTGTTCAGACTGAATAAAGAATATTCGAGCCCCAGCCGTCATGTGACAAGCAGGAGTCCTTGCAGCTGGCGTGGGGCTGATAGGCCGGTACACAGGACTCACCTGGCTTTGGATTTTAACCCGGGGTGTGTGTTAAGAAATATCAGCAAAGCATGTCGTCCCGCAGCAGCACTTCCTTAATTCACACTGAAGAGAGAAGCACATGAGGAGCTGATCTCGGGATTTCACTTGTAGTGGAAAAAATTATTTGTGTAATTTGTGTAGTCACAGCAGGGCCAGCCTAATCCCCATCCTGCACACAAAGCCTGGGCTGTGCAATAGTAAAGGCTGTTGCTAGCTGCCACAGAATTCTAAACTGCTATTAGTTTTATAAGCTAGACTACAGAGCAGTCCCTGATATATTAAGGAGCATTAGCATAAATAATTAATCCTGTCACAGCAAATGAACAAAAGATTGTTCCGTTTCCACATGCAAAGAGCAAACCACGCCCTTTCAGTCAACTGGAATTTTGTTGCATATAAAGAAAAGTAACAAAGAAAGAACTAATATAAAGTCTCCAGGAGGGCCTCTCACTGATCCTCCAGGCTATTAAAGCCCCACAGCCACTGCAGACAGAGAGGCTGTGACCTTATACATTTAAAGGTGCAGTGCCTGGAAAATAAACCAGAGCAACATACACTGTAAGGATGTGCTATTGGAACACAGATGCTTCCAAACTGCCTCCGCGAGATGCAAGGCAAGAACCCCTGCAGTGATGGGCGAACATGCTCTCAATTAAGCGTTGCCAGTCCTCCAGTAGTTAACAGTGAAGGTGTGACTTGATTGTGTTTTTTCACTCACTCGCTCCCTAATTTGCTTAAATCCCCGACTTCCTAGTGGGACTCCCAGTCGTTAGTGCAGATTAGCAAGGTTCCCCTGGCACAGTCAATCCAGAAAATTACAGAACCAAAGGCTTTCCCTGAACGCTGCATGTGCTATGTGTGAAATTGCAAACATAATTGTGTTCCACCTGCCTGGGTGAAGGCGATTTAACTGGGAGGATAAGAAACATGACTGATGTTGAATTGTTAATTTATTTGCAAGGGTGTAATTGCACAAAGAGCATTACGAAGGTTAGACTCAGGGCCTGTTGAGTATCTGCCAATACTAGTGTTTTATAATTGGGGCTGACCTCGTCACTTTCCTCTGTGTGATAAAGGGTCTAATTTAAACGGAAGTGCAGTTTGTAAGCCAACAAGGCACAGCACGAGCTGTAGGCACTCACATTACCCAAGGATAAGATGCCATGTTGCCACCCAAGCCAAAATCGTGGGGCCATGCCACAGGGCAGTTAGAGTCCAGAATGTAGGGCTTCAGCAAAGCACTGATACACTGGCTTAACTTTAAACATGTGCTTCAGTCTGTCCCTATTCAGGTAAGCACTTAAGCACATGTGTGAGTTGCAGAGATGTACCCTGCACATGAATACATAACCCAGCGCAATGTCAGACCCATGGGGCTTACTCATGTATTTAAAGTTAATCATGTGCTTCAGTGTTTGGCTCTCAAACTGAGGATCCTACGGTGCTGGGAGGAGAAACAGGCTCCTTTAAGAATCTCTCTTCTCCACAACGTGATCTGTAGAACAGCACCATCAACCTCCCACCACCAGCCCCAGTGATTTACTTGTAATAACTTGGCAACATTCCTGACCAGGACCCTGGAACAACCAAATAAAGTCCCCATCTCCCAAGGATCCACTGCAGATTTTATACTGAGCCCTTGGGATGCTGGGCCAGAACTTTGTGAACTTTGCAAATCCTCTTCCAAGCTAATTGCCTTGCTTTAAGGAGCGTCCTGTAGACAGGACGCTCCTGATTGATGCTATTACCTCTCCACCTTTTAACATTGCTCCCTGACATGGTGACGCTGTCAAATGTTTAGACAAGAAACATTTTGCAAAGCCCTTTGTGTCTCACCAGGCCAGCAATGTCCCCAGCACACTCCCATGGTTAATGCACCTGGCCTGACCTCTGGGGTTTGATTGAGGGAATGCCTAACTCTCCGTAATTCCACTTGTAAGCGGTAACTAGACAGTCTGTCAGCAGGAATGGGGCTGCCTCTAAAGGTCTAGCAATAGATTCAGTGAGCACAGGGTCATCGATCAATCTAAATCAGGGGTAGCCAACATTCAGCCCAACGAGAGCCTGGCTGGTGGTAGTGTAATCACAGGCTCCTTAGCACATTATGGATGTGTGAGGCTTACGTGTTTCACCTATTTATCTTTAGGAGCTGCAGCTAATCCAGTGCAAATGGGGAGGTTAGTGTTGTTCTGATTCCTAGCGCGTGAATGAGCTGTAGAGAGGAAGGCAGAGTGCCAACGTGGTGGGAAAGGGAGAGCAGAGACATAGCAAACCCAAACCATGTGCACGCCTGGCTGCTTTTGTCAAAGGGGGCTCTGGTGTTTTAATTGACATAAGAATGGCCATACTGGGTCAGACCAAAGGTCCATCTAGTCCAGTATCCTGTCTTCCGACAGTGGCCAATGCCAGGTGCCCCAGAGGGAATGAACAGAACAGGTAAATCATCAAGGGATCCATCCCCCGTCGCCCATTCCCAGCTTCTGGCAAACAGAGGCTAGGGACACCATCCTGGCTAATAGCCATTGATGGACCTATCCTCCATGAACTTATCTAGTTCTTTTTTGAACCCTGTTATAGTCTTGGCCTTCTCAACAATTTAGATGGGATATATGGGCCAAAGGTTTTAACGTAACCCAGTGACTATCCAATATTAGGCGGTGTTAACGTAAGGTTCAGGGTTTGGTATCCAGAGACCTCCGCCTGCTTAGCACCGTGGCCAACACACCACTAAAAATCCTTTTATTAAGGATACAGAAAAGAAGGAAAACCAGTGAAAGTGTTTGAAATGTCAAGTATTGAGTGAGGCTTTCGTTTTAACAGCATGTCTCGTTCCCTTTTCCTTTAGCTGGAGAGAGCTTTTAGCAAGTAAAACCCTCCTGTCTGTCAGGCTCTTAGATGGTATCAAAGCTGGTAATAACTGTCCTTTTAGAGAAAAGAGAGGAAGTCAGTTGAGCTGGGCTGGACCTGTCGGTGTTGCTGCTGCTGTTAAAGTCCAATCCTATATCCTAGAAGACAAAACAAGACAAACACACACAAAAGGGGGAGAGAAGAGAACAGCAAAGAGAGAAAATGCACCTTCTGACTCTAGTGCTGATGCTTACTTGCAACTTCACGGCTGGAAAAATACAGGCATAGCACATGGTCTGATCGGTCACCCCAAGCCCGGCAAACCCGTACCAACGTCGGGCTGTTCAAGGCACTGCTTTTAGCTGCTTCTTTCTGGTCATAGGCTAACAGTGTTGTAAAATATACTGTCTGGGCCAGCTAAGCCAGATTTTTATTAGACAAAAGGAAAAAGGAGAGAGAGAAGAATCAGGTAAGGAAGGGGGAGACAAAGTCTCCCATCCCAGGGGGTGGTTGGGATTCAGTCAGAGCCAGTAGAGGTGTAGGTACCATCTGGTCCCACTCTCTGGCCTGGTCTGGTTAGGACATTTCAAGACGACAAAGGCCCAGGGTTCCAGGAGATGGTGGGGATGACAGCCATGATGGCAAAGCTCGCTCCAGTAGCCAATTTCCTCCCTCCCCCGCAAAGTCTTTTTCTTTAAGGACCCACAAAGGAAGCGGTAGGTGGAATAGCCCGTCCCCTCATTATTTTGTCCACCAATTAAGCCTAGTATCTGACACACCAATTTTGGTTTATTAATTTTCAGTCTTTAGTTCTTCTTGTTTACCAGGTGTGATCGTAACACAGTGCTCTAGTCATCAGTAGGTCCTCGCCCTTGGACTAATTCTGTCTCCCTTTCGTACCTTTCCCATGCCCATTTGTTGCTATAGCTCATTGTGACATGAACTTACCCTCACTTTTTATAGTGGAGCTCACAATTAGGGTAAATTTGTAGGCCCAATTATTACAAGACCCCGTTCCCTTCCTGGCTAAGGCGTTCCCTGCCTGCTTCAGTCAGCTGCTGGGATTGAGTTCATGATTTGCAGTCCAAACAAACGTATCTGTTAAGGGCATGCACCAAAATATAAATCCATGTACATCAGGGGTTCTCAGACTTTTGTACTGGTGACCCCTTTCACACAGCAAGCCTCTGATTGTGACCCCCCTTATGCATTAGAAACACTTTTTTATATATTTAACACCATTATAAATGCTGGAGGCAAAGCAGGGTTTGGGGTGGAGGGTGACAGCTCACGCCCCCCATGTAATAACCTCACGACCCCCTGAGGGATCCCGACCCCCAGTTTGAGAACCCCTGATGTACATGGTGCAACATCCGCCTCCAACAAGATGGCCCAGAAACCCCGCCCCACTCACCCCACCGTTGCAAGCCAAGTCTGGAGTCGCAGGCCAAAGCTGAAAAAGGTCAATAGATGAACCTGACTTTGCTGCTATTTATTTGATTCTGTGATTTATGGAATATCTCTATTATCTTCTCTCATTTGAGAGTCCAGGTGTGGTGGTCAGGTCACAAAAAGCAGCAGGGCTTTGTGGCACCATGGGACACTGCTCAAGAGCAGGCCAGGTTATCTGCTGCTGATGCTTTGCTCTGTCTCATTCTAAAAACCTCCCTCTCCTTTTGCTCTGGCTGCTGCCTGACATTACCCCCTCTGAGCATTGTCTGCTTGGCCTGCATTCTGTCAAGACGTGTGTGTGTGTGTGTGTGTGTGTGTGTGTGTGTGTGTGTGTGTGTCCTGCTACAGCAGGATTTGTGTCTCTCCTCCACTCCCTCTTTATCCCTTCACCGCACTGTAGCTGACTGCTTTGCAGGTATGAATGAGTGATGTTGCCCTCTAGTGATTGCCCCACAGAGAGGATATGGGGCCGACTACTGTTAACAGCCATGGGAGATCTCCTTTAGCTCAAGTAACAGAGGCCTGAGTTTTCTGGAACTGAAGCATCATGGGGGCAGTGTGACCTAGTGGCTGTGTTGAGACTCCGGATACCTGAGTTCTGTTCCTGGTGCTGCCGCTGACCTTTTATGTGACTGTGGACAAGACACCTCCCCTCTGTGCTTCCATTTCACCTCCCGTCTGTCTAGTCTCTTTAGACTATAAACTGTTCAGGGCAAGGACTGTCTCCCACTGTGTGTTTGGGCAGCGCCTACATAGGGGGCCTGATCTCAGTAGGGGTCTGCAGGCATGATTGTAATCTAGCACAATGGGCCCCTGGTCCATGACTGGGGCTCGTGGACCCTGCTGCAGTACAAGCGATAATGAAGGGATCGAGTTCTGGCTCCCCAAGGGTGGGTAATTCTAGTGTCTGTTGTTTCCAGCATGTGGCTTTGTTCCGACACACAAGAGAAACATCAGAGATAATTGCTGTAGGGTTTCCACTCACAGGGCCATAATGTTTGGAGCAAAATGTGTTTTTTGATGCTTCAAAGCAAAATAAACTCCCTTCCCCCTGAATCATTCCTAGCCCTGACACTTCAGGGGCACGGCATCGCTGGAGACAAAGTGGTGATGATTTCCCAGCAAAGTCGGATCCCGGTTTGATCAGTGAGCTCCAACCCCCCCGAGCAGGGGACGCTGGTAAGTCCTTGTGTGCTGCCTGCATGAGAGGAAAGAAATGGTTCCCAAACTCCATCACAGGGTTACGAGGCAAAATGTTTTCAAAGGGTGAAGAATACAACAGGACTCATAAAAGAGTCAATCAAAGCTACTGCAGGACTTAACTAACGGGGTCTTGGCTCAGAGGGGCCGATGCTGCTTTTCTGGGATGAAGCAGTCAAGCCAGGGAGGAGGAGGATGGCAGCATGGAGGTGCAGGCCTCCCATGCCCTGCAGTCAGAGAGGGCTTTGGTGAGAAATAAACAGCCCTGTTCATTCTCTTTGTTCTGATGAGCAAGGCAGAAATTTGACATTTGCAGAATAGGTCCCCGTGGTGGAATCTATTCGCTGGCTGCCCGGTGCAGGGGGTGTTTCTCTTGGCAAGATCCTGGCTCGGTAAATAACCCAGAATTTGCACTTGATGGATGTTCACTGCCCGCCAGCTTGTCTCCTGAGAGAGATATATAATTCCCTTTCCCACGGTTCGGCTGTAAATTCAGAGTGATTCACAGCAGGTCCCTCTGCCAACAGGGGAAGGACAGGGCCCTGCAGGGGCGGCTGCTGTGTGTGGGTTCTGGGGAGCAGCAGGAGAGGCATGGGAAGGTGGGAGGTCTCAATGGCTGCTCTGAATGGGGGCAGCGTGCTTCCATTTATCAGCGGTTTCGTGTGGCTAAGTGGCCGGGCTCTGTCGCAGGCCGAGGGCACAGCCCTGCAGGTGGCAGAGTGGCTGGAGTGTGCTGATTCACGGCAGCTCAGGATCAGGCCTCCAGCGGGCACTGGGGTAGCAAAGGAGGCAGGGCAGAGAAGGGCAAAACCCATTAAGAAGATTAGGAAACGCTGCCTGCCCTGTAACAAGGGAGATCCCATTTGTGACAGCTGTGCAGGTGGGGACCCCCTCGCTGGGGGCAGGTCCAGCAGCATCCCCAAGGGAGCTGTGCCTGGAGGGGCGGGGTTTATTGGAGCTCTGGGTGACAGACAGTCCCACTTGCTGCAGTACTGCCTCTGTGGAGAAGCAGCTCTCAGGAGATGTTACCAAGCTAAGCCCAGGGCCATGTGTGTGTGGGGGTAATACATTGTCTTCCCTCATCACTGCTGAGCTTCACCAGCGCGCACAGCATCTCCCAACCCACTTTGGGCCTAATTCTATCCTGCGCCTGGGATCCACAAGGTGCCAAGGGAAGAGATGGGCCATCGGGGAGCTGACGGGCCTGTACCACCCCAGCATGAAAGCAACTGAGGAGTTACTCTGACTTATCCCATTGGTGTGAAAGCTGTATGGGACCTTCTGCTGGTGGAGAATTGGCTCAGTGGAGCTCTGCTCTGTCATACCCCTGCCCGCTTGTGTAACGCTGACAGACCCCTGTGGTCGGCGGGTGGGATCGAACCTGGGACCTTTGGAGCTTAGTGCATGAACCTCTACAGCATGAGCTAAAAGTCAACTGGCTGTTAGCTAAGGCTGTAGAACAGACTCATTTTATCTCTCTCTTTAAATAGTTTTGGTGCCATTAGATGGCACAGAACACCACACCAAGAAGGTGTGTGGGTTACACTTGCACACCCTCTCCTGCTCCCAACCTGCCCCCTACACCAAAGGTGGGGTGGGGCAGCTGGCACAGAAGCTATCTCCCCCCACATCAGTGAGCCCCACACCAGTGGAGAATTTCCCTGCACAAGGGGGATTTGTGCTAGCCATTTGTGGGTGCAGTCTGTCCTCCTTGCACCTCTGGAGCAGCGCAGTGCAAACAAAGCTGGCCAGAGAATCCAGCCCTTGTTCATCCCCATGGCTACATGGATTCTGGGCATGTGTCCTAGCCAGCCTGCTCCCACTCCACATCTGGCTATGTATGAGTTGCGTGTGATGACCTTCTATAATGACCCAACTTACTTGGGTCATCAGCAGGGTTTGAACTTTCCACACTAAACCATGAACCTCTACTGCTTGAATAAAAGAAGTCCCCTACCTGATAGCAGTGATAGGCCTGGTCTACACTTACATTTTAAGTGGACATAGCTGCAGTGCTCAGGGTCCACAACTCTGAGCACTGTAGCTACGCTGGCTTAATCTCTAGGTGTAAACACAGTTAGGTCAATGGAAGAAGGCTTCTGCCAACCTAGCTCCCATCATTAGGGTGGTGGAGTTTGTGACAGGTTGGATCAAAGAAACCCCCTTGGGAACTGCCACCTGATGTGCCTAGACTACTTCTGACCCTGTTTTCCCTGCCAGCTTGAGACGTCAGTGCCCTGCCTGGTTGTGCCAGACATGTTAGCCTGCTACAAACACAGACCCAGGTCTGAACCACGTCCCCCAAAAGCTGCAGGCTTAACTGAAAACAGCTTAAGAAGTGTTCCTGTCTCCAATACTCAGGTACCCAACTCCCAATGGAGTCCAAAATCCAAATAAATCCGTTTTACCCTGTATAAAGCTTATACAGGATAAACTCATAAATTGTCCGCCCTCTATAACACTGATAGAGAGATATGCACAGCTGTTTGTTCCCCCTCCCAGGTATTAATACATACTCTGGGTTAATTAATAAGTAAAAAGTGATGTTATTAAATACAAAAAGTAGGATTTAAGTGGTTCCAAGTAATAACAGAACAAAGTGAATTACCAAGCAAAATAAAATAAAACATGCAAGTCTAAGCCTAATACAGTAAGAAAGTGATTACAGATGAAATCTCACCCTCAGAGATGTTCCAGTAAGCTTCTTTTACAGACTAGCCTTCTAGTCTGGGTCTAGCAATCACTCACACCCCTGTGGTTACTGTTCTTTATTCCAGTTTCTTTCAGGTATCCTTTGGGGGTGGAGAGGCTATCTCTTGAGCCAGCTGAAGACAAAATGGCGGGGTCTCTGAGGGCTTTATATAGTTTCTCTCTTGTGGGTGGAAATCCCTCCCTCCCCCTGTGTAGAATCCCCTCTAAAAGATGGAGTTTTGGAGTCACCTGGGCAAGTCACATGTCCATGCATGACTTAGTTCTCTACAGAAACGTTCCCAGGAAAGCTCAGATGTGGATTGGCATCTATCAAAGTCTATTGTCATCTTAAGTGTTTCTTGATTGGGCACTTACTGAGAATAGTCTTTTCTCAAGAAGCTGACCAATTGCTTCACTGAGGCTACTTAAAATCAAACAAGTACACAGCCAATATTCATAACTTTGAATACAAGAATGATATATGCATACAAATAGGATGAATATATTCAGTAGATCATAACCTTTGAAGAGATATGTTACATGGCATATGTAGCATAAAAATATTCCAATTATGTCATATTTACATTCATAGGCATATTTCCATAAAGCATGATTGGGTGCAACGTCACAGAGTTCCTACAGGGATGTTGCTGTAGTCTGTCTCTATGCTATGCTGTGCCACTAAAGCGCCCATAATATAGACATGGCAATAGACTTATTTTAATTGGACCAGCCACTAGATGGGGACAAAGACATTGTGCTGGTGTGGGTCAGTCACTAAAAAGACAAAGTTTGGAATACTCATAAATATCATAATCATCTTGCACATAGGAATAGTCTGACTGGATCAGACCTGAGCTCGGTCTAGTGCAGTATGCTATCTCTGACAATGGCCAGCACCAGATGCTCCAGAGAAAGGTGCAAGAAACCTCACAGTTGTGAGATATGAAAATAGAATATCAGGGTTGGAAGGGACCTCAGGAGATCATCTAATCCAACTCTCTGCTCAAAGCAGGACCAATCCCCAGACAGATTTTTGCCCCAGATCCCTAAATGGCCCCCTCAAGGATTGAACCCTGGGTTTAGCAGGCCAATGCTGAAACCACTGAGCTATCCCTCCCTGCCTCATGCCTCATAACCTTTAATAATTAGAGATTGGCTAATGCCCTGAAACATGAGGTTTATTTCCCTTCCAAAACTTGTATTAGCATTAACCCTTATAATTCCACATACTCTTGTTCTCTATGTAAATGTCCAATTCCTCTTTGAAGCTCGCTATGTTCTTGACTCAATCAGTGAGTTCCGCAGTTGAATTATGCATAGTGAGGAACCAGTAGTTCCTTTCTTATACTGGAAGAAGCTCTGATTCCTTTCAAGGGACTCACAGCAGGATGTGATAAGGGACTTGAGGAGAGGTGATAGATGATCAGGAGTGAGCTAGGCAGGCAGAGATACCATAGAGTCCTGGAGAGAGGGGAGTCAATTATCCTTTCCTGCTTCACTAGCTACATGAATGTGCCTGGCCATTTGCGGTGGTAACTAGCCAAGGATGGGCCCAGATCCACAAACATAACTTCCTCCAAGGCCTAGTGCTCTTTGGGGGAGTCCTGTGTGAACATTCAGCAGGCTGAATAGTGAGATGAGCCCAGTCAGATGGGATCACAGTACAAGATGGCCCAAAGCCCAATCTGTAATCCATACGTGTTTCCCATGGATCCCATGTGTTATTTTTGTTTGTACGAGTATATCTGGAGGCAGTCAGATCCAGTCAGAGAGATTCAGGCAGGGAAGGATGTGCAACTGTTTCAAAAATCGCTCTTCAGCACTGCTCAAGGAGGCTCTGATGCCACTGATGTGCTGATGGCATCCAGTTGTGTATCTCGTTCTCCACAGAGACAAGCGATGCTGTAACAGGGATGTCATGATGCTGACAAGAGATTAGCACTTACCTCAAGGACAGCTGGCTCATGCTGGACCCTGGCACAGTTGAAGTGATGGTGCTCAGAAGGTGGAGAATAAAGTTGGTTGGGATCTGATTTTCTTTCAAAATTTCTACCAAAATGAAACTTTTTTCTATCACATTTTTTCTTTGAAAATGTTCTGCTTTTTGGTACAAGACAAAACAAAATTCAGTTTTCGGTTGTCAAAAAGTGAAATGTTTGGGGCTTTTGTTTTCTGATGAAAATGGATTTTTTTTCATTTATGTTAAAAATGTATTTTCTGTTGGAAAATATTTAGATGGATGTCATGGGGTCCACTCTCTGCTGGTGGTGCCTCCCCCTGGCTGGCCTGTGGATTATCTCTGTCAGGCATTGCACCATCCTCAGGCAGGATCTTCATCCATCATGTCTCATCCTACGGTCCCTCTCGCTCCAGGAATTGCAGCCTCCTCTTTGTGACTCAGCCCTCTGGCTGGGTCACCGTATGTGTTCCCCCCTTCTGGGGTATCAAAGTCCCTCTTGGCAAATGGGCTCACGCAGTCCTCCTGCTCATTGGTGCCACTTCATCAGCTGCCAGTAGAGGGACCCAGGCCCACCCTCTACTCTGGGTCCTGGCTCAGGGGTCCTCTCATTAGCAGCCAAGCTTTCTGCTTTCCACTTGAGCCTTTTCCTACCTTCCTGGCTTCCCCCCTCTCTGGGTTCACCAGCCTCCCAAGTCCCTCCTCTCAGGGAGTAACCATGGATTACCCCAGTGGCGCTGCATAGGGGGGACATGTGGGGTCAAGTGCCCCCCAGATTTCTGCTTGGCCTGCCGGATAGGAGGGAAAGGGGCTCTGTTCTTCTCCCACTGTACCTGCCCCCAGCATATATGATTCCTGTCCCTGACAGCCAGGCTTGGGTGGGAAGAGTAAGGGGCAGGACCAGCCACTTCTCATGCCGGCTGGGTTGCTGCTCTGTGCAATGTGGTGGCTGCCTGCGAGAACCCATGTGGGCCCAGCTGCTGGGGACAGGGACCGAGTGAGCCATAGTCCTCTCTCCTTCCCCCCAGAACATTTCCAGCTCACTCCACCCCTGTCCTCAGCAACCAGGCCCGGGAAGGGGGTGGCCTGCCACTGCTGCTTCCCCAGCCAGGCTCTCTCAGGCAGCTTCTACACTGCACAGAGCAGGGGCCTGGAGTGGCCAGCTTCAGTTGCATGAGAACTGGCTCCATCCTGCTCCCTGCCCGGGGCCAGCTGCCAGGGAGAGTGGTCGAACATGCCGGTGGGAGGCACAGAGGGAGAAGGACAAAGCCCCTGCCCCCCAAGGTAACTCTGGTGGGACGAGGAGAGTGTGGTGGTCCTGGGACTGGGTGCAGGGTGGGGGGATTTCTGGGCAGAGGAAACACATGGGGAAATCACATGTCCTCCCCTTTAGATTGTGTCCCCTCAGTATGGGAAGGCACGAGTCATTTATGGTTCTTTGGCCCCTAACACATCTCCCTCCTCCCAGGGAGTGACTGCAGACTACCTCCCTTCAGCCCCCCTCTGCTCTCAGCTCCTGGGCTTTATACAGGCCCCTCCTGTTCCTGCCCAGATCAGCCCCTGCTCTCTGGGTCCTCCTCCAGGTGGAGCCTGGGAAGTTAATTGGCCTGCCTGGCCATTTGTACAGGTGTGACTACCTGCCCTGTCCTGGTTACTATACGTGGCCAGTTTGCATCCAAATCCAATAATTTTTTTTAAAATAGGATATTAATCCTAATTAATAAGTATTTATTCATAAATTAAAACCACCATATAAAAGGGACAGGTGAGTGAGTAGCCAATGGATACAAAGTCACTAACAACCAATAATCCATTGAAATTAACATATGGAGAAATAACTGAAATATACATAATAGTAGGATACATGGAATGGAAGTCCGGGATTGCTACTTGTCACTGAACATAGCCATCATATCAGCGGTGGCATATAACATGAGTCTGCATAGATTTTCTTTAAAATTCATACCTCTCTCGGTTTCCAGGAGTTTTAGAAGATCGTCATTACTTTCACTCCATTTGCCACGAGCTCCAATTACAAGACCAAAGATGTGGACATTTAAACTCCTGGATATCTTTTTGATGTCTTCCTCCAACTCGGAGTAATAGGCAACCTTCTCCCTGTGGGCTCTTTCCAAACTGTTGGAATTATCCTCCCAATGAACAGTTCCTAAGATGAGGTTCCACTGTTGTTTTCCACCAAAGTTTACTAACTTTGTCGACCACAGCAGAGATTACCCCATTATGTCTTCTAATCCATGCATCCTTAGTTTTATAGCATTGCCCAGATATATGTGGGACTGTCTCCCTCACCTTTCCATTCCATCTACACATAGCGTTAGCTCCTTCTTGCCAATGTCTCCCTAGTTGGATAAACATTTCCCCTCATCTGTAATGCAGCAATTAAAGAGGACGATTTAACCATATAAAATCTCTTTAAGAACGAATTGCTGATAGTTTCGTTCTTAAAATACTTGATCCCTACACCCTGACACCTCAAACTACACCACCTGGAGAATTCCTTTTCTCTCCATTTCTTTGGGTTAGGAGTAGCCACACTATAGATCATGATCTTATCCACTAAATTTTCTCCAGGGTATATAAAGGTATCAGGGTTCCCTCCCCACTCTAAACTTTAAGGTACAAATGTGGGGACACACATGAAAGACCCCCTAAGATTATTTCTACCAGCTTAGGTTAAAAACTTCCCCAAGGCACAAATTCTTCCTTGCCCTTGGACGGTATGCTGCCACCACCAAGTGAGTTAGACAAAGATTCAGGAAAAGGACCACTTGGAGTTCCTGTTTCCCCAAAATATCCCCCCAAGTCCCTACACCCCCTTTCCTGGGGAGGCTTGAGAATAATATCCTAACCAATTGGTTACAAAGTGAGCACAGATCAAACCCCCTTGAGTCTTTAGGACACTGAAAAACAATCAGGTTCTTAAAAGAAGTTTATTTAAAAAAAGATAAAAGAATCACCTCTGTAAAATCAGGATGGAAGATAACGTCACAGGGTAACAAAAAGATTCAAAACACAGAGCATTTCCCCTCTAGGCAAAACTTTAAAGTTACAAAAACAGGGATAAACCTCCCTCTTAGCACAGGGAAAATTCACAAGCTAAAACAAAAGATAATATAACACATTTCCTTCCTATTACTTACAATTTGTAATCTTAGAGGCCTTTAGTTCAGGTATGGCTTTGGGAGATGTATTTTCTTTGCCCTGATTCCTCGCTGACCTGGAGAGAACACAAAGGAACACAAAACAAAAACCTTCCCCCACAGACTTGAAAGTATCTTCTACCCTCATTGGTCCTTTTGGTCAGGTGCCAACCAGGTTACTTGAGCTTCTTAACCCTTTACAGGTAAAGGAGGGATTTTATGCTACCCTTAGCTGTATGTTTATGACAAAAGGATAGATCGATCCAATTGCCCCTAAAAACTATATGCCTCCTCCATTTATGGCTCAGGCTGTTGGGTATCTGTATGCTAAACTGAGTGCTGGCCCTCCATCTCTTTCCCTGACATAGCCCAACTGTAGTAGTCTGTGGGAGATGTAAAATCCTTTTAACAACTTTCCTAACTAAAACATCTAGTTCATTTAAAATATAAAAAGGAGGCTTGACTAAAAGCAAATTATAAAATAACCTAGGCTAAACGTATGTCTGTAAAATCATCAATTTTGGGGCAGTTTTAAGAGGAGCCCTGCACAAACCATCACACCACTTAGTCAATTTATCCTTGAGACAGACCACCCACCCCTATCCAGGGGTCTATTCTTGCCCCCAAGTACTTTTCAAATTGACCTGGGTTGTTCGTAGTCAATGCTCTGACTCCCAATCTCCAATTCTCCTTTGGGTTAATCACATATTAGTGATTAGATAGTATGTGAAACCCCTTAGTCTACTTAACATTGACCCGTAAACTAGTGTTCCCACAAAAACAACCTAAAATCTCAAGATTTTTAATTATCCCCGATAAGAACCACTTAAAATTGCCACGTCGTCAGCAAATACCAACGACGTGATACTATTCCCCTGAACATAAACCCAGAGCCCTCAGATTCTAGTTTAACTAACAAGGGATCCATAGCTATCTTAAATAAAATTGGGGACAAAGGATCCCCTTGTTTAACCCCACTCCGTATAAATATGGACTCAGTTCTATCATCACCAACCCAAACCCTAGTAGTGCAATTGCTATACAAATCTCTAATAATTTCTATAAAATGTTCATCAATCCCAAGCCTTTTAAGGCCAGACATATTGTGCCTATGTCCTTATAGAGTCAAAGGACTTAGCCAAATCAACAAAAACAATGGCTAATTCATCCCCATTCCACTCGCTCCCCTCTAATCAAATTATTTAAAATTGAGATATTTTCTTCACATCCTGGAGCTGAAATAAATCCTTTTTGTCTGTTGCATAATTTAACTGTAGTCATCAATCTTTAAGCTACAATTTTTCGGTACAGTCTAACCCAAACAGATCCAATAGTCAGCGGTCTCCCAGAGGATAGTTTAGCTAATTCTTCCTCATTCTGTACTTTTGGGATTAAAATATTTCTATTTTCTTTAAAAATGTCCTGGGACCTGCATATTTAAAAACCATATATTAAAAATGTTTTGTAAGAATTTGTAATAAATCATTAACAGTTACTTCATTGGGGTCTGGGGCACTATCTTTACGAATATCTTTCAAGGCCTCCCTAACTTCCTCCATCGAGATCAGACTCTAATAAATCATTAGCCACATTCTCAATGGCCGAGGGCCAACCTATCATACTTCCATGTCCATTATTATCTAGCATATCTACATAATATTTTTCAATCTCAGTAAGGGGAATACTGCATTTAGCTCTATCAGTTTCTCCCATAATTATACGTGCTAATCTTTTTTATCTTTAGCAAATAATTGTTGATAGAATTTATAACAAGCCTTTTTAGTGACACACCTTTGAACAGAAATAGACTGCCTCTTCCTATCTCCATTCCCTTTATTCCTTATCCTGTTTCCATTCCTCATCTCCTGTTCTTCAACATCACTGCTCAAATCAACATCTGTCAAAGATTTACACAATTCCTCTACCATTGTCCACCCAACTGAAGCCGTATGATCTTCTCTCCATTACTTTTCAATTTCATCTAGACTATTTAAGATTTGTCCAGCCTTCCTACCTTGTCTACTTTGCCTACACCAATATACCCAGATTATCCACAGATGGATGCACTCTTAATGGCAAAAAATTTTCCCTAGGGGGAGGAACCTCCAATACGCAATCATCACCAAGTCCTTCATTACTCGATTCATCAATGACAATATCCTTCTTAATCCTCTTCTTAGCCAATTTGCGTCTTTTATCAGAAAGTTGTTTGTTGGTTTTCATCCCTAATTCACTCTCTATGCACTTGTTTATGTTTCTCTTGCCTGCATAATTAATCTCTAAGTGGGTAAGAAGTTCAACTTCTTGTTCAGTCCCTACATGAGATTGAGTGGACTCCCTAACACCCTTCCTAATCACCTTGCTTTCTTTCCTTTGTTCATTCCTAACTGTGGGATGTCTGTACCTAAAGTGTTGGCTCAATCCGATTTAGTGTGGAAATCCATCCCACAGATCGAACAGGCATAGCCCATCTCCGGGGTAATCACCTCTCCAGGGCAGGGCTGGCTCTAGCGTTTTTGCTGCCCCAAGCAGGAAAAAAAAAAAAAAAGCTGTGATCGCAAGCGGCGGCAGCTCTACCGCCGCTTCATTCTACGGCGGCAATTCGGCGGCAGGTCCTTCGCTCCAAGAGGGAGTGACGGCCCCGCCGCCGAACGGCTGGACGTGCTGCCCCCCTCTTCATTGGCCGCCCCAGGCACCTGCTTGCTAGGCTGGTGCCTGGAGCTGGCCCTGCTCCGGGCACACACTCAGGGTCCTGGAAAGGTAGATTGTGGAACTGAGAACATTTACCACACTTTTTGCATACAACTCTGATGGCCTTGCTCTTCTGGACCACATTTATATGTTTAGCCCACTTTCCAAACGTAGCTAAAATCTGTGGGCAGATGGGACAATCAAAACACTCAACGGGCTATTCTAAATAAAAAATTCCACCATTCCATGAGCTGCTGTTTGATAAGTTATCCGTGTTATTAAAAATAGTAGTTACATTAGTAATAAAATGTCCATTCTCATTAAAATATGGATCATCCAAAGTATCTAAATACTTAAAACTAGGATTCAAATTGTCCACATCTAAATTATTAAAAGTGTTATTGGTAAAAACCATAGGTAAAAATGATAAATCATTATTGAACTGGTCCTCACCTATCAATCCAAATTCCTTCACTCCCATATCGTCTCTGACAGGGAGGTCACCTAGCTCAGTCTCATGAGATATCCACTCACACAAAAATGTTTTGTACATAGGTCCAGTGACCCGAATTAGTCCCCTAATATATTTAACGCTGCCAGCCGGGGCATCAAAGCTGGCAGCAGGGGCTTTGTTTACCCAGTCCAGCGCCCTGCCAGTCTAGTGTGGGGTGGGCACCCCATCACAAGGGAAATATTTCAGCCATCTTTAAGTTTTGATAAACTAACTGGGATAATTTTCCTCTCCCCGCTCCCTTCCCTTGAAGGCATCCATCCTTGGAAGCGTGGGGAAGGCTACATATGGTTCCTGTTAAGAGAATTCCTATCCTGGATGATCAGGTAAAATAAGTGGCAAAAAATACCTTCCTCTACCTGGCAGCTTGCTAAAATTTTTTGCTCCTTCCACTGTGAAGAAGATCTGGCCATCATCACCTTCAGATTAGATGTCTGTAGCTCACTGCAATGGGGGATGAATGAGAATGCAATGCAGAGGGTACAGCATGCTGCAAGCCTGCCTTCTCATTGGGCCGGGTTGCCATGAGCACATCCCCCCTGTGCTCTGATTCCTCCATTGGCTCCCAATCCATAGCTATAGTCGTGATCCTCAAAGCCACCTGCAGGTCTGGACCCAGCTACATCCGTGGCTGCATCTCTGTCCAAGGCCCACCATGAGAGCCAGGAAAATGCAGATCTCAAAGTCCAGGATGAAATGCACGACAGCTGGAAATGAAACATTCTTGGTCAAGGGGATTTGGCTCTGGAATGAACTTTCAGGGGAGATGAGACTAACCTGGAGTCTGGCCATCTTTGGCTCATGCTGCAAGCCTCTCGTGTTTGAGAAAGCTCTTCCAGAGCAGGAAATTCAGGCTGAGAGGGAGAAGCTGGAAGTTATGTCAGAAATTGAGGAAGAAGAAGCGAGCAATGAGGAATGGCTGCAGATTAGGAAGCAGGAAAAAAAGAATAGAAGTATCTGTATTTGGAAAAGAGAGAGCAGACAGAGATGGAAAAAAGAGAAGGAAAAGGATTGCTATCTGATACTTAACCAATCACTAGCTGAAGATGTAAGGCTGGGAGATGTTAATTAGGCGGTGTATTGGAGACATATTAAGAGCTAAAGGAATACAGGGTGGAGCGGTATTAGTAGAACATGCACATAAGGAACAAGCAAAGAAACTTCCTAAAACAGCAATGTTAGGGAAAATGAAAGTAATTTGCCAGCTACCTACTTTTATGACAGAAGCAAGAGGGGTCATGTACGGGGTTCCACTAGGCATGACTGAGGATGAAATTAAAAGGGGTACAGGTGAGGACCGACTGCTGTTTGTTAAGCAATGGATTAGCAGGAGAGGGGGAGAACATCAACCATCCGAGTAACGTATAAAGGTACAACACTACCTGATAGGGTTAATATAGGAGACCAACTCTTCCGAGTTAAACCATATATCCCGGCCCCTTGGAGATGTTTTTGTAAAGGTCAAAGGTTCAGGCACATGGCAGCTGTCTGGAAGGGGAAAATGAGGTGTGTAAAGGTGGAGGAGAACTGTATAGAAGGAATAGAAGTAAAATGCAGCAATTGTGGAGATAAGCACAGTGCAGCATACGAAGGGTGTGTGGCAATGGAAGGAGCTAGAGAGATACAGAAAATTAAAACTATCCATAAAATGTCCTGTGGAGAAGCTATGAAAAGATGTTCAGAGCGGAATGTGGAGTAGGAGGAAAATGCCACTGAGGGAAAAGAGCTCCTGGTACAACACCACCCAGTTCAGGGCAGGAAAGATCATATAAGAGGAACTGATGAAGATGTACTACTTGTAGGCAAAGAGAAATTTATAGCATTTATGATAGAGATGATTAATTGCACTTTACAGACAGAAAAGAAGATTGAAGGAATAAAAATTATAACAAGCAGCAGAAAAGTTTGCATAGAGGCAAGCTCTCAATAGACCTCATTCATGCAATTTTAAATGAAAGTAATAATGTTGTTTAAACAACATGATTCTAATGTTATTTTTTGCTGGAACGCACATAGTTTAATAACACACGGTCAGGAAATAAAGAAAACTGTTTTTGAAATTGAAAGCAAACCTGACATGCTATGTGTACAAGAAACCAGGTTAGTGAGAAAACTTGTGTCTAGACTTCCAGGATCTGATGTAATCAGAGATGACAGAGAAATACAAGGAGAAGGAGGGGTCTGTAGATTTATAAAGGACGGTCTTTGTTACAGTGAAGTAGAAGTGCAGAAGTAAGTTTTGAGTACAATGCTGTTGAGTTATTTCTGCAGAATAATAGCAGCCTTATACAAATCTATACTATTTACAGCCCATGTTAAAAAACAACAACTAGCCAGGGGTCGGCAACCTTTCAGCAGTGGTGTGCCGAGTCTTCATTTAGTCACTCTAATTTAAGGTTTCACGTGCCAGTAATACATTTTAACATTTTTAGAAGGTCTCTTTCTATAAGTCTATAATATATAACTAAAGTACTGTTGTATGTAAAGTAAATAAGGTTTTTAAAATGTTTAAGAAGCTTCATTTAAAATTACATTAAAATGCAGAGCCCCCCGGACCGGTGGCCAGGACCCGGGCAGTGTGAGTGCCACTGAAAATCAGCTCGCGTGCCGCCTTCGGCACGCGTGCCATAGGTTGCCTACCCCTGAACTAGGCACTCTAGAATTGGAAGAGTTAGCTAAGGGTGTCAAAGGCCTGAATATTGTTTGTGGAGACCTTAACAGCCATAACGAATTATAGGGAAACAGGAAAACTGATTATAACGGCAAATGCCTGGAACAGTTCATTGACATGCACAACCTGGTATTGCTCAATACTGGAGCACCTAGTGGGTTTAATTCGGTGGATGGAACCTTTTCATGTTTAGATCTGGGAATTGCAACAAGCAAGATAGCAAGTAAATGCAGCTGGGAAATCTATAAAGAATCTGGAATGGGAAGTAATCACTTCCCAATGGTAATTACAAATCAAGACCAAGGTAATGTTGAAGGAATTCCTACCTGATGCGTTAGAAAGAAAATTGGGGTCTTTTTAAGAGTAGGTGTGCTGAGTAACTAAGTACCAATTGTGTAAGTGATAATTTAGCAGAATTTTATAATAATATAATAAAGGGAGTTGACGCAGCTATATGTAAGAAATCGAATTGCCACAGACTCAGAAATCCAGTTCCCTGGTGGAATGAAAATTATAAAGCAAAAGCAGCAATTAAAAAAGGCAGAAAGAAGGCATACAAATAAGCAAATAGTACAATGAATAGCAAGGGTTTAATGAACTGTAAAAGTGGTAAAGCAATGGCATAAAGAATTATTAAAAAGCCAAAGAAAGAGTAGGAGAAAGTCTTGTGGGAAAATGAATAAAGATTCCAAGGTTTCAGAGATACATAAACACATTAAAAGAATGAATGGGACATGGAGTGAAAACAAATTTATACCTGGTCTTAGAGTAAATAACAAAGTTGAAAGTTCTAATTTAGGAAAAGCAGACATTTTAGCAAAAGAGTTCCAAAAAGCTAATAGGGATACACAAATCAAAGTAAAGAGTTTTGTGAGCACAGAAGAATGTTTGCTGAAGAAAATTGTGAGCTCTTACATGGCTGGGTGGAATATAACGATGACGTACTGAATGAAAATTTCCACATACAGGAGCTCAAAAAAGCTATAGAAAATGTAAAAATAGAGCTCCAGGTAAAGATAGCATATGTAAAAAAAAGCTTAAGAACCTACCAGAAGGAAGTTGGAGTTTCATTGAAATTATATCATAATATATGGGGAAAAGGAATACTGCTGGCAGAATGGAAGCAAGCTGTAGTTATAGTGATAGGAAAACCTGGCAAATTATGCACAAGATCTGATGCATATAAACCTATTGCCCTCATATTGTGTGTGGGCAATATTTTGGAAAGACTGATCAATGAGAGATCAGTAGCATGCTGGGGGAAAATGAAATGATAAACGGTGTACAAAGTGGTAACAGGAAAGGAAGATGCACAACTGATCCTATTGTAAGATTTAGAAACCGAAATACAAAAAACCAGGAGGAACAGAGAGTTTAGGATAGCTGCCTTTTTGGACATTGAAAAAGCATAAGACATGCTATGGAGAGGAGGCTTGCTGTATAAACTGGCTGCAATTGGAATGTTCATACGTGACAGAACCATACAAGTCAGGGTTGGGGTGGCTTTGTCAAATATTTCTAAACTTACTAACCGCACTCCACAGGGGCGTGTTTATGAGCCAAACCTTGTTTAACATTATGATTCATAGGTGCTGAGGGTTTTTTCCCCCAGGGCTGCTTCACCCCCATGCCACCCCAAGGCCCCGCCCCCACTCTGCTCCCTCCCCCAAGGCCCCGCCCTCACTCCATCTCTTCCCGCTCTGCTCCATCCCCTCCCCTGAGGCCCTTCCCGCCTGCCATTCGCTGCTCTGCGCCCTCCCCCAAGCACCTCCCCCAGCTGCCAAACAGCTGATTGGTGACAGCTGCTAAACAGCTGTGGCTGGTGGGTCCTGAGCACCCACTATTTTTTTTCCCATTGGTGCTCCAGCCCCGGAGCACCCATGGAGTCGGCGACTATGTTATGATTAATGATCTCTCAGAAAGTGTATGCCCAGGAGTAGGTATAACTCTATAGGAGGATGACTGTGCTATACAGGCCAAACACAGAAGACTTAAGATGGCTGTGGAGAGAACCAATGAGGCTCTCCAGGGGATTTCAGAATGGGGAGATACATGGGGATTTAAGTTCTCACTTGCTTAAAACAAAGGAAATGATCTTCACAAAAAGGAAGATTGCGGAAGGATGGAACCTCTATCTCTATACTGAAAAAATCCAGGTAGTTCAAAATTGTACATTTTTAGAAGTTATGTTCGATAACTAACTTGGAAGAGTCATCTTGATAATATCAAGGTGAAATGTACAGATAGGATGAATCTGCTTTAAGGATTTGCAGGGAACAGTTGGGGTGAGAACACAAGGTGGATGCTGTAGAGGGCTTTAATAAGACCAGTCCTAGATTATGGACACTAACCTTTTCATTCAGCTTCTAAATCAACACTAAAAACATTAGCGGCAATGCAAGCCCAAGCTCTGCAAATTGCCTGTGGTGCGAGTAGGACCACTCTGTTGTGTTCATTGCAGGTAGCACCTGGAGAAATGCCTATAAATTTAAGGATGAAATGGTTAGGTTTAACCTTTTGGCTAAGGTTAATGGAAATAGTGGAGATAAGAGCACTAAACAAATAGATGAGGACTGCTGAGAATTAAGTAGACAAGAAGTGACGGGGTGCCACAAACTCCCACATGCTAACAGGGTCAAAAGGTGGGTAAAAGACTTGGATGAAAAGGAAGGTCTGGAAGAAATTAAAGTCTTTAGTCCTGGGAAATCAAACTGTAGCTGGACAGTTGTCTCTCCTATTGTGGATTTGGAAATCTATAATGAAACAAAAGGGAAGAGCAGGACCATTAAACATGATGACTGATTTATGAGTTTATCCATGGCAAATGGGGTCAGCATTGCCAAATCTATAGTGATAGCTCTAGAGGTGATGACACAGGCAAAGTGGGAATGGCCTTTTTTATCCCTGAATTTGGAATTAAGAGATCTCTGAGACTATCCAATTTTGTGGCCATTAGGATGGCTGAATTGATGGGCACACTGTTGGCCCTGACCTAGAGAAGGGATGTACGCCCAATTATGACTGCTATCCTATCATATATCATGGTGTCGGAAAGGGAGCTTCAGAAAGCAGGAGTGACTTAGTCAATGAATGTTGTTCTTTAACTACAGAGATATAGTAATAGTGTGGATTCCTGCCCATGTCAGAATACCAGGCAAAAAATGCAGAGGCTGATATACAGATTCCCCTGAGTAAACAGGACTTCAAAAGTTTGGTTGAGAGAACTTAAGGAACGACAAGAACTATGGATCAAAGAGAAAAAAAGATTCTATGAAATATGTCCTAAACTTGAGTATAATGGTGTACTTAATAGCTATAAGAACAGCCATACTGGGTCAGACCAAAGGTCCATCCAGCCCAGTATCCTGTCTTCTGACAGCCAATGCCAGGTGCCCCAGAGGGAGTGAACAGAACAGATAATTGCCATGTGGTCCATCCCCTGTTGCCCATTCCCAGCTTCTGGCAATGACAGAGGAAGTAACGTAACTATATTTAGAGTGCTAGCCAGGGCCGGCTCCAGGCACCAGCTTAACAAGCAGGTGCTTGGGGCGGCCAAGGGAGAGGGGCGGCACCTGTGGCAATTCGGAGGTGGCAGGTCCCTCACTCCCTCTAGGAGCGAAGGCCCTGCCGCTGAACTGCCGCCGCCAATCGCGGCTTTTTTTTTTTTTTTTTTTGCTTGGGGCGGCAGAAATGCTGGAGCCGGCCCTGGTGCTAGCAAGTCACTGTGACCTGAACAGTAACAAGCCCAAGGAGGTTTGTACAACACATGCAAAGACCAAGAAACAGTTGTGCATCCGCTGTGGCAATGCAGGGAGAATTACACAGAAAGACAGATTATGGAGAACTGAGCTGCCGCAAGGTGAAAGAATATAGCCTGAAAGGGTTGGCAGGAGTCCCCAGAAGGGAGGGAGCATTAAAAAAACAACAACATTACTTTGCTTTTTTAAGGCTATGGGATTGGGTGAGCGGATATTGAGCTTTGCTCAAGCGAAAACTGTGGTAGGGGGTGGCCATAGCCTCATATGCAGGGCGGCTGTGCTGGAAAAGAAGGAAGAAGAGGCTGCAGGGAGGAACACTGCAGTCATTTCCTAGTGAGGAGGGGAGTGGGTAGGAGACAAGGAGGAGTCGTGGGGGGAGAAAACCCACAGATCCTGCCTGGGAATACAGATTGTGGCAAGAACCCAAGAGAGGGTGAAGTAGTCACAGGGAACAGAGGAGGTTCCAGTGGAGACAGAGGAAGGAAGTTATGAAGGAGCCCTGGGAAACAGAAATCAGGTCTGGGATTGCATGGACTGTGGTTGCTATTATGGGATCTCTGGGCTGGAGCCCAGAGTAGAAGGTGGGCTGGGTTCCCCTACCAGCCACTGGGGCAGTGGCATAGTCTGGGCAGTGGAATGGCAGACTGCCTGAGACAGATTGTCCAGTGGGACTTTGATATCCTGCAAGGGGAAGACAATGGTGAACTGGCTGGAGGGCCAAGACACAAAGAGGGAGCAATCGAGTCCAGAGAGAGATGGGGAGAGCAATTGAAGGAGGGGGCATCAGAATGGCCAAAAGCTAATCCCCTGATGTGGCCACAAGGAGGCGCCATAGCAGCGAGACACCCCACTTACAGGACCACACATGCATTCAGATCTAGAACTCGTCAGGACAGGGATCTCTCTAGCCACGGTTGATTCCCAGCCATTCTGCAGTACACAGGTAAAAACCCACTCTGGGCATGTGGGGAGGAGACCTGAGAAGCGCTGGCTCTGTAGCTCCTTTCTGTTTGGTTTCTCTGTTTGTTTGTAGCTCACCACAGGGCTTCACAGCCCAGCCCCTCCCTGCCTCCAAGAGCAAAATTACTTATTGATTTTCAGAGGGAGCCTTCCCTTATTACTCTCCATAATCTTCCGCCTGCTCGTGAACATGACTAGGGCAGCAGGCGTTCTGGCGGCCAGGGATCTGAGAGATTGTCTTGGAGCGGGGAGGGGGTAGCATGTAGAGACAGGGACTGGGGATCGTGGGGAGGAGCAGATAGCGACTCCCTTCCAGGCTCTTGGGGTTCTGTGCCAGGCTGAGCTTTTCCTGTCTCCTGCTCCTGGCATTGATAGGACCAGTATGGGCAATGCCAAGGCATGGTGGGGTTCTCATTTCTGGTGGCTGCTGTAGGGGAATCAGCCACCTTTCCACCTGTGAGATTCGAGGGCAGAGCATCTGTGGGGCCCATCTGGTGGGGCAAAGGACGGGGAGGGTGTAACAGCAGTCTGGAGGCATGAGGACTTCACAGCTGTAGCTCTGAAAGAGACAGACCAGCCTGTCTGAATTACTGGCTCCACCAGGGGTCCAGTGGGTCTGGTGCATCTAGGCTAGGAAAGGAGACTGCTGCAGCAGCAGCAGCACAGGCAGACTGGGTGGGGAGGAGAAGATGTTTGTAACATCACTCCCCTTTGGTGTCCAGGGTTTTTACATTAGGGTCCCCTCATCGAGCCCCATCTTGTCTATATCAGGTTGTGTCAACAAGTGAAGGGACTGATGTAGTGTGTGTGTGGCTATAGAGAAGTGTGAATGCACAGCTTTCTATCTGGATGTGTACCAGGAGTGTGTCTGTATATGGCTATACATCGATCAGAAGTATGCATTACCCTGGGACTCTTTAGGCACTGGAGAAGGCAGAGTTTGGGTACAGATCCCAACAGTTTCAGGGGGTTTTGGATTCAAGGATTCTAGTTTGACTCATTACAGATACTGCAATGAACTTTGGATCTAGATCTGGATTTAGATGCAAACCTCCCTAAAGTTTGGGTCTGTTTGGATCATGGGGTTTGGGCCTACCCCATCTCTAACAGAAACCTGGGCATTGCCACACCAGAAAAGACTGGTGCTCTATCTAGCGTGGTGTCTTGTCCCTGGGCCTGATCCTGCAATGTGCTGAGTGCCTCCTACACTGTGCTAGGCATCCTCCCCTCCCACCTTGCAGGATGCTGGGTGCTGAGAAAAGAAAGCGATACACCCCTTGGCTTCCCTCACATAAAATATCTATAGTTCAATGCTGTTTCAGGAGGCAGTGGGCATATTTCTTCCTGACGATCTTTTGCTCTGAAACATGAGGACTGGTGATTGAATGAGAATGGATGCATGTGCATGTATGCTCTCAAAAGGGACTGATGGATGCACCTATTTATTTATTTAATCCAGTTACTGGGCACCTATTGCAAGGCATCTAAGCACTGTAAAATCACTACATTTAAAAAAGAAAACCCTGGACATTACAAATGTTGAAGAAGAACGAAGCATCCCTAATAAACTGTCCAAAAGCATTAGAAATCTAGCACTAGGGCAAGACACCATTGCTCACACCAGGGGATCAATTAACATGGCCTGTGTAATGCAGGAGGTCAGATGAGATGCTCTAATGGGTCCTTCTGGCCTTAAAATCCATGAAACTCTATGAACACGAGGAATAGAGAGAAAAGGAAACAGGTGATGGATGCATAAGGCTCAGAGGATCCCCAAATAATCAGGAACAGGCCAGCTGAAACACAGGGCTGACTGGTTCTTTTCTCTATAAAGGGACGTTGTATGACCTTCTTCACAGCACTATCTGGGCAACTCAGTCAGCAGTGGCTTCTTGTCCTCACAACCCCAGGGAGACGGGAAGTAGAATGGGGTGAAAGTTTTCAACTGAAACTTTGTAAAGTGAAAAATGCCGATTTATGTTGACAGAGATATTTTGCATATTTGTGTCGATTTGGGCAAATTTCTGAAAAGATTTCAACTTTTAGATTCAAAATTATTTTTCATTTCAAAAGTACCTTTAATTTTACTTACAAAAAAATTAAATGGGGGTGGGGGTGGGGAGGAAGCTCAATCACAGCAACACCTCTCATTTGGGGTCAAAAGGAATGGTTTCTTCGACCTGAAATGACTTTTCGATTTGCCAGTCGTTTTTTAAAAAGTCATTTTGGGGTTGACCTAAACTGAATTTTTGAATTGTATTTTTCTGAATTGCCAGTGAACCAAAAAAAACCCATTATTTGCCCAGCTGTAGCAGGAAGTAGTATCCCCAGTTTAGAGATGGGGAACTGAGGCCCCGTGTACATTAAATGATTTGCCCCGAGCGTGACCCAGGGACTTTTGTGTCAACTGGCAGAGGGCATGGGGTCCATAAGGCTTTGTAGGTGTTCCCTCGGTCTGTAGTTGGCCACAGAATGTAATGATAAGTCTCTAACACAAGCCTGTGTCACACTGGTCATCAGAATCATTGTGAGATGTATGCACGGAAAATATGTGAGGAGTTATGTTCTCTAGGTCTGTGAGTTAAGGCAGGTCACCAAAAGGTGATCCACATTCCCCTGTCAGGCAGGTCAGGTGCATGCTGAGTATTGTGTGGTTCACAATGGACGCCCACTTGCAGTCTGTGCAACATGCTAATCGATAGAATGCGGGGGATGCAGGAAAAAACAAAAGCAGCCAGGGTGATTCTGCTTCAGAGTAAAGACAATGAACATTTGGAACTCTGTCTTGGGTGCAGATGAAGCCCCAGCTGCTCTTTGTCAAGAGGAGGCCAGTGGCTAGCAGGCTTGGGCTCATGAAAAAGCAGTTTCAGCCATGCTGGTGGGAAAACACTGTGAGAAGGAGTCTGGGGTCAGCAGGACCCTATTAGACAAGAGGGCGTCTTGTGAGCGGTGTGTAGACTCTAGAATGTATGTTATTCGATTAGATATGTGACTCTTTGCTTCCAATAGTTCTGCTGGCCAGCCTAGAATCTCTGTTCTTTGTTAAATAACCATATCCTTGCTTTCTCTATAACCCAATGGAAGCGCTGTGTAACGGGGAAGCTGGGATGTACCGTTCCTTTGGGAACAGCAGGCTTGTGTGTGTCCAGTGGAATGGGGGCTGGACGCCACAGGGGGCCACTCAGAGGATGTGGGGGTTGGAGTCTGCCTAGCGTTAGCCCACAGGAGGCAGTTAATTGGAGCTGTGTCCTACGGTGTAACTAGCATGGGCTGAGAGGGGAGTGCTTGTGTTGCCAGAGGCTGGTGGAGTCAGGGGACTGACCCCTGGCAGGCACAGATGAGACTTCCTCACGCTCAGGGTGGGAGTGAGATGCCTCACGTCCCTGGGTGCCTTGGGAAGCATCCCACCAAGGTCACACAGGAAGGCTGCAGCAGAGTTGGGTTCGGAGTCCCAGTCTGGTGCCCTCTGCCTCCTGTCACCTCGCACCAGGCTAAGTCCATGCGAGTGACACCAGATTTGCAGTCAGTGAGAGAGCCAAGTGCCCTGGGGTCCCTACAGGCAGCAAATCCTCTTCCCTTACCAGCACCGAGGCCCTTCCTGTGAATGCTGAGGGTGAGAATCCCAGCGGAGGGCTCTCTGTGCTCTCCTGGGCAGTGGGATTGCCAATGCATTGTCAATAGTGGAGGATTCAAAGCAAGCCCTGGCACATTCTCTCCCTAGAACGGCCCTAGAGAAGCAATTGGCAGTTCAGAAAGGCTTCTGGAGCTGCAAGGATCCCGCCCCTCTTCTCCCACCCGTCCCACAGCTTTATTCCATCTGGAACAATTTACCAAGGGTCATGGTGGATTCTCCATCGCTGGCCATTTTAAAATCCAGATTGGTTGTTTTTCTAAAAGATCTGCTCTGGGAATGATTTTGGGGCAGTTCTCTGGCCTGTGTTCTGTTGTCCAGTGGCTTGCGTGTTTGTGGGTTCTTTCCATGTGCTTTCCCAGCGCTGCACAGACAGCTGGTTCAGCAGATCTTGATAGCACTACCCAGTGTGGTTAAGTGCTGGAGGCTGGAATGTTGTTGCCTCAGTAGTGCTGTTTAGGCTGCTCAGTGCATCTGTCCTTGGAGCTTCCATGTTATTAGTAGATAGCGCAGCATGCTAGTTCAGCAGACTTCGATGTTACTCAGAGACCACAGGCATGGCTCAGTGACAAAGGCACTCGGCCCGGTTTATTGCCGTCAAGATAGTCCTAGAGCCCTGGCTCCATGGTTACAGGTATGCTAATACGAGTGCCCTGTGGCAAGGAATGGCACAGTCAGCAGCGGGACTGTCCTCTGCCCCCTTGACCAAACAAAGAATTAAGACGAAGTACCCTGACATGTAAGACTAAAACAAACAACTAACATACACAACTTCCACACCACCGTACGTATCTCGTGACATCTGTTTGTCACCTCCCCTTCCTCCTGATATCTTGAACAAAACATCCCTATTCATTGTTTTATCAAACCATCTGATCTTGTACTAGATTGGGGTGTATCTGTCCTAGCTGGAATATATTGACGTAAATATCTAGTGCCTAGTACACTAGCAACAACTCTAAGTTCATGTACTGGACAGTGAACTTGTAAGCGTCTGCTTTAATACATGGTCTGACTTTGGTTTACAGCCTCTGGCTCAGGCCTGAGATCTTGCACCAGGCCCAGTGCTCCAGGATCTCTCTCCCTAATACAGGTTCTACGGGAGGTCAGACTAGACGATCACAGTGGTCCCTTCTGGCCTTAGAAAGAAGCAATTTGCTAAATTCATCCCTGAAAACTTGTTACCCTGAACAGGGGGCGTTCATGTTAATGGCAGGTATGGCTGCGAGGGTCTGGCTCGGTGATGGGGCTTGGAGTGGATGGCGAGGCCAGGATGTGGATGGATGTTCTTAGGAGGAACTGGGCTGTGTTCTGCAGAGCTGCGTTCGAACGCTGATGTTCCAAGAAGCCCCTGCCCCTGCGGGGTGAAATGGCGGCAGGATCAGCATCTCTAATATGTTTGGTTGGTTCCTAACTGCAAGTAAAGAAACTGTCAGGTTTGAAATAAAATGCCCTCATTAACTCCGCTAGCTGGACTGGCTGCCCCCCCAACCCCCTTCATTCCCCAGCCCTATCCGTGCAGCTCATTTTAATCATAATTTGTTAGGCTATCACCCTGGAGTGCATATCTGGAATATTAAGACACGTGTAATGGAGTACACAAAGATATATATTTCCCCACCCCCGAAATCAGATAGAGCCCGTAGTGGAAGAGGCTGATAAATCCTGCAGGCAGCAGTGAGGCAGGAGGAGAGGTGGACCAATTTAATTAATTCTTATCGTTTCTGACAGAGGCAGAGTGTGCTGGGGAGGGAGAGGGATCTCCTCGGGTTAGCCAGCAAACCTGTCTCCATTACTGCCCTCAGAGCAGGGAAGAAAACAGCTCGATCAAAGAGGTGAAGGCTGCAGGCTCCCCGCTCCCCCCCCTCAGCCCCCATGCCGAATGTGTGAAATTGACTAGGCAGGAGGGCTCACTGGACACAGCCTGCGGCCCATGGGCTGGTGAAAGCGCTGATGTGGGTCCCATACAGAGAAGAGGTTGTGGTTAGGATAGTAGGGTGGCTGGAGCCCAGGGCTGGGATTCAGGTGAGCTGGGTTCTAGAGATCACCTGCTGGGGTGGCTATGGGCCATCTTCAGAGGTGCTGTCACGGACTGTCAAAGTGAAGAGGAGCTGTGGCTGCTGAGTGCCCCTGAAAATCAGCCCCACTAATCTCTGTGCCACAGCTTCCTCTCCCGTAAAATGAGACTAATGCCATTTTTCTGCCTCATCACAGGGGCTGGGAGACGTAGCTCATTTGTGTGCATAAAGCACGTGGATAGGACGAGGTTGGAAGGTGTTTATTAAAAGGCCCAGGCCTAGATCCTGAGCTCTGGAGGGGTCTGGGTAAAGATGGCATTATGCCACCTTTACTCCCCCTGATCTCGGGGCTGGCCAGGGACCAAGCTGGCCTACAACGTAAGTTAGACCAACCTCAAGGCTGTTCTAATTTCTACTCAGCCATTTATAACCCCAACGGGCTGTACCAGGAGGTGGGATCAATGGCCTGGAGAAACCCCCTTTTCTCTGGACACATCTCTGTGCTAAGGGTCAGGAATGGTGGTGCATTTGAGATACTATGTCATGATGTCTCTTTGCCACCCCAGCGTTCCCCCATGTTGGATGAATCCTCCACTGGCCAGCTAAGCCAGCCTGAACCCATAGTGGGCCCAAAGTTCTGACTCCACTGCTTTGGAGACACCCACCCTGCCTCTAGCAACCTCTGCTCCCCCTTACCCCCACTGGGCTTCCAGCCCCCCATGAGCCCCACAGTACCTCATAGATCAGTCTCATCATATGGTGCAACTTCTTATTTTCATGTTTAGGGACATATATATTTAAAACCAGTGGCCTCATTTGTACATGCAGCCCCCGTACTGGGGCGTTCAAGGGGGTGGTGCCAATGTGTTCGTAGCCACAGTACCATGGGGGATCTGAGGGAGCACCAATGCGCATGCAGCCCCGGCACTCAGGAGGAGGGGGCTCCAAGTGCACAGAGTGAGGGACGGAGCAGGTTTCAAGTGCCCATCTGCTTGTGCAAATGTGAGGCTTGCACACAGGTTCTAAGCCCTCCTGCCCTCTCCCACCCCTCCACAGAGGTGATAAACCCAAGCTGGCCTCAGCCCTGCATCTCCCACCCTGGGAGACATCCTGTCCCCAGCATCCCTTCTCCCCCATCCTTATTTCCTCCTTTGTTAGTCTCTCCTCTCCTCTCCCTCTGCATTCACTGCTCCCCTAGTCTTTCATCTCTCCGGCTCCAGTCAGAGCCATGGGGGCACCAGCTGAAGTGAATTATGATGACAGCCTGTTTGCTGCTCCCTCTGGCTCAGGGCCTTGCCATGCGTGTGTGTGGGGTGTCCTTCCTAGCTGAATGTCCCAGCCCATTAGCTCAGCGTTTTCCCACCAGATGACCCTCGCTTTGCTAGGCCTTGGGGCTCCATCTGCTCATGGCTGTGAATGGAGCAATATTTGGAGAAACAGCCAGACAGTTTGGAGAAACAGAAATTGTCCATACTGGCCTGAAAATACCCAGCGATTTCAGAGTTAAAATGCTAAGTGATTGGTACCGAAAGTTATGAGGAGGCCCCAGAGCTCAGCAGAAGAAAAACCGTCAACCTTCAGTTTCCTGCTTAGAGGTTTGATCCATCAAAATCCAGGCAGCTAAATGAGTCAAAACACTGAAAAGAGAGAAATATCCATTTGTAGGTATTTGGAGTAAGTATAAATAAAATAAACTAGACTCCTCTGCCTAGTCCAAGGCTATAAAGGCCTGAAATTTATCAGGTACCCGTGGAGTGTACAGTTACCTGAACCTTTCCAGAAATATTCTCAAGATCATTTGGTGGCATTTATCTTAATGCTCGTTCTGATCAGCTTTGCAGCCAGAAGAGCAATGCTGGGTTAGTCACGGAGATACCATGGTGATGGGGCCAGCAGGAGGGTCCAGAGAGATAAACAGGTGGATCTCCATCTGGGGCTGGAAATCATGGCAGGGAGCAGCTAATGTTCTCATGTGGAGATCCAGCCTGTATTAGCATCATTCCTGAATTTCTGCCCCTCCCAGGCCCAGAAACTTGAAAACTTGTGTTTTAAACCCAGTGCAGTGGCAGGGTGTCATGAGGCTAGATCCTCAGTGGCTGCTGATTAAAAACCACCATGGATGTTGCCCAATGGAGTTAAGTCACGATGGAAGGATACCGCGTGCTGACACGGTGTGTTTGCTTGGAAGGGAAAACTTTTCAAGGTGGCCACCCTGCAGCCATACAGCCAGCCTGGGTTCGTCCGGCTCAAAGCAGCATTTCCACCGAACTGGCATTTCTCCAGGTGTCTCAGGAAAGGAGCGAGGGAGGGATGGGGAAGAAGAAACTCTCCTCATGGCAGTAAAGTATGGCAGTGGCAGCTCGACAACTCTGCAGGGTGGAGCGCCGCCATATTGTCTGCCTTGCTCTCCATGCACTGGAATAGAGGGCGCCCGCCAATAACACAGGGCATCCCTTGCAGACAGAGTTCATCCAAGGCTCCCACCAGGCACCAGGGGAGATTCCCCTCACAGCTTCCTCTCCCCCTTGGTATAAAGCCGTTTGGGCCAAACGTTCACTTCTGGCCTCTGTTGCATGCACAGCTGACTGTGCCTTCCCAAGTGGGCACTAGCCTATTTTGCACATGCTCTCACCATTTGTGGGCCAGATCCTGGCCCCCTGCTCGAGTTGCTTTGTGCTTTTTTTTCAGCCCTCGGCAATTTTGAATTGCTCCTCGAAACCACCATTGCCTGAGTCACTGCTACTCCTCTGACAGCCCTCCCTGAACAAGGTGGAGGAAAGCTGAGCGTCTTGTGCTGTCGGGCTGGAAGAGGGAGAGTCTCTTAGCAGATAGATGCAATCAAGATCCTTCCTTCGCAGCTCACGCTCCTGGCTGTGAGTTTTATAGGTGGAACAGTTGTTCTCATAAAACTGCTTGAAGAGGCACTAACGTCAATCTGGTGGCTGACATCAAGAAGCGTGTTGGCCTGTACGTATAGTCACAAGTGTGTCTGCATGCGTGTGTGGCTTGTGTATGCGGGCGTCTCTCGATGGAGATCTGTATGTGCGTTGGCCATTGGTAAGGAACACAGATGGGGGAGCCTCAGAAGGGTTGCAGAGGTAGTTTGGATCAGCATCCAAAAATTTAGATGCATCCCTGTTAAATATCTGAACCATTCTGAGGTTGCAAAATTGGGCTAGAGATCTGAAAGAAGAAGCTTCCTTGTGAGATTTCTGGTGCTTCTGGTACCAGTCCCAGCCAGATTTCATTGGCGAATTGGAGCGACTTTGGAAGTTCTGGTTTGGGGCTGAAATCCGAGGTGCCGAGGTTCACAACAATATGAATAGCTAGATGAAAACCACAGAAGCTCCAAAATTTCATTTGAGTTCCATTTTGGAAATGGAGCTTCAGCAGCATTCACAACTTTTCCCAAGCTCATCGCTAGTAAAAACGATAGGAGCTGCTAATGTAAGACAGTGATTCATTTGCTTTCTCACCCTCGGGCTAACTCAGATGGACCAGGATACAGAAAGGAGTAACACAGGCATCTCTGGGTCTGCTGGTGCAGATTGCTACACGCAGGCCATTTATGGTGTCTGCGAAATCCTTCTCTGATATATAGGATAGGTACAGACAGCAGAGGACAAAGGGCCATGAATGACTTGATGTCTCCCTAGAGGGCTCCGTAAATGTACTGTAGAGATGAGATTTATCACTACATGTGCAGGTGAGGATTCATTAGTGGCCCCTAATGAAAATGTACCCGTTCCGGAGGCAGCCGCTCCCTGTCCGAAACGTATTCATCTGCCCTGTTTGCCAGAGAGCCACAGATGGCACAGGAGAAGATCACAGCTGGGCAAGAAAATCATGCAGAACAGAAAACGCACAGAGACTTAGCCCCTCCTCCCTTGTCTGCAAAGGGAGCTTTGACCAACAGCAGCATTTGACCCCCCTGTAAAAGTGGGTTGTTGCACATGAGTGTATAAACACAACTTTGGAGCTCATTCTCCTCTCACACCAACCTGTATGCTGTATAACTTCTGTGGAGCTGCTCTGGATTTAACCTGCATAAGGAAGAAAAGAATCAGGCCATTTGTGAATATTTTTGCTGTACATACCACAACATTTCTGCATTACGTTAGATGAAGATCAGTGATTCAGGTCCTACTGTTCCTGGCCTCCTGAGCAGCTTGGGTTGTGTTTTTGTCATTGGCCATTGCATTTCCATCTAAATCTGCCCATAGTTCATTTTCATTTGACATCTTAATCTATGCCTCTTCTTGTAAAGCTAATTCATCCACGTATGATGACAATATTGTATAACCAGCACCGCGCCAAGACTATTTTACTACCTTTGAATGGCAGTGGATAACATGCCACTCGAGTTAAGATGCCCATCTCTGTCTGTGACTATTTAGAGTGTTCTAGTTAGCCGGGATGCAGTTTGGGGAGTGAAACAGGAGTCCATCGCTAGCTCTGCAGGGAGTAAACACCATCACCTGAGAGAGATGAATTTTAGGCCATTAGTTTATTACCAGAGGGGAGGCATGCCGGAAAGTCAGAGGAATGGAGGTGGAAATGACCTGGTGGGATCAGGGGTTTTCTCCAGTTTTACATGACTCAAGCAATGGGTCTCCACAGTTTAACACATCTCAGAATCAGGGCCTGTAGTAGGGTTGCGCCGGGGCTCTACCCTCCGGGACAGAGGGGCGCCACACCGGCTCACTATAGCACAGACAGTCAAAGCTCAGGCCCCTTTACGCAGGGGCTGAGCGACAAACAGTTAGTTCTGGGCTCAGGCCCTCAGGCAGGGGCTGAGCGGACAAACAGTTAGTTCTGGGCTCAGGCCCTCAGGCAGGGGCTGAGCCAACAGACAGTTAGTCCTGAGGCCCAGGCCCTGGAGCAGGGCGGGGCACAAACAGTCCCAGCTCAGGCCCTTTGGGGCAGGGCTGAGCGAGCAATCAGTCAAGGAGCTCAGGCCCTCTGGGGCAGGGGCTGAGCAGACAAGCAGTTAAGTAGCCCAGGCCCTGGATCAGGGCGGGGCACAAACAGTCACAGCTCGGGCCCTTTGGGGCAGGGGTTTGAGCACTGATCAACAGTTTAAGCAGGCCCAGGTTCCTACCTGAGCATTGGGTGAGGGGGAAGCCTGCCACCCGTGAGTGGGGGTGGCAGGGGGGACGCAGGCCCACCCACTCCACTGCGTTCCAGCCCGGGGCCCTAGCAGCGGTTACTGCCGCTGCTGGTCAGTGGAGTGTCCTGACCGAAACACACTGACATCGGCTCACAGGTCTCTGCAGCCTGACCGGGGTCGGCTACCCCCGGGCTACTTCCGTGTCCCCCCTCGGGGCCTACCTCGTTGGCGACGCCGGGTTCGGGCCAGTCCAGCAGCATCGGTTCCTCGGGTGCGGGGCTTGGGGGCCAGTCCGGCAGCTCTCCACCAGGGTAGCTGGCCCGGTGCAGGCTTGTCCAGTCCTCCTCGGGGTAGTTGGTCCGGGGCAGGCTTGGCCAGTCCTCCTCGGGGTAGCTGGTCCGGGGCAGGCTTGGCCAGTCCTCCTTGGGGTACCTGGCAAGAGGTAGGCTCGACCAGCGCGGTGGGGTAGCAGGCGGCCTGCGGCTGTCTCCCAAGCGGGAGCTCGGCCCGGGACGTCTGCTCTCTCTGCCGGCCTGGGTTCCACTGAGCTTTGCCGGCGGGCTTTTATACTTCCGGGTCGGGGCCGTGACCTCGGAGGGGCGGGCGCCGGACCCGGTGGCTCCGCCCACGTTGGGGTTAGGGGAAGTTCGGCCCTATGCGGGACGGAGGGGTGACACACCGGCTCACTACAGGGCCGTTTCCTTGCTATCCAGCTGAATTTTTCCTTTGCTCAGTTTTTCCTCGTTACTTTTTAGAGTATTATGATTATTGTTTGTATTACAGTGGAGCTAGCCAGCCCAACTGATATCAGAACCCCACTGTGCTCAGTGCTGGATGCACACACGGAATAAGAGTCAGTTTCTTCCCTAAAGAGTTTGCAATCTAAACAGACCATGGGTGGGAGGGGAAACTGAGGCACAGTGTGAGGAAGTGACTTGCCCAAGGTCACCCAGCAGGACAGTGGCAGAGCTGGGAATAGAACCCAGGTCTCTTCACGACCACTCCAGTGCTATGATCTGCTAACGAACACCTCCATTGCTCCCAGAAGCAGAATATGGTACTCAGGTGATATGTATCAGTCCTGCCTTCATAGGTGAGTAGCCACATTCAGCCCTGCCTAGAGCTTCCAAACTGACTTTAAAGGTAGCTTTACGCAGCGTGACTGGCTTCCCTGGGAGGGTGTGGAATCCCCATCACTGGAGGTTTTAAAGAACAGGTTGGACAAACACCTATCACTGGTGATCTATCACTGGTTTACCTGGCCCTGCCTCAGTGCAGCGGGCTGGCCTAGATGACCTCTCAAGGTCCTTTCCAACCTCCATGTCTCTGAGTCTATAATTAGCCCAGCCTGGAGGGATGAAGGATGATTTTGGAAGCCCTACCTCGGGCAGGAAAGACTGAAATCTCCAGACCAGCCAAAGATGGTGAAGGACACCTCAGAGCACCAGGGGATCTAGGAGCAGCAATAGATTCAGGAATTACCGAGGCAAAGGTGCTTCTCCGAGGGAACGTATGTATGGCCAGATTGACGTTCTTTGCGCTGGGCTAACAACAATGTTGTGTGTGGTGACTCAGGGGCACTCAGCACAGATGGGAAATGTGCGGCTGTGCACCAGGAAACTCTTATGGGATGTTGTTGGGATTGTCTATGTCTTGGACAGCGGAAATGTGGCCTGGCTCTCCTTAGAGATGTGCTGAGAGTGTAACCCTGGAGCCAGACACTCCTAAACTCAGGGATGGCATGGATCCGGACCCAGACTTTGTGGTTCAGGCCCAGTCCCTGTTCTCCTGGGCATAACATCAGGAAATTGATCTGGGCTGTGGAATGTGGTTGGTACCTGGGCGTGTCTGTTGGGGTTTGGGGAATACTCTGCTGTCAGGCAGCCTACGAAAAGGTCTAGTAGGACAGGACAGGGAATAGTAACTCCTGAGTTCTTACTACAGCTCTGACGCTAGTAGGCAGGTCACTTAATCACAACGTGCCTCGGTTTCCCCATCTGTAAAATAAAGCTAGTAGTTCCTCCCTGGTGAGGGTGTTGGGAGGATGTTTACAGATGCAGGTGCTGTATAAGGGTTAAGTGGGATTTAGTATGGCTGCCTGTAGCTGAGGCACCTGATTCTCCAAATCCAACAGAGGGTTAGCGAGTCCGGTGGTGGGAGCAGTGTCCCTGGCAGACTGATCTGTTGGACAGTCAGGAAGCTAATCCCTCTGCTCATGTGCCCTGTGCACTGGCTAGACTGGCCTCCCTCCTCTCCTGTGCATTTCCTTTACAGCACTCCAAGAACAGACTGTCTAGCACAGCCACAAGCTGACTGTATCCAGCCCTCAGGCAGTAGCTTTGTGATTGTGGGGAAGGGCCCAGTTCAAACGGGAGTGCTTTGGTGGTGTTCCTAATTGGGAACACCTACAAATTTCCCCTGTCACTGGCCTCATTCTGCAAACAGCCAGAGGATTACAGTGGCCAGTAATTCCACAGACATGTAGGTAGGAGACCTTGTGGAACGCTGTCCTAGTGTCTGAGCTGTCCAGAGCAGGCCCGCTAGTCTCAGGCGCTGTTAAGAGCTCCCTGTTGAGAGCTGCTTTCAGATATCTGTGGGAAGTTAGCTTTTTGGCGCATGGTTTGAATGTATATCGGGCTCTCTTTACATGTGCAACATGGTGCAGATCCTGGCCTTGGCATAAAGCCTTTCTCAAGGCAGTAGAGGCTGTGACTGCTACTCCAGACCCATGGCCTCTCTATAGTGGGGACTGGCCAGTGTGTGTTTTACGTTGATGGCACACAAACAGAGCAGTTAGATAAAAACATGAAATGCTCTTTTTGGAAGGTTATAACATAACACTATTTTCTTACAATCCAAATCCCTAACACAGAAGAACCCAAACCAGAGAGAGACAAAGTAGGCTGCTCCCAAAGTCAGAGAGGCAGAACTCAGCCCACCTTGCTCTAGGCTGGCTCTTTACAGATTGATTGCTGAAGACCCTGATTGCACGCTTCCCCACAGAGGCCCCTAGCCTGCAAGCGGGACCAGGAAACTCCCTGAGAATTTGAAGTGAAACTTATAATTTTAACAGAGTTTTCAATACAGCTCACCTACCCCTGCCTCTCCTCCAGCATGCCCCCAAATCTTCACAGCTCTGCAGTGCTCAGGGACCCACAGCAGAGCATCATGGGAGAAGGATCTTGAATGACTCTAGAGAAATCAGGAGAGTGTCCAGAAAATACTGCATCACCCAGGATAGAGAATGAGCTGGGGAGAAGGAAGAGGTTTGTGGGGGAGGGGAGGGTGGAAATAAACCCATGGAGGAAATGGGGAGGGGGGTCAAATTCTCTTCTTCTTTACTGTGGAGTAACACCATTGATTTAAGTGGAGTTGCTCCAGATTTACACCAGAGTTGATGGAAAGCAGAATTTGGCCCTAGGTGAGAGATTTTTGTCCTGGCTGCTGAAATGCTGAGAGAGTCATTGGAGGAGCATTCCAAGGATAAAGGTGGCGTGGGCCCGTTCCTGGGTGAGCTGTCGAGACGACACATATTGGGCAGATGGCAAGGGGAAGATTTGAAGAGCTGGAAGGGAAGTTTTTCCAGAGCGGGGCGCGGGGCCCAGTTCCGAGGTGTTGTGACGGCGATGTGAGTTCGAGCCCCACACGCTCCCTCGCAGCTGTTTATACCCACCATAGCCACATGTATCGCTCACATCCCACCCTGCTTTAACTTTCACCTTCTTCTAGCTCCTTGGCATGTAAATTACACTCACCTAGTCTCCCGTCCACATTGGTGGAACAGGTGTAAGTGGGTCTCGGGGAGGGAGCCTAGCACATAGACCAAGAGATGGCAACGTGCCTCTCTGATTCTGGGCCTGCCAGGGGCCAGTTCAGCTTTCAGCCCAGGCTAAAGCAGCCTCTGGGGTGCCCTGACATGCATCCAGACTGCCATAGCTCCAGTGGGCCATTTAGCTGGCTGGGAATAGCAGCAGGGGCAGGAGAATTTCCCAGCCCCATTCCTCCTCTCCCATGGGCTGTCCCTGATAGGCAGCTGGCACACTCCCTGCACCAAGGGCTCCAACTGACGATAACAGCTCTGCACCAGCCAGGTCATCCCCCTACACTGGGGGCCTTCCCTGGGTGGGCTTCACACCTGCTTTGTGCCAGCTCAGGTGGAGCAGAGAGTCCACAGCCAAAGGGAGCACAAGGGAAGGGGGTATGAATTACACCACCTTATACATCCCTCCTGAATTTGGGCCCCAGCCTGACACGTGGCTGCATGTTCTGAGAGCAGCGGCTTTCTGTTCCCATTTGCTGGCCTCGCAATGTTAGTTTTGGAGTTTGGCCTGTTCTGCTTATTTTAATTTATGACCCAGCACCAAGTCATTTGTTTTTAGGATGCAAGTCTCTCAGCGCTCAGTAAATTGCTTGTATAACCTGGTTCCCACACCCCCGCTTCGGTGCGACAGCTCTTCTACTAAAAATACCCTGCTGAGGAGGAGGGCAGGAAACCTGGAAAGGATTTTGCTTTTAATTAAAGGCGTTGGGTTCGTGTATTCTGGAGTTCGGTGGGATTGTATTAAACTGGAACGGAAAAGTTCTTTACTTCCTGGCAGCCAGGGTAAGGCGCAGAGCTGTTTGGATCAGTATCCCAAGCCTTGTTAATTCCACTGCATACCCCTCATCAGGCACCGCGCACCACACGGACTATGGAGTGAGCCCAGAGACTGCAGCTCTGGAGGGGGGAGGGGGGGGGGGGGAAGAGGGGGCTTATGTAGAGGGAAAGGACCCCTGGCATCAACAAGCCAGTATGATGTGGATTTTAAGCCCAGGTTGTCCACTGCCTGCAGGGGAGAGGTAGCTCCAGGGCTGGGGAGCTTGCTGGTGGAGCAGTGTGAGGAAATCCAGGACCCAGACAGCACTGGGTATGGACTAACCTTCCTTCTAGAGTCAGGCATGAGGGGAATGAGGCCTAGTGGGATTCTGTGCAGCATCCTGGCTCAGAGCAAACCTTGGCTCCTCCCATATCCAGCTCTGGTTGATCTGCTTTGCCAGGAGGGCATGTCAGGGGACCAGGTGGTCTTGTGGTTAGGATGCTGGACTGGGACTCGTGAGACCTGGGTTCAGCTTCTGCCCTGCCCAGACTCTGTGACCTTGGGCAAGTGGCTTCCATTCTCTGCGCCTCAGTTCCCCAACAACCCTCCCTCCTGCTACTGCAATACAATGTTAATAAGTCATTGCTTGCTAAGCCCAACTCTGCCTCCTGTCTAAGAACTAGAGAGAACCCAGCACCCTGACTCCCTTGCTGGCACTGCAGAGAGGAGGGCTGGGGCTCTCCTGGGATGCTGTGCCTGAGCTGGCCAGAGGAGGTAGCTCCAGGGACGAGTGCCCCCCCCCGCCTCTGCAGTGCCCCCAGCCCCTGTTAGCCTGGGAGCTCCGGTCTGGGATGCTGGATTCCCCCATGGGGCAGCACAGTGCATTATCAGCAGGGCGCTGCCCCCAGCACGTCATGGGTTCTAGCATCTCTGCTGCACTTCCAGTATCTGTGCAAATCTATAGGTTGGGTCCTAAACCCACCGAAGTCAATGGGAGTCTGACACATTACCAATGGGCCATGGATCAGGCCCTGTGTGGGATGAAGTGTCCCCTCTGCTACAATAATGGAGAGGCTACTGTGTTCCAGGTCCTCGTGTCCCTCTCCCATCCCACCACCTTTGCATGATACCTTAGAACTTCATGTATTCCTTCCTCCCCTCTTTTTCACTCCCTCGCTTTCTCTTTGCGTGTTTTCCTTCCGGGTTTGGCTCTGGCTCTGCGCTGTGCATCTCTCGCAGTTGCTCCCCTCCCTCCTCGAGTCGGCTTTGGTCCCCTCCATTGTTGGCACTGGATTAATTTATGGGATACCATTTATCAGTTTGGCGTCTGGCTGGCGGGTTTAGTGCTGTTTATATAAGCAATGCCATCAGTGTAAGGCAGCAATTATTCCCGTATAAATAAGAACATTCATGCTGTCAGAGGGCCCAGCGATAGCCCATAATGGGGTACCCTACTGCGTGTGTGTCTCTCTCTGTAGCCTCTCTAGGTCTGATTCTTTTCACTTGCACCATTTTGACACTGGTGTAATTCATTTCCCTGGATTTACACCAGTGTAAGAGAGAGGAGGGTCTGGATCAGGCCCATTCTCTCTCTTTCACTCGCTTCTGGTGCTCTTTCTCGCTGACAAAACTCCCTGAGAGCCAAGTTCTGAGACCCAGTTCTCCCTCAGCAGGCTCAGTGGAAGCCAGTGGGAGTCACTTATATCTCACTCTCACGGGGAAAGGGATCAGGCTCCTCAGGTAAAGCCTTTGAAGCAAGTGGGAATCAAGGCCTGAGACAGGACTGAATAAGAAGTGTAGGATTCGGCCCCCCGTTGCTATAGTTCTCTCTCCCATGGGGCACTTTCCAGCACCAATAGCCTGAGGCCCTCTCCTCCCACTTCAGGATGGGAGAGGACCCTGTATTTGGGCCCCAGGTGGGATTCCCCAGGAGTGCCTTTCCCCCAACTGTGTTCTCATGCAGCTGCCGTGCCCTGAATGTAAACCCTAAACCCTGGCTTCCCACCTCCTTTAATCTTCCTGGAGTGGCACCAGAACCTAACGAAGGAGCAGTAATGCTAATCAACCCAGGCACTGAGCTGCTTGCACTCGGGGCCACTGGAGGATTCGCTGCTCTCTCTGCTGTGGCACTTGGACAGGAATGTGCTCAGGATGAGGCTTGTTTACAGCCAGTGATTTTCATGCCTTTCCTAGTGTGCTTAACAAGTCGCTCATTAGGCTGAGCTCGTGAAGGAGGTGGAATTCTCCAAAGGGCTCATCCCAGCCCACCAAACCGCTGCTTCTGTATTCGCTTCTTGTGCTCTAATGGAAGTGAGCTGGGGGAAAGGGCTTTGGCATATTTGGTAGCTGGGACGGTGTGCTGCAAGCAGTTGGCACCCTGGAGAGCTGGGTTCTATTCCTGGCGTTGCCACTGACCAGGTGTGTGACCTTGGGCAAGTCACTTACTCAACCTGTGCCTCTGTTCCCCCCCTCCCTTTGTCTATCTGGCTCTCTGGGCACAGGTACCATCTCTCATTATGTGTCTGAAGTAGCACAACAGAACCTTGATTGTGGCTGTGGCCTCTAGGTGCTACTGTAATACAAACAATAAGAAGAATGCCAAACTTTTTGGAACCAAAAGATGCCTGTAGCAGGAGGTCTGGGGGCATGAAACAGCAGCTGGTGAACGTTCTTCCCCCCTCCCCCGACTCCCAGTGCAGTTCAGCACATCTGGGTCAGGAGAATAGGCACCCAAACTGGCATTTAATCAGGGTGCCCACGCTAACCCCCCTGCTCTTATGAAAAGTGCGCTGTGGGGGTATTTCATGGCTACATGTGGCCAAGATCTTGCTTTCCCCTCTCTGCACAAAGATGGCACCTCTAGCAGCAGCTGGCACACGGGTTCAGTACTGACTCAGCACTTGGCTTTTCCTTGACGGTCACCCTTCCAAGTGCAAGAGCAGGCTGTAGGCTGCTTAGCTTCCGAGATGTGATTAAAATCACAGCCCATGGTGGCACAGCTAACATCCTGCTGCTGCGCTCTAGGTGGTGGCACTCGAACCCATGGGCCCGGGCCAGGATATGTGCTGCCATGTCAGCATGTGATTGTGTCTATAACAGAAACCTCAACAAGACAGACAAACCCCATATGTCAGTCATTCTGCCCCTGCTCCCATTAACACATGCATTTCCGCCACAGTGGTTAGTCAGTGGTTACGGGCTGGGAAGGCCCAGCTCTGATGGAAAAGGCAGCACCTGGAATAGTGAATAGCTGCCATACAGGTTCCAATAGCCCGTGGTATGAAAACATTGGTATGCCTGCGACAGAGATCACTGGTACCAAGAGGTCCAAATGTAAGAAGGGATGGACTAATGAAAGCAGTGTGATTCTCCTCCTGCTTACACAGTTTTCCACTGGTGAAACTCTCTGATCTTCAGCTGAGTGATTCCTGATTTCCCCTCACTTACACTGGTGTAAATAAGGCCTGACTGATTTTAGAGGAGGCTGTAACTAGATGGGGCCAAACCTGCTCAGATAAGACCGAACCTGAACCTTTGCCTGAATTTCGAACTGAACCTCAAGCATTTTTAAGGTTCCAAATGTCCAGGTCTCTACGTGCATGCAATAGCATCTCTATGAACCAATCTAGGGTGATTTTGCTCCCTGAAGGTGAGGGCGCGAAGGGGTGTGTACAGACCAGCTCCCCAAAGTGATATCTAGAGAGTCATCTTTCAAAAGAAAATTCAAGATACCTATTTGAATAACCCAGTCCCTGCCTAGGTGAACTACGCAAAGCACACAGCTCCGAGGATGCTCCTGGTGCTGTTCTTTAAACACATAAAAGGACTCCATCTGGTTTTAATTATTCAAATGAGATGACAGGGTAATCAATATAAATGGTTAAACGTGGCTGGGATTAGTGTCAGCTCTACTGCGGCACTGGATAAAAGCTATTGAGACGGAGGATTAGCTGCTACTTACAGGAGGGCTGGCTGTGGCTGCAGTGTCACATGGAAGGTCAGATGGCTCTGAGGAGCTCGCTTCCCCAGAGGCCGGGAGGGCATGGCACTTGGCAATTAGGGGAGGGTCAAAGGGCAAGCGAGGGTTATAGTTAAGGCATGTGTCATCCGTCCAGCCAACATATGCGCTATTAAAGATAATAACTGCAATATTTCTGGCTCCGGATGCCTTTTTATTGCTAATATATTGCTAATTGTGCTCTGCTGTGAGGTAATACTCATGAAATAAGATTTAAAAAGCATGAGGCTTAAGAAAATAAATCAAGCCTACTGCAGAGCCCCACAATGATCTGCATCTCAATTACCCAGAACTGCCCAGCATCTGAAACACCGGGTCACCTCCCTTGGCGTCTTGTTGGCTTAATTACTGGGAAAGTTCCCTCCACTGTCCAAACTGCTTCCCGTGGGGCTGTCTGATGATCCAGGTTCTGCTGCATAATAAGGACGGGGAGGGGAAGAGATAGCACAGTAAGACGTTAATGCACTAGGCAGGGATGGGCAATTTGGATCATGGCTTTGCAAAGACCAGAGGCATCAGCTGTGTTGGGCCAAGCAGATGTTCCATCATATATCTGCTGTTGTGCTTATTCAGATCCTTGGCTGCCCATCATAAGAACATAAGAACGGACATACTGGGTCAGACCAAAGGTCCATCTAGTCCAATATCCCATCTTCCGACAGTGGCCAATGCCAGATGCCCCAGAGGGAATGAACGGAACAGGTAATCATCAAAGTGATCCATCCCCTGTCGCCCATTCCCAACTTCTGGCAAACAGAGGCTAGGGATACCATTCCTGCCAATGCTGGCTAATAGCCATTGATGGACCTATCCTCCATGAATTTATCTAGTTCTTTTTTGAACCCTGTTGTAGCCTTGGCCTTCACAACATCCTCTGGCAAAGGATTCCACAGGTTGACTGTGCGTTGTGTGAAGAAATATTTCCTTTTGTTTGTTTTAAACCTGCTGCCTATTAATTTCATTTGATGACCCCTAGTTCGTGTGTTATGAGAAGGACTAAATAACACATCCTTATTTACTTTCTCCACACCAGTCATGATTTTATAGACCTCAATCATATCCCTCCTTAGTCATCTCTTTTCCAAGCTGAAAAGTCCTAGTCTTATTAATCTCTCCTCATACAGAAGCCGTTCCATACCCCTAATCATTTTTGTTGCCCTTTTCTGATCCCTTAGCTGGCTGTTGTCGGTACCCTGCTTTTTGTTGGGCAACGATCTTTCCCAATTCCACAATGCATACTGGGGCATCTCAGCCTCAGGATGAAGTTAAAAAAGGCCAGGTCTGGAGTAACAGACGGTGGAGTAGGCCTGGATCAAGGCTTAGTGGCAGAGCTGTGAGAGGACCCAGGACTGAAATAACAGGGGGTATTGTAGGGCAGGAAAGCAGTTCATTGCGGAGCATTGTGGGGACCTAGGGACTGGACTGGACCAGGAGATGTTGCAAGCTGGAAGTAAGGCCCATTGCCCAAGCTGTGGGGGAGAGAGAGAGAGATCCCTGAAAGATGAGGAGATGCGGCAGGTCAGGAATGAGACATGTGGATGGAGCCCAGTTCTGAAATGGCAGGGGCTGCTGCAGTTAAGACTGAGGGGCTCTGGGAACTTTGACTGACACTTGCCATTGCTACTGGCCTCTTCCTGTCATGAGCATTAAGAATTAAACAGTAGAACTAGCTGAGTCCAGCAATATTGAGTCTCTGAGACAGTTGTTTCCCATACTTTGTGTCGGTGTCCAGAGTCAGGCTGCAGCCAGTCTGTGGTTTCCATGGCGATGGGACCAGGGGGCAGGAAGAGGGCAGGGCCCCTGAGTCTGCTCCAAGGGCTGGCGCCAGCCAGGCTGTACAGAAAGTTAGTCTCTGACCTGTTTCTCCTTTTGCTCTTGCTCCAAAGTTTTATTGCATCTCCTTCCCTGCTGTTGCTATGGAAACCCCTGTGCCGCTATCCCTGGTCCTCCAGTAACTTAGAGTGACACCAGCCATTTCCCTCAGGGAAGAGCTTAAGAACTCAATTTGGGTCTTTCCATGGGTCCACTTGGGCCACATCTTCCATCCTCCCCTGTCTCTTCAAACACTCAATAAAACGTTATTAAAAAAGCAAGATTGACATCTCCTGGGTTATTTAATCTGTCTCTGCTGGTCCTTTATTGAAGTTCTTGGCGCCCCTGGCCCCTTGGCGTGCCACATCGCAGGTGTGTTTCATCAAGTCAGTGACCATCTCGTTTAGGGTCACCTGGAGACATTGATAATAATGAGAGGAGATGAAATTTCAGTCCTCATCAGATGAGAGGAAGAGGAGGAGGAAATAAAGGCATCTTTGCAGAAGAGTCTCTTGAATTCCAGCCTCATCTCTTGGCCTCCTACAGACTGACCTTGACACTTGGAGATCACGTTCTATTGGAGGAAGAGGATAATATAGTCCCAAGGCCAATCTTTGAGTTTCTTCCTCTGTTTTTACTCAGTCCTTACTCCTGGGAGAGGGGTTTTTTCTTTTCTTTTCTTTTCCCCCCAGAATAAGGACTTCAAGGTTTGGCTCTATGGCCAGGATTTTCAAAAGTGACTAGTGATTTTGTGGGTGCCTCAGTTTTGGGGTATCCAGTTTTGAGACACTTTTGAGAGGCCTAGTTTGCAGAGGGAGGGGGTTCAGCATTTTCTGAAAATCAGGCCTCTAAAATATCTAGGTTAGTACACCCCAGAATGGAGGCACCCCAAAACCACTAACCACATGTGAAAATCTCTCTTATGATCATTCAGTTTTGGGATGTCTCAGCCTGCCACACGTAGACATTAGCAGTGGAATGCTCAGCAAGAGGGCTATTTCATCTCCATGTTCTTCTTGTTCCCTGACTTTAATTCTCCTGTATTATAGGATGAAAACATTGAATTTTACAGCCTTAGTTTATACCCCAGGGAAGTAACACACACGTGTTTTGTAAGTGTTGAAGGTATATTTCTTTCTGATAATTTAAAAGATTTATTAAGTTCTCCCACTGAAAAAGAAAACCCCAGCAAATAAGATTCTATAGTACGCCCAATGAATAAAAACAAAATATACATACACTGTTTAGAGACTTGGCCGCGCTTGAGTCTGGGCTCACTTCTCTCTATAAACATGTCTCTGTAACACCACAGCACGTTATCCTTGACTAAATACACTTCAAAGTATTTAGATGATAGAAAACTTTAGTCAGAGGCATCCACAAAGCGGGATCAGGTTTCTATGAAGCCATCTGTATTGTGTGTCTCTCTGAAAGTGACTCTTGTCCAGTGCAGCAAAGTCTGTAATCCAATTTGACAGAAGGTTACAGTTAGTACTGAAAGTGACTTGCAAGATTAGAGTAACAATTTCCTAGCCACTGCTGGTGCTTGTTGCTACATCCCTTTCATAAATCCCTTTCGCTGTATGAGCAGAAAAGAGGAGATTCCCCCCCCCCCCAATAATATATTTTTGGACACACAGGTGCTAATCTAAGGAAAATTAATATGATTGCTAATCGCAAGAGCTGGCTGGCTGATGGCTACAAGAACGGTGCTGGAGGACACTTGCTCCTATACTGAACGGCTTTTTAGCTTAACCTTGTTCATACTAGAGGTGAATGTGTGAGAGGTTTTTTCCAGCATATGGCAGCACACAAACATTTTCATTCCCATGCACGCTCATGGACTGACTCACACAGTGGCTATTGCAGGTTGGTACAGGCCACATCCATCCACATATGTCACCATGCATGTGACTCTGTACGGCTCATGCACATTCATGGATATTTTCATCACCTTCATGCTCATTCATGCCCATACAAAAAGGCGCAGCCGCTCATCATATGTCTGCCTCTATTTCATACCCTTCAACATTTGCAAATGATTGGCAGTACTACCTAGTGGGTAGTGCACTGGATTAGAACTAAAGAGACCTGGATTCTATTCCCAGCTTTGCCATTGGCTTGCTGGATTTAGGCATGTCATGGCCCTTCTGTGCCTCAGTTTCCCCATATGTAAAATGGGAATAATGATACTGACCTTCTTTTGAAAGGTCTTGAGATCAATGGATGAAAAGTGCTATAGAAGGGCTATCAATTTATTCATCTTTTTTGGGGGGAGTGGCTGGTTTTGAACCAATACCTGTATTCATGTGCTTTTTTAAAAAACTGTTACTCATTATTCTCCTGTTTAAAAAGTTTCATCCATCCAATCAGGCCACAGAAACAATACCCAACCATACAGCATACAGTGAAGAAAGGTTGTGAACAGTTCACATTCAATATGCTAAAACCTGTTTATTCAACCTACTCAGCAGAAACTTACAAAGAATAAGTAGGTTTCAGAGTGGTAGCTGTGTTAGTCTGTATCAGCAAAAAGAACAAGGAGTACTTGTGGCACCTTAGAGACTAACAAATTTATTTAGTTTATTTATTTATTTAGTCTGTAAGGTGCCACAAGTACTCCTCGTTTTTTTTAAAGAATAAGTACACTCAGTACAGAAATCCAGAGCAGTTCACAAATGATTTGTGAACAGGAAAGATGGGCTCAGTTGACTGGGTAATTGACTCAAAACCAATTAATTGACCGGTTCTATTAATTTGCTCCCAAACACAGTCACTGTGGGATGAGGCTAAAGCTGGCGTGGAAGTGCCAGAACAGCACAGACTTTTCTGCAAAGCGAATTAACTGCATTTAATATAAAAGGAGCCCACGAGGTAGCTAAAAGTCATGGAGGTCTGGAAATTGGGCAAAGCTGAGAGCTAGAATCAGATGTGAAATTTGTCATATCTGAGGATGTTTGCATGGCCCTTGACAGGGCTGGGGAAGCCGAAATGAAGCCAAACTTCAGATCCAAGGTTTTGGTTCTATCCCATCTCCACTGGCACCATATGGAAAAATATGAAGCACAATCTGTTTGGGAACAAGTGTGACCATGTATCAGCTATTGGCTGGGATGTTACCCCCCCCCTTTGTTATTGACTGTTAGGGATATTTGCATAGAAACTCAGGGCTAGATCTTCACCGTGTGTAAGTGAGTGTAGCCTCCATTAAAGTCAATGCCAATTTCCAGCACCTGGGGGTCGGGCCCAGAATCTGTGTTGCTTCTCAGGCTTTCACCTGCTTCTTCTTCCCAAATGGACCCACAATCCTGTGTGGGACATCACAAACCCAGGGCCAACCCCATCCCAGGTAGAGCTCCACTGAAGTCAATGCAGTTGACCTACTTCCACTCTGCGAGTAACAAATGAGTCATTTGTCCATTTCTTCCACCACCACCCCCCTGACGTCTTCTGAGCCCCTGCTATGCATGAAATGCCCTCAAAATTCCAATCTGCTAACCCACTTACCTAACGCTCTTCAAGTCAAATCCCGCCATACAACTCCCCTGTCCCTTGCAGCTCATGTGCAGTGAGTCAACGAAATAAACTGGGACTGACTGCATGTTGTCAGTGCTAAGCAAATAATAAATAGCAATGATGCTAACCAGAGCTACCCCAGGATGAATTTGGCCCTCTGCCTTTAGGTGAAGAATAAGCAGCAAGAACAGATGAGCTCCTAAGGATCAGCAATCCTATTGTAATGCAAATGTCCCTAGTATTAAAAAAAAAAATAAATACGGGTGAAGTAATACAGAAAACCTGCAGCGTCAGCAGAATTCCTGGCCTATGAGGTGTTAGTGGGTTGTCTTTAATATGGTTTTTCATGCTGCTGTATTAGTCTCACTTATGAGCATGCCAAGGAATCAGCAATGTCATTACAAATCTGAGGCAATTGATTTTCGGTGAGTTTCCCAGTAGGTCGTTATGCCAGATTAATCTGAGTATTTCTTTCAGGGAAAGTATTTTTTGAGTGTATATTGTGCACATGTGACTAGGCCACTCTGCGCTAGCCTATGGGAGAGTCATCCCATAAACGATAATAAGTGATTAGATTTGGGTGGGCTCTCAGTAGAGCAGCATGAACATCAGCAGTTTTGGTCCTTTGGGTGGAGGGAAACGGGGTGAGCAAACTTTTCTTTTCTGACTTTAGTCCCCAGTTTGGCACGTGCTGAAGAACGGGCCTCGCGCTATGTATGTGAGTGGTCTCCTTGACTTCAGCAGAGTGACACACAAATCGCTGAACTGGGGCCTTAGCTCCCAGGCATTTGCGCCTTCTCAGATTCACGTTGAGGTTTGGGTTCGAATGGAACCCAGAACCGAGAGTAAAACTCAGCCGAAATGGACAAGCTTTGCTGGGATTCAGGAAAAAGTGAGTGGAAATCACATTGAAACTATCACATGTTTCCACCTCTGGGTTCAGGCACACGCAAGGTACAGCTACACTTGCAGTGATGTGTAGAGTACGGACGCTCAGCTAGCATGGGTATAAATAGCAGCATAGATGGTGAGGCCTGGCTTAGGCCAGTAGCATGCCCTACACACCTGAACCCCCAGGGTATATACCCTACATGGCTCTCTGCATGCCCAAGCAGTGCCTTACACAGCTATGTTTAGCAGTGTATGTCCCCCTGCCAGAGCCTTTCCCTGCAGCAGGGAAAGGCTCTGGCAATGGGAGGCAGGTGGAAGCTGCCAGAGTCTTTCCCCTCTGCCTGCCCCCAGCAGAGCTTTTCACTGCTGTGTGTAGCTACACACTGCAAGGACGAGTGTGAACGCAGCCTGCCTTGCACTGTGGTGTGTAGCTACATGTGTAGTGCCTGTACTCTACACATAGACAAGGCATCTGAGAGGCAGCCCCCCAAGGATTCATGGGAATTCAGCATCACCTGTCTGGGGCTGTTTTTTCAGTGCATTTTGCACAGCTCTGACCCTGTGCCTCCCCCATGCCCCAAAGCTCAGTTCTGCCACATCTCCTCTCTCAGGAAATAGTGGAGGATGCAGCCCCTACATTGCTCTGTTCAGTGTTCTGAATGTTTGCCATCAGACTTAGTCCTGCAAGGTGCTGAGTGCCCTTGCCCCCCACTAACTTCAGTGCCGGTCGAGGGAACTCAGTATCTCTCAGGATCGAGGCCAGAATGTCTTTTCTCATTGAAAACCAAGCCCTTGATTATAACTAGTTGTGGTGGCAAGCGGCCATCTTGTTAATCCTTTCTGAGGTCTTGCGTTGGCAGCCATCTTGCTAATCCTTCTTGACTGTCAGTATAAGAGCCCCGTGCAAGAGACTGCAAATGCATCCTGCTTTACGCCTCGTTTCACACAAAGCAGAACTTTACACAGCGTGACCATATGTCCCATTTTTACCAGCACAGCCCCAGTTTTTCAGATGATGTCCTGATGTCCCAGGAACTTCTTTCAAGACATCTGAAATGTCAACTTTTTTTCACTTCATCAGTCAAACCGGTTGTTCAGAAAGCATTGCTGTATGAAGCAGGCTTTGCTCCCTATTTTCAAGGAACAAACAGTCCACTGGAGTGAGTTTTCAGCATGGAGAGAAAGGCTGAATGAGTATAAATGCCACAAAAGCTGTTCTTTTGCTTAAAGTGAATTTTAACGATGCTGGACCAGGATTTCATGATGGATTTGTTCCGAACAACACATTTCTGGAAAAATCTACCATTCGAAGAAATAGGCTTGCCTTGCTGTCACGTCAGAACTGATCCCAGCAAATGTTAACAAATATATATGCTTGTGTCTTGTACCATGTTGCCAATGGTCAGGATTTTATTGTGAGGCGAACAATATTTGGAGATTTTCTTAATGTCCCTGCTGCAGGAAGCATGAAATTGCACGAGAATTTCAGCTTACTCCCCCCCCCCCCACACACACCCAAATAAAAGTTCCTACCCTGCACGGTTGCCAAGAAAAACTTGAAAACACGAAGCAGGTGCCTCCTAAAGTCTCAGAAACCAGAAGACAATGACAAATCCAACATGAAATTTTTTAAAAATCTCATGATTAAGCCAATCTCGTGATTTTTGGAGGATTTGACTCAGGACTTTTGAATGTTTGGAGCTGGTGATACTGCTGATCTGACTGCTGGTCACCTGAATGCTGATCATTATGTGGAGGAAGCCAGGTTTCACATTGACTTGGAGGAATGATTTTTCTGATGTCACACAAGGGTTAAACAGGGAGGCTGGTTTTGCTGTCACTTCTGCAAGATGGATGCACCAGCAGGAGGTGCAGAAGTGCCCATTTTAATTTGGAAGCTTTTTCTCAAACCTGCTTCCCAAGTTCCACAAGGTATGAAAAACGTTTTCACATGCAGTCAACTTTCCAGTTGCTGGGCAGAGACAAATGCATACACCAACACTAATGCCTAAAGGAAGGGATTCTAAATTACTGTCTCCGCAGACAGATGTGATAGGAAAGTGTGAGATTATTAACGATAGATTAGAGCAGGTTAGACAAACACCTGTCAGGGATGGTCTAGATAATACTTAATCCTGCCTCAGTGCAGGGGACTGAACTAGATGACCTATTGAGTTTACTTCCAGTCCTACATTTCTATGATTATATTGATTTCAAAGGATTTCAAATAAGCAGAAATATCCTCCCTCATCAAAGAAGAAGCTGAGGTTTTGAAGCCAAGAAGAAAAAATAGTTCGCTCTTCCTGTAGATGAAGCATATTCTTTAGAATAAATTTAACACAGGTGAAAGGTACTAGGTTGACAAGTCCCAGAGACCTGAAGTCTCCTCCTTATCTACAGCCTAGGGCAAGCTTCTCCCATACTAGTCCAGCAATGAGCCTCAGCCTAGACTAGGAGAACCACCTCTAGATGTGGGACCACAGCCCATTTAGTCCTCCTCTTTGACTTCTCTGATGATGCTACCAACAACAGGGCCAGTTAGTGCCATTTGTGGTGGAAACATCTGTCCTTTAGGAACTGGCTGATGGTGCCAATTAATTTAATGTGGGCTACAAAGCACAGCTGGTAATGAGACATGGCTCAGGCACTACTGATTAGGACTGGATTTGAACCAGTGATTTATAGGTGAAAGGCTCCATAGCCCATTACCAGTCCTCTAAATCATGGAGGAGCCATTGTTTGGTTTCTATTCAAAAATAGATCATTATTCCAGACACAAGCTGTGGTGAAGAGGAGAAAGTCAATGTTTTTTTCCAGCATAGGTTATGGTGTTATCGAATGCTGATGCTAATGTCTATAAAGTGCTTCTCATCCATAGATCTCACAGCTGTGTGGACATGGGAAAGTATTATTATCTGCAGTCTACAGATGGGAAAGGGAGACCTGGTGACTTTGAGGTGAAATCATTTGTCCTAGGTTACACCGTGAATCACAGCTAGAACTCTCAATTCCTGATGCCCAGTCCCCTGGTTTAATCACTAGACAATGTTCTTCCCAGAGCTAGGGCTAGAACCCAGGAGCCTTGATTCCCAATCCCTCTGCTCCAGTCACTAGAACCCATTCCTCTCCTTGATCTGGGAAAAGAATCTAGGAGTCCTCACACCTCCAGTTCCCTGCTCTAACCATTAGACACCATTCCCTCCTGGAGCTAGGGCTAAAATCCAGCAGTTCTGACTCCCAGTCCAACTGCTCTAATCATTAGGTCTCACTCCTCTTCCTGAGCTAGGGCAAGAATCTAGAGGTTTTGATTCCCATTCCACTGCTCTAACCACTAGACATACTGCCTCGTATTCTGAAACTTGTCTTGGCTATTGCTCAATGTTGTGATGTCATCAGAGGGCTTGAAAAATCTAAAGGGCTATTGGCTAAGCACGTCAGAGCTTCATGACGTTGGAAGCCTCCCTGAAACCAACAACAGGGGGAAGTTATTGAAGACAGTGTCTGGGATGAATCATTTTTAATCTCTGCTCCATGTACATGAAGTATAATAGATCTGCAGGTTGTTCACTCGCTCGTTTGATGAGCTGACAGGAAATAAAGTAATATTCCTTCTCCTTGTCTCTCCCTGATTCCCACTCCCCATGTGCCGGCTGCCCGCTGCCAGCCTGCGTTTGGGTGAGTGAAGTCTCGGACAGATGACTGACACCTTCGGGGAATGGAGCACAGATGTCACTTGTATCGGAGTGGCGGTCTAGGATCAGCAAGACAAAACCCCCCCAGGTTGAAGAGCTGTGGGGCTGCTTTTCAGAAAACAGGAAGAGAATTCAATACAATTAGAATTTATGTTTAAAAAGGGGGTTGGTTTTTGTGGGGGTGCGAAGGCAGTGCCAGCGAGAAAAGATGGCACAGTGGTTAAGAGGTTGGCCTGAGACTCAATTCCCATCTCTGCTACAGATTCAATGAGGGCATGTCCCTTAAAATCGCTATGACTCAATTCCTTCTCTCTCTGTTATTTCCTTTCTCCTGTGCTTTGTCTGTTTAGAGTAAGCTGTCTGGGGGCAGGGTCTCGCTCCCTGTAGGTATATCCAGTGCCCTGCAGAATGGGGCTCTGGTCCCATTAGGTACTTCCAGGTACCTACAATAATAATAACAAGATTGAGGGACCTGTCCCTTCACTCTGTGCCCATTAGGAAGCCTGGCTGGCTTGAAGTGCACCGGGGATGCCAATGTGCCAGGCAGGTGGACAAAACACTAGAAAATGAACATTAAAGAGCAATTCAGTGCCCCAGGCTATCGCAGGCATGGCAATGTTGACCCTCCACTTGCAATCTGAAATCAGCCCCAAGCTTCCCCTTCCTCCCCTGGCTGGGTTTGTACTGATTTTAATGGAGACAATGATGCCTGTTGGGTTGCATGTATCTTTTGTGGAGCCGGAGAGGCAGGAAAACTCCCAGTTTCCCCTTTGCGGGGTTTCCTGCCAAGTCCTCCCTCCAGGGGGAGCTCTTTGGGACACTGTGGAGGGGTTTGGGGGCCTCCCCCTCCAAAGGATCCTTGAAGATCTGTAGGGAAGGACAACTTTGTGAGGGCAGGAGCCCCACATGGGCAGCTGACCCTCCCCATGGTCATTAGCAGCTGAGGAGGGGAGCCAGAAGGAGCTAACACAGCTCTCCTCTGCTAACTCCCAAATGCCACACAAGGAGACACTGCAGGGAAGGGTGGGTGCCCAGCCTCACCCCACGCCCCATAGAATCCCTTCTGCGCTGGGTCCTTGGGGGGAAAGGATGTGCAGCACTCCCATCTTCCACACGGACAGAGAGAGTTCCCTCCATGGACGTTCCTCCCTTTGTGTACCAACTCAGGGGTGCCCCGGCCCCAGAGAGAAAGCAGCTGACTCTTACTACATGGATTCCCCCAGGCTGGCAGAGGGCTGGGCTGGCACAACTGCACAAAACTCATCAGGGTGTTACCAGCAGAGCTGGGAAAGCGTCGCCAATGGGCCCCGGTGAGACTCGGAAGCCCCAAAGCCAGGCCAGGTTGGCTGGAAGATTCCCAAAGGAACAAACCATTTGTCTCCAGGAACCTTGTCAGATCCTGGAGAGTCCAGTCGGAACCAGGAGACATGTATGTCTGGGACCAAGGAGGAGGGTTCGGGTGTGTGACTTGGGAGCCTCTGGACCTGTCCCTGAGGTCTGGCTTTTGGATTTCCTCAGTTCTGACAGGAGAAGGAAGTCACAGGAGCTATTCTTGTGAGGTGCACCATGGCCGGTGCCCTCCGCCTCCACCCAGCACAGAGAGGCTCCCCCAGTTTAGTGCAGATTGCATTGACTGCTCCTTGGTTCCTTCAGTGGGGGGCATTGCCTGTCACCCAGCGATGCTGCTAATGGCCTGAAAACAACAGCAGTGGCTAGAGGCTGAGGCACATCCATTCAGTCTCCCTCTGAAGCAGCGTTGTGGTTTGCTACCCTTCAGAAATGGGGAGGGAAGAGGAAGCCTTTGTAAGCTCACCTTTTATCCCAGCCTTTTCCTTCCTCTAATCTACTTTGAGCTGTTCTGTTTGAAAGAATCTGGATTTTCATCTGTGCAAGGTGAGCTCTCTGACCTTTCCCCAGCCCTCCCCCCTTCCTTTCTTCCCGTCTCTTTGCTCTTGGAAATGATGCAAGGGGGAGAAAGGAAAGGACTTGCAGTGCAGGAGCAGGTCTGGTTGTTCTCCCTCTCTGTGGCCAAATGAATGTCCATGGCACTTACGTGGCCCCATCACCATAGCAACTCAATCTTTTACATATTTATCCCCACCACACCCCTGTGAGGTAGGGCAGTGCTAATATCCCCATGGTATAGAGGGGGAACTGAGGCACAGAGAGGCTAAGTGATTTGCCCAAGGTCACCCAGGAAGATGGTGGCAGAGCAGAGAATTAAACCCAGGATTCCTGCGTCACAGGCTAGCAGCATCCTGGCCACTGGGCCATCCATGGAAGGACAAATTGCAAAGACAGGCAAGGATGAGATGGCTTCCTCTGGCCAAGTCTCTGCTACTGTATGTTAGGCAGGGCTGGCTCCCCAAGCGGCAAAAAAACAACAACAAGAAAACGATTGAGCTGCTGCCGAAGTGCCGCCGAAGACTGAAGCGGGCCGATTGAGTTGCCGCCGAAGTGCTGCCACTGCCGAGCCAAACGTGCTGCCCCAACAACGGACGGAACTGCCGCCCCTTTCTATTGGCCGCCCCAGGCACCTGCTTCCTTCGCTGGTGCCTGGAGCCGGCCCTGATGTTAGGAAGGGTTGTGTCCACTGCGGGGAGGCGGCGTGTAGGCGTCTGGAGCAGAACCCCAAAATTGTGGCTCTGGTAACATGCTAGAAGTTGCCATGGCAGCTGGGGTTCAGGGTGGTGCTGAGTCCCTCTGATCTTCGCAGAGAGCAATCCCTGGGTGTGTTTCCTGCTGCAGGGCTCCAGCCAGTCTCCCCAGGCTCTTCCTTCTGCAGAATGTCCCACTGCTGGGTCCCCACCATAGGGAAGCATAGTGGAGGAGCCCCCACTGCCCCCCAGCCACTAGTGATTCCTCTCCCCCAGTCACCCTGCCCCATACCTCTAATTCTGTCACCTCCCCTTACTGGGAGGAATTGGCCCCATGCCTCTATCACCCCGTCCCTCGGCACCATACTGTCACTCAGTTTGCTACTGATGAAATAGCACTGCCTGCCAGTAAGGAGCAAGAGATGGGAAGGCAGCAAGATAAGGAGATGAAAGGAGAGAGATTTAATGTGTGACCCAGAATTTTGCAGTCACTGGCAGCTGCTTCCCAAAGTGGAAGTGGTGCACAGGGCTGGGGGCGGGGCTCTCCGGCTCCCCCAGGTATGGGGGGAATGCTGATGGCCCACAGCATCCTGGTTAGAATGCAAGGAGAGCCCTTGAGGTCACGGCAGCTCGTTTCCAAGGGCATGCTGGAGCAGCTGCTACTGCTGCCGCGGCAGCCACCACCGTACACCGAGCTGGGCGCAGGCTTATTAGTCACACTATTAAGGGAGTCTCTGGTTCTGAATTGCTAATTTCATTCGCCACTGACCGCCAGGCTGAGACTACAGCAGCCTGCTCTGGGGGGAGCTGTGGAAAGCTCAGACAATTGGAGGCTGGGCTGGCTGTCTCAATGGACAGACTGTCACTCAGCTGGGGGAATGGGAAGGTATGTGGGGGGTGCTGACTTGTCTAAGGAGCTGGAAAGACAAGAGGGTCTTTCTGTATAAAAGGAAGGAGCAATGGGCATGGAGACGAACAGAACCTGTGGCCTGCTTTTTCCTAACAGTGTGGGTGACATGATGTGTGTTGTCTGTTGGTGACTGTGGGATCCACACACCCAGGGGGCTCGGGGCTGTGGGGCATGGCTCATCCCCAGATGGGTACTCGGCTCTGTTTCTGGTAGCACTGTGTGGTCACATGTAAGGCCTGGCACATGTGTTGGCAAGTGTATGCGTCCTTTGCACAGTGCATGTAGGTATGCATAGCGTAGATGTGCTGCTGTGTGCCAGGGGACCCAGGCTGCAGGGCCCAGACAGGCCTGAGGGGTTCTTCTGCTCCCGACTGACACAACCTGCGCACCACACCCAGACTCCCTGAACCTGGCCTGGTGTAAGCAGTCCCAGAGGGGAGGCTGCCTGCTTGTCACCTTGGTGGTTATGGATCTAGCAGAGGTCAGAGCCTGGAGCACAATAGCTGAGGAGAGCCCCTGTGCTTTGGGCCAGCACTAGTTTCTGTCTATCTACGTACTTACCTGGCCCTCGTCCCTATAGTATCTGAGCACCTCACAGTCATTAATGGCAATGCTATTACCTCTGTAGCCAAAATGGGGAACTAAGGCACAGGGGAGAGCAAGTGACTTGCCCAAGGTCACCTGGGAAGTTTGTGGCAGAGCCAAGAATGAACACAGGTCTTCTGAGTCCCACTGCTGTGGTCGATCTGCTAGACCATCCTCCCTAGAGCAGCTGATTGGCGATCTCCTCTGGTGATGGATGAAGACTAGGTGTCTGTGTTTGATCCTTTCAGACATCGACTGCCTTCGATACCATTAACCAAAAAGTCTTCCTGACTGGTTTGGGGTGGCTGGCAGGGCTAGAGGACTTTGAGCCAGAGGGGCTCCAGTCTCCCATGTCAGCAAGGAGGTGGAGGGCAGTGCTGGGCAATTGTTCTTTACTCAAGGGCTTTCTTGTGCGGAGTACCAGAGGGCTCTGTTCTGTCACCCCTGCTGTAGTGAGCCAAGGCAGTGTGGGTGGGCCACCCTAAGCCCCCCCTTTTGGCCAGGTGTGGCACTGCAGGTGAGCCCCACCTTACCTTCCCCCAACTGGGCATCAGCCAATCTGCTTGCACACATCAGGGTAATGAGAAGCCAAACCAAACAAGTCCCAAGTATCTCCTTTAATGAAGCACCTGGGAAGGAGCACATGGAACAACAATTCAGGCCCCAGGCTCCGATCCCCCAAACAAAGGCTGTGTGCCTGGTTCGGCTAACCTTCCAGGGGGAGGGGCAGCACCACCTCCAGCAAGATGATCAGCTTCCTCACATAGGCGTGCGCAGCCCATTTCATTAGGGTATGCACCCAGGGAGCCCCCCACCCTGCCCTAGCCCCACCCCCATCCTGCCCCCATCCACTCCCTCCTACTTCCTGCCCCCTGACTGCCCCCCTCAGAACCCCCAACCTCCCCTGCTCCTTGTCCCCTAACTACCACCTCCTGGGATCCCTGCCCTTAACTGCCCCCCAGAACTCCTCCCCCTATCTAAGCCTCCCTGCTCCTTGTCCCCTGACTGCTCCCTTAGGACCCTACCCCCTACCTGTCCCCTGACTGCCCCGACCCTTATCCACACCCCCACCCCTAGACAGACCCCCCAGGACTGCCACGCCTATCCAACCACTCCCCACCCCCTGACAGGCCCCCCCCAGAACTCCTGACCCATACAACCCCCTCTGCTCCCTGTCTCCCCTAACCCCTGCCTCCTGACAGCCCCCCCAGAACCCCTGACTCATCCAACCCCCCCCAGCTCCTTGTCCCCTGACCACCGCCTCCAAAGACCCCCCCATGACCTTCCTTGCTCCTTGTCCCCTGACCCCTATCCACCCCCCACCCCCTGACAGACCGTGGGACTCCCATGCCCCATCCAACCCCCCCTGCTCCCTGACTGCCCCCTCCAGAGACCCCTGCCCCTAACCAACTCCTGGGATCCCATCCCCTATCCAACCCACCTTGCTCCCTGTCCTCTGACTGCCCCCACCCCTTATCCAACCCCCCTGGCCCTGGACCCCTTACCATGAGATGAGGGTCCTAGCCTCCCCATGGAGCCAAACACTGCCCCACAGAAGCACGCAGCCCCAGCTCCACAGGTGGGATGGGAGACAGAGGGGCTCAGGCCAGCTCCACACAGAGTGGGGTCAGGGCTTCAGCCCTGCAACTTTTGCCACTAGGGTGGCTGGGGCTCCCGAGATGGGGACTTCAACCCCACATCTTCTGCCAGGGTCCAGGGCTTCTCCTCCCTGTCCCAGTGTGGCTCCTCTTCCCCCCCAGTGCAACTCCTGCTGGGGTCCGGGCTTCTCCCCCCCCCCCCCAGTGCAGCTCCTGCCCCAGTGTGGCTCCTCCCTCCTCCACCCCCCCAGTGCAGCTCCTGCCGGGGTCCGGGCTTCTCCCCTTCCCCCCTCCCAGTGCAGCTCCTGCCTGGGTCCGGGCTTCCCCCCTCCCTCCCCCAGTGCAGCTCCTGCCAGGGACCGGGCTTCTCCTCCCCCCCCACTCCCTCCCCCCACGTGGCTCCAGCCCCGTCTGGGGCTTCTCTTCCCCCACTCCTGCATGGCTCCTGCCAGGAGTAGCGTCAGGGTTTTTGGCGCCCTAGGCGGGGGTCCTTCCGCGCTCCCGGTCGTTGTCGGCAATTCTGCGGTGGGGGGGTCCTTCCGCGCTCCCGGACTTCGGGGCACTTCAGTGGCGGGTCCCAGAGCGAGTGAAGGACCCGCCGCAGAATTGCCGCCGAAGACCCGGAGCGCGGAAGGACCCCCCCGCCGCCGAATTGCCTCCAAGGGCGGCAAAATGCCGCCCCCCCCAAATCCTGGTGCCCTAGGCGACCGCCTAGGTCGCCTAAATGGAAGCGCCGGCCCTGGCTCCTGCCGGTATCTGGAGCTTCTCCCACTGCACCCAGCCCTAGCCTAGCTGGGCTCCCTTGGGTCACCTGATGCCTGCTGTGGCTGGAGTGGAGCCTGGCTGGCAGGGAGCAGCCATTCATGTGGTTGCCATGGCCATCAGCCCAAGAGGTGCAGGGCAGCCCTAGGCAAGCAGGGGCTGGCTGTGCTGCTGCTGATAGCCCCGCACTCCCACCCGCACCTAACCCTAAGGCTTTTTTTTTTTGTGAGACTCACTCAGCCCCTGCCGGAGCAGGGAAGCAGGAAGCAGTTGAACTGAGCCTGCCCGGCAAACAGCTGAGGAGGGGAAGGGGGAGGAGCAGCCTTCCCAGCCGGAGCTCAGGGCATTAGGGTGTGCTGAGGCACACCCGGCACACCCCGTGCGCACGCCTATGCTCCTCATGCTCTTCCTGTTTAGACAGGGCACTAGTGCTAAGTAGGAAGTCTCCTTACCTGCTCTCAGGCTGGTCTCCTTATGAGCTCCAGGCTGCTCACCCTTAGGTAGGGTTGCCAATTTTGGTTGGATGTATTCCTGGAGGTTTCATCACATGACATAATCTTTAATTAAAGATTAATCTTTAATTCCTGGGGACTCCAGGATAATCCTGGAGGCTTGGAAACCCTCGGGTCATTCTGTCATTCTGAAGATGATGCTCATCTGTGTGTGTCTCTTTCATCTGATCTGACCTGTGAGGCTACCTGAGTTTCCCAGTACTTAGCAGACATTTGGGCTTGGAGGAAAGGTAGATGAGGGCTCAGACCGGTGGTGGAGATTCAACCAGTCCTTTCCACTGCAGGTATATGACTGCCTTTTATTTCTATGCTTCCCAAGCTGCTGGTTTCCCATCTGGTTCTGGGTGGCCTGATCACTTTTCCCATCTGTGCTTAGCTAGATTGTTGTGATTGTGCCTTTTAATGGGGCCCTCCCCAGAGTTAGCCGGGCTATAACCCCTCCATATTGTGTGACTGCTTTACATTCTGATTTGGGCTGCACCTGGGGGACTACTCATCAGCTTTAGCTAGTGCCAAATGCAACTGCCTGCTTGCTTTAGCAGTGCGCATGGGGTAGATGGCACCTATGCTCCCCAAACTGCACTGGCTTCCAGTCAGCATCCAGGTGTAATTCAAGATGTTGGTTCTAAGCTACAGGGCCCTTCATTTTTAGGGTCTTTCCTATTGCAAAGTTAGCAGTGCAGAGCTCCATAGGGCTTTCCATCCCTGAGAACCACTGGAATGCCTGAACTGAGGCTCTGCAGATTAATACGCCTGGGATCTGTCCGCGGTGGAGGGCCTTGGACTCTGGAATTCACATTCTCCATTGACCCAAAGGGCCCTGGGTCTCTCAATCTCGCAGGCAAGTTGTAAGGCCCGTCTGTTCTTGTCCAGGCTTTTATTGAGGAGGTGTACTGAGTTTGGAAGGGCTTTGGTTTTCTATCTCCATTTGCCAGGTGGTGGAATTCTTTGCCTCACATTGGGTTAACTTGTACCGGTGTGCTGCATGCCTATTTTCACTGTTGTACCATGTGCACCTAGTGTACAATGGTAGATTGATGGATCCAATGAAGAAATAAATTTGAGCCTGACCCAGTTTTGATTTTGATCTCACGTGCACTGGTGTAAATCAGACACAGCTCCACTGAGGTCAGGGCAGTTACTCTGGAGTAAAAGCATGGACGTGAGATCAGAATGGGCTTAGATCTCTGTGCGTGTGTGTGTGTTGTTTTCCAGCGGGTGGCAAGATGCCTTATCCCTGAACTCCTCTCACGTTTCCCAGCGGCTTCCCAAGACACAGCCCATATGGCATTCTATCCCAGCTCCTGTCTGTCACTCACTCCTAACAAGAAGTGGCAGCTGCGGGGGAAGGGCAGGGAGGCACCGATATGCCGAACAGTAGGGTTTGCTTTAACCCTTCCAGGTTTGGCCTTTCTTGGCTTTGCATTCCAGCACTGTCCATGTCAAATCAACACGCTTCCTGGCAGAGCCTCGATGGGTGTCCGTCTGGCCACAAAGACTGTAAATCTGGGGAGAGTAAGGATGAGATTTTTCTTCAAGGTGCCCAAGGGAGCTGGACATCCAAGTTCCATTAAAAATTAATGGGAACTGAGCGTCCAAATCTTTTTTAGTTTGCTTGGAAAATCTCACCTTTAGTCCCTACCTTAAGAGCTAACCTCCATGCAACCTTTGCTATGGAATCGCTACGGCACCTCCATAATAGAAGAGAGCAATGTCCAGTGCTGCATCTCCCCCCTAACTGGCTGGCAACTCACCCTGCTGGCACCAGGCGGGCATTGCAAGTTCTTCCAGCTTTTAGACCCGGACGCAGCTGGGCTAAACAATAATAATATAATACTTGGATCGTGGTAGCAACCCGTTTCCTGGGAATCTCTGCTCCAGATTTTAAGTCCATTACCTCCAGCTAGATTCACGTCCCTCTTGGGTTTGTACTCCACACATCTCTCTGTGATGGCATTTCACTGGCCAAAAAGTCCATGAGAAGCCACCTATCAAAGCTGCAGGTGGAGAGTGCACAGAGAGTGAATTTTTAATTTGCAAGTATTCATGCCAAAAGTGCTTGGGCACTCAGCCCCTCAAGGAAGCAAGACACTGCCATATGATTTATCTGGCCAATTGTAACTTATTTAGAATGGTCACAATCATGCTGTAGAGTAAAAAACTTCTAAAAAACATTCACTGAATAGATGGGAATAACACGGGACTCTGAGGGGCTACTGATCGGCTCATGGATATTCTGTAAGCAAGAAAGGGGACTAGTTTCATCAAGTGGAAGATACGTAGTGAGCTATTGACTCATTGCTAGTCTGGGGACTCCTTTCCTATTGTTCTAGTGAATCAACCATCATTGTGGTCCCTACCAGGGATTTCTAGAGGTAGGAATGTTAGCTGCTGTACATTCAGCCAAAGGACTAACTCCCTTAACTAAGAGCTGGAGCAGCCGCACATTTTCTGTGGATGAGAGGGGGACGTATAATATATATCAGACAGTGCCCCCACAGCACACATGTGGGGACAGCCCCACTTCTGCTTTCAATGAGCAATTTCCAGTCTCCACTCTCTGAGGTACCCCTGCACCCCCAGCATTCTCAGTTCACACTGGGTAAAGTGCCTCCTGCTGGCACCAGCAAGATATTTTCCCTTCCAGTAAGTGTTGTCACCAGGGCTATAGCTGCTCTTTTATCCTAATGTGTAAACCACAAGCCTTCCCCCTGTAGATAGGGTTCATTCCCCCATCACCTCTCAAACACCCAGTGTCACACACGTGCTTCAGCCTTCCAAGGGCTTTTTAATTGCGCCTCGCTGTTTCCCTAGTAAAGTCCGTGAAACCAAACAAACCTGCTAGGAGGGAGACCGGGGGCTGTGGCGCAAACAAATTAATGTGATTGCGGGAGACTGAGGCCTCATCTCACTGATGGCAATAGAGATAATGCATCTGACAGCTGTCAGTTTGCATAAAAGGAAGGGTGGTTTCAAACCGGGGATGCTGTGGGGAGCAACATCCCCTTGGAAAACCAGTGGTTGGATGGACACAGCATCTGGGCCTCTCTAACTGCCCGGGCCCTCTCCACCTTGGGCTGCTTTTCACTCTCCTTTCTCTTCTGCTGTGGTTTGGCATTCCAGCCGCAGCAGAGGGGCTGGCTGGGAAAGGGCAGATGGTTCTTCAGACGCGGGCTGCTCCTCTCTGCGGGGATGAGTCACCCTGCGCCTATGCAGCGTGTGTGCCTTCTTTAAGAGCATGAGTGGGACACAGCATGTTCCCAGAGTGCAACAGTGGATGTTCTGTGTAGCACAAGGGTGAATGTTGCCCTGTGAGAGATAGAAAGTCATTTGGCAGAGTGAGCAGAGCAGAGCAGAGAAGCAGGATGATCCAGTGGTTGGGGACTAGCCTTGGACTTGGAAGACCCTGGTTCAACTCTGCTCCATCGCAGATTCTGTGTGACCTTGGACAAGTCTCTTTGCCTTTCTGTGCCCCGATTCTCTATCTGAAAAGGTGATAACTGCCATGCCCTACCTCACAGCAGTGTTCTACGGATGAGCACATTAAAGATGGTGAAGCACTCGGGTACAGTGGTAACAGGGACCAGATCAATAACTCAGCTAGAACTACTGTGGGGAACAAAGGGGCTGGGTTCTTTGCTGGCAGGAGATGATGAGGAGTCAGAGTTGTGCCCTATGCCCCAGGACTGCAGTGTAGAGAATGGTGGCAGGATCATACTGCAGTGTCTAGAGATGCCCATGTAAGCTGATGGAACGGACTCCATAGAAGAAACAGTTCTAGTCGCTGGCAGGTCTTGTGCTGAAGGAGCAAGGGTCCTGGCTCTGTGAGGTGTGAGTGCCTGCAGCATGGTTTGTGAGTGCCCAGCACCTCTGAAAATCAAGCCTATTAGAAATGATTTTCCTAACGAGTTAATGAAAGCTTACCGTGACTCAGTTTCCCCCTCCCCATTCTTTTAAGAGTCCAAAGGCCGCTGGATGTTGGTTACATCCAAAATATCAGTACGAGCAAATACCCCCTTATAGTCTATAACCTAGCAACAATACAGTCACAAGCATTGGCCAAGTACAACAGGCTCAGGCTAGGGAGACGCTTTCCCATAATGACTCGCCTACAGAGGGGCAAGGAAAAGCTCTGACAAAAAAACCTCTCGAAATCTTGTCTTTTTCTACACTATAACAAACCAGTGATGTCGTTGCTGGGTTTTGGACCTTAGTTAAGGCCAGATGAGGGCGTGTAGGGCTAAACTCTGTCTTCTGGCCCAGTCAAGACAAGATTAATGGCTGGGCCTCTCTCTCTTCAAGGATTTTTTCCTTATCTTGTTTTGCCATATTTCTCCCAACACTAAGCATTTCTTTATAATAAACTAAATAAACCAATTATTTACGGCACCTGAGATCCAATTAACCATATTTTCTTCATTTCTATTCCCTCAACCCAAACTTTCAATAAGATAACACTGGTAGTTCAAGGGTCACTCCAAGTTGAACATAAATCATCCTTCTTTCTCGTGACCTCACTCTTTTTAATTATCTGCTTTGAGCCTCTCACTTGTGCTAATGGTAACACTCAATTTAAAACCATAGGACACCCAGGCCCAGTGTGGGCCTGTATTCCTACAACACCCCAGTGCTTAGAATAGGGCACTCCTCCAGAAGGGACTAGACCCAATCTCTATGACCATTGGTGGAGCCCTATCTCCCTAGAGGCAACCATTCTCCCCTCCTGCTGCCCAAGCAGTGCCCTTCTCCTGAGCATCTGCACAAGGGAAGAGAGGGGGTGCCTGAGCTGGAGTTAACCCCTTTTTCTTTGGCAGTGACCTTGCCCCATCACAGTTCAGTGAAGGAGAAGATGCTTGCTGGATAGCAGCAGGTGCTGGGCACAGATCAGCATGTTTGTTCACACAAACATTCTGTGTGCTGGTGATCCACCTTTGCCCCATCTGGTGCCCACACTGAGCTCTATCTGTCCACTTTGCCCCACTGAGTTTCACTTTGACCTTCACAGGAACACCCAAAACTGAATGGGAAACTAGAACTCCAGCCAGATTTGCTCGAAGGGCCAGTGACTTTTCAGATAAACCTGGGTTGCTTTGGGGAGGTCTACACCGCAAACATGTAGGTTTCCTGTGGGTTGAGGCTCCTTTGAGAGGCTCTGGAGGCCATCTTAGCCTTTGCTTTGGGCTGGTGAGGCAGACTCTTTTGGGCCATTGTGGAATCTGAGAGATGGGACAGACCCCTGAGGTCATCCTATCTGCACCAGCGCAGCATTGTCCCTCGTTCCGAGCTCACTCCCGGCAGCCCCTTAACTCAGGCAGAAGTTAACGGGAGCTCTGCCTGACTAGTGTTTGCTATGAGCTAGTTTTGAATGACTCTAGCATTGGGGTTTTCACCACATCCTTTGGGAGACTTTTCCACAGGTCAGTAGATTGAACTGTTGGGAAGAGTTCAACCTAAACTTTCCTTTGCTCAGTTTCATGCCATTAATTATAGCTCTAATCCCCTTAACGACTCTATTTGCTTATTGTGGTGTAGCAATGCCCTCGACTGGGAATGGAACCCAGGATCCTCTATGTCTGAAAGCATAGCCCTTTGCTGCTTGATCTGAACTACCAACTCTGGTACTGAATGGCAGCAGTGGATTCACAAACCTCTCAATGTGATCAACCACTGGGGGGGGGGGGGGGGGAGGGCGGAAAGACCCACATTGTGTTACTCTGGTCTCTACGGGCACCCATCACTGTAGGGTCTGAGTGCCTCTCCCCCACCTTCAATAGACATATAGGAGTTCCCATATCCTCTTGCTGATCACGTAACCAAGCTGCATGTGTTTGGTTCTTTGAACCTTTCCTCTAGGCCTATACCAACCCCTGCCATCATTGTTCCTGCTCATCCCCTTTCCATCTGTTGCTGTCTTTCTGGTGTTGAGATGCCCAAAACTGAGTGTGGTATTTTAGGTGCACCTCATCAGTGCTGAATACAGAAGGGACTATTACTGGTCTGTGACATGATGTTTCTGCACATACCACCCAACATGACAATGGCTTTGTTATTGTTTGCCACCAGGCCATTCTGCAAGCTCGTATTCAGCCTGCCGTCCACTCTCACCTCTAAATCTCACTCGATCGCGTATTCAAAGAGGATAACATCTGTGATTAATTAGCTAGCCTCATCGCTGGAGCAGACCAGAGTACGGCTCAAGGCAATGACGCTGTGAAATCACAGTCTAATCTATGTGTGGTACCAAAAGAGTCAAGGAGACCCATGGCCTCTGGATAATTGTTCATGTCAGAGGCAGTTTGTTTTTGGAAATCCTCCATTTAGCATCCAGAGAGCTGGTGCGTTCTGAGTGGATGGAGAAGCTGAACTCTCTCTCATTCCTCTTGTTCCAGAGAAAGCAGAGTGAGGCTAGTGCTAGTAACATGACCCTGCAATCCTTCATTCCAGTTTTTCCATAACTTCTTTGTCTTGGCTTGCACTCATTTCATGTTTGCTTGGGACTGGACTGAGACTCGGCAGAGCTGGGTTCTTATTCTCAATTCTGTCACAGGCTTCCTGTGTTACCTTGGGCAAATCATGTAAGCTCCCTGTGCCTCAGTTCCCCATCTGTAACAAGAGAACCATGATACTTCCCTACCTCCCAGAAGATTAAACTGATGAATGTTTGTCAGGTGCTCAGATACCGGGGCCCCAGGGGCCATACGATTACCTGGCTTCAGGAGAGCACCGATGAAAACAATGCACCGGACATAGTTGTTAAATACATAAACAAGAGCTCTTGCACCGTTAACTTCATTCTAAGCAGCGCGCTTCCCAGGGAGCAGGAAACCACATCATGTGACCTGCCCCTTGTGTCCAATCAAAACTAGCCAGCACAGCTTGAATGCTGACTGTCGACAACGAGTGGCCCGGGAACAGGCTGCGGCCCAAGAATGAGTCATGGAAATTATTCAGCAAGTAACGAATCCCTCTGAGAAGATGGGAAGCTGCTCGCAGACAGAGAAAGAAATGAAATTCATCGGGCCATTGATTCTCTGTAAACTATTGACTCGCCTCTGAGAGCCAGGCCCAAGGGTTGTTTTTCCAATGGAAGCTTCCCGAAAGCGAGGCAGTAGGGGGATGTCCCAGGCTTCCGGCGGCGCTCTAACGCCTGGCTTTCTGTCTCCATCCACATCCCAGCAACTTGGCTCCTGCTGCCGTGTGTTCCAGCCGCCCAGCCTCAGCTGCATTCTAGCAACACAGCTCCTGGCTCGCTGCATCGCAGTGCTCAGATTGCTTGCATTCCAGTGTCTTGATTCCCTCGACTCAGCCGCATCCCAGCGGCCCAGTTCCCAGGCCGCAGGTGTGTCCTCAGCTGCCTTGGCTCCTGGTCTCAGCTGTATGCCTGTCACAGCTTGTCTTGCACTCTAGGCTGCATTCCATGGAGTCCTTGGCTCAGACACTGGAGAGTGAATTTGTTAAAGATTTGTCTTTCTGGAGTGTTTAGGAATCATTATTCTTCACGTGAATCTTAACTTGCGACCTGTAATTCTCCCGGCTGTATTCTGTAGTGCTCCCTGTGACCTCCAGAGGGGGCTGCAAATGTGCTAAGTGTGCCAGTTCAGACAGCTGTATATGCATTGCTGGGGGTAGGTGGGGCTGGAGCTAGGAGACAGGTATAACAACAAAGCTGGGGTGGCTGAGCCCATGCAAAGATCTGGGGCTTGAAAGATCAACTGTTCCATTGTTTGTGTTCAGCTTAGGAGAGTGTGAGACAGGGAGCAGAGTGAGACAATGGAAGGGGGAGTGGGAAAAATCCACCTGAAAATATAAAGCATGGCACCGCCACATCGTGGAGCTGGTGTGCTGCCTCGCTTTTCGGAGGGGGTGTCTTAGCCTCAGTCCAGGGGGGGGAAACAAAGAAAACTGAATCGCCCTGGGAAAGACCCATGGATTCCAAATTAATCCTACAAACCCTGTGGTGCCCAAAAATACACTTGGTGAGAGTTGGAAAGTGGCATGCACTATGGGTAGAAAGCAGGGGCTAGTGGGTGGGCTGCTGGCCTGTGGCTCAGGAGGTGAGCGTTCGACTGGCAGCTCAGCCAGAGACATGCTGGGTGATCCTGGGCAAGTCCCCTTTTCTGCCCAGTTTCTCATCTTTGCCTCCCAGGGATATTGTGAGGCTAAACCCCACTACTGCTTACCAGTGAGGAAGGTCAGGTAAGTACCTGGATAGATGAAATTCAGGCATTCCTACTTCAAACCTCACACTTACAGCCATCCATGGACCCATTACCATGCTACTCCACTGATTACAGCTTTGGAACCTCTCATATGCCCTACCCATGGGGAATATACCCGTAAGACTAACCTCCTGCCAGCCAGTTAACTGTGCTTCAAAGGAACTGGGTTACATTCCCTGGGACACCAGCAGTCTGCACTGGGATCAGTCTACACAGACCTGTGCTGCCTTTAAGCAGAAAAAAAGGCCTGGTATTGATTGCTATGTGGAATAATCATAAAGAGCTATTGCCTACACTGAAATAGGTATCCAGACCTGAGATTTCCATGCACACCTGGGGGGATCAAGTGCACCCAGCAGCACTCTAGAATCCTTCCCCTTGCTTTGATTCCAGTGGGGGTGGGGGGGGAGGGGCAAAGCTGATCAGCTGTGGGGCCAGCAATTCCTACTCGTTTTTGGAGGACAACAAAGAACGGAGCAGGTATGCTGTTGGCATGTGTATAGGGAGGCTCAAGCAAAGTCAAGCTTCAACCTGAGACTTGCTGACTAAGGGAGCTGCGAGCAGGGCCGGCTCTAGGCACCAGCAAAACAAGCAGTTGCTTGGGGCGGCAGATTTGCAAGGGGCGCAAGAATCCAGCATGAGAGCTGAGAACCAACAGGGGGCCCTGGGTGCTGTAGTTCCTTGGTTAGCTCCCTGCCTATAGAGCCAGCCCTGGAGCAGGGAAAGAACTACATTTCCCAGCATTCCCTTGGCCACTAGCAACAGGAAAGGGTGGGGGAAGGAGTATGGAACTTTAATCTGCAGCTTGCTGTGAATGGTAGGAACAGAGCCAGCTCTAGGTTTTTTGCCGCCTCTCCCCCTGCCCTGGGCTCTCCCTGCACCCCTGTATTGCCCCAGCCCTGGACTCTCCCCTGTCCACACCCCCTGCTGCCCCAGCTCTGGCCCCCACCTGCACTCCCCTGCTGCCCCAGCCCTGGGCTCTCCCCCCCCCCCGCCGCCCCAGCTCTGGCCCCCACCTGCACCCTCCTGCTGCCCCAGCCCTGGGCTCTCCCCCGCCCACACCCCCTGCCGCCCCATCTCTGGCCCCCACCTGCACTCCCCTGCTGCCCCAGCCCTGGGCTCTCCCCCCACCCGCACCTCCTGCCGCCCCAGCCCTGGGATCCCCCCCCACCCCCACATCCCCAGCCACCCCAGCTCTGGCCCCCATCCGCACCTCCTGCCACCCCAGCCCTGGGCTCTCCCCTGCCCACACCCCCTGCAGCCCCAGCTCTGGCCCCCACCTGCACTCCCCTGCTCCCCCAGCCCTGGGCTCTTCCCCCCCACCCCCGCCCCAGCCCTGGGCTCTTCCCCCCCACCCGCACCTCCTGCCACCCCAGCCCTGGGCTCTCCCCCAAAGAAGGAATTGGGTGGACTAAATGGATGGTGCACCTCTCTATCTGAAGTCTAGCAAAGGAAGTATGTGGATCCCCTAGAATTTAAAATGAAAAGTAAGGGAGGGGAGGCTCTGGACCTGGGCAGCTTTAGATACACTTAGGAGGATTTCCACTTCTGAGCCATGGAAGCAGAAATTGACTTTTCCTTTCCAGATATAGCTAATATTCAGAAAGAGAATCTAGCACCTGCCTTCCAGATTTGAACACTCTCAAAATTCAGGAGTGCTCAAGCTCAGTTTGGGCAGCTGTTACTTCATTTCCCCCAAATCAAATATACTGATCCACTGTAACTTGCTGTAGAAAAAGTAGAATAAATTGAGCAAGAAATGCTTCCCAGTGGTTATTAAGACTGGAATTGCTATTTTCAACAGCCATTCCTTTTGTTTTGTTTTAGTTTTATTTGTTTAAAAGGAAGACTGTGATAGTGCATTCCCCATAGAAACAAATCACCTCAACTTTTCCTCATTTATGTAGGACAGTCTTATAATATGCATCCAGATATCCTCCAGTCACACAAGCTGAAAATTGTTCCACTTTACTGCAGTTCTGTAATCATATGGGAACCAATCCTGTCTGTGTTCTGTGCACATCCAAAATTCCTGCTGAATGATCCGCCCTGGGAGCGAGTTACCAGTGACCCGGGGCTGGGGCGGCAGGAGGGTGCAGTTGGGAGGGGTGGGGGGAGCAAAAAACCTAGAGCCGGCCCTGGCTGCGAGTGCTCAGTAGCTTTCAATAGCCCTAAGTGGGGTGCATCCACTTCTCTGAAGGTGCAGCTGTAGCCCTAATTTTGGCACCATAGTTGCCTGACGCTGTCAAATAACCTGATTTAACCCCCCCGCCCCGAGTCCTCATGTCTTTTTTGCCTATGTTAGCTCCTAGGAGCCTGATCCGGAAGTTGGATCCAAGTAGAGCTGCTCTGCTGTTGGCTGCGGCTGCTCACTCCCTCAGGGGCTGGCACGCAGCATGCTCAGAGTTCCAGCGGCAATCCAGCATGCATCTGATGGAAGCAGGAGCTAGGCAGCTAGCATTAAAAATTCCCTCCCTACAATATAAAATAATCCAGCTCTCTCTTTTGTGCAGGGAGCTCCATTCCCTAATGCAATAGTTCCGCCTTGTTGCTGGTGGTGGTAGATTTGTCACTCATTAGCAATGAGGTATATTGCTAATTGGAGCTGTTGGGAGTTCATCCAGAGATTCACATGATGGCCACAAGGAGTGCAAGTGTCAGACGGGAGTTGGGGGGTTAGATCTAGACCATCTCATGGGGCAGGCCATAGGGTTATACCTGGTTAAAATGGACACAGTGAAGCAAAAGGCTGTGGCCCACAGAAGAGGTGTATAGACGCCACCTATAGAGTGTATCCAGTCAGTGCAAATTACGCTGACTTGTCGCTTACGCAGATTTTCTGGCCAATGCGTAACTTACCTCACTGTGTATTTCACTCCTGAATTGGGTTGGCCGACTCCCCTGAGAGTTGCCTCTCCACACAGCTCTTCTCATGGTCTGGATTGCAGGGAGCCTTTAACTAACACAGCAGCTTATGGAATAACACCAGTAGGGTTGGCATTATGTACAGCACTTGTTTTAAAAACTCCTGGAGTCCTTAACCAGCATGTGCTGAGCCAAGCGTATTAACTGGGTTAGACTCTTTAGGAGACTGTCTCTACTTTGTCCAAACCAAAGTCCTGGTAAAAAGCGTGCAGAGGTTCTTTCCAATACATTAGAGCTATCTTTTACAGATAGATACACAATGCCATTTTCTCTGTTGGCATTCCTCCATTGAAATCAATGCTATTACACCCCGTGCCTTTCTTCAAGGTATTGCCATTGCTGGCCTCATCTTAAATAAATCCTGTATAAATGTTGCTTTATTTCTTTTCCACTTACATATTTAGGTATTTTTCCCCCATCCAATTAATTCAACAAATACAACTGAAGTATCACACTGCTCTATATATCATGGCTTTTATATCTGTGCAATAAAGACATCTTTTGTTAGAGTAACTGTCAAAGACTGTTTTTTTTTTACAAGGCTTGTGTAAAACATTCACAGAATCTATTATATAAAAACGTTCATTATCCTCCTCTACAAATCTTGTAGCTGGAAAGAGACTGTGAAGAGATTTATTATGTTCTTTCTAGGTGGCCAGAGTATGGGACACCTAAAGAGCGAGAAAGGAGAACGAATAGGGAAGCTCAAGTGTTGCTAGGACTGGTTAGAAAATGTTTACTAGAAAAAATGTACAAGGAGAAAATGTTCATGAAATTTCCACTGGGAATTTTTGCAGCAATAAGGTCAATTTTTCTGAAGCTCCCTCAAGTTGAGGGGTTGTTTGGAGGGGAAGCCCTGTAGAGGTTGTGCTGTTTTATGGCTTGCTTTACAGCCCTACACTACATAGCTACAAGAATTATTCAAGTTCCTAATTACAGGCTACTGTAAAGATAGAGCCACATTGGGTTGTTCATATCCCAACTACGGAAAGGCAGCATTCGTAGCTGGTCTTCTGGTTCAGGCTCAGCAGTAGCCTAATCTCTCCCATGCATAGACTGCCCGTCACGGCAGTGTCTAGGTGCTGCGTATTCTAATGAAGTCCAAAGACAGAAAGGAAAGCTGCCTTTGAACCCGGGATCAACCATGTGTCAAACAAGAGCATCGCTAATGAGCCACAGGGGAGAGGAATGTTTCCTGAGCTAGAGAAAATGTGATACCAGAGGCTGATGGTGATTTAAATGCATAATATGTGCACCTGAAAGGCACCTAGGCTGTATTTACTGGGAGGGTTTGGGCTGGTAGTGTCAGTCCTTAGATTGTAAGCTCTTTGGAGAAGGGGCTGCCTTCCTGTTCTGTGTTCGTACAGCACCTTCCCCAGGAGGGCCCTGGTCCATAGCTGGAGCTTCATATTTAAGCAGATCACCGTACTGTACTTGGAAAACCCCTGAAAGAGTTCCTCAGAGGCTCTAGGCAATGGAAGGTGGACACATACTGTGCTCACCATGGCTGCCATTTTTAAACCTCCCAGTTGATGGTGGGGAACCGAGTTTTTCATGCACACTTTTGGGGGGGTTATTTTTTGTTCATCCTAAGGGCATTTATTAACATTCGACTAGCTCTGTCCAGCTACGTGCACCCTTGACATGAGGGCCTGCTCCAAAGACTATTGAAGTCAGTGCAATGGGATCAGATAGGATCAGACCCTTGGGCCCAGATTCAATGAAGGATGTAAGCCCATGTTTAACTGTAAGCATCTGAGTAATTCCATTGAAGTCAGTGGGTCGACTCATGTTCTTACAGTTAAGCGCAGGCTTAAATACTTTGCTGGATTGGGGCCCTAGTGATTATATTGGGTGTAGTAGCGAGAGATAGGCCAACGCCATGATGTTTGGAACCAGATCCAAACTTTCACAAAATTCCAGGTTGTCTGGGGGGGAGGTTTTGGCCTAGGCCCATTACCAACAGTGTCAGAGGATAAATGATAGGTGTGGGCGGGGAATGGAGTGTACAAATTTCGGATGGAAGCCTGCACTCCTGGTGGTTGGTGGTTGGACAGGATGGAGGGAAGTCCTCCCCATGAGTCTTTTCCATTGACTTCACTGTGCTTTGGCTCAGGCACCATATGAATAGATGTGCCGGGCTCACTTGAGGGTGATGGTGAGAACTTGAACAGAAGGCACCTTGTGGCTGGAGCTTTTCACCACCAAGGCAGCTGCTCGCCAAGACACACCTGAGAAGAGCCTTGCAAAGGATGAATGTTCCCAGGAATGTGATCTACTCCCCGTCCAGCTGCAGGTGTGACAGAGGGGTCCACTCCCCCTCCCCGTCCACAGGCCCATTTCTCCTCAGCTGGCCTGCGTGAGCTCTAACAAGGCCCTGGAGTGCAGATAACAGGGATATAATACAGCGAGATGAGACTGAACCCTCCAGAGCCTCGTAGCATTTTTTTAGCCTTGGCCGCTTTATTACCATATCGTTGAGTGATGGGGCTCGGGGGAGCGGTGGTTTAAGCCATATCTCTCAGCGCCACCGCGCTCACTCCTCCTGCAATTGATCAGGCTACAACCGGGGCTGAGTGAATTTGCACTTTTTCATTGCAAACTCTTCTAGGTAATGGAAATTTTTCCACTGACGATGCGTTTTATTTCGGTTTCCCCCCTCCCCTCTTCTCTCCCAGCCCAGCAATAATAAATTCAGCCCAGCTGGATGGTTAGAGCTCCTTCAGGGGAGGGAATTATGCCGCATGCTACATCTAGTGCCTTCCTACTACAGGTTGGTCAGGGTGAACTGTGCAGGGGCTCCAGTCACCAGAGGCTAGAGGTGACTGTTCATGGGAACAGACTTGACTGGCCCATCTGTTGTGAATCTTTGCAAGGCTCCTTAAAGCAGGAGATCTCCGCAGTCCTTTGTATTGCTTGTGCTAAAAGCTTGCCCTGAGCCAACACTACTGCTCCTCAGGGGCACCTCTGTGCGTTTTCTGCTTCAGACCTCAGACCCACAGAGAAAGGGAAGAAAAATGCACCCCCCACTCCTCTCCCAAAGGGAAAAGCCAGCACCTCCTGCTTACCTCGCCCACAGCAGTAACTCACCTGGTTCAGGGCTGTCCCTCTTACTTTGCTAGAGACCTCAGGCTGGGACAGGGGGTGGAACTTGCTCCACTGCATGAGCTGGTGGCTCAACATCTCTCCCCTTCTGTGGGAGTCGTTCTACCCCCTCCCAGCATCATTACACATGCCCTCCTACTGCCAGAGAGATTGTAGAGACCCCCATCACCCCCAAGCCTTGTTAATGCTGTGTCCATCTCTACCTTCCCTCCTTTGCATGCAGGGGATTGAAGATGTGCACCACAGAAGATTGGCTTCCTGGTTTGTTTCATACCTACACATCTCTGATACAAAGTATAGTGATTTGCCACCACACTAGCTTTTGCTCTTTTCATACAGATCTGAGCATAAGGGGGTTGTATGTAGAGACACGCTAGCTCTGTGTCTAATGACACAACTGGAGAATTGGTGCTTAAATGGCATCATAGGACCCAATCCTGTGAGGTGCTGTGCTTCTGCTCTGAACACCTCTGTGCCTTAGAGGGCCTGTCCCTTAGGGAACAGTTGCCTTCAGTATGCTATTTGTGTAATTAGGAACTTGAATAATTCTTGTATCTGTGTAGTGTAGGGCTGTAAAGCAAGCCATAAAACAGCACAACCTCTACAGAGCTGAGGCTGAGCTTTTATGATCAAAGATAAAATGAAACTGTGTCTTGTGGATGGATAAGGCAGTACGTTTCTCTGATTACTTTTCCCCCTGGGCATTATTGTGGGTTAGAGTTACGGTGATTTGGGAGCTTTGTTTGAGAAGTACAATCTTGTAAGGTTCTAATTTTAAAAAAACCTCTAGTAATGGTCCTGCAAGGTCACAAGCACTCAAGATATTGATTTCCACCTGCGTCCTCGACTGCCCCTTAGTGAAGTTTTTGTGAATGGGAATTTCCTTCATTTTAAATGAAACGGTCCTAAGGTCGGTTGGAGAAGAGTCTGGTTCTTGCAAACATTAGCAGATCTACAATGGGGAGGCCCAATTCAGCAGAGCCTAGGAGTCTCAGAGACAGGATGCCCCCTTGGTCTGCTGACCACAAACATCTCCTGCTCACCATGGAACCTTTGTTACAAAAAACTGTCTTGGCCCTAGACCTAACCTACCAATTTTGAATCTATGACTTTGTTTGTGTGTGGATTTTGGTGAGGAAGGGGGAAAACTGTGTTCACCATGGAAATTCAATCATAACCTTAACTAGGGGCTTCTCATCCGTAGATCTCAAAGCACATTGGAAAGGAGGATTCAGTATCATTATACCGGGAAATGGAGACACAGAAAAGTTGTTATTTACCCACAGTTTCATAGCAAGTCAGTGGCAAAACTGGGACTATATCAGGTCTCCGGATTCTCAGCCCTGCACTCTAGCCACTAGCCAAGAGATGCCCCCAACAGGCTACTACGTGGCCAAAGGTACCATATAAAAACCTAAGATAGCTATAGATAGTAATTCCATATTATTCTTCAGCTGAATAGTAAGAGTGAGCCGCCAGATAACCCAGATGAAGCCCCCTTCAGCAATGACCTACATAACCAACCTCAGATGTACCAGAGAGCTATGCCAGTGTCTTGCATGGGGACGTGTTGGTTACTCTTCTCCTGAGAATCCATAGCTGAGCCATGTGCCTACCTGTCTTAGGGCCTGAATGTACCTTTGTTGGATCCTAATCTAGCCACGTGCTCCAGGAAACCTGTTTTGAGGAAGCGTCCAGCACTGGAGTCCTGCTAGGCCCTGATGCGAGAAAGCCCACAGCTAGAATCGTAGCTGGCACCCATGAGTCGCTGCCATGAAGCTGCTCCCTACATATTACTGGAGTCCACCTGGAATTAACGAGGCATTGCAATGATGTCGTCAGGCATCCTAGCACCGTGGGGTCCCTGCCTTCTCCCAGCAGGAGACCTGCCGGCACTTCAGAGCTGGGAAGATGCTCACACTGCCAGCGTCTTAACTAGCAGCAGTGCATGTTCTGAGGGGTGAGATCCGGATGTGTGCTGTTCATAAAGTAAAGCAGCCATATACATTGTGTACTACGGTAAAGATCCCCCGCATACCCAGAGGCTGGCTCTGGAGGAGTCATTGTTAATTTCTTGCCTCTCTTTTCTGTGCAGCCCTGGCACTTAACATGGCACCAAAGTGAATGCTGCCAAAGATGCACTGTGCAGCATCAGCAACAGCTCTGCCTCTGGGGACCGTGCTAATTAATGTACCTTCTGCTGCTTAGCCTCCGAGGCCAGGCTTGCACCCCGAGAAGTGCTTACCCGAGGCTCTCATTAATCCAGTATGATGCAATGCTGCCTGCACCGTTGCCTCTCCACTTCAGAGCAGTAAAATTATCATACCAAATAAAACACTCCATTTCTTTAGCGCACAGAGCACGGCGGCTGGAATTTCCGAGTGGCTTTTCGTCTCTGGCTCCAGACGTCTACAGGTTTTTACTTCTGCACTAAGGTGAAGAGGAGGAGATAGGCTGAGAAAAAGGGTCCGCGGGGGGTTATTTTTACTTGGCACCCCTACTCCTAGGAGCTTGGGTCTCCAAGCAGCTCTGAGGGGCTGAGTCCAGACCTCCAGCGTTCCTGCAGTTCTCTTGTTTCTGTCCTGGGACCCCACATAGTGTTCTGCCATTGCCCCCTGTCCTGAGCTGCAGTACCCTGTCATATTCTACTGTTCCAGTCCTGGGAACCCCACATGTCTCTGCCAGTGCACCTCTGACCTGCACTTCCTGTGACGGCGGTTCTGGGTCACCATCACAGCTTGGCTAATTCATTGGAGATGCATGTGGTGTGGATTTTACTCCTGATCTCTCAGCAGAGTTCTCAGTTGTGACTTGCAGCATCCCCTGTTGTGGCAGTCCAGACCCCACCCAGCTGATGGCTCCAGATGGCTCCAGATGATGAGCAGCTAGCCTAGGGATCAGTTTGCTGGGGGAGAAAAGTCAAAGGGGTTTCAGCCTCAAATAGCGAGGAAGGCTGGTCTTGTGGTTAAAGCACTACACTGGGACTCGGGAGATCTGCGTTTCATTCCCAGCTCTGTCACGTGCTTCCAATAGTCAAGTCGCTGACTCTCTCTGTGCTTTCGCTCCCCGCCTGTAAAATGCAGATGAGGATGATAATCCTCAGGCCTGTCCTGATTAACAAGGAAAACTTGACCTATGACGAACAATTGAAAGATCTGCGTTTGTTTAGTCTGGAGAAGAGAAGACGGAGGGGGAACACAATAACAGGCTTCAAGTATGTCAAAGGTTGTTCTAAAAAGGAGGGTGATAAATTGTTCTCCTTTTCCACTGAGAGCAGGACAAGAAGCAATGGGCTTTAATTGCAGCAAGGGAGATTTAGGTTAGACATTAGGAAAAACTTCTTAACTGTCAGGGTGGTTAAGCACTGGAACAAATTGCCTAGGGAGGTTGTGGAATCTCCATTATTGGAGGTTTTTAAGAACAAATTAGACAAACATCCATCAGGGATAGTCTAGATCAGTAGTTTGCAACTTGTGGCTGGTGGGGCCACAATTATGTCTATGATTTTCAAAGGGGTCTGCACCTCCATTCAAAATTTTTGAGGGGTCTGCAAATAAAAAAAGGTGGAAAACCGCTGGTCTAGATAATACTTAGTCCTGCCTCAGTGCAGGGGACTGGACCAGATGACCTCTCGAGGTCCCCTCCACTCCTACATTTCTATGATTAAGCTTGTTGGGGCTGTGACTGTTTCCTACTTTGTATAGCATAATATATAGCTTCTCCATGGTGTTTTTCATCAGTATATAGCTCAAAGCACTTTACAAAGGAGCTCAATATCATTATTCCCATTTTACAGATGGGGAAACTGAGGCACAGAGCAGGGCCATGACTTGCCCAAGTCACCCAGCAGATTGGCGGCAGACCTGGAATAGAACGAGCTCTCCCTAGTCCCAGGCAAGTGCTCTATCCAGTAGGCAACACAGCCTCCCACACTGGAATGGGTCCTGATTTCAGTGGGAGCTTCTTGGTGCTACCATGGTAGCAACAAAGAGAGAGGAAGTGTTTAAGGTCAGACAAGGGGATAGAACTAAGAGGGATGGAATGAAATAAGGAAAGGAACAAAGTGTGCATGAGAGGAGATGTCCTCCTAACTGCAACACCCATTAACCTGGGGAACAGCCTCCCTCTCCTGGGTTGTTGTGGTGAAAGTCCCCTCACTCCAATCCTTGATAACCTAAAACACACAGACTCCCCGGGGAAGATTATACAGCTCTGTCTTGTTCTTAGGGCTGTACATATGGCCTATCGCCATGATACCCAAGCACCGATACTGCAGAGAGCTACCCTGCCCGGGATTTTACCCCTAATCCTGCAATCTCTTATACCTCCCCAGAATCCCAGTAGGGCTCTGGATGGGCACAGAGGTCTGCCCACATGGATGAGCTTGCAGGATTGGGACCAGTATGACCTAAGAGGTCTCTTCCATTTCTATTATATGGTTTAAAACGGCATCAGGTGAGAGCAGCGAAAGAACCCCTCATCGCTGTTATATCTGCCCACCCGCTCTCCAAGTCCTTCTCCTCCTCTCCCTCAGTATGTGTGCCAAAAATGCTGACCTAGATCTTCTGATCACACCGTGTGATTTAACTGACCAACCACACAGCTTGCGTAGCGAATTGCAAATACTGACTACTCTAAGGTAGCTGTCATCAGAGGAGTGGAGAGTGGGCTCCTCCTCCTATTTGCCAGCTGCTGAATGACATGCGAGACCTCTAAAGACAAAGAATACTTTCCCTTTGTTGCCTCCCCCGTGCAAGGAGTTGCTATAGTCTTTACAGCACTGGCATGCGATAGTGAATAGGAGAGGGGCTGGCCCAATGAGAAGAGAGATGTCAATGAAACAACCTCTCCCTTAAGACATGGTCCCCAACATGAAAATGTTTGAGAACCCACCAGGCCCTTGCTTTCACCTGCCAGTGCCTCCAATTAGGCTCCTAAATCCATATTTTGGCACCTACATACAAAGCAGCTTGGTTTCCCATGGGCCAAGCACCTGCAGCTCCCATTGAAGTCAAAAGGAGGTGGAAGCTGTGGCAGAATTGGACCAAAGTGTCCTATCATGGTACCTCTGCTTTCTTAGATATGACATGCAAAAAGAATGAGCAGCAACAGCTGTGCTGGAGAGAGAGAGAGAGAGAGAGGACAATGCTCCATTAGATCCAAAGTGTTCTCACCAGTTAGTGTCAGGGCAGTGGAGATGTGCAGAAAACAAACAGCAGAGTCCAGAAGGAAGGCATGACCCTGTTCCCCCTATCCCATCTGTAAAGCAGTCACTCTGCTGTGATGGGGGAGCCATAAGGACCAGAGCAATGCTCCTGGATTTCCTCTCTGATCAATGTAGCACTGTGCCAGCTTAGCACCAGTGGGTCTATTCGAAAAAATAAAATTAATTAAAAATATTTTTTTGCTTTAGTGTCTGGGTCTGGAGTAATTATTAGTTGCTCCAGGGAGACTGTGCTTTAGGAAAATCGTTGGTGGTACTGCAAAGGAATTTATCTGATTAACTTCAGCTTTCAGCCAGGGCTTCCTTGGGGGAAGGGGACAAACCCTCCTTCACCTGCTCCATAAATTGTTTAATTATGGAAATCTGGCAGGACTGATTTTCCACAGCAGATGTGGTGTGGAAGAAGAGAATGGCGTGTGCCAGCCAGCCCAGGCTGCAGGGCATGGCTGCAGCGTAACGGCCCCTTGCCACCTGCCATTTTGAATTTCAGGTCATGGTGCCTGGAGTGAGAGACTTGGGTTTCCTGTAACCAACCCTGAATGGCAATGGGTTAAAGGAGAGTGGGCTAAAGGGAAGGGGAGGGGAGGGGAGAGAGACAGATTCATTGATATTCTTGGCTGGTGTTGGGCAGGGAGGGGCCACCCTGAGGAGAGAGCAGAGGACGCCCCAATGGTGGAACTCCACCCCCTCTTCACCTATTCCTCTGCACCCGAGAAATTCTGCATGCACGGTAATCCCATCTCCTCCCTTCTGCCTCCCTTCCTCCAGCTGGGCCCTGCCTGGCCTAAGACACTGGAATGGTTACTGCTGCTCCTGGGCACCTCTGTCCTCTCCACGGCCCTGCATAGCTAGAGGAGGCTGGCAGAGAAGAGCAGAGGATGGGTGGGGAACCACTGTGGGTGGCAGCCTCGTCTCTTTTATTGGCACGGCACTAGGATCAGCTCTGCCTCACCTCCCCTAGCCTTGTTGGGCCAGTCTGAGCCTACCCCTCTGCTAAATCTTGGTATCCTGGTCGGTATAGCTGTTGGAATTCCTTTGCATTACAGTAGCAGAGAGATTACACTGTGCGTTTGGACAGCGCCTGGCATCATGGGCCCTCATCTCGGCTGGAGCCTCTTGAGGGCTACCCCAGTACACAAACAATAATGGGAAGCTTTCATGGGTTTCATATCAGGCCCCAAGTATCAGAGCTGGGATTAGAACACAGCAACTTCTTACTCCTATGCCGACTCATGCCATCGCACCGTCTCTCTGGCCTGCATAGTGGGAGGTTGCACTGGGTGCTCAGCCAAGGAACCGGTTCAAAGGCAGGCAGCTGGCTAGGAAGGAGTTTGCAGTGGCCCTAGCATCATCAATGATAGCCTTGGCCACACTACCCCGCCCCACAGCCATGACTCAATTGGGGGATCCCATATACATTGGCAGGACCCCATTACAGGCCCCCAAAAGCCAGAGGGGGCAATTAAAACCTGTGATCATTCAGGGAGATGAGAATGACAGAGCTGTGTTTTTAAGTGACATGAAAGATGAGATTATCCTTGATGTTTAGACATTCCCAAAATTGGGATGGTGGCAGGGGTGAGGAATGTTGGGCGCGGTACGGATGTTGTGGGACCAGATCTGGGTGTGAAGGGTCGGGAAAGGATGGGATCCCACAATGACACAGAATCATGGTCTGACGGAGAATAAGGATTTGGCCAGAGTGTCTGGAAGAAGACAGCAGTGACAAAGATAGAGCTAATTCTGCCAAAGCCTGGGCTATGGGACCCAGAGGATGTAGCCAAATCCAGACGTGAAATCCTGCCCCCATTGAAATCAATGGGAGTTTTACAGTTGTCTTCAGTGGGGTCAGGATTTCACCCCAGGAGAATTCTCCTTAGTAGAGCTGTTACCCCCAAAACAGAATCTGGGTGCCCCCAGAATAGCTAACCTATTGCCCCCTCCTGGGTTTTCCAAGGGATCCCCTAAAACATTGCACCTGTTATAACCAATCTGTTCTCATTAGGGATGGGTCTCCATAGTGGCCAAGGAATATCTTAGGCTTGTCTGGAGTTCTGTTTCAGAAGCTCCCCAGAACATCTCAGACCTGTTACCCCCAGAGAACATGGACACAACCGATAAATGATTGACGCAAGCAGTATGCTTTTCTAAAACAAGACACCTTTCTATTGGTGCTAACCACAACCCCGACACCGTAACAATCTAAAACACAAATCCCTTGCAACATGTTAAAGAGCACCCCAAACGGCAATAACATAGAGTTGAGATGATCCTAGGTGACTGCTCCCCACTTCAAATGGCCAGTCTTCCACAGGTTGTTGACAGCAGTTTGTAACAGTCTTCAGGTGTTCATTAGGGCAGGTCTTATCTCCCTCTTCTGAACTGTCTCCTCAACTGACACACTGACCTTTATACCATTTTTCAATTCTATTTTTAGACACATGACATCATCCTAATTGTTTACCTTCTTTTGCTAATTGCCAGTTCTATTTTTAGACTCACAACCATTATTTGATCTGCTGAGTCATTGTTGTTTACCACCTTTTCCCCACCAATTCTATACTTAGCACTACGTGACCTGCAGCTTTCATCTGGTGACGGAGTGACTCTTGCTTATTCAAAATGGAAGCCAGGGATACAAAATGGAATGTGGGGACTTCAAAATGGAGTTTCTCTTGTATCAGAGCCTGTTGAGAAGGAGACACAATGTAATGTTTGTACTTTGACCCATCAACCTTTTATCCCCAATCGGGGATATTGCAGATTATGTATTCCTTATGCCACCTGATCTTAAACCGAACTTCATACTCCTCGATAATCTGTACATTATTCCCTGATAACCAGAAACTTCTATGCTTAAACTCTGTACCGTTCACTTTTTTTTTTAAACATCATCTTAATAAAAATTTTAATTCTGTCATGGTTGAGTAGCCAGGGGGCAGCAGTTTTGCCTGTGTATCAGGGGCTGTGCTGAAGCAGATGTGCCTGATGAAGGGAAGAATGTTCCTCTCTCTATTCCTTTACAGGAAGAGCCCAGCTCTGCTTCTGCCTCTTGCTGAGCCGCTGGGTTGCCAGTTCAATGCTTTCTCGGGGAGAGAAGAGAGGCTGCTGTCCCAGTGCAGGTGCCTCAGACCTGCAGCTGCCTGTGATGTATCTTCTTTGGTATCTCTGGTACCAGGCTGGGAATGGCTTGGGTTCAGAGTCTGGATATCATTGGCAGCACCAAACTGAAGTTGAAACTTTGACAGAAGGAGTAAGAAAGAGTGGGGAGAGAGAGGAGGGCGTGCTGAACACAGAACAATAACATATTGCCTTTCTATACAGCCAGCCATTCATTCACCCAAGGATTGCTACATACATTCTAAATGCTAATGGATTGAGCCTCCCAGCAACCCCTGTGAGCTGGTATTATTCCAACTTTATAGATGGGGAAACCGAGGCACGGAGAGTCTGTGACTTGCCCAAGGTCACCCAGTATGTCCAAGGAGAGCTGGAAGTCCTAACTTCCACTCCTTGGGTTTAGTCATGAGGTCGTGTATACAGCACTGGTTTAGGAATATAGGAATTGCCTGACTGGATGAGACTCATGGTCCATCTAGCCCAGTATCCTGACAGAAGTCAAACCAGCTGCTTCAGAGGAATGTTCAAGAAACCCTGCAGCAGGTGGATAGGAGATAATCTGGCCCCAGGGAAAGTTCCCTCCTAACCCCCATTAGTTAGAAGCTGGTTATGCCCTGAAGTATGAGGATTTAGATTCCGTCCAAAACGTTTTTTTGCTATTCTTTGCTAATCCTTACTATTCTAACTCCAGCTGTTCTTGTGGATCTGGCTTTAGGCTATAATGAGCCTAGAAGATTAGCTAGGAGGTATTTAAATGACCTGGAAGAATAAACTGTCGATTGCCAGTAAATGGAAATATTAGTGGGTTTTCACTTGTTTGTTCATACAAGAACTATACATAAATCACTCATCTGAATCCCCTGGTACCATCAGTTCTAACTCGTTTCTCATGTACAGTGCCTAGCACAGGCCTGGCTGCGGTCTCTAGGTACTATAATGCAAACATTAAATGTAATGTGAGGATGTGAAATGAAACCTGTCTAATACTCTTAGTGATGACGTCCATGTAATTACCTGGATGGGTGGCCAGCTGGCTGGCAAGACTTCCTGAAACAACACACCCGTCTCTGATATTGTGTGCCATCACATGGAGCACTTGCATCTAGCCTGTCGGCAGTATGATTTCCTCCAGCATCCTCATGGAATGCTAAAATGGATTTAGCAGACAGAACAGTAATTTAGTCCTTTTCTCTCCACAGCAAGTTGATTCAAAGCTGATAACCCCGCAGATGCCGTCCCCTCCTGGTGAGCTGGTCAGCAGCAGGATTTCGATCTCTTATTGGACTATTTGACCACCAATTTGTTCTAACCTAATCGCTAGGCTGGCACTGACCTCCCCCTGAAACTGTTTCAAACTAAAGCCTCCATTGTGGAGTTTTTTCTCTTCAGGTGCTTGGAGGCTGCTTCGGATGCACTTGCAGCTGAACTGGGACATCACTCTTCCTCTCCGACAGTTTCAACACCGAACACAACACAGGCACCATTAGCACTGAGTGCACAAAGCTATGCGCCTTTCCTCCCCCTCTCCTCTGCCTTGTGCATGAGTGGGAGAGAGATAAGTGCTTACATGCTTATAAGATGAATAGGTGCTGTTTAAAAAACAATGGATGACAGATAGCAAGATGGGTATGTATGGCAATAGCTGGGTAGATGGGCTTGTAGAGCAATAGAGGGTTATTGATGGCAATAAATAAGATGGACAAATGGATGGATGGATATACAGGGGATGGATGGATGGATGAAGAGTGAGAGAGAACTCGCAGGAGACCATCACTTCACATTTCACTGTTCAATTCAGGCATTTCCTCACCAGACCCCTCCCCCCCAAATATATGAAGGGTGAAACCGCAAGGAAGGAAAATAATTGTTTATGTTGTTCCAAGATTTGTTGTAGTGGCACATAACTGAACAAAAGAGAAATCAGAATACCAGGGGGAAATGTCTTAATAGTGGGGCAGATTGTGGAATGGACTCCCAAGGAAAGTGACAGAAGCTCCATCCCTTGGGATATTTAAATTTTAAGGTTTCAGAATATGCTGGAGGGGGACAATCCAGCACTGGCAGGGAGATGGAATTAGATGAGCCAGATCCTCAGCTGCTGTACATTGGAGTTGCTCCATTCATCTTCTTTTTCATGGCAACTTGAAAAGCAACGTTAAAGGTGGATGTCCAGGTTTGTCATCCGCTCTATGGCTTCTGGTGACATGGAATGAATCATAGTGTCTGTCTGGAGAAGGATCTTAGCGGGCAGCAGTTCACTAGGTGTTCCGGGGTTTGGGTGTCTTCACCATATTCACATATTGGAGTGTCCTTCATGTTCCATTTGTGTAGTAGGTAATTAAAACACCCATGTGAGTTTGATGTGGTTCTCTGTGATCCATTCCTTACGTGGCATGGTGAAGCCAGATGGTTGATCTCTAGGATCCATGATCAGGTCTTGATTCTGCTGTTTTCCCACAGCCTCTGCCACTTGCCTTTTGGTGACAGTCCCAAGGTTTTAAGGTCTTTGGCCACTAACTAGAAGGGGTTCCAAGTCTTAAGGCAGCATCTTGAGGTTGGGGGTTGGGGATATTTATAGATGGGCAAGTCTGGATTCGTTGTTGCATGGTCGTATTCTTGTATTATTGCTGCTTTAATGTTTGCATTGAAGTTACCAAAGTGACGGCAGTCTATGATAGCTGTGAATCTAGTCCCTGGATTATCTCAAAGGTCTTTTTCCACCTCTAATTTCAGTGGCTCTGCAATATGATTCTCCCAGCGATGGTACTAAAAAGCACAAAGAACACCTTGTTCTTGCCTCTCCCTGCTTCCTGCACAAGGCGCCTACTCCTCGCAGCGCTGGATTTACCCAATTTAATCCTAACATTATCTGTTACTTCCTTAATGGGTTCTGCAGGCTCCAGGCAAATCCTACCCTTTGTGCTCAATTAACAGCCTATACCTTGGAGAGTGGGAGGTAATATAAATATTTTCCATGCAGTGATAGGACACTGTTCCGTGGTGCTGTCATTATACTATTGATTTGACATCCAGGTGTTAGGAACAGCTGTATGGCAGAAAAAATTGCAACGTTGTTTCATTTTTTTCAGGCAGGGGAGGTGGTAGCCTCACCTCTAGGCCGTTCCAGCCCTCTCTGTCCCCCTCCACATACCATGTTCCACCCCAACATGGACTTTATAACCTGCTGCTGTGGGCAATATTATGAACAGCTGGATTCTTTAAAGAGGCAATTAATTCTTCACCTGCTTCCAAATCAGTTTAAGCTGCTTTTAAGCTGCAGCATAAATAACACCCCCAAATAGCCCATGCCAAATTCCAGCATTTGCAAAACTCCTGTTGTATTTTAGTCATTTATTTATGTCAGGTCAGGCAGTAAATTCATGGAGCATCATTGACTTCAAGGGAGCTGTGCTGAATTACGCCAGCTGAGGAGCTGGCCCTTAGTAAGGGACCATCACTATTTTCTTATTTGTCCACATTTTTAGACTGTTTCTGCCAGGTTTGTTCATAGTGTTGAATTCCTCCCGCTCCTAATGCCTCATTTCTTAAGACCACTCTTCTGCTTGGCTGTTTAATAACCCGGTCCCAGAATTATGCTCCACTGTAAAGGGAAGGTTAAGATGCCATTTTCCCCTTGGAGAGGTTCTGATTGGGTCCTTTCAAAGGAAAAAATATGGGCTGTATTCCTTGGGGCATCCTTTAGAAAATGCGTGCTGTGTAAAGGTGTATTACCTTAACACTACCCTGGGTGTGGCTTCCATTCCAAAGGCATCTTGATACATAGATTCTTACATGGTTGCCATCACCATGTTGTATGAGCATCTCCCAAGAGTACATGTGATGGCATAGCTCATTTTCTTCTCTCTCTTCCCTCCATACAGCAGGGAGTGGACTTGGTCTTGTACGTTCGTGCTATTAACGTGGCATTGCTGCAGGAATCATAGAATATCAGGGTTGGAAGAGACCTCAGGAGGTCATCTAGTCCAACCCCCTGCTCAAAACAGGACCAATCCCCAACTAAATCATCCCAGCCAGGGCTTTGTCAAGCCAGGCCTTAAAAACCTCTAAGGATGGAGATTCCACCATCTCCCTCGGTAACCTATTCCAGTGCTTCACCACCCTCCTAGTGAAAAAGTTTTTCCTAATATCCAACCTATACCTCTCCACTGCAACTTGAGACCATTACTCCTTGTTCTGTCATCTGCCACCACTTTGAACAGCCTAGCTCCATCCTCTTTGGAATCCCCCTTCAGGTAGTTGAAGGCTGCTATCATATCCCCCCATCACTCTTCTCTTCTACAGACTAAATAAGCCCAGTTCCCTCAGTCTCTCCTCATAAGTCATGTGCCCCAGCCCCCTAATTATTTTCGTTGCCCTCCGCTGGACACGAGCCATTAATCACTACTCGTTGAGCCCGATGATCTAGCCAGCTTTCTATCCACTTTATAGTCCATTCATCCAATCCATACTTCTTTAACTTGCTGGCAAGAATACTGTGGGAGACTGTATCAAAAGCTTTGCTAAAGTCAAGGTATATCACGTCCATCGCGTTCCCCATTGAAGTGGGTTGAAGTGGATTTTGCATCATGCTCTCAAGGTCTCATTGTGGTCTCTTGGATATTGCATCATGCTCCAATCTTGATCTCTTCCTGGAGAGAACTCCAGATTCTTGAGCCAGTTGGGAGATCATAAAGCCGACCTATCCCCAGAGATACATACATGCATATGGCACATAACCACTTCACTCATAAACATGCCACACACATACACACAATAGAACTTTTTGGGGCCGGGAAGGAATTTTCCCCCACATCAGATTGGCAGGGACCTTAATGGGTTTTCTGCCTTCCTCTGCAGTGTGGGGCATGGTTGTTTGCCTGCTGGGATCATCTGGGTATCTCTCACTAAATTCCTTCTCTGCCATTGCAGAGGCCTCTGGCATTGGTGCACCTCACTCCTTCCTGTTCTTTGCCTGGGGCATACACTAGTTCAGCCTCCATAGGGCTGTAATGCTTTAGTCTAACTGAGGTTCCTGGACTCTATGCAGAGGTAACTGCATGGGGTTTAGCAGCAGGGCCGGCTCTGGCTTTTTTCCCGCCCCAAGGAAAAACAAAAACAAAAAAACCTGCGGCGCGGCCGGAGAGGCAAAGCAGGAAAAAAAATACAAAAAAAAACTGTGGGCCGGCCAGAGCCAGGGGACTCCCTGCACTGCAGACGTGCCCCGGCTAGCGGGGGGGAGGGGGAGGGAGCGCATGGAGAGAGAGAAGGGGGGCGGCCAGGGCTTCAGGGGGGCGCTCGCCACGCCTCCTGCCGGGAGGGCTCCGCGCCGCTCTGGTCGGCGGGGAGGGAAGGACGCTGGCTGCCCTGCCGGGCTTGCTACAGACCTGGCACCGGCTGGGGCAGACGGAGCGCACAGCCCACTCCCAGCAGGGCGCTCCCCTCCTCCACGCAGCCGCCCCCTACAGGGCGGCCGGATCGGCAAACAAAACAAAACAAAACAAAATAAAACAAAAAAGCAGCCATGCCGCCCTAGGATTGGGCGGAATGCCGCCCCGTAGAATCTGCCGCCCCAAGCACGAGCTTGCTCGGCTGGTGCCTGGAGCCGGCCCTGTTTAGCGGCCTGTGATATACAGGAGGTCAGACTAGATGGTCCCTTCTGGCCTTAAACGCCTTTACTCTATGCCTATCTTCCTCCAACTCAGTGTCCAGCCAAGGACTAGCAATACACTCTGCACATAGGCGCCAACTTTCCCCAGCGCCAGTGGGTGCTCGCGCCACCCCCGGCCCCGCCCCAACTCCACCCTTTCCCCAGCCCTGCCCCCATTCCAACCCCTTCCCCAAAGTCCTCACCCCAACTCTGCCCCCTCCCTGCCCCATTGGACCCCTTCCCCAAATCCCCGCCCCGGCCCCGCCTCTTCCCCGAGCGCGCTGCTTTCCCCCTCCTCCCCCCTCCCTCCCAGCCGCATGAAACAGCTCGCGGTGGGCACACGGCGGAGGTGAGCTGGGCGGGGGGGGGGAGGGCAGGCAGGGAGCTGCTGGTGGGTGCAGAGCCCCGGAGCACCCACAGAGTCGGCGCCTATGACTCTGCACACAGTAGAACAAAGTGCTGGGTACTGCAGCTGGTGGGAATTTTTTCATCAGAACTCTTTTTTGACAAAATATTTTTTCCCAATCAAAACAAAACTTGCAGTGAAAAATATTCATTTTGATCAACATTTTCTTTTTAACTGAAAACTAAGAAGCAAGTTTTATTACTATTACTTCTCCTAAATTAAACCAGCAAAGGGGTGGGAGGAAATAGGTCTCTGTAAAGAGGCGTACCTGTTCTGCAGCACCCCTTCTGGCCTTGGCTGGTTTTGCAGTACCCAGCCTCAGTTTCCCTTTGCCCTGGAGTTCCTCAATAAGTCCACTGAGGCCTGAGTCTTGGGGACTAATTTATTAACATAGCTTCAAACACAGTCTCTGTCACCCCAGTCTCCCATCAGGCACAGCCCCCCCCTTTCTGAGGACTCCCTACTTTGCAGCTTCAAACAGAGTCTGAGATCTGGCTTCAATTGTTCCCAGCTAAACACAGGATTTCAGCCCTCCCTGCCTGCTCCTTGCTCTCTCCTCTTAGAGCCATGTGGTTACAATAGGGGCCCGTCTTCAGGGACCTGTGCCTCCTGGACCCTCAGGCCACTCCTTTCTGAGAGCTTCCCCAACTGCTTCCTTCAATGGCTTTGCCCAGTTCCTCAGCTGCTTCCTCCAACCCCTTAGGAACTTTCCCTTTAGCTTAAGCCACTGCCCAGCTGCTTTCTCTGTCTCCAGCAGCCCTCCTGTCTTTTCCTAGGAAGCTCTCGCACCACTCTTCCTGCCCTCTCTTCCCTCCTTTGAAGCCCAGCTATGTTCCCTTTCAACCCAGAAGCAGCAGGCAACTAGTCACAGGGGACTTCCCTTTCACTTGCGACAGCCTCCCCTCCCCAGCCTGTCCCCGGGGGACTGCCAGCCAGCCCTTTCACTTCTCGCTTTTCAGAGTGAAATTAACTACTCTAAGAAGTGAGAGAAAGAGGGGCTAATTCATTTAATAATGCTATTAATAAACAATTACAAGAGTGTTTTTCCCACTCACGATTAGCACATTGAGAGACGAATTGCCCCAAATAGTTCACATTGATTTTTGGATAACTATGAAACCCTGAGAGCTCCAGCACAATAAATCAGTCTTTGGATTCTTTCCTCCTCATGGTGGTGTGGGAAGAGGTTTGTCGCTTATTTTCATTCGGAGGTCCTCTACATTCTATCTGGAGCCACTCACCACCAGACAGCACAGCCACAAGTCTTCCCGCTGAAAACACCTTGGGAGTCTGTTACTGGCAGGCAGGACTGCTGACAAGTAGGTTATGTACTCTCCCTACCTACCCCTCACGCCCTGGAACTAACCGCTCTGCCTCCATTGTATTCCTAGCTCCTTCCAGCACGGGGGATAAATCACACTAGGGATTGAGTCTAGGTCCCCATGCATCAGGTCATACGCAGCAATTAGTCACGTGGCTATAGATCCCAACTGAGGACTTTATACCGAGGACCTAATTAATACTCATCCAAAAAACCAGGGAAACTCTCAAACAAAAAAATGTGGAGAAAAAAGAGTGAAGGTTGAAAGTGTGTGTCATGGAGCCCAGGCAATATTCCACTTTCTTTACAACAATTTTACACCTTACACAAACAAACAAACGCACAAATATTAAAAAGGCTGAAAACGAATAGTAAAGGGATCCTGTCACTTCCACAATTCTGTATAATGTTTTGTCTCTCACTATCATTCTATACCACCCACCCCATGTAACTTACACTGTTAACCTACGCCACTAACCTATATCACCAACCCAATCTTAACTTTGCACCCTAAAACTTGAAAGAAATATATACAAAAATCCAAATAACAGAACCCTAGGAGATTATAAAATCCCCATTTCCTATTCAAAGGGGCCATTTTCAATACACTGTAACACTAACATAATTGTCAACATTACCCACTTAATAAAAGCCCCAAACAATCCCCTGAATACGTTGGTTGCTACACAACATAGTTCATTTAGATAACAATACAGATTTCCTAGGTCTACATTATTGTATGTGTACACAAACTTACATCACCATATAATCATCCCATTTCATAACAGCACAGAGAGCAATCATTCCAAGGCTAATCATAAAAACAATCAGCTACTCCACCAACACATCGCACTAGGAACAAATGTATAGAACTCTAACAAAGCTTTAATGTTCCCTAGGACAACATTCCTTACAAAACCTTTACTGCAAATGTAGGAGAAGAATCTACCAGCTTTACTCACACTGCGTAGTATCTTATTCTGTGAATGCTATTCTTAAGTGTCCTGCAATAGCATCTCGAGGTCCCAGCCAAGGATAGGCCTCCGTTGGGCTATGTGATGAACAAACACTTAAGGAGAGACAGTACTTGCCCTGAAGAGCTCACAGTCAGAATTAGCAAGACAGACATGGCATGCGAGGAGAAGTAACTTGACCAAAGTCATACAGCTGGTTAGTGAAAGAGCTAGGAAGATAACCCAGTTGTCCTGTCTCACAATCTAGTGCCCCATCCTCTGAACTGTGCTACAATTGATTTCAATGGGCTACTCATAGATTAAGCTGCTACTCAAGGTGAGTAAGATACTCAGACTCTGGTCCTTAATAAACAAAGAATAATATACCCGACAGGCCTTTTTTCCATTACAGGACAAATCACTGATGGTGAGTGATGAAGTCTAATCCAAACTCATTCATTGAAGTCAAAGGAAGGACTCACATTGATTTTAATGGGCTTTGGATCAAGTTCTACATGGAGAACTAGCTGAATCCTATATCTGCTTATACCTGACATAGAAATATTTGGTTGTTTTAAGGTTGTCGAATCTTTACACACAAAGGAGCAGTGTGGCTCAGTGGTTAGAGCACTACACTGAGACTTGGGAAACCTGAGGTCTGTTCCAGGCTCTGCCACGGGCCTGCTGGGTGACCTTAAGCAAGTTGCTGTTTTACTCTGTGCCTCGGTTTCCCCATACGTAAAATGGGAATAAAGATACTGACCTCCTTGTAAAGCCTTTTGAGATCTATTGGTGAAAAGTGCTAGATAAGAGCTAGGCGTTGTTAATAATGATGTGGGCTGGACACCATTGAAACATGCTTTCAACCTTAACTCTTTTTTTAACAAACTATTTGTCTGTGAATAGATTCAGTTCCCTGTCTCAGACTGGCTGCTCCAAGCATGCAGCGGGGAGGAGGAGGAGCTTTTTACTAGCCGTTGGCTCATAATCTTGGCACCAATTCCCCTTCTGACAGTATTCTGGGCTTTGCTCATTTCAATTCTCATGCTGTTCTTTTTTTAAGGAACAAAACTGGCGTCAGGGAGAAAGGAAGGAGACAGGTTGCTAAGCTCCTTCCTCAAATCCACAGCAGTTTTTTCTTGCTTCATGCCAGGGCTTTCTGTAGGGTGCCTTGATTTATAACCCAGCATGTTATGGTGAAGCCAGCCAGAGCAATTCCTGCTTCCTGGACCCTCTCAGCTCTCACTAATGATGAATTAATATGCCCCATCTTTTCTATATTGGCTCTCCCTTCCAGCCAAAGGACCCACTGCCTCATAAATGCTTCCTCTCTACACAGTCTTCTCATAGTGAATTCAGATCTTGAAGCTCTCCCTGTCTAGTTGGCCCTGTGTGGGGAAACAGTAACATTTCAGAGAAAGCTCTGATAGAGGCCTTGAGCTTAACCTTCCTTCATAATATGTAAACGGGGCTTCCAGGACTACTCTCGTACTCCTTCCTATGTGACCTGAGCTGTCTCTGTTCATCCAGAAGGCCTGTGAGGCCCACCATTTTCACAGCCAGGAGGCCTGCCAATGAAGGCTTCTCAGATTACAATATTTCTACAATCCGAAGCTTATCCCTACAGCCTGGCTGAGTCTCACCACAGTCTCCTCATCTCCTGTAGGAGTCTTCTCTATTGCAGGTTGATCCTAGAGCTGTGAAAATTGACCAAACCCTTTTTTCAGTGGAAAATGGGGATTTAGCAGCACTGAAATGGCTCACAAATTCGTGCTGGTTTGTTCATTTTCAAGAAACCCAAAGAGTAAAAATTTTAAATTTTTCTTGTTCAAAATGACTTTTCATGTACGTAGCTCCTTTGATATTTCGTTTGGCCCAAAATGATTTTTTTTTGACTTTTTGAAATTACCGGTAACCAGAAAAATCATTTTTTTGCCCAACTCTAGTTGATCCTTTGCTGCTAACTTTCCAACTGCCTGGAAAAACCCACCTATCTCCCTCAATGTCATTCACCCTGCTTTTTAAATTGCAACTTACCACCTACCTCTTTTCTGTTGCCTTCAACCAGTGAGCAGTCCCTACACCTGCATTCTTACCAACTTTGCAGGCTCCTTAGAACACAACCTTTCCAAACTGAGGTGTATAATACTTGTCACTCCAGTTTCTGCTCCCGGCAAATCTGCCTCTTGTTCCACTTAGCACCTCACATGCTGTATAATGAGGACCCCCCAAATTTGTCAGCCATAAACTCACTCTGGAAAGCTGACAGAAGCTTAGATCGATGTGAGTTATGAAGGGGATGAGGACAGGTAGTATCTCTCTGAAGTATGCATCACTGCAGCAAATCAGTAAACATTAGGAACAGTTGAGGTTAGAACCCCCTGCGCTCAGGAAGTGCCTGCTCCAGTGTGGATTGAAATGATTGGAAAGCTTCCCATTGACTCCAGGGGGGTTTGGATCATGCCCTACATGAGATGTGCAAAGAGTGAGATGCATTTGCCTGCGGTTTAGAGAGACCCTGTTGCTGTTTATTAAGAGCATGGACTTAGAGGGGGATAAAATGGGCAGTTGCAGGCAGGGTATTCTGGGCAAAGATGGGGTATTTAGTTACAAACCCCTATCATGTATCTTGAGGGAGACCCATAAATTCTTGCATCATTGATCACCACAAGGGGGCGACCCATATAGTCACTGGGATGTTGGACGTTACCCCTCCCTGCACCTACTTCACCTGCTCAAAGTAACTTGGAGTTACAACAAGGAGGGACACTCTCCATTCACCCTCTTTTCCAGGACACAGCGCAGGTCCTGTCAATGGAGAAAGAAGGAGCCAGAGACCCAAGTGAGCAGACCTAAGACCCCAGCAGTCCTGAAGGAGCTGCCATATGCTCTTGGGGGAGCTGGTGATAGAGGCTGAGGGTGAGCTCACACTCAGACGTTGATGACACACAGTAGGAACAACACTGAGAATGTCCTCCGAGGAGGCTGCTGATGGGGGGGGGGGGGCCCATAGCTGCTGGCTGCAGATGTGAGCAGTGCTCCTGGAACCTGTGAGTGACTGGCTCCCTGAACGACAAGGTCTGTGAGGTAATATCTTTCATGGGACCAACTTCTTTTGGTGACAGAGACAAGCTTTCCAGCCTAGCTTGTCTCTTTCACCAACAGAAGCTGGTCAATCCCATAAAAGATATTGTCTCACCCACCTTGTCTCTCTCACATCCTGGGGCCGACACAGCGACAACTATACTGCTCCCTGAGTCACGTGCATGGGGCAGTTGTGAATTTAGCACAGGACTGTCGGGCCTGCTGCATCAGAGCATTGTTCAGCACCCTGCTAGCTGTGTCTGGTTTTAGATGCAGAGAGAGGAGGGTCAGGAGAGATTGTAAGTGAGTTTGTGGAGGGGGGAAACCCCAAAAGATGGATGAGATGATCCCCTCCTCCCCAGGACTAATTGTGCAGGTGGTTCCCGGCAACCTAAGGGCTACCTTGGGCATTGGCAGCCACTCCCCCGCCCATCTCCATCCTGTGTTTTTTCCTCTCTGCTAAGTGACAGGCAAACAGATTGAGAGCTGGGAGAAGGCCCCAGGTGCTGCTGGAGCTTCAGCTGCTTCCCCTGGCAGCGCCTGTCACTCATTAACTGCATAAATTAGCCATCTGAAGACACTCTGGGGTTGGAGAGAGCAGGGTATGTGGGAGTGAAGCCGGCGCTGCCTGTAATTCTTTATCCTCCCTTTGATTCAGACACAGACTGTCTCTGCTCCAGACAAACCCACCTTTCACACTGCATTTTTCTACTGCACAAAGCAAGCACCTGGGGGCGTTGAAGCAAAGGGGCTGCTGGATTGGTGGTGTTTTCTGGAGAGGGCCATTGCCTTATGCAGTTGAAAGGGCCAGTGACTGTTCCTATGGGTTATACTCACATTAGTGGGTGGGGCAGAGGTATGTAAATCAGCTAATGCATATTAAATAATCCTCTTACAACTCACAACTCACAATCTAAAACACCAGCTGTCAAAAATGTAGGCAACATTTCTGAGAAAATTCTGTCCTTTAAAACTATTTTTTTTAAACAAAATTCAAACTACTTTTGATGAAAAAATTCATCAACATTTGAAAATTTTTGTCCAGGTGATTGAAAAATGACAAAGAAGATTCACCAGAAAATGAACTGCATTTTTGTTCTGTTTTCCCTTGACTAAATCTAGGTGAAAATGTCATCAGAAAATTTGAATTTGGAAAATTTCAATCCACTCTAATCTAAAACCACGAGACAACTAAAATATGAATGATGATGATGATGATTGGCATTGTAGTAGCACCTCAGACCCCAAGTCATGGACCAGGACCCCGCTGTGCAAGGTGCTGTACGCAGAACAAAAAGACAGTCCCTTGCCCAAAGAGTTTACAATCTAAGTATGATGTATTCATTCTGTGGGCCATCCTTAAGGTATAGGGACCGAGAAGAACAACAGTAGGGTTCCCTGAAGCAGCATTGCCCTGCCTTGAAAATGGACTCTGAAGTGTTTTGTTGGGAGGGCATTTCTTCAGTTCCAATTGGCTCACCTTATCCATTCTGGGTACAGCCCCTGGTAGGGGAAGAACCTGGACTGGATTTCTGTGCCCAGCTGTTAAAGCCCCAAGGAGCCAAATTTGCTTAGCACTCAGTCTTTCCTATTGAGAACAATCAGAGCTGCAATGCCCTGAGCTCTCTTGAAAATCTGGCCCAAGATGAGTGGTGTACAAATGTTTTAGTCTGTGGGAAGAATGTGTTATTTCAGAAAGGTTAAAGGGGGATGATCAATGCTTCATCTATTTCTCTTAAACCGTATACAAAGCAATTGTCTCATTTTATCAGCCTCCCGGTGTGACTATTGGAATTGCTTGTGTCCCACCAACTGGCTGATTTTGGGTTGAATCTGAGATGTTGCCAAGTGCATCAGGTTGGCTAAGTTTGTATCTCTGAGGAGCCCCCTACTACTATAGTAATGGCCTGGCTTGGAGACTTCAGTTTAAAATCTCCAGGGGGGAGATTTTCAATCCATAATCCAATACAAATTGACTTCTTAACACACTGGCCCTCAAGAGCTATCCTTGAGAGCTCTGGGGGCCATAGACTGGATACCCCTACTCCACATATACTTATGGGGATGGGGGATCATATGAACTGAATTTCTCTGGTCACATGGTACAGACTCGTGGTGTGTCCAGCTGGAATGGAGTATGGAACTGCAATATGTTCTGGAGTTCCTTGCCCCTGTGGAATGGAGCTGTACGATGTGATGCATGCCCATGGGAGGAAATCCCAGACCCGAATATGTCTGTCCAGCTGTCCATTTCGTCCTCTTCCCCTGGGGACAGGAAGGTGTAGCCATGAGATTCTCCTGCTGCTCTCAGATGTGGACCCCCTAAATTTCATGCTTGCAAAGCCACAGGCTGCAGAGCCAGGGAGACCACCCAGACCATGGCCTAACCACTTTTAAGCAGGTACAAGGACCTTCCATTCACCTTATGCCAAGGGGACCTGAGGAGTGTGCTGTGATAATCTAGACTTTGTGACATATAGCAAGGTCAGAACCTCTTACCTGGTCTATGTGGGGGGCTGAGCTCTGAGTTGGGCTTTATTTGGGAGGTGGCACTCGAATTTGGACTGGGGGGGACCCCTAATAGGGATGGCCAAAGCAGAAGGGGCCACGTGGGAGGGAGGTGGAATGGGCTGTACTGTGACATACCCAGGGGCAGGTGGGTATATTCCTGTGAGCAGTAGCTGAAGCAGATTAAAGTAGGATGTGGAGCTTTGGCCACATCAGCCAAACATTTCTGCATTCTCCCTCTCCAACTCCCTCTTTATTTTTCCTGTTGCCTGGGAGCTGGGGTTAAAGCCGGGGGGACCCCTGTCGCTGAGCACTGAAAATCTCATCTCATCTGTGGCCTTGGGCAGCTGTCATAGAGGCACGTTGCTAGGTTCTCCTCCACTGGGCCACTGCTTTACAGCCAGTCTGTAGGAGTCAATATGGCTCCCAGCTGGAGACTCCCTCCTTCCCGCCGCTCGAGGGCTGCTTACTCCTGCCTGCCTGAAGCCAATGCGTACTGCTTTCCCTGATGAAGAATATTGATGGGCTCTATGAACAACTGAGTTTCAGATCACCTTCAAAGAGAAGAAATCAGACTGAATCACTCATTACCGCCCTCCATATGCATTTGGCAGGGGTCCCTCATAACCCTTCGGCACACAGATTCCCTCCTATGCTGACCTTAAACAGCCCCCCTGGATTCACTCCTGCATCTTCCCCACCAGACCCCTCCATCTATCTGTGTCCCCCTGCCCCTCCCCCCACATATGCAACAGCTACAGCTTGTCAGGTTCCCCCACGACAAAGCACTGCTCAGTACCATCTCCAGAGCAGTATCCTAGCAGGTATGGGACACATCCACCTCCAAGGGTCTAAACACACTTCCTGTCCCTGGGTTGTCTCAGCAGAGGCAAATGAGCCACAGCCAGCATGCTCTGCCCTTGGTATAGAGCAGGGGTCGGCAACCTTTGGCACACGGCCCGTCAGTGAAAGCTCCTGGAGGGCCGGAACAGTTTTTTACCTGCAGCATCCGCAGGTTCAACCGATCGTGACTCCCACTGGCTGCAGTTCGCCGTTCCAGGCCAATGGGGGCTGCAGGAAGCGGCGCGGGCTGAGGGATGTGCTGGCTGCTGCTTCCTGCAGCCCCCATTGGCCTGGAGTGGCAAACCGCGGCCAGTGGGAGCTGCAATCAGCCAACCTGCAGATGCTGCAGGTAAACAAACTGTCCCAGCCCGCCAGGGGCTTACCCTGACAGGCCACATTCCAAAGGTTGCTGATCCCTGGTAGACAGCACCTCTGTCCTCTCTGTGTGCTATGGGCCACTAGCTTTATTTTATGAGCAATGGGCTGATAGAAAGAGCCTGGAATCTTAGGATAATCTCTGACCATTAAAACCAAGATTGCACCTAGCCCTTGGTTCATAGAATCATAGATTCCAAGGCCAGAAGGAACCATTGTGTTCATCTAGTTCTGACCCCTGCATAGCACAGGCCAGAGAACTGCCCCCAAATAATTCCTGTTTGAATGAGGGCAGATCTTTTATCAAAACATCCTGGCTGGATTTTAAAGTTGCCAGTGATGGAGAATTCACTGCAGCCTAGATGCATGTTATTGGTGGGATGGGGCAAGGGGGCGGCTCCAGCATATTTACACTGGAGCCAGGCAGAGTTCTGGCCAGTGAACTCTTGGCATGCAAGGGCAGGGTAAGTCTAGTGGTACCAGCGGTGCGAGACTGCCAGAAGGAGGTGGGAGAGAGTGCAGAGGAACACATGCATCATACCCTGTAGAAGTGTGCACTGGTATGAGAGGCTGCTAGTTATGTACACACACACCCAGCACTCCCAGGGGCATTGCTGGCTGTCAGAGCATGCCCCTTCTTCAGTCACAATCTTGTCCAAGTGTGTGTGGGGGGGGCAGGGCCTATCTCTCACTATGTGTCCATACAGCACCTAGCGCAACGGGGTCCCAGTCATAAGTTGGGGCCTGTCATTTTAATAATGTCACAAGTTATTAATGATATCTGGACAGAAAATAGTTGGATAAAGAAATCAGCGATCTGTTTGCTAACATGTTGTTATTTTACAAGGATAAACTCAGTTAGTCAAATTTCTTAATGTCTTAACAAGCATATATTTATATATATATATCACTCTCCATTCTTTGGGCAGGTTGTTTGCCTTGTAACTCAGGCAATATGATGAGTGATGTCACTACAGGCGAGTCTGAGTGGCTAAGCTCAAACTGTGATACCCAGAGGTGGCAGAGGTGTGAGATCTGGGGCTCCATCTAAAGTAGTCACGCAGGAAGGCTATAGTAGGTTTTTATCCTCTTCTGTGGACAAGCTGTTAGAGAGACCAAGATCCAGGGTTTCACAGTGCGGGTTGCATGCACAAATACAGCTTGCACGAAAGAGCCTTGTGCTCACTCTGCCTGTCAAGTAGCCAATCAATATATATCTCAAAGCAGGCAGTGTATGCCCTGCAAGGTATTGCTTCGAGTTCAAATCAAACTCTCCCCAGTCCGCTAATTCATTTGGCCCACATATCAATCAGGTGATACCTCTCTTCTTTCACCCCTCCCCACCATAAAGCTCCTGGCAAACACAATCTTCACCCTGTCCCCAAACCAGGGGACACACCCGATTATCCTGGTGGAAGCTGTCTCGGTTATACGGTGACCCCAACTGCCACGGGCCCAGCCAGTGAGCGTGTGCTATTGAATTCCCCAGGCAATGAAAGTTTAGCACAGATTGGACCATAATAGGAATCTGCAGCATGGCTCCGTACTTGCTAGCAGCTGCCTCTGTCGCTAACTGCTCAGTCCTGCGGAGGCGCTGTGCTCCTTTGAGAGTCCCTGGTGAGTTGAGGGGGCCTCAGGTCAAAGCAGGATCAGTTGCTAACTGAGCATTGCACTCTCCGCCCAGCGTTCCACACAGCACGTTCACTCGTAAAGGCACAGCCCTCCTGCAAGCCCAATATACAGACCATGGCCAAAGAGAAAGGCCGAACCCGGAGAGAATTAGCCCCTCACTGTACACAGGGCAGAGCAGTAGAAAGGGGGCAGGAGTGCTAAAGAAATAAGGGCACCTTTACAATAGGGCCCATTATCCTTCCTCCCCCGCTTTAGCTTGCTGTTATTTCCCGGCAGCTGGGACCGGGTATTAAGGGGAGCAGAATGAAAAGGAAAAATCACATGCATTTTTTAATGGAATATTAACAATGCTGGTGCATTTCCCTTGTAGCTCCTTTCATCCCCACTGTTCTAACAAGCAGCTTTTACCCTCATTTGTCACCGAGCAGAGTTTGCAGAGATTCTTTTCGGCTGCGTGGAAAGCAGCAGGGCCCTCCTAGGCTGTGCGATTGACGTATGCGCTGAGTGAAAGGCCGGGGTTTGTTGGGTGTTTGTTTGGTGTGGAAATGATTTCTCTTCCATTGCTGAGAAATATTTCACTGGAGAAGTGAATGGCAGAGCCGGGGAACGAGCTCCCTGATCAGGGCCGCCTGGGGGGGGGGCAAGTGGGGCAATTTGCCACAGGCCCCGGGCCCCACAGGGGCCCCCACGAGAATATAGTATTCTGTAGTATTGCAACTTTTTTTTATGGAAGGGGCCCCCAAAATTGCTTTGTCCCAGGCCCACTGAATCCTCTGGGCAGCCCTGTCCCTGATTGCATTCCTGGGGAATGGTCAGCACACCCGCCCCCTCCTACCAGGAAACAACTGAACTAATTGCTTGGGCTAGAGAAAAGAAAAATGAGGAGCTGGGGAAGGGTGTGTGTGTGTCAAAGGTATGAAATGAAGGAGCCAGATGCTCTGTGCAGATAGGGTGACCAGATATCCCGATTTTATAGGGACAGTCCCGATATTTGGGACTTTTTCTTATATAGCCTCCTATTACCCCCCGCCCCATCCCAATTTTTCACACTTGCTGTCAGGTCACCCTATGTGCAGAGAACCCCAGACAACACCCTCTGCTCCTTGAAGGAATCCAAAGGCATTGGATGTGCCCAGAGGAACGCCACCTGGATACCGATGATTACTAGGGAAAAGAGGGGGAAAGGAAATGGCCTATTTAATTCCAAGAGGATGGGCCTAAGCTCACCTAGGAGAAAAGACTTCCTCTTGCTCCTCCAATCCAGGGAAGGGGCTGCAGAATCCAGAAGACTGCTAATTGAGTGGGACAAAAAAAATGAAAAAACAGGAACAGGAATGTGGGGTCAGAAGTTCAAAATAAGGAGTCCAGCAGGGACACTGAGCAGAGAACCCCAGACAACAGGGAGTCCAAGGAGTCAGTGGATGCTGCCCAGAGAAACTCCACCTGGATACCTGACTAGGGAAGAGAGGGGGAAAGGAGCGGGACTGACAGCTCTGGAGAGTGAGGTCTCAATTTAGCCACAGAGCAGGACAGCGCTGGCAACAGCAGTACAAGCGCACACCATCAGGGCCGGATTAAGGCATGGGCAGTCCAGGCCCATATCCAGGACCCTGCTGCTGGAGTCATATGATGAGATCAGCACCTCAGCTTTCATTTAAACAAAAAGATGTCTCTAGCCCTCCTGAATGTAAAGAAAAGCTCGAAAATGTGACCCCAAGGGTGCAGACAGCCACAGCTCCCAGGGGTGTGAACTGCATCATTCACCGTACATCTGCAATCTGCAGCCACCTCAAGCAGGGCCGGGGCCAGGACGTGCCGGTGGGGCCATGGCCAATGATTACGTGATTGTTGTAATTTATCTCTGACGCCAATGGATCTGAAGGGAGCTGTGTGCTGTGATTCAGGCTCAGGCAAGGAACATGGACAACAATTTAAGCATTACAAAACCAGGTTAGTGTTTTAAAGCCTGTGGTGTGACAGGTGGGAGTAGGGCTGAGTAGGTTCAAATTCCAGCTTTGGACCCAAGGGGTCTCACCATAGTTCCTACATGTGGATGTTAGAAACCCACCATCCAACTTGGTATGATGAGCAATCTCTGCCTAGGGAAAGCCTAGGGCTAGAACAGCAGGGAAGGGCAAGATTTAGTGCTGACATCAGGTCAATGGGAATTATTGTATGTCAGGGGTGGGTGTCAAGAGTAATACATTAGGTGCATAGAACCTTGGACCAGCACTTTATTATAAATCCAAATTGATGTGTTGTTGCTATGAGAGGATATCGCCTATAGATAATTCTGCACACTTCTGTTCTCTAGGGGCCTGATCCAAAGCCCACTGAAGTCAAGGGGAGTCTTTCCGTTGACCTCAGATTTCCAATATGGGCTCCATGTTGCAGTCCCTGAGCTTGGAAATACTCCTTGGGCACCTTGGGCAGAGGTTTGGATCTTGCCAGGTGGATACATTGAGTTTCACGCTATGCCCCTACATGGGGTTCTTTTGGGCAATGAACCAAGGTTCTGCATGCACATTACGGCTGGCTCCTGTGTGAATGCCTGGGCGAGGGTGGAGAATCTGCAGGGAACAGCCCCCACCCCCCCACCCCCCGCATACCCCATGTGGGTGGCACAACCACAATTGCAGTTCCTGTGCTCTCAGGAATTCAGGAGCTGGTCCCTGCAAACCACCCCGAAAAGGGGCAGCCATGCTGGGGAGCATATACTGCAGCTCCTTTAAGGTGTGTAGCAGATGGCATGCTCCCTTTGTGCCCCGAGATGCTGCCACGCTGCCCCATGTGCCTTAATGGCACCATCTGGCCCTAATGATCCCATGCCACCTTTCTGAAGGGTAGGGGTTTACTCCAGTGCCCTTGGCCACAGTGTTATGGCCTCCCTGCTGACATGCAGCAGCCCACATGCCAGCCGTCTGCCCACCCAGGAGAGCCCGCAGCTCATTTTCACTTGGGATGCAGCACATCCATCTGTAGCTACAGCTTGAGAAGCAATTTGTGCTGCAAGGTGCTACAGAATCTGCTCTGAGAGCGTAGAAAGTGAAGAGGGAGGCCCCCATAGAGGAAGAGATTTAGAGGACGAGAGCTATTCAGTTTAAAGAGGAGATGTGTAGGAAGTATCATAAAAGAGATTTATCCAGTAATGACTGGGATAGATGAGGCCGCTGCCTTTAACCCACTCTCTCCGTCAAGAACAAAGGGACACACATTTAGAAGGAATGCAATGAGGTATTTTGCAGCAAAATCGATCACTTATATAACTTTCCACCCCCCTCCATCATTTATTACAGTTTGTACTAGAGAAGCATCAATAGCCCCATCTGAGATCAAGGCTCCGTTATCTAAGCACTGTATATACTCATGGTAACAGCCAGCCCCACCCTGATGCGCTTACAAGCTATACAGGCAAGGCAGGTACAGGGCGTGAGGGGAAACAGAGTCACAGAGAGCTGACGTCAGCAGCAGAGCTGGGAATAGTCCCCAGGTCTCCTGACTCAGCCTAGTGCCCTAACCACTGGCTCACACTGCCTCTTCTCACTGGTTTGGGAAACATGGGAAACTGCAAAGCTAACCTGCTGGGGAGCATTTACTTTGGGGGTTTATTGGCAGCAGGGTGGTGATCCTATACTGCCCACAGAGGAGAGGAACTGGCCATCTGCTCATCTAACGCTTCCATTAGCTTTTGCAATGGATTCTGGGCAGTATCTGATCATTTGGGAACCGCCCCTGAGCAGTGTGGCTTCCTGCTGGCTGGTGCTGCAATGCAGTGGTCACCCTTTCCCTCGGTCCAGTTTCCCTCCTCCAATGCTGGCCCAGTGGCTTCTCATACACTGTGCCCCTGGTCTGCCACCTGGATGGTCCTCATGTCTGTCATGGGAGTGGAACCCACTGGCTCTTGTGTTATGTATTGCCCACATTGCCTGCTCCACTGAGGCAATGAGGACATGGGGCTGTTACCGCTCTCAGCTTGAGAGCCTGGCTCTTTGGCTCAGTTCTGGGGATCATGGGTCAGCCTCTAGTGCAGAAATGTCTTACCCTGCAGCTGCCCCACTCAGCCAATGAGACCACCAGCAAATGGAGTGCAGTCCATGGGTTCAGCCAGGCTATGGGGAGGACACCACTTGGAGACAGGTAAGCAAGTAGCATTATTCCCATTGCACCGATGGGGAAACCGAGACACAGAGAGCGCTAAGTCCAGATTTTCAGAAGTGGCCTGTTGTTTGGGTGCCCAGCTAGAGACTCTGGACCCCCGAATTCCCTTGTCAGGCTTAAGGTGCCTCAGGCTGGGCACCCAAGATCAGAGGACAGATTTGTTGGCACTAGCCCCTGCCTAGAGGGCACTGGGATCTAGTGGATGAGTCAGGGGCTGATTCTGACGCTGATGGGCTCTGTGACCTTGGGGAGGTCACTTGCATTCCCTGAGCCTCTGTGAAAGGGGTTAATGATATTTACGTTGGCAGGACCTTGAAATCCCTCCTGCCTTACAGGGCACGGACACGGAATAACACTGACCTCCTGCACACAAGTTGCTCCTTTCCTGCAGGGCAGGTGGAGGCTTAAGTCTCAAAGACCACGCCTACATCTTCAGGTTGCTGTGAGGCCCCGTAAGCTTTGGGAAGTGTTGTATCCATGCATAAGACAATTCAGACCAGGTAGTGGGCCATGCGGGAGCAGAATCTTGGAGCTTCTGGCTGCCAGCGCTCTGCTCACCCCACTAGGCCGGGCTGTCTCGTTGCCTCAGCCACTTGCCTGAAAAGCTCCTGAAACCAGGCCCACATCAGTGAACTGCTAAAGAATCTTTTGCCCAACTCCGTTCCCAGAGGTTGCCCCTCATTCACTTAGCTCTCATCTGCAGCACTGTCACTCCCCTAGTATGGAAATGTCCCTTCTAGGATCCCACACAATGATGCACTGGGAAGAAGAGGGCTCCCAGGACCCGCTCCACACAAGCCATGAGCTGCTGTTTGTTTCCTTGCCCCTTATCATGGGCTGACCGATCCTCTGAAGCAAGCTGGGCTCAGCCTTGCCCAGGACTTAGCAGCTCTCCCTCAGCTGCATATAGTATGTTTACACTGCACAATAAGCCTAGGCTCCGACTCAGGTTTGAGCCCAAGCCCTGCTTCCATCTACACACAGCTCAGTCTGACTTAGGGCAGTAAGCACTCGGATCCTGGGACCCTGCTAGGGGTGTGGGTCAGAGCCAGAGTCCCACTGTGACTCAGAGCCAAGCCTTGTCATTTTTGCAGTCTGTGTAGTGCAGCATGGACCCATTAGCACGGCTGTGAGACCCAGACCCAGCAGTTGTAAACCCAGGTTTACAATGCAGTGTGGATGCTCTAGCACAGGCCTGGAAATGCCGAGTACACAAGCCCGGGTCCTACAGACCCTGATTTACAACTCAGTTTACACATACCCATAAAGGCTAATTAGTGACCCCAGCTCGGTGTAATGGGGCTTAATTAGAAAGACTGACCCCAGCTGTGGTGGTGAAACAGGGAGGGCACTACTTAAATACAGCTGGGAAGGCAGTGGAGTGATGAAGACTCTGAAGCATTCATAGTGAGCAAGGTAGACATTTGGAGGAAACATGGAGTTAGGGCCTATAGAGAGAAGGGAGATCCCCAGAGGTAAACTGCTGGGGTCCTTGCTGAAGGGAAGTGGTGGGGAAATCCTGCTGAGGAAGAGGCAGTTCAAGAGAAGTGATGCAGGGCCAGGAAGAAGGGGATTTCAGTCAAGCTCTGTGGGGACAGAAGAACTATAGGGCAGTGTGAACTTTAAGTTGGCCCTTTGATTACCCCAGAAGAAGAGTGTTATGTGACTTGGCTACAGGGCAAAGCCCAGGGAGGGCTGGGCCTGGCCATCGCAGGGCCAAGGAAGTGGCTGCTGTGGGGGCATGAGTGGTGAAGTCCCCTGTAATGCTGTGCCTAGGCACAATCAGGTGCCTTTGAGATGAGGACACAAACGTATGCCCCCCTCATTGGCCCCTGGGATGATGAACTCTTTTGTGAGGATGGAAAAAATAGCAGCCCATGTAGGGTAACCAGACAGCAAATGTGAAAAATTAGGACAGGGGATGGGGGGGTAATAGGAGCCTATATAAGAAAAAGTCCCCAAAATCAGGACATCGGGTCACCCTAAGCCCATGTAGCTCGTGCCTCTGGGCCTAGTGGCTGCACAGACATACAGTCAATAGCAATGCTGTCCACAGCAGCTTTTCTGCTCAGTGCCCTCCCTGGCTGCCTGTTGGGAAAATAAGGACCAGAGCAACTATTGCCGCTTGGGTCTAGCTAGGAATCAGTGACACCCAGCTCTGCCGTGCCACTAACTGCTCTCATTAAGGGTATCGGCATCATGGCTCCCTGGGGTGGGAGCCTGCGATGGCCACTCCCCTCTGATTTTCCTAGGGATTTTCTTTGTTCTGCTAGTCTCTTTGCATCCCGCCGGCACAACCCCCACCGCCTCGCCTTGATTTCTTCCTTATGGCCATTTCCTAAGGAGTTTACTTTATCCAGTGTGCTTCTGGTTTAAGCAACCCAGATTTCGACCTGTTTGTCTGCCTACTTCCACACTGGCCCCTGGGAGGTCCCTTTCAGATGCACTGGAGCCCCACTCAGACACTGTGTTATCTCATGGGGTAACCCACAGCAGAGGGTGGAGAACTCCCTGGGGGAGCTGGGAGTGCATGGCCCAGGAGCTGTAAATATGCTGTGCTGGCCCTTACTGTAAGTTGCTGCATTTCAGTGAGAGTGCAATGGGTCTGCTGCCTCACTTGGGCATGGAGAGCAATATGGCCATACAAATGTTGACAGACACGTGTTTCCAGTCTCCGCCGTGGGCTTGGCAGACCATGCCACCATCTGACAGATGGTGAGGGGGTGGCTTGTGTCTGTGGCAGAAGAGTCACCAAAGCCTTTAAGTGAGACCCAAAGGACTAGCCCTCCTGTCCTGAGCTGGTGCCTACTTTGCATAGCTTTCCCCCACAATGCTTTGCTTGCGGAGTTAAGGTTTGCATTTGGCAGCTGCCTGAAGCTGCTGGCTTGGTGCGGTGCAGGACAGCCGCAGGGGACGGGTGGACACAGCTGGTGCAGGCTCAGGGACTTGGGCAGCATCTCCAAGCTGAGCTGGCTCCTCTCCACTTTATTAAATTGTTGCTCAGAATTCCCAGTTAGAGATTCTATTGACACGGTGGTGAGTCACCGGGCTGGGATGGCTAGGAGGCAAAATGTATCTGCTCATGCTGCCAGGTCTTCTCCATAGGCATTTCCCTGAGGTGTGGGAACCCACGTCTGAGCTGCTAGCCCCTTCTGTGTGATAATGTCATTGTACAGGACAACTGCACCTGTATTCCCCCTCTGTGGTCCCCCAAAGATACCCACTCTCCGGCTTCCAACTGCCCAGCCATCACTTTCCTTGGGTGGAGACCTGCATCTCTCTCCCTCCTGACTGGGGGATTTCCAGGCTGCCTGCACAATTCCCTGCCTCCACTGTGATCCCAAGCGAGCCAAGCTGCCTAAAAGGCCAGAGTCTAAGCTTTGCTTTCTCGTCAAAGGCTAATAGCCTGTGGTTTTCAGGTACCACGCACCTCAGTCCGAGCAAGCACATTTATTCTTAGGGTGAAAGCATACAGAGACTACATATTTCTTTGTCTGTTGGCCTCTGGAGAATGCAGTTTGCAGCAGCATGTGCCAGCCTGCCCAGGAGGTGGAACTCCCTGGAGGTGTTACAACCTGAGTGAATTTGCCAAATCAGCCCCATGGTCCTTAGGTCCTGGCGGAGCTGTGGTCGCCCTCCCACATGGAGTCCCACACAGTCCAGGTCCACATGATACAGACACTTAATACAGTACGATCTCCCAAAGACATGGCAGGGAATTGCCAGATCTGTCACGAAGGCCACTTCCCAGGTGATTAGAGCCATCCGTACCAGTTCTCATTTCCCAATTCATTGGGCCAGCAGTTGGATGCATTGTGGGACTCTTTCATCCATGCCAGGAATTGGTTCTGACTCAGTGACATTTAATGCTGATGTATGGGGGGAGATAGCACCTCTGTGGCCTTGTGGGTGGGTGGGGGGGCAATCCCCCCCCCGACCCTACTGGGAAGAGGGGCATGCCTGGGCCTTGCTAGAGTAGTGCTTGCCCCTCCCCCACCCCGTTGCAATGAGCGTCTTCCATCCCCCGGCTGCTGCTTGTTCCCCCTTCCCTTGATTGTAGCGCCAGCTCATTAGTATTATATCTCCCGGAAAATTGGTAAACAGAAGCTTGTGAATGAGGTGTTGATTGCAATCAGCAGGGAGACGTGGCTGAAAGAGCTGGAGAGGCGATGGCTGCTCCCCAATCAGCCCAGGCGGCACAGCAGTGGCTGCTGGAGAGTGCGCTCTGCTTCCGAACATGAGGGACACGTCGGAAGCAGGCTCAGGAGGTGAGGGGGGCAGGTGTCAGCCTGCCAGTGCCCACAGATGTGGCTGGTTATTTAATGTCCCCCCGGCCAGGAATGAGAAGTTGTTCCAGAGACATCTGGGGAGAGGTCTGAGCCGGCCAGTCATAACCGGTGGGATGGCAGTGATGCCTGTCATCTGGGCACAGGGCTAATTGTGACCTGCCTGAAAGAATAAAGGATTCAGAGGCTAATGGAGCACCTAAGATGCATGGTAGTGTTCCTGTCCTCTGATTGGAGGCCTAGCTTTACAAACAGCCTAACTGTATTATTTTCCATCTGCACCTAAACACGCCAGGCCAGACTGTCCTTGACCTGCACATGCCTCTGGCGGGGGACAAAGATTCCTCCCACTCCACCCCACAGGGACTGTTGCACTCCCTGTGCTCAGAGACCAGCCCTCAGAGACGCAAGTCACCCCAGAGCATGGGGCGAGAGACGAAAGCCATGTCCCCTCCATGCTCACCTGCCTAACAGGCACAAGGTAGAGGCTGGGTAGGAGGCACCAGGCAGGCTTCATCCTCCCCGCTGTGATTTTTGCCCCTGTGATTCCTATGTGCTCAGAACACAGTATAAATGGTTAGATTAGAGCAGATAGGGAGGGTGGGGATTTGTGATTACAACACCGCACTGAGCATCAGCAGCGCTGGGGTGTCTTCCTGGCTCCGTTACTCACTCACCATGAAGGGTGCGGGTCTTCTCGCTCCTCCCCGCTGTCAGTGCCTGGATGAGCAGTGGGGATATGCAAGCACGAAACTGGCGGAGTGCATGTGTGGGCGCAGCATGCATTGGTGGGACTCAAAGCCTGCTGCGTGCACCCAGTGGACAGCGCCACTTGGCAGGGCCGGCGAGTAGGCTGCCAGCCGCCGTTCTCAGAGTGCAGAGTATTAAAATGGAATGAGGACGTGCCTTGGATGAATTTTAATAAGATAAAATACCTTTTCCCAGGCCCAGAATTTCCCATGTTCTCATGCATAATGTTTTCTATCTCCTTTTACAAGCAAAGATGTCGTTTTAATTAACTCACAGGCCTCTCCTCTCATTGCTGGCTGCCAGGGAAGGGAGAGAGGCTGCAGCAGGGGTAAGCTGAGTAAACAGCAAGTTGGGTGCCTGGTAGTTGCCACAGTTCCTTTGTATGCCCGTGGGGAGGGAGTGGGGGGAGGCAGCCACGCTGGGAGGGAAGGAGGAGGTAGAGGAACCGGATTGAGATCTGTAGAAACAGTGGAGTGGCTTCTCTCCCTGCCAGAACCGCAGCCCATTGCCCCATGCAGGGATACAGCAAGGCACAGGACACAGTGATCTTCCTAGAACAGCAGCAATGCAGGGGGCGCAGCGCTCCTCATGGGGATGCAGTGAAGGATTGCATGGCCCCGGTGGGATTAGCCTTGCTAGTGAGAGATGGAGGAAGCCAGAGCAGAATGGTGTGGCAGGAGAACATGTGACTCTTTCTCTGAACGTGGGTGCGGGAGCCGGCTGCAGACACACCGTGTGCACGGATGAGGGACAAGGCAGTGTCACACAAGGGGCCAGACTTCCAGCCTGCATTATTGTGTGTGCAAAATGTAAGGGGCGAATAACGCAGAGGGGGGCAATTTGGCACCCACAATTATTCGTCCAAACAGTTTAGCTCACATAGACATTTATCCCTGTGTGTCCAGACTCCGCTGAGCGTGCTATGAATTTGAACAATACTCAGGGACTTAGGCAGCTTAAAGTAGAGCACAAGTAATGGCACCCACAGTTATTTGTGCCTGTATAGATGGAAGCTGGTGTCTGACAATCTGGCCTGCTGTGCATATGTATGTACTGGCTATAAACAGGGAAGGATCAATGCACTGGAGCTGTCAGCTACCCCAGTGCCAGCAGGAGGCAATGGTGTAGGCACGCTAGGTGTGGAGGAGCTCATGGCAATTGCAGGCCCCACCCTGCACAGCAGGAGGCACTGGAGAGGATGGAGTGGAGCGCTCGTAGCACTTCACCCTCTTGCAGCAGGAGCTGCTCTCAGGAAGGATGTCACAGCACATGGGAGAGGGCCTCAGGACGCCCAGAAAATAGGATCATAAGAGGATAAACGCGATTAAAGCGCATCCTGTTACTAATCCAGTCATATTGCAAGTGAATTGACTTCCCAAGAATTAAACCTCCTCGCTTGTTCTTTCCAATAACAACACCGGACCATTTGGTACTGGGGTCATTCTCACCCTTAGCCCTTCTGTGGGGATGGATCCCAGCTCCATACAGGGCATAGAATGGAGTCCCTGTGGCTTCTTCTCTTAATGGATTGGATTTCTCCAGTTGCCAGGAGAATTTCCTCCCAATCTGCCTTGTTTGTAAGTGGCTTTCCAAAGGGGGGATGAGGATGAAGATGAAGACTTGCTCTCTGCTTTGCAGCTCAATCCCAGGGCAACTGTGACCTTGACTGAAGAGTAAAGATTGGCTCAGGAGACAAGGAGCCCAGTCCAATGTACTGGCATGGAAAGCTGGTTTTGTTTAACATGGTGGGTGGTTATTCATAATAGGAAGCAGACTTAGCTTGCTGGCATCATGCGCTAGGCTGTTTAACTCTGGTTGCAGGACAGAGGGTCCACCCACAGTAGCACTGGCCAGGATGTGAACCTGTAACCACATGCCTGCAAAGCAGGATCCTGTCGCCTGTTCCACTACGAGACTGCTACAGACGCACCCCAGCCTGACTGATCCAGAGACTGAAGGCAGCAGCAGTCGGCGCTTCCTCCAGGCTGCCCCATCAATGCCTGCTCTGGAGGTCCCTGCTCTGGGGTGAGAAAGGCCCCCAGTCTCCGTGCCCAGCTAGCCCCTGTTCTCTCTGCTGAGGCTGCAAACAGAGGGGCCAATTATGGCCCACTGTGATCCTGTCTTTTGTGGGGTAGATGCTGGCCCACAAGGAGCTAGGCTGAGATGGAATTGTTTCATACCGAAGAAGTGGGGCCCGATTGTGGGTTTAAGTTGGAGGTGCAGAGGGACCCCATTGCAGGGGGAGTCATGGGTGGAATCTGGCATGGCTTGCTCAGTGCTCCACCCCAGGGTGCGAGGTGTAAGCAGGGGAATAGTCCCACTACAGTGGGGAACTTTTCTGGCTTCTGCACTACCCCTGTGGAACCAGCAAGACAAAGGATCTGCGTCCTCGCTCCAAATCCCTTTACCCAGAGGCCTGCCTGACCTTGAGGGCTCCCCTTCCACTCTCCTGTGTGGCAGAGTCCTCGTAACCCCAACAAGGCTGGCCCAGGAGTCCTGGCAGGCTTCACCTCCAGTCTTGTCATGGTCACTTAAGACAGGGGCTAGCGTGCCCCTGCTCTGGGGTGCTCTCTCTGCACCGGCCACTTCCCTGACCCACGGATCGCTTTGTCAAGGTCAAACCAAATGCAATTTATTAAACTGAAACTGTAGGAAAGATAAGGAAAAATGGAACAGGTTAAAGGAACAAGGAACCCTGCCCTGTGGGCACGGGGACACCACAACCAGCCGTCTCTGGGATGTGAGACAAGTTCACAGTCTGTTCCTCACACATCCCAGGTGTCTCCCTCCCAGGCGCTGGCTATGCTGCGGTGCAGTGTTTTCCCCGGGAATTGAAATTTGGGGGGGTGGGGTGTTGGAATATTCGGGGGAGGTAAGGGTCGACTAGGGTTGAGACTGTGAGGGCGAAGGTAGGCTGTATGGCACCAGAGTAAAAACTGAAATATGTTTCACGACCATTTTATTAGATTTAACTCATGCTTTAAAATCACACAAATTAAAGTTGGCTATTTAAGCCTACTATGTTGCATGATAACTACATCCTTCTTGGTTTCTTTGCTTTCCAAAGCCAGTAATAATGGCTGCAGTAATTTTAAGACAACAGCCAAGAATCGCTCATGAGAAAACCAGCAGGTTTTCCCAGGTTGGACTAATTTGATCTTCAATCCCAGTGTATCTTCTATTTGTTTCCAAGACGTTCAGTCCTTTTGGACTCTTGCTGAAAAAAAGAGGCTAAAAAAGCCGTTAAATTTGTGGCTTTTTAATGTCTTTTGAAGATTCTGCAGCTTGTACTAGCGCTAGCTGGAGTAGATGGCCTCTGCAGTGTGTATAGGAGAGATTAGGGTTACACTTTTCTCTGAGCAAAGCTTTGATTCCACTATGTCTTCCAGAGAAGTTTGTAGCTCCATCAAATGCACAAGCAGCCCTCTGTTTGGGGTTCAATTTACAAGCAGTTAACTCTTCTAAGATGTCACAGATGCAGCTGATGTGTCTTCTATAACCTGAACATCTAGAATGCATCTACTGGCCTACCACGGACATCAAGATAACACACGCAGTGACTTCATACTTGATGCCTATTTGCATTGGTGCATTCATCAGCCATGTATGCACATATTTTGAATATGGTGAGAGTGTTCTTCACTTTTTCAACTGCTGAGTGCACCGCATGCTTCTAGAGAGTCAGCTGAGTTTTTTCAGAAAGATAGCGAGCATTTGCCAGTCTTGTTTGAAACCAGTGTCCAACTTCAGGATTAACAAGTGACAATGCACTTAACATTGGCCTCCAGTTTGTAGTGTGTGGTATCTCTTGCTTAAATAGAAAGTATGGTGCAACAGCCATGTTGGTTCATATAAACTGAGTTGTGTCTCCAGCATTCTTAACAGCCTCATTAAGTTATTCTAAAATTGGCTTTGACAGTGACTGGCTTATAAGGCTTTCTGCATGTTGATGCAGTCCAGAGGCATGGTGTTTTGCAGCCTTTTCAAATAGGTTGTCAGTATTGGCTTAGCTGATCAGTCTGGCAAACCAAACTCCTCCACTTTTACTATATAAATCCATGATATGCCCACATCTCGAATATTGCGGGCAGTTCTGGTCACCCCATTTCAAAAAAGATATATTGGAATTGGAAAAGGTTCAGAGAAGGGCAACAAAATGATTAGGGGTATGGAACAGATTCCATATGAGGAGAGATTAAAAAGACTGGGTCTTTTCAGCTTTGAAAAGAGACGACTAAGAGGGGATATGATAGAGGCTTATAAAATCTGACTGGTGTGGAGAAAATGAATAAGGAAGTGTTATTTACCCCTTCACTTAACACAAGAACCAGGGGTCACCCAATTAAATTAATAGGCAGCAAGTTTAAAATAAACAAAAGGAAGTATTTCTTCACACAATGCACAGTCACCCGTGGAACATTTTGCCAGGGATGTTGTGAAGGCCAAAATTATAACAGGGTTCAAAAAAAGAACTAGTTAAGTTCATGGAGGTTAGGTCCATCAATGGCTATTAGCCAGGATGGGCGGGGATGCAACACCATGCTCTGAGTGTCCCTAGCCTATCTTCGCCAGAAGCTGGGAGTGGATGACAGGGGATGGATCACTTGATGATTCCCTGTTCTGTACATTCCCTCTGAAGCATCTGGAATAGTCATAGTTGGAAGACAGGATACTGGGATAGATGGACCATTGGTCTGACCCAATATGCCATTCTTACATAAAAAAATAATTATAATAATCAAGAAGTTTAGTACAGAAACTCTCCAAGATAATGACCTCTTGAGATAGCGACTATGTGAGATAATGATCTTGGAAAATAATGCATTTTAAAAATCGTGGCCTACTAGGAAATGTATATTTATATAAGTTTCCCAGTCACAAATCTAGCATTCTGGAGCGAAGTCACTAAAACATAGTCCAATGCTTTGACCGCTGTTGTTTGTCGTGCCACCATTCACTCTATTGCTCCGCCCAAATGTCTCAATGGCTGTCTCTTCCACAGAAATGCTGTCCTGCAGCAGGCCTAAGCACTTAGATCTGATTATCAGTGATTTCAGCTCTAGTGGTCACTTAACAAACCAAAAGACTCCTTATGAAGCCTAATCAACTCTCTTTCTAAACAGGAGAGAGGGACAGGTCAAATAGTGCCTGTGTCTCTTAGGCAGAGCCCACACCACCAAGCAAAACACCTGTGCCCCACCCTCTCTCTCTTCACTAGGATATGGCATCCAAACCTCCTGCTTAGGGAGTGCAGTTCAGTTGAGGGTGACCAGTGCTTAATTTGTAATGAAAGAGGTGCTGGTGCTCAAGCAAGTTTGTTACTTTCATAACTGATGTGGTAAGCCCAGAGGTGCCAGGACTCTGAACTGCCAAGCCTAGAGGTGCCGGGGCTCAGAACTGGCAAACCCTAGCACAAATTAAGCACGGAGGGAGACCCCCCTCATTCAGTCAGGCTATGTACAGTTCTGCTGCCCTTTACTCATACAATAAGGATAACAACATTTCATGACCCCCACATTTAATACTTCAGTGATTTGTAACCCAACACTAGCCAAAATTGATCACTTGGGCAACACAGCTCCGTCTGCTGGATACCTAGGCAGAGTAGGTGTGTTCATGTAGATACAGTCTGGTCCTGAAGCCTCTCCCACCTCATAGACTCATAGACTCATAGACTTTAAGGTCAGAAGGGACCAATATGGTCATCTAGTCTGACCTCCCGCATGATGCAGGCCACAAAAGCTAACCCACCCACAACAGAATCTTCCAGCCTGCGACCCCTGCCCTATGCTGCGGAGGAAGGCGAAAAACCTCCAGGGCCTCTGCCAATCTACCCTGGAGGAAAATTCCTTCCCAACCCCAAATATGGCGATCAGCAGAACCCCGAGCATACAGGCAAGATTCTACAGCCGGACCCTCATTTTACCCGCGATGGCACGTTAATGCCTAATTGACTAAAATCACGTTATCCCTTCAAACCATTCCCTCCATAAACTTATCAAGCCTAATCTTGAAGCCAGAAAGGTCTTTCGCCCCCACCGTTTCCCTCGGAAGGCTGTTCCAAAATTTCACCCCTCTGACGGTTAGAAACCTTCTTCTAATTTCAAGCCTAAACTTCCCCACGGCCAGTTTATATCCATTCGTTCTCGTGTCCACATTACTACTGAGCTGAAATAATTCCTCTCCCTCCTTGGTATTAATCCCTTTGATATATTTAAAGAGAGCAATCATATCCCCCCTCAGCCTTCTTTTGGTTAGGCTAAACAAACCGAGCTCCTCGAGTCTCCTTTCATAGGAAAGGTTTTCCATTCCTCGGATCATCCTAGTGGCCCTTCTCTGTACCCGTTCCAGTTTGAGTTCATCCTTTTTAAACATAGGAGACCAGAACTGCACACAGTACTCCAAATGAGGTCTCACCAGCGCCTTGTATAACGGAAGCAGCACCTCCCTGTCCCTACTAGAAATACCTCGCCTAACGCATCCCAAAATCGCATTAGCTTTTTTCACAGCCACGTCACATTGCCGACTCATAGTCATCCTGCGATCAACCAGGACTCCGAGGTCCTTCTCCTCCTCCGTCACTTCCAACCTGTGCGTCCCTAACTTATAACTAAAATTCTTATTAGTCATCCCTAAATGCATCACCTTACACTTCTCACTATTAAATCTCATCCTATTATTGTTACTCCAATTTACAAGGTCATCCAAGTCTCCCTGCAGAATATCCCGATCCTTTAGGCATTAACCTCCCCTGGCTCATCACTAGCTGTCAGGGGAGAGCTCACTCAGACCTTGCTTACAAATCATAATTGTAAATGATAAGGTAGGCCAACATTGCCGAAACGAATGTGCCGACATTGTCATAAATAACAGCTGTATGAGGAAGCTAGTCTTTGTTCATACTTTCAAACCCATTATGCTTTCTCAGGTACAAGTATTTTCTCATATACTGTATATGCTTTTAAAGTCTGTATTAATGTTTGAATTTCAATTCAAATTTCCAACCAACAACTAAATTGGCAACACTGCATGAAACTGCGGGAGGGGAGGGGCTGGGGAAATTCAGGGGGGTGTCTAGGGAAATCCCTGCTGTGGTGATACCATGGGTCAGATACCTGCTGTGACGGTGGCCAAATGTCCTCAAGCTCTAGGAGGCAGGACCTTTCTCCCTAATATCGGCCCCCACGTTGGGGTCACATCCCGCCTCTGAGTCTGGCCTTCAAGGTCACTTGTCTGGCGACATCTCCTTGCACTGGGCCCTCTCACTCTCCCCAGCCGCTCCCCACGCTCGGCTGCTGTGTTACTTGTGGCACGGCCAGCGCCCGCTGTCCCTGCTCTGGCCGCACTGCTCCCCACTGCAGCTCAGCCCTGGCTCCCCATTGGCACGGCTGGTCTACACTGCTCAAGCTCTGCCTCCTCTGGCTCAGCAGTGCTGCTGCTCTGCCCACAGCCCAGCTCTGGCTAGGGCAGCTCCAGCTCACACAGAGGACAGGCTCCTGACTCCCTCATTGGTCTGTCTGCCTTGTCAACCAGGCTGACCTGGAGCATTGGCCTCTTCCCATTGGCCCCGGGAACTGTCAGTCTCAGGATCCTGATTTCTCTTCGACCCTTCCCCTTTCTCCTGGTATTGGAAGAGGGCCAACCGAAAACCCCACTGAATTTCAGTGTGGGGGCAGCAGCCCCTTACATTGGCAAAGTGCTCTCTGGGCTGTGCTGTCTGTGAGGCATGTTGGGATCCCTCCCAAATAGCAAGCACACTAGCATTTCCATGGTGACTGAAGCAAAAACAGAGTGGACTCCTCTAATCAGCCTCCTTGGATGTATCAGAGGACAGGAGAATGGCTTCGCTGAGCAGAGATGGAATAAACGGAGCTGACGACAGCAGGAGAACAGGGTGAAGGGGAGGGATGTGTGTGCAGAGGCTTGGACAATGCCTGGGAAGTGTGCATGCAATGGCTGCTTCCTGCTCTTGGGAATTCAAGCTCACACAAGGAGAGAGGTGTCATGCAGGGTTTCATTCTGCAGATGGGACTGGCTTTGCTCAGCTGCACCCAATCCCAGCCTCCAAGCCACAGGCCTGATTAACTGGGGAAGGAAGCTGTGTACCATCTGCAAACTGCGGCAATCTCGCAGCCTTCTCTGTGATAGCTGCATCAAAGGAGACTGATCGAGAGGAAACAAAGCAGAGATACTTCAAAAAGGCCCTGAAACAAAGCAGTGGTACCTTAGCAGCAAGTCCTGGCTCTTGCAGAATTTTAAGTGGCTGTGCAGTTGAAGCTGTAGCAGCCCACAGCAGCTCAGGATTTGCATATTTTGCCCAGTTGGCACTTACGCTTGCATGTATTTATTCTGATCCATCTTTATGTTCCTCTCTTATTAGGGTTTTGATCATCATTAATGGGTAATAATCTCCCCCTGAGGTCAGGGAATAGTTAACCCATAGAGGAGATCAGATTCTCCGTTAGGGCATCTAGTTGCTACTCTCATAGGCACAATGGAGAGAGGGAGGGAGAAAGAATGATTATTTATTTGCTCAGCGCTGACAAAGGGCTCAGCGCTCTTCACAAAAATATAAAGCCAGGTTCTCTACTCTGAAGAATTGACAGCCTGGAAGATATCTGGAGATGGCCAGCTGCACTGGAAATGCAGAGAAGGGGAGGATTTAGTGGTTTTAGGGAGGAAGCATGGCCTTGTGGATAAGACACTGGGCTGGAACTCAGAAGATCATAGATTCATAGATTTTTTTTTTTTAAGGTCGCAAGGGACCCTTATGACTAGCATCTATCTATAACACAGGCCAGAAAACCACACCTACTAATCTCTGCATCAAGCCAATAACTTCTCACTCAGCTAGAGTCTCTCTTTTAGAAAGATGCCCAGTCTGGATTGACAGACTTCCAGAGGTGGGAAATCCACCATGATGTTCAGTTCCCAGCGCTGCCTGAGACTGCCCTGTGTGACCTTAGGCAAGTCACTTAATTTCCCTGTCCCTCAGTCCCTCTCTGTAAAACCAAGATAGTGATGCTTCATTTGTTTCCCTCATTGTCTGTCTTGTCTCTTACTATGGGTACGTACAGCACCTAGTGCAATGGAGCTGTTGCAGGCACAGAGGCCCGAGGACAGCAACAGCTGGTTCGTTGCCCGGCGTGCTTCGCGCCAATAAACATACCGGGGTGGAGAAACAATCAAAGTTTATTTGAGATCTTAAAGTGGTGCAAGGAGACAGGCAAGTCTCAAATCGAGCACATCAGTAAAAAATAGCTTCTCTCCTCTTATACTTTACAACTAAGCCCCCACCTCTCTCCCCCTGTACCACCACCCCCTACTCCCCCTCCCCTCTCTACCGAAGACATGTTCATACATTTAAGCCGTTAAATCATTCTAGGGCTATAAATCTAGCTTGTTAGTAACATTTCTCTAAACAGTCATTTGGTTCTGTTTACCCTTAGTTTACTACCCCTTCTCCAGCTAGAAACATGCAAACCTCATCATTATTGCTTAGGACCTGGTTATGAGCAAGGTCGTAATTGGTAACTGGCTATTTACACATTCCAATTCCTGTCCTTGGCTTTTGAGGTTGATTAGAGTTAAACATGGAAGGACAGAGTTTAAACATGGAAGAACTTTGGTTCATATATATATATGCCTAATAACCCCAACAGTTCCCTCCTTTGAGAATACTCAACAAGCTTTTGGCTGAGTTTTCTCATATTCTGTAGACAAGATACGATTGAGTGCCATAGAGCTAGGGTTCTCAATGAGAGGGTATGCTGGGATTTCTGGGGAACGGGGGGCACAAAGCTTACGGAGGAGCAATTTAAAACAAGCAATCAGGAGGAGGGTGACCAGGCACAGTACCACACCTGTGAGGAGGAGACGCACAAGGCTATTTCCCAGTCCTCCTAGGTTGGGCAACCAACCCCAAAGGGAATCAAAAACTGTGGGTTCCCTTTCCTGAACCTTCCACTGCTCAAAAGCCTGTTCGGCTGACAGGACGTGCTTGTTAATGTCCTGTGAATTTTCTGGGACATAAGTACAACATTCACTCCCAATAAGGACACACACTCCGCCCTGGGAGGCTAAAACATAATCTAAGGCCTGTCTGTTTTGCAGGGACAGCAACCGGAGCTGGTAAAGCTCTGAGTTAAGGCTTTTCTCTATGGCCAAGGTCTCATTGGCATACTTGGTGAGAAACACAGAGAGCCTACGATAAAATTGAGCCAGTCGTCCCACCCCATAGGATGGGAGAAAGATCATACCCAATCTGTCTCCTTCTGTAATGGGCTCTGGGGTGGCATACAAAGATCTATGCTGCCTAGGGCGGCCAGGGGGCAGTTTAGGGAAGACACGAAGGGGAGGGGCAAGATATCCTAGGTAGCAGCTTCCATACCACCGATGCGGTAGCCACTTATAGGCAGAGGTACCGCAAATATAAAAGGAGTGGCCATTCCCTACCAAGCCATTATAACCGCTACTCCACCTATTTGCTTGTCTGTCATTAAACGATCCGAACCGGGCGGTAGAGTCGGATTTGCCTTTAACATAGACAGGGATGGAAGCGTCACTGTCAGGGGATAAATAATACTGACAGGTGCTATTCCCAGCAAACCAGGTGTGATTGCTGGACTTAAACTATCGATAGCACACCAAACCAGGGGCCACTGGCCGCAACCTAATAGGGGAAGGGATATACGTTGAGTTGGCCTGCGGCTTCCAGGGGTCGTCCCTTAACGCATACTGGGACTCAATGGTACAGTTCTGTGACAAGGGGGTACCCGAGGCATTTTTCCCTCTACTGAACCATCCCCAACAGATATCTGACCAATTCTGGGGAACTACCCTCCAGGGTAACCCTGCAGCATGGTGCGGGATTTGGGAGCATACCCAGCAGTTAGAGAGGTTAAACTCTTGGGCAAAACAAACCTTCAGGGACTCATATGTGTTTGTCTCTAAGTTAGTAGGGATTCCTTTCCATCCCGCATGTGCCTGGGGGGAAACAGGAGTTAACAAGAGGAGTGTCTCTATGGCAAAGAGCACCACTGTGGCAGACCCTAGACCTGAACTCATATTGGGCAGGTGACCCTAGGGCCTAACAATCACAATTCCCCAAATACCCACAAAATAACAATTACCAATAGCAAGCAGATTAAACACAACAGGGACCAGGCCACCAGGTTAGGCTGGCCCTGTGAAAATAAACACAACCAACGCTCAGAGGTCTCGCGGGGAGTGCGCTGTGACTGTCCAAAGAGATCACAGGGCATTCCCAGCAGACACTATTGTCGCCTGAATAACAGCTTAAGTCCCAGATCGTCGCTGGCAGTCTTCTCTGCAGGCTGGACGGTCCACCGTTCAGGAGCAGGCACTGCTTTCAGGCGAGAGTGATGAATCCAGTTCTTGTGTCCCTCAACCTTTGCTGCTGTATGGGAGACCAGCAGGATGGTGTGAGGTCCCTTCCACTTCTCTTGGAGAGGCTCGTCCTTCCAAGTCCGAACGAGTACGGAATCGCCTGGCTGCAAGGAGTGGATCGGGGCATCCAGCGGGAGAGGCTGCAAATCTTTGGTATACCTGTGGAGAGAACAAAGAACAGCAGACAGAGAGCACATGTACTGAGATAAGAAGCCACACCCCATTTCCCACTCCCCTGCCAGAACCGGTGTACCATTCATAGGCCATGCCCTTCCAAACATAATCTCGAAGGGACTGAGCCCTAACCTGCCCTTAGGGAGAGCGCGAATGCGGAGCAAAACAAGGGGCAAAGCATCAGGCCACTTAAGGGAAGCCTCTTGGCAAACCTTTGAGAGGTGCCGCTTAAGAGTCTGATTTGTACGCTCCACTACCCCACTGGCCTGCGGTCGCCATGGCGTGTGAAGCTTCCAGGGGATCTGTAGGGCATCTGATATCTTCTGAACGACTTGGGATGTGAAGTGTGTTCCATTATCAGATTCCATCCACTGGGAGAGCAATCTGAGCCTTACTCTGTGCTACTCGATATCCTCGGAGTCCAACAAAGTTCAGGAGGCTCACAGTGGCTTTAAGGCAAGAGGTTAGACCCACAGCAGCAATTAACAAGTCATCCACATATTGCAGGAGGAGGACTTTGTCCTCGTTGTCCCACTCCTCCAAGTCTCTAGCCAGGGCCTGGCTGAAAAGGGTGGGGGAATTTTTAAATCCCTGGGTCAGCACTGTCCAGCAAAGCTGCTTTCTAACCCTCCTTCTGTCCTCCCACTCGAAGGAGAAAATCTCCTGAGACTGGGGGTCAACCGGAATCGTGAAGAAAGCATCCTTTAAATCCAGGACTGAAAAATGGGTGTACTGCCCCCCTATAGAGGCCAACAATGTATACGCATTTGGAACAAGGGGGTGTAGAGTCTTAACCCGCTCATTAACTGCCCTCAGGTCCTGGACCAGCCGATATGTGCCATTGGGCTTTTGTACAGGCAAGATAGGAGTGTTCCAAGCTGACTGGCATTCTCGAAGTACCCCGCACTTTAGGAACTGGTCTATAGTCTCCTGCAGTCCCTCTCTGGCTTCCCTTTTGATTGGATACTGCTTGATTCGCACTGGACCTTTTCCTGGCAAGAGCTGAACAATAATAGGAGTATGATGGGCTGCCTTTCCTGGGATCCCTGATGCCCATACCAGAGGAAAAACCCGCTTCTCCCACTGACTCCACTCTGGGGCTTGCATAGCTGAGGGCTCAATTGCAAGTGTCATTATCCAGGCATTCTCTGGGGGTAAGGTAAGGCTTATTTCATCTTGAGTGAAATGCAGGGTGGCACCTAAGCGACAAAGCAGGTCCCGTCCTAATAGTGGCGTTGGACAATCGGGGAGGTAAACCAGTCTGTGAGATAGAGTTCTGTTCCCCAAAGCACATTCCGCTGGGGCATATACTGGGCACTTAGTTCCTTTCCCTGTGGCTCCCACCACAGTGAGGGAATCTGCCACAGGCAGCTGAAGGGGTTGGTTTACAGCAGTTCGTGCAGCTCCAGAGTCTATTAAAAAGTCTATGTCTGAATCTCCCACCCGCATTTTTACTCGGGGTTCCGGGGGCAGGATAGCCCGTCTCCCCTGACACCCCTATTCTTGATCCTCTGCTGCCATCATAGGGGTACCTTCCCTTTCAGGGCACTCATTTTTCCAATGTCCCTCCTTTCGGCACATGGCACACTGATTGCGACCCAGACGCCTTTCCTGTAAGCCAGGGCGCCCACGCCCACGTCCTCTCATTCTGCGGCCCCTTCCACCTTCCTGAAATCTTCCCCTGCCACCAGCCTGTACTGCTGCAACCATCATTTTCACTTGCCTCTTTTCCTTTTCTCCTTCCCTAAGGCTGTAAGCCCTGTTTGCAGTTTCCAGAATCTGTGCCATTGTCATGCCCATCAAATCCTCCTTTTTCTGCAGTTTCCTTTTAATATCAGGGGCAGCACGGCTGGTAAAGATACCCTTTATAATTGCCTCAGTAGCCTGATCATCAGGATTTGCATTAGTAGTTTGCCTGATGGTATCCCGAATACCCTGCAAAAAAGCAACCGGACTCTCTTTTGGCTCCTGTACTAGCTCATACGGCTTAGCCCAATTGTTATGTCGGACAGCTGAGTGTCGGAGACCATGTAATAGGAGCTCCTTGTATACAATGAGAAGGGTGAGATCCGCCGGCACGTTGGGATTCCACTGGGGGTCTGCTGTAGGGATCTGAACTGCAGCAACAGGGACGTTTGCTGCATCTGCCTCATGTCTATGCTGTGCCTCCTCCCGTGCCTTAGACACAACCTGATTTCGCTCCACCTCAGACAGCAGGGTCCGCATAAGGACATTACAGTCATCCCAGTCAGGCTTATGGCTAGCCAGACACCCTTCAAAGACCGAGATAAACTTGCTTGGATTCGTAGAAAATTCCCCTGCCTGTGCCTTAAAAGCTGCTAGGTCCACTGGGTTAAAAGGCACATGGGTATAAACCTGCATTGTAGTGGCTGGGCGATTATCTGTTCCAGTACGGGCTATCCGAGTCTCAGTAATCAATGGATAGAATCCCACCGAGGGGGCAATCTCTGGGACCTGAGGCACCCTGTCTTTATATGGTGGGGGTGTTGGAGCCGAAGGGGACACCGACTCTGCCATCACAACCGGGGGAGGGTTCTGGGGACTAACAGTAGTTACTACCGAACCTGTCGGAGTCAAATTACACCTTTGCAAAAGATCTGACCTATTTCTTAACAACATAAACAACTGTACATACATATGTTCATTCCATTTACCCGTTCGCTGACAAAACAAAAGCAATTGAAGGATCGTATTATAATTAAGTGATCCCTCCGGTGGCCACCTTTCCTGGTCCTCTAGCTGATATTGAGGCCAGTCTACTGTACAGAATCTTTTCAGTTTACTTTTAATCAACGGATCCGATCCAAACACTTTCCAGTTCACCAGAATGCATTCTAAGGGCGTACACCTTGCCCTGCCTGCAGTACTCTGCCCCTGCCCCATACTCTAGGGAGACACTGGGCGTCCCCAGGTCAAAACAGGTAAAGTCCCCACTGGACTGTTCCTACCTTATCCAAGGGTCCGGTTCTGCACCGTCGCCTGCAGCTGTTTCTCCACTAATCGAGCGCGTTGCACCGTTGTACCCTCCGGGGTCGAGCAAACCACGTCTCCGCCGAGGCCCCCGATGAAGTCACCGGTGAGCTCTGGGCGTCGGTCGTCGCCGCAATCCGTCGACCTCCGAGAGGGGTCCGGGCAAGGCTAAATTTCAGCCTCGAGCCCACCCAGGGACGCCAAGACTGTTGCAGGCACAGAGGCCCGAGGACAGCAACAGCTGGTTCGTTGCCCGGCGTGCTTCGCGCCAATAAACATACCGGGGTGGAGAAACAATCAAAGTTTATTTGAGATCTCAAAGTGGTGCAAGGAGACAGGCAAGTCTCAAATCGAGCACATCAGTAAAAAATAGCTTCTCTCCTCTTATACTTTACAACTAAGCCCCCACCTCTCTCCCCCTGTACCACCACCCCCTACTCCCCCTCCCCTCTCTACCGAAGACATGTTCATACATTTAAGCCGTTAAATCATTCTAGGGCTATAAATCTAGCTTGTTAGTAACATTTCTCTAAACAGTCATTTGGTTCTGTTTACCCTTAGTTTACTACCCCTTCTCCAGCTAGAAACATGCAAACCTCATCATTATTGCTTAGGACCTGGTTATGAGCAAGGTCGTAATTGGTAACTGGCTATTTACACATTCCAATTCCTGTCCTTGGCTTTTGAGGTCGATTAGAGTTAAACATGGAAGGACAGAGTTTAAACATGGAAGAACTTTGGTTCATATATATATATGCCTAATAACCCCAACAGAGCCCTGATCTCAGTCGGGGATTTTATTGCTATTGCAATGAGAAGAACAACCATTGGTGTCTTTGTTCTTTAATTATAAACTCCGTCCCTTTGGAACTCCTGGAAGAAATGGGTTTCGAAGAGGGATTTGAGAGGAGAGAGTGGTAGTTGGGTGAAACTGGGCAGGGGGAGGGCAGTGTGGAAGAATGGGCAGGAGAAGGAATCAAAGAGGGCATGCAGACTGGCATCACAGCGAGACTGGTCTGGAATCACAGGACCTCTAGCATGGCTTGCAGTAGCTCTGTCCTCTGAGACAGGAGAAACATGTAGTGCCTGTCAAAATGCAGCTGGATACGGTTGTGTGTGTAGGTGAGCCTGCAGCGGCCTTCCCCAATCACTAGGGAGGGACTAATGCTGGATTTGCCTAACTTTTCTCTGGGCTGTTGCAGGACTAAATGACTGAAACCGTTCTCTCTGGGTCATGATGGGCTGATGAATGGTGGAGTCGTGCAGAATAGCTAGGGACGAATAAAGTGCATTTCCCCAGCACACTTAAGGATGGTTGTAAACCTCGTTATGCCTTCTTGGTTACAAAACGATAGACACCCAGGGCCCAGATTCAGCATCGGGTTAGTTTCATTGCCTTCACTGGGATTACTTACACAGGGCGAATGCTTATTTGGCCCTTATGGAGTGGTTTGCAAAAGTGGGTAAGAATGATTATCCCTATTTTTAGATAGAGTAATCAGAGCATGGAGAAGTGAATATAGACTGTCCAGTATCATATAACAAGTCAGCGTCAGAGCTGGGAGCAGAGCCCAGGTTTCCTGGCTCCTAGGGTATGTCTATGCTGCAATCACGGGGTACATTTGCATTTTGTACAGACATCCCTGAGCTAGCTTTAATCTAGCTAGGTTGGGTCCTGGAGCAATAAAGCGGCAATGGCGCGCACTTCAGTGTGGGCTATACGAGCCTGCACGGGACCCTGGATAATTGCTTAGGCACACTAACGCCTGTGCTACTGCGGCTTCACTGCTCCGCTACCCAAGACAGATAGATCAAAGCTAGCTCAGGTGTCTGCTCAAACTGCAATCACATGCTGTGCTTGCATATGCTTAGTCTACTGTCATATCCCATAGACCATGCTGCCTCCCAGCACTGACCTACAGCCAAAGTCTGGAGAGTGCATCTCTTCTGGGAGTATGGTCACTTATTGATGTGCCTTCATTAAGCAGTGGGATAAAAGCTCAATGACCTTGAACCCAAACTCCTTCCATGGTTCCTTGGCTGGGATTGTGAAGAGATGAAATTGGCATCACATTGCATCATTCTACTGCTGATTTGCTGTGTGACCTGGGGTGAGTTACTTGATCTCTCTGTGCCTCATTTGGTCCTGGGGAAAGGACACAGACCTCACAGCAATGTAGTGATGGTGAATTACTGTCTGTTTGTAATGGCACTTAGAGAAATGGGAAGCACTGTATAAGGGCTAAGGATATAGCATGACACACACAGTTAGAGGTTGTCATGTTAGGTCTGCTTCCTAAATTGAACTCTGGCCAAAATTTTTCAACTGACCCTATGTCAGTGGCCTGATTTTCAGCGGTCCTGAACACCGAAAATGCTTTTGAAGTCAGTATTTGCTGTAGGCGCTCTGCACCTCTGAAAATCAGGCGCTTAAATATGGATCTAAGTGCCTCACCTGGGTGTGAAAATTCCAGCCTGCAGATTGAAATCTGAATTTGGGGGACTACCGGTTGGCCTGTTCTGATCCCTCCTTGAATCATTGTCCTAGCACTAGCACATCCTCAGCTCCCTTCCTGAGCCATTGGCTCAGCAATAGCCTATGTACACATCTCTGGCTGAACCATTAGCCCAGCCCTTATCCTCCCCTATCCATGCGCCACTATCATTATTACACATTAGCATGTGGACATTACCAGCAGCGTAAGGATCCTTCAGAGCATGCCCTTGACACCTCTAAACAGTGAGAGGCGATTGCCCATTTCTTTACACAGTGTGAAACACACACCATGCCTCTTCAGTCCTCTCCTGCCATGTACACTTAAAACTCTGAGCACAGCAATGTATTAAGGTTTGTGTTACGTCTCATCCTGTGTGCTCTCACCCCTTTCGTGCATCAACACTCATGAGACTCTTCCTGTCTTGGGCACATGGGGCAGGGGAAGAGGCTTGGAAGGCTGCAAAAGTAACTCGTTCATGTCCCAGCAGCTTGGCAATACCCCACTGAAATCCCTTCACCTACTGGGGCCCAAATTTTCAAGACAGCTGCACACCCAATGGGCTTAGCTCTTCGGAAAATCTGGCCCTGATCATGAGTGCTGAACTGTTTGGAAAACTCTGCCCATAAGAGGCTCTGTGATGAGATCCCAAAGGATTATTACCCAATCTTCCTCCGCTGGAAGCATGACCGTCAGGGTTAAAGCAGGGAATTAGAAGAGGGGACCTGAAGACAGCAGTATAGACTTGAAAAGGACTCCCTGAGGAGGGACAACAAAACATTAGTGATTTCTTTGCTACTGTGCATCTGTTAGTTGACCTTATAAAACTCTATTTGTGGAGGTGGTTATTTTTTAAAAAATCTTTTAATCTAAAATCCCATTAGGCTTGCCACTGTATTTATTTGTGAGCAGAAGCAAAACAGTCTGGTGTTTGCTCATTTCTGTATCTTCCCCACTCCAAACAGAGGCAATAAAATACTTTTTCCTATTTTCTTTTTGATCTTTGTTGCATTTGGAGGGGACAAGATGTTTCAGATTCTTTGTCTCCTCTCCCAACAATATGTGACATTTGTAGGGCTGCTGCCTGCTATGAATGGGTCCTGTGCAACCAAATAAGAACCTCATGATAAGAACATGAGAACGGCCATACTGGGTCAGACCAATGGTTGGTCTAGCCCAGTAGCCTATCTTCCAACAGTTGCCAGTGCCAGATGCTTCAGAGGGAATGAACAGAACAGAGCAATTTATAGAGTGATCCATCTTCTGTCATCCAGAACCAGCTTATGGCCGTCAGAAGTTTAGGGACACAGAGCATGAGGTTGCATCCCTGACCATCCTGGCTAATAGCCATTGATGGACCTATCCTCCAACCTACACCTCTACCCTGATATAACGTGACCCGATATAACATGAATTTGGATATAACGCGGTAAAGCAGTGCTCCGGGGGGGCAGGGTTGTGCGCTCTGGAGGATCAAAGCAAGTTCGATATAACGCGGTTTCACCTATAATGCGGTAAGATTTTTTGGCTCCCAAGGACAGCGTTATATCGGGCTAGAGGTGTATCTAGTTCTTTTTTTAACCCTGTTATAGTTTTGGCCTCCACAACATCCCCTGACAGCGAGTTCCACAGGTTGACTGTGCATTGTGTGAAGAAATACTTCCTTTTGTTTGTTTTAAACCTGCTGCCTATTAATTTCATTGGGTGACCCCTAGTTCTTGTGTTATGTGAAGGAATAAATAACACTTCCTTATTACTTTCTCCATGCCGTCAAGATTTTATAGCCCTCTATCATACCCCCCATTAGTTGTCTCTTTTCCAAGCTGAACAGTCCCAGTCTTTTTAATCTCTCCTCATACGGAAGCTGTTCCATCCCTCTAATTATTTTTGTTGCCCTTTTCTGTACCTTTTCCAATTCTAATTTTTTTTTTTTTGAGATAGGGTGACCAGAACTGCACGCAGTATTCAAGATGTGAGGGTACCATGGCTTTATATAGAGGCAATATGATATTTTCTCTTATTATCTATCCCTTTCCTAGTGGTTCCTAACATTCTGTTTGCTTTATTGACTGCTGCTGCATATTGAGTGGATGTTTCCAGAGAACTATCGACAATGACGCCAAGATCTCTTTCTTGAGTGGCAATAGCTAATTTAGACCCCATCATTTTGTATGGGTAGTTGGGATTATGTTTTCCAGTGTACATTACCTCGCTTTTATCAACATTACCAAGGAGCTGCATAGGGCTATTTGCTTTCACAAGGCCCCTGCATTGTGATATGTGGATTCCAATCTGACCTCTGATATAACACAGGCCATAGAGCTCCCACAAAATAATTCCTTTTGAACTAAAGCAGAGATTTTAAAAAAATCTAGCCTTGATTCAGAAATATTCAGCAATGGAGAATCTACCATGGCCCTTGGTAAATTGTTCCACCGGTTAGTTACCCTCACTGTTGAAAAAATTTACGCAGATGCAAGCTCCTGCATTGTGATGTATGGCTTGGGATATGTTGATGGAATTAGAGCAGGTTGATGTTTTTTGTTGTTCATAAATGGCCTTTTAAAAAAATGTGTTGACATTGGTGACTTCGTAATCAACATTTGATCAAAAACGTTTATCAAACCCCAGGTTTTCAGTAATGTCCTTAAGCATTTCAACTTTGACAAAAATGTCAACCAACCAACCAACCAACCAACCAAATAAGGGGTCAGTTTTGAATCTTTAAAAAAAAAGCAGCTTTGAAATATCAAAATTTGTTGCAAAACTAGATTTTCATTCCTTCATTCATTAATTGCATGTGTGAGTCTGGCTTGTGCCCTGTGGTTGCCATTGTTAACGGGTGCAAATGGCTAGGGAACACCTGCACTGCCTCCCCACAATGGAGCTCACTAAGTCAGAAAGCGCCTTGATCGGGACGTTCTCGGGAAAGGGGGTAGCCGCTTTGTTCACCTGGAGGTAGCTTTGGCTGTGTTTCATGTCTCTCTTTGTGCCTTAAGGGTGAAATGGTCTGGCTTCAATGAACTAAAATCAGCAGTAATATCCATTCTCCACCTGTTTGGGGCTTTTCCTGTTAACGAGATAAGAGACGAGACCGGGTTCCTCCACTGGCCAGGCTAGAGGGTTTGTTCCTCTGAGCACGCCTCGGAACGGTGCCTCATTGTGAGATGCACTGTTCAGTTCAGACTCATCCCCCGCAAACCTGCTCTTAGCTCTCCAATCATTAGTGTAGATGATCACTTGAGTCCATTGCTGACCAGGCAGCATCTGGGTATGGCCGGGGTGGAGGTTCAGGCCAGGCCCATGCCCACACCTAATCACCAAATTTCCTGGTGATTTGGGCTATTGATCCTGGGCCCAAATTATTTTCACATAACACATGGTGAGGGGCATCATTCATCCTCCAGGGTGAGGTCTGTAGCCCTTGCTCTCCTCCTTCAGTTTCTACCTTGTGCCCCACCAGCCCTGTTCCATCCAATACCTGGCGGGCCAGCACAGCTACCTGAGAGGGAGACAATGACACTGCCCAGGACAAGGCAGGCCTGCCAGGTCTGGGGAGCCTCCAGAAGCAAGGGAGAGCCAGAGGGTGGTTATTCAAGGCCTTGTCATCGGGCCAAGACTCACACCGGAGGGTTAGTCTAAGGAAACAGACACTAAATAAGTCCCAATGGGAACTGCCACGGAGCACTGCTGGCTGGGGTGTAGCTCCCAGGCCCAGCGGGTATTGACAGGACCCTGCCATGTAACCAGCTGTGGAGCTGGAAGCTTTGGAGAGGTCCAGAAGAGCATGGCGCTGGGGAAGCACAAACAGAGGGAGTTCCTGAGGACACAGCTGATGTGGCAGACAGCTTGGCTGGCATTTCTGCCTGGTGGCACTGACAGGACAATGGATGCTGTGAGGAGGCTGGGGCTCCCAATCCTAGTGCATCGAAGTCTGTCATGATGGGATGCTATTCTGAGCAAGATCAAGGGGTGGGGAGTCCCAACTGGTATTAACAATTCACAGCAATAAGAAAGCTGAATTCCTACCTCAAACTGACAGGACGCCACTGTGAGGAAAGTAACCATGGAGTCCTGCATAGCACTGAGCAGAGACTGCTCTGAGGTAACTCGTCCGCTGCTGGATTCCCAGCTGGCATGGACAGGGCACCGCTGTGGGAAAGCTCACGCTGCAGGGGACTTGGCATTGAGAGGAAAGTCATGCAGCATAAGAGCTGACAGGGTACTGTTGCAAGGAAGCTCATGCTGCAGGCGCTCTGGCTGCTTCGACACAGCTCCCGCCACTGGTGCAAATGCTTAAAAAAAAATCCTCCACACTAGCAATTCTCAAAGCCCCAGAGCACACTGTGAGTTGCTGCTGTGCATTAGGCCTTTGACTTGACACTGTGCAGCATTGCACAGGACACTGCCAGAAGAAAATCCTCCTGGAGGCCTAGTTAGCCCTGATGAGGCACTGCAGTGAAACATCCTTCTTTATCACCAGGGGGCAATGTTTGCTGAATTGTGTCCAAGTGAATTGAACTGATAAGAAAGGGCCCAGAATCCTTTGCAGCTGTGGCCTAGGAGATGGATGGAGAGAAGCTGGTGACTGACTTCTCATTAAAATGACCTTTTGGAATCCCCCCCCCCCCCAATTCCACCGTCTTTAGTTCAGGAATCACTTAAAATCAACGCTTGAATAATTCACCAGCAGTTTACAGCACACCCCGGCTGGTCTCGGTAACCGATTCTTCACAGCTTCCCTCTGACGTAAATAATTAACTTTCCTGATAGCAGCTAATGTGCTTTTCTTGTACGTGGTTTTGTTTAGATGCATGTTAGATTCTGAGACCAAATTTGTTCACGATCAGGAGAGAAAAAGATTTAAGGACAAAGCAAATTTGTTCCAAAAATATATTACATTTCAGACTCGGTTTGTTCTGAGCGCTCCTGTAGGGAGGGGCTGAGCACAAAGCCGCGGCAATGTTCAGGAAAAGGGGGTGGCTTCATGTCAGGGAGGTTAATCTTCAGTCCCTGGGAGTTTCACACACTCCCCCTTCAGGATCTTTCCCTTCCCTGCGTTAAAGGCACCTTGGGGGTCTTGGGGGCTCCTCCAGTCACAGAGCAAGAGATGCTGCTTTCTGGGATTTCTCTCTGTGAATGAACAGCTTGTAGGTTTTCATCATTATATTCTGTTCGGGTTCTTATACTGTGCCCATCACCATGGTATCTAATCTGAGTGTCCAGTAGCAGCCCTAAGCCATGGGTCAGAGCCTCTGTACTAAGCTCACTCAGCACTTTCAGAGAAGCAAAAAGTGACCCGAAGGTCTTATCCTAAGGAGTGCAGGGGGTATGTTGGGACTGGTTGGGGTGAAAGGGCTCGTTCTCGGGGTGGAGCTGGAGGGACGTATGCTTCACAATCCCTGCAAGGCAGAATGGTCCCTAGAGGACTATTCTAGCTGGTGTAAGCTAGAGCACTCCTATAGCTAATATAACTTGTACAAAGGGCTGTGTTGGCTCCTCCCCGACCAACCCCAGGATGGGAGGAGGCATAAAGTAGCTCAGAGTGACATTTGCTTCCTCAGCTGTGGATTGTGTCCCAGGACTTCACTAGTAATTATGCCCAGGGGCATTCTGCAGGGACGGTGTTTGTGACCATTTGCTCCAGTTCTTAGTGGCTGTGTGCTTTGTCCAGGTTGGTATCCTTTATTATTTGCTATTTGGGATGGGGATTTATCCAGGCTTGGGTGTTTGGGCAAAGGCTGCTCATACAAATAGCTGTTTTTGCCTCCCAGCAAGTGTACTCATGCATGACCAAGAGTGTTCAGTATGGCCTAGTGGCTTGTGCACTGGTGTGGGTTCAAGTCCTGGATTTGTCACTCACTGGGTGGCCTTGGGCAAGTAATGTCCTCCCCGTGCCTCAGTTTCCCCATCTGTAAAATGGGTATAATGATACTGCCCTTTGTAAAGCACCTTGAGCTCTACAGCTAAAAAGTGCTGTATAAGAACCAGATATTATTATTCCCCTGGTTATAAAGTTAGTCATCCAATCAGGAAGCAGAAACAATAGCACATGACTTATGTGCCCACAGCAAATAACAAACTGTGAGTGGTGGAAGTGATCAGTCCATGAACAATCCATAGGTTGTAAATTGTTCTTACAAACTCTGTGACAAAGAGCCATGGTTTTTTCCGTGCACAAAAAGCAAACAGTACTGTTACTCAAAAAGATTTTTTGTTGTGTCTTAAGAAAACAAGAAAAAACAAAGTGTCTCCATGAGAGAGCACAGTGTGGAGCAGCTCCTCTGACAGTCTGCTCTGAGCTCTGAGCGCAAAAATGGCTGGTGGATTCCATGCAGAGAGGGCAAGTGCTTTGAAAACTGAAGGGACACAGAAAAGAAAAGGCATCAACCTTTCCTAGCTGCATAGTCACCTTCGCAGAAATAAGGAACAGGCAATAAAGGGTCACATTCGTCAGATAATTTATTCACAACAGATATTTCGACCAGCCCTACTAATAAAGTTGCTTTCGAAAGTATGACCAAAACCAGCCAAAATTGTTCAGTGTCTGAGACCTCCAGTCCAGCTGATCCTTCTTGATTTTTGGAGGTAGTTCAACCACATGAATTCATCTTTCCCATTCTTCTCCTACCCTCCCCTGTTCCTGCTGAGATGGAAAAGTGCTGATGCGCTGGGGGAGAGACTCTGCTGAGAGAACTGCAAGGGGGGGATCTTTTGTGCTACAAAGCAGAGGATATTTTGGAATACAGCAAAGAGTAAAAATGGAATCACTTTTTTGGAGCGGGGCAGCACAGCAGGGGCACTGGAGAGCTAGGAAAGGGAGACGTGAGGGAAATCAGTGCAGAGACAATGGGATCTTTGTCTGGAAGGTGATTCAAAACTTCTTTCATGGAGGAAAGAGTAACAGCTGCTCTCAGTGCAGGTGAGAATTGATCTTGGAGTCCCACTGGGTCCGGAGCTAAACTGAGCCTTGTCAAAGGTACCTGAGGGAGGGAGGCCAAGTTGCTTTGTACTTCTGCAGCGACAGTGCACACTTGGGCAGCAGTGGACATCCCCTGAGTGTTGCTCTCTGAAAATCCCTTACTTTGCAATCTCTCCAGTGGCCTGCTGTCTATGCGTGCCAGGCAGGCATTGGCCCTGTGTGTCCGACCAACTCTGCGATGTCCTCTGCACAGCTTAACCTCGCGTGCACCAAATGTGTGAGGTCGTGCCGCATGGAGGACGCCTTTCTGGACTGCCTGTGACATGCATGTGAGTAGTTTCATGCCTTATTAAAATTGTCACAGCACACCACTGAGTATCTTCCTCTGAGGAGCACTGAGAGGTTAAAATGGCCTGAGAATTAAATATCGTCCCTGGGAAGCTGCAGTCTGAGCTGGCGTTTGTGGCTCATAGGCTCCATTCTCATCCTGGTTAACAACAAAACTGACTCGAATACTGTTTAGATCTGGCCCTGGTCAGGAGCAACCCAAAGTCACCAGTGGCTGATGGGCCTGTATGAAACTGGTTCTGGTTCCAGAGAAGAGAAAGTAAAGCGGGAAATGGATTACCTCAAATCAACACCAAACCATAGCCCTGACCAGCCGAAGGGAAGAAGGGAAGAGAATTAGACCTTATGACTATTGAGAGTTTGGTTACTCCCTCATGGAAGGTGCTCAAATGCTATTGTGAGAGGTGGCATTTAAAAAAAAGAAAAAGGTGGATAGGTAGATCTCCTTATCTACCACTAAAATGCACCCCTCTCTGGGGTAGAACTCAGCAGCTGTTATAGCACGCAGCAAGACTTCACAAAAGCTGAGGGCAGGAAGTGAAAAATAAAAATTCCTCCAATTTAAAGTGCAGAAGGACCTGAGGTAGGCAGAACACAATGGCCTGCATGGGTATTTGCCTGGGATACTGGGCTGACTGCTCTTGGGGAGTAGAGAGTGTAGGGAAGTAGACAGAGGAAGCGTGCAGCATGAAGTATCCTCGTTTTCTAGTGCCTCTGGGTTTGAGGGCGTGACGCAGATTCCACTTCCCAGCCAGACTGAGTCCAAGTCCTCCTGCCTCTCAATACTTTTGTATCTTTTGCTCATTACATGCCAAAGACTATATGAAGAAACCACACAGTCAGATTTGGGTCCCAAATAAGTGTTCACTGGATATACATAAACACACATGGATCACTACATACATGCTGCTGGTTTCTGACAGCTTTTGAAAGTATAAAGCACAGTGAGTGCTGCTAGAGGGGTCACAAGTTATTTAAAGGGATACTACCCCAAAATACTATTCTTTAAAAGGATACACTCCAATACTACTTCTGCCTGACTTCCCCTTGCCCACGGGCTGTCTAGGATTGATGGCTAATCCCCCTTGAACTAGTATCCTTTACCTGCGCCTTCTTCTCCGTGTGGGCTTTTCTGATCTGTTTCTGCCTCCGAGCCCCCAGGGTCTGGCTGTCGGGGATCTACCCTCTCAAATCCATCCTTCCTGCTGGTTGGGGAGGGGAAATTTTGTTTTATTCTTCCATAATCGAGCACACATGGTTTCTGTGGTTGTACTTTGTCCTGGGTAAATGAAATTGACACAGTTTAATTAGCTGGTGATGGCCAGTAAAAGGCAAATAAAGTTGAGCTAGCATATGAACCACAGGGAAGCTTCAATCTTTCCCACCATTCCAGGCATCTTGGTGTAATTAGATTTTAATTTAAGGGAAGTAAAAAGAAGCCCATTCCATCGTATTGACAAGGTTTTGCTTGAGACTGAGCATTACATGCGATGGGAGAGATTGAAATATATAATGGACAGGCTGGTTTCAATGCAATTTCTGATCTAGATTCTTTCTCTCTGTGTCTCTGGTGCTGGTAGCTCAGCAGCAGAGCTGGATGAATGCTACAAAAAAAAGAGGCATCCTTAAATAACAAACAAGATGAAAACCTCAGGAGAACACCTAGAAACTGGGAAAGGGGATGGGCAGGATCCATTATGATCCAGCAAAGGCTGAGAGTATGGCTACACAGCAAAACTGTGCATGGGCTAGCCGGTCTGAATGAGCTTGAATCAAGCTAGCCTAGGTAACAACAGCAGTGAAAACAGCACAGCGCAGACTTCAGCAGGTGCAGTGAAACAGGGCTAGTGCCCCTGCGATGGAAATTCTGTTTCCCCTCCCACCATTCTTGCGGACACGAAAGTGGGACCTGCCCAGAGAAGGGGCTAGAACAGCTTCTGGCCCCCAGTGCAGGAGATCAGGCTGGCTGCCGGGGAGCAGGTAGGACTCTCTGGCCCAGCCCTGGTCCCGCCTTCCAGCCACCGCTGGTCCAGATGGAGACACCTGGCCTGGAGAGGGGCAGAAGCAGGTGCGGCAGGGGACAGGGCATCGGCACTGGGCGGGACGTGAGGGGGGACATTGGTGCACAGGGCACCGGCCGCCAAGGAGGGGTGTGGGAGCACAGAACACCGGGCATCAGCTGCCCAGGAACTACCGGGATGCCCTTTCCAAGCCTGGAGCAGGCTGCCTCCTCACCCCCTCTCCATCTCAGTAGCTCCTCTTGCTCTCACTTCTATTCCTCGGTCTCCCTATTCACAGGGAGCTTCTGCTCGCCCCCTCTCCTCGTGCTTCACCAGGGATAGTACAAGCCCTGCATGGACCCTGGTATGTAGGTGGCTCGCTAGCCCACACTGCAATGTCTTCTCTTCTATTGCCTGCACTACCTGCCTTCAAGCTGACTTGGATAGGCCAATCCTTGCCCAGCTTTCACTTTGTAGCCATAGCCTTTAACTTCATGCACTAGAGCCGTCAGCTGTCAATGAGAGAGCTCACGGTGTGTAAAGTTGAGCACGTGCATGTATCTTTGCAGACCCATGGTCTGTACTAAGTTTGTAGTGGATTTCAGTGACCTGATCACCACTTAGCTACCACTAGGTGCAATAGAAAAGCCTTAGAAGATAGGGCCTCAACCAAAGCCCTTTGAAGTCAATGGAAAGACTCTTGTCAACTTCATGGGCACTGGATCAGGCCCATAGTGAGAGGCTGCTTTCGATAAAGACCACGGATTTGCCTCAAAGTATTTTCAAACCCTTTTAAATTCAGCTCTTTGAAAACCTGCCCAGCTGAGCGCCGGCTGCTGGATGGGGAAGATGTTGCAGATGCTTGTAAAAATATTGATTGGCAGGAGAGTTCACTCTGGCAACGTTAGCGCAGGTTTCTATGGGCTGGGCAGTCAGCCAGTCACGAAGGGCAAACAATCCTGTGTGACTTTGCTGAGCCATCACCCAGCCTGATGAGGGATCACCAGAAAGACTCGCTGGCGGTGGCCCAGCTGGTGAGCAGCCCAGAGGCTGAACGGCCTGCCCTACAGCAAATCACAGAGAGGACGAAGGCGCTAAATTCATCGGCTGAATTGTTCACCTGGGAATAGGCCACGCAGTCGGGTCACCCCAGCGTTGGGCTGACCATCACATCCTGCAGGGGCACTGGAAGCATGCACTGACTCGGCGAGAAACTGAACTCAGCCCTTGGCGAGAGTGGAATGTCTCCCCCTGGCTGGCTTATCTCACATATTCTCCAGGGGCCTGATTTGGAGTTCAGGGTGACCCTCCCGTGCCTAGGTGCTTCTCCATTTGGTTACGGGTTGTAGACTCAGGCGTTCGGCGAATAGAGCCTCAGAGGCAGAGACTCCCCAGAGGATGGGCGATGCGAGAGGAGTCAGTATATGAGTATCCTGCCCTCTGAGAATAAACATAAGGCTTGTGACAGGTACAAATCTGCCTGGTGGTTGTGCAGGCTCCCTGGCACATGGCTGCACTGAAAATTCAAGAGGTGAGTGTTTCCAAATTGCTGCCTGCTAGGCTCATTTAATTCCCTCCACCCCAGCCCACCCTCCCCACAGCCTCTACACGTGGGCTGCAAGACACGTGGAATCCAGCTGCCTGTTTGGTGGCCCACCTCCGAAATCACAGCAGACTCCTTCAGCCTTCCCACGCTGCTTTTGGACACGAGACCAGAGGAAGCAGCCCACAAGCCCCACAGAGGCGAGCACGAAACAAGCCCATTTGCTGAGCTCCGGCTCTAGTCAATATGCTGCATCTAGTGACTAGGAAGCCAATCAGCTGAGGAGGAGAAGCCAGCTCGATAGCCATTTACACTGACCTTGCAATCCTCCCCATTCCACCAGGCCTTGAGACAGCAGACAGGAAATGCGCATGGGGTGCCAAGCAGCAGGAACTGGCCCCTGGCAGGCAGCGGTGGGAGAGGAAACCAGTCAGGGTGGTTATCACCCAAGGACAGCCACCTGCCAGAGCGCATCATACTCACCAGGGGAGAGGCAGCGGGGTCTGCATGCCTCTTTGGCTGATAATGAATATCAAAGCCCCCCTCACCCTGACAATGCACCTCAGCCCCAGGCACTCCAGTCCTGGACTGCCCCTCGGTCTCATTTCCTGCTGCTCCAGGCCTAGGCACTCACCCAGCTGTGTTCATGCACCCCTGTCCTGAACTGCAGCCCACCTTGCCAAGCCCTGGGGCCATGTCTGCCAAGACACAGATGAAGCACTTTCCCCTTAAGTTTCCATCCATCCCAGAGGTGAAAGGCCAGTGGCTCCAATCTCCCCCCAACTCCTTTCCCAGCCAGAGATTGCACGACCTGTCTGTCCCTCGATCCAGAGCCATGCCATGGTAGGGAGGGCTTTGCTGGGCTTGCTTAGTCCTGTGTGTTCCTAACTGCCCCTCCCTCCCCGTCTGCAGGGAAAGGCACTGACATGAGCTGTGCAGACAGCTCCATTTGCTGACGCAAGATGAGCTGGTCGGGTTTCTCTTTTCTCTTCTGGAGCGTGTGTTTTTGTTCCTAGAGGAGGTGAGAGGAGCCCCCGCTGAGGCTGCTTTGTTTACTCTGGCACAGGCTGGAGTTTATTGTCATTTGCTCTAAGGGAATAGAGCACATTCATGTTGCAAAGGGATGGCAGGTGCTGTCACATCCTTGCTCTCCTTAGGCATCTGTCTGGCTCCAGTTCCGTGTGTCTGGGCCAGATCCTCAGCAGGTGTAAATCAGCATGGCTCCTATTGAGCTCTATGCACATCAGCTGAGCCATGATTTTGTTCCCTTCAGTTGTGACTTAGTTTTAAAAGAGCTCAAGCTCCGTGACTCGGCATTAGGGATAGAAAGATCCCCCCACCAAAAAGCCAGCTTGGCCTAAGCAGGCACCCGCCGTATGATATGCAGGCTGTATTTATTGTTTGCATTAAAATTTTCTCCTCCACCCTGCTCTCTTTTTCACAGCTCTCCCAGTATTGCTGATCCTGTGTGTTCAGAACTCACAAATAAGGCCTTAAAAATCATGAGATTTTAAGCAATAATAATTTGGGGAGCTCTTGCTATTGGAGCCTTTAGTTGTTAGCCCCTTTTCAAGCTTCTCTCCACAACTAAGAGGGGAAGAAACTTTTTTTTAATGATAGCTGAGATTCTGAAAGAATCACATGACTCCAGGAGCTGGGGCATTAAGGAAAACACCTATTCTCATGCAACATGGGATAAAATCAGACAAGTTGGTGAGGTGGTGGGCTTCTGACTCAGTCAGGCGAGAGTGTCAGTCAGCGGTTTAAACCCAGAATGTCTGAGTGGGTTTGGAATCTGGGAACGCAAGCTGCCAACTGGGTGTGTACATCACAGGTGCCCTGGTCAGTAGAGAAACATTGTCACTCTCTATTTCCCCTCCCACTCTCCCTGCCCAGGCCCACCCACTCCAAACTCCAGATGACAGACCAGCCCTAATTTAGACTTGATCTCCAAAGCTGCTGAGCACTGCTTGCTCTGATCAAAACCATTGGGATCTGGTAGGATGCTTAGCATCAGGGGAAATCTGTCTGCGGTAGAGAAGGTGCAGGGAAGCTGAGAATTAGAGTTGCTGTTGGCATCAGATGCCAGAAATGTCAGCTGTATTGAAGAAAAAAAGGGGGGAATTCTTTGGCAGAGTTTTGGTCACCACCTCCTTGTCTAATTCAGGACTCGGGTTCTCTCCCATAGTTAGGCAGGTGCTGGTACTGGCAGAGCTGTGGGGTGATCCACACCAAAATAGCAGAAGTGCCGCATGGCCAGTGGGGCACTGGCAGAGAAGAGTGAGAGCCCCAGAGTGGAATAGCAGAGGTGCTGCATGGCCAGTGGGGCACTGGCAGAGAAGAGTGAGAGCCCCAGAGTGGAATAGCAGAGGTGCTGCATGGCCAGTGGGGCACTGGCAGAGAAGAGTGAGAGCCCCAGAGTGGAATAGCAGAGGTGCTGATGATCAGGGATTGGCAGTTGGGCAGGGGGAAAAGACAGGATTGACTGTGGATGCCGCGGGTCCAGATTGAGATGCATTGGTAGAATTAGGAGGGTGCATGGGAGTGGCAAACTTGCAGCAGCTCTCACTATATTTGGTTCAAACTGACGCAAACATCCCCTCCACACACTTCACTTACATTTTCTTCCCTGCTGAAGCCACCTGGGCCCTTGCAGGCTGTCAGATCCCACTGTTGCAGGTAGTAGCAATGCAAGGTGACGGTGCATGAGGCAGACATCAGGAATCCAGCAAAGGAAGGAAGGAAACACAACAGCTGGCCAGATGGTTTTCAGCACTAGTGACTTGAAATGTTGAATTGAGCCCAGATCAGTGGCATCCTTCCCATCAGCTTGCTTTTTGGTGCTTAACGCGGAATGCGTTCGTGGGTCTCAGGCTGCATCCTCCTGGACAAATATCCTCATTACAAAACCTCCATCACAACGGGGACTGCTGAGTTTCTTTGCTTGGAGCCTCAGTTAAAATAAGGGGTGTAAATGAACTAAAAGACCTGGTCTTTCCAGGTGAAGGATGAAGCATGTTGGTTGGTGACGTGGGGGAAGGTCGCACTGCACTGTCTGTGCTGTGGGATAAAGAGAAGTCTCCAGGATTGTCAGCTTGGTTCCTTCCCATCCTGGATGCTGTGGCCCATCTCTCATTGAGGGTGTGAAGGATGGGGACGTGCCTGTAACAGTCTAAGATTAAGTCCTGCAGCACTCCCTGTCTAGCTGTGCATTTGTGGGACCTTAAGCCCCACCAATACACTTGTGGACATAAGACTCCAAATGAAAATACATACCCCTGTGTATAATGGCCCATGAATTCCAATGGCACCTCCCATCCACAGCTATGTGCGTTGGGCTCAGAGAGGGTCAAAGGCAGAATGGTTCACCCCCACCCAAGCAAGCTTTGGGTTGGATAAAATAGGACCTGGCCCTGAGCCAGCCCTGGTTGGGGTTGGTTTCCAAAATAAAAAAGCAACTTGGGTCCTTGTTTTAGAGATGGAGCAAAATCTGACAGCCAAACACTTCTCTCATCCCTGCCGAACATCAGGCATTCGGCATTCGGATACCATGGGGCTGGGATCAGAAACTGCCCTGGGCTGAGTTGGAGGTGCTCAGATAATACAAACGGGTCGATTTGATTGGTAGAAAAGGAATCCTGCTGAGGAGATTTTGCAAAACAAAAACTCTACTTGGCGCAACTCTTACAAGATTCCAACCACTCATAAACAACCTATCCAGACTGAAATCAAAGAGGGCGCGTCCTACCCGAGGTTCCCTGAGAACCCAGCTGTGAAGGTGGAAGGGAAAGGGATACCATTCCTGTGGGGTCAGGGGTGTGCAGCTGGCTGCTGGCTGATTAGCCCCATCTGCTTCACTGGAGAAAAGAGCTGGAACTTAATTAGCTGAGCCACATAAAAGAGGGCAGCAGAAAATGGGACAGGGGGACGACTGAAACACCCTCCAGAAAGCTGAGGGGACGGGCTGTGCTCCCAACCGACTGCTACCTCAGCTACTGCAGAGAGGAATTGCCCCAGAAACCAATTGGATGGAGAGGAGACTGTGCGGAGTCCTCTATTGCTGACGCTCTGAGGTAAGAGCCAGGAAGTTCGGGTGTGAGGGACAGACTTGGGGAAGAGGCTACTTGGCCTGCGCACAGTTTGAGGGAAGAGTCTGGGAGGCTTTTGATTTATTTGTTCAGAAGGCTCAAAATAAAACAACTAGCCCTGCTGCAAACTGCTTCCCTGCTGGATCCCTTGGGCCAGCTCCGGCAGAGCTCCCCCAGGGACTCAGCGAGAGCAAAACCTGGTCCAGTAAGAGGAGGGCGCTATCAGCTAGGCCCCAATCCTTTTACACCCTCGTTTAAGCCTCTCCCCCTTCTCCCAGCCAGAAAACACTCACTTACAACTGAGGGATTGTTTCAGGTTATCCTGGGGGGTAAACATGGCCCTTAGCTCCCTGATATTGTCACTGTCTGTGGTCTGTGAGTTTATTTCCCCTAATACCTAACCCTTCTCATCAGGGGCTTTCTAGCAGTGCCCTAGTAGGGGAGAGAGTGCGCTACGTGGTTATTTTCCTTCTCCCACCCAGTTCTAATTCTATTATTGCAGATAGTCTCCTCTATTTAATTACAATATGTTCTGTGGGGAAAAAAAGACCGTTTCCCTTTTAAAGAAAAGAAGCTATAAACCAACTAATTAGCCACTTGACTCCTTCCCTAACCTTGTGTGACAGTCTTGTATATTTCACACAATTTCCACGCTGCTGATTAGGAGAGTCACAAAGGCAACCCACGTGTAGTTGTTAAGGGTGCAGCTTCTGCAGCTAGCTTCGAGGAGATGACACTCGATGCCGGTGGTGTTGCAGCTACAGGAACATCAAACACATTGCTGGTAATGAGATAATGAGGCTTCTGCCCTACTGATCGCAGATTGATCTTCAGTTAGTCTCTTCTTGTTCATTCTCTGGGGCATGTCCTGCAGGCTGCTGTTGCGGAGGGTCCTCAGTCCTGCTTCCCAGAGACCATCCTCCCTTGGAGGGGAGAAGGTTTATTTTGGGCTGCTTCTGGTTTGTTCTGCCAGTGAATGCTCAGCGGAGCCCAGGCCCACCAAGCTTTTCATCGATTTCCCTTGGATCACTGTCCATCCCTTAGCCCACAGGGAAGCCCATTTCCAAACATGGGTGTCTAAACATGGCATCCAGCTCACCCAACTGGAGGGGCTAATTTGGCATTAGGGGCCTGATCAAAAGCTCACTGAAGTCCAGGCCTTAGGTGTGTGGATGCCCTTTGGGTGTACCTAAAAAGTGCTGATTTCAATGGCCATGTATACAATATAGACTTCCTGTTTAGTCACTTGCATTTGAAAAGTCTCCCCAACCCAGAGGGGTAAAACTGCCTCGGGGCTCAGCTGTTTTGACTGAAACCAAATCACCCGAGTAGCGTCACCTCTCCCTAGTCCCAAACCCTGGATTAGGAGCATGGTAAATGGTCACTGTATCAATTGACTCAGTCCTAATAGAGGTCAGACCCGTCAGGCTAAACCCTATTCACAGAAAACTCCCAATCAAACAAACCTCAGCCCCATCCTAACCGTCACTGCAACCTATTCCCGGCTTCCCCATTTGCATGGCCCCCCAGTGCTTTGGGGGAGACTTTGAGGTCCAACAGTAAAACAGCCCAGAACATCTCCAGAACCTCTGTCCCCTGCAATGGTACTTCCTTTCCCATCCCAATTAGGGGCAAACTTTCAGCCCGGCCTTCCCAGGGCATCCATTTTGGAGGCAGAAAATGAGGGGGCTGGGGGCAGAAAGTCTGGCCCTTAGGACAGAGGGGAGGAGAGAGGCTGAATGCGAGGCTAGAACTCAAAATGAGGTGTGTGGTGGGGATGGGCCTGTCGTCATCCCCAAATCCCCTGCTACCTGGGCATGATAAGTGAGGTGTGTCTGCTTGCAGATAAACAGGTTGCCAGTACGAAAATATTCCTCCTCGTTTGTCCCTCGGACAAAAGCCGGCTTGTCGTGGAGAACAGGGGGCCTGCTGCGCTGAGCTGGGATGTGCAGGATACAGACAGCGGAACAATGGCTGCTATTCATATGCATGAGGAGAGGAGATAATTCCTGCATCCTGAGCTGGGACTCTGTGTCCCTCCCCCTGCTCTGCTTGTCCTCTTCTCTTTGTGGTGCACCAGCTATCGATTGTGAATGGGATCCCAGGCAGCAGCATTGGGATGTCTTAATGACAGGGGCAGAGGTAGGCGAGGGAAGCTCCTTCCTCTAAGTACAGTGATACCTCCTGGCATGGGCAAAACTGTGAGCCCCAGGTTCCCCCCACCCAGGGCCACAGTGACACCTGCTGGTAAGTGAAGAGCTGAACAGTGGCAGGCTTCCTTGGTGTCGCAGCAGCTTCTGCTGAGGAAAGGCCAGGTGGATCTGCAGTTCCCCAGTAAGATGGGGTCAAATATGTTCAGCCAAAATTGGCCCTGGGCTGATGAGAGTAATCATTTGGGGTGGGGAGCCCCTTTGCCTTCTCCTGAGAGATGTTCAGTTAATGACACTGTGTAGGGCAGGAAGGGGAGAGTATTCCTATAAATTCCAGCTCCATTGGTTTGCCCCAATGCTCTTTGCTCACCAGCAGTGACCAGACAGCAAGTCAGCCTGGATGGGGTAGGGATCTAGACATGCAGGCACAGGCAGGGTGCAGTATTGGTGCATGGGCACCAGCAAGGAGACATGGGGCCTGCCAAGGGAGCTCAGGGTCCTCCACCCCCAAAGGCAGAAGGGATGTGCATGTGCTGCCTGAGCTGGAGGAGAGGGACTGACAGACTCACCTTGGAAAGCCGTAACACCTCTTGCATTTCCTGCTGTCATCCTGAACCTGTGCAGCCGAGTGCTGTGCCAGTGGCCTGTTCCCATGGGGTGGCTGCTGACCACGTCAAACCCAGGCCTGGCAGGGCTTCCTCCCCTCCCAGAGCCATTTACAGGACACAGACAATGCCATTCAAATAACAGAAAGCAACAGAGAGTTCAAATCACAGAAGCCTGGACTGAAAATGACGACTAGAGGACTGGTGAGAGCTAAGGCTGGATTTGCCTTCTCCTGTCACCCCACAGCTCCAGAGGCTACGGAGCCACCTTCCAGCGGTCTTGGAGCATGGCCGGCTCCAAAGAAGTGGCTGCATCCAGACACAAAGTGAGGAGCTGTGTATGGAGCAAAAGGATCAAGACCTTGTGGCTGGGCTTCCAAGTTCTCCCTTTCAAGACTACGCCTACCAATGCATATCAGATCCTCTCTCTGGCCTCTGCATCCACTTGGTGTCTATTCAGATTATAAGCTCCTTGGGGCAGGGTCCTCGCTTCTATGTCTGTGAAGCACCTAGCACATAAGTGGGTTGTATGGTAATAAATGCTTGGCCATCTCCTCCACCCTGGTCCCTCTCTTTGTTGTGGGATAACATTGCAGTCTCACCCCAGCAACAAGAGACTTCTCACTCTGTTTTGTTTTGGCCACAGGCTATTATTTCGGTCTTAACTGGCAAGTGAGATTTGGGTCATGGACAGGGATCAAATTGCTTTGAATCCTTGTTCCCTTCCCTGCCCCCCGTCTCTCTTCTTCTCACCTTCTTCAGGGTTATGAAAATGTAATGTTTGTTTCTGTCACTCACAAATCATTTTGTGGCTTGAAAGGGGCCAGTTCAGAGCAGCCACTACAAGAGGAGGGCCAAAGAGGCCTGGGGAGATGGAACTGGAGAAAGGTGAGCGTTCAAGCAGTGTGAGGTGTGGAGCCAGATTCGTCCATGCCCAGCACCTCACACAGGAGAGGTCACTGTCAGACTCCGCCAGGCCTGAACAGCAGCATGTCACACTCGCTTTACATGGGTGTGAATGGCGGCGTGAGGTCTGAGGCACGGGGGGAGCCAGGCCTGTGGGGTTTCATGAACACAGTGTTGGCTAGATCCAGATAAGGGGACCCCAAATGGCACATGTGCTACTGATGTTGGGGTATTTTCACGGGGGCCTAAGGAAGTTAGGTAGGTTCCCATTTCCACAGGAAGTCAATGAAAGTTGGGTGCCCAGTGCCTGTTGTCTCCATTGGCAGTCCCAGCTGTTTTCTCTGGGGAGAGGAATGGGAGCACAAGGTGAATTACAGGGAGAAAAGGCATCTGAATATACCCAGGAGAAGGCCAAGTGGGGCCTGAAGGTGCGTTGAGGAGGGTAAGTTGGTGTTGGAATAGATTCCCCTGGACAGAATCTGAGAGGCCCAAGGAGGTAAGAGAGGGATCAGAGTTCATGCTCCATTTACACATCTGGATGAGTGCAAGATGTGGTTTTATGGCTAACCCAGCAGCCATGTGGGCTCCACACCCAGTTCAAGGTTCAGCAGTCCAGTGCGGCTCATTTCAGGCCAAGGGCAGAGAGGCTGGGAAAGTCAGCTGAAGGAGAGGAACAATGGTCCATGCTTGATGGAGATGAACGCACATCAGGATCGGACACTGAGCCAATGAGCTGAAGTATCAGGATGATCGCTGGGCCTTTGAGGAGATCTCGGGACATGCTGACAGAAGGGCAGCAGGGCTCTGAATTCTCGCCCCTCCTCTACCGTGGGTGGGGTTGGGCCAGGAGGCTGTAGTGAGGAAGTGCCAGTCTCAAAGGTGAAATCTACGTGTGGCCTCGGGTTGGTGTCGCAAAGGGGTCTGAGGGTTGGTTCCAATGGAGGAAGAGGGGAAAATCTCAGTGGCTCCAGCTTCTGGACTTGTGGTTCATTCTATTGGCCTTGCTTAGCGGGTGGGATATGGATCCAGAGGGATTGTGACATAGAGAGAGATGCACAAAGCTGTGACCCGAGGCTAGGGACGCCTGAATTTTAACCCCAGCTCTGATGCTGCCTTCCCGTGGCTTTGGGCAAGTCACCCATTACATCTCTTTGTGCCTCGGTTTACCCACATATAAAATGGGGGATAATAAGACTGACCTACCTTACAGGGATGTTGAAGGTAAATCCATTCATGTTTGTGAGGGGCTCAGATACTACAGGGGCAGAGAAATCCCTAGGCAGACAGATGCATGAATGGGAAATCAGCACAGTAATGACAGGGTCTCTGGTGCTAGGAGAGGGAAGATCAAACGCACCTATAGCCCCTGCCATACAGAAATTCCCCACTACCCCTGTCCATCATCCCCAAATCTGTTAAATCCTGGGTTTCGCTTTAGAAGCTGCTTGTTGCTCCCTTTGAAGTCGACACAATTATTCTGCCTTAATGCTTCACTGCTCTGACTCATTGAGTTTGCATACAAATCGGGGAGGGGAGAAGGAGACTGAAAGGGGAGGGGGAAGGCGGGGTGTCAGGCATGTGCTACAGCTAGGCATGCAAACCCGGCTTGCACACAGTCTGTGAAATGCACCGTGGGCATAGGGAGCACTCTGAATAGCTTATTCCCATCTCTAATTTTGAGGATTCGGTGAGATATCACTCTGCGGCCGGACTGGGGGGAAATGAATCAGCAGCTAGATGCTCTCTGTGATGTTGGTGTAAAACCAGAGTAACCTCCTTGAAGCTGATGGAGCTGCTCTGGGTTTACACCGCTGTGACTGAGATCTGCAGCATCCCGGGGACAGAATTTCATTTTGGCTACAGCAGTGTGAATTAGTGAGGGGTTGCTCAAGATTTATGCCAGAGAAGCTGAGATCAGAATCTGGCTCTTGTGCCTCTGGCCCTGAACATGCCAGAGAACCAAATCCTCTGAATACAGTGCTCAGACAGCAAGAGCTAATTGAACCCACTTCATAAAAAGAAAATCTTTGCCTTGTTTTCTAAAGTTTCCTTTCCTGAGGGGGGAGACCTGGCTCTGTATTTTCTTCCTTTGCCACCTCTTTTGCTTTCCTCATTTTTCTTCACTTAGGAGCTCCCCCACAACCTACTTGCATCCAATTCATTTTCTTTTTCTTAGATAAAATCTGACTTCAGGCCTTATTTGGTAAATAGAGCTGGAAGAATTGGAGCTCATGTTTTTTCTACTGACAAGCCTTTCAGGATCAGGGAGATGGAAGGAGAGAGATGAATGGAATGCAAAAGCAGAAAGGAAAACCAGACAAAACCAAAAAGCCCCAAAGATAAAGAGAGCATGGAAGCAGAAATGGAGGACAAGGGGCCAGCAGAGAGAGAGGATGAGGCAAAGTCATGCTCAGGCAGTAAAAGAGAGATGAGGGCAAAGTAAAGCCAGAATGGAAGAGAGAGAGAGAGAGAGGGGCAGGCGGGGATGGGGAGGAGACTGCAGAGCTACTGGAGCGAGGACAGAGAAATATTTGCTAACACTGGTCTCGCATCAGAAACAGTCATTGCTGGCCTGCAAATCTGAGCATTTCTTCTCCCCTCCTGTGACATCCAGCCCTGTCTTCCCTCCCTGGCTCTCCCGCTGCACATGCTGTTCCCTAGGCAGAGCCCCTGGCACCAGAGGGATAGGACTCATTTTAAAAAAGTAAGTAAAAAGAAACAAGGCTTTAGGATTAAGAAAAGCTTTAACCAAACTGACGGAAAGCAGGCAGCAGACAGTTTCATACACCAGAATGTGTCATAACACAGAGCCGTCCATTGCAGCCTCCTTTCCAGATTGTATTTAGTGCCGCTGTATCTTTCCTCCCAGCCTTGTCTAAATTTCGATTGGGTTTGGATTTGGGAAGCATGAGTGAGTCTGCCTGGGAGATACCTCTGCATCCTAGCAGCAAACATTGCTGTACGTCCACATTTATGATGTGAGCAGCCAAACAACCTTAACCTGTATCTGCCTTTGCCTGTCCAAGACTGTAAATATCCTGGAGACACTTAATGTTTGGAAACAATTGAGGTATTTTAAACAGTGCAAGAGCCAAACCAACCTATTGCAGAACTCATAAATATCCCTTTTGTATTTCTTTTCTGTCAAAAGGCACTAATAAAAAAGGACAAAAGCCAAACCCATTGCTGGTCAGCTTGGGTGCTGTTTGGATGTATAAAATCATGTAAATGTTGAAATATCTCTGCATCATTTCCTTCCCCACTTCCAAGACCTTAAACAACAACATCAAATCCAGATCAGCTGCTGAAGGGTAATGCACCGAATGACATTCTGGTCTTAGGTTACAATCTGGGTTCTGCCACCTGCATGGAAGGAACATTGGTATTCTCACTCCAGTTTCCTAGCAGACACATCAGTAGCAAAATGATGGTTGCCACTAATTAGTTCCCCTTGCTGGCTGTCTCTTAGAAGCAGAGGAAAGACTGAATACTTCACAGAGGATGGACTGTGCTCACTACAGAGATTGCAGTGTTCCCAAATCTCTCAATTTTAGCATGAGTCTCATGTTAGCTGCTAGATGCCTTAAAGCTCCAGCTCCTGGAATCTTGTGGTTATGGGAAAATCTCAGCTTTCATTTTAAAAATAAAGCAAATTTCTAGTTCTCCAGGTTGCAGAGAAAAGCTTGAAAACATTACTTCTAAGGGCTCGAAGTCCAGAAGGCAAATAAAAACAATGCAATTTTTTTTTAAAGTCTCATGATTTTTTTTTTAAACCTGACTCGTAATTTTTGAACATTTGGCCACTCAGGAAAGAGCTCTTGGAGTCATTGTGGATAGTCCCCAGAAAACATCTGCTCAATGTGCAGTGGCAGTTAAAAAAGCAAACAGAGTGTTGGAGCAGGGATAGATAATAAGACAAAACATATCATAATGCTACTCTATAAAGCCATGCTACACCGACATCTGGAATACTACATGCAGTTCTGGTTGCACCATCTCAGAAAAGATATATTAGAAATGGAAAAGGTACAGAGAAGGGCAGCAGCAATGTTAGAGGTATGGAACAGCTTCCATGTGAGGAGAGATTATAAAGACTGGGACTGTTCAGTTTAGAAAAGAGATGACTAATGGTGGATATGATAGAGGTCTATAAAATCATGAATGGTGTGGAGAAAGTGAATAAGGAGGGGTTATTTACCTCTTCACATAACATATGAACCAGGAGTCACCTAATGAAATTAATAGGCAGTGGGTTAAAACAAACAAAGGGCAGTATTTCTTCACACAACACACAGTCAACCTCATTGCCAGAGGTGTTGTGAAGGCCAAAAGTTCAAAAAAGAATTGGATCAGTTCATGGAGGATTGGTCCATCAATGGCTATTAGCCAAGATGGCCAAGGACACCCCCCCATGCTCTGGGTGTCCCTAAACCTCTGTCTGCCAGAAGCTGGGACTGGATGACAGGAAATGGATCATTCAATAAATTATCCTGTTCTGTCTGTTCTCTTGAAGCATCTGGCACTGGTCACTGTCAAAAGACGGGCTACTAGGGTAGATGGACCATTGGACTGACCCGTTCTTATATGACAGAGAAGCCTGATCTAATGAAATTCTGAATGTCCACAGCTCCTATTTATGTCAAAGAGGCACCTCCCAGGATCAGGCCTAAAGTGATTGTTTTTAATCTATTATTTGCATATTGCCACTGGGGTGGAGAGCCCTTTACAGACGTACAAAGCTATGCCCCAGATCTAAGGACCAGATCCTGCACCCATTGACATAAATAGCTTTGCCACTGACTTCAATAGGGGGGAAGCTCAGGCCTCAGTTGGATAGATAACACATGGAGTGATATGAGGCAAGGGCTAAACCCATCCCTGCTGTAACTGCACTGAAGTGAATGGAGTTAAGCAAGGGATGAAATTGACACAATAGGAATCAGTAGCACTGAGTGAAATTCAGAATCTCTGTCCCATATGAAATTCTGACATTGCAACATCTGCTTTGGTCCCAAATCAGGACACAAAAAATGAAATGTTGACATTTTTCATAGAATGGAAATCCCAACAACATTTGAGTCGGGAATGTTGAAACATTTTGCTTAGATCGAAACATTTTGCTATTCCTGAAATTGAAATGCTTGTTTCTTGAAATGCCCCTAAAGGCTTCATTTTGAGTCAATTCAACATTAAACTGTATTTTCCCATTTTGGCACATTGCCTTATGGGAATTGTGCTTCAGGAGCCTGATGAACCCCATGGATTAAGCTGCCTGGCCGGACTACATCTCCCATGATGCAACCAGTCATGTGACTCAGATAATGCACAGTTCTTGGTCAGACAGAAATCTTCCATCTGTTATGGGTGATATAGTCCTCAAAGGAGCTCAGCCCGGACCACAGAACGGGGATCTAAATGCCATCTCCCATAAGACAGTGTGCTGATAAGGAAATGCAGGTTGACAATTTATTGAACTGATTTGAAACTAAATATTCTGTGTCGGTTCAACAAAACAAAATGTTCCAAAGCAGGTCCAACTGATCCAAAATGAAATATTTCATTTGGATTTTTCCAATGGGAAATTGAAAATTTTGGGCAAAATCAAGATTTTCCCCAAGGAACATTTCGATTTTGCAGAAGCTGCATTTTCCATCAGAATGATCATCTGCTGGAAAATTTCCAACCAGGTCTAGCAATTGAAGAGCTGGGGATGGTGGAGAGAGAACAGTGAGCAATAGGAAAAGGATGAACTGCTGGGGAGAACACAGGGCCAGATGTTCAGGTGCAATCTGGCACAGTGCCATTGCCTTCCATGCTGAGGATTTGGGCCTTGGGGTAAAAGGGAAGCAGGAGGTATGAACTGTTTTGATTGCAGACTTTCAGGGCGGTACAGAAAGTTGTTAGTATCTTGCACTTCTGCAATACCCCCTACCCCTGCTGAGAAGCTCCTTCTCTGGGGACCTACAGCTTGGGTTCTGTGGGTAGGAGTGGACTGATCCCTCTTAGAGCTGGTCAAAACATTTTCGATTGCACTTTTTTTCTGCTGGAAAAATGGCGTTTCATCAGAACTGAAATGTTTTCTGAAACCTTCGTCAGGAAGGTTTCTCAGGTCCAGGATGAGACCCCAGCCTAGCCAATAGCCTAGATGTTAGGGCAGTTACGTGGGATGTGGGAAACCCACATTCAAGTCCCTGCTCTACATTAGCTAGAACAGGGACTTGAACCTGGTCTCCCACATCCTAGGTGAGTGCCTGAACATAAGACTGGCAACAGTGGGTGGGACCAATAGTCCATCTAGCCCAGAATCCTGTCTTCCAACAGTGGACAGTACCAGATGCTTCAGAGGGAACAAATAGAACACGGTAATTATGAAGCATGGGCAGGGGGATGCTCCGATGGTCTAGTGAACGTAAGGAATGTTTGCTGTTTCTTTTATATGGGGCCTCTTCTGCTCTGAATCTGAGCCTGCCTGGCCTTTTGTTCTACCTCAGCTCTGCTTGCTGAGCACTGTAGCTGGAGGACATTTAGCGTTTTAGATTTTCTTGAGGATCAGGCCAGGTGCCACTTCTACACAAGGGAAGGGGCAGACCAGCAAAGTCCATCTCCTGCAGTGAGATACAAAGGCCTGGATGGTTTCTGACTCAGAGAAAGACTTCCCTGACTTCAACTCCCAGTCTTTCTGTGATTGATACAGTGGCTGGCATAGGTGGGGTGAGGGGTGTGGCCTCAGGACATTGATTCTGCCTGAGTGCAGTAAGCCTGGAAGATACGGACTCTATGTGACATCTCCCTGACAACTCTCTGCAGATTCAGGCCAGTCTATGGATGGGGATTTAAAGATAAAGGCCCAGCTGGCAAATGAATTGGGGGTACAACAGTAGGGATCTTTAATAAGAGTTCCTCCAGGCTGCTCCCCAGGTAATGGGCCCAACACAGTTGATGTTACTCAGCCTTAGCTTCTCTGAGAGATGCCCTGCTTAGCTAAGAACATGGATTAAATAGAAATGTCTTTGACTTTTGAGCTCTTTGGGGCACTGACCGAGTCTGTTAATATGGTTTTGCAGCACCTAGCACAATGGGGCCCTGTTCCTGAGTGAGACCTCTGGGTGCTCCTGTAGACAACAGAATTCTGTGGAAACTGGGGATCCACATCCAGAATTGGGATCAAACTTTGCAGCTCCATCCCAGCTCTGTTTTTAATAATATGGCATCTCAGCTGGACCCCGCAGAAAAATCAAGAGAGGAACTTGATAAAGCAGTGGAAATACATGGAGCTAAATTGGCTGCCCTGCAGGTATCAGTTCAGACTCTGGTATGTAATAATATTCAACTCCACTGGAAAAAAATGACAATTTCAAAAATCCTTTAAAATAATTCTCTACGAATGCTGAAGTTTCTTAAAATACCAGGGGAAGATCCAGAAAGTACTTTTTTAAAAGTTTGAGGATTAAGTGAAGCAACCTTCCCCCGCTGTTGAAAGTACATCCAGCTACTTTTTTTTAACCAATTAGATTTAAAAAGGAACCTCCCCTGTAGAAGCCCATTACCTGCAAAGCAGCATCGTGGGATTTCGCACAAAGATTCTCTTTCTCCAAAGTCACTCTAATTTCACCCTTCTGGATCAGCTCTTGAAAAGCTCTCCCCTTGTGACATTCACATTGCCATACAATAGAAATCCTTAGTCTTTTATTTTTGGCAGTCTCCCAATCAGCTATATTATGGTGAGAAGATAATGATGATATCCCCTGACATTTCCAGACCTGCTTGGGCTGGTAGCTGGAGACTTTTGCTGTGTTAGGTTTAAGGTGTTGAATTCTCACTATGAAATCTATGCAAATGTCATCTCAAGGAAATGTTTTTGCTTGCTCTGATCTGCTCGGGAGGAGAGGCTAACCTTTCACCAGAATTATTGTTGGCTGGACTTCACCTGTAGTGGACGTTGATCCACTTCTTCAGTTCAATATAGAAGACCATGTTAGGCCCAGAGTCTCTCTGTGGAGTACAGCTGCAGATGGTGGAGTGCAGAGAAACCAGTTGTGCTCCCTTGATTCTCAAGCCAGCTCTGTGCTCTAAATTCCTCCTGCTTTTCAAAGAGTTGAGGGTGAGATTTTCAGTTGTTCGGCATCCCTCAGAGGGGAGAGCTCAGCTCTCATTTAGATATCAGAATAAATGGCCAGATTTTCAAAGCTGCTCAGTTGGTGCACATGGGGAGCACACTTGGTGCTGAACAGTTGTAGATGTGGCACCACTTGCAGAGGCTGAATAATTGACAATCTGGCCCCACGTAGCTGCCCAGCCACTGAGAATAGCTGGCGCACTGTAGCACTCCAACGGCACTTCCTTTCACCCCAACCTGCCCTCTACTCCAGGCCCAGGTAGCCCAGGAGCTGTCTGTGCCGGCTGCACATTAGCTGAGGACTCCCCACACTGGAGGGAATTCCCAGGTGCTGAGTTGGACAGGTACGGCAACTCCATGCAATAGCCGTGTGTGTGAACCAATATCTGAATGGTTTGTGTATCATTGTGGGCTAGGGATTATGCGCAGCTCTAGGGGGATGGGTTTACCACAGCTCCTCCAGGAACCAAAACCAATGTGTGTGTGGAAGGGTGATTAAGGTGAATCATTCAAGCTGTAACACCTCCAGAGAGGTACCACCCCTGGGGAGACTGGCATATACTGACTCAATCCGGGTTTTCCAGAGACTAACAGCCAAAGAAAGGCCTTTTGCTATAAAAAGGCTGGGTTTAAACTGACCTGGGGCCTGCTTTCTGATCCAGCAAATGGACAGGACCTGCTGTCAAAGTGTGTGTGGGGTTGGGAAGGGTTGGGAAGACTTTGGCTTACTAGACTGATGGTGACTCCTTGTATGTTCAGTGTGTGTTAAAAATCTGTTTTATGATGTTTTTTCTCTGTAAGGCTTTTACCTTAAGAATAAGTGCACTTGCTTACAAGTTGCTGTATGACAACTTGTGACTGCTGGCTACACGCTGTTCATAGCCCTCAGAGAGAAAGCAAAGCACAGGAGCTTACTGAGGATATCACAGTTGTACAGAAGGGGCCGTGCAGCCTTAAAACCCCTGAAGTGGGACAACGGTCCCTGCCCAGAGACAGGTGACTTCAGGAGTCCTGAGACCTGGCTGGGCATGCTTGGAATGGGGGAAATACAGGTTCAGTTCCCCTGAAAGTGTGATAATGACCTAGCAGTTTCCATTGCCTTGGTGCCCTGGGAATGGAAACTCTGACCCTTAGTCTGTACTTTAACTAGGTTCTCTTTCTAAGCTAGAAGACAGAGGAAGAAAGAGGAAACATATATAAAGAAACCATTTTCCTTTTAAAATTTTCTTTTCTTTCCCAGCCTGTGCTCTGAGGCCCTTCCTTTCACTCTTCCAGGGGCAGATCTTTCAAATTAATAATGTTCTTTCTCTTTTCCCAAGAAGCCCGGGTTAAATTAATGAAATGTCAAATACTATTAAGTTCTGATCATGTGTCTGTGATAACGGTGGGCCTGATCTGTAGTCAGTTTATGATGCTGACACTTTTCCCCTCCCATTTGCCATTCTGATCAAAACTCCTTTTATTAGATTTGCTTTTTCATTGGCTTCCTATGGTGACCTCATGCCAGGGGATATGATTTTGTTTAACTGAGGATTTAAGGCTTTTTCATTTATTAACATTTTTAATTTCATTATAATCTGACCTTTCCTACAACCACGAATTGTTTCTTCCCATTATCAGTATGTGGGATCCGATTCGGAGGGGGTTAATTGAGCAAAATTCTCTTTGAAATCAAGATTTCTTCCTTGAAAGTATTGCTAAATTCGTTCCATAGGCCATCACCAGGGAAGAGGTGGGCAGGGCTGGAATGGAGGTGAGTGTTGAAAAGCTAGCTGGAAGTAGTGAGCATTGGGGAACGATTTGAAGGAGGGGAGCAAGGTTACTTGAGTTCTGATCCAAACTCCATTGAAGTCAATGGCAAGACTTCAGAGGGCTTTGGATTAGGCCCTGAGGCCCCGATTCAGGAGCGCATGTAGGCACGTGCTTAACTTTAAACGTGTGCTTAAGTCTTGAGTTGGGACCACAGTGCCCACAGAGAGGGCACAGTGGCAGGACGGGGAGGTTGATCTGGTTGTTGCTTGTGACTTACCTGTTCTGGGGGTAAACAGAGGATTGCCATCTCTGGGGCTACTAATCTGGCACCTTTCGTGCACTTAATTTTATCCCCCAGTCTTTGCTGTCTCTCCAGCCTGCAGTGATTGCGCTGGCACGAGGAATAATCAGCACACCTGGAAATCCAGTTTGAGACGGGGCTGAGCCTAATCAGACACCTGTGATTGAATTCCCAGCGGCCACGGAGTGGTTTTTATGACTCTCCCAAGCTAAGCAGGGCACGCTGTTCGAGCATCATATTGCTGCTGCATGTTTATTTTAAGCCTTGTCCCACTCCTCAAGGACGTGTTAGCAGTGGAGGGGCCGGTGGTCGGGTGAGCAGCACTGAGGGACTGGTTCTGCGCTGCCACTGATTATACTGGTAGCAGGAGGAGGCCCAGTGTGTGTGCACACAGGAATCACAAACTGGGGCTGGTGGTCAGCTGTGGCTGAGCCCTGTGGAGGGGGCAGTGCCCTGGGAGCAGCTTGGTAAGCACATTGTTGCTCCAAGAATCACAATCTGCCTCCCAGTTCCCCGGCTGTGGGATGGAGGGAACATGCCTTGTGCTTAACTGATGCCTGCTGCAGTGTATGGCCCCCAGCACATTGCGGGTCAGGGGATTGTAACCATGGCCCTGCCCATTCATCACCACCTGCATGGGAGAGGGGCTGCTGGGGAGTAACCCCCAGTATTACTCACAGTTGGGTAGTCAGTGCAGGTGGGGGTGCCTTTTACTCCCGTACTTCCTTGCATAGGGGGAGGCAGAATCTGGCCTTTGGGCTGGCTGGGGCTAAGAGTCTAACCTGGCAAGCTGCTGAGGACTGTGATGGGGTGTCTACCCCACAGAAGGCCCAAAGGGGTGAATTAGGCCAGTTCACCTATAGGCTGCACCTGAAGGAAAGCCAGGGCATGCTAAGGCCTAATTTGCTGATACAGTCCATCTGGGGAAGGAACTGGGCTGGGTTTACAAAGCCAGGAAGCTGGCAGCAGAAACGGGCTGCAGGGAAGTAGTCTGTAGTCCCTCCCTGGGAGCAGGAAAGTGTGTTTGAGGCTAGGGGGTTCAGTTGCCTGCAGTTACTCCCTGGGAGAAGGGACTTTGAGCTGGTACACCCAGGGGATGGGGACTGGGACCAGAAGCTGCAGAAGGAGCAACAGGATCTGCGGGAAAGTGGACTATAGTTGGCAGGTATAGGATCCCTGGACTAGAACCTGGAGTAGTGGGCGGGTCCGGGTTCCCCTACCAGTCACTGGGGAAATGGCACCATTGGGGCAGTGCCAGAGTAGATTGCCTGAGACCAGTCAAGTGGAAGAGGTTTGGTACCCCAGAAGGGGAATCCATGCTCAGTGACCCGGCCAGAGGGCTGAGTCATGATGAGGAGGCACTGCCTCCTGGAGCAAGAGAGGGGCCACAGTCGGCGAAAGAGACAGAGCATGGTGGAGTGCAACTGCAGGAAGGGGCATGAGCTGTGCAGAGCTAATCCCCAGAATGGCCAGGAGGGGGTACCATCTGCAGTGAGTAGAGTGTCCCGTCAGGGGACTTTTTCTCAAAAGCCGAGCACTCTAGGACCCTGAGCCTGCAAAAACTGGTGCATGTTCTTAATATTTTGCATTCACATCAATGTCAGTGGAACTACTTGCAGTGCATAGAGCGAAGCACATGCCTAAATCTTTGCTGGATTGGGGCCTGAGTGCTCCATGGGTGTCCAAGATGCTCAAGTCCTCGCAGGACATGCTCAGCACTGGAGTTAGGTAAATAACTGTGCAAAAATATTCCGACAGTCAAATAAAATCCACAGATATGTGCTGGCACTAAACACATACCCTGGAACTTACTTCTTACGATTGTTCACATTAGTGTGGGTTGTTTGCACAAGTGCTGCTGGAAAGAGGGAGTGTGACATATACATGTGCAAATGGGGGTTTGCATATGGTTTGGTGCAAGAAGGGTTTGCTTGGCCATCATGGGTTTGGGTGTGATGCAGTAATGAAGCAGAACTCTAACTGACTGCTCATGCAGCATGGGGATTGAATAGTGGTGGGGAACGGATTGCAAGCTAACCACTAGGCAGGAGCATGTTTGCACATACCATGGAAGGAGTAGCTGTGACTAATGCACTCTTCTGGAATGACATGTCTGCTCGTGATTCGTGAACAGCAAAATGAGCTAAGTTCATTGAGTACGTTGGTCTCGGGGGGGTGAGATTCACTCCTGCCCAGAGGGGCTAGCAGAAAGTTCCGATGCGCCACTTCAGCCCTAATTGGAGGTCTTGAGTGGGACTCAGATGGAACACACAACTTCTCCAGGCCCATATGCAGCAGGGTAAGTTTCACCCTGACAGTATTTCAGCCAGATCCCTTCAGCACCTTACCAGATCTGACCCTAGGAGCACTTTGTCCCTGGGAGAAGGGGGTATACTTTGTGTTGCAACCTCTGACTGATCCAGGAGCGATATTGACAGACCTCATCCATCCTGAGTTGTGCAGGATGGAAAGGTGGAGGAGATGAGAAGGAATATTAACTAGCTGCCACTATTCCCTGACCTCACCAAAGCTCTATGCACCAACTGATGGCTGTGAACTAAATCTACCCCTTTCTCTGCCTGATTGCTCCTGATGGGATTTGCTCGCCAGCAATGAACCAGTCGGGACTCCCGGGTTGAACCCTACAGGAAGTGATGGCCCTTTTTTCCCTCTCTTCCTGCAGTTGGAAAATGATTGTGTTAATTAGTTTAAAAAGCCACATAATAATCAAACCCGGCTGCACTCCAGTCAGTGACCTTGTAGGAAAGAACAGGTTCATTATCTTCCAAAGTGCCACTTCGCAGCGGGAGCAATGGAGACAATTAGAAATAATATAAACAGGAGTAGCCAGTTAACCAGCCAGACAACGGGATAGAAATTGCCAGCCACAGCTGCAAGCGGCTAGGCGGGGGGAAGAAGAGAGAGCACTGTCTTTTTCTCTTGCACAAAGGGCAGCTTGGTCAACAATAGGCAGAGATCCTCTCACATCCTGTGCTGGCAGGGAGGCAATGCATTCAGAATCTGGGAGGGGAGCTCCCAGCTGCCACACCCCTGTGCAGGGGTGGCACCCAGCCATATTTGGTCACAAGGACAGCGACTGCAAAGTAAGATATCAAGTACTAGGAGAACTGGAGTTGTTCTGGAGGGGGTAAAAACAGATCCTTACCCACTACCCCAAGAGACCCAAGGAAAGGAATGGAAAATATTCACCCTAACAATCAGAGATGGGACCCAACCATATCCCAAGGTCTAAAGAACCCAGAACTTCAGTGACATTTGGATTTGGACCCAGATTTTGTGGCAAACCCATCTCTGTAATGGGTTGAATCAAAACCCGAGGTACACTCTCAAACTTTGAGAGAGATTGGATCTGAAGTATGTGGCTCCAACCCACCGTTACTAACAACCATCAGTTGCTAGTAATTGTCTGGAATTCTACAGGCAGGGAAGAGAAGGGGAAGCTGGGACTCCGCCCTAGGTTTGGGCTCAGTCAGGAAGCAGCGAGTTGGTGATGTAGCAGAGCCCCATCACTTGGCACTTTTAAACTTGTGCCTCGAAGACTACGGAGCAGGGAAGCAATCCTGGGTTTGAAGGGAAAGGGGCTGGACAGTCAAATCCAGCAGCCCTTTCCCATATCTAGCATCTGAATGCCAGCAATACTCGGAGCGCACCGGCTGCGCTGGTTTGTGATTGAGTGGCGATGTCTGTGCTTTCATTTCTGTACGTGGCTCCGTTCATGCCCTTCATTTTCACTTTGGCTTGTACATCTGGGGCTTCTGTTCTTTCTTTCATTTGTTCCCTCGGATATTTCCCTCGTGGCAGATTCTTCTCCACTCTTCTCATCATGACGAGGCATTCTGCAGGGGGCAGAGGACAGTGGTTTGTATTGTTCATCTGGCTTTGTTAAGCAAGTGTTAGGGACTCCTTTTATGGAGCTTTCAAATCCCCTCTTTTCTCCGTCTCTGGATTTGGCAGCTTTTTGATGACAGTAACACTCTGTGCTCTGATGGCACCGTTTATCAGCGGATCTCACTGCTTTGCTAACACTGATTAAGGTCTGTTCTATACCAAAAAATGCTACATCACTCAGGGCTGTGAAAAAGGTTACATCCTGGGTATCATAGTTAAGTCAACCTAACCCCCACTGTAGACACAGCTAGGTTGAGGGAAGGATTCTTCCATTGCCCCAGCTACTGCCTCTCAGATAGGTGGATTAACTACATCAACAGCAAACCTCTTCCATCAGTGTAGGAAGAATCTACACTGTGGTGCTACAGCTGTAGCTCCTGTGCAGCTGTAGTTAAGACATACCCTAAGTCTCCCAGCACCCCTGGGAGCTAATGTAGGCAACAAGTATGCAGGGGTTACTTCACCTAAAATAATATAATATATGGAAATATACCTATCTCATAGGGCTGGAAGGGACCCTGAAAGGTCATCAAGTTCAGCCCCCTGTCTTCATGAGCAGGACCAAGTACTGATTTTTGCCCCAGATTCCTAAGTGTCCCCCTCAAGGATTGAACTCACAATGCTAGGTTTAGCAGGCCAGGGCTCAAACCACTGAACTATCCCTCCTCCCACCTATTACTGATATGCTTCCACCTCTGGGGTGGAGCCAGCAGCTGAAGAATAACACTGCACAGTAGTTATACTATATCCATTTGAAAGGGTGAGGGGGAATTTACAGGGAAAATAAAATTTTTCATGCTATAATTTATCCAGGACACCTCTGCTCGCTTGCAAAAGGAGCCTCTTGAGATCTTTCATGACCATGTGTTATCGTATCTGGTTTTAAAAAAATGGCACCTTCTGCAACAAATTGATCCCTACTTCTGCATGGGGGCTTTGCACTGACTCAGAGGGAAGAGTGCCACCTACTGAATAAGCAACACCACTTCTTATAGCACACTGTTTTTCCATCCTACTCTAAATCAAGCAAGACCTTCATCTGGTATACAACCCTCAGCATGTGATAAGGTCACATGCTGAGGGTTGTATAGCAGATGAAATCCATAGATGAATGATTCATAGATAGACAAATGAATGGACTTGGATATAGGCAGCTAGACACACAGATTTGCAAATGGTTAGACAAACTGAGGACTGTGCATTGTCGCCAGCAGCCTCCTCAGTCACCAATCTGAATTCAGCTGTGGATCCAAAGGGCTCTTCTATGAAGTGGAAGAGCTCCAGGGGTTAATTTGCAATTTCGGGCTTCGCACCAAAGATATAGTCGTTGGGAGAGAAGAAAGCACCATCGGAGGCTTTGGGAAGTAATTTGCCTTGGCACTTTCTTATAAGTGTGAATTGATTTTTGCTGTGCAGTGTCAGGCTGAATTATGAATGGGGGAAAGCAGGGCTGGATCTCCCAGAGGTGGTGGTGTCAAAATTAGAGACAGGGAGAGTGAGTGTGTTTCAATGCCTGGCTAGATTTGATGAGCCCCAATGAAATAATTTCAAGAAGAGCAAAGGGCTCTGCACAAAGGGGCTGAAAATGACCATTTGACACCCAGGGGGCTGTCAGACCATTTTGCTTCGTGACCTTAGGGAAGCCATGTAACTGCTCTGTGCCTCAGTTTCTCTCCCAAGGCCTTCCCTCGCAGTCCTCATCGGTAGAACCAAGCCCTGATCCAGAGATGTCATCCTATATTCTGGTGGTTAGAAAGAGGTTAGGCCTCCAAATTTGTGCAATCCTGACCCTTTCCCCCCTGTTCTACCTGTGGACCCCCTGGCTGCTGACTGGAAGCTCCAGTTGTTTGAGTATGAAAACGGGCTTTGGTCGGCCGGCTGCGGGTGAGGTGTTTGGACAGGAAATTAACAATGAATGACAGCTGATGTTGAACTCTTAAGGGGGAAAGGGAAGCATCATCATCATCTTGATGTGAGACAGCATCGTGCTGGTGCGTGTGCGGTCGGGGCGAAGGGTGAACATGACCTTGCCCTTTCTGGGCCTGGGAAGGCAGCTGTAATACACATGAGCAGAGAAATGTAGGCTCCGATTTCAAGGGGAATGATCTCGGCGGTCAGTTTTGCAGGTGCAATCATAGACCAAGGAAGAGCAGCAGGCAGGGCTGGAATGTCAGGGGTGGAGTGTGGGCCTGGTCTACACTTAAAATTGAGATTGATATAACTACATTGCTAGGGGGGTGAAGCGTCTACACTATGGTGCTACCGTCAATAGCTACAGCGCCATAGCAGTGCCTGTAGTGTAGACAAGGGAGCATATTGGGAACACTTCCCCCTAGCCAGAGCCTCTCATCTCACCCCAGCACCCTGGGGCAGGGAGCACCGCTGGCAGGATTGCTATGCCCCATGCCACCAGGTCTTCTGGGGTCAGATTTTCCTGCCAATGGAGACTCAAAGTCATTGGGAGGGGAGGAATCTGGTGCCCACTGAAGGGAGAATCTGCCTCAGGGAGGGTGAGTGAGCAGGATCTCTGATCAGGGCACCATTTGCTCTCCTGGCCAAAGGACTAGTGACTGGAAAAACGATCAAAACCAACACTCTGCAGCAGCAGACTGGCCCCTTGGGCAAATGCCTGCTTGCCCCATGGCCCTGTCTGAGCCTGGCTGCGGGAGATGCAGAAGGGCATAGTCTATGGTGAGCACTGGCCTAGGCCGCAAGAACTTTTCCAAGCTCAGGCCCTGGCTCAGACACTGATTCCTTCTGTGTCCTTGGGCAAGTCACTTAGCCTTACTTGCCTCAGTTTCCTCATTTGTGAAACAGAAATAATCTCTACTTCCCTATCTCACCCGGATGGCATGAGGGTCAGCTGGCTAATGTTTATCAAGTGTTTTGAAGGACATGAGTGTTAAATAATTATCATTAGACAGAACTTTTCCCAAATCCAGCCCCTAGGGAATGAGTCCCCCTGGAACATGCTGGTTGCAGCCTGTGAGATTCCCAGTTCCCCTTTCATCTCTGTTCTCCTCCAGATGCTTTTGTAAATTGCATCCAGCCTGTGCTGTGAGACTATGTGCATGGTTTGCCCCTTTGTTTGAAAGCTTGGAGAACGGTAAGTGCTTCCAAGGCAACTAGTCACAGCTTGATACTGAAAGGGGGAGCTTTTGTGCTGGGTGAAAGGGCCGTGACAGCGTAAAGGGGCCCCTGTAATGGGGGTCTGTAGCATTGTCCCCGTTATACAGAGGGAAAAACTGCGTCACAGAGAGGGGAAATGACTTGCCTAAAATCAGACAACAAATCAGTAACTGAGCAAGGAGGAGAATCCAGGAGACCTGTCACCTGCTCCCAGTCACCTGCTCTCCCCATCAGATGACTCTGCCTATTACATAGACTGAGGATGGGATTTGCCCTCTGCTCCTTCTGAAGTCAATAGAAGCTTCACAGGGCGCAGGGAACTCCCAGCCATTAAGGTTATGGAGGCGGGCGCTAGTAGATATACCGCACGTCAGTTGTAGATGGGATGAGTCAAGGCTTCTGTTTTAATGATACCAGTGGTGGAGGTTCATCATCATTATTACTGGGGTCAGAGCGGCTAGGAACACCGGTCCTGGCCCAGGACCCCTCTGTGCTAGGCACTGTACAAGCACAGAACAAAGATGTTGCACTGCAAGGAAAGGACCAAGATTCAGGCCTCGCTGACTTCCTTTGGCCTAAAGAAACAAAACAAAAGAGGACGGTAGAAAGAAGGCCCCTTTCTGACCCCTGAAAAGCCTCTGGCATCGTGTCTGGCCCTCAATGCCTGAGCCTGGGGTCAGCTGCCTGCCCACATCCATCTCCATTCACTGAACGGTAGCTCACGACGCTATGATCGCTATCAGACTGTGAGGCTGCTCCAACCTCAAAGAGCTTTATCGATCAGCGTGGCTGAATACACTTGTCCCAGGCGAGGGCACTCCCATAGGCTGCTGGGAATTGTAGTGCAGTAAGTATGTCAGTTAATAATGGAGACAAATGCAGCCTGTTAGCCAGCCACTGACCTGACCTGCGACATGCATTTGTGCACATTAAAGGCCCTACAGCGATAAACTGCGGGTGAAACATCCTCCTGGGAGAACAAAACTCCCAAGGAGAAAATCTCCTCTTTCCCCCTCCACTTAATTTCTTCAGAGATGGGATGATATGTCTCAAGACACTGATATTTTTCCCTGAGCCCAGGGGACAGACTGGGAGGGAAAAAACAGGTGGTTGTTTTTTTCTGCTACAAACTCCAGATCATGACTGAGGCCCAGGAACAATTAATTTTAAATAACAAATACAATCTAGACAATCATGGTCTGAACACCCACTTCACAAGCAAAGGGGCAAAACAGGTGGAGGATGTTACATGTGAGGAATGGTTCTTCCAGCACTGCTCACAATACCACCCCCATGAGGTACAGACATATTGTTCTCACTGGGGAAACGCACAGGTACAAAGACAGGAAGTGACTTCCCCAAGAATCACACACTGGGTCCGTGCTAGGGCTGGGAACAGAACCCACATCTGTTGACTCCTAGTCCTATCTCTGAGCTACAGTCCCATCTTCGTCCTTAGCCCCACAGCTCATTGTGCATGCAAATGGGTTCCCATTTATGTGGAGATTCACCCCTTTTGCTGTCACAGATGAGCATTTTGCATCTGCAGTTACCCATTTCTGCTTGTGCCGTGCATACATTGTGGGCACAGCTCACGTGCCGGGTGTAGAAAATCCAGCCTTCTGTATTCCCTACCCAGTAAAACGTGTCTGTATTTGAGGTGTAGTAGCAGTCAAGCAGAAGCCGTTTTCCATAAGAGGCTGCAGGCTGCATAAACATTTTTGAAAGCTTAGCAGGGCAGTAAGTTAATTTTAAAAGTGCCGCCTTCTCTTGTGCATTAATTGACTCACTGTTACGTTTAATCTTTCACTGGCTGCAGCTTCTTTTGCTTTTTACAGTAACTTTATTTTTTTAAGTGGAAATTGCCAATCTGAGGGAGTTGTGGAGTGAGGAGTTGAGTTAATGTGCAGTGAGGAGTTGAGAAAGGGAGGCTAGGAAGAAACGAGGGGGGGGTTTACCAGACCTCTCCACTAGGGGTGCTACTGAGTTCACCTGCAACCCAGTGCTGGCAACAGGGATCAAAAGAGCAGCATGGAGGTTGAGGAAGGCCATGCCTCTGGGTTGCTCTGCTGCAGTGGGGATTGAACCTGGGATCTTTGGATCTAAAACAGTGACTTTCGACTGCCTGAGCTAAAATGCTTCATCTAATAGCCCAGGTTGCAGTAGGTCCACCCCCCCAATATGTGGCCTAGCCACCACTAGACAGAGACAGCACATGACACCACGCGGGTCTAGGTTACAGTTACAGGGAGGCTGGGTTCTTCTGTTGACACCCCACCCTGGTCTCAGAATCCAGGCGGGAGATGTTCACTGATTCATTGTGGGAGGGGTGGATGATTAGCTCCACCCTAGGTATAAGGGAGGTGAGCATGGGTCTGTGAGAGGCCCTAGGACAGAGCGTTGGGTGGGTCAGAGGCAAAGAACAGTCAACCCCAAGGAAAAGACAGGAGCTAGCATGTGTGTTGTGTCATTACTAACTGCCTTGTTATTAATAAAGCCAAGCCCCAGGCGGGGCTGAGGTTAGATTTGATATAAAGTGGAGTCTGCTTCTTTCAGAGCAGGGTGCTGGCTTCAAGGCCTGCATCCTCCTGCAATCCCAGACTAGCTGGATGGTTCTGCTAAAATGATCTGCAGTGATTTCCTAGGTCTAAGGTCGACAACAAAAGCCGCAGTTCAGCAAACTGTCCCTTATTCAGCACAGCATGTGCTTAAGCCCCATCGAGTTGAACAGGACTTAACTAAGTCCTTAAAAGTTAAGCAGACACTTAGGTGCTTTGGTAAATCAGGGCCAATGTGCCAATGTTAGGAACCCCCCATGAGCCGCACAGGAACAGCTCAGAGCTCTGGGAGCAATTGGCACAGTCTGCCTTGCACATGCCTCCAGAAACCCCCATGCTTCAGGGCAGCAGCCAATGGGCGTGGGCGCAGGCTATTCCCCTTGGGCACAGGCTATTCCATAGTAATCCACTACTGGCATGCTTGTACCTTGCTCTGAAACGGCTGGTACTGGCCACTGTCAGAGCCAGGACACCGGTCTAGATGGCATACTGGTCTGATTGGGTATAGCAGTTCCCAAGTAGTTGTGCACTGGTGCCAGGACTCACACTCCAGTCAATAAATGCACTAACAGCAGGGTTTGCACCTCAAGGCCCTGAGGGAGGTATGCTCCAGAGACTTGCGCGCTTGTGTCTGGATGCACACTTTTCTGGCCCCCAAGTGAAATATGGTTCACCTTAGTGCACTATTGCCTGGAGTCCCATTCCCAACCAGTGAGCAGGCTCAGCATCTCCACCCACTAAAGCCCAGAAGCCAGGATCCATATTCCTGGGCCCTGCATGCCATAGGGTGCACGGGAACACTAGTGCAGGGTTCACACCAATTAATGCCTCAGTTCAGCAGGATAATTTGCAGCTCCATTAACACTTGGAATCTGTGCAGCAGCCCTGCAATGTGTCCATTTGATAAGAGGGAAGTTCCAGTGAATAATGAGCCATAATTGGATTTCAGGGTTAACCAGCTTGCAGCAAAAATAGAAAAGAAAGGAGAGCCATTGGATATTTCTGTTCTGGCTCATCAGACATTGGAGCTTTCTCTCTGCTGAGAATAGCACAGAAGAGGTAAAGTTATTAGTGACCATCCGAGCATGTTGAGACGATCTTCCTCTTGTGTTCAGTGGGATGAGTCTGTGCGTCCTCTGTGAGGCTCATGTAAGGCAATGGGAGTTTATAACCCTCCCTGTGGGAGATCCCCCCCCACACACACACAATTTCAGTGCAGCAGAGAACAGTGTAATCAGCCCGATTTAGCATGCAGCGAGTTGAGTCTTTGTCACCATCCTCCAAAGTGGTAATAGGATATAAAGGCCCCCAATATTTGCATAGCTTCCGGCCAGCAGAGTCCAGGGACATGGCTCCCCTGACAGGGTCAGAGAGTCAGCTGGCATAAATGACCAGGGCTTTGCTGAATTCCGTTTGCACCAGCTGAGGACCAGGTGGTGATAGAGGGGGACGTTGTTAGCACACGGTTAAGGGCAGTGAGGAGAATTCTCCTAAACTAACCGTGGTCCCTGGAAAGGGAGTATGGGGGATGATGGAATCTCACCCTGCCCTTCCAGTTCTATGCCCAGGGCTGTCTGGCCTGCATCACTTTGAGAAACTCCAGCATATTCTAACTGCGCTTCTGGGACCCAGGGGAGCTGGACACAACTCCCTGACACAAGTGGGCGAGACAGATGGGGATGACATCTCAATCCAAAGGGATGAGTTGAAGGGTGCAGCGGGGGAAACATGATGAGCTAGGCCAGGACGATATTCTGTCACCAAGTAAACATCTGCGTGGGCACTGTGATCCTACGTGACGTTCAGAGTAAAGCTCATGTGCATGTCTGAGGAATTGATCTGAAGAAACAGCGGTAGCCCATTGTGCATGCCACCATCTGTTATCAGGAAGGTCACACTGAGATGAAGCTATGCGCATGTTTGCTCACAGGGAGAGGGAAGGAAGCAAGCTTAACCACCCGGCCCAACCTCCCTTGCCTCTTGTTTTTGGACCTCAAGTGATGGAATGATCGTGCAAACCAGCTGCTTCCAGCTCTCCCCTCTCTCCGGGTGATGCTTGACCTCCATTGGTGGAATGATGTGAAGAAGCCCCAGGGTTCAATGCTTTGAATGCTCAAGGTCAGGCCCAAGGGGGGTGGCTATGTGAGTTACGTCAGGATTTCATGATTTCAGGAGTTAGTGAGCGCGGAGGCTGGAAAACCTCTTCCCCCAGGAGTCCCTGTGGAGGTAGTAAGAGAGTAACTTGTCCTGTGTTACTGCTTCAGCTCCTTCCTGCTCATGATGTCTGAAGTGACAATCCTGTCCCGCAGCCTCGGGGGACTGAGAGCTTCCTTAGCCAGTTCCCTCAGCTGGAAGGGCGAAGGAGGTCGATGACAGCGTGCGATGGGTCTGAATCACACTGCACGCTCTGTTCTGTTCTGCCCTGTGTGGGAACACTGGACACTAGGACTTCACCAGCCCAAAGAGAGACAAGGTGGGTGAGGTAATATCTTTTATTGGATCAGCTTCTTCACCAACAGAAGCTGATCCAATAAAAGAGATCACCTCACCCACCTTGTCTCTTCAATATCCTGGAACCAACACAGCTACAACACCACTGCAATGCACAAGCCCAAAGACAGCCTGTTGTACTGCGTTACAGACAGGCTGCTACCCCCCCCCCCCCGAAAGGTGCTTGACACCTCCTTGAAGGACTAACTCTAAGGGTATGTCTACACTGCCCATGTTACAGCGCAACAGCACTGCCGTGGCAGCGCTGTGACGTGGGCAGTGTAGACACGCTTTATCGCCGGGGGAGAGCTCTCCCGGTGATTAAAAAAACCCACCCTGAACGAGCTGTCTATACTGGCACTTTTCTGCGCTAAAGCTTTTGTTGCTCAGGGGTGTGTTTTTTCACACCCCTTATTGACTAAAGTTTTAGCACTGAAAGTGGCAGTGTAGGCACAGCCTAAGAGCCATCAAGACTGCAATCAGGGCACTGACTGCCTCTCATCTGGCCCACAGGGCCTGCAGCAGGGAAGGGGCAAGCATAACTGGTGGGTCTGGATCTTCTCAGTTGGGCCAGGCACATGGCACAGAAACCGGGGTCTGGTTTACAAGCAGGGCTCTGCTCTGTGCAGGGGGCTGGCCATGGCCACATGGAAATGGCCAGGTTGGGCAGGAGGGACATTGGCCAGCCTGAAATGCTGCTGACTCACAGCAGGGGTGAGTTCAGACTGGGGGAAGGGGCATCTCAGGACTTGGTATTAGTCTCGAAGGGCTGTAACTCTCCAGGGGTTTACAAATAAAGTCACTGCAGCGAAGCCAGTGTTCCTAGCTTTCCTGCTGCATTGTCCCTGAAGGGGTTAAAGTGGAAGCCTTGAACACCCACAGCTTAGGTGGAGGAGCATGTGCGCATGACTGGGGGGGTCTCAGACACTGATAGTAGAGTCTAGGGCAGCCGGGCAGCAGTGCCTCACATCCCAAGGAGGGGCATCAGACAAGATGTCTAAGCCTGGGAGGATTCCGTATAGGACCAGAGCTAGAAACAGCTTAGACTCTACCCAGAGCCAGTTAGCTTAGAAGGCTATGGGACCCAGCGATCGAGTCCTCTCGCAACAGACTGGTGAGTGGGAAGAGAGACTGGGTCAGTGTGTGACAAGGGCAAATCCTGGATCCTTGTCCCAGGAGTCAGTGGGGTTTGCTGGGCCATTATCCAGCCTGGTATCTGCAATGGCAGGACACGAATACTGAAACAGCAGAAGGCAGTGCAAGTATCACACACAACGGGAGAAGTGTCCCCGTTCTGCTAACCCGAGCGAGGATGCTTCAAGAAAGCTATTGCCTCCATCACATGGATTGCTACATCTGCCAAACCTGGCAAGCAGCCCACAGCCCAGGGGAGTTTCCAGAGTCACTGCTCACCTCCACCCAAGACGTGTGTTGCCCCTCTCTTACTGGAAACACTCTGGTGCGATTCCCTGGAGAAACAAAAAGAGCCACTAATACCTAGGCTCAAAGTTATTTTTTGGCAGGTGTTTCTTCTAGGGTCAAACATATTTCAAACATACATGGAAACAAGGCTCTGAGAGGCAGTGACTGGAAGTTCTATGAATAACTCACCAATCGGCCTCTAGTAAGTCACTTAGGCAGAAGCCCAGAATTTCAAAAGTAGCCTCTGATTTTTTGTATGCCTCAGTGTTCTGGTTCCCACTCTGAGACAATTGGGTCCTGATTTCTAGAGGCGCTGAGACCCCTTGTGTTTGCTTCCTGCAAACATCCCAGCCAATGAACTTTCTGGCAGGAGCATCCAGAGAAACAGCCAAACTGAAGCAAATTTGGAGAATATTCATGGAAAGCGAATTTTGTTGGAATCATTGCGAGGATTCACATCAGAAATTGGACTCTTCATTGAACTCATCCAATCAGGGAGCAGAAAGATACCTTGTGACCCGCCACATGTCCAATCAAAACTCACCAACTTAGCTCATGATTTCCAGTCTGGAACGCATACAGAAGCGATACAGCTCAAGAATTAATCAAAGTGTTGTAATGGTGTTGGTCCCATGATATTGGAGAGACAAGGTGGGTGAGATGGGATCTTCTGTTGGACCAACTTCTGTTGGCAGAAGAGACAAGCTTTCGAGCTTCACAGGGCTCTTCTTCAGGTCTGGCTTGGCACAAATTAATCAGAAACTCTTCAGTTACTAGTTTGGAATAACGAGTAAACCAAAGTCAGGAATCTGTGGGCAGACAAAGAAGTGAAACACATTGAATGAATTATTTGCCATAAATTATTTTCCAAGCTCTAGAACTAGTTAAAAAGACAGGAACTGGGTTTTAAAGAGAGACGGAGCTGAAGGAAGGAAAGGAAATGAGAGATACAACTCCAGGAAGGAACACATGGCTCCATTTCCTGCTCCTGTTCTAGCTTAGGTACATGTCTGGTCCCCATCACTGTGGTATCTCTGAGCACCTCACAATCTATAATGGATTTGACTTCACAGCACCCCTGGGCGCAGGATAGAGCTATTACCCCCATTGTACAGGTGGGGAACTGAGGCACAGAGAAGCTAAGTGACTTCCCCAAGCTCACACAGGAAGTTTGTGGCAGAGCAGGGATTTGAACCTGGATTTTAAATCCTAACCACTGGGTCATCCGTCCTCTCTGCATAGCATGCACTGCGCCTAGGGTGACCAGACAGCAAGTGTGAAAAATCGGGACGGGGATGGGGGGGTAATAGGAGTTTATATAAGAAAAAGACCCCAAAATCAGGACTGTCCCTATAACATCGGGACATCTGGTCACCCTAACTGCGCCCTGTGTCATTTTTGGACTGCAAGTTGGTGCCAGACAATGGGATATGAACCTCAGGGCCATGCCCACACACCCCTTGGTGATAGCATTAGTATTAATTATTATTTGTATTACAGTAGCCCTTAGAGAGGGTGCCATTGTGCTAGGAGCTGGACAGACACACAACAAATCAACGGTGCTTGCAAAGTAGGGGTGGGTAGTTTCCTCGCCAGGAACAGGCCTCCCTCATTGATTTTGCAGGAGGGAAGGATCCCTGGTGTCCCTCCTCTCCCCGGCACAGCAGTGCAGAGGCAGGGAGAGTCAGAATTCATACAGAGCAGTGTTGTTCCACCCTGCCATCTGAGTGACTCTCTAGGGACAGCACTCCACGAGCCATCCCCGGTATGGAGGGGAGGAAGGCAAATGTGCTGCCAGAAAGCTATCTCAAATGTTCTCATTAGCTGGGAGAGAACAGGAGGTTGAAACAAACTTGCCAAGTGGTTCCGAAAATGAAGGGCGAACGGGGAGGTAACAGCTCCTTGGGCATGCTGCAATACTGGCATCGATTCACAAGAGAAGCAGTGTGGTGGGCCCCCTCGGCCCGGCGCCAGTGTCATGCAGATGGAATACACCGTTAAAAGGAGCAATGCAGTGGAGCAAGGTAGTAACTGGACAGCTCCTGAACATGCTGGGGAGAGAGAGCTTGGGGTGGGAGTAGCAGGGTGTTGCTGGAGAAGCCCTTAATCAGCTCCTGCCACTCCAGCACCAATCAGGGAGAATGGATTGGGGCTGGGTGAACCACCCTATGTTTGCCTGATAACTGACCACACCTGCCAGCCTCATTAGCAGGAGTTATAAGCCTGGAAGGAAGGAAGGAAGAGGAAGGGGAGGGGGCATTAGTCTAGTCTAGCGTAATCTAAGAGCAGGTGGTCTGGCTCAGAGGGCATAGGAGCCTCCTAGTCTGTTGCTGGCCAGGCCTATGGTAGGCCAAGCAGTTGTAAAGCCTGTATATAGTTGGAAACTGGTGGTGGGAAACTGATAACGAATACAGAACACTGGTGTTGCCCCAGACTGAAGTGTCTCTGATTCACAGAGAAGCGGGGCCAAATCCAGAGGGGTGCAGTGAGTTCCCCGTTACAGGGGGTTGCGCTCGGGAAGGAACAGTGGGAATGCTAAGTTCTCCTAACTGGAACACAGGCAAGCTGAACTCAGTTTCCCTATTTGGGAGTCAGTGCAACATCAGGGCATACGTCTAATGCCGATTGATCTGAGCAGTCTAAGCTGAGACACCCAGATTTTGAGGGTAGGCGTTTTGCCTTAAGGCACAGCCAGTTTGTATCTGACAATTAAATGGCTTTGAATCAGTTATTACATAACAAGAACACTGCAGCGATGAGATCCTGCCCCGAGCTGCCACCTGCCACAGATTTGTCCTGCTCCCAGCTGTTCGGAGCCTTCCAAACCTTGGAGGACTGAAGCCTCCCCCAACATCGTTACCCAGCCATGGCAGCTGTGCCACTCAGCGGGCGGCCAGCATTGTCTGCATTGAGACACCCCAAATCAATATTCCATTGGTCCATAAACCCCAGAGTCCTCCTGCTTAAGCTTCAGAGCATGGGCAGTATAAAAATGCCCCATAATGGTACCCAGGGAATTGTGCAATGCTATACATGTGTGAGGGGCCTGCTTTCCTCACCGACTCCTTTGGCTATCAGCAGAAGCCTAAAAGCATGAGATATGAGAACGTGTCTTCTGAAACATTCAGACATTTTGCGCTGCTCTGCTGGTGCAAAATGCGTCTCAAGCCAGCTGATTCCCCATAGGAGGATCTCTAGGGCCCCGTGGTGGCATGGAGCTGGCATGGAAGTTCCCGTGCCACCACCTCCCCTTGCAGTGATGCAGCCAGTCCTGAGGACACATCTGGCTAAGAAGCTCCAGAATAACCCACTGTAGCTGTCGGGCTCTCACTACTCCGGAGCTGTGCGTAAAGCCCCTCAGCCACTGCAGAACTGTCCCTTGATTCCTGCTGTCGTCTTGGCATACCTCATTATTGATCATAAACGTGTTTCAATCATCCTGAATCCCCCATATTTTATAGCATCATCCCAAAAGTGCTGGCGAAGAACCCATCAGGCCTTTAATCAGTTGCCCGTGCAGGTGCGATTGATCCAGAGGTAATTTCTCAGCCACCGATCATCTTGAAACAGTAAATCAGATTCAGGAGACGGCTGCTTTCTGCATGCCACCAGAGTGGACTTGGGGAAGGCTTGTTGGAATAATCAGTTGAGTTGGAAGTAAAAGATGACTATTGATATTACATCTGAGTTGTTTTAGGGTTATTTTACCAGGTGGGTGGTCCCAGGGCATAGAACCTCAAATGATGATTGAATGTGAATAATTATGGGCCTGATCCTAACCAATTAAAGTCAATGGAAAGACTCCCATTGATTTCAATATGCTTTGGATGAGGCCCTATATTTGGGATGAAAGGAGGGAAAGGTGAGAAAAGCAGTGCCATCTAGTGGATGGGAGAATAGATGGGGACGCAGGGGGCTCTGCCAGTAACTTGTGTGACACTGGGCAAATCACAGCATCTGTTTCCTCTCCCACCGTTGGCTGTCTCGGCTACATAGACTATAAATTCTTTGTCTCTTACTAAGGTATAGGTACAATGCCTAGCACAATGAGACTCCAGTTTCAACTGAAATCTCCAGGTGCTACTGTAATGCAAATAATAATAATGAATAATAATGTATTACATGGGGCCACTATTATATTGCCATTATCTTTCTCAGTTCTATACAACAGAAAAGGTGGAGAATCTTATAAACCTAGAGAAAAACATTATTTCATTTTGGAAAAGCAGAGAGAGATAACGTAGATGTGTGAACAGATATCAAGTTCTGTCTAAATAATCAAGCATCTGACTCGTTCTAGAATAAGCATGAGTATCGTTTTGGGATGAACGAGTGTTTGATGATATTTTCATGCATGTTTGGGGGAGAGAGGGGAGGTTGCCTGCTTACCCTAGCGCTCATCCTTAAAAAAAGCCAGTGTCAAAATGACCTCCTGGGTTTGCCACCCATCCCATTTTCCCCTCCTTTCCACAGGGCAAGACCAGCCTATGGGATTATAATAGATCTTGGAACAGAACCGTGCACAATTTGGTCATCTTGTGACATTGCAGGCATGATGTTGGGTTGTCATGTACTTTGTGTGAGTGTGTTTGTATGTCCCTATATCTGTTTGTAAGAGAGCCACTATGGTGCCCTCTAGTGGTCGGGCCTGTAGAAAGGATAAGGGACCCACTACCAGTGACAGCTAAGGGAGATTGCCTAGCTGAAGTGAGAAGCCTGGGCTTTTGGAGCAGGGAGGCTAGAGTACCAGTCCCAGCAACTTACCTAGTGATCGTGTCTGTTGGCCACAGTGCACTGGCCCATTACAGCGTTCCACCAATGGTGTTGCACCAGTGTGCTCATGACATGGCATGAGTTTGTCATGTAGTAGGACAAACAGAAGCGGCCTCCTGGTGGCAGTGAAGCCGGATGAGCTGGGGCTGGCACAGTTCCCTTCAAAGCCTATCCGAGAAACATCAGTCAGAGGGGGGCACCAATGAGTGGCGCAAGAAACTTACTCCCCTTGGCCTGCCTGGCGCTGGGCAGTTTAGGACTGAGCTCAGGGCCTGAGGGTAGCAAGCCAATAGGCTGGCACCACTATTTCTGGTGCTGTGTTGTATCGTGTTCCCCATCTCTCTCTCCCTGGGCTGCGGACGGATTGTTAGTGTTCAGGGATGCTACCACATCCCCCCAACATTGGCCTAGAAGTCACATGTACAAAACCTTTCTTTAAAAGCTGAGGAATCTTGGGAGTGGGGGGGACTGGTGTAATGCTCCCCTCCCTACACAGCTACCATCACCATTATTGCAGAGGTAACACCTTGTTCCTGGACCTGCTGCGAGGGGGTCCTGTGCTGGGGGGAATGTTGCCTGGCCAATGAGACATAAGGCTGAGTCAGAAATGTGCCTCTGTGTCTTTCAGGGAAAGATGCTACATAAAGATAAGGAGGATGGTTATTCATCTGCATTACCACAAAGAGTGGTTCTACACTGGTAAAACTTCCCTGCCCTGCTCCTTTTGTGTGTCTTGGGTTTGGTCTATTCCAAAGCCCAGTCAGACATAAGGAACTCCAGAATGCTAGGGATGAAATCCTGGCTTAACTGAAGTCAAGGGAGTTTTGCCATTGGATTCAATGAGGCCAGGGGTTCATCCTAGATTCCTGAAAGGGCTTGGGGCTGGGAGGAGGGAAGTCTTTTAAAACCATGTTGTGGTGGATCTAGTCCATGGTAGTGAGGGACAGGTTGCAGTGGGTAAAGCCAAGCATGACATGGGCAGGCAGAGTGCATGCACCCCCCCACATCTTACCCACACACCCTCTTCTCTGTTCTGTCTTTCATTCAACCCCTGATTGCCACTGTCCCTCAGTCCTGATCTGTGGAACCCCCCCATCTCTCCCCATGCTTCCTGCTGGCCGTCCAGTGCCCCTCGTTTCTGATGTGCCCCTCCTGTGCTCCCCGGGCTCCCAGCCTCCTCAAAGAACAGACTGCTGCTGTGCATCCAGCATTGCGTGTTGGTTCTGTGCTGGGCACAATGGTCCAGAAGGACTTGGCTGAGACCATTCAATCTCGTGGCACTGATGACTCGAGTCCAATTCGGGGCCAGGCCTCCTGAGCTGAAGGGACACGTGTATTGACTCTGGCTACCTCTGGGCTCTTCTAGTAAGCGAGGAAATGCGGAAGCACCCCGAGTTGCAGCCAGCCCAGGTAAGTGTGACTCGCCCATGAGAACTTCCCGCAGGGGCGGAGGGCCCCAGGCGCCAGAGCGCAGCTGGAGAGCACAACCGCGGCCAGCTGTGGCAAGGAGCAGCGGGGAGGGCGCAGCAGAGCCACCTGCCCCCCAGGAGCCGCCCCCGCCAGAGGACGGTGCTGAGTGGAAGTGGGTGGGCGCGATCTCTGTGCAGCCAGGCTGGCCAAGGCGCCTTGTCACAGCCTCTCAGTGGCGGGATTTGTCCCCGAGCCTCGGAGAGCGCCCTGCGGCCAACGGCTCCGTTCTCGTCTCTCCCCCCGGGGGCTGGGGCGCAGCTAGCCAAGGCGGCAGCCTCTGATGTCATGCGGGGAGTGTGAGGCGGCTGCGGGCGGTGCGTGGAGCGGGCGGCGGGAGCCAGAGCGAGCCCAGGCGAGGGACGCGTGAGGAGCGCTGCGGAGATCGGCTGCGGCTGGACGTCCCCCGGCACCCGAGCCAGCGGGCGGGCGGGCACCTGGCGCTCGGGGAGGGGATGAGCTCGCCCAGGCGGCCGCGAGAGCGCTCCAGCCGGAGCGCCGGGAAGGAGCAGTAGGGCGCGTCTCCCCGCCCTGCCCGGGGAGCGCAGAGCCAGACCGCGGCGCTGCGAGCTCGCCCCAGCCCCGGGGCCGCTCGGATCCGGGCGCTTCTGTCACGCTGCTGCCCAGCGGGCACTGCCAGGGGCCGGGCTACGGCGAGCTGCCCCTTCCAGCCGGGGCTCCGTGATCCCCCAGCCCGGCTCTTCGGCGGAGACTCCCGGAGCGTCTCAAGGCGGAGACCGAGCCAGGAGCTACCGACACGCGGGGCGCACCTGCTTCTGGGGGCCGGTCCCCAGGGCCAACGCGAGCGGGGATCCTGGCAGGGCAGCCGGGCACCGCGGGTGAGTCTCTGGGCAGCAGGGAGCTGGCAAGCCGGGGATGGGGCTACCTGGCGTGATTGCTTGGCTGGTGCGGGTCTGACTCCCTGCCAGGGAGGGATGTGTGAGTGTGTGTCTGTGTGCCACACGCGGGAGAGGACTGGGAGATTTGGAGAGACAGAGGTTGCAAGCTCCTTGTAGTCCTCAGCAGCGGGAGTGCGTCTCAATTTGCTCGCTGTTGTGGTGGGTTTGTGGAAGGAGGGTGTGTGTGTGTAAACACACAGCGGAGGAGCAGAATTGGCTGCTTAGTCTCTGGTTCCTGTTACAGCACAACCAAAAGCAGCAGGCAAAACAAGTATTGCTAGGTCCATGGAGAAAGGTGGCTCTCCTTAAAGCCACACTGGTTTCCTTTCTTTCCTAGTCCTGCTAGCCTCCTCCTTAACCATCTCCTGGCTGGCTACAGCTGGGATTCTGGTAATGCTGCAGAGCATCAAAGGCCTGGCTTGAATTATTTTAACTTTCACCTGCATGGGCAGCAGTTACCTAGGATAGGTAGAGGCCTGCAGGTGGTGAGTGGGACAGAGTTGCTGCATGGGCATGTCCCGTCAGACTAGCTGAGACCCCAAGCAAATCCACAGCTTCAGGCTTGTGGCATGGGCTGAGGAATATAATTGTTTGTTCTGTGACAGCTTGGCATTGGCAGCATCCTGATCCAACAGCACTGCATGGCCACGGGACAGCCTGTTGCAAGAGACCCTGACTACAATGGTGTGAGATGCTTGCATCCAACCTTGCAAGCACTCCAGTGGAGCCTGGTGTTTGAGGTTTGATGCATTGGCTAACCTCAGTCCCTGCTCACAAAAGCTCAGTGAAGCTGTTTGGAGAGATCTCCTGCAGCTGAGAAACAGGCCAACTGCCCTCTTCTCCCCCACAGCTGGTCCCTGTCCCCCTGCAAAAGCCATTCTTTCCCCTGCCCTACAAACCCAGTTTTGGTTTGGGTCCAGTTTCAAGGTGACCTGGGCCAGCTGACGGTGGTGGGTTGCCATTTGGAATGGTATTGCCACAGCAACAGGTGAAACAGGGTGGTTTGGCTGCTGTTTGGCTTTGAATCTCAATGGCTTTGAATTCTCAAAGGAACACATAGACTGAAAGCAAAGGCAACATCTGTGTTACGATGGTAGCCCCTACTGAGATCAGTGACCTGCCTCGTGCCAGGCACTACACTCGCAGAGGAAGAGAGAGGCCCTGCCCCAGGGAGCTCACAGTGTGGGAATACTATCCTTCCTATTTTACAGCTGGGGATCTGAGGGGATTGAGTGATTTACTCAGGGTTATAGAGGGTGTCTGTGGTGGAGGCAGGAACTAAATCCAGAACTCCTGGCACCTTAAGCAGGAGGCGATCCTTCCTCCTATGGAGACCCATCCAAAAGAAGTCATCCATACTCTCTTGTTTTGACCAGCACAGCATCTCCCGTCTTCGCCCCATGGGACCAAATTGCAAAGGAGGCTTCCCAATTACCCTGTTGAGAAACTGTGTTCTTTCCTCCTTTTGCTCAAGAGTCACGGAGTCTATATGTGAGTAGGGTACCAATGCAATGACACAATGGCTCTTCCTCTCTTATCAGCTGTGCTGTGGGGGATACATTACCCTCAGGTGTCTGCTTAGGATAAATCCACCAGGACAAAGATCTTGATAGGTGCAAAATGACAGATAATTTTCATGCATTGGAGACTGAGTTGAAAACAGTTAACTGTCTCCATAGGTGGTGTGCATGAAGGATTCATACTAGATTACAGAAAATCCATGATTCAGACAAATCCAAAATTCACCAGTAGACTTGTGTTGGACAAAAGGGTTGGCGGGAGTTGCCTATTTTGCATAGGTCATTTGCTTTGTTATGGAGGGAAGTAGGCACTGAAGATGGGTTATTCCATCCCCACTGTCCTCGTCCCTGCTAACGAGTTGCATGTTAAAGGCTAAAGGTTTCATATGGTGTAATTCCTAGGCTGAGGGCTTTGGAATTTGATGGATCGCCTTTCAACAGGGATTTATGTGCAGGAACTCTGTTCTGGGTAGGGATGTAGGAGCAGAACCCTACACCCATGCCCTCTCTCTAGATGGCTTGGCATTTCCAAGTGCATAGCTTCCTAGACACTCCCTTTTGCTGGATCATCTGGGTTGCTGAGGAATGGAACTGGATCCTGAGAGAGCTTTGGCCATGCTGTCATTAGAGAAGCTGCATTTTGCAGGACACAGTGGTCAGATAGTTACGTGCAGTAACAGGGTGTTCTGGAGACATCTTCCAGAGACTCTATGGTGAGTGGGCTTTACTATGTGTTCAGTAACTCTCTTTCCCTGCATTTTTCATGTAATCCGCTCCCTAGATAGACGCTGCATAAGTTTAGGCTCACACCGCGACTACTGAGAGATCCTCACCATTCCAGTAGCTGCAGATGAGGAACTCCGGGCTCATAAAGGGCCCTCCAGCTCAGCTGAGAATGTAGGATTGGAGAACACACATCTGTCTCCTCTCCTCCATGTGCCAGCTGCAGCATATTCATTGAACTCCAGGGTCTGATGCCAATCAGATATTGGAAGCATCCCCCCGTGACCTACTCTCCAACTGTGGGATCCCAAGGTGGTTATCCAGTTACAGCAAAATTAGGTCTCTCTGCAGCCTGTGCCCATCATGAGTTTGTCTGGGGGAAACTTAATGAAAAGGAGAAAACTTTGTTTATTGCTTATCCAGATGTGCCATACATTGCTCTGTATTTTCATTCACAGGCCTTCCCTGGCAGCGAAGGGAATAGATGATTTAAAGAGACAGTATCTGATTCTATTCCTGCTGGCTTTTAGGAGCTGAGTGTAAACAAGCTGGGTCTGGTGTCACAATAGATAGAAACTGTGGGGGGGGGGGGGGGAGAAGAGGGGAGGGTTACTTATGATCTCTGTTTTAGGATCTGGGAGATGGAAGGGTCTGAAGAAGGGCCCTAAAGGTAACAGGCTAGCGCTTTTCTACTGCAATAAGTTTCTTTCCTGGCTGGTACCTGCCCAACAGGCCCTTGTGTAGGTCCCTCCCAGGGGAAACCTGAATGGGTATATTTATTTAAAAATACATACATGAGGCTCCTATTCTAAGTGGGCCTGATGAGTTTGCACCGAAGAGGCAGGGTTCCTGCTGGGCTAGTAGATCAGAGCATGGAGATCCTGCACAAAGGATCCCCTGCAAGCTGAGGGAGAGGCTTCCTAGATGGCGATGTGTACAGCGGTGCGTAGGGGATAGATGGCTGTACTGGTGGCATGGCTAGTGGAAGTGCACAGCGCATAGATCCATGAGGACTACACCTCACCTTGGGTGGAAGCAGTGAGCTGCCTCCATTTATCCCCCCCATGTCCTGCTGTGTGGCCCAGCTACAGGAGTTAAACAGCCCTGAAACACATGTTGTGAGTGAGGATTGCTTCCTTCATCCACACTATCTCTTGGCATGTTTCTCTCAGAGCACAGGCCCAGGGTCAGAGGAATGACCGGGCTCATCTCACAGACCCTCAGAACTTGATGAGGTTCTCCCATCACCAAGTCACACTAAAACAGTGCTGTTACTTTTTGGAATGTATGAACACCTGTCTCTCTGTGGAACTGTGGTGGAGAATTTCTAAAGGGTTGTGGCCTGTTCCAGTGCCTGTTGATGACAATGGAAAGACTTCCCGGACTCCAACGGGCATTGGGCCCAAGCTCTTTGCTTGGAGAGGCCTCCAGAAAGTTTGGATTATCATCTAAAAGTTGGATAAACATTTCAGAGGCTCCCCCTACAAAAAGCTTCTCACAGGCCCCATACCTCCCTCTTTGCTTTTGGCCCCGGATACTCTCTTACATAAGAACATAAAAACAGCCATACTGGGTCAGACCAAAGGTCCATCTAGCCCAGTATCCTGTCTTCCGACAGTGGCTAATGCCAGGTGCTTCAGAGGGAATGAACAGAATAGGTAATCATCAAGTGATCCATCCCCTGTTGCCCATTCCCAGCTTCTGGCAAACAAAGGCTAGGGACACCATACCTGTCTATCCTGGCTAATAGCCATTGATGGATCTATCTTCCATTAACTTATCTAGTTATTTTTTGAACCCTGTTATAGTCTTGGCCTTCACAACAAAGAGTTCCACAGGTTGACTGCATTGTGTGAAGAAATACTTCCTTTTGTTTGTTTTAAACCTGCTGCCTATTAATTTCATTGGATGACACCTAGTTCCTGTGTTATGAGAAGGAGTAAATAACACTTCTTTATTTACTTACTCCATACCAGTCATGATTTTATAGACCTCAGTCATATCCCCCCTTAGTTGTCTCTTTTCCAAGCTGAAAAACCCCAGTCTTATTAATCTCTCCTCATACGGAAGCTGTTCCATAACCCTAATAATTTTTGTTGTCCTTTTCTGAACCTTTTCCAATTCCAAAATATATTTTTTGAGATGGGGTGACCACATCTGCATGCAATATTCAAGATGTGGGTGTACCATGGATTTACATAGAGGTAATATGATATTTTCTGTCTTCTTATCTATTCCTTTCCTAATGATTCCCAACATTCGTGAGTGGTAACAGCTACTTTAGACCCCATCATTTTGCAGTTCAGAACAAGCTTTCTATACAGATGGAGTAAAACTGAAATTGAATTGATATGACATTCTCTTAATTTGACCTAATAAAATATAAAATAGAGCTCTCTGTTTTAATAGGACAATCCCATGAACATGGTACCTGTGCACATCCCAAAATGATAACATACATGTAAAGGTCTATTTCTCTCTCCAGGCTCTGTGGACTGGCCTTTGTCTAGTTTGCATAGCTTTGTTTCTAACATAGCGTTGCTGTGGGCAGGCTGGGGCAAGGCGAGTTTTGCAGCATGTTCTCAAGGCGCTGAGGTGAATGGTCATCCTGACTTATTCCAGGTTCACAGGCCAGTCGCGGAGGAAGCTGTGCTTCCCGCACAAGTGACCTTTGTGCTTGAGGCTGAGAGTGCCGTGGTTCCAGTGGAAGGCAACTGCCCTGGGAAGACCTGACCCTGTAGTCTGTGGGACCCCTCAGGTGGTCTGGGCTATTCCCATTAGCTCTTAGCGATCCATTGCTGTTGATGGAAAGAGGCTGATTTGTGTGGCCTCAGTATCTGGCCCAATATGCTTAAGAGAGAAGGCATAGCAGAGTCTCCTTCTGCTCCCCAGGGAAATGCCTTCAGAACTATGGGAGTGGACTACCTGATGTGCTTTGGTTGTTAAAAGGGGCAGCTGGGAGTGAGGATTAGGGTAGACTGGTGGGTAACAATCTTCAGGACCAAATGGGGCTGTTTGGAACAGCACGCTGAGGAAGAAGGGTGCAATTCCCATGCATAGGAGCCTGGAGCAGACCATCCCTCCCCTCCATCTTACTAAATTTCCCCTACCCCAAATATTAACTACTAGCAATTTGCTGCTGGTTTTACCCATGTCATAGTGGAGCAGTGGCCTCATGATGGACAGTTTTGTACCCATAGCCAAGAGAAAGTGCCTCATTGGTCAAAGAGCTTGATTCTTTGACCCAAAGCCTAGTGACTTGGGAGGCCAGCATTGACGGGTACCCTAGGTGCAGATGCTGCAAGAAGACGGGTGAGATTTGAGAAGGAGAAAGGGAAAGAGGCTGATCTCTCAAGGGGTGTCCAATGAGGGTATTCGGGAATAAAAGAGCAATAACCCAACAAGAGCTGCCAGCCATCCTAACACCTCCAGGATTGTCCCAGTTCAGCTGGGATGATTTCACATCCTTTCAGGAGGTCAGAGGGTTCCAGAATAACTTGTTGCGATGTGTGACATTGTGTCACAACACACTGGCGCTGCCTCTCCTGCCCTGGGGATGTTACGCCCTGACTTGCTAGCATTGGATTGTGAGGTTGGAATGTAAATGTCACGCTGTTGTGACTTGCACTGGACAAAGAAAGAACGGGGGCTGCACTAATGTTGTCCACTGTCGGGTTTTGAAATTGCTTGTGATATGAATTTATTTTGATTTGATTTATATTCCAAATAAAAAAGCACCTGCCAATGGGCTTTGGATCAGGCCATAAGGGCTTTTGACAAAAATTACAACTACAGGCCTTAAAATATCTGCAAATCCAATAGCTTATCCTCATCCCTTGTGGGCAAAGTTAATCAACCATGGCCTTAATAAATCACAAAATAAGCTATTTGCACCACTGAATAAGAACTGAGGGCCAGATCCTCAGCTGGTGCAAATCAGTAGGCTCTGCTGAGGTCAGCATTGCTACGCTGATTTATGATGCGGGCACTGGACAGTGTTTGCAGTTCAGAATTGCTAGGAAGTGTCAGCGTTTGTGACTCTGGGGGTTCGGAGGGGAAGCAGATGTCAGAGACTGTAAACCAGTCCCAGCCTGCTTTGACATTGGCATGACAATCAGAAATGCCACCTGCATTCTCTATGCATTAAACGTTTGCTTAAATATTAGTAAAGGCATTCCTCTGGCTGTTAAAGCAGTATTGACGTTGGACTCTCAGGTGGCCAGAAGGAAAGAAACGTGACATCCAAGTGCTCAGAAATGCTAGTCAGAGCTGTGCTGAGCTTGCCCTTTGATTTTGCATTCCCTATTCTAAGGCACATTTTAAAGGTGTGAACTTCAAAGCCCCCCTTATTTTTAATAACATTGCAATGCGTGGCTCAGGAAGCAAAAAGGGTCTCAGTGAGGCGCTTGATTCCACTCCAGATTGGACCTACGGAGTGGAATGATTAAACAAGCACCTTTTATCAGACCAAAATGTGATTGGCTGTGACAGATATTAAAGGGTTACGCTGAGTGAATTCATTAGCGTGGCTGTGGCACAGTGGCAGAGTGAAGTGGGGAACTGAATGGATTAGTTGATCCAAGCCACCACATTTGTCGTAGAGCCCCCAGTCTTATACCTCACCCCTACCTCAGGAACGCACGACTGGGCTTCATCGTTTTTGGTAGAACTGTAGCATGGTTAGCCTTGATCCAGGACTTCCTGGCTCTTGATAGAGACCGACACTGTAACAATCAACAAAGTATTGGTCTTCCTGCCATCCTCTTGCCTTATACACCCACCCCCATCATTTTCCACCAGTGCTGGCCTCATGTAGCTCTAGAGGAAGAGTGAGAATCATTACTCTGTTTTTCTCTCTCTGTCTCCCAATCACCCCCTCCCCAGAAAAGAGCTACTGACCCTTTGGTGCTATCAGGGATAAGGGGACAGAGGAGGGGGCTGAGTTTCCATTTAGCTGAAGAACGGCAAGGCAAAGTGTTACTCACTAGAGATGGACCTGAGGCCCCCTGATCCAAGGACCTCAGAGCATTGAGGGTGTTCTGAACCCAATCCCTGATCCAGACCTGACTTCACAAAATGGCCTCGGACGGTTGGAATCCGGGTCCCAGTTCTGAGGCCCGAGTCCTTTCCCAGTAATAACAAGAAGTGAGTTGTTTGCAGTGCAGGGAGAACGAGAGGGGAAAGGCGACAGGGCATGTTCTGAGGGCAAAGGAGATCATGGGGCTCAGAGAGGCAAAGAGAAGGCTGGAATGGAGAAGCATAAGGAAGGAAAGGCAAGAGAGGAAGGACTAGGGTTTGTTATGCCAGATCACTCCCCTGCTCCATCATGTCTGATAGCCTGCTGCTGAGCAGTGGCCAGTGCTAGCTGGTGCTTTGGGGGAATGGAGGAGATTTACTGGACAGCAGGAAGGGAAGGAAGCAGACCAAGCTGGCATATCAGCATCAGTAGCAAAGGACACCTTCGGGAAGTCACTGCCAACCTCCTCAGCTGCGGCTGACCATATGCAGCCCGTATGTTTGTGAGAGGGGGTGGAGTGGCGGAGATGCCTCCAATCTGTAAGCCTATTCTTGGAGACGGGCAGGCATCTGCTGTTCACATCCCCACTTCTGCCAAGCTGGAACCAGGCCGAGCTGGGACAGACAGCAAAGGGGGCCTTTCTCACGTCAGCCTGGGTCGGGTCATGGAAGGGAGAGCCCCCTGCAGGTGGTCTGAATCTATCTGCCCTGTTTCCAAGCAGGCATTGCCAATGGGTCAAACGCTGGATCCTGATGCCAGGAGGACGCTGGATCCCGAATCTGGATCCCGATGCCAGGAGGACACTGGTGTCACTCAATTGTGGGGTAAGGCCCGATCCTCAAAGGCATTCAGGCGCCTAACTCCCATGGAAGTTAGGCACCTGAACGCCTTTGAGGACCTGGGCCTAACTCCAGTAACCGCAATGGCATCTGTAACTGGGGGCTCTGCTCCTTTAAGGGCCAAAGGACCTGGGGCCAGGCAGCCCTGTTTGATTATCAGACTCAATTGGGAAGGGGTCAGGTGGTTCCCATTCAGGATGGAAGCTCATCTGGAAGAAAGCTGCAGGAAACAAGTGGAACAGAGGTAGAGATGCAAAGGGAAAGGCCCCATACGCTGCTTTGGCTCGGGGAATAGCTTTGTGAGTTTGTAGTTGAATAATAAACTGAGCCCTGAGAAAAATGATCCAGGCTCAGGGAAAGGTGTCAGCCCCTGCTGGGCTGGGGGGCCAGGCCTGCTGTCCTACAGAGTCACTCCTGAGGTATGCTTGTGTGGGATCAGAATCTAAGCTCAGCCCTGCTCTGACAGGGTCACAGGAGGCTGCTAGTCACATGCAGGGTTGTATTTGAAGCTAAGCAGAGTAAAACGCTCATTTAAAGTAGGTAGGGGCCTATGCTACAGCACGTGGATCTAGTTCTCAAACCCGCTGAAGTCTGCAGGGTGTCTTTGGATCTAGCACTTTGGTTTGGGCCCCATTAAAGGTCCAGGCACTACTTGTGAAATTCGCAACTGGATTTGGGTTTGAATTTTGTACTGCCCCCAGATTCATGGATCTGTGGTTTCATGCCTAACAACCAGGGATGGCTCTATGTATTTTGCCGCCCCAAGCATGGCAGTCAGGCGGCTTTCGGCGGCATGCCTGAAGGAGGTCCGCTGGTAACGCAGATTCGGCGGCATGCCTGTGGGAGGTCCGCCGCTCCCGCAGCTTCGGCGTACCCGCCGCTGAATTGCCGCCAAAGCCGCGGGACCGGTGGACCTCCTGCAGGCATGCCGCCGAAGGCTCCCTGACTGCCACCCCCACAGTGACCGGCAGGCCGCCCCCCACGGCATGCCGCCCCAGGCACGTGCTTGGTGCGCTGGTGCCTGGAGCCGCCCCTGCTAACAATGGCCATACTGCGTGAGACCAATGGTCAATCTAGCCCTGTATCCTGTCTTCCGACAGTGGCCAATGCCAAGTGCTTCAGAGGGAATGAACGGAACAGGTGATCATCAAGTGATCCATCCCCTGTCGCCCATTCTCAGCTACTAGCAAACAGAGGCTAGGGATGCTTCAGAGCATGGTTTTGCATCCCTACCCATCCTGGCTAATAGCCATTGATGGTCCTATCCTCCATGACCGTATCTAGTTTTTTTTTAACCCTGTTACAACATCCTCTGGCAAAGCGTTCCACAAGTTGACTGTGAGTTGTGTGAAGAAATTCTTCCTTTTGTTTGGATCTAGGTGTGGTTCATCCTCCTTTTAGTTTCAAGGGGTTATCCCTTAGCAGTTAATGGAAATGGGATTGTCTGAGTGACTGCCTGAACTGTGCTCCTGTAATTAATGAGCTCAGTACAATGTATGGGAGGTAGTTGTGGTGAGGAGAAAGGGAACTTGCTAGCTGAGATGTAAAGCCCTCAGATGACCATTTCTCATTAAAACATCATCCCATGTTGCTTATCACAAGCACGAGGGTGTTGGTCCCAGTCTCCTGGCAAAATTCCAACTTGAGTAATTGCATTCTGCCTCCAGAAAACTCCTCCTGTTGTTTCCTTTGCATTCCTTTGCGTCCTCTCCTGTGGCTTAGTAGTGATGTACACACTGGAGGTCTGCTCCTAGTAAAGTCAATGACAATGTTCCCATTGACTTCAACTGGAAACAGATCATACATTTAAACAGTTACTGTGCCTCGCTGCTAAGGGGGACACTGTCTTGCAGAGGCACCTGCGATTCAGGCCTTGGAGGGATGAGCCTTTATAAAGTGCTTGGGGATCCTTTGTGGTGAGAGGCTGTATGAGTTCCCATCCTCCAGTAATGGGATAACTATAAATACTATATTTGTAGGGGGTGAGGGAGGGTAAGGATTCCTCCTCTTATTGATAAAAAAATGACGTATTTGTCGATTTCATGGCTGGGGCAGCATGCTGAGTGCCTCTGTTGCCATCTCCTTGGCTTTATGAGCTGCCCTGACTCGGAGAGCCCTTGCCACGCTAGGAGAAACTTCTAAATGGATATAATATTTTACAGCCCTCCCATTAAATTGTCCTGTCTGTTTCCTTTCCCATCATTGCCAATTACCAAGGCGCTTGCTTGAGTCTGTGCAACCAAATGCTGGCTCGTTTAGAACGAGCTGCTGCCTCTGGTACGGCTCCTTCAGGGATGTGTTTATGGTGTCGCCTTTCTGTAGTGCAGAAGTGATTCGGAGGTTGCCAGCATTGCGTTATGCCTGCGGGTGGGTTGGAGCTAAACTCCTGCAGGCAGTTGCTTTGGGTTTGAGGCTCAGGCCCATCGCTGCAGGAATGCCTTCCAGTTGTGCCGTGTCATGTAATTTGTGTTACCATACTGCAGGGCGGTCCCCATTGTGCTAGGCACTGTATATGCACGTGGTAATAGACGTTCCTGCCCACTAAGCAATTGCCAGCTAAACACACAAGACAGACAAAGGGCAGTGGGAGGGGAAACAGAGGCACGGAGTGAAAGCGACTTACCCAAGTTCCCTCAGGAAGTCAGTGGCAGGCATAGGAACGAAACGCAGGTCTCCTAAATCCCAGTCCAGTGCTGTACCCACTAGGTCCTGCTGCCATTTCAAACACTGAGGATACAAAGATCTCAGCAGTCTCAGTTGCTGTAGCTCACCCTCTCCAGCGACTTGCAGTGTCCCAGGCATGATGCTGTCATAGGCGAGTGGTGAGGCCCGGGGGTTGGTACATGCGTTCTGCTGCCACAGTGAGCGGGGGACATCAACAGAAGGGTAAAAGTTTGAGGGACACATTCCCCCTGCCCCCCCATTCTTCTCCCCAGTGCCCCCGTGGTCCAACTGGCTGCCCCGATGCTCTTCAGTGACGTTAGCTCGTCAAGCAAGCCCTTGGCGACAGGCCTGCAAATGGAGGTGTCTTGGGGCCCCCAAGCCTCTGACAGGATCAAGCAAGATGGCTCCTCTCTCAGGGTATGCCTAACAGCTCTCCTTCCCTCTGGTACTACAGCCCCTTCCATGATGGGGCCCCACTGCCCATTTGAGGCCACATGCTGACACTTATTTCCCAGATTTTCTGGGAAAGGACCAGCCGGAGGGAGAGGGGCGTGAGTCCCCTCACTGCTTCAACTGTGCTCCCACCATGAATGCTGTTTCAATGTCAGAGAGAAGGACAGTCCAGTGCCTCCCTTCTGAAGCCAGTCATTGCCAGACTGGTTCAGCCCTGAGCTCCACCTAGCGCCGGGGCATGTCTGTGATGGGGCCAGCACCCCAGTGCGGCAGAGGAAGGTGTAAGAACCCTGCACTAGCAGCTGCAGGATAATCTGCTGCCCCACAGTGGTCTCACCCTGATCTCTAATAGAGATCAAGGCCTGAATTACAAGGTTTAATATCGCTGTGACGTTGTGCAGTCTACATGGTTTTATAAAAACATGATAATAAGTGAATATAATGTAACTGGGATAGTTTTATAAAAGATTTGATAATAAGTGACTATAATGCAAATGGGATATGCTTTGTGCAAAAGGTCTCTTGTAAGGTATCATTACAAAACTCATGATCTACTGAGATCACAGAAACCCCCTTGGGAGCTGCCACCCAATGTGCAAAGACTACCCCTGCTTCTGTTTTCCCTGCCAGCTCAGGACTCCAGCACCCTGTCTTGCTGAATTAGACACTCCAGTCCACTTCAACACAGACCCAGGGTCTGAATCACTTGTCCTAAAGCTGCAAGTTTACCCCAAAACAGCTCACAGGAGTGTGCTTGTCTTTAGCACTCAGATGCCCAACTCCCAATGGGGTCTAAACCCAGATAAATTTGTTTTACCCTGCATAAAGCTTATGCAAGGCAAACTCATAAATTGTTCGCCCTCTATAACACTGATAGAGAGATATGCACAGCTGTTTGCTCCCCCAGGTATTAATACATACTCTGAGTAAATTACTAAATAAAAAGTGATTTTATTAAATACAGACAGTAGGATTTAAGTGGTTCAAAGTAGTAACAGACAGAACAAAGTAAGTCACCAAGTAAAGTAAAATAAAATGCGCAAATCTATGTCTAATCAAACTAAATACAGATAATTTCACCCTCAGAGATGCTTCAGTAAGTTTTTCTCAGACTGGACACCTTCCAGGCCTGGGCACAATTCTTTCCCCTGGTACAGCTCTTGTTGCAGCTCACGTGATAGCTAGGGGATTCTTTATGATGGCTCCTCTTCCTCTCTGTTCTCTTCCACCCCTTTATATATCTTTTGCATAAGGCGGGAACCCTTTGTCCCTCTGGGTTTCCACCCCCTCCCCTCACTGGAAAAGCACCAGGTTAAAGATGGATTCCAGTTCAGGTGACATGATCACATGTCACTGCAAGACTTCATTATTCACTTGCCAGCACACACATATACAGGGAGACTCACAGGTAAACAGCCATCTGCAGACAATGGGAGTCATCAAGATTCCAAACCATCATTAATGGCCCACACTTTACATAATTACAATAGGCCCTCAGAGTTACATTTTATATTTCTAGTTTTAGATACAAGAGTGGTACATTTCTACAAATAGGATGATCACACTCAGTAGATCATGAGTTTTGTAATGATACCTTACAAGAGACCTTTTGCACAAAGCATATCCCATTTGCATTATAGTCACTTATTATCAAATTTTTTATAAAACTATCCCAGTTACATTATATTCACTTATTATCATGTTTTTATAAAACCATGTAGACTGCACAACGTCACAATCGCTTCCAAGATTTATGTCATTAGTTGTAACAGCTGGATATGCTTGGGGGTTTTAAGCCTTCCCCAGCCCCCCCAGCACAAGGTATTCCCAGCCACCCTTGGGAAGGGAGCACAGTGCTTCGGCCTGTTACCCAATGACCCCCACTACCTCCATTCCTGCACTTCTGAGGGGAACCACTTCCTTTCCCCATCCCCTGCTTGGGCCGGGAGAGAGCAGGAAGCACTCTGTCCTATTCTAGATAGGGTCTTATGCTGTGCCAGTCACTGTAGTATCTGAGAGCCTCTGGGCTCATGAGCTGGTTCAGATCTCTGTTTTCCTGAGAGCGGAGGGAAAGCCCCAAGGAGCACTTGACTGCCTTCGGATTAAAACCGGTTCCTTGGCTACAATCCGAGGTTTAGATCAGGAGACCTGGGGACTTACTGGCGAGCTGTTCTCCTTTGAGAGACTCCCCCCGCTCCCAGCACTGGGAAGAAATGAGTTCACACAGGGGCCAGCTTTATTCTATTAGCCACTTGGCTTGTGAGATGGGTGGTAGCCCAAGAGCTTTAGAGATTCTTGGATATTCTTGGCATGAGACCTAGCCAGGCCCGGCAGCTGTTCTTTCCTTGCCAGGCCCTGTAGTCTAATCCTTATTGCTTCTGAGAAACATTTGCCTGGACTCCATTCTTCTGACTCTAGCTTTAGTATCAATTTGTATCTTTAAACAGAAAGCATCTCTTTTAGGTTAATTGTTTTTTTCCTTTGTGTTTACGGTGGGGATTAATGAGGAACTGCAGCGTAAGGAAAATCTGAAACAGCTTCTTGTTTATTGTTTAATTTAGGAAAATGCTACTGAAGAGCGTGTGTTAGCCTGGCTGTGCTGCAGTTTGTTCTGAATCGCTAGAACGACTCACAGTGGGAGAGGACTGGGGAGGTTTTTTAGCTCCCCCTGCAGGCACTGCTTCTACCCCAGCCCTCACAGCGACTCCTGCTGGACGATGCTGGACTGGCATAATTGTGAACACACTGACAGCTGATACTCTTACATTGTCCTGTGCTATAGGTGATTCCCAGTGGAAGATGCTGTCAGTGGAGTAGTTTTGCCCCCGCATCGGTGTTCCTGTGGAATTCCTTAGAGTAACTCCTGCTAGAAGAACCTAGAACTGATTCAGTTGTGACCTCTCCAAAGGCGCCAGCTCTTTTGAATGAAATGGGCATGAACAAGCGGTCCCTTTGCTGCTGCAGGATAGTAGAGCTTTGTTGATGGCAGCATGGGGAGTGCTGTATAACCAAAGTGGTGAGCTTGACGTACCTTTTGCAGCAGACCGGCAACTCGGTGGGCGATTCAGGTACAATCCAAAATGGAGATTTCTATTCAATTAAAGATGCGAGTAAATCATACAATCAGCAGGGTGTTTAATGGTCATTGTAATTCAATTAAGGTTGCACTGCTTGTGAAATTTCGCGATGCCACTGATAAGTGGCAAGGGGTCGATTTGGTAGCTGCAGAACATGCAGGATCCTTGGTGTAACACTGATTGAAAACAAACCTGAGCTACTCTTGAGCAGCTCACTAAATTAAGGCCAGAAAATTGAGTGTTGTCAGCCCTTTGGGATTCTGACTCCCCACAGTATCCGAGAGAGGAGGGAAAGCTGGCGCCCTGGTGCCTTGGAAGTTTTAAAGAAGGGAAGGAGAGTAACCTTATTTGCAGATGTCGCCTAGCTCAGCTGCCTGGTCCCCTGCTGCAGCATCAAAGGCTGAGAGAGAGCCATTCTCTGAAGGTGTCACATGTTAGTTCCATAGAGACGAGAGGAGGAGGAGCAGAGAGAGAGAGAAGGAGGCAACTCTTCTACCTGAGCTGCAAAGGGACTCGAAATCAGCTCTGGCTGAAGTCCATGTCCACCTGGGCACCATTCATGAGGACTTCTGGCAACTGCTTTTGTTCTTTCTGGGTATGTGACACCTCTGTCTGGCTGCTGCTCCCGTGGTGTGCCTAAGGCCGGATTTGTTGAGAGAGGCCCTCTTGTGTCCCCTACTGGCAAGAAAGTCTGTACTGGCAATTGGATCAAGAGAGGCTGTATTGATCAGCATTAATCTTATTATTTGCAGTGTGGTAGTGTCACTCAGGACCTAGGCCCTACCGTGCTGCTGGACATTTCAACTGAGTTCTTATCCTAGCCCCTATGTCTGTGACTCTGACAAATGTAATACCCTGGGCACACCCCTTCCAGAATTCTGACTAGGCTTTTGGAAGAGGTCACTTCAAATGTATCAGTCATCCCAGGTTTTACTCTGGGCCTTTATTCTGGGATAGGACTTTGGGAATTTAGCCACAGCGGTGTGGATTTTCATGCAGTGCAGACATGATCAGTAGAACCCATGACTATGTACTTCAAGTCACTGAGACTTGTTGATAGTGATTTAAGCTGTAATCAGTAGCCTGGTGTTTTGTTACGTGACCTTGTAGTCTGCTCATTGCTGGGCTAGGCTAGCACATGTAGGTACAGTCCCTGGAATAATGATGTAATCATGAGCTCAGTAAACACGAGAACCACACTTGTGTAGTAGTGGGAAAGGTACAGCGGCAGCTCCTCTCCTGCTACTGGAACTATGGTTACCACACAGTTTCTGAAACTCAAAGAACAGAATCACCCCTAAACTTCCTCTGGGTTTATTTCTGAGATAGGGGTCCCGCCCATCTGGGAAGAACCGGACCCATTAGGGAACTGGGTGTGGAAACACCCACTCAGCCAGCCAACCCATTAACCCTTCTATAGTTCTCTTGGGGATTGTCTTAGGCTAGGTCTACACTACATGGGGGAGGGGGTCGACCTAAGATACGCAACTTCAGCTACGTGAATAGCGTAGCTGAAGTTGCGTATTTTAGGTCGACTTACCTGGCTGTGAGGACGGCGGCGAGTCGACCGCTGCCGCGCCGCAGTCGACTCCGCTTCCGCCTCTTGCCACGGTGGATTTCCGGAGTCGACGGCAGAACCATCGGGGATCGATTTTATCGCGTCTTCACTAGACGCGATAAGTCAATCCCCAGTAGATCGATTGCTACCCGCCAATCCGGCAGGTAGTGAAGACGTGCCCTTAGCTTTACCCTTGGCCTGATGTAACGTTCTCCCCATCTTACCAGGGGAAATATACGGGTTTCACTGGCAAACTGAGCTCCAGTGGGAGGTCCGAGTCCTAGATTTTCAGAGGTGCTGAGCACCTTTGGCTCCTATTGACTTCAGCTGGAACTTGGGGTGCTTCAGCGCTTCTGAAAATCAGGCCCACATTCCAGGATGCCAGGGCTACATGTTAACTCCTCCTCCAAATATGCCAGTCGGTGGGAAATGCTGTATGCTCACATTAGCTTTGGTTTGGCGGTATCATCCGGTTTTACGTGGGGAATTTCCCGTTATCTGAGTTTCCTTGTACCAGCAGAGTGTGGTGAGTTTTCGGCAAATGAGAGGAAGACTTCAGTACCACGAGACCCATTTCTTTTCTTCCTTCCCAATCTTCCCATTTTTGTTTATATGTATCTGACCAACCACCTGTTCTGGTTGGTCGTTGCTCAGGTGGGTGACAAGGACCTATTTTCCCTATGGTTCCTACTCCTCTAACTTTCCACATCACACACTGGTGCCATCAGTGAAACTTGCTTTATTCTCTGCAGTATCTCTGACTCCCTTCTGTGGACAAGGCCACCTAGTGCTCCTGCCTGACACTGTTATTTTACTAACATCTTCAGTTCTGTGATTGCCTGTGCAGTGCCCAGTCCAGATTTGGTGGGGATTATAAACAGTGAGATTCTTGGCACTCCCTGGTAATGGAGTGCTTTGTGCTACTGTGATCACAAGAGCGTTGCATTTGTGCAAATACAAATAGGTTTACAGGTGTGCTGCATGGCTTGTGATTCGCACCTGCACCAGCCCATTGAGAATGTTTGCGGGATGCTGTGCAAACCACAGTAGGGAGGGTTTGCACAACTGTATAGCAGACCAAGTCGAAGGGCAGAAGGGGAAAGAGGGAGGGGTAGAGGCAGATTTCTAAAGGAGAACTGCTGAAGTGTGGCACTTGGTGGATGCTGCAAAAAATCTCTGTGACTGCTCATTCCGACTTTTAAACATATTTTCTTTGATCCTGTTCATCTTCCCCCCATTTTGGGTTGATATTCCACAAATATGCATGAGCTTCACTAGTGCGACGGTTGGTGGAAAAACAAATGCCAAGCATGACTAGTCACAGAAAGTAATTTTTCTAATCGCAAAACCGACAACAGTGAACGTTTCAAACCACAGGTGGGCAAGCTTTCCACTTGAGTAGGCAATCCGTGCTGGGATTTGTTAGCTGTGAAAGAGAAGTGGGGTGAGTAATATATTTTACCAGACCAGCTTCTGCAGGTGGAAGGAACAAGCTTTCAAGCTGCATGGAGCTCTTCCTTGGGTCTAGAGAAGGTAACCACAATTGGTTAGTGGTGTTAGTCATCCAGTTGGGAGAGAAACGATGCCACGTGATTGATGTTTCTAAACAACCCACCACGAATGGTGAATATTAGCAATGAACTATTTGCCAGTCTGCTGCAGGTCAAGAACTGGTCACTAATGAAATGTACGAGTAACTTTGCCTGATGAATACACTGGAGAACTTTGCAACTGGTTGTTGGAGAGAACAATGGGTGAATTGTTTGAGTAAACTGTTGATCACTGATCCTCCCAGCTCTGCTGGAGAAGGGCTGAAAGGGAGGAAGGCAGAGGCCAAGACAGCTGGGATCCTCACCCTACGGCCTTGCGGGTTTGAATCGAATACGCTATCATCTTTACCCGGTGCTGTAATTTGGCTTTGAGGTCACGTTTGTGTCAGTTTGCCTACCTACTTTCAGACACCACTAACTGTAATGAAGAGTGAAGGAGAGGGGGAGGAAGGAGACAGGCAGAGGAGGGGGAAACACGGGGCAGAGCAGAAGACAGACTGAGGCCTTGACTTCACTGCTAAAAAAGGTGGGTTGTGTCTTTTTTTACCACAGGCTAACTATGCATGTAAGGTCTCCTGAAATGAAAACACAGCAAAGACTTTGATTTTACTGTGCAGTAAACTGGGTGAGGTGAACCCCAGATGAGAACATAGTGTTGACCTCACTGAGTTTTACCTCATAGTAAAGCCAAAGTGGTTTATCTTTGCTGTGTTTTTTACCTCAGGATACTTCACATGCATAGTTTACCCTGAGGTAAAAAACTCACCTTTGGAGCAGTGAAGCCAAGGCCTGAGAGGGAGACAGATGCAGGAGAGGGCAGAAGGCATATAGGAATTGAAGCTAAATATCCCATTGCAGGGAGGAGGCAGCATTCCTTGGGCATTGTTCTCCCGCCTCCATATTGCTAAGCCAACAGCATACAAAACAAAGGCCGTGCGCGCAACCACAAACGTAGCTCACCTGTCTACCCAATTTCTAGTTAAAACAAAGCCCTCCAGAGTGGGGAAGCAACAGGCTTCCCTGCAGTAATATGTGCTAATGAAGGCGGCCTGCTGCATAACTTATGCAAAATGACTGCCGCCGGGGGGGAAGCTGCGTTTAAAGTTTTTACATTTTCCCGGGGCAGGAAAGAGCAGGCTCAGGAACCCTGCAGGTGCTGAGATGTTTTACTCTTCTGGCTGAGACTCTGGGTTGCACAGCGGATGTTTCAGATTATCCTCTTCCCTGGGGCAGGCTGACAAAGGGGCCATCACCAATGTGATTGTGATGGGGGCACTCTGTGGTATCATCAAGCCTGCCTGATCCTTGCCCTCTATTTCCAAAGAGGGTTCTTCAGAGAGTTGCCTCGATTCCCCCCTCTTTTTATTTAAATTAATTAAAATGTTGTTTTCTTGTTATTTCAGTTCTGATTAATGAGCCGAGTTTCACTCTGACAACATGCCCTAAGCAATAAATCTCCCAAGTGCGGCCCTGCTGCTGGGGACGCCCTGCGTTCCAGAGCTGAACCTGTCCTGCTGTGTCCTGCCCACCTGTCGCGCTCACGCTTTGACCCTTTTCAGTTACTTATAGCAGGGAGAGACGGGTGGCAAACCTGGGGTTAAGAAGGCTGTGGGGTGAAAGCTGCCTTTCCCAGACCATGGGCTGGGTTTGGGATTAAGGGGCTAGTGGGGGTGAGAATATAAACATCGGCCAGAATTTCAAGAGCACTCAGGATTGTAGAAATGTCGGGCTGGAAGGGACCTTGAGAGGTCATCAAGTCCAGCCTCTTGCTCTGAGGCAGGACCAAGTAAACCTATATCGTCCCTGATGGGTGTTTGTCCAACCAGTTTTTAAAAGCTTCCCATGATGGGATTCCACAACCTCCCTTGGAAGTCTATTCCATAGCTTAACTACCTTTAGAGTTGAAAAGTTTTTCCTAATATCTAACCTAAATCTCCCTTGCTACAGATTAAGCCCATTACTTCTTATCCTACCCCCACTGGACATGGAGAACAATTGATCACTGTCCTCTTTATAATAGCCCTTAATGTATCTGAAGACTGTTATCAGGTCCCTACTCAGTCTTCTTTTCTCGGGACTAAACATGTCCAGTTTTTTTTTTTTAACCTTTCCTCACAAGTCAGGTTTTCTAAACTTTTTATCATTTTTGTTGCTCTCCTCTGGACTCTCTCTAGTTTGTCCACATCTTCCCTAAATTGAGGTGCCAGAACTAGACACAGTACTCCAGCTGGGGCCTCACCAATGCTGAGCAGAGCGGGACAATTACCTCCTGTGTCTTACATACAACACTCCTCAACACTCTGATCCTCAAGTGCTCAGCACTTGCAGTTGGGGCCACGTTTTCCGAAGAGGCCAGCTCCTATTTAGGCCCTTGAATGAGGACTAAATTTTCAAAGGAGTATCCAACATGCAGGATTGCTCAGCACATGGGGTGCAAACCTGACCCCAATTGTGAGTGCTGAGTTCTGCTGAAAATTCTGGACACAATGGTCTGGATCCTTAGCTGGTGTGAATTGGTACCAGCTCCACTGAAGTGACTGGCTTACAGCAGCTGAGGATCCGGGCCAATAAACCAAAGAAGTGGAGCTGTCTGGAAAATGTTCAAAGAAGAGCCAGCATTTGGATGGAACAGTTTTCTGTCGCTGAAATGCATTTTTGGCTATGTCAAAATATTTTATGGAAACATCAATTTAGATGAAAGTTTCCATGGGAAAAAGTTGAACTGTTTCATTTTGACTTTGACATTTCGATTTATTGCATTTAGACTTACTCTAATACACTGATTTTAATATTGTATCAAATGTATGTAGGGAAGAGGTTTTTGCAACATGTCAGGATTTCCTGTGGAACAGAAATTCCACTTTCTGATGGGGTCTAGTAACAAATGCCCAGCGCTGTCTAGGGAGCTGCAAAAATACAATAGAAATGGGAATTGTGCCATTTTTACAATAAAGCTGTAACCAGGCACTGAATTAACCCCTGCCCTTGTGTTTCTGGCTCTGGAAGGTAGATGAGCATGTGCTATCTTCATACAGCGAGTGGGAGAGAGATGGATGGGACGGGGGAGGATTGCTACCAAAGCTGTCTGCTGAAGCCAGCAGGGAACGTGGCAATGAGGGTGCTATCGGAGCTCTCTTGAGCGATGGCACTCCAGTTTCCAACCATCACCTCTAAAGTAAAGAGAGGGACCCATGGTTCTGAGCCTAGCAGGGCCCATATAGGTGAGCAATGTGTGTCAAACCCCCAAAATGAGGGGGACACAAATTATTCATGCAGGAAAGTTAAAATGTTCTGGGTTTCCTTCCTTTATTGCCAGTGACTCTCTCTATAAACTCAGCTTTGTGAATCGTTTTATTACTGTTATCAATCATTTGTAGCAGTAAAAGTGGGGGGGAGGGGCAAAATGTGTGTGGAATGTAGGGGATCTTAGGACTAAAGTGAGCAATAGTCCAGAAAATGAGGAATATTTGGGTGGCATGGCTACATCTCTAAGTATCAAACTATAGTGGGTTCATGCTCAGCAGTCTCTACCAGGAGTGCTGAGTCCAGGCCTGGACTTAAGGGAGACCATATGTGGTGCAGCCTGGAAGCTGGAGAGCTAGAGGGAACCACAGGACCAGTTAAATAAATCAAACGTGTCTTATTGTCCCTGTAAAAATGGCAAAGATATTGAACATTTTTGCTTTTGTTGAAATATTTTTGCAGATTTTTTCAGGTTTTTGTTGAAGAACTGAAAACCAAATCACGGTTTGGTTTTGGGCTGTCAGAAACTGAACCTTGTTGGGCTTTTGCATTTTTGATAGAACCTCTCCTCCCCCTGAATTGCAATGAAAACGTTGTCAAACCCCATTTTCTGTTGCAGGAAAGGCTTGACAAAAAATTTCTGACCATCCGTAGTCCAGCAGCCTCCATATGGAATCTACTCTGGGTACAAGGCAGCTAAGGCTTGTTTGCCTTTATGATAAAGGACATTGCGGACACCCTCCTGCAGTTCCTTGCTCCCACCCCCAGCACGCTGGCTGCCTGTAGCGTTTACATCAGTAGCGGTGGGAAGCTCCAATCCTCTCCTGAGTAGAGACATCTGCCAAATAGTGAGAAGCCACCACTCAGAGCAGAGGTTGGGGGTTGGGTGGGGGAGAAATCATTGCAAGAACTGAGGCTGCTCTACCAAGCGGTGAATCTCTCCTCTGATGCCAGGGGTGTAGCTGGCTCAAGGAGGTGCATGTCTCTGGTTCCTCTGCCCCAGCTTTGCTACGTTTCTGTATGTATCAGGGTGGGGAGTCAGCACAAGGATCCCAGCATGGAGAAGTCTGGGACCGCCGATGGCATTCTAAGCTTCCTGCTGCTCTTTCTTGTGCCTCTCATTTGGGGTCTTTGTCTCACCTTTGGTCTTTGTCAGAGTGAGAGCTGAAAAGCAGGATAGATTTGCTCCACGCCTAGCACCTGGCTGTCGCTGAGGCTGCTGTTCTGTTGAAGGGGAAGGGATGGCGGAAAGTCATGTGTAGGCTAAATTGAACAACTGGATGTCCCCTCCAGGGCACGAAGCAGGTTCCTCAGTGGATCCATGTGAAGGAAGCCCAGAAATGGATGATGATTTCCTCCATCAGCCCGGGGAAGGCTGTCCCTGCAGCGCAGTAATGGTGTTTTTTCGGTTGGTAGGGAGGACTGGACTGGGAGCCTGAATTCTCTTCTTTGTTCATGAGACACCCGGGTGGTCACTCATAAGTACTGCTGAGCTCTGTTGCGTCCCTCCAAATTACATCAGATTCTCTGCTGCTCGAACACTGATAAAAACCACACCGTGAATGCAGATCCCATTGAAAGCTGTTGCCGAGTGGAGATTGAATTGGAACAAAAAAGCTTTCGAAGGGCTGAGGAGAGAAGCGGACTGTTCACCAAGGGAGGATGAAACAGGTGACGATGGTCCACAGTTGGATACGTTTGTTACTTAGAGAAAACAGGTGGGCTCAGCAGCGGGTCTCTTTGAGAGCAGATATCTTTCTGAAAGAAAGGAATGAATTCATGATAAGAGAGCGAACCTCTCCATCTTGATGAGATCTGACCCACCTGCCTCAGCTGGATTGGATGCTGGTTTGGGAGATACTGTATGTCACAAAAGGAAGAGTTTTATTAACGAGACACCATTTGCACTCTCTCTGTATCTCTTGCCTTCACCAGCCAACTTCAAAGGTGGCTCTGTCCTCTGCCAGACGTCTCCCAGGGTGTTCTGCCAGCTCATTCTCCTTGAAACCAAGAACAGAGGATGGGCACCACACCCTCTGCCTCTGTCAGAAGAATAGACACGTTCTCCTCTTCTCTTTACAAAGACAAATGTTGAGGAAAGAGGTATCCCCCTCCTCCCTTTAAAATAAAATACATCTTCTTCCAGACCACAGCTTTGTGAAACACTTCCTATCAATCTTCTGGGCCCCCGGCCCAGCACCCCCGGCCCCGGCCCAGCACCCCCGGCCCCCAGCCCAGCACCGCCGGGCCCGGCCCGGCCCCGCACCGCCGGCCCCGGGCCAGCCCCCGGCCGAGCACCCCCGGCCCAGCCCCCGGCCCAGCACCCAGCGGCGCCGGCCCCTCCCTATTTTCCCGGACATGTTCGGCTTTTTGGGATTTCCCCCCGGACGGGGATTTGAGGCCCCAAAAGCCGGACATGTCCGGGAAAATCCGGACATATGGTAACCCTACAAACAGGTATTAAGGATTCTCATGGCACCCTGCTAAAAGGAGGCAGGATGTTCTGGCTAGATCCTTCCTTGAAGAAGAGAGGCCCCAATTACCCCAAAACTTTCTCATACAGGATGCCACTAGGCTCTGTCTGATCACCCCCTTTCTATTCATTATGTCTGAGGCCATTAGGAGTGGGGAGTGAGGAAACCCTGGTTGGGTCACATGGAATAGCCTGATAATGCCCTACTCTTTGTCTCCTCTGATGTGCCTGATGCTGTGGCCCAGTATCTGCATGATCTTGGGATGTGGATGAGGGTTTGCTGCCAATACAGGAAGGATTAGTGGAATGTTGTTAGGTGCAGCATGCACATGCAGGTGATGCTGACCATGTCTGCAGGGTTTTATGCAGGTGCACAGTCTGGGGGTCGTACAGACCCACCTGCTCCTGTATGCACTGGTAGTGGCTGTTTTCTAGCTGTGTCTGATGAGACTAGTGCAACTGTTTCTCTTGGACGTGGCTTGTGCCACAATCATCCATGCCTTTGTCAGCTCAGCACCAGATTTCTCTAATGCACCCTTCATGGGGCTGCATCCCATGGCCACTCAGGATCTGCAATTAGTGGTGAGGGCTGAGATTTCTCCAGACCAGGCTGGTCAAGGCATGTCAGTGTTCCTAAGTTTGGCTGGAATTAGAAAGTAGGATGAAGAGAAAAATCAGTGCAATCTTTTGTGCAACACAGTGCAGATATGGGACTTGTTTAGAGTTATGGGTAGGGCCCTACCAAATTCACGGCCATGAAAAATGCATCACGGACCATGAAATCTGGTCTCCCCCCATGAAATCTGGTCTTTTGTGTGCTTTTACCCTATACTATACAGATTTCACGGGGGGAGACCAGTGTTTCTCAAACTGGGGGTCCTCACCCGAAAGGGAGTTGCAGGGGAGGTCACAAGGTTATTTTAGGGGTCATGGTATTGCTACCCTTACTTCTGTGGTGACTTCAGAGCTGGGTGACATACCATACCATGCTACCCATACTTCTGTGCTGCGGCTGGTAGTGGCTCTGCCTCTCGGCCAGCAGCCGCCACTCTCCAGCTGCTCAGCTCTGGAGATCCTGAGTGGCCATGGGATGCAGCCCCATGAAGGGTGCATTAGAGGAATCTGCCAGCAGCAGCGCAGAAGTAAGAGTAGCAGTACTGCAGCTCCCCCGGCCCAATGACCTTGCGAACCCTCCCCCCCCAACTCCTTTTTGGGTCAGGACCCCTACAATTACAACACTGTGAAATTTAGGTTTACATAGCTGAAATCATGAAATTTACCATTTTAAAAATCCTTTGATCGTGAAATTGAGCAAAATGGACCGTGAATTTGGTAGGGCCCTAATTATGGGTGAAGGGTTTAGTCAGATCCTATATCCTCTAAACCAGTTTGCCTACCCCCGTAGAAAACCTCGCGTGGGGGTGGAGGGAGCAGGCAGCAGGATGATAGTGGTATATTTGTGTCATTGTTTCTGTACTTGATTAGCTCCTGCTGATCAATGACATTAATCCCATTTATCTGGGCATTGTTAGGGGATGGCTCTTGGTTTCTAACCATCGACAGGAAACACAAACTATTAATGTCATTTCTCCTTGTATCCTTGATAGATTTTTTAGCATTGCCATTACAGACTCTCTGCTGTTACCTTTTGTTTTGTCCTCAATAGCTTGTCTAATAAACGCTATTATCTTGGGCACAAATCTACTTCATGCCTCAATTCCACTTGGTAAGAGTGGGTAATAATAGCAGAACAATGATCCTTTTAAAGGGAGATCTTTCACAGGCTGCTCTGGATGCCATTTGTCCCGGGCTCTCCCGCACTCTTCCCTGAAATGGATAAAGATAATGGAGCACGCAGGTCCTGAAAGTGCAGGTGGGAATGGTGCCCAGCTGATAGATTGGATGTCAAAGCAGCAGTCAATAGAGTAACTCCGGGGATGCCAATAGGGGATCTGAGATGCTTGAGGCCCTGCCACTTTGGTAATTCGAGAAGACCTGCTTTTTGGTCTTTTGATGTAATTCCAGCAGATTAGGATGAAGAAAATGGTCATGAGGGAGGAAAAAAAAGAGAGATTGCAAAACAGCTCCTTATGGCTTCAGGAAAGGTCTAGTCCAGAACCAAATAAAGATATTGCCTCCCTGTCTACATAAACCAGAGCTGGAAAAAGCTCTGTCTAATTGGTAGGTGGAGGGCTGCCGACAGGTCTCTTGGTCAGCCCAGGGTTTCTAAGAGAAATAGTGAGGCAGCTCCAGTTGAAAGATTTCATTCCCCAGCAAGAATGATCAAAGATGTGTAAGCACAATGAGAACTGGCCCTGAGTCTTGCTCGCTGCTGAGACTCTTGCTCGTTAGTGTCTGCAAAGTGAGCAGCAGGAGTGTGAAAGCTTTGGGTGAATGGTGTTTAATTAAAGCAAACACGACCCAGCACAGCTGAGCTGCTGTGTTGCCGGAGCCTTCTGAGCTGGATTTCCTGTGCCCACGTGAAAAAGGGGACCCCTTCATGGAATTGGGAGAACCACTCCCGGATGGCTGTGCAATGTTCCCCTGGCATTTATGCTGGGTATAGACACCACCTGAGGACCACTTTTGTTGGATTAATGTCAAACTCTTGTGCCTGCAGTTATAGTTCATTTAGCAGGGGAACAATGAAAGGGCCCTCCTTGGTTATTTTTGTCTCCATTGCTTTCAAGAGAGGGAGACAGATTTCACCACAAACATGCCACCATTATACCCCTTCTGGCACTCAGGGCAGCCATGCTAGCCCTGCCATTCTAGCCAGACCTGGATGTCTGCTGTCCTGGCTCAGGAGCAGGCTGGGGGAATTTCTTGCCCGTCATTCATTTGTAAGCGTATTCTAGTCAAATAAGCACAGTCTAGTCTACCCATGGCAATCCTAAGGGTATAGCCCAGGCATCAGCTACTATTTAAAGGCTGTACTGTGACAGTAAATCATTAGCTTCCTTCCCATGTTGCATTCCCTTTGGTGGTGATGTCGATGCTGTGGGAACCACGTGTGACATGGCACAGGATTTCGTTTTCACTGCTTTGTGTCCAAATGGCACTTCTGTACCTCTGGGAAAGAGAGGCTGGAAGGCACGAGGTAACAAACTCCTGGAGTTTTCTTATTATCTGACAAGAAGTCCGATGGTGCTTGTGCTCAAAAGGCTCCAGGATGGGGCAACCCCAGGAGATGCATTGTAGGCCTCATTCCTAAAGGGCATAGTCTCTGCTTAGCTAATTTGTGCCTAAATGAGTATTCCCTGTTCCCAAACTAATTTCAGTGATGGTGATTGGCCAGGAGCTGGCTGGCTATGTGGTGTTGGCTCCTCCTCCTCCTCCTTTCCAGCTGATCCATGGCACTAAAAGAAGTTGAAAGTATACGAAATAATTACCTAACATCACTTTTCCATATACACGATTGCTTCAGTTGCCACAGGGTTACTAGGCGATTGCAAATGGGAGGACAGTTGCTTTATTGAGGTATGGTCCAACCTATGAAAAGTTTGGCAACCTTTACCCTCTGGAGCTTTCCAGGGGCCTGCCCCAGTTCTGATTGGTCTGGCTGAATGAGTCACTGTTGGCACTAAACTCATGGCCTGGCTGGCGAGCGGGTGAACTGCGGAATTGCACTCCAGAAGAGGTAAAAGCCTCAGGGCTGACACCTATGGGGGTCCCCTAAGAGGGACCCCAAGATGGGACAGTGGTGCAGCCTATCCAGTGACCACGACAAGTGGTGGCAGAGGTGGAATGCTGACTGGGACGGGGTTATTTGCAAGAAGTGGCAAACAGCAGTAAAAGCAAAGTGGTGTAGTCAGCCAAGAGACTGGGGCAGTGTGGCTTTTCTTGAGCATCTTCTCCCCCCTTCAGCATGTGTGTGACGGGTTTGGGCCCTATGGGGTGTCACCTGATGTGCTAGGGTGAGGGCCGGAGGGACACAGAGGTCAGATGGGGTTTAACAGCACATTTACCCCAACTTACTAACCCATGGGCATGCTTCGAATGGCACTGGGATGTCCCCAGCTTCCTTTAAGGACTCATCCTGCTACCCTCTCTGTCTTCCTACATTTGCCCAAATTGCCTGGTTGGTTGCAAGATCCAGCCTACCAATATTTTACGTCCACAGTATATATTGCCTTAAATTGCTGCCTTGCAAGCCCTGCTCTTCTTTTACTTGGTTCCTACATTACAAAACAAAACAAAAAAACACCCCACCAGGCACAGCACTCAGGCGTTCTCACTTCTCTCTCACCTTTCTCTAATTTGAATTGCTTAAAAACTGCAGACGGTTGGTAAAAGCAATTTTCTTCCCATTATGGAAAACCCTATCTAGTCTTCAAAAATAACAGGAGTACTTGTGGCACTTTAGAGACTAACAAATTTATTAGAGCATAAGCTTTCGTGGGCTACAACCCACTTCTATCTAGTCTTATTCTTCACTCTGCCCTTTAGTTGTGCTTTTCCTCACCTCCTCTTTTTACTAACATGCAACTATTGGAGTGCCAGGGACTAGAGTAGCTACGGTCACCCATCCTCTTAGCCAGTTCTCCTACGTAGCAGTTCCTACAGGGACTCCTGTGGTGGGAGGATGGGACTGAAGAACCTGTGACCTTTCCCACTGCTAGTCCTCCTTCAGCACTTCCCCTGGGAACAGAAATACAGTAGCTGGCCCCTGTCCTTCTGCCACTACTCCTGTACTGTCTCTGTTGCGACTTCTGGGAGAGAGGATGGTACTGCAGCTGTGAACTCAAGACTTTTCTCTTCACTATGTCTAGCTAAACTGTTCAAGCTTAAAGTTCCAAACCTACCTGTCTTTCTGGCTAATTTGATTAGGGTAGAATGCAAACCCAGCACCTTTGCTTTGCAATTTAGCCATCTGATCAATGTGTTAAAATGCTCTTTCCGTTCACGGGACGTGTAGGGTTTTCAAAAGCATTAATGTTAGAAAATAAATTGGAATCTGAGAGAAATAATCTTTAGGCATTCTCTGTGGGCCTTTCCTTTCCTCGCTCTTCTCAGCCATATTGAAGGCTGCAGCTGGCCTGGAATACAAATGAGAATGAACCCTGCATCCCTCTTAATATACAGTGATGCCTTCCTCTTGCTGGATAACTCTCACCAAAGGAAAAGCTCTTTTAGATGAGACGGCCGCAATAACTAGGAGTAATAAAACATAAAAAATGTGTTTGGGATGGAGTCGGAGTATACGAGAGGCAGGAAAGACAGCAAGGCACAGAGAGCACAAGGCTGCTTGATTGATTTATTCCAGGGATTCTCAATCTGGGGGGCATGGAGAGGTATTATGGGGTCATGACCACCCTGCCCTCCCCATATTGGTAAATGTGAGGGGGGTCCTGGTATGGGAAAGGCTGAGAACCACTGACCAGTCCCATTAAGTGCTGCGTATTGTGAGTCCATCCTCCATCTGGGGTGATAGAGGCATTGGCTCTGCATGGGTTCTCTCTGCAGCCAACATCAGCAGTGTAGAAGTGCAGGTCATAAAACATCAACTCTGGCCACTGTGTACGTATGCCTGACACTCACCTCCCGAAGCAAGTACTCTTCTCTCAGTTAAGTCAGAGAAGAAGGGCTCGTGGAGGGCAGCAGAAGCACTTCAAAGACATACTGGAAGTACACCTTAGAAAGGGATGCCTCAGCCCAACAAACTAGGAGGACTCAGCAAGGTACAGAACAGAATGGTGCCACACCATACACCAAGCCACAGCCCACTTTGAGGAGAACAGACGTGCTCATGAGACAGAGAAGCAACATAGGAGGGAAGAAAGGGCACCACAGTCCAGCCAACAACTGTGTCTCCTCTAAGATCACACCTGTCACTTCTGTGGGAAAATCTGCAGGGCATGAATTGGGCTCCTCAGCCACTTAAAAACCCCTGGGGAACTGAGGCACAGAGAAAGTAAGGGCCAGATTTTTAAAGTAAAGGGCCTAGTGCCTAAAATTCATTGATTTCAAAGGGAGTTAGGTTCCGAGGTACTTTTGAAAATCACACTAGGTGTTGGATTACTTCTAAAAATCTGGCCCTCAGTGACTTGCCTACAGTTAAGCAGTCTGTGGGAGAGTAGGCCATTGAACCCAGACCTTGTGAATCCTAGGCCAGCACCTTAACCTCTGGACAATCCTTTCTCTTGGTAGGGTTGCTGCACATGGCTCTACTAGTATCTCCCATTGCTGACCAGCTAGTACTGTTCATCCTATGCCATGGTGAAAGAGGAACTCACTGTCCATGGCCATTGAGTCTTCTCTTGCGCAGTCTTAAGGATCACCCCCTCGGCCAGGATTTTCCAAAGTGACTTCTGACTTTGGGCGCCTTAATTTTGTTTTCTTCCCAATTTGAGACACCTTACAGGGTGTGATTTTTCACAAGGGGCTGGACCTCAACCCTCTGAAAATTAGGTCCCTTTAAGGTGTCCCTAGTTGGGCTCCCCAAATCACGAGTGACTTTGGAAGATCTTGGCCCCTCTTTGGGGAGTCCTTCCATTGATTGCAGTAGGCTTTGGATCAGGCTGAGTGGGGAAGAGAATTTGGCTGTCAGGTCTGTTCAGTCCTGACTTGCTCATCTTTGTCAGTGATTTGCAACTTGCCTTGACAGGAGACCCCACCTTCTCTGGGGGAGGGAGGGATATTCAATCGGAGATATGCCTCTCATCTCTTTGTTTTCCCCTTTGTGTTTACGAGAAGGTGGTAGGAGCAGAGCTGGTTGTGTTTTGTTCTGTTTATGCCACATGTGTCCCCTGATAACAGCCCCTGGCCTCTGATACACCAATCCCCTTTGTTAATGGCAGTGCTATCAGATGGAACCAGAAACTGATCCACAAAGACTTGAATGCTCTCGGAGACATGGGGAGCCTTGCCTTGATGCGGGTGTGCTGGGATATCATGGGCTCCCTTTGCAGTCATCTGAGTAGGAAGAAGATCCTCCGTTTAAAATGTAGATATTCTGGAAATAGGGGTTGTCAGGCTATAGGATTTGTGAAGGGGACCAGACAGTTCATCTGATAGCGGATAAGAAAGATGCCGCTGAAAAAGCCAGCCAGTCAGAAAGGCCAAGGACAGTCTTGCAAACTCAGCGTGGGTTTGTAAAGGGCCAGATTCAGCTGTTGGTTTCACCCACATCAGTGCAGAGTAACTGTTGATGCCAGTGGCCTAAACATGAGCAGATTCTGACCCCGAGAAGCATTCATATGAAGAACAACAGAAAACATCCAGAGTTGCATTAAAGGGAGATTGTCAAGTGAAATCTCGTTGAAGGCCATGTGCGTGCGTGTGTTTGTAACGTTCCTTAACTGAATTATTAATAACACTGCAGGTTATTCAAATGGGAACAATTTAAAAAACCAAACTAGTGTCTCACCACTGAGGCTTTGTTGTTTACTTTTTGCATTTCCCAGGCTGGCGTGGGGAAGCCATGCTGGTCGTTTTCACTTCCTGCTTAGAGTCAGGCTAACTTTCAGGGTCTCACACACTGTTCTAGCCCCAGCCCTTAAAATAACTATACGGTCACCTTATTTTAAAACCTGGGCTGAACGCAGAACCGAGGTCAGACGAGCAGCTTTGGCGAGATCGTTTTTGCTGTTGGGAGGCTGTGTGGTGTAGTGGATAGAGCACTGGATTGGGAGTTGGGATCTGGGTTCTGTTCCCAGCTCTATCCCTTTCCCCCATGCCTCTCTTTCCACTCCCAGCCTGGGTCTGTCTTATCTATTTAGACTGTAAGCAGGACTCTCTCTCACTATGTGTTTACACAGCATCAAGCCCAATGGGGCCCTGATCTCAGCTGCAGGTCCTGTCATCATCATAATGCTATGGAGCCTTTTTGTCCTCAAAGCACTTCACGTACTGGTTCTCGCATCTCTCCAGGGAGTAGGTGGGTGTTCTCTCCATTTTTCAGAGGTGGGCAGTGCAGTGAAATGATTTTCCCAAGGACACAGAGGGTGCAGGTGTCAGCATTAGAACGTCCGTGGCTCCCAGTCCCGTACTTGGACCGCTAGACCTCTCCACGCTAGAGACTGTAAAAGGCTACTGAGTGTGATTTAGGATCTTGGTTGCATCACTTCCTCAGGCCTCTCCCCTGGCTCCTATCCACATTGACTTGGCTGGGGGTAGTGAGCAGAACAGAAAACAGGGTTTGAAAAATCTGATTGTTTTCTCTTCCCCTATTCTGGAAATGGAGCACGTAACTGTGAGTGGTTCTGGAATCCGCTGAGAGCTATACCTCATGCAGGCCTCAGACAAGAGCCTGTTAAAGCACTGTTTCTTACCTTAGTCTGGCCCCTGCGTTCCTTATGGGTACAGACTAGCCTCATAATGAAATCTCTTTTTATTTCTGTTGTTTTCCGAGCATCAGTTTAATGTCTGGAAAATCCTGTTGCTGTGGAGCCTAGAGTACTTAAAAGAAATCCAGTTAAAGGAATGGGCCTCTATAGAGACCCTATGTATAACAGGCACCAAATGAAATTCAGCTGTACACAGACATATAGAGTGCACCAGAGCACTTTGAATGGCTTTGTTTCTGTATTCCATTGCTGCCTGGACTGGAGAGACAACAGACGCTGCAGATGTGTTTTGATGTACTTACCTATTCTATTCAGGGTCTTACGCCACACCCTTCACATGGTATCTGAGCACCTTCCAGGAATGCATTAAGCAATGTAAATGGCAGAGCTGGTCAAGAAATTATTTTTTCCTCCTGGGAAAAATTTAGACTCAAATAAAAAAAATTAATATTTTGGTTTTCAGTTGTTTGAGGAAAACCTGAAAATATTTGACAAACATGGACCTTTTTTTGCAGAATTTCTTTTTAGTCTAAAAAGCCATTTTCCATCAACAAAACATTTTGATGACAAATTTTTGAGAAGCTCTACTGATTCGAACTTTTCAGATGTGCTTGCCTCTTTCCTGCTTTCTCGTGCCTAGGGGAAAGAAATGCATGTGGATTTTCTCCCGTTACTGTCACTGTAATGCATATTTTTATTTGTGAAGGCAGGTTAGATGAGTGAACCTTGCACTTGCAGTGGCAAGGGGGTGAAGTTAATGATGGTTGGTTGCGAGATCATGCTGGTAACTGGCATTTGTTAAGCTTTTGTGCGTTTTCCACATAGACTTTAGAGGAAGAATGGAATCTGTTGTCTGTTCTGGTCCTGTGTGTGCTTATATGTACGTACACCCTGATTTACTGTGAGGATTCAAAATGAACCTAAGCTTTGAACTTCCCCCAAACTCCTATATGGGCTTCTGGTTCTGTAATTCTCTAGTCAGAATACTGAAAATAAAATGACTGCCCATCCCATACTGGGCTTTGGTTCAAAGGCCATCAAAGTTAGCCGAACTTGACGTGATGGGCTTTAGATCAGGCTTGTGGGGAAAAAGCAGGATTTGCCTTAATGCAGTGCTAAGAGTTATATGGCAGCAGGAAGAATGCCCAGAAATCCCACTGTGTCAAAGCAGGTGTTCCAGGCAGGGCGGATGAAAACCTGCAGTTCACAGACCTGACATATACCTGGGGCGGAGGGAGATGTAAGTACATAACAGCCATGTGTTGAGACGTCCCTTCGCCCTCTCGACCTGGGGCCCGATTCTGCAAGGTGCTGAATAATGCTGAGCATGTTCAACTCCCAGTGATGCCCATGAGAGCTGAGGGCTCCCCTCATCCTCAAGAGGCACTCAGCACCTCTCAGGATCAGTCCCCCAGGGTATTAACAGCCTAATCACCTGGCTGTAACGTAGCAATTGTCTGTGACCGAACGAGTCATTTAACAGCATGCTTTATAAACACTAAATGCCACACACTTTTTATGTAGTATTTTGAGATCCCTTTGAATGAAGCCATGATCTTGTTTTCATATCAAATGTACCTAATGAAGAGGGAAGGGGCTGAATAATAGAAGGATAATGCCAGAGAGAATGGTTTCCCGGTTATTTGTTTCGAGTGGGAAGTCAGCAGCTCTTTACAAAGAGAAATTACTGTGCATAACTATCAGTACTATTAAACAGTGGCACAAGCTGCCAAGGAGTCAACATCGCGGGATATATTGAAGGCTAGACTTGACAATTATCCATCAGGGATGCTTTAGGCACAATGAAATTTCAGCTGCTGTGATCCAAGGAGGGAATGGATTTAATGACCCAGTAGGATGTTCCGTCTACCCTAAATTATTCCACAAATACATTTCAGGCCGTCCTCACGTAAGGGAGTCCAGGCTGGGGAGGAAGCAGGCTCGGTAGCAGACTCTCTCTGGCTGATGCAAGAAACAGTGAGAGGCTCTGAAAGGAACAGTGTCTCAGCCCTCGGCCCGGTCTCTCCAGAGGCGTGCCAGAGCTTTGCATGATGGGTTTTATTTTAGCTCTTAAGTCTCAATCTGTTGAAAGATTTGATTGGAAAATTTAAACACTTCTACCTGGCTGGTTATGTTTTTTAGTTCCCACAAGGACTATGCCATGGGGTGACTGGCCACTTGAAGAGGAGCCAGGGCCCAGTCTACCCTGAGATGCTTCTTTGAGAACAAACCCATCTCGGCCCACCTGTAAGCAAATAGCTGCCAACTAGCTACCTGGGCAGTTAATTGATTAACGAGCATCTGGGCCTGAAAAGGCTTCCCAAGCTCAATTGGATGGGAGTGCTCCTAGAGAGCAGGTGCTCCCAAGGAGAGCTCCTGCCCGGAGACACAGCTGTTGCCTACTGTGCTCTCCCAACCCAGGGAGACGAGGACTAAGGTAAAAAGGGGCTAGTTGGGGAGGAGCTGGTTGGAGGCCACAGTTGGTATGAATTAATGAGCACAGCCCAACATTCCAGGGGAAGGGGAATATTGTTTAGGCTCTGGGTGTGAGTGGCTTATTTCTAAACCCCAAAATGGGGAGCTGAGTGGCTGTGCCATAAGGGGGTGCTCTGGGGTGGCACCCTGCCACAGACAGGCTGAAAAAATAATAATAAAAAAATAGTTTTTGTCCCAAAACTTTCAGCTTTCAAACGAAATGTCAAAAATCTTCTGGTGAAAATTTAATTGTGATTTTTATTTTGTTCTGTTTTCATTGAAGTTTTCTGCAGAAGCCCCCCCCCCTTCTTGCTCCCTCTAGTTTTCTGACCAGCTCCAGTGCCGATTCTCCTTTGCCTTGCAGCTCTTTACATCAACGCAAAATAAGCGTCAAATGGTGCATCCGCCTGACATAGAACCATTTTACACACTCTTTGCACCAGTGGAAATGACTGCACAAAGTGATGGGGTAATGAAGAACCAGGCCCTTTAAATATGGGGAGGGAGAGAAACTTGCTTTCTCATTTACCCCAAAGAGCTGGTGGATTCCTCAGATGCAATCAGCCGGAGTGTGGCTTTTAGACCAAGCCCTGTGCTAGGGGTGGTGTGGAGCAGTGGCTCTCAGCCAGGGGTACATGTACCTCTGGGGGTACGCAGAGGTCTTCCAGGGGGTACATCAACTCATCTAGATATTTGCCTAGTTTTACAACAGACTACACAAAAAGCACTAGCGAAGTCAGTATAAACAAAAATTTCATACAGACAATGACTTGTTTAGACTGTTCTATATACCATACACTGAAATGTAAGTACAGTATGTATATTCCAATTGATTTATTTTATAATTATATGGTAAAAATTAGAAAGTAAGCAATTTTTCAGTACTGTGACACTTTTTTGTATTTTTATGTCTAATTTGGTAAGCAAATCGTTTTTAAATGAGGTGAAACTTATGGGTACACAAGACAAAACAGACTCCTGAAAGGGGTACAGTAGTCTGGAAAGGTTGACAGCCACTGGTGTGGAGTTACAGTAACTTCTGGAGGAACAATGTTTCTAGGAGCACAGCCGCTCGACAGCACTGCTCAGGAATTTTTTGATGAAACTTTTTTTTGTTGAAACTGAAACATTTCACAGGAATGGGTCAGTTTTGACAAATCTCTTGACTTGAGACTTTTTTTGGGGGTGGGGGAGGGAAGGGTTAGAAATTGTTGAAAGATCCCATGTCAACACTTTTAAAGTGAAAAATATTGGGTTTTTTCGTTTGAACTGATTTTTTGTGTGTTTAAAAATGTAAGCTAATTACAGTACAAAATTTTCTTCTAAAAATGGTCAAAATCACAACAAAACACTTTGAATAACCTGAACAGAAAATTCTTTTGGATTTTTGGTTTGTGGAAAATTTTCAAAATTTTGACTTCTTGTCCTGATTTGGGATGAGAAAAATTTCCAAAATCTCAAATTTTCATGGGATGTGAAAACCATTTCCCACCCAGCTGTACTACTGGAAAGGGTGTAATCTCCTGCCCCCCCAAGAAGACAGATGATTTGTGAAAGGGAAGTGTAGGAATAGTTAAATATATGCAGTTTTACAATGAGACATACATTTGCTTTTTATAGAAGGTGATATAAATAAAGGAAGTGCCATCTTTCTGCCAGCTGCCCCTCAACCCAGTCAGAGTTAATGGGCTGGTTTCTTAGAGGAGTCTCAGCAGAGCTGGATCCGGAGGGGTTTGGAAAAGGAGAAGGTAATTGCTTGACTGAGCCATCATGGGACGGTGATCCAGGCATGGAGGAAAACATGGAGTTGTTTGAGTGGGGAGTTGACCAATGGACAGAGGAGGCTGGCCTGAGGCTGTGATGGGATGAGACTGAAGAGGATGAGGAGGGATGGGCAGAGTTGTGAATGGTCTGAATGGTGGGAACAAGAAGCTGGAGTTTGATTTTTAAGGGGGAAGCGCTAGAGACTCCATTAAATCTATATGGGGCTTCACTATTGCCAATCTGTTTTAAGAACATAAGAACGGCCATAGTGGGTCAGACCAATGGTCCATTTAGCCCAGTATCCTCTCTACTGACAGTGGCCAATGCCAGGTGCTTCAGAGGGAATGAACAGAACAGAAAAACATTGAGTGATCCATCCCCTGTCATCCACTCCCAGCTTCTGGCAGACAGAGGTTTAGGGACACCCAGAGCTTAGGGTTGCATCCCTGACTGTCTTGGCTAATTGATGGACCTATCCTCCATGAACTGATCTAATTCTTTTTTTAACCCTGTTATAGTTTTGGCCTTCACAACATCCCCAACAACAGCATTTTGCACTCCTTTTGCATTGATGTAAATGGCGATAAGGCCATTTTACAGGAAAGGTGCTCAGATATTCTAGTGATGGGCAGCAGCACAAAACCTACAGACAGAGGCTGTGAAAGAGGGGAAGCTGTTTAAGTGATTCAAAAGGGGGTGATGGAGTCAGAGCATGAGCAGGGAAGAAGACTATAAACCTCTTACTGCCAACTGGCAAGGGGCACAGAGGGGGCTGCATAGGGGTCACAGGGATCTCCGGAGTCTGGGATGTACTTTCTAGTCCACCAAAGAGTGTCATATGAGGTCTCAGATAAAAGCTGGTGTCACACTGGTCGTGCATATCATTGTAAAACACATGCATGGATGATGTGTACGGAGTGATGTGTGCAAACTGAAAATTGGGTTCCTAAGGTCTGTGTCTAGGGACTGGTGACCAGCAAAGGTGAAAAACAGGTTTTCTGTCAGATGAGAAATGTTTATCTAGCTGGCTGTTTACATGTCAATTCAGTATTGTCGAGTTCACAATGGTCTCCTCTCACTGGTCTGAACAGAATGCTAATGAAGGGTTGTGAAAACGTCAGCGAGAGAAAAGAACTGGAAAAATGAAGCAGTAGGGGTGTGTGGGGAACCCTCTCTTGAGGCGCACACCAGGGTTTGCTGTGGTATATTTGACTAAGAAGATACCTTGGCCTCTTCACTGAGGCTGTCTGTTTACTTCAAGTTTGCTCCATGAAAAAGGGGTCTGTCTTGACCCAGGTTTGGTTGAAAATGCTAGAGAAAACTCTGGGCAAGATGAGCTTCTTCAGACACAAGGTTAACCTGTTAGTTAAGTTTAGTGTCTAGAATTGTGCTATGGTTTTCTTTCACTAGTAATCATTTGTTACCAATTCTCTCACTCACTGTTACTTGAATCTCTGTTCTTTGTTAATATGTAGATCCTTGTTTTCACTGTAAATAGAACGAAGTGTGGTGGTGTTGAGCAAAGTCATGGCGCCGAGCTGAATCTTGCAAGCTAGTGTGTACTGTTCCTTTGGGAACAGCAGGCTGGGTAATTGTGTCCATGTTCAGTGGAGCAGAGGCTGGACTCTACAGGGAAATCTTGGAGGGCTCGGGGATTGGTGTGCGTACAGGCTAGCGATGGACAGAGTGTTGCCAGAGGCTGGTGGAGTCAGGCAGCTGACCCACAGCAGGCACAGACATGGTTTCTTCATGCTAAAGACAGATGGTGGGGAGGTGCCCCCATGGCCTATACACTGCTCATGATGCTGTCATTAAATGGGATGAGGAGGGGGGGGGAACGAAGAAGTGAAGTTAGTCAGATAAATGACTCGTGGTGAATTGCTTGCTCAGCTCTAATTGGAGTTTTGATGTCTGAAGGTTCTACCTCCCTGCTTGGATCGCTTGCTTTTCTGGGGAGCATGGGCCCTCTTTTTGTCCAGACAGGGTCATCAGCATCCTGGCTGAGTGCTTTGGAAAGCCAGGCCTCAACAGAGGAAGCAGGATTTGCAATTTTATCACTTTCCACTAATCCCACTATTCTGATATTCTTCCTACTCAGCCGGCTACGGTCCTGAGGTGGAATTTTAAGCCTTTATTTTCTAGTGTTGGAGAAGTAGCTACAATAAGTCCTTTATCTGACCTGGCTATTTTTATGGGGTATTTCATCATCATGCCTCAGCTTGTCAGCTCTGTCAAAGCCTGGAAACTCTGGTATCTGCCCAAGCGTAGACTTGAATGTCCTCGTGTTTAGTGACATAGTCACTTTGGCTAACCTTTTCTCCTCTTAATGTTTGCAGGAAGGCCTGCAAAAGTCCCACTGAATGGGAGCAAGCAGAATTTGGTATGAATGTGTGACATTCACCCGAAGGTGGACTGAAAATGACGGCTGTTAGAATTTCTGGCCTTATTCTTTAGTAGACAAGATTGGGGCCCTGTTGTGCTGGGCGCTGTCCATATATCTGTGTTCTCTCTCACACACACACCCTCTCTCTCTCTGCCCCCAAAGAGCTTATAACTGAAATAGACAAAGGAAGCATTGCTATCTCCATTTTACAGAGATTAAGGGACTTGCCCAGGTCACACAGGTTGTGTATGGTTGAACCCAGGTCTCTTAAGATTGAGTCCTGTGCCTTAGCCACAATGCCAGGCTTCCTCTGACTTAAACCTCACCCATGAGGACAGAGGCCACAATAGGCAAGGTGCTTGTCTAGTGCTCCAAACATCAGGTTAAAACACCCTAAACTCCCTGCGGCCACAGGCTCAAATGCCAGCAGAACTGACGCAGATTTTCATCCTTCTGCGGTATGTGAAGGGAATATCATAGGGCCAAAGTGTCTTTAGAAGGCGACTTCATATTAGCGCTGTGGAGACATCGAGGACCATATGATCATTTCCATAAGAGCAGGACTTGGGTCCCAGGGTCCCTGTCCCCGATTTCCCCTCCTTCCGCTCCCCCATTAAGGTGGCTGTATTTCAGTGGTTCTGCTTGCGCTCTTTGGCCTGAAAGGTGTTACAGAAACAATGGACCGAATCCTCAGCTGGTGTAACACAGCCCAAAGCATGTAGTTATTCCTAAGGATTCAACTATTCACTTCTCCACCTGGAAACTGCCCTAAAACATAGCTCTAATAACGTGGCTGGTAAATTTCTATCCAAAAACTCTTTGAGGGAGGGAAAAAAAATGTTGGCAAAATTCTTCCTGGCTGTTTTTTTTCCCCACCAGCTCTTGTTGGTGGATTTCTTTAGCTCTGCACTGTCCTCCAGGACTTGGCTTGATTAGGGAGTGCTGGGTGGGGATGTTAGATTTGCCTTCCCCAAGTGAGGGGGAAGAGCAGGGAAGGTTTTAGAAAGAGGAAAAACCACCCAATCCACTCTGCAAACCTCCATGGCAGCAGACAGGCGAAGGAAAGGAGAGGGCGAGAGGCAGCAGCTTGCAAAATTAATATAAATGGCCTAATTCCTGTGTCAGAGGAGCTGAGAGCTTCTCGTTTTATTGCCTCTGGAGGAGGGTTGGGGGTCTGGGCCAGGCTGATCAGATCCATTAATACAACCCCAGCCTCACAACTGTTGCAAAGACAGACCAAATCAAGCAAACCCCCTGTTGTCCAAAGGCGATGCTCAAGGGAGAAAGAAGTGATCAGAGGTTTGCCTGATCCTGAGAATGGATTGCAATAATCAGAATCCCCGGAGCCTTTAGAGATGGGAAGAGGAAGAAGGCTATCTAGAAACTAACATGAGACAGTGAGAGAAGAGAGAAAGCATAAAGGAACCTGTTGCAGTGTTGGCATAGCTGCGGTTGGGAGACCAGCCTTTGGAATCCCATATCCTGGGACGGCAGTGTCAGGGGCTGGTATAGTTTTCAGACTGATTAACCCTAGGTCCCAGCATTAGCACAGCCATGTCAGAGAGCGCCGAGGGTAGATTTCAGGGAGCTGAGGCCTCAATCTCATGCAGCCCCCAGGAGGAGGCTGAACGTGTGGCTTTCTGGGAGATTAGCCCTCAATCTTTCAGCATCTACGACTTGGACGGTGGCTTCAGAGAGCGGAACGGCTGGCTTTCTGCGTGCGTGGGGATTAGCTGTTGAGAAAACCAGCAACAGAGGGTTTGCTGTTGTGTTCTGAAGGTCGCTGCCTGCTCTGCCTGCTGGGTATTTGCTGTCTGGCTATTTTGTTGCCTAAGGCGGAATCCCCAGTGGACGGGGAGGCTTCTCCAGGGTGGATGAGCATTGGAATCGCCACAGCTCTTTATGTGGGAGTCAGGCAGAAATAATTAGGGAGGTGAAAAGGCAGCAGCAGTTGTCATGGGTGGGGGGCCCAAGATACTGCAGGATGCTGTTAATTGCTCCTAGAGAGCCGGAGTCAGGTGTTAAATAAATATTGTGGCCTACCAGCTGGGGGAATGAATTCAGGCTGAGCTCGCTGCTGCCTGCCGAAATGTACTGCAAAGAGTCTGGCGGGGTCTGGACAATGCATCCAGCAGGAGAGATGGCTAATTTTGTTTTTGCTGGAGGCAATTATGCTTTAAATCTCTCCCTGGGGTGGCAGCTGCTTTGGCTTAAAGATCATATGACCAAACAAGCTGGGCCATTCTGCTCAGCCAGAGGGATCTGTTGTTTATAGTGACCTAGCTTCCAGCTGGAGGCTGGGCTCCTTTGTCCTTTACCTGGCACATTGTGGGCAACGGCAGTGCAAGCTTCCCTTCCCCCCCACACACACTCAGGGCGAGAGGGGCTTTTAGTCTGCATGGTTCAGTCTCTGACCAGGCGGCCAGTCGCTCTTATGTGGAACTGTGCCTAAGGCTACACCAGTTGATTACCCAGCTGCTGGGAGGTAGTGACCACTGGCAGTCGATCCACAGCATAGGTGAGGGTAGCCTTAATTTGTACCCAGGTGGCCCTGGCTCCTATAGGAACTGCCAACAACCCCTGTCATGCCACCCTGCCAGTCCTGGAATGCCCCTGTCCTGGGAGCTCTTGTGGGAGAGTGGGGTAGGCCCAGCGGCTCCCTGCACTAGGGGAATTCCTCTGGGAAGGGGGGTGTCTAGTGGCATTGTGACCCCTTGGTGCCCACAAAGGGGCTGTATGGCAATGAAGAATTAATCCCAGAGGCTCATGATCGCCTAGGCCTGAGCCATCCAGACAGCTTTGCTCTGCTGCAGCTAATGATTCTCTGCAGCGTGGGTGTAATAACGTGAACCCTGCCCACATGAGCCCCTCATTCCCCCGCAGAGGACAGTGACTTGGCTCAGAGTACTGCAACTTCTGCCTGGTGGAGAACTAGCTCTTCCAGGGCCATTTGTTCTATTTAACAGCTTAATTTTGGAGTTGAGCTGATGTGTGTAGAGTTGACGCTGGCTCACCGACTCTTGTATGGCTTTTATTGGAGTGCATGCACACCCAGGGCTTACTGCAATTGGTGCTTGTAAAAACAATGGAAGCAATCATTAATTAGCTTTAACAGCAGGCTAGGTACAGGCAGGGATGGAGATAGGGAGTTATGCTTAGAAGAGAGGCTAAGGGAATTAAATTGGGTGTAATTTATGTGCCATGGACCAGATGAGCTGGGAAATCTTGTGGCCCCCCCATAAACTTACACAGTGCACATTTCCTGAGCTGCTTTTCCTTTCCATCTTCTCTTCCAGCCTCTCAGTCCATGATGCCACCTTAGGCTGTCAGGTCCAGAGGCCAAATGCAGAAGTGGTGTGTGTAGCAGACGGGATGTAGGTTATGTGTTGGTAAGTGGTTATGAGACTTAGGGTATGTCTTCACTAGCAACGTTAAAGCGCTGCCGTGGCAGCACTTTAGCGTGGCTGTGTAGTCGCGGCACCAGCGCTGGGAGAGAGCTCTCCCAGCGCTGTAAAAAAACTACCCCCACGAGGGGAATAGCTCCCAGCGCTGGTGCACTGTCTACACTGCCACATTACAGCGCTGAAACTTGCAGCGCTCAGGGGGTGTTTTTTCACACCCCTGAGCGAGAAAGTTGCAGCGCTGTAAAGTGCCAGTGTAGACAAGCCCTTAGGATCACCTCTGAATATGGCCCAAATTTCTTGCCCTGAATAGTTTACAGTCTAAATAAAGCCCATATTGCAAGGACATGTTCTACAACAGGGGTCAGCAACCTTTCAGAAGTGGTGTGCTGAGACTTCATTTATTCACTCTGATTTAAGGTTTTATGTGCCAGTCATACATTTTAAAGTTTTTAGAAGGTCTCTTTCTATAAGTCTATAATATAGAACTAAACTATTGTTGTGTGTAAAGTAAATAAGTTTTAAAAATGTTTAAGAAGCTTCATTTAAAATTAAATTAAAATGCAGAGCCCCCCGGACCGGTGGCCAGGACCCGGGCAGTGTGAGTGCCACTGAAAATCAGCTCACGTGCTGCCTTCGGCACACGTGCCATAGGTTGCCTACCCCTGGTCTACAACAACAGATACAAAAAGAGATTCTCTGTCTACAGCCTCACTACATTCCAGGCTCCCCTGGTTCTTTGGTTTTTAAGAGTATTTGATAAAATCAAGATCTGTTCCCTACTTGAAATCATCATTCTCTTCTCTCTGTGACATCATAATTATTTTTATAGCAACCAGTTGTAAGGTGACAAAGGAAAGATTGTATCTTTGGGTGGGGTTGAGGAGGCGGAGAGAGACTGCAGAGGCCAATAACTGGTTAAACACAGGTGCTGATTACATGCAGAGATCAATACCCTAAACTGGATCTTCTGTTCCACCTTTTCCCTGCCTGCATTGAGGAAGTGCCTCTCTATTATCTAGTGAAATTAACAGCCAGGCATTAAAACACCTTAGAAACTGATCCAGAGCACCTTGCGCCTCAGTAATTCAAGAGTTAACTACTCAGCCCTCACTCAAGTCAGCTGGATTCTCTTCTTGGAACATAATCCTCCTGGCTGCATGTCCATGTTCTTGCGTGGAATGGATTCTTATTCTTTGCTCTTCATTTGCCGCTCTGTGCAAAGACCATGATCTGCAAATATAATTGCAGCGACTGGATCACAGGTCTAGAGATTTGGGAGAATCCTTTGCAAATATTTGCAAGTCTCTGCACTGAACCTTGTGAATATGTTGTGAAACCTAAAGGCTGAACGTAATTGGCAATTTGAGCTTGCATACCAGACCCGGGACATAAATTGCAAGAGGTTGTGCACACCTGCTACAAAATACCTACATAAATAGACTTCACTTACACATGCTTGGATCAATCTCTTCTTTTCTCCACTCCCCCCCATGCCCCAATAGCATGCAACCTGGTGGGGATGTTAAACTATGATACACTTGACTGACTCCATTCTAGGATCATATCCTTCCCATTAAAAGGTGACCACAGCTAAACACCATTCACGTGGCAAGGTCTAAGCAGTGCCCTTTATCGTAACTGCCCTATGTCTGAGGGGGAGATTGTATTTTTCAAAGGGCAAGCTATTTATTATTATTTTGTTAAACACCGACTGCTCAGAGCCATTCAAAACTCGAGAAAAGAGATGGTCCCAGCCTCAGGGCGCTTGCTGCCTAAATAGATCTATTACATGAATCTGCAGCTAAACAGTTTTGAGGTGGTATGTGCTAGGGTGAAAGTGACTAAAGGAGGAGTTTGCATACTTCACTGTGGGCTAGAAAACAGTCGAGCTGCCTTTTCTGTGAGAAGCTGTGGCTATCCCCCAAAAGGAGTAAGTAACTCTTCAGGGCTGGAGGGTCAGTTGGTCCCACCTCTTGAATACAAAGGGCAGCCTTCCCAGCCTGCATCTCCTTTTACACCAGGAGGGAGATTGTGAGATCTGTGGTGTTCTTTAGTAGCTCTTTTTTAAGACTCCCCGGGAAGTTTAGTCTTGAGTAGGCAACAGAAGACTGGTTTGTTCCTCTAGGCAGAATTCCTGTCATTGGCAGAGAGAGGGTCTGTTCTACATAGCTGGGCTGCAGGTCCCCAAAGTCCTCTGCTCTCATTTCCGTGTGTGTGTGTGAGAGACATATACACGCACACGATGCGCCTCTGCAAAGCCCCTCACTGGATGGGAGCTTCATCAGTTTCCAGCCAGACCAGTTTGGTGACTTGGCTTAACCAAGGGGCAGCGGACAAACACTGCAGCTGGAGGCAGCACGTAACTGGAAAAGCTTTACCCTAGACAACACCTCTCATGTGGGTTTTGCATCTTCCTGAATAGAGGGATGGAGATGGCTGGCTGCTTGCGTTTGCCCCTACTTAGGAACCTGCAGCAGATTGGCTCTGTCCTCCCCTTACTCTTACAAGACATATGGTTGCAGGCTGATATCTTCTGGATCTCCTGGCCCTCAGTCCTTGGTGTGTTAGCTAAAGGTCCACAAGCAAGCAACCAACCCCCTATGATGACTATATTACTTTGGAACTGAGATCTTTCCCCTTCTCAATATCTTCCCAGCCCTGACTGCCTCTGCAGCCAATTCAGATGGCTTCAAAGAAACTAGGGCTTATTATTGGGTGGACTTTCCCCTTCCCAGGCAGGCAATAACCCTCTGATTCTTCTTTTAAGCATGATCCCTCTGTTTTGCTTTGTTGCCCTAATAATTTTACACTTTGTCTCTATTAAACCACGTTCTTCATTTGCAAATCGGGTCACTTGAGGTCCAAGGCCGTCTGAATGTTGTTACGTTGGGCCCTGTTATTTGTTGAACTTCCAGTGCTGAGCTTTATTGGTGGAATGCAAGATCTCCGGCGCCTGGTGTTATAAATGAGCAAGGCCCCCACACTGACCCCTTGGTAACTGAGCTAGAGACATCCATTTTCATTTCCTTGCTGCTTGTTGGGGTTAGCCAGCTCCTGGCTAACGCACTGTCTTAGTCACGGCTCTTTAGCTCCTAGACTGCTAATCTTTACATCTATTTAATGCTGCCTGCTTTCACAATTTTTTTTAAATGAAGTGAATGCTGTTTGTGATGATGAAAGGCACTGGGCTGACAGCATGATAATCTTCTAACTGTATCACCAAGGCAGGGGCAGTTTAATGTTCCTCAAACCATCTTGCCCTGACTTTGTCGGGAAGTGGGGGAGCTGTTTAGTATTCATGTCCACTTCGGGCTTTCCACACAATGGGGTAGTGTGCTCTACCAGGTGTGATTAGCGCACTAATATTTTGCACATTAATTGGTCTGTGTAGACCCTGCTGGTGTGCTTTAATTTAGTGCTGTTTCAAACAGTACTATGTTAAAACACACTAGAGAACCTTTAGTGCACACCAGCAGGGTCTACACTGACCAATTCCTGTGCAACACATTAGTGCGCTTAAGAACTAACCCTCTCCCACCACTCACACCCAGTAAAGTACATTACCCCGCTGCCTAGACAAGCCCTTGGTCTTGGCCTCTTTTTTGGTGCAGCTGGCAAGGGCTCTGTTTGTGATGATTTCTTTGGAGTCCCTGGTGGGGGAGGAGATGGGACTTGGTTGTAACGAATCTAAAGAGGATTCAGTATTGCTAGCTTCAAGCATTCAAAAATCATAATTGAACCCCTCCAAAATTATAAGATTAGCTTAAAAACCATGAAAAAAATCTGGGTTCTTTTTCTCTTGCTTTCTGGTTTCTGAGCCTTTAGGGTGCATTTGGTTCACGTTCTCAGGCTTTTCTGCTCCACCGTGAGGGCTAGAAACTTGTATTTTTAAATAAAAGATGAGAGTTTCTTGTAGTCACATGATTCCTGGATCTGGGGCTTTAAGAAAAACAAATACAATGAAAGGGGTCAACACTGAGGATTCCTTCTTGAGGGTACTGGATGTGGGCAGACCCGGTGCTCCTCTCTGGCTCTGCAGCTGCCAGACCAACTAAACAAAACTTGGGCTGCCTAATGTCACCAGCCACATTCTCTTTAACCATGACATGGATGAAACAGTTGTGGAAGGAGCTCCCGGCTACACTGCAGTTTCTGTGATGCAACTACCAGTCCACAAGGAACCGGGCTGTGACCTCCAGTTTATTGCAGATAGGCCATCAAACAGCCATTGTGCAATGTCCTTATCTTCCCTGCCTGTCAGACCCTGTCAATAGTATCTCTGAAGAAGGAGGTAGTTAATCTCCCTAGCCAGGAGCTGGACTGTGTTTGTTTTAAATGACTGGACCATTAAACCTGAAGAGGTACCCCAGGCTGCCTTCCCCAGAGCAGGGCTGTCAGTGTTAATGGGTTACAACATTAGTGTCCCTCACAAATCCATCCTGGCTGCTCCCAGAGCCAGTTCTAGGGGCGGGTGAGCAGGACAGTCGCCCTGGGTGCCAACTTCCTGGGGGTGTTGTACTGCTGAGCCACTTGTGTGAGTGTGTGTATGTATGTGTGTGTATGTATGTGTGTGTATGTATGTATATATATATATATATATATATATATATATATATATGCTCTGATTGGCTGACTGTTTTGGAGGCTTTTCCCTCCCTCAGCCACTAAACAACCTCTACGGAGAATCTAGCTCAGGTTAAGTGACTGTCTCATCCTGTAGGAGCTTCCATCTTGAATCTCCTCACAGCCCTGTCCCTTCGCAGGCAGATTTTGTATACTGGGAGGTGAAGTACACAAAAACTGGTCTCCTAACTTAACAGGCCAGTTTGTATGTGGGTGTTGGGTGGACTTCTGTGTGTGTACAAGTGTTGGTATGTGAATGTGTGTTTGTAGTGCATCTACAAAGGGTGCTGGCTGTCCCTTGCCAGGAAAGGGGTGATCACCCAGGGCACCAATACTACTAGGGACAGCTAAGTGCTATATATCGGTCTATGGCAGCTTACAGGAGGGGAGGAGCTGAGATGCCTGCCAGTTTGCCTAGGGAAGCAGTCCTGCTGGAGCTGGCCATAGGGGTGTGTGTGTGTGTGTGTGTGTGTGTGTGTGTGTGTGTGAGAGAGAGAGAGAGAGAGAGAGTGTAGGGTTACCATACGTCCGGTTTTTCCCGGACATGTCCGGCTTTTCGGCAATCAAACCCCCGTCCGGGGGGAATTGCCAAAAAGCCGAACATGTCCGGGAAAAATACCGTCCGGGCACTTCCTCTCCCGCGGCTGCTCTGCTCCTCCCCTGACTCAGACTTCGGCTCTGTTTAAGAGCCAAGCTGCCCGAGCCAGCGCTACCGGCTTCGGGCAGCCCCTATGCCTCCGGACCCTGCGCCCCCGGCCGGGCACTTCTCCTCCCCGGCTCCAGCTGCTCTGCTCCTCCCCGGACTCAGACTTCTGCTCTGTTTAAGAGCCAAGCTGCCCGAGCCAGCGCTACCGGCTTCGGGCAGCCCCCTTGCCTACGGACCCCAGCCGCCGGCCGGGCACTTCTCCTCCCTGGCTCCAGCTGCTCTGCTCCTCCCCTGACTCAGACTTCGGCTCTGTTTAAGAGCCAAGCTGCCCGAGCCAGCGCTACCGGCTTCGGGCAGCCCCCTTGCCTCCGGACCCTGCGCCGCCGGAGCAGAGCAGCTGGAGCCCGGGAGGAGAAGTGCCCGGCCGGCGGCTGGGGTCCGTAGGCAAGGGGGCTGCCCGAAGCCGGTAGCGCTGGCTCGGGCAGCTTGGCTCTTAAACAGAGCCGAAGTCTGAGTCCGGGGAGGAGCAGAGCGGCTGGAGCCGGGGAGGAGAAGTGCCCGGCCGGCGGCTGGGGTCCGTAGGCAAGGGGGCTGCCCAAAGCTGGTAGCGCTGGCTCGGGCAGCTTGGCTCTTAAACAGAGCCGAAGTCTGAATCCGGGGAGGAGCAGAGCAGCTGGAGCTGGGGAGGAGAAGTGCCCGGCCTGGGGTGCAGGGTCCGGAGGCATAGGGGCTGCCCGAAGCCCGAGCGCTACCGGCTTCATGGTTTGCCAGGCAGCCTCCAGACCCTGCGCCCCCGGCTGGGCGCTTCCCCTCCCGGGCTCCAGCTGCGCTGGGGAAGCGCTGGCCGGGGGCACAGGGTCTGGAGGCTGCCCGGCAAACCGTAAAGCCGGTAGCGCTCGGGCAGCCCTTTTCGCGTGGCTGGGAGGGAGGAGGGGGAGTTAGGGTGGGGACTTTGGGGAAGGGGTGGGGAAAGGGCGGAGTTGGGGCGGGGCCGGGGGTGGGAAAGGGGCGGGGCCAGGGCCCGTGGAGTGTCCTCTTTTTTTATTTTTTTAAATATGGTGACCCTAAGTGAGTGAGTGGTGGTTTTGACCTCCCTCTGCCTTAACTGAGCTGGGGAGATGATCACAGTTGTCTAGCATGAGCGACGAGGAAGTCCCCATGATCATTAGTCCATGTTGCTCAGATTGTGCTGCTAAATTTTGTGTTTCCTTTCTCACTTCAGCCTGCTGCGCCTGAGGGCCATGAGCTGTCCTCGACATCTGGAGAGCCAAAGGAGCAGCCCCTTGTCCTCGGGACCTCAGCACTTATAGAGGACCCTGCTGTGCCAAGAAGAGCCTTGCTGAAAGGAGCCCACCACCAGGAAAAGGCCAAAGGCTGCAGCCTCCTGTAGCCCCACCCAGGGTCTCTTGGGGCTCTCCCAAGGTAAGACCCATATTCGTTCTCTTTCCTTGGCAAAGAGGCCTCCCTGTCGTTCCCCATCTGAGGGCCATTTGCTTCTTGGTTGCCTTGTGTCATGTCACATCCCTCGCTTCATCCAGGCGGGAGTTTGATTCCTTCCACTTCAGTGACAGATGGTGGCAAGGTTTGGCGTGCGCGCCTGCTGCTCTGTGATGTGTTGGCCTGTGGCTGCACCATCCAGGACTTGCAGGGGACCATAGAGGGGAGTAGGACGTGTGTAGATGGGTGAAATCTTCTGCGAGTAATGCAGGAATTCCCTCTCTGCTTTGCTTTTTGAAGGGGTAGAATCAGAGCAGAAAGGCCTCCATTTTAACCCATCTTCTCTGTCTGCAAAGTCCAAGCCAGTGCTTATATTTGTGCGCCTTTTAGAGTATCCTCTGGTCATAAAATGATGCAAAATCATGGAGAGTGGGCAGGGAAGAGCCTGGCTCTGAGCAAGCCGCAGTAACAGACCAGTGTGATAAGCCCAACCCTCATGTACAGCCCCGCAGTGACAGACCAGTGTGGTAAGCCCAACTCTCACGTACAGCCCCGCAGTGACAGACCAGTGTGGTAAGCCCAACCCTCACGTACAGCCCCGCAGTGACAGACCAGTGTGGTAAGCCCAACCCTCACGTACAGCCCCGCAGTGACAGACCAGTGTGGTAAGCCCAACCCTCACGTACAGCCCCGCAGTGACAGACCAGTGTGGTAAGCCCAGCCCTCATGTACAGCCCCGCAGTAACAAACCAGTGTGGTAAGCCCAACCCTCACGTACAGCCCCGTAGTGACAGACCAGTGTGGTAAGCCCAACCCTCACGTACAGCCCCGCAGTGACAGACCAGTGTGGTAAGCCCAACCCTCACGTACAGCCCCGCAGTGACAGACAAGTGTGGTAAGCCCAGCCCTCATGTACAGCCCCGCAGTAACAAACCAGTGTGGTAAGCCCAACCCTCACTTACAGCCCTGCAGTAACAAACCAGAATGCTCAGCTATGCTCCTGTGAGCAACCCGAGGAGGAGGATTTTCTATTCTGGGAGCACCGAGAGGCCCAACCCAGATTGTGCTAGGTGCTGTACATACACCTAGTAAGAGAGAGCCCCTGCCCTCTAGACAAGACAGACAAAAGGTGGGTGGGGAAACGGGCACAGGGAAAAGTGAAGTGCTCAAGTCTGAAGTTTGTTAATATAGCGCCCTAGCCATGAGCCATTGCAGGTAATACAATAAATAAATGAAAGGTGAAAAACGACACAACTTCAGAGAACAGATACAAATTAAACCACAGGATTAGCCCTTCCCTAAAATTAGTGACACCTTTCAAATCCCCATGGGAAGGTGAAGTAACTTGCCCGTGATCACGCAGCGGAGGAGTGGCAAAGGCAGGAATTCAGCGCAGACCTTCCGAGTCCTGCGCTAGTGCCCTGTCTGCTAGACTACACTGCCTCCCAATAAGAAATGGGGTTGAACAGCCTTATGATGATGAACCAGTGCGCCCAGCCCAGCCCCCATGAAAAACTTTATAATACAGGTCCCCTGCCCCGGCTTCCTGCAGGTGGCCATGCTGGTACAGAAAGGGTTAACAATAAGCGGCAGCTGGGTTAGGACAGAATGAAGCATAAGCCACTTGGACTCAAATGTTCCTGCATCCCTCTTTGTGCATGTAGTGGTGCTTCCACCACAGCAATCTCCCTCCTCATTAGACTCTAATGAGGCTGGGCTGGGGCTGGGGGGAACTGAATTGTTGTGATTGGTTCAGCTCTACTGAGGTGCTTTTGATATAATTTTCTGCAATTTGTCTCAATAAAGCCCTTGAGAGTTCCCAGAATGGGCCCAGCTTCCTCTCCCCCAGCAGAGGCCTGGAGGGCATAGGAAGAAGCTTTCAGCTGGAGGTGGGCTGGGGGTGCAGTGCAGCTGGAATAGATGGAGAGCATTACCCTGGCATTGTCTGGAGATTAGCGGTGCTGTTCTCCTAGCAAAGGGACACATGCCCCATCATTAAAGCACAGGGTGCTCCCATGTGCTCCTTCTCTCTCTACCCATTTCTCTTCTCTCTCACTTGCTTTCAATTCCTCCCGTCTGCCCTCTGCACTGGGTAGATTTTAGAGGGGGTGCATGAATGCTAATGCCTTGTCTTCATGAGGAAAAAGGGGTGTTCTTAACTCGAGGCAAAATCCAGGCAGTTAACACTACTTAGCAGGTTGAGATAAAGACTGTTTTCCTGCCATAGACGGTCGTTAGCCTATAGGGCAACCCAGTCTTCTAACTCGACTTGGTAACTTGTGTGCAAACTGCCGTCTTCACTAGGATTTTACCTAGAGCTAAGAGCACCCCTTTTCCCCCCCTCCCTAGTGCCCATCCGTCACAGTGCAGCCAGGGTGCCCAGTGCATTTATAGCTCAGCCCAGCTGCTTGCTCTGAGGGATGGCGGAGCAGATGCACCCAGCCAGTAGTTACTGTATGCTGCTGAGCTGCCTTGGTTTGATGATGGGCCGTGTGTGCTGATGCAGGGTGCACTGTAGCGGGGCGCATGAAGGGGAGCTTCTCTGGGTCCGGTGTTGTGGGGAGCCTGAAGCTGCTGCCTTCTGAGGCTACGTCCTCACTACAGGGGGGGGTCGATTTAAGATACGCAAATTCAGCTACGCGAATAGCGTAGCTGAATTCGACGTATCGCAGCCGACTTACCCCGCTGTAAGGACAGTGGCAAAATCGACCTTCGCGGCTTCCCGTCGACGGCGCTTACTCCCACCTCCGCTGGTGGAGTAAGAGCGTCGATTCGGGGATCGATTGTCGCGTCCCGATGGGATGCGATAATTCGATCCCCGAGAGGTCGATTTCTACCCGCCGATTCAGGCGGGTAGTGTAGACCTAGCCTGAGAGTGTGATTCTCCACGGCTGAGCAACTTGTATCATCGCTTGCAACAGTACAAAGCAGCAGAGAGTTCCCCAGACAGGCTGCGCGGAAGCTCCTCCCAGGAGGAAGTGATGACACCAGCTGCAAGGCAGTGGAGAAACAGGCCCCGAAAGGCTGACCGGGAGGAAAGCTTTCGACAGCGGTGTATGTGTGTGTGTATGCCCCGGGGGTGGTTAGGAACATAGGGATTACTAGACTGGATCACACCCTCGGTCCATCTCGTCCAGCATCCTGTCTCCAGCAGTGGCCAGCACCACGTGTTTCAGCAGGGTTTTGTGCACCTTTCTCTGTTGGCAGATGTGGGATGGTCTACCCCCGGGAAGGTCTCGCCTAACCCCTCGTAGTTGGGGACTGGATTAAGCTGTGAAGCAGGATGCATTATATTCCTTCCAAAAACTCTGGTCACATTAACAATCCTAAATCTGGATACTCTCATTATCCACTTCCATGTCCAGTCCCTCTCTGAGGGATTATTAATGTCCACGCACATCTTACAGAGAGTATCTGAATATATCTGTGTGTGGAAGCTGCAAAATCACCTTTGATTTCTGCGTTAAGGCAAATAACGACTGACTTACAGCTCCAGATCTGCCATGCATAGAGAGGGGATTTGGGAAATGTGCTTCATGAGCTTGTGCAGTGGGGGCCATGGAATAAACATGGGATAAAATCCCTGCAAAGTATACAGCTTATCCCCTGCTGCTAGCCAGTGCATATATGCTCGGCATAGTATTACTGGCAACGTTGGGAAGAGAAATTAACTGAATGTGGTACTATACTCTCCCCACAATTCTGTTCACCCCTGTCCAATATCCCATGACCCCTTGGATTAACTGAAGAAAACTTCGTCTTAAATAGATAGGAAAACTGCCAGGATCAGGACATATGGGTGTCTTACCATAGCAACAGGGAGGGAGGTTTTCTCTCAGGCCAGTACTGGAATGTGCTAAAGGAGAAGGACAAGACATAGGCTTGTTCTACCCTGGTACAAAGCTAGGAGGTGCCTTTGCGCCCCTTAGTCCATGGAATGCATGTGTTCAGAGCAAAGAGATAAGGGGTGCACCACAGAACCAGGAAAACAAGGGAGAAAGCTCACAGGTTAAATCTAGTTTCAGATGAGGCACATGGTACCTTTTTACATGTAAACAGGATGGGTGTAAGAAGGATGCGGGATCAGGATTATTATTTATTGTATGGATTGCAGTGCTGGCTAGGCTCCGACTGAGGGCATTGTGCTAGGTGCTGTACCGGCACATAATGAGAGACCGTCCTTACCTCAGAATAGACAAGCTGGGAAGCAGAGGCAGGGAGAGGTGGAATGACTTGCCCAGAGTCACTCAACAGGTCAGAGGCAGAGCCACCCTGGCGTGTGAGTTTTGGGAAGAACGAGGTCTCGGCTCTGCCACTGCTAGACTGTCCCAGCAAGAATCGCCATCAGCTGTTCTGGCCTGGGCTGGTACAGGAGGAAGGACTCTCAGTTCCTCCAGCCCCACCCCCTCCTGGCCGTCAGGTGGATGGTGAGGGCAGTTCAGTGCAAAGTCTGGGAGCTCGCCTTGTCTCTGAACGTGCCCAGAAACCCTGGTTGGGCGTGGGGAGATCAGGGCTCCTCCAGGCCTGTCCTGTCTGAGGGGGATTGGCAGCTAGGGTGATCTGACTTCCCACCTGAGCCTGGCGTTTCCCAGGATTGTCTGTCTGCAGACAGCCGGGGGATCACAGCTTCTCAAGGTCTGGCCTTCCCCAGCAGTCCACTTCTACCTCTTCCCCTTTCTCTGTGACGAGGCTGTTTTTTAAAGAGTTATTTGACTCTTCTGCATTGCACCTTCCAGCCAAATGGCTTTTAAATTAAACCCTTTGCTAACTCGTTAAGCCCCTGTCCAGGTCACTTCCTGTGTGTGTGATTTATAGACCTGCGTTTAACATTTATTAACTGCTAAATCACTGTGGCTGGTCAATTGGAATCCTTCCCATTAGCTGCCCTGAGTGGCAGCTAGACGCCGGCCTTCTTCTGGAGTCTGGGGAAGGCTGAGGTGGGTTCTTTCTTGGTAGATGTCTGTCCATCTGCACTCAGTCAGTCGCATGTTGCTCAGAGATGGACTGGAGCGGGGGGAGGAAAAGGGTGGGAGATGGAAAGCGGGTGGGGGGGTAGAAGGCTTCAGATAAAAGATGGAGAATGGAAAAATGAAAAGATTTAATGAGGGGAAGATCTGACAAAGGGACTGGAGAGAAACAGCAAGGAAAGAGGACCCTAAATAACACCTGGGGAGTTGACTTATCACACACCTTCAATGCATTCTTCTAGGGTCCTATGCCCTGTAATGCAGGTCAGGAATTGTGCCTTCATAAGGGACTACAAGTGAGGGTCAGAACCCCAGAGTTTGGGGCTGGATCAAAATGTCCCCAAAAGGGGTGTCTCCATCTGGGGGATTTTGGTGTGAGCCCAGCTCCATAAGTACAGGAGTCAGGATGAGACTGAGAGCAAAGCAGAGTTCAACTCTTATCAGACTCTCTGTGACCTTGAGCCTCTCCCCATCCGTACAGTGGGGAGACTAGCGCTGCCCTACCTCTCAGGGGTACGAGAGGATAAATACACTAGAGATTATGAGCCGCTCTGAGGCTGCGGGAATGGGAACCAAATAAATACCTTAGATAAATGGACAGTAGTTTGGACAAGTGGAAGAGACTTCAGCCTGCTGAGGGATGGGGGAGAAATCCTAATTAGAGGTAAAAAGCTGGTATGTGAGACCCCAGCATTAGGAGCAACTTTGATTTATTTCTGGGTTTGTCCTTTTTTCCTGTGTGCACTTGGCACTTTCATTCGATAGGACTCGGCTGTGGTTTTTGCTGCACAATCAGGACTAATGAGCACTCCCAGGAAATAAATTGCATCTTAAGCACAGCCTCGTGGTGCAAAATAAACAGTTCCCTAGTGCTGGAGCTGCCTCCTTGGCAGTGATCTCCGTCTCCCCTGAACTCGCCAATCCTATCCCATCCTGGCTGGGGTGAGTGTCTGATGGGAGGTCGGCCATGTGGGATGTTGAATGTTGAGTCCAAGGGGCAGGGATGAGAAATGCATTCTCAGACGAAGGCTGAAATATTCCAGCTCCTCGATGCAGAGCCGTGGGAGTCACCTCGCCATCTATTGTGCCATTTTCGAGGCCTATCCATGCTGCCTCTTTGAAATTGGCTTAATGATTCTAACTCACTTAAAATCAGGCAGCCGGGTTCATACCTCAGCACAGGGTTTTGCAAAGCTTGTTCCAGACCGTGTCTGAATCGTGCTATGATCTTCAACCTCAGACAAAGCTCTGATTTAAAGTGACTCACTGTCCCTCAGCGAACCACCTTGGAGCTGTAACTGGGCCATCATTGGGACTTCAACCTGGGACCTTTGATAGTGGAGCTAAAAGACTAGTTGGACTACTGTAGCAAACTCTCAAACCTCTAGTATGAACCACCAGTAGAGGGCAGCAAATGCTCCTTGCTCTCCTAGGATTGGTGTGGGATCCTGTCCATTAGGTTAGCTCAATTGAGCTAATTTAAAAACACTTGGAAATGCCCCTTCACACCCATATAGACACAGCTTGGCATATTTACAATGGTGTCAGCTGACTACGTTGTTACTTAGGTGAGTGTTAAGAGACTGAGCTAACAGGATTTGGGGGCCCTCCCCGGGGTCTAGGCAGAGTCCTAGTGGATCTGAAATCCATACTCCTCCAGTTCCTCAGGGGGTAATGTGAATCTGCTGCCCTTGGCTTTGGAAGTGATCTTGGTAACACAGTAGCTGTCACAACCGCTTTTGCATTCCCCAGTGGGGATGAGGCTTTACATTGGCAACCCAGCCTGGACGTGTTAGACCCCTACAGTGTCCATAGGGACTACAGCCCTCGGATTAAACGTGGCTGTCACTGTTGTCATACACACAACTAAAAGAGAATTTATCTAGCAGCAAAGCCAGTATCTTAAAGCCATTGGTTCTGATGGACCCGTGATTTGCTGAGATCCCGTATCTCCTTTATCACTTCCTCGTCTGTCTGTCTCGCTCAAATCCCAAAGCAAAGACTAGAAACTTGCTTGCAAAGGTTTTTTTTTTTAATGTTTCAGAGGCTGATAATAAATCTGTATGCAAACACTAGCATGCACAGGATTGCAGCTAGAAAGCCAGCTAGCATACACAGACCTCAGCTGGAGCATGTATGGAGCGTTGCCTTACCAAACACAATGTAGTGATCTGGCCAGTATGAAATGGTACAATATGGTGTGAAACTAGATACCCCTTAAACTACAGGGAAAGGTGACGCACTTACTGGCTGTAAAGGAGTCCTCCAGCTGACAGCAGCTCCAGCCTTTCCCAGCAGGGAATGGTACAGCAGTGCTAGGTATGAGGGGATTCCGAGCTCTGGCAGCCCCCAGCTTCTTGTTGTAGGAGGAGGCAGTCTAGCCAAGTGGATAGAGCACTGGACTGGGGCTGCATCCCCAGCCTCTCCAAGCAGGAGGTGCTGTAGGGAGAGTGATACATCAGGAAGGAACTCCCAGCTGACCCTGGCTGTATATTGGGGCTGTGTTGAGCTTGGATGTTTTGTAGCTAGTGTCAAAGAACTGTTAAACTGTGACAGCTTTTTTTGGCAGGAGTTCAAAGTGTTGAGGGGGGAAGCTGTGTGGGTGGGTGGGGGTAAATTTAAAAAAAAAACTGAAAAAACTCCAGCAGAATATATTACTCAATTCTCCCCAGACACTTTTATGTTGGGGTTAAAAAGAAAACAACTTCCCAATTAAAGGATTTTTATTTGTAACATGCCTTGGGGGGACTTTCTAAATCAAGAGACTCTTCTGAATAATAAAAGTTTTTTATATTCAGGGGAATGGAGGGACTCAGGCAACAAGTGGCAGAGGAGCTTGGAAAGAGGAGAAGAGGAGGAGGAGAGCTGGGCTGTTGTGATAGAGTGGAGACTGTGATATTCTATTCGTCGGAGCGCTTCTCTTCCCTGCTTTTAGAAATTTCTCATTTGACAGCCTCAGCCTGTCTTTGTTCTCCTGGCTGGTGCAGTGTGCGTGTCTGGGGCGGGATTTCATCGCCAGGGTTGCATTCACTGTGGAGACGTTTTACAGCTAGCAAATGAAACTGGGAAATGCTGATCCTGGGAGAGGGGGAGTGGAGCCGGGCTCCTACCAGCTGTCTGAGGTGACTCCCAGAATATCTTCCTCCAGATCAAAGTGGATTTGGGCAGGTAGATTATAGAGGACAAAGCCTTCCTCCCCCCAAACTCTCACCGCTGCAGGCGCTTGCTGAAATGCATGGCCTGGCTGACAAAGTGCTCTGATGACCAAGTTCCTAGCAATGCTGTTTATTGTCGGACTCAAGCAAATGGAGATCCATGCAGTCAAAGGCCACTGGTTTCCTGATGGTGACACTCGACAGAAGGACGGACGGGTCTTGTAAGCAGGGTTTTCTGTAGCATGCATCTGGCAGTAGTGTTCAGCCTCATTCACATGAAGCCAGTAGACACACTAGAGGTTCTGTGAAGTTCTGAGTGCCTCTTGCATTGTTCTGCTCAGCCTCTGAACCCTCCCTGGGTGACAGCTTGGCCCCAAGAGCTGCAGTCACTTCAGTTCCCATGTGGCCCATGGCATCATTCAGGACAGATTTCAGAGTTCCAAGGAGAATACAGCCTGTTTGGAAGATGCTTGTTGCTTACTTTTTATACAAGGCCTCTTTACTGATGGGTAAACCGAGGCACTGAGAGGCTTATGTAACTTGTCTAGGGGGTTAAGATGAGGTGTAGGAAATAAGATCTGTGTTCTAATGCTGGTTCTCTCTTTTGGGAATGGGGACAGTGCACTTGCCCTCTCTGAGCCTCACTTTCCCCATTGGTAAAAAGGGGGTGTAAGAGGGGAGGTAGGGCCCTTCTGTTGACCCACCCTGTTAGTAGGAGTTCAAACCACGTGTAAAATCTGGACCACCTAGTGCTCAGCCCTATGCTTGATACACCAGCACAGGTGGCCGGTGGCTTTTCACACACCCCTTGCAACTGGATATGCATTTTGTCTGACAGGAAGTTCCACTTCCTCCCAAAAACGTCTCCATCTTGAAGGTTTCGTAAACTCCAAACCAGGCAAGTTGTCCCTGAAGACACTGCTGTGACGGCTGCTTGGCCTGCTCCCTGCAGCCATAGGGCTTTGGTCTGTGCCACTGGGAGCTGGGAGAGAGGCCTCCCAGCTGGCTGTGCTGTGCTGAGCGCTCCTGCAAGAGCTATGGACACACCCAAGCTCTCCAGCTGAGGTTATTCCTGTTCAGAGTTGTAGGCTACAGCCTGCCTCTCAGCCTGCACTGAATTCTGGGACGTAGAGCGGGTAAGCATGGTGCCCTAGACAGAGTAAGCAGTGCGTGTTGATCCCAGGGGGTGGCATGAAAAGTGAGGAGAGGGATCAAAACCTCATACAAAAGCCACGTGGGAGAAGCAAGAGAGAGGTGGGAAAGACATTTGATGGTATAAAAAGATGAAACTGCACTGGAATCAAAGGAGCTGTGCCCATGTAGGCCTGCAGAGCATTTGAACTGGAGAGCGGTATGGCTGAGGGGGCCATATGACATCAACTAGCTATGGTGTGTAGGTAGATTCATTGATAGGGCCCTACCAAATTCACGGCCATGAAAAGCGCGTCACAGACCATGAAATCTGGTATCCCCCCATGAAATCTGTATAGTATAGGGTAAAAGCACACAAAAGACCAGATTTCATGGGGGGAGTCCAGTGTTTCTCAAACGGGGGGTCCTGACCCAAAAGGGAGTTGCAGGGGGATCACAAGGTTATGTTAGGGGATCACGGTATAGCCATCCTTACTTCTGTGCTGACTTCAGAGCTGGGCGGCGTACCATACCATGCTACCCTTACTTCTGCGCTGCTGCTGCCAGCCATTCTGCCTTCAGAGCTGGGCTCCCAGCCAGCAGCCGCCACTCTCCAGCTGCTCAGCTCTGAAGGCAGCGCCGCTGCCAGCAGCAGCACAGAAGTAAGAGTAGATATACCACAACCCCCCTACAATAACCTATCAAGCCCCCCCACTCAACTCCTTTTTGGGTCAGGATCCCTACACCATGACATTTCAGATTTAAATAGCTGAAAACATGAAATGTATCATTTTAAAAATCCTGTGACCATGAAATGGACTGTGAATTTGGTAGGGCCCTACTCATTGATGTTAAGGCTACAAGGGATTCTTATGATCATCTAGTCTGACCGCCTGCAGAACACAGGCCAGAGAACTGAACCCAGTGCCCAAGGTCGCCCGGCAGGCCGGTGGCAGAATCAGGAATCGCCTGGGCCACACTGCCTGAATTTAGCTGGCTGTATTCCCACATCCCCTGTTCCCCAAATGATGACACACCTGCCCTGCCACCGCTCTGGCGTGACCTGTCCAGCCTGCTTCTGCAGTGCCAGAGTCTGTTGCGTGCAGTAAGCTGCCATACGTGCTCCCTTTCGTTTTATTTCTTTGTTGTTTTTTCTTCCCTCCTTCCTTTCTTTTAATATTACTGCAACGTGCCCTAGAATCTCAAGGTCATTCAAGGTGACTGGAGCGATTAATGGGTTTGCTGTCCTCTGCTTGTGTGCTTTGTGTGTGTTTTATATAGACTGCACCTGTGTGTCTTTTTCTCCCCCTTTCTCTCCTTTCCTTTTATTTTCTTGTCCTACTTTTCAAATCAGACTGCTGCCAGTGCTCCAGTAAATAAATTGAATTCTGAGAGACTGGCCTCTTCTAAAGGTCAACTGACTTCACGAGCAACTCTCCTTGAGCATGGGGCGTGTGTGTTTGGAACACTAATTAGGATGAGTCGCATGGTGTGTGTGTTTGGGATGGCGGGTGATAGGTGGAGTGAGACGACTTGGACAAAGTGGTAAAGAGCCTTAGCAGAGATCTGGTGTGGACATGAACCTCAGGGCCATACAGCTCAGGAAGGGAGGGACACAAGGTGGCTCTGTGCCACCTCTGCAGCACCTTGGCTTCTGGGGACTGGTCTCATCCCTGATGGAAATTAGAGATGCCTCAGGGCTGCTCCAACCTTTGCTCAGCCACTTATGGCCTCAAGGGGACATTTTAGCAGCAGAGAGCATCCAGAGCACAGAGGTGTTCCAGCTACATCCTCTATACCAGGGGAGATTGTGACATGGGATGGCAACGGGTCCACACTCTTTGAGGATTTCCCCTCTGGAGGGGAAATTCCTGTGTGGCTGGTGAACGCTGGCTTTCCTCCTACTCTGTGCTGCTGGAGTTTCACAAAGCTCCTGTGGAATGGAGAGGTCACTCTCCCCCTTCCAGGTCAAGCTGGAACATGCAATAAATGCCTCTCCCATTGGCTGCTAACCCCCATCAAACTTCCGCAGCTGGAGACACAAATCTACACACAGAGATGCTTGTGCTTTTTTCCCTCCTGCATATCTGCTCTCCTTTAGAGGTGCAGAAGCTTCGAGTTGGGGGGGGGAGGGGAAGTGCATGACAGCTGGACTTGTGGGGTATCTTGTAAACAGCTGGGTTATTTTATGCATCACTGCAAACAGCTATGGAGTGAGCTCTAATACTAGGTATAATTCAGTTGGGGAATACCTCGGGGTTAGCAGGGATAGGGCCAAGAAAGGGAAGATCCTGAGATGATTTAAATAGGAAGATTCTTCCTTCTTTTCTAATGGAAATTAAACCCAAAAAAACTATGTTGATGTAACAGTAATACTGCAGAAGTGACCACAAATGAGTCAGGAAGGGAAGGGATGAATTAAGGTTCACGTGGTAACTCACAAATTGTATGCATGGGGCCCAATTGTGCTCTCTCAGCACTGCAAGCCAACTGGAGTCAACAGTTTTTACACCAGTGTCAACTCGGCATGAGCAGGCTCAGAAATGGGTCCACTGTTTTGTATGTAGGTTACCACTAAGAGTCTAATTAGTGAGAAAAGCTCTTTCTGGGAAATGTGGGTAAGTTAAAGTTGCTGTGAGAAGTAACTCATTATTGTGACTTTTGGGCATTTGAATTTGTCGCCATTACACGACATTATTCTAGGGTTTTTACGTATCACATACAGAGTATAATTTAAGACTTATACTGGAAACTCAGCATTTTTGGAAAGAGGCACCTCATTAGCAGTTTTTCTGCTTCATTATCTTGGAGCGTCAGGGATTTTTATAAGTGTGGCAGTAAGCCTTTGTCATGTTCTCTGTACAATAGGCTGTCCTCCTTGAATAGAATAGTCTGTCTATTTCTTCTGCTCTAGGTAATCCAGTCCTAGTGGTGGTCATTTATCCTTGCACTGTCTTTCCTTCAACCGAAAGAAAGGGAGAGATAGGTAACTGAGTGCATGTCTGACTGTTTCAATTCCTCAAGAACGGTGCCCCTTCCTCCATCCACTATAATAAAGGGTTTCTGGCCATCCTTAAAGGAATAATCGTTCACACCATCCTTGATGAACGTGTAGGCTTTGCGGTTAATACCCAGATTTTGTAATGAGCACAATGGTTTTGTGACCATTGTATTGATGGCACAATGAAATCCTTCCAGTAGGCATCAAGCAAATGCCGGTGATGATTGTGAATACGCCCCCATAGGACTTGCTTAAAGGAGGCAGCGGTCTCTTTGTACGCTTTCAGAAGGCTGGTGTTCGGCTGCTGCTGCCAGCATCCCCTCTCCCTCCTTTGTCTTGATGGGTTGGGTCATGTGTCTTGGTCAGCTAGTCTGATCTGAAGAGGCTAATTTCTGCTCACTGGTACCTTGTGCCGTGGGCTCTTCAGACACATGGGGAGCTGACTAGAGACTTGCCCGGAGGCACTCAGGAAGTTTGTGGCAGGGCAGGGAATGGAACCCATGTCTCACGAGTCCCAGCTAGCCCATCCTGCCTCCACGAGGTCTGTCCGGACCACTTATGGGCATTAAAGTTTCCACGGCACTTTCCAGAAGAAATAGGATTGTGAGTGCCAGTGTTCTGGCCAAATTCCAGCCTTGGTAGCATGCTGTATCCTTCAACCACCCAATCCCATGGTGTGGAACTGAGATCCCAAAAGGAGTATTATTGAGTAACATGACCCCATTTTCAATGGATACAGTAATGGGATCTCTTTCCCTGCAATGGGTTCCTCTCCCCCTGTATCGCTACTACTGCTCCATCTCTCGCCCTCTTTCCATTGCTTTCCAGTCTCTCCTTCTCTCTTCCTTCATGTTCTCCAGTATCCTTCTCCTTTCCAACATAGTTCCCGTATCTATCCACCTCCTCAGTGGTTCAAAGCAGTGGAAATGCAGGTTACATTCTCCTTGGTGTGTGCTCTGACTATGCTTCCATTTTTATTCCTAGAGGCAAACATCTCCCAAATATTTGATTTCACTGTCAAATCCTCCTGTGACTCCATGGCAACTCACTTTTTTCTGATCGCTCCAGCTTGATCATTAAGGGTCAGATACTGAATACACCTTAGCCTGCAATTAGTCCCATTGATTTCAATGGAATTACTCGTAGAGGAGGCTGCAACTCACTGTGAGCAATGGAATTACAATCTGTTGCTAAGAATAAATGCCAGTTAATTAAATCTATGTCTGCTCGGAGTGAGAACCTGAAGACACTGAGATTAATTTATAAGAAACATGAAATGTTTAACTAATAAACAAGAGCCTGCTAAGCTCTATATTAATTTAACCTAATGAAGTCCTGTAATAATCCATGATAAATGAGGAAAGCTCCCAGAACATGAGCAGGGAAAAGCTGCAGTTGGGTGTCATGATAAATTATTAGTTAATAGTGAGAATAATTCATAACCCCTAAGAACAACAGAAAAGAAACATCACAGATTGTTTGTTTATTTAATAAGCTAATCGATAGCGGAGCCCCATGTATCTTAATTCAAGTTAGATTTACCTTTACGACAATAAATGGATTTTTCCTGAGAATAATCGTACCCGTTAATATCATTTTTCCCCTCTTAAGCCTGGATAATGGGAGGAATTATCCTCCTTCCAATCAGATGCATTTTCTTTCTTACCAATTAACAGAACAGTAGGAATCAATATATATATATATATATATATATATATATACACACACACACATATTTTCATATTGCTTCTTCCGAGAGGCAGCAAAGAGGTTTCTCCCAGCAAAATGGGCTTAGGGATACAGAGCCATTCTGAACAGAGTGTGTGAGAGCTCCGAGGATCATCTAAAGTAATGAACGGTTTCCAACCTGCACGTGTGTGGCAGGTGCGCTGGGTCAGATTTATGCTTCTAATATTGCCATTAACCCTTCTGTAGTAATACAAAACCTTATATGTATAGCCCACTTCATCCAGAAAGTCCCAAAGTGCTTTAGAGCAGTGGTTCTCCACCAGGGGTATGTGTACCCCTGGGGTTATGCAGAGGTCTTCCAGGGGGTACATCAACTCATTTAGATATTTGCCTAGTTTTACAACAGGCGACATAAAATGCACTAGCGAAGGCAGCACAAACTACAATTTCATACAGACAATGGCTTGTTTATACTACTCTATATACTGTACACTGAAATGTAAGGACAATATTTATATTCCAATTGATTTATTTTATAATTATATGGTAAAAATGAGAAAGGAAGCAATTTTTCAGTAATAGTGTGCTGTGACATTTTTGTCTGATTTGGTAAGCAAGTAGTTTTTAAGTGAGGTAAAATTTGGGGGTACGCAAGACAAATCAGGCTCCTGAAAGAGGTACAGTAGTCTGGAGAGGTTGAGAAAGGTTAGAGGCTGTGTGTGTGCATACATACGGGATCAATCGGTTTCCACCAGAAAGATGCATGAGGGTTTAGCAGTGAAGGACTTCTCCCCAGGAAACTGCAGGGGTAGCTTGAAAGAGATGGGATGGATTCCCCTGTGACACCAGAGTGGACGACCATTGTTTTACAAAAAGCAGCCGGGGGTATCTCATGATCACCCAAATGCTAAGGGAAGTCGAGTTTAAAGACAGTAGGTCAGATCCTCAGCTGCTACAAATCAGCTTAGCTCTGGCTTCAGTGGAACGCTGTGTCAATGTACGCCACACAGGGTTTGGGCCATGCGGCTTCAGTGGACCGCTGTGTCAATGTACGCCACACAGGGCTTGGCCCATGCGGCTTCAGTGGAACAGTGCCACCTGGCCATGCCTCAGCATTAGTTTAGAATAGTGAACACCCAAGAGAGAAGAGGGTCCCCAGCACCGTTTATTGTTTGCAGGCCCCTGGGTTTTCCTTTGAAGTCTGCCAGGCCCAGTCTGTGTAGCTTCTAAGTTGTGATGGGACCCTGGTCTGAGTGCGCTCTGTGGGAAGGCCACAGTGTTTAAAAGGGGGATCAGTTGTTGAGTCCCATAGGGGTTAAATTGTGAAGAGTGCGCAGTCCAGTATCCTATAATTCCCTCTCCTAAGGCGGTGTCTGCCATGTCCCCTCTTTTTATCCCTTTCAGTCCCCTTGGCCTCTCCCTAAAGAGTTCTAGTCACTCCTCTTTAGGATCCCCTGTGAGAGGAATCTCACACCCTTTGGAGTAGAAATGGACCTGAGCAGCAGAATTTGGATCCGTCTCTTGAGCTCTGCAGTGTTCTGTGGGGCTTGGATCTGGGTTTGCATCCAAATGCGTGAGATCCTTAAAATTGATGGAGCTTATTGATTTACACCAGAGGAGGATCTACAATTCATGTAGCTTTGGAGGCGCTGTAAACCAAAAATCCCAGAGAAATTCAGTCCAAAGAAAAGCATCTAAAAATAATCTGCTAGGATCAAACTGTGGGCACCTTTTTAAGCACAAAAGGTCTGAGACTGCAGTTTTTCTTGCCCATTGTTTAATGTAGACACATGTCTGGTAGTTATCCCATCTAGCCATCAAATCTGAATTTGAAAAATTCAGTCATGGAAACTGATGGGCTCAGAAATGTCTTTGTGCAAAAGTAAATCTGTGGGTCACGGGCTGGAGGTCAGGCTGCTTCCAACATTTGGGGTGAGAGCCTCACCCCCACCCCAGCCATGGGTGCAGCGTAAAGTCCTAAAAGCCCCAGCGCCACCCAGAGAAGGCCCTGTGGGAGATACCTGTGAGGTTGCCTTCACAAGCCATGGCATAGAGGTGTGCTGGGGGTGAGTCAGACTGGGCAACAGCATACAGCACTGCCACCCATAGGGCAGGCTCGGGACACTGGAAGCTAGACAGGAATAGGGTTGTTTAAGCTACACTGGGGCCTGCTGAGCAGCCCAGCGTGGAGAAAGCAGCAAAGCCACCTTAGACTCTCCCACTTTCCTTTGGGATGAGAGCTCTGTGCTGCCCCTCGGGAAGGCACAACAGCCAACATCTCACCCTCGGCCTCCTCACCTCTCCCCTTCCAAGGCAGGAGGAGCCTGTGTCACCCTGGAGCAACTCTTGGACGGGTGGGAAGGGGGTTGGCCAACAGAAAGACGGGTAGCTTGAGGCCAGCTGTGGCTGGTTGTCCATCTATTTCCTGGGTTGGAATTTATTAATGCAGTAGCACCCCAAATGTGTTACTAGAGACCTATGATGAGATCATTCCTGTCCTGAAGTGTGGGAGAGGGATCCCTATACAAGAGAAGGGATAAGGGTGATGGTTGGGACGTATCTTTTCAGTGCCATGTTTTGTCTGTCTTATTTAAACCATCGTTAACTGCTGCTCTGCTGAGCCACTGCAATATCCTCCTCTTGTTGTGTTTTTCCTGCATGTGTCTCTTGCACTTGTAAATGACACCTGCCCTTTTACGTCCTATGCTGTCAGCAGCATGGTGCTAGCCCATGCCTGCCATCTGCTCTAATGCAAATCCTGCCCTGTGTTATAGATCTGCTCCCTGGCAAATGCTGATCCAATTAGTTCCTGCCCAGCAAAACAGAAGCATGGCTGAAACCTTCCTGTCTAAACTAAGATTGTACATACTATCCCATTGCTCTGCTTGCCCAGGTAGACATTCAGGACCATCTGTCTCTGTGGATTCATCCCCGTCAGGTCAGTGCTGTTCTTATGTGGAATATGTCCCCTTATTTGATGCCGTGCCTAGATTTTCTTATCCACCCTTCTGTCCATTGCTGTCTCTATTGCGTATTCATTACAATGCCCAGAGGCTCCTCCAAGCCCAATGTGTGTTGAATTACTGCTCATCTATTTCTCCCAATCTCCTCATACTCATAACCATGAGGCCCATATTACCCATGTGCACATCTGTCAGGCTGCATATTCCTCGGCTGTTTCCAGGGATACATAAAATTGCCTGTGTCTTTATGACATTACCAACAACTCCGTCCCTTCTCTCACCCCCCACCCTCCCCGAGTCCGAGCCGTTGCCTCTCTTTATGAGGATTGATATTTGGGCTGTAAATATTTTAGAGCCTCATCTAGCGATCATGTCTGTGTGTGCGCATACATTCTTATCTGACAACAGATGTTGTTGGAGCTCTCTCTCCATAGGAAATGCTGCACATTTGTTTGTCTTTTTCCTGCTCCACTCCCCCCTTTGTGTGTATGTGTCTCTGTCTGTAAAGTGCTGACCGTTTCTGTTGGAGAGGAGGGAATTGACAATCTAAACAACAAAACCATGCAGGGGATGTTATATGAGTTGCTCAACCCATGAAGGAACCTGTGAGCCTCATTTTAAAAGAAGGTCCTGTGACTTAGTCTTCATAAAAGAATCCCTCCTCTGGCCCAGAGCACTGCATGATCCTTGCTGATTTATGTTCATCTAGATCCCCCCCATTCAGCAGCAAAGAGTGTAGGGCTAATCCTAATCCCCAGGAAAGTTAATATTGAACTGACTGACATAGCTCCTGTGAGCACCGTTTGGCAGGACAGATTTGTTAGCACAGGCGCAAGCCTCACAGGGTAGGTACACACTGCAAGTGGAGGCATTAGAAAGTGTAGGCACACTAGCTTTAGTCTAGCTAGCCCAGGTAACAATTATAGTAAAGACACAGTGACATGGGCTAGCAACCTGAGTACATACTCAGGGTCCCTAGCAGGCTTGTGCTCTGGTTGCCAGCCTGTGCTGCTGCCCACACCACCACATTTTTACTACCATTGTCACCTGTGCTAGCTAGAGTAAAACTAGGGCTATGTCTATACTACAGCCAGGATCGACGCTCTGAGATCAATCCACTGGCGATCGATTTAGCGGGTCTAGTGAAGACCTGCCAAATCAACAGCAGATCGCTCTCCAGTCGACCCCTGTACTCTACCCCCGACGAGACGAGTAAGGTAAGTCGATGGGAGAGTTTCTCCCGTCGACCACCCGTGGCGTAGACCCCGCGGTAACTCGACCTAAGGTATGTCGACTCCAGCTACATTATTCATATAGCTGGAGTTGCGTAGCGTAGGTCAATTTACCGCGGTAGTGTTGACATAGCCTGACATGCCTTTGCCTACCCGTCCTACAATCAAACCTTCACTTGCCCTGAAGACATACCGAGAGGGGTGGAACGGTGTGTCCAACTCCTAAAGGCCCTGGAAGAAGGAACAGGGATACAGTAGCTGTGTATGTCAGAGCTGTGCTATCCTAGCTGTGAGATATAACTAGAAATGGGTTTAAGTTTCTTAAAATTCAGATCTAGCTTTCAAACATCCTATAGTTTAGTTGTTGCGTTAAAGGATTTGGTGTTGCTCACTAGATAGAGAGGGACTACCTGTGAATTTCAACTGAGGCTGTGGATTTGGGCTTTAAACACCCCAGAGATTGCAATTGTTGAGAATCCCAGATGTTGATTCAATTGTTTTTAAAGGATGGGGAAAATCCTATTTCAACCAATAGAATTGTGGTGTGCAAATGACAGTAATCTGAGCTGCTCAATCACCTTCCATGCTGCAACCTTGTCACTCGATGAGTTTGCACCTTTCTTGAAATTGAACAGCATACGTGAAAATCAGCCACACAGGGCTTGTCTCTTGTGGGAGCCATTCTCAAAAGTAACCCCTATGACAAGAATGTACGTTTCATGTACAATTTTAATTTCTAAAAAATTTGTAAATTTTCTGTGTAATCTACATTTTATTGTAAACTCACAGTTTAGACAGAAATTAGATAATCCCTTAACATGAAGGGCATGATCAGTACAAGAAGAAACACTCGGGGATTATAAGGATTGCCCAGTGGGTAATAATGTGGTTCTTCACAGCTGAATGGCTGTTCCGGTTTCAAGAATTATAATAGCCTTTAAACATATAAATTCCAACCTAGGAGATCAGTGACTATAACCACCCACCTCTCCGGGTTCTAGTGATATAAAGAAGGATCAGTCGAGCTTTTTTCTCATTGTTACTGTGATGTATCAGCCTACACTTGATTCTTCATTAGATAGAATGATCCTTTACTACTCTCGGTAGTAAAGATTGACACAACAAAAACTTCCACTCAGCCTTAATTATGGCATCATTAGCACTTAATGACCTGGATCACACTCCCCTTCAGGAAATTATTTTTGTGTCCAAATTGGCAGGTGAGATCAGACCACCAAAGTTGGCTTGAAACGGTTTAGCCAATGCAGACGCTGGAAGTTCAATAACAGATCTAGGTGTTGCCAAGTTTTGTTAATTTATCCTCATGCTTTTGTGATTGCTCTTGAAGGGCAAGGCCTTGACACTCCAATTTTGTGTTGTGAAGGCTTTTGCAAAGCACACTGAGCTTTTGCCATTTTTAGATACATGGGGGTACCTCTCAGGGAGTCACATGCTAGCAAATTAGCAATGAACGGATGGTCCCTTTTCACACTTCCTCGTTTTGAGGCTGGATTTTTAGACAATCTAGGGGTGCAGGTGGAAAGAGCATGTCTAGGACTCAATACTTGGGCCTAGCCTATGTTTGAAAAGGAGTGCTGGTATGGCTATATCAATATGGCTATTCCAGCAAACCTGCCTAGTGGAGATGCAGTTTACACTGGCGAATGAGTTTGTTTGCTGGTATAGTTTATGCCAGTTCCCCAATCAAAATAAGCTATACCAAGAAAAGGACTTTTTTGATGGTATAACTGTCTACATGAGGGCTTTATAAAAGTGTCATAAGGAAACACCTGTCTAACTGACGTTGTTATACCAGGAAATGTTGCTAGTGTAGCCCTGGCCTTACTTAGGAGTACAGTTGGCTGAAGTCGGTGGAGCTTTAAGTAAAGGGTATTCACTTGAGTAAGGATTTGCAGCATCAGGTCCCTAATCTGCATGTGCAGACACTGACTGGGATTTTCACAGGAGCAGAAGAGAGTTAGAAGCCCAGTGCTTACAGCATTTCAATGGGATTATGTGCCTAACTCCTTAAGGGCTTTCCTGAAACTCTCAGCCAACCTGAGAGCATGAGCAATAGCCATAGATCCCCATGGCCAGCTGGATGTATTTGGATGCTGGAGGGGTCTGCTAATCTGGCCCTTGATGGCTACATTCTTTTATGTCAATGTCGTGTCTATTTATTTATGGCTTCTGTGGGCGGTGCTTTGGCTGATCTATGCAGCCACTGAGAGATATTTTGAGGCACAGTGAGATATTTTAAAAACATCTCACTATTCTGGAAATATACATAGTGTGCTAGATATATATTAGTAATTCTGAAAGGGAGTGATTTCCATGAAGGAAAAAACATTTCAGCCCATCAGAGCCTTTTCACTCGCTTTCTGTCAGGCAGCTACTGTCACTCCCCTTTCTCAGTTACTTGTTTTACTCGTCCTGAGTTCTGCCTTTATTTTATTTTTTCTTAAACAAGAAATAAAATAAAACCCTTAATGGATCCCCATAGACATTCATCAGTTGTCAGCAAGAAATTGCATTTAAAAAGTATGCGATAAAACCTCTTTCAACTGGATTACTTCCAACGGGATTATTTTTCTAGGAGACTATCTCATCAACATGAGTAACTCCTTCTACAGGTGTTATGCCCTGAACAAAAGACTCTGACCTGATTTATGCCGATGTAAATCAGGAGTCACTCCAATGTAGTCACACCAGCTAGAGAATTGGAATTAGCCCTAGCGAACACAGAAGAAGGGATGTTTCCCAAAGAAAGAGAGAGAGAAAAATAACAACAAAACACAAGACCAGGCACCATCTTGAGGGAGAAGTCAGCACAAATGAGTTCATAAAATGCAAAGCAAATGAGTTGTATAAACTAACAGTGTGGTAGAAGAGAGTTTCACTTAGAGAGAACCTATCATAAATCACTCAACACTCAGTTTTGTGGTGCCATTTAAGAAAATATTTTTCATATCCTACTACCCGCTGCTCTCTTTTCCACATGGATAGATGTTTGTATATACAGCAGCTTTGCAGAATTCTACTCTTCTAGGACAAGTAGGTTTTTTAAATGTCAGATATATCCTTAGTTATTTTTTGTCAAACTTTATAATAAGGCTCAGTATTACAATGCAGTTACATAGCAATTACAATAAGGTTTTGCTTTTCAATATGCATTACTACTGATTCATATAATCAGAAGCTGACTACATGCTTGATTTACTTCGTACCATCCCATTGGTGTTCTTAATACATATTCTGTTGGAAGCCAAGTATGGAAAATACAATGTACTAACACTGTGACTTTTCTCAATGCAGATTGTAATTACATTGTAATTACACTGTGTTTTTTGCTATGTAATTACAGTTAGCTTTTAAGGCTTGATCATTTTATCCATTATCCTGAGAAGAGGTGAGCAACAAGTGTGTTGCTTGGGCTGCTAAGTTTCATGACAGCTCAGTCTTGCCAGGCTGCTGAGATTGCATACAAGACAGAGAATGACAGCTTGGAGTAGGGTGTCATAAGGTCCTATTGCCCTGAATTGAGGATGTTTTCGGTACTAGTAGTTACTCAGGTCACCCCAAATGAGTGCTGTTGTCATCTTGTTTCTGTTATGAACCATCCATGTATTTTCTTTATGGTACATTTTAGAGAGATGCTATTTTGAGGAGTTGTCTCCATTTTAAAATTTGGTTTTATTTATACTATGTCTCATAGCCCTCTGCCTATAGAGGCCAGGTTTCCTTAGTTACCAGGTGCAAGATTTGGAGTAGTAGGTTTAAAAATGTATTTTATTTTTTTTCTATTAAAAATTATCTAAACTAGATTTCCTCTACGCTGTGGTGCTGTGGATAAGGCCCAATATCTCGTGAGTTACAGGGGCTAGAGACTGATGCTTTAGGCCATTAGAAAGCCCAGGACCCCAGTGGGACGAAGCACACACGTCTGTTTTTCATAGGTGACCCGGGCTGAAGAACAGCCACTGACCCACAGCTTGCTATAGCAACTGCAGTTGCCAAGGGCAAACTTCAGACACAACATTCTTCCCAGGTTTCTTCAGATTTGGTGTAAGGCTGTAAAGCTTAATTCTTAAAACACCGCCTCCTTGTGGTGTTATGTGGCTGTTGTATCACCAGGCTCACACCTCTCAGGCCGGCAGCCGGAGGCCTCAGCCTGTTTTCTCTTGGCAGTACTTGAGCAGCCATTTCCCTTACGAGTGTGAGTGTGCACCTGGAAAGACTATGTGACAATGTCCCAGCCTGGCTCTGCCAACTGCTCCATCTTAAGTTGGGCTTTCTGTGTACCTCTGCGGTGCCCCATCTCCCTTATGCCTTTGTAGATTCCTGGAATGGCTCTGCATTAAAAACATGATGGCTGCAGCTACACAGGTCACTTCCTCAAGGAATAACCGACTAGATCCTCAACTGGTGTAATAGGCACAACTCTGTTTTTCTCAGTGGAGCGGTTCTGATTTACAAGCTGAGGGCCTGACCCAGTGGTTAGTGCAAGAAGAGCAAAATGAGTGAACGTAAATGGAGAAAACTCCGCTGTATGGGGCTTAGCCTAGTTCTGGGCATGCTGCTGTTAGTCATGTTTGTTAAGGCACTGCCTAAGGGCTACTGCGCCCCGTTGTGCTAGGCGCTGTACAGACAGAGAGTAGTAGATGGTCCCTATCCTGAAGGGCTTACAATCTCAATAGAACAGAGAGATGCAGGGTAGGGGAAGGGCTAGAACACACAAACAGAGTGACTAGTGTGATGGCAGCAAATAGCATGTTAATGATTTCTGGGAGTGGGTTTAGTTAGGAGGGGATCCACTAAATGGAAAGGAAAAGGAAGGAGGTGAGGGGAGAAGAAAACGGGGGCCGGAGTGGGGTGAAGCTGAGGTGAAGAGTCTGTGGGAAGGGTTGGAGCAAACAGCCGGTCAGTGAGGAGGAATTCAGAGCATTCTATGCTTCGGACTGGACTAGCTGGAGGTCCTTGCTTTGGCTGCTTCTGCCCCTACTGGCTGCTGTCTCTGCCTGGCTCCTCTGCAATTTCCCCCCAAGGCCACGTGGCAGAGGAGAGGCACCACCAGAGTGTGTGTGGGATCTCCCCTGCACTGTTCTCAGTCCTGGGGGAGGAGTGGGTCTGGCTGGGCCCCATTTTATCCTTGATCCCCCACTGTAGCAGTCCTTGCATTGGCTGCTCCTTTAGGCATGGAGCTTACCTTCCCAAAGGCATCTACCCCTCTCTTTGTCCCAACCAGCTACACATACAGCCTTTGTGAGGAGGAATTTAACCCCTCGTTAACTGGGGAGCACACGTAATGCCTCTGCACCTTGTCACATGTGTCTGTAAAGCACCTAGCAGAATGGGGCACCGGGCCATTGACTTGGCACTACGATAATGCAAATAGTGAGTAATACTAACGAACATACACACACTTTCCTTTTGAACAGCTTGTTGTACCTGCACTGCAGGTGTCCCAGCATTTACTGAGGAGTTTGCTTTCAATCCCCAGAGAAACCATGGCATGTCTGGCATGTAACAGTGCATGTGTATTCCTATGTTTGACCTGGGAGAGCTCTATCTTCAGGGACCAAGCTCGTCTCCTCCCATACTAGGGTGGAAAAGAAGGTGAACTGACACTCATTTGGGTGGCAAAAAGGAAACAAAATAACTTAAAAGGAAGGCGAAAGGGTTTGCGGCTTTATTTATTTGGAACATCTTCCCATGGGCTCCCAGGGGAGCTGGACAAAAATGGGGCTGCCTACAGGGAGGGAAAGCTGAGGATGGTATGGGCCACAATTCAGCACTGGAAAAGGGACAGCTCCTGATGTGCTTTGTGCTGTGGTAGCCTTAGGCCTATGCAGTTCTTCATGACTCCGCTTAACTAGGACACACACATGACTCCCCAGCAGCCCTGTTCCAGGTGATGGGGGAACTACCCCACAAAACCTAGTGCTGGTCCTGCCCCTCCAAGCACCCATCTTTGCCCTGCCTCCAGTGTCTTCACCCAGGTATGCCTGTATTTCCCTGCCTGGGTGCAGTAATATTGACCAGCCTCTGGCATTTAATCTTTATTAAACTCTTTGCTCCCAGGATGGCCCCATGGACTCCCCATTCAGGAGGGACAGAAGCCATCACACAATTGCTGCATGCATGCATTTTTTGCTTGCAATCTGCTTTGGGCACTAATCTTTCTGCTTCCGTGAGCGCACAGGGGTGCTCTGTTGTGCATGCACATGCACTGGCAAACATCCACTTCTCTGCTGCAGAGGTTAGAGCTATTATACCAGGAAATCTAAAATAGAGACTCTTAAATAAATAGCAGAGGAGTACAAGTGTCTTTCAGTGGAATAGAGACACCTGGCTGGCTCCAGGAGGATGGGGGCAGCGGTAGCAAGGCGAGAGAGAGGCTGCTCGATAAAGGCTGTAAACGTTGCCTCAGCGGGAGCACTAGTGTTTAACACAAGTTCGAACGAAGAGGCAGCCTGTCAACACACAGGCTCCAGGAGGAAATGTCAGAGCCAGAGTGAGCGCTGATCCCTCTCTGTTCTCTGAGGAGCACTTATTAATTGTCAGACCAGCTCCAAGCTGCTCCGGGGCCTTGGTGTGCTGGAAAAACTCCAGGCCTCGCAGCTTTGTCACCTCATGAGAGGTGAGCAAGATCTCTGAGCTTCAGGCCAGGCCATTGTGTTTGCACATGGGCTCTTGGCAGCGCCTGTCAGCCTGGGGCCATCCTATGAAATCCATGTTTTCTAGCCATCCTCTTGATTGTTTACTTTCCAGAAGCGCCTAGATGCTTCCATTGAGATGGGGTCTCTGTTGTGCTGGGTGCTGTACGTGCACATAGTGAGAGACAGTCCCTGCCCTAAAGATCTTAGTCTACATAGGTAAGGGGACAAAGTCCCCTCTTTTACGGAGGAGAAACTGAGGTGCCAAGAACTGAATACAGATCTTCTGAGTCTCAGTTCAGTGCCTTAACCATGGGACCATCTTCCACTCTGCCAGCTCACAGGTTGCTTTTATTCTAAGTTTCCCTTTGGGGAAGGGTGGCTGGAGGGAAGATGTCTGATGAGGATGCTTCAGCCCTCGATTCCCATCTTTTGCCAGGGAAAAGCCGTAACCCTCCTGGAGCCCATGAAGGACGTGGGACTGCTCTGTATTAAATTATGAAGACTGTATGTGACCTGGTTATTGGGATGACTGCTGCATAGCTACGCCATGTTAAATCAACAGAGCTGTTGGGAAACAGAGAGCCAAATCCATGACTTGTGATACGACCTGGGGGGTTGTTACAGGGCAATGGGGGAGCAGTTGCCCCAGGGGAGGTGGGCACAATCACCCACAGAGCCCTCCAAACTGGTTTGGAATTAGCTGGGCCCAAAAGCCCCGGGCACTGAGGGAACAAAGAACTCTGGCTGGCTGGAAGTGAGTCTCTCCCGCTGGGGGGAGGCAGTCCTGCTGAGACAGCCATGGGCTGGGAATGTCTGAAATAGCTACGCCTGTGGGGGTCCCCATCGCAGGGGGCAGGACCTGAGGTAAGACACGTGCATACAGACTGTTCACCGTTCTAACCCCCCTTTTCTCTTGTGTTCTGCTTTGCGCCTACTGCTAAGACTAAACAAGGCTTTGGTTTAAGCAAGCAGGCTGCTCACTATGGTCACCACAGGTCCTCAGTCAGCATTAGCCAACGGGTCAGTATTCGGTGTACTGCAGCCCAGGGCTGGTCTGGGAGTGGGAGAATCGTGGGATTCCATCCCAGGAGAGGTAACGACAGGAGGCCTGGCACGGAGTGGGGTGGGGTGGGGAGGGGCTGCTCTCAGAGAGAGCAGAGAGGGGTCAAGTGCAGCTAGCCCTGTAATCGTGATGGAGCCATCTACCTTTGACACTCCCTCTCTCCCTTTGGCCTTCTACCGCCTATTAACCAGCCTGCTCTGACCATCTTCCTTCCTTGAGCAGCTCTCAGCAGGTGGGGGTGGCAGGGTGGTGGCGTGTCGCCCGTGTTAATGGTGCTCCTACCGAGCTGTTCCTCCTCTGCCTATGTTGTGTCCCAGGGGTACGCGGGTGCGGGGAGGTGAGGGGCTGGGAAATCTATTTGTCTGTTTAAACAGAGTCTTTCTTACAAACATAGGGAGGGAGGGAGCGCCACTTGGCAAACAAACATATTAAGCAGCTCTTCACAGGAAATGTTTGTTCTTTGTTCCTGGAAAAACCACATCTACTGTGTTGTTGCTGGAAGAGTGCGGTGTTCAACACTTGTAACTGGCGGCACGGAGGGCAGGTGAGACTGTACGGGGGTGGGGAGGGGTTTGAGGCATCTTGCCCTGGAAATATTTGTGGCAATACCTGCTGTCTGCAGTGCAATGTGGGGCATGTCTCAGGGCAGCGACTGTGCACCGAGGAAACACCCTGCAGGTGAAATGGGATGGAGGGAAGCGGGTCTTGGTGAGATCCCAGCTAGTTGGGAAGGGCGGGATCTGGTTAGGGGGTTGTGATCATTTTGCTCTTTCCATATGGCTAGATGAGATGGGTGGGTCCTTGTTAGATCCCAGCCAATTGGGCAGGGGTGGGGGGGTCCCAGTAGGTTGGGACACTCTGGCTTAGCTGTGTCTGGAGAATGGGTGACTTCACCCAAGATGGGAAATCTCCCCAACCTTCCCTTTGAATTGGTGGTAGAATGATACAAGAGACTCTCCTGGGTCTCTGCCGGCATTTCACTGAGGCAGAGCACTCTTAGCAGAGTTGGAATCTGCTCCTCTTGTTATTTCCCAGAGCCGGAGTTTGGCAGTTTTTAGGATACAGCACGGGATGGCTCAATCTGGATTTTTTTTTAAGAGACAAAAGGATATTTACTGAGAGCCATTGGTGACTGATTGTTGGCCATGGTTATTGCTGATGGGTTTGTAGATGTGCCCAGATATGTCTCCGCATTATCTCACTTCTAGAATTTGGCAACACTACCAGTGCATAGGGTACTGCTACAGTGCCAGATCTGAGAATTCACATACTGGAGAAATATGCTGTATCTTGGCATTGTGCTATATTCTTCCCATCCCTCTCTCAGCACCTTGCAAGACGGGAGGGGGAAGCACATGAGGGGCCATGTAGCCTCTGTGTTTATCGCAGAGAGCCATACAGGGTGTGCTGCTGCTGCTAGCATTGGCTGTGTGGGTGACTGCTGTGTGACAGGTGAAAAGTGGGAGCAACCACTTTGAACCAGCCGCTGTGCGGGATTACGAAAGAACAGGTATGCTTGCATTTACTGTATTTTAAAAGTCATTTAGCTCAGTTGTGATTTGAACTTCTTGTGTGGCGTTTAGAATTCAAATAAAAATGCTTGGCACTCCGAGAGCACCTTTCATCCCTGCATCACAAAGCACTTTACAAATTAACATTAATTACACCACTCGACAAAGCCCAATGCTATGTTATTGCATGTTGTTGTTTTTAGAGAACTTTTGTTTGTGGCTGGAAGAATGAAGGCCTCCATTTAATCACACAACATGCAGTGTAAAAATCCCTTTGTACTCATCCCATCTAGGGCCTTGTCCTGGCTTGGAAACCAAGGAGACAGTAAGAGCATCCTAGCCAACAGGGAGTAGAAAGCCAAAGGGAGAGTGGCAGCCTCAAAGGCAGAGGGCTCCAGAGTGTTTATACACCCTGTGTGGGTATACCAGGGTTTTTCCCTGGTAGAAGATGGGAAAGGAGGGATGAAGTGTCCCTGACTGGCACTCCTTCTGTAACCATCTAGGCTAGCAGTGGCTGCAGAGTGGAAGGATGGTCCTGTGGTTAAGATACTAGCTCTGAGACTCTGGAATTTGGGTTCAATTCCTGTCTCTACCCCAGACTTCCTGTGTGATGTTGGGCAAATCACTTAATCTGTGTGCCTCAGTTTCCCCATCTATAAAATAGGGGGCCTTGCCTATTTGGATTGCAATTTCTTCAGAGCAGAGGCTTTCTGGGGGCTATGATCTTAGCTGGGGCCTCCTGGCAGCACTGTAATAAAAAATATTGGCGGGAGCTTGATTTCTGCAGCCAGTTCAGTCTGGGTTCTTCAGTGAGATGCCAATGAAGGACTAGATTGTGACCTGTGTGTTTCTAGAAATTAAGAACCATCCTCCTGCTTGCTCCCCTGTGTGGGGTATACAAGAGTGAGTGGAGCTGTGTGCACAAGTATTTCCTTCTGAGAGCAGGGGGCCAGGAAAAGGCATGGTTGGGTGGAGCCTTGACCCCTCCCCATCACTTCCTGGAGGCACAGCTGAGTCAGCACAGGGGAGTGGTGATTTGCTACTGTAAACCAGCAATAAATTGGACACAATTCCTTCTCTGGGTGGCTGCAGGGCTGGTGGAGCACAATATTATCAAGTGGTACTAATTTAATGCCCATTTTTGTAATTGGTGCCCTGCCCCAAGTAAAGCCCCACCCACACCCCAAGCTCCACCCACTTGTGACATCAACACATGATGCCTCTTGCAGTAGATTTTCTCTCTTGCGTGCTTTGTTCAGCAGTGAAATAATCCCCAATATCAACATTTACACTCTTATAACTAGGCTTCACCAGTAACATCCCACTGCTGTGAATGAGCCAGGTCACACCTCTCTGAGTTATTGTTTCAGGCTCTCTGCAGACTCAAGCAGGCCACAGTTCATTGGTTTACACCTGTCTCATGCTTTGAAGGTTACAAGGGCTACAGACTTTTATTAAATGTGAAAGCTGAGATTCTGAAGGTCCAGATGGCAGCTAGGTTGGATGATTATTATGGCCCAATATAACTCCTTACCCACTAAGAAACTGTCTGAATTCCCTGCCTCAATTCATACAGACCAGTGAATAGAAGAGAATGATTTATGGCCACTACAGACATCTGAGATGCATTTGTACTAGCGACTCAGAAGTGAATGTCTCCATATTCCATTACCAGTCCTTCTGAGATATCCAGTTTTCTCTCCTGTTTCTTTATAATATCATTGAAATGCATGTCAAAGTTCAAGCTGCTCCACTTCTCAGACAAAGTAAATGTATTGTATACTTTCTGTTCACCTCGTAACACATTAGACTTGGGGGAAATTTCCTCTCATGTGGTTTGTTTCAAAGAGAAACACCCTGATTTTACAAGTTTCAAGGGGAATGATTCTGCAGTATTTTATTGCTGCCAGGCTCTTGTGATTTAAATTTCTTAACAATATTAAAGCAGATGGGAAATTGCAAAATATAGCGTATGGATCATGACTAACAAAATATGTCAGGTAGGCTGTTCAACTGGAGATATTTTCAGGAATGTAGTCACTTTCACACTTCTTCGTAAATTTACAAACGTGTTAGGTTTTTGCACCCCGTATGGTGCAGTCGGTGCCTCATGCTATGGCTATTGCATGGTATTTTAAATGCTGTGCTTTCTTTTTTCACAAGCAGTGGTTGAAATAAATGTTTTTGACTCAAGTTCCCAAAATCACTACTGTTGTTGGCACAAATGGAAGGTCGTCTTTTTGCCGCTCAGGGTACTTTTACACTGTGATAAGAGACCTGCGACACGCCCGCAGCTGTTTCAAGTCGGCTTAGGCTTGCAGGGCTCACACTGCAGGGAAAACCCTATCTGGAAAAGCCAAGGTCTGAGTGGTTTTGGAAGGGGAGCTACTCTCTCATCCCTCGAGTCTATCCAAGGCAAGTTAGTGGAGTAGAGCAGATTCTGTTTCTGTAAAACCATACTGCTTTACTCTGTGATTCTATCTGATCTCTCAAGCTAAGCATGGTTGGGCTGGATCAGTTGGTGCATGGGAGATCTCCAAGGAAAACCCAGGGTGCTACAGGGAGTACTGTAGGGTTGATCAGTAGCTTGTACTCGGCACTAATTCTGTACTAAACCAAAGCCCAGCATGGGGTTTAGCGTTGACAAAAGAAGAAGCTACTCAAAATGTAAGGCAGATTTTTGTTTTGTTTTTTGTTGTTGAAAACTTTAAAAATGAACCCAATTTGCTGCATTTTATGAATCTTTTCACTCAAAATCTCAGCCCTTTTCCAGTAAAAATGAGCCCTTTTGTGAGCAAAAAGATAAGCACCTTCCAAACAAAAGCTGGCTTTGATATTCGACATTTTTTGTGTTTGGAATTTCATGTTTTTGATAGGAAATATCAGTTTCATTCAATTTTGTAGAATAGTGTGTGGGGTGTGTGTGTGTGTGTGTGCAAATTGCCCAGAATGACTCAATGAACCATTTTAAGGCCATATTGCATTGAAAAACTGTCACTAGTTTTGCAAAATTTTTACTGTAGACCATTGCCCTCCTGGAAGTGTCCTCCTCCATGCCCATTCAATTGTATATTGGGGTCCACATCCTTAGCTGGCATAACTTGGTGTTGCTTCATTGGCTGCAGCAGAGTGACACTGTTTTATACCAGCTGAGGATCTGGCCCGATATTTATATTTACTTGCTGTTCTAAGCTGTTGCAGCGCACTGTTGAAATGTCTGACACTTTTCATCCAGAGGTGGCTGCATATCACAGGTTAAGTCATCCCGATCGGCAGTGTGTTTATGTGAAAAGTTTGCTGAGCCCGCCCAGAGCAAGAAGTTTCTCTCTAGAAGGATTCCCATTCAGAACAGTTTGACACTGGTGCGTTGCTAGCTGTGCTGCTGGGTTGAATGGGTGAGATGGCTTATCTTTGGAAATGCACAGCACTCTGACAAGCAGCGCTGGAGATGGGGGCTGAAGGTAGATCACTCTTTGCAGTATGCACACACGAAAAGCAGATGGTTTGGACATGTTCCAAAACACGGCCCATGCCCTGAGCCTGAATTATAAGAAGCTTGGGGCATCTGCACATTCTAAATGTTTAAAAACCAAAGTCAAGCAGGGCACCCAGGTTGTCAGCACTTGGAAGGGGCAAGCAGCACCTGTGGACTTGTTTTTTGAAGGGGGGCTTGTTTCAGAGACAATGACTTGCAGAGCTGTTTGAAAAACACCTGGGATCATGTGTGTGCTGCTCTGACTGGGGACGGAGGGACAGGAGAATGAGTGGGCCTGTGAAGAGATGATCTTCTGCTTCCCTCCCTCTTCCTCTTACACTAGTCTGGTCTTGATTTTGGCTGGGAGGGGAAAACAGGGACAGGACCTGTGCTGTGCAAAAAGCATGTGTGTGTTCCTATGCCTCCAGTAGGGAAGAGGGTCATTGTCAGCTGAGAAGCAGAGCCCCATGCAATGCCTCTGCTGTATTGTGTGCAGGTTCTAACAGCCATGAAGGAGCTGTGAGGGACTGGGTGGGCCAAACCCTTCCATCTGCTCTGTAGCGCAAGTAGGAAATCAGCCCTACGCCCATCTCTCTGTTGCTGCTTCTGGAGGTGTCCTGGTGTTTTCCTTTTTGAAAATAGGCAACCCAGCAGTCTGATTGTCTGTGTTTGAAAGCTGGAGGAATCCTGCTTGGCCCCCGCCACCCAAGTTATTAACTTCACTCACCTTCTGTATTTGCTTGAAGGAGCTAATCCAAGGAGGCAGAGTCAGGGGAGGGGGCTGTTGCTGTGAACCTGAAAGACAAATGCACTTAACAGTTGGAGGGGGAATACATTTCAGCACCTTAGAGAAGGGACAGCTCCCTGGGGAGGCTGCAAGCTGACTGGGCAGAAAGGAGAACCTGAGGGAGATCCAGAGTGCTGCCAGATTTGTGTGGGAATGTGTACATGCAGTGCATGTGTGTCTGTGTGCACATTCTTGTCTTTGGATACCAGGGAGTCAGGATGGTCAAGTGGATACAACACTGGAGCTAAGAGACCTGTTTTCTCTTCCATGCTCTGCTGTTGAGTCACTATGTGGCCTTGGATGGGTCACTCAGGACCATGTTTTTTTTCAGGGTGGAGGCCTCTAATCTTGGGTGCCCAATTTAGGACAACCTGGCCTGATGCTTATAGGCACTGAGCACCCCCAGTTCCTGTTGCCTCCATTGAGAGCTGTTGGTGCTCAACACCTGTGAAAATCAGGCCCTAGGTTTCCTAGGCTGGACCATCAGAAAATGAAGCGCCCAAAATCAGAGGCCACGTCTGGAAAATTTGGGCCTTATCTCTCCATGCCTCGGGTTCCCCAACTATCAATGGCCATAATGATGCTTTCCCACACTGGGTACAGCACTTTGAGACCGAAGGATGCAAAGTGCTTCTGTCTGTCTGTCTAATCATCCAAGGTATGACCATTCATGTTACCTTTGAAGAAGGCATTGTGGTAGAACATCATTGTATACATTTCAGCAATAATTATAGTCTATATTATGGACAATTGGAGGGGGGATGCAGAGTCAGATCAAAGCCCCCAAGCATCCCATAAAATTAATATCTCCTCTGGACCAGGTATCAATAAACACTACTTCTGACACTTAGCAGTGCATGCTGGGCATTCTGTCTCCCTGTTCCTCTGAACGTCAGTCTTGCAATAGTGTGACACACACCATGCCCTTTTACAAACAAAGCTGGTGGCTTATTGCTGTATTATTTTGTTTTCTTTAATAGCCCACAAAACTGGCAGGCATCCAAAATGCTCTGGAGCCCTCCGGTTCAGAGCTGAGAAGTCAGCAGTTCGGCAGGCAGGTGCTAACGTTTGTACTTCGCTGGCAGAGGGGGGGTGTGGACGCACGCTGGTTGTACTGACTTTGCCACTGTGACTGGGCTGATCAGGGTTGGGAGGGTGTCTCTGAGGGTGCAGTGCTGGCGATGGAAAAAGAGCCCCTGCCCTACTCCTCCCACCCCATTTTCTCTCTTTGCATTATAATCATTTTAGGCTACAGATGGGCACTGACCTGGAAACCAACACATTCATCCCCTGTTGTTGACACAGGGGCCTAGAATGCTGGATTCATGCTAAAGAAAGAGATGCTGTGAAATGAGTTGGTGCCAGGGCTCCAGGCTGGGCTGGGCACATCTTACACTTCCTCTGCTGAGGTCAAGAAAAGAGGGCCTTGACATGACCTTGCACAGAACATTTAATTTGTGCACTCCAAGCCCCTAGCAGCAGGGCTTCTTTTCTAATTAACTCAATGCAGCAAGAGAAGCAGCAGCCACTGTCCAAGAGGGGGAGAAAGAAATGCTGGTGAGGACTGAAAAGAGGACTGGAGACATGGGAAATGGAGACTCATCTTTCAGGGGATTCAGCCCCTTTAACCCCAGCATCTCCTGTGCTGCTACATGTCTGTCTCCAAGTCCTCAGTCACACATGGGCATTCATGGTCCATTTTGGTCAATTTCATGGTCATAGGATTTAAAAAATGGTAAATTTCATGATTTCAGCGATTTAAATCTGAAATGTCAGGGTATTGTAATTGTAGGGGTTCTGACCCAAAAAGGAGTTGTGGAGGGGAGGGGGTGTCGCAAGGTTATTTTAGGGGGATCGCGGTATTGCCACCCTTACTTCTGTGCTGCTGCTGGTGGGGTGCTGCCTTCAGAGCTGGGTGCCCAGCCAACAGCCACCGCTCTCCAGCCGCCCAGCTCTGAAGCAGCACCCCGCCAGCAGCAGCACAGAAGTAAGGGTGGCAATACCGCAATCCCCTAAAATAACCTTGCAACCCCCCTGCAACTCCCTTTTGGGTCAGGACCCCCAATTTGAAAAACACTGGTCTCCTCAGTGAAATCTGTATAGTATAGGGTAAAAAGCACACAAAAGACCAGATTTCACAGGGGGAGATCAGATTTCATCGTCTGTGATGCATTTTTCATGGCCGTAAATTTGGTAGGGCTCTACACATGGGACTTGACTCAGTGTCCACGACCCTCAGCCACACCATCCTCTGAGTCCCAGGAGGGAGGAGGCTGTCTGTGTAGTCCTAACCCCTTGAGGTCTTTCTATCCTATTCCCAGGCCCCTGTCCACCAGAGCTCCTTCTCTCCCATGCTGTTCATGTCACTAACCCACAGAACTCCTTCTATCCTGCTCCAGGGGCTTGTCTCCAAATTCTGACCCTCAGAAAGCCCCCTACACTGGTGATGGGGGGGGGTTTCTGTCCATCGCAGTCCCACGTGGAAAGGGGATGTCTCCATCCCTCCAGCCAAAGGGGTCTCGAGCTGGAGGGGTTTCGCAGAGGTGTCAGGTGGTCACCTGTCCTTCCTGTTGTGCTAAAAGGAAGCGGTCCCTGTGTAGAGAAGCCTGAGAATCACTGTGCTAGCCCAGAGGGCTCCCTCTGGTCCACACTGGAAGGAAGCTGTCCCCAGAGCTGATTTTCTGGACCGGTGTCAATCTACTTTGGGGTGTGGCACCCAGACTGAGCTGATTGGATGGGTGGATTTGGGGGGAGGGTGGATGGAAACACGTGGTGTGCTTGCTTCCATTCCGTCCTCACAACATCTCTGCAGAGAGCTCTGCTTTGTCCCGGATCTGGAGGAGGAGGAGGAGGCCAAATCCCCTCTGTCTCCCACTTGAAGGTGGCTGAGTCTGGTACCACCTAGTTCTCTCTGGCAGCAGTTCTTCCATTGTGCCAGGACTGGGGGGCGGGGGGAGTTTTGGGGTTGAATTGGCCAGCCTGTTTGCAGAGCTGTGGGGGTTCACAGACCCGCCTCGGATCCCCTTCACTAATTGCTTTGCAGATAAAAGCCGAGCAAACAATGTGAGATGTGGGAAATGAATAAAAGGGGGCGGGAGAGAAGGAGTGGGAGTAAGGCGGGGCAGGGTGGGATTGTGACAGGCCCAGACCGCCCCTCCAGCACTAGCGTTTTCTACTAATTAGCTCTGTAACTAACCAGAGGAGAGGCCTCTCTCTGACTGGGGTTCCTGGTGGATAATTACCTCGGGGTTCATTCGGGAAGGGGTGGGGAAGAGAGTTGAACTGTCCATGGGGATTTTCAAAACCTACCCATCCTCGACTCATTTAGGGAAGGGAGAAATGTGCTAATGGAGCTATTTCTGCCGTGGAGCAGGCCAGGTTGTTACCCAAGTGACAAACTTCATTTTAACGAGAGGTAAATTCCATTTTATTCTGAACTTTTAAAATGATTTGGGTGAATTGTGGGTCTTAAAGGGGCAGTGCAATCCTGCTGGGGAGATGGGCCTAGACTGGCCCCTTCACTTACCCTGGGGGTGGGGACTTGGGTCAAGATGGTCCAGCTGGGGAGGTGCGACTCTGGGGCCTTGTTCCCACCCCTCCCTGTGCCCATAATCTGTGGCAGTGCCTTTATGGATACCCTTGGGCTCCACTTGATGTGGGTAGGGAGCAACTCCATGCAGTGCTGGAACTTACCAGTAACTTAGTCTGTGACTCGTCCACTGAGCTATACTCACACCTGAGGGCATGTCAGGGTGGCAGCTGCTGAACCCAATTATGGGGGCACTGCTCCTGTAGGAGCTCAATGGGGAGGGACAGGATGCAGTGCAGAGGAAGATGGCCCTCCGGGGGCATGGCCCTGAGTTCTGCAGATTTCCCCTGACACGTGCAGATCTTGGACTGTAAGTTCTTCGGGCAGAGACTGTTTCTTTGTTCTGTGTTTGCAAAGTAGCAAGTATGTTGCAGCCTCCAGGAGCTACTGCAGGGCAGATAAGGAAAAGTATGTGGGGGTTGCACAGGTTTTGAGGGCACTATGGTTTAGGGATGACACTGGGGATTCAGACCAAGGAGCTAATCCTGGTTCTGACATTGACTTTTGTGTGGCCTTGGCAATGTTGCTTAACTTCTCTGAGCCTTCATTTCCTTGCCTGGAAATGGGGCTAATCACATTTTCCTCCTACACAGTTCATGCAAGGTGGTGTCTGTGCGCAAAGCATCACTAAGGCCGGTCGACAGCAGAGCTGGGACTAAAACTGGGCTTGCGGCCTTTGTCCCCTTGCACTAGATACTTGTGCCCCACAGCGGGGCTTTTGCCCCCTCCCCAAACCTCTCAGGTGTGAATTTTTCTCAGAAGCCAGGAAACAACAGAATATTTTGTGCAACGTGTAGTGTTTTTAACACTGCCGAGTTATAGCTCCCACTCATGGTCCTAATCCTGCAACCTATCGCTGTATATTCCATTCCTACCAAGATGCCTTCGGGGAGGCTGAGCATCTGTTTGCAATTAGCAAGGAGCAGTTTTTAACGGCAATGTAACAAGAACAGACCTGCTTGGTCCCTTGAGTCCGAATTCTCTTGCATGCAGCTGTTGGGAGGAGGAGCTTGGGGGAAAGAAGGCCTTTGAGCCCATTGTGCAAACCCCACCCATGGCCATGGGAGCTGTGTGACAGCGTCTAGCACCACTAGAGCCCATAGCTCCAAGAGCTCACCTAGGCCCAGAGAGACATGCCCATAGCAAAGAGGCAGTGCGCCAGCCCCTTAAATTCCTGGGATGCTACCTGCTAAGCAGCTGCCTGAGGATTACCCTGGACAGAATGCAAAGCCCCACACCACCCTCAATGGGCCCACAGCAGGCTGCCTTGGGAGTGACTCTGGATACCCGCAATTTACTGATAGGGAAACTGAGGCAGAGGTCTATGTGACTTGCCATAGGCTCGTGAGTCATTGGCAGAGTGGCCAGTGCAACCCAGGAATCCTGACTCTCAGGTCCCTGCTCTAAACACTAGACTCTCTGCTCCCTGTTCCATTCTTAGCAAAGACTCCTTTAAACTTGTTGCCCTCTCTTGTCTGACCCCTACAGCCCTGTGCTGCTGCCCTAGCCTCGTTAGTGCTGCATGGTCCCTGGCACTCTCCCTCTCTCTGACCACGCCCTTCAGGCACAATTGCTTTAGGCCAGTGTAGCATCTGAGCTCTCCTCACACCTCACACAGTGGCTGGGATCTCATTAGCCGCCTCCATCCCCTCTCCCTGTTTATCTCAAATTTTTAAACGGCTCGTCTGATTTTTTGCTGGAAGGGAGATGGCTGCGTGAGTCGTGAAGGGGCCTGACAGCTCCCTGTGCCAGCGCGTGCCCGGGCCAGGGAGGCTGCAGGGGCTCTTGGCGCCGACTGCCTGCTCGGATCAGATCAGAGAGACAGGAGAGGAGCTCAGTCACACCGTGCTGGGGTCCCTTTGGAGAGGGGACCAGCAGCCCCCTCCCTTTAATCCCTTTCCCCGGCATCGTTCTGCACAAGGCAAATGTGATGGGGAGTTTGGCAAAGTTCACCTCTGTCTGGTGTGGGCGGCACCCAAGTTCCTGCCAGGAGTTTCGGGGGTGGGGGGTGCACATCAGGTTTTCAATGGGGTGAGGCTACCAGAGAGACCCCAGCAGTAATGGGTTACAAGTAGAGCTGGATAGAAAGGGTCTGATTCAAAGCTCATTGAGGCTAATGGAAGAACCCAAAACAGGAGGGAAGTGTCACCTTCTCCCTGGGGTTTGTGTTGGGGAATCAGAGATGTTAGCGGTGGAAAGGACCTACTGGATCATCCAGCCCAGAGCAGGACCATTCCTTACAAACGGGGCTTCTGCTCCTTCCCTGGAGACACTGCCGTACAGCCCGGTCCATCTCAGCACCGGGGAGCTTGCCTTGGTGTTCAGCTGGCATCTTCCCTTTCCTAATGTCAACCTGTAATCCCCTTTACAGACCCCCGCCCCCACCCCTGGTGCTAGGTGCCCATAACTGCCAGGCTCCCAGAATCCCGGCCTTGCTGAGGTCGCTGCTTTGGCATGGGGAGCTGTCTAGTGGCTCCCTGCTCTGCATGGGGCCAGTGAGGGGAAGTGCCTGTCCTGGCAAGCAGGTTTTCCGGATCTGTGCAGTACGGAGATGTGGGATGCAGAGTTGGAGGTGGTCTGGTCAACTCAGGTCTTGATATAGTGGCCGTCTCCACGGTATCTGGGCAGGATCTCTTCCGCCTTCCACAGCCCTTCTCTTCTCACACTCTGCACCACATGCCCTGAAATCTACTCTCCACTCTTCCCTCAGATCCACTCCCCATTTAGTGTCCACCCCTCTTTCCTACCTCGCTCACTATCCATTTTCTCCCCTTGATGCTTTGAAGGGGGAAAGACAGAAAGAACAAGGGAGCAGGAATACCAATCACATCTCCTCTAAGCAGAGGAGCCAGACCCCCCACTGCACTACCAACATCCCCTCCCCTGGAGTCCCACCTGCAGCTGGGGGGAGGGAGAAGTGCTGGGCCCAGCTCCCCTACCACTGGCATCTCACACACCCTCTCCCTGCCTCTCAGCCTGGAAGGGGAGGGGCCAGTGTATACGCCCTATGCCATTTGGCACTCCACCCATGCCAAGAGACTGGTGCTGGGAGCCCGCACCCCATCAGCAAGAGTTTGGCAAGGATCTGCTTTCAATGTTAGTGCTGCGTGTCAGCCAGAAGCTGCTGGCTGTGTGATTTCACCCAGACTAGCTGATCTGTTTATATTCGCATTGCCCATGTTCTCCTGTCTCTGCCCTTTAACAATAGCTGTTTTTACGGTCTCTTCCATGCCCCATAATTGCTCAGTCTTTCCTGTATTTTCTGCCGTAAAGGCAGATATAAAAAAAGAGGCTGAGCATCTCAGCTATTGTTTGTATCATCTTTAATTTCATCCCACTTCTCCTCTTGCTAGTAGACCTACTTTATCTTCCATGCTTTGCTTTCCGAGGCTGTATTCATAAACACCCTGCTTGCCATTACCCTGAGCTGGGTCTAGCATTACCTCATTCTTCTCATTCCCTTCCACGCCGTGTGTTCTTGTATGGTGCCATCTCACTTCTCTCATTTTTGTAGCTGGGGTTTAAACTAGAGCTGGGAGACAGTTTTCCTGTCAATAGTTTATTTGCCCAAAAAGCGCTCTTTCAGTCCACCCGAAACGATGGGCGAATTCCTGTCAGGTTCGCCAAATAGTTTTGGCCAAACCAAGAAACCCAAATGTTCAGAACGGTCAAAAGGAAATGACCGAGCTCAAAAATTTTTTTTTCCATTACAGGCATTTTGACCAAAGCAACGGAGGACTAGATTCACAAAATACCTGGGAGAGGGTTGGAGGCCTCCCTTTAATAAATCTTTGCCACATGGTTAGGGTACTCCCCTGGGATCTGGAATCCTGGGGGTCTGCCTGAAGAGGAGGGGTTTCCTACCACTCAGGTGAGTGGCCTAACCATTGAGCTATGTGTAGGGCCCTGACAAATTCAATCCGTTTTGGTCAATTTCACGGTCATAGGATTTTTAAAATAATAAATGTCATGATTTCAGCTATTTAAATCTGAAATTTCATGGTGTTGTATTTGTAGGGTTCCTGACCCCAAAAGGAGTTGTGTGTGTGTGTGGGGGGTGTCACAAGGTTATTGTAGGGGGGGTTGCGGTATTGCTACCCGTACTTCTGCACTGCTGCTGGCAGCGGCGCTGCCTTCGGAGCGGAGCATCTGGAGAGTGGTGACTACTAGCCAGGAGCCCAGCTCTGAAGGCAGTGCCGCCACCAGCAGCAGCGAAGAAGTAAGGGTAGCATGGTATGGTATTGCCACGCTTACTTCTGCGCTGCTCCCTGCAGAGCTGGGCCCTCAGCCAGCAGCTGCCACTCTCGGTTGCCCAGCTCTGAAGACAGCAATACAGAAGTAAGGGTGGCATGGTATGGTATTGCCATCCTTACTTCTGTGCTGCTGCTGGCAGGGCGCTGCCTTCAGAGCTGGGCGCCCGGCCAACAGCCACCACTCTCCAGCCGCCCAGCTCTGAAGTCAGTGCAGAAGTAAGGGGGGCAATATCATGACCCCCCTAAAATAACCTTGTGACCCCCCTGCAACTCCCTTTTGGGTCAGGACCCCCAATTTGAGAAACGTTGGTCTCTCCCGTGAAATCTGTATAGTGTACGGTAAAAGCACACAAAAGACCAGATTTCATGGGGGGAGACCAGATTTCATGGTCTGTGACGCGTTTTTCATGGCCGTGAATTTGGTAGGGCCCTAGCTATGAGATATTCCATTGTGGGGCTCCCTCTGGCTCTCCCATTGAATCTGTTCCACTGTGTATGAATAATTTGATAGTCACTGGAGCCGGGACTAAAGTTGGATTTCCTATGTCCTAGGGCAGTGGTTCTGAATTAGGGGACACGTACCCCTGGAGGTCCGCAGAGGTCTTCCAGGGGGTACATCAACTCCTCTAGATATTTGGCTAGTTTTACAACAGGCTACAGAAAAAGCACTAGCGAAGTCAGTTCAAACTAAAATTTCATACAGACAATGACTTGTTTATACCGCTCTATCTACTGTACACTGAAATGTAAGTACAATATTTATATTCCAATTGATTTATTTTATAATTGTATGGTAAAAATGAGAAAGGAAGCAATTTTTCAGTAATAATGTGCTGTCAGACTTTTGTAAGTTTATGTCTGATTTTGTAAGCAAATAGTTTTTAAGAACATAAGAACGGCCATACTTGGTCGGACCAATGGTCCATCTAGCCCAGTATCCTGTCTTCTGACAGTGACCAATGCCAGGTGCTTCAGAGGGAATGAACAGAACAAGTAATCATCAAGTGATCCTTCCCCTGTCGCCCATTCCCGGCGTCTGGCAAACAGTGAAGTGAGGTGTAACTTGGGGGTCCACAAGACAAATCAGACTCCTGAAAGGGGTACACTAGTCTGGAAAGGTTGGGAGCCTCTGTCCTAGGTGAGTGCCCTGACCACCAGACTATAGGGTCATTCTCATCCTCTTTCCCTGGTCCAATGACTACCCACTGTCATGAATGACAGTACAGGTATATAGACACCCACCTCCCCCTTGGTGTGGGGCAGAGAGAGCTCTGGGAGCTTGCCCTGCCCAAAGAGGGGACCATTGCCACACCCCTTAGCACTGGAGAGCCTTCTGCCCCACACTGAGAGGGGACTGAGGGAGCAGCTCTGGGGCTAGGGGTATGAAGGAACACTGGGCACAGGGAGCTGCTGCTGAAAGTGTGGCTAGGATGCAGCATTGGTGCTCGAGGAGCAGCCGGCAGAATATAGACACTGGGCCAGGGCCAGCGCTGGAGTGCCAATGCGCAGGCTGCTGTTATAGCATCTGGGTGAAGGATCAGGTGCAATTAGGAGAGATTTGCAGGTTGAGAGAGGGTTATTTTCCCATTTACCCTGGAGATAATCTTCCTCTCAAGCCAATCAAAGTGGCACGGTGAGAGGATCCTTGTGTGGGGCTCCGGACTGCCGGCAATCAGGCAGCACTCCAAGCACTTAACATTGTTTTAAAAATAAAAACGAGATGAAGCTGCTGTGCATTGTGTAGAAGGGTCGCGTTTCACGAGCAGCCCGTGGCTCTGCGTGAGCCTCCAGGGTCTCTGCCTCTTGATTTATCTGCACGTGGAATGACGATGCCTTTCGGTTGGGGTGTCTGGGGCAGATGAGAGACTGGGCCAAAGCATAGCCCCATGGTCTGCTCCTTTGTCTGAGCCCAGAGAGGGTTTGGGTGCCCAGCAAATGTGGTTCAGTACAATTATTACCCCTCCCCCAGATGTGCCCTGGCAGAAAGGACAGAAAGAGAAATCTGCCCTGACTCCCAGATGCCCCCCGCTCCAGTGCCTCATGTGAGAAGGTGCAAATGGGAAACCAGCCCCTGGCAGAGGGAAGGGTTGTGGGGAGAGCCCCCCGTTCCTGCCCGCTGGACACACTGAGATTCTGCCCAGCCTGCTGGCTCAACAGCTCTGGAGCCTGTAGGGTGACCAGATAGCAAATGTGAAAAATCAGGACGGGGTGGGGGGTAATAGGAGCCTATATAAGAAAAAGACCCCAAAATCGGGACTGTCCCTATAAAATTGGGACATCTGGTCACCCTAGGAGCCTGAAGGCCTTTGCTTCCCCACTGAGCAGATGCAGCCGGTTCCGCCCCTGCAAGCTGCCCGCCCCATCCTGATCCTGAAGGACCAGCTCCAAGGATTACAGGGGACTCCACGCTCAGTTCCATTCTTGGCCCCTCTGCTGAGCTTGTCGACAAGGACACCGCGGGGCTGTGCATGAGGTGAATGCTCGTTCACGAACGCCTGGGCTGAGACCGCTTCACACAGCTCAGCGAGGAGCCACCAGTCGTCAGGGACTTTCATTCACGGTTGACCCAAGGCGAGTTGGAACCATCGACTGGTTCCACACTCGAGCGCTGCCAGTGGGGGGATGACATCTGCATGGCATCAGGATCTTTAACCACTGAGTTGCCTAATCCTAGATGAAACAAGGGTAGGAAAGCTAGCAGTTGCCTTAGCTCTATGGACGCTAGCGCTCCCCATTGCTAGTGGCCATGCAATAGTGGGTCATTCCCTGCAAAAGCTCATCCTCCTTTATAGATCCCTTTCTCATCTCTTCTCTTGGTGGATTAAAAATCCTTACAAGGGATCAGGTAAATCTTCCATCAGTAAATGACACGTCCTGCCTTTAAACCCCCTCTAGGATAGCAGTGACCCAAGTGGCTTCTTTCTTCCAGGGACAGGAGATCTCATTCATTAGCATGGCTTCCTCATACCCTTCCTAATAACAGGGAGCTCTCGGTATCTTTCCAACTTGCTTTTTACTGAGCGGCATCTTTTTCTTTCAAGGTTTGTGGGTTGACCTAGATACAACAGAGAGACATTTGGGGCTCAGCCTCTGTTTCCACCCCCAGGTAGAAAGAAAGCTCCTTCTTTGCATCCGGAATGGCTGGATCTGGTGTAGTGTTTACATCCACAGTGGCAAGGTTGCTTGTTGCTCATGTTTGTGTTCAATACACTGCCAGCTCCGCTGCGAAGGGCGCTGTATCCATTAGTGCACTGTATTATTATCTAGGATGGACTTAAAACCATTAAGATTTCTCAGGAGCATGGACGATTAGGGTCTTTGCTCAGTGGGCATTAATTTCAGTACACAGGTGTGTTTGCTCCCAGATGCTGTTCTGCAGGGATGTGACTGGAATAAATTAACGTGCAGCAAATTTCTGGTTCTTCTCCCCTCCCCGCCGTCCCTCCACTGCCCTTTAAAGAGATTCAGGTCATTCCTGGAATTAGGGCTTCCTGAACTGCCGGGGCGCAGTGTTTAAACTGCTTACAATCGATTAAGCAAAGTGTATGTTTTTCCGAGGCTTTAGATGGGTGACCGTGGCGCGGTGCGTTAAGCCCCAATAAATACGTTCTCCATAATGGGATGGTCTCTCACATGTGGGTTTAAGTCTGAGTGGAAAGCGGGGGAGGCATTTTGGGGAGCGTCCAGGTTTATTTCCTGGAAGTAGCCGACTGTTCTCGACAGAGAGACCTTGCAGGAAGGCATTTTATTTAGCTGGCTTCATTTATTGTGGGACTCCAGCTGGGATTAGACACAGTTAAGACGATAGATAAATCCTCCTCTTCCACCTCTTGGCTGAGAGGTGCTATGAATTTTTCGGGGAAGGGTGTGTATGTGTGTGTGTGTAAAAAGTCTGTGGAGTTCATGGAAACGCAGTGTGTGTCCATCCCTTGTGTGCCCCCCCTACATACACTTCCCTTTTCTTCCCCTCCTGACAACCAATGCTCTGCATACAGAGATTGCCAGCTGGGAGGGGGCTCTGGCTGGCAAACTTGAAATCAAGCGGCTGGTTTATAACAAGACATCTGTACGTGTTAGAAAAGACAAGAAACCCCGCGCTGCTGCTGCCTGCACTGCTGTGTCTGATAATGGCTCTACCACGGGGGAAAGTAGGTCACTCTGTTCTGCAGAGCCGAGTGAGAATGCAAAACCAATGCTCCTCATGGACTTTCCCCCTCCAGACCTCAGAGCCAACTGTATCCTCCTCTGTTCTGACCCCTGCCCCACCGGACCTCCCCCAGGCCCTTTACCCCATGGGAGAAGGACATATCCTGCAGGGCAGCTGGGGCTGGCTATGAGAGATGGAAGGGAATAAGTTCCAAATCTATTAGATAGAATGCTCCGGTGTCTCGACACTGTCGTTCTGTGGGATCTGAGCTCCTCCTGCAATGGGCCGTGCTCCGCTGTGTCCCACCAGTAACTCCACTGACATCAATGGAGTGTCAGCCTGGTGCGAGAGAAGGAGCAAAACCCAGGCGCACACAGAGCCAGCAGGGGGCTCAATAAAGAGGGGTGGGGAAGGAGACACCATGGAAGGGACAGGGCTGGTGGGAAGAGGTGCTGGAGAGGGGGAAGGGCTCCCTGGTTGTCTGACTGTCCAGGCAGCAGTTTGGTGCTCATGAAGTTAGTTGCAAGGAGGCATGGCATGTATGAAGGTGCATGTGCGAGATTCTACGGCTCAGCAGGCGGGCAACCTGCCGAACCTTTGGGGAAGTTTCTCAGAGGAAGTACACCAAGTGTAAACATCTGATAGACCTGGGTCTCCTTCCCCTTCACCCCTTGCAATGGGCTGGGCTGATCAGAACAGAGACTGCCGGTTAAAATTCTATGTATGTTACCCTCCAGTGCCCCCTGCTGGCCAGCACCAAAGCTCTGTATCCTGGCCATGCCTTGCCATGCCCTAATGGCTGAGAAAAAGACCATGATACCCCTTTATGTCCCAGGCCCTTCAGTGCCTCCTCCTTGCTGGTCCTATGCTCTGCAGATTTCCCTCCCCTTCATATCCCACTTCCTGCATCAACAAGGACTGATGTGATCTTTAACAAACAGCTCAAGAACCAAATGTGGATAAAGGCCCTTCACTTGTTTCCTGGGAAAACAGACAGGTGCAACTTGTAAAGGAGGAACATCACACTTTGAAAAATAACTCCTTGAAAGAATGCAGTGTCCCTTAAAACCTCCGTTAGCCTCTAGCTCCATATGCTCGTCGGCAGCCTTTGTAATGATGTGCTTCTGAAATATTCTGCTGCAATCCAAGTGCCTGCTATGGGGAGACTGGATGGCTCTGGGGCTTGAGATGGCCGACTGGAGCTTTCCCTCTCTGGATTGCTGGTTCTAGGTTGGTAGTGGCAGGAAACAGTTATTATTGGACAGTCCTGGAGGGCTCTGTGAGTCATTGGCTCCATGTTGGCGGTCTCCGCACCACAAAGCCCGTGGTCATAGGTGATGGTAATGGTAATGAGCATGGTTGGTTGGATGAGAACCTAGGCAGCGACTGAGTCTGGAGAATGAGCTAAACTGCTTCCAGCTTGGGACTGAAGCAGACCATAGACGTGGCATGATGGAAACTGGCTAGGCCACTGCCTACCCTGTGCCTTTGAGGACTTCGCTCTATTGACACTCTCTACCCAGTACCTTGCACTAGCCCTGAAAATCCACCCTGCCTCTTCCGGGCAGTGAAGCAGTGAAATCCTATTTCCCGCTGCAAGGGGAGAGGGCAGAGCGCTCCTTGCCGCAGAGAAGAGTGTCAGCCAAGCAGCATCCCCCAGAAAAGCCGTGCTGCTGCTCGGCGAGGGAGAGCTAAGACGTGCTTTCAAGAGAGAGGTGTTTTAAGTGCAGAGCAGGAGTGTTTCCCTGGGGGAGTCAGAGAGCAGCATTTCGTTATAGCTTTGGGCACCTGTTGCAAAAGGGAAGGGAACTTGGAAATTGGCTCCATTCCTTTCAGGGCATGTTTGTGCTCTCCCCTCCTTCACCCTCTGTCCTCATCTGTTCTGAAAATCTCCAGACACATGATGCCGGGGTGGTAGTGACAAATCAGACAGAGGGTGAGTGCCATACCCATGGCAGGTGAGCGCTCAGCCTCTCTGTACAGGCACTAAGCCGTGGTGCATGGTAGAGTGCAGGTGCAGGTGGAATACAAACTCTCTGTAGAACGATGGCAAGGAGCACATGGTAGCTCGTGTGAACCCCATGGTGAGAAATCGGCTATGGAATTCCAAGATGTGCCACCTGCTTGTGAGCTGGGAAAATCCCAGCAGGACAGGAGATATTTCACCCCATCGGGTGGCGTCATGTTTCTGAGGCAGATCCTGGAGCATGGGGTTATGACTTCTAGATGGATGTGTGTTGGGAACAGAGGCGGTGTGGGAGACTCTTCTCCATATCAAACAGGGGTGGGGGGAACTGAACCTGCATCTGCTACATTCCAAGTGAACATCCAAAACCCTAGGCTAAAGCTTATAAGGGAGCTGCTGCCTCCTCCTCCTGCCATTTTGGTGAGCTAGTCTTCCTTACCTTTGCTTTTGTCAAAATGCCTGACAGCCTGAAAGAAGCTTTTCAGGTCAAGACACAACATTTTATTTCAACTTTTTGATTTTACTCCTGAGGGCATTCTGTGCCAAAAAAATAAAAAACCTGTGCCAAACAATTAACAATTCTGCGCACAATATTTTAAAATTCTGCAAAATTCTGCACGTTTTATTTGTCAATAAATAAATGCAGAGGCTCCAGCATGGCAGTGGGGAGCACAGGCCAGTGGCTGCATGAAGGTGGGAGATGACCCTGCAGCCCCTCCACCCCTGAGACATGGACTCAGCAGTGAGGCTGCACCTGACCCTGACACAGCACAAGGCCTGGGCCTGCCCACCAGGTATGGGGCAGGCAGGCTCAACCAGGCAGAATCCAAATGTGGAGGGGCTCAGTGTGGGGTGAGAGGGTTCTGTGCGGACAATCTGGGTGCAGGTAGCTCAGTGGGGGGTCTAGATGTGGGGGGATCTGGATGCGCACAGGCTTGTTGAGGGTGGGGGGGATTCCAGGTGCAGGGGCAATGGGACTCTGCAGGGACTTCCAGGTGAAGGTGGTTGGGGCTCAGCAGGGGGGTCTGGGTGCTGGGGGAGTGGGGCTTGGTGGGGTGTCTGGATGTGGGGGCTCAGGGTGGGGGTTTGAGTGCAGGGAGCTCAATAGACGGTGGTCTGGGTGCAGGGGTGGGGGTCCGGAGGCAGGGGGTCTGGGTGCAGGGCGGCTCCAAATGCAGGAGTTGAGGTTCAGTGGGGTGGGATTCCAGTATGGAGTGCTAGGTGAGTTCTGGGTGTATGGGGTGAGGCTTGGCAGGGGTGTCTGGGTATGGGACATCCAAATGCACGGGGGTTGGTGGATGGGGGAGCAGCTCCCCATACAGTGACCCCTCCCCCACAGCTGAGGAGTGATGGGGGCAGGAAGCAGGGGAGGATGCTGAGCTTCCTGCAGCTGGGGGAGGTTTCTGGGGGTGGATCTGACACAATCCCAGTCACTCCTTGCAGGGGAAGAGGAAGTCCTGTCCCCTCCTGCCTCCAGCCCAGCTGGGACTAGCAGCTGATCCCAGCTCAGGGTAGGAGTCACTGGCTGGGGTGTCCCCAGTCCTGCAGTGATTTACCTCTCCATCGGCTGCTCTGGGTGCCTGAAACAATGTACCTGCACTGCTAGAGAGTGGTTTGTGACTGCTCTTGCAGCTTCCCTTTGCTTCCCTGTCAGAAAGTCATTTTTCTGGGGGAAGCAAAGAAATCGCCAAGGGACATGAATTCTGCACATGCGCAGTGGCACAGAACTCCCCTAGGAGAATGATTTATCCACAAATTTTGGAAAATGTCATTTTCGATGGAACTCGTTTGGATCTTTTGAAATTGTGAGTGAACTAAACAAACTAAGCCAACTACTTTCTTTCTTACCCTCAGTGGACATGGAGAAGAGTTTTAATCACCAGCCTCTTTATAACAACCTTTCACATATTTGAAGACTGTTATCCTGTCCCCCCTCAGCCTCCTTTTCTGTAGACTAAACATGCCCAATTCTTTCAACTTTTCCTCATAAGTCATGTTTACTAAACCTCTTATCATACTGGATGCTCTCCTCGGGACTCCCTAGTTTTGTAGCAGTGAGTTCCACAAGCTAACAGTGCACTTTCACAGAGTTATTCCTCATGAAAACAAGTGTGTGCAAGGGTGGGGGATATTGTCCAGTATTTAAAAGGTAAAAAAATCCTACAGTATTTTACAGTAATAATCCCTAAATACTGCAGTGTTCAAGAGGAATAGCCTACATACGTCGAACGATGATTTTTATGTCAGTGCTGCACTTTGGTGCAGAGGTGTGGAATACTGGGTCATACTGCAGAAACAGTTTATAACAGATTAATACATGTAAATAGATGTTTTCAGAAATGGCTAATTGTTACAGAGTGGTACTGAGTTCAACAGGTTAAGGGGAGGGCTGGTTGAAAATTGGAATTTCCATCAAGTAGGAAACTGCAATATTTTGAAATTTGGTTTTCCTCCCAATTTGGGAGGAAAAGTTGCAATATGAAAGGTTCCAAAACAATTGCAGTTCAAAATTCCTGAGTTATAATGTTTCATTTTGAGTCAGTTCGACATTAATCTGGGCCCACCTGAGCTGCTGCCCTGCCTCATGGGAACTGTGATTCAGGTGCCCCATTTCACCCATTCTCCTCTTATAGACCAGACTTGCTGGCTGGACTACATCTCCCTTAATGCACCATGATCACGCTACACCCATCATGCACTGTATCACTTCAAACAAAGGGGGAGACAACAGTGCATTGTGGGAGATCTAGTTCAGTCAGAGAGTCTGGCCCCTAGTGGAGAACAGGGGCAGAAGGCATCTGAATTACAGCTCCCATGAGGCCTCCCAATTCAGTGGATACACTACAGTGCCTAGGGGGCACTGGCTACCTGCAGAAGCTGCCTCTGCCACTGCATGGCAACTCTAATCCTGACTCGGTGCAGAGGGGAGGACCTGTGGAGGAGGCAGGGGGAGGGTTGGAGAGCAAGTCATCCCCACACTAACCCTGCAGTAGCAGCTGGGCCCAGTTCCCTGCTCTGGGCATGACAACCTGGCATGTGCAGGGTCAGAGCACCACTCAGGTTTAGCCTGGCTGCTCCCATCATGATGGAGAGGTGGCTGAGCCAAATTTGAGGGGTGCTATGGCCCCATATGCTAGGTTGCGATGCCTGGAGCGGGGAAGCTGGGCCCAGCCCCGTGGGACAGGAACCATCGCTGTGGGGTGCATGTGTGGCAGGGTCGCTCTCCAACCCGCTCCCCCCATCTGCACTGGGCCAGGAGAAGTGTATGTTTGCCTGTTTGTGCACCTTTGGGTTCATGATTTCTGTTGGTGCAGTTGAAGCTGGAAGCCCCACTGAAGCCGCCCCTGCACTGCAGCCGCTCAGGAGAACACAGATTAATGTCCTGCTGCACTGAAAGGCAACATTTTGATTCACTTGGACAAACAGAAATAGCTTGATTTCGTTTGACCCAACAACATATTTTGGATTTTGTGGAAGCTGCTTCTTCTGTCCCAGAAACATTTAGCTGGAAAATCCCTGACCAGCTCTAGTCAGATGGGTTGCTTATAACCCTCTATAGCACCTTCCACTAATGTGCTTATAACTGTCCATAACATACTCTACTTATGTCTGTAACGTGCTTATCACATCTATTAATGGTGTCCTAATCCCCTTATAAATGGAACCTTAATCGGACGTGCGACCGAATACTGTAGTACTCTTAAGGGGAGGGGCATGTACCAAACAGAGCTGCCTTTCTCAAACCCAGAGTACAGGGGTTTCTTTCTGCCAGTGGGTTTCAGGTAGTGCCTGGTGGCACCTTGAATAACTTCCCCAGCCAGCTATGCCCTTCCCCCGGCTTAGCCTTCTGTCGGATGCTCATGTTCCAGGATTAGATGCGCACCGGTGTGCATATGTGATCTGCCTGGAATGAGTAAGACTGTAAAGAGCAGAACGGATCATGTGGCGTGATGGCTCCCGAATATTGGGAAGAGTGCTGCGGTCTGAGAGAGGGTGAGTGAAAGTGCCCAGGGCTGAATGACCGGGCTCAGCAAAGACGGGGCTGGGACAGGCGGGATTTATTCATTTTATTTTACTTTATCTTTGGGTACAATCATTCTAGGGAGGGGAATTTTTTTTTTAAATCCACTTAGTCAGAATCCTTCTCCCACCCCAATAGCAACACCTTGGGAGACTACAGTGATTTCTTCTGAGCCATGGTATTCACGAGAGAGGCCATTAGGAAGGCTTTGTTCAGCCCAGCATGTAAACAACCACACAGCGGCTTTCCACACAGCCATGCTCCAGGACAGACACAAAGACACCACAGGCTGAATTCCTCTGTCACACTTGGGCCAGCCCATTAGAGTTACTGGGTTTGCACAGGTGCATCTGTGTGCAGACTTTGGCCTCGTACATATACGTGTATACATGCTTAACACATGGGCATGGAGACATGCAGTACACATGCAAACCCATGTGCTTAACACATGCATGCACTTGCTTGACAATGGACCAGTGCACATAAATGTCCTTGGCTCCCCAGCGCACCCATGTTATAATGCATCCAGGTATTCAGTGAGATTTGCATGACCTGTATACAATGCTAAGTGTCATGTGACCTTTGTGTCCCATAGAGTTTTTGCAGACCTTTCCCACCTAGGGGGAAGGGGAAGGGGAGAACAATGTGGGAAATAAAAGCTTATTGTGCCTTCAGGCCAAAAAATGCTTTATTCCCTGCTAGTGCCTTATCTGAAAGCCTGGGCCTGGCAGTGAAGATCCAGTGAGCTAGGCAGGGAATAAATTGAGTGTGTATATCACAGGCAGGTCTGGGCTTTATTGATTTTCAATGAAAGGCTGTGTCATGAATTTTTCTCTTCCACTGTATTTGCTGCAAAGTTGCATTTCGGCTCCACACATTAGCCACTAACTAGAGAGTTCATTTTTTCACCCCTACTTTAAAAAAAAGGCAAGTTTTGTGTATGTTGGTTTTAAGAGCATGATGGATGCAGTGGCTTTGCTAATCCAACAGCAGAACAGAAAGCTGGTATTAACAGCGGAGAACATTATACCCAGCATTTCAAGTGACTTATCGCTAACAGGCTGCATAGGGAATGCTCCCTATTTGATGGTCTGTGCTACCCTTACTCCAGCCAGTGCATAGAAAAGAGGCTCTCGCTCTTCCATAGATGCTGACCTTTGGAGAGGACATCACATCAGCTGTAAGAGACTATGATAGCCTGTGTGATGAGAGAAGGGTGCTAGGAAGTTACCTTTGTTCCTTCCCCCATTCAGAAAGGTCTGTCAGACACTCTAAGCTGCTGTTAAGATATACAAACTAATTAGCAAAGTTTGGCTCCTGATCCAACTTCCCCTAAACTTTGGGAGCATCCAGATCTGGGTGCATTGGTTTGGCTCATTGTAGCGAAAGGGGAGCAGGCAGGAAGTTAGGATCGGAACTTTCTCAAAGTTCAGCCGTAACTTGTGTCTATTGGTAGCTGAAGAGAGGAATGAGTAAATGCAGGGTGCTCTCGAGAGCACTAAAGAGGGTTAAACATCACTGACTTGCTGCTTTGTGCAGGTTGGGAGGGGGCGGTTCCCTTTGGGTGCTCTCCCAGCTGCTAGGCAGGGTCCTGTGTAATGGGACACGTGCCTGCAGGAGAGCTGGATGTCTAGTTCTTAAATAAAGGAATCTCTTCCTCTAGCAACTACAACAGCCGAATCGCCTTGCTGTAAAAAGTGACTTGTCAGAGACACCGCAAGATTGATCTAATGTGAGCAAAAATTATACAGAGATCAGATTGAGGGCAGGAATTTAGGGCTGGTGATGGGTTGATGGCCCTGGAGACCAATGCTCTGTTTTATCCATGGAACAGCGACAGCACAGGTCACTACAGTGTGAGCTTCCCCAACGCTGCCCCATCCATGTGCCATGATCCTGGAGAGGCCACCCCTGGAGTTCCACCGCCGTGGCCCCAGCTCCTATGCTGGCACCTCTTCTGAGATTGCCAATCGCAGTGAGGTGGGGACACCAGTGTCCTATCCTCTGGGCTGTGGCTGGGAACAGCTCGGCAAAGCGGGTTCAAGGATGAGAGTGCTGGCAGGGATGGAAGAGATAGGACTTGACGTGCTTTCCCTTCTCTCCTCTGGCTGAGTCTAGGATTCTGTTTTCAGCCTGTTGGCTCACATCATTCCTTCCTCTTCCTCGCTTCAGTGAGGGCTTGGAGGCTGTGCGGCTGTCTGACATGGCCATTCCCAGCCTTTCCTGTTCTCTATCCTCGTACCTGGCACTAGTGCAAACGAAGAGCTCAGGTAGCTGCTGCAGAAAGCTTGGAAATATGTATGGCTGAGCCCTCTCTGCAGGAACTCAGGTGTCTCCACCGGCTCCTAATCAGCTTCAGATGACAGCGTAAGGCCCTGGCCCTAACTTTTAGAGCAATTAGTGGATCAAACCCCAGCTACATGGAAAACCAAATGTTGTTCTATGAAGCACAATGCAGATCTCAAAGCCCAGGGCGACATATATGAGACCTGGGGATGATGCATTCTGGGTCAAGAGGATCTAGCTATGGAACAAACTCCCAGAGGAGATCAGGCCAATCCAGAGTCTGACCAGCTTTAGGATATGTTTCAAAACCGTCCTGTTTCCACAGACAGAGTAATGCTCACAACGTTGATGCCCCTTTCTACCCCATAAACCCTAGCAATCCCCAAATAATTCCTAAATTAGTATAAATCACAAACCCTGCCCCAAGCAGCGTTCTGACCCCATAACAGGAGAAGTGCCAGAGACTCCATGAACTCCACTACTGCTATTGATTTTATGTGCAAGGCGCCAGATACTATGGTGATGTGCAGGCGTAGAAAACTCTGAGCTAGCGAGAGAAGATAGAAACCAAGTAACCAGCTTCTTCAATGGACACATTTGAATAATTGAATAGGAACAGCCTCTGCTAGCCGCATTCTAGCCCTGCGCTGTCCGTGCACCTCAGTCCTCACTGGGAGGACACACCCCTGCTATTTCAGTACTAGGCCTGTTCTGAGCACATGGTGGGCAGGAATGTAGCAGTTTGGGTCCATGGCCATCTTCTAGGGAGCAGGCAGAGACCAGTGAACTCCCTTCACTCATGGGTAAAGGCGGCTTGGAACCCAGATCTGCAAAGGTGAAAGGCCAGGAAGCTTACTGTGAGCAGCTAGACTCCTCACTACGGCTCCAGTGAAAATTGAGCCCACACCATAGGACAGGAATGGGGCAGGAGGAAGGGTATGGAGTTTGCAGGGGTAAAAAATTCCTTTCCCAGCAGCCAGTTTTCCATCTGCCTGGCTGTCTCAGGAATTTCACCCCTAGTTGTGGATGGCAGTACGGTGGCTGTTGCTGCCTAGAGGAGACAAGGTTGTGTTCCCACAGAGTTGTGTGTTTGAATCCCCGCAGGTGGAGGCGAGAGTGGACCTGTTGTGGGGTTGCTTGCAGCTGTGTTATTGTACAGTCTACTGGAAGGAGGTTGGTATGTGGTCCCTAGACAGCCTGGTGGATGGGACTGGGATATGCTACCTTCACAAAAGGGTTAATTTTAATGCTTGTATAGTTGAATTCACTGAAGCTGAAGTGGAGCAGTATGCAAATCCACCCACTTCCATAAACTGCTTAATTAGGCGAATGTTAATGAGACGTTAATTACTGTTGTGCCGGCGAATCCCACGGAACGGAGATTATGTTTCTCTTCAAACATCCAGTCTTAATTATAACTTGCACTTACTTCTGCTTCCTTGCCCGGGATGTGATCGGGTAGGCTGAGCCCACCGCCGGCTTCCGAGGGCCCTCGACTGCGAACGTGTGCGCAAGGAGCCCCTTCTATCAAAGGCACCGCATGACACCATGCAGGCAGGTTGAGCAGCCGCCGATGAATAGGTTTGTAGATCCATCCCTGGGACTGCAGCAGGCAAACTGCTTTAATGCAGCTTCAGAGTCCACACTCCTTCCTGTTTAGCTAGGAGACTTCACTCTGGCCCAGTGCAGCTGCTGACATCGCAAGGCATCAGCTACGTTGTTTTGTTCCTTTCCTGTGCTCTGTTCAGGATGGGGCTCCCCATGTCTTGTAGAGCTGCAGCTACCATGTAGGTCCACCCCGTCCCTGCCGGCTATGCCTGGAGCCTCAGGGAGCTTCCGGGGAGCTTACCCAACATGGTATGGGGGAAGTGACAGGGGAGCTGCTCCCCTGTCACTTCCCCCACACCATGTTGGGTAAGGTGCAAGTTGTCTCTGTCCCCATGGGCTGGAGTTCCAGGTAGCAGGTGTGGTTTGGGGAAGCTGGATCTGTTCTTTGACAGAAGAGAGCATGCAGGTGGGGAGCAGTCCAGGCCCAGGATGGGTGTGTGCACCAGGCACAATTAGTGTGTGCAGGCTGGTTCTAGTCAATGCACTGCCTCTAGTCCCACTCCCCACGGTGATGGAGAGAAGTTTTCTTGGTCTTGCCCTTCCAGCCCTATGTTTCTGTGATTGCATATGATTCTGTGTGGGCACATTCATCTCTCCAGAACATAGACCACTCCTAGGAGCATGTCCTCTTCTGATCAGCTGAGAAGGCCTAACACAGCCTGGTGAGCCTGTGACACTAAAGGGATTTCTTGTGAATGCTAAATAGCAAACATGTCAAAGGTGGAAAATCCACACAAGTAACTGAGAGGGAATATAGGCTCCTCACTAAGGATTTCCTTGTAAGCTTCCTGGGTGAAATGATTTATCGATGGAATCTGCGCAGGAGTTAAATACCGTAGATACACAGGAATGATTCTGTTCATTCACACGGAAGTGCCATGAATTAGTGTCCTGGTTTATTTCCATGTAAGTGAGAGCAGGTGGGGGCCCAGTGGGTCAGACAGGGAGAGGGCTCCCTTGGAGAGTTGGGTCTGGATCCTGCACCCATTGATGTTAATGGGACTGTTGCTGTTGACTTTGCTGGGTGTTGGTGCCCCCTAGGGATGGATCCTGTAAAAGGACCTGTATTGGTTTGCACCTGAAATAGACTCAGAGAATGAACCTGAACTGGGTCTCAGCTGAACCAATTCAGATACACTATGAACCAGCTTGAATTTGCTTAAAGGCCAAATCAAAGCCTGGATAATTCTCCCTGATGCTTTTCATTGTTGCTTGCTCCCTGCATGTCCTGGATCTAGCAGGACTGTGAGGACAAGGTCCTGAGCCTTTTGTGAACGATCCCTTTCTTAGGAGACTTCCAGCCCCCTTGTTCAACCCCCTAAACTTCACGTCGTTTGGATGAGCAGCCACATGCGTGGGTGTCACTCTGTTCACAGTGCCCCAGGTCTTTGAGAATTTGCCCACTGCTAGTTTTTGGGCCTATCTGGAATGGGCTCCGAGGATGGAGTACTGGGTACTTCAGCTGTGCTGAAAATCTGTTTGGCAACCCATGCTTTGTATTCCCTTACGTCTGTGTTTTTAACTGATGAAAGGGTGTGAAATGTGTTCCTTGCTGTTCTGCTTCCACAGCACTCTGTGTTTTTCAGTGTCTCAGCTACGTACAGGTGGGAGTGGGGGGTGGGGGTTTAAATGTGGGTTTCTCTTTTAGATCAGCAAGATGAGCAGGGAAATGGAATTGGATTTTTTGTCTCTTGAATAAACCTATTATTTGATGTGTGTGTGTGGCTTCTGTTAATGTTCAGGATAGTGTTACATACGAGAAGGTTTTCAAATGAGATATTAGTGGGCCATGAAATCTGCATCATCAGGGTTGTTTTTCTTTTTTGGGATCTGTCTGCAGAGAGTGGGTTTTCCTCTTTAACAGTGTGATTTTCTGGGACTTGTCTGGTTCCAATGAGCCAGGCAACAGAGCGTACTGTAAATTCAAGGAGCTGGAGGAGACAGCGCTCTTTGAAAGGAGATGTGGGCGTGAACTCTATGGCTTGCCCCCCACCCTATACGGGGAGAAGGCAGTTAAACTATTGTTGTTTGTACTGCAGTAGTCTCTAGAGACCCTCCCAGAGATCAGGGCCCGATTATGCTAGGCACTGTAAAGACATGTAGGATATGTCTACACAGCCCGTGGAAGTGAGCCTCCCAGACTGGGTCAGCAGACTTGTGCTAGTGCTCTAAAAACAACTGTGTAAACAATGTGTTGAAGGGGAGAGAAGGGGGTGAGCTCCAATTTCAAAGCCCTGTCTACACAGCTAGTGTGAGCCCCCCTGGCTCAAGTCTGTTGACCTGGGCTGGGAGGCTTGCTTCCGAAGGCTGTGTAAACATACCCGTCGTGAGAGCCAGGGCTTCCCCTGAAGAGCCTTGACAAAGGAGGGCAGGGAAGTGGTAAAGAACAAATTTGGACTGTAAGGTGGCATGTATGGAAGAAGTTGGTAGCCTCGTTCTAGTTCCTAAGTCCTCCCGCCCACCCATCAGAAGTGCCATGTTGGCCTTCTCAGCAGAGAGCCTGAGGACTGACCCGGCCAGCAGCTGGGCTTCCTTTGCAGCCCGAGTGGGTGGGAATTTCACGCCCCAGGATGCAGTTATGCACACTGGAGTCTGGCTAGGGGCTAACAACTCTTCTCTTGAACAAAGCGTCGGGGGAGCTTTAATGGCCACAAGTGGTCGGTTGGGTTCTCTGTTTTACTTCTCATCTAAAGGACAGCAGTGCTTGGGAGTTAGCTCGGTATGGACTCGGACAGAACTCATCCTCTAGTGAATCAGCATCAGTCCCTCAGTGGTTTCCCATCCAGCTGCTGACCAGGGCTGATCTTGTGAGAGCTGATGAAAGACCCACCTCAGCGCGGCTGTGGTTCAACCTCTAAGAAGAAGTATTTCTGTGCTGACACTGAGACATTCCTAAGGGCTGCTTCAGGAGTGAGCGGTGGCCCCTCGTACCAAAAAATAAATTAGATGCAGAACTTCTCTGTTCAAACCCTGAGTGTGGCAGAAAGAAATGGGACAGAAGTTCCCACATGGACCACTCCCATATGTTGCTGCTTTGCGTTCACCTGGAGAGCAGAAAGGGCAGCCTACAGCTGTGAAAGGAAGTGTGGTTGTTGTACAGGGACCCAAAGACCTCTCAGGAAGAGAGATTATGCTCCTCCCCCAGGGGTGGGAGTGGGCCATTAGTTAGTGGTCTCTGCGACACTATTCTGTAGCTTCTAGCAGTGAGGAAAGGGTGTAGTCTTCCTTCAACTACCCCTAAACGGCTCTACTAACTTCAGAGGATGGAGGGGAAGAAGACCTAGCAGGCTTCCCCCAGGACTGTAGTCTCTAGAGAGGGATTAATACGTATGATTGGTCCTGCTGTTGGAAGAGCTGGTGGTCTCTGCCCAAGGACCTCTATTGCATTAGAGCTTAGTGCCACATACCTCCTCAGCTATGCCTTGTCCAGCTGCCGTCTCAGGCATACTTTGTTCAGGTCCCAGCAGTGGCCGATTGTCTGTTCTGCAGATGGCTTCCCCCCAGCGTCCAGTCAGAGAAGCATGGCTGTGTTTTTCCATCGGAATTTATGGATTGCCTTGTGATAATCCCAGCAGCCTAAGGTAGTCAGAGGGGAATATAGTGGTGGGGGACTGTGACAGGATCTACTAGGCATTCGCTGCCCCCTGCCAGGGACCCTGTTGCCTTGGTGCACCCCACCCCAAGAAGCAGCCCTTTAAGAAGAGAAGTACAGCGAGTTTTGGACCTCTGGAGTTGCCTAGAAAGGTCTTGCAGAGTTAGCTGCAGGTGGAACCAGTGAGACTTAGTCCTCCAGTGCCTTGAAGAGCTGGGAGCAGGAAGCAGCCATTCAAGGCCCAGAAGGCCAAATAATATGGGCTGACAGCTTTTATCAAAGGGCATTCCTGGGTGAAGTCAGGGAAGGAGGGGTCAGGGAAAGATCTTCCCTCTACCATAACCCAAGAAGCCAGGCTGGATCAAGGCCCATTGTTGACCACGCTTTGGTTTAGGTCACTGAGAGACTTTGATTTGTGCGAGTATAAGACCCATGCAGGTCAACCTGTTGGTCGGACTATCAAAAACTAGGTGTGCTCAATTCGTGACACACCCACTGATTCAGGCGAGCTGGTGACAGGGGCAAATGCTCTCATGCTACTGAGATCAGCCTTGCAAATCTTTATTTAGAGGTTGGCTACTGGAGGAGAACTCTACAGATTGCTAGGGAACCATGGAGGACAGGAATTAAGGGGATCTGAGCTGAAATATTGAGTTTGTTGATATACCCCCCCCCTTGACAGCCAGCTGCCTCCTCCCTTCCCCCACTTTCTTTCCCTGTTAGATCAGAAAAGACCTGAGGGCAAGGAGGTTAGTTCCTGAAATACACTTCAAGCCGCTGGCTTGTGGCATGAAGCACTTAAGGAATACATTTACTAGCAAAAGGAGAATGACTCACTGGCTCATCTCCATATGCAGAGAGAAATCTTGTCAATTAATCATTACATGTCCCCGAGTCATCTTTCAACAGATTAGTGCTTCTTTAACCATAAATGGGAATGTGTAATGTATATAGACTGTACATGGCATATAGATACCGCATAGGGAACTGAACTAAGGGGAATGCACACAGACCCATCAAGAGGGTCAGAGGCTATCATCGTACCCAGAAGCATGAAGCTGAGGAACTAGAACCTAGAGAGGCATATCTAGCACCTATATAGAGCCTTGTTGATGTCAATAAGTCTGCAGAGGTCAGTCTGCATGGGGTGTGTTGTAGGATCTGCGCTTGCGTCAGCAGCCCTGGCTCATCCAAGATTTTAACGAGAGGAAAAACCTGCTTTAAAAAAAATAATTAAATCCCATGTTTGAAATGTCCATTTGCCCTCCTGCTGGTTTATTTACTGTAGGTTTTGGATGAGATTCTCCTTATTGGAGACTTTTGGTTATAGAGGATGTTGGCTAAGCTTTTTACACTATTTTTCTTTTTTACACTCGGCTGTTTGATTTCCAGACAGTTCTGAAACTTTGTTCTCCCAGCAAACTAGCAAACCCTGGGGATTTCTGAAGACATCTCACTGCAGTGGAATCGCGCTGGTTCCCTTTGAAAGTTTAGAGTTCTAAGTGTGACATTCTGCGGTGACACACTGTATTGTTCCGCTAGCTGACAGACAACATAGCGTGAAGTACGAGGCTGTAAAAGCCTGTGATTCATACAGCTCTGGAAGGCCACGGCTGTACTTTATGGTGCTGTGAAGCATGTGGCTGCCATTTTGGATTTACTCTTTCTCAGGGTTTGAACCGCTCACCTATTTGACACATTACATTTTGAAAAACATTGTTATTAGGGCCAGATCCTCAGCTGCTGTAAACTGACTTCAATGGAGCAATGCCAGTTTTCACCAGTTGAATATCTGGCCCTTGAAGGGCAGATGAACTTGCCTCTTCAAATAGTCTAGTGCAGTGTTTCCCAAACTTGGGATGCTGCTTGTGTAGGGAAAGTCCCTGGCAGGCCGGGCTGGTTTGTTTACCTGCCGCGTCCGCAGGTCCGGCCGATCGCAGCTCCCACTGGCTGCGGTTTGCTGCTCCAGGCCAATGGGAGCTGCTGGAAGCGGCAGCCAGTAAGTCCCACAGCCCGCACCACTTCCAGCAGCTCCCATTGGCCTGGAGCAGCGAACTGCAGCCACTGGGAGCCGCGATCGGCCGGACCTGCAGACGCGGCAGGTAAACAAACCAGCCCGGCCTGCCAGGGACTTTCCCTACACAAGCGGCGTCCCAAGTTTGGGAAACACTGGTCTAGTGGTTAGAACATAGGTTGGGAGTTCCACTCCTGTTCTGTGACTGGCTTGGCTGTGTGACCATGGGCAGGTTTCTCTGTCTGTGACTCAGTTTCCCTATAAGGTTTAACTAATGTGTGTGTAATGCTTTGCAATGCTCTAAAGGAAGATGGTACAGGAGGTCAAAGCTGCTTATTGGAGATGTTAAAGTATTTTGAACATTTTTAGCCCAAAAAGGCCTTTTTAAAAAAATAAAAGATTTTGCTAAAAAACTATGGCTTTTGTCACTTTTTCTCTGTTTTTGTGCATGGTATTTCACAACATTTTTTAAATGTACACTTTAATTTTTATCATAATTTTTCCAAATTCAGACTGGAAATAAGGCGTACATTTTTAACCGCGAGGGTAATTAACCATTGGAACAATTTACTACAGGTCATAGTGGAGTCTCCATCACTGGCAATTTTTAAATCAAGATTGGAGGTTTTTCTAAAAAATCTGCTCTAGGAATTATTTTGGGAGAGTTCTTTAGCCCATGTTATACAGGAGTCTCTTCTAGCCTTGGAATCTATGAATCTTGCAAAATGGAAACAACTTGAAATTTAGAAACTTTTTATGATTTTTTTAAAAAGATGTTCAATTAGCTGTAATTGTTTTCATTTATTTGTCTATCTACCTGCTATTTCAGAGGAGATCAAGGCTAGAGTCTGGGAGTAGCCCGTGCTCATGGGAGCACCTCACTTTTCAACTCTCTGCTTTCAGTGTCCTAGTGGTGTAACGTTACTATATGAGCTGCAGGGCACTTCGCCTCTCATTAAATGTCAGTGGGACTTGGAAGGCACTTAGCATCTCATAGGAATGGGCCCTTAACTTGACTTTGAGGTCATTTTGTCCACGCGAACTGCAGAAGGCAAATGAGCTCAAGTCATCTCTGTGCTGATTGGCTCTGTTATGTGTCGGGTTGTGGCTTCTGCATCAAATGTTCAGCTGTTCCACCGCTTCCTTGAAAAGGAAGTGTAAAACCCAATGGAAAACGGTCTCTCTCCTGGTAAGATCAAATCTTTAACAGAACAGTCATACTGGAAAATAAACAGTTGTGTGGGCGGCAAGAGGAGCGTTTTGCATGGAATTTCAATAAAACACAATGTTTTTGTGAAACATCAGATATATCAAACACAATAGGGAAGCTGTGGGAAAGGCTATATCGCACATCTCAAGGGTGTGCGAAGCAACTGTAAATGATTCATACTTTGGTCTCTTGCAGGAGCTACCAAGATTATCTTGGCAAGATACCATCAGAGCCTCATGAGCAGTGTACGTAGCCTTTGTAGTCTGCCGTTGCCCCTCTATCTCCCTCAAATAACCCAGATAGGGGACTGCTCAGGTAACTGTGACCAGTGAGGGTTACACGCCACATTAAGGGCTTCTGATGATACCCTGAGACTGAAGCATTATTCATTTGTGTGTCCTCAAGTCCCGAGATAGGTGTAGAGTTTTATCACACTTCTGCCACATTGTGATTATTCAGAGAGCACCTGATATTAGCCAGGAGAATATGATGGCCCCAGTTCTGCCTTCACCCCCGAAAGAAACAGGATTCCAGTTCAGCAAAACAATTAAGCACATATGTAATTTTAAGTATGTGCTCAAGTTCTTCCCTATTCAACAAAGCACATAATTTATGTAAGTCAATGGGGCTTAAGCCCTTGCTTTAAGTTCAGTCTGGTAAATGTCAACACATTGAAAGGTTCAGTTTGATTAAGCACCAGTGAAGCTTGGCTGCTTTGTACAATATCATCCCAACTCATCACTTTTTCCTAAGCTCTTGCTTGAGTCCACAAACTGGGCTGCAAAATTAATGCAAACAAGCTACCTTGTGAGATTCCTGACCCTCTCTGCTTTCATCAAAGCTGAAAATACCACAAACTGAGAATACACCCCCCTCCCCCACAGTGGAGATGCGCATGTAGAACCGCCCCCGCCCCCCATCTGAGTGCTTTCATTCTTTGGGGAAGTTTGCAACTGGAGCTGAACTTGGGACTCAATCTTGCCAGGTGCAGAGAACTACTGCAAGGTTCAGAGCTATGCCCAGCTGCCCTAGATGTGTGTGTGCGTGTGTGTGTGTGAGACACCACAAAGGATTTAATGTTCAGGATGTTGGGAGGGTGCAAACCATGGTGAATGGAATTGAAAAATACCTCCTTTTTTTTTTTTTTTTTTTTTTTTTTTAAATACCAACCTCAAAAGCTTTGGATCAAATTGTGGGTGAAAACTGTCTGTTCTCATCCTTAGATCATGCCCATTGCCATGGTACCTGGGTGCCTTCCAGTGATGTAACTACCATCTGTCATATGTGGTTCTCCCTTCCTTGCCCTCCCCAGAAAGCAATATGCATATGGACTTCTTAACATTGGAATTCTGTGCATGACATGGTCTGTTTTTATCGGCAAAGGGAAGCTCAAAGTAATGGTCCATACACCCAGAACAAAAGGTGGGAAGCTTTGTGGTGGTTCTTGGACCCTGGGGGAGTTTATTCCAAGCTCTTGGATCAGCCCCCTATGGAAGCTCTGGCTTTTGCACGGATGAGGTTTCTCCTTGTGGCGGACACTTCCATGGTGCCTATGGAGAGGAGTTTTCAATTGAGTTCCTTATCTTGGAGTTCCAGGTGACCTCCTAGGTATCCCAGGCCCAGAAGATAAGGACCGAGATCTTGAACTTGCTGTGATGTTCTGGGGGAAAGCAGCGCAGAGAGTGGAGGAGCAGCTTGATGTGCTTGCAGTAGCCTGTGTGACCGAGTGCTGCCCTGCTGCATTCTCTACCATTGCAGTTTCCTGAGGGTTTCATGCCAAGATACGTTGCATGTTGTAGCCTCGCCGCTTAGTGACAAAGGCTTGTGTTGCTGTCTTCATTATTTATTACTTGTATTACAGCAGAGCCTTGGAGCCCCAGGCCTGGCCAAGGATCCCATTGGGTAGGCGCTGTACCAACACTGAACAAAATGATGGTCTCTGCCCCAGAGAGCTTCCAAGCTAAGACGAGAGACAGCAGATGGATGCAGACAGACAGAGATTGGGGAGTACAAGGAAACGATGGTACAGTGCTGGTCTGCATGATCAGCGGGGGTCTAGGCACACATGATTGTCCAAATTTTTGCCGGCATCATGGCAAAGATAAAAACTGATCAGCCCTTATTTAGCCAGAGCAGAAGGCCCATTCGCAATGCCTGCAATCCTTTACCGGCTCTGTCTCAATGCACTGGTTTGCATTGGGATATTTCTCTGGGCTTCACTTTGGCCCCAGCAAAGCAGCTCAGGCTGCTGCATTGTCTGGAGAGAAAAGGAACAGCCGTAATCTGAATCCACGCTAAAAACAACAACAACGGTGTTCTCGCCCCAGTCGCCTGTCGTTTCTAATTGCCCAACTCGGCACCTGCAGTCTTTAAAATAAAATAAAAGGAGGAGAGAGAAGAAAGGAGATTTGACTCAAATGTGTGTTTAAATTAGCCTCATTGTGCTGAGAGCTGGGTGTCAGGATAAATCCATTTCTACAGTGCCGTATATCTTTACTGAGTGGGAAGTTGGAGAATAAATGAATGTTCTTCATATATTATTACGGCCTGACAGCGTTGAGGCAGACAGAGGCGACGCAAAGGTGATTAATGAGAAAGTTTGAGTTAACGAAGTGTAGTCGTCTCTCATTACAGGAAAATGAGTTCCCTTTACCACCAGCCATTGGGCCTGTAAAGTTGAGCATGCTTTCTCTTTCTCTTTCTCTCTCTTTTTTTAAAATGCCAGATAATTTATTTCTTATTTACCTCCTCATCCTGCTGCTCATCATGTTGACTGGGTGTTATTGCTCACGCACTTTGGAACTCACGTGGTGTATTTTGGGCATATTATTTTCTTCCTTGTATCACAGTACAACAGAGAGATCTTAATGGAGCCCTGTGAGCTAGGTGCTGCACAGATACAAATGCCGGCCCATGCCCTGGTGAGCTTACACTCTGACTAGATGGGATAGACAAAGAATTAGGAGGAAGAGGGAGTGATTTGCCCAGGGGCATATTGGGAGCTTGTGGCCAAGCCAGGAACTGAACATAGATCTCTTGAGTCCTAATCCAGTGCCTTAACTGCAAGACCACCCTTCCTCTATCTTGTCACAGCCCCCTCCTCTTCTGCCCTGTCACTGTAAAGTAAAAACTGGATCAAAGTGCCTAGTACTTCGTGCGCTGGGTGTTGAGCAATAGGGTGGGGTTGACAAGAATGGATCTTCCGGGAGGAAGCATGGCTGAGGGATGTCAGCCCGCCATGTGGGAGTCATTTCAGTGCTGGCAAAGCAGCGAGCAGCACGGGGGATCCGCCGCATCGCGTCTCAGTGTTGTCCAAGCAGCAGCTTCGCAATTCTCATCTTACTGTGTACCTTAATCGCTGCCTGTTGAAATGTTCCGCTGTGCTCCATCACCCGTAATGGGTCATGCAGCCTCTTGCCTCTGCTTGGGGCTTTCTGTCTGGGCCAGGTCGGTCGCAGCTGGAAGCGGTTAGCATCTCCTGCCTGCGAGCCTGTGGAGATGAGATGGGGACAATAGTCTCTGGCGTGGTGAGACCTGTGTCTATCGCCAGCACTGAATTCAATTTGTAAATGGCCTGACTGTTTTAATGTGTTGGACGTGTGCCGAGGGAGAGAGAGCTCACCATAGGAGCAGATCCTCCTCCATGCACCGCTCCAGCTATCTGGGGGTCCCTGTACGTAGTGGAAATCTCTGCGTGGCATAGGGGTCAGCAGAGCGGCTCTATGCCATTCTCTTTCCTGCCCGCAAGGAAGGGGGTATGGCCACAGACCTACTTCGTTCGGGTAGTCCCTGGCTGCTGGACTGCTCCATTGGTTGGGCATAATTTATTGCAGCGCTGGGGCCATTGGAATTGAAAGAGGAGCTGAGAAGTCCGTGGGCAGGATTATCACCTGGTGTAAATCAGCAAAACTCCATTGAATTCAGTGCAGCTCCGGGATTCACGCCAGCTGAAGCTCTGGCCTACAAGTGCGTTGGGGGTGTTAGGATGATGGGAGGCGTTTTGGTGAGCGCTGTTTTCCTTTTTCTCCCCAATTTGAGCCCTGCATGAAAGCCATGCATTTGTGTGATTCTAAATAAACAGCTGCTGCCCCAAAATATCATGAAAGAGCAATCTATCGGGGCATCCAACTGCCTCAGACAGAGAGGATAAATATTTCCTCATAAAATGTGGTGGAAAATTGGCCTTCCTTTCACACAGCTCTCACCAATTCACTTCCCCCACCGTCTGGGAACGTACAGTATTTTCATGTACATTGGAGTAGCACTTAGAGGCCTTTACAGAGGTTGAGGCCCTGTTGTGCTAGATGTTGTCCAGACACGTAGTGAGAGACTCCCTGCTCCAAAGAGCTTACTGGTCTAATGAGGTAAGTCAGACAAAAGGTGGGAGGGGAAAGAGAAATGACTTGGACAAGATCACACAATAGGTCAGTGGAATAGAACCTAAATATGTTGAGTTCCAGTCCAATACCCTATTTACTAGGGCATGTTGCCTCTTCGTTTGGTGCAGCTGGTAAAACCAAGTAAGGCTTTGTGGTTCTTTAATTCACCACCGCAGGGATTTGGGTACATCTGAAATCTCCTCTGTTGTTTAGCATTGCCATTAAATTAATTATGAGCAAAATTGCAGATGGCTACAACACAAGCATCACATAACTCAACAACAGGACACTAGAAGATCTAGATTTTGCTGAGGACATAGCTCTAAGTGGCAGTGCAACCAGCAGGCAAGTAAAGACTGAAAACCTGTCGAGCCCCACAGAAAAGACAGGGTTAATAATCAGTTATGGAAAACAAATCTAATGAAAATCCCAGCTTCTCCCAACTCAAGCACTGCTTTAGAAGGCAAAGGAGTATAAGAGGTGAGTCAATTAATGGATCTTGGCAGTAACATGCCAGCCAATGGGGATGTCCAGAAGGAAGTAATGTCATGACTTGACAAGGTGGCAGCTGCATTTACCAGCTTAAACAAGATTTGGTCATTGGAAATCTACAGCATAAAGATCAAACTGTGAATCTTCAACTCAAATGTTATTTATTCCCATCTTACCATATGGGTGTGAGAGCTGGAAATCCACCAAAGGTACAGACAGATGTCTAAATGCCTTCCAATGCACCTGCCTCAGGAAAATACTAGGTATTAAATAGGGTTTGTAACAAATGCTGCGATTCATCAGAAAGTTCAACAGCCCCTTATCTTCAATGTTACCTAGAAAAGAAGATGGAAATATCTGGGCCATGTTTAAGAGTGAAGTCAGAGCATCTGCCAGGGCAGGTTTCCCTGGGGCAGCTGGAGGGACACACAAAAGGGGACAAGTGAAAGAATCTTTCCATCAATGCTACTCCGCGGGAAAACGTTATGGGACTTAACACAGAGGGCACGCCAAGAGCAGCTCTGGATGGGCAGGGATGGTGGAGTCTTGGTCATGACCTAAGCGAGGTCCAACGGCATGGGAAGGATTCAGGAATCTCTGTGAGTCAGGCGCTTGGTGGAGTGGAGTGGCTGGAGACCGAATGTGCTATGCTTGGAGATGGCCATCACTGTAATAAGCCTAGAGCTGGCAGTTACAGATTCAGCAAACTCAGAACCTTTTGTGAATTCATGTTGGGTTTGCCAAATTGTTTGTGTAAGGGAAAATAAAACCCCAATTCCCCAAGAGTTAAAATATTTAGTTTCGACTTTTTAAAAACAAAATATTTTGATTTTTTCCACTCGCAATGACCTTTGGTTTCAAAACTTTATTTTATTTTAAAGAAATGTTTGAAAATGGGTTAAAATGAAAACTCAATGTTTTGTTCAGTCGGAAATGAAACTTTTTCAATTTGCTGAAAACTCCCAAAGCCTTTGACTGTGTTTTTCTGGGGTTTGGAATGGCCAGCAAACCGAAAAATCTGTGATTTGGCGAGCTGTAAATACGACAGCAGTCGCACGTGGCAGTCAAACGCCAGGCCACTGCCAAGCGCTCATCCAAGAGAAACTCTTCCTTATGTCCCAGCTTTCCCCCTGCATGCCAATATGGCGCTCGTTCTAAAAAACACTGTTTGTTTAGCTATTTGCTAATTAAATCTCACATATGGAATAATTTATTCCACTAGACAAGGAAATATACCACTCGAGAGTAATGCAGGAGGAGAGAAAAAAAGGGACATTGTATTGATATAAGCCCTACAGTATTCTGTAGTAAGTACCCCACATACTGCAGTAAATCCTATGGTGTTTAGGATCAGTACTTTTTGGGAGGAGGCAAAGGACTGGTTTTGCATAATAGATCCTGTTCTGAGCCTGGGTCTGATTCTATTGAAGTCAATGGAAAGGCTCCCATTGAAATGGATTTGGTCCTAAATGCTTAGAAACAAGTAATTCGAGTGGGTTCATAACAGCGTTTTGTCTTCTGCCTGATTAGGGGCTGGACCAGCAAGGCTGAACTGCACCCGGCCAGTTGTTCTGGCAGGAGAATGCTCCTCGCAGGTCATTATCTGGGGAGATGAGAACAGCGAGAGCAGAATGCAAGGAGAAGTGCACACGTACCCACAGAACGGAGATGAATAAACATGAGCCATTGTCGAGCCAGCACCCCTGTGCCGCATGCACAGAAGTGGGGGAATGAAGAAATATCAATAATGAGACAGCTCTCCTGAAAGCAGTCAAGCCCAGGAGGACAGCTCCACAGCAGGAACCTACAATATTAAAGGAGTCTTTTAATTAAAAAACAACAACGGTTCCTGTGGACCGATCCGTGGACATACTTTTCACTCAGCAGTCATTGCTTTGGAACTTATTAACCCCTTGAAACAAAACCAGAATGTGTCTATATCTATATCCAGTTTAATTCCTTCCTCCTAAACAAAAATATCCTGCTCTGGGGCTAACCTTAGGGGAGCTCACTGCAGACAGCATGGCTGAGGGTTAGAGAAGGGAACAAGGAGTCCAGAGACCTGGGTGGTATTCTTGACTCTGCCACTGACTCGCTCTGTGGCCTTTGATGGGTCATCCTTGGGTGAAATGGTATTATTGTTAATTCTTCCAGGCATGCTGCAAATAGGACCACCTGAGTCCTAGGATGGAGACTTCAACCCAGCTGCAGTTGACGTATTCATAAACAATAGAAAAAGTTAGCCGGCGTTACCCTATTGGTCTGTTAAATCCCAAGCAAACTCATTACGATTCTGACTCAGGTGTCAGTGTTGCACTAGGTTCTTCACGCAGGCCTTCTCCTGCTGATCTGAGCTTCTCTTTTCAATGAAATGCCTTCTGCTGCTCTGGGACAGCTCCCCTGCAGGCTGGCTCACAGGGGACATGGATTGTGGTCACAGGGGCGGCCTTGCTTGCTCACAGGCAGTGAGGTTTTGCTGTTGATAAATGCTGTGGGTTATTGTGGAGGGAGGGCAGCTGCTCCATAATTGAAGTTGCATCTGAGTTTGCATTGTCTTTTTCATTTGGCTTCACCTCTAAAATCCACAAACGTCGTCCTGGGGCATCAAATTTGGTCGCTCAAATCTAGGACCAAGGCAGGATTTTTCTACAAACTGTGAAGGGAATTGGAGAGGAAGCTCCTCAATTATGACCCCTTCGATTGCTAATTATTTTGTTACAGTAGCTCATTCCATGATCAGGGTCCCAGTAGTCAGCTTCTTCAGAGCACTTTCAATCCATTGCTCTCCAAGTGGTTTACAAAGGAGGTCAGTGCCATTATCCCATTTAAACAGAGGCAAGGGGAGTAGAAATGACTTGAGCAAGGTCACACTGTAAGTCAGTGGTAGAACTGGGAGCAGAATCCAGGTAGCTTGATTGCCATCCCAGTGCCCTACCTGCCCAACTAGACCATGCTGTTTTTTAACCACACTGCCTCCTCGAAGGTGAAGTAACATGCACTTCACCCCCTGATCTGTACTTGTATCCCAAACTTAATCTTAACCAGGTTACTCATGCAAGGCATACTAGGAAACGGAAGATGAGAGCGGCTCCCAACCCCCATGGTACCCGCTGCCCCGATGATAAATACCTTTGATATTGCAGTGCAGCCCTTCCTGCCACTGATCCTGACTGACCTGCAAATCTGGAAGCAATCTGCAGTGATGTAGGATGATGGCTGGCAGGCCCATTTGTCTAAAGAAAGGAAAATAAAGAAAGAAAAGGTGATGTGAAGTGTGGTTATAAAATAATAATAATCTTAGTAATCTAGCTCCTTTCATCTCGGAGCACTTTCCTAACCATGTATTGCTCCTCACGCTTGTTGGAGAGAGATGCGTTTTGGAGCATAAGTTCAGCTGCTGTTTCCTTTCATGTATAGTGCGGGCTGGAAAGCTTGTATATTGCCAACACACTATGTGCAGCCAGCAGCTGCAGAGAATTTTCCCTAGTCAGCCCTAGATGCAAACTGACTGGCTTCCATTGGGACGGGCCCTAGTCCTAGTCCTTCTCTGATCCTCACAAAGGTGGAGTTTAGCAGTTGTGAGCCAATCTGTTTCCCTTTTCCAGGCAGATTCCCCCCAATCCCTTCGAGTGCATTATACACAATATGATCAATAGTACAGCATGTGCGGTTGGTCTGGGGGGATGTGTGAAGACCCAAATCCTAAATGTCACCAATTTGTTATCACTGGGGTTCAAAATATCATGGCTGACGTTTGGGGCTCTGCTCCCATGAGTCTCTTTAACTGTTTATAATTCTTAACGCACCCAGGTGAACGTGCTACTAGGGCCTCTTCCAGGCAGACAACAGCTGGTGGGCCATGCTGGGAGAGCATGAGCAGTACTCTGCTACCTCTGCCAGAGCACTTCATCTGCCAGGCACAACTGGTGGGCTGCTGCTCAGATTACTCCTGGCTCTGTCCAGAGACCCAGCTGCATTTGAGCATCTATTAAAGGAGGGTAACAGGAAAGGACCCAGAGATTCCCCCATACAGGGGAGGAGGAGAAAACCCTGAAGCCACCAGCCAAAAAGTTGGTTGCCTTTTCCTCCATGACAGGCTAAGGCCATGTCTACACTAGCAAGCTTACAGCAGCACAGCTGTACCGATGCAGCCGTGCTGCTGTAAGATCACTTGTGTAGCTGTTCTATGCCCTGTTGACATAATAAAGCCACCTCATCGAGCGGCGGTAGCTATGTCATTGGGCGACATAGCTCTGTACACACTACCCACTTATGCTGGTGAAACTTGTGCCGCTCGGGGAAGTGTTTTTTTTCACACCCCTGAGCAACATAAGTTTTGCCGACATAAGCGATAGTGTAGACATGACCTAAGTGTGCCAGAGATTTTTAGGGTCCCAGATCCAAAGCTACCTTGGTTCAGCTCAGGGTTTTTTTTATACATTTTGGGCTCTGTCTGGTGCCCTTTGATGCCTGCATGGCTTCAGTGGGAGCAGGTTCCAGGCTCATTAGGAAGAGCACAACATATTGTGGGTTTGTGTCTGGTTTCCTGTTTAACCAAGAGTCAGTGTATAAGGTGTAGGTGTCTTTGTTCTTCAAGGAATATGGAGGGACTGAGCCCCCAGAGAAGGCCTGAAAAGTATCTGCACAGTGTTCTTCAGTGAGGTGTTTTGTGGCTAAAACAGAAATAGGGCAGGGCTGAAGCTGGGACATCGAACTTGGGTACTTTCGTGGTCTGGTGGAGAGGTCTGGATTTGAATGCCTGGAGGTGAACCCTCCTCTAGGGCTTTGGTTTTGCAATAAATCCAAAATTACCAGGACGCTTTGTCTTCTGGTTCAGACGTAACCTGGGCCCCTGAGAACTACTGTGGGTGCAGGATGGCTGGGACCTAACGAGACCAGGTTGCTCTAATTGGAGTCTGAAATCTTACGAGACTGGCTGGCTGGCTTTTTGTGAGCATTCAGCACCATTCAGTAGGCCAAGCCTGAACCCTCACCCCAATCCAGCCTCCATCAAGAATTCCAGGCATTAACCTCATGCTGAATTGGGACCCACACATCATCTTCTCTGCCCCTAAGCAGAGCTGTGCATAAATTACCCGAAGAAGCTAGAGGAAACTCTAGCCCTGTCTGTGTGTGCCATTGTGAATGTAGGTTCACAAACCTGCTATTGGTGGATGCGAGCATGGGCTGATGCACAAACTTGGAAGGGAGGTAGGCTAAACTTGGTAGTCTGGGCTGGGTTTGGAGTATTTTGCTCAAAGCTCTGAGAATGACCATCTGCAAACTGAAACCTCACGTTCACACATCTTTATAAAGGATAAACTGCAGTGTGCTGAACGTGGGAGAACCTTCAGCCAGCATCTGGGGCTGGACGCCTCTGTTCTGGGAGCCCCTGGGGCACAACTCTCTTTCTGTACCAGCACAGGCACACCAGGGTAAATAGCATGTTGTGTAGGAACTGAATTTGCACATGCCTACGAGGACTGTGGCCTTAGTCCTTGCAATCCAGCCCTGGAACACTGCACCTTCAAACTGGATGCTGGGCCAGGCTTGGGAAATATCCATGTGCAACCATTTCTCAACGGTTACCTGGGTAGTTCTTGCCCGGGGTGGAGATATAGACTGTCAGTCAGGGATTCAAGGGAGCAGAGGGTTGGACCAGATGACCTCCTGAGGTCCCTTCCAACCCTGATATTCTATGATTCTAAGGGCAAAGTCTATCTCGCCAAAGCATTTGGCTTGGGACAGGACATTTTAAACAACCCTTCTTCCGTGAGCTGTGGTGGCCGATGGGCCCACGGATCTATGTCCTAGACACACTCTTCTGCCATGGGTGGATATCTGTCTCATGTGGATGGGGCAGTTACTGGCTGCACTAGGGAGCAGATGCAGGACCTGTCTGCTCCGGGGCTGAGCAGGCTTCACAGACCGTCTGCCCAATTCTCAGTGGGTCTGAGAGCTGACAGGGATAAGCAGATTGACAAATGACATTTTTAAATAGAGCTGCACACCAAATATCCGAATCACCTGCTTTAAAATGAGCCCTGGCACCGATACATGGCATAATGGACAGACACACAGGGCATTGCCCTTCCCAGGGGTGCAGCACCATCTTCTAACCTCAGGGGTAAGAAGCGCTGGTTTCGCCTGCTCCCTGTCTAGCGCTGCAGTAGGAGACAGATTCCCTCTCTCCTGTGGTGGGGGCCTTCTTCCTTAACTCCTCGGGGGTCCCAATGCCTGGGGTCCCTTCCCCAGAGCATGATGGGGAGACTAGTCCTCCTGCACCTGCAAGGGGGAGCAGCCAGTCTCAGCTGGGAAAGAGGTCAGACTAGGGGCTCCCCTAGCAGACACCAAGAGGTAAGGCTTGGGGGTGGTCCCAGGGCCTGGGAAGAGTTGTGGCTGGAGTCAGGGATGCCCTGGAATGGGGAGGCCAGGGGAAGCACATGAGGCTCTGGTATAACTGCGTACCTCGGTGCTTCTATCACCGTCAGCGTTTCCAGTGAAACCGGAGCTGTCTAATGAGGAGTGAAGGATTTGCTGGGTACCGAGTTGTGTATTATTTACACGTGCCTGGGGAATGTCTTTCTGGATGGTCCCTGGCTCTGCTTTTTCTATGCTAGAAATAACACCCAGGCTGGGAGAATAATGGTTTTCCGTTCGCGAGGGTTCCCGTGCGTTTCAGAACAGGTTTGCCTCTTGGTGCTTGATCCCGAGGCAGGGGATGAAGCAAGATGCAGTGGCCTGTTACTCCAGCTCTCTGTAGTCCCAAGGTCAGTATGATTATGTGATTGCCACCATCTGTGCTGACAAAGGGGATTGAACTGGTGATCTCGACAGCTCTAAGCATGAGTTACTACAGCTTGAACTTAGCCGTGGTCTATAGTAGGGAGCTGTAACAGAACCACTTCCACTGTGGGCCAGGCACAGAGGGGGACATCCTGCTCCCAGGGTGTTACAATTACACTGGATTGATCAAAGCTGTGGGGCCAGATTCTGCTCTTTGTTACACAGCATCACTCTGGAATAACTCCATTGTCTTCTCCTGGGTTACTCTGGATTTGCACTGATGTAAGGAACAGAATTTGGCCTGGTGTCTCGAGTTCTGGTGGAGATACGGGAAATAAGAAACAGAGGGCTCAGATGATAACAAGGTATAATAAAAATGGGTTAGCTGTTTACAAAGGGTGTCCTGGGGTATGTCGGGGACGGGGCTGTGCTGATGCTCACGCTGTGCCTTTCATTATCTCCACAGACAAAGTGATCTCTAAGGCCTGTATTACTGTTTTGGGAGGGGTGACTGCACAGAATATCAGCTGATTGCAGGTATGACTTTGCTGAGTCAGCTCTGTGTGCTGTGAAATATGAGGCCAAACACAAAATGTCTCCAGCACCAGAGTAGCAGGTGTGTCTAGATGAAGTGGCATATGCTGGGGTCATGTGATTTCTCTTATTAGAGGAGAGAATGGGAAAGAGGGAGGGTCTAAGCGGTGGTGCGAGGGTCTAGGGGTGCTTGTAGCATGTGTAGATATATGCGAGCTAGCTTTGCTCTACCTCCAATAACAATGGTAGTGAAGCTGTGGCAATGTGGATGGGGGCTGCTCGAGTGGGAATGCAGGGTCCCGGTGGGGGGCTATCCCATGCTGCCGCAGCTTCATTGCTATTGTTACATCTACACGTGTTGAGACGTCTGTTGCTTCCCAGTAGCAGAGTCGACATACCCTAAGAGAAAGGGCTCATGCAAAAGCAATGAATGAATCCTTGGATCACAGGCATTTAATCTGAGAGGTGATGGAAGCTGCATGGCTAATCTTGGGTCACATCCAAAGAAGTGCTAAGCACCCTCTTCCTGCTGAAATCAATGGGCCTGATTGTGCTTCCATTGTAATCAGTAGCAAAATTCTTGTTGATTTCAGTGGTGCGTGACTGGGGCTCCAATGAGAGTGGTAATGCTCAACACCGGTCAGGATTGCATCCATACTCAAATAGCCCTTTCAGTAACTGATCCTATTTGGTCAGAGTTCTGGGTGCCATTATGCCCAGGTAAACAAACCAGCCCGGCCCGCCAAGGGCTTTCCCTGAACAAGCGGCGGCCCTAGTTTGAGAACCACTGCCATAAGAGACCCCAAACAACAATTCAAAGTTGAATTCTTTAACCAGGTGCTAGATTGTGCAATACAGTCAGTTGAAGAACGTTTCATGCAGCTCAAGGAACACAGCAGTATATTTAGGATGTTGTATGATATTCCAAAACTCCTCACTATACCTGAAGAAGACCTACACCAGCAATGCAGGGCACTAGAGACAGTGTTGACACATGATGACATGCGCAATATTGATGCGAGTGATTTAGGTGATGAACTGAAAGCCCTTTCAAGATACATTTCAGCAGGATCAACTCCAAAGGCTGTTCTGGAATATATGTGCACAAATAAGATGACCACCCTCTTTCCAAATGCTTTTGTTGCTCTGCGCATACTTCTAACACTTCCTGTAACAGTTGCCAGTGGAGAACGCAGCTTCTCCAAGCTGAAGTTAATAAAAACACATCTACGCTCCACAATGACATAGGAGAAGCTGGTCGGCCTTGCAACCATCTCAATAGAGCATGAGCTGGCCCAGACTGTGGACCTTCAGGAAGCAGTTCAAATCTTTGCAACCAAGAAGGCACGGAAAGCACCACTTTGATTATTCAAACAAATAAAAATGCCAGTGTTTGCTATGCAGACAAGAAGAGTTACATTTGCTGTTCAGGCATTTGAAAGTTAAGTGTTACTTAAAATTTTTAAACAAGGCATTTTAAGTTGTTAGTTCTCCTTTATTGGGGTAGTTAGCAGAGCAGTACCATGAGAGGAGTAGAATAGGAAGAAGGCAGAATTGAGACCTTTCAAAATTTTGGCCCAAGCGAGGGGGCATGGGCAGGGCCGGCTCCAGGCACCAGTCCAGCAAGCAGGTGGTTGGGGCGGCCAGCCGAGAGGGGCGGAAGGTCCGGGTCTTCCGCGGCGGGTCCCTCGCTCCCTCTTGGAGCGAAGGACCAGCCGCCGAATTGCCGTCGAAGACTGAAGTGGCGGCGGTAGAGCAGATCGCGATCGCGGCTTTTTTTTTTCTTTTTTTCTTTTTTTTCTTTTTCTTTTTGCTGCTTGGGGCGGCAAAAATCCTGGAGCCGGCCCTGGGCATGGGGGCGTCATTTGAGCTCTCCGCCTCAGGTGCCAAAATGTTGTGGGCCGGCCTTGGGCACAACTTTTTAAGTGAAGGAACTGACCACTGGAACAGCTTATCTAGGATGTGGTAGAGTCCCCATCACATGGAGTCTGTCAGTCAAGACTGGGTGTCTTCCTTAAAGAGGTGCTCTAGCTCAATCAGAAGCTATGGGCAGAGATCCTTGTCTGAGGCACTCTGGCTTATGCTATGCAGCAGGTCAGATTAGATGATCGTAATGGTCCCTTCTGGCTTTTGAATCTCTGAATCTCTCCTTAACATTGTCCCTGCTCCAGATAGAATTGCCCCTTTTCTCCCCTAGCATAGCTCCTGCCCTGTCTCACTCACATGAAAATATTCCCTTCCCCCTAAATAGTTACCTTCCCATCCCTAGTCCCTCTGGGTCCCACTCTTCTCCCTGTGTCCCCAGAGTTCTGGAGCCTGTTCCGCTCACCTCTCCCTGCTCGATTGTGACAGCATGGCTCCACCCTAGGGAATGTTCCCTTTGTACGCAAGGTGCGGTACAGCACTGCTTCCGGCGGACAGGAGATGGAAAATAAACAGGGTCAGATCAGGAGCTCTGGGGACGCGAGCAGGGCTCTGGGGCTGGCATGCAGTGGAAAATAAATAGAATAAAACAGAGAAACGCCTGTGATCATCTAAGCTTTGCCCCAGGAAGGAAAGCCTGAATCCAGGGAGAAAATGCCCACTTCCCGTATCGCACCTGTTGGAGACAGGACTGGCTCACGCCAGTTGGTGCCTCTCATTCCCTCCTGTACAAACAGTCTCTCCGTTTTTCCTCTTCTGTTCAGATCTGCTTCTTCCTGGAGGCCTGTCTCTCCTGTGAACTTAGAATCGACCCTTTCTAACAGCTGCTGTGTCCTATTGCACCTGTCCCAGGAATGTCGTCACAGGCCAAGCTGTTCCCCCAACCCTGTGCTGGTTCCTTCACTCTCTGTGGGGCCCCCTCTGCCCTCCCTCAGGCAGCACCTTGAACAACTATGGATTTGAAATGAGCAGCGTGTTTGTCTCCCGTCTCCTCGTTGCATGTTCTGATATTGTTGCTCACTGCATGTCGGGGGATGGGGGAGTAGAAATAATTTCAGCATTTAATGGTGTCGTGAAGGCATGTTTATTCCCCAGGGAGGGGATGAGTGCTTCTGCAGAGGAAAAAAAACCCAGGCAAAGGATAATAGACGATTAGGCAATTTCCTGATTCCCTCCCTCTCTCTGCTCCTTTCTCATTCCTCTATTCTCCAGTTCTTCCTCTTCTCCCTTCCCCACTCCCCCCGCTTTCCTCTCTGGGGGTGAGATTCTGTTCTGTGCTGATGGCCAGCACAAGGGTTTGGTAAAGGCTAGGGCTTGTGCTAAGCCCCCTTGGAGAGGTGAATGTCACCCTGTGTGTACAGAATTCATGCCAAGGACCACATGTGCGTTGAGACATGGACCCTTTTCACCCCAGCACAGGGTAGTGTTCCCTCTCTGTCAGAGTACATGTCCGTAGGTGCCGCTACGTGTATGTAAGGAGGCACTCATGGAATAGAACTGCAAAGAGCAATCGGGGCCAGATTAAGGCATTCCAGAACCCATGGCACACAACATGTGACCCCCCAATCTCTGCCCTCGCACCATGTCCTGAAGTGGCAGTGCCCTCTCACCCTGGAATCCGGGGGCATCAATGTGGGTGGTCCCCCAGAACAATGAATCTTGGAGTTCATGTTGCAGTAGATGAATGGATAGTTCACACCTCTCAGAGCTATTGTTTCAGGCTCTCTGCAGACTCAAGCAGATGCTCAGTTCCATGTGTTCTTTGCAATCATGAGGGTCAAAACCTTATTTTTTACTGGAGCTTCTGCTGTAATCTCATGGGTTCAGGAGCTGGAGCCCTAGGAATGGGGCTGCAGCACCTTTGCCTTAAGCAGGGCCTTGAGGCAATCCATGAGTGAATTAAAATGATGGCTAAAGTTTTCTGATCTTTGGCAGCTCATTAAGGTTAGGGGGGAAATACCAAAGAAACCCACCACAGTAACATTTCACTTCAGAAAGGGGAACTACACAAAAGTGAAGAGACTAGTTAAAAGGAACGGACCCAACAGTGAAATGCCTGCAAACTGCCTGGAGACTATTTAAAAACACCATATTAGGGGCTCAAACTAAATGTCTACCCCAAATAATGATTTAAAAAAACAGTAAGAGGACAAAAAAACAACAACCCACCACCATGGCTAAACAGCAGAGTAAAAGAGGAAGTTACTGGCAAAAGAGCATCCTTTAAAAATTGGAAATCAAATCCTAGTGAGGAAAATAGAAAGGAGCATAAACTCCGGCAAGTCAAGTGTAAAAGTGTAATTATGCAGGCCAAAAAAGTATTTGAAGAACAGCTAGCAACTAACAGCAAAACTTTATTTAAGTACATCAGGGTATGTCTACACTGCCCACGTTACTGCGTGGAACAAATAACAGTAATAAGTCACCAGGACCAGATAGTATCACCAAGAGTTCTGAAGGAACTGAAATATGAAATTCCAGAACTATTAACTGAGATATGTACCCTATTGCTGAAATCAGCCTCTCTGTCAGATGACTGGAGGATGGCCAATGTAATGCTGATTTTTTAAAAAGGCTCCAGAGGCGATCCTTGCAATGACAGGCCAGTGACAGGCAAATTGGTTGAAACTTTAGAACAGACTTCTCGGACACACAGATGAACACGATATATTGGGAAACAGTCAACACAGCTTTTGTAAAGGGAAATCACAGAGCACCAATCCATTAGAATTCAATGAGGGTGTCAACAAGCATGTGGACAAGAGTGATCAAGTTGATATAGTGTATTTGGACTTTCGGAAAGCCTTTGACAAGGTCCCACACAGAAGACTCTTAAGCAAAATAAGCAGTCATGGGATAAGAGGGATAGTCCTCTCACATGGTTAAAATATAAGAAAAAAGGATAGGAATAAATAGTTTTCAAGTGGGAAGAGGTAAATAGTGGAGTCCCCCAAGGATCTGTACTTGGACCTGTTTTGTTCAACATATTCATGAATGATCTAGAAAAAGGGGTAAACAGTGAGGTGGCAAAGTTTGTAGACTCTGCAAAATTGCTCAAGATAGTTAAGTCCAAAGCTGATTGCAAAAAGTTACAAAGGGATCACACAAAAGTGGGTTACTGGGCAACAAAATATCAAATGACTTTCAATGTTGATAAATGCAAAGTAATCCACGTTGGAAAAAATAATCCCCACTATACATACAAAATGATGGGATCTAAATTAGCAGTTAACAGACAAGAAAGAGATCTTGCGGTCATTGTGGATAGCTCTCTGAAAACAGCTGCTCAATGTGCAGCGACAATCAAAAAAGCTAACACAAATTAGTTATCATTAGAAAAGGGGCAGATAAGAAGACAGAAACTACCATAATGCCACTATATAAATCCATGGTATGCCCACATCTTGAATACTGTGTGTAGTTCTTGTTGCCCCATCTCAAAAAAGATATATTAGAATTGGAAAAAATACAGAGAACTGCAAGAAAAATGTTTGGGGTATGGGACAGCTTCCATATGAAGAGAGATTAAAGAGACTGGGACTTTTCATCTTAGAAAATAGACAACTAAAGCGGGATATGACAGAGGTCTGTAGGACTTCCCTCTGTCTTAGGTTCAGAGTGTAGCAAACAAAGATAAGCACTCTAGTAAAAGGTACATTTACAAGTTGAGAAAACAAAGTAAATCTAAGACGCCTTGCCTGGCTTTTACTTACAATTTTGAAATAAGAGAGACTTGTTTAGAAAGATGGGGAGAACCTGGATTGATGTCTGGTCCCTCTCAGTCCCAAGAGCGAACAACCCGTTAAACAAAAGACACACACAAAAGCCTTTCCCCCCCCAAGATTTGAAAGTATCTTGTCCCCTTATTGGTCCTTGGGGTCAGGTGTCAGCCAGGTTACCCGAGCTTCTTAACCCTTTACAGGTAAAAGGATTTGGAGTCTCTGGCTAGGAGGGATTCCATAGCACTGTACACAGGAGAGCTGTCACCCTTCCCTTTATAGTTATGACACGCCCCCCAAATCACAGATAGTGTTGGACGTCCGGTTCCACACTGGCTGTGATTTCTTCCTGGAGCTCTAGGAGAAAACAGAGTTAATAAAACACATGTACCTTTAGACATACTACTGATTATATAAAAACTAACAATATGTTTTATTTTAAGAACAATTGTTAACCAGTTAACTCTGGGAAACTTTCCCGGGAGAGTGCATGAGCCACTTTGTTAGAAGCTTCCGAAATGTGTTGTATTTCAAAATCAAAATCTTGGAGAGCTAAACTCCACCGAAGAAGTTTTTTGTTATTTCCCTTGGCGGTATGAAGCCACTGTAGCGCAGCATGGTCTGTTTGTAGTTTGGCCAGTTGTATTTTGTTAGCTGCTTGTTTGGTAGTCATTTTCCTGTTTTCTTGTGCTGGGTCACACCCTCTGCAGTTGACTGAAACTGGGATGTATTTAGCTCAGGCTCCTGCTGAGTGCTGCTGAGTTAACAGAGATATTTCCAGCGCCCATTGTTCAGTCTTTCTGGGCAATTTGCAACTTGTGTATGTACCTTTTACTAGAGTGCTTATCTTTGTTTGCTACACTCTGAACCTAAGACAGAGGGAAGTCCTCTAAGCTCTTTTAGTTTGATTACCCTGTAAGACAACTCCCACCTGTTCATGCTCTCTGTATGTGTGTATATATATCTCCTCAATATATGTTTCACTCTATATGCATCCAAAGAAGTGGGTTGTAGCCCACGAAAGCTTATGCTCTAATAAATTTGTTAGTCTCTAAGGTGCCACAAGTACTCCTGTTATTGATGTGAAGAAAGTGAATAAGGAGTGTTATTTACCCCTTCACATAACACAAGAGCCAGGGGTCACCCAATGAAATTAATAGGCAGCAGGTTTAAAACAAACATGAGGAAGTACTTCTTCACACAACGCACAGTCAACCTGTGGAACTCGTTGCCAGGGGCTGTTGTGAAGGTCAAAAGTATCACTGGGTTCAAAAAAGAATTAGTTAAGGCTAGGGAGGACAGGTCCATCAATGGCTGTTCAAGATGGTGAGGTATGCAATGCCATATTCTGGATGTCCCTTAGCCTCTGACTTCTGGACAACAGGGGATGGATCACTCGATGATTGCCTATTCTGTTCATTCCCTCTGAAGCTCCTGACACTCTCATGCCAAGGATACTGGGCTAGCTGGACCATTGGTCTGACCCATTATGGCCATTCTTATTGAGACTTTTGATAGGGCCATCACAGAAAACTCAAGTTGAGTGAACGTAAGACTCAATTCCCCTCTGCTCAGGTCATTATTCATCACCTGCAGTTATACTAGTGGGATGAGATGTTGCAATTCGGCAGAGGAGGAAGGTCCCATGATCGCTGGGAAGTTGGTTGATCAGGATTGAGGCAGGGTAGGGGACCTGGGAGATCCATTGGGCTCATAGGGCCGAGCAGCTGAAGTGCCTTAAATCTTGCCTGTGAGTCATGGCATGATAGTAATTAGTGTATCAGGAAAAAGGATGGTGTCCCAAGGCATTTGAGGTAACGATTACACTAGCAAGGGCTATCAATCCTCATGCATCAGGAATCTGATCACCAACCAGCAAGGGCAGGAAGAAATTTCTGCAATTGGCATGGTAATTATGGGGCTCTTATACCTTCCTCTAAAGCATCTTTAAAGGAGACAGGATGTCTGACTACAGGGGACCATTGGTCTGTTCCAGGACAGCACTTCTTATGGGATGGAAGAGTGTGAGAAAGCTTAGGATGGACTGAACAAAGAGCCAGATTTCCTCGCCAGCCCCCAGGAGAGAGCAGTCACTCCAGGTCCAGGGTTAAATGCATTTACAGAGTGGTGTGTCTGTCCTGGGGGAAGCCCAGAACTAAACGAATGTGGAGACTGAATTAAAATGCATTAAAACCACTTCCTGCTGAGTTCTCCCCCTCATAGCGAGGGAGAGAGAGGGGTCAGGCGTGAAAACTACAACCCCAAGCTGCCTCCAACGCTAATGACTTGCATTTGCCAGAGAGCTGGAAACAACCTGGTTAACCAGCTCAGCAAGAGCATCCTCTGAGGGACTGGGAAGTGCTGATGCAGGCTGGTGGGGCTCAGGGTGAGGAAGCAGCTGAGGTGGCCGGGAGTGGAGTACAGCTCAGGGAGTCTTCTGATACAGGCTCATCCATCATCCATCTTTGCACTTTCCCTGGGACTGGGCGGAAAGCGGCTCACAGTTTATGGCTGAAGTTGCCCTTTTTTGATCCCCCCCCCTTTGACATTATTAAAAGTAAAGAAGAGGAAAAGACTTGGAGAGGGTGGAGATGATATATAGTGTGTGTGTTTATACGTATATACACGCATGTGTATGTATCTCTCTCTGTATGTATGGTGTGTAGCTATAAACATTATGCACTAGATTCTCATTTATACTAATGCCCTTTGTCACTACTCTGGCAGTATATAGAGGACTTAAAAGTGGGTGTAAATTATATTTATATTCACTTTAAGGTTCCTTTACACTGCCAGGCTGGTACAAAAGGGGCTAAATGAGAAACCTGCTTTGTGTGTGTATATTTATTACATGAAAAGACCACTATTTAATTTACATAATCAAGCACTCAAAATTTAGCAAATGCCAGATTTATGGTTGCCCGAACAATCTTAATTCCGCCCTCCTTTGCATCCACCCTGAGCACTGAATGAGGCAGGGGTCCTGTACGAAAAATAGGATATGATCATGTAATTAAAGATTGGATCATAAGGCATCTGCACAAAAAGGCTGACTTAAGGTTGCACGGGTTATTTTCTTTAAAAAAATTATAAAGGGATTTTTGAATGATTTTTTAAATCAAGAAATAAAAGAAAAGGAATAATAAGAATCTTTTGTAATGGAAAGTGTTTGGCAACCTAAATATAGGGGTTGCTACCAGCTCCACCTTTAGTATCTATAGTCATGTTAATATGTATGTATATATAATATAACAAGACAGAAATTGCTATTCCGGATTAGGCTAGTGGTCTTTCTACACCAGTCTCCGAGTCCTGCCTTCATCAGTGCCCAGTATCAGCAGCAATTGAGGAATAAGCAAGAACCCAGTAGTGTATAATTATGTAATAAGATGCCCATAGGAGAAGTTTCTTACCAGCCTCCTTCAGTCTATAGTTGTCTGATGCCTTGAAGCATGAGGAAGGTGTACTGCGGAAAGGGATCTGGGGGTCACAGTGCATCACAAGCTAAATATGAGTCAACGGTGTAACACTGTTGCAAAAAAAGCAAACATCATTCTGGGATGTATTACCAGGAGTGTTGTAAGCAAGACACGAGAAGTAATTCTTCTGCTCTATTCTGCGCTGATAAGGCCTCAACTGGAGTATTGTGTCCATTTCTGGGTGCTGCATTTCAGGAAAGATGTGGAGAAATTGGAGAAAGTCCAGAGGAGAGCAACAAAAATGATTAAAGGTCTAGAAAACATGACCTATGAGGGAAGATTGAAAAAATTGGAGAAGTCTGGAAAAGAGAAGACTGGGAGAGGACATAACAGTTTTCAAGTACATAAAAGCTTGTTGTGAGGAGGAGGAAAAATTGTTCTCCTTAACCTCTGAGAATAAGACAAAAATGGGCTTAAATTGCAGCAAGGGAGGTTTAGGTTGGACGTTAGGAAAAACTTCCTGTGAGGGTAGTTAAGCACTGGAACAGATTGCCTAGGGAGGTTGTGGAATCTCCATTACTGGAGGTTTTTAAGAGATGGTCTAGTTATTACATAGTCCTGCCTTGAGTGCAGGAGACTGGACTGGATGACCTATTGAGGTCCCTTCCAGTCCTACATTTCTATGATTCTGTGAGGGTTTACATCACTTATGAATTGTTTATCCTATCTAATGGAACTGGGATGTCCTCATTATCCATATAAATATCTGATCCTTTTTGTAATCCTTCTAAAATCTTGCTTTCAATTATACCTTGTTACAGTGAGTTCCACAGGCTACTTAGGAATTTCCAGACTAATTTCCATGGGCATTTGGAACTTGCTTTCCTCCATGATCCATACAACCCTGTGTTTGTTAACCTTCAGGGTATGCTGTAAGGACCCACCTTCCCTACCTGGCTAGTAAGGAGATGAGTATTGGAAAGGGGTGATGTGGAGATCTGATGGAGAGGTTAGTTAATGTAGTTGTCACTGGACAATTTCATTGGATCTTGCTAGCATTTTAGTTATAGGTATTGTCTTTTCACAGAGTAATAAAAATCCAAACAAATCAATAATGCCCCATGGGATAGATTGAAAACACCTTACTCACCTTACCTACGTAGTCCCCTTTCAATCAGTAGGATGGGAGGCAGTATGGTGAGAGCACTAGAATTTAGGAGACCTGGGTTCTAATCCTGGCTCAGCCACTGGTCTGCTGGGTGACCATGGACAAGTCACTTCCCTGCTCTGTGCCTCAGTTTCCCCATCTGTAAAATGGAAATAATGATACTGCCCCACCTTTTCTATTAATGAAAAGCTCTTTATAAGAGCAATGTGGTGGAGGTGGTGGTGGTATTATTTATTATTCAGGTGTGTACGTGTTCCCCGACATAAGTAAAGGTTGAACAATCTAGCACTGGGAGATGTTCCTTTTACCAATTCTAAAAGCATTGCCTTTCAATTTCATTGACTGTCAGCTTGTGCTTGTATTATGACAGAAGGTAAACGAGACCCTTATTTACCCTCGTTATGCTATTCATTATTTTATATGCCTTTATCACATCCCTTCTTATTCATCTCCTCCCTAGATTAAACAGTCCTAATCTCCTCCCTCTCTCCTTGTGTGGAAGCATTTCCACTCTTCTAATCACTTTTGTCACCCGTCATTTTGTTTGCTTTTTTTTGACTGCAGCTGCACATTAAGCGGAGGTTTTCTCTAAGCTGTCCACAGTGACACCCATGCCCTCTTCCCCCTGAGTTATTACAGTTAATTTAGAACCCAGCAATGTGTATGAGCCACTCACATTATTCCTGCCAACCTGCTCTGTGGTGCATTTGTCAACACTAAACTTCATCTGCCGTCTTGCTAGTGAATTATCCGGGTCATCTCACATGAGTGGTGATAAAGCCTTTTATCCAACACTAGCATGTATCCTATGTATACCACATACATTACAGGGGAAGAGGACAAAAGAAGCCTTCTTTAGGAATGTTTTATAGAGGCTGAAAATATTTTTGAGGGCTATTTTTTTTTGTATCCTTCTGCTTGTCAGCCAAGGGCTTTAGTTATCATAAGTCCAACTGTACAGGACTCAGAAGGTGCCATCAAAGCCTTAAAATAGCTTTTCCTTGCCTAAAAATGCCATGATTTTAAATTCTGATCACTGGACCTTGCAGGGCTTAGAAGTGCATGCTGCTTGTCCCCTCTTGGGAAGCTAAGAATCTCCTCTGACCAAGGAGATAAAGCTCCCTTTTCCAGACCTGTAGGGATGTATGTAGAAATGCTTCCACTGACCTAAGACTCAGTATTGCCCATCTTGGGCCTTTGACAGGTGTGATTTATATAGTGAGGGAGAGAAGAAGGAAACATTTCTCTGGCAGGTTGTTCAAAAGAAAAGATTTCTGCTGGAAGCTGCTCAGGGGTTGGAATGTGGGAAGAAGGCTGATGGGAGCTGGATTAGCAGGCAGATGTGGCAGTCAGGGATGCAAGGGAAATTGATTACATGACTCTGCAATTTATCACATGCATAGCTCCTCCACTCGTGTAGAGGGTGCGTGTTTCTACGCATTTGTGTGCTTGTGTGTGCAATGTATACATACACACACTCTGTTTTAATATATAAATGTTATTTGTATATAACCTGCTGGTCAGCCTGTGTCCTGATTCAGAGAAGATATGGGTTTGTAACAGGTCTTTAGTTCAAGCATTAACGACTTATGCTTTTAGCTTTGGAGCTTCCCAGTTCAATCCCTGTCATCAGCCACGATGGCAGCCGTAAACCTTTGAAGCCCAAAGGACTTGTGGTCCCAAGTCTCTTGAAAAAACTCACCCAAACCTATCCTCGGAAAACACCCTGGCTGAAACTGGTGTTAAACTAGGAACCAAAATGAAAACACTGAAGTTCCTCTTTTTCTTGGAAGTGACTATAAAAACAGCCCTGTGGAGTTCCGTGTTCATGGTCTTTCAGTGATTCAAGATCAAAATCGGCTCAGTTTACATGTAATATTTCTAACTACCAGCCCCACAAAACTCAGTCTGGGATCTACAAGTCAAGCTGGGCTTTTTTCTTCTTTCACCTCATCACAGGGAGAGCTACTCCACATTTTTCATTGAGAAATGGCCTTTTCTTCAAAATGAACTTTTTTGTGAAAAACTGTCAGTTTTAAATTTAATTTTTAAATATAGTATTCATTTTGTTTTTTCTTTTTTCCTTTCCTTCACTTTTTGCTTCTTGCCCTCCCCTTCCCTTTTTTCTCCCCCCATTTTCTCTCCCCCCCCCACATCTTCAAGCATAATTTTTTTCTGAGAAAAGAAGGGAAAAAATCCACAAATGAAAAATATTGGAAAAATTATCTTATGAAAAAAGTTGGAAAAAGAAAAACTGGTCCATTCTGAACCCTGCGACATAAAATCAACTTTTGTTTCAGCAAGTTGTTTTACCATTTTTTCATCCTCTCTGCCCACCAGTGATAAAGGTTGTTATTCGGGTACAGCCCTGCTGTTTTCAATGACTTTTGAAAGGTGCAATTTATTGGAAGCTAGTAAACAATTCTGTTGGAGACGCGTCTCCTCTTAGCTGCATTGGCTCTGCAGGGCTGGCAGGAGTAAAAATGGATTCTTCAGCAGATCGGAGTACGAATCCACACAGGGAACACATCCATGGACTGAGTTGGTGCCACGTACATAGTCACTTACGAATAAAAGTTTCTGACCTGGATTCCTCAACCTGTCTGGAATGGACTTGCACCAGAGAGAGGCGATTTGGGCCCGTATGTCCCACCATCACACCCACACTCCTTTTATTATAGACCTTTAAGAAGGACCCTGGCATTAAGCATTAGCCTTTACATGTCCCATCGCTGGCATTTTGCCGGTGTCCAAGCCCAGCCACTTACCGGAGACTGGCACTTTGCACTTGTGGGAGGGTGACATTTCATGCGTGGCATTTACACATTAGAAAGCTGGCATTTCACACCTAGAGGATGCTGGTATTTATGAGCTAGAGCACTGGCATTTCATGCGTAGTTACCATCCAGCAATTTAGACAAGGTCGTTCAGCCAGAAAGATCTGATGGACTCTTTTTTTAGAGGAAATAGGGGGCAAACAAACAAACAAAAACAAGCACCAAAATCATTTATTTGATTTTTATTGCTCTGCAAATTAATGTATTTATTGCTATGTGATAAGCCAAACCCCATCACCCCTTCTTGCTAATTTTTAAGCTACTTATTCTTTGATTTGAATCTCTAATGTCCCCTCCCTTCTTTTAATAATAATACTGTATAGTTCAGTTGCCTCTTCCATCCCTGAAGCAATCAAAACAGTTTGCATTACTGCTGAAAGGCCGTCACATCTGCAGTGGGAGTTGTCTGTTGACCACAGGCAATCGGGACCGCAGCATTGATGGTGACATCAGCAGCTCAGCACTTGTATCGCCCTGCTGGGGCACCTGCATAGGTGCTAGAACTGGGGTGTTGGGGGTGCTGCTGCACCCCCTGACTTGAAGTGGTTTCCATCACATACAGGGTTTACAATTTGGTTCAATGGCTCTCAGCACCCCCACTATACAAATTGTTCCAGCACCCCTGGGCACTGGCTCTCTGGCACAGAATTAGATGCTCCACCTACTCAATCATCACCAAGATCTCCTGCCATAGGTGGGTGTTCCCTGGAGATCTCCCATTCATAAAATGACTGGCCTTGTTTGGGAGATCTTACAGGATTATGCTGTGGGTTGAATGCTTTAGATACCATAACTTCATAAAAATATGTGGGTGTGGATAGGAGTGGGCAAGGATTTCCCTGCCCGGTCTATGTCCATCCAGAGATTAGTTTGCTGCTTTGACAGGGAAGGGAACTTGGTGGATCCCTGTCACCCCACCATGCACCCCAGTGGTTTTCCTAGCAGGGGAGCCATTCAGAGTCCAGAAGGTTCTGCCCCTAAAAAAATATCAGCTCTGGAGTCACAGCTGATAAAAGGCTGTTACAGCTGGTACTTCTACACCCAGCTCGTTTTGTCAGGCGGATCTCCCGTAAGCACCACTGAGATCTTGCTGCATGGATCTCTCCTCCTCTTTCATTCAGCTTCTGTAAACTCCACACAGTAGCGGCACTAGAGCATGGTGATGAAGCAAAGGGACCCACCCACAGCATTTGATTTTAAGGCTATGGCTACACTACAGACTATGATGGCATAACTTATGTCGCTCAGGGGTGTGAGTAAACCACCTTCTGAGCGACATAGGTTACCCTGACATAAGTGCTCGTGTGCACTGCGCTACGTTGGCGGGAGAGCTTCTCCCGCTGGCATAGCTTCTGCCATTCACGGAAGTGGTTTTATTATGCTGACAGGAGAGCTCTCCCGTCAGCATAGAGCTCTCCCGTCAGCTGTGCCGCTGCAGCACTGTACATGTAGACATGCCCTTAAAGACACTGTATCCCTTTCCCTGCTCCTGTCCAGAATGCTTACATTGTGCTTGCTGTATAAACCCAATAGGAAAACTCTTTAGCACCCAACCCCCTGTTCCCCATCTGTAGGCTTGGCAGAATTCGATTTTTATTTTTTTCATAATTTCAGTGGATAATATCGATGTTTACTTTTAGGCACTTTTTTTATTTTTATCCATTTAAATTTTGCACAACTGTGAAAATTTAAAGGGATTTAAGCATTTTAATGTTATTTTTATTGACTTAAATTTTCACAGTTGTGGGAAATGGGGGGGAGCAAACAAGGGGGGGTCAGACGGTAATCATTTAATTATGGTAGATGTTGAGATTAAGGAAGTTAAAGCTTTATAACTGTTAAAACACAATTTGTCAACATCAGGTGTCAAAATGCACACAGTAAATATCCTTAAATCAAGCTCTAATCAGTTTTCAAGCAGCATTTGTCTTACTTTGCCTGTCTGTAACTTTTGATTATTATGGATGGAAATATTTTTTCACCTGTTTCTGCACGTGCAATGAAATTGATGTTTACTAACATTTACCAGTCAAAATCAAACCCTTCCAAGCCTACCCATCTGTGATCAGGAAATTAGGAAAAAGAAGGTGCGTGAGGTACTATCTTTTATTGGACTGACGTCTGTTGGTGAAATTAGAGAATTAACAGGCCCTGGGTATGGCTGGTAACATTCTGCGTGATTTTCTTTTCCTCAGAGAACTCTCAGCCAAACAATTTGTATTGTGGCTTTTGGCCAAAATGTTGGTGGAACGGCAGCGCTGGTAGTGGTTGTTAATAATATAACAATCTGCTCCTTATGCCGTCCATTGCGGGGCAGGGCATGGGTTGCAGGGAGAAGCAGAAATGCTTTGGCACAATAGAGAACGTAGCTTGAGGTCACTGTCTATACTCAGATTGTAAGCTTCTAGGGGCAGACACTGTCTTTTTGTCCTGTGTTTGTACAGCACCTAGCACAATGGGGTCCTGGTGCGTGATTTGGAGGGCCTCGGTGCTACTACAATAGAAATAATAATAATGATGTTCCTCTGGGCCTTATAGCCTGGCTTTGCCTGTGTCTGGAACTGATCTGATGCCAAAGCTAAGGTGTGGATAAACTGGCTGAAATCTGAACCTCGGCCCAAAACATGAACAGAATTGTTTTGGGGCTTCAGAAAAGATTACCGTCTCTTTTGTGCATATCTCTGCTTTCCTGGCCCAGGTATAACATGAAATAGAAATGCTAAAATACCACAAGCAAGGTGGTTCCCGTGTTATTCCTGGCAGAGGTGGAAGCAGCTAACACCAGAAGTCTCTGGATAGAGAGAAATGCTCCAGTTTACAGACCCAAGTGTTCTGGGATAAGCATTTGAACTTCTGGCTGTATTAGGTGATGAGAGAGCCTCAGGCAATGGTTCAAACACAGACAGAAACATAAGGAGATGTGAGTTCTAGTCACCGCTCTGCCATCAAGTTGCTGTGTGATTTTGAGAAGGGAACCTCTGTGCCTCGGTTTCCCTCTTTGTAAAGTGGGGATAACACATAACCCAGATCACACAAGGGAGATGAAGCTTAATGTTTGTAAAATGCTTTGAGCTTCTCAGCAGGTGATTATGGAGCATGATAATCTCTGAACCCGTTGGGTAAGAGCTTCTGGAATAATGGCGGCGGCGGTAAGTAGATTAACACTACTTAGCTGTTCTGTAGCACTTTTCATGAGTAGCTCTCAAAGTGCTGTACAAAGGAGGCCAGTATCATTATCCCCATTGCACAGATGAGGCATGGGGCAGTGACGTGAGTTGCCAAGGTCACCCAGCAGGCCAGTGGCAGTGCTAGGAAGAGCTGTCCTGAGTCCCAGTCTAGCGCGCTATTCACTAGGTCACACTGCCTACCCCTAAAGGCACATCACTTCTGAGGGAGTGAGGAGCAGGAAGGGAAAAGCAAAGATGAGCCCTCGAGGCAAAGTGAAAGAGGCTCCTTTGGGAGCAGGGGAAGGTGGGGACAATAATAGACACTGCCAGGGCATGGCAAGCGTAAATAAAACCCGCCAGAAGCCGTTCAGTTGTGCCTGAACCTTGCGAGTCACAATGAAGAGCGCACTGGCTGTGGAGATCTATTTGCTGCCAGTCTGCATGCCGTGGCACATTCATTAAGTATCTTTAAGATGGATACACCCCCCAATTCACCTCGTGCGAGAGCCTCGGAATTTATTTCCTGCTGAACTGCACCATCAATCACAGCCTGACAACCCCGCCGCAGCTGCATGCAGCGAGAGGCTCGCTCGGCAGGCACGTAGCCAGAGAGACGCGGGACCGGCTGGGGAGTTTAATTACTTCCTCATCAAATGGAATAGACAGTGAGCCTGGCTCAGAGGGCCCTTGTCCCCAGGGTGCTCGCGGCTCTCTGCCAGGAGGGAGCGCCGTTCAGACCTCCGTGGTTCCCTCTGTCCCACGCTGAGTGGGGCTGGCTTCGTGCCTTCGAAGTGCAGAGTGGTCTCTGTTGAGTGGGGACTAGCTCAGCTCTTCTAGGCCCCGGACGCCCTTCTTGGGAAGAGGTTGTCTCCATTCCTCTGACCTCAGGTGCTCCGGCTATTGCATGTTTGGGGGAGGAGGCACTCTTCCTACCTCGAATGCCCAGAGCACCCGCTGCCCCATCCTGACAACGGGGTGGTCTCCATGTCCCCTAGAACCCCTCTGCCCCACACTGGGTTTGGGGCTGTCCCCTTGCCTGGAGCTAGTACTTATCTGGTAGCATATCCTTTTGGAGCGAAGGTACCTCAGTGAATACATGTCTGCATTACAACAGTAATCCAGTTTGTCTCTGATCTATCGCTAATCAATCCCAGCTGCTGTGGAGCTGGCTAATTGTGCAGGAATAAGGATTCACCTTGAGCAGTTCAGGGAAGGGGGAGCAAGGGGGCGAAGACGGGATGGGGGTGTGTTTACTGTTCATTGATTGAAAGCCAAGGTCCAGTTTCCTGAGTATTACCCCAGAATAGCTATTCAATGTTTTCCCATTCTACTAAATGTTAACCTGCTTGAGCCATGCTGGAGGGGAAACCAGGAAGAGACTGTTTTCTGCCAGTGATTGACTCAGGTAGCAGGGCTGGAAGGTAAGTGAGTCAGTGTCCACCGAGATCTATGAATTGGGGATGCACACTCCCCTCTCATGAATTCTGCCCAGAAATGTCTGCCCTGTCTGATTTTAGGTTCCTGTTGATATATCAGATTGATCAGATATGACCAGAGCTAATCGAATGACCCAGCGTGGGTTTGTACAACCCATGCTGCCACGGCTTTACTGCTATTGTTATTGGAGCTAGCTAGATCAAAGCTAGCTTGGGTATGTCTATACTTGCTGGTGTCACACCTCCGACTATAGCCTAGATGTACCCAAAGCCTGAGTTGTTTTGCTTTTCTTCCATAAGAACTGCCATATAGGTCAGACCAATGGTCCATCTAGCCCAGTAGACCGTCTTCTGACGGTGGTGGGTGTCAGATGCTTCTGAGGGTATGAACAAAACAGGGCAATTTTGAGTGATCCATCCCCTGTTGTCCAGTCCCAGCTTCTGGCAGTCAGATGTTTAAGGACACCAAGAGCATGGTGTTGTGTACCTGACCATCTTGGCTAATAGCCATTGATGGACCTATCCTTCTTGAAACCCATCTAATTAATCTTTGAACCCAGTTATAATTTTTGTCTTCACAACATCCCCTGGCAACGAGTTCCACGGGTTGACTGTGCGTTGTGTGAAGAAGTGCGTTCTTTTGTTTGTTTAAAACCTGCTGCCTATTAATTTCATTGGGGGCCCTCTAGTTCTTGTGTTATGTGAAGGGGTAAGTAACACTTCCTTATTCACTTTTTGCACACCAGTCACAATTTTATAGACCTATATCAGATACCCCCTTAGTTGTCTCTTTTCCGAGCTGAAAAGTCCCAGTCTTTTTAATCTCGCCTCATATGGAAGCCTGTTCCATAACCCTAATAATTTTCATTGCCCTTTTCTGTACTTTTTCCAGTTCCTTTTTTGAGATGCAGAGATGAGAACTGCATGCAGTACTCAAGGTGTGGTCGTACCATAGATTTATATAGTGGCATTATGGTATTTTCTGTCTTATTATCTGTCCCTTTCCTAATGGTGTCTAACTTGTGTTAGCTTTTTTGATTGCCTCTGCACACTGAGCAGATGTTTTCAGAGAACTATCCACAATGACTGCAAGATCTCTTTTTTGAGTGGTAACAGCTAATTTAGATCTCATCATGTTGTATGTACAGTTGGGATTATGCTTTCCAGTGTGCATTACTTTGTACTTATCAACATTAAATTTCATCTGCCATTTTGTTGCCCAGTTACCCAGTTTAGTGAGATCCCTTTGTAACTCTTTGCAGACAGTTTTGGATTTAACTGTCTTGAGTAATTTTGTATCATCTACAGATTTTGCCACCTCACTGTTCACCCCCCTTTCTAGATCATTTATGAACATGCTGTGAATAGCACAGGAACCAGTACAGATCCTTGCCCCCCTCCCCCCATTTACCTCTCTCCACTGTGAAAACTAACCATTTATTCCTACCCTTTGTTTCTTATCTTTTAACCAGTTACTGATTCATTAGAGGGCCTTCCCTCTTATCCCATGACTACTTGGTTTGGTTAAGAGCCTGTGGTGGGGGACCTTGTCAAAGGCTTTCTGAAAGTCCGAATATGCTGTATCGACTGGATCCCTCTTGTCCACATGCTTGTTGACACCCTCATAGAATTCTAATAGATTGGAGAGGTCTGATTTCCCTTTACAAAAGCCATGTTGCCTCTTCCCCATCATATTGTGTTCATCTAGGTGTCTGACAATTCTGTTCTTTACTATAGTTTCAACCAATTTGCCTGGTACTTAAGTTAGGCTTATCAGCCTGTAATTGCCAGGATTGCCTCTGGAGCCTTTTTAAAAAAATTGGCGTTACATTAGCTACCCTCCAGTCATCTAACACAGAGGCTGATTTCAGAGATAGGTTACATACCAGTTAGTAGTTCTGCAATTTCATATTTGCATTCCTTCAGAACTCTTGGGTGAAGACCATCTGGTTCGGGTGACTTATTGTTGTTTCATTAATCAATTTGTTCCAGAACCTCCTTTACTGATGTCTCAATCTGGGAGAGTGCCTCAGATTTGTCACCTAAAAAGAATATCTCATGTGGGGATCTCCCCCCACATCCTCTGCAGTGAAGACGGTTGCAAATAATTCATTTAGCTTGTCCTTAGCGGCCTTGTCTTCCTTGAGTGCTCCTTTAGCACCTTGATCATCCAGCGGCTCCACTGGTTGGCAGGTTTTCTGCTTCTGATGTACTATATATATTGTGACAGACCCAGACCAGTGGGGTACAGGAGTCTGGTAGAGGGCAAATATACTGGTCACTGGATGAGTAGTTTTCTGTTCCCTGAGTGACCAGACCTATTGGGATCCAGGAAGTGCTAAAAGATCCCCCCCAGCCTAAGGGGGGGTCCACAGGACCTGGAGACCAAAAAAATTACGGGGGACAACTAATAAAAGAACAGGGACAGGAGTGAGGTCAAAGGGTTAAACAAAGCGAACCAGACGGGGACACTGAGCAGAGAACCCCGGACAGTGCCCACTGCTCCTCGCAGGCGTCAAGGGAGCCAGTGGACGCCGCCCAGAGGAACTCTGCCCGGATACGTGAAAGAACGGAGGACCTGAAATATGCCCCACAGTCACAGGAAACTCCATCGGCCAACCTCCTCACTCTGGTTTTATAGATGGCCAGTTTCGCTAGGGCCAGAAGGAGGTTGACCAGGAGGTCCCACGACTTTGTGGGGCGACGGATAGGGAGTGCATAAATAAAAAGGTGAGGAGAAAAGTGCAACCAAAATCTTAACAAAATATCCGTGAGGAGCCGGAATAGGGGCTGCAGCCTGGCGCACTCCAGGTAAACATGTGCCAGGGTCTCCCTCACGCCGCAAAAGGGGCAGGTGTCTGGGATAGGGGTAAACCGCGCCAAGTACACGCCCGTGCTCACGGCTCCGTGAAGGAGCCGCCAACTGATGTCCCCGGTGGGCTTCGGGATCAGAGCAGAATAAAGGCTGGCCCACCGGGGCTCCTCACCCTCCAGAGGTGGCAGAAGGTCCCGCCACTTCGTATCGGGGCGGGACGCGAGGGTGAGGACATGAAGAACATGGAGCACGAGCGTGTATAGATGTTTCCTTGGCGCGGTCCGGAACAGAACCGGCTGCAGATGGTGCAGCCGGCTCATGGCGAATGGACGGGGAGGGGGCTGGTTGGGTCCACGGGGCAGGGGCCCGATGAAAAAGTCTGGAGGGCTCAGAGTGGAGGGTGGGCGGGGCGTGCCCTCTCGCAGGACCCGGTCGAGATAGTCCCGAGCAGCAGGCGGCAAAGCGGCCCTCACCTCCTGAAGTACGCGCCGGGGAGTATGAGGTCTGGAGAGCCCCATGCGGTGAGCGAGCGTCAGGGGATCCAGCCAGTCTCCCCGGTCGTAGTCCAGGAGGTCTCCGACTTTGGTGACTTCTGCTAGGACCAACCTCTGGCGCACCATGGGGGACTCCGCCACCTGCACACGAAGCTGGGGGTTGTGTAGCAGGGGCTCCGCGAGGAGATCTGCCCCCACGGTGGCTGCCATGGACCTGGTCACTGAAAACAGTTTCCAGGTCCGGAGGAGGTCCTGGTAGAAGACCGGCAGCTCGGAGAGGCCTCGCGGAAGACCTCTTGGATGGAGACAAAGGAGCTGCCGGTCATATCGGAGCCCTCGGAAGCGGTGCAGGAAGGCGTGCGCCAATACGCTCCATGCCGGACTACCTGCACCATAAAGGAGCCTCTGCAGGGCCTGGAGGCAGAAGACGTGGACCTGAGCGTGCAGACACTTCAGGCCCTGCCCTCCCTCCTCCAGGGGTAGATGGAGAACCCCCGCAGAGACCCAGTGCAGTCCTGACCAAAAGAACTCCAGAATCAACGTCCGGAGGGTGGTCAGGAAGCCCGGGGCCGGGACCAGGGTGTTGAGCTGATACCAGAGCATGGACAGGACTAGTTGATTGAGCACCAGTGCTCTCCCTCGAAGGGAGAGACACCGGAGCAGTCCTGTCCATTTCCGGAGCCGCTCCGACACCCTGCCCTCTAAACCTAGCCAGTTCTCCGGCGGAGACGGATGCGTGGCAGAAAGGTAAACGCCGAGATAGAGCAGCGGACCCGCGCTCCACCGGACGGCCTGAAGCGCGGGTGGGAGGGAGCTCGCCTGCCACCCGTCCCCTACCACCAGGCCAGAGCTCTTGACCCAGTTGACCCGGGCGGAGGAGGCTGCCGAATAGATGGTCTGGCAAGCCTCCACCCGCACCAAGTCGCCCGGGTCCTGGACCACGAGGAGCACGTCGTCGGCGTACGCCGATAGGACCAGCCGCAGCTCCGGCTCCCACAGCACCAACCCCGTCAACCTCCTACGGAGGAGACAGAGGAAGGGCTCGATCGCCAGAGCATACAGCTGGCCCGAGAGGTGGCACCCTTGACGTACTCCCCGCCCGAAGCTGACCGGTTCGGTCAGGGTCCAGTTGAGCCTGACCAAACACTCTGCGGAGGCGTACAGCACCTGGAGAAAACCCACAAACTGGGGCCCGAAGCCAAACGCTCGCAGAGTGCCCAGGAGATACCCGTGGTCCACCCTGTCGAACGCCTTCTCCTGATCCAGGGACAGGAGGGCGAACGACAGACCATCCCTACACCCGAGTTCCAAGAGGTCCCGGACCAGATACAAGTTGTCGAAGATGGTGCGGCCCGGGACGGTGTAGGTCTGGTCTGGGTGGATCACGTCCGCCAGCACGGACCCTAGCCGCAGCGAGATGGCCTTCGCTACGATTTTATAGTCCGTGCTGAGGAGCGAGATGGGACGCCAATTCCGTAAATCGCGGAGGTCCCCCTTCTTCGGCAATAAGGCGAGCACGGCTCGCCTGCACGAAAGAGGGAGGACCCCGCCCTGCAAGGACTCGGCCCAGACGGTGACAAGGTCCGGGCCGAGGACGTCCCAAAACATGCGGTAGAACTCCACGGTCAGCCCGTCCATGCCCGGAGATTTATTGGTGGGCATGCGGCGGAGGGCTTCCGAGAACTCGGCCAGAGTGAGTGGCAGCTCCAGCCGGTCTCGGTCGCCCGCGCTGACCGTCGGGAGTTCATCCCAGAGCATTCTGCAAGCGTTAGGATCGGTCGGATCCGGGGAGAAAAGGCCTGCGTAGAAGGCCCTGGCCCTCCCGCACATTTCCGCCAGATCCGTGAGGGGGGTGCCGTCCTCTGCTAGAAGGCAGGTGACGTGCTTCTTGGCCCCCCTCTTTTTCTCCAGGGCGTAGAAGAAGCGGGAACCGCGATCCATCTCCCGAAGGAGGCGGATGCGGGATCGAACAAAGGCACCTCGGGCCCGATGATCCTCGAGGGTCCGGAGCTCTTCCCGCTTCTCCCGGCATGCTCCGCAGAGGGATGGATCACCGGGGCTGGCGGCCAGACGCCTCTCCAGCTCTAAGACCTCCCGTTCCAACTGCCCTATCGCCGCATCCCTCCGTCGGCTGGCGCCCCGGGTGTAGTCACGGCAGAAGAGCCGGGCACGCACCTTCCCCAGGTCCCACCACCGCCGCGCCGAGGGAAAGGCACGCCGCTGCCCTCGCCAGGCCAGCCAGAACTCCCGGAAGGATGCCACGAAGCCCACATCCTCCAACAAGCTATTATTAAAGTGCCAATAGGCCAGCCCCGGCCTCTCCGCGCAGAGAGAGGCTGTCACGGTGGCTAGATGGTGATCTGAAAAAGGGGCCGGCCGGACGCTGGAGGAGTGGGCCCGGGAAAGATGGAAGCGTGACATATAGATGCGGTCCAACCGGGAGTGGTACGACCGATGGACCTCCACCTGGACAAAAGTGAATGTCGAAACGTCATCCGGGTGGTGGTCGCGCCAGACGTCCACCAGGGAGTGATGTTCGACGATCTCCCGGAGGACATCCGCGGCGGCCGGGTGCTGCTCGGTCCCCGAGCGGTCCCGTTCCTCAAGGGTGGCGTTAAAGTCCCCGCCCAGGACCAGGCACTCGCGAGGATCCAAGGTGCCGAGGAAGGCGGACGCCTGCTGATAAAAACACAACCTCTCCGGGCCCAATGTCGGGGCGTAAACGTTGACGAGATTAACCACAAGCCCCTCCATGCGGACCCGGAGGTGCAGCAGGCGGCCTGGCACAGCCTCGGCGACCCCCAGAACCTCGGGCCGTAGGTCGGGGGAGAACAGGGTCGCCACTCCAGCCGTACGAACTGTGAGGTGGCTAAAATAGACCCTGTCCCCCCACTCCAGCCGCCAGCTAGCTTCAGCGGCCGGATCCGTATGGGTCTCCTGCAGGAAAATCACAGAGTACCCCCCCTCCCGAAGGAAGGAGAGCACCTGGCTCCTGCGGAGACCCATCCTACAGCCCCGGGTGTTTAATGTTGCAAAGATGATCGGTGCCATAAGGAGGGCTGGGGGGGATCCTCGCCGGCAGAGACGCTCACGGCCTCCGTCGGGCCGCGCAACAATCCGTGACCTACCCCGTGGGCGATTAAGGAGTCACGGAAGAGGCGGACCCGTTGGTAGGCCGCAGCGGCCTGCCTCCCAGTCCTCTTACCCTCCCCCATGAGGGCCCTCGCGGCCCGGAGGATCTGATGAAAATCCCCCCATCGCTGGAGTGCAAGCTGTACCTTGTTGCGGGAGCCATGGACGTCCTCAAGGAACTCCCGTAGCTCCTCTCTCAGCGTATGGGGGGGTGGGGTCACTGATCTATGGCTTTCCCCCAGTGGGGCCCCTGTCACAGCCCCGTGGCCCACCGAGACGGGCAAGCAGGGGGCAGACCCTCGACGTGGCGTCCGATGGGCCGACGCCACGTGGCCCGCCTCAGATCCTGGCTCAATGGGGGGCGGCGGAGGGAAAATAGCAGCCCCTGGTGGGTTGGGACAGGGAAAAACAAAGGCCGCTCCTTGGGGGTCATCCTCTGGGATATAGAAGGAGACAGCCCCGGGGCGGCAAAAGCATCACGGGAAGTGGAGGGGACAGGGACGGGGTCGGTGTCAGGGGTAGGGCTGGAATCAGGAATAGGGACAGGGGAAGGGGCGATATTGGGATCGGGGGTCCCAGCGCGCAAATGGGCTCAGGGATTTGCGGGGAGGGAGGTGGGCCCTCGGCGATGCCGGACTCGTGCTCCAAGGCAGATGGTAAGGCCACGGCATCCGTAGGTGGAGAATCAACGATGGGGCCCCCACCCGGAAAGGAGGTCGGCTGCCCCTCAGCCATGAGGGAGTCCCCTGGCGACTCGGGTCCCGGTTGCATGGCACTGGCCGTCGCCTCAAGAGGCTCGGCGGCCGCTAGCGGGGTGCCATCTGCAGCCGGGTTGGTGGAAGAGTCCAGGGGCTCCTCGGAGGCGGGAGCGGAAGCAGTGGGTAAGGGGACGGATCATGGGGAAAGGGGGGCCAAGGCGAGGTCGCTCAGATCGAGGCCCGCTGGCAGAGGGTTGTCCTCCCCCTGGGTAACCGGGGTCAGACCCAGGGCCTCGATCTCCTCATAAATGGAGGGGAGATCGCCGTCCACCACCCCAGGGCTCTCCCCGCCAGCACCCGAAGCGACGCTCGCCTTGGTGCTTGCAGGGGCTTCAGACTGTAAGGGGGCGAGAGGGGCTCCATCAGGGGCTTTCATAGGAAAGGACTCTGGAGGAGGGGCAGTGCTATCCTCTGATGTTGCCACGTCTTCCCCAGCCGGCAATGGTGGACAAAATCCACCCGGGGGCAAAGCGGAAGGCTCAGCATCGGTGCCCCCCTTCCTGGTCTTCCGGGGGGCTACCGCATCAGATGGGAGGAGTGGAGCTCGAGCCTTCCGCTTGCCCCGCTTCCCCTGTACTAAGGACCAGCCCTCCATGGCATCATCTGGGGGCTGGCTAACAGGTGTTGGGTCAGGGAGCAAGGGCGAAGGCTTAGGGACTCGGGGAGGTAATGGTGGGGTAGCATGTAGGAGGGAGGATTCTCCCTGGGGTATGCCCTCTTCTATGCCCGGCGGTATCCCTACCTCACCCTCCTCCACAGGCCCCACCAGATCGCAGGAGGCAGAGGCGGGGCCCTCCTGCTCGTCTAGGCGCACTGGGGGAAGATACCCCTTGGGCCCGAGCGGGAGCATTGGTGGGCCGGAAAGGAAGAGGGGCGGCTTCGGGCGCCGGGCAGCTAGGGGCGCCGGCGATGACAGGGCCGGCGCCCTGCTGGGGCTCGGGGGTCCCGGATGTCCCTCCGTGCCGGGCCAAGGGGCAGTCCCTCCGGACGTGTCCCATCGCCCGGCAGAGGTAGCACCGGGCCTCCCCCGTTGAATAATGCACCCGGTAGCGGGCCCCCTGGTAGGGGACCAAGAAGGACCCCTCGAGCGCCTCACCGTCACGTGCCACCGGCGGCAGTTGTAACTGTACCTGCCGGTGGAATGAGAGGACATGACGGAGGGCGGGGTCTTTGCAGCCCAATGGGAGAGGGCTGACCACAGAGATCGGCCTTCCCAGGGTAGAGAGGGCGGGTAACAGGGCGGCATTTGGAAGGAAGGGAGGGACAGAAGTCAGGACCAGTCAGGCGCCCAGGTCTTCTAGCGGCTCCAGGGGGACGTACACGCCCCCCACCGCCAGGCCCTTCTCCACTGCCTCCTGGACGGCGGCCTCCGATGCTAGGAAGAAGACGACCTTTCCGTACATCTTGGAGGCCGCCACAATGGCCGTGGGCCCCACCACCCTCGCCAACGCCCGCACGTAGGTCTCCACGTGGGGCGAGGCGGGTACCAGGAGGCAACGGACACCGTGCTTCCTAGTCAAGGTGGGGAAGGGGCCCCGGCCGCTATAGATGGTAGCAGAGGCGGTGGATGGGGGAGATGACGTAGCGGCAGGTCGGGGGGCCGCCGCCACCTGGGCGTATGCCCTGGGGGCCGGGGGAGGGACACCCACAGAGCTGGTGGAGGGAACAACAGGGAGGGACGCTGCGGCCGGTTGCGGGGCCGTGGCAGTGGGGGCACCCCCTGCCATGGAGGGCCTGGTTTTTTTAGCGGGGCCTTTACCCTTCTTTGTGCCCTGGCCCTTCCTGCCGGCTGGGGGGACTCCCCCAGAGTCAGAGGGGGCGAGGGACGTGGCAGCAGCGGAGGTCACCTCGTTACCCGCCGCTGCCGGTGTTCCAGCAGGGGTGGTAGCAGGTGGCTCGGCAGCGGCGGTTGAGGTAGAGGCTAGGGGGAACGATGGTGGGGCGGGTGGAGGAGGGGCAGCAGGGTCTGCCCGAGGGGTCCCACTCGCCTCGTCCCCTGCCATAATGAGGACGGGGGAGAACAAACACCGGAGGGGGGGTAGGGAAGGGGGAAGCAGGTCAACCACTCCTCCCCGCTAGGCTGCAGGCAGGGGAGGAGGGTGCCAAAAAAGGGGGTGGGCTGGATGGGGGGGCTATCAAGGGCTAGGGGTCAGTCACTGATTCGGAGAGGGTTTCCGGCTCCTCTAGTCGCACCAAGGAAGGGGGGATATAACAGCATAGGGGGGTGCAGTGAAACAGGGTCAAACTAAAATGGGGAGGGGCACAAGCGCATGGGAGGGGACATGGGCACACGAGGGAAGGGGCTAATCAGGGCAAGGGGACGCAGGGAGAAGGGAACAACCAGGTTGGGAATGGGGCAGGGGAACCACAGGGCTAGCTTCAGAGGCTGGGGCGGGTCAAACAAAGAAAGGCTGCAGAGGGAAAGGGCGGGGCAGGCAAACAAACTGGAGCTAGCGAGGGGCTGGGGCAAAGGAGAGGGGCAAAAGGCTGCAAGGGGCAAATGGGTAGGTAGCAGGGGTAAAGCTGGGGGCTTGCTACAGGGGGGAGAGGGTCAGTCCAAAGGAGGGGGGGCACGTGCACCCACGTGCGCTTGTAACAAAAAGGAAAGGCAGTTTAGGCTGGCTGCTATATCAGGCCCAATGGTGGCAACAGGGCGTGGCAAGCCTAGGTGAGCAGCTGAGTCCCAGAGGCAGGAGCTCGAGGCAGATGGTGAGTAGCCGGTGGAGGGGGCAACGATGATGGTGGTGGTGGTGGTGGGGATCGGGGGGGGGGGACACAGATGGACCAGGGGACAGGCTCCACGCCACACCCCCTGTGTCCCCACAAACACAGTCTAGATCCCCACCACAAGAACACAGTTCAAAAGTTACTCAGTCCGGGCCCCCTCCACGGTGGTCTGTAGAATTCCTATGCGCTCCCCCACTGGCAGATGGTCCTCTTCTTCTCCTCAGGGCTCCAGCAGCTCCCCAGCAGCAAACGCAGCAGCTCCAGGCGGCAGTCTGGTGGCCAGCAGGAAGGACCCTTCTCAGGTGGAGGTGGTGGTGGCATCCCCAGCAGCAGGAGCAATGGCTGGGGTCTCTCCCTCCCCTCCTCTGGGGAGTGGGCCAGCAGGCCCCCCCCCAAGGGGCTGTAGCTGGAGCAGCAGCAACCAAGGGTGTGGGTGGGTCTAGCAGCCAGCCAGCAAGCAGGTAGCAGAGAAAGAGGAGGAGCAGCCCCCTCCCTCCAGGCCAGAGGGCTACAGGAGAGTGATCTATTAGTCCCAGGTCAGACAGGGTTTCTGTTCCCTGAGTGACCAGAGCAGTGGCTGCACTAGAGTAATCAGGAACCTGCTAGAACCAGTTAAGGCAGGCAGGCTAATTAGGACACCTGGAGCCAATTAAGAAGAAGCTTCTAGAATCAATAAAGGCAGGCTAATCAGGGCACCTGGGTTTTAAAAAGGAGCTCACTTCAGTTTGTGGTGTGAGTGTGAGGAGCTGGGAGCAAGAGGCGCAAGGAGCTGAGAGTGAGAGGATGTGCTGCTGGAGGACTGAGGAGCACAAGCATTATCAGACACCAGGAGGAAGGTCCTGTGGTGAGAATAAGGAAGATGTTTGGAGGAGGCCATGGGGAAGTAGCCCAGGGAGTTGTAGCTGTCATGCAGCTGTTACAGGAGGCACTATAGACAGCTGCAGTCCCCAGGGCCCTGGGCTGGAACCCGGAGTAGAGGGCGGGCCCGGGTTCCCCCCAAACCTCCCAATTGACCTGGACTGTGGGTTCTCCCAGAGGGGAAGGTCTCTGGGCTGTTCCCCAACCCACGTGGTGAATCTCTGAGGCAAGAAAATCCGCCAATAAGCGCAGGACCCACCAAGATAGAGGAGGATCTTTGTCACTATATATATATATATATATATATTGCTGTTAGGTTTTGTGTATTTATTTAGTTGTTCACCAAATTCTTTCTTGGCGTGCATAATTATATTTTTATATGTGACTTGCCAGAGTTTATGCTTCTTTCTATTTTTCCCACTATGATTTGACTTTCAGTTTTTAGAGGATGCTTTTTTCCCAGTAACTTCCTCTTTTACTCTGCTGTTTAGCCATGGTAGCATTTTTTTTATTTGGGTTATACATTTAGTTTGAACCCCTATTATGGTGTTTTTAAATACTCTCCATGCAGTTTGCAGTCATTTCACTGTTGGGACTGTTCCTTTTAATTTCTGTTTAACTAGCCTCCTCATTTTTGTGTAGTTCCCCTTTTTGAAGTTAAATGCTACCATGGTGGGTTTCTTTGGCATTTTCCCTCTACAAGGATGTTAAATTTAATTACATGATGGCAGCTATTACCGAGCTGTTCAGCCTCTTCCCCTATCAGCGTCAAGGTTGTTCTAACTATAGAAACAGGTGCTTTGGTTGGGTTCCAGTTGGGGATCGTAGGAGGGGGAGAACTTAAGGGGAGAGTGAGTTACTCTCATGCCCCAGGAGAAATGTAAGGTTCTTCTCCCAGGGCAGGATTAAGGTCAGTAGGTGAAACACTGAACTGGAAGCTTCCAATCGCAGACACAATTTCCCTCTCCTGCTCACTTGCTCCACAATTGGCCTGTCTCTGAGGTCCTGGTTGTGCTTCTCATATGTGTTATGCAGGAGGCCAAACTAGAGGAGCTGATGGTCTCGTCTGCCCTTAAAACCTATTAATCTATTGATGGTGAAAATAACAACTGACCTGAACGTGCACCTCAAACCTGAATCAAACTCAAAACAAAGCACCCTCAGGGAAAATTAAAACTAAGTGCCTATGCACCAATTAGTGAAAAAAATCTCTCCAGAGCTGTGTGTTGTGCTAAGGACAACCGCTCATGTACGCCTGAAAACAAAGGTGATTATAATAAGAGGGTTACCATAACAGACACACAGCTTTTCATTGTGTTTGTAAAGGTGCTAATAAATGGACCTATCTTTCACATTTGTGATTGGTTCTCCCTTTTCTGCCCTTTGCCAAAGGGACTCTGCTTTTGTTTAATAACTGGAAATGGATGTGGAACTCGTAACACTGGGATTACTGCTGTGTAGAGCACCTTGGGAGAAGGAGGGGAAAAGGGTGCTGAATTCTGAGCTCAGAAATGACAGTGCCAGGATTGAAGTATTGACTTGGGCACTGCATGTGGAGCTCGGCAGGGAATAGTTTTCCCATCCTGCAAATATTTTTGAGAGTTTGAAATTTTTTCACATCTTGATTTGGGACAAAAAGTCAAAATCCCAAAAATATTCATGAACCGAAAACCTGATTTTTTTCATTTTTGATCAATCAAAACATTTCATTGAGAGAATTTGGAAATGTTTCATTTTGATTTTGATCTTTTTTTCTTTTTTGACCTTTTTTCGGTCTAATTTATCTTACATTTCTAAATACAGAGTTGTTCGGAACCGGAAAACTGGAACTTTTCATTTAAAAATGTCAAAATAAAAGGTTTTGACAATTTAGAAACAGGATTCCTTGGCAGTGTTTTGAGTTGAGAAACTCATTGAACCCGTTCTTGTTTTGCAAGCAGTTTCAGTTTTGACAAATCAACATTTTGTCAAAAAAATCACAACCAGTTAAACATAAGAACAGCCATACTGGGTCAGAACAAAGGTCCATCTAGCCCAGTATCCTGTCTTCCGACAGTGGCCAATGCCAGGTGCTTCAGGGGGAATGAACAGAACAGGTAATCATCAAATGATCCATCCCCTGTTGCCCATTTCCAGCTTCTGGCAAACAGAGGCTAGGGACACCATCCCTGCCCATCCTGGCTAATAATCATTGATGGACCTATCCTCCATGAATTTAACTAGTTCTTTTTTTGAACCCTGTTGTAGTCTTGCCCTTCACAACATCCTCTGGTAAGAGTTCCACAGGTTGATTGTGCATTGTGTGAAGAAATACTTCCTTTTGTTTGTTTTAAACCCACTGCCTATTAATTTCATTGGGTGACCCCTAGTTCTTGTGTTACGAGAAGGAGTAAATAACACTTTCTCATTTAGTTTCTCCACACCAGTCATGATTTTATAGACCTCTATCATGTCTCCCAGTTGTAATTGGGATCTCCTTCCATGGATATCAAACCTCTCCTACACATGAGTCATTCTCCCACACGTCGAGTTTCAGTCTCATATTGCCAGGGGATGCCAGTCCTTACACCCATGTGGCTTCTACACACTGTGGCCTTTCAGCTTCTGATGAATTCTGCAGTCAGACAACTTGCAAATTATTTATATTTATGCAGAGACCTGGGTTTTTCTTCTTATGATTTTTTTCCTTCTCTTTTTTATCCCATATCAGCTTGCTACCTACAGATTATCCTGTAAGAGTAAAATAAGGACTTGTCAACCCTTTTTACGCATTTGTTAAGATGAAAATAACATTCCTAACCTTTTTCAAAGCTTTATTTTCTGCTTCCTCTGCTGCGTCTTGATATAATTTGACTGTCTAAAGGATCTTCAGCCCAAAAGAGAAAGGAAAGGGGGAAGAATAAGAATAATAAAGAACGTATTTCTGACAAGATGATAAGGGTTTTAAGCATTACAGCGTAAATCCTGCCTTCAAAGGTGGAATACCATGCCTGAACCCGGGCTTTTGTTCAGCATTCCTTGCCGGCTGATAATCCTGTGTCCCTGTCTGTGTTGGAGTGTAGGGAACACCTGTCTCTTTAAGATGGGAAATTTCAGTGAGAAGAAAGGGAGTGTGCCACTTGTGATATTGAAATGAACGGCGAGGTGAGAGCAGAGAAGGAGAGGATTTTCAATGGTAATGAGGCTTCGCCTGGGTTGGGATAATTTTTTTTTTCTCCCCTTCCTTCCTTTCAAGCATAAGATGATGTTTAAAGGGCTGTTTCTTTTTATCCTTCCCCTTCGTTTGTTTGTTCTTTTTGCCCCAGCTGTTGTGTTTGCGCCGCAAAGAGAAAACTGGGACCTGTAATTAAGATGAATTCTGGAGATGACAATGGCTTGCTACCATACAGGCGATAGTTACTAGGTTAATGGATGCTGCTGGTGCATGGACTGTGAAAGCACGTAGCCAAAGCTAGAAGGATCTCAAGAGCGTTTCTTTTCTACCACATGTGCATGTGCACACTCCCCTTTCCCTTAAAAATTAGAGATGGGCCCAACCTGCCACATTTGGATGTAAACCTTAGGTGAGATTCTGTACTGTCCCTCTAAGAGGCCAGATGCTTCTAAGACTCTGCTTGCTACAACCCTCCCCCTAACACTTCCCTTCCCCAGCCCTGCCCTGGCATGCCTTCTCTGCCAGGATTTGCAAAGAGGTCCTCAGAAAGCAGCCTTATGGCTGTCTTCCTCAGTTTCTACACTGGAGGACTCCTCCTGCAGATCCGGGGCTTTTAGGGATCCTTTATGCCCTTCTGGCCGTTTTATCCGATGTAAAGGGGCCAGAGCAGGGGTGAGATCTCACCCCTGAACCGTCACAAGGTTTGAGGGAATCTGAATCCAGGCTGTTGGCTCATCTGCATTAGAGAGATGCGGCACTGGTCAAATTGATACCCGGATCTTTGGGGTGACTGAGGTCACATATTTTAAGGCCGGAAAGGACTATTGTGATCATCTAGTCTTGCATACCATACCAGAGAACCTCACCCAGTGATCTCTGCATCAAGCACAGAATTTCGGCTTGAGCTAGAGCATCTCTCTCAGAAAAACACCCAGTCTTGATGTACAGACTGTCACATCCTTACGTGAGTTGTTCCCATGATTAACTACCCTCCCTGTTAAAGATTTGTACCTTATTTCGAATCGGAATTTGTTTAGCTTCAGCTTCCAACTGCTGGATCTCAGTACGCCTTTGCCAGATTGAAGAACCCTCTGCGATTTGAAATCTTTTCTTTATGTAGGTATTTGTAGCCCCTGATGAATAAGGCTGGTTGAATTTTTTCATAGAAATGGTTTTTTGACAGAAAAAAGGGTTTTTAACTAAACAAAGCTTTTCACACGAATGTCTGCTTTCCGTGGAACCTTTTGATTTTCCATCAAAAAACCAAACCACCCCAAAACCAAAAAGTTTTGGCTGAAAACCAACCATTTTGATTTGGAAATGGTGCCATGGTGCCTTATGGGAATTGTAGTTCATGTTCTTCATTCCCTCATTCTTTTCCATGGACCATGTTCCCCAGCTGGACTACACCTCTCATAATACACTGCAGCCATGAGACTCCCTTGATGCACTGTGGGAGCTCAGAAAGAGCAGAGACTGTGATTGATGTAACAAGAGAGACATAATCCAGCCAGGGAGTCCCAATTTACAATTACTTTTTCAGATCCATCAGGTAACTAGTTTTTAATTCATTTAATATGGGCTGCATTGATTTTGTTTGTCCTGAGTTTTGGAGGTTCATGCCCATCGCTACTAGAACTGTTAATAAACCAGGATCAAGACACTGAGCTTTTTGTCATTCTGAGATTCCTACTTTTGCATTTGGATCTTATGAATATTATGAATAAGAACCTGTGATGAGCAAGGTGAAAACCAACCTGTGTTTTCCCCCAAACAGAGATCTGCATCCTAATCTAGGTTCAAAATTTGGTTAACTTTATATTCCCCCATAATTTTCCACTTATGCTGCTGCCTCTACAGTTCTTGTCTCTGACCAGGACTACAAGGAGAATGGTTGAAATATTATGAAAGAGGCAATATGGAAACTATTATGGAAAGTCCAGAAGTATGGGCAAATTTCCTGGAGAAGCACCTATATTCTAGGGTGCTTATCAGACCCAAAGTGAACCAAAAAGCCTTCCAAAGATTCCCCACCACTGATAAGAAGTGGCTCCAATTTCAGACTGAATTAGGCTGTTCTGGTAAGAGTTCTAGCCCATTAGAATATTAACTATTTATGGTCCTCACCCTTCATTAATTAAAAGGCCTTTATCAAAATTCTGTGGGCCTGATCCCTATCTGGTAGAAATCGATGAATCTCTGTTGACTTTAATAAAGCTGCATTGATTTACATCTAGAAAGGATCTGGTTATTCATCGAAAGTGCCACATCTTCTAGTTTGCTTGGCCTTCGCTCTGGCGAAGAAGAGAAATGCTCTCTGTCTCTGCTTAATTGCAGGAACTGCTGACTCAGGACGCTGCTGTTGTTTTGCAGGGTTCATTTGGGTCAGAAGGGTTCTGAGTTCAAATGTGCTATCCGCTGGGGAGGTATAAGCAAAGACGGTACACATTCAGCTACTCCAATATTTATTCTGGCTCTCCTTTTTTAACCAAACCTCTTGAGTCGCCCTGTTTTTTTCCATCAAACACTGTTTGGCTTGGTTTCTTTATATATTTTATTTTCTCCCTCTTCATTGTACAAGATGTGACAGTAAATCTATCATGTATGCAGAGGATCGTGCAGGGTGTTCTAACAGTCATTTGCATCCAGATGTGTTAATGGCTTTGGGGTATCTCCTGATAATGTTGTTTTTGTGCTGCATATATTACACCATAAAAAGTTAATGTGCAGAATCTGACTTTAAATTCACGAGAGTGAAAGATTCTTCAGAGCTGGGTCCTCCGCTCCCAGCATTGTGTGTCAGGGACTAAAGCACAGGCAGTGTGTTTGGGAACGTGGCACAGTACAAAGTATCATCAGCCTTTGTTCTGAATGCCCTCGCTTTGGGGAATTTAAGGCAGAGCAATAATGTGGTTTAAATATGCTCTAGCTAGAGCTGCTTGTGTCTGCCTCAGTGAGGCCCTGGACTAAGGTCAGGCTGCTGGTGCAAATGGCAGCATTCTGTGGGAGTCTGGAATAATGGTGGTGGCTGCAGGAAGGATTGAGGTGTACTTGCTGAGATGGGGGAAGAGCCCTTACAGTGGGAGGCAGCTTAAACTATTATTTCTGGCTGGAACAAGAGTCTGGGTGCTGGGAAAGCCTGGATCCAGGTTCAGACGGGAACTCACTTTGGACAAGTCATTTCAGCTACGTTTGCGAAACAGTTCCCGCCTTTCTGGTACCTTCATTTTTGGCTGCCCAACCTGAATCCCTTAGAGCCTGACTTCTCAGAGGGGCTGGGCCCCCTCCAGCTGCCACTGGCTCCTGGAGGAGTTGGGGGTGCTAAGCACTGCTGAAAATCCAGGCCCAAGTGTCCCAGACAGAGCACCAAGGCACCCAGAATTGGAGGACCCTTCTGCAGACATGGGTCTCAGTCTCTCTGTGTTTCTCTCTCTGCACACGGGTAGTGTGAGGCTTAACCAGTGACGCGCTCTGTGGTCTTGAGATGCAAGGCGCAGTATGAGGGTAATGCATTATGGTTTCAATGGAATATTGGAGTACTGAGGTGCCTGGGCAGGGCGATGCTGTGCCCCAGCCTGGAACAGCAGAAGAGGCTGCAGGTTAGGCATAAGGTGCTTTGGCAGAGCATTGTTGGTGAAACCTGCAGTGTTTCCTATGCTACTTCTGGCTGTAACCAGTGGTCTTTCTCTCCTTGAAACAATGGGCTCCCTCATTCACAGCCCTTGTCACGTATTCCTCTGCTGCTGGCATGGACATTAGAGCTGGAGTGTGGAGAGAAGAGAACAGTACTCCCTTGCACAGTCAGGCCCAGAAAGGGGAGGGTGGGAAGCACATAATCACACCCAGAATAGGAATAAGTGTGAGCGTGTATGTGGGGACAGGGAAGAGAATCTCACTCCTCGTGCCATCTGCTGCAGGGTTGATTTTTTTTTCTGCTTATTCTCTCTTTCTCTTGTGCTTTGAGGTGTTATAGCTCCTCAGCCTAGGCAAGTGAGAATGGTTGGGGGAATCAGCAGGAAACCAGCTCTCCAGAGTGCTTGTAATAGGGTTTATACCCATCACTCTAGCTCTGGATCTCCAACCCCTGAACTGTGGGGAACTTTGGGTCTGCATCCAAACCTTATGACTGGAGCCCTTCTCTGGCTGGAACATAGCTGGGTCAGGATTCGTTGTCTTTGCTGAGAGGAGAGCTCAAGGAATACTAGATTTTGCAGCTTGCTGGCAATTCCAAAAAATCAGGAAAAAATGTTATTTCAGGTCTAACTAAAAATGAATTGTTTTCAAAGTGTTCAGCACACTTGTAAGCATTGCTGCTTGGGTTTTTAAAAAAAATACTAAAGGAAATGTAGAAATGAAAAGTGATTTCAAACAAAAAAAAGGTCACAATATTTCATTTTAAAATGTCAAAATGAAATGTTTAGATCATTTTTTGGAAATTTTTTAGGGTTTTTTCCCCACCAAAACAATTCAGTGAAACTGACTCAAACTTGCAAAAAGTTTTGGTGTTACCAAATCTGCGTTTTTGGCTGGAAAAAAAGGTTCAGCTGAAAAATTTCACCCAGCTCCATGAGAGCTTTATGAGAGGCATTTACCTGCCAGGGAGGCCTGTGCCGTTAGTCACATGGGGAAAATGTTCCAGAAAGGAGAGACTCAAATCCACATTGCATGTGCTGCTAATGGCGAGTCTACACTTCAAAATTAGATTGACTTAGCTATGTTGCTCAGGGCTGTGGAAAATTTTGCTCCCTGACTATTAGTAAGGTCAACCCTAACCCCTAGTGTAGACATGGTTAGGTCGACGGAAGAATTCTGTTACCTCACAGAGAGGTGGATCAGCTGCGTTGATTGAAAACCCCCTTCCATCGAGGCAGGGAGTGTCTACACTACAGCTCTACAGTGGCATAGCTGCAGTGCCCTAGCTGGGTTGCTGTAGGGCTTGTAGTGTAGACACAGCCTCAGACAGCTGCAGTGGTTGGCATTGTGAGTGGCACGCCTGGAGCAGACACCTTGGGGGCACTTGGGAACCCAGGGAGAAGGGGAAGTTAGATTTCACTGGCGGTGCCAGATGGCCCTGCAGAGATTTCTCCTGAGGCCCACCTGCCTGAGCCTCCTGTGCCTTGACATGCCTGTGGGGTGAATAAATACCATTCTCTCTCCCTTCTCAGTGAGTGGATGTGCTTGGCTGGTTAATACGTTAAAGGATTTACTGTTCCTTGTGGGCACTCCCCATGGTGGAGGCAGAGCTGAGCCGAACCACCCGTGGAGAACACTGGAAGGCTTTGAACCCCAGGGAGACAAAATACCTCGTAAAAGGCAACCGGGGGTACCAGGGTTGCTGCACCACCCCTCAGGAGCGTGCGGGGAGGGCAGGGCTCGGACCTTGCCTCCTCTCCTCCCGCTCTGGAGGTGTTTGTGCCCCAGGGGTGCTATGAGAGAGCAGCCCCTGCACTTGGCACCCCCCGGGACTGCTGTTGTGACTAGGCCCTGGGCTGAGGAAAGGGCCTCGCTTTCTCCCCCACATCCCCTCCTAAATGTGCCAGCCGCAGCTAACCCTGATGGTGGCCAGTGTGATGTCGAGAGGGATCTGGCCCAAGCCCACCAACTCCTTTCACGTAAGCCACCCAAGAGCTGTCAGATGGCAGTGACTGCTAGTCACCACCCAAATGGGCCAGATTTGAGCCGGGACCTAGAATGGACCCCACTGTGCCATATGTGCCATTGCCAATCTCCTGAGCTGTCTAGTTGCCTGGAGTTTTGGATCTGGTTGGTTTTAGAGACAGGCTATGTCTACACTACAAGTTAGGGGCATGGTTTCAGGTGAGTTTCTACTCGGCGTGGTTCAGCTGTACCTCCACAGCCGCTACCAGTGGCTACACTGCTATTTAATACCCAGGAGAGAGCTCGCACAAGTACGTGTACACAAGCAGGGGGCTTGGACCCATAGTTCGCAGTGTAGCCATAGCCTAAAGAGGGCAATGAAGGAAATTCAGATTTCTTCAGAAGCCAAATTCGGCTAAGGTATTAGAACGGGTTGCACCACTGACTTCATCGGAGTTACACCAGCTTGCCACCAGGGCTGGATTTGGCCCCTAGAGTCTGGTATCAGGGCAGTGCCTTTCCCTGGCTGGTATCAGGGCAGTGCCTTTCCCATTCGTTGAGTGTGGCTGATGTGGAAGCGGGTGGCTTGCTGATGACCACAAAGCCCGTTCGTAGAACTCACAAAACTCCCTTTGACCTCTGTGAAAGGGTGCAGAGTACTCGCCTTTGGCGGGTCCGTAAAGTGCAGCCAATTAAACAGGACAGGAAAACATAAGGCTCATCAATGCTCCCGCAGTGCTCTTCCTCTCTCCTCATGCCCAGCAACCCTCTGTGCTCCCACACATAGATTCATAGATTCTAGGACTGGAAGGGACCTCGAGAGGTCATCGAGTCCAGTCCCCTGCCCGCATGGCAGGACCAAATACTGTCTACTCTAGACCATCCCTGATAGACATTTATCTAACCTACTCTTAAATATCTCCAGAGATGGAGATTCCACAACCTTCCTAGGCAATTTATTCCAGTGTTTAACCACCCTGACAGTTAGGAACTTTTTCCTAATGTCCAACCTAGACCTCCCTTGCTGCAGTTTAAGCCCATTGCTTCTTGTTCTATCCTTAGAGGCTAAGGTGAACAAGTTTTCTCCCACCTCCTCATGACACCCTTTTAGATACCTGAAAACTGCTATCATGTCCCCTCTCAGTCTTCTCTTTTCCAAACTAAACAAACCCAATTCTTTCAGCCTTCCTTCATAGGTCATGTTCTCAAGACCTTTAATCATTCTTGTTGCTCTTCTCTGGACCCTTTCCAATTTCTCCACATCTTTCTTGAAATGCGGTGCCCAGAACTGGACACAATACTCCAGCTGAGGCCTAACCAGAGCAGAGTAGAGCGGAAGAATGACTTCTCGTGTCTTGCTCACAGCACACCTGTTAATACATCCCAGAATCATGTTTGCTTTTTTTGCAACAGCATCACACTGTTGACTCATATTTAGCTTATGGTCCACTATAACCCCTAGATCCCTTTCTGCCGTACTCCTTCCTAGACAGTCTCTTCCCATTCTGTATGTGTGAAACTGATTTTTCCTTCCTAAGTGGAGCACTTTGCATTTGTCTTTGTTAAACTTCATCCTGTTTAACTCAGACCATTTCTCCAATTTGTCCAGATCATTTTGAATTACGACCCTGTCCTCCAAAGCAGTTGCAATCCCTCCCAGTTTGGTATCATCCGCAAACTTAATAAACGTACTTTCTATGCCAATATCTAAGTCGTTAATGAAGATATTGAACAGAGCCGGTCCCAAAACAGACCCCTGCGGAACCCCACTCATTATGCCTTTCCAGCAGGATTGGGAACCATTAATAACAACTCTCTGAGTACGGTTATCCAGCCAGTTATGCACCCACCTTATAGTAGCCCCATCTAAATTGTATTTGCCTAGTTTATCAATAAGAATATCGTGCGAGACCGTATCAAATGCCTTACTAAGACCGTATCAAATGCCTTACATGCAACATGTTCGTAACAGGAAAAGCGAACACCCACCAGAACCCTTATGTGAAGGCAGGGATCTGCTCCAGTAGCCATTGAAACATCAAGGAGCAACTGTTCCATTTCCGGAGGTCAGTCTGTAAAGTCCACCTCTCTCTGCAAGGGCAGTTTAAGTTCAGGCAGAACAGGGGACTGAGGGCTGGGAGATGATGGGTGGGGGGGCGGGGTTTGCAAGGTTTTCTTTTCTATGTTCAAAGAAAATATAAAAGACTCTTCTTCCGTCCCTTCCTTTGTTCCTCCATCTCCAGGCAAAGCTTGTCCGTTTCATCCCCCCTCCCCCCAGCTTTAATTCATTAGAATTTTCTAAATCTAACATTAGGAGAACAGACATATTCCTGAACTGGTTCTGCACCTTTATCCACCCCTGCCTGCTAGTTAACTCTTTAGATGCTAGAGCTGTGCTTTCCAAGCATGGTCATTTAGGGATACCAAACTCAGTCAGTGCCTATTGGAATATAGAGGTGTGTGAGTCATAAATACAGCTTTCTCAGAATGTTCATAGTCTTCATTAACCCGAGAGGCGAGGGGGTAAGTGACAGGAGCAGGCTAAGTCCAGGGCCCAGAAAATTAAAGTTCATTGGAGATTAATTGAAGGTCAGATCTAGATGCTTGCAATACTTTGGGGGCACTCGATGCCTCCAAGCCACTATCCCAAGTTCTAACATAGCAAACGAATCACTGTCTTAACTACAGCTGAGCTGGATGGATCCTGGATGGTTTGGAATAGTGGAGTGTTGCAGGTCAGGGCCGAGGCCCCAGAAGTGGAGCGGTAGTATGTGGGTCAGAGCAGAGGTGCATTGACAGAGCTGACTGGAGAGGGGCGTCGAATAGCAGGGAGCATTAGAGGGCAGAGATGGACAGAGTAAGTTTGGCCTTAGAAAGTTAAAGTAGCTGGTTCTTGCTGCCACAGAATCTACAGCACCAAAGAAGGTGTCCGTGTGCAGACTACTGGACAGAAATCAAACTGGGAGGGAAAGAGGGAGGGGAAAGTTCAGGGCTAATTGGGCACCAGTTGAAATGCTAAAGATGTGGGAAGCCCTGGTGAAGCAGAGCAAGGAGCGGCATATGGATCTGATCACCAAGTGGTGCGTGAGAGCATCTGAAATCTTCTCGCCCGCCCACATACACACGTGCTGCGGAGGCCCCAGCAAATGCCACCACACGTGCCAGCTCGAGCCACGCATGCCAAAGGACCCAGCGCAGGGCTGGAAGAAATGGAAGCTACACCTTGGTGTGTGGGTGGCAGCGAGAGGCAGCTGCTGTGAAGTATGTGCTGAGGAAGTGGAAGGACTGCAGTAGGGAAAGCAGCCAGCAGGGGGATGTAATAAGCAAAGCAGGAGGGCTAGTTTATCCAACACCATCTTACAGCAACTAGTTGCTGTTGTAACCCCATCAGTGCACTATAAGTTACTCTGTGCTGGCTCCCTGAGGTGCAGCTTGCATCCTGTTTGAATCTGGCCCTAAACTCAGTTCCTTTCCACCGACTGGGGGAATTGCCTTGTGGTGCCAATACCAACTTCTCCTTCTTGACTGGCAGGCCCAGCCTGCCCGGATGGGTTCTGTTCAGTTGGGCACCAGAACACACAGCTTTCCGAGGGTACCGCCTGCCAGGACTCTGCAGACTGGCGGTGTTGAGGCATGAGGTTCTCCACCTGACTGGGGGCAGGCCGCCATGGTTACTGCACTGCCTGACTTCCATGGCAGTGGGAATTTTTCTGCCGACAGTTACAATCCACCACCTTGGAGGCCTGTTGACTCCTTTCCCCTCATGACTACTTTTCATCTCCTGCCTAAACACAGTGGCCTTGGCTGAGTCCTCCCCATCCCAACATGACTGCCCATCGCTCTGCTTCCAGCGCTGCTCGTGGAAGTGTCACCAGCAGTGGTGGAATATTGTAGACGAGTCCTGCTGAAGGTACACAGGCCCCAACCAGGCCCACTGAGAACATCAGCAATGCAGAGTGCAGAGCATGGCATCTTGGCTGTATCTCCTTCCTTGGTTATCTGGTGCAACTGAGTGCAGCTACACCCTAAGGGAGCAGCCTGGAGTAATGTATTGGTTTGGTGTGGGTGACTATGTCTCCCACTAGTGGCTAGTCCCTGTAAACTGGTAATTCACTAATAAACCCAGTAAGAAGAGGAGCTGAAAGTTGTGAGTTTGATCCCCACTGCTGACTGTAGTGTGTGCCTATGCATGCAGCTATGGTGCTTTATGCTGGGACCTCTAAAATGCTGATTGTAGTGGAAGTGACAGGCTCTGAGCACATGTTCTATAGGGGAGGCTGGGGTTAGCTTGTAGCTATCTTACTGTTACAGTGAATGCTGCAGGTATTGAATACGAGGGTATGTTCCATCGGAGACATTTTAAATAAAAACTATAATCAAAACAGAGAGGGGTTTTTTGCTACTGTGGGGCATGTATTTTTGTGTCTGAGCTCATAAAATGTCTGGATTGTTTTTCTTAAAAGACCATTTAATGTGAAATCCCACCCTTCACTCATTTCACCTTGCAAAACCACCTTGTGTTTTGCTCATTTCAAATGATATTGACGCGGAGGAGATGGAAGATGATCTCCTTGGCTTTTCCTGGGAGATTGTGCTGTTTCTGGGAGGCTCAAGTTCCCATCTGGAAGCTGGTGATGACGTGGGAGCTCTCAAAGAGGATGGCTAGTTATGAATTAGAGATGGGAGCCTGATGGGGTGTATGTGTCCTGTCCCTCTGTGAATTAGGAAAGGTTTAAACCCCTTAGCTGGGCAGAAGGAGGAAGCTAGCCCCTAAATACTGCCTCAGCTACCAGACCTGGAGAGATGAGCTCTGGCTTGTTATTTGGCTGCTGGAAGCAGAGCTTACAGCTGCGCCTCCTAAGTGAGGAAAGGCCATGAAAAGGAAGCAGAGGCTTCTGGGAGGAAAAGCATTGCTGAGAAGGAACAGGAGCTGTTCTCTGGTCTCCTCCAAACTCAGGAGCCTCCTGAACCAGGGCAAAAAAGGAACTAGTGACTGTTTGCCTACCTTGTTCCAACAAAGGCTCTGCTGTGCCCAAAATCTGTATCCCTGGTAAGCCTCGGGGCGGGGAGGATGGCCCTGTTACAGGGTCCAAACCCTGCAGTCCCAGCCCTGGATGCTCCCTAACGTGGGTGGTTGTAACCCACGTGCAAACATTCTTGTTGGGGTGTGCAGATTTGGCTCATTAGAGGGGTTTAAGGTGGGAACTCTGATTCAAACCTGCATCTAGATTCATTATTTCCATATGGGGCTCTCTCTAGCCCGGATGAAATGGGTTTTCATGTGTAGTCTATTGCCTGACCCAAAGGGGAAGTTTTCTAGTATTGTCATTAGCTCTCCAACTTGGAGATGAAATCTCTTCTCCTATTGCCTTGAGAGCACTCTCTGCAGCAATACCCTGACAGCTTAAATCCTTCCCCATTTCCAGTGTATCAGCACATCAGCTGTCCACTCGAAACCACTGACAGTGAGCAAGGCCAAAACATACTGCAACTGTCCTTTTGTCACAGGAGCTGCCGGCTATACTGTGTGGTTCTTGATCCCATCCCCCTGTTGCATAGCTGGATCTCGGTTGGGTCTGGGAGAAGATGCTGCAGGCCAGGCTGTGGGGTTTCTTATTGCATCCCCATGGCACAGAGCTGGGTCTGGGAGCAGGCACTGCTGGACTTTGCTTCAAGGGGTCAATGTTCTCTCTTTTATGTTTGATGCTCAATTCTTGTCTGCGTGGTGTTCCCGGGCCTGGTGATTTTATTGGTTAATAATCTCAGCCCTCTATCATTCTCCTTGTTATGCAGATGATACACCGATTTACTGTCCTCCCTGTCAAGCCTGCTCTGTAGAGAGAGCCAGCAGTAAACATCTTCTCATAAACCAGCGTTGCATGTTCTGTGGTCAGAGTATTAACTCCTGGTATTCAGCTCCGATTATTTGGGCACTGCAAAATAATGGAATAAGGAAGTGTGGATGAAATTCATTCGCTGTGTCTAGTCTGGTCCTTTGTGAGCTAAGAACTCCTTGGCTGTGTCACCTGAGCATTTCCCTAAGATTTAGAAATCCCTGGGGAGTGGGAGGAGGTTTCCCGGCCCTGGGCTCAGATGCCTGCTTTTCCGTAGCAGTATGACAACCCTGCGGAAGCCTTGCAGGAGCCAGTCGTGCTGGGGTTTTGGTAAAGACCCAGCTTTGCAGTGGGACCTCAGATGACACCAAAATGAGCTTTCCCCGGTGCATGGCCAGTTCTTGGAGTGGCTGTGGAATCCCTCTAAATGAAGATTCAGGATTGCTGCTGCTGGACCATCACAGAAGAAACAATGCAGCCTGGAGACCAGAATTCAGTCCCCTGGGGTCAGGTGGAAATAACTCTGCAAAAGCCAGAACAGGGTTAACGTTGCATCTCCTCCTAAAAAAATGTCATTCTGTTGCAGCAGTTCCCTCATCCTGAAAGCTGTATGAATTTCCCCTTCAGGAACTCATGGTTTCTGCTGTGCTGAGAAGATGGACAATTGGGGCTTGGCTCTTGTTAAACCCTGTGCTCCTCTCAGCCGGATCCAGCCTGTTCTCTACACGGCCCTCTCCGCTGGGGGCACTGCCATGGAGCATGCGTATGAGCTCTGCCTGGTTTGGGGGCCTACCTCATCTTTGGGAATCTCCTCCACTGGAGCCTCTCTTGGCACTTGATCAGGGCCTCAGCCTGGGAGTAGGTAAGAGTGGCCGTCTGTCCTCTTCGCTTGTTCTGCTGGTTTGTCGTCACAAAGTCACCCACAGATTCATAAGGCTAGAATGGACCGTTATGATCATCTACTCTGATCTGCATAGCGCCAGGTGATTCTTGCAGTGGTGGGAATTATTCTTCCCTGCTACATAAGTGAATCCTACTGAACTTGTGCCTGAACAAGACCATGTCATGGTGCAGGTGACTTTGTGGAAAGGATTAAGGTTCCAAAATGGCCATTGAGTACATTCTGGCTTCTTAAAATCTTCCTGTCTGCCTTTCTCTCTGACCTTTGTGTATGTGGAACCAAGAAGCTCATGAATGAGACAGCAAGCAAGAGAAGGAGATGATGTGACCTGTGATCTGCAGGACAGAAATTGCTTGGTTGCAGGGGCTTCCTAAAGAGGCTTCTGTGCTCCTATTGCCTCAAATGAAGCCTGGATGGATGAAACACACTTCACAGCTCACAGTCCCTTAATCTCCAATATACTTAATTGTTGTAGTCAAATTACAAGCGTCATACAGAGTAACTGAGTTCATTGGAGAACATGTTCAGAATTTCACCCTGAAAAACTATTTATTCATTTCCCTTTATCTCTCCTACCCCCTGGCTACAGAACACATGACATCCATGTAAAGGACATGTTAAACATGCAAAGAAATAGCATGTGAAATATAGCATGTGTTTAATTTATAATAGGGCTGTCGATTAATCGCAGTTAACTCACATAATTAACTCAAGAAATTAATCACGATTAAAAAAATTCATCGTGATTAATCACAGTTTTAATTGCACTGTTAAACAATAGAATCCCAATTGAAATTTATTCAATATTTTTGGATGTTTTTCTACATTTTCAAATATGTTGACTTCAGTTACAACACAGAATACAGTGTACAGTGCTCACTTTATATTATTTTTTATTACAAATATTTGCACTGTAAAAATGATAAACAAAAGAAATAGTATTTTTCAATTCACCTCATACAAGTACTGTAGTGCAATCTCTTTATCGTGAAAGTGCAACTTACAAATGTAGAGTTTTTTTGTGACATAATTGCACTCAAAAACAAAACAGTGTAAAACTTTAGAGCAGTGTTTCCCAAACTTGGGACGCCGCTTGTGTAGGGAAAGCCCCTGGCCAATCGTGGCTCCCAGTGGCTGCAGTTCGCTTCTCCAGGCCAATGGGAGCTGCTGGAAGTGGCGCGGGCTGAGGGACGTACTGGCCGCTGCTTCCAGCAGCTCCCATTGGTCTGAAGCAGCGAACCACGGCCAGTGGGAGCCGCGATCGGCCGAACCTGCGGACGCAGCAGGTAAATAAACCAGCCCGGCCCGCCAGGGGCTTTCCCTACACAAGCATCATCCCAAGTTTGGGAAACACTGCTTTAGAGCCTGCAAGTCCACTCAGTCCTACTTCCTGTTCCACCAACCGCTAAGACAAACAAGTTTGTTTACATTTACGGGAGATAATGTTGCCTGCTTTTTATTTACAATGTCACCTGAAAGTGCCAGATATGCTAACCATTCGTATGCCCCTTCATGCTTCAGCCACCATTCCACAGGACATGCTTCCATGCTGATGACGCTCGTTAAAAAAATCATGCGTTAATAAAATTTGTGACTGAACTCCTTGTGGGAGAATTGTATGTCCCCTGCTCTGTTTTACCCACATTCTGCCATATATTTCATGTTATAGCAGTCTCGGATGAAGACCGAGCATGTTATTTGTTTTAAGAACACTTTCACTGCAGATTTGACAAAACGCAAAGAAGGTACCAATCTGAGATTTCTAAAGATAACTACAGCACTCGACCCAAGGTTTAAGAATTTGAAGTGCCATCCAAAATCTGAGAGGGACGAGGTATGGAGCATGCTTTCAGAAGTCTTAAAAGAGCAACACTCCGATGCAGAAACTAAAGAACCCGAACCACCAAAAAAGAAAATCAATCTTCTGCTGTTGGCATCTGACTCAGATGATGGAAATGAACATGCATTGGTCCGCACTGTTTTGAGTCATTATTGAGCAGAACCCGTCAACAGCATGGATGCATGTATTCTGGACTGGTGGTTGAAGCATGAAGGGACATATGAATCTTTAGTGCATCTGACACATAACTATCTTGCAACACCAGCTACGACAGTGCCATGTGAATGCCTGTTCTCACTTTCAGGTGACTTTGTAAACAAGAAGCAGGCAGCATTATCTCTTGCAAATGTAAACAGACTTGTTTGTCCGAGCGATTGGCTGAACAAGAAGTAGGACTGAGTGGACTTGTAGGCTCTAAAGTTTACATTGTTTTATTTTTGAATGCAGGTTTCTTTGTACATAATTCTACATTTGTAAGTTCAACTTTCATGATAAAGAGATTGCATTACAGTACTTGTAGTGGGGGAATTGAAAAATACTATTTCTTTTGTGTTTTTTTTTACCGTGCAAATATTTGTATATTAAAAAAAAAAATAAAGTGAGCACTGTACCTTTTGTATTCTGTGTTGTAATTAAAATCAATATATTTTAAAATGTAGAAAACATCCAAAAATATTTAAATAAATAGTATTCTATTATTGTTTAACACCGCGATTAATCGCATGATTAATCACGATTAATTTTTTAATCGCTTGACAGCCCTAATTTATAGCGATCGGGTGTAGTGACCTCAACAGCTGTTCTGGTTGAAATCTGCCACATTTTTGTGTATTTTTTTTCTGGTGATCAGGACAGAAAGTTTGGCTTGAAACAATGTGCTGAGTATTGTGACTGCTGGGAAGGGGGAGGAGCAGCAGAGCTGTCCCTTGGCTTTTTGGATCCCTCTGCCTAGGCAGATAGGCAAAGATCCAGGAAGATTCCTGTAGCTTGCACAGGGAAAGCAGCAGTTCTGGTGGGATCTGCAGGACTCCATACTGCTGCATTGATTTGCAGTGTCCAGAGGTGGTTGGTCTGGTAGGGCAAAGTGAAGAAGGGTGGCAGGAAATGGAAGGGCAGGAGAAAACTATTTCTATCACGAGCCAGGGAAATGTCTCGCTGTTCAGCAAATAATTTAATGAGCACTAAAAGGCTCCCAGAAACTACAGCCTTTGACTGTGATGCTGCAGAGCTGCTCATGTTGGCAGAGTGATGGTGTCCCTTTTCCCCCATGTGACTGGAGACTCTATGCACACCAAGGACAGAGCAGAAGATAGATCTGCCTGGTTGGGTTTGAGTCCCCCTCCTGTCCCTGTGTGGAGGGAGGAATGGAGTGGGGAGAAGATGGACAAGGAGGATGAAAGCTTGCTGGCTCCATGGTCTCTTTTCTCTGTGTGGGTAGGCTAGGGATGCTGCCAAAGCAACATTCTTCGGGGATGGGAATGCCTTGTATTGCTCAGCTGGGATCCCACTACATTGGTCCTCTTTGGCTGGCAGTGATGGGAACATTTTTTCGTCTAAATGTGTTCAAATTGAAATGGTTTGTGGAGAGAGACTCCGATAAGGAGCTGATGGAACCCAGGCAGGTTTTGGTCAGAAACCAGCCTAGTTTCCTGCCGGCTCACTTGTCCAGGTCGTCAGCAGCCCGCCGTGTGAACTGCCTTGGAGCTGGGTCTTCATTCACTTTCAGAGACTTTCCAAATGGTTGGATATTGAAATCCTCTATGGCTGGAACTGCCATTCCCCATCCAGCTCTGAGGATAATTCCAGTAGTACCTAGAGGTCCCAAATGAGATCATAGGGCCCCATTGTGTTAGGCATTGTCCTCACATGACGTAAGAGGTTACAACCTAAATAGACAGGAAGTATTATCCCCATTTTACACATGGAGAGATCAAGGCACAGAGACTTTCACTGACTTTCCCAAAGTCACACAGAGGGTCTGTGGCAGATTTTCCACATCCCGGTCCAGTTCCTTCCATATTTCTTCCCAGTGGACTGCAATTGTGTTACAGTATGACTTTTTTTTTTTTTTTTGGTCCCCTTTGAGCTGAAACTTGGACTGTTCTTTAAACCTGTATGTGTTTGAGTCCAGGTATGGCAGTTCCCTGTATTCCAGCCCTTTGCTCCCCTCCTGCTGTTGGTTGGGGGAGCAATCCTCCATCCTCCTCCACTGCTGCATGGAATTGCTTTCTAAGTTGTGATGGGACCAAGAAACAGAACCTGTTGCTCACTGTGATTGATTTAAAGTAACAACCCCAAAGAGCCGGTGACATAACAACCCAGTCTATCATCTTTACAGCCAGTCGCTTGAACACACAATGCCCATTCCTGCTCCGATTACAGAGCCAATACCTGGTCACAGAGAGTACTTTATTGTCTGAGGAATACTTATGCAAACTAACACAATGGCTTAATAGGGAACACCTGGAGAAATCTCCAAAGAAAGTGCCATAAATTCCTCCTTCCCCTGTATTTATGGGAAGATTTTTCACTGATATTTATAGTTTCCCCGACACGTTGTTGTGGCTCTTTTGCATAGATTTGCATAGAGTGTTATATGAGTTTAGGAGGTGTTGGAGGAGGAGGTGTTAATGGGCAGCCCTGTGTTTCTTGCAGAACAGGTTCCCATGACAAATCTCTTGCCCTGTTCTCCAACAAACTCCCAACTTCCTGCCGAGCACACAGGCTTGCCCAAGCTTCTAGATGGGGAGCCACATCAGCATGTGTGTTTGGGGAGATGCTAACAAAGGGAAGTGTAGTGATTGCTGGGTTATCAGAGCAAAGAAGGTTGGACACTGAAAAAACATCATTTGATCGCTGGATTTGATGGGGTGCCCTGGGCTGGGTTTGGTGGCTGCCCACAGGGGCACTGGATTTTGCAATCAGTGTTATGGAGCATGCTTGGATGGAATTGGCAGGTGGCAGTGAGGGGTTGTGATGGACCTTTGCGGTACAACCTGGATCTGTGGAACTGCTGTGCACCCTTCACTCTCCAAACTGGGCTGTCTCTCCCAATGCTGTGCTAGTTGCAAGCAGCCGACTCCTCCAGGTGCTGTTATCACTCAGCCACCATCATGCAGAGACACACCCAGCTAAGTCGCATGAATGCTCTCTAAGCCACTCGTGAACTGCACATAGGGAGACACCTGCAAATTTCCCCCGACTCAGCCTTGCACCCCAGAAGTGCACTGTCTCACACTGCTCAAGACCGTCTCTTGATCAATGCAAGCTCATTAATTAGTTCGCCACTTCGTCAAAGGATAGTGGACATGCACCAGATTTCCCAAGCACTTTAGAAAAACTCACTGGTAAGGATAAAACATTAAAATAAATTTATTCACTATAGAAAGACAGATTTTAAGTGATTATAAGTGGCAGGCATAAAGGTCAGAGATAGTTACCAAAGAAATAAAAATAAAATTGCAGTCTAAATTCTAAACCTTAGCAGACTAAGCAATATTTGAATCAAACAGTTTTTCTCACCCCACTAGGTATTGTAAGCAGTTCACAGTTCTTAATACACAGGCTGAATTCCCTGCTCAGCCTAGGACCAATCTCCCCAGTTCAAAGTCTTTTCCATCCAAACATAATTGTTGCCTTCAAAATAGGTAGGGGAAGAGAGAGGCCAGGGGCTGATGTCACAGTCCCCAATTTATACCCCCAAATCCATGGGTATGGAAAGATACTGCCGCCAACATGGAGTCAGGGGTCACATGTGCTACGTGCCCTGCTGAGGGACTGGGCCTCCATTGTCTGTGTGCTTCAGGAGGCACCCACTGGGAGAGTCGATTCTCCTTAATGGGCCATCAACCCATGACTGGCTAGTCCTAATGTAAATCCGTCTTGGGGGTGTTAGTTGCTCCTTTATTGCCACCGAAAGGCCAGCTATGGGTGTCTCCCAGACTCACAACATATTTCAGTAACACACACACAGCAAAACTTCCTAACTTCAGATACAATGGTAACACATATAATTCAACAGGATAGTAATGTTCAACAGATCATGACTTCTCAGATGATACCTTACAAGGCATACTTTGTACAAAACATATCATAATCATATCCCAGTGGTGAATGTGAAGGTACCGAGTGTCGTATGTGCCGGATTTGGGCAGCGATACAGGATGATGTGTGCTGGATTTGGGGGAAGGCTGCAATACCTCAGTTCTGATTGACTGTTGCCCTCTAGTGGCTGGCCTATAGATAGAATGAGGGATCTATTACTTGAGCTTGCTGAGGGAGATCTTCTTTAGCTCAAGTGGCAGAGGCCTGTGTTCTTGAAGCTGAAGGAGTAGGGTCCTGGCCCCAGCTGTATTTGTGTGCCTGTTGCCTATAGGATGTGGTCGGGTTACAGAGTTCCATAGTTCTGTGGCTGGATTTGGCCGATTGCTCACTCGGAGCTGGATTTAGCAGGTGACTGATCTCTCACTGTGGTCTGGATTCATCAAAGGGAGAAGGGCTGAATATCTTCCAATGTTTTGTACCTTAAATTAAGGGCCTGACTATCTACTGACATTCCGAAGGAGATCAAATTGAAGAATTTCAATGTTGATAGAAAAGTTGATAGGACGATAATGGCTCCCACCAGTATTTATGAAGTACTGATTTTTTTAAAATGTTTTCCTCTTAAAAATTAAGTGAATTTGATGCCAGTGGAAGGTACCAGCTTGACAGCCCCAAGGCCCCCCTCCATCCATATAACAGATACCAGCAGTGGAAATGTCTTCTACACTGCCCCCTACTGGTGTGTCTCAACCCTTTCCCAGAGTACAGCTATCTCTAGGAGTGAGGGGGAATCCAGCTTCTATTGCTCCCTCTTAGTTCTCCAGCGAGATTGCCATCAAGGAAAGGAAACCAGTTGTGATGGTGGCACTTGGTCTCCAGCAGTCGCAGAACTTCAGCAGGTGACTGTGTTTGGCCTCTACCAGCCTGGTCCAAAGTCAGATCAGGCACCTAATTATCTGAGATCATGTTTTCAATCATCACTCCCTCAGTCCTCGTGTGCTTGTGCCATCTCCCGGAATGTTTGTTCTCACTGTGGCCGAGTGAGCACTTGCATGGTGGCCCATTGGGTGGCCTGTTTTTGGAGGAAAGGCAGCCTGTTCTGTCCCTATGCTGCACACTCACTTGGTAGATATCAGCATGCGGGTAGACATGGATTGTGCAGTGTCTTCTAACCCTGTTCTTTACCTACAGCATGGGTTTCCATGCCAAACTAGGCAGTGCCATATGAGCCAGAGGAAGGGGTAGGTGGCCAGCACCCTAGGTAATCAGCTGCCTTGGCATCTTCATGCTGTACCTTCAGGGCCGTAGCAACAAAGAACGTGGCCCCCTCCGAACGGTGGCCCCCTCCGAACATATGTCCGGGCGGGGCCCCTTACAATGCAGAAACTGGAATGCGGTATTTATTTTGCCACTTTTAGGGGCCCCCTTCCTTGCGGGGTCCCCTCCGGTCAGAGGGTACGGAGGGCGCTCGCTACGCCTTTGTGTACCTTCCACACAGCCACGCCTTGGTGCTCTCTGCGTATTTGTAGATTGTCCCTGATGCAATACCTCTGCAAAAACCTCCCTCTACCTATAATACCAAATCTATTAATCAGCTTCTCAGTCTCCTGCCGCAGGGCTTATAACCAGCTAACAAAAGCAGCATTGGCAGCCGCTCACCTAAATGCTCTCTCTGGAAACACATCTGGATCAGCTGGGCAACTCTTCAAAATCAGGAGAGCATATAGGAGGGGATTGGCTGCGGGGTGGGGGCGGGGATTTGCGGCTGCATCCCCTGCCTCTCGGAGACTCATTTTGAAAATTGCATTGGAAGCTGATAAGTTTAATGTCTGTTTAATCAAGGTAGCCCGAGAGAAAGAGGGGAAGGGAGAAAGAGCTCTGCATGCGGTGTGTGAACGGTTTCACTTCATAGTTAGGGGGGGAAAGAACTAGAAGGGCTATGAAGAGCTATTTTTTCCTCTTTTAATTTTTTAAAAGCTCCTCGCCTGGTGAGAGGGAAAGCTGAGTTAATTATATTGAGTTTATCTCCTCCGTTTTGGCCTGAGATCAATCTTAACAAATCTTACAGCTCCCAGTGTTTGCAAAAGGCAGGGAGGGGCGGCGGGTGAGAAAAGGCCCAATTTCCTTTTGCTAATGTGATCACACTGCCACCTGGCAGGAGAACCGGCGCTGGGCGCTCTCCCTCTGCTGCTCGCTCTGCCTGGCAGCATGCCGAGCAGGCTGGGGCAGGACTTTGGGGAAAGCCTGGCAGGTTTGCAGGATGCCAGAGAGGCCGCACAGCTGCCCGGTCTCCTTTAGATGCCGCTTAATTGCCAGCAGTGTTAACTAATGCAGGCAAAAGTGGTGGGGGAAGGGAGAAGGAGACTAAAGCAGTGAGTTGGTGGCAGTTTTTCCTTTCTTGGGGCGTGTTAAGGCTGTCTTGCTGGGTACCTGGCTGTCAGATTTGTGGCTCCTGAGCTGTAGCTGTGGGTCGGTGTTATATGGATGCTCTAGGGAGCCTTGTTTCTGACTCGCTGAGTGATCTTGGAGAAATGACTCCCCATTTCCACTTCGGTTCCCTTCTTTGTGAAACAGGGAAGCTTCTCTGTTTCCATCTTGTAGGAGATAGCGTGGCTCAGTTAATCTGTATGTGTAGAGTGCTTTGAGATCCCGCCCTGACAGGTTGATTTATTGTATTGAGCTGATGCTTCCCAGCCACACCTCTGGTTGCAAAGCCAGTGGTCGCCACCACATGCATGCGCTGCACTATGAGCCCACCCTCTTCAGGAAACTGGGATGGGAGGAAGTAGAACAGGTAGCCCAGGAGTGTGTGAGGAGGAAGGAATGAGAGGTTTGAAAGGTCCTCTTGGGAGATGAATTTCAGGAGAGTTGGATGTTCCTCTGTATTCAGCTGGTTCTTCAGCACTCCAGCATAAGGCCTGGGTGCAGGATCCTATTTTGGGTCTGATTCTGACAGTACCACATAAAACTCTGATGTTCTTCTCAAGACATAAACTCATGCTATGAGATTTTCACGGCCATGTTGGGGGAACTTCCTCCAACTGATGACATCAGTTGCATGTCACATTGTCCACCCGACGACGGGCTGAGACTATATGTAGCCTGCCTCGGGAAACAACGACCCACTGCAGTAAGGTCCCTGGCACCCAGCAGAGATAAGTCTGAATGGTGTTCTGTCTCCTCTGGCTTCCCTGTGCCAAGGGGACACTGTGCCATGGGGAAGGGTCATCACAGGCGGGGTTTACACATGGAACCCTGCCAGGGCAGGCTCAGGTTGATCTCTGTAGCCTGGCAGAAGAGCTCCTTGCAAGTGGAGAATTCTCTCCACAGCACTTGGGAGCCTAAACCTGAAGGGATTTGCTTGGAGAAAGAAGTGAGCAGGGACTTCTTGGTACAGCAGGCAGATAAGCTGGCCCTGGGGCAGAAGGTTCCATAGGGCGGCAGTCCATGGAGTGCAGTTGGGTTGTGGATGAGGCAGCGATCTGCGAGGTAGGCTGGTCCCCATCCCATTGGAGGCTTTGTAGACTAGGACCAACATGTTCAGTTCAGGATGGTAGCAGATGGGGGGAGCTGTTGGGGGGTGAGGAAGCAGGGTGGTGATGAGCTCACATCACCTTGGAGTGCAGCTACTGTGTACGGGTGGAGATCAACCCCATGCAGAGAAAATCGATGGTGAAAGTATGGATCAGAGTAGCCAGGTTCTCCTTTGTGAGTAAGACTCATTACAGCGCTATCTGGAACTTCTCTGGGGCTTTGAGGGAGGTGCCTGCAACATCTCTGTGCAGGGTCTGACTTTTAAATAGTTGGCTTCTGAAGAGCCTTGCCCTGGACTCCCTCTGCCCCTCTCCCTTCACTACCTGCATCATCTCAACCTGGCATTGCTGTGTCCCGGGGGATTATCTTTATTGGAAAGAGCCATTTGGGCTGCAGATCTATGTGGAACTGGCTAAATCCTCCCAGAATGTCCTGTCTTGACATGCTCTGAGATTCCTTAAAGTCTGGCATACATGGCATAGATTCTTCGGATCCTGCCTCTGCTTTGCTCAGGACTGATGAAGAGGACTGACCCAGCAGGGCTGGTCCCTGTAAGGGGAGGTGGACCCAGCCCCATCTCTGGTACAATTAGCTCACCTCCCCAGGTGGGGAGAATGAAGGGCATGTGGTTCAATCAGACTACTATCTTACTTAGCCCAGAGCCCCAGGGAGAAAGGGGTAGTGGCAGCAGCAGTTGGCTGCAGAGCTCGAGAAGGCTCATTTGGATCCCCTGAGATAGCAGGAGAGAAAAGGACTGCAGTGAGGTAGGGCTGGGGTGACCTGCCAAGGCAGAAGAGAGACCAAACTCCAGGAAAAGCCCTGGGAGTCTGAGCTCTGGTAAAGAGTGAGACAGACGTTAAGTAGAGTGTGGAGGACAGAGACCCTTTTGGTTTGTGTTGTACTTGGGCTCTGAGTGGGGAATAGCCTGGAGAGTAAGCACTCTGATAAGAGGGAGAAGAACTACAAGTTGAGCCCAGGAGGGGTGGCAGACCATTGGTTTATGTTAATTTGGGACTGTTGTTGAAGGTGGTGTGTATTTTGGACGGGAGTACCCTAAAGGGGGATTGAACTCTGAGAGTGACACAGCCAGAGGCCTAAGCCCTGTGAATCCCTGGGAGAGTCAGAAAAACCCTGGTGAGGGGAAACTGAGGCAGGGCCACCCCATGTCACAAGGGGGACCTCTGCAGGTGGCGACCCAGTTTCAATGAATTAGTGGTAAAAAGGCCAGTGGCTGGCCTACTCTGTCACACCTGCCCAAGCTAGCCATAGTGCTAGAACAGTAGGAGAAATGTGGAGAAAGCAACAGAACAAGAGAGGAGAAAAGCAGTGTCCCTGAGGGAGCTCAGTGTGTCTCTGTAAGAATTTGCTGCCATGGCTGTCCCACACAATGGCAGCAGATTCCCAGAATTTGGAAAAGTGCAGGACTCAAAAGAAAGGCAATCATCAGTTACACAGCTCCATGCATGCCAGTACCCAGCTGAGAGGGTGGCTCTTTCTCGCAGCACAGCTAACTGGCACCACACGTGACCTGAACAACATGTATCCTCACGTGGTGCTCAAAGGCAGGACTGGTTTGCTCTCTGATCAGCATCCCTTAGATGCTTTTCCATACAGAACTGCCGGGACACCCCTTAATGACGCAATCCTCTGCTGAGGAATGTTGGGGGCATCTGGGCCTGATCTCCAGAACCTTCTGGGGTACCAGGCATCATTTCTTACCACGGGGCTGATGGCATAACCGGGTGGCTGTTTAAGAAGCAGGTCTTGCACTCAGGGAGCAAAAGCTGTTCTTTAAATGATAGCTCACCCTGTGGGCCTCTGTTTTGATTGTTCTTCCAGTGACACTTTTTTTGGTATTCTGAGCTTCAGAACAAACTAAACTTCTCCACATTGGAGAGACGGATTTTTTTTTTTTTTGTGCTAACGGCAGAAAACAGAAGCATTCTGAAGTAGTGCCAGATTGCAAATGACAAATACACTGTCTTCTTTATTCAGAGAACTGAGATGCTCGTCTTATAAATTAAAAAAACAGTGGATATATAGGGGAAATGTTTTGGAGGCCACAGTGTTGCTGTTACTTTTACACACACACACACACACACACACACACACACACACACACACACACACACACACACACACACACACCCTGGTTTATTTATTTATTTATTTTCTAAATCATTTTCACTCTCCTAGGAGGCTTTTTAGCTGCAGTGGCTGGAGCTCAGGGTTCAGAATTTCTTCTGCAATAGCCAAAGACCTTGCTACTGCCTAAAGCATCGCACGGGAGTGGGCTGAGTTACCTTTCCAATACTGCACTAGATGTTAGCCAACTCATCAGCTGTCACAGGAGAAACAATGAGCGAATGCCACCCACTGCCCTCCACTCATTGTGGGCTGGGGCTGGCATCTCGGAATCCTGAGCCATGTGCCCTGGTAGGTAAACAAAGGAGGAAATTATTTTCAGCAACGTTCTTGCTTCTAAACATAGGACCCACTACTGCAGTCCACACGCACACAGGAAGCCCAGTTGAAGTCAATGGGACTCCTTGTGTGAGTAATGGGTGAAGCTGGGGGTTTTGCGGCTGCATGTCTAGCTGGGTTCTGACTCTGCTCACCTGCAGACTACAAAAACAGGCAAGCAAATCCTGGTATTGGAGTGCATATATCCTACAACGAGAATCCCAGCTGTCTGACTGGTGTATGCCAATGGCTCCCTCACCCTCTGACCACCTGTAAAATTGAAAAAGATATCAGTATCTCCTCTTGTCTAGCCATAAATAAAAGGAAAGTAGCCACAGCCCCATGGAACCTTCTTGTATCCACTCTCCACCCCATGAAGATTATAACCCCCAGGCTGAAAACCCACGATGGATGCAAAATGGGGACCTGTCCATTTCTGAGACTCCTTGGTTAGGTTCACAAAAGTGTGCAAAATGGGAAGTCATGGCTGAAAAGATGGCCATTGGTATTTAAAACTAAGCACGTTCTGCTATGTCTGGGATCTTAACCAGCTTTAATTATTTAAGACATGCATAGAAATTCTGTAAAACTCCGTAAAAATCTATTGCTTATCATGAGAGATCCCAGTGTCTTTGCAGAGTACATACCTAGCAATTAAATGACAGTGCTCGTTCTCTCCAGCCATCTCGAATGACTGTATTTGCCTTTTGGAGTAGAATTAGTCCGAGGAGCTAAGGGTGCATGTGTGTATCTAATTCATGGTTACTCAGAGTATGGCGGTGTCATTTCCAGTTGGGGTAGACACATCAGCGCTAGCTCTGCTTGAGCTAGTGTGCTAAAAATAGCAGTATAGCCTCAGTGGCCCAAGCAGTGGGATGGGCTAGCTTGGTCAGAAGTCGTGCAGATAGTTCTAGTCGAGCTGGCAATGACACTGTCCAGCTCCGGGATCTACTTTGGCAGTCCATTCAAAGTGGGGTCACCCCACCACCAGTGACCGTGCACTATGGCATGTTCAGATGTGTTGGGGGGCAAATGCGCCCCACCCGTCAGGGTAGAATGTTATTGAAACAATAATCCTGTGCTACCCATTTCTGAACCTTAGAAGGATAGAAATGTCGGGCTGGAAGGGATCTCGAGAGGTCATCATGTCCAGTCCACTGTGCTGAGGAAGGACCAAGTAACCCTAAACCAGGGGTCGGCAACCTTCGGCACGCGGCCCATCAGGGTAATCCGTTGGTGGGCCACAAGACATTTTGTTTACGTTGACCGTCTGCAGGGCCGGTGCAAGGAAGTTTCGCGCCCTAGGCGAAACTTCCACCTTGCGCCCCTCCCCCCAGCCCTGCAGCAGCTCCCCGCCCCACCCTCCGCCCTGAGGCGCGCCCCCCCCCCCCCCGGGGCAGCTCCCCCCCCCCAGGGAGCAGTGTGGCAGCTCCGCACCCCAGCTCACCTCTGCTACGCCTCCTCCCCGAGCACGCCGCCCCCGCTCTAATTCTCCTCCCCTCCCAGGCTTACGGTGCCAAACAGCTGATTGGCGCCGCAAGCCTGGGAGGCAGGAGAAGTGGAGCAGCGACGGCATGCTCGGGAAGGGGGCGTAGCAGAAGTGAGCTGGGGTGGGGAGCCTTGCGGCAGCTCCTCCCCCCGCAGCAGCTCCCCACCCCCCCGGCCTGGGGGGGCCGTGCGGCAGCTCCCCACCCCAGCTCACCTCTGCTCCACCTCCTCCCCGAGCACGCCGCCCCGCCGCTCTAATTCTCCTCCCCTCCCAGGCTTGCGGCGCCAAACAGCTGATTGGCGCCGCAAGCCTGGGAGGCGGGAGAAGTGGAGCAGCCGCTGCACTGGGAGAGGGAGTCTGAGCCGCTTGTGTCAGTGCGCCGCCGGCAGCCCAGCCCACGAACGCTGTAAAAAAAAAAAATTGGGGGCACCGCTTTTTGGCGCCCCCAAATCTTGGCGCCCTAGGCAACCGCCTAGTTTGCCTTAATGGTAGCACTGGCCCTGACCGTCTGCAGGCACGGCACCCCGCAGCTTCCATTGGCCGGCAATGGCAAACCACGGCCACTTGGAACTGCGGAGGGCCATGCCTGCGGATGGTCAACGTAAACAAATGTCTTGCGGCCTGCCAGCGAATTACCCTGATGGGCCACGTTCCAAAGATTGCTGACCCCTGACCTAGACCATCCCTGACAGGTGTTTGTCTGACCTGTTCTTAAAAACCTCCAATGATGGGATTCCACAACCTCCCTTGGAAGCCTATTCCAGGGCTTAGCTACCCTAATATCTAACCTAAATCTCCCTTGCTGCAGATTAGGCCCATTACTTGTCCTACGTTTAGTGGATGTGGAGCACAATCAATCATCATTCACTTTATAACACCCTTTAGTATGTTGGAAGACTGTTCTCAGCTCTCCCTTCACTTGTCTTTTCTCAAGACTAAACATGTCCAGTTTTTCAACCTTTCCTCATAGGTCAGGTTTTCTAAACCTTTTTTTATCATTTTAGTTGCTCTCCTCTGGACTTTCTCCAAATTGACCATCTTTCTTAAAGTGTGGGGCCCAAAAGTGGACACCATATTGCAGCTGAGGCCCCAAAGGTGCCGAGTTGAGTGGGACAGTTACCTGTATCTTATATATGACACTCCTGTTAATACACCCCAGAACCATGTTAGCCTTTTTTGCCACTGCATCACGGTGTTGACTCTTATTCAATTTGTGATCCACTATAAACCCCCAGCCCTCCAATGCTTCTTGCTGTGAATGATCTGCCTGCTGAACCTCATCTCTCTGTTCTTTTGCAGGTCTTTAGTTGCAGCAGAAGGTCCTGGCAGGATTTCTTCACTGGTAAGTGCTGTGTGGTTTCCTTTGGTCCAATTACCAGCTAGTGTTGAAGCATCTGTTAGTTATTCAGCATTGCTCTGTGTGTTTGTTCACTTTCCTACACTGGACTAACACTAGTGAACAGATTCACACCAGTGCGCTAAGTATAGGATGAGGCCCAATAAGTGTACTGTTTGGCACAACACAGCCCCAGTGATTATAGGCTATTGATGGGACATTCACTCTGATTCATTGTATCTCAACGATCGGGTTCAGAAATTGACAACTGTTAGTTCTAGGATTTTTTAAAGCAATATAGAAAAATATTGAGGGTCTGATCTTCCCCTTATATGCAGGAGTTCTGTGCCAGTACGGCCACTGACTTTGTTAAGGCTGCTCTTGACTCACACCTGTGCCAAGGATTCCTCCCCCGTGGCATTTAAAACGAGCACAGAAGTGTGCACCCATGTAAGTGCAACAATTTCTGTGCCATGGAAAACTGGGCTGTTACCACTATTATTGCATGTCTGTGTAATCTTCAAAGGGAAACTGTGCGGGCATCTTCCGTTCTGCCTAGATACATTCTGATGGATGGAAACTTCAATTCAGTAATTGACATGATGATTTAAATAAAAGCCGGGATGCCTCTAAATCATCGTAGCAGTGAGGATGTCCCTAAGGGCTAGGCTTGGGAAGACCTTTTCAAAGATCAGAAGGCAAAGTGTTATGTAGGCATAGAGCAGCAATTCCCCTCAGGACCTTGCAAAGGAGCAAGGTTTAGATAACAAACAAACGGAGCATTTTAGGTCTGTAAGAAAATGTGAAAAGTCAAAGAAGCAGGAGCCCAGCTTTACCTGTGTTGGACGAGTTGATGTTGTCATCTGTAACCTTTCCAGAGACAGCTTATTTCAAACCTTCCCTTACAGATGCTGTTCCACAGCTACCTAGTCCCTGTATTTGTTTTCCATTTGTTATACAAAGTGCAGTAGCAAATTACACATGAAGTGTATTAAACCTGGCCTCTTTCCTATCAATTGTAGGACTTGTCGATTTCAGCCAGAGAGGGACTTGGCTCAACTTTCAAAATGAAAAATCACTTTATTAAAAAAAGGGAAAGCATCTGAGTTTCTTAAAAACACAGAAATGTTGTGGGAAATGCTGCAATTTCTATGAATGGCCGAGTTTCTAATACCAAATGTCCAAAGTTAGTTGATATTTAGAAACTATTTGCAAGGCAGGCAAATGAAATCTAGGTACATTTTTAATCCACAGAAGTTCTTATAGTATATTTTAAGTACCAACATTGGTTTTATTAATATCATAGACTGTAATGAGGAGTTCTGGCTAACATGGAGAGTTATTTACTTTGCAGAGTAACTAAACCTAATGATAGCGCAGAGCAAAAAGAGGATGTTTACATATGGGAATGACCTCCCTGTAGAGAAAGGAAAAGATGAGGGAAAGCGCTATTAAAGCACATTTCTGTGCTTTGAAAACTAGCAACAGGAAAGATGTGCACTTCTGATGTGGGGCCCGTATGTAAGAGGGTGCATGTCAAAGACACCCCATGTCCTGAAAGTTATGGTCTGCATGTGAGCAAAGTGAATACATTTAGGAAATTCAGAGGAATATTTGTGGGAAATTTCTTGCCTGTGATCACCTCGCTGACAACTAGAGTAGATGGGCCACTGGCCTGTCCATATGTAATATTTCCCAAACCTCTATTCAACACTGAAAGGAATCCTAGAAGACTGAGTGCGTATTCACACTGTATCTTACATGATGGTCCTGCAGCAGTGTGTATATGTAATCACTGACTAAAGGTGATCTCTGCTGGGCTGAACTAAGATGAAGTGGGGCCCACATCAACCAAAACATTCCAGCCCCCCAACATCTCACACCTCTCACTTCAAGCTACCTCCTTCCTTCCAGTCTCACTCCATTCTGTGTCCTATCGCTCAACATGGGAAGGGGTGGCAGGGCTTTCCTGGTCTACTGCTTTGCATGGATTAAGTGGCCTCCTTGCACGTCCTCTTGTTGTCTCTGCCCTGCTCTGCTGGCATGCTGGCTCACCAGCCCCTGGCGTGTGCTGTGAGCTCATCAGACAGAAGCAACAAAGAGTTCAACACTCCCCCATCTCCCAGTTTAGCTGGCCTGTAAGTATGTCAGGACAGACACTGTCTTCTGCAGCAGCAAACCGTCTGTCAGCGGGGCTGGATTAGCACAGGCAAAGTAGGCACGTGCCTGGGGCCCAAATTCATGGGGGAGGGCCCCAAACTTTGCATTTTCTTTAACCGATGCGCAAACAGAAAGAACTTCACTCCCCTGCGTGAGTAGTGTTGCGACGTGGCGCACGGGGCCGCAGTGCCACTCAGATCTGGTCCGGCTGCCCCTGCGTCATGACTCAGTCTCTGCCCAATCATGACGGAGGGGCAGCTGGGCCAGATTTGAGCGGCATTGCAACCCCGGGCGTGCCAGGTCACAATGCCACCCACTCCAGTGAGCTTTGTGTGTGTGGGGGGGGGGGAGGGAGGGATTCTGCAGCCAGCAGCTGGAACTGGCTCGGCTAGAGGCTGTTGGCACCATCCTCTGCATGCGAGAGCCCCCTGCTGCAGTAGGGCCTTGGATCTCTGTGTTTAAGAGGATCCAGTTTTAATCTGCCACTGAGTCTGCTTTATTCGGAAAGCCTGTTAGAGGCAGATGATAGGTTTGTTAGCTAAAGTGCCTGGCTTGTTGCGCTTTGATTGTCATCCCTTAAAAATATATATCGCAAAGCACTGCCTAATGAAAGAGTGGGTAAGGCAGGGGACTAGGACTCCTGGGTTCTCTTCTTGGCCTTGCCACTGACTCACTGTGTGTCCTTGGCTAACTCTCGTAAGACCCCATTTTCAGCAGGTGTGTGTCCAAATCAAGGTACCTAAATAAATGTCCTGTCTCTTCCATAGTTGCTGAGCACCAGCAACTCCTAGTCCCTTTGACCTCAATCGAGTTGTTCTTGACCAGGATAAATCCTGTGGCTGATAAGCTGCTTGCTAAAACAGCTTCAGTAGGTTAGCTCTGTTGCCTTAGCTTCCCCCTACATAGAAGAGGAACTTGGTACAGACCGATACCTGTGTCTTTCCCTATGGGACATTATTAGCACTCTTTTCAAGGAAAATAATGTTTATTAATAAATCGTGACATCAGACCAGCAAACTACTAAATAAGGTGCCATTGGCTGGTGAAGAAAAGGCACCTAATGATGGGAAAAGGGAACTGAGCTTAATGAAAATATTTCATTAGAATTCCTTTTTGGGTTTTAGCAGGGTATGCTGTCTAATATCTCTGTTTCAAGGGAGGCCTTTTCCCTTTTTCTTTGTGATCAGGTCGTTCCTGCTGTGAAGCTGAATACAACATCTTTAAACCTAGTGCACGGCCTAAAACGTTTAGTCTGGAAAGGGGCAGGGGCAAGAGTATTGAAAAGAAGGTCATGTGGCGAGAACATTCCCTTTGTTAACAAGATCCCATTGACGCTGTAACCCTCAAAATAAGGCCGTGGCCCAGATTCAGCTCTCTGGGTAAATCTGGAGTAAACCCACTGACTTCACTAGTTACCCCAGATCTACTCTTGCATAACTGAGGTCTGAATTGAGCCCTCTATATCTGAAGACGTCTATGATACCTGGGTGCGTAGCTGTTTCTGATCCCACATGGCGACGCAATGTCTATTTTAGTTCTGACTGTATCCAGATTTTAAAATAGCCACGATCCCAGAGCGTGTCTGAATGAGATGCTGACAATGCAATGATGTCTCCTCCTCCTCTGAGAGTCGACCGTAGTGTTCTGAAGGCTCCAGCGAGGTTAGTTTGGAGTGTCTTCCCCACGCCCATTTGCTCTCTTGCAGCACAGTCCCACCCCTTTTGGAATGAGTGTGAGCAGACCCGGAAAATGATGTTCTTTCATCACACTGAAACAATCAAGAGGCTCAAAACATATTTACAGCTTGCTCCCGACATTGGCAGCCACGGCACATCGCCGCTTTCAATCCAATTTACTGTCCCCGACGTGACTTGGTGTTTCAGTGAGAACTTTCTCACCTCCCTCTGATCGAATTCATTTAGGAGGCTGGCTACCTTGCGGGTTCTAGCCGGTTCATGTTCAGCAGAGACGGTGGCATGCTCGTGATGCGATTGGGGAGGGAAGGCCCCACCCTTAGTTACACCTCAGGGCAAAGTGTGGATGTATGTCCTACAGACCACACAACACAGAGGACCAAATTCAGAAGTGGATGAGTGGAAGTTAAACACCAAAGGCACAGACAGAGGCAGATAAAATGAAGGGCTGGGGCTACTTTATTGTCCATCCTCCTGTTAGTTGGGGATGCTGGCACACATTCAGTGGATTAAAATCTGGCTAACCGATAGGTCTCCAAATGTAATTGTAAATGAGGAATCAGGATCAAACGGGTGTGTGTCTGTGGGGCCCTGCAGGGATTGGTTCTTGACCCTATGCTATTTAACATTTTCATTAATGACCTGGAAGAAAACATAACATCATCACTGATAGTCTACAGGTGACCCAAAAAACGGGGTGTGTGTGTGTGTGGCTAATAATGAAGCGGGCAGGTCATTGACACAGAGCAATCTGGATTGCTTGGTAAACTGGGCACAAGCAAACAATATGCATTCTAATATGGCTAAATGTAAATCTCTACATCTAGAAACAAAGAATGCAGGCCATACTTGCAGGAAGAGGGAACTCTGATAAAGATCTGGGGATCATGGGGGATACTCAGATGAATGTGAGCTCCCATTATAAGACTGTGTCGAAATGGCTAATGCAATCCATGGATGCATAAACCAGGGAATCTCAAGTAGGAGTGGAGAGGATATTTTACATCTGTACTTGGCACTGGTGCGACAGCTGCTGGAATACTGTGTCCAGTTCTGGTGTCTTGTCCATTCAAGAGGGATGTTGATAAATTGGAGTGGGTTCAGAGAAGAGCCCTGAGAATGATTAAAGGATTGGAAAACTTGTCTTATAGTGATAGACTCAAGGAGCTCAATCTATTTAGCTTAACAAAGAGAAGGTTACGGGGTAACTTGATTACAGTCTATAAGAACCTACATGGGGAACAAATATTTAATAATGGACTCTTCAATCTAGCAGAGAAAGGTACAACACAACACAACGGCTGGAAATTGAAGCTAGACAAATTCAGACCAGAAATAAATCATACATTTTTAACAATGAGCGTAATTAACCACTAGAACAACTTACCAAAGGTTGTGGTGGATTCTCCATCACTGACAATTTTTAAATCAAGATGGGATGTTTTTCTGAGAGATCTGCTCTAGGAATTATTTTGGAGAAGTTCTCTGGCCTGTGCTATACAGGAGGTCAGACTAGATGATCGCAATGGCCCCTTCTGGCCTTGGAACCAATGAATGGGAACACTGGAGAGAGAAGCTGCTATGAAGAAAAAGGGAAGGGAGATGTTAAGACAAGAGTGAGGCTAGCTCAGGACTATGAAAGGAAAGGAAACCACACAGATGGGTGCCTCAGAGATGGCATCTCATGTGATGTCTTGCAGTAAAGTTACTGAATAAAAGAGCCATTGGCAACATCTCCTGCCATCCTTCTGCCTATTTCAATCTTCCACATCTACCGACTGGGCAAAGGCCTCTCCAGAACTTCTCTCACTCTAGACTTTGGAAAGAAATTAGGACTCCAGCATCCTTGTGGTTGATCAAGAGACTACTACTGTAGCTCAGTGTGTCTTTCCCACTAATCTTGCTACCACAGGTGAACCTGATGGGGACTTTTTGTTCTCCTCAGTGTCAATCCAAAACTGGTTGCTAGACCTGTTGACCCAGCAACAATGCTGACATAATCTCCAATAAAGGGACATTCCCCTCCCACTTCCCTTTGGTGCCTTGCCACAGATTTGAGAACAACCAAAATAAAGACAGGTCCTGAAAAAAACATTCCAGGCAATACATGAGACCCACAGCATGTTGGATCAGGACTCTGAGAGGTTTTTGGTGTAGTGCTGACATTCAGCACAAGTGATGGTCCCCAATGAAACTGGGAGCTTTTTTCATTTGTACTTGGCCAAGGCTTAGAAGGCAGCAGAAGGCTCCCAATAGCTGCAGACCTAAGTGACAATTGAGTCTAACCTTTGGTGTCTGGTGTAACGGTGACACAAGTAGCAACTTGGAAATAGAAATGGGACTTGAACAAAACCAGATCCCAAGATCACCAAACTCTGGAGAACTGGGGATTTGGGTCTGAATCCCAACTCTACAAAGGGCTGAGGCTGCAGCTGTGGAAGCTGGCTTGCTTCAAGATTCCAAAGAGCTAAACACTGCAGTCCTAACAGCGCCATTAGGTTGGGATCCACACCAGTGAAGCCATGTGGAGATTCACCAATTTGTGAGGGAACACACAGTCTGCGAGTGGATGGTCTCCACCTCAGGATTGAGGTGCACTAGTCAGCCCAGTTCTGAATGAACATTGAGCAGGTATATCCACCCTTCGTAGAGATTCCTCCAGGGCAGACACAGTGGTATAACAGAAGTTTCGTATTGTGCCTGCAGTAGCTGGTATGTGGCCCTTCAGAGGGCTTAAATCTCAGATTCACTGAGTCCATAATCTCCCTAAACACTCAGGGCCAAATCCTGCCCTGATTGGCACCTTCTGCCGCTCCATTGACTTCAGCAGAGTAGCACATGGTATAAGAGCAAAATCTGGCTCCTCCTCTTGAGCTGGCGTTAGCTTGTTGGCAAGCTGCTGCATAAATGAATTGGAAGCAGTTTGAAGTCCTTCAGGTACTGGAAGTGGTTCAAGGGAAACCTCATGCAGAGCAGCAGCAGCGAGGAGTTAACTGTGGAACCAGGATGCTTGAAAACTCAGAGTGCTCGAAAGCTGCCTCCAGCCAGGGTGAGAAGAACGTGTGTGTGTGCGCATGCGTGTATTCAAGGGGGCATGGAGAAAATGGTAGAACGTCCTCCAAGAAAGAGGAAGGGGAGAGAGGCGAGGAAGGGAGAGGGTAGAAAAGACAATGAAGAAGGAAGTGATGGGGAGAGTCACAGGTTCCTCCATCATCTTTTCATGTTCCTCCCTTTCCCCAAGTATGGTAATCGGCTCACTGCTTCTATCTCCCAAATCCTCTTACAATCCTCCCATTTCACAGCTCTTATAGGTCCCACCATGTGTGTTAGCAGAGATAAAGCTCCCCTCCCACACTGGGCTCTTTCCCTCAGCATAGTTAACCACAGTCTACTGTGGCAAACAGTCTTATTGGGAGATGCCCTGAATTTGGCTTTCTTCTCTCCCTAGGTGGCTCCTGCCTTTTTTTCATCTCTTGCTTCCTCTCTGCCCCTTTCCCTCACTCTCTTTCCTGCAGGCTACATGGCAGTCACATGGCTGTGATAAATGAGCTTAATCTGCACTGCAAATTAATCACATTGTCATGCTGGCAGAGGGAGAGGCAGCTGCATGAAATGCCTGAATCTCTGGCTAATTTATCACAAGGCCGAATGCAGAACCACTCCAAGGTTTAACACTTCTTCAGCCACCCTCTGGGTCTGGGCATGCTTAGTAGAGCAAGCTGCAGCAAAAGACACAGAAAAACTAACTCAAGACTGGGGCTATGTCTACACTACAAAATTAGGTCGAATTTATAGAAGCCGGTTTTATAGAAACCGGTTGTATGCAGCCGATTGTGTGTGTCCCCACATAAAATGCTCTAAGTGTATGAAGTCGGCGGACCGCGCCCACAGTACCAAGGCTAGCGTCGACTTCCGGCGCATTGCACTATGGGTACCTATCCCACAGTTCCCGCAGTCTCCGGCACCCATTGGAATTATGGGTTGAGATCGCAATGCCCGAATGATGCAAAACAGTGCCGCGGGGGGTTCTGGGTACATTGACGGAGGGGGAGGGGCCTGACGCACAGCAACGGCAGACAATAGATTCGCGCCTTTTTACCTGGGATACCTGTGCAGACAACATACCACGCAAAGCATGGAGCCCGCTCAGCTCAGCTCACCGTCACCATATGTCTTCCGGGTGCCGGCAGACGTGGGACTGCATTGATACACAGCAGCAGCAGCTAACTGCCTTTTGGCGGTAGACGGTGCAGCATGACTGGTAGCCTTCATCGGCGATCGGGATGCTGGTAGCTGTAGGGCTGGCAGCTGTGGGGCTGCATTGCACCAGCCCCTTGCCTTTTGGCAGTAGATGGTTTATTACGACTGGTAACCATCCTCGTCGGACAATCATGGATATCAGTCATAGTATATTATTTTCTGCCAAGTATTGTCTGCTGAGCACCCAGAAGAGGCCGAGGGCGATCTGGGTGCTGGCAGACATATGGCTGGCACACGTGGGGCTACATTGCTACACAGCAGCAACCCCTTGCCTTTAACCGTCCTCGTCGGACAATGATGGCTATCAGTCGTAGTATACTATTTTCTGCCAAGTATTGTCTGCTAAGCACCCAGAAAAGGCCGAGGGCGATCTGGGTGCTGGCAGACATGTGGCTGGCACACGTAGGGCTACATTGCTACACAGCAGCAACCCCTTGCCTTTTGGCAATAAATAGTATATTATGATTGGTATCCGTCATCATCATACTGGTAAGCTCCCAGTATTTGCTGCCAAGCACCCAGAAAATGCCGAGGGCTATCAGTCATGCTGCACTGTCGTCTTAAGATCTAAAAAATAGATTTGTTCTGTATTCATTTCCTTCCCCCCTCCCTCCGTCAAATCAATGGCCCGCTAAACCCAGGCTTAGGAGTTCAATCTCTGCGGGGGGCGGGGGGTGCATTCTGTGTGACAGTTGTTTGTATTTCTCCCTGATGCACAGCCACCTTTCTTGATTTTAATTCCCTGTACCTGTACGCCATGTCGTCACTCGCCCCTCCCTCCCTCCCTCCCTCCCTCCTTCCCCTGGTCTTTCAGATACTAGTTTCGCGCCTTTTTTCAGACCAGACGCCATAGCTATCGCTGGGATCATGGATCCCGCTCAGATCACCGCGGCAATTATGAGCACTATGAACACCACGCGCATTGTCCTGGAGTATATGCAGAGCCTGGACATGCCAAAGCAAAACCGGGACCAGCCGAGGAGGAGGCGATTGCAGCGCGGCGACGACAGTGATGAGGAAATGGACATGGACCTAGACCTCTCACAAGGCACAGGCCCCAGCAATGTGGAAATCATGGTGTTACTGGGGCAGGTTCATGCCATGGAACGCCGATTCTGGGCCCGGGAAACAAGCACAGACTGGTGGGACCGCATCGTGTTGCAGGTCTGGGACGATGCCCAGTGGCTGCGAAACTTTCGCATGCGTAAGGGCACTTTCATGGAACTTTGTGACTTGCTTTCCCCTGCCCTGAAGCGCCAGAATACCAGGATGAGAGCAGCCCTCACAGTTGAGAAGCGAGTGGCGATAGCCCTGTGGAAGCTTGCAACGCCAGACAGCTACCGGTCAGTCGGGAATCAATTTGGAGTGGGCAAATCTACTGTGGGGGCTGCTGTGATCCAAGTTGCCAGGGCAATGAGAGACCTGGTGATATCAAGGGTAGTGACTCTGGGAAACGTGCAGGACATAGTGGATGGCTTTGCTGCAATGGGATTCCCAAACTGTGGTGGGGCGATAGATGGAACCCATATCCCTATCTTGGCACCGGCGCACCAAGCCACCGAGTACATAAACCGCAAGGGGTACTTTTCAATGCTGCTGCAAGCCCTGGTGGATCACAAGGGACGTTTCACCGACATCAACGTGGGCTGGCCGGGAAGGGTACATGATGCTCGCGTCTTCAGGCACTCTGTTCTGTTTCGAAAGCTGGAGGAAGGGACTTTCTTCCCGGACCAGAAAATAACCATTGGGGATGTTGAAATGCCTATCGTGATCCTTGGGGACCCAGCCTATCCCTTAATGCCATGGCTCATGAAGCCATACACAGGCAGCCTGGACAGGAGTCAGGACCTGTTCAACTACAGGCTGAGCAAGTGCCGAATGGTGGTGGAATGTGCATTTGGGCATTTAAAAGCGCGCTGGCGCAGCTTACTGACTCGCTCAGACCTTAGCGAAAAGAATATCCCCATTGTTATTGCTGCTTGCTGTGCGCTCCACAATATCTGTGAGAGTAAGGGGGAGACATTTATGGCGGGGTGGGAGGTAGAGGCAAATCGCCTGGCCGCTGATTACGCGCAGCCAGACACCAGGTCGGTTAGAGCAGCACAGCAGGGCGCGGTGCGCATCAGAGAAGCTTTGAAAACTAGTTTTGTGACTGGCCAGGCTACGGTGTGAAACTTCTGTTTGTTTCTCCTTGATGAAATCTCTGCCCCCCCACCCACCCGGTTAACTCTACTTCCCTGTAAACCAAGCACCCCACCCTCCCCTACCCTCCCCCCTTCAAGCACCACTTGCAGAGGCAATAAAGTCATTGTTACTTCACATTCATGCATTCTTTATTAATTCAGCACACAACTAGGGGGATAATTGCAAAGGTAGCCCGGGATGGGTGGGGGAGGAGGGAAGGAAAAGGACACACTGCACTTTAAAACTTTAAAACTTATTGCTCTGGAAATCATCTAGGCTGGAGTGACTGGGTGGCCGGAGGCCCCCCCACCGTGTTCTTGGGCGTCTGGGTGAGGAGGCAATGGGACTTGGGGAGGAGGGCTGTTGGTTACAGAGGGGCTGTAGCGGCGGTCTCTGCTCCTGCTGCCTTTCCTGCAGCTCAACCATACGCAGGAGCATATCAGTTTGATGCTCCAGCAGCCGGAGCATCGACTCTTGCTTTCTGTTTACAAGCTGACGCCACTTCTCCTCTTCAGCCCGCGATTCAGCATGCAACCTCTGCTCTTCAGCCCGCGATTCAGCCCGCCACCTCTCCTCTCGCTCATATTGGGCTTTTCTAAAATCAGTCATTGACTGCCTCCACGCATTCTGCTGTGCTCTGTCAGCGTGGGAGGCAGTCTGTAGTTCTGAAAACATTTCATCACGCGTCCTTCGCTTCCGTTTTCGAATATTCACTAGCCTCTGTGAAGGAGAAACATTTGCAGCTGGTGGAGGAGAAGGGAGAGGTGGTTAAAAAAGATACATTTTAGAGAACAATGGGTACACTCTTTCACGTTAGATTTTGCTGTTCACATCACACAGCACATGTGCTTTCATTACAAGGTCGCATTTTTCCTCTTATATTGAGAGCCTGCAGGTTTGGTGCGAGAGATCACTCACGCAGTGCCAGGCCACAGATTTCAGCTTGCAGGCAGCCATGGTAAGACACAGTCTTTTGGCTTTTTTAACCTTGTTAACAAGTGGGGATGGTTTAAAACAATACTGCTCTCATTAACCATACCAAGCACCCGTTGGGTTGGCCATTTAAAATGGGTTTGCAATGTAAAAGGAGGGGCTGCGGTTTCCGGGGTAACATGCAGCACAAACCCAACTAACTCCCCTCCCCCACACACCCAATTCTCTGGGATGGTCACTTCACCCCTCCCCCCCACCGCGTGGTTAACAGCGGAGAATATTTCTGTTCAGCAGAGCAGGAAGGGGCACCTCTGAATGTCCCCTTAATAAAATCGCCCCATTTCAACCAGGTGACCGTGAATGATATCACTCTCCTGAGGATAACAAAGAGCGATAAGGAATGGATGTTGTCTGCATGCCAGCAAACACCGGGACCATACACTGCCATGCTTTGTTATGCAATGATTCCAGACTACGTGCTACTGGCCTGGCGTGGTAAAGTGTCCTACCATGGCGGACGGGATAAGGCAGCCCTCCCCAGAAACCTTTTGCAAAGGCTTTGGGAGTACATGAAGGAGAGCTTTCTGGAGATGTCCCTGGAGGATTTCCGCTCCATCCCCATACACGTTAACAGACTTTTCCAGTAGCTGTACTGGCCGCGATTGCCAGGGCAAATTAATCATTAATCATTAAACACGCTTGCTTTTAAACCATGTGTAATATTTACAAAGGTACACTCACCAGAGGTCCCCTGTGTGCCCACAGGGTCTTGGGTGAGTTCGGGGGTTACTGGTTCCAGGTCCAGGGTGATAAACATATCCTGGCTGTTGGGGAAACCGGTTTCTCCGCTTCCTTGCTGCTGTGAGCTATCTATGTTCTCTCCATCCTCATCTTCCTCGTCCGCCGAACCCGCTTCCCTGTGTCTTTCTCCAGTGAGGGACTCATAGCACACGGTTGGGGTAGTGGTGGCTGCACCCCCTAGAATGGCATGCAGCTCCACGTAGAAGCGGCATGTTTGCGGCTCAGCCCCGGACCTTCCGTTTGCTTCTCTGGATTTGTGGTAGGCTTGCCTTAACTCCTTAATTTTCATGCGGCACTGCTGTGTGTCCCTGTTATGGCCTCTGTCCTTCATGGCCTTGGAGACCTTTTCTAATATTTTGCCATTTCTTTTACTGTTTCGGAGTTCGGCCAGCACTGATTCATCTCCCCAGATGGCGAGCAGATCCCGTACCTCCCGTTCGGTCCAGGCTGGAGCTCTTTTGCGATCCTGGGACTCCATCACGGTTACCTGTGCTGATGAGCTCTGCATGGTCACCTGTGCTCTCCACGCTGGGCAAACAGGAAATGAAATTCAAACGTTCGCGGGGCTTTTCCTGTCTACCTGGCCAGTGCATCTGAGTTGAGAGTGCTGTCCAGAGCGGTCACAATGAAGCACTGTGGGATAGCTCCCGGAGGCCAATAACGTCGAATTCCGTCCACACTAACCCAATTCCGACCCCCTAAGGCCGATTTTATCGCTAATCCCCTCGTCGGAGGTGGTGTAAAGAAACCGGTTTAAAGGGCCCTTTAAGTCGAAAGAAAGGGCTTCGTCGTGTAAACGTGTCCAGGCTTAATTTGATTTAAAGTCGACCTAAACTCGTAGTGTAGACCAGGCCTGGGCCTTGAGAGTTAAACACCTTGAAATGGGAGTTCCCTCTTGCAAGTGGCCTGGAAGGACCTTTTGTGTCTTGCCATGGTTTGCAACAGGGAGCAACTAGGCATGCTGGGAACCTCTTGCTTAAACCTGAGGATTGGAATTCATAGGCCCTGGTGCGTGTCAATGAAATATAATGCCTGAAAACCATGATTGTGGTCTCTTGATGTGGCAGATGGAGCTATGTATATAAAGGTACTTCGGGTTGTGCCTATCTAGAGGATTAGCACATCCCAGGCATTTAAAAATACAGATAGACGCTTCTGACAATAAAACCTTCCCAGCTGTTAATACGGTCTTCACTGCTGCTTCCAGTATAAGGTCCAAAACCAACCTTGCTGTTTCTACTACTCATCCCATTGCCCAGAAAAGCCTGTGCCAACAGGGGAGGCTTTCAGGGTTAGCCGAGATGTTTGCATGCAGCTCTAGTTATGCTTACCATGAAATCCATCCTGCTGAACCCTGCACTTCACCGCTGTGCAGCAAACTGCCCCCTAAGGTTGTGGGTCTGAAAAGTATTTTCTCTGCAAGGAATATCCCACAGGCAGAACTATCTATGGCACTTGCTGAATTAACTGCTGTGGGGTGTGTAATGGGCTAATGAGAAAAATAGCTGTAGTGACAAGGATTCTAAGACTTCCAAAAATATGGATATCTGCTAATGGTGTAACCTGGCGTTGTCTAGCTAGATTGATGTATCGTAACCTTGCCCCTTAGCTGGGATGCCATTTAACTGAAGATGTGCTCATTATCCAATATAGTCTTCAGCATACTTGCAAGGCTCTGAGACACTAGATAATTAAACCCTTATGACCAGATCCTCAGCTTGTGTAGTTCGGCTGCAGCTCCATTGACTTTACCAGCTGAAGATCTAAGATACTAGAAATTTGAGCTCACAGTTCCTTTGGTTGCTCCTGGAGGTGCATCGAGGCTTGTGCTTAGCTTATAGGTCCAAGTTGTCAGTTCTAAAAATCTAGCTTGTTCAATGCCAACCATTTCCCTCCTTTTTAACATAGATCTAGTTGGATGGGTCTCCTTATGTTTCCTGTGTGATTTAAATTCCTCATGCCAGATTCTCTGCTTGGGAGTGTGTGCTCACAGGAACAATTGCTTTAGCTTATTTCTTGCTGATGTCTCCCTGTGACAGGAGGATCTAGGATTGCTATCAAGAAGCTTCTCTGTCTGATCAAAAGGATTTGTGCTGATGAATCTGCTGATGAAGCAATTCAGCCCAGCATAGTGATTGGCCAGCCAGTGTAGATGTCTGTTTGATGTGTGTGAATTTCCAAAGATCTAATCTCTGTCTCCTAGAGGTCTGAGTCTCTAGCTAACAAGACTGTAACTGATATTAACCAGATCCTCCCAAAGGTTTGGATTCTTCTGAGGGCTGGCAGCCCATCCTTAGCACTGGCTGCCTTGGAACATGGTCAGTGGAAATGTCAGTCATACACTTAGGCCCACATCCTGAAAGATATTTAGGTGTTTAAGTCCCATTGATTTCAGTGGGAGTTAGGTGCCTAAATTAGGGTTACCATATTTTGAGTGTCCAAAAAGAGGACACTCCACGGGGCCCCGGCCCCGCCCCGCCCACGCCCCAACTCCACACCTTCCCCAAAGTCCCCGCCCCAACTCCGCCCCCTCCCCTGCTTCCCGCGAACATTTGATTCGCGGGAAGCCTGAAGCAGGAAGCAGGCAGCAGGTAAGCTGGGGGGGGTGGGGGGAGGAGGCGTGGCCCAGTCTGGCCCCCCAAACTGAGCGGCTCGCTCCGGCGGCTGGCCCCAGCGTCTCCAGCCTGGCTCGGCTCGGGCCCTCGGGTGCCGGCCCCGGGCCAGCCCCCGGCCGAGCACCCCCGGGCCAGCACCGCCGGCCCCCGACCCAGCACTGCCGGCCCCCGGCCCGGCCCCAGCCCCCGGCCCAGCGCACCGCCGGCCCCGGCCCAGCACCCCCGGCCCCAGCCCCTGGCCCAGCGCCCCCGGCCCAGCACCCCCGGCCCAGCACCGCCGGGCCCGGCCCCCGGCCCAGCACCCAGTGGCGCCGGATTTTCCCGAACATGTTCGGCTTTTTGGGATTTCCCCCCGGACGGGGATTTGAAGCCCAAAAAGCCGGACATGTCCGGGAAAATCCGGACGTATGGTAACCCTAGCCTAAATACCTGTGTGAATCTGGGCCCTGCAGTCCCCTAAAATAAATACATAAATTTAAATGTTTTAAAAAGTGGTTTGAGAGAGCTCTGTTGTCTTTCCAGTGAAAGGGTTTGAGTCTCAGGATGTTAAATAGAGCTGGGCAAACAGCAAATAATCAGAGCCTTGCATGGATACAAGATTTTTTATCCGCATCCTATCTGCAAACGTGGCCTGCGGATATAAAGTGGATATCTGCAGATTTGCAGGGGTCCACAAATAATTTGTTTGACTAATTTAGTCCCTTTCGTTCTTTTCATAGACTACAAGCGGAAGTTAGATAAAACATAAACTTAGTCTGTCTGGAAGGTTTCAGCGTAACATTATTTCTTGAAATCCAGAACCTTAGCACAAAAGTATCAAACACAGAGAGAGAAAACAGGCTGCTCACAAAGGCAGAGAGAAACAACTCAACCCACCTTGCTGTGTTAGGCTTGTTCTTTGCAGACTGACTGCTGAAAGAGCCTGATTGCACACTTTGCTACAGAGCCCCCTAGTTTGCAAGCAGAACCAGGATACCCCTCACATTTAAAGTGACAGCTTGTAATTTTAACACAAGTTTTCAATACACCACACCTTTTCCTCTTTGATCTATCCACCAAGGAGCCATGATTTTCTCAGATTTGTTCATTGTTACTAATTGTTCAGTGAATCATTTTGTCACAAACTAATTGGTTCAAGTAACTGTGTGGTGACCAAATCATATGATCATTGTTTTCTGATTGGATTGCCCAAGTTTATAAATAGGAGGAGTTTCTGAGGAAATCACTGGGGCTTGATTATCTCAGGGAGAGCATAGATTGTGGAATGGAAATGTTTGCAAATGAGAGAGCAGGAGATAGAAGCCTGATGAATGTTAAGCCACTTGGAATCTTTTCTAGCTCTCTCTTGAAGAGGCAAGGGCATTATATTTGGGTATATGCAGATTGTAAAATGCCTGGGTTCCTTCCTTCCTGAGGACAAGGTGTGTGTGTGTGTGTGTGTGTAAGCAAGCCAGACTTCTTTGCATGTAAAGACTGCTAGACAGCAATTTCCACTTGTCACAGCTTGCATCATCGATCATGTGTGCACATACATGCATGGTCCTGATGGTAAAGGTTATGACCAGATCCTTGACTGGCTCATTTAATTGTCTCTGCCAGGGCTCTGCCCAAAGGAGTATTTTACCTATGACATGCAACACAATACTGTTTTATGTATATTGTCCAGTTAGGGTGACCAGATGTCCCGATTTTATAGGGACAGTACCGATATTTGTGTTATATAGGTGCCTATTACCCCCCCAGGCCCTGTCCCGATTTTTCACACTTCCTGTCTGGTCACCCTATGTCCAGTGTATGGATTGAATATGTTCGCCTCCATTTTGTCACACAACTATCAACTTTTCACCCCGGTCATTAATCTTATGTATTTGTACAATGCTATGTGCAAAGGGTGCCTGTGCCTACCTTTGTCAGTCTTATTATCTGCATTATGCCCAGGTCCCTGGACTGGGGTTTTGCAGAACACTGTTTCATTGCTGTGTTTTGTTAAATATGGCTCCATATATGGCGGGACACTTATCTACCAAGTACACTCATTTCACTTACTGGCCTTGCACTTTCTGTCCTCATTCAGTACAGTCACTGTCAGCCACCGAGTAACTGTGTTTGTGCTCAGCCCTAGTCACTTAACATTGTGCATCTTGTCTGCTTGATTGCCAGGATAGTTTTGGAAGAGTCGTCTTAACTGTGTCCCATTCCCAACTCGTGTGTGTGTGTGTGTGTGTGTGTGTGTGTGTGTGTGTAACAGCACCCTACATGTATTTTCCAAGTGCAGTTATTCAGAATACTGGTGTCCACCTTCTGTCACATGTGCATACTCCTCTGCGAAGACTACTGTCAGATGTCTATGTTGACCTGTTCTCCACAAATCACCGACAAGTCCTCTGGACCGCTGCTGGTTCGCAGACTGCAGCTTTGGACCAATTGATCTAATGGAACCTTCTTCCCACTCTGTCGTTTCCTGTCCAGAGACTCGTGCCAACTAAATCTGGAAGGAGCTAAAACCATATACTTGGGAGCTTACACGAATTCCACCTACAGTGGGGAGATGGCTTAACTCTCTCTGCGTCGTGCAAGAGCTAGCATGATTTCTAGTGAGAGTTTATACCAAACTGTGAGGGCTGCAAGAGGGCATTTCCTGTAGGATGCAAAGTAATGGAAAACCCAAAGTGTTGTGGTGGGTGGTTCAGTATGTGGCATTTCTCTGAGCCATTGCCTGAGCATGGTGCTAAGAGGAAGTGTGCCGCTGGAGGCGTCATCTCTTGGAGGAGATGGAAGACTGAGGTTCTGGCAGTTTGTCACTGGCCATCAATGAGTTTAGGCTTGAAATTAGAGGAAGGTTTTTAACCATCAGGAGTGAAATTCTGGAACAGCCGTCCAAGGGGAGCAATAGGAGCCAAAAACCTAACTGGCTTCAAGACTGAGCTTGATGAGTTTCTGGAGGGGATGGCATGATAAGGTTGCCTACAATGCCATATGGCACATCTGTGACTGCTTTTAGTAAATATCTCCAACGCCTGGAGGTGGCACATTTAGATGGGGAGGGCTTTGAGTTACTACACAGAATTCTTTCCCAGGTGTCTGGCTGGTGGGTCTTGCCCATATGCTCAGGGTCTAACTGGTCACCATTTGGGATTGGGTAGGAATTTTTCCCCAGGTCGAATAAGCAAAAAGTCACCAGGGTGTCTGCTATCCTCTGCAGAGTAGGGTATGGGTCACTTGCTGGTATGAACTAGAATAAATGGTGGATAGGCTGTGACTGGACACCTTTAAATTAAGACTTGAGGACTTTAGTAACACAGCCAGAGGTTACGGGCCTATTACAAGAGAGGACGGGTGAGCTTCTGTGGCCTGCAATGTGCAGGAAGTCAGACTAGATGATCACGATGGTCCCATCTGGCCTTAAAGTCTAAGGGTCTGAGTCACCAAAGAACCCATGGCACTTTTTCAAGATTTATTTGTACTTGATGTGTTTTGTCAGCACTCAGAATTGTGCTAGGTGCTCTGCAGAACCAAGTTAGAACAGCCCTTACTTGGGAGTTTGCAACCTAATGTCTGGTATGACAGAATGAGTGTGTGTAACACCTACAGCTAGTCAAAAACTTTCAGAGGGTAGGGGTTTTTCATCAAAAAATGGGCTTTTTACAAAATGAAGCATTTCATACAAAACAGTCAATTCTTTTGTTTTTCAAAATAAAAAAAAAAAACTCAAAACAAACCCAAACCTTATTTTACTTGTTTGGTTTTTTTTTTTTATTGAACTTTAACTACATATGGCTACCAAAATCTTGTTTACTCTCAAGCAGCACAGCAAACTGATTTTGGTAAACCGAAAAACGTTAACATGTTTTGGGGGAAAGCTCAAAATTCTAGAAAAACCACAAAGGGTCCATTTTGAACATTTGGAAGCGAAAACAATTTGGAATCTCTGTGAAAAGAGGCTTTCATTTTTGACAGGTTCTAGTTCAGTGGGTCTCAAACTTTTTTACTGGCGACCACTTTCACACAGCAAGCCTCTGAGTGTGACCCCCCTAATAAGTTAAACACCCTCTCTAATATATTTAACACCATTATAAATGCTGGAAGCAAGCAGGGTTTAGGATGGAGGTTGACAGCTCGCGACCCCCCCATGTAATAACCTCGCGACCCCCTGAGGGGTCCCCACCCCTAGTTTGAGTACCCTTGTTCTAGTTATAACTGAGGAAGGGAGAAGTAAACGTCTGACTTCCAGGGTTCTAGTCCAATTCTAATCTAGATGATTGCATTCTACCTAGGAGTATGCATTTTCCCCATGCAGTCTCAGCTGAATATAGTGTCCTCTTCACTTCCTGACCCTTGTGCTGTGTAGTGCTGCTGCGTGCTATGCAACAGCCACCATGTGCTATTCTGTGGCTTCATTGCTGTGGTGGGTAAAGTGATTCTAATAGATAAAGTGTCATTTTTAAAGTCCTTTGGGATAAAAGACTCTTGACTAAATTTACCATTCAGAGAAACAGGACTAGCTTGATCTATGTTAATGTAAATGGGAGCCCTAGACACCACATTCTTCAAACTAGACCCATTAAATGCCCCCACCGATAACCTTCCTGCCCAGGGCATTTCTCAAGGGTTTACTAATCCAAATGGTGCCCTGGCTCAGAAATCTTTTCCAACAGAGAGGAAAGGGATGAAATGTTAAAGTCCATGGAAGCGTGTGTGTGGGTCAGAAGCAACCTTCATAAATTGCTTTTAATCCATACATTGCACCATCATCTTCCCTTGGACCCTGCAATGTGTCTGTTTAAATAGTGGACTAGTTATATTTCACAGCACCCAGGAGAAAGCTATTGGTGTTGGGAGAGGAAGTCTCTGTATTCTGTGGAGTCCTGGGAACTGTAGTTGACTACTTGAGGGAGACGCTGGGACCAACAAATTAATTTTCATTAAGGTCTCTCCTGGGACTTGAGGCGAACTAGCTGATAGCTCCTTCTTGCATTCCCATGTGCCCTCCACACTGGGTGGAGGTACTTCAGAGCCCCTCATTAACCTTTCTGTGCCACAAGCTATGATGCAGCCTGCAGTAATGTAGAATAGTGCAAATACTCAGTTGTAGACCAAGCCTCATTCTAAGATCCAGGTCTCTGTTGCAGAGAGAGCACGACTTCCAGTAGTGTCATTGTCACAGCTGCCACACAAGGGTAGAATATTAATGGGCGCCAGTGTCTACTGGTGTACAGCCTCCTAGGGTAAGTCCCATGTAAGGCCCCCTGTTGTGTTCTATTTAATTTTTGTAATAGCATGTCAGGATCAGAGCTGGTTGAAGTTTTTTTTATTTAAAAAAAAAAAAAATCTGCAGAAAACTTCAGTGCAAATGAAAGAAAAAATAGATAAAAAATCAAAACCTGAAGCATTTTGATTCTGAGAGGTCACTGCGGTTCCTCATGGGAGTTGTCATTTGGGTGTCTCATATTCCCATTCTCCTCTATGGTCTGGGGCTTCCTGGCTGTACTACATCTCCCAAGATGTATCACAGTCTCATCTCTTCATTAGGGGAACATGGCAGTTGCATGGCTGCAGTGCATCATGGGATATGACATCAATCTGGGGCCACATACCATGAAAAATGTTGTTCAGGTGAACACACAGCTTTCTGTCAAAATTGTTTAAGAACATGAGAACATAAGAACAGCCGTACCGGGTCAGACCAAAGGTCCATCTAGCCCAGTATCCTGTCTACCGACAGTGGCCAATGCCAGGTGCCCCAGAGGGAGTGGACCTAACAAGCAATGATCAAATGATCTCTCTCCTGCCATCCATCTCCATCCTCTGACAAACAGAGGCTAGGGACACCATTCCTTACCCATCCTGGCTAATAGCCATTAATGGACTTAACCATCATGAATTTATCCAGTTCTCTTTTAAACACTGTTATAGTCCTAGCCTTCACAACCTCCTCAGGTAAGGAGTTCCACAAGTTGACTGTGCACTGTGTGAAGAAGAACTTCCTTGTATTTGTTTTAAACCTGCTGCCTATTAATTTCATTTGGTGACCCCTAGTTCTTGTATTATGGGAATAAGTAAATAACTTTTCCTTATCCACTTTCTCCACATCACTCATGATTTTATATACCTCTATCATATCTCCCCTTAGTCTCCTCTTTTCCAAGCTGAAGAGTCCTAGCCTCTTTAATCTCTCCTCATATGGGACCCGTTCCAAACCCCTAATCATTTTAGTTGCCCTTTTCTGAACCTTTTCTAGTGCCAGTATATCTTTTTTTAGATGAGGAGACCACATCTGTATGCAGTATTCGAGATGTGGGCGTACCATCGATTTGTATAAGGGCAATAATATATTCTCAGTCTTATTCTCTATCCCCTTTTTAATGATCCCTAACACCCTGTTTGCTTTTTTGACTGCCTCTGCACACTGCGCGGACATCTTCAGAGAACTATCCACGATGACTCCAAGATCTTTTTCCTGACTTGTTGTATCTAAATTAGCCCCCATCATATTGTATGTATAGTTGGGGTTATTTTTTCCAATGTGCATTACTTTACATTTATCCACATTAAATTTCATTTGCCATTTTGTTGCCCAATCACTTAGTTTTGTGAGATCTTTTTGAAGTTCATCACAGTCTGCTTTCGTCTTAACTATATTGAGCAGTTTAGTATCATCTGCAAACTTTGCCACCTCACTGTTTACCCCTTTCTCCAGATCATTTGTAAATAAGTTGAATAGGATTGGTCCGAGGACTGACCCTTGGGGAACACCACTAGTTACCCCTCTCCATTCTGAGAATTTACCATTAATTCCTACCCTTTGTTCCCGGTCTTTTAACCAGTTCTCAATCCATGAAAGGGCCTTCCCTTTTATCCCATGACAACTTACTTTACTTAAGAGCCTTTGGTGAGGGACCTTGTCAAAGGCTTTCTGGAAATCTAAGTACACTATGTCCACTGGATCCCCCTTGTCCACATGTTTGTTGACCCCTTCAAAGAACTCTAATAGATTAGTAAGACATGATTTCCCTTTACAGAAACCATGTTGACTATTGCTCAACTGTTTGTTTTTCTATGTGTCTGACAATTTTATTCTTAACTATTGTTTCGACTAATTTGCCCGGTACCGACGTTAGACTTACCGGTCTGTAATTGCCGGGATCACCTCTAGAGCCCTTTTTAAATATTGGCGTTACATTAGCTAACTTCCAGTCATTGGGTACAGAAGCCGATTTAAAGGACAGGTTACAAACCTTAGTTAATAGTTCTGCAACTTCACATTTGAGTTCTTTCAGAACTCTTGGGTGAATGCCATCTGGTCCCGGTGACTTGTTAATGTTAAGTTTATCAATTAATTCCAAAACCTCCTCTAGTGACACTTCAATCTGTGACAGTCCCTCAGATTTGTCACCTACAAAAGCCGGCTCAGGTTTGGGAATCTCCCTAACATCCTCAGCCGTGAAGACTGAAGCAAAGAATCCATTTAGTTTCTCCGCAATGACTTTATCGTCTTTAAGCGCTCCTTTTGTATCTCGATCATCAAGGGGCCCCACTGGTTGTTTAGCAGGCTTCCTGCTTCTGATATACTTAAAAAACATTTTGTTATTACCTTTGGAGTTTTTGGCTAGCCGTTCTTCAAACTCCTCTTTGGCTTTTCTTATTACATTCTTGCACTTAATTTGGCAGCGTTTATGCTCCTTTCTATTTGCCTCACTAGGATTTTACTTACACTTTTTAAAGGAAGTCTTTTTATCTCTCACTGCTTCTTTTACATGGTTGTTAAGCCACGGTGGCTCTTTTTTAGTTCTTTTACTGTGTTTCTTAATTTGGGGTATACATTGAAGTTGGGCCTCTATTATGGTGTCTTTAAAAAGGGCCCATGCAGCTTGCAGGGATTTCACTTTAGTCACTGTACTTTTTAACTTCTGTTTAACTAACCCCTTCATTTTTGCATAGTTCCCCCTTTTGAAATTAAATGCCACAGTGTTGGGCTGTTGAGATGTTCTTCCCACCACAGGGATGTTGAATGCTATTGTATTATGGTCACTATTTCCAAGCGGTCCTGTTATTACCACCTCTTGGACCAGCTCCTGCGCTCCACTCAGGACTAAATCTAGAGTTGCCTCTCCCATTGTGGGTTCCCGTACCAGCTGCTCCATAAAGCAGTCATTTAAAGTATCGAGACATTTTATCTCTGCATTTCGTCCTGAAGTGAAATGTTCCCGTTTAGCTGGAAAATGTTTGGCCGGCCCCAGTTGCAAGACTGATACTTGCTGGCATGTGTCTTTATGTATGTGCTTCTGCTGAAATATAATGGACTCGTTCATGCTGAAAATTTAGGAGAAGTGCTCCTTCTACTACACCTGAGTAGGACCAAGCTATGTGGTGAAGCTTAAAGTAGTGAGTCTGTGTCATGTGATACTGCCTGTATGGGAAATTATTAGGAAATGATTAGATAACTGTGTCTGAGTAACCACACAAATTGCTACAATGCACACAGAGGGTACGTCTTCACTTACATCCGGGTCCGGATGTAAGCAATCGATTTTCTGAGTTCGATTTATCGCGTCTGGTTAAGACGCGATAAATCGATCCCGGATCGATCCCGGAAGTGCCCCGGATCGATCCCGGAAGTGCTCGCCTTCGACGCTGGTACTCCAGCTCGGCGAGCGGAGTACGCAGCATCGACGGGGGAGCCTTCCTGCCGCGTCTGGACCGCGGTAACGTCGAACTAAGGTACTTCGAATTCAGCTACGTTATTAACGTAGCTGAATTTGCGTACCTTAGTCCGAAGTGGGGGGGTTAGTGTAGACCAGCCCAGAGAGAATAATGAGTGGTGCTACTTTGCGTGATTGCAGGCACAGAAAGTTGTGCTCCTCCCCTCCTCCCCCAGCTCTCTGAGGTGTGTTTGAAACTTGGTTTCACTTTAGGTGGAAGTTTAGATCAATCCTTATTCCGTCCAAAGTAGTTTTTCCAGTCCTATCATGGGAGCAGTTCTGAGACTTGAACTCAAGACAGGAGGCTGACTGCAAAAACTCCATTTGGGTGCCATCTTTTCAAAGCACACAGGAGGGCAGGAGAGTTTGTGTCCATACTTAGCTCCTTTGAGCACTGATACAGCATGGAAATTCCCTGCAAATACAGGCAGAACCAGATCTCAGCTCTATCAAGCTTTCAAATAAAAAGCAGTATATAAAAGTAATTCCCACTCATCAGCTATCTCGTAGTTCCACTCCTCAACCGCCTTTAAGGTTCCCCTGTAAGGTTCTTCCTTCCACTGTTAAAAAAGTTCACAAGCTGGATTTGCCATTCTGGTGTCCAAATGTAAAGCAGGTTCTCCCTTCCATTCTCATGCTCTGTACTGTAATAGATGTGCATGCATGTATCACTATTGCTCCCCACTGCAAGGAACACCAGACCGTTTCATGTTATGCCACTCTGTCATTTTTCATGGCTGGAGGCCCACAGATGATATAAGCTCTAAAATGGAGGAGCGCAAACAAATCCCCCTTTAGCTGAGGTGGTTGATGTTTCTTAAACAGGAGCCGAAGATCACTTAGTTCAAGTTTCCACCATTCACAACAGTGAAGTAAGTGCGGCATGAGGTTTCACTGACAGTCCTGATGTCTGGGCACCATGGGCCTGATTCTCCATCTACTCTGGTGTAAGTCAAGAGTAAACTCCATTGAAAGCAATGGGCTCACACCAATGCAATTGAGGGGAGAATCTGGGGCCATAGATGCAGCATGGCAAGGTGCAAATTCTTCCTGCCTGGGTAACAGAGCATGAACTCCTGCTGTCTTTCCTGACAGTAAGGCCTCAGCCCAGGTTTCAGCCTCCCCGTCACTTCCTGTTCTGTGGAGCTGAGCATGGATTACGTCCCCAGGAAGGCGAGGGCATTGACGATGCCGGTTTCTAGTGGGGGTGTCAAGTGGCTGGGGTCTGTCCCAAGGTGTTCTCCCTTGCCGGGTAAGTGCCCTCCAGCGTTAAGGGCTAATGGAGATGGCAGGGGCCGTGCAGTGTGTGCACAGGTGCAGTATGCTGTTAGAGCACTGATTGATCTCTTCAGAGGGCCCAGCAGCCTGCTTACCCCACAGAGAGAGTGTTTTCAAACGTCTGTCAGAGCCTCTCCAGCTGCTGGAGCTTGGGAAAAGCCAGCTAATTGTAGCTATTTTCAGCCACTTTGCTGCAATCTCCTGTGATTGCTGCTGCGGCTCTCGGGCCTTTTAGGATTCAGAATTAAGTTTCCATAAGGACATGCACTCTAGGAATTCATTTGTTTAAATCATCTCTTTGCAGCGGCGTGTAGATATGCATACACTGGGGTACGGAGCAACATGGCATCCTGCTAATATAACAAAGCTTGCAAGCCTGACAGCTAGAAGCCACCTCTTAATCTGCCACTTGTGTTATTCTAGGTGCAAGTAATTGTGGCCACAAATAATGTGATTTTTGATGTTTAACTGCCTATTTGCACATGCACATCAGAGTTCGGGGTCTAAATGATCCCAGTAGAACCTGTAATTATCTGGGTCGATAAAACCAGAGGCCCATTTGAGGCCCTTTGTGTAAAAATAGAGTTGAGGGAAATTTAGAATTTCTGTCCCATGGGAAATTTCAACGTTTGTTTCATCCCAGAGAGGACGAACAATTGAAAGGTTTTCGGAACAGGAATTCCCCCCCAAAATCTCGATTTTTTTGGAAATATCCAAGTTTCATTTTGTCATTTTAAATCTAAATGAAACGTTTTGACATTTTTGAAATCAAAATATTGTCACCCACTGGCGATCTCCTGGGCAGTGCATGGGGGGCTGAGAGGTTGACTCAGAAGACTGTATAGCAGCTGCTTTTAAGGTGGCTGCTTTTCTGAACCAAACTCTAAATTCTGAGGCATGTCCATCGCTAGCTGTAATATACAGTGAGTTAAACTGTCACTTAAAAAATTTATGAGGAAGCTGCCTTACTAGTCTCCTTTTAAGGTTATACTAAAATTTAAACTCCTTTCCCCCCCCAAGGGGAAACTGCAGACTGTCATAGTAAAAAATGTCCCTGTGTATCAAACACCCACATCTATATATATAGCACTGGGATTGAAATGCAGGCCACCACAAATGGCACCACTCACGTAGCTGTTGATCAGAGGGAAGTCTTTATTTCTACGTTTTATTTGTCATAATTTCCTGGTAGCATAAAAGTCAGATAGTTACCCAGGCTGAGAACAGACGTCCTGGTATCAGCCTAGAAGCCTGGTGCATGACTTATTTAAGCTGCAGTGAATAAACTGTTCCCCTCTCCCCACATTTCCAGCCATTTTGAAGTGTAATTTGATTATGAAGCATGACATTTGGGAGAGGGCTTTCCGCCTGCTGCAGGCAGCCTGGCTTCCTGACGGAGGTCTCTGCAGACCAGCTTCTCATGTCGCCTGCATGGTCCAACCTTCCTGTTCTTTCACGTTGTTAGGAGCCTGCTTCTTCACATTGCCCCATTCCAAAAGCTTAGGTCTGGATTTCTCCCCCCAGACGAGTGGGGAGAAGCTCAACGTGCTCTGAAGGTTCAGCGTCAGATGAGCATCCAAACATGTACTGGTGAGAGGAGAACACTTGCATCTCCCCCGCCCTTGAAGCTTTGGTTCAGTTTAGTTACACACCCTAATGTCTGGCTGATCATCCAAACTACCTGAACCCCTTGGCTCTGCAAAATGGGCCAGGAAGCCTCCCAAGGAAAGACTTTTTCACAGTACGTCCTAATTCTGATCTGGCCAGATAGATCAAGAGACCTTCCAGTTCTTGGCAGAACCAGTCATTTAGGAGCCTGTGGCCTAAAGAAGTGTTCAGTTTTGGCTGAAGTCTGGAGCACAGGTTCAGGTTGATTCTGACTTTATCCAGAGCTGGATCTTTTCCCTCCCCCCTCCCCTCCCTGAATCCCAGCTATCATGGAAGCTAGAGATGGATCAGAACTATTAAATCATTCTCCCATCACCTGGGGCCAGTGCAGGACTGTTCCCTGCATAGTCTTGTCCAAGCTAGCGTTAAATGTCCTAAGCAAGCTGTTCTCAACCAGGGGTCCGGGGCCTCCTGGAAGGCCATGAGCAGGTTTCAGGGGGTCTGCCAAGCAGGGCCAGCATTAGACTCACTGGGGCCCAGGGCAGAAAGTTGAACCCCTCCACGCAGGGCTGAAGCCTGGGGCCCTGAGCCCCACCACCCTGGGCTGAAGCCAAAGTCTGAGCAACTTAGCTTTGCAGAGACCCATGGGTGTGGGGCCCGGGCAACTATCCTGCTTGCTACCTCCTAACTCTGGCCCTGGCTTTTATATGCAGAAATACAGTTGTTGTGGTACAGGTGGGCTCTGGAGATTTTATAGCATATTGGGGGGCCTCATAAAGAAAAAGGTTGAGAACCCCTGTCCTAAGCCATAGGGTATCTAGCTCTTCCCTTGGGCAGCTGCCCTGGAGCCTAATGAATCCCATTTTGGGGAAGAGGCTTCCTGGTATTCAGCCTAAACTTCCCCTTTCTTAATTTTTTCACATTACTAGAGCCCTGCACAGATACACAAATGTGTATCCACATCCGATCCGCGATCTGCAAATATTATCTGCAGATATCCGTGGATTTGCAGGACTCTACACAGGGGGCTGGGCTGAGGCATCCCCTTGCCGGAGCCCGATTGAGGAGAGGCGCAGGCAGCTGTGGGGAGCCCGCGCAGAGTCGTGGACCCTCCACCTGTCCTCGGCCAGGCGTGGAGCCTGGGGGGTGGGGACACGGCTGAGGGCTGCTCTCATACCCCCCCCCTGCACCAGGGGCAGGAGGAGGGGCCGCCACGGCTCCCCAGCTAGGCTCCACACTGGCCTGGCCGGGGGTGGGTAGAGACCTGTGGGGCTGCCTGGGGGCTGCTCAGGCCTCCACCAAGGGCAGGTGGAGGGTCCGCCGTGGCTCCCCACAGCTGCCTGCCTGGCTCTTACCGTGGCCGGGCTGCGGCTCTGAGCCGCCCCCTCCCTGGGGGGCCCGAGCATCCCCCAGCCTGTGTCCCTGCCGCCCGCCCAGTGTCCCTGCCCCCAGCCCCCTGCCAAATATCTCAGCCCCCTTGCCCAGAGTCCCTGCCCCCCAGACCCTGCGCCCAATGTCCCTGCCCCCCAGACCCTGCACCCAGGGCAGGTGGAGGGACGCAGGCTCCCTACAGCTGCCAGTGTGGCTCTCCCCAAAGCCCAGGCTGTGTGGAGCCACAGCAGACCCTCCACCTGCCCTGGCATGGGACCCAAGCAGCCCCCCACCCAGTGCTCCTGCCCCCCAGGCCTCCCGCCCAGGGCAGGTGGAGGACCCGTGCCATGGTTCCTTACAGCTGCCCACCCGGCTTTTACCGTCAGAGCCCTGCGCGGATACAAAATTTGTGTCCGCATCCGCCTGCTATCTGCAGAAATGGTCCACGGATAGCCACATCTGCGGATATAAAACGGATACCCGCGGATTTGCAGGGCTCTACCCATTACTCCCTCCCTTGCACAGCACCGCCCTAAATAACTCCCCACCATCTTTAAGACTTCCGCTCTTCAGATAGCTGGAGACTTGTGTCACCCTCGCAGATGTCCTTTAGTCCTCAGATTTCCAATCTCCAGTGCTATCTTCCTAGGATGTCCCCTGCTATTGTACAGGCAGATGAGATTGCTCTTGGCCCAGGCAGGGGAACTAGGTTATTGTCTGACTATCCTACGGGATCCAGCTGTGGTGTTTTACAGTGATGGATTTAGAGAACTGCTTCCCCAGTCCTCCTGTCCTCTGGGGGCCAGGCTGGGAGGAGCTCAGGTGACATCACTTAGCTCTGTGGGAAGGACAGCTGGTCCCTTATGGAGGCTGAGAGAAGGAATTTGGTATCTCTCTCGAGCCAGGGAAAGATCCTACATGAGCTGTGCCATTACCCTGTGCTGTCGTTGTAACCTCCCCACATCCTGGGAACGTCTCACTATAGGGATGAAGGGAAGGCAGGGAAAGAGGCTTAGCAGAGGGTCCAGCAGCAAGTTCCAGGCATGGTAGTCACTCGATTGGGCTGTGATATGGGGCCTGGGGGCGTTCGCCAGCTCTCGCAGTGTAGATAATGCGATTAAGGGCTTTTCTCACCTTCCACTCATTCCCGTCTTAAGCAGTGCTGTCATTTCTGCCTTGCTGAGATGAGAGCACCTGGACTGTCTTTGTGGGGAAATGGTTTCTCTGAAGGAGACTGGGGAGCCCCAGTGCTGCTGCTGGATTTGACAGTGGTGGGAGGAAGAGAGGCTGGAGGAATAGCCATTGTCTGGTATGTAATGTTATCAACCTGGATGTCTCTTTCCAGGAAAGAGACGGGTTTATGGTGGGGATTAAAGAGCTAGTGGAATTACAATGCCCTGGATGAAATGAGACAGATACAGATTTATATATAGAACAGACATGAAGGAGACTGCACAGCCCATGCCACATCTCTGTCCTGAGTGGGGAAAGCACCAGGTGAACAGAAACCAGGCCCAATCTCTATGTAGCTGTTCCCCCACAGTGTCTTGCCCCTGTCCTGGGCAAGACAGAATGGGTGAAACAGGCCTCAGGAGCCTCCTCACCAAGGCCAAATCCTGGTCCTGACCAAGTCTTGCTATTTGGTCCCATTTAATTAAAAAGACCGCCTATCATCCCACACGTGCCGGTAAAATCCCGTCACACACCATGCAGCCCCGCTTGCCTCCGCTGACAGAGAGGATGTGCGCTACTTACACATGCTCTCAGGTCCAGAGTACTGTACTCTGGTCCATCGCCAACAGACTCCATAACCTTCACTTCACACACACACAACCCCCACCCTGCCCTGCACATACTGCACACAACCCCTTCTCACATACTGCACACAACCCCTTCTCACACGCACACGCAAATCCAGCACACCAGACACTCTGTGTTATCCACCCCCCATCTCTCTCACTCACGCATTTGGTCCTGAAGCTGAAGAGCAGTAAGGGTATCTTTCCCTCAGTGGGATGGTGTCTGTGTGAGGGCAGTTGAAGGTGTAAAGAATAAGGTGTATTAACTAGAGATGGGCCAAAGAGGTCCATGTTCAGATGTGGGTCTGAATAGGTTTTGGTGCGGGTTGAGAGTTTGGATTCAAGGTTGAATGAGACCAAAGGCTAGCATTTATGTTCAGTGGTATCAAAATCTTGCTAGCTGATCTTAGGGTATTTCCACCATCTTGGGCTGGATCCAGACACTGGACAGTGGGGTGTTTGTAGCAATTAATTTGCAGTGCCTTTGTTTTCTCTTTCACCAATAAGAACTTCTCTCTGCCATCCCCACTGCATCGCAGCCTCTTCCCAGCAGTCTCTCACTCCCTTGGACAAGCCAGTATCAGGCAATCTTGTAAGAGTGTGCATGAGAGAGGGAGACCGTCTGCAGAGCACGTTATTTGATATCCAGAGATTCCCCTCCAGACCCTCTCAAACGGAGCTGGTTGAAAATTGGAATTTCCATCTCATGAGAAATTCTGACGTTTTGACGTTTGGTTTTGTCCCAGTTTTGGGATGAAAAGTCAAAATAGCAACATTTTTCATGGAATGGAAAGTTTAAAAACTTTTGCTTGAGAAATGTCAAAGTTTCATTTTGGTTTGACTGTGTCCAACTGAGCTGCCATGATGACTCAGACCCCCATTGTCCTTTATGGTCTGGGCTCCCTGGCCAGACTACATCTCCTATGCTGCACCTTAGTAGGAGGATTCCCATGATGCAGTGCCATGGTTCAACCTGAGAGGAGACCATGGGGCATCATGGGAAATGTAGTCCTCCTAAAGAACCCAGACCTTACAGGGGAATGCAAATATGAGGCAACACAGCAGCTTGGAGGATGGGGACAGTTCAGTGTCCAGCTGACCCAAAACCAAATGTTGTTGTGATCTGGCCAAACAAAGCAAAGTGTTTTGGGGTGACTCAGCCCAAAACAAAATATTTCATTTAGATTTTTCCCACTGAAAAACCAAATAAATTCAGCAATATTAATTTCCCCCAGAAACTGCATTTTCCATTTAAAAACCATTTCTGTGGAAAATTCCCAACCAGCTCTACCCACAGAGACTTGGAGTCGCGTTTTCCTTGACATTTTATTTGTGGGGGAAGGTAGGTGGGAGTAGAGCATGAATCCCAGCTCACTTCTGTAAGGCCACGATCTCTGACATCTGCCAAGCTAGTGTCATGGTTTGTATACATGCACAATACTGTTAATCACCATGGAAGCTAACCATATTGTACCCTGCAATCAGCCCAGTCTGCCACCTGGCTGCCTGCCTCTCTTCCCCGGGCATAGGGCTGTTGCTCTGCTGTGTGGCCAGGACTCCCTAAGCATGTCGCTTTATCCTCCGTCTTCCCAGCAGTCTGTGTGGTAGAACATGCCAGAATACATTGCAGCATGACTTTGTGACACTTGTGTTGTGACATTGCATCATCATTAATGAAATTTCATGAGCATTTTTAATGGCGCTTCACAGTGCAGGATGGACCCATCAAATCAGAACCATCCTTTAAAAACAAAGGAGTTTTTAATGACAAGCACTATCGATTAACAGTCTATTATATCGCACATTAAATTGTGATATTAACAGTGTAACATAATACTCATTCAGATTTTGCATTAAAATACTAAAACTGGATACTTGCAGACCTTAAACTAACTTAAATTCCCAGCATCGTGTCCCAAAATGCACTGGGGGAAGGATGGTCTTGTGGATAAAGCACCAGATTAGGACTTCGGAGATGAGTGTTCATTTCCTAACTCTGCTGTGAGGTGAGACCTTGGACAAATCTCCTAGTCTCTGTGCCTCCATTCCCTATCTGTAAAATAGGGATGATACTTCCCAACATCTTGGGGGGGTTATTAGGAATAATTAATTAATGGTTATGAGGTCATCAGATACTATAGTGATGGGAGCCAGAGAAGGAGGGAGAGAGGTGAACCCTAAAACAAGAAATGGGCTTCAGTTTGGATCCAGATCAAGCTATTGAAGCTCTGCAAAGCTTGGGTGTGTTTGGTCTAGGGGTTTGGTTCAGCTCTGTATGGAGATTGGAGCTGGCTGTGACATTTGTGTCTAAATCTGGATTGTAAATTCCTTCTCCGTCATCACTGGTGTGGGGTGGATGTAAACAGACCTGGGGCATTGGTTTGGCCCCATCTTTATGTAAAACCTGGGATGGATTCTTCAGGGCCTGCGCCTGTTTAATTTCCAGGCCTTAGCCAGGGAAATAGCGTAGGCCTTCCAGGACACCGAAAGAGGCAGGGTGTGTCTGGACACGAGATCTTTTCCCAGGCCACAGCATTGGGCATTCCAGAGAGTCAGACCAAGATGGAAAGTGCATTTGGGCATGGGCAGCAAGAATGGATTGGTTCCTCCTCCATGCTTGGTGCCTTATCTCCAGCAGGGAGAGCAACATACTCTGCAGTTGCCAACAGCAGCACTGGACCAGGCAGCAGCTAGGGCTGACTGCTGTGAGCTGGATGCTTGCTTTGAGCTCCATCCCCAGACGCGGCTCCATCCCAAAGGGGTCCTGAGCATTCTAGCAAATTTGAATCTTCCAGGTGACAACATTCCATTCTGCCCTGTATGGCTGACTGGTGGTCACACAAGTTCCAACCCTGACCTGCACCTTTATGGAAAATCCCTATAGAATTTCGCAGAGAACCCTGTCCCTGCTATAGAATTCCCTGAGTGATGGGCATTCAGAAAAGGTTCTAAGCTAATTTCTATAGAACTCGGTCTTAATTCTGTTGGACTCAGTCCAGACTGTCCTGGGAGAATTCAGCCTCCATGTTAATTCAGGTTTGGGCTTCCCGTTACTGCTCCAGCAATGAAATCTAATCAGGGTGTAGAGGGTCTGCCTTCTCTTAACAGAGTAGGTGTGGGAAAGGAAACCCCTATGTGTTCATTCACTTTTGGGCTTTCCAATCAAACTGCTCCACCGGTGGACATAAACCCTACCATGGAAGAACCAGTCTTACCTGGACGAGAAGGGAATTTGGCTGTTATGTTGATTCAGTTCTGGATAGTTTCCATCCATATCCCCTCTGGAGAGATTACCCTCCCCTGAAATTGAAGGGGGATAAGGCTCAATGGTCTTTGTTCTGGATTTCTTGTCATTGCACCAATGCCTTGAATGGGTTATTTTTTTTTTTATTGTTTTCCCCTGGGTGAGAGGGGAATTCATTCTTCTTGTTGATTTTCTTCTGGCCTCTTTTCTGCAGGTCATATCCTCAGCTGGTGTAAATCAGTGTAATCGGTGCAGCTGTACAGACTTACGTCTGGCTCTGAGAGCATAAACCTATCCACTCCACTTAAAACTGACCATCCTTCAGTTTGTCCTGCAGGCTTCCAAGGTACAGAGAGGCTCCGCTCCAACATTTGCCCTTTTAAAATCAAGTGCTCTCCCCTACCAGTCTGCATCCTCGGGCCATGTTGAATAGGGGAGGAAATGGCAACAGGTTGGCTTAATCCCAGCGGTAACAGCCATAGCAAGGCACCGTCTGTTGCCTCCCCGCTTAGCACTTATGTAATGCCTCACACTGCAAATAGCAGAAGGCAGGTAGCGAAGGCAAACTGGAAGTAGGAGTCCGTCAGCAGCAGACTGCAGCATCCCCAGCGGGCTCTCTGACCTTACGGAAACTGGCTCAGGCCTGTGACGCTCAGAGAAACCCAGACACAAACACAGCTGCCTCCTCTCTCGCATGCTTGTTGCCACTTATTTTTCCCCCTCTCTCTGGCTAGTGGCCCAGAGCAAGGATTTTTTTGGTCTTTTTCAGAGGGAATAAATCTTTTATCTGTTGACTACAGTATCATATTGGCAGCAACGGCCTATAAATCATGTGCTTTTTCTGGGCACTCCGGGCTCCCTGCTGCCTTGCTGCAGCCTGCCTCTGCCCCACATGGACCCAGCTCGGCCAGCCAGGCAGGAGTTTAACCCCCAAAGGGAAACGTGGACCCAGAAACACTGCGAGAGACTAGTGCTAACAGCCCCAGGTGTCTGCGGGAGAAGGAAGCACCGGTGGGTTTGCACTTAGTGCTGGAGAATCAGGGAGAATCGTGGAAGCTCTATTGCTCTTGAAGCTCTTCTTAAAGCTGGTGTTGAGACCGGTCAGTGGGTGCTGAGTAGAGAGCAGCACAATGTCCAGCAATGTAAGGGGCGGAGCCCTGGAGAGTGGGGGCATGGCAGGAGCTGGAAGCGGCTGACAGAATACTGGGGATACTGGAACAGCTGACAGAACCCTGCAGGGCAGGGATGCTGTAATGGGCATGGTGGAGGTGCTTGCCCAGGGTCCCGTGTGAGGCGATGTCTTGGACCATGAAGGTCCCAGCTTGTGCCAGCTCTGCAGGGAGTGTTGTGGGTGAGAGCAGAGCTCTGTTTCAGTCGGGGACCCTGTTAATCATTGCCTGTAGCCTGGCAGGTGGGTTCACGAGACACCCACCCATCTGAGCAGTTCTGAGGCCATGCAGTAGAGGGCAGTGGTGTGCATTGTGGTTGTTAGTTCATATGATGCCGTCGCACCTGAGTTCTGGTGTCTTCTTGGAGTTGCTTGTGATTTTCACACGCTCCCCATAGCCATCTCCCATGTCGAGGGGGAGGGCTGGGAGAGCCACCCTCCAGCCCTCGAATAATATAGACGCTCTGCAGCAGAAGGGAGCGTCCTGGGGCAGCAGAAGGGAACTTTGTTTGAGAAGGAGGAGAGGAGACTCTGGATGAGCGGACGTAAGGTCAGGGTATGGCATCTCACAGGCAGAGGAGCCAGACAGATGGACATGGGGAGTGTCTGGCTCTGTGCCTCTGAAAGAGAAGGAGGGAGTGTGTGTGAGGGAGGGGAGGACGTGGCAGCCACGTGTATGGGAAATGTACCCTGTGGTGCTGTAGCATTGCCAAGGCCCAAGCCCACTGCTCAACGCTAATGCCCGCCTGCTAACAATCCATCATGTGGAAAGCCTCCTTGCAATTTATGGCATCTGGCTTTGTTCGGTTTCCTGCGTTAGTTTGGGAAAAGAAAGGGAAAAAGCACGGGGGGGGGGAGAGGAAAATGGCTCGCTTTACTTAATTATGACTGATTGTGACAGCTTGCATCTTTAGTCTGAGAAGTATCTATGAGGTGAGGGCTGCTTCTCTCGATTGGGATAATTATGTTAATTAAAATGCTTTCTTTACAGCGGTTCTGATTAATAAAAACAGTTCCAGTGCTCTCTTTAAACACTCTAACCTTCTGCTGCGCAAGAAAAGTGGCTTTTCTCAGCAATTTATGACTTTTAAAACAGATTACAGTGGGACAGCCTGCTGCTTTCACGAGGCAACGCTTCCTACGCCACGGAAAGCACAGCCCTTCTCCGTAGAAAACGGGGGGGAACTCAGCTATCAGAGCTGGAGCGGGTGGGAGCATGTGTGCATGTGGGCTGTACGGAGGGGAGGTGTCGGGGAGTCAGGCATTGCTGCTCTGCTGTGAGATTGCCAGGGAATAAAAATACCACTTATTTCTCTAATTGCTGTTTATTTCCTCTGCAAAGTATTGGGATAATTAACAAGCTCCCAATTAAGAAAAATTACATATGGGGGGAAAAACAGGTATCTGTGCCAAGCGAGCCTGTTCTCCCCGTGCTGGAGTAGGGATAGTGGGAAGAGGCGGCTTCTCTGAAGGATTGCCTGGTTAGGGCAAATGGAGAACCAAAGCTGCGGTGGGTTGGGTGGGGTTAGTACCTGTAGATCTCCATAGCTTCTCGACTGCTAGAGTCCCCAGAATAACGATACCCTTCACGGGTTATCTCAACAGCTCAGAGGAGTCTACAAAGGTGGATAAGCTTTGTTATCTCTGGTTTAGAGATGGGGAAACTGAGGCATCACTTTTAAGGGCAGCATTTTCAGCAGTAACCATGAATTTTGAGGGCCTCACCTCTCGGTTGCCTAACCTTGGAGGCCTGGAGCCTGGCTTTCAGAGGGGCTGAGCATCTGCAGCTCTCACCCAAGCCTAGGAAGTGTGAGCACTTGGCGTCTCTTTGAATCGGGCTCAGGATGGGCATGCAGAATCCAAGGCACCCAGAATCAGTGACTGTTCTTGGGAAAACTTGCCCCTTCCCACTTTGTCTACACAGTGATTCAGTGGCAGAATGGGGAATCCCAAGCCCTAGTCCCCGGCTCTAACCACTCAACAGTGCAGCCTCCCTTGGGGAGAGTGGGGAGTTCTTGACCTACTTTCCAATTACTGAAACCTCTTCAGTTAGTCTGGGAATTTCCTGGTCATGGGGTTCCTCCTGAGAGTCCAGCACTCCCACTGAACGCCCGAGTGCATACAAACAAGTTAACCAGCCGTGGCTGGATAAGTAAGGAATCAGTCTGATTTGTTCACCTCACCCTAGTTTGCTGCTTGTCACACACAGGGCAGTCCTAGCCCTCACTGACCTATGCTGTCCCACAAGTCTCTCTTTGGCAGGGCAAGGAAGAATCATGACTGTATTAATGGCCCTATCACCCTAATGCCTTTGGGCCCTGTAACATCTATGCAAGTTAATGCAACACCGACATGGAGGCATCTACACCTCAGCAACTGTCACGGAGGTACCATGAGGTATGAACAGTACAACCCTATTTATGGGAGGAGGAACATCTGCTACCATGAGTGGAGCCAATCGGTGGTAAAGGGATCATGATACAGCCAGAGCTGTAACATCAGTCTCCATCTTGCTGCACTGGACCCTAGAGCTTGTTGGGGAGTTTTCTGATCTCTCTCTCCCTCCCTCTCTTTCTCTCTCTCTAGGCCGAAAAATGCCGCTTCATCAAAACCAAACCGGTGGTGGGAAATGGTTGGTTTTTATGAATTTCCCATCTAAAAAAAATTAAAAGTTTGAAAATTCTTGAAATGTCTCATTCTGACATTTTTTTAATGAGAAATTTCTATTCAAAATTACTTTTCATTTTGAAATTTAACTTAATCTGCACTAAAAAATTATTTAAAAAAAGAACGAAAAAGATCAAAAATAAAGAAAATAAATTTTTTTGACTGATCCGAACTGAATTTTTTGGTTGGTTGGTTGAAAATTTTTGAGATTTTTGTCTTTTTGTCGTGACTCAGGATTGGAAAATTTATGAATTCTTGCTGGACAGGAAAATCATTTCCTGCCCTACTGTGTCCAGAACCCAGCCCCTCTCCATGCTGGGAAGCTGGCCTGGCACCATCTGCAGTTGGTGGGTATGGATGGGGCAGGGATGTCTCCTTCCCACCCTCCATGTTTAGGGGATCTGAGGCATAGTGACTGGCCCAGCCCAGCCCTGAGGAGATGGGCCTGCTTGCTGACTCAGCAGCGTTGTGATGTCTTTGCCCACGGCACAGTGGAAAGGAGAGGCGTGTGTTCCAAACCTGGGGAATGGGGAGAGGGTCCTCACCCAAAACTACCCAAGATGCTTCCCTTTGGAAGCCCCACCCAGATGCAGCCTGGAGAAGCTTGGGGGCTTTACCACGGTAGCCCCTTTCCTATCACAGCAAAGCCCACTCTGTAATTCCAGGCAGTGCCCCTGCTGGCCTCTGCTCCTCTGGTGAAGCAGTGCTCAGTGCCCACTCCTCTGGGCACAGCCTGCAAGACAGGCCTTGGGCCTCTCTTCCCTGCCTCGGTGGACTTTCATCCCTTCGCTGCAGTTAACTGCCTGCTCGCTTGCCCTTATCTCTCTCTCTCCATCTGGTTTGCTGTTTAACCGAACTGTCAGTCTCCTTCCACTATCTCTGCGTTTGCAATTATCGGTTCATATTTTGCACTTGCTTGCTCTCTCCTGCCTGTCTTCTTCTGTCTCTCTCCACTTCCAAGCTGCTGCGTCAGATGCTTCATGGTAGGAATCTAGCTGGTGCAGGGAACTGGCGCGGTCGCTGTGTGCTAGGGCTGGGCAAATAATGGATTCTTCAGCTCTCTGGCAATGTCAAAAAGTGGGGGGGAAACATCAGTTTCTGGTCAAACCAACCATTTTGCTTGGACACAATCAAAAAGTTTGGTTGGATCTCAAGCATTTGTTTACTGCTTTTAAATTTTTTGTGTGTAAAAAACCAACTTTCTGTGAAAAGTCACTTCGCCCTGAAAAATCGAAACATTTTGGTTTGAAAATGTGAAAGTAAAACATTTTGATTTCCCCCTCCCCTGAATTTTTAGGGTTTTTTCAACTCTAACAATTGGGTGGTATCACCATGAATTCGAAACACTGCCATGTTGTGGTATCTGTAGTGTTCACTGAAAAAGATTGTGTGTGAAAACATCTCTCCCAGCTCTATTGTTCACCTGCAGGGCAAATCAATTATAAGAAGAGGGGAAGGAAGGATGGCCGTGAGGGTAAGGAACTCACCCGAGACACAGGAGATCTGAGCTTAGCTCCCACCACTGCTACTGACTCCCTGTGTGACCTTGGTCTAGTCCTTTAATCTATGTCTCAGGTCCCCATCTGTGAAGTGGGGATTATCCTGGCAATGCCCCAGAGGGATGTTGTGAGGTCACATTTGTCGGTGTTTGGGGGGCTCTTGCTTAGATTGTGTTGTTGGGGCTGTCAGAGTACCTAGATGATACAGGCCGAAGCCCAGCTACCTCAGCTGAGAACACTCATGTCAGCAGGTGCCAGTGCAAGCCACTGCGGGGCAGGAGAGGTAAGTCAGTCTCCCCTCACTGTCAGGTTTCGCCTGGTTCCCTGCCCTGGCTGCAGGTTAGGTTTCATGCTGGGCATGATGCTTGGTGCCATGTGCATGGATCGCGCAGCAACGCTGCGACTCAGGATGCAGAAAGCCTGCAACAGTGAGGTTGCCCAGGAGAGTGGTGTGCTCTGAAAGCAGCGTGGAGGGCACACAAGTCTGACTCTAGCTGCCTCGGGCAGTGAGTTCAGCCAGTTATTGCCCCCTCCTCTTTCTTTCTCTTCCTGCTGCTTCCCCTCTCCCTCCTTCATCCCATCTTTCTTGTCCTGTATCCTTGATCCCTGCACTGTATTTCTGTCCACCAGCCTCCCTGCAATGTGGACATAACTCAAACGGTGGAAGACACCAGTAATTTATCTTCCCTTAGTGAAACTGAGCACCAGCATCTTTGCCTGAAGGCAGGAGCACTGTGCAATGCTGGTTGCTTCTAATAAAGATACGAGCACCATAGATTTGTCCCCAGACACCGCTCCACAGCCTGCTGTAATGAAAAGACACTTGGAAATGCTGCTCTTGATACAGCCGGTCCCCTCTGCCCACCTAATCCAGGGAAGCAGCTGTGGGTCTCCAGCAGGCTTTCAGTCATACCTTAGCAAACATGCTGTCTCTCCCCTCCTGGTCTCTCCCCTCCCCTGGGATTCTTTATCCATGTCGACCTAGTGAACAGACCTCCCCGAAGATGGATGCCCCCAAAGGCAGTTGCAGTCAGATGCCCATGGCGTGTTCTCCGTCCTCCCTCTCTGACACGGCTTGTCAAGCAGCATGGTCCAGCAAGCCACGGGATGGCTGTATATAATGGGCAGAGACAACCAGTGAAGTGTCAGACTCCCTTGTGCTACTTAGACTGCACCTACTCACACCCATTTCCCCATGGGGGGCTGAGGTCTGAGCCAGACAGAGGAGTATGTTAGAGCAGAGTAGAAGCTACCTTCACCTAGCTCCTTGGGATTAAATGTACCCATTCCCTGGGGAACCAAAGCACTGGGGTTTTTCTCTTGGCTCTTGATTCCCACGTGCCACCCTTAACCCGGAGTTCCAGCATAGAGACCATCTGGCCAGTTATGTGTGCCTCTCTCAGATACCAGTCCTGTTCCCGTGCGTGTGGACAGCAGCCCGCAGAGGAAGCCGCTTGGCTGAAGAAATGAACTCACTCATTAAAGGTGAAAGATCTCAGGCAGCAGAGTGGAAGTCCCCAATGCCCAAGGGCTGGATCTCAGATGGTTTGGGGGAGATTGATGTGGTTTTACCTCCACTTGTTTTCATCAGAGTTGAGCCATGAACTCACCTCCGACCCCAATCTGGCCACTCTCAAACTTTGGATCCGGGTCCAGACTTGGCAGCTGTCCCCTTCTGTGTAAAGGGCCAAAGCAGATCCCTGGCTGCACACGGGCTGAGACTCAGACTTGGAGCGCTGTCCCTCAGGCCCATTTCTAGCAGAGTTGGGTGAAACCCGGAAACACGCTATTGCAAAACACACAGGCCATTTGTGTCCTGCAGCATTTGGAAAAGACGGTTTTCATGGACTCAGAATATTTCACACACTTCTACTGAAAGTGCCTAGAGGCTTTTCTTCCTCCTTGGCCGCTGGAAAAAGGGAGGGGGGAAAAGGAAAAACAATCAACCCCAAATGGACTAATCTTTGTTTCTCAATCTTCTCAAACAGAACCTTAAAAACTCTGTAATGTTTGAGTTTGGAAAAAGGTGGGGGGTTTATAATTATTTGTTGCTTGAAATTTTTTTGACCAGTTTTAATTTCTGATTTTAATCAGAGGAAAGTTACCAGAACCCCTGCCAGGAACTGAGAGAGCTACCAGGCAATGTGTCTTCCAGGTGCTTAAACTGAGCCTCTGTTGGTAATGACTTTCCAATGGAGCTGGATCTGACCCCATATGCCAGTCTGAGCCTTCCTGAACTTTGGGGTTGTTTAAACTCCAGATCTAGATCCCAGTTTTTGTGATTTGCCCCCTACTTTATGACGGGCCAAGTCAAACCTGGGCTCCAAACACCCCTGAACTCTGAGCTGTTTGGAAGAAGCTGGAGCCCCCTCTGCTTTCCACTCTCCTGTTGCTGTCTCTTATTCCCTGCTGCGTTCCTTGTTGCCTCTGTGTGTTTCTTCCTCCATCGTTTGATTCCTGCTGCCCTTTCTGTCTACTCTGCCTGTTCTGTGACGTGTGCTTAGGGTCACTTGAGGCTGAACGAAGCTCAGCACAGCTCCTGCTGGCTCAATGGAGGAGAAGATGGCATCTCTGGAGCTCGCCCGCAAACCATAGGCGCTGTGCGTATGTAGCGGAAGGGAACTAGTGACTGTGATGTTGGGGCTCATTGATGCATACAGGTCAAACAGTGGGTCCAGTTCAGTTCAGGTCTGGTGTGAGTGAGTGGACTTCTCCACACTCTGGATTTGACCCACCACTTGCAGCTACAGCTGCTAGAGGATCCTCCAGCTGTTCGTGTCCACTCGGAAAGCTTGTGCATCAGTTTCTCTCTTTCTCTGACTTCCTTCATCCTCTTTCATTCCTCTTTCTTTCTCCTTGCTCAGTCAACACCTCTCTTCTTCCCTTTGATGCCTCTCTGGCACTTCAGTTGTAAACCCAAGGGATGCTCCCCATCCCTGGCTTAGTCAGGAGGCTCCAGTTGCTCTGAGAAGCTACTTATAGCTTCTCCTCAGCCCCCTAGTGAGATGCGAGGTCCACGTCACCATTCTCCTGCTGCCTGGAGCTGCCACCCATCCGGCCCTGTAGCCAGGTTCCAGCCCTGTAATGCACTGCCGTCTTCATGTCCTGCAAGCCCGGCTGCGATTGGCTGGCTCCCTCTTTTCTCCTCGCTACCCCACTTGCCTCCACTGTATTTACATGTCTATTTTATAATTTCAATTTTTAATGCTTCTGCTCTTTGAAAACGCTGAGTGCTTTGGAGTGGAACACCAAGTCCTGAGCGCCGATTGAGGACAGAGCAATAAATCAACTAATAACTGGAACCTCGTTTTCTGCTCCTGTGGTTCAGAGTTAACCTTCCCCGTGCTGGCTGGCTTCTCCCATGTGCTCAGCCAGTATCCACAAGCAGGAGTGGGTCCCAGTTAATGCTGGGGAAAGCACTGACTGTAGTTGGAATTGCCAGGTGGGAGGCTTTGATTATAACATGTGTGTAATGGAATCCTAGAAGTCAGTGTCCCAGGATTTGTATTCAACCTGCTGTAAAAACGGGACATTTGCAAACTTCTCTTCCAGGTTTTGAGCAACCCCAGAGCCTCCAGAGGTGGGTTTGGGGGTCGATGGTCTTTGATCTGGATCCCCTTCTAATCTATGTGGGTACAGCACAGGGCAGGGTACTCTGAACTTTTTCATGTGGGGGTGGGGATCCGCATCTTAATAGAGAGATGATCTCCTGAGCCATCTCCCCTCTTGGCACAATCACAGGACCCACCTGCCCTCCATACTGCCACTTTCCACCTTCCTTCCCCGACTAATGGCCCTGTGGCAACTACACCAATTGCTGACATGGAGAAATAATACTAGGAGAGTAGTAACAGGTAGGAACAAGGAGGAGGAGCCAGCACCTTGTGACCAGCTAGTTCTTTCTAGGCCACCAGCAAGTTGTCCATGGACCAGAGATGGAGACTCCTGGTGAGGCAGGGTCACATAGCCTGGTTCTGCACTACTGCCCTGCTTGGACAGGCAGTAGTTTGTAAGCTGTTGGCTGGTTGTCACCTGGCTGAGACATGGTCTCTTCTGGCTTTGCGAGGAGCATGGAAAGCTTTGGCTGCATGCGCCATGTCTGGCTCCCCGAGGCCCTCCTGCTGTTAGTAAAAGCACTCAAATGTCCCAATATGGCAGCACTGCAAACACAGCGTAGCTGCATTTGAAACTCTCTCTCAAATACTCACTTGTCACATGGAGCCTTTGCTGACAAAGCAGGAGATCTTCCTCTGGGGCATTTCCCTTTTACTGACACCGAAAGAAAGCACAGGAATTGCCATCTTGCAGCAGATCGCTGGGCCAGCCAGTCTTTGTCAGTGGCCAGTCCTAGGTTTTAATACCCAAAAGGACCACAGTGACCATGTAGTCTCACCTGCAGAACACAGCCCACAGAACATCGCCCAGTGACGGGAACTCCACTTCCTGCTGTGTACGTGAACGCTACTGAGTCCCAACCTGTGGTTGAACTAGAGCCAATCTTTTAGAAATGCCTCTAGCCTTGATTTAAAGATTAAGAGTTGGCCCGGGGGGGATTCTATACCCTGTGCCTCCATTGCGGGATGGTATACTATGGTGGAGGTGCCAGGCATCGAGATTATTTCGTTCTGCCCACCAGCTGGCGCTCTGCTTTTGTTGTGAAATGTGAGGACTAAGAACCCTCAGTGCTGACCTTCTCTTTTGTGTGGCGGCGTGTGCCATTCTTATTCAGATGTGTCTAATCCTTTAACAAAAAATACCTGCCTCAAATACATTTTGTGGCAGGGAGTTCCACAGACCAGTCATGTTGCATGAGTGTTTCCTTTCATTGCCTTTTAGTTTTATCAAGTGTCCAGGCACAACTCATTTAAGCACGCGGACAGCACTCCTGCTGCTATATTCCTTTCTTAAGGGTTCCCCAAGGCGCACAGTAGGTAGACTGCTGGTTTTAAGTTACAATGGAAATCCATTGCCCCTTGAATTGTAAAAGTGACCCTTATATTATCTTCCAATAATGCCCACAGTCTACATCACAGTTGCTTTTCGACTAGCAGGTGGCAATGATTTTCCTCTATTAGCCTCCGCTCCATTAAACAAAGAATATAAATCCATGCCACTTTGGGCTGTGATCTTGTCTCCGAACAGGTCTAGCAAGCTAAGCCGGGTTAGGCATGGTTGTTTTTGGGAGGCCTCCAAGGAAATCCACGTGCTGTAGAAAAGGATGCTAGTGATTGCAGTTTCAGTTACCTAGGCTGTCCTCCACTCCCTGCCTTACATAGTGGTGCTGTGTGCCGTTAAACAGCTGCAGCATTCCAAGCCAGCGGTGGCTGCAGTTTGATGGTGAATAAAGCAATTCATGTATATAAGGCCCTTTGTCATGAAAGATGCTATGTAAATGTACGATGATGATGATATTCATATACTCATGACACGAACGCAACAGACGGCCAAAACCACACAGACATCGGCCTGTGCTCATATTCTCACACACAGCCACCTAGTGGCCCGTCAGACTCCTGACACTATCCAGTGTGCATACCCTCTTAGGGGCAACTAGAAGAGAATAAATAACAGGAGTACTTGTGGCACCTTAGAGACTAACAAATTTCTAAGGTGCCACAAGTACTCCTGTTATTTTTGCGGATACAGACTAACACGGCTGCTACTCTGAAACCTAGAAGAGAATAGACCGTTTTGCTGTGTAGATGTCCATTGGGCAGCTAGAACTGTAGAGAGAGCAGCTGGAGGAGGTGTGGCATGCAAGCGGTGTGTGTAAAAGGCCAATGCATGTACACTGGACTGAACACAGATCACATCGTCTATTCTTTGGCACTGGGCCTTCAGTGCTACTCACCCCTGTGCAGAAGGCCAGCAAAAGCCTGTTCACTGGGACTTTTTAGGGTTTATGTGGTACATGAGCTTTGTGCAGGCCTCCTGCATGAAGTGAATTTAACCCCTTGTGCCTCCATTTTCCCCCACCTTAGGATAGCAATTCACACCGGCCTTTGCAAAGTGCTTTGGGATCTGCAAGGAATGATGCTGCTGCCTTATTTTTTAGCACTACCACCACATTCGGGAGAGAAAGTATGTTTGTGAATCTCAGAGAGTATTGAATGCAGTGCTGAGGCTTCATTAAATGGTCCCTGAGACAGACCCGCGCTCCCCTGATACCGTTCTGCTGCTATGAAAATACCAGGCCGCAGAATAATAATAGGAGTCCACTGCGAGATTTTTTTTGTATGCTCATCTGAAGGCTGTATTTTGTACATGGATGCGATAGAGATTGGAGCCCTATAAATATTTCTGGATCGATAGAGACTAATGAGGCAGGTAGTGCCATTGCTTCAGGTACTTTTCCCTATTGGGTCACTTAGTTCAATCAGTGCTGGTTTCACACCTTGGCGGTCAGAAAGAATTACACGTTGCTCTCCTTCTCTGGGCTCCAGCCCACTAGGTGCTGAGCATTCGGGTCCTGACCCCACAACACATGCAGAAGTTTGAGCATGCACATAGTCCCTTTGTCTTCAGTGGAACTGCTCTTGGGCTTAAAAGCTAAGCAAGTGCTTGGGTGCTTTGCTGGATCAGGGGCTGGAGTGCTCAGCACCTTGCAGGGTGAAGCCCGCTGGCTGAAATGTCGCCACCATTTCGCTAAGAGCTGAGGAAGGGTGAGCTGAGTCCACTCTTCTTCACAGCCTCCTTCCTCCTGCTTCAGTGCGCTCCAATGGGCCGCGTTGCGTTTATCCATAATTATAATGGGGCGACTTGGTTATGCTTACTGAGCCTGTACACAAATGCTTAATAACCCACAGTAATGCTTTCCCACTCATTAAGTGACACAGACGGGAGCTTCCCTGCCTCCGTCTTGCCCCTTGACAAACCAACTAGCAGCAGAGCTAGCGCTTCACGGTGCTCATCTGAGTCTCTCTATTGGCATCTTAAATTTCACTGGAGGAATGAGCTACCGCTCACACATCTGACCTCCAGGGCCATCACCTCTTTCCACAGAGAACACTCTGTTACAAGGCAAGGGAGTGTCCCCAACATTCAAACAGCATATTTAACTAGTAATTGTTTTTATTCCAAAGTGGTATAACACCAAACAGAGCCAGCTGCAGTCTGCCATTCCCCAATCTATCCCGGCTGTCCTGCCTTCCAAGACAGGATAACTTTTGGTCTCTCCTGCTACATCCTGGCAACAACCGGTGCTCCACACACTCCTTTCTTCCCTGGGAATCTGGGCTAGAGGAACTTGGTATCGGATCAAAAAGGAGCTGATTGAAAAAGTGTCAGTGGAACAGTTTTCCACTGGAAAATGCAGCTTTGTCACAATCAGAATGTTGCACGGGAACATAGCAATGATGGTGAAAGTTTTCAGGGGAAAGTGTTAGAACAAATCATTTCAGCTTTCCCAGTATTTGTTTTGATGATGTCAAAATGTTTCAATTTTTTTTGTTTTGGTTCATTTTGTTTAGACTTAAATATACTCAAATTAATATAACATATCTAGATAAATGTATATTTTGACCATATCACTGTGAAATGTTGCAATGTTTCCTAACTGAAATTTTTTTGGAATTTCTTTTCTCCAACAAATTTCTTCTTTTTGTTCTGATTCACAATGAAAACAATTTTCAGAATGCCAGAATTTCTCCTGGAACAAGAAGTCCAGTTTCTGAGCAGCTCTTTTGAGGATCTTGCTCTTTGATTATGCCAGCTATGTAGAGAGTTGCCATACATCTCCAGTCATCAGACATAATCTTAGCCAGTGTGGAGCCAGGCTAACTCTGAGAACTGTGAATGGGGTACAAAACCTTCCCCCTCTAGGCCAGCGTCAGAGGGGTCAATCCAATGCCCATTGGAGTCAATGGGAGTCTTTCCATTGGGCATCAGTGCTCAATGGATCAGGCCCTAGGTGCATCGATACACAACAGGATGATGTCATATGAACGGACCCCTTGGTGCAGTAATGCAGGGGGGGCGTTCATGGTGCTGGTCTTCTCACCATGCAAGGCTACTGGACTTCACAGTGTGTAGCTACGCTGTCCCACACACTGCAGTCATTGCAGGTTGTCGAGTGTGTTCTTGGACTCATTACACCAAGCCCCCAAATCCGCCTCACACAGTCCGATAGCTCCACTCAAGCCAAATAAAAGGAAGCGAAATAAACCCAAACAGCGGGGCCATTATTCCCGGAGGGACACAGTTCAAAGGAGTGACCCTTCCGCCCACAGCCACTCAGCTCAGCATCTGAGCTTGGAGAATTATAGGCCATCAAATTCCTCCTATAAAAACAACAAGAGCCATAGAAACCTTGAAACCCAGTAAAAATACATGAGAGCAGTAGCAATAAAAGTACCACTGGGGGCTGCCACAGCCCAGGCCTGTGCAAACCAAAGCAGCAAGGAGAGTGTGTGTGTGAAGGTGAGTCCCTGGCCAAGGGAGGGGGAGTTCCAGCTTTGGTACCATTCATTCCAAACCTCCGGAGTAGAGCAGGACTACCCTGCCTCCAGGGGCAAACTCTGAACCAGGGATGGGCAGCTCCAAAGGCCTGAAGGCTGAGCAGTGGGCCTGATTCTTCTCTCACACCATTGTCACTGCTGTCATGCCATTGACTCCAGGAAGCTATTCCTGATTTACACGAGTCTGGATGAGATCAGAGGGAGCCCCCTGCTGCATCTGAGTCTGCTCAGCTGAGCTGGGAATGGCACAAGAATCCGCGTTGTTGTTAAAGGTACGGCCCCAGATCCTTAGCTGGTATGAGTTGGCATCGCTCCATTGACTCCAATACCTATGGTGTTTGTTCTTCTGTTGGGGCTGGGAATAGCACAGAGATGACTCTCCCCCAGTATTTCTGGGAGGTGCTTGGAGGAGCAGTTAGCCAGGTCTTTCCGTGGCAGACATAGCACCAATAGACAATGGAGCTATGTCCTAGTAGCTTTTGTATATTGCAGAGTGTACACAGGAGTTCATAGCCAGGGATTTGGCTCTTCTTCAGTATTATAACCAGCTTCTTGGAGCAGCCACTGTAGCTAAAGATTCAAATGTACTTTAAATTGCATCCTCTTTTCACACAGTCAGAGCTCGACTTATCAATCAAATTTGGGACTGAAATTTTCCATCGGTGAAAAGGTGATTACTTTGATAGAGTTTCAGCAAAAGCTCTGAAACTCTTGAGTAATACTAACGTGAAATTACTGGCAGAACTGGTAGTGACGCCTTTCGTTAAGGTTGCCTAATGCTTTCTGTTAGAAGACCCTGTTTTTGGTGGTATGGAGGTGGGGGAAACAACACACCAAATTCCTAACTCCAAGAATGCAGCGAAATCTGGCAGGGTCTGAGGAGTAGAAGTTCTGCTTGAGGTATGGAGGATGCAGAGAGTGAAAAACCTAATAAATACATTGCTAACAGTATAAATCCATCGTGTTTTCCAGCTTCCTCTTGCAGGTGGGGAAAGAGGCATCTTACTGTATGTATGTATGTTTCAGCCCCAATTATCCAAGCCTTATTTACACTAGATTCCCAAGACCATGTCCCATGAGATCTATTAATTACATTAAAAATTCTCTCATTATCCCAAACCTCCGGGACAGGATATGGGTCAATCCCAGATTTACAGAAGTGTGTGTGCATGCAGCCATCTCTCCCTACAGGTTGTCAGTGGGACCTGAACCCAGGGCCTGTAGCACCAAAGTAGGGTTACCATACATCCAGGTTTTCCCGAACAAATTCCGTGATTTTGAGCTGGGCGTCTGGAGAGTAGCCCTAGCTGCTGGCCAGGTGCCCATCTCTGAAGGCCTGGTATGGTATTGCCACCCTCACTTGTGTGCTGCTTTTGGCAATGGCGCTGCCTTCAGAGATGGGTGGCTGAATACTGCCCTTTTGGCAGCTTCCTTCCCCCCATCTCCTCCTCTCCTCGGCAGTGTCCTCTGTCTGGGAACTTGAGATATGGTAACCCTAAAGCCCAGCAGCGGAGTCTAGTGCTAAACTAGTTGAGATTCCTGCCCATTTTCTAGAGTAGGTCTCGGTGTATTCCCCAGATGTGGGAGTAATCGGGGTCCTACTGTCCTCTTACCATGGATACATGCTTTCAGTGGCCCCACTGCAGGTTAATATGAAGAGCCAGGGGAGAAGGGGTTTCAGGAGGCTGGAGGCTCAGAAACAAGCGGAGTGTGTTGGATTTCGGCACGTTGCTCTCCAGGGCTGGTTTACAGCAGGCTCTGTGCTAGAGAACTCCGGGCCCTGGTGGTTCCAGCAGATTGCAGTAGGGTGGGGAGCTCGTACTGAAGCAGCCAAGGAGGAGGGGTAGCGGTGGGGGGGCCCTGCAGGGACAGGAAGAGGGGAGCTCTGCCTCTGTGTTTTGCTATGCCCCTCCCCCCCCCCTTCCTTTAATTCCTGAGCCTTTCCCAGGTGCCAAGGCCCAGTTCATTCAGGACAGGGCAGCATGGAATAACCAGAAATTAGCCCATTCTGCACTTGCTCAGCCAGGCAGGTTTCTTCCCACAACCTACTACTGGGCACAATGTTACCCAGCTGCTCTCTGCCTGGGCCCACACCCTGTGAACACAGACCAGCGGTGGAGGCAGCTGTGCCTGGGTAACCCCTTCTGGCAGCTTCCTTCCCCCACACCTTTGCTAGCACGGCCAGTGACAAGGGCAGGGTACCTTTAGTGCCTTCCCAAAGGGCCTGCACCCCCATCACCAGGGTCCTGTGGGGGTGGCTCCCTCGCTTTCCCTGACGGTCTGATTCTGCTCCCAGTGAAGCTAGTGGCAAAACTTCTGTTGGCTTTAATGGAGCAGGATCAGGTCCTTGCAGGGGCAATGCCCTCTTGCTGGCTAAATAATGAGAGACCTGATATGTGCTCTGAGATTCTGGTCCCTATGGGCCTGGGCAGCACGGGGACTTGCCGAGCTTGCTGGCGGAGCTGGTGTTCCTGTCTGAGGCAGTGAGCTCTGGTTTACATCCTTCCTGGAAGTAGCCCTGTGCTTCTCAGGACAGGCTCTCTGGCCTTCAAACGCAAGGTGGCAGGTGCTGTGCCCTACAAGGGCTGCTGTATATTTCTCTGCCCCTTTTCCAGAGGCCGCACTAGCAGTCAGGACTCCTGGGTTCTATTCCTGACTGTCACTGAATAGCTGTGTGACCACTGGGGCAGGACGCATCACCATCTCTGTATCCTCCCCATTCTCACAACAGCAGCGTGGTAGCATTCTTTATCCCGCAAGGGGCATCCTGACGCTCGATTCACCCGATCTCCGCAAAGCGCTTTGAGATCTTGGCTGGAAGGTACCAGCAGCAGACGCAGTCTGACCCTTTCTGCAGCGAAGCAAGCCGGTCACACCCGGCACCAACACTTCCGGAGTTACCTGTGGCAGCCTGTCTTTGTCACAGACCTCTCTGCCCCTCTTCCAGCTGCTCAGCATTAGCAAGCATGCACAGCGCACTTTGTGTAGGCAGGGAAGATGGAAGGGGGGGAGATACAAGCAAAGTCCCTCTCCCTCTCCCAGCAGCAAAGTGAACCACATCAATTACAAATGCAGCTGCACACGTAGCTAATGTGTATTTAAAATCCCCCGGGTAGCTGAATGAAAAGCAGGCCGTGTGCTGGGCAAGAGCCTTTCTCCCAGTGCTCTCCGCCTGCCTGTCACCCTGGCACGGCAATGTCAGGCCGGCAAGCTCCCCTCGTTAATGTCAGGCCGTTAATTGTGAGTGAGGCTGTCACCGCAGCATGTCATATTCCACTGAGCGGGTCATTTGCATTCTCCCCGCCAAACTCTCGTTGTTACAGCTTTGAACTTTCCAAAGGAGCTATTTGTCCCAACCCAGACATGAATCTTTAATTATTTCCTGATTATTTTTTTAATGGGGAGTGGGGGGAAGAGTGAGTGAGATCTTGGTGCAGCAGAAGTAAGGTGTATCCAGAGCTGTTTCACCTTCATTTATCAGGAAGGTGTGGCGGGCAGCGTGCTTTTCACATGCTTTCCGCGCAGAGAATAGAGTGCGTAATGACTTCCGGACTGATTTTCACTGCTGCCATGGTGTTCCTGTGCATAGGTGTCATGAGACATCATGTGCTGCTGAGAAGGTGGTAGCCAGAGTTTGTTCCAGATGGGCATGGAAATCCAGCGCTGGGTTTTACTCTTCCCAGGTAGCATCCCCATATTAATAACATGACCTAGCTCTTTTATAGCACTTTTCATCTGTCAATCTCAATGCACTTTACAAAGGAGGGCAGTATCATTATCCCCATTCTACAGATGGGGAAACTGAGGAACAGAGTGGGGTCGCAACTTGTCCAAGGTCAACTAGCAGATCAGTTGGCAGACCCTACTTCTCCTATGTCCCACTCCAGTGCTTATCCACTAGGGCAAACTGCCTCCATCTAGCAGCAAAAGGCCGCCATTGGGGGCAAAGCCTCATTTTGTGCTAGGTGCTGTACATCCACATATAACAAAACAAAGAGCTTACAATCCATAACATTAATAACCCCTTAACCAGGTGTTGCTAGCCAGGTAGTTCCTATCCAGCCCATCATGGCTGCGGATGACACATGCTCTGCTAAAAGCCTCACTTCACCCCTAGGAACTGTGTAACACAGGGCAGCTCCTGAACTGCTGAAGCTTCACCAAAATGGCTCTGGTTCTGCTGAACAATGGAATGTAATTCCCAGGTGCTCCCCCTACAGCCCTGCACTCAAACTGCATTCCCATCAAACTCTTCTCTCTTCATTTAGATGCTCTCCCAGTGCTCCCCACCTCTTTTGTGTTCCTAGCTACTGTACATAGGTTGCCCTGTGCCAGTGGTCCATCTCCTCAGGTATCCTCAGCATTGCCAGCTCTGGCGCTCTTTGGTGCTGTTTTAAAAGTCCTGACTCCTGGAGTCAAGTGATTCCATGAGACTCTCCACTTCCATTTAAACATAAATACAAAGACAGAATCTAGATGGCAAATAAAAAGACCCCCAAATGTATAATATTTAAAGAATCTCATTACTTTTAAACCAATTTCAGGAGGGCTGGGGTTGGCAATACTCTTGTCTTTGTCTGTGACCTTTCTGGAGATGTCAGAGCAGGACAATCCCAGTCCCTGCCCCAGGATTTTGCAGTGGGCCAGTTGTGAGTGCTTATTAGAGGGGTGGAGGGAGGTGCCATTCTGTCCCTGAGAGTGATCAGCTGACTTCTAAGGTTTGCTTTCCTTTACAATCAGTCTGAGCTTGGCCAGCCAGATCCTCAGCGGTGTAAATCAGTAAAGCTCCATTGACTTTGCACTAGCTGAAGGATCTGTCCCACAACACCTTCTAGCTGTGTGTAACAGTGCTGCATCTCTGTCTTCTGTGTGTGTGTGTTCACGCATGCACGCACATCTCTCTCTGTCTGCTCCCTTGGGTATGAGAAACATAGAGGCACGGGGCTGGCAGGATCAGCATATGCATGTTAATGAAGTTATGATTTATTTAAATAGCATATGCCATGTTAGTCCAACTAGAGCCCCAATCAAGGTGAATTAATGAACATAATGAACACAGCTGGGAAGACTCCATAGCAGCCTGCGAGGAGCAGAGTGGAGGCACACCAGGGCATGGCCCCACAGTACCTGCCAGTTGTACCTGTCCTTGTGAAGGAGCCCAGCATCACCAAATGGAATTGTGTGGGGCACTGGTGGGTCTCTACTAGGAACCCCCAAAGCATGTTGGGAGAGAAGCTGGCCACTTCTCCTGTGTGTCGCTGCGCTCCCTGCAGGAGGAAGGCAATCCAACATGAGCATAGAAAGTCTCTTTGCTGACTGAGCTACACTCCTGCACTTCGTGGGGAGCTATGGGTCTTTAATCCAGATCCCAGTCGTGTAGTTGAATCCAGGCAGCATGTGAAGGGCTAACAGTAGGACCTTTATACAAAAGGGCTGCAGTATCCTTGGGTTTAAAACTGTAGAGCTTCCAATAGTGCTCCTGGGGCAACTGCTCTGGTAGCCTTTTAATAAGGTGATTGTATTAAGAACACTGCTACTGCTTAGCACCTCTCCTGAGTTTGTACCATTACTTGCCAATGCCCTGTGCCTCATGCGGTCGTTTACACTGGAGCAAAGTGGGCATCACCACTCTGACCTGCACAGACAGACTCAAGGTGGCAGGCGAGAGCACCCCTCCAGATCAACCCTTTGCACTGCCTCCAGCTCCAGCCATTCCCTCCCTCTATGCCCTGTCTCTTAGCTCTGGATATTGTTTATCCAGGAGCCACTTGTCAGCACAGCCAAGAGCAGTAGGTTTTAGCAAGCTGCTCAGCTCAACACCGTGTGCACCGGGGGGGGAGGGGTGTGTGTGTGTGTGCAGGGGAGGATGGTTCCAGCCATGAGGAAATGGTGCACTGCTCAGACACTCCCTGGGAAGACAGACAGCAGCCATGTAACCCCTGATGCAAGGACTCTGGGTACCGGCGAAGATGAGAAGGAGCAATGCTACAGTGTTACTGAGCCGTGGTGCACCTGCAAGTGGTGGAAGGTGACCCCAGTTTACACCCCTTCCCTCCCTCTCCTTGCACAGATGCTGGATGTGTGGTTTCAGTCATACCCACAAGATAACACAGGCCCCCCCCAAAGAGCAGTAGGGCTACCGTGCACTAGGAAGGGTCTGCTATGTCCCAAGTGCGTCTTCAGGAGGGCACACATGGATAAAAGTTAAACTTTGAATTGGATCCATTTGGAACAAATTGTCTAGCGGCATGGTGGGGCCTCCATCACTTGAAGTCTTGAAACCATGACCAGATATCTTCTGTAAGACCTGCTCTAGCCCGGCCAGAACTTACAGTGGTAAATCTCTTGGTGAGGATGCAGGAGGTCAGACTATGGTCTCTTCTGGCCTTAAAATTCACAACACTTCTGGGGAGGGAATCCAACATGGCCACCGGCATGGAGGCTGGGCTGCAAGCGGAGGTGCCAGGGACTCTCTGCCTCCAGCAGACAAAGAGCCAGATTCTGGTACTTCACTCGTGTGCACTGGAACTGTTCAAAGAGTAAGGCAGTACTCTGGTGTGGGGCAGGGGGGCAGGCTGGCTGGCCCATTAGCCCAGATTCTGCCCATGTAGTCCTGCTGAGAGGTACCTTCTAGAGGGAGGAATAAACTACCTCCCATTTCATGGAGCCACCAACTCCTGCCTGGGCCGTTGGCCGGCTATTCTGCCCAGAGAGTAGGAGGGATGGAACCAGGGCTCCTACCGCTTACCTGCAGTGGGCAGGATCAGGTGAGTAGCCCCCCTGTGGTCCTCACTGCAGCTGGAGTACAATCGGAGCAGGGCCGAGCGGGGGAGTAATGGGGGTCAGGGCTCACACCCCTGCACAGAGGGCCAGTGAGCCCAGAGTGAGCACAATTCAGCATGAATAAGCACCCACAGTTCCCATGGACTTCAGTGGGAGTTCGAGGCACTCAGCCCCTCTGCAAGCCAAGCCCTTCGTTGTTAGCACTTGGCATTTGTACTTTCTCGCTCCCTTTTTTTTACTAACTTGTTCTTTATTGACATTTTTCTTCAGAACACAGGAAAAAATGCCAGTACAGTAATTGCAGTGCATGTAAAGCAAAGCACTGTGCCGTGTCGGTCAAATCATCTCCTTCCCTTTCTGGAGCTTGTACGGAACTATCTCAAGTGACAAACGGATCATGCCAGGTTTCATTCGGTGTCAGGGGAAGGGTGGGGGTTGGGACGTCATAAAGCCATTCCCATTTATACGGTGGGGAAACTGAAGCCCAGAGCAGTTTAATGGCTTGATTTTTACAGCAGATGCGAAGCACCCGGATCTCACATTGACTGCATTGAGAACTGTAGGTGCTGAGCCTCTGAATGTCAATAACTTGCTTAACATTACCCAGAAAGATGGTGGCAGAGTTGGGAATAGAACCCAGGTCTAATTGCTACTTTACCCACTAGACACGCTGCCTCCAAGAACACTTATATCTGTGACTATCTTAGGGTTTCTAATACCGTCAAAAATCCATCTTGCTCTCATGTCTAGCAGCATGCAATCACAACCCCTTGATGTCGGCATAACAGCCTTCTGTCTCCCCGGTTCCCTGTGAAGAACGACACAGCTATAGCAAGCTTGAAACCGGCAAACAAGCAAAACACACTGCGTTCCAGGGGATAATCTGGATTCCACAAGATGCAGATCAGTCATAAAAAATTGAACATCCCCCCCAAAGTACCCAATAAACAGATAATGTCAGAGATTTATAATTTTGCAAGGCCATAGCATCCACCTTTCATCAGGCAGTAAACCAGAAAATGTTTACTACGTGTGCAAGGCAGAAAGTGTAATGTTGCAAAACGATAATACTGTAATAGAGAGGAATAGTCTGTTTATTGGCTAATGGCTGGAGGAATGTGTGTGTACACTATGGTAGAATGTATGTACATGTGCATGTATTTGTGTCTGTAATATATACTGCATTTTGTGTGTGTGTGTGTGTGTGCGCGCGTAAAACCAGATTGACAGTCTTACACACAATGAGCAGTGCCTCCAATGGGACTGCTTGTGGAGTAAGGTGCTACTCAACATAAGGACAACAAATCTGGCCCACTGCCACACACAAAACTTTGGTGCACCCATTGGGCTCTTCTTGTGACTAGCTTTTCACCATTGTGAGTACAGGGTTCACAATCCGACCCTTTGTTAATGTAGGTCTAGTGTGTGCAACCCTTACTCATGTTGGTGAGCACTTACACAGGTAGTCCTACCGACGTCATCAGGGCCACTCGTGTGCGTAACTACTACTCAGGATAAGTAGGGGTTACAGAATCTGCCTCCTAGAGGTTAGGCTGCAAGACTGCAGAGCTCACCAATGCAAATGCTAGAAAGCAAATGGAGTAAGCTGTTAACTCATTCATCACCTCTTCTATGCTTCACTCATCAGTTCTCCTTCCCAACCTCAGCTGCCTCTCAGTCCCGCATATTTCCACTCTCACCTGGACTAATTAACTCAAACCCTTGAGCTCTGCCCAGGTTTGTTGTTTATTTCTGTCTTTTGATTATTAATAGAGGAATGTTGTGGCTCTCGTAAATTATATCATGTGTAATTCTGTGCGGGGCTTTGGCTTGGGGGGGGGGGGTGTAAGTGACCAGGAGGCGGTGTGAGATTGCAAATGCTGATGAGAGTGTTTTTCTGTAATGTTTAGGAAAACATGTCCGGATGGGCAATCTATGCCGTTAGCGATCGTTCTAAATTCAGCACAACTGATATCTGCATATGTTTGTGCATTGCCGTCTTGTGTTTAATGACTGGAGTTAAGGCTGCACATTGGTTGGAGATATGTGGGCTATGGATGAGAGGTAGCTGAGGTCAAACAGTTGCATTTTTTTTCTCTGCCTCAGAGTCGTAGCAGGTACAAGGGCTGCTGGTTTTACAGGAAATGGACCCAATAAAACATAAATATCCTAAACCATTCTTTATATAGATTTTCAGTAACATGCAGCATGAGCAGAAGTCTTGCTGGTATGGTGAGATATAAAGATATTATCAGTGTGACACTCACATGATCTGCATAACCCATTCATGGGTTTGCTGCTTGTGCAACCATCCCAAACGCCTTCAGATGAAACCTGTGTACAACACATCCGAGTGCATACTCCTGTATTTAATTTGGGGATTATGTATGTATGAATGGTTGGCTCTGAACTCCTAAACTCTTCAGATCAGTTTCTGCCCTGGAGTATGTGGGCATGAGTCTTATTGAGGTCAGTGGGATTTGTGGCTGCTTACCACAGGGCTGAAGCTGCCTGTTCTCCTCTTGCTGAAGGTCATGCCAGTGTCTCTGGATCAGTAGCATTCCCTAGTAGAGTTTCAGTAAAATCTTGGATTTAACCAACAGTCTCAGTGCTAAAATAATCTAGCTGGTCTCAGGATACCTATTCATAGATACTCATATATCTCTCTCTAGTTGTGAGTCTTATTCACCACTGCACTCCTGTTTCATATTGCTGTACCTCCATTGAAATTAATGGTATTTAACAGGAGTAAGACTAACAGTGAATCAGGACCTAGGTACATATACATCAGTGTTGAAAGCGCAGCTCCATAGAAATCAATTTGTGCATTTCCATTGCAGCAAATTTTGTCCATAGTACAGCTTTTGTTTTGATGACAGGAGTGGTAAAATATCACCCAGGAGTTAGAAACGATACCAAAATTATGATAGTGCCCTTTGGAATTGTTTCATAGTCAAGGTGGCTGTTCGGTCCTCTTGGTGATATTTTACCCAGGCGGCGCTAAAAGCATCAGTGTCTTGAATTTACCCATTTCTATTGATGCATTGAGTAAAATGCTATATTCCCCCTAGCACTGGTGCTGTCCATTTAGTTTCCAAGCAGCATGCTGCCTCTGATCATGGGTAGCAATCTGTCTGCCTGCTGCTGTGAATTATAGCCTGATATTGCAGAATATGAATGGTCACATGGGGCAGTTTCAATCAATCATCCGCTCTCACAGACCTATTATTATTTCATGATTGATAATCCAAAGGGAAATTATTATTATATATATAAATATTCTGTATATAAATAGAATTTGAATTTAATATTATGATTACTATGAAATTCAGCTCTGGCTTATTCTTGTCATTATTATTATTAGCACTTAGAAGTCCCGGCTGAGATTGGGTTCCCATTGTGCTAGGCGCTGCATAAACCTATAGTAAGAGGCAGTCTCTGTCTCAAAAATGCTCACGCTCTGGATCCATATCAGAAGGGTGGAATTTGGGCCCAACTCCAGATAACAGACAGGCTGTGGCTGCCAATCTTATCCCCCTGGGCGTGCGTGTGTCTATCATATACGATACGTGGAATGTGTACGTATATGATCAATGCCACACAAACACATGCACACACAGGACTTTGGCTTGTCTCACTTGTCTTCAGACAAGCTGCACTGTTTATACTTGCTAAAAGGGGCACGGCAAGTCTGAGCACCTGATGAAGTTGTGTGGAGCTGTCAGGATGTGACTGGAACACAGTGTCCCTGGGTGTGGTTATTTATTCATTATAAGTCAAGCAAAGACTTGGGCTGGTTACTGCAGCAGTTGGAGGCTGCTGTTTGGTTTCTGAAGATATGTGTGTGTGAAGGAAGGGAGGCAGAGAACAAGGCAGGATCTGTCTGTGAACTGACACGTAGAACAAAATGCCTGACTCAGTTCCTCAGCTTTGAGACCTCTCCCTGTCTGATTTTGTCTTTGAATCACAGTGCGTAGCTCTCGCTCACTCTGTCTGCTTATCTGCACCCATCCTGCATGCTCTCTCCTCCCCTCCCTTCCTCTCTGTTCCTTTTTGACCACACTTGTAGAATTCCAGATGCTAGCCCCGTTTGGGCAGAGATGCCAGGGCATCACATTTCAGAGGGGTCACCTAATGATGGATTGTGCTTATTCTGGCTTGTTGAGTGCAGTAAACACTAGACGGGTTGTGGCTATTCAGGATGGTCATGTATAATGGACAGCCATGATTTTCAAAGCTGATTAGTGATTCTGGGGGCCTCGGTTTTGATACCTTTAAAATAGTCCTGATTTTCAGAAAGTGGTTGCTCAGCACTTTGCGCTTGATCCCGCACAAGTTGATGTCCATGACAAAGCTTCTATGGATTTTAACGGTGCACAAATAGAGTCTTTTTGAAAATCAAGCCCCTTAAGGTGTCTTACCAAACTGTGAGTCTCCCAAAATCACTAGTCACTTTTGGTCAGACATTGTGACTTTGCAGATTGCAGGGTGCATTGGTAGGCATCTCTCCGAGGCATTTTCAGAGATTCCAGCTGAGCCTATAAGAAGAGTCCTGAGAAGGGGCAATAGGGAAAAATGCCTGTTCTCCGTTTAATTTAGATTTAAAATAAAAAATTATATAATAATTTCCAGAGTTTAGATCCTGAACGAGTGTATTCCACAAATTGCCAGAGCAATTAAATTAACATAACTTCACAGCCAGCTCCTCTAAACACGTTGAAAAATATGTACCCATTAGACAGGTTAATAATAGAGTTCACAGATTGTATAGATTTTAGCCTATGATCATCTAGACTGAGCTCCTCCATAACAGCCCATCACATTTCATCTTGCAGGCACTGAGCCCAACAAGTTGTGGTTGAGCTGTAGTGGTCATTGAGAAAGACTAGGAATATGACCAACTTTTATGCCAGCACATACACATTTTACACACACTATAGAACTAAGTCAAAAATACATTTTTTAATCAATCTTATTTCCAGTTCAATTGGAGACTTAGGGACAGATTTTTAAAGGTATTTAGGCGCCTAAAGGGGCCGTGGGAGTTCAGCATCTGGGCACTTTTGAAAATCTCACTAAACACCTATCCGCATCTTTAAGCATCTAAATACCTTTAAATATCTGGCTTTCAGAGTCCAAACCCTCCAAGAGACACAGGAGTAACATTACTTGTGTGTGTGATCCCATGGACTTCAAAGTTACTCCTGTAAGTGTTTGCAGGATCAAGCCCCTAGTTATTCAGTATGAAAAGCTGACAATAAGGAAATACAGATTGGTCTTCAGATCATAGCATTTTAATACCCCCCAAACTCAATAAAGAGCTAAACCAAAACTGCTTTTTAGATTCAACAGATTATTCACTAAAAAGCCAAAGACAATTAGGCCTCTCTTGGCATGATAATAAGTAAACATAAATGTATTGCTTTTCAGATCACAAAGTCTCAATACAAAAGATCAGTAGAAAACTAAGCAGAAACTGCTTTTTATAGGATTCAAATTCCAATTAAATTATAGCAGATTATTCAACAAGTAAAGCCTACAGAAGGAAGCCTTGCTTATGTATTAGAATGTAAAATGCAAATATGTTGCTTTCCAGGTCACAGAGTTTCAAACCAAAAGACAAACTTACCATAAGTAAAAGTGATTTCATTCAAATTCTAGGCGAATCGATTAAAGTAACTGATCCTCAACTGAATTATTCATTTTTTCATCAACAGACTTATTTCTTCCTTTCTTTTTCCTTAATTTGTGTATTTGGAAATATCACTGCTTTGTCAGTCATGAGAAATACTTTTTAGTATCCTTGACGAAGCAAAATTTATCAGGGAAAAGAACTAACAGAGAAACTCTGAGCAGAGAAATATTTTCTTGCAATGTTAGATTTTTTTTTCCATCATAAAATAATATATTTTAAAGCCAGAAGGGACCTTTGTGATAATCTAATCTGACATCCTGCATCAAACCCATTTTTTGCATCAAGCCTGTTAACTTGTGGTAGAGCTAGAACATATCTTTTAGAAAGACACCCAATCTTGATGTAAAGATTTCAAGTAATGGAGAATCCACCACATCCCTTCATTGCTTAATTACCCTTGCTGTTAATTGGCATCTTACTTCATTTGAATTTGTCTAGCTTCAATTTCTAGCCACCGGATCTGATTGTGCCAGCCCATGTAGGTCTGGAGATTTCTGGGTAAAAGACCCTTATAATAAATCTTTCCTTTTGATGTCTCAGCATCTATCTTTACTGATCTAAAGAAGACTCAAAGGTCATGAAAATAATTTGAGTCGGTGGATTAGAACTAGCTAGAAATACTGATACTGAAATTTTGTGATGAATCTTGAAATGTTTTAATAGTAGGATTAAATACCTGTAGATACAGAACTTAAAAAGAGAGGACTCTGTTCAGTCTACACACAAATTATAGTACCTTGGAAATTATAGTACCTTGGAAACAATTTGTAAAACCTCAACGTTTAAAAAAAGTGGTTCCATGAATTCATCCATCCTTCTGTACTAATGAATTTTAACTTTCTTCCTTAGGTTGTAATTGGAGGATATTTTCTCTTGCAGCTGTTAAATAACCACCTCCAATTACAACCTTTTCTACCTTAGATTAGGGACATTGGACCCAATCCTGCAAACATTACCAGATTGTGATGTCAGGAGTTGTCCAATCAACTTCAGGGAGTCTACACATAGCAAGAGGCACTATAGGCAGTAGTAAAGCTTTGCAGAATTGAGCCCCTTCATTTGTAACTGAACCTATCTCAGGATCAAACTAGTCAAATGTCCCACCTAGTGAGTGAGCTGCTGCTAGGGCAGCCTTTGGTAACCCAATAACATGAGATGGGCGGAGGAGGGAAAGAGATTCATTAGCTAGCGGTGGGGATTACGATGGGGATGGGAGAGAAGAGGTTTTCTTCTTGTCAGACCTCCCTGCCCTATCAACGTTGCTGGAATGGTCACTGCTACATGTCTCCAGTGCTTCTTGCTCTTTCATTGTCTCTTTGGAGACAACCTGAAAAAACATGAGAGAAAGTTATGTTATCCCGTTCTCCCTTATCTAGAGCACGAGGCTGGGGAAGAGGAAGGTCAGAAGAATGATGGTGCTACAGTCGTGGGGATAAAGGGGAGATGGGGAAGAAAAGAGGTCTAGGAGTAGATCTGCTTGGGACCACACTGTGAATGGGGACTAGCTTGGGGGTAAAAGTGTGCTGGAGACACTAGGCAGCTTAGTCTTTAAGGAGTCATGAATCATGCCAGCCACAGCATTATCTGGGAGATAACCCCACTGCAAGAAACACAGCAGCAATGGAATGAAATGCAGGGAACCTGTAACCCTGGATAGCATCTCCGACCTCAGCAGAGAGACTTTGACTTGAACCATTCTGGGTCTGGACTGGACAATGAAACTCAGGTTGGCTGTGTGTGAGCGAGGGCTAATCTCCTTCCAATCTGCCTGCTCTACCCCAGAGGTCTCCTAGTGATTGATGCTTTGTGACTAAGGGCTAAACTCTTTGAAATGTACCCACCTGTCTTTCTGAAATTCCTATCCTGTCTTGTTGTAACTGTGAGTGTGACAGGGAGGCTATATTGGGCCTGAAACCTGCCCTTTCCACCCTCTGATGCTGTCATTCTGGGGCAGGATGGTCCATTATTAGTTTTCACTCTCTCCCGAATCCACCTCTATTTTTGCACCACCCGTGTGCACTGTCAGACCCTCTGGCGTAGCATGTGCATTCAGGAAAGAAGTTTGATCCTTACTTCCACGTGCCAGGCTAATGCACCTTGTCATTTCACATCAGAGCCAGGTTGCAGGAGACCAGCTCACACAGCCCCAAACCTTCCCCCTCTACCTTCCTTCCCCCTGTCACCCATCAGAAAACGCCAAAGCCATGGCTTTATGGAGAAGGTCAAGCATAATTCTTGCTTTAATAGCCTTCTTTGCCGGAGCATGCTGAATCTTAAAAGGATGGTCCACCAGGGAGGCTAAATATGTCACTGAGATGCTGGAATCATAGGCTGTCACACTGTTAAATGGCATGTTAGGCACAGCAGATTCGGACAGTTTCTGTGTGTTGCTATTTCTTCGTGGCTGTTCTGATCAGTCGCAACAGTGCAGCCGAGTGTTGGCAAGATCAGACCCAAGGGAGACGAGGAAAAACATGCTGAATAGGGCTGTCCCCCCTCGACACACACACACGTTTTGCAGCTCAGTTACTGCACATTAACCAGAGTCAGATTACGGGAACACGTTCAGTCCGGTTATACCCAAGGCCCCGTGTTCAGTGCAGTGCATTAGACCCAAATTAGGCAGGAGGGATCCTATATTTATGTGCTGCAGACACTTATGGGGAGGCCCTGCCACAGCTGTCAATCTCAGCCTTGTCCCCTGCCCTAGCACACTGCAATCAGGACACACACCCCGTTTTGTTGGTTATTTGGATATTCTTTCAGTTTGTGCTATGCGGGCCCCAAATGGTCCGTGTGCTGGAGATTTTTGTATAACTGCCTCCGGGGAGTAGTCGGGGGAAGCTGGAAGTTTTGGCAACTGCCTGAAGAACAGCTGGGGTTTCTATCACCCAGGAAGATATTGGACATGGCTTTGGTGTTTAGGAGACCGCAGCTTTTGTGCGGGGAGGAAATGCATCTTGTCTTTCCTCCCCTCGTTCTTCCCATGGGCAGAGTCATTACTGTGTATTATTTGTACAGCAGTTCAAGGGTTTCTTGTGCCCTGGTGCAGGGAGGTTATGTCTATGCTGCCAAAACCAAAACCAAACCCAAGATGTGGGTTTAACGCAGGTTAAAATAGTGAAGACACAGCAACGCGGCTTTTTTTGGCAGTGTAGTTACACCCTCAGATCTGCTGGTGGGATGTGCCCTGTTCTGCTTTTCCAGCTATTATTCTGCCTTGTCACACTGTGCCCTTCTCTCCATCCTGCTGTGAGACGATGCTCGGTCTTCCCTCATCTCCAGTCGGGGCATCCCTGGACACGTCATGCTATTGCCGTTCACATTAATTGGCAGCTGTGTCAGGAGCTGGTATGAAAGATGAGAGCCCAGGGCAGAACTGCCTCCCAGCTCCTCCGTGCCTCTTCAGCTGCTCCTGCAGGGGTGTCCACTCTGCAGGCTGGATGGGGGGCTAAAGGGAAGAGACGCACGTTTGCATCTATGACACTGCTTATGCAGGCCCCGTCTAGGAATCTAAATACACTCCATTGCTCTGGATTGGGGCTGGCTGCCCTCATTAAATGGGTGTTCCCCTCCAGTGGGCAGAGTCAGCACTATGGGCATTCCACATGCACAGACCCCCTCCCCACCCCAAGCAAACAGACTGTGTGAGGGGAGGGAGAGCCGCTGGTTCCTGCTGGGGAAGCAGCTGGAATAAGTGGGAGCAGACCAGCTGATGTGAGGGAAGTAGGGCTCAGCCCCTTGGCGAAGGAGGAGCAGCCGCTGCGGGAGGCTGGTGAAGAAGAGAGTCGAGGAGTTGTGGGGTGCAGTGGGGAGTGGAGAGCAGGCAAGTAGCCAGACCTTGCACAGAGGAGGGGAAGCAGCCCAAATCAGTGCAACCGAGGGGGGAGGAGAGAGGCTTTCCCCTCTTGTGGCAATGGCTGAGCTTGCAGCGCGAGCTGCCCCCTCCCGGGTACCGTGCTGTCCGTGGAGCTCTGCACTCCACCAGGAGGGAAAGGGAGATCAATGTCACATACATGTCGGAAGGGTCAGCAGAAGGGGCTGCCGGATTCACTGCAGTCTTGTGAAATACTGATTTCTCTCTCTCTCCTGATGAAGACAGCCCTTGGCCTGGATGAAAAATTTATGCCTCACACACGCACACGGAGGATGGGGTGGGGCAGGGGCTCTCTTGCCACCTACCCCTTGAAGGGTGCCTATTCCAGCTGTCTGCCTGTTCCTCATCTCTGAAAGGTGGCTGCCGGTTCATTATCTCAGCCTCGTTTATTTCCATTGGCATATTTCCTCTGTCTGGTGCCTTTATATCTACCTGGATCTCCCTCATCGAGTGCCTGCCTGCCTGGCTCTTGGCGCAGCCAGCGGTGAGACACGCCACCGGCCCGGCAGCATGGAGTCTAGGCCACTGCCGAGGCTGTCTCCAGGCAGGTCTGGGTTAGTGCCTCCCATGCCAGAGCTGTTTGGGGCAGGAGAGAGGTGCCCTCTGTAAGATTTCAGCATGCAGCAAAGACACCAGTGGAGGGCTGGCAGTGAGGGGCCGGCATGTGGGGGGCCAGGGGCATGTGGGTGACTTTGTGCAGAAGCCCCAGAATGGGAGAATCGTTTCATGTCTTGGTGAAACCGATGCTTGGGCTGGTGCAGGTGGGCTCTGAGGGAAGCTTCGTGCAGCCCTCCTCGGCCAGGAGAAGGGTTACTGCCATGGGCCCCAGGGAGAGGGGGTATTGATGAGGCGCACTAGTGAAGTGATGCTGGAGGAGGGCCTGCCCCAGAGTACCTGTAATGCCAGCAGACACACATCTGTCCCCATGGGCACTCAGCGGAGGGTGCGTCATTATTCTGTATGTGCAGGGATCAGGAGGCGGGGACTCTGCCTCCGTGCAGGGAGCTATGCCACGGGCACTGGCTGTGACACACAGGCACAGAAGGGAGAGGTGACTCCTCGGTAGGAGTCAAATGAGCCCACAGCTCTCCTGTGCCCACGAGTGCCCCATGGAGCTACTTGCAGGTGTTAAAGAGACAGCATTGCACTGCTCTCCCCGATCAGCCCAGTAAGGAAACATATGGATGGTTTCTCCTCCTGGAGGCCTATGAAATGTCCTCCCCACAGGATTTCTGTCCTCTCGATGGTGGGAGGGACAGCTCATGCCAGCTCTTAGACCTGGAATTTTCCCTCTCCCCCCAGACCCTGGGTTGGAAGCATTCCCGATCTGATCGCTGGACTTGGGGCTACCTGGATAAGTAGGATTCCCTCTTTCCTCTATGGACAGAAAGTTATTGGCCACACCAACACATGGGGCATCAGAGCAGGGGACTATAGCTTTCCATCTCAGTGATGGTCCAAGAGCATACATGTGGGAGCACCTATCTGGCAGGAAATGAATGGGAAGGTACGTCCCACAGCTACCAGCCAGGTCCTACTTCTTCCTGACTCTTCTGACCTCCATCTTACCAATTGTTCAGGAAAAGGGAATGCAAGGAAACCTCATTCGTTACCTCTTCTCAGAGACTCAAACAGCATCCAGACCCATTCACTGTCCTTGCTATCTGTCCATCTGCTATGGTGTGCTGAATGAGGGGCCTATGGATAAACAGCTTCACACACCAAGGGAATCAATCTGGTACCTTGTGCCACGTCTGTATTTAAAATGTAGAAGGCTCACCATGGATTGAAATGTCCACAAGCCAACTCTGCCCTTTTTTGGCATCACATCACGCCCATCGGGATTGGTGTTATGAATCTGCTTCATCAAAGGGTATTGGACTTATTTAGTAAAAATACACTGGGTATCTGTAAAAATGAGGTGGAGATCATCCTGATTGTGCTGCAAAGCTCTGGTGCCAGAGAGCTTGGGTGTAACACTGAAGGAATGGGGTAATGACTGACAGTATTCTGACGGAGAAACATGGAGGAGGCAAATTGCCAGCCTAGTGAACAAATGTATTAAAAAGCTTAGGTTGTAGGGCTTATGGAAGAGCTGGTATTGAGAGAACATGAGTGGAAATCAGTCTAATTTGAACTGGGATGGGGAATGGTTGGGCCTGGTTCTTCTTGTTCTTAAAATGTGTTGTGTGAGGCAGATGGATCGCTGTTGGTTATCTTGCCCTGACCAAGTTCTACAAAGGCGGAGGTTTGTGAAGGCACATGGAGAGGGGAGCAACTGAGGATATGACTGACACTAGACTGTGATGGTGCCGTGCATTGAAATTTCTGAATTCCCTCTGTGTGGTGTTGTGATGTCATATTCCTGGTCAGGCTAATCAGGGAGCACTCCAGGCAGTGCATAGGGAATGAGGAACGTGGCATTGAAATGGCCAGCCATACCACCTCATTCTGGGCCATGTTCCAATACCTTTACTCATGTTGGGCAGTAACTTATTCTGGGGATATGGCCATTGAGAGGCAGTATGATCTAATGGATAGGGGGCTGGACTGGCAGTCAGGGGACCTGGATTCTGTTCTGTCCTACTGACCTACTGTATGACCTTGAGTGAGCCACTGCACCTCTCTGCACCTTTGTCTCCTCTCCCGCTCTTTGTCTTGTCTCTTTGGGGTAAGTAATGTATCTTACCATCAAACCTCCTAGCACAATGGGGCCTTGATCTCAGCTTGAGCCTATAGGTTCTTGGTGTGAGGCAAGGACATCAGAATCTGGCTCTCTGCGTGATCTCAGACGGTCAGAGTTAAGCAGATCCAGGGTTGGTACTTGGATGGGAATTTAGGATTGTGTAACAAGTGTTAGTGATTCAGTAGGTGGCACTCTCCCCGGTGAGAAATCACTGACTTAGTGTCCCAGCCCGGCGCTGCGGTGTTCAATGCAAGGTGAGACCATGTTCTCAGTGGCAGCACACCGAGGTAGAGTCCAGCGCAGTGATTCATCTGTCCCTGTGGGGATAGTTTAAATGTGTGTGTATTTAGGTGGCCTGCTTGACGGAGATGATCTCCCTGTTTGCTCACTTATCTGTTGTCTTCTTTGGGTTGTTTTTCATAAACATCGTTTTCGTGCCGCGATGCTGAACCGTTGTGGGTCCTGTGGCTCTGCTGGCACTGGTTACAGGTACTCCTTTAGTGCCAGGGGTCTCACCTGCGAATGCTGGGGGTCCAGGTTATGTTTCCCACTCCTGGCTTCTCCCTGCAAGTTAACGGATCTTCTCTTCTTTGTTTGAACTGGTTTTAGGGTCACTGGAAGGTACCAGGTTGATACTGATGGATGGCAAAGGCCTCTCTTTACACACCAAATAGATACAGTACAGGCAATGGCAAACGCAGCTTCCTTTTGTGCTCGCTCAGCAATCCTCCATCCTCAGTCAGCAACTTCGAGAGAAGGGGCTAATTCAGTCTCCACGGCCTAGTCAGCCATTGGCCTTCTGGCGAGACGGCCAACAACAGTGGCCCTTAATGATGCTGATCCCTGTCCGCTGGAAACAGCACAGATCATACAGGGCCACAGAGCAGCCATCAGATGATAAAGACTTTCAGTCGCTGTCTCCCTGGGCCAGATCTGAAGAAGTGACCTAGAGTTTTATATCCCATTTCCCAGTCCTCTGAGCCATTCTCTGCCCCGTCTTGTTCTGTGTAATGAGGTGGCTGGCGCAGGTGTGCGTAATAAAGCAACACATGGCAACCCACAAGTGTGCGGCTCCCTCCGGGAGACTGCACTCTGGGCACTGCCTCCCCTTCCGAAACCACACACGTTCGCGTCACTGACATCTGAGCTGCTCTGCTTGCTGCAGCGTTAAACCTTGATAAATGCCTTTAATATTTAATTGGTCTTTAAAAAACATAAATAGCTGGGATATTAAATGCAGCTCCTCCAACCGAGTGAGGCAGATAATGTATGTTAGCTAACCACCAACGGCGATCTTGCAAATACAGGTAGTGTGGCTTGAAAGCTAGGATCTGGGAGGGGATTTTTATTTTGTTGTTTACACTCATGAAAGCGGGGAACTGACAGCCCTGACCTGACTCTGCCAAAGCTTCCCCCACCTCCTTGCTCTTGACCTGCAACACCCCAGTGCTATTACAGGTGTGCCACCCATCCCGGAATGCAGCACCCCAGATCTATTACAGTTGTTCCCTCCCTCCCTATCCTGCACTGCAGCACCCCATGCTGGGCCTTGCATACACCTAGTAAGAGAAGGTCCCCCAAAGAGCTTGTAATCTAAATAAACAGGCTGTCATAGGGGGAGCTGATCTTTAAAGGGGTTGGGGCTCAGCTGCACCTTAGCTCACCTCCCCAGGGGGAAGAGATGCACGACAATGGGTCAGATGACTAAGAGCAGCTTGTGACTAGAGAGACAAGGGAAACCTCCCAGGAGAGCAGATCTTGGGGAGGCAGAGCTCTGCCAAGAGAGGGTTGGAAGTGCATAGGAAGAGGCCCTGGGAAGAAGCAGGGCAGTTTTGCATTATGAAGGCAGAGAGCCCAGTCATTCAGGGTTCCCAGGTCTGGGGACACATAGTGGAGGTTGGGGAAGGGGGTGCTGCCACCCCTTGAGGGGGTGCAACACCCCCACCTATTATAAGGAGAGGACCAAGAGACTGTTCATGCTGCCATCTAGCAGGGGAAGGGGTGCAGGGACCCCTGCGAACAATGGGAGGCTGAAGGGACTGATAAGAACCCAGGTGGGCTTGAAGGCCAGAGAAAGCAGACAGACCCTCAGGGGAAAAGGGTTGCACCCTGTGTGAGACTGGGAAAAGGCTTGTGTGTTTGGACTCATTGGGCTACAGCCTGGCCCTTTTGGACATTAACCGAGAGGCTAGTTCGCAGCAGACACAGGACAGTGCTGGGAGCCAGGATTGCTGGGAGATAGGGAACAGCTGAAACTAAAGGGAAACTGAGTCAGGGTGTGATTTCAAGTCTGGAGGGGCCTTGCTATAGAGCAAAGCATGAGAGTGGATCACTAGAGATCGCTGCCTATCACGCTGACAATTACTGCTGTCTTTTTTCCTGTGCTCCCACATCTGTGTGTAGCCACCTGTCGTCTCTTGGCTTATCCAGTACTTAGCCTAGCAGCTCTTTGGGGCAGAAGCTGTCTTTTTGTTCCTTGTCTGTACAGTCCCTAGCACAAAGGGGTCCTGGTCCATGACTGGGGCTCCGTGGCACTAGCAGAGTACAAATAATAATGGGGAACAAAGGCACAGGGAGGTGAAGTGACTTGCCCAAGACCTGGGATTGAACCTAGGGCTCTTGAGTTCTATCCAGGGCCCTCTTTGTTGGACTACACTGCCTCCCCAAGCTGCCTGTGCTTTGAATGTGCCTCAGTGGTGTGAATGACCCTTTTTACTTGTGTTCCACAAACACTCCTACGAGCAGTGATGTTGTTTGCAGAAAGCCTCGTCCAGGAGACTCCTCCCTGGAACCTGTATCTTGCTGGAAGTGTTCGTGCAGCTGTCTCGACCTTTCTTTGATTTCCTTCCTTCCTGTTCACAAAAGCTCCGGTCTAATGCCACGTGACATAGCTAATAGTTGGAGCGGATCAAAAACAACCTGTAGGCTGATCGCTTTTCACAGGTAGTATTTGGACTGTGAGTTTGTGGATAATTCATGGACAGAAAAAGGCCACATTGATTGAACAGACTGACAGCATTCCTATGGCAAGAAGTCTGGTGTCCTCTGCCTTCCAGGAGCATGAGGGTTGTAGCAGGTATTTGCAAGAAGAGGGGCTGGGAATGGAAGACTTATGGAAGATGTATGCTGAGGTGTTCTTAAACCCTGGCATTCTCATTGGAGAGCTGGTGCAAATTTGCTGTTGTTAGGGTAGAGGCTTTAATGATTCAGTTATAGAAGTAATTGACTCAAACTCACTTTGAGGATTGGAATCTCTATCAATTAAACTCCCCCCCCCCCATGCCTGACTTCACAGATGCCAAAACGTGGGCATCATGCTGTCTCCATAAATAAAATCTGGACATAATCCATGCATCCTCCACTACGCTTCTGAAACTCTGATGCCTGCAAATGAGATCACCACACTCACTTGTGCTCAGGCCGCCAACGTGAAAGGCTAAAGCACTTAGCCCCGTGATGCCTTGACTGACCATCTGGCTGTTAATCCTTAGGAAACAGTTTTTTGGGTTTTTTTAACAATCATTATGTAATTTACCTGAACCTCCCAGGCACAGGTAGAGATGAGACATGGGTCTGACATGTGGCTGTAACCAAAGACAGTGTCGCACATCACTGAGGACTGCCTTCTGACCAGATTTGATGGTGGTCTGAGGGCTCTGCACTTTGATGATAAGGCCGCCCTACATATTGGCTTGGCAAACTCCTCATCCAGTAGACCGAAATCCTGTATTGAAACACTCCAGAAAATGCAGGTGTATATCCAGCTCCAGATCTGAACATCAAAGCTAGTGCTTCTGGGCCAGATCCTCAGTGGGTGTAAATCAGTGTAGCTCCTCTGACTTCAGTGCAACAGTGCTAATTTGCACCAGTTGAGAATTTGACTCAAAGTGTACAACAGGAAATCCTAGATCCAAACACGCCAGGAGAGCTATGTGAATAACTGATTATTTTCTTCCCGTTCTTTGGCAGTTCCAAAATATCTGGGGGGGAAAATTCATAGAATCATAGACGATTAGGGCTGGAAGAGACCTCAGGAGGTCATCTAGTCCAACCCCCTGCTCAAAGCAGGACCAACCCCAACTAAATCATCCCAGCCGGGGCTTTGTTAAGCTGGGCCTTAAAAAACCTCTAAGGATGGAGATTCCACAACCTCCCTGGGTGACCCATTCCAGTGCTTCACCACTCTCCTAGTGAAACATTTTTTCCTAATATCCAACCTAGACCTCCCCCACTGCAACTTGAGACCATTGCTCCTTGTTCTGTCATCTGTCACCACTGTTTGGGTCAACCTGAAACCAAAATTTCTGGAATGTTTGGTGAATTTAAAAATCGGGAAATTGTTCATTTTGGGTTGAACAAATCATTTGGCTAATTTTCAGGCAATTTTAACTATTTGTTTAATAAAAGCAAAGGAAATTTGGAAATGAAGGATAGGTTCAGAAGGTGAGTCAGGTGCTATTAAACAAAACAAGGTGGTGTCTCCCAGTGGCTAGGGCACTCACCTGGGGACATGGGAGACCCAGGGCTGAATCTGTACTCTGGAGCTGGTGCTGCTAGCGGGAAGATCTGGGTTCATGTCCCTGCTCTAGATCAGGGATTCAACCCTGTGTCTCTCGCATCCCACAGTGAGTACCTTACCCGCTGTGCTATTGGGTACAATGGGAGACCACCACCACCTCCTCTGTTTTGTGAATGGTGCTTAAGTCCCCTTGTGACTCTAACCTACCAAAGTGAAACGTTTCATTTCAGAAATGTCAGCACGAGCCATTTAGAAATTTCGTGACATTTTTTTTACTGAAATGATTTGCTGAAATCGACTCAAATTTGTGAAATGTTTCAATCAACCCAAATCTGCATTTTTTGGCCAAAAAAAAAGTTGGGAAAATGTTGCCCAGCTCTACATGCCAGACTTTGAAAGAGTTCAGATCTAGCCCCAAACTTCCTGGCGCAGATCCATCTCTTGGAAAGTCAGTTACATTACACCAGTGTGCTTGTGAAACTAGCAAGAGATAACAATCTAGCCCAAAGATTGTACCTCCTTATAGTTACAAAGAGAAAATTGTGGAGAATAAAACAGCTATGTGGGCAGAGGAATCTATAGACTGAAAAAGAAAGAAAAAACTATCCAAATGTTTTGGAACTTCACATTTTAAGTGAAAGTTCCATTTAGTTTTTATTAGAGCGGCTGAGGCTCGAGTCATCACCCCAACTGCTTTGGCTGGGAATGCATCAGCAGGGCATCGTCCTCTATAATCAGCCGATATCCTCTTCTCTGATCCTTCAGTGAGGCCAGCATTAGTGTTGGGTGAACCTCAACATGTCTAGAGGTTCAACTTCAATCAAATAAGCACTTAGCACCCAAATGTTCAGGTACTTATCTATTGACCTGTGTTGCCACCTCTTCAGTATGTACAAGTGGGCTGGAGATCCGGAGAGAACAGGTTTTATTATGAAATTTCTGGTATTACTTATTTTCAGGTTGAAGATGGCCTATTTTCATGCCTTCTCAGAATTCATTGGCTGCTCATTTACCCATAGTTCCCACATAGTGGTGCCTGAGCTAATTATTTCTTATTCCAAATATGGGGAGATGCTGCAAAACCTCAGACAGCACTGATAGGATAGGAAAAGATAACTGTTAGTAAGTGCTTTGGAATAACAATCATGTCTGCTTTCAAACCTGGTCAGATCTTGGATGAATAAAGGCAACTGTATAAATGGAGAGTAACTTTTTTGAAGAAAAAAACCCCCATTATTCAAACTTTTTGAGCATTGTGGAAGGTTCAGTTCAAATCCAGTTTGGGTTTTATTAGAGATGGACTGAGGAGGGATCAGGATTTGGTGCAGCTAAATAAAAGCACTGGCCACGGTGGACAGCGCCACTTTTCAAAGTAGGCTGGTGCTCAACCACAGGTCCTGTCCACACACGCATACATCTTCTCCTGCCCGTCCTCTTCCTTTGACAGCTACCCACAACACCCTGCAAACTGCTCATTACTTCAGCAGATGCTGGCAACTTTCAAAACTTCTCTCCCCCCCCTTTCTCCTCCCCTCTCCTTTTCAAGAGGCAAAACATTTTGGAGACTCTGCACTGGCCTATTATTCATGAAGCCTCCTATCTCCCCGCTTCAGGACGCTGCCTGGATCCGACCAATTACCAGCTCCCTTGATGTATAACACCATAAAACCCTTAACCTCATTATAGAAAATTTCTTTTGAATGGCCTTTAAAAACCATCTCATTACACAGGAAGAGCTGTAATTACCTTTAACAAGACAGAGATATTGCGTGAGCGAGTGTGTTTGGGCTGTCAAAACAGCAGCAAGGGGAGTTCATCTGGAGCTGGTTTTACCACCAGGGTAAATTCTCTACCCTCTCTGTCTCTTGCCCTCCGACTTTCTTCCTGCCTCCTTGTGAACGTATCTGCTCTGGGCTTGGCTGTTGTTTTATCTTCTGCAGGTGTTTTGCTAGCGTAGGTGCCCTATCGGTTTAAAGATGCGTGCGAGGGGAGAAAAAACTGTAATTACTTAATAGCATGTGACTTAGCAGTGCAGGAGTCATTAAGATCTGGGCTGGGTAGAGGGAGGAATTGATGATAGTTTCTGATGCGTGTCCCAAATAGGCCACGGTAGCTCCGGGAGTAGAATGAGTGGGGACTGCAGAGCTGAGCTAGTAAAGTAGCTACTGATGCCCAGTGGCAGGATGTGCTAAAGTCAGACCTGCAGGCAGGACAATGTTGGGCCCTGGGTTACATCAGCGGGGTGGCATGGGTGCCATGTGACCACTATGCCCAGTGTTCTTTTGCCTACCCATAAAGGATACCAAGCCTCTGCCACGGTCTTGTCCCAGTGCGAGGAAGGGGAGCATTCTGTGGGGTACTCTGCTCACACGGAACCCCAGCTAGGAATCTTTAAATGTGAAACGAGTTGGTGTGGAGGGGTATGTGTGTGTCTCAGTTCAATCTAGTGGGCATGTGCCCATAATCACCAAAAGGTGAGAGATGGGTCCGAGCCACAACCTCTGGATTCACCCCCAAACTTCCTCGGTGTTTGGATCCAGGGTTTTATTCTGGGGATCCACTCACCACTGCCTCCATGTCTCTGCTTTCTAGGATGGGAAAAGCCCTCTCTTCCCCAGGCTTCTGCTGTCCAGGATGCAACCTCCTCTCCCCTGCTCTCTGCTCTCAAATGCAATGCAACCCCCCTGCCCCAGACCCTTGTCATCTGAGATGGGCCCCTCCTAAGTCTCCACTCTGTGAAATGGTTTGTAACCCCTACTCACTAAGGGGTGTGCCCTGGGGCGCCATTGTTATTGAAATATTGGTGATGCTTGGCCATGTGATTGCAGAGGGAAGCCCCCTTTGGGGGAATGATTCAGTGACCCAGAATGCCTTCCTGGATGGGGGCACTAAAACCTAATGAACCGACCACCCAACAGCAAGAGATTCCTCGTTTGGGGGCTGAGATGCCAGACTGCCTTGTCGTCCAGCCTTCTAGTATTCCCCTTGTGCCTCCCCCAGTTGCTGGCTGGGCATAGAGGAGCTCCAGTGCAAAGACCCCAGGAAAGTAAGGCCAATGAGAGGATGATTCTGACATGGAAGCACTGGGCTCCCAGACTGTCTGTCACCCAGAAAAAGAGAGCAAGCAACTCCATGAAGCCCACAAGAAACTGTTTGATGTGGAAGGTGCCTGGGTACGACACTGACGGGCGGCAGTAGAGAACCCAATGATGGCATGAGGGAAAGGGCCATCCCTGTCTGTGGGCCCCAGAGGCAGGGCATTCATGACCCTGTAAATTAAATGCTGGGTGATTATCACATTCCGGGGTACAATCCACACTAGGGAGGGGCTGTATCACCACAGTTCCTTCAAACTGTGGGTGCTTCACAATCCTCTGCCGTCGGAGCTCCCAATCTGGGCCACTCACAAACAGCCTGCCAGCATGCAGGTCACACCCTGAGAATCTGTGTAGGGCTGCAGCCTTGGTCCAGCAGCTCTGACCGCAGCAGCCTGTTAGCAGCACCAACCACACTCTGGTTACTACCCACTACTACTACCCATTACTCCCACTAGCCTTGGTTACTACTCACAGGGTGACCCCAACACACTCCCAGTCCCAAATTGTCTCCAAAACATGTGTTCTGCACTGTCTAGCCCTCTCCTGGGTAGTTCAGATATTAAAGGACCATTGTCCCGGTAAGGGGTCAATAGGCTACAATTTGCTACTTTAACTGAAGTTACCAAACAGATCGGTTTAACCACAACACTGGATTAGTTTTAATTAGAAAATAAAACAAGTTTATTTAACTACAAAGTGCGATTTTAAGTGAGTTCAAGTATAAGGCATTTAAGATAAAGAAACACAGATAAAATGCTTTCTCGTAGCTAAAACAACAACCTGGACTTGGATCAAGATAAAATCCTTACCACGTGTTCCCAGCAACAGGGCTGACCAAATCCTCAGGTCAGAACCCCTCCCAAAGTCCACAGACTGGTTCCTTTGTTTTCTTAAGTGAAGGAGAGAGAGAGAGAGGGATAGGGAAGAGATAACCTGGGGTGGTTTTGCCCCTCGTTTTATAGTCCAGTCCCCCTTTAAAATGCATCTTCCTGAGGGTTACCCCTAGGTAGAGTTCCTTCCCGCTGTGCAGACGGAGACATGGAGTCTTGTGGTGAAAGAGGTTCTGTGTGGTTGTTTGCTAAAATGCTGATCAATCAATTCCTGCCCCCTTTGTTGCCGAAGGATGGCCACTTGACAGGTGATTGCCCATTAACTCTTATGACACCTGCCTAGAGGCATCAGCTTGTCCTTTGTCTTTGAGAAGCGGGTTTCCCCCTACTGAGACTTGGCTGGTAACGCATTTCAGTCACCATTTCAGCTTATGTTCATCCTTTACACACAATGCTGCTACATGCATTTCACCGTGATACTATTGACCCGCGAGCTATTCGTTTTCAAATGATACCTCACAAAGCATATATGGTACTAGGATTATCACAATAGCGTGGAGGGTGTGGATACAGGGGTGCGTTCGGTCACAGTGATGAGAGTCAAAGAGCCAAATCTCCTGCCCCCTGAGCTCTCATTTGCAGCAAGGGTTTTGCAGCGAGGTGTGGATCCAAGCCCAGCGCCATCCGTAATGACCATCACTAGACCAAAGGGTCCCTATTGTGAATTATAGCCTGATATTGCAGAATATGAATGGTCACATGGGGCAGTTTCAATCAATCATCTGCTCTCACCGACCTATTATTATTTCATGATTGATAATCCAAAGGGGAATTATTATTACGTATATAAATATTGTCCGTTTCCTCCTTTCTGGGGTGTTTAGCTCAACCTTCAGTTCCAGCTAGAGAGCAGCCCAAACCAGCACTCCTGAATTCCTGGCTTACGGGGGCATTGAAAATCTGCATCATAATGCTGGGGCTCATGCCTGTCATTAAACCTAGAGCTGTGCATATCTCAGCAGGCTGCATTCCCAGGGACCCATGTGTGGCATGGCCTGTTTGTGGGTCAGATTGCTTGAGTTTTACTCAGAGTGGACCTTAGAAAGCTCAGAAGGGAGCCTAGCTGACGACTCTGAGGACTGCCTTGTTTGGGGGGTTGTTAGAAAAGCTCTGAAGGGCTCTCTCAGTGCACAATTTGTCATCCTGTAAAAAGGATTCAGACTAGGAACTTGAGCTTCTTTGGAGAGCACAAAGGCAAACTGCTTGGCTGGCTCACAGCCTATCCAACAGACAAAACACAAGATCATTTTATGCTAGACATTTTAACCCTTTCTCTGCTAGTTCCCGATTTGGCCAGTGCAGGAAGAAGGGGCATGCATTGGAATGTCAACCGCACTTTGAAAAGTGAACCTGGGAGATGGGGTAGATCTGAAGAGGTTAAGTTGCTTTTTATTTCTGCATGCGTGTGACTCAAAAGCAGATCGTTTTTTTCCCCAAACACAATTTTTCCATCCCATCTGTCATTAATGTCAACTTGCTCCTTTGCCCAGATTCACTTTTTAAAAAACCTGAAAACTAAACATTATTTTAGAAAAATCTTAATATTGTTGCCAGAGCTGTGATATTTTCCATCTCTCAGAAAGCAGCAGTAATAACTTTTAACCCTTGCTTTTCATCCCGAAAGATCCCACAGTACTTCACCACCTACAGACAATTATATCTAGCTATCTATATAATATCTTGCATCCTTTCTTTTCTGCATCTCACTGTCTTCTTTTCTCTCTTATTCCTCCTGTTTTCATTTCACACTGATTAACGAGGAGCTAATTGCATATTGTTACCCTGATCTCCCGCATGATACTTGGGTTTTTTAATTATTTCCTTAATTTTCTTTCCCTAAATAACAAGTGCTTTGCACCAAATGGAAACTTTAGGAGCCTGATGCTTATTTACCCTACGTCCCCTTTCCACCACTGTACACAGAGGCGGCTCCAGGCACCAACGCACCAAGCGCGTGCCTGGGGTGGCAAGCCGCAGGGGGCGGCATGCTGGTCACCGTGGGGGCGGCAGTCAGGGAGCTTTCGGCGGCGTGCCTGCAGGAGGTCTGCCAGTCCCGCGGCTTCGGTGGCAATTAGGTGGCGGGTACGCCAAAGCCGCAGGATCGGCGGACCTCCCGCAGACACACAGCCGAATCCGCGTTACCAGCCGGAGCTCCCGCAGGCGTGCCGCCGAAAGCCGCCTGACTGCCGTGCTTGGGGCGGCAAAATACATAGAGCCGCCCCTGACTGTACATTGCACTCACCTGAAGACCCCTTTACACAGAGCACTATAAAAGGCTTCAGCATAAATGAGAATCGGGCCCTACCTGTGCCTCTTCAGTTTCCCACCCATTGTTTGCCCTCGTCATGTACTGAGTGAAGTTTCTATGCATGGATAATATTTTGCCTGTTGTTGTATGTTTAGGAAAATGGACAAACGTTTTTACAAATAAAATAACTATACAGTAGAGCCTCAGACTTCCGAATCCCTCGGGAATGACGGTTGATCATCACTCTGAACAAAACCTTATGGTGGTTCTTTCAAAAGTTGACACCTGAGCGTTGACTTAATGCAGCTTTGAAACTTTACTGTGCAGAAGATAAATGCTTTTAACCATCTTAATTTAAATGTAACAAGCACAGAAACAGTTTCCTTACCTTGTCAAATCTTTTTTTTAAACTTTCCTTGTATTTTTTAGCAGTTTATGTTTAACACAGTGTACTGTACTGTATTTGCTTTTTTTATGTTTTTTGTTTTTTTTGTCTCTACTGCTGCCTGATTGCATACTTCCGGTTCCAAATGAGGTGTGTGGTTGACCGGTCAGTTCGTAACTCTGGTGTTTGTAACTCTGAGGTTCTACCGTATGTGGAAATGCACAACCTCCCCTGTAGGTACAACTACATGAGGAGAGTTTGAGGGGATCAGGTGTGAGAATGAACTGTTCTTGGAGCGGTGCTGGAGAAGGGGACATCAGCAGGATAGTATAAAGTGGGATGACGTATTTCCCCAGAGATTACACCCACAGCCATATTTATTTATGCAGGGCTATGTCCTCAGCTGATGTAAATCAGTGTCATTCCACAGAGGTGAATGGAGCTTCACTGATTTACTCCAGCTGAGGACCACGCCTCCGGTGACCGAGACTGCAGATATGAAAGGGACAGTCGGAAGTATGGGTGAAAGTTAACTGTGTTCAGAAGGTCAATCCTTATTCACCGCATAAGTCCTTAAAACAGAACTTAAGTAGAACACAGGCAGACAGGACTGCAGGTTTTTTTTAAAAATGTCATGGAATCCAGCTGACCTCATTGGAATGGATGGAGGGCTGAGTCACCTGCCAGTGTTTGAGGCGGTAGTTCTGCAGAGTTTTGGCTTCCCAGATCTGAGGCTCTGACCTCCAAGGCATACATAGAGCTGCTCTTCAGCAATCCAAGCAGCCATGATGTGAACACATGCTGAAGGTAGTAAAGTTTAGTCCACAAACACCCAGGGTCACACACCTCAGCTTAACTGAAGTAAATGAGGATCTGGCCTATAGATTTCAGGAGACCAGCTTCTGGGACTCTTGGCTTATTGGCTGTGTCACACCACAAACTTGTGAAGATACTCAGGTGTTGTGGAGCCATAGTTGAGAGTTTCTACTCCCCTCAGGAGCTAATAGGCAATGGTCTGGAAAGTGAGGACTCCAGGCATGTGACCAGTTGATGGTTAATCATTCAAGGCTTTTCAAGCTGTATATTTATAATTGGATTATTATTTACTGTTCCCTGTACATGTGACTTTTGAAGAGTCTAGCACAGAGCCAGGAGAATGACCTGAGCAGAGAACCAAACCTGCTGCATTTGAGCTTGCCAGACTCAATCCCAAGTATTGCCAGCACCAATGCTATTGCATTGTAAGGATGTGTGGGTCAGATTCAGGTTCACCAAAACTTTTTGACTGCATCTAGGGCAGCTGGGTGACTAACAGAAGTTCCATTTTGCAAAGAATTTCAAGATTTCAAATTTTGATTTTGTTCCAAATCAGATTGAAAATCAAACATTTCAAAAGTCTCTGCAAAAGAAATTTCCAAAAATGTTTTGAATGTATTGAAATGGTTCGTTTTGTTTTTGACTTTGAAAAAATGTCATATTATAATATATAATGTAATGCAAAATGAAAAAAACTGAAATGAAAAGTCATTCAAAACAAAAAACCCAAATGTTTCATTCTGAAAAAAGTCAAAATGGGTCATTTTGACATTGTTGGATCTTTTTTCTGTTTTCTTCCTAACTGAAATTTTGGAAGCGTCACGATTTCAAATGTGTGAAGTGTTACGATTTCAACAAACTGTATAATGTAATGGAATATGGTTCCATCAAAGTTTCTCCAATGAGTTTTAATTACATTCAGAATCCAACCTTCTTGGGGTTTTGTTCTCTCTGTCTTTCCTGTCTTATCTATCTCTCCATTTATGTGTCTTGGTATCCAAGAGTCGAATTCTCTCCTCGATGCATTTACGCACACACACATCAAGGGGAGACTAAACCCTAGACAGTTGCCTCTTACAAGACAAATAGTAATCTCTCTGGCCCAATTAATATTTGTTTAATGTGCTTTGTCATGCCTGGTGCTAGGGGACAATATTGTCTCCTCTCCCCATTGAAACTCGGGTTAGTTGCTTTATGACTTGCTGCCTCAACCTCATTATTAGTAGTAGTATTTCTATTCCAGTGGCACCCACCATGTGTCATGCTCTGTCCATTCACAGGGGAAGGCAGCTCTTGCCCCAGGAAGGTCACAGATGAAGGACAGAATTATGAAACACCTACATTGGGAAGCCCAGGCTCCAGAGAGTGATCCCATTTAAGTTGGTTGGAGTAAGGTTTTCACAAGCTAGCCCAATGAAAGCAATGAGCCTTCTGTATAGTTTGGGGGAATGCAGATGCTTCAGAGACATCTCAGTTGCCAGGTGGAATCCCATTGCAAGAGCCCTGTGATATAGTGCAATGTTGAATTAGTACCAGGAGACTTCTCCTCTCTTCCTGCAGCCGGGATGCGCTAAGGGCTCTTTCCCCATCTTGTTACAGCTGTCCTCCCGAGAGCAACTTCATTAAGCTTGTATGTCTTTGACCTTTTCAGTGTTCTACAATGGGATTGGCCACCCGGGCTGCCTTCAGCTCCTCTTGCAGTCTAATTAGCCTGTGGGGATTGAGGGAAAATGGGCAGCCAATCATAATACAGAATATTGAAAAGGTCAGATCTGTGCAGCATGGCGCCGTAATTCACAAAATTTCTGAGGCATTACATTTCTGAACATTGTTATTCTCTTGTCCTGGATGGGGGGGGGGGGGGGGGGGAAGAAGGGAAATGCCTCACACAAATTCAGTGTGGATAGAAAGATCCTTGTGAATTTGTTTAAAGCCCCTGTTGGCCTGGTTACACACACACTACTGGTATCTTTGTTTCCCAAGTCTGCACCCCAACTGACCAGCCTGCCAGGTTTCCTGGGGAGGATGAGCAGACAAGCTATGATATCGCATAAGACATGAAGGTTTGCAGTGAGCTGAGAAGTGTGGGTTGAATGAAGAGCTCTCAAAATGTGTGGTTCACAGCTGGGTCATGCAATGCCTTTCGGGACAGCAATAGCAGTTTTCAGAGGATAAAGTCCCTCAGCATTTACCCTCGTAACCAGGGCCGGCTCCAGGCACCAGCCGACCAAGCACGTGCTTGCGGCGGCACCTTAGAAGGGGCGGCCAATGTTGGGGTGGCAGGGGGTGCTCGTGGTGTTTTTGTTTCTGTTTTTTTTTGTTCGGCGGGGTGGCGCTCGAGGGTTTTGTTTTGTTTTGTTTTTGTTTCGGCCGGGCAGCACGGGGAGTGTTTCCGCGGCGCGGCGCTTGGGGGAGGTGGGGGCTTCAGCGGCCCGGCCCTGGGGGGTTTGGCCGGCCCGGCGCGGGGCACCAGGGGTTTGGGCGGCGCGGCACTCGGGGTGCGGGGGTTTGGCCAGCCTGGCCCGGCACGGCGCTCCGGGGGTTTGGGCGGCGTGGCGCTTCGGGGAGGTGGGGGTTTGGGCGGCACGGCGCAGCACGGTGCTGTGGGGGGGGTTCGGCGGCGCGGCGCGGCACTCAGGGGAGGGGCGGGGGTTTGAGCAGCCCGGCGCTCCGGGGGTTTGGGCGGCCCGGCCTGGCCTGGCCTGGCGCAGCCCGGCGCGGCGCAGTGCTCGGGGGGGGGGGGGGTTCGGCAGCCCGGGGCTGGGGGGGGGGGGAATGTTACGGCGGGGTGGCTCTCTTCTTTTTTGCCTGGGTTGGCAAAAAAGTTAGAGCCGGCCCTGCTCGTAACAGTGGATGAGAGTCACAGGCTTTGAGGGCTGGCCTGGATAATTGCCTACATACTAAATGCAACCACTTAGGTTATAGGCTCCTAGAAATATAAAGACCTGATAGGCCAGCCAGTTATCTCCCTGCTGGACTGTTCCCGATAGTACATTCTCCAGGGTTTTCCCCAGACTAGCTTTAAATATCCCACCACTTCCCAGATAATTCCCCAGTTTACTAGAGCTAGCTATGTCAGGAAGTGCTTCCTGATGGACACAGATTATCGGAATTGAAGCCCCGTGTACCACCCTAAATAATGTTCCTTTTCCTCTGGAAATTCGTCTGTTTTGCAAACCTGTGGACATTCCCAACACTCCAGCTACAACCCCTCCCTACCAGCCTACCTCTGGCATACCCCTTCCCCACCGACAAGTCTGCCAGTTCTATGCCAGCTGGGGATTTCCACCCCTCACTTGCCCATTTAAAGTATCTTTAAGGACCCTTTGCAGTGCCAGAGGAGTGCACTGGAATCTTACTATGGACCTGGGGTTGGAAATGGGCTTTAAGGTCTGAAGGACATATAGGGCAAAGGGCAAGAAAGCAGGACAAACAGGCAGAGCAGAAAGGAAAGAACTTTAAAATGGTTTATTTCAACCTGGCAAAATTGTCATGAAAATTTACCATCTAGGCCAGTGGTCTCCAAAGTGGGGTGCGCGCTCCCCGGGGGGGGCACAAGAGGATCCTTGGGGGTGCGCGGCAGGAGGAGCGCTTTTTTTTTTTTGCTTTGGCAGTTTGGGCGGGAGTCCGAGCGGCTTTTTTTTTTTTTTTTGCTTCGGCGCGGCAGGGGGTGCGTGCTCAAAATTTTTTTACCGATAGGGGTGCATGATCAAAAAAGTTTGGAGACCACTGATCTAGGCTACAAATCAAACCTTTACTATGATGATAATTAATGGGAAAAAAACCAAATCAAATGATACTTCACTACGTTTTGTACCCTGTGGGCAAGAAGTTGTTTGAAAGTGCAATTTATTTAGCACAGAAGTGAAAATTTCCCAACAATGTAACCTGAAGTGAAGGAAAGAAAAATAAAGGAGCAGAAAGGCGTAGGGATTGGTGCCAGATAACCAGCAGACACCAGGTAGGGAAACAGCCATTAGTCGCCTAGAATGCTGTTAACTAGCACAGCAAACGCTTCCCCGCTCTGGCGGCTGGATTTTAGAGCTGGGTGCTAATTACTCTGCACACGGCTGGCCTAACTTTCTGGCTTACATACTGTGGTTAGGTTATTATTTTTATTTTCTTCTTCTTCCTTTGGTTAAACACGATACTGAGGCCTGATTATCCTGTCAGTTCCACCTGATCAGGCCCCGGCTCTGGTACCGGTTTCTAGTTTCTCTGGATACTCTGTATTTGTGGGTGCGCTTAGCACTGTCTGCTCAGGACAGTCTAGATGGTTGCTAAGTCTGTGCTTTTTATAGTTGCTGGCTATTCTAAAGCCCTATTTCAGGATTTTGTGTGATGTCACAGTGACTGTCTTCAGGGTGACCCCTGGTTCAGTAAATATGTAACCAAGCCGGCAAATATTGGATACATTATTGTTTTTGGCTTTCATGTATTTATGCAGCACTAATGTAATGCTGTTCACAGCACATCGGCACTCCTTAATAGCTAGCCCATTAAGTGAGTAAAGTGGAGCAAAGGCAGGGTGTTATTCCACATTTAGACTATCCTCTTTCCCTCCTGATGACTTCAGCAAAGATATAGCAGCCTTAGGAGGCAACTCATCTCTAACCCTGAAAACCTTCCCGGAAAGTTGGCACGTGGCAGCAGGAATGAAGAAGGGAAGACAGGTGACTGTGCCCTTTGCGTTCAGAGGAGCTTCCTTTGTAAAACAATGTTTTCTAAGGATCTTCCGTATTTGGCAAAAACTTATTCGAGTTTAGACAAGCTGTTTGCCAGACTGCTTTGCTGCCCTTTTAGATGCCAGCCATGCAAATATTTATATGTGTGAGCCTCTTTTTGAACTCCGGGGAACTACTCACTTGCATGTAGTTACACACATGCACCGGTGTTTGCACAGTTGGGAGCCATATCATAAGCTTTTCGGGGCATGGGCCATCATCTTGTTTGTCTCTTGAACAGGGCTGAACACATTGTCATCCAAGGGCCCCTGATTCAGGGCAATCAAATTGACTTCAATCGCACTTAAGCATGTGTTTAAAGCTTCCTGGATTGGGATGCTTTCCTGAAGCAGGAACTTAGGATTCGATCCTGCAAGGTGCCGAGCACTCTGGTCTGATCCAGCCAAGCGTTTTGCTGCTTATGTTTAAGCATTCAAGGGTCCCCATGGACATCCATGGTATTGCTAGTGCAACCATGCTTTGCTGGAATGGGACCAGAGTGCTCAGAACCTCAGAGGACCCAGCCCTTCACATATACTCATTAAAATCACTCATTTTAGTTTAATGGAAGTCATTCAAACCACAGTGCCCAGAATGTGCTGCGTCTGACACATACAAAAGTTACACAGAAAAAGTCATGGTTCTGGTGCTCGATCAGTGGATTATAACTTGTTGACATTTCAAAATATGTCTTATTAGCAGTTCTGACTTTGGCACTCTTCACATATTCTGACAAACTCCCATCCTGAAGAATTTCTGCTCGCTCCATTGCTGAGGGCATCAGAAATTTTTTTGAAATTAAGTTGCTTGCACTTTAGTGCTGGTTAGCTAGTCTGATACGATAGAAAATAAATACACCGACCAAGAGAGGCGAAGAAAATACCATTGGGAACTATAGTACAGAGCTCAGATTGCTTTGGCCAGAAGTCATTTTTACCTGGATAGTTGGCTTATTTAAAGTATTTTAGTTAATAGTTATTAAGGACAAGATTCTGTCTCCCTTACACTGATAGTATTTGCTTCGCATATAATCCCTTTGAAATCAGTAGGACTACTTGTGGAGTGAGGTCCAGCTCAGGGTAGCAAAATCTGGTTCTGTGTTATGGCCGCCTGTTCCTCTGAGCCTGTTCTGTTTCAGCTTCTGAGGGCTTGACCACTGTGCTTACTGAAGACAATGGAAAAGCTCCCATTGACTTTAATGTCAGGTGGCTTAAAAAGTTGGTTTGAGCCCTGGGAGATTGGATGATTTAAGGATTCTGAATCGGCTACAGAACCTTGCAGCCTCAGCTCGCTATGTCTAACCCCGCCTGGATCAGCAGCAACTAAAAGCCATCTCACAGCTGTTCAGAAGGTGGTAGGTTGGTAAGGTTACCCTGAAAGTGGAGAGGAGCTTGCGGGTCGTGTCAGGCTAGCTTTAATCTAGCTAGCCTGGTTAAACATAGCAGTGAGGATGCAGTAGCCAGGGCCGGCTCCAGGTTTTTTGCTGCCCCAAGCAAAAAAAAACCAAAAAACCCCCGGAGTGCCGCCCCTTGAAAAGAGCCGCCCCCAAAGGGCCAGAATGCTGCCCCTTGAGAAGTGCCGCCACATGCACATGCTTGGAACACTGGTGCCTAGAGCCGGCCCTGGCAGCAGCACAGACCCCAGCCTGGGCTAGGGACATGAGGATGTACCCAGCGTTCTGGGCGGACTTGTGCAGCCAGCACTGACGCTCATGCTGCTGTGTCTTCACTGCTATTGTTAGCCAGGCTAGCTAGATTAAAGCTAGTGTGGGTATGCCAACCCATGCTGCAGTCACCTCTCCGACTGCAGTGCAGACCTACCCTCGGTAGTTTCAGTCCAGTTCCTGTCCAAATCACAAAAATTAACATCACTGCTAAGTGGTCAGTCTGAGCAGAAAGGCCAGGGACTGAACAGGCATGGGGCCTGAAGTCTCCACTCACCTCTAAGTAAGGGTAGAGGCACATTGGAAGGGCAGTGTGGGGGAAGCTTACACTGCTGCTATGCTGTGTGGCTAAGTGGAGGCTTTCTGCTCCAGGGCCATAATCCAGCACCTTTCACCAGCACGACATTCCCTTTCAACACCGAGAAAAAACAAGGTACATTGGCTATTCTCAGCCTCTTGTTGACCATGGAGTGTATTTCTGAGCCTCCTAATGATCCTTGTCTACAGCAAAGGCAAGAGGACAGTCTGATTGGGGACAGACCCTTGTCGGCAGCAAACCTGACCTTTTCCTCTATGCAAAGAAGTGGAGGCAAGGCATTGAGAAGGAGGAGATGTCTCCTGCTGACTCTCAACAGTTCTCCTCCTGCGCGGGGCCTCCAAAGAGAAACTACACACACACACACACACACACACACACGCTCTGCTTGTTCCTTGTTATGGGGAATCTAATCTTCTCTGGAGCTCGTGTCCATCAGACCATACTAGACTAGCTGTCGGGTCCACTTTCTGTGCTGGAGAAGCAGGTGCTTTAGAGCAGTGATTCTCAACCGTTTGGATACCAGGGCCCAGCTTGTGGCTTTCCTACTCTGTATCAGAGAGATTTCAGGGATCGGCACCGGTCCATGGACCGGTCGTTGAGAAACACTGCTCTAGAGGAACTGCCCAGATGAGAAGTTTGGCACTTGGGGGCTTATCCAGCTCCCACACATGACACCAACTTCTGTAACATTGGATGGGATGTGTGGAGTGAAGGTCATTCAGCAACAGTGGGGTGTGCCAAAGAGATGCATCTACCTCCAGGCCCTGGAGTCAGCAGGAGCCATGCTTGGCCTGACTCAAATGGAAGGCACTTGTGTGCACTTGAATTGATCCTAGTTTCCCATTTAGTGTCTTCTGTCCACTGATTTTTAGCAAAGTGACTCTGGAAATGGATGAAGTGCCCCAAATAAAGCCCCTCTGCGAGGCGGAGCCTGTATTAAGCCACATAGAAAAACATAACGTAGCTTTTCAGATGCAGGCACTGAGAAACACTATGAAGGAGGAACACACTCTTGTGGCTAAAGCACAAGGCTGGGCACTATCCCAGCTCTGCCACAGATTCATTGTGTAGCACGGGCAAGTTACTTTCCTCCTTTTTTGTGTCTCAGTTGCCGATCTGTAAAATGGGGGTCAAATACCAACCTCACAAGGGTGTTGGGAGGCTGAGCTCATTGTATTTGTATAGCACTATGCGATTCTCTGGTGGAAGGAGTTAGAGATAAGCAGAGTAGGATTGCTGGGGGAGATTTTCAGAAGTGTTAGGCTTTTAACTCTGCTCCCATTGAAGTCAATGGCCCAGTTCCCATTGGTTTAAGTAGGATTGTAGAAATAACCTCACAGGAATTCCTGCCTTCCATGCCCCTCCTCTGCTGTAGCCAGTCACCTGGACAAAGCAGCTATCTTTCTCTGTCCTGCAGAGACACGGTCTCCTCCTAATTAAATGAGGAACATCATCCCTTTACATTCCCATCCACCAATTCCAAATTAAAAGGGAACCTATGGGATAAAACCAAAGTGAACCCTATGCCCCCTTTGGGGATTTTCTTCCTGTTTATTTTTATTTTTATTTATTTTAGCAGATCGATAATTCCATCATGATATCTCCTATGATGCAGTGGTAACCCTTGGATGAGATTACAACTGCATCATGGCCCCATGGAGTGCATTCATTGCTGCCTAATTGATCTAAATAAGTTGGGAATGATGAAATTAAAGGGCCATTGATATCAGCGGGCCCTGGCACACTGTAGTTACAGACATATGAGGAGAGTGGACAGATGGGGAGATGTTAGGATAATAGGTATTAAATGCAGACTTTACCCTGTATGGGATGGCAGACTAAGCATAGCTCAATTTCCCAGAGCAACAAGTTTGGCAGCCTCTGCTCAGCTAATGTCCTAATGCTTAGGCACAGAGTTTGACACAAGTTGGTTTCTTAGGGGACATGTCATAATGCCTGAATTACCTTTCTGTTCCCCTTAGATGCAAGGATGCTGGTCTCTCCATGGTCTGGATATCAAAAGCATTCATCATGCCATTCTCAGGACAAAATGTTTGGTGGCCTCAGAGTGTGGCCACCAACTCTTGCTGGTGGCCATTCTCACACTTTTTCCTAAAATACTTGGTTAGCTTTAGGAAAAACAAATAAATACAGACGCTCCCTGGGTTATGCAAACCTGACTTACACAACCCGCACTTACGGAAATAGTTCCGTAAGCTTTTTTTTTTTTTGGCGTAATTGTCGGGTATACGTCTCTGACTTACACAAAATTCGACTTGCGTAAGTCGGGGAGCGTCTGTATGCACATATACACGTCCAAATAAGTGTAATTTATTTATTGCTAGCTAGTAAGTCTGTTGTGAAAAGTGATATTAACAAACATACAAGTATCACTTTTCACAGCAGACTTACTCATCCCTGACAAGCGTGGGGACAAATTAAGCCCTGGATGGGGAGGTCAGGGGAGGCAGTGGGGGTCAGTGGCGCTGGGGTGGGTGGGTGGCTGGAGGAGGCAACAGGGGGCTGGAGCCTGAAACCCTGTGGCCAGATCCCAAAGCCCCATGGATGGGGGGGTCAGGGGAGGCAGCGGGGGTCAGTGGCGCTGGGGTGGGTGGGTGGCTGGAGGAGGCAACAGGAGGCTGGAGCCTGAAACCCTGTGGCCAGATCCCAAAGCCCCATGGATGGGGGACAGGGCCTGGGGATGGAGCCTGAAGCCGTTCAGCTGAGTCTGCTGCCGCACAGCCAGAGCCCAGGCCTGGAGCCCGAAGCCCCGCAGCCAGAGCCTGTCACCCTGCCTCCCCAGGGCTGAAGCCCAAAGCCTGAGCCCCACCACCCCTGGGAAGGTGGGGAACTCACCAGCTGCCTGCTCCTCCAGCATTGTGCCCCAGGCATCTCCAGAGGGGGGCAGGGTCCAACCCCTGCTGGCAGCCCCAGCAACCAACACCAAGGCGGTGCATCCAAGAGCAACAGGGAGGGGCCGCTACTTTGCCACTTCCCCCGCATCACAGCACAAGAGGCCTTGGCTGCAAGAAAAGCCCCCGGTGGCTGCAGGCGGCCATGGTGGCCACATTTGAGAAATGCTGCGAGTCTGTAAATCATGAAGAACTCAGGAAGTCCATCAGGGACATAGTTTACTCAGGTCACACGAAGCTATTTCCAAGAGACCATCCTAGGAAGTGACTATATGTGTCGGACAGAGAAAGCCTGATTCTGCTGCCATTGGTTTTTTGTATTAAAGTAACATCTAGAAGCCCCCACTAGAGACCAGGCTCCCATTGCACATGCACATAGTAAGAGACAGTCCCTGCCCCAAAGAGCTTATAACTGTACATGGCAGACAGAGGGTGGAAGAGGAAATAGAGGCACAGGTTAAATAAGTGACTTGCTCAAGGTAACACAGCAGGTCAGTGGCCGAACCAGGAACAAAATCCAGGTCTCCTGACTCCGAGTGCAGTGCTCTATCCCTTAGACCAGGCTGCTGTCCTTAGACTGATCATTCGCTTGAAAGAAAGAGAAGAACCAGAAATGGACTAAATACAACCCTTGGCATGGCTAGCAGGCCCTACAGTCTATGTGCACCTAGAAAGAGACTTGGATACAGCTCCTAAGACAAGAATCTAAACTGGATTTCTGTTCCCATCCAGAATGTGTTACTCATGTGACCTATAGACAAAAAAATAACATGAACCTAACTTCTTGGCATCTAACCATGGATGCATGGACCAGCAATTTGACATGGGATATCATTGTTCATATGATTTTCTTGCCTGTATCTTTAATAAGAACTCAGACAGCATCATGGAATATAGTAGCATTATGCCCTTGGTGAGAGGATTTGAAGGAGTGCCTCTTTCACTCAGCCTGTGGGGAAAAACGAGCCATTGAAACAATGGCTTGCTGCAGAAGAGCTCAGACTTGGATGCGTAATGAAGGACCAGTTTACATAGCTTTTACTTGAACTTATGTAGAGTGGAGTGGGTTTGCTGATGTGTCCTGTTTTGCAATCATGCCATTAGTAGGTTTATGGAAAATGAACAGCAGGTACAGAACATCAATTCCATTTCCAAAAAAGTGCCAATCATTTTAATCATTCACCTAAAGTTTGGGCCAGGTCCAGCCATCTGCAATTGGGTAATAGCTCTTCCCTGACTTCTCAAGCTAGTCTTATAAACCTTCAGTTTGATCAGTAAAATTGAAATGGATGATAGGCAACACTGACATGGCAGCCAGCTGTCTGGGAGAATGGATAGTGGGTTGCAAAGTGTTGGGAAGTTTCACTTGATCATGCTGAGCCAATTCTGTTCTTATAACAATCTTACGGCCTTGACTTAAGGTGTCACATGACTCATCAGAATCACACCCAGCTACATTGATCATCAGAAGGTCAGTCACACAGCCAGCCTAGGAGTGAGAAAGCAGGATCCTCTGCTATGGGCTGCCCCACACACTGAGGGGCTAAACTTGCAGAACCTCTACGGTTCACAGACATATAGATTTTAAGGTAAGATGAGACCACTATGATAATTTAGTCTGACCTCCTGCACAACACAGGCCATAGAATTTCACCCAGTGATTCCTTCACAGAACCCAATAACTGCATATGTTTTCCAAAGACATTCACATGAAGTCAATGGGAGCTGCAGGGGCTGACAATCATGCCACGTGCTTCTAAATTAATCTTCCCAAAGTTGCAAAGGAGAAGCAGTTCAATTACTACAGAGTTCATCGGTGCAAACATGGGACATTCAGAGCAATCCGTCAGGCATTGCTTCTGCAGCAGCCTACGAAACATACAAGCTGGCACACTTTGTGCTCTGCTTCCTAGCTGAATAGGTTGTAGATGTTAGAAGCAATCCATTTGAATATTGGAAAACACAGAAGTCACACAAGCCTGATCTCAATTATTTAGATTTGAAATACCTCTAAGTTCCAACTAACAAATGTATCATCTAAACAAATATTTAGCACAGCGGGAAACATACTTACACAGAGTGAATCTAGATTCCTACCAGGAAAAAGCAGTGACGGTCATCTTTTGTAAAGTTAACTCAGCTCAATTGATTTACACACATGAATACCATCCCATCTATGATGCCATTTATGTACATAAACCAGAGGATGGATCTGATTCCACATTGCCCTGCACTGACTGTCGTCATTCATACCAACACAAAAGGGGTGTAATATGTCCTGTCTAACTTGTGCCCACTTTGCACATTCTTTAATAATAATGCCTAGCTCATACAGTGTGTGTCTCATCAGTAGATCTCAAAGCACTTTACAAAGGAGGTCAGTATCTTTATCCCCATTTTGCATATGGGGAAACTGAGGCACAAGGCGGGAGGTGGATAAGTGCACAGGGTGCCAGGCAATGGAGAATCCTACCCACTGACTATAAATACCATGAAACCTCTTCGGCATTCCTCATTTCCCAACTCTTAACTGGCTATCCCACACATGTTAGCAACACACCATTTTTCCTAGTATAGCCATGGCCTAGGGGACCGTAGCAGAGGAGGCATTTTTTTGCTGTGTGGGTCTGACCTGGGAGGCAGCTACCGTCTCTGAAGTCGGATAGGGGATGAAGGGCCTTGGTGCTGCTGAGGGTCATGTTCCAGTTGGAATGGGCTGCAAGATGAGAAAGGTGGAGCAGGGACTAGAATAAAAGCCATGTAAGGCTGCAAGAGGTAAAGATTTGGCTACACCGAGGGTTCTAAACCCAGGGGATGGCAACCACCTCTCTTTGTGGCTAGATGGGAAGGGGTCCCAAAATTATTCTTCCATTGTAACATAGTGTTACAGTATGGAAAAAGCTGAGAAGCACTGAGCTCCAGTCCCTACTGAGAGACACGGTGCAGCCAGCATAGCTCAGGAGGGGAGGAGGTGCAGCAGATGTGAGGTTCCCTTTCTCCACAAATGGTCCTCAGTTCCCTCTCTGTGTCACGTGGAAGCAGGAGAGTGATCATTATGTAGAGTATTTGGAGATGGAAACAGTTCCCCTTTCAACCCTGCTAGCTTCCAGCTCATCCTCTTAACTGCTCAGAAAAGTCTGCTTGGGGTCTATAGTCCATCATTCCATCCTTTGCCAGAAATGTTCCTTCCCCCATCCAGCGTCCCTGAGCTGAGGGTTTGGAGAAAGCCTTGCCAGGCTGGAGCCTGGACACTAATGCCTCTCCATTCCTGTTGTACAACGGCGGGAGAAAGGCAGGCTGGATTCAAACCAGCCCCCGGCCACTTGCCTCCTCTGAATTAAGCCGCCCTCCCTCAGCGGAGACCTCCTCCAAACCTCTGCTCGGCGACCCGGCCTGCTGAATTATTGACGAGAGCTAATGTGCGCATAGGTCGGCACATCTCGCTGTGACCTTGATATTCCATTTCAGTGTGGCTTTCCCTTGCGGCTCCTTTTTTATGTGTTGGGGCCGAGTTAATCTGTTCACGCTCACTCGCTCTCTCCCTCTCCATATCTTCTTCCCACTGTCCCTTCGGCTCAGCGACTGGCTTCTGGGGAATGAGTGCTGCGAGGGGAGAGCACCCCAACCAATGGAAGAGGCGTGGGGGGGAAAATGGGAACTTACTGGCAATTACAATATGCCCCAGGGGCCTGGTTCCGCTCTCACTTACACCAGTGTTCCACTGGAGTAGCACTAACATGATTATTTCAATGACAGTAACACCAAGAGGCCCCATTGTGCTAGGTGGTGTCCAATCAGGGAGGGTTCCTGACTCAGAGAGGTTCCAATCTAAATAGACAAGGGGTGGGAGAGGAAACCGAGCCACTAAGCAGAGAAGTGACTTGCTCAATGTCTCACACAACAGGCCAGGAATAGAGGCCAGGGCTTCTGGCTACCAGTTCAGTGCCCTAGTTCTTTTCTTACATGGTTTCCAAGGAGTGAGCAGCCTAGGAGATCCTCTTCCTGCCTGATGCTCAGATTGTCAGCCTGGATCTCAGCATCTGCCATGCTCTGCCTCCTGCAGTGAATTCTGGTTACATGTGCCTCTCTCTGAGATATCGTTGTAAAGTTCCAAGAGAAATGCAAAGCAAATAATAATCATTAGGAACCACTGCAAAGTGGGGTGAGGGAGAGGAAAGGAAGAACGAAAGAGATGGGGGAAGTAAAGGGAGAAGAGGGGAAGGAGAGCACTGGGACAAGACTGGATTCTGACTCGGGGGACAGTGGTTGCAGAGAGAAAATCTCTTTGTGTTTGCTTTAAACAAGTGCTCCCCCAGCATTGCAAGGGGTGGAGTGGCATGGGTGATAGTGCTATGGCTACAAAAGAGCTAGTGTGAACCAGGCCTCGGAGTAGTGCGGGGGAAACTCACCCCCTTGGAGTGCTGGGCTAAGTCTCTGAGACCTCTCCAGGCACTGAGCTGGGTCTCAGCACCTTGTCGGGCCCCGATTTTCTCTTGCTTGCCCCATGCTTAGAGAGCTCCTTGTGTCTCCCCCACCCCTCCGCGGCAGGTGCTTGCTTTGCCATCGATCCCCCCTTCCTAACAGGGAATCCATGGAACCTTTCCCTCTGAGCTGAAGCTGCTGAACGTGTCTGTCTCTAGCAGCTGCATCTTTGCACTGTTGCTCATAAATGTCCAGGTAATTTAGTGCCTGCAGTGCACTAAAGCAACAACCCTATCAGAGGCTCTGCTTAGACACAAAGGAGTCTCGGCCTCCAGCTCTTATGTCACTCACGTGGCCTATAAGTCTCACTAAACAATGAGAACCTGGGTTCATATCTTAGGCCGTTAACATCTCATTTTAACCCCTTCACTGCCTTTTGTTGCCCCCTGGCCCCATCCCAACTCCTGCCGTGCTCCTCCATCGTGCTCTATCAGGGTTTCTCCCAGATGTGAATGGGGAGCCGGTGCTCTCAGTCCAGTTCCTAGAAGGCAGCTGCCAACATCACAGTCAGCAATAATTAGCCCTCTCGTCAGCTGTCTCAGCAGAGTGTGGCTCAAGTGTCCCAGAGCAGCTGCAGCAGCCTACAATTAATCAAGCTGTCCCATAATGGAGAGGCTCTTCCCTTTGGTCTCACAGCCAGCCACGCCCTCCATCTGCTTCTCTGCTTGGGCTTCCTCTGCCTCTGATTGAGTCCTGCTCGATGCTAGCTCCTGCCTGCTCCTTGCTGCTGTCTTTTGCCCTGCTCTGTTCTGCAGCAGGCGTCTTGTTGGTTCTGCCGTGGGGCTGCCTGTTTGCTGAGTTCTGAGAGCGAGGGTGGGAGAATGCATTAGATGGGGCCACGAAGAATCGCAGCGCTGGGTCAGGGTGTGTTCCCAAGTGCAGGCCCACACACACAGCTCCGAAGTGAGGATGACAGACAGTGCATTAGCCCCTGCCCAAGTCATCCTCATCAAGCCATGGCTGAGTCATGCCTGAAAGCAAGCATCACTTGGTCACCAGCTCTGCCGAGAGACCAGCCTTTCATAGAATCATAGAATATCAGGGTTGGAAGGGACCTCAGGAGGTCATCTAGTCCAACCCCCTGCTCAAAGCAGGACCAATTCCCAACTAAATCATCCCAGCCGGGGCTTTGTCAAGCCTGACCTTAAAAACCTCTAAGGATGGAGATTCCACCACCTCCCTAGGTAACCCATTCCAGTGCTTCACCACCCTCCTAGTGAAAAAGTTTTTCCTAATATCCAACCTAAACCTCCCCCACTGCAACTTGAGACCATTACTCCTTGTTCTGTCATCAGGTATCACTGAGAACAGTCTAGATCCATCCTCTTTGGAACCCCCTTTCAGGTAGTTGAAAGCAGCTATCAAATCCCCCCTCATTCTTCTCTTCTGGAGACTAAACAATCCCAGTTCCCTCAGCCTCTCCTCATAAGTCATGTGCTCCAGCCCCCTAATCATTTTTGTTGCCCTCCGCTGGACTCTTTCCAATTTTTCCACATCCTTCTTGTAGTGTGGGGCCCAAAACTGAACACAATACTCCAGATGAGGCCTCACCAATGTCGAATAGAGGGGAATGATCACGTCCCTCGATCTGCTGGCAATGCCCTTACTTATACAGCCCAAAATGCTGTTAGCCTTCTTGGCAACAAGGGCACACTGTTGACTCATATCCAGCTTCTCGTCCACTGTAACCCCTAGGTCCTTTTCTGCAGAACTGCTTCCTAGCCATTTGGTCCCTAGTCTGTAACAGTGCATGGGATTCTTCCGTCCTAAGTGCAGGACTCTGCACTTGTCCTTGTTGAACCTCATCAGGTTTCTTTTGGCCCAATCCTCTAATCTGTCTAGGTCCCTCTGTATCCTATCCCTACCCTCCAGCGTATCTACCACTCCTCCCAGTTTAGTGTCATCTGCAAACTTGCTGAGAGTGCAGTCCACGCCATCCTCCAGATCATTAATGAAGATATTGAACAAAACCGGCCCCAGGACTGACCCTTGGGGCACTCTGCTTGAAACCGGCTGCCAACTAGACATGGAGCCGTTGATCACTACCCGTTGAGCCCGACGATCTAGCCAGCTTTCTATCCACCTTATAGTCCATTCATCCAGCCCATACTTCTTTAACTTGCCGGCAAGAATACTGTGGGAGACCGTATCAAAAGCTTTGCTAAAGTCAAGGAATAACACATCCACTGCTTTCCCCTCATCCACAGACCCAGTTATCTCCTCATAGAAGGCAATTAGGTTAGTCAGGCATGACTTGCCCTTGGTGAATCCATGCTGACTGTTCCTGATCACTTTCCTCTCCTCTAAGTGCTTCAGAATTGATTCCTTGAGGACCTGCTTCTTCTGGCCTCATATTGCCCCTGTGCAGTGCTGCCCCCTATATGCCCAGCGGCAGTGCATGGCATCCCCTGGGGTGACTGATTTCCACTAAGAAGGAATAAAAAGGGAGTAATTCTACATGAGCAAACAAAGCCGAGGGTCAGAAGCAGGCTGGAGGTGCGGTAGTTGTGGGCGTGAAGCACATCCATGGTGTTAAGGCTCAGGGTGGGATGGTGGCATGTAAACCACTGCCTAATAAGGTAATAGAATGTAGAATTTAAGGCCAGAAGGGCCCACCAGCTCTGTCTCCCAGGCCAGGAACCCAGCCAGCACCCGCATGCCAAACCAACAGCTGAAATTAGACCAAGGTATTACAGCCCACAGGAGACTAACCTGTTATATGCCACAGGCAAAGAGCAGGAGGGAGCAAGATGCACCAAGGCCCCTGCAATGGCGGGAAATTGTTCAAGTGAGATATACCCAGATAATTCCAGCAAGTGACCCACACCCCATGCTGCAGAGGAAGGTGAAACCCCCCCCAAGGCCAATCCAACCTGGGTGGAAATTCCTTCCTCACCCCACTTACAGCGATCAGCTAGACCCAGCTCCACACCAAGGGTGACTAAAGGCATCGCCCCTTATGGGAGTGTGCAACAGAGCAGCGCCTACAGCACCCTCTGACTGTACAGCTTATGCTCAGCTCTCTGGGAGGGGCTGGACCCATGGCCCCAGGCCTCCTCCTTTGGGACAGACTCATACCAAAGTGAGTTGGAGGCTTCTTGTGCCTTTTTCCCAGTGCTCAGAGCTAGTTGCCAGCTAGTCCTTAGCACAGGGGTATTTTTTTGGTGACATCCAGGGGTGGCTCTATGTTTTTTGCTGCCCCAAGCACGGCAGTCAGGCAGCGTTCGGCGGCATGCCTGCAGGCGGTCTGCAGTCACGCTGATTCGGCAGCGTTTCTGCGGGTGATCTCCCGGTCCCGCGGCTTCAGCGTACCCGCCGCCGAATTGCCGCCGAAACCACAGGACCGGCAGACCTCCCGCAGGCATGCCGCCAAAGGCTGCCTCAGTGCCGCCCTCACAGCAACTGGCAGGCCGCCCCCTGCGGCTTGCCGCCCCAGGCACGCGCTTGCTGCGCTGGTGCCTGTAGCTGCCCCTGGTGACGGTGCTATTGTCAGCAGTGCGTTTGGACTGTGTCTGCCGTTACTGTGTAGAAATTCTACTGAACATTGCTGTAAGTTACTGAAGTTTAAACAAGGAAAAGCACTCTCCGGTAGTGGTGCTGGAGAGAGCAAGGCTTTCTCTGTCTGATTCCCATGCTATGGTGGAGTGGGAGCTGCCGGGTCTGTCTCTACCTTTATGCTCTCGTGTCTGTATTGAATAGGACCTCATTGTGATTGGTCCATAGAGGCTGGCCCTCTCCTGATGGTCTGTAAAGCTGTGATGGGTTTCTCTAAAGGCAAAATAAATTAAGGGAAGCAGCTTACTTGGATCTGGATCAAGATTTAAAGTCAAACAGGTTCTCCATCGAGCACCGTCTCTGTCCTGGTACTATCTGCCTGCACCGTGTATGGGCTAATGACTGTAGTGGCATGTCACTTCCTTATGTTGTGCTAGATGCATGTGGACGAAGCCTCTCCAGGTTGTGAGGGACAGTATCTCCAAGAGCAAAGCACCCCTAGTCACTAGTCCGTACGTTCCCCTTATGAGCAGGTTCTATTTCCCTACAGCACAGCACAAGCCCAGGTGGTGCTGAGGATGGGGTCCTTCATAACCTAAAGATGCTCCAGCTCCCCAGAGTCCAATCGGAAACCTGGGAGAAAGGAGCATGCTCCATCTCTCTACAGCCCTGTGATGGTCCACGCCCCTAAGGTTGCGGGCGGCGTGGACTATCCGCCACCGTCTGTCAAATAGCCCTTTAATCCAGGGCTGTATAGCCTAGCGGCCAAAGTCTATGACATCCCCTTTGCCTCAAGGGGACGCAGCCTAACGGCAAGAGTCTGGAACCCAGCCCGTGGCTACCGGGCGGTAGGGCCTATAGGCCAGAGTCCCGGAAGCAACCCTCGGGTGGAGGGTAGCGTGGCCTAGTGGCCGGAGTCCCAAAAGTGACCCTCGGGTGGAGGGTAGCATGGCCTAGCGGCCAGAGTCCCAAAAGCGACCCTCGGGTGGAGGGTAGCGTGAGGCTTTTTCACCAACTCAGCGGGGGGGTTCCGACCGAAACACGCTGAGATTCCCCGGGGGGGGGGGCGGGGAGGTACCACTCTGTCACCCTCCCGGGGTCCCTTCCTACCAGACTCTCCGCTGGGGTCTCCCAGGAGTCGACGGGTCCTTGGTGCTCAGCGAGTTCGGTCGGCCCCTGGGTCTCCTCTAAGCGCCAGGGCGCCGGCGGGCCGTGGACGGCGTCTCTTCCCGGCGTAGCCACCGGCTGTGGCTGGTCCGCCGCAGGAGCTTCCCCAGCAGGTCCTTCGCCTACGGGCTCCCACCCAGACTGAGCCGGTCTCCCTCCCTTTATACTCCTATAGCACTTGGAGCATGCCCAGTCCGCCCAGGGAGGCGGGACTTCCGCTGTCAGTCCCTGGGGTTTAACTCCTTCCGGGTTAAGGCGGGGTTGCCTGGCCCCTCCCTCTAGTCCCTGGGGCTTAACTCCTTCTGGGCTAAGGCGGGGTTGCCTGGCCCCGCCACACACCCTCCCCCTTAAGAAGGACCGTCCCCGGGGCTGGTCCGTCTCCCCAACCTCCTTTCCCTGTCTAGAAAAGAAATCCGCGTTAGCATGCGCCTTACCCGGACGATGAAACACGCGGAAGTCGTACGGTTGGAGGGACAGGTACCAGCGCATAATTCGGGGGTTCGCATCCTTCATGCTGTGTATCCATCTGAGGGGGGCGTGGTCGGTGATCAATTTGAAGGTATTCCCCAGCAAGTAATAGCGCAGGGCATCAATGGCCCATTTCGCCGCCAGGGCCTCTTTCTCGATTGTCGCGTAGTGTTTCTCGCGAGGGAGTAGTTTTCGGCTTAGATATAGGACTGGGTGTTCCTCCCCCTCCTATTCCTGGGAGAGGACCGCCCCTAAGCCTACCTCTGACGCATCTGTTTGGAGAATGAACTCCTTTGAAAAATCGGGGTGTCGCAAGACCGGCTCCTGCATGAGTCTGTCTTTCAGCGTCCTGAAGGCCTTGTCACACAGGTCGGACCATTGTACCTGTTGTGGCTGGGCATTTTTTGTCAGGTCCGATAGGGGTGCAGCTATGGACGCAAAGTCCGGTACAAAGCGACGATAGTACCCGGCTAGTCCCAAGAACTGGCGTACCTGTTTCTTCGTCGTGGGCGTAGCTGTGTCCATAAGGGCTTGGACCTTATTGATTTGGGGGCGCAACTTCCCTCCCCCTACGACATACCCAAGGTAGGTCACCTCTTCCTGGCCGAGATGGCATTTCGCCGGATTGGCCGTGAGCCCAGCTGCTCGGAGGGCCTGGAGGACTCCCCTGAGGTGGCGAAGGTGGTCTTTCCAGCTGCGACTGTAGATCACGATGTCATCTATATATGCCGCTGCGTATTGATCGTGAGGCAACAAGAGCTTATTCATCAGCCGCTGAAACATTGCTGCAGCGCCATGTAACCCGAATGGCATGGTTACAAAGTGGAAGAGGCCGAAGGGTGTGGTGAAGGCCGTCTTCTCTCGGGAATTGGGCGTAAGGGGGATTTGCCAGTATCCTTTGGTTAAATCTAGGGTCGCAAATACCTCGCTCCCCCGAGTCGTTCTAGGAGTTCTTCTACCCGGGGCATCGGGTATGCGTCGAACCTAGAGATGGCATTAACCTTCCGGAAATCGATACAGAATCGAGTGGTCCCGTCGGGCTTCGGGACCAGAACAATGGGGCTACGCCATTCACTCTTCGACTCCTCGACTACACCCATTTCAAGCATTGTGTCCAACTCTTGTCGCACTGTGGCCCACATCTTCCGTGGTATGGGACGATGGTTATCTCTCACCTTCTGGCCCGGCGTCGTCGCGATATGATGGCTCGTCAGGTTGGTTTGTCCCGGGTGGGTTGATAGCACATCGGGGAAGTCCTTTACAAGCTGCGATATTTGGTCTCGCTGTGCCTGGGTAAGGCCGGCCCCGAGTGTCGCTGGCTTGTGGTCTAAGGGTTCCCCTGCTAGGGGTCCCAATTCTGGGTCTGGGGGCGAGAAGGTGATGAACAAGGATTCCCTAACCTTCCAGGCCTTTAAGAGATTCACATGGTAAGTCCGGGTGTCCCTCCGCCGTCCCGGTAACGTCTTCATAATCTATGGGTCCGACCCGTCGGATCACCTCGTATGGTCCCTGCCACTTGGCCAGGAGCTTTGATTCAGCCGAGGGTAGCAAGAGTAACACCCGGTCCCCGGGATTAAAGCTACGTGCCTTAGCCCCTCGGTTATATAGTCGAACCTGTGTCTCTTGGGCCTGTCGCAGATGTTCCCGGGCAAAAACCCCCAAGGTTTGGAGCCGTTCTCGCAGACGTAGCACATACTGGGTGGTTCCGAGCACGCGAGTCTCCTGAATCTCCCAATCTTCCCTTAAGAGGTCCAGGATCCCTCGGGGCTGCCTGCCGTACAGAAGTTCGAAGGGCGAGAACCCGGTTGACGCTTGGGGTACTTCTCTTATGGCAAACAGCAGGGCGGGCAATAATGTATCCCAATGGCTGGGGTCTTCCTCTACGAACTTCCGCAGCATGGACTTCAGGGTACCATTAAAACGCTCCACCAGCCTGTCTGTCTGGGGATGGTAAACTGACGTTCGGAGCGTCCGTATTTTCAGGAGGCAGCACAATTCTGCTATCAATTTCGAGGATACGTTAGTACCCTGATCCGTCAGGATCTCCGCAGGTATCCCGACCCTAGCGAAGACCTTCACGAGTTCGGCGGCAATTACCGGTGCCGTGGCCGCCCGGAGGGGAACAGCCTCGGGGTACCGGGTCGCGTAGTCCACGATTACTAAAATAAATCGATTCCCTGTCTTGTTTCTTTCTAAGGGTCTCACTAAATCCATTCCGATAAGTTCAAAGGGTACGCCGACCACCGGCATGGGTATTAACGGGGCTCGGGGTACACCTTTTGGTCCCGCCCGTTGGCATTCTGGGCAGGATGCGCAATATTCTCGGACTTCTTGGTGAATGCCGGGCCAAAAGAAACGGCGGCCCACCCTCTGAAGGGTCTTTTCCCGCCCCAGATGTCCAGCCCATGGGTTGGCATGTGCCAAGTGTAGCAGGCCTCGTCGCAACCTCTGGGGAACCAATAGCTGTCGGAGGGCCTCAGGCGTATGGGGCTCCTGCACCACCCGATATAGGCGGTCCCGCTGGACCTCGAACCGTGGCCCCTGCGGAGGTCTCGGGGGTACGTCCTCTCCCGCTCCGGGGGCAATGGCCTGCTCCCAAGCCCGACTCAGCGATGGGTCCTCTCTCTGTTCCCTCACAAAGTCAATATCTCGTTCCAACTCCCTCTGAGCCTCTTCCATGGGTTGAGGTTGGGCTTCGGCGGGCGTCTGCCCCGCTGTAGACGTCCCCTCCCCGGGGTCTGTCTCTGGCGTGTGTCCGAGGAGTTCCTTTCCTGGAGACGTAGCTCCTTCAATTTGCGGAGCTGACCGTTGATACTGTTGAAGGACCTCCCTAAACTTGGGCCAATCCCGTCCCAGCACTACGGGGTAGGCCAATCTGGGGGCTATGCCCACGTGGAGGACTTCCTCCCGCTGCCCTATCCCAATCCTCACCCAGGCGGTGGGATAAGGGCGGATGTCCCCATGTACACACTGTAAGTGTATCTTATCCCCCGCAAGTCTAAGGTTCGGGACCAGCCCCTCCCGTACGAGGGTCTGACTACATCCTGAGTCTACGAGTGCCCTCGTGTGGATCCCCTCGACCCGCACCAGAACCACTAATTTCCCTGGGCCCCTTTTCCGGGCTCTATGACCAGCAACCCATACTTGCCCATAGTTACAATCCATAAAAGGACATTCCCGCTGAAAATGTCCCTCTTGCCCGCACTCCCAGCAGCGGTTCCGGCCCTCCGCAGGTCCGTTGCCTTCCCTGGTTGGGCTTCGTCCCCCTTGGGGTGGCCGTTCCCTTCGACTCGGCCTCCGAGGGACTTCCCGCCTGGGTCCGGGATTGTGGAGGTTAGTAGGTGCGGGTCGGATATGAGGGGTAGGTTCCCGAGCCCCCGCTCCCCGAGGGCTTCCTCTGTCTGGGCCTTCTCTCTGGCTCAGGTTTCCGGACCTACGAGGGTGAGTCTGGGCTTCCTCAGCTGCTAAGTAATCCTCCATCAGGCCCACAGCCGCGGACAGGGTGGCCGGTCGGTGACGCTGTACCCATGCTTTCCCTCCTTCTGGGAGGATCTGGGTGAACTGTTCGAGGGCCACCCTTTCCGCTATGTGTGGCCTGGTCAAGCCCTCAGGCTCCAACCATCTCCAACAGAGGTCCCGTACTCGTTGGGCCACGGCCCGAGGCCGAGCTCCAGGAGGGTACCGTTCTTTACGGAGGCACTGGCGGTACGTCTCGGGGTTAATGCCGGTCTGGTCTAAGATGGCCGCTTTCACCCGGGAGTAGTCCAAGGCCTCTCGGGAATCCAGGTTACGGTAGGCCATCTGCGCTGGTCCCGTTAAATAGGGGGCCAACATCGTGGCCCAGTGTTCTGGGGGCCACCAAGCAGCGGTGGTGACCCGTTCGAATGTAACCAGGAATGCTTCAGGGTCATCGCCTGGTCCCATCTTTGTGAGGCGAACCGTTAGTCCCCCCAGGTGCTCCACAAGCCCCGCGCCTGTGGTGTTGGGGGCAGGAACTCCCGGCGGTCCCATTACCGTAGCTATTTGTTGGACCAGGCGCTCTTGTTGTCCTTGGTATTGGGTGGCCAACTCCCGAAGGAGTTGCTGCTGTTGTTCCTGGTGCTGGGTCATCTGTAGCTGCTGCTGGCTGGCCATCTGTTGCAGCAGGTGTGTCTGTTGTTGTTGCTGTTGGGCCACCTGTTCTTGCTGGTTCTCCAGCAACCATTTTAAAAGTTTCTCGGCATCCATCTTAGACGGCGGGAGGGGTTCCGTCGTCTAGACTCCGAGTATTGGACCTCTTAGCAGGTCCGGGGCGTTGCCCGCATTCTCCACCAAGTGTGACGGTCCACGCCCCTAAGGTTGCGGGCGGCGTGGACTATCCGCCACCGTCTGTCAACTAGCCCTTTAATCCAGGGCTGTATAGCCTAGCGGCCAAAGTCTATGACGTCCCATTTGCCTCAAGGGGACGCAGCCTAACGGCAAGAGTCTGGAACCCAGCCCGTGGCTACCGGGCGGTAGGGCCTATAGGCCAGAGTCCCGGAAGCGACCCTCGGGTGGAGGGTAGCGTGGCCTAGCGGCCGGAGTCCCAAAAGCGACCCTCGGGTGGAGGGTAGCGTAGCCTAGCGGCCGGAGTCCCAAAAGCGACCCTCGGGTGGAGGGTAGCGTGGCCTAGCGGCCGGAGTCCCAAAAGCGACCCTCGGGTGGAGGGTAGTGTGGCCTAGCGGCCGGAGTCCCAAAAGCAACCCTCGGGTGGAGGGTAGCGTGGCCTAGCGGCCGGAGTCCCAAAAGCGACCCTCGGGTGGAGGGTAGCGTGAGGCTTTTTCACCAACTCAGCGGGGGGGGTTCCGACCAAAACACGCTGAGATTCCCCGGGGAGGGGAGGTACCACTCTGTCACCCTCCCGGGGTCCCTTCCTACCAGAGTCTCCGCTGGGGTCTCCCAGGAGTCGACGGGTCCTTGGTGCTCGGCGAGTTCGGTCGGCCCCTGGGTCTCCTCTAAGCGCCGGCGGGCCGTGGACGGCGTCTCTTCCCGGCGTAGCCACCGGCTGTGGCTGGTCCGCCACAGGAGCTTCCCCGGCAGGTCCTTCGCCTACAGGCTCCCACCCAGACTGAGCTGGTCTCCCTCCCTTTATACTCCTATAGCACTTGGAGCATGCCCAGTCCGCCCAGGGAGGCGGGACTTCCGCTGTCAGTCCCTGGGGCTTAACTCCTTCCGGGTTAAGGCGGGGTTGCCTGGCCCCTCCCTCTAGTCCCTGGGGTTTAACTCCTTCTGGGCTAAGGCGGGGTTGCCTGGCCCCTCCCTCTAGTCCCTGGGGCTTAACTCCTTCTGGGCTAAGGCGGGGTTGCCTGGCCCCTCCCTCTAGTCCCTGGGGCTTAACTCCTTCTGGGCTAAGGCGGGGTTGCCTGGCCCCGTCACAAGCCCCAAATGAGGTCAGGGCATGCGGGGAGCCATTTCCTTTGTAACCTGGCCCAGCTGGTTCCCCCCACCCTACAGCCCAGTGTAAGCGTGCTGTCCTGCCCGACCTAGCATGCTGGCTCCACCCCTGTGGCCCAGAGTGAGGCTAAGTGACGCTGAGTGTGCTGTCCTGCCTAACCTAGCCTGCTCCATCTTTCTCCAGGCAGCCCTGCATGGCGTTAGAGGGTGCTATGCTGCGGTGGCTGCTAATCTGGACATGCTTCATTTCTTCACCCCCTAGCCTGTCACAGGAGCAATGTGCTATTCCTCACAGTGCGGACATTTCCTATCTACCACAGTGCTGGGATCCTTGTATAATTTGCCTTTTAAAACGATAATTCCCCATTAAACAGAGATATTTAGCCTAATATAAGTAGACAGATCAGTCAAGGCAGTAATGTACTCCAGTTCCCAAATGTTTAGTTTCCTTTGGCTAAACTTGCCTGTAAAAGGTCTTTTTCTCCTCCGTGGACGAGAATAACAGCTTTGACCTTGAAGGGAGGAAAGAGGAGGGTTTTTTACTGTTTTTCTTCCAAAATATTCAAGTGAGAGGGATTTTTGCTTAAACAATTTATGCCCCGTGGATAGATTTATTCCGTTCAGCTGCCTGCCACAAGAAAGCCCTGTTAGTCCCCAGGGCGTTTTTTCAGAACCGGTAAATCCTGCACATTAAATCTGCTCACAAACATGAGGGACCAATCACACTGGCTAGAGCCAGCTATGGTGCGGGCAGGTGTCAGGAGTCTCCCACACAGCTGCCCCTGACACCACCGCCTGCCACTCCACTGCTAGGCCCCTAGGCAGCCATGGGACTTGATGCAGCTCTTCCAGTATGCCCTGCAGCACCCCTGTTATTCCAGTCCTGAGCCCTCCTGCCACTCTGCTAAGCAGCTCACTCCCTCCTGGAGCACCAGTCCTGAGCTCCACATACAGCTCTGCCAATGCACCCCACTCATGGCCTTCCCACTGCTCCTTATGCCTATAATGACCCCTCACAGCTCAGCTGATGTCCAGCAAGCCTGTTCTTTCAGCCCTGAGTCCTTACACATAGGTCTCTTTTCCCAGGCCTGCATAGTTGTCCTACATCTCATGCTTCTGTCTTACATTGTATGAAGGTGCCTATTGCTGTACTACAGTGTTTATGCTACTTGTTGCTGCCCTTCTGCTGCTGCTCCTGGGTTTATCCCTGCAATTATAACTCGCTCAAACATTTTGGGATAAAGTGTGTGTAAAAAGCAAACAATGCCATACACAACAAAGCTGCTTTGTACTGTGTTGTTGTCCATTCTGCCAAAGCCTCTCCTGACCTCTACCCCCAACCCCCATGAGTAGCGTGAACTTCCGCCCGGTCTTGCTAGTACACTTCTGTCCTGACTTTTAGCATCCCCACTATACTGCCCTTTGGCTGACCCAGCATGGTCCAGGGGATGGGGACCTAGGTTCTATTCCCAGCTCTGCTACTGACTGGCTATTTCATCCTAGACAAGACTGTTCCGTGCCTCGGTTTCCCCTCCCACCCATTCTCTGTTTATATTGTAAGGTTTTGGGAGCAGTGACTGTCTCTCACTGTAGTGTGCTTCGGACACTAGAGCCCCTATTTCAGTCGGGGCTACCATAATACAAATAATAGTCACTAGTTTCTTTTTAATATATGATGTCCATTAGGATGATAGTGAGATCTCCAAGCTCTTCCATTTGTGATCTGAGCCATATTTGAACCCATGGTATATCTTCCGGGATGGGCAGCCAGTTTGCTTTGCCACACTAGTGCTTTTTATTTCCTTACTGCTTAGATTTTCTGTCTCCTTCTTCACTCCGATGGATGCCAGCCCAATGCTTGAGGAAAAGACAGGCATAACTTCTGATCCCAACACCTCAGAGCTTTGGGGAAGGTTTGAATTTGGCTCAAGGCCTGCCTCTGACTGTATGTGGTTTAATTTGATAGACTCCCTACTCAGCGCCGTATTATTGCCTAGGCCAACAAGGCCTAGGCCTAGGGTGGCAAATTTTCAGGGGCGGAAGCTCCCCTCCGCCTGCCGCCCCCCTGCTCCAGCTCACCTCCGCCTCCTCTGCAAGCGTGCCGCGGCGTCCTGTTTCTCTCCCCTCCCAGCGCTTGCGCCGCGAAACAGCTGTTTCGCGGGGCAGGGAGGGAGGGGGAACGCCACGCGCTGGGGGAAGAGGTGGGGCCGGGGGTGGGGATTTGGGGAAGGGATCCAATAGGGGAAGGGAGGGGGCGGAGTTGGGGCAGGGACTTTGGGGAGGGGGTTGGAATGGGGGCGGGAAAGGGCGGAGTCAGGGCGGGGCCAGGGCGGCAATTATTTCCCGGCCTAGGGGCGGCAAAATTATTAATCCGCCACTGTCCCTACTGCAGACAGTCAGGTGTCTCCCCTGCCCCTATGGAAGTGCAGTGTTTCACCAACGGCCTAAACAAATATTGCATCTTTGCAGGACCCAATGCCAAGGAGAGTTTTCTCAAATCATGTACTCTCTCCACACACATGAATCTATCTCTGCGTTATCCATACAGTAGCTATGGCTGAACATCGAATAGCTTGATTCAGTTGGGATGTTTATCCTTAGCTTTATCTAATCCTCTTTGGTCATAAAATCAGGCTGGGGGATCTAACAAGAACAGGATTTTTCACACCATTTCTGGTACTTCCTGGTTTCTGGCTGGGTTAGAAGTATTACAGTTCGTGTAGTATTTCTGCGACTGGATGGAATCAGGAAGCAGGGAGCTGAGTGAAAATGAAACATACAAGAAACTATGCACACCTTTTCTGGACTTCATAAAAGTTTTGGGTCAAAGGTTCAGGTCTCGGTTCCTAGTTTCATAGAAAGAACACCCAATTTTCCATGAATTGGTTTGCTCATCTCTGACTATAGCACCCGTGTTCCATCTAACTAGCTAAGTTACATGCTGCTGTGCCTAAACTGCCTGAAAGCTTTTGACCCATGAATAGAACTTCCACCGTGCTCACCCCGTTAACAGATGTCTAACAATTACATCTTGCATTCCCAGAGCACTTTACATCCCAAAGGATCCCAGTGTTGTTTGTGTATAGGAATAGCTGCTACCACCCTGGAAATGGCATTATCGGCACCTCTCAAGTGGAAGGTGGGAGCACACAGTCACAACACTGCATGACAGTTTGGGACAGGAATTAGAACTAAGTAGAATGGAAGGCTTTTCATTCATCCCCCAAGTTACCCTTCGAATCTGAGGTTTGAACAAACCCCAAATTCAGAGAACATGGTCAGAGCTGCCAAGCTTCACCTAGGTTAATGCTGAACCCATGCAAAGCGGCTAGTTTCTATTGTTTGGAACCATAAGTTTCCCCCTGTTTGCTCAAAACTGGTCCCACGCTTATTGTTGTGTGTGTTGCAGTAACACCTAAAGGCCCACCAGGGCCTGTTGTGATAAATGGGCCTAAAAATTTGCCCTAATTGTGAGTTCAACTGTAATAAACAAGTGTAAGTTCATAAGTTGTCACAATAACCTATAAGAACAAATGTTGGTGGGAAAAGGTCCGAAAGGAAGACTGAATTAGTCCAAACAAAAAGGCCTCCTGATATAACTGAAGGACTGTGTTAAGTTCATCCTTAGTAAACAAGAGAAGTGTTGAACCAGATCAGTGAACCACAATTGGGGTGTTGGAAACTAGGCCTAGTTGGTGGACAAAATAATGAGGGGCTGGGCTATTCCACCACCACTCCCTTTGTGGGTCCTTAAAGAAAGGGACTTTGGGGGGGAAATTGGCTACCAGAGCAAGCTTCAGCATCATGGCTGCCATCCCCATGATCTCCTGATCCTGAGAGAAGTCTTGACCTGACCGGGCCAGAGAGAGGGACCCAGATAACCTCGCCACCTTTACCGGCTCCAGCTAAATACCACACACCACCTGGGATGAAATGGGATCAGACTTTAATCACAACAGCTGCAGCTCATCTCAACTAACTTCGTCGCTTTTCCCCAAAAGACAGTCGTTACCATCTTTGGTACCACCCAAGAGACCTTCAGACAAGGGCTTTTTTCCTCTAAAGATTCTCTCCAGCTAAAGGGAAAGGGAACAAAGGGTCCTGGTAAAATGAAAGCCTCACCTAATCCTTTGTATTTCAAATGCTTTGACTGTTTTTTCCTTCTTTTCTGTATCTTTAATAAAAGGTTAAAAGGATTTTTAGTGGTGTGTTTGCCATGGCACTAAGCAGGCTGAGGTCTCTGTAGACCAAACCCTGAACCTTGTTAGCAATGTTTACTGTTGGACAGCGACTAGCTAATGTTAACACCTTTAGCCCATATGCTCCACTAACCCATTGTGCCAGGCAGTGTGGAGACCAAGTGACTTGTCCACGGTCCCACAGCAGGACAGTGGCAGAGCCAGGAATGAAACCCAGATCTCCAGAGTACTCCCATGCCAATGCCCCTATCCACTAGACCACACTGTCTCCCTGGGCTCAGGGTCAGTTTTTTGATGGAACATGAAACCAGGTGAGTTTTGCGTGGTTTAGGGGTTACTCCAGGAAAGGTTCACACAGCTCTCTGTGACAAATCCTGTATCCATGCTGGGGTGCTGGTTCAGTACTGAAGAGCGCCACCTATTGGCAAGAGCCCTTTGCTATTTGTAGCATGTGCACTACTTGGTATGTAGATGTTCACCATCGCCATTGGCAAACACGCCCTGACTATAGACCAGATGGAGCAGTGCACCTTGAGAAGAGGGTGAGACGATAGTAAAACCGTCACTGCAGGGAGAGAGGAGTTAGCTAATAGACTGAGCAGGTGGCTGAGCGCCAGGTACTCATAAATGCTAGTCCTGGCTCTAACACCGGTTCCCTCTGTGACCTTGTGCAAATCACGTAATCTCCTCTCTGCTTCAGTTTCCCTTCATATGCAGAGGAGATTATAACCCTTAGCCAATCACAGGGGTGTCGGGAGGGTCACTCAGTTAATGTACGGCTAGCACTTTGAAGAGGGAAAAAGATGCATTAGCACTGATTATTATTTTATTACATCTCCCTCCCAAACATACTGTCACCTGCTCACGAATGTACTTTGCACCCGGAGGCCTCCTGTCACTGTAGTTAGATGTTGCCCTTTCAGTCCAGGTCTAGAAGTGCCTCACAGAACTGGGTGAGTCTCATTACCCCAAGTTTAAACCAAGGCACAGCAGTGACATGTTTTACCCAAGGTGAGAGAGCAACTGGTAGTCCCCAGAGATAGGATCAGAACCAGGTCTTCTAACTCTGCAGCTACTGCACCATGTGGCTGCCTATGGGTGCTTGGAGTGCGGGAGTTACCTGGGTTCATTTCTACTATGTAAATGTGCTTTCCAATGAGCGCTTCCCCCCACTGCCCTTCCTTCTGATACTTCATTTAAATACACGCTAGAAACACTGCAGATGGAAACAGCCTCCTGATATCGGATCATCTTGTCCGTTCTCTTCAAGACTATTCCCTACCGTAACCTGTCAAGCTTTGTCCAATGGAGTTATAAAAGATGCAAGCAGTGGGGCTTCTGCTTCTTCCCATGGGAGGCTCTTCCCCAGCCTAATAGATCTCTCTGTTCACATCTTTCACACGTAGGGAGCCTATTCTACTTGTGCTGCATATAAACATGTGCTTAAATATCCTCTAAGCAGGGGAGGGCAAGAGCCAGGGAGCCTTTTGCTGGGAAAGTAAAGAACTTGTAAAGACCTTGACCCTGTCTGCTTTGGATTGCAGCCATTGGACCCCACTAGAGCCATCCAGGGAGGCCCTCCCACGGTCCTGGGATGCAGGGCTTTCACAGAGGATGGCATAGTCCAGTCATGATTGCTTATTCAGCTAGATCTCTCAGTGGTCTTTGGTACAATGGCCCATGGGATTCAGCCCATGGGATTCTGTTGACTCTGTTGTAAACCCTGGGCTTGACTGTACCATTAAGATGAAGTTCTGGGTGGTGGAGATGTGGAGTAGAGCTGCCTTGCCCCACTTTGAACTCTAAAAGGGATCGTACCAATTCCTCCCATGGAGCTTAGGGTGGATGTGCAAGCTGCATGATCCCTCTGGGTGGTGCCGTGCTCTGCACAGAGATGAGTCATATCCTCATCCCCTTTGGGGTCACCTGCTTGGGATGCTAGGAGAGAGCATTCCCCTGTGTTTAGGGATGGGGCCTGGTCCCTGGGTGGGACACAAACAGGGCTAGGCTCCATACTCCCCACCATAAAAAGATCAGTTGCAGACTGGACCAGGCTAGATTTGAAACAGCCAGTGGCAATGGTTCTCCATGACCACAGGGCATATATTTAAGGTGAACACTTGGATGGCAAGAGTCAATGAAGCAGCACACAATTGTTTTTAATTATTGAAATGAAGGTGTTCCCGACAGGAGCTGCGGGGCCTCACGCGACCCCAGCAGCCACAGCTCCTGTTTTAGCACCCTGCTGAGTGTGATGTTGCAAGCACAGCCAAGAGAGAGGTGTTTATTAAGTCCTGCCTTTTAGATTCACTCCTGCAACTCTATAGGTGTGGATTTCATACCAGAGCCAAGCCATTAGGGGACTCCCAGCTTTATCCCAGTGTCAGTGGGGAACTGCTAGAGGTCAAGCAGATTAGCAGAAATACACTGGAAAAACAAGCTCTCTACAGCTCCGCAAGGGAAATAGATTGCAGGTGGATTTTAGGGCCCTTTTCAGCACCATTTTCTCCAGTTTTCTAACTAAAGTTTTCCCCCATGTGTTTGAACAGATTTAAACCCCAGATTTCTCTAATTCTAGTCAGAATCTGGGCCTTTGAACCAAGGAGTGTAACTGGATTGACTTTCCAGCAGAATCACCATTTTCCTCTTTTTAATTCTCTCCCTCCTCTTTTGCATGACTTTAGTTCTCCCTTCAGCGCCTGTTCACTCTTTTGGCACTGTCCTGTTTTGCAGGGGACCATGTCCAGAACTGGATGAGTTGCCGCAGACACTGCAGCACCGTGAATAGGATTTCATGACACCCTAGCTCGGCCGGGGCAGTCCCATCATTCCAGCGTGAAACTTCTGGGCCAGAGCCATCATCTTCTTCCTCCGCCTGGGAGATTGCCTGAGGTTGCCTGGCAAGGCCGTGAAGGTCAGTCAAGACGGTAGGTCCCCAGTTTTTCTCATTTTTGCCCCCTTTTCATGTAGAGTTTCATGTGCTGCAGTGGGAAGGAATAGCCAGACCTCTGGGCAGCCCTGTACTTTCCCCACTAGAAATGAAAGCTCTTCTAAGAGCCAGACCCCATAATGCCTCCCACAGGCAGAACTGCCGAGTCCAGGGCTGATCACAGGAGTCCAGTTCTACCCCCTGACTTTGAGCCAGAAGCTGTGGGGTCCCAAGTACCTCCGGGATACGTCCAGGAATGGGCTGGGGAGAGGGAGATGGACTGGGGAGGATTAAGGCAGGATCCTTGAGGTCCCAGCTCAGTGGACAAAGGGAAGCCCAAGCCAGCTGTGAGTGAAGGAGGTGGCCTGGGTGAGGCTCAGCTGAATCCATGGTGAGCACCTCAGGCTGTGACACAGTGTGACTGGGAGCTTCTGGAGAGAGAGGCCGGGTGTCATGTGGCTCTGAGTTAGGCAGTCTGCCCGGCACACCCAGCCAGCTACTGAAGAGAGGGCTGGTGGCTGGCAGGGAGAATAGGAGAGCAAGTTTATCTGGGCCCAATAGAGTCAAATATTCAAAGCAGGGACTTGAACCAGGGTCTCCCACATCCCAGGCCAGTGCCCTGACTGGGCGATTGGCTGCTCTGGGGGGAGAGGCTGTCCTTCAGAGGGCCAGAGATGCTGTTGTGCCATGCTGGTCTGTCAATGAACTGGAACTATCTGGACCAGCCGAACTGAGGGCCAGATTGTGATACCCTGATTCACTCTTGGCCGGATCCCCACCTGGTGTAAAATGGTGTAGCTCCATTGACTTCACTGGAGCGACAATGATCTACACCAGCTGAGGAGCTGACCCACTGAGTAGCATCTTAACTCCAGGAGTAATCTCATTGAAATTGACAGGATTGCTCTTGCTGAGCAAGGGGATTCAGACCTGGCCCGGGGGAACAGGAGGAGCTGCTGGTGCCAGCTTCAGGGAGTTTCCTATCCTTGAGCAGAGTGGAGCTGGAATTTCCCCAACCGTGGGCAGGGTTCAAAAGTCTGGGGTCCTCATTTAAAATGAGGAAGCTAGGAGTGGGCAGAGCTGTTTGGCACCAGGGGTACTAAAGATGGGGAGGGATGGGAGTGGCCATGGAAGGAGGAGGCACAGAGAGCATGGATGAGGTCCAAAAGCACCTGGATTTGTTCCTACTGCCATAGAGGCTTGAAGACGGTCACTCCCCAAGGCACAGACACGCTGGGCCAGGAGGCCATTCCCTCTGCCCCACGTTCCGTCGTTCTTCTGTCTGGCACAAACCCCAGCCAGCAGGCAGGGTACGCTAGGGCCACCTCCTTCTCGAGCCGAGGCCAGCCATGGAGTGGGACAGGAGCAGAGGGCTGGATCCTCACAGTAACTAGGTGTTGTTCCATTGACTTCAATGGGCTGAGGCCAGTTACATCAGCTGAGGGTCCTGGCCAATTATGTGAGTCTATATCAAAATGGAGATGGGGCCAGAGGGAGCTTAGGGATCTGAGGAAGTGCGGAGGGGGCAAACAGAGTGGAGCGGCTAGCATAGCTGGGGGTTAGAACATAGATTCATAGACTCTAGGACTGGAAGGGACCTCAAGAGGTCATCGAGTCCAGTCCCCTGCCCTCATGGCAGGACCAAATACTGTCTAGACCATCCCTGATAGACATTTATCTAACCTACTTTTAAATATCTCCAGAGATGGAGATTCCACAACCTTCCTAGGCAATTTATTCCAGTGTTTAACCACCCTGACAGTTAGGAACTTTTTCCTAATGTCCAACCTAAACCTCCCTTGCTGCAGTTTAAGCCCATTGCTTCTTGTTCTATCCTCAGAGGCTAAGATGAACAAGTTTTCTCCCTCCTCCTTATGACACCCTTTTAGATACCAGAAAACTGCTATCATGTCCCCTCTCAATCTTCTCTTTTCCAAACTAAACAAACCCAATTCTTTCAGCCTTCCTTCATAGGTCATGTTCTCTAGACCTTTTATCATTCTTGTTGCTCTTCTCTGGACCCGCTCCAAAGGGCAAGAGACACACATTAAATGGTGTCAGTATGGGGAAGTGCAGGGGGCCTAAGTGAACACAGACTTAGGAGCCAGTGGAGGTAGCTGGCCAGCAAGCAATTTAGTCAGGATAGTGAAGGGGTTACCCAGTTTTATTTCCCAGCATGCTCCCTGCCAAGTGAGACATCCACTGTGTCTGCAGTACAAGCAGGTCTAGCTAGCTAGATGCCTTGAGAGCCTAAGGAATGGTTACTGAACTGGGGGATCAAGGACAGAGAGAGATTGAATAGCTACAGCATACAGGAATGTAGCAGAGGTGGGACCCACCTCTCAGCTCATTTCCTCAATCCTTTATTCACAATGGAGAGAGGTAAATAGCAGGGTCCCCCAAGGATCTGTATGGGGCCTGTGCTGTTCAACATATTCATAAGTAATCTGGAAAAGGAGGTGAACAGAGAGGTGACAAAATTTGCAGATACAAAATTACTCAAGATAATTAAGTCCAAAGCTGACAGTGAAGAGTGGCAAAGGGATCTCGCTAAACTGAGTGACTGTGTGACAAAATGGCAGATGAAATTCAATGTCAATAAATCCAAAGTAATGCCCATTGGAAAACATAATCCCAGCTATACATACAAAATGATGGAGTCTAAATCAGCTGTTACCACTCAAGAAAGATCTCGGAGTCATTGTGGATAGTTCTCGGAAAACATCCACTTAATGTGCAGCGGCAGTCAAAAAAGCTAACAATGTTAGGGACCATCAGGGAAGGGATAGATATTAAAACAGAAAATATCATAATGCCACTATATAAATCCAGGATCTGCCCATATCTTGAATACTGTGTGTAGTTCTGGTTACCCCATCTCAAAAAAGAGATAGTAGAATTGGAAAAGGTACAGAGAAGGGCAACAAAAATGATGAGGGTTATGGAACAGCTTCCGTATGAGGAGAGATTAAAAAGACTGGGACTATTCATTTTAGAAAAGAGAGAATTTGGGGATTGGAGGGAGTTGATAAAGATCTATAAAATTATGAATGGTGTGGAGAAAGTAAATAAGGAAGTGTTATTTACCTCCATCACATAACACAAGAACCAGAGGTCACCCAATGAAATTAAGGTATAAAACAAACTTAAGGAAGTACTTCTTCACACAATGCACAGTCAACCTGTGGAACTCATTGCCAGGGGATGTTGTGAAGACCAAAAATATAAATGGGTTCACAAAAGAATTAGATAAATTCATGGAGGATAGGTCCATCAATGGCTATTAGCCAAGATGTTAAAGGATGCAATCTCATGCGCTGGGTGTCCCTAAACCACTGACTGCCAGAAGCTGGGACTGGATGACAGGGAATGGATCTCTTGATAATTGCCCTGTTCTGTTCATTCCCTCTGAAGCATGTGGCACCGGCCACTGTCAGAAGACAGGATATTGACTAGATGGACCATTGGTCTGACCCAGTATGGCCGTTCTCATGTTCTTATGTCCTTCAGTAAAGGGAGGCAGAGTTATGATGGAAGGAGACCAAGCAGGAATGGAAAGAAGGACAGAGTCCTTAAAGGCATCCCTTCTGGGAGCAGGAGAGCCAGGCATGCTCAGTGAACAGGTTGTAGTGGTAGGAGGGAGTTTTGTCATTAGAAATACAGTGTAGATGGCTGGGAATGTGATGACAGTGAAAACTGTGAGGTTATTTGCCTAGTGGGTGTGAAGGTGTCAGATCTTATGAGCCATATACTATGGATTGTTTTTTAGAGAGATCTCAGAAAGAGCCTGTGGTTGCAGTACGTGCTGTACCAGTGACATAGGGGATTGCAGGCGAGAGCTCCTGGAAGCTAAATTTAGACAAGGCAAAAAGCTTAAGTCTAGGTCTCTGATGGTAGTTTTCTGTGAGGGGAGGAGCTCCAGGGTCTGGAGATAGCAAAGGAACTGACAGGGTGTTACCTCGTGCCTGTGTGTGGCAGGGCAGAGTTCCCAGAGACTGGGAAGATTGGGGTGAGGGGTGGGGGGCTAGCAGCACCCTGTGGGGGTATGCTGTAAGAAGCAGACGTATCATGTAGGCATGTATCAGGTGGTCTGACCGCACCTGAAGGTTGGTTGTACCAGGTGGTGTGTTCAAGTCAAGCGGTATTTAATCTGGCCTTTGCCTTGTGCATGTCATGGGGGTTGCCTTCAGCTATAGAGAAGACTTTCCCCCAGCCCAGAGGATATATTTGTGCTGCGGGAAGGAAAAAACAAAACACTGTGTGAACATGAGTCTGTTCCCCAGCACTCTCTCAGGACAATGCAGTGATGCTGGGCTGTCAGCACCTCGCCAGGCCACGGCCTCTGAATGCACTGCTAGATGCAGCCACCTCCTCCCCAATGCACCCTGCCCCCGCCTAGACTCTAGCTCTTGAGGCTTCCCACAAGCACTTGCTGCTGGAAGTTTGCTGTTTCCAGGGATCACATTCAGCTCTGACTTAGGTGGCTGCCGGTCCTGTCCCAGTCAAAATTGCACTCGCTTATGCTGGGGCTTCGGCCTTGGAAGGAATTGGCTAGCCTTGTTTGCTCCCTGAGGAGTGCAGATAACGGGGCACCCATGTGCCTGCTTAACTCTTTGCCATCGAGCCTTCGTGAAAGGCAGATCATCCCACCAAGTCCATTGCCGGCTTATCTCCACGTTTTCGGCAGGCCTAATGCTTCTAAATCGTGTTAAGCGGAGCCTGGCCTTCAGCCCGACCTTTACGCTCCCCCCGCCGCTGTGAACCTCTCTTCTCTGCCCGAGGAGTCAATGGGGAGGCTAATCTCCTCCTCAGGATCTTGCTCTGCTCTGACAGCAGGCCAGCACTCACTGGATAAAGAGCTGGGATAAAGCTGCAAGAGAGACTGCTGGCTCAGGCTCAGCTCACTGTCTTATTGCAGTGACTCTGCTACAAGGCGTTTATGGGATTAGGGCCAGTAAGATCACTGCAGGCAGAGACAAAACAGACTTGTCCTCTAAGAAGCCATGGCAAAATGGCTTGGCCTGTTTAACTCCCATGATCCTCCGAGTTTGGGTTCGCGGTCTGCTGAGGGAGGATTAGAGCCAACATTGCCCACCCTGCAACCAGCGTTGGTGCATGACCCAACACCCCCATCAAAGGAGGGACGGGCAAGGCACAGGCTGGATGGGCAGCCACTCATTGTGCCCCGTGACAAGAGGGGAGTTCCACTGCATCAAGCACCTGTACCTGGCCCGAAGGTTCTGTGCACCAGGGCCCCATCCTCAGCAGCATAGGCCATCTGAGGAGACCAGCCAGCCAGAAGACAAGTTCCACAGCCCATCCACAGGGGCAAAGAGAGACAAGGATGCCTTGGGAAATAGGGAAGGGAAATAGATGTGGGGTCTGCTTTGCTGATGCATGGAAGGGAGGCCAAACAATTCATAACCTAAGGCACAAACACATCTAAGGTTGGGCCTGAGTCAGAGGGTATAGTAAGGTCATGGGAATGAGAAATTCCTTCACCCCAAAATGTCCTTTGCTTTTAGACTGTTGTCATTAGAAAACCCTCTCATTTTCTGTCCAGGCAGCCTCACGTGGACTGAGAATGAACTGGTATCCTAATACCAAAAGATACCTCGTTGAGGGCATGCAAATACATCACTCTCTCCTCCTCCCGCAGCAATGACAGTGGCATGATCCGGGGTTGTCCATTAAGTAACGTCCCTTTTAGCTACTGGAATCTTTGACTACTCTGTCTGTTTGGTTGACTATCCAGGATTGCTTAATAAGAGAAGAAAGAACACGAATTATTTATCCACTAACCTCCTCCCCCACCCCATCCCAGCCTCCTGCAATCTGAAATGTAACCGTGTCAACATTTTTGCCACCTAAGTGGTCATGGAAACTGACACGCAAACTCCTGTGCTTCCCAAAGCATCTTATACATTGACATGAAATTGTGCTTGGCAGATGTCACTAAACTTCTTTGCTTTTGGTGACAATATTGTTTCCACATTAACTAATGTATTTCAAAAGGGGCGGGGGGGGGATCAGAGGGAACGTGACAGAAAAAAAGGATTGGAAATGCGGCATAAACAAAATATGTGCTGGAATGTGCTGTCAAAATTTCATTGCCACTTGTTTAGGAGGAGCCACCCATAACTCACTCCTAGCTGTGCCACTCACCCCAAATGCACAGTATTAAAAACCTGACAACACTCCCACCCCGGCACAGGCTTGTGATGTGTTGAAGCTGACCAGTTGTCTTGTTATTCCAACAACGTGATAGGACACCATAAGCATTTTACATCTGCTTTAATATACATCGCTCCCTTTTATTACCACAAACTCCTTCTCGAGGCAGAACGTGCTGACTCCCAACCCCTGTACGCGATGACCTGTTAAACCTCAGCTCCGCTTTCAGAGCTGGTCAAGTCTGGAGGGATCAAATGTCCCAGCCTTGAGCCTGGGTTTGAGGTGAACGTACTGTTTCTTTTAAAAGGGGAGCAAAGGCTGGCCAAAGCGAGGGACACATGTAGACGGAATGTAAGAAGCTGCCCCTATCTATCGCCCGGCAGGAGGACCACATGGGGAAATGTGAGCCGGAACCCGAATTAGCTCCTTGTCCACTGAGCTGGTGGAATTGGCTGCATCTCAGTCCATCCAGACCAGTGGTTCTCAAACTGTGGGTCAGGACCTCAAAGTGGGTCGTGACCCTGTTTTAATGGGGTCACCAGGGCTGGTGTTAGATTTGCCGGGGCCAAAGCTGAAGCCTGGGGGCTTGAACCCTGGATGGCGGGGCTCAGGTTACAGGCACCCTGCCTGGGTCTGAAGCCCTTGAGCTTCCGCTTTGCCCCCCCGCACTCGAGCAGGCTCAAGCTTTGGTCCCTGCTCCTGGGGTCATGTAGTAATTTTTGTTGTCAGAAGGGGGTTGCGGTACAATGAAGTTTGAGAAACTGATCTAGACCCTTATAATCCCATGAGAGATGGATAGGGGAGGGGGAGCCAGGGTTGGAGAGCAGTTAATTTTACAGCTGCAAGAGTGGCCCCTGCTGACCAGGGTGGAGAAGTGATGCTCAACAAGGGACCTCACCTCACTCCTATCCTGAGGGTCCTGCAGAGGTGCAGGGACTGCGTGCATGTGTCCAAAAAGTGAGATCACTGCAGAGCATATCTGGCTGCAGAAAGACAGGGGTTAGATCCCAAGGCACCAGCCCGCCAGATGAATCCTGAACGATCGGCTAGCCAGCCTCCTTCCTTCAGAGAACTTCCCCATACTTCAGAGACGTTAAACAGGAGCAGAGGGCAGCTGGGATTCTAACCCCAGTGGATCTCCCACTTCTGTTAAGGATGGTGCGAAGCCAGGAGATGGTTGAACTCTCCATGGGAAGGAGGCAGATAGGGGAAATGGGGAATATTTATCCTTCGAGGAACCATCCCAGGCTTTTCTGGCAGCAGCGGGAGGTTCTTTCCCAAACCAGCTTGCTGAGTCCTAGCCGGTACTGGGAGCCTTCTGACTTCTGCTGAATCATTTACCTCTGGCTTCCTTTCTCCCATTCTCCTTTCCCCATCTTTATCAGCAGCTAATAAAACAGGCCAGGAGAGACCCAATCCGTACAGTAATTAAATTTACTTAGTGGGTATTCAGCTGGAGTAATGAGAAGTTTAATTCAATGATTAGTTTTTTCTTTCATTAATTAAAAATGGAACAATGGCGCAATTACAGTGGGCTGAATTGATTCTTCTCTTTGAGAGATGCTGATGGGAGAGGGGGAATTTGGTCTTTTCGCCTCCCTTCAAAGAAATCTGTTTGGCTCCTCGCAGTCCTGCACCTATCTGGGCCCCTCTCCAAAGGCTGGGATAGACCAGGGTGAGTGTGTGTCCGAGTGCATGGCTGATCCAAGGCCAGTGTTATGCAGTGCTGCATGACCTGGCGGGAGATGACTCAGCGACAGACAGAGGCAGTTAGAGGAGTGCAAGGAACAGCTCGTGACTGGGGCTGGTTCAGGGGACTCCAGCTTCAGGGAGCACTGGAGGGGAGGAGAGCTTTCTCAGGCAGTGGGATCTGCTTAAAGAGATCGTGGTGGACTGTAGCTGGGACTGAGGCCTGGTGCTTGGAGCTGTGTGGGACTCTGAAGTGGTGCAAGGTAGCACATGTTGGGGCTGCAGCCTGGTAGGGGTGGTCTCTGGGACAATGGAGGGCATCTTGGCTAGCAGAGGGCATCTAGACATGTGGAAGTCATCCCAGAGGGCAGACTTTGGTTGTGGTGGTCTCTGGGGTGGGGATTACCCTGGTAATAGTGGATGTGATTGTGCTGGTCTCTGGAAGGCTGGATGTATTTGTAGGGTACTGGAGCTGGTAGTGGCAGTTTGTGGTCTCTAGAAGGACATGGGGCAGCCAGAAGCTAGTTTATTATGTGATCCCTGGAGGGACCATATAGGACAGCAGATCCTGGCGGCTGGAGAGAGAGGGGATGGCTTTTGATGGAGGAGAATGGCTATGTGGTTTTCTGTGGGGGTGGGTCGGCTGTGAGGTCTCTGGGGAACTGAAGGGCCTTCCTGGTGTGGAGCGGTGTTGGACACTCTGCTGTGTGAGTACCCAGGGCAGTGGAGACTACGAAGCTATGCCAGCTTTTGCCTATGTAGACCCTGGTAGGCTGCTGATGAAGAGAGACTACGTGGGAGGCTGCAAGTGCCAGAAAACAGCTGCAAACTCCTCCTATAGGAGAGGTAAAGCCCAGGAAGCAGATGGTGCTCACCAAGAAGGGGCATGGTCAGATGCACTGATGCAGCACATCTGCCTCTGCCATGGGGCTCCAAGAGAGCCTCAGCCACAGTTTAGAGCTGCCATCCCACGGAGGAAATCTGAGTACGGGCCAGCAGGGACAGCCCCACCTTCTGTCCCTCTGGGTGCATCGCCCCAGGTTAGCACAAGGAGGGGTGACTGACCTTTGGGCTGTGCCAGGAGAGTGGGGCCTAGTTTCTGTGGTCTCCAGAGCATCTTAGTGAATGTTGGGCCAGTGGACTCGTAACTGTGGGCATTGCTGAATTCAGCCCGGCCCAGCTCCCACTGTGTGGTCAGTCAGTCGCCCAACATTTCTCTGTTGGATGTTTGTGGAACTCAAGCCCCCGCACAGTTCAGCATCGCAGGCAGGGGACTGGGGCAGCAGGGGGCTGTTGTCCTTAAACAAGGGGCATCGGCAGGGCTGCGGGAGGGCTCCCGACTGATACTGGCCTGTAAAGCGCACGGGGGTAGTTCAGATCACAGACAAAGGGAGGGGGACGCGTGCTGGGAAGCCGGATGGGAAGGCGCCAAAGTGGCTCAGGATTTGCTATTGGGTAGAGAGACTTTTACCTCTGGATCTCCAGCCTGAACCCAGCTGAGGCTGGGTAGGTAGCGAGCAGAAGCAATTCATTCCTCTCTAGTAGCTGCGTGAGAAAAGCCCGGGGACTCTGCCCAGTCCTAATGGATAGGTGTCCGCAGCACCACTCACTGGCATTAATTGGCCCCTTTGTGGGCAGGATGAACAGAGAGGCCAAGGACCAAAAGGGCCTGGAAGCTGAGTTCCCCTCCCCACCCTAGAGATGCTCCCTCTGGGTCACAGGTGGGTGTCAGGTGCCTCTGTCAGCCAAGCCCATTCACATGGACCGGATTCAGTTTGGAACAAACCCTGGTCTGTAACCCTGGCTGCTGCCTCCCCTCTGGTACGTACATCATTGCCTGTCACCCCTCTAAAATGGCTGGGCTAAGGCTGTGGGCCTCTGCCCCACAGACAGCCACTGCAAGGAAGGGTTAGCAAGGAGGCTGCGGCAAGGTGAGGCATGAAGGCGCTCGGCGGTTCAGGGGTTTGAGGCATTGAAAAGCTGTGGAAAATTGTTTTCCAAAGGGCTCGTCTGATGAGACTTAAGGCCTGCGAGCAACAAACGCTCTTCTCGCACGTCTTGGCACAGGGCAGGCCCTGCCAGGCTGAGTGCCTTTCTGCATGAGTGCATGTGTGCATGCTGCTAAACCTGAGAGGCCACTTGTTCCTGAACCCGAGGGGGGGAACTCAGCTCAGCCCATCAGCCTCTTTCATTTTCTCCTTTGCAAACAAATTAGTAGAGCTGCAAGCAATGCTGGAGCTGGGCAGGCAGGTGCTCTGCTCTCTGTGTTTCATGGTCTCTGCTCTCCTTAGCCCTCCCTCCTCTCTCTTTCCTTTTTTTTCCTCCACCTTGGCCTTACTTCCTTCATATTCCTCCATTTTCTTTTTCTTCTCTCCCCAGCCTCAATCCTTTTCTTTCCTGGTCTTCGCCATCTCGTTCCCTTCTCTTGAGCTGTCTGGCTCCCATTTAAAAATTCAGGGCCTGACTCGTTTACATTAATGCTGCTCCAGGGCCACCCGGGGGGCGGGGGCAAGTGGGGCAATTTGCCCCAGGCCCGGGGCCCCACAGGGTCCCCGCGAGCCCTGGCCCGGCGGCGGTCCGGGTCTTCGGCGGCATTTTGGCGGCGGGGGGCCCTTCAGTGCTGCCGAAGACGCGGAGCGACTGAAGGGCCCCCCGCCGCCGAAATGCCGCCGAAGACCCGGACCGCCACTGGGTGAGTACAAGGGCCGCAGCTCCCCCGCTTTGCCCCAGGCCCCCTGAATCCTCTGGGCGGCCCTGTGCTGCTCTGGAAATATGAAGGGGCCTTGAAGGGGCAGGAGATGGTTTTGAGATAAGGAGGGTGCATGAGAATAGCTGCCTAAGACTAGCCCCTATGCAGGGGTCTTCCCCAGCTGGTATAGAAGTGGCTTAGTGGCTCTGTATCAGCCCAGAGTGGGGAGGGAGAAGGGGATGGGGCTGGCCGGGGCCAAGAGTTGGGAGGGAGGAGATGGTGACCCACAAGTAAGGATGGCCAGAGCACGCTTCACTACAGCTCGTCTCTGTGGTGGGTCTGTAGGGAGTTACAAAAGGCAGAGCATGAGATAGAGCTGCCCTATGGCTGCTCTAACTTACCCTGAGCTAAGCAGGCCCCCTGAAAACAGAGAGCAGAGGTCTCTTAAAGCCACCTTTGTGCTGCTCCAAGAGCATGAGTAGCTGAGAATTGGAGTGATGGATTTTAACGTGGAATAACAGTTAGAGGGATTTTACTTGTATTATTTGGTTGCTTGGGTTGGAATTTGATTGGAAAATAAGTTGTTGGGTTGTTCCCCCGTGGTAATAATTATTTTATCCTGCTCAGGGCTCTTCTGAAAAGAAAACAAACAACTCTCCCCCAAAACCAATGAATATCCGCATGCACATTCATCCGAGTGAGCAGCAATCACCTTCTACCCACTCAGCTGTTCCCTGCCGAGCCCTCTGCTAACAGGGCTTGCCGATAGCAGAAACGCGCTGCGCCGCCCCTGACGCGACAAGGCAGGTGGAGGGGCAGAGAGCGAGGGGATTAATAAAGGGAATTTAAAGCAGCGCATCTGGTTGGCGAGGCCTGTGGGGCTGAGGATGAGAAAGAGGGGAGGCAGAATTGTGGATGCGCTTGCAGAATTATGCTTGCACAACAAGTGTTACTTTAAACATATCAGCATTTCTGAGCTCACTGGGATAGATAACCAAGGGCTGGGGAAAGGACTGAGGCTTTGAGCAGCTATGCATATACATATGTGGTGCTTCAGCTGCAATTCTGTGAGGGGATCACTAATCGGTCTTTGTTCTGTTGGTTTATTTATTTAGACCACTTGATGGTGCCCCTTAAGGGTACTAGCCAGGGGAGTGCAAGGGGGTGCAGCCTCCGAATTCCAAGGCAGCTGTGCTGTGGGTGGCACAAGCCGTCAGTTTGGGTGGCAGCTTGGGAATTCGATTAGATCCAAATCCCAGGCAGCGGGTCTAAAATTAAGAGCCTTTATTTTTACTTGTAAACTGCTGAGCAATTTGGCTTTTGTCTCCTCCTTTGCTGGTCGTTTGGAAAGGTCCCCCCACCTCCAGCCAGGGCTAACGAATGGACGTTTTGGAGGACAGAACTTATATCAGGGCTTTTCCTCTCTCTTGGAACTTATTTCTTCTGTAAGATGTTTCTGCTACCTGAGTGCACTTGGATGAAAGGGGAGTCCCTGTGCTACGAGGGAGGCGTCATAGTAGGGAATGGTGTAAACTATGGGCATTAGAGAGCTGCCAGCTAGAGCAGTCCCAGTCTCTGCCAGCAGGAATAGGGTGACCAGACAGCAAATGTGAAAAATTGGGATGGGGGTGGGGGGTAATAGGAGCCTACATAAGAAAAAGACCCAAAAATCAGGACTGTCCCTATAAAATCGGGACATCTGGTCACCCTAAGCAGGAATCACGGTAGGAAGGAGTATAGCATGCTGCTATGTGGGAGCTGCCAACTTTTCAGTCCCACCTGCCCCCAGAGAGAGTCATCTAGGGATAATTGTAGGGGCATTGAGTGAGGAGGTTCCGAGCTGCTCCAGTCCCAATCTCTCCCAGCAGCCGTCATTGTGGAGAACGGTGTAGGAATGCTGTCTGGGAGCCCCCAGACAAGAGCATCCATGCATTCTCATTGTACTCCCTGCACACACTCTGTGTGGTTCTAGGAAGTGGCCTTTCAGCAGAAAGGGGATTTGAAATTTGGCCATAAATATTTGGTGTGGGTGGAAGATTGAAATGCAGGTCCCTGTTCACAGTCAGTTTCCCCCCTTCTTCTAGAGCTGGATTAAATAAGTAAATAAATTCAACTTTTTAGCGCTTTAAAGTCATAGAATTGTAGAAATGAAAAACGTAATAAAGCAGATAAAGAAGTTGTTTCCCAGGTTTGAGTACTTTCCCCAGGCTCCTCCAGATGGAAGACAACCTTGCTTTCCTTTTTAAATACAGTTTTGCAGGCCGTGTAGCTATCAAGCGGGCCCTTTGGTTTATGCTGGATTTCACTTTGTAGGGTTATTATGGTATTTCTGGAGTCATTATGAGATGCACCCGAAAGCATCTCTGTACTCTGGACTGGAATGAGACCACGTAAGTTTCCATGCCCATTTGCACAACAAAACACTAAAGAGGCCTGTAGAGTGAATGATTTGAGTTGTAAAATGTCCCCTGGATCCATATTTTAAAAGTTTGCTAAATATATATGAGTTCATAAAGAAGCCAAGTCAATAATATGCCTGTAAAAAAACTCATTCAGTGTATATGTGCACAATAGATTCTGTCAGCTTGGAGAAATATTCATTTAGCGCTATCACAAATTCCCTATGTGACACTGAACAAGTTACTTCCCCTCTTCGTGCCTCAGTTTCCCCAGCTGTAAAATGGGGGTAGCCCCTCTTTCTCTTACAGAAAAGTACCGTCTGCACAAGGAATCTTCAAAATCATCCACTCATTTTGGATGCCTCAATTTTGGGATGTCTGATTTTGAGATGCAAGTCAAATGACACAATGTAATGATCCCCCATAACCCCATTTGAAGTCAACGGGAGCTGCAGGTATAGGTGCTGGAGCACCCCCTGGCTTGGAGTGGTTTCCAACATATACAGGGTTCAATGGCTCTCAGCACAAATTGTCACAACACCCTGGCTGCAGGTGCTCAGCCCCTTGGAGACTCAGGCCCATCTTGGTTCAACTTGGGACCTCTAATCTGAGATATCCAAGCTGATAGGCCTTACTGACGCTGGGGCTCAAGTCGTCATGTTGAGTTCAGTGGAGCTGCACCAATCACCCCAGTTCAGGATCTGGTGCTCTGGCATCTTGCGAGGTTTCACTCATCCATGTTTGTGTTTCATTTTTAGATACTGGGGTAGACAGTGCTAAAGAAGAGGAAAGCACTGTTGTTAGATAGAGAGCACCGGAGGGTTTTTCTTTCTTTCTTTCTTCCTTTCTTTCTTAATAGTAAATGAAAAGACAAAAAAGGCAAAGCAAACCCCCACACACACATACAAACTACCTTATAAAAGCATTTATGGGCTGTGGAAACCCAGGAAATAGAAATTGACATTGGGCTCATCCTCTGCCAACGGGTTTCTTCTCCCTCTGTGAACTTTAAGTACCCCGTGCTGAGCAGAATGGGTGTCACTTCCTTTTAGTGCTGCAATGTCCCCCCATCCTGCACACTCAGGCATTACAGCTTCTCCAGGCCTCTGTCAGGGAGTCCTTGACCTTCATCCCATCCTGTTCGTGCTATACGACTCTAAGCACCAATGGGCTGAGTGGAGAGAGCTGGAACCTTGGACCTGCTATGCTTCATCCAGACTCAGAACATGATTTGAACATCATTTGGGATGTGTGTGCGAACAGAGATACAATCCCATTATACAGAGGAGAGAATGAAGTTGTATGTCTCTCTCATGGGGAAAAAGATACAATGGCTCTTGCCGTTTTTGTTATGCAAAAATACTAATGTATGTTGTGCAACATTTTGCATTTATTACCTGCCATCCTGGAGACTGTGGAGAGCTTCTCGGCTTCAGTTTTGGTTGCTAATTTTGTGTTATTGCATCCTGGCATTTATTTAAATCCGGGGAGCACTTGGTATTGAGTAAGTGCGAGAGTGGGTTCTGTAAGTGTTATTGCAAGATGCTTCCTGTTTGGAGAGCTCTAAAGAGACAGCTACCCCTCTCCTCACTCACAGACATGCCTCAGCTAATATAGGATTGATAAAAGGCCAGCGCCTCTGGTAAGAAGATTCACCCTCTCTGCTGAGGTTCAGAAGGCTGTCAGTTCAGTCTGCTGGGTCTTGCTAGAACTCCTAAGCTAACCATGCTCAGGACTGGTCAGTATTTGGCTAGTCACTAGGAGATCTCCATGTGTAAGCGGGGAAATGGTCCCGGTATTGTGGGGAACTTTCCTGGCTTATACACTACCCCGGTGAAATGGGCTAGCGAAAGGATCTGAGTCCTCGCTCCTACTTCCTTTACCCAGAGGCCTCCCTGCCCTCAAGGGCTCCCCTTCCACTCTCCTGTGGGGCAGAGTCCTCGTAACCCCAACAAGGCTGGGCCCAGGATTCCTGTGGGCTCAACCCCCAATCTTGTCATGGTCACTTAGGACAGCGGCTAGGGTATCCCCACTCCGGGGTGCTCTCTCCGCACTGGACACTTTCCTGACCCACTCATCATTACATACCGTTCAAAGCAAATACAATGTATTAAACAGCAATCAATTAAAAAAATAAGGAAAAATAGGAAAGGTTAAAGGAAAACCCGTCACCCCACTCTGCGGCACGAGAACATCACAACCAGTCATGGCTGGAATGTCAGGGCAGTTCACAGCCTGTTCCTCACAAGTCCCAGGCCTCCTGCCCAGGCCCTGGCTGTGCTGCAGGGATGCCGCGGGTCGGACACTTGCTCTGGCAGGGGCCACACACCATCAGGCTCTAGGTGGCAGGACCATTTTCCCAAGTGTCACCACCACCACCACCCTCCCCCCCCCCGTCAGGGTTACGATCCCCCCCAAGTCCGGCCTGCAGGGCCTCTTGGCTGGGGGAAACTCCCTGCACTGGGCCCACTGCCCAGGGTCCCTCTCACTCTCTCCAGCTGTTCACCGCACCTGGCTCCAGACTGCTCCAGCCCCAGCTCCAGCTCCACTCTGCCTCAGCACTGCTGCTGCTCTGCCTCCAGCTCCCTGGGCTGCTTCTCTGGCCCCTCTAGCTCTGGTTGCTGCAGCTCTCCTCCCAGAGCAGGTCTGCTCTGTGGCTGCTTCTGTGACTCTGCTCCCAGCACGGATCTGCTCCCCGTGGGCTGCTTCTCTGGTTCTCTCTGGATCAGGCACGGCTCTGCTCCCCAGCTCAGCTCAGGCCCCTGCTTTCTCCTTAGCTTGGCCCCACTCTGTCTGGCCCAGGCAATTCCAGCTCACATGGAAAACAGGACCCTCCACCCCCTGGTCTGCTGACTCCCTGATTAGCCTGCCCGCCCTGTCAGTCAGCCTGTCCTGGAGCATTGGCCTCTCCCCATTGTTTCTGGGGACTGTCAGTTTCAGGGTCCTGATTTCCCATCGACCCTTCCCCTTTCTTTTGGTACTGTGAGCTAGCCAACCAAAAAACCCCATTGAGTTTTAGTAAGGGGCCAACAGTCCCCTTACACATGCAGGGCATAGGGTGCTGCAGGATTGATGGGGCAGTCTTTCTTTCTGTCCTTTCCATTCCTTGTACTTGGATTCAGCACTGATGCAAGGAAGTTAAATCCTAGTGAGGAAAATAGAAAGGAGCATAAACTCTGGCAAATGAAATGTAAAAATATAATTAGGAAGGCCAAAAAAGAATTTGAAGAACAGCTAGCCAAAGACTCAAAAAGTAATAGCAAAAAAAATTTTTTTTACGTACATCAGAAGCAGGAAGCCTGCTAAACAACCAGTGGGACCACTGGACGATCAAGATTCTAAAGGAGCACTCAAGGACGATACGGCCGTTATGGAGAAACTAAATGAATTCTTTGCATTGGTCTTCATGGCTGAGGATGTGAGGGAGATTCCCAAACCTGGGCCATTCTTTTTAGGTGGCAAATCTCAGGAACTGTCCCAGATTGAGGTGTCTTTAGAGGAGGTTTTGTAACAAATTGATAAACTAAACAGTAATAAGTCACCAGGACCAGATGGTATTCACCCAAGAGTTTGAAGGAACTCAAATATGAAATTGCAGAACTACTAACTGTAGTCTGTAACCTATCATTTAAATCAGCTTCTGTACTAAATGACTGGAGGATAGCTAATGTGATGCCAATTTTTAAAAAGGGCTCCAGAGGTGATCCAGACAATTACAGGCCGGTAAGCCTGACTTCAGTACCAGGAAGACTGGTTGAAACTATAGTAAAGAACAAAATTGTCAGACACATAGATGAACATAATTTGTTGGGAAGAGTCAACATGGTTTTTGTAAAGGGAAAACATGCTTCACCAATCTACTAGAATTCTTTGAAGGGGTCAACAAGCATGTGGACAAAGGGGATCCAGTGGATATAGTGTACTTAGATTTTCAGAAAGCTTTTGACAAGGTCCCTCACCAAGGGCTCTTAAGCAAAGTAAGCAGTCATGGGATTAGAGGGAAGGTCCTCTCGTGGATTTGTAACTGGTTAAAAGACAGGAAACAAAGGGTAGGAATAAATAGTCAGTTTTCAAAATGGAAAGAGGTAAATAGTGGTGCCCCACAAGGGTCTGTACTGGGCCCAGTCCTATTCAACATATTCATAAATGATCTGGAAAAAGAGGTAAACAGTGAGGTGGCAAAATTTACAGATGATACAAAATTACTCAAGCTAGTTAAGTGCCCGGCAGACTGCGAAGAGCTACAAAAGGATCTATCAAAACTGGGTGACTGGGCAACAAAATGGCAGATGAAATTCAGTGTTGATAAATGCAAAGTAATGCACATTGGAAAACATAATCCCAACTATACATATAAAATGATGGGGTCTAAATTAGCAGTTACCACTCAAGAAAGAGATCTTGGAGTCATTGTGAATAGTTCTCTGAAAACATCCACTCAATGTGCAGCGGCAGTCAAAAAAGTGAACAGAATGTTGGGAATTATTAAGAAAAGGATAAATAATAAGACAGAAAATATCATATTGCCTCTATATAAATCCATGGTATGCCCACATCTTGAATACTACATGCAGATGTGGTCGCGTCATCTCAAAAAAGATATATTGGAATTGGAAAAGATTCAGAAAAGGGCAACAAACATTATTAGGTGTATGGAATGGCTGCCATATAAGGAGATATTAATAAGACTGGGACTTTTCAGCTTGGAAAAGAGACAACTAAGGGGGGATATGACTGAGGTCTATAAAATCATGACTGGTGTGGAGAAAGTATATAAGGAAGTGTTATTTATTACTTCTCATAACACAAGAACTAGGGGTCACCAAATGAAATTAATAGGCAACGGGTTTAAAACAAACAAAAGGACATTTTTTTCACACAACGCACAGTCAACCTGTGGAACTCCTTGCCAGAGGATGTTGTGAAGGCCAAGACTATAACAGGGTTCAAAAAAGAACTAGATAAGTTCATGGAGGATAGGTCCATCTATGGCTGTTAGCCAGGATGGACAGGGATGGTGTCCCTAGCCTCTGCCAGAATCTGGGAATGGGCGAGAGGGGATGGATGACTTAGTAATTACCTGTTCTGTTCATTCTCTCTGGGGCACCTGGCATTGGCCACGGTCGGAAGACAGGATACTGCGCTAGATGGGCATTTGGTCTGACCCTGTATGGCCATTCTTATGTTCTTATGACAGTCCTGGGAACTGAAGTGCCGTGGTACAGCACAGGCAGTGACACTGCAGCCTTGCCTTTGAGCTGAGAGGGGAGTTCAGTGTCCAGGCCAATCTACTGTACTCCTTGGTCTCACTCTGCTGAGGCTGGCAGCAGCAATGTGGATACGTGCCCTCTAGGAACTGTGCTGACAGCAATGTGTGCTAACAGCCTACACGGCCAGCATCAGATGCTCCTGACATTTGGTCTCTACCAACCCGGGCTGGATCTGAGCCCATTCCCCAGTGGTGAGTGGCTCTGGCTGCATCTCATCAGTGTTCTGAGCCATACGGTCCCACGTCCTACCTCCGTGGGTTTTTCCAAACACCTCCATCTGTCACTGACCAGCTTAAAGGGAAAGACTCCTTCCCAGCTCACCACTGCCATCAATGGCCATGTACAGTCTCAGGACCCTAGCCTGCGAGGCGCAGCACACCCCCAACTCCTACTGGTGCTGGAGAACGTATCAACACAAGCTTCCACAGGAAGCTCCCCCCTCGGCTCCTTTGTACTAAGAGCCTTCCCAAGAGTTATCCAGTTGCGTCCTGGCACCGGAGAGCCACCGCCGAATGCTTTTAATCTCTATTCTCCAAACTCTACTAAGCTCACGAGCCTGCTGCAAAGATGCTTTTTAATGAGCTGGAAGGGCCGTGTCCTCCCTGACTGCGCCCATGACACTGAGCAATTAAAATACAAGTTATAACTGGCGTGAAGCGAGGGAAAACAGGAGGGAAACAACATCTTTGTGCACAGTCATTTACTGGACTGAAGCTGCCGATGTCACGCAGGCCGTAATCTTTGCTCTTAGTTGGACCCAGACCAAGGAGTTCCAGGGCTGAGTTCACTGAACGGTCATTGTTTCACTGCTCCTGGCTTCGTCAGTGCGCTGAGCCTGCTGGCTGCTCACTTTCCAGATTCTGTCTGTCCATCCAGCCATCAATCATTCGCTCCTGCCCCCGGCCCCTTGACATTGCTCCTTCGGGACAGAAGGGCAGGAACAGCCCCACAGAACACCCCCAGGGTAAGGCCGCTCCCTGGCTGGCAGAGTTGGGGGAATGGGAGAATACAGAATATGGGGTACGTTGGGAGTAGGGAAGGGATGGGAGTGGTGATCACCAGGGCTGCTGCACCCTAGCCATTCTCTGTGCCATAGGGGACCAGGGAAGTGGGGCATAAGTTAGGGCAGTCATGAAGCTGCCCTGAATTACACCAGCAGCTGGGCAGCCCTGTGGCACAAAGGTGGCTTGAAACAGCTGTGTCCCCACCTCTGCCTGCCTTGCATTGCGGTACCAGCACAGAGTAACAGGATCAGGCCCAAGGTACATTACATTCCCTAACAGCAAAGCTCTTCCTCTTGGGTTTGGCTTAACAGCGGCCATTAGGCAGCAGAGATGAGGCCTGGGCCCATTTGCGTATCTGGGAGCTTAACAGCTCCGCTTCAGGCTGAAGGGGAAACTGCACAGAGAAATCCATAGGGGAGAGGCGATGCTGGGCATTGCAGGCTTTGGGTGTGCTGCCCCTGGGAGGGGGCAGGCAGGCTGTGCAAGATGGCATCCTGGTCAGAGTGAAAGAAGGGGCACTGGACTGGCTATGCAGCTCCCCCACTCCCTTTGTTTCTCCTACCTTTCATCCTCCACTGCCTCCCTGTCTCATACTTTCCTTTGGATTCCCTTCTCTTGGCAACTTCTCCCATCACCACTTTTTTCTTCCTTTCTCTATCCCCCATTCTCACCTCCCTTCTTTAGGACTCTTCTGCTCCCAAGTTTTGCACCTTCCTTCCTGCATCTTTCTCTTTCCAGCACTCTCTCCTTCCTCCTTTCTTCCCACCTCTCTCCCTTTCATTTCCCCTAGCCTGCCTTTCAAAAGGAAAAAACCAAGACAGGAACTGAACCAGCCCAATTTAGCATCGCTGGGGTTGAAAGTTTATCATCTGTGATTGAAGTATCTGCACTGAGGCCTTGATGTGCCACCTGTGTGCGATTTTGAATTCGGGTTTGCATGCTCCCTGCGACTCATGGAGGTTCGCACAAGCTGTGTTTCAATTTATATCTCTGTCTCTATATATTTTTAAGGCTGCAGCTAATGTTGATTTAGTAACTCAAGTGCTGGAATTTCATCATGCCAGGGAGAATGCATTAAAGAAGACACTGTAGTTATTTAACTCCAAATGTAGGTCCTGGTCTATGGGGTGTATTTGTGCTTTAAGAACTGATCTGGGGGAAGATACATACTGAAGGACATTTGCATTGGGGTGATGGTCAGGGTTGAGAAGAAGCACTGAGGTTATGAGTAGGCTTTTCCCAAGTCCCCTGAGAGTACCCTCTCTGCTCCCCAAGCCCTTTCCTTGGTGGCCCCATCAGTTTCATTCAGTGCTTTACAAAGCTCACACAGAGAAATGCGGTCTGGGCATAGCCTTGGAGACTCCTAGAGCAGCGTGTGCACTGGAGCACAGCTTGGAAAGCATTCATATCAGTGCCAGGTGAACCCCAAATGGTTGGATGTTTCAGCCATTTATTAAGGAAACCCCCAAAGTAAGATGCTTAGCCAGACGTCTCAGGGCTGCAGACCTGAGCTAGGAGTCTTGCGCCAACAAACTTCCTTGGGAGACCTCAGGTGATTGCTGACTCTGGTCAGGCTTCACATGGACTTTTTGCCTTTCTGGGGCTGGATTGGAAGAAGGAAGTGCAGGAGCAAGTGAATAGAAGCATCACAGATGGACTGGGCCCATCTGCCCTTAAAGGGGCCAGTCCCACCCATGGCATAGTTAGCTCACCTCCCCAGGTGGGGCAAATGAAGGTCATGTGACCCAAACAGGCCTTCTGGGGAAGAGATAAGAGCAGAGGCATGTGGCAAAGCTTGGATAAGAACTACTGGGAGTGGTGGCAGGATATAGAGCAGGGAGACAGATTTTCAGAGAGGAGGGTCCAGCCCCAGCTCCAGCCAGAGACAGGGAAGAAGACTCTTAGTTCTGTTTGTTTTGGGTTACTAGGGGAGAGACATCCTTGAGTTCTGTGCTTGAAAGGCTTTGTTGTCAGCCTGTGTGAGCTGGCCAAGGGCAAGTCAAAGGGACTGGGGCAAAGAGTTTATTGAGGAGCCCTGAGAAGGGGAAACTGAAGTAGTGTTGCTGTGGAGCCACCCCATGCCAGGAGGGGGCACTCTGGAGGTGGCTGCCCTGTTACAATAAGAAATAATCTTTAGGAACATGTATCTGAACATTTACACCAAATGTATCAAGACTGGTTTGGTTAGGGTTGAATTTGGGACAGAATTTCAGGTTGGGTCATACTGGCTCCAAAGCAGTTTGCCCAGCACTGTCTCTAAAGCGCATAGGAGAAGGGAGCCCAGAGTGCAGTATAACACCCTCCCTTAACCGGAGCTTCCTGGGTTCTTGGCTCAGAACCAGAGCTTTACACACCCCTCTTGAACTCTGCGTGCTATGGCTGCAGCAAAGTATCCAGCTTTGTGTCTGGGGATCTCCAGTGGTTCCAGCTCATGGGGCTTTCATGCCAGCCTTTTACCTGGTGTTGTCACCTGGATTTATGCCCCTCCCCCAAAACTTAGGGCTCAAGCAAACTCAAAATCGCGAAGCCCCTGAGTATAACCTGGTTTAGGTGCAAACTCAAAAATTGGCCCTTGTTCTCCAGGATGGTTTGAGTGGCACGAGGAGCACTGGGTGAGCTGAGCTGCCTTGTATCTGTAATGACGCTTGTAGGCAGGCAAGTTTCATGTGGTTTGGGAGTTTGCAAAGCTCCCTAGCACTGTTTGCAAGAGAGGGGGACTCCCCTTATGCCATCACTGTCTGAGCAGGGAGGATACCCTCGTTGCTCCAGTGTTTTCTATGGGAAAGGAGGCCCCAATGTCATTTCCAAGAGGATTCACACATGCTCAAGGTCCCTACAGGAAGGACAGTTCTTAGTGTTTAAATACAGTGAAACATGGGCAAGAAATTGCCCTTATTGCACAATTGCCTATTTTAAGAGATCACCCCAAAGTATGCTGGGCCAAACCTGCCCGAGGTGTAACTCCATAGCAGAGGTGACTTTGCCCTACTGAGTACTATTCTGCTCCACCTGGATTAGCAAATTACTTCCATTAAGTAACTGCTTCTGGTTGGTCTTTGGAGTAGTCACTTAAGACAGCCTCAGCTGTAATATATTTGCCATTTTTCTTCTCACTCAGCTCCCTAAGCCTGTATCTTTCTGTGTCCCTGTTTTTCTTCCCATACTGCCCTATTTATAGCTTTCAAATATCAGCCTGGGTGAGGCTTCTGCTCAGTTCAACTCATGTTTGATGAGAGCAGGGGAAAGTTATTTGAAACCTTTTTAACTTTCCTGGTGCTTAACTTTGCAGTCTAATTTCCCTTTAACAGCAGAAGCAAAGTGTCTCTCTCTACTGTTAAATGCAAGGCAAGCTCTGATTGTGATATCATTTCCTTCTCAGTGCATGACTGGAAAGCAAAGGAGAGGACGACGCCCATTGAGCTTCTGGAGCCAATTGGCCTGCATCCTGACGCCATCTGACTTGGGTAAGTGGGGGGGTTTGCCCCCTGACACGCAGGTTTGATGCTATTGTGTTGCAGAATGTATGAAGCTCAATGATCTGTTGCTAGACACAAACATGGGCTTGTCTGTGTTGCCGTAAGCTGGCCAGAAATTCCTTCCTGCTATAGTCTGCCATCAGTCCCCAATTACTTGCATATTGAGGAAATGTAGAGTTCTTCCGGAGGAATGCGGAAAATTCCATCCTTTTGGCTGAGGGTGGGAAGCTGCTCCTCATATATTTCACCATAAGTGGGGGTTCCTGGGAAGATGCCATCAGGCTTAGTTGGGATGGATCTCCAATGTGTCTGATATTTGGACAACTCCTTGAAAAATACAATCATTATGATCTGGTTATATTGCATATTGGGGGAAACTTTCTAATGATAAGGATAGTTAAGCACTGGAGCAGGTTTCCAAGGGAGGTTGTGAAATCCCCGTCCCTGGAGGTTTTTAACAACAGGTTAGACCAGGGGTCGGCAACCTTTCAGAAGTGGTGTGCCGAGTCTTCATTTATTCACTCTAATTTAAGGTTTTGTGTGCCAGTAATACATTTTAACGTTTTTAGAAGGTCTCTTTCTATGTCTATAATATATTACTAAACTATTGTTGTATGTAAAGTAAATAAGGTTTTTAAAATGTTTAAGAAGCTTCATTTAAAATTTAAATTAAAATGCAGAGCCCCCCGGACCGGTGGCCAGGACTTGGGCAGTGTGAGTGCCCCTGAAAATCAGCTCGCGTGCCGCCTTCAGCATGCGTGCCATAGGTTGCCTACCCCTGGGTTAGACAAACACCTGTCAGGAATGATCTAGGTGTACTTAATCCTGCCTCAGAGAGCTGGACTAGATGACCTCTTGAGTTTCTTTCCAGCCCTCCATTTTTATGATTCTGTCATATCACCTGTAGGATATTCCTCCATCATTAAACAAGATTGGTTCTCTACAAGGTATATATTATGCTGATCACAGAAACGGCTGCCCGCTGACTGAGCTAAGTGTAGATCCCCCTCCACTGTCATGCAGGGGATGTTGGCCAGACAAGCTCTTAATTCTGTCTGAGGGCAAGCAACAGTGCCCTCAAACGACTGTGCTTTGTGAGATGTCTCTATTACAGTCACACGACGTCGTGACGACTCAGCCTGCTTCCCGGCTCTCTCTCTAGGACAGTCGAAAGAGACAGGAGCAGGTTTTGGCTTGTACTATACATACAAAATCCTAGACTAAAATCTGTGAACTGTCAGTTTGATATAGGCAATGCGTGAGACAGCAAACATCAGAGCTGACTGGGCTTAGGCAATTTCCCAGCACGACAGTCCTCTGGAGAGAACAAAGAGATCTTTCAATGCAGAATGGAATTTAGTTTCCTAATGAAAAAAAAAATCAGGATGATTCAGTCATCTCTGTGCATAGAGCTAGGGAAAAAATAATTCAGGTTGGATCTGAACTAATCTGGTGTGAGCTGGTGGGAAGCACTCTGATCTGCTTTTGAAGGCAGGGCTGTATCTGTACCGTGGGTTAGCCAGTGAGGAACCATCTGCTCAGGGCTGCTTCAGAAGGGGAACCGTGTTGCTAACCTGGTGCTGCTGGCTGGCAGGCAGGCAGTGTCCTTCCTCCGGGTCTGTTTTAGAAAGGAGGGAATGTGAACAATGAACTGGCTGGCAGGTTTGTCACACTCTCCTCCCCCCCCCCCCCCCCCCACGATGTTCTTTGCTCAGAGCAAAGGGCAGGCTTCATGGATCCACCCACTGCAGGCAAAATGGGGACACATCCACGGACTCCTCGTGCCCCACTGCACTCTCATGTGGATGGCTCCAAGCTGTCTTTGAGGTTTCCTTCATCATCATCTATTCTATACCATGGTAGCATCTAGAGTCCAGGTGCTGTATAAGCACATAGAAAGGGACAGTCCATGCCAAGAAAGAGTCTAAAGAGAGGAGACAAAGGGAATATTATCAACCATATTCTACAGAAGAGGAAAATGAAGGACAAGTGTTTGGGGTTTTCAGTGAGAGCTAGAGAAGCTAACATCTTGGCAAACCCCAGTCATATGGATTAAGTGATTTACCCAAGGTTTGTGGTAGAGTCAGGAATTGAACCCAAATGCTCATGTCCCAATCGAGAGCCTTACCCACAAGGCCATCTTTCCTCCCTATTGCTATGTGCTTTGCTTCCTCTCTAAATGGACTAAGATGTGACACGTAGTTTGGACTGACCTAAAGCAGGGGGCTCAACTCGGTGTGTGTGTGTGGGGTGAGCTGGCAGATATATATCTGTGTGTGGCTCCTTCAGAGCACTGGGTGGGGAATCCTGGGGAGGGGGGGGGCAGGGAGATGGTTACCTGTCTGGACAGGGGAAACAGAAGCCCCTTTGGCGTGTTGGTGACCATCTTCGTGGAACAGGGCAGGGACTGACCAATGTGGTCTTGCTCAGTTTCTGGTCCCTCGGGTGCTCTTTTCTACATTAAACCTGTCCTGTGGCTGGCAGCTGCAAACTATATTCAGCATCAACATGCTGGGACGAAGAGAAATGATCAGCCATCACCCTCGCACTTCATCATTATGATAACGTTAACAGAAGGCTGATTACTGGGATCATTTGTCAGCAGGCACATGCGTCTACCAATCCCGGATTGCAACAAGATGTGCCACTGCCTTGGCATCATGCCCAATGTTTAAGGGGAACTCCACAATGGGAGGGGTTGGGGGAGAGGGTGAATATCCATCCAGCAGTACAGAACAAGAAAAACATGCATATGAATCAGCATGTAGAGGACTTGCGTTGGCATATGGCAGTAGTCATATTTTATCATACTGGTGACTTAGGATTTGGAGCACCAACAGAGCCCTACTCTGGTAGAGCCTTTGGCTGCTCAAGGTTGCAATCTGCTGTAACGAGATTCACTGTCTCTTCAGCAGAAAAGGGGTGGCTGGAGATTAAGGATGGGGATGCACAGGGCAAAGAAGCCCACAAAATTTGCACAGGCACTACATTATACTTTAACCCCAAAAGAGGGAATCCTGCAGTCTGGGTTTTTTTGGAATGCCAAGGAGCGAATGAACATATGGATGGAATTTCCTTCTCAATCCAAGAGAGAATGGCTCCTCCCTGTCTGGGTTGGGGTGAATGTGGACTGACAGTTCTGCATGGAGCCCAATAGAACTGGTCAAGATTTTTTTTATCAAAACACTATTTCAAACAAAATAATGTTTGTTTGTTTTACTAAAATGGAAAATTTCTATTTTGGTCCAAAATTTTCCAATTGTTCTATGAAAAAAAAATGAACACCAACGTTTTGGTTCTGTTTTGGGGTTTTATCTTTTTTTTTTTGGTTGGTTGGTTTTTGAATACTGAGCACTTTTACCAAACTGAAAACTTTTACCAAAAATGGTTTTCAAAAACAAGTTTTTTCGGTTTCAGTTTTTCATTGAGGGAGGGAACAAAACAATTATTTGTCAATAGAAATGTCAAGAAAAATATTTGGCAGTTTTCAACTCTGCTGTATGGAGCAAATTAATATACCACATATAGTATGACTAGATTGCTGGAAGTTGGCAACCTAATGGTTCCCATCCATCCAATCTCTACCTGGGGATGACTTGGTCTCTTCCATGTTATTTGAATAGCTCCACCAGCAAGCGAGTTTCATGTAGCTAATGTGGCAGGTGATACCGGAGCCACACTCCTAATCTGTTACCAAACACTTCTGGAATTCAGCCCCAGAGGCATACAGGCTGCTGCCCTCCATGCTCCTCTCACACGCACCCGGACTGCCATACAGACGTGAACGCAGAGTGACACGCGCACAAATATCCATCCTTTTTGCTCAGAGGCATATGTTTGATCACAAACCGCCCGCCAGCTTCTTACTGCTGCAGCTCAGCTGAGTGATTAAGGGGTGCATGCCCCCCTCTCCACCCCCAAAGCTCATGTTAAATTTCACTCCTCACACCCCTGTCAGAGCTGCCTACAGGCAGGACACAGCAGCATTGCCACGCAGTGTTCCCTCCCTATACTAAAACAGCTGCTTTTTGAACATCTTTTCCTCCTGTCTGGGCATGGGATTTCAGAGCCAGATCCCCAGCTGGTGTGAATTAGCTCAGCTGTGCTAACTTAGTGGGGCTACACTGGTTCACACCAGCTGAGTATCTGGCCCTCAAATGTCAAATGAGAATGAGGGTCCCAAAGGGCTTTACAAGCCTCAATGTATTAAGCCCTTCACAGTGCCCAGTGAGGTGAGTGATGTCCCCATTGGAGAGATGGGGAAAGTGAGGCATGGGAGCCAGGCAGTGATTTGCCCAGCAAGTCAGGAGCAGAGCCAGGAATAATCCCCTGGCTCCCGTCCTGATGCTCCTTTCTCCTGTTCTTCGCTCTCCTATCTCCTGAGATTCACTGGAACAGAGTGTCTTTCTGCTTCCTCTTCCGCTTTGCTGTAGTGACAGGTGGAAGCTGGCGCTGGATTCCCCACCCTCCGCTTGCTGCCCATCAGGAGATTCCTGAAGAGCCATATTTCATGACTGGTGGGGCAGAGGGCATAGCGCCTTGCCAGGCTCCTGCCACCAGTGTCAGCAGATGGCCAGAACGGAGGGTGGAACTTGATCAGAGAAGAGGCTGCAGTACCCTGCTGCCTGGCTCTAGCCGGCCCTAGGAATCCCCTCTGTTTTCCACATGGAGGTGCAGCTGCCATGTATCCCTGGCCATCAGCTCCTCATCCACTTCCATCCCCTTCTGCTCCAGCTAAGCCCTCCACCCCCACCCTCTCAGGGCCCCATTCTGACTGCAGCAGGGTACCAGCAGCTCCCAAGGGGGCTCTGGGAATGTCAGCAATGGGAGAGCCAGTCAAAGGAGGGAGAGGGAGAGGGCCGGGGGGAAGAGAAAGGGATGTGGAAGAGGAATAGAAGTGAGAGAGAAAGGGATGAGTTAGAAATCTTGGCATGATACTGCGCCAGGATCAAAGGCGAGGGAGGGGGAAGCGCCGGCTCCATTACAGAAATATGTCTATCCAGGGATCGCACACCATTGTGCAGGTCAGCACTTTGTTTGTGAGAGAACAATATAAGTTGTCAGGCGGAGAAAACATTCCATCCACCAATAACTTCATTTTGCTGAACAGTCTGCTCACTCCGAGAGGAAAATCAATGAGCGCAAACCTAATCTCCATGCCTGGCAGGAGATGCCAGCCTGAGTCCAGCAGTCCCCTCAGAGTGCCAGCCACCCCTATCCGAGTCGGGAGGAAATGGCCCAGAGGACAGAGGTGGGGGAGAGGTCCCCCGGAGAAGGGGCAAAGTGTGGAACTAGGAAGTTGCTGCTTCAGGACTTTAAGAAATGATATGGCTGGAGGGGATGGGGGAAGAGAAATGAGGAGAGAGCCAGTGGAAGGAGAGAATGTGACAGAGGAGAGAGCTGCTGTAACCTCCCTTCACAGGTTCTGTTAATAGAAGTGCTCAGAGCTGTGAGGAAATGGCCTGAATGTTATGGAGCACGTGGGAGGGCGGAGGGAGAGGAAGGAAAGTGGAGAGAAGAAAGCGGAGAGGGAGAGGCAGTAATAGGCTCAGCCCAGCTTCATGGGGGTGTTGAGGAGGAGAACAGGCAGCTTCCTTAGCTGTTATACTCTCGTCCTCCATTTATTATTGTTCAGATCACAGTGGTGCCAACCAGGCTGAGGGCCCCTCTGTTATGCCCTGTAGCGAGAGGCAGTCCCTTCTCTCCAGGGCTTCTCCACTAGACAAGATGGACAAAGGATGCGAGGGGCAGTGACTCTGGCCTTGCCCGACTCCCACCTGCACACACACCCCTGAACTCAGGGCAGGCGGTGCTGTCACTCCAGCTGGCTGGCCTGAGGGGACAGAGGTAAAGCTCTGGGCAGCACAACTCGCCAGCTCTGCGTACTTGAGGGTGATGTCATGGGGTGGCCGCTCTCTCTGAAGCTGTGCTAACTTGGGAGGCGTTGGCTCTGTAGTGAGGACAAGCCCTCAGCTGAGGTCACTCAGACGGAGCCCTGGTCCCCGGAATCCCAGTCTAGTGCCCAGTGCTCTAGGCCATACAGCCTCCCTTTCCCCTCTCTCATTTCATCCTTCTCCCCATGAGACATATCTCCCCACCCTCTCCCCAATATCCCAGAAAGAAACCTAGCTTGAATTTCTTGCCTGTTACTTTTCTCTGTCCCACGCCACCTTCTAGGTCAAACCAGCGCCAGGCATGAACACGAGGAGACTTTTTTTTGGTATCACATTAGCAAGAATAAATATTAATAGTGCAAAATGCTAATAGGCAGGTGAGATAGACAGGCCGCACAATCTGATAGTCGCATTGTGTATGCAACGGCTGTCCCTCAGCATGAAGGTGAGTGCTAACAAAAGGCCCAGTGCTGCTCAAGTGTCTGGGAGCTAACAGGATTAGTAGCACTGTTCAAAGACCCCCCTGTGAATGCGGACTGGATCCAGAGGGGTTGGCATCCGCTGCCATGGGAGGTTTTGAGCCAGATGCCCTGGGTGACCCTGCCTGGTGCTGGAGTTTCAGAACAACTAAGAAATGTTCTGCTCTGAAAAAATGCAGCTGTGTTAATGCTGCTAACAGGAATGCCGGCTCCTGAGCCCCCCACCCAGGCGCGAAGTGGGGATGGGCGGCTCAGTCTGGAGCTCCAGGTCTGATCACTGGCCTGGCCTAATGGGTGTCAGAAGCTTCTCTTCCCAGGAACTTGCTCTGTGATTGAACCGTTTAGGCTAAAATAGGCACTTCCCTTTAAGCACCCAAGGTACCAGTTCATATTCAGGGCTCTGAGAATTGGGACGTTTCTATCTGGTGCCTACAGAGGGGTGTAAACACCCAAATGTGGGCACCCAACTTTGAAAATGGTGGGCCAGATCCTCATAGCTTGGCTGATTTACACCAGCTGAGGACTTGGCTCATTGGCACTGAACCACTCTGTGCCTCGGTTTCCCCAGCTGTGCCATGAGGATCATAATATGACCTGCCCAGAGTGGGATGGGCAAAGGGAGGTTAGGCTGTGAGCTTTGGGGCAGAGACTGTCATTATATATGTGAAGAGCACCCCACGCAGGGCTGTCATGCTCTCCACCTGGGCTGTCTCCTGTGCCGGATGGAGCAGGTTCATCTCCCTAGTGCACTGGCCTCACTATGAGGGCCAGGGATGGAGGGCAGGCAACAGCTGGGCCTCCTCCCCGAGCCTCCTGCACTCCTGAGAGCACAGGGGGGCTGATCCAAAGCCTGGTGAAATTGGTGGGGGGTTTCCAGCCACTAGGATGGACTTTGGGTCCAGGCACAGGAACGGCTGTTCAGGTGGGGCCCTTGCACTGCTCTTAATTAGGGAATATCCCTGAAGTTCCAGGGTGTTGCAAAACATCCTGAGCCTCCCTCCCCTGACTGCCAGCTGTTCCCCCGGTGCTTTCCCTCCACTCACAAGCCTCTCCCCCAGCCTGCCACCCTTTCACACCACACTTCTCCCCTTCTCATTGAGCAGCCTGCACCTCTCTTCGGCCCTGGGCGACAGCTCCTCTGTCTAAAGGACACAATCACTTGCCCCTCTCCAGAGCTGGAGTTGGTAATCGGAGCCCTGCATCTCCTGCATCCTCTCTGCTGGATCCCCTGCACTCTGGGGCTCAGTACCCTGCCCTGCATGGAGTGCCCCAGAGCACTCGAGGTCAGGATCCAGCGGAGAGACTGCCAGAGAACAGTGCAATTGATGCAAGGTAAAGGGGGGGAGAGGGGCAAACCTCTCTGCGCCCCCCCAACCCTCGTTTTGCCAGGCATCTTGCTTTGGAGCTAGTTTTGGGGGGCATATCCAGCCATCTTGCCATGCCAGTGACTGCTCTGCACATGGACAACTGTCCACAGAGCTGCTGCACCAAGGTCTCAAAGGGGAGCAGCTTCTCCTTTCTCCTCCCACTGCTCCCCCGACACCCTTGAGGGGCAAGGTCTGTGCTGCCTGTCCATCCACTGCTCCCTGCACTGGTGGAGGGGGGCATGCAGAGGGCAACGGCTGGAGAGGGGAGAAGGTTGGGGGGGAGAGGGGCAGGAGAAAGGAGGAGAAGTTTTTGCAAAAACCTGCCTTAACCCCTCTTATTCCCTCTCCCAGCCCAGACAGCTAAAAGACTAGCAGGCTCCCAGTGCTCGCCACCGGTGCCCCAAGCCATGCAGCACCTGCACGGCTCTTCCCCAACAGGTTGGTGTGGCGGGGACAGTAAATCTCAGGCATCCATGACTCAGGGGGATTTGGGTTAAAAATAGGCTAGAAGCCGCTGGAGGTTTTTCCAACCATCGGACAGCGACTTCCCGACTCTGAACGGGAGATGGTATCTCGTACACGCAGCTCCGAATGTCACATTAGTGTTAAACGAGGGGAAAAACCAGAGTGGAAAAGGGAGCAAGCGAGATGGGGCTGCGCTGCAGTTTATTCCTTTTGGTTTACGCTCTGATACTTTATGGTTAATTACACCCTGACATGCACAAAGGGGAAAAAAGGATTTTAAAAAAGCTTTTAAAAAAATTACCTTCCATGAAATATTCAGCACATGCTGCTCCTTTTTTAAAAAGTGGCGTAATTACTCCTGTAAGGCTTTTTCCAATTCTCCGGATTTCATTGCATTTGGAGAGAGGCAGAAGAAACATTTGTCCTCGTTAACACAGAGAGGTGCTGGGTGGGGGGAGGTTGTACCGATTAGGAGAGAAGTTACCATATTAAAATAATGTAAATGGGGGGTGGGGAGTTGGTGCCAACACACTCCATGGTGTCTGGGAATCTGGATTGTGGTGTGGTTGGAGGGAGAGGGTGTTTAGCTGTGCAAAGGATATCTTACCATCTGAGTGCACTAGGATCTCCACTGGCAGTGCACTGGTGATGGGGATCCCATCCCACCAGTGCACTAGGGTCTGCGCTGGTAGTGCACTGGTGATGGGGATCCCATCCCACCAGTGCACTAGGGTCTGTGCTGGTAGTGCACTGGTGATGGGGATCCCATCCCCCAAGTGCACTAGGATCTGCACTGGCATTGTTCAGCTGTGTAGCACAGTGTGTATGATGGGGACGCACAGAGGGCAGATGTGCAGGACACAGAGCTTACATTACTGAGAGCCAAGGGCTGTTTTACTATGAGGAAACACTTGACATTTAATTGGAGACCAACTGCTGGCAGATCCCCTGTGTTCCTTGGTGGCCTGTTAATAGCTTTTGGGCCACGGGTGTGATGGTGTGCTCCCTGCATTCCCACCCCCTCAAACAGAATGGCAGCTCCTGAAATGGCAGGCCACGCCTCCAGATGTCACCTCAGTCAGTGCTGTGTATTTCTAGAGCACTTTTCAGCCGAGGCTCTCAAAGCACTTGGCAGAAGTGGGTAGGTGTCATTATCCGCGTGTGAGAGGTGGGGGGAAGCTGAGGCAGAGGAGGCCCCATCTAGAAGAGTAACAAGGAAGCGTTAGCATGATTGTCTGCCATGGGTAGGAGTGTGGGGTTTGATTGCAGCCGTGCTGTCACCATGCTAGAGAGCAGTCCCGTCATAACACCGATACCCCAAAGCGTGGGAAGGAGCCATGCTAAGTTAGCATAGACGGGCCCGGAAAGCTGGTGGTCCCGTCTCCTCTGAAACATGCTGCTAGAAATGGTACCAGGGGGTTCCCATTCATTGCTCACTCTACAGGTACAAGGCTGGGTTTTCAAGCTGCCAACACTGCAGACTCACTCCAGGTTTGGAGTTGTCTGCCTCAAGCATCAGCACCCCTGCCACCAAAGGTGGGTGAGAGGGGTAGGTAGGACACCACTGAGGTGAGCCACTGTGTACACCCCAGGGGAAATGGTCTGCTGTTGGAGCTATTCCCTTGGTGCTATGGGAGCCAGAATTAGAATTGAGTTCACTCTTTCTTAGCTGTATTGGTGCCGCAGGGCGAATAGGAGTAGAAACAACTATTTTGTCACTAAATTCAGCAACTGTGACTCAGGAGGGAGCAGAATGCTGAATGAGAAAGTGCTGTCTTTACAGTCACTTTACTGACCCCAGCCATGCTTTAAGGGACCATCCCAAGGTCACACAGGGAGTCACTGGAATAGACCCCCAGTCCCCTGACTTGCAGCCTCTGGGACTAGTCACAGCATTGCCTCTGTGACGAAGGCAGGGGGAGTTAAACACTCAAATCAGGGAGCCTTTTCAGTACCACAGCACATCCCACGATTCAGCCTGCCCCCCTCTGTGTGCTGGAGTGGGGGAAAGGAGGTGGCTGGCATTTTATGAATTAATCAAAGACAATGGTGTTTGGTAGAGCAGTTGATTTAAAGAGCCCTTTGCAAGCATGTGTGTAATATGATTTCTTATCCCAGCCTGGCTCTGCGTGCGCCTGCCAATAGGAACTGTTCCAGCTCACAGCCACATCCTGGGGAGACAGGCAGAGTGTTCTTTTCATCTACAAATAAAACAAACAGGAACAAAGAAGACAATAATATTGACTTTCATCATTGATATTCCCATTTATCTCAGTAATAATTAGTAATTCTATCGCCGTGAAGGCCTAGCTCATAATCTCATTGTTTCATGAGAGCTTTTTAGTGTCATCGCAGACAATAATGACACACACAGCTTTGTGGGGGGGGGAGGGAAAAGAAGGATGGGGGCAGACAAAGGGGGAGAGGGAGACTAGAGGGAGGGAGGGAAGGATGGAAAGGAGACAGAGGTGGGCGATGAGTTGCAGGAGACTTGACTGCAAAATCCAAGCCAGGGGGAGAGAGACGTGCACCTGGCAGAGGAACAATGGCTGAGGGAAAGAGAAATAGACTCAGGAGAGGGGGCGAAGAAGCCAGTAAGGCAGGGAAGGGAGAGCCAAGGAGGGAGCGAAGAGGCGCTGACTTGGTAAGAAGCTGTAGCTGGGGGAATGTGGAGAGGCTGGAGCAGTCTGTGGAGACTTCTCTTGCTCCTGCTTCCCCCAAACAACTAAATCTGAGCTGACAGCTGCTTGTTAAGAGAAGCTGAAGAGAGAGGGGTTCATCGGCAGCCATCCGGATTGCTTTGCCGAGTGCTGTGTGCTGACAGTGCCCGGGAACGGGTGGGGAGAGGAAGGCCTCTGGCCATTGTTCCTTCCTTAGAATCATAGAATTCCTTGGGCTGCTGTCTGCAGTAAACACATGGGTATCAAAGAGTCCTGGGGAAAGGGACCGCAGCCGCTTCATCCTGTTAGCGCTGGCTGCGGCTGTCACCTCCCGTGGCCAGCAGGAGCCTTTGAAGTGAGAACCCCCAAATTTCAATGCACAGTGCAGGCCGGCTTTAGGGGGTGTAGAACACAGCGCTGTGGTGTGAGGGGCGATGCCATGGGCCAAATGGAGCCCTGGGTTCCCAAGGGGGTAGCACCATTTGGGGGGGGATTTGGCCAAGTGGGTGCTGTATTGCTGTGGGCTGTAGCTGAGATTGCAGCTCCCGTAGCTGGCGGAGACAAGGCTGTTATGGGAACCCGGGCACAGAAGGGCTGAAGGCCAGAAATCCAGGAGGGCTCAGCACCTGCAGACAGAGCCAGGGTTTCTAAAGAGCTCCGCTCCCATTTGGACACCTCAGTGAAGGGACCTGGTTTCAAAGGGGCTCAGAACTGAGCAGCTTCCTTTGTTCTCCCGGGGGGGGGGAAGGGCTCCCCATTGTTCTCGGGGGGTCGAAGAGGAAGAAGTCTCCGCTGTTCTCAGCAGGAGCTGCTGGGTACTGAGTACTTTCAGAAATCAGGCCCTGAGTGCCCAAGCGTTTCATGGTGTTCCTACCTGGCTGTTCATGTCATGGCTCCGTGTTAGTGCCCTGGTGTTGCATTTAGCATCAGGGTGCTGTGAGCTGTTAGTGTCGGGATTGCCTCGCCCTAGTCCAGGTGCTGTAGGGTGGCCACTAGAGCTGTGATTTCAGCTCATTCTATCCCTTGAGTTTTGCTTCTGAGATTTAATTTTGAACCACCCCCAAAGCACCAAGTTGGGTGATTTTGGAGTTTGTAATGAAACCTCCAAGCAGGCGAATCTGGAAGCTCTGCCCAGCTGTGATGGCAGAGAGGGGCCCCAGCCCCAAAGTTCAGAGCCGGATGCAAATTTTCCCTAAGTTCAAGGGTGCTTGGTTTCAGGGTTTTGGGTTGTTCCAGTGTAGACATAAGAGTTTGTGCCAACTTTCTCCAGCTGTCAAAGGTTGTTTTGATTCCATCCCATCATTAGGGCATTTAACATGTACCAGATAAGAGGCTGTACAGGCATTAACAATACCCTCCCAGTCCTTGTCTGAGATGAGTACAATGATTATTACGACCCCCATTTTAAAGAGGGGGAACAGAGACACAGAGAGGTTAAGTGATTTTCCCAGGGCCACATAGGGCATCAGTGTCAGAGTCAGGAATAGAATTCATCTCCACCTTCCAGTCCTGCACTTACTTCCTGTGATGGGGTGTTTGCACAGCTAGGGCCAATTAACCTCAGAGACTGCACCTGGTGGAGAGTGGGCTTGATTAAAAGTGACTAGTAGCTGATAAAGCCCAGCTGGGGGAGATGCTGGCTAAGGGATAAAGCCAGGAAGTTTGCAGCAGAGAGAGGCTACAGTAGGGAAGTCAGCTGTTGCTCTCGGGCCCTGATGGAAGGGTTTACCCTGAAGCATGGAGAAAAAGCCTGTGGGAGTGGAGTAGGAAGCAGCCCAGGGAATGAGTGGTGAGGTTAGAGATTGTGTAGACGTGGGCTGCTGATTGTAGGATCCCTGGGCTGGAACCAGCAGTAGCAGGTGAGTCAGGTTCTCCTACAAGTCCCTGGGAAGTGGCACAGGATTATAGAACACACCAAAAGGACAGCTGGTCTGGAGGGACTTTGGTACCCCAGGAAGGGGGAAGTATATGGTGACCAAGCTGGAGGGCTGAGTCGCAAAGAGAGGGAGCACCCCAAGTTGCAGAGAGACACAGGCCGCTGTGTGAGTGAATGATGGAAGCGGGTGCTAGATCGGACAAGAGCTGCTTCCCCAAATACAGCTATGAGGGGTGCCCCAGCAATTAGCAGAGAACCCTGTGACGCTTGCTCCCTATTCCAGCCTGCCTCTCCAGCTAGCCCATCTCCTGATTTTGAGAGAGTTGTATCATATGCTGCAAGCAAAATTTTCATGTCCGTGAAAGCATCAGCAGATCTCTGCAGGGACCTGCATCAGCATGAGCTTGTGAAGCCATGTGATTGCCTGCCATGGTGCAGCAAGAGTCTTGCAACAATGTGATGCAAATGACAGTGTTATGATGTCACTACTAGTTTGGCTCGGAGAAGAAATGTACATAGGTGATGCAGCCCAGGGGTGAGCCCAATCATTGTCAGGTTTGTGGGGGGAGCCAGACGTTTCAGAGGAGATGGTGTGGGGTGACTCTGAGGGAATAGCCGATATATAGGAGTCAGGGTTTCCCACAGCTTCCACTCCATTTCAGCTTCTAACCAGCTCATGGTGAAAAAAGTCTGCTGTGCTTTTCCCTTCTTCGTTCTCTGGCCTCTTTATAAAAAATCCTTTCTGTGCTCCCTAAAATAAACTCACTTTGCACTTGGAGTGAACAATACAGCGCACCCGAGCTGCAGGAGCAAGGGAACCAGTCCTGCTCCCCCTGCCGTATGGCCATAGAGAGGAGAAAGGTAATCCATTAGGGAACAGGGAATGGGGGGAGGGCTTGGAAGAAGTTGGCTCTCCTGATAGTTGCTCTATTTGCTCCTGACTGCTCTGTGCATCATCCCAAATTGGTCTGGGGGCCCGTTTCCTGCATCTATTTTTGTGTCGCTCCATTAAATTCAGATCCCTACCTCGGGTTTGAAAGATGGTTTCCGGTACACAAAGTCCCAAGCATTATCAATTCCACAGGAACCGCTGTCACGGCAGCCGCAGGGACCAGCGAGCAGCGAATGCAAATGCAGGGCAGTGTTTTTATTAGGATTTAAATGAGTTTAGGGCTGTTTAGAATTACAATGCGATTTGAGTCAGGAGGGGCTTATAAAACTGGTACAAGTTCATATATTATACAACAAATGTGCTAAACCCCATGACTCCAGCCCGAGTGCATTTCTGTAGCAAGCCAGGGAAACAAACTTGCCTCTGTCAGAATTCCACCAGATCTTCTGGGCTCAGGGATTTGGCCCTTCTCTAGTGGGGCCAAGGAAGTGGCTGCTCCGGGTGAGGCCCAGCCGTTCTGCCTGCTGAAGGCAGTAATGGTTCCAAGCATGGAGCGCATATAGAATGGAGCCTCCATTTTGTGCACCCACACACAAAAATAATAAGCGCCATGGAATTCAGCAGGAGCAATGGTCTGTGCTTCACGGAGCCCTGGAAGGAGAATAGCAAGGGGCACTGCAGGCTGGGATGAAGGCGCAATGGCCATGCTGCAGCGGGGTTGGTAGATTGCACGATACCTGCTTGTATTATGCCTGGCCCAAGCCAAGCAATTCTTCCTTCACTTATGTGAGCACTAAAAGCTTGCTTCCAAAGCCCTCGGAAGTCAGTGGAAAGTAGGGTTGCCAATTTGGGTTGGATGTATTCCTGGAGGTTTCATCACATGACATAGTCTTTAATTAAAGATTCATCATTAATTCCTGGAGACTCCAGGACAATCCTGGAGGGTTGGCAAGCCAAAGGCTCCCAGTGCCTCCAGTGGGCTTTGCATCAGGCCCTATCTTCATACCCTCTCTGTCTTTCTTGTGCGCACACACATACACAGAGGTTTTAGAAAGGAAAGGGAAGGTTTTAGATATGCAAAAAGTCAATGCCATGGTGGGGGTGGGCTTTGCTGCACCCCCAGGGTCCTTCCTGTGAGCTGCTACATTGTCTCCTTTGAAGACAGGAACCTGGGGTGCATCGGAGCCCCAGGGAGACTGATTGCTGCAGCTCAGCAGTGGGAAGTATCTACCAGGTGAGAGGTAGGCTGAAGAAAGGCCCCTCAAGAGGCTGTAGAGGCCGGGCAGGGTCACGAGTTGCACTGAGGAGCTGGGATTCTCTCACCTTCAGTTGGATGAGTGTCAACTGTTGCCATTTGGGTTTGAAACGTGCCCTCCTGTCGGCAATGCCCAACGCTGCATTTCCAGCCTATTGAGTGAGCGCTTTCCAAAACTACAGCCTGATGTTTCCATGCATAAATCACATCACCGGCCACTGAAATGCAGCCGCCGGCCACTGAAATGCAGCTGTTGTTTCACTGTCAACAGTCCCATACACAACAGTGCAGAAGGCTACTGCATCCCACTGAAAGTGCGGGGGAAATTTGCATAGGCAGACTGGTGCAACTCAAACCCAAACCAGGAGGGCACTGGGACGCTGGGTCTGACAACTTTGCAAAATACCTTTGCATCTTGAAAAAAGATTGGAATCTTTAACACCCATATTGATTTTACTCCTTGCCCAAAACTAAGTAGCCCTAATTCTCTTCTCATAACATTACACTGATCTCCAGTGGAGTCCCTCCTGATTTACACCGCTGAGAGAAGAATCAGGTTTCCAGCACCATTGGTTTGGAAGGAAAGGCACCATCTACTGAAACTCCCACACCACTCTGGCAGCTGCTAAGTTTTCTTTGATGGCTTCCCATCCAAGTACTGACTAGGCCCAACTCTGCTTAGCTAAGGAGGTCAGATGAGAGCACAGCCCAAGGGAATAAGGTTGTCATCTCATTGGTGCTATTTAATAAATACCTTTGTATAATAAACGGGGCTTATATGTATGGAGGTAGGGGAGAAAGAGCGAGCAAATACTACAGGCATAACTGGGCTGTACACATTGCCAAAGAGTTCATGATGCCTAGATACAATGGTGATGGGGAAATTAAAAATGCCTGGATCCATTCAATTAGCAAGTACAAGAAGGAAAGGGAAGTTTGAGTCACTAGCTCATTGTGATGTTTTTTCATGGTCTCTGTCATGGCACTACTGTGTTAGGCTTTTGATCTCTGAATGATATAGCTGAATATGTGAATGAGAACAATATGGTTGTATTGAAATCCTAGAGAAAACCCTCTTTGTGCCCCCTGCATGTTTGTTTGTGAAAGAGTCTGCTTCGCTGGAAGAAACAGACGAGAGAAGCATGGGAGGGTGGGAGTGAGATGGCTTTGAAGCTTACAACGACATTTCAGGACTGTTATGAACATCTTGTCTGTGGTGAGATAGCGACATCAGAGGCAACTCAGCCAATCATCTGATACATGGTACCTTAGTTCTTGTGCCTGCTGGGATCCCATTGGTTAACTTTCTGGGTTTGGCCTGCATTTTATAACCAAAAAAAAAAAAAAAGTGTGATTTCCCTGTGACCTTGCAGGCATGAGATAATGTCCTCTGCCTATGCTGGGCCTGGGAAATATGCTTTGCCTCTGTAGCTGGGTCGCTGCTTCCTGCCTGTTACATCGAGTTGAGAGTTAAGCCAGCCCTTTCTCATGCGTTGGGAACTTTCCCAAAGAACCAGACTGACCCAGCCGCAGAGAGACCTGGAAGGTTTGCAGCAAAAGGCAAAGTCACCTGAAATGGGAGGTTTTCCCATGTCATTAGGAGCTCATTATGAAGGCATGTTTCACACATTACGTGCTTCCACATGAGGCCCCTTTCCCAGTGAAAGAGGAGGCCCCTGCCCAGCCAGAGGTGAAGGTGGGAATTCATCTTCTGGCATGTTTCTGATACAAAACAGCCATTTGATTTAATTTCACAGATGAGATGGGATTTGAGGGACACAAAATCGCCCAGATGTTTGTGTGAAATGTCATGGGAAGATTGTCACCGGATTGGAACGATTCTGTGCTTAGAACAAACCTACCTCTCATCACTGGAAAGATCCCCTGGAAGCTAAAGGAAGGTTGGTCTTGTAGATAAGGCATTATACTTGGAGTCCGAGTTCATTTCCCAGTTCTGCCTCAAACTTCCTGTGTGACTTTGGGTGAGTCACTTAATCTCTGACTCCGTTCCTGTCTGTAAAATAGGGATAATGGCACTCCCCTGCCTCCGGGGGGCTCATTAATGTTTAAGGTGCTCTGATACTGGGATAATGCGGGCCATATAAATAATGAAAGTAGATAGACCGGAGGAGAGTGCTGATGAGAAATTCCCTGCCCAGCTCTATGAGATAAACAGTCTTCCCACTATGCCAGGGCGAGAGGCTTAGCTCAGTCCTTGGTGTTACATGCTATGTTCTATATGCTGCAATCCTCAGACCCAATGGGAGTGTATGTGAATGGTGAATGTCCTGGCTTTCGGTGCAGTCCCAGGGTAGGGGTTGGACACACTAGCTAAGCATTTAGAGGGGTTGGAAGCACAACTCCCATTCACTGTGCATCCAAATGCCAGCCTGACGAACTCCCCCCTTTAAACAACAACTGCAGTAATAGCTCTCACCTTTGCCATGTAGAACCCGTGTAGAAGACTCCGGGGACAGGCAGAACAGCGGGGCAGAGAGGAGATTTACATCACATACACAAGTCACCTGGATCAAAGGGACCTCAACAGGCAACATCAAGCAAATAGCTTTTAAAGCCGAACCCTGGAGCAGGGAAATGTGCACAAGGGAATAATTTTCTTTCCAGATCAGCCCTTTCATAACCAACTGTGTCAATTTGACATTCAGGAAACTTTATTTAACACGTTTGTATTCATTTAATAATTTGGCGAATTGCTGCATTTTCTAAATACCTTTTTATACACCCAAACTTGTTTGTGCTTTGTTCTTTTAACACGATTTCAATAGGGTTATTTATTTCCTCTTCTGTCTCTCTGGGAGGATTTGGGGAGCAGGGTGGAGCCCCAGTGAACATACAGCTGTGAGCATGTGTGCATGTTTGTGGAAATGCGTGGGTGCATGTGGGCACAGGTATGTGGGGTTGTAGACATGTCCATACCTGTGTATGTATGTGCAGCATCTGAGTGTGATGCATGTGCATGTTAACATGGGTGCATGACTATGTGTGTCCGTTTGCACGTGTGCCTGCATATGGGTCTTTGAACACACATGTGTGTAGTGTAAGTGTTGGATGTCTTGCTGCTTTGGCGACGTTAGCCTCATCCATGAAGCACTGTGAGGCCAAGAAGGGACGTTGGTTCTATGGACTTAGAAAGTCACAAGTCCCCTCGTTAGGACTTCTGTCTCCAAAGACCCGTTTGAGCTCTGCAGTATAGTTGGGGTGAGGGGAGGGGAGCCCAGGAGTCCACGTATTGGGATAGATCCTCAGCTGGTGTAAACTGACATTGCTCCATTGAGGACAGCTGAGGATCTGCCCCCTGAAGTATCTTTGTGAGGGCAGAACCCTGGTCCAGACTCGGAACCTGTAACCTGCTTCTTTACCCATGGAACTGGGAATAATGCACCAGCCTGGGCTTTTCCCTAAGATTTTGGGCTCGGCTCATGTGGCCAGCAGAAGGGGATAGTTCTGCTTGCTCAGGGGATGTCCCAAACCATGGTGTCCCCAGGGCTGGGCGTGCAAGTAGTGTCTGTTGTGGAGAGCGCCTTCGGGGTACTGCATGTGAGGGTCTCCGGGGTACGAACCCTGTGCCTGAGCCAGTCCTAAGCAGCCTTAGCCTCCTGAATCTACCTCCTGTCCAGCCATTTCCCCTGTCGGCAGCGCTCAAGCCATTGTGAAAGGCCCCTTGATAGTGAAATCTCCAGCTCTCATCAGCAGGCTGGCTGCCTCCTCTCCCATCTGCGCGCCCTTCAGATTGCAGCTGCTTGGGGCTGCTGCGTGTGGGGTGGTGGCTGGTAGGATTCGCTCACCCGGCTGCTGAGCCTGTGAATGAGAAGGAAATCGAATGTCCCTGCGACCCTTGTGGCTCTGGCATGTAATGCAGCGGCGTGCTTGCCACCTCCTGGGTGCTGGAGGTACCATGCCCAATGGCTTTCACATCACATGAGGAGGTCGCGAGGGGTGAGGTGTTGAGCTGGGAAACTTACTGTCAAGGCACAAAGAACAGGAGTACTTGTGGCACCTTAGAGACTAACAAATTTATTAGAGCATAAGCTTTCGTGCGCTACAGCCCACTTCTTCGGATGCATAACATACTTACTCCCTACTGGGCACCCGGCCAGCTACTCCACCTGCTGTGTAGGAGGGATGGGGCCAGAACATGCCCACTCCCTGCCCAATGGCTCACAGTAGCTCCACACTCCCAGTTCAGCCCAGAGTCTCAATCCGAGCAGGGGCAGCAGGGGGAGCCTGCTTCGCTGTGTGGCTGAGCGGGAGCTGGAGCACTATGAGACCATTGCTTGTGCAGCGTGACGCCGGGGATGGTGACTGCCCTCTGTTGTAGGAGGAGGAGGGAGCGTAGCCCTGGTGTCCTGGTCCTGCTCCGATGCGGTAATTGCTAGAGGTGGATGGACCCAGGCTGGGAACATGGTTTAGGTTTGAGTTTGGGGTTTTCATCTAACTCTTTGACATCCCCTGACTCATTCCTCCCCCCGCACACACCCTAATTTCACACCCCCGTACAGAAAGGGCGATGTAATTACAACCACATATTTCTAGCTAAACAGAAGCTTGTGGTAGGTAAACACTAGGGAGTCTTGTTTAAAGATAATTCATGTTCTGACGCTATGACAACTGGGGGGATGTGATTAAAATAAATCGTGCAGAGCCCAGAGGCTGAATTTCTGCCCTGCAGCAACCTGGTTTGGGATTAGCAGTGGACACTGGGCTAGTGGGTGTACCCCATTCATGGGGGAGTTGTCCCTTCCTGTGACAGGCAGCCATGGGGTCTGGCTTTTCTTCCCCTTTGGCAACACTTGTACAGCTTGTGATGTGTTATTTCACCAAGTTGGGGGGCAGGGACCTGTAACCACACACCCTGTCGTGTTATTGCACGAAGAGGTGTAGGGGTGTGTGGGTGGATGTGTCTAATCACACACCTTGTGATGTGTTATTGTACCCCAGGGTGTATTTTTGCTCCTGAGATGCTCGTGGAAGACCATACCCCCTGCACCACAAATGAATGGAGGGAGGTTACTAGTGGAGTTCCGAAGGGATTGGTCATGGGACAAGACACTTTTATTAATGATCTTGGCACAAAAAGTGGGAGTGTGCTAATAAAATTTGCAGGTGACACACAGTTGTAAGGTATTGCCAATATGGAGGAGGACCGGGATATTATACAAGAAGATCTGGACGACCTTGAAAACTGGAGAAATAGAAATGTGATGAAATTTAATAGTGCAGTGAAAGGTCATGCACTTAGGGACCAACAACAAGACTTTTTTGCTATAAGATGAGGACTTATCAGTTGGCAGTGACAGAGGAGGAGAAAGACTTGGGTCTATTGGTTGATCACAGGATGATTATGAGTCGTCAATGTGATGTGGCCATGAAAAAGGCTAATGCAGTCCTAGGATGCATCAGGCGAGGTATTTCCAGTAGCGACAGGGAAGTGTTAGTACCATTACACAGGGCACTGGTGAGACCTCATCTGGAATGCTGTGAGCAATCCTGGTCTCCCATGTTTAAGAAAGACGAATTCAAAGCGGAACAGGTACAGAGAAGGGCGACTATGATGATCTGAGGAAAGGAAAAGCTACCTTATGAGAGGAGACTCAAAGAGCTTGGCTAGTTTAGCCTAACCACAAGAAGGCTGAGGGGAGATATGATTGCTGTCTATAAATACATCAGAGGGATAAATACCAGGAAAGGAGAGGAGTTATTTAAATTGAGCACCAATGTGGACACGAACAAATGGATATAAACTGGCCATCAACAAGTTTAGTCTTGAAATTAGAGGAAGGTTTCTAACCATCAGAGGAGTGAAGTTCTGAAACAGCCTCCCAAGGGGAGCAGTGGGGGCAAAAAACCTAACTGATGGTATGACAGAACTGCCTACAGTGGCGTATAGCTGATCTGCGACTGCTAGTAGCAAATATCCCCAATGACCAGTGATGGGACGCTAGATGGGGAAGGCTCTGAGTTACTACAGAGAATTCTTTCCCAGGTGTCTGGCTGGTGGGTCTTGTCAACATGGTCAGGGTCTAACTGATCACCATATTTGGGGTTGGGAATTAATTTTCCCTCAGGTCAGATTTGCAGAGACCCTCGGGATTTTCTCCTTCCTCTGCAGCGTGGGGCATTGGTCACTTGCAGGTTTACACTAGTGTAAATGGTGGATTCTCTATAACTTGAAGTCTGTAAATAGTGATTTGAGGACTTCAGTAATTCAGCCAAAGGTTAGGTGTCTATTACAGGAGCGGGTGGGTGAGGTTCTGTAAACAGCAATGTGCTGGAGGTCAGACTAGATCAGCAGTTCTCAAACTGCGGGGCGGGACCCCAAAGTGGGTCTCCATCCCGTTTTAATGGGGTTGCCAGGGCTGATGTTAGACTTGCTGGGGCCTGGGACTGAAGGCCGAGCCCCACCGTTCAGGCCAAAGCCCAAGGGCTTCAGCCTGGGGTGGAAGGTCTAAGGTTACAGGCTGAAGCCCTTGGGCTTTGGCCCCTCCCCCAAGGTGGTAGGGCTTGGGCGGGCTCAGGCTTCAGTCCCCCATCCTGGGGTTGTGTAGTAATTTTTGTTGTCAGAAGGGGGTTGCGGTGCAATGAAGTTTGCGAATCCCTGGACTAGATGCTCATGATGGTTCCTTCTGGCTTAAAATCTGAGTCCAAGACTGTAACTGCACACCGTGTGTGTGTGTGTGTGTGTGTGTGAGAGAGAGAGAGAGAGAGAGAGACTGTACCTATATACCCTGTGGTGTGTTGTTATACTGAGGGGTGTGTGAGAGGCTGTAACTGAACACCATGTGTGTTTGTGACTGTACCTATATACCCTGTGGTGTGGTGTTCTACTGAGGGGTGTGTGAGAGGCTGTAACTGTTCTCCCTGTGGGGGGGGTAGGCGTGTGTGTGTGTGTGTGTGTGTGTGCATGTTCATGTGTGTATAAGAGACTGTAACTGCACATCCTCTGCTGTGGTGTTGCACCAAGGGGTGTGTGTAATTGTAACCACACACCCTGTGCATAGTGCTCTTGTAATAACTGGCACATCTGCAGTTCCCTGATGTGTGGAAATGCCGTCATTTTGGTTTGAATGTTTTACCATCTTTAAATATATTTGTTGTCAGTCAGACGCCGACAGACAGCTCTGGTGACAAACTCCCAATGCTGAATTATTCCTGTAGGGCCTTGTCATACCCCACCTCTGATCTGGGCTAATCAAGGAAGCTGGCGGCTGCTGCATAGCAGCAGGATTTGATGGGGTTTGATATCACAACTGTCGCCCCCCTCTCTCATCTCAGAGGGCTGTAGACTCTCTGCTGTATCCTCCTCTTCTCCCTCCCTTCATGGGATTGATAAATCAGGGCTGAGGGCTTCATAACAAGATAGGGGCCTTTGTTCTTTGCTCAGTCTCCCTGCACCACACAGAGGAAAGCAGCTCTTCTTCCCTTGGGATTGTCTCTGCTGGGCCCGTCCCCTCTCCTTCAGCAGAGGCACCTGCCAAGGACAGGCCTGATCGGCTTGTTGTAGGAGCGTGTTTTCGTTATTCGAGATGCAAGGAGATAATAGCATGAGGATTAGCGCTGGATCTTGGCAGTGAAACCCCTCCAACTCCACTAACAATGTAGATGGGTGTGCGTGTGGTGTGCGTGTGTGTGTAATGGGCAACAGTGGCAGGAACGGATGCAGGGGATCACACCACAAACATGTTGTGTAACGCTGTCTGCAGTGAGTCATACCTGGGGGCTCTATCTCTTTCTTATACTTTGCTAGCACTTGCAGAGCTTGTCGTGCCAATAAAGCTTCCTTGGATTCAGTTGTGTGTGAGATCTTGGTTGTCTCCAACAGTGGGGGTAACTGCTGCGTTTCTTCACTTAGAAGCCAGTGCCACCACCATCAAGATTAAGGGGACCTCTCCCACTGGCTTCAGGAGGCCCAGCAGCTCCCCCTAGGCTGTGGCACTATGACCATTTGTGCTACTGACACTGAGCTAGTCCACCCTTTGTCATTTTATTAATTTCTGGGAGCCAAGGGAGACTCTTCCCCAGCAAGCAAAGAGTTAACGCCATTCTACAATGCATCCCACTGAATCCACAGCTTCTCATAGCATCCATCTACCATATCCAGCTGCCTGCTATGCCCCAAGCCCATGCTGCATGAAACAGCTCTTCCACTGCTGCATGGAGAGCCCTGTCTGGGCCTGCAGTCTTTACACCTCTAAGTGCACTCTAGTTTTCCCTACGCTGTACCAATCCGTCCTCTCTCAACATGTCTTATCTTTCCCTGGCTCCTACCACACTAAAATACGCTTGAGCCAGCACCTTACCGTGTCGGTACTGAACTGAACGGCATCCTAAGCCATACGGTAGCAAAGCAGTGACCAAACCCAGTTGCAGCTTCACTCACGCCTGGCCTCAGCTGTCTCTGACTGCGACTTTGCCCTATAAACTGGCATGTTTTGAAGCGTAGCTAACCTGCAGTGTAGCACAGCCATTGCTTAACTGCATCCAGAACTGCATCTTAGTACTGCATCTAACACGCAAACACCAGCCTGTCGCACAATTTCTGACAGCCTGGGCTCTAACTGCACAGTGCAGCACAGTCTCTTCCACACTGAACTAAAGGCGAACCTCCACGTGGTTCTATATCATTGCTAGCTACAATTCCAGAAGCCCCAATCAAGGAGCCCATTGCGCTAGGTGCTGCACACGCACAAGAATTAAAAGACGGTCCCTGCCCCAGAGAGTTGCAGCCCGAGCATTTGATGAGAAACAACCAACAGGCAAAGGAGCGCAGGGTAATGGTGAGGGGATTATGATTAGTCTAAAACGCTGCGGTCACTTCACCAGCTGCCGAGCCACTGTCATGTGTCTTTCAGGCGTCATGGCAGAGGTGAGATTCAAAGAGGCTAATGTAACACCTGGTGGGTTTTTACAGGGTGCTTCTCCCAATCATGAGGGGTGGTAAGGGAGAAAGAGTGAATCGGTCTGATGGGCAATAAAGACGTATAACAGCAGAGTTTATATCCTGCAGAATTCTTACGCACATATTCCCAAGGATGGTCCCATTCAGAACCTGACTCAAGCCATACTTTCCCATCGCTGCTGCCATTACACTAACTCCCCCATACAGGTATCCGTGGATTCACCCCTTACTAAAAGCCCTTCCCTTCTGACTGCATCCTAGCCCACAGTCGCTGTGAATCACATTTCACAGCCTAGCATGGCATGTTCTGTACGTTCTCTGACTCCGCTTTGAACTGCTGGTTGGTGCTACATCTGACTGCACCAGGGCCCATACCGTCCTACTCAGTGCTTAATTTGTGCCAGTGAGCCCCGGCACTCTAGACTTGGCAGTTCATAGCCCCAGCACCTCTAGGCCTGGCAGTCCATAGCCCCAGTACCTCTGGGCTGGCCGCATCGGTTATGAATGTAACAAAATTGCTTGAGTCCCAGCACCTCTGTCATTACAAATTAAGCACTGGTACTACTGCTGATATTGTGGCTACCTTTGTTCTCCTCCTCCATCCACTACGGACTCATGTTAACCTGCCATCCTGGTGTTGTCTTGCACAGTACACAGTTGCCAACACTAGGGGGAGTTGAGGTGAGGAAAGATGTCAAGAGCTGTTAAAATTTGCAAGTGAGCTTAAATGAGGAATCCATTTTAATTCTCCTGCCTGCCTGCTTCAGTGAAAATACAACGCCGCAACTCAGAATGGCTCATGTCATGTCTGACCACATCCAGCTAATGCACAGGTTGCTGCGGTGTGTGCTGCATCTCTCTGCACCACAGCTGTCCTAAGCCAGGACCACATCTTACTGGAGCTGGCCCCCAAACCCACAGCTTGCTTCAGTATGATTCATGCCTTCCCCCTAACACGCATCTTCTCATGGACTGCACAACATCTGTGCTTTAAACCACAACTTAGCAAGGCCTGGGCCACATCTAACTGGAGCCTAAACCGCAACCTACCACACTGTCTTCACCACACCTAGCTTGCCCTGTGGCGTGCCCCGGAACGTGTCTAATTGCATCCTATCCAGATCTTACCATGCTCTCTATCACAGCTGCCTGCTCCTTCCACTTCACCGTGACCTCTACCCCTCTCTCAGCCTAATCTACAGCAAGCCAGAGGGTGCAGCAGCACCCCTAGTTCCAGCCCCTATGCATCCACTTGGAAAACCCAACACTCCAGTTACAAGCCAGAGGCACGGCTATATGTGGTCTGAATCAACATTTCATAAACCTCCGGGATTTGGATTTTCTCAGCTGCAAGTTTCCTTGATCTTTTCCTCTCCTGGTGAATGTTATGGTGGCAACATATTCAAAAGGCACAAAGGGCAGTTAGGCATTCAGATCCCATTAGTGCCTTTGAAAATCTTCCCTACAGGCATCCTCTTCTACCGCAGAACACAAAGAGTGCACGAATAGTTAGCCCAGAACTGAGCTCCCATCTGTGCTCGTGAAAGCAGACTAGGTACATCACTAAATATCACTTGCTGCTCTCTGGCCTCCTTAATTCCCCCTCTTCATCCCCCCTCTGTTCTGCAGAGGTTGAACGTAGCTCACTGGACAAATGCTCCAAAATTAGCACTGTCTTGATTGGGTCAGACAGTAACAGAACTTTTTAACTCTCACTTCAGCCCAGCCTAACCCACAGCAATAACAGAGGAGATTTGGATCAGTTTTAGTATTATTATTGCATATTACCATACAGCCTAGTAATGGACCATGACCTCAGTGTGCTAGGTGCTGTACAAACACTGAACCAAAAAACTGTCCTTGCCCCAATCTAAGTGTAAGATAAGAGGCATGGAGACAGACAGCTGTACGGGGGAGTACAAGGAAACAATGAGGCAGTATCGGACAACATACCAAGGCATGGTTTCTGCACATCAGTGGCATAATGGTTGTCAAGTGTTTTGTAGGCGTCCCAGAAAAGGAGAGTTTTAAGGAGGGGTTTGAAGAAGGGGAATGTGTTAGCTCTGCAGATGTTTACGAGGCGTGCCCGCCCCCCAGTGTCAGGGGCAGTATGGGAGAAAGCACAATGGGGCTGGTTTGAAAGTTTAACAAGTGGGCAGTGGAGGCTGGCATCGCGGGCCGATCCGAGGTGAGTGTTGATATCTCGCTAGTGAATTAGAGATAGTAGGTGAGGTGGGGGTTGACTGAAGGCCCTTGAAAGTGAAGTGTTGGATACAGTAGAGAAGAGGCAGCCCGAGGAAGCATGCAAAGAGAGAAGTGACCTAGTCAAAGCGACAGGCTAGGACAGGGGTCTCAAACTCAAATGACCACGAGGGCCACATGAGTAGGGTTACCATCCGTCCGGGTTTCCCCGGACATGTCCGGGTTTTTCAGCTTTAAATGGCCGTCCGGGGGGAGATTTCTAATCAAGTAGAAATGTCTGGGATTTCCCCCTTCCCCTCATGCAGAGTGCAGCGCGGCTGATTGGACGCCTGGCCTGATTGAACGCCTGGCCTGACTGAAAGCCGCTGGCAGCCACTAGGGCCTCTAGCAGCCAGAGTCCCTCCCTCTCCCCCTCCTCCCCCACAGAGCAGCGCAGCAGTGTTTGAGTCCACCTGGAGCCTGCAGCTCTCCCTCTGCCTGGTGAGCGGGGGGAGCAGGGCAGGCGGCGGGGGGGTGGGGGGGGTGTAGAGGCTGCAGGGGCAGGGCAGGCAGGGGGCGCAGAGGCTGCAGGGCGAGTGGGGAGCAGGGGGCACAGAGGCTGCAGGGGCGGGGGGGTGCAGAGGCTGCAGGGCGAGGAGGAGCAGGGCCGGCAGGGGCATAGAGGCTGCAGGGGCAGGGCAGGCAGGGGGCGCAGAGGCTGCAGGGGCGAGGGGGTGCAGGGGCTGCAGGGCGAGTGGGGAGCAGGGGGCACAGATGCTGCAGGGGTGGGGGGGTGCAGAGGCTGCAGGGCAAGGAGGAGCAGGGCAGGCAGGGGCATAGAGGCTGCAGGGGGGTGCAGGGGCAGGGCAGGCAGGGGGTGCAGAGGCTGCAGGGCGAGGAGGAGCAGGGCAGGCAGGGGCATAGGGGCTGCAGGGCGAGTGGGGAGCAGGGAAGCACTTAGCAACCCCCAACCAAGATCAGAGCGGGAGGGAAGAGGGGGAATGCAGGGTGCTCAGAGGAGGGGGCAGAGTTGGGGCAGGGACTTTGGGGAAGGGGTTGGAATGGGGGCGGAGAAGGGGTGGGGTTGGGGCAGGGCTGGGGGCGGGGAAGGGGCGGAGTTGGGGCAGGGCCGGGGGCGGGACCGGGGCCCCGTGGAGTGTCCTCTTTTTTAAATGTTTGAATATGGTAACCCTACACATGAGGATTAATACATTGGCCCGAGGGCCGCATTACTGACACCTCCCCCACACCACCCTCGGCCCCGCCCCCACTCCACCCCTTCCATGAGGCCTCACTCCTGCCCCACCTCTTCCCACCCCTTCCCTGCCCCCATTCCAACCCCATCCCCAAAATCCTCACCCCAACTCCACCCCCTCCCTGCCGCCAGGGGGTGCAGGAAGGATGAGGGGTGCGGCAGGGGGTCAGGGTGCAGGAGGAGTGCCACAGGGAGCTCAGGGCAGTGGGTTGGGGTGTGGGGTGCAGGAGGGATGAGGGGTGCGGCAGGGGGTCAGGGCAGGGGATCGCGCTGCAGGAGGGGTGCGGCAGGGGGCTCAGGGCAGTGGGTTGGGGTGCAGGAGGGGTGCGGGGTGCGGCAGGGGGTTATGGGCAGGGGGTCGGGTGCAGGGTGCGGCAGGCAGCTCAGGGAAGAGGGTTGGGGTACAGGAGGGGTGCAGCAGGGGGCTCAGGGCAGGGGGTTCGACTGCAGGAAGGGTTCGGGGGCGGGCTCTGGCCCAGCACGCACCGGGGGCAGGGCAGTCTCCCTGCCTGCCTGCCTGCCCTGCCCCCGCGCTGCTCCGGGAAGCTGACGGAACCTGGGGAAGGAGGGGCGCAGGGGTGTGTGTTGCTGTTGCTTCAGGCACCGCCCCCAGCATCTCCCATTGGCCGGGAGCGGGGAACCGCAGCCAATGGGAGTTGCTGGGGGCGGTGCCTGATGCAACATCAACACACACCCCTGCGCCTCTCCTACCCTAGATTCTTTCCGCTTTCCGGAGCGGCGTGGGGGCAGGGCAGCAGGCAGGGAGCCTGCCCTGCCCCCGGTGCGCGCCGGGCCAGAGTCATTCTAGGTAAACGCTGGGGGAGGGCGGGGGGGCTGTGAGGAGCTCGCGGGCCACAGAAAATAACCTCATGGGCCGCCTGTTTGAGACCCCTGGGCTAGGAGAATGGCCTTTGCAGCAGCGTTCTGAGTGGTGATGAGCAGGGCAAGACAGCGTTGGTCGGGGCTAGAGAGAAGGATGTGGCAGGAATCAAGACATGAGAGGAGAGTTTGAGCTGGGTAGGGAAGGCCGTATCTTAGAGATGTGATGCAGAAAGAATCCTCAAGATTTAGACACAGTCTGGATGTGGGGCCCAGAGAGAGGCCCGAGTTGAAGATGATGCCCAGGTGACAGGCGGGAGGAGGGAGAAGGCTTGTGGGAGAAGAGAAAAGCTCTGTTTCAGCCAGGTTGAGGTGACTGCTGGACATCCATGATGAGGTGTCAGAGACAGGCTGAAATTGGCTCTGAGGATGTTTGGTTCTTAGGTTCTGTTTTGGGTTTGTCTCTAAAAAATCATCATTTTGCATTTTCTGGGCCTGACCAAAGCCTATTGAAGCTAGTGGGAGTCTTTCCATTGGCTTCTGTGAGTTTTGAACCAGGCCCATTGACAGGGCCGCCGAGAGCGGGTTCGGGCCCCAGTGAAAACAATTTTTTGGGCCCCCCAGCAAATGCGGACCGGCTAAACAGGGCTGACGAGACGGGGGGGGGGGGGGAAAGCCGGGCCCCGGGCCCCCTTCCGGACCGCCGGGCCCCAGTAATTTGTACCGGCTTCCCCCGCCCTCTCGTCGGCCCTGCCCATTGACTGACTATGCCTCGTAACACTCCTACTATATCCCTATTACCCCCATCTGTATCCTGGTCCCCTGCATCTTACCTGTGCCAATGCACTATGACCCCCATGCTGACCACCACACTGACAGCTTACTGTGGCCTCTGCCTGTACGGGATGCCTGTTTGCCTTGGCCTCCGACACCTCTAACAACATCAAGGCCCACAGTTTGCCGCCCCCTGTAAGACACCATAGCCCCCAGCTTGCTGCATCCCATTGCCTGGGGGCAGGTCTTCACTACAGGGGGGGGGTCGATTTAAGATATGCAAATTCAGCTACGCGAATAGCGTAGCTGAATTCGGCGTATCGGAGCCGACTTACCCCCCGTGAGGACGGCGGCAAAATCGACCTCCGCGGCTCCCAGTCGACGGCGCTTACTCCCACCTCCGCTGGTGGAGTAAGAGCGTCGATTCGGGGATCGATTGTCGCGTCCCAACGAGACGTGATAATTTGATCCCCGAGAGATCGATTTCTACCCGCCAATTCAGGCGGGTAGTGTAGACCTAGCCTGGCTCACATCCAGCTGTATCCTCCTAACCCAGCTTCTGCTCCATGGTACTGTCCCAGAGCCCACAGCTCAGCCTGGGCCCTGATGCATCCCCCACTCCATCCTGTGTACTGTGCATCCCTCTGCCGCTACTCTACTGTTTTTCTAAGGACACTATAATTATCATCTTCGTTGCCTCATAAGATTATATTGCTACTGTGCTCTTTCTGCTTTAGTGGAGAGACGCACACACCCCTCTGAGGAGCAAGGAGCACCAGTGCCCTTGAAGTGCCTGGTGTCTGATATCTTCATCTTTATTATTTAGAGGCTGTAAAGCGCAGCTCTGCTTGTTTGTTCCTCCGAGGACATGAAATGGAGCTGCTGGGGACAGCTGTGTGACTGGAAACAGTCTGGGCAGGGACCCCAAATTACCACCCTGCAAGAAGGGCGGGGCTAGTTCAGCCAGCCGCAGGGGGCTGCAAGTCGAAGGGGGTGTTAGCTGAGGTTTACTGAGCATGCTCTAGAGCAGTGGTTCCCAAACTGGGGTTCGTGAACCCCTGGGGGTTCACGAAATGTTACAGGGGGTTCTCGGGGAAAAAAATCCCTAATGGCGGACAGAGCTGCCTTAGGGACCCCGGGCAGCACGGGACCAGGAGCCCAGAGCCCCTGGACTTCCAAGAGCTAAGCAGATCAAAGCAAGCACATCTATCACACTGAGGAGATTTCAACTTCAAGACTCCTTAGAAGAAATGGAAAGGGAAGTGGATATTTTTTGTTGTTTTTAAAATTAAATAGGCAGCTAGTATTGTTTTTAAAATTATTATGAATAACAAGTTTAAGCTTTGTTGTAACGTGTGTTGTTTGCTTGAACTGCTCATAGGGTGACCAGATGAGATGAAGAAAATATTGGGACACCGGCGTGGGGGGCAAAAAAAAAAAAAAAAGCCGGCGCAAAATATCGGGACAAAAATTGCATCCCGACCGATCTCTGGGACAAACAGCTCAAAATCGGGACGGTCCCGATTTTATCGGGACGTCTGGTCACCGTAACTGCTCAAGACCTGAATGCTTGTATAAGAGGAACTCTTTGAGTTGGCTTCTTAGATACCTTCAGCTGTTTCACATCTGATACTTCTTGATGAAACATAGGAGCCTTGTCTTATAACAAGCTTATTCAAAGTGATACAAGCTACGAAAGTGAGATCTTGGAAGAGTGTTGCCATTTTCATAATGTAATAAAAATACTGTAATGATAAATAATAATTAATAATAAATAGTGTGTAATAAGCATGTAATAAAAACAAATTTTATATTTGCAAGATCACTGCTTTTATAATTTATTCTCAGGTAAAGGAGAAAATCCCTGGAAATATTCATTTTTAGGAGGGGGTTCGTGAGACTTGACATTTTGGTGAAAAGGGTTCACAGGTTGTTAAAGTTTGGGAACCACTGCTCTAGAGCAAAGCCCAGGCTGTTGTGTGCTGAGAGCTCTGTGGAGATGTGGGAGCCCCCAGGGAATCACATCTTACCCCTCCCCCCAATCGTTTACCTTGACATGGGCTGAAGTACATCCCGGGTTTGGCTTCCTTCTCTTTAGTAGGAAATCTCCATCCTGTAAACACCCCCCTTCTCCCAGCATCCCGCCCTCGGCAGATCTAAGTGTCCCCCAGCTGGCATGGCTGAGGGGCAGGAGTATGGGTGTGTGATAGAATGGCTTTGCAGGGATGCTTGCTTTTCCATGCGCTGCCTGTGAGAAGGGACATGTAAATGTTGAATCACATGTATTACCAGAGCTCCCACTGCTAGGAAACAAGTAGCCTTTCCTTCCCCTCTTTAATTTCCTGCCAGCCCCAGGCAGCTGGCCCAGTGGCATCTGTTTTCACCTGCCAGTGCCTTGCTCCACGCAACTGCCGGCTCCCAAGCGCCAGGCACTGCCTGCTCCAGTTAGCAGGCTCAGCAGGCTCCTTGCTCGCTGCATGAAGGAGTCGCCTCAGAGAGGCAAAGTAGGCTGGGCATTTGATCCAAGCGCAGCCGCTTTAGCCACCTCCGGAGACAAGCTGGAGGCCCGCTGCTTGTTTTTCCTTCCTCTTTAAAGTTGACACCATGTCTGTTGGATCCCAAGTTGCTGGGATCTCATTGAATCAAACAGCTGGGACTTGATAGGAGGCTCTTTGCCAAAACATGTTTGCACAGCGTGGACTAAACTCTGCGTTACCCTTATGAATAAAGCGCTGCAGAATCTCCAGTAATGGTCCCAAACACAGCCACCTCCGGAGGTGATACTGCAGGGTTTGAGCCCTTGTGGTAGAACAATGTCATATTTATTCAAATTCGAGCCGTCCCAGCATCCACTGGACCCAGTGCAACACCTGGGATTGGTTACTAGGGGGTGGCCTCCTCTTCTTGAATTCTTCCAAAGACCTGGTGAGGAATATGGATGGATCTTCCCAGGTTGCAATGACAATATAAGTGAAAGTATAGCACTGGGGGCGATTTGCAGTGCTATGTTTCAGGCTGGTATAAATCGGGTTTATGACAGCAATGCCTAGGGACCAATTCAGATCAAGGGCCAATTTTGCTAGGCATTGGACACTGTGCTAGCTTTCCCACTCTGACTCTTTCTTGTATGGGGTTGTAACAGCCTGGCTATAAAAATCCCCATAAAGCTGTGACTTGCTGCTTAAGGACATAGGCTATAGGGCTGGAGGATGTTGTTTGGTTAGATATTTTCCGGCTGGGCTGGCTGGATCTGCCTATGTGTCTGTGCTGCTTACAGGAGAGCGACAGGATGGGCAAGGGTGAGATAATATCTTTTATTGGCCCAACTTCTGTTGGTGGAAGGGACAACAAGCTTTTGAGCTTCCTGGAGCTCTTCTTCCGGTCTGGGAAAGGTAGCCAGAGTGTCAGAGCTAAATACAAGGTGGGGCAGATTGTTAAGCATGCTGTAGGAGGCCACTTAAAATGAAGTGGGCAATTAAGGGTTAGCAGACAGCAGTGTTACAAATTGTTGTAATGGGCCATAAAACCAGTGTCTCTGTTAAGTCCATGGTTTTTAGTGTCCATATGAGCCTGGAACTTAAATTCATAACTCTGCTGGTCACTAAAACCCATGGACTTGATGGTTTTATGGCTCATTACAACAACATGTAGCACACCCTACTAACCCTCCTTTGCCCAGCAAATGCAGAGGTGTTAATTGCCTACTTAATTTTAAGTGGTCTCCTACAACATGTGTGCACCCCTCCTGCTTAACAATCTGTCCCACCTGGTATTTCACTCAGACACTCTGGTTACCTTCCCCAAACGTGAGGAAGAGTTCTTGTCCCTTCCACCAACAGAAGTTGGGCCAATAAAAGGCATTCCCTCACCTACCTGATCTCGCTCATATCCTGGGACCAGCCGGGCTACAACACCACTGCAAACTACTTAGAGGAGATTAATTGGATTGTACACAGTTTGTACAGCGCCTAGCACGGTGCGGTCCTGCTCCACAGCTGGGGCTCCTAGGCACTTCCGCAGTATAGCTGACAAGTCTCATTGGACAATTTCACACCTCCCCTCCCCTTTCCCCCTCCTTTTTTTCCCCTATAAGGAAAAGCATGAAGACAAATAACTTGTCTTCAGTTCAGGCTCAGTACCAGGCCCAGTTGGTTGCTCGACTAATGCTGTGCAGCTGACTAGTGTGTCAGACTATAGGCTGCCAAAGCACAGCCGGCATGAGGCTGGCAAACTCGTTTCACTGCAGGCTGGCGCTACCACCACCAAGCTGGCGAGCACACTCCTCAGCCCTTTTGCCATCTCCCTTCCCCCGCCCCGAAAAATGTCAGCTTTCTTTCACTGCACTGGCATTTTAAAATAAGAATAACCAGCTCCAGGGCTCCTTAAACCGTGGAATTAAATATGTGTTTGGTCCCTAGGCAGAGTCTGACTCCTTGATTCTAAATCTGCTCAGTCAAGCGAAATATTACAGGGGGGAAAGCAATCGATATTTCTCAGGCCGAGCAGAGGAGAGGAAGCTGTGTGTCTGCAGGCATGTGCCGGTGAGGATGGGGGGGTGCAACTGGGGGAGAGTGGGAGTGTGTGAGGTTCTTTATGAATGACTGTGTGCAAGCGTGTGTGAGTGAGACTGGGGGTGGGGATGAGAGATGGGGGGGTGAGGGAGGGAGGATGAGCGGAGAGAGGAATTCTTAATGAACGAATGTATACTTCTAAGGCAGTTCAGTGTAGTGTGTGAATGGGGGCAGGGGAGAGGGGTTGTGGGGCTGCATTTCTCTGAGTGAGGCTAAGGGAGATGATCTGGATGGATCTCAGATGTAGTTGTCTCACAATGAAATACTCCTTTTGCTGTTTCATTAGCTGTAGTTTCGGAGCCAATCTTCAGTTTGAAGTTTGCATCTAATGACCCTGTATTGTCGGGGTGTTCGTTTGATTGCTCCCTGCTGCTGATCTGACCCGGGCATGAAATACCTGGGGACATCAACTCTCCTGGGAGACCGACCTAAGCTGAATGTGAAAACTCCCCCTTTGCCTTGGCTATGCTTTGCCGCCACCTCGTGGTAGCCATGCCCCGGGCCCCATTTGGGGAAAAGTCTGACACTCCTGCTTTTGCCCAAAGAGCAGAAAGGGTGGAACTGACTGAGCTGGGCAGGAGGCGGGATTGGGCAGGTAATTTCTTCTGTTTGGAGGACATTTACAAGACAAAGGAGGTTGGGAGGTCAGTTCCAGATGAGTGAGCTGATCTGTCAATGAATGCAGGATTGTTAATGCAGGTCAGTATGTGCAGCCGGCAGGAATTATCTCATTTGTCTAGACCAGGCTTTCAGCTGTTCTGGGTTTCTGGATAACAGGATTTTTCCTAGCCTGGACATGTGAGTCTATGCATGATAGTAAGGGGTTGTGTGGCAGGCGGGGGATTTTAGTGAGTCGGGTGAGTGTATATACCTGCAGGATAGATGTGTGGGAATGAGGGTGTGTATCTGAGGTGTTAAGCGCATTACAGAGACACGGTGAGTGAGATGAGGCTATGTCTAACCTACAGTTTATGTCGGCATAATTTATGTTGCTCAGGGGTGTGAATAACCCCCCGAGCGACATAAATTACACCAACATAAGCGCTGGTGTGGACAGACAGTGCTATGTCGGCAGACGGCAGGAGAGCTGGAGTAGTTAAACCGACAGGAGAGCTCTCTCCCATCGGCTTAGAGCAGCTACATCAAAGAGCTTACAGCGGCACAGCTGCACCATTGCAACGGCACCACTGTAAGCTCTCAAGTGTAGCCATAGCCAATATCTTTTATTGTACCAACTTCTGTTGGCGACAGAGACAAGCCTTCCTCAGGTCTGGGAGAGGTACTGAGAGAGTGTCACAGCTAAACAGAAGATTGAACAGATAGTTGACCATAAATAGTTAGCACATAGTCTAAGGCCTGGTCTACACTAACCCCCAAATTCGAACTAAGGTACGCAACTTCAGTTACGTGAATAACGTAGCTGAAGTCGACATACCTTAGTTCGAACTTACCGCGGTTCAGACGCGGTCCACACGCGGCAGGCAGGCTCCCCGTCGACTCCGCGGTACTCCTCTCGCCGAGCTGGAGTACCGCAGTCGACGGCGAGCGCTTCCGGGATCGATATATCGCGTCCAGACCAGACGCGATAAATCGAACCCGGAACTTCGATTGCCAGCCGTCGAACTACCGCGGTAGTGTAGACCTGGCCTAAGGGACAATTCAAGGTGAAGTGGCACATTAATGGAAGAAGAGCCGTTGTGAAAGCTTGTCTCTCTCACCAACAGAAGTTAGTCCAATAAAAGATATTACCTCCCCCGCCTTGTCTCTCTGATATCCTAGGACCCACACAGCTACAACACCACTGCATTGTTAAGCATAGGCATGTGTGTTGTGCATGGATGTGTCAGTACAGAGTATGTAAGTGTGCGTGTGTACTTACTGTGCCATCTTGATTATCTGAACATAATGGGAGCCATTGGATAATCGGGGATGATCAAGGTTTCTGATAATCTGCAATGAATAGACATCAGGACTGTGTTTTGGGAGTGACAGTGGATCTGATACTGGGCGTGAGTGTGTAATATATCCCCTGGTGGACACTGCCTAGCTAAGGCAGAGCTGTCCGAGTTTGACTGTTTTAAATGCGATAGGGCTTGCTCTTTCTCCCCACGCACCTCAGTGTGGTTCCACCTGCCCGCCCCAGGCCTGGGATAGGCCTGTTAATACAGCTCTTTAGCATCCAGGTGTGGGCTGAATTTTACAAGGCTGAGGAGGGAATGGTCTACTGCTGTTCAGTTGGATTCACTCAGGTTTTTTCCGCTCCCTGGAAAAAAGAGAGACGGGGAGTCATTGATTACTGGACACTGTCAACCTTTAGCATCTTTAAGAGCCATTTGTCCCCCAGGGGCTGAGTCCTCCTTGGAGAGGGTTTATGCAGGCCCTGCAGGCCTCGGTGCCATGATCGTGTTGCTGGAGCTGTGTACAGACATCATTTCTGGACGGTTAATCAGGCCCCAGGAGTTTCCACACTGTATACAGTTTTGCAAAGAAATTAACTGGCTGGCATGAATTCTGCAGGAGGTTTTTTTTTCGTTTGTTGCTGCTGCTGTTTTAAGCTCCCATTTGGAACGTGGCTGTGATATTTCTTCCTCCACCCGCTCCCAGCACCAGGCCCGTGGGCTGCAGCGATGCCCTCCCTTCCCTCCCGGCTGCTGAGACAGGCTGTGCAGCCAGATACAGACTACAAGCAGCTCGCAGCCCTGTTAGCAGAGGCCGTTTCTTGAGGACAATAGACTGGAGCGGGCTGCAGCCAGGGTGGGAAAGGAACTGCTTTTACAGCATCAAGATGCCAATGGCAGTTCCTCCCCAGCCCTCGTGTTGTCTCTGAGTTCCACGTGTGCTGCATTTCTGCAGCCTTTCTTCTTGAATCATGACTGGTTGGGAGGAAGAGGCAGCTCTGCACACCGCTTTAGGTCAGGAGGTAAGGGAGATTACCTGCTGCAGCTGGAAGGGCAGGGGGTGCTCAGGGAGGCAGAATGCAGTTGCTGGATTAAGGCACTGGGTCTGACCATCTGACATCCAGCTGTTGTGCTCAGAACCTCAGCTCCACCTCTTATAAAGACTCCACTTCCAGCAGCACAGCGCCCTCTAATAGCGTGCCAGGGTACTGCTTCAGTACCGACAGACACAAATGCACCACTGCCCACTGGAGCTTTGGCTAGAGCTGTCCGGACTGGCCAAGGAATGACCAAGTCTGGCTCTCTTTAGGCATGTAAGAGATGAAGACGTCACATCCTGAGGGGTTACAGCAACAAGCCCGGTGACTTAGAGACCCTGAGCCCAGTTCCAGGGTCTGAGTTTCCATCTGCTTCATGGGTTAAAGGGGCAGTGCATCCTGCCTTCCCAGATGGGTGCTCACTGTGTGGGGAAGATACCATGGTGATGGGCATTGTAATAAACTCTTAGCCAGCTGAGTGGACAAGGAGATAAAGGGCAGGATATCCATTGAAAGACAGGAAACCGTTCTTGACTCAGGTGTTAGAGGAAGATATTGGGGTGGGGGGAGAGGGGTGGTGTGTGCAAATTGAAGAACAAAAAACCTTCCTAGCTTCTTGACACCTGCTGCTAGGAAATCAGAGATTCCCAGCAGACTCCAGCCCTACCAAGACAAGCCAGCAGCACGTGTACTTGCAGCAAGGCTTGTGAGCTGTCAGAGAGGAAATCTCTATATCTCAATGAGCAGCATGCTGAGGTGGACTTGAAAATAAATATTTGAAAAGGAAACGGTCATCTGTTTTCTGTTGTTTCCCTTCTCTCTTCCTCTCCCCCCTCCTTGCTTTACGTTCCACTGAACATGAGAGTTCATTGTTAAGGGGTTTGTTTTTCCTTCCTTCTCTCTCTTCTTCTGACAAGTAACTACAGTAGTTGAATTATTAACGATTCAAATCAGTAAAGCAGGGCGGGCTGATTTAATGCCGGGCTTGTCGGTGTCCAGGTTGTTGGGTGCTTGTTTTTCTCCTCGTTGCTTTGTTTGTTTGCTGTGGTAAAACACTTCCAGATGGCAGCTCGTTTCCACGGGGAACAGAAAATGATGGGATAAACTGTCCGGAAAAACCACCCTATTGCTTAGGACAAACCCGACACGAATTCTCCCCATTCTCAGCTTTGGCTGTGTTTAAGATGACGGGGGCAGGGAATCGCTGTGAGAGATGAGAAGAAGGGGTGGGGACTAGCTCACTATGTCCAGTGGATGTGGAGAAGGGGGTCACGGTTTCTCCCATGCTGGAAGAAGTGTGGATGAAGATGGGTGGGGTCAAGGCTAGACCATTGTGATGCAGTCAAAGAGGAAGTGCAGACAGAAGGTAGATCTCCTAGATCCTGAGTTCTCACCCCACCCTTTCTTTATTGCTACCTGGCTAGATCCTAGCTAGATGGGGGGGGGGGCCTGGGACAGAAAAGACATTGAAACAGAGGGGGCCCAGTATGCAAAAGGTTGAAACCCAGTCTCCTAGACACATCCATTGTGAACTGGAAGTGGGGCTGTCCAGTAGCCCCCTGCAGGCAGGGGCTGCTGGGGGAATGTAGTGCACACGTCAGTTCTGAGCTGGAGAGATGGGGTGCAGGGTTTGCCCATCATGGATGGCACTGTGTTTAGTTATCAGCCTGCTATGGGCACGGTGGGGGTCACTGGGAAGTCTACGTGGGATGGGGTCAGTGTGGGTGGAACGGGGGTAACTGAGTGAACCTGTGGGAAATGTTGACAGCTAACCCCATGGAGACAAGGCCGGGAGGGGGGGTTTGTGGATGAACCGCTCCAGCAGGAGGAAGGTGGCTGGCTGCCACCCCCTGGAAACACCTGGCAATGGCGCGTGAGCCTGTTCTGATGGGTAGGGTGGAAGGCTCTAAGAGAGCAGCTACCGGGCTGGGTGAGGGATAGGGACAGGAGGAGTGTGCATGTTACACTAGGGCATGGCAGACTGATGCTGGCATAGGTGAGGCCTCATGAGGCAGAGAGAGCCTTGCAGTGGCAATGGTCTCTCCCTGTCATGTCCAAATACAAGACTCCCACACCATCCTGTCTGGGTTGGCCACGATTAATGCCACCCACTGGCACAAGAGAATTGGCACCGACACTTAAGAGGAAAGAGGAGTTATTGGGAGCAAGGGGGAATGACTCCATTAGGGCACAAGACACCTCCCCCACCAGTACGGATACATTGGGCAACACAGATGCCCAGTGAGGAAGGGTGGCCATGCTGAAGCCTAGCAAGGGCACTGAAGCAGACATACTGACAAAGAGAGGAGGACCTGGGGGAAAGCAAGGAATGGAGCAGCACAACCTGTCGGGATTTTCCCAGCGATGTTCACAGCCTTGGCTCCCTAGAGCACTCACAGAGTGGTGGGATGATACAGGGTCTCACTCATCATCCCGAACTGTCCACTGTAAATCTCAGGCAAAATATAAAGGGGAAGTGGGGGTGGTGGGTGGGGGTGGAGAGTGGAATGGAAAGAATCTGAAGAAGAGGAGGGAGTGAAAGACACTGAGGTGATTAAAGGTCCCAGGGAATTCACAGGCAAGGCAGGAACACCAAGGGAAGGTGTGAGATTGTGAGAGGTCTTCTCAGCCTGGCCGTAAATATTTGATGAGCTTCCCAGCTATTTTTAGATGCCTCCATGATCTGTGGAGAGTTCTCCAAGCAGATGGTGCAGGAGCAGCCTGCCAAATGGTGGCTACCATGCTGCGTCGGAAGGGGGTGCCCGGCAATTCGGGAGAGGAGTTTTAACGTCGTCTTCATCCTTTCAGCAGAGAGAAGCCAGACGGTTCTGTCCGGCTGATGGGGCTGCCAGATGGCCAAATATTTGCTTCTACATTAGGAATGGGAAACATCAGCTATAATGTCTTAAATTGAAGAAACACGGATGCTGGTTTCTGGGACTCTTGCTCCAGCAGAACTTGGTGTCTGCAGACCTAGTACTAAAGCAGTGTGAGGAGGCTTTGGAAGGAATGAGCGTGCATGTGGCGTTGCCATCTCTGAGTGGCTAAGTCCGAGGTCAATGCTGGAGCATAGTGCCCTTAGGCTGTGTTTGTTATAAACCATCTTAAACAAGCCACTCCTAACTTCTTTCACTGTGTACAGCGCCTAGCACAATGGGGCTCTGATCTGGGGCGGGGCCTCTAGGTGCTAGTGCAATGCAAATATTCATTATACGTATGTGCGTACATGAGTGTTATGTACATATGCCATGTGGTCATAAAGAGTATCCCATAAACTCAGACATTTCACAAGCCACAGGGCAAAGTTCAAACCACTCTGTGAAATGACTTTATACCTCACGTGTGGCCAGCTGTGCCTTCTGCCTGTACCAATGACAGTATGTCCAGCATGGCCAATGTACTTTGGAGGAGGGGAGTGAGGAAGGAGGGGTGGAAAAAGGCCAAGCCAAACAAAACATACATGAGTGTGCCTGGCTGCGAGTGTGTGTTATAAAGCTAGTATCTCCAGCTCCAAACATTCACAAATGATGAGCCAGGCCCTAGAACATCATGAGATTATCTTAGAAACAATGAGATATTAAAAGAAAGGTTCTGTTCCTTTTATTTGCCACCTGGGGTTTGGGCCAAGGTTTTCTCTGCAACCAGGAGGGCTAGACACTTACCCTTTTGTAATGAAAGCCGAGATTCTCACATAATAACTTGACTGCGGGGTCTGGGACTTTAAGAGAAAAAACTATTGTGAGACTCCTGATGATGAAATTGTGAGAGTTGGCCATACTGTAAAACTTTTACAGTCATCGGTAGAGGAAGAGCTAATGCCTGCCCTGCCCCCTACATGCCTTCCAGCCCTCCCTCCCTCCATCTCCTCCTCCCATTCCTGTTTCATTCCTTTGTTCATGGGGCAGCATGAGCAATCTCCCACTCACACTAAATGCTCCTGGGACAGATGTGGCAATTTCCTGCAATGTCCTTGAAAAACTTTATTAAATTACATTTAAGGATCTTCGGGGTCCATTATATTAAATATAAAGTGTATGTATTATTGTGGGCCAGGATAGTGTGTAACCTTGCTACGGGGGAGATGGGATGTCGTTCCCTCTGAAGCACCTGGCATTTGCCACTGTTGGAAGACAGGATATTGGGCTAGCTGGACCATTGTTCTGGCCCAATATGGCCGTTGTTATGTTTGATGTGAGGCCTGGGAGTTCAAAGGACTATATTGAAATAATGCCAGACAAGCATGGACTTTGTGTGAAGTGGATTTCCTGGGGAATTCCTTGGGGGGAGGTTAATGCAAATTCCCCACCTCTGATTATGCGAAATCCCTTCTTTTGAAGCTACGCCCTGAGGAGAGGGTCTTTGTCTGCTGAGTACAGGAAATCGTAGGCCTGAGCTGCATGAAGAAGTGGATGAACTGCCCAGCTGGTTGTTCTGGCTGTGAATCTGAGGCAGTTATGAACTTGTAATCACAGGGAAACCCCAGTTGTGGGGTTGGAAGGACTGACAACTACCAGAGCCTGAGGTTGGAGTTGGGGTGACCTCTAGTAAGCATTTTAGCATGCAGGTAGGTTTTTATTGTTTTAAAAGGTTTCCTCTGTAGTGCTTTTACCCTAAGAATAAATGCACTTGCTTAGAAAGAGCTGTGTGATAACTTTTATAACTGTGGGCGATACGCTGGGCACAGCTTCTGGAGAGAAAGCAAAGTGGAGAGATTGGCCTTTCAGGCAGTCTGACTTGCTTGGGATATCACACTGAAGGCAGGGAATGGTGCAGCCTGGAAAAACCTGATGAAAAGGGAGTGAGGTGCAGGTGTCTGCCCAAGCGAGGTGACAGCTGGGGGCACGGAAGACGAATACAGGTGCAGTTGCCCTGAAGCTGTGACAGCCCTCTCTCCCCTCCTCCAAATCCTTCCTTGAAACCCGCTTCTTCCAGGAATCACTCATACATCCACGCCCTCCTTTGTCGATGCTCTTATCCTGTGCCTTGTCTTGTCCTTGGTTTCTCTCCTAGCCATTCAGGACAGGGCCCGTGTACCACTCACTCTCCATTTGCAGCATTATATACATGACAAGAGCTATAACAACTCTCCTTGTGGTCGTGCCACTCACGCATATTGAGTTTCATGGCACTAAGACCTTTCTGAGCATCCCCTACCATTCTCTCCTGTATTTATAGATCACTGTGGTATTGGCCGGGCGAATGGGGGTGTGTGCTGATTTTCTATAAATACAAATGCTCTGTAATTATCATTAGAGCTATTGCTTCCAATTCAAAGGTAGATTGAATAACCTCTGTGCATGCGATCCGCCTGTCAACATCCAGCAAAGAAGAAATAGCAGCTCCTGCCTGAGCGGCTGGGAATCCCGAGGTCCCCCCCCAAAAGGAAGAAGACGGGGGGAGGTTGCAGGGAGGAATAAGTCACTTCCAGATGTGTTCAAGAAACACCCTTGCGTCTCCCCTGCTCCCTAGCCAGTGGAGGACTTTAGAGGCTGGCGGGGACATGGGAAGCAGAATGCTTAGGAGGTCCAGCAGATTTTATATGCCACGGGATGGAGATAGAACAAAGAACTTTCGTACAAGGAGACAGAGTGGTTCTGAGCCAGGATTAGAGTGTATAGAAGCAGCTTTCCATTCTCCGCTGCCCACCCCCCTTCCCCTCCCCCAGTTTTCATTGTACCACAGAACATCGGGTAGGTAATTTCAGGCTAGGCTGCGGATGGAGTGGAATCGAAGGCATATGATAAGGCTCCCCAAAGCCTCTTAGACGCTCATTTGGTATGGTAATTGATTTTCTTGGAGGCTGTGCGTGCCCCGGCGTGCTTCCTTTCTGCCAGTCTCGCTCTCTCCGCAAGCCATCGCAATGGCAAATCAGGGGCCGGGCCCAGCCTGTGGGCTATTTGGACTTCTCCTGCCTCTTTGGGTTGCACTCCTGCCCATATACATTATATATGGGCCAATTCAGTAGCACAGGCAAACATCCCCCCAGAAATTGGCTCATCTTCCCAGTACATTCTGCTGAGTTAATTTGTAGCTAATCGTAGAAAAATGGCCCAAGCCCTATTCTTTTGCGACTATATTGAAGCTATCTATTTCCATGTCCATATGGGCAATTGCACTGCCTGAGCAGAATTTTACTTCCCTGCTAGAGGAGCCAGAACAGAGGCATTTCCTCGCTGTCAGCCCGAGGAGGAGTGAAGAAGGGGAGGAGGGGAGGAATTAGGGATGCTCTCTGATCTGGGAGCTTTACCACGTCCTGAACTGGGCCCTTTTTGAGGGGGCAATGTTATATCCTGGAGGGATTTAGCAGCTGAGTCAGCCATGCAGAGCTGGACTCTCCCCACACCTGAACCCCCCCCACACCTGAACCCCCCAAACTCATTACCCTGGAAAGATTATGTCTGGCTCCAAGTGGTGGGGGAGAAGATGCTGCAGACCAAATGCACCATGTTTGCTCCACCAAGGCAAGCGGCTGGAGTAGACAGAAGCAGGAGGAGAAGGAGACAGAAGCAGCAGCCAAGGAGGGGGAGCGCTGCGCCACCAAACCAGGGAGAGAAAGGAGGGAGGTGGAGGAGGGTGGAGGAGCTGTGCTTGTGCCATTCCCTGCCCCCTCTCTAACCCCCAACTGATCCCATTAGCCCCTTTTGTTGCTTTTAGTCCCTGCTATGCCTGCCTACCTACAATGCCCCCTGCCCCTTCCCCTCCTGTAGCCAGGTTGGTCCCAAGCCTCGAGCCCTCGCGTCAGGGTGGTGGCTAGGGTGACCAGGTAGCAAATGTGAAAAATTGGGACAGGGAGTGGGGGGTAATAGGTGCCTATATAAGAAAAAGCCCCAAATGTCGGGACTGTCCCTATAAAATCGGGACATCTGGTCACCCTAGTGGTGGCTGGCAAGCGCAGCTGGGCTGGGAGAGGGGGCGTTCTGTCACAGTAACTAATACCCTCCCGCTGAAGGATCCCTCTTTCCATTGCCTGTGCTATTGATCAGAGAAAAGGTTTGTTTTTGAAGTTACAGTTGCAATGTCTTGGGGGCTTCTAATGAACTAAAATAAGACCAGGTTAGCAAGAGAATCGATCGGCTGTGGCAGCGGGAGCGTGGGCTTGTCTCTTAACTTTAAATGGAAGTGGCAGGGGAGATGTCGAACCCTGGAGCAGTGCAGTCCCCTCTCTGCTACCATCCAGGAGCCACTCAGCCTGCTCTCTTAAGGCAGAGGCTGCGTCCGCCTCCAAACGTCCGCTTGTCCTGTATGAGGCCGGCGAGGGTGCGCTCAGCTTTCCCCAGAAATGTGCGATAGGGAAGGATTGAGGGAGGCTTGGAGCGGTCAGGTTGAGTCCATCAGTGCAGCGCTGTAAGGGGAGCCCAGCGCTGCATGAGTGGAGAGGAGCCAGCACAAGTGAGACATAGGCCTTGTGCATAGGGGTGAATTTCAGCCAGACTGCATTTCCTTCCCATCCCACAAGGAGGCAGTGTTGCAGCCCCAGACTGCCATGCAGGCCTGCAGGGGCTGAACAAACACATCTCCTCTCATCCCAGGATGCTCCTGTGGGAGCAGGTTTTTGGGGTTCACTGATGAAGCAGTGAAGGAAAACAAGCACTGGATGGGTCTCCCACCGCAGGGCTTGGGCTCGGGCTTTCTGGATGGAGCAATGTGGTGGTGCTGACCTGCCGATGAACACATGACAAATTGTTAGTAGTATTAGAGTAGCCAGCTGAGATGAGGACCCCAGTGTGCTGGCTGCTGTCCAAATATGCAGTAAGAGACCGTCCCTGCACCGAAGAGCGTACAGTCTAAATAGATGAAGGAAGCGTGATGATCCCATTTGATAGATACAGGCCTGATGGGGGAGTAGGAACTTCCCAGAGGGAGACTGGCCAAGCCGGGGATTGAACCCAGAACTCTGGAGTCCGTGTGTTACCCACAAGGCTGCTCTCCCCCTGGTGGAGCTGCCCTCATGATATGAGAGAAGCCGTGGCCCATGCAGGGCGGTGCTGAGAATTCTCCCAGGATGTCTCCACGCCTGTCAGAGGGCAAGGGCACCTGGAGCAGCAAAGCCAGCTCCTCTGTCACAGAGTCCACAAGGAGCAGGAATTGCCTAGTTGTGGGCTGTGGTTATTCCAGTCCAGGCGTCGCCTGGCAGGAGTCTTCGTGTGGGATTAGGACACTTAGAAGTACGGTGCTAATGGAGGCTTGTGTTGTAATTGTTCTTGGCCGGAACCCAAGTGGCACCGCAGGAGTCCTGGGGATGAACCTGGGCTCGCATGAGGCTCTCTGCCAGCTGATCTGGCTCATGCTGGGCACAGCTCCCTCAGGCTACTTGTGTGAGCAAAGCTTTCCCACTGTGTCCTAACCCTCGCAGCCGTCCCCTCTGTACAGCGCAGCCCTGCCCGCGGGGAGGCGCATTGGGCAGGGTCCAGGCAACTGCACATACAACGGGATGTCTGCAGCTATTGGAGTGAGGGAGCTCCCTGCCAAGGAAGGGCGATAGTGCCTGTTCCCAACCCCACTGCTGGGATTTTGCGGGGAAAAGGTGAACTCAGTTACGCCAGCCAGGCAAAGGGAAGAAAACCCCCTCAGCCAGATGAGAAGGATGGATCGGGAAAAAATACTTTCCAAAGGGTTGCACTTAAAGCACATGGCCCTCCTCTGGGCGCTGGGAGCCGGGGAAGGACTGTAGCCCAGTTGACACCCAGGCACATCCATTTCCTCCCAGGAATCTCCTCCATGCTTCTGCAGCCCCGCTTTGGGCTTAGGGTATTGGAAATGCCCTGCCCACATATTTGGGGAGCTGATAGTGTAGCTTTAGTCCATGGGTGCAATTCTCCCCTGGGCTTAGGGCTCGGGGTTGTCACCACAAGTGTTAGGCAGCGCTGGGGAAGCCTCTCCATGGGAACCCGGGCTAATGACCATGGAAATCTGACAACAGAAGTAGTTACGGGCTCTTTAAATTACCCCCAATATCCTTTATTTTCCTACTTTTGTTAGAGACAGGCCTGATCCAAAGCTTGGGGGTGTGGAGAATGTGCAGCCAAATCCAGATTTCACACATGGCCCCCCGATCATTGCAATGGACTGAACCAACCAGCCAGCCCCCTGAACCCGACTATCCCTCGAACTTCAAGCTCTACTTTGTGCCTTGGGCCTCTCTCTGATGAACTAGGAGCAGTGTGTGTGCTCTTCTAGGCCCTGATTCAAGGCAGCACTGAAGCACCTGCTTTGCTGAACCAGGGCCGCAGCCATTCCAAATGGTGCAGTTGCCCTATGGGAGCAAGACATTGGCTCGTCAAAGCCAATAGCCTAGACCTCCATGATGGACCAGCTAAGGCACTTTGACTGCACAGTGATGGGCCCTGTACCAAACCCATAAAGAGATCCATTCATTCCGCCATACACCCAGAACCCACTAGGTCAGAACCCACGGGTGCTCATGGAAAAGAGACATGAATCCATGACTCTCAGGCTAGCTGTGATTGAGGTTCCAGCTCCCATATACTTCCAGTTCTGTACTGTCTTTCGCGAGCTTTCCTTATCTAGGTGTGTGTGTAAACAGAACCTTGTCTCGGGATAATCAGCCTGCTGCCCTCCTTGCTTCATCCTTCAAGCGATATCATAATCGCTTCCCAGATAGCAAACTGGAGAGCTCTCTCTCGCACACTCACAGTGCTGCTGCAGGAGCCCACTTGTTGAAGTTGGTTAAATGAGGGCTGGAGAGGGGGTGCTGGGAGCAGAGAGGTCCCCAAGCGAAACCCTGGGATCAAACCTTTGGGTAAGTTCAGAGACAGAGTTGGACTTGGCAGTTTGGCCCCATCTCTAGCTGGAAACTGTTTAGGGCCCATGGGATCCAGTGACACCTGGCAGGGAGTTACAGGCCCTGATTCAGCAACGCACTTAGGCACATGCTTTACTTCAAGCCCGCGCTTCAGTCCTGCTGATGGCTTAAGTGCTTTGCTGAATAGGGGGGATGGATCTAGGCTGGCTTAACTTTAAGTATGTGTCCCGAGTGCTTTGCTGAGCTGTGACCGGAGGCAGGTACTGGCAATACAGAACCAAGTGTGGGGAGGGAAAAGGAGGCAGCAGATGAGGTACAAAGGGAAGTGGAGCTGGTCATGGCTGCTTGTTCGGGGGAGTGGACTTCGATTTCCTTTTGCCTTGCCCCAGTAGGGCTGTTTCTTTAGCTCTTCTCTGAGCAGCCCCTGGGGCCACGCTGGTTGCAAAGGACAGCACAGTACCCACTCAATGCTGCGCTAAGGCGCTGCTGGCTGGTTATGAAGGACAGCACCTCCAGTGGCAAAATCGCCTTTCCAGCATCGTGCCAGCAGATAGAGGGGCCAGTCCCCCATAACACAGTGCTGGGGGCCAAGCTGCCTCCGGCTTTGCCTCCTTGGAGCAGAGAACCTTGGCTGTCCTGCCTGCAGATGGAGAAGTTCTCAGCAAGCGTAGGCTTGGCTGCACGACCTTTCCTCCGGTGCTGCCCTGCTTGAGAGTCTGTCCACATCGGGTGGGGGATTAGCATTCCCATCACAGTGTCACTCCATCACCATTTCTATTAAACTCATTTGCTATCTAAAGGAATTCATTTTCCACTTTGTTTGCCCACAATAAGAAAAGAAAGAAAAAAATCCTCCAAGCTGGGAGGAGAGGGGGAGGGGAGAGACTAAGGTTGGCTTGGGTGGGAGCTTCGCCATCCTCAGGCCATCTGCTGGGAGAAGGTCAGCATGGTCCAGCCTTTATTGGTAGCAGGATTGGACATAAAGGCCAGTTGTTGATTGTCTGGGAGGTACAGTGTGCGGAAGGAGGCCAGGAAATGATGCTCTTCCACCCTGGATCTGGGCTTTGGGGTCCACGTTTTTGATCAGGGTGGAATTTCAAATGGGTTAATTTCCATGCTGATCAAAACCAAGTCATGTTTTGCATATGAACCCTCCTGATGCCACGATGCATTGTGGTCTAGTGGGTAGAGCACTGGGCTGGGCCTCAGAAAAGCGAGGCTCTATTCCTGACTTGGCCCCTGACCTGCTGGGTGACCTTGGGCGAGTCACTTCCTGGCTCTGAGCCTCAGTTTCCCCTCCTGCCCTTTGCCTATTTAGATTTGTGGGCTTTTGGGGGGCGGGAGCTGTCTTTTCATAGGTGTTTGTACAGCACGTAGCACAAAGGAGTTCTGATCTCGGTTGGGGCCTTTGTGTGCTTCGTGTTTGGCAGGAGTCCCTTCCGTGGGGCATGCCGGTGGTATTTGGGAAACTCACCCCATTCCAAAAGTGGGGATGTAGGTGCTGGTCCAACAGAGCTTGCCGGGAGTCCCAGGGAAGTTAGAGGTGATTTAAGCCCCCCGGGTACTTTCTGTCCCACCCTGGTTCCAAAATTCCAAGCGTTTTTGTTTTGTTAGCCAATTTGCAACATGCTCTGCAGCTCAAGTTCTGCATGTCTGTCTCTTGCTCAGAGGCAGGGTGTGTGTGTGTGTGTGTGTGTGTGTGTGTGTGTGTGTGTGTGTGTGTGTGTGTGTGTGTGTGTGTGTGCACGCACACGCATTCCAGAGATCACATAACAATCTTGTTTACAGTCATTCCCTGTGGTTTTATCAATAAACCTCCTGGCGAGAGCACCTCCTGCTGGAAAAAAGGAGTAAAATCCTCTCCCTCCCTCCCCAGGCTGTCTGCTTTCAAGGTCAGGGGCTGTTGGTAATTGATCCACAGCTTCCATTATAAATCTTCTAACCAATGAGAGCATCCCCTGCTGGCTTTAGACAGCAATATCCATCCAGCTTGGCTCTGAGACAGTCTGAGATGAGAGAGGGGAAGAAGGCGGGGGAAACTTTAATTATTCCCTGCCTCCGCTAGACTGTATTTGGGTATGTGACAAGCCTTGTTTTCTTGCATCTCTCCCTCCTCCTCCCTCCCATGTCACTGGGCACTGTCCTGTGGTCATGTTAGCTGCCTGTTATCAGCGGCCTGGATCTGGTGAGTGCAGAGGCAGCATGAACAATGAAAAGTGAGAGACCACCCCAGCCTCCCCCAAAGATTCCTTTTCCGGATAGCTCTTATTTATCCCCACTGGCTCCCCCATCTCCCAGGGCTGGTGCTGTCTGGCTGTCTTCCAGCTCCAAGCCACTGCTTCTTCCCCTCTCTTGGTGGCACCTCTGCCAAGGTTTGTGAGGGGCAGAGAATCGGTCCCATGTGTCGGCCCTGACATCTAGGAGACAATGCTTTGCCCTTCTTAGATGCCTTCCATCCAAGGATCTAAAGGTGCTTTACCAACGCTAATGAATTAACCCCCCCTGCGAGATAGTAGGGGAGTATCGTTATCCTCGTTGTACAGATGGGGAAACTGAGGCATGGGGAGAACAAGTGACTGGCCAACAAGGCAACGGAAGAGCCAGAAACAGGACTCAGGGCTTCCTAACCCTGTCCAATAGACTGGCAATGCCATCTCAGTCTAGATTCTCAGGCCACTCCTAATAGACAAAGTAAGCCCGAACAAGTATGCCAGCCTGAATGCTTTGTCTTTCTCTTGAGGGTAACAGGAGAGGATGGCTCCATCGGGGAGGTGTGTCCGCTTGGTTTAGGAGCTGTCTGTGATGTGTGGCTGTAGGGTCACAGTAGAACAGAATCATGTTAAACCCACCATTCACTTGGCCATGGAAATGAAGGGACGCTGTGAAGGACTGCAACCTCCATCTCTGAAATCAGAGGGCAAGGCTAATGTGGGACACGCCTACCTAACCCGAATGGATGGTCCCTGCTCAGTGCTATGAAGGAAGCTGACAAAATCTCAGCCTGCCCTGGGGAAAATACCTTTGTCACCCCAAATGGGGTGACCCATTGAGCCCTGCGCACATGAGCCAGGGTCTCCATGGCTATGCTTGGGAGGGGAGGGAGGTGCCACATGGCTAGAGCACAGGACTGGGCGCCAGTGGGTTAGACGTCTTGATCTGCTGAGAATGGGAGGCTCCGTGGATGTTCCAGCCATTAGTGTCTAACTCGGTGGATAGCCCGCGTCCGAAATAGCTGTGTGCGTGCACAGTCCCCGAGGGTGATGAGATGTGGAGGTCTCAGCTCATTTGGGGGCTGTGACAGCCCCCAAATGAGCTGAGACCTCCACATCTCATCACCCTCAGGGACTGAATTCTTTGTGTGCTCTGCCCCGGCAGAGCCCGTGCCGCTTCCGAAGCTCCCGTTTGTTACAGCTAGGGAGGGAGGGGGGGTAGAGGATGACAGAACGTCCTGCCTACTCCTCCGAAATGCCGCAGAGCAGCTGGGATTCCCTCGCATGAGGGGGACGGCAGGCGGGAATTTGTTTTTTCTTGTTAATTTGACACATTTTCTCACGTTCTGGTGCTTTGGACCATGGAAGGGGGCAGGCAGCATTGAAATGTCTCACTTTTCAGTTTGTATGTGTTCTATCGCCCCCCCTTCCCCTCCCCACGCGCACACATGGTCCCTTCCCTCCCCTCTGAGCATCCCCAGCCTCTGTTGAACCCAGTGGGGGGCCAGGGGGCCCAGCCCCTTGCCTGCCCTAATGCAGAGAGAGGGAGAGCTGAGTTGCAGGAGAGGCTGGCAGGCGGCAAAGGCCAGGTGGCAGCAGAGGCAGCGTGTAGGGAAGTGGGCGCGCTGGGAGGCTGGTAATGAGGAGGGAGTGCAGTTCCTGTGGGATCAGGCAGGCAAGGTGAGGAGAGCTCTTAATTTGATTCTTCAGCTTGGCGGGGTCAGTAATTAAAGATCACAGAGCTGTTGGGCTCCCCTCCCCCACCCCCACACTTCTAGAGTTTGATTTTCTAGGCTCTGTGAAGAGTCGGTGCGAAGAACAAATGACCCACATAGCGCAGCAGATGCGCAGGCGGGCAGCCTTATTTACATGCAGCCGGAATCACTCTCGCAGGGCTGGCTGCACCTTGCGTGAGGCACCGTGTGAGGACACCGACACCGACAGCCATGTGCGCAGCCAGCTGGCTGCAGGGCTTAGAGAGCACCACACTGGGCATGGGGCAGAGAGGTCTCAGACCCAGCAGTGATGCAGTCTCACCCTCCTCCTTTAAATAACAGTGCAAATGATTTCAGCAACAGCCCTGGAGCCAGCCATCCTCTCCACGGGGCAGGGGTTCCCAGCTTCCCCCCAGCTGTGCTGCAGCAATGTGACTGACTGAGAGTGAAATGGTCCTGAGGGTTCCATGCCAGCTGGGTCCTAATTGTAATGCTGATACCTGCTTTCACTGATGGTGTGTTGTAGTGCACCTGCTCTGTGTATGAATGAGTGATGGCACCCTTGGGTGGCTGGGCCCACAGAGAGGCTATGGGGTCCAGTGCTAGCTAAGGATGGGGCTGGGACTTATGCTTCAGGAGTTGAAGAACCCCAAATCTAGTACTACCTCTCTAAGAAATATATGTGTGTGTGTGTGTGTGTGTGTGTGAGAGAGAGAGATGTATAGAGATACCATTGTCTATCCTAACACCACCTCTGTGAGGCAGGGCTGTGCTATAATCTTCATTTCCACATGGGAAACTGAGGCACAGAGACAGTAAATGACTTTGCCAACTCGCACAGGGAGTGTGTGGCAGGGCAGGGACTTGAACCTACCACTCTCAAATCCTAGGCTAGTGGTCTAACCACTGGAGCACCCTTCCTCTATTAATTGTATATATCATTATTTAGTAATTGTGTCTGTAGATTTGTTACAGTAGGAGCTACGTGTAGTTTGCAAATCAGTTTGGGGCCCTGCAGAACAACAGCCCCATATAAATGCAAAATACTCTTCTAGTGAATAATATGTAACTAAATAATGAAATTGTTTCTGGACCAGGCAGCATTTAGCCCTGGAGTGAACAGGCACATCTGCCATTGACTTCAGACCTGCCTTACACCAGGGCTCTTTAGCCCACAGTGTTACATTTGCCAGCAGAGCAAAGGAAAAGGGATGATAAAAGAGCTAAATCGGTCCTTGCCTCTAGGGGAGGCAGCAGAGATCCCCTTGTGTTTCTAACTGGCTACATAGTCATGTAGCTTCACTGGAGTCAGGTGGTTCAATCTACACCCAGTGATTTGAAGAGGTAGAAGGGGATCCTGAGGCTTCAGTTCCTACCAGGGGACGCTTAGCCAGGACATCAGCTGATGACTTGTTCCTCTCCATTCTCCCTGCTGCCAGCAGTCACTTGCTCAGACCATCATTTGATAGCTCCAGGGCTTGGGAGGTTGGCTAGCCTGCTGCAGCCTTCTCCTTTCCTTCCTCAACCCCTCCACAGAGCAGGCCAGCTCCCCAGCTCTGCCCCTTCCTCGCCACAACCACACATGCATCTCAGCAAGGGATTAATGGAAACCTCCCATCGAACACCCCGTCAAGTGCACGCGGTTCCTGGACACACCAGACAGAAGACCATTTCCTCCTCCTATATCCTTTCTCAGCAGCCGCTGCACTAATGCAGAAGAGAAGTAACAAAGCCAATTTAACTCTCCCAGTTACCTGCGGCTTCCAGCTCCAAGTCCTTTAATGAGCTAGCTAAGGTAGTGCTAATTACCCTGCTTCGACCGGAGCACCAGCAGCTAACTCATGGTCAATTAACCCCTGAGGGCTCGTGCCGATTTCCCCCTTTCCAGCTGCTGTCGGAACAGTCAACATGTAAATATCGCCAGGAAGAAAGCAGATAAATCTCTGTTCAGCCGGGTGCGCTGGCAGCCTAACACCAGCCTCCCCTGCATGGCAGCTTGCTCCCGAATGCTAGCAAAGCATGGTAACAGCAGACTGCTCTTGTATGCAACTGGGATGAGTCTGCAGGGTCCTTATTTAAGACACTACAGGGGTGTCAAGCTCTCTGGCACTCCCCCAATTCCAATCCCGCCATGTGCAGTGCTCCCAGCCCCCTGTCGTAAGGATTGCGTTCAATGGGACTGGACAGTTTGTTTTGGCTAGCAAGGGCATATTCATCCTACCCATCACTCTGTGGAACCAGGAGCTTTCCTCATTCTGGGCTGGGTTTTGCTTCTCAATTTGCTTATTATTATTTGTGGTATGGCAGTTCCTAGATGGAAAAGCTAAGATCAGGGCCCCCCAGTCCTGGGCAGGCACTTGAAAGAGACATCCCTGTACCAAAGAGCTTACAGTCTAAATAGACAAGACAGACACAGGGTAGGAGAAGAGACAAAGGAAATTACTTGCCCATGGGCACACAGCAGCGCAGTAGCAGAGCCGGGAAGAGACATCTCCCAATGCCCAGTGGGCCACTATACACATGGGCCACGCTGCCTCGTGTGCTGGCTCGTGGAGTAACTGCATTTGTTTGCATCATTTGGCTACTTCGTGTAGAGGCTACTTTAGAAAACGGTCTCTTTGCTCCCTCCAGAAGACAGGTACATCTGTCCCTTCTTGCCTTCAACAGAGCTACATCTGTGCAACCCTCGTTTAGTGGAATTACCGCTCTGTCGAGCAGAGCAGAGAGAATATTTTGCTGTGCGTACTTTGTCTGACAAATGGAGCCCCTGCTTTTGGACCATTCCCAGGCAGGTTGCAACCACATCAAATTTATTTGTGATTCTACATGATTCACTGATTTCTTCTATCAGCCTCCTGGTACTCTAGAAGGTGATCATGGGCAGTCGTCTGCCATAGTCACTGTTTGCTAGTCAAGCTGTCCGTCTAATGTGTCTCAATCTACCTGATCCATCTAGTTGCCGGGGGGGAGGGATAGCTCAGTGGTTTGAGCATTGGCCTCCTAAATCCAGGGTTGTGAGTTCAATCCTTGAGGGGGCCACTTGGGGATCTGGGGCAAAAATCAGTACTTGGTCCTGCTAGTGAAGGCAGGGGGCTGGACTCGATGACCTTTCAAGGTCCCTTCCAGCTCTAGGAGATGGGATATCTCTATAAAAAAAAAAACACCCATCACACCATACCCAAGTGCTGTTGAGCTGTGCTGCTTAGCTGTGATTGGGCTGACAAGCACATCCTATGGCTTGTCTTTCCTGATTGGGTGAGCTTCCAGCCCTTTGTGAATCTTCATTAAGTTCTAATCTGGAGGCCCTGTCCCTCTCTTCTGAGGGAGCTGCCCCCAGCCCAGGGATGCAGGCCCCATCCCTCAGAGCCCAAGCCCAGCAGCCCCCTCTTGTGTTCAGTGGCCCGGAGTGGTGGGCTAAGGCGGTACCCCTTCCCCACTCATGGGTTCTGCCCCAGCTGGGTGTTGTGTAGCTGTCTGTATACTTGCCCTTTGGTTGCTATGGTGACACTACCACTTCTTACCTCACAGGGGGAAAAAAAAGCCTCTAAACATTTAATTCTTCAGCCCACCTGGGAGCCTTTCAAACTCCCCACTCGGTGTTTGACATGTAATAATTTTTCTGCTTTTAAGATTATCCTAAAATGCTCATTCCCTTTCTCTCTCTTTAAATCTCAGCAGTGGAGTCTAAAGAGAAATAAGCATAAAAAATAATGATACATGTTTCAAATAACAATTTGCCGCCGTCTCTGGGAACATGCAGCGGCAGGCATTTAGGAAACTAGAAAGGGACACAATGAAACCTATCTGGAGTGACCGCTCGCGGCACAGGGGGAACATGCTGCTGAACCCCAGTGGCCTCTGGAGCCAGGGGTGGGAGATTTGGACTCACTGGGGCCAAGTAAGAGGCTTGGAGCCAAGGTGGAGAACGTGCTATAAATGCAGAGAGAGAGATGGAAGGATGGATAGATAGAGAAGGAAAGATGGATGGATGGACAGATAGAACAGGAAAGAGGGAATGAGATGGATGGATGGTCATTCACATGCATCTGTCATCCTCCATTGATTTAAAGACAGGTACACCGGGGTAAGATAGGTCCAGTATATCTGGGTGATACTTGGAGGTAGTCTCTGAAAAGAGGAAACTGACTCATCAGGCTGGTCTGTGTTAGAGGCCACTGTGCAACTAACTCCCATGGAGCTGAGATTGAGACCCAGCTGAGATTTCCAGGCTCTGCCACAGGCTCCTGTGTGAGTGTGGGCAAGTCACTTAGTCTTTCTGAGGCTCTGTTCCCCATCTGTACAATGGGGATAATAGCACTGCCCTGCCTCACAGCGTGTCATGAAGATAAACATACTAAAGATACTTAGATACTCCGGTAATGGGGCCCAGAGAAAGACCATGGATAGATCACCCTCCGATGGGCCTGCTCCAGAGCACTAGGATCTGACATGCCTGTGGAGCGTAGGGTGTTTGTTTTCCTGGCCAGCCATGGAATAATTTAATCCTGCTTTCTGCATGAGGGTTTATTTTGAGCCAGCCACCTGGGGAGCAGTTTAATCCCACAATCTACAGAGTAATGTAAACCTCTCCCCTGGTGAGTAATTTAATCCTCCATTTCCAGGGTAATTTAACCCTCCCCTTGGGGAGTAATTTGATCCTCCATTTCCAGAGTAATTTAATCCTCCAGCTACAGAGTTCAGTACTTGAAACCAGCCACCTGTAGAGTTATTTAAACACTCATCTGTAAAGTATTTTGATACCTGCAGGGCAAGCTAATTTGGTTTCCTGCAGAATAATTTAATCCAGTTGCACATGATATAACAAAATCCAGTCAATAAATTAATCCAAACTCCTAGTTTGGTTTAATCCAAGTAGATAGAGCTGGCTAATCCAGCACTAAACTCAGTGCTGCTTAATTGCTCGTTTAATTCAGGTTACTCCTTAATTGTTTAAGCCGTTTGCTCCTGGATTAGTTTAATCTGGGTGACCCACCGCTGCAGTTGTTTAGCCTGGGTGAATTCAACCCCAGAGCTGGTGAATCTGCATGGTGTGGTTTATTACCTGGAACCTGTAGTTAAATTTGTATCTCCTGTTCCTCCCCTCCCCCCATCTGAAATCCAGCAGGAGTGTAACATGTGAGACAGCATTCCACAGGCTGAACAGCCCTGACTTCTGTTTGGAATGGAAACTCTCCGAGTGTTTCTGACCCCTCAAGTCTCTGTCGCCCAATGTCCAACCTTAACATCCATGCTCCAATCCTGGGATACTTTGGGGCATCATGCAGATACCATCAACACATGCCCATAAATCTGGGGTGCTGTTGGCTTCACTTTCTTTTATTCTACCTTTTCCCCCATCGTCCTGTTGCTCTTCCCTTCATTTTCCCACTCCTCCCCTCTTGTGAGGTATTTATGAGCTGTCCTTTGGAAATGAAAGGCGATCTGTTTCCCTGGCGAGGAGACAGGGACATGCAGGCTACTTCTGGGCTGAATGCGATCTTTCCATTGATCTCGAGGTGCAGCACTGTGATTCTTCACACATTCCTATTGAAATCGACCTTCTCTTTTACCCTCCGACAGGGCTTCTTCACAGGCCTCATGCCGTTTGCAGAACTGAAATGATCAAAAATCAGTTGTGCAGTTCAGCAAATGGCCCCTAAGAGTCTCCATATTGCTATCAAATGAGTCTTTCTGCTTCGCCCCTGGGATCTTAAGAATGCTGTCCCTGGAAATGAGACATTCCCTGCCATTCTGGTGGGATCTCTTCCTGGACAATTCCCTTGGAATTAACCAACAGAACTCTCACTGGTAGGAAGAGTCACTCCTCAGCAGGACAAGATGGCTCTAGACACCAGAATCTTTCATCCCTAGGTCCCCAGTTCAAATCCAAGCCAAGTCAATAGTGAGTGAACATCTCTACCATTCAATTAATAATTGTGAAATGAATCAGTGGTTCCCAGTCTATCTGCTAGGGGACAGATGTTCAATTCCCCCACCAAAATAGCACCATCAGAACTGGCAGGCTCATCAGAGAGGTCATGGGCCATGGAGACTGCGCTAGATGGTCCTCTTCTCTCCTCCCCCTGACCCCAGTGATCCCTCCAGGTCAGAGATGCACAGGGGAATCTTGCTCTGCTACTGTCTATGCTGTTACTCCTCTATAGATGAGCAGAGAACTGCATTATTTTAGGCATGTCAGGCACCTTCACCAACATGGAATTCAAGTTGAAAGAAAGAGAGTCCTTGGGGTAGAATGAAAGGGATATTCACTGCAGAGGACCTAGCTAGTTTGTACCAGGTCCTTTCTTTCCATTTGTGCCATAGCAAAGGCCCACAGTTGATAGCAGGAGCTGTGTGTCTTTTAGCTGAGTGAGGATGAAAAAAAAATAATATTAATTATAGTGTCAGTTTCCATATAGAGGAGAATCTGCAAAGCAGTCAGAAAGGAAATCTTTCCCCTGTGTCTATGAACATTGCAGCTGTTGGCTTTCAGGAGAGCTGTTAAAGAGCTGAAAATGAGGTAAAGAGCTTAAAAACAGTGTGTGACAGAGGCATGGGGCCGGGAGGGAGCAGAGGGGAGAAGAGATGGGAATGGGAGGGAGACAAGGAAGAGGGAGCTGTAATGAAAGGTATTGACCCCACTTAGAAAATCAGCTGTAAAATTTTGAAACCATAGAATAGTCTTAATGATATAGCCCTGTCTACACTCTGGGCAAGCCCCTGGCTTGAAAGGACTCTTTTCGCACCACCCCCAAGGCTCCTTGAAGTAGATAGCGATTTCCTGGCTGCTCTCTGAGTGCTTAGGAGGAGGACCCCTCACAATGTCAGTGGTGCCAGATGACCCAGATGGGGTGTGTCAGGGCCCCAGTGGCCACAATGTGTTTTCCACAGACTGGAGACAGATGAAAGGAAATACTTTTATACTCAACATGTAAATAGACTGGAACTCACTGCCACAGGAAGTCATCGAGGCCGAGAATTTAGCAAGGTTCAAAGAGAGATGGGGCACTTCTGTGAATAACAAGAGTCTCCAGAGTTGTAATAGCGCATGCTAACAAAGAGTTTTGGAAGGGATATTAAACCTCCGGCGTCAGGGCTTAAGCCAGTTTCTCATTATAAGAGATTAAGATGAGATGTGTGGGGCAAATCCTAATCTGCCCATTGCAGGTTTCTTACGCCTTCCTCTAAGACATCTGATGATGCTTCCACTGTCATACAGGAGACTGGGCTAGATGGACCTTGGGTCTGGACCAGTCTGGCAGTTCCTATGTTCTTCCCCACTCCCATGTACACTGGACAGTACCTGAGGGCCACGCTATGGAGAACACATGCTACACTATTTCATGAGGGCCATTACTAAGCTTGCTCTCCAAGCATGCTTTGAAGCATTATGCTTCCTCCTCACCTCCCTTCGCAGGCTGATGCCTCCAGACAGCAATGCTTATCCCGTCCCCAGTTCAGCCAGCTAGGATCCCTGACTTTGAACCTTCCTGTCTGTTACAGTTTACATGTCAACTTGCAAGAGAAGACTGGTCTGGAGATCTGAGTGTAGGATTAAGAGCCAGGAACTCCTGGGTTCCATTCCGAGCTGTGCTGCTGACTCACTGTATGACCTGAGGCAAGACAAGTCCTCATTTGGTGCCTCATTTTCCCATCTGTAAAATGGGCATAATGATCCTGACCTATATGCTATTCTGTCCTGGGAGCTGACTGCATGCTGTTTTGGCCTCTGGAATATGTTAGAGCAGCCTCAGGGCTTCCCTAATTTGTGTCTGAGTGCTTATGGACCTCTGGGGCTTTTGCAGCAGCTAACAGTAATTGGATGTCAGTGGTGCTTTTGCCACACCCCCTTTTCCATGGCTACTCCTCCTCTGTCAAAGACTGCGAGGGGATGGTATCAAGCTATTATGACAGTTTCAGACGATAGAGGGTTTCCCCCTGTGTCAAGGGAATTCCCCAGCTGAATTTTCTGACTTTATGGCTTCTTTGCCGTAGCACATTGAGTGGAAAGATGCCCCAGAGAAACTATAAACTGGCCCCTTTGGTTTCACCTGAAAACGTAAACCCCTTAAGAAAAGCTTGTCTTGTGATAGCTCTAAGGTAGACAAAACCAGAAAGGACTCGAAAGATCTCAAGAAAGCCTATTCCTATGTGGTTCCTCCTGAATTTCTGGATCAAAGAATGTCAGACCAGCATTCTTTGACCTCTTGCAGGTAGGATGGTAGAAGGAGAGGAAGGAAGGGCTTGTTGGGCAGCACCCTGGGTTCATTTCCTAGCTCTGCCTCAGACTCCCAGTGAGACCTTGGCCAAGTCACGTCTGAGAATTTTATCCTTAGGCTCCAATTCAGGAAAGAATTTAGGCTGAAGTGACTTAGGAGTTCCATTGACTGGCAGCAGGACTTAGGTAGCCCTTAAGCAAGTGCTTAAGTTCTTTTGAAGTCAACAGGGCTTAAGTACTTTGCTGAATTGGGGCTTTCATCTCTCTGTGCCGTAGTCCCCCATCTGTAAAAATTCAGATAATAACTAGGTCTGTCAATTAATCGCAGTTAACTCACGCGATTAACTCAAAAAAATTAATCACGATTAATCGCACTATTAAACAATAGAATACCAATTGACATTTATTAAATATTTTGGATGTTTTTCTACATTTTCAAATACACCTCTACCCCGATATAACGCGGCCCGATATAACATGAATTCGGATATAACGCGGTAAAGCAGCGCTCCGGGGGGGCGGGGCTGCGCATTCCGGCAGATCAAAGCAAGTTCGATATAACGCGGTTTCACCTATAACGCGGTAAGGTTTTTTGGCTCCCGAGGACAGCGTTATATTGGGGTAGAGGTGTATATTGATTTCAATTACAACAGAATACAAAGTGTACAGTGCTCACTTTATATTATTTTTGATTACAAACAATTGCACTGTAAAAATGATATACAAAAGAAATAGTATTTTTCAATTCACCTCATACAAGTACTGTAGTGCAATCTCTGTATCATGAAAGTGTAACTTACAAATGTAGATTTTTTTTTTGTTACATAACTGCACTCAAAAACAAAACAATGTAAAACTTTAGAGCCTACAAGTCCACTCAGTCCTACTTCTTGTTCAGCCAATCGCTAAGACACAAAAGTTTGTTTACATTTATGGGAAATACTGCTGCCTACTTCTTATTTACAATGTCACCTGAAAGTGAGAACAGACGTTCGCATGGGACTTTTGTAGCCAGCGTTGCAAGGTATTTACATGCCAGATATGCTAAACGTTTGTATGCCCCTTCATGCTTCGGCCACCATTCCAGAGGACATGCTTCCATGCTGATGATGCTCATTTTAAAAAAAAATGCGTTAATTAAATTTGTGACTGATCTCCTTGAGGGATAATTGTTTGTCTCCTGTTCTGTTTTACCCACATTCTGCCATATATTTCATGTTCTAGCAGTCTCAAATGATGACCCAGAACATGTTCATTTTAAGAACACTTTCACAGCAGAGTTGACAAAACACAAAGAAGGTACCAATGTGAGATTTCTAAAAATAGCTACAGCACTCGACCCAAGGTTTAAGAATCTGAAGTGCCATCCAAAATCTAAGAGGGATGAGTGTGGGGCATGCTTTCAGAAGTCTTAAAAAAGCAACACTCAGATGCGGAAAGTACAGAACCTGAACCTCCAAAAAAGAAAATCAACCTTCTGCTGGTTGCATCTGACTCAGATGATGAAAATGAATATGCGTCGATCCGCACTGTTCTGGATTGTTATCGAGCAGAACCCATCATCAACATGGATGCATGTCCTCTGGAATGGTGGTTGAAGCATGAAGGGATATATGAATCTTTAGCGCATCTGGCATGTAAATATCTTGTGACACTGGCTACAACAGTGCTTTGTGAATGCCTGTTCTCACTTTCAGGCGACATTGTAAACAAGAAGCAGGCAGCATTATATCCTGCAAATTGTAACCAAACTTGTTTGTCTGAGCAATTGGCTGAACAAGAAGTAGGACTGAGTGGACTTGTAGGCTCTAAAGTTTTACATTGTTTTATTTTTGAATGCAGTTATTTTTTGTACATAATTCTACATTTGTAAGTTCAACTTTTATGATAAAGAGATTGCATTACAGTACTTGTATTAGGTGAATTGAAAAATACTATTTCTTTTGTTTTTTACAGTGCAAATATTTGTAATAAAAAATTAATATAAAGTGAGCACTGTACACTTTTGATTTCAATTACAACACAGAATACATATATTTGAAAATGTGGAAAACATCCAAAATATTTAAATAAATGGTATTCTATTATTGTTTAACAGCGTGATTAATCGCAATAATTTTTTTAATCACACGATTAATCACAATTAATTTTTTTAATCGCTTGACTGCCCTAATAATAACACTTCTCTCCCCAAGCCTGTCTGTCTTTTCTATATAGATTGTAAACTCCGTGGGACAGGGACTGTCTCTTACTGTGTCTGTACAGCACCTAACACAACAGGACCCTGATCTCAGCTGGCTGCTGTAGGCACTGCCGTAGTACATATAAATAACAATACTCTTTCACAGGGTTACAGAAAAAATTTATTTGGGGGAAAGGCAAATATTAAGCAGAAATGTAGGAACATTGCTGATCTTTTCACTATACACTTTGCATGTTCTGTTCCCTCTTGGGATGGCTTAAATTCTATTTTTAGTTATTTCCTAGTACCTGAATCTTACCCCAGTGATGTCATTTCACATTCTGACATGTGCTATATTAAATTCTTTACGGACAGAATTTTCAAAAGCATCTAAGTGTCTTTTGCACCTAAGATGCTTTGACACTTTTAATAATTTTGCCCCATCTCAGATTTATTCTTGACCAACAGTCGTCATTTTTCTAAAACGGTGGCCGTGGATTGGATTTAGTTACTGGATGTTGCAATCTTGTATAGGGAGAAGAGAGGTGGAAGAGGAGGGGCAAGAAGACCTTCTGTGTTCCTTGAAATGTGAGCTGTTTTCTTTAACTTGTCTTGACGTTCACTCACCTCTTTTCCCTTTTAATAAGTCAGTTTTTGTTCTCCCATATCACGTTAGAATGCACATTGGGCATAATTGATGGACAGGACCCAGTTTCTGAAAGCTATCAACGTAGCAACTGTGAAATCACACGTCCAAATATGTTTATCTTCTCAGCTTTTCTGGGCTGTGTGCTTTTTGGACATGGATTTTCGTGCTTCAAGTAAACTTTCCTTTAAAATGTCAATGTAGAAAAGGAGAGATAAAGAGAAGACATAGCTGTGGCTTAGGCTTTGAATTCAAAACAAAACAGGGCCAGCTGCCTCAAAGAGATGCTGGTGACCAGCAGATGTATTAATATACGTTAGGGAATGGAGCTCATTCTTACTGCAAGTGAATCGCAATTTCTTTGGAGGACTTTAAACGGCAGCTGCAGGTCAGGCAGGGTTGGAAATCATCTCACCAGCACTGTCCTGCCAGAGTGCCCGCCCTGGAGTACCCACCATATCCTAGGAACGAAGAGTAAATTAACGGAATGATTTTCAGAAGCACTCAGTGTTGCCCTAACTTTGCTCCCAGGGAAGTCAATGAAGAGTTAGGCCTATGCTCAGTGCTTTTGAAAATCCGCCTCATAAAGCATGTTCACCCCACTTCTCACGTAGTACAACAGGGTCAACTAAGATTATGGTGAGCCCTTTGGTCTTCCGTAGGAGCATTAAGAAGTCACCTCATCAAGTAATACCTCCCACTCACCCCCAAAAGAGGAAAACTGTTGCTCCTCCTATCAGGGCTGGTCTGAGACATTTTGGAAGCTCTCACCAAACTGCTCATAGGGTCTAAGTGATAAGGTAACATGGTCCCTTGATGCCCATTGGGAGAGAGAGGATAGTGCAGTGCTCAGGATGCTACGCTGACACTAAGCATAACACAGGTCTCTTAGAGGACTTCCCTGGATTAATTCCTGTGGGGCTCAATTCCCTGCTCTGCCATGGACTTCCTGTCTGACCAGATCTGCTCTGTGCCCGCGTTCCCCATCTGTACAAGGGGACAACAGCACTGCCCTGCCTCACATGGAGGTTGTGAGGTTAAATACATTAAAGTTTGTGCAGCACTCAAATACCATAGCAATGGGGGCTGGATAGTGCCAGTGCCTTCAATAGCTAGGAGAAAACACCTAGGAGATGTTCTGGGGCAAGAGGATGATGATAAAGGTTTCAGGCACAGTTCTTTTCTGCTTGTATTTTAAGCGAATGAATTTAGAGCTGCTGAGTGATGCTGTATTAAAGGCCTGATCCCAAGCCCATCAAAGTCAATGGACAGACTTGCACTGACTTCACTGGACTTTGGACCAGCACCTAACTGCCCTGGTAGCGTCATCCACAGATCCAGCACAGCCGTAACAGCGCTGCCCCATTACAGTGCCTGAATCCTGAATTGCTGGAGGTAAAGTCTTTAAGCCCCATCTACGCAGGGATAATTTCTGAGTTTCTCTGCACCAGTGCTACAAGTTCCAGCTGCTGTAGTGTAGGTGGTGTGCTGCGCTCACATGGTTCTGCGGTGTCATGTAACTTTGTTGTCTCAGAGATGCACCAGTGCAGAAGAAATTTGCCTGATGTCCCCCATTTACACACAGCTCATGGAGGTGAGAGGGTCATTCACACCCCAAAGCTCTGTCAGTCTTTGACTTCTCTGCTGAAGATTGCTAGCCAGGGGGCCGGTTAATGCAAACTACAGTGCTGCTTTTTGGTGAGGCAGACACTGGTCCGCTAAGAACAAGACTGCAACCATCAGCATGTGCCACTGAAGAGCCTTCAGATGCCAACAGCTTTCAGTCACTTGCCTGAATTTGACCTGAGCTGAATTTAAACCAGTGACCTAGAGGTGAAGAGTATTAGCCCATTACTATCCCCAGAGTCAGACATAGCTCTTAAGTGCAGTGTGATTTGTTTGGGAAGCAACCAGAAGTGCAGGGATTACAATACACACACAGGATCACATAGTAATAATAATAACTAGCCATTTTCTTCTATAGATCTCAAAACACTTTACAAAGGAGGTCAGAATGGGGAAACTGAGGCACGGGACAGTGAAGTGACTTGCCCAAGGTTACCAAGCAAGCTAGTGGCAGAGCTGGGAAATAGAACCCAGCGCTTTATCCACTAGGCAACCCTGCCTCCCAAAACAATAGCACTATCTCAGGCCACCCATGGTCTCCAAACATATTGATTGTTTTAGTTTGGCTGCTGGCCCTCCTCCTCCCTTAGCCCTCCAGCTGATGCCTTGGCCAAACTTGCCTCACAGCAGGGTCACCCACAGGTGGGTTTTGGATGAATCCCCAGAGGGCAGAATTTGTGTTAGAGATCTGTCCCATTGCAATGTAAATATCAGCCCCTGCTCCACCCCCACTTAGCCCCGTCCCACTGAGCTGAAGGGAAAAGCCTACACTACAAAATTAAGTCAACCTAAGTTACGTCGACTTACAGCCACTGCCATCATTGAGTCCATTTTATACGTCCACACTACGCTCCTTGCGTCCTCGCTAGGAGCGCTTGCACCAGTTTAACTGCCAGTGTGGGGTATTGTGGGATGGTTTCTGAAAGGCAGCAATGGTCGATGTAAGCAATGCGGTGTCTACACTGACATTGTGTCAACCTAACCACATCGACCTGAGCACGACGCCTCTCGCTGAGGTGAAGTTACTAAGTCGGTGTGGCGGGCAAGTTACATCGGTGGGAGCGACGTTTTAGTGTGGACGCTCACACAGTTAGGTCGACATAAGCTGCCAGCCTCTCCTGGGGCCGAGAGAGGACGTCCATCTCCTTGGTACTCATTAAATGCCAGGGCCTCCCCAAACTCTCTGCCCTTGGCTGGGGTCTCAGTGGAGTTCTGCTCAGGCTTGGCACAGGGACTGCTTACCCCACATCCAAGCTGGCTGAGGTATTGTTCTCCCCTCAGCCGCTGCTTTGTTAATCTGTCAGGCAGTCTCCTTTGCAAAGCAGCTGGGGGATGTTGTGATGGATCGGAGATGGAAATAGAGCGATACTGATGCACTCTAGGTGCGCTGCTGATTGATAGCAAGAAGCACAATCGCACATCTTGTTTTCAGAAATTTCAATTTTTGGGTTCACAAAGCTTGGCTCATACTAATGACAGGATCTGCCTGTGGCTGTCAGCGGCTCCTCTCCTTTCTCAAATCCTCCTAACCAGGCCCCTGCAGCCTGGTAGCAGCGCCTCCTGCTGGCACCAAGACACATTTTTATTCTCCACACTCAGCAATGGGGACCCTCTGCCCCTAGGCCCATGCTTCTCTCAACCTTTTCCCTACTGCAACCCCATTTTCCACCCCAGCATCACCCTGCAGTCCCCTCCCATCCAGCCAGGATCTAGCTGAGATCCTCCTGCTCTTGGCCAATATAGGAAGGGCAGGGTGGTCAAGACCCTCTGACACCTTTTTGCAACCTAGCGGGGTTGAGAGCCTGGCCCTATGCTATCAGGGTGCTGCAGCTCAACGCTGGTGAAAGCGTCCTCTGCTGGTAGCAAGCAGACACTTCCTACTGGCCCTCTGCTCACTGCACTGATGATGACACACAGCACCTGACACACAGATTTGGGACAAAACACCCCTGTTTCCAGGGCTCCTGGCCTCTCTGGCCTCTCTCTCTCTCAAGCTTCATTTCACAGCCCTTGCTGCTCTGCTCTCACTCTAACCTTGGGGCCTGCTAACCCCGCCGCCTGCTATCACCAGCCGGGAACATACATGAATCATGCATCTGTTCATAGCTGCTACTTCATGTTTGTTTCTCTCTCTACCAAGACACCGGCACCCATCAGCACTGGGCAGTTCTGAATCTGGCATGCAACTCCACCCGTATGCCAGCTCAGTGACCAGAACGCATCAACCACATCTGTAGGGAAAGGCTCCTAACTGCCATATTCTTTACAGGCTTTACTCAGAGCTCACGCTTTTCTTGCTTATTAACCACTTCACCGACACTGGGAGAGAGAAACAAGGCTGAGTCTCCTGGCATGAGAGACAGGCATCTTGGAGGTGTGCGGTGGTGTCACTCAGGGACAGGAGAGTAGCTGATGTCCTTCTGGATTCTGCCAGAGGGGGTGCTAGAGATAATCATTTGTAGTCTTTTAAGTCTATACTGTGAGCCTTCCTAAAAGAGATGCTCTAGCTTCCCCACCCTGAAGGATTCAGTCTTAAGGTTCCAGTTTTGGATCATCTCTACATGGAACCTATTGCAAATCCATTGCCCCACCTCGTCCCCTTTGTCCTGTTGCATTCTATGCTGGGAACCTGCTGTCGGGAAGCAGGCAGGCCTGCCTGCCTTGAGTTCCCAGGCTTCGCTCACTGACTCTGCTGCCATGCAGGGACCTGACAGCAACACAGAGGAAGAGGCTTGTAACTCTGCCTTGGGATGACAGATGTTTTCATGCTGCTGCTAAGCTTTCAGACTTGTCCTGCCAGGATGCAGAGATGAGCGTCAGAAGCTATTGTATGGCAGAGCCAGGGAGGAGAGGAAAGCAGGGGCATGCGCACATGCTGGAGTGTAAGAGCACACAGGGACATGTGTGGGCCCGAGCGCTCATGGGTGGAGGCTGGAACACATCATTGCGTATGGTGTGGGGTGAGCCGAGAATGTGTGCGCGTGGCTGCATGCGTCACTGGTGTGTTTGTATTCTTGAATGAGTATGGAGTCTGTGATTCCTAGCTCCGGGCAGCTGGTTACTGCAGGATTGTGCCTAGGAACCAACCAAGATCAGGGTCTCACTGGGCCAGGCACTGCACAGTCACAGAGTAAATAGTCCTGGCCCCGAAGAGCTCATGGAGATGGGTCCTGAGCCATGGTCCTGAAGCATGTGAAAGCTTTGGACTGTCCACACAGTTGTCTGGCTGGGTTCCCTGGCACGTTTGCATTTGTAGTGAAGATTGACCTTGTGGCTGTGTCCATAGGACTGAGTGTGGAGTATGTGCACGCACACAAACGTGTGCTTGGTTTGACATGGACTCCAGGTGTGCACGTGCACACGCATGTTTGTGTACATGCAGCAGTGGGCATTGATTGATTGATGAGTTTTGACTTCCAATTTAACTAGATAACACAAACCAGCTCCGAGGGAACTCCCTCCCCGACACAGCAAGGAATAACGGAGCATCAATAGCTGCTCTGTGGTTAACGGGGAACTAGCTGATTTTCAGCCCTTCCTCCGGCCCATTTGTTTCCCCAAGGAAACCTTGAAAATTCTAGATGAAAATGGGCTCCACTTTGTCAAAACCCATCTTTTATCCGAGAAAATTCCTGCAGTCATATCTCCCTTAACCCCTTCAGCGCTGATTGATAAACGGCCCCTGCTCGGTGTAAAATCTGCTGCTTCACATGCAGAGTCTAGCAGAATTATTTAAAGCAACATGAAGCGTCAGCTCATCTCCTCCAGATGGAACTCCGGGCTGCAAGCTAGATGAAAAGATCTGTCTTTAGCCATCAGGTAGGTCCCCGCGGTTGCTTTAATACCATCACTTGCGCGGGGCTTTGGGACCTTTGTGTTAGGTTCTCTGTAAACTCAATTATTTCATGGTAATAGCGTGGTATTGACTCAACGGCCTCGCCAGCATAGGACTCTTGCCGTTTATTAGTTGTTTAATTATATGGCACATCAGGCCAAAATAATGTCATTATCTCATTATCCCGTGTTGGGGTTTTTGTAATTTTTCTTAAGTGAGTGTTAGCGGTGGGGTAAAGTGCCAAGGGACAGCCCTGGAGACTGGAGTCCTGTTTATGCACAGAACAGGTGCATCACAGGAGCTTTTTGCCGTGCCATCCTGCCATTCCACCTCCCCCCCGACCCACAGGGAGTAACTTCTGGGGAGCACTGGGGTAGCTGTCCCCTTGGCCTCTTTGCAAAGTTTGGGCTAATTAGTTGTGATGGGGTCCTCTCTGTGAGTTCCTATGTCAGTTGCAACTATACTGAGACCTACCAGCTCACTGGGCACACAGGTCACCAAACAGCCTGGGAATCGTTCTGTCACGGCCAAATCGAGCTGGATGTGACCCAAAAGTATCTTAAAGGTGAATGACTCAGTATCCATTTACTCTCCACCTAATTCATCCTGTCCCCCAGGCCCTGGCTTTATGGAAGAGAGGTTTGTTTTGCTAACTAATCGTATTTCTTTGTGATTCAGGGAGTAAAGCTGGGCTATTGGTAGAGAGTCACTGATGTTGGAGGTAGAAGAATTGCAAGTAATGTGCATCTCATACCAAAGAGTAACTGTTGTCTGCCAGCTCCTATATACCCGCCACTGCCCCCTTCTCAGAAACCAGAGTGATTACACACCAGCTCTTCACAAGCAAAGCTCTGCCAACTGAAAAGAGTGTGTTAAGAGGCCCGGGGCATGTATTACATTTATAACCCACCAGAGGGTGTGACAGCAGAGCAACAATAGAGCTAAACCTTTTATTATATACCTCTAGCTTCTCATGCTGTTCGAACTGTTCAGGAAATAATTAGAGTTGCTTAGTGATGTTTTTACTTTCCATTGTATGCTGGGATGGGGGGTGTTGACAGAAAGGGGCAGGGGGTGTATTACACTGAAAGAGGGAGAGTTTGTACAATCTGTTTGTGTGTGCAATCTATTCAATTAGAGAATTTAGGATCCGGCTCTTGCGCAAATTTACAGTAAATACGGTATGCAGTGTGTGCTTACATGAACTTGTGCATGTGTATATATATATATATAATATCAATATATATCTAGAGATACAGGTATACATGGGGTACCTTTATATTATATTGTAGCTGTATACACGCCCAGACAACAACATTCATTAATATGGAGTCAGGATTATTAACACACATCAAAAAGATCAGCCTTAACTCTCACCCCATACCCTATTCCACCATGTCATACATAAATAAAATAATGATGAAATAAATATTCCAATGGTTTACCTGAAGATGCATAGGCTGTTTCGATGTATATATGTGAGTTTGAGCTCCATATAATAACTCTATTTACAGTGCGGTCGCTGTGGCTTTTCTCAGGAGGAGACACAGGTATAATATGTAAGTGGCTTACAGTGCAGTACCAGAGCTATATCAGGAGGTGAATGTGGGAGGTGGAATATGACACCACATTGCCTTGCAGGGTGGATTAGGTATCTCTCTAGCTGGCTCATATGGTAGCAGTAATCTACATTTGCATGAAAGGCAGTTTAAAGAGCTGTGGTTACAGTATAGTAGGTAAGACTTTGCAATCCCCACTGGAAATGCAGAAGAGCTTAGTGGAGTATGGCAGTATGGTGGCTGGCCATAAAGGGATCGTTGGTAGATAGGTAGAACCTAAGTATTGGGATGAGGTCAGAATTAAGGTTATTTGTGGAACCATGACTTTCCAGATTTTCGAATGTTTGCGCTTTAAAGTTTTAACCATAACTTAGTAATATCTTGGGTTTAAAACATTGTCTTATTTAGGACATCTTATATAACTGATATGTATTTACAACCTTAACTTTCAGTTTTTGCCTAGGAATTTCCTTAGTTATTTCCAGAAAACTATCTGGAAAAATGCTGGCACCCCTGCTATGTGGAACAATTTTTTTCTCCATTAGACTTGTAAAGTAGATGACTTCCTAGGGGACGTTTCTTTGCTAATTAGCATATCTTGGTCTCCTGCTTAGAACAGCACCAAAGATTCTTCAAGGCTATGCCTCCTGGCTTCTGAAAGTCCTTCAACCTGGCTGCTTCAGGTCCACAATTTCAGAAGTGTTCATACTGCCCCTGCAGACTTCTTAGAGTAATTTAACACAGACAGCTCAGCTCTGGACTTTATAAAATACACTGACTGCCCCTGTAGATTTCTTAATGTCCTTCAAACTGGCTGGGTCAGTTCCAGATTTTAAAAGAATGATCAGGCTTTTGCAAGCCCCCTGCAGAGGTCTTAATGCCCTTGAAGACAAGCATTGAAGACTTTCTAAACTCCATGGGGAGCTCATGGACTTTTGAGAGGTTCAAAAGTCTGTAGCAAATAACTTCAAAATTAACCATGCAGTCTTTCCCCAAATACTCAAAGGCACTAGTACAGATGAATAAAATAAATTTGGAGTTAATAGACCGAGCTGTTTTTTGAGATATGTCTTTCCAAAAAAAAAAAAAAAAGAGAAGACTCTCTTGCAAAAGTGAAAAATCTTCCATTTTCAAACACTGCTCTCTCCCAAACGCCGTAGCTGATTAATCTGAGACTTTCCAGAATCAGACTCCTCTGGCATAAGACAACTTCAGGCAGACAGATTTATTTATTTTTTTGGTATGCAGTTGGGGTTGGAGAAACAAAATTGGACTTATAAAGGAAAACTAGTTACAGCCTTAACTTTGAAGTTGCTACCCCCATTCCATAATACTGCCATGAGATAATCACTCATCCTCTCCTGAGCTATGCAGCTCTTCTTAATAACTCACCTAGGAGTTTATGTAATGGTTTACATGACCTTTGTGAGGCAGTCTGAACTCTGAGGCATCCGGCACTGACAACTGAGACTGAGTCAAATCTAAAGTGCTTCACTGCTCCCCAGTGTTTGAAACTGCTGTAGGTTTGAGTTTCTCTCAAACAATACATGAAAAAGTTACAACTTACTGAGCTCAATTATTCATAACTTTATAACTACTGAACCAGAGCCCTTCAAACTTGGCTTGATTTTAGATCTCAGACTTAAAGAAATTAAGCCATGTCTGAAGACTGTATGTACTATATTTTACCATAGGTGAGGTAAGAGTGGGTAAAATAATCTAGTTGCCATTATACAGTGATTAACTATTTATAATGCTATAAGTGTAAAGAGAGGAAGGATGGTTCTAGTGATTAGGCCACTAGCCTGGGTCTTTGGTGACCTTGCTTCAATTCTCTGCTCTGCCACAGGTTTCCTGTGTGACCCTGGGCAAATCACCTAGTTTTCCTGTGTCTCCATCTCTGCCCAATGGGGGTAACAGCATTACCCCACCTCCCAAGGGTGTGTGAGGATAAATACACTAAAGATTGTGAGGTACTCTGGTATTCGTACCGAGGTACGTAGCTATCCTAATTTAAACAGACATAGGCTCCAGGAGTTCAGCTAAACTTCACCTTAATTGTGTATTTCCCAATCTTTGAATGATTTCGCATCTTAAAGATGCACTAATGCTAGTTTTTTACATTGACTAGATATAAAGACGTGTATCTATAATCAACATATTTGTTTACCTGTGTGCATCGTATACACACACCACACCACCTATGTAGTTCTGCACATCATGAGATAAACATCTGTATTTCCCAAACCATGGCGTACATGGGAAACTATCATACAATCTAAGCTGACACTACTTGCACATGTCAACATCACTTTCTCCTCCCATAATTTTTACCTAGTCACGACAGTAATGTGGTTCCACTGGGAAAAAGTTTAGGGAGCAAACCAAAGGAGAAAAACAACAGAGGAAGTGGGACAAAGGTCATTCCTGTTGGGATGGGGGTGCTGCTACCAGTATAAGGTTTGTGTTGTGGCTTGTCTGGGAACGACTGCCTAACCCATGACTGGTGCAGCATACATCTCAAACGCATGATGGAATGAGCTTTCTATCACCATCACTTCTTTGGTGTTAATTGGATCCTCAGTAAAGATGAGTTCCCCGAATAATACATAGCTAATTAACAGACAGGAGGGCTAGCATTTTAAAAAGTGGCCGTTAGTTTTGGATGCTTGGATTTTTGAGTGCCCCTCTTGAGAGACGACAATAGGATCTGGAGGAGCTGGGACCTCTGAAAATCAGGCTCAAGGTGGCCAGGTTGGACACCAAGAAATATAGGCACCCAAAATCAATAATTTTGGCCTAAGCTTTTCTGAAACTTACTGTGAATAGGCTCTTGGGAAGTAGCATAATCCCACTGAGCTGTAGGTCTGAGAATCTCCCAGTCACTGGCCTGCCTCTAAAAGGCAAGATAGGTTAATATGATCCAAGTGCATCCCTGATCCAGTCTCCAGGACCAAGTAGGACTATCCATGACCCTACAAGTTTTCTGTGTTGCCCGGCATATCCCTCTGACCATAGGGATGAGTCTGTGAAGAATATGTGTCCTTTCCACTCAGCTTGCTGGCTAAGGGCAGCCGGGTGGGGGAGTGGGGGGACAGGACATGAAGCTTGGTCGCTGGTATGGAGTTGGTTGTTGTAGATTCTCCCCCCACCCCAGCAGCTAGACAGATCTGAATTGCTTGATGCCTACGGGTATCACTCAAGAAACACTGTGATCTAGTGGGCTGAGCCTAAATTTAGGAATAGTTGCTCCCAGGTCCTAATTCTGGCTGCACCTCTGACTTGCTGTGTGACTTACAGTAACCTCTTTGGGCTTGAGTCACCTTCTCTGTCAAATGAGGATAATGGTGCTTCCCTACCTCGCAGGGCCTTGTGATCGTTGATTAGTTAATGTTTGTACAGTGCTCTGAAAATGTAAAGCACTATGTAAGTGCTAATTACATATATTAAGACCTTTTTTTTTCCGGGGATTAAATTAACCTTTCGAAAAGGGAGACACATCTAAGCCATTATCCCATCCCCAAAGGAATCTGTCTTGGCTCTCTCCTTCAGAGAGCGCCAGTGCAACCATATTGGTGTCGTCTCCGATTCACTGGTGAAAATGCTCGTGGAGAGTACATGGGGAAGTGAATTTCAGAGTTTGTGCTCATCTGATGAGGAAACGGGAACACTACCATGTGACGTCTACTGAGAGAGCAAGGATGACCTTGTGGTTAAGGTCTTGCATTAGTAGTCAGGAGACCTCGGGTCAGTTCCTGGCTCAGCTGCAGGCTCCATGGATGATCTCAGACAAATGATCTAGGGATAAATCCTGTAAGTAGTGAGCACTCTGACCCCAGTGCATCGCAGCACTTGAACATGTGAATAGTGTCACTGGGACCACTCCTGTATATCAGGTTGGTCATGCGCTTAAGTGGTTTGCTAGACTGGGGTCTGAGCATTTAACAGCTTGAAGGACTGGGGCCTTAATTTCCTTGTGCCTCAGTTCCCCATCTGTAAAATGGGGACAATCCTTCCTTCCTTTCACCCTCTGTCTGTCTTTGTATGGACAGTGCCTAGCACAATGGGGCCCCAATTTGAACAGGGGCTCTAGGCACCACCGTAATACAAATAATGATTGTGTGGCCAGTAGCCGCATGAAGTCACTTGACTCAAGTTTAGATTATCCACCCGTAGAAAACGCAGTCTTATTCAGGGAAAAAATCTGATTTGATAAAGCCATACATGGGAGGAAATCACAATCTGCTCATGGATATTCTATGACCAGAAAAAGAGGGTAAACTCTTCAGATAAATTGACCACTGTGCATTATTTGTTCAGCTCTTCTGATAAACACATTGTGTAAAAGAGCAGGAGAGGGACAGGAAAGCATAGAGGAAAAAGGGGGCTTGGTTAGGGGGCAGATACAGAGAGATTTAATTCCTATAGATAAGGAGTCTTTTCCTTTCCATAAGGCAGCTATTGGTGTCAGTGACATTACTAGTATCGCTGATGGAGAAATTCAGTCACTTCCAATAGGGGGGAAATAATTGGCTCTTGAGGTACCGCAAGTTGCTGTCATTTTCCGGTGAAACACTCCATCAAGTTCAATTTCTAGAACAAAAGCTCTTAGGCCTTGAGCAGTCCTATCTAATCCTTTGTGCCAAGCACCAGAAGCTCCTTCCCACCATGAAGGAAGAAGCAGCACAAGGGCAGGCTGGCACCACAGATGCCCAGATCATGATAATATTTGAGGGGCACAATCCATTATGTTGCATGGAAGCTGGCCTGGTGCGTAAGGCATTGGGGTAGGGCTCAGGAGATGTGGGATCAATTCCCTGCTCTGCCATGAACTCCCTGTGTGCTTTGTGCACCATCACTTAATCTCCTGGGTTTCCCATCTGAAAAGTGAGGCTAAGCATACTCCCAGGCCTCAGAGAACACGTTTGTTAATGTTTGTGCAGTGCCCAGGTGCTCCAGTGATGGGAGGGGTAGATAGAGATACTGCCCATAGTAGAAATACCCAGAACGGACTCTGTGGTGAGCAGAGAGGCCCAAGATGGACTCTTGTATGAGTGTGTCGAGCCCTCTTCCCACAGCATCCATCGCCCTGTGGGGAGCAAGGACTGGCCAATTGTCTATTTAGGGGACTTATATAGGCCCTGTTACCGTAATACCAGAGCACCTCACAACTATTCACATAGTTATCCTCATAACAACCCTGTGAGGTCAGGCAGAGCTGCTATCCCCATTTTACAGATGAGGGACTGAGGCATGAAGGGCTTGTCTGCATGAACACTTAGTTTGTAGCAGGCTGGGGAGTCAATCAAGCCTGTTGTGTGCTGAAAGTTTCATAGTGCTCTACATGTGGAGATTAAGAGTGCACTATGGAGCTTTTAGTCCACAGCCGCAGGGTCCACACAGCAGCTGAAGTTACGCCCCAGCTTAAGGGTTTGTGTAAACAAGCCCTAAGTGACTTGCTGAAGGTCACTTAGGAAGTTTATGGTGGAGAAGGGAATTGAACCTCGATTTCTCTCATCTCAGGCTACTAGCCTGACCACTAGACCATCTCTATAGACAGCAGGGCCAATGGCACAAATCTTAGAATCTCCCTGCAGCTTTCATGCTGTATGGATTTCCTAGCACCTGATCCATAGCCCAGAGAAGTCAACAGAAGGACACCTATTAATTTTAGTGGGCTTTGGATATTCCCCCATTAGTCTACTTTTTTTAATGCTCTGGTAGGATGTGTATAGGTTTCAGCAACAATCATCCTTAAAACTCCTTTGCTATCAAAGGCTGTGGGACACAAAGGCAGCTGCTCTCCCCCAGGCTCTTGCAGGAGAGAAGAACGGGGGTAAATTGGTGTCATTTTTGTGTTTGCCCCTTGCTGAATGACTCCAGCCTGCTTCTGCTGGGTATTATAGCTCCAAAGAGGAAAAAACATGAATCGGGGGAGAGGAACAGGGGCATGGGGTGGAGTGGGGAGAGATCAGCACACGGAACATCTTCCCCGCTGCTGAGTGAAATTGGATGTGATCAGTGATGTATCCCAGCATCGCAGACTGGAGAGCTTTCTTATCAGAAATTGAAAGAGGGAATTTTTTTTAAAACCTACCTTAAACTGGAAAGCTAATGATGTGTTTGAAAGCAGAGATGGTATTGCTCATAACGCCCATCCCGGTTAATTATACCAGCACCATTCGAGGGAGGAATTCTTTCCCAAATGGTATTTGGTTTGTTTTCCTCGGCCCCACTCTACTTCTCATCTTGACTCAGGCTCTTTGTTAAACTTGTTAACAACCCTGCCTTGAACTACAAAGCTAGTAACCATGGAAGCCAGTCCCCCATAACAGAGGCAGGCTGAACTCCTTCGGAGGGAGAGGGGAATCCCTTCTCAGAGTCACTCACCCAGATTGGGCAGGCTTGATTCAGCTTACACTTAACACTGGCGCAAATCGGGAGTATCTCTATTGAAGCCAGTGGAATTGCCCCAGCAGAAAACCAGTGTAAATGAGAGCGGAGTGAGGCCTATTGGCTTTAATTGAGTTGTACCTGAATGGAATTGGGCCATTTTCTTCTCTTGACCAGCGATGGTACCCAACTTATTTTTCATTGCACCAGGGCACACTGCAGTGTGGAGGAAGTCTGGGGCCAGTTCCTCAGCTGCTGCAAATTAGTGTATTGACTTGAAAGGAGCTATGGCCATCTCTACCAGCTGAAGATCTGGCCTCTGCTTGCACCATTGGTGTAGGAACACCGGAAACACCAGAGATCCCAGAAACCCTAGATCTGGCATAAATACTGACCACTCCATTCACACAGAACACAAGGGAGAGCAAATCCACATGCCTTTAGTGGAAGCCATATACACACACTTCCACTCTCAAGAAACCATGGGGACACCAGTCCCCTCGCTAGAGAGGCCTTCCCTAAGCACTGTCTGATATACCCTCTGGCTTAGCCACCCACGTGCTCTCACTCAGACGACCCAAAGGAATTTCAGCCCAGGAGAGTATGATGGTTCTCTTAGCCCCCCATTTCTTGTTTCCTGGGAGGGTTGAGTGTCTGCATGGTTCGCTGCTTGCAGTAAGAGCTAGCCCCTCGCTCTAAGAGCTAGCCCCTCGCTCTCTCTTTCCACAAGCAATCCTGTATCTCGAGCCTAGGCCAGCAGCGTTGGGAAAATTCCACCCCATGCGCCAGTTGGCACCGATACTTACTTCCTATGTCCAAGATCAGGATGCTGTGAGCTCACAGATTTACTGGATCAGCTGGGTTTGCTCTTAGGAAGGGCAGCAGATGTGGCCTCAGAGGACGGGGAAGCATATTTAGTGAGGAGAACCCCTCCAAGGGTTACCTTCTTGGAGAGAGATGGAGGGCAAGAATGAATTGACTGGCCAGCATCCTGTTTTCTCTGGTACCCTGACCCTTCGGAGATAGTGGGCATTGCCACAAATGCATGTCTCTTGTTACTCATCTGACAAGTTCTCCCAGCTGCCGACTTGCTCACGGGTAACAGGAAAACTCCCCTTGTGCATTGCTAAAACCCCCATAAAGATGGTGTTCTGGCACTATAAGAACTTCAGTTAATCCACTAATAGTCTTAGAGTAAGTCGGCCAAACAAGAAAAGAGCTGGGAATAATCTCAGATGCCTCAACCTGCCTGGCTGTAAATGAAACCAGCTTCCTCCTCCATACAGTACAGCCTCTATCCCCCCCTTCCTGAAAGCTTTGCACTCAAGTCACCCACTTCTGGTACTTTTCCTGTCCCTCTTGGGGCAGAACTAGATGGGTTTTGGAGACCAGAAGAGAAGTGCAACCCCCTTTTGCCTCCCCACTGCAAAGGAAAACAGAAGTTAAAAGAACCAGCAGCACAACTCCACGCCTTTCCCACCTGGAAGCCAACTGGCTGGCAGCCAGGCTGGGAGGACTAGTAACAGAAGCTTTTTTCAGACCTCAGCTGCAAGCTGCATTGGTTGGTTTGGATGATTTAATGAGAAAAGGTCTCAGCATTGCCCGGCGTGATTAGGCAGATAAAGAAAAGCAGAGACAGCATGAAGAGACACGGGAAACCTCCCCAGCTCACTCAGCCCCTGTATCTCAAACTGCAACCCCCTCTGCTTGCAGCAGGAACAGTACGGAGAATTTACAGAGGGAGAAGGTACTGTTTGTTTCTAGGAGTCAGTGTGGTCTAGTGGTTTAAACAGGAGCCAGGGATTGGGGTTCAATTCCTTGCTCTGGTACTGACTCACTAAGTGACCTGGAGGAAGTCACAGCCTCTCTGTGCCTCAGTTTGCCCATCTCTAAAGTGGGGATAATAATACTTTATTTACTTCAAAGGGGTGTTAACTAAATGGTTGCAAAGCACATTGGGTGAAAGATGCTAGAGGGGGGGCAAACCTTCACTGGATTCATTGTGGTTGCTATGACCATCCTTCTGTCCTATTAAAGGGGGTGCAGATCATTAGGCTGGAAGCAAGGTATTTCTATGCAGAGGCCAGCTAGGACATGGGCTGTACCCCAGAGCCTAGCTCGTCTCTATAGGGCATGCAGTGACTAGATATGATACAATGCCAGAGATACTATCAGAGTTCCCCTATAGAATACCCAGGCTCACTTCCCTGGAGAAGCCATTCACAGCAGCAGGCGAGGTTGATCTCAGACATGCTGGTCTGTTGCTTATGGGGTCTGGAGGGCGGTGGATTTCTGAAAGAATCCAGGCCTGTCACAGAATATGTAGGGCTGCCGTCTTACCTGGCTGCGTGTCCATCCATGTTTTTCGCTGCTCTGGCTTAGTGACCATCTGTTACCAGTGTAGGAGTGTTTGATGCTGTTGGCTGGCTGAGGGCCAAGCTCTCACAGTGGTACAGGGCAACGAGAGGGCACACGGTGCCTCTTTACTCCTTTTTGCCCAGCTCAGGCTGTGCTGTGAGCAGGGAAGCAAATTCCACAGATTCACTTGGTTCCCTCCTCCCAAGCTTTGCACAGGTGAGCAGAAGGGGGCAGGGCTGGCTCCAACCCCTCAGCACACAGGTAGGCAAGGTGATGCTCTGCTAGGTGTAGGCCCAGTGCTAGGCAGGACGGAGGCCAGGAAGCAGATTGTAACTCTCCAAATCATGCTTTGCTTCCCCATCTGCCCCTGTGCCTGGGCTGGTGGCTAAGTGGTGGCTGAGCCCTGAGTGAACGTGTTCCCCGTGTGAGAGCGTTCAAAGATCACTGCATCAGCGTATGATTCATTGGTTGTTAGGGCCCCTCGCCGGGTTTAGATGGGGCAGTTCTGATTGTTAGTTCCAAGGACATGGGTAAACGCCCCTCTGCCTGTCTGGACGGAATGTATTGCCCAAATCATCCTCTGTGCTCTCAGGCTGCTTCTACATGCACTACACAAAATCCAGCAGGCTAGAGAGACTGTCACAGAACGCCTGCATGGCCGACCCTCACTGCAGCCATCGCACAATGCCAGATGCCCTCTACCTGCTGCTCTCTATAGCAGCCAGCAGGAAGGCACATGATGTCCCTTCCCACCCAAGCCAGGGGTTGGTCCAAGCCTTGGCTTTCAGCTCTTCTGTGTAATTTCTTTCTAGCTCCGTTCCCCTCCTCCCCTGCAGCCCTGTCCCCCTTTCTCCCAACTCTTGAGCTCTTGGCCTTGTCTCCCAGCCTACCGCTTTGCCTACCCCCCGATTGAGGGCTGTAGCTGCTGGAGCCAGGCTGTTTAGACTACGTTTCTCTACCAGCGGTCGGGGAATGCATGGGGGTTTTGACGGATCATGCAATTTCCTAGGAAATTTCTCTGTGTTTAAAGTGCTCTTTCAGGCGGAGACATCACTTTTAAAAAATGACTGGATGCTGCAGCTGTCATATTTTTTCATCTTAATAGTCATAACAAGGTGGGGGGGCTCCTCCCTTTCTCCGCTCTCGTGAAGGCAGCTGTGCTCTGTTTTAACTCTGAACATCCCTGGGAAAAACACAGCCACCGCCCACCCTCCAGTATGTTTTTAAATAGTAGAACTACCCTGGGGACAGAGCCGGGAGGCAGCTGAACAGGCTGTAGACAGGAAGGATAACTGAGTCCTCTAAACGGTTTGGAACCCACGCACCATCCCAGGATTTGGGTTAAGGATGGACCCCCAAATGGCCAGTATCTTCATGTGAGGCCTGATTCTGAGTGGTGCTGAACACCTGCCAATCTCAGTGAAAAGTCAGTGTGAAGTCTGGGCACTCAGAGTGCCACAGGATCAGACCCTTCTGGGGCTAGAACATGAAGTGCTCAGCACCTGTCACTGGGGCCAGATTTTCCAAACTGCTCAGCTTCCATTTAGGACCCTAAATAAGGGCCAGATTTTGCTCAGCTCCCAACACGCAACCAATCTGCTGAGCTTTTTGGTAAATCTGGCTTATAGCTCCGACTCGAGCCCACTTTTATTTTGATCACTGGATTTTTAACATTCCTCTCCATTTAGCAACACATGTAGCTGTCAGAGTTCCTGCCTGCCCTTCTAGTCACATGGGGAAACTCTGCCTTCTCCCAGTGTGGGGGCCAGGGCGGGCTGCAGTGCCTTGAGCAGCTAGACTACAAGTAGAATCTGAAGGCATGGCAAAGACACTAGCCAGTGTTTTAGGCCTTGTCTTGGGGATTTGCCCCTAGACCAGCCATCGGTCAGCCAACCACTGGTGTAGCTGCAGTAGTGCACACCCCTAAAGTAAACAGGGAAGCGGCCATTTGCACCAGGCAGGTTCCCCTGGTTTCAGATAACTCTATTAGTGCAAGTAGCAGCTTTACGCTGTCTACATTAGGGGACTTGCCCCAGTTCAGCTAGACCAAGGTCTGGAATCAGGACAACTCCATCACGGAAATGATGCCTTAGAAATTCCTTCTCTTCCAAATCCTTTTGCTATAAGTCAGTATCAGAAGTCAGCCTCAAAATTCTGGGACCAACAGCTCCTGTCCCGAATTTTCCATCCGGCCGGATTGTCGTTCTCTGCTCAGCAAAGGCAGAGGGAGCTGCAGGTCAGGATGGAGGTGCATTGGGTCTGGCACTCAATGAGCAGGGATGGCTCTGGGCAGGAGTCAGGTACACTGGCAGAGGTGCTGGGCCAAAACGAGATTGGCGTAGCCAGAAATGCTGCAGGTCAGGATCAAGGTGTGTTGTCTGAGATAGCTAGGTAGGTTTGCACCAGGCTCTGTTCAGGCTATTTCTAGCACTAAGAAATGCTCTGTCTCTCATAGATATGAACCCTAAATTTTTGCAACACAAAATGCTTTATAATTACTCACTCAAAGCCCCACAGAATTTGTACATGTGGATGTATTGCCCTTCCACTTAATTGTTCACCCACTGATCATCTCTGCTTCCATTCAGGAAGATTCTCCCCTCTCTCCCACACCTTGTCTCTCGACGAGTTCACTGTACTCTCGCCTGATGAGCGGATTTGAAATATAGCCTTCAGCTTCAAGACCCAAAATAGTCGTGGGGTTTCTTTGCTCTGCTGGCAACTTTTTAGTATGTAAATCCCCTCTGAATCAAATCCAGTGCAGCAGCAGAGAGTCTTGGAAGGAACTACTTTTCCTGGGGGGTGTAAGCATTTTAGGGGCAATCCTCGCCCGTCTTGGTACCTGGCCTAAGCATCTGCATTGTCTTCCTCATCACAGAAATCCTCTACCCTGGCCTTTCTTCTTCCTCTCCTGTGACCTCCTCTCTGCATTTCCTTACTCATAAACAAGGAGCCTAGTTTTCCATGATAAAAAACCAAAATTCTCCAATAAAAAAACATACGAATCTGTGTTTTTCCGTGATTAAAATGAAACTCTGAACTGTAGATTCCCTAGCCACGATATACACAGGTATCAGTTGAACACAGTGTTTTACTGATGTACAGTAGAACTCTGTTTATCTGAACTTCCATATTAACTGTATTAACCGAACCAAGGCTGACAGCCCTGGGTGGCAGGGCTTGGGCTGACAGCCCTTGGCAGCTCCGGCTGAGAGCCCCGGTGGCGGGACTTTGGCTCTCAGCCCTGGTTCGGTTAATACGGAGAGCTGGATAATGGAGTCTTGGATAAATAGGATTCTCTGTAAAAACAAAAAACAAAAAAACCCCCACAAATTCCCCCCCTTTTTTTTGCGGCAAACAGATTTCTAGGTTCCCTGCTCATAAAGCAGGTCACCTTTCTCACACTGTCCTCTTCCTCGCTGGCCACCTACGCACCTGACTCTCCTCCTTCATAACTTCCTCAATACTTGCACTTCCTTCTTCATAGGGAGCGGTGAGTGGTCTCCTTCCTCACACCTTCCTCTTTCTTTTCCTCTTCGGTTTTCTCCGTTCCCTAATCTTCCTCACAATGCGATCTCCTTCCTTTTCCTCTCTAACTGCTTCACCCAAGTTTGCTTCCTCACATGGAGTTTCCTTCCATGTATCTGGCTCTGCCTTCTCTCTCCTTTCTTCAGTACCCAACTCACCTTCCTCACACCACCCTCTTCCTCTCAGTACCTGACACTCCTTCCTCACACTACCCTCTTCCTCTCTCTCCTTCCTTCAGAACCTGACTGCCTCAAAGGATTTGTGGAAGTAGCGACTCCCATCTCTGGGGCAGCAGCTTATGGATGATGGAACAGCGCTGGGCTGCGCCATTCCTGCCCTAGTGGTGGTGAGGGGAGAAGATGCTGTGAGCATCCGAGATTCAAGGTTTCATACCAGTGAGGGTATTTACCCATCACGGGGTGGGGTGGGGGAGGGAGCAGTTGCCTCCAGCACACTGAGTGTGGGGCGGGGGGAAGGCTGGTGCTGGGTGAGTGGAGATGCTTGGCACTAAATTCTCCACAGGACATTGGTGGGGTAACTCAAAGGAAAGTGGTGCTGTGCTGCCACTTGGGAAGGTAGGAGAGCAGTGTGTGGGGCGCCTCTCTCCGGAGCAGGGAATGCTGGGGGCTAGCTGAAGAGGTGGCTGACATTGGGTGGGCACTAGTTGTTTGGAAAGGAATTAGATCAGTGTGTGACTGCAGAAGAAAGTAGCAGGCTTGCAAGCTGCCACCACTGTTAGCACTGGGATCATGTCACCCGTGACCCAGGATGAGGCAGGCAGGTGGCGGCAGGACGTGAAGTGCCACGCATTAGGGCTCGGTTCGCTAGGAGGATGCAGGGAGGAAATATTGCCTGTGATAATGTAAGAAGATGTGCAGCAGGCACTGGGCCAGACTCCACACTCAGCTGCATTGTGTGACTCCACCGCCATCCCAGGGCGACCCCACGTCTCTCTGAGTGTCACTGAGCTCTGTAGGGCCCCCGCACTGGGGCGAATGGCACCGTGAGGGAAGCTGGTTGTGGGGAGCCCTGCGGAGGAAGCGCTCAGCTCCTCAGTAGGGGGTGGGTAATGCCTCGCCTTGCTCGCCAGTGCCCCCTTCTGGCTGATTAAGGAGCCGCATTGACATGCCTGGAATTGAGTCCCAGCCAGCTCAGCTGGAAGAGCAGCAGCTCCCACACTGGGTGTAAAGCAGAGAGAATTGGGGGGAATCTTCTGAAACCACAAGCGCTGGGGTGGGAATGGGGAATCTATGCCTCTCCCTCAAACCCGCCCCCCATACACACCCAACCGCCGCACCCCAGGCCACACTGTGTAGAACCCCCCCAGCTCCCACTGTGTCTGTGGGGAGGGGGAAGCCACAAGCATCTGAGCTGAAATCCCCATTCCCTCCCTTGCCCGCTCTGCGCTGCTCCCACACCCCCTCCCCTTGCTGACGATGTCTGATAACTAGGCCAGCCAGCCTTTGGGGACCTGGTTTCCCAGAAAGCACTGAGCACGCTGGCTAAAGTCCTCACAGCGGAGGAGGGTGCCCATGGGAGGTGGGCCAGGCGAGCCCAACCATCCTGGGAAGACCTCCACCTTGGGTATCAGACCTGTGTTTCCTTCCAGAAGGTGGGGAGGGGAAAGGCTGCCCCTGGATCTGGCAGAGACAAAGGAGGGAAGATAGGACACTGACCCAGCCCGTGCCACTTACTCCATCCCCTCATGCCTGTGATGGGCAGGTGTTTGAAACTGCCTCTCCTAGAGCAGCGAATTGTACACCCAGCTTCACTGATGCTCGGTGAAACACGGCCTTTCCCCGCTGAGGGGAGTCGGAGCAGGCAGGGCTGAGGCATGAGTTACAGCAGCGTAGCAGCAAGAGCTGCCTTCCTGTGCTCCGATTAATACTGGCAAGGCTGATCACACCTGCCTTGCTGTGATGGACCTGTCTTCCTCGCAGATCCCCATGGGGCTCAGCACCTTGCTCCCCCAATGCTGACCCCTGTGTGCTGGCAGATGCAGAACACGTGCTTTGGCAGTGTGGGACAGGGGAGCCCACCTTCCTGGGGGAAATCACCAGCGAGAGCCGAACTTCCATCTCCCGCCTCATTTCCCTTCCCTCTCCCTCTTCTCCTGTATTTCTCCCCCTCTCCTGCTGGCTATGATCAAGTGCCCCTGTAACTGGGACACTCCACGTGCAAGCAGTGGGAGAAACCAGTAGATCCCAGTTGGCTGCTTCCCCCTGCTTCCAGGCTCCCTGCTTGACGATTATGTTCACATGGCTCCTTCTCTAAAGAGCAGCTGATGCTGCAGCCCTCTAGAAAGAGGAGATAAGACTCCCTGATACAATCCAGAGCAAGGCACCTGGCCATTTCCTTCAAGGAACTGCTCTTGTCAAGGTAACAGTAGAGAGGGGAATGGAATGTGATGATCCTGTCAAGGAAGGGGAGGGAACTAAACTAACACAAGGCTCACGTAGGGCCAGGCCTAGGGTTTATGGGGCCCTGTATGATCTAACGCATAGAGCCTGGTTGTGAGGATCCACAGCCTCCTAAATCCAGAAGTCAGGAGGGGATGCTGAAGTGTAACTTTCCAGCCGGTGAGGGAAATATCTTTCCAGGCTGCTGTGACATCACAAGAGGAACAAGCTGTACAAACTGGGAATCAATCCCACGTGGTTTCCACCTCAGTGCCGTGACGTGCCAGTGCAGTGAGCGCGGTGTTCTGATGCAATGGCATTGTCCCACCAGACCCCATCCTTTGCTCCCAGGGGCGAATACTCATCCCCCAGCCACGCACGCTCCTCAGCCCTCGGAACGAGGAGGAGATGGAAGGGGTTCCTGGGGAGGGGTGTGGTCCGGAGGATATTTTTATTTATTTTATTTCTTTAGATTTAAGTCAGAGTTAACAAACAGATGCCTGCACAAGAGCTCTACACGTCCTGACACTTAGTCTTATGCCAACATGATACGCCCAGCAGCGTTAATAAACAAACACTCGATGGGAACAAATTAACTCCATGCTGCCAATGAATCAGCTGCAGCAAAGCTCCCTTCCCGCCTGCCTCATCTCCAGCCACCTACCCTCAAGCTTACCAGGAACCCTGTCAAATACGATAGAGTCACAAGGCAGAGGTTCTAGTCCCAGTTCTTCCACTCCCTCAATACATGACCTGGGGCTAATCACCTGGGCCTGACTTTTCCCAAGAGACCATTCATTTTGGTTGCTGACACAACCCTACTTGGAAAATGAAGGCCTTACCCTCTCCAGTTGGAAAAGGCAGGCCTGACCCTCACCAATTTGTGCCTCGGTTTCCCCAGCTATAAAACGTGGAGAAGGATACTCAATGCTTTGCGACCCATGGCAGGGAGGCGCCAGAAGTGGAGTGCTAAGTAGGGTTGCTGCTGCTGGTACTATCACTTGGAACAGCGAGGGAGGGAATTGCCCAACATGCTGCAGTGCAGTGGGAAGGATCAGCTTGGCCACATGGGTCTGCATGGAGGAAACGAGAAAAGGGAGGGTGTCCATCCGGTGGTGCTAATTGGATGATACTTTCTCAGTTGATCCTAACCTGTAAAGATTGAGTCAAAATCACTGACTGGAGGAGCCAGGTTGTTCATTAAACCGACTTTGTGCTGCCTCATTGAGCCTGTGTAATTGAAGGAGTTAATTGATTATCAATAGCTTCAGTTTCCTCTTCCCTCACCTGCAAGGCCCAGCTGGGCCCTCCTAGGGGACAGTCAGTGATCAAGTGACTCAGGCTCACCTGTTAGATGACAGGTACTCGAGGGACACTAGATACAGGGCAGCCCTGTTAATGCTTTGGATTCAGAAAAAAACAGTGGTGTTTCTGTGAGTGCCAATACAGTAGTGCCCTGGCATTGCCAGCTGGACTCCAGCAGCATGAGCTTCCCCACAGCAGTGCCCTGTCAGCTCTAGCTTTGGGGCTTTTTAAGCATCAGAGGCAGTTCTTGTTATCCTGCAGTTAGCTGGTCATGTCCTGAGCTGTTTTGTTTTACTAAAGCACTGGGGATCTTTGGTTGTCGCTGGTTTCCTCATCTGTTGCTTTTGTGTGTGTGTGCTTTTTATTGGTGTTTTTCTTTTGTATTTTTGCTAATATTCTTGACTGATTAATGGGTTGTGAAATTCGAGGCTCAGAACAAGATGCTTCATTAGTCTCAATGTAATCAAGGATTTCTGTATATCCCCCTGCCTGTGGGTGCCTGTCCTTGGGCACATGCGCCTGTGAATGAGAGGAGGGAGGCGGGATGCACACCTGGGGACAGATAGGGTGTATGTGAGTGCATTCGTGTGTCAGTGCAGGCTGCAGGGTGCATGCTCATATGTTGATTTCTCCCTCGGGAAGCATGGGTGCCGGAAGGGCTGCAAAAAGTGAGGAGCACCAAGCAAGCCCAAGGGGCCAAATCAGAGTGGTGTTGCAACTCCGTGTGCCAGGTGCAATGCCACTCCCTCACATTTAGCCCAGGTGCCTCTCCATTGTGACAGAGGGGCTGCCAGGCCAAATTTGCATGAGCAGCGTTGTGACTTGGTGCACAGGGTCACACCACCACTCAGATTTGGCCCAGCCTTCCCCCCGTCTTGCCAGCAGGGAAGGGGCTCTGCCATTACACCACACAGCTCTGGTCAGGGGCCAAGGTGGGGGCTGGGCCTTCTGAGCCCCCCTCCCTGTGTTCCATCCCTGCTGAGTTCAAGTTCTCAAAAGCGGGGGGCTATGGCCCCCCCAACCCCTGCCTCACGTGCCTGTGTGTGGAAGGCCAAGCCTACATGTGTGAGTGCACAGAGGAATGCTCTTGGTCTCTCACGCAAACATCCACACACTGACTCACATTCACACCTCTTCTGTAGCTCACCTGTTGTTAGACCCTGTGTTGTGATGCCCTGTCTCCCTTTAATAATGCATCACAGACGCCAAACTCTTCTGGGACTGGAAATACCCTGGGAAATCTCTCCTAGAGAGTTTGGGGGTTGCAAGCAATGCAGGAGTCCATAATCTACTCCTAAGGCCCCTCAACAAGATATGTGTCCCCATGGTGCAAGGTCAGTAGATGTGGTTCTTAGCATCAGCCTTTCCCCCAGGGTGAGTATTGAGGGTGCTGTGCTGTTGAAGGTGCCATCCCTCAAATGAAGTCCTGACCACTTGTGCTCACTAAAGATCTGATGGCAGATTTGTAAGAGTAGGGTCATTAAACCTTGTGTCCTGGCCATATTCCACCTCTGGTAGGAGGTACTTGGCAGCCATGTAAACCAGCTAGAGACAGAGAACTATATTCTGCCTCCTGCTGCCTTCCCCAGGCAGTTTCAACTAGTTATTGAATTCCTCATTTCCTATTGTCCCATAGGGTGGTGTCATGTTGTGCTCTGCTCAGCAGCTGCTATGCTCCACCCCAGAGGTGGCTGCATTTCAGTGGTGAGGGAGGCGATTCTGCTGCTGTGTTTGGCTTTCTAGTATTCTGCAAGGTTTATTTGTGACGTATTAGGAGGATCGTATTCTGACTGGTGGGAGCATTGCAAACACTCACGTTAATTGTGATGACGTTCGTAACGTTTCTGACCTGTTTCGGAATCCTTCTGGTGAAAATCCCTGGGCTAAATCCTATCCTGCCTTCGGCCCATGTGCATCCCCATTGAATTTCAGCCTGCACTGAGATTCCATGGGATTTGACCCACTATGTGTAAGTCTCTATTAGTATCCGGAACAAGTTTCTAGGCTCCTTCATTAATGCTGAGAAGAATCCTGCTTGGAAATTATGGAACTCAGATGGGGTTTTGTTGCATCAACTCATAACCAAGCAATGTAAGAATCTCCAATGGTTTGAAAGTTCAGGACACCTTGGTTTGCGCTGCACATCTGGAATTTATCCAAACTACCTGCACTTCTTGGGTTTGGCAAATATGGCTTGAGAAGGGGCTTTCTTCCCAAAGTGTGGGGTTTTTGGAGGTGCTGTAGTCAATGCAATATGCCCTTTGTTCTTTCATTGAGTTTCTGTCTGAGCATGTTTGATCCAGCCCCTAGCCAGGAAGTTCCGAGTAAAGCTGGGCAAAAAACAGCTTTCCCAGCCCACTAATATTTTCAAGAGTTTGACATTTTTCCCATCTTGCATTGGGAGGAAAAGCCAAAACTCGAAAGTATTCGCAAACAACTAAATGAAATCATTTGGATCAATCAAATTGTTTCAAAACGTTCAAAACCTCTGTCTCTTTTTGTAACTTTTTTCAGTCTAATCCACTTACATTTCTAAACGAAAAGTTGTTTGAAACCGAAAAGCTGGACGTTTTCATTTCAGGAATGGCGAAACAAAATATTTTGATGACTTTGAAACTCTTTTTTACACAACGCTTTTTGGGGTCAGGAAATTCATCAAACCCAACCCTGTTTTGTGAACACTTTCAGCTTTGACAAATTGGCATTTTTCAACAAAGTTCTTGACCAGTTCTTGCCCAGAGTTACCTTGAAGAGGAAAAATAATAGAGTGGGGGAAAAGATTAGTGGAGCTTTTTTGGAATCTCATAAAAGCTTTTGGCTGGTACTTTCTATATCCAAATCAGTTCACCGTTCACTATTGTCCCCTAGCCATGTGCTTTCTAATGCCACTTCCCTTGGGTTCTACTTTGTCCAGCTAGCCATGTGTTTTGGAACCCCCAGGTCTGGCTTGTCACTGAGTCAGTGTGACACTCCCCATTGTCACAGTATTGGAGTGAACACGTTTTCACACCCACAGCAGTGTGGGGACCAGTTCCACCCACCGAAGCCTTGCTGTGCTGGTAACTGTACAAGCAAGTCACTTAGCACCCACACGGTTCCATGCGCTATATATTCAACTCTGAATACACCAATAGAGCCTCAGAAATAAGAGCTCAGCAAGGAATATTTACTTTGCTGTTGAATTATTTAAGCAAACAGAAGAGGACAAATGACTCAAAGAGATTCTGGCCCGACCGGGGCCTTTTACTGAGGTTTAGCCAGGTGGGCCAAAATGCCAATGATTCAGTTTGTCCTCTCTTGTTTTCTTAAATAACTCAACAGAAATGTAAACAGCACCCGGTGATGGCTTTATTCTGCAGCAACAGCAGCCGAGTGCTCTGTGGTACCAGAGCATTTCAGAATCGCTAGTGTATCCCTCCTTCCAGCACAGCTGTGAAGTCAGGAAGTATCATATCCATGGAGAACGGAGGTACAGAGGAACGTACGTGACTTGGTCAAGGTCACACAAGAAGTCTATGGCAGCAGACGTTGACCCTAGTATGGACTGATGCCTTAACCCAGCATTACCCTTGCTCAGCTAGCTCCTGCATGCAGACTCTGTAGACAGCTCCAGAGGGCTCTCAGGAACCCTCTGTTCAAGTGGGACCTTCTCTTAGGGGTTTGTGGTACAGCCCACCACCATAGACTTTCTGGGTATATCTGCACTGCCATTAAAAACCTGCACCTGGCCCGGGCCAGCTGACTCGGGCTCACAGGGCTCAGACTAAGGGGCTCTTTAACTGCAGAGTATTTTCAGGCTTGGGCTGGGACCCAGGCTCTGGGACCCTACGAAGTGGGAGGGTCCCAAAGCTTGGTTGCAGCCCATGCCCGAATGTCTCCGCTGTAGTTAAACAGCCCCTTGGCCCGAGCCAGCTGGCCTGGGCCAGACACACTCTCTGGGACTTATTTTTTGGCAACCCCTTTGCCTTCCTCACCCTGGGACCCCCTCATGCCGTGAATGCTGGCAGTAACAGCCAGAGGGGAGAAAAACAAGGCCGGGGGAGGAAGCCGTCGGTCTCTACCTTCGTTAGTTTTAGCTAACGAGCTCTTTATAGGAGCGACATGACACCTGGTTTCCTCTTTATAAATTCAGTAATTTATGAAAGGTATTAAAGACAAAACAGCCTCCTGGATAAAGCCCGTGATGCGTGCGCTCTGGGTATTAGCCAAACGGGACAATGAGTTACACTTGAATAACACGCAAAGATATTTACTCTCTCCCTCTATAAATTATTAAGGGGCTTTTTGCACATAATTACACCAGCTTTTATGTTTCTCACTCCCTGCTTTTAATCCTTTTTGGAAAGGCGCCAGTCACTTATGACAGGGGCTGAGCAAACAGCAAGTGTTACAGCTGGGTTTTAGGGTCATTAAAGAAGGCAATAGTTACAGGGGAGGGTGCCGGCCGCTGCTGAACCTGCCTCGCCTACGCAGGGCACAGTGTGCAGGACAATGGAGCAGGTCAGCAACCACTTATGCCGTGGGCTGCTCCTGAAGGGGGAAAAGGGTGTGTTTGAGACGCCCCTGCTGCCTTTGGAGAATGTCAGCAGCAAACGGGCTCTTGAGCCTATAGAGCAAAAAAAAAACCAAAACCAAAACCAAAAAAGCCAGTCTTTGTGCCAAAGAGGGAAACCTGGAACAGCCGGGGTTGTGTTTTCATAGCAGCCAGCGGAGCCGGGTGAGGTCCCTGGGTGTGTAATAACAGAGAACGCTGCACCTCTAGACCAAGGTGCGATAGGCAGAGCTCGGTTTTGAGTCCCAGACCTGGAAGAACAAAGGGCAATGCTGTGGGCATGCCCAAGTTGTGCAATGGATTTTAAGGCCAGATGGGACCATTCTGATCAGCTAGTCTGACCTCCTGGATAGCACATGGCACTGAATTCCCCCGTATTAAGCCTATAACTTCCAGCTGAGCTAGAGCAGATCTTTTTGAAAGAGATCCAGTCTTGATGTAAATAAAGTCTTCAAATGATGGGGAATCTACCGCACCCCTATTACCATCCCATCAATCACCAATTCATGAGAAGGGATTAGAACCCAGCATATTTTGCACCCTAATCTTATCCCTGCACCAACAAGCCACTTGCTGAGTTTCATCTCTACCTGCTGGGCTTTGAACTCTGATTTGAACCTGGGAGCTCAGCACTATAAGTGGAAACCATGCCCATACGCCATCCGAAGCACCTAGCCTTTGTTAACTGTAGCAAGGGGTGCTACAGCTTAGTAGTGTGGTGCCTTGGTAGAGCTGTCTGGGGCCCCAGAACTGAAAGAAGAAGAAATGCTGCAGGTCAGAGCATGAGATGCATTGGCAGAGCTGGGGGGAGGAGAATTGACACATTAGGATTGAGGTACATGGGCAGATCTAGGGGATGGGGTATTGTTGCCTTGGAAGGGCCGGCTCCAGGCACCAGCTTGCCAAGCAGGTGCTTGGGGCGGCCACTCCGGAGAGGAGCGGCACGTCCAGCTATTCGGCGGCAATTCGGCGGACAGTCCCTCACTCCCGCTCGGAGCAAAGGACCTCCCACCGAATTGCCACCGCAGATCGCGATCGCAGCTTTTTTTTTTTTTTGCGCCGCTTGGGGCGGCAAAAACCCTAGAGCCGGCCCTGTGCCTTGGGATGCCTTGGGTTGGGATTGAAATATACTGGCAGAATTATGGGGATGGCACATTGGGGATAGTAGGGTATACTTTGGGTTGGGATTGAGGTGCATAAACAGCTCTGGGCAATAGAGCATTGGCACATTGGGATAGCAGGGGCTGCCTGGGGTTAGGATTGAGGTGCACTGCAGAGCTGGGGTATTGGCCCATTGGGATTGCAGGGGCTGCCTGGGGTTAGGATTGAGGTGCACTGCAGAGCTGGGGTATTGGCCCATTGGGATTGCAGGGGCTGCCTGGGGTTAGGATTGAGGTGCACTGCAGAGCTGGGGTATTGGCCCATTGGGATTGCAGGGGCTGCCTGGGGTTAGGATTGAGGTGCACTGCAGAGCTGGGGTATTGGCACATTGGGATTGCAGGGGCTGCCTGGGGTTAGGATTGAGGTGCACTGCAGAGCTGGGGTATTGGCACATTGGGATTGCAGGGGCTGCCTTGGGTTAGGATTGAGGTGCACTGCAGAGCTGGGGTATTGGCACATTGGGATTGCAGGGGCTGCCTGGGGTTAGGATTGAGGTGCACTGCAGAGCTGGGGTATTGGCCCATTGGGATTGCAGGGGCTGCCTGGGGTTAGGATTGAGGTGCACTGCAGAGCTGGGGTATTGGCCCATTGGGATTGCAGGGGCTGCCTGGGGTTAGGATTGAGGTGCACTGCAGAGCTGGGGTATTGGCCCATTGGGATAGCAGTTGCTGCCTGGGGTTAGGATTGAGGTGCACTGCAGAGCTGGGGTATTGGCCCATTGGGATTGCAGGGGCTGCCTGGGGTTAGGATTGAGGTGCACTGCAGAGCTGGGGTATTGGCCCATTGGGATTGCAGGGGCTGCCTGGGGTTAGGATTGAGGTGCACTGCAGAGCTGGGGTATTGGCCCATTGGGATTGCAGGGGCTGCCTGGGGTTAGGATTGAGGTGCACTGCAGAGCTGGGGTATTGGCACATTGGGATTGCAGGGGCTGCCTGGGGTTAGGATTGAGGTGCACTGCAGAGCTGGGGTATTGGCCCATTGGGATTGCAGGGGCTGCCTGGGGTTAGGATTGAGGTTCCTAGGCAGAGGCTGAGTGCTGGCAGAGTGAACTAATCTAGTCCAACCATAGCAATAAACCTTTCCCCCAGTGGGGTTTCTCCCAGAGCATTATTCAGGTTTTAGGCTTCCCCAGCTGTAACAGAAAAAGGCAATAACATGTTTTTACATAAACAGAAATCACAAGACAAAGGTCCAGCAGCCCCCCAAGCCCCAAAGCAGGGCTCTGGCTACCCAGAGACTCCCCCCTTTCTGGCTCCCAGGAGGTGAGGTTTCTCCTAGAACTCCCAGTGAATTGCTGCTAGGGCCTTCAGCTACCAATCCTGCCCTACCCCTGCAGGGAGGTTAAGCGAGGTGCTAACTCCCTGTCTGCTGCTATTCAGGCATGGATGCTTAGCAGCATGCTCCAGAGCAAGCTTTGGGGGCTGCATGGGAAGGAGCTGACTCTACAGGAAGGGGCTGCTGCTCTTCATATTGCCCCTGTAGATTTCACCAAGGTGGCTGTGAGAAAGAAAGTACAAAGCAGACTCCTTTTTTTAAATTGCTCTCCCGTTGTGCATGTGAATCAATGATGTGCAGATGTAATTGGGCATGCAAATGTCACTAAGCAGCTGTTTACATGTGCAGTGTATATTAAGTGAGCAGTATGTGTGTGAAGTAACAATAACTATGGTTATTACTAAGATTTATTGTAAGGATCTGAAAGCGCCCTGCAACTATTCATAGGTGTAGCCTCACAATACACCCTGGAAGGTAGAGACATGGGAATATCCCCATTCTACAGATAGGAAACTGAGGCATGGAAAGGATCTGTGCCTTAGCAAGTCAGCGGCACAGCCAGATCTGACCCCAAATTTTCTGGTGCCAAATCCTATCTTTTAGCCATAACAGCAACCCAACTTTCCCATCCCCCCACCTCTCTTCAGTGCCTTTGATGAGTCCACTAGGAGGAGAGCCAGCTGCTCAGCTGGATTCACAGGTTCACACCTGCTCAGAGCAAGATCTGATATTAACAAGCAGCTGACACCCTTAGTCCTGGACTCTGAGCAGCACAAAGCCCCACCTTGGCTCTGCTCCCAAGATGGCAGCCACAGGAACTTCCCAGCAAATTCTCTGAACATCCCCTGTCAGAGGGGCTCCAGGCCAGCCTCTCAGTGTGTTTGGCAGGATCTCCTGGCTCCCCCCGGGGCACAGCAAAATCCTACATCCTGGGCCCTGCGGGAGTCCGTGATGGTTCAGGCCACAGCTGTTGTCCTTTTGCCCCAGCAAAGCATGTGGATTTTGGCAGGAAGCGGGATGGGGAAAGTGGCCAGGTGCTGTCTCTGGTCACAACAGCAAAGGTCTAGGGAGTGTCCTGTACCAAGTCAGACACAGCTCGAGGGCCACTGCTCCTCTGGTATCAGAGGAGTAGCCGTGTTAGTCTGGATCTGTGTTAACACGGCTTGTCGCTTTTTACTGCTCCTCTGGTTTTTTCACTCATGGGCAAATCCAGCCCCTTCCAGCGCAGGCCACAGCTCCCCCAGAAGCGTAAAACAGATTGGATCAAGGAGGGGGTCCTCAAAAGGTTTGCAGCTCTCTCTGGGGTGGAGCCAGCTCCAGGGGATTTGCCTGTGTGGTGGCAGATAGTGTGGAGATAGTGGGATCTGAGGCTAAGCCACGTCCAGACCTCCCACTGCTAGGGAGAAGGATTTTTCTACATGCCAGCTCAGCTGCTGTGGCTGGGCGATGGGGGTGGTGCTGGCCCTTGGAGAGAAAGCTAATTTCTAGACAAGTCCTACAACAGGAGCCTGCCTCCCAGTCCTTCCCCTCATCATGGTCACATTTTCACTTCTGCCTCTTCTCATCCTTCTGGCCTTGTTTTGCTCCCATCCATTCTCCTCCTCTGAGCAGAGACCTTTCCATGCTTCACTCGCCCACGGCCAGCTCTTGCTCCATCAGCTGGGCTTTGTGCCCACATCTCTGCCCAGCTGTGACCGGTGGAATCCACATCTCTTTTAAACAGACAGGTGAGGAAGCTCTTTAATTCCAGCGTTAACTCTCCAGCCCCCGTCAACTCTTTGCTCTTTCCCTCAGCCACTGGGCACTTGTTAGCTGGCCCAGTGAGACATTTCTTTTACCAGCTTCTAATCCTTCCCCGTCCAGCACGGTCCTTTCATTTTGGGCATTAGCATTGGATATGATTTTGATGTTCTCAACACATTTGTTCTAATCCCCAGCCCTCTTCTCTTTGTGCTCAGAACTTTAATCATTGCTCCTTTGTCCCATTGTACGGTGCCTGTTCTTACGCTGTGCAGTTAAAAAGCTGTCACTCTTATAACTTCCTTGTACCAGAAATTATCTTTCATCTACTGCATGTGGGCTACAATAGACACTGAGATCTTACTGAGATGTTATTAATACCTTCTGTATGTGTGTCAGTGAGTTTAAGAATTTAATGGAGCTTTTCTCCCCAGACCTTCATGCAGCATGTTGTTGGCCAGTTGGACAGAACATACAGTCAGTCGATCTATTGAGCAGCAGAGAGAGGTTTGTATTAGCATATGCCGTTTCCTTCCACTGCTGATTCTTTCATAATTAAGGCCTTGGTCCCAGACACTTGGGCATCTGCTGAATTCCCCTTTGAAGTATGTCAGATTTTGTGCACCTGACATTGGGCATTCAGGCCAGCTGTTGGGTAATCTGGACGCACTGAGTCCCGGTCACACTCCAGCCCCTAACACACATCCCAAAAGATGCTCTGATTGACACCCTTGCGTCATGTTGGAGAAGAGTGGGAAGGAGAAGAGAGAGCTTTGCGGTGGGTGTTCCTCTTTTGTTTTCACCTCTTGTCTAATTTCCTATTCGAGTCATATCACCACTGACATAACAAAATACAATTATCTGAGCAATGAAAGCAAATATCCCTCCCAGGGGTGATATCCTAGAGCCAAAGGATCTTCCTACATTATCCCATGATCTTCCAGATTACCCAGATCACCAGGGCAGAGATCCATTAAAGGGGGCATGGGAACTGACTTTTATTAGCTTTATTCTAATATTTGATAATGACCCTTGATTTAAATAAGAGGAGAAGCCATACAATGCAGTAGTTGAATTCACTCCAGCTGGCGATGGGAAGCCATTGGACTGACTCACTGGGCTCCTATGGGGCTTTGGTATTTGTCCAGATGGACATGGGGAGGTGATAACAATCAGATTATCTTGCACTGCAATTTTCATCCCACTCCGCCTGCTTCCGAGATGCCACCCCCCTCGGAGATGAAAAACAACAGCTGCTTACCAACGCATTTCTTCGCTGCCTACCAGCTTTGGGCAGGAGTGAAGGAGAATACTGCCTGTGACTGACACTGTACTGAATTCAGGTGGGCAGAATTACCAGGGTTGAGATACAACGGCATTTGGTCTTTAACTAGGCCTCCGTGAGGTGGTATCTTCATTGGACCAACTGACTATGATGAGCCCTAGAACACCTTTTGTAATGTGGCAGGAGCGCCTGGTTCCTATGATGGAAGGAGGCACTAGCAATAATACATGAAGTGAGGGGAGGATGTGGCCACATCTAAACAGGCTTCTGAACTGGGATGGGATGGAAAACGCCATACTAGAATCTGTGAGCAATGTGGAAGTCACATCATCAACAACTCCTGACTGAAGGGTAGCGAGGAAAAGGTGCCAGTAAATATCTGCCTGTGCAGCCTCTGTCTGTTAGGGTTGCACTATATCATTCAGAGTGTGAGGAGTGGATACCTTCATTAGAGATCTCAATCTGGCTTAATGCCTGCCACGATTTTGGATTCTCTCCTCTATTATTTTGGACACCCAGATTTACAGGGTGTCCTTTCCTTTTCCTACCCTCCCAGCCGCCGCCTTTGAGAACATCAGTGAGCAGGAGACAGGGCCGGCTCCAGGTTTTTTGCCGCCCCAAGCAAAAAAAAAAAAAAAAAATGGGCTGGAGTGCCGCCCCTTGAAAAGTGCCGCCCTAAGCACATGCTTGGGACACTGGTGCCTAGAGCCAGCCCTGGCAGGAGACTATATGGTGGAGAAGGAGGGATACCCTACTGGCAGGGGCGGCTCCAGGCACCAGCGCAGCAAGCGCATGCCTGAGGCGGCAAGCCACGGGGGGCGGCCTGCCGGTCACCGTGAGGGCGGCAGTCAGGCTGCGTTCGGCGGCATGCTTGCAGGAGGTCCGCCGGTCCCACGGTTTCGGCAGCAGATACGCCAAAGACGCGGGACCGGCAGACTTCCCGCAGGCATGCCACCGAAGGCTGCCTGACTGCTGTGCTTGGGGCGGCAAAATACATAGAGCCGCCCCTGCCTACTGGAGTTGGCTTTGCGCCTTTTAGACAACAAAGTCTGCACCTTGGCAGGGGGTTAGACTAGATGACCCTGGTGGTCCCTTCTGACCCTATGGTTCTAGGATTCTAGGAGACAGTTTTCACTGTAGCAAAGCCAAAAAAATGTCGGATCGTTTTGTTTTCATATAAAGGATTCAGAATCAAACACCTGGTGGTTATGTGATTGCATGTCGGGTGACATGGCCGAAAAATGCACAAGCAGAGAATCCTTATTCTGAAACACTCATCCTTGCAAAGTCCACTGGAAAACAGCTCTTTGTAGACCAGGTGCTATGGATGTGCGAGTACACGAGGCAACCTTTGCTGTCCCTGCCACCTCCATATCCAGTATCACAACACCTGGCCTACCTGCTAGACTGGGCAGAGCAGCCAGGCAGCCAGCCATTGGTGGACAGCTTGCTCTTCTAGTTAATGCCATACAGGAGTCAGGACTCAGTGGCCTGCTGGCTCAGACTTGTAATCTCAGCCCATGGGTAATGCAATGCCGCCTCCATCGCTGAGTCCCAGCCAGCAGAGCTGGCCCTCAGGCCCCCACCCCCAGTGACAAAGGAGAAGGAGGCAGGCTGCAGAGGCAATGTTCTCCTCAGATTCCCAAGTTCTGAGGGTGGGAGCTGGCATGGCTGCAAGGCGCAGTGCATGCTATCTGAGTCTGGTATTGTAGATGTTTCCTCAGCCCAGCTTGTTGCAAGAAATGTGTGAAAATTTAAAAGAAGAGGGATTATAATAATAATGGGAGTAATTAAAATCCATCCAGCTCCTGCCAACTCAGCCCTTTCCAAACCACCATGGGATTCCTGTGCGTGTGTGTGTGTGTGAGAGAGAGAGAGGCTCATTGGGAAACAGCCAGGAGGGCTTCTGAGATGTGTCCGTCCAAGACCAGGACAGCCCCTGCTCAAAGGGGGATGGCACATGAATGTGGAGGTCCCAGCAGCTCCCACCATCCTTCAGAGCTTGGATTTCATCTGGGTGAGGAATTCCTTTCTCCCGCTTCCTACCAACAAAAGGATACTGCCTACGCCAGGCACAGCCCAGTCTCACTTGAATTCCTGTAACCCTCAGTGACAACGAGGTAGAGCCCCTGTCTTGGGGAGGAGCCCCTCAACTCCAAGGTCAGCTTCCAAAGAGGAGGCAAACAATGAGAGGTTAAAAACTTGGGTTCCTACCTTAAAACCTGCCCAGGGTTAAGCTTTGTGGCCTTCTCTGCACCATGGGGCTAGACCAAGCTCGGGACATGATGCCAGAGCTTGGAAGTGCAGCTATAATGGCCAGCTGTTACTTCAGTGATTTCTAGCCGCAGAGAGGGGGGGTGAGCCAGATGGGCTCGGCTGGAGAAGCACCAACAACCTCTCTACCCTCCCCCAACCTCAGAAACTGCACTTCCCAACGTGTCCCAGGCTCATAGAAGGGATGGCCCTTTAATCTGATAACCCTGGAGGAGGTGCACAGCGGGCAGGTAAGAATTGCAGATGCTAGTTCCTCTTTTCCAGGACAAATGCTAGTATGTCAAGAGGAAAGGGTGAGCAAATCCCCTTTCTGTACAGAGGAGAAGCTAATACCTACCTGGTGTTTTGGGGTCAACTATGACTTGGAAAGACCCTTTGGAGTTCATTGCATGGATGGTGCTATGTGACATAAGGCAAATGCAGACCTCCATTTAATGTCTCCACCGAAGTAGTGCAGCCTCCCCTGTCCCAGACTCACAGGGTTATCTTTAGGCCAAACCTGAATCCAGGCTTGTCTTGGAGGTGAGAGTGCTACCAAATTAGCCTTGCTTATGCTAAATTTATCACTTCCCAGTGATGCATGCACAATATTGGCCAACCACAGTGGAGGAGTTGGGTATGCCCTGGATAAGGTGTAATGGATGTACCCAGCTCCCCTGCCTCATTATGCTATTCCCGGGGTCATAGCTATAGAGTTGGATGCACTATTTGTTTCCAGTATCAAGCATTACAAAGCTAGCCCTGTTTAGCTGGCTTGAATGGATCGTCATTCTCTTCAAGTGTATCCATGAAGGATTCATGGAATAATTTGATGCGCTCATTCACTGTTTGTCTTTGGTGGTGTGCTGTTGGCCAGATGAATCGCATGGTATTGTTTCTCCTCCCGGATTGGACGACTGAAACATTTTGAGAGAGGAGAATAATGAATTACAAGTTCCCAGGACAGAGTTAAAGATGAATAAGTTCTAAAGCTCATGAAGCTTTTGGGATTCATGCGCCTTCCCACCCTCCCCCTGCAACACTCACAAGCATTGCCCCACCAGTGGGAACCCACTGATATCTCGTGTTTATTTGCTGAAGGCCAGGTTCTGATACCCTCACTCTGGTTTAGTGGCACCTCACTCTTCTGGGACTGCTTCTGAAGAAAGGCAACTTATGCAGCAGGAGTAATGGGATCCGAGTCTGGCCCACAGCAGTTTTCCAACCAGCCCTCTTCAGAATCAGCTGCATTTGGAGAAAGAAAACCCTGTTCTTGAAACACTGGGCTGCTGTTTGTGGCGTGAGCAGATGTGTGGGGATTGTGGGTAATTGCTCCTCATTAAGTCTAACACAGATCTTTATATATTATATATATTTTTCTCAGAAACGTAAGAGCCCACTTGTTCTGGAGAGCTCTGGCACTGCTTCCTCCTGCCGGGAACTAGACCCAGCACTGTCTGCATGTGGCACTCCCGTGGGATTGAGTCATGATCTGTATGGGACCTGCCAGATGTGTTAACCCTGGGTGCCCTGTATGCCACAAAGTGTGGAATATGTACCAAAAGCAGGACATTGGGAGGTGTCACTAATAATTAACCCTTTAATAACTCCCTGCTTTTATCACATTTAGGAGGGGTGGGGGATGTCGACAGTTGTGAGGTTCCTCTCAGCCTACTGACCCCAGCCTGATATCGCTGAGGGTATCCTAGCCCCGTCTGGAAGTCACTTCCAAAGAGCAGCAGCAAAGTCACCTGCGAGTCATTGAAACTGGCAAGCAATTTCTCCCAGCGTGAGACCTGTTCTTGTCCTCCCCTCAGTACCACTATGATGAGCCATCGTCCTACCGTGGTAAGGTGTGTGAGACGTGCTGCTATGGGGGACAAGTGGGGCTCGTCAGGCACCTTTGAAGATTATGGGTGGGGCTTATTGGGTACTGCCATGGTAACATGGGAGGCTTCTTTGGGGATGTCAGGTGTTACTGTGGATTACCAGCAGGGCTTGTTGGAAGCATCACGGGTTATAATGGGTTACCAGCAGGGCTCATTGGGGGTTACCGTGGGTTACCAGCAGGGCTTGTTGGAGGTGTCGGGGGTTACCATGGTTTACCAGCATTGCTCATTGGGGGTTTTGGGAGTTACCGTGGGTTACCAGTGGAGCTCATCGGGGGTTACCGTGGGTTACTAGCAGGGCTTGTTGGAGGAGTCAGATGTTACCATGGGTTACTGGCAGGGCTCGGCGACAGCATCGGGTGCTGCCATAGATTATGGATAGGACTACTTGGACACCGCTAGATGTGTGCTGCAATGTATAACCCCTGTTTCTTTTTTTCTTATTTCCTGGTGTTCAGCCAGCATATGGGCTATGGGTAAAGCTTGACATGAATGTTGGGCATTGCCACGGACTATGAGCAGGGTCAGTGTGAGCCCAGGCTCTGGGCATTACAGCAGGTTACAAGCGGGACACAGTGTAATTGCTGGTCCTGCTGCATGTTGTGGGCCAGGCGGGTTGTGCTCTGTATCACATCGGGGGCTGTCAGGAGACACACTCGCCTGGGGAACTAGTTCACTGTACTCTTGTCACCAGCTGGCATGAGAGGGGCCTGACCTTTCCCTGGGCTGCTCACCTCCTAAGCTGCTCCCGGCTCTGCTTCCCCGACTGCTCTGTCCATCCATCATGGGAACAGCCTGAGTTCGCATCTCTCCAGCTCAGCCCGCTTCAGCTATCTCCAGTCATATTCCCCCTGCATCACCCCTGACGTCTGGCTCTGACAGTTCAGTAATCAAAGCAACCATACCCACAATATCAGCATAATCTAAAAGAGGAAGCCTGGCTGGAGGTGATGCTAATGATAGCCTGCTGTGATAGAGACAGTATTTACCTCCCTCCCCCAGCACCCGCACCTCCTTGCTGGAAAGGGTTGGCTCCTACCAGGACCACTGCACTCTGTGGGGACAAGCCAGTGCTAGGATTAGCGTTCAGAGATGGGCCTGAACTAAAACCCTGCATCCAAATGATACCAGATTGTGAGGTGGAAGGGAGGAGGAGGGATTGGACTTCAGGTACGTAGGATTCAACACGACGAACCAAACCCTAGGTCTGAACATCATCCCCAGCTTTAGGGATGTGGATCTAAACTTCATGGCTCAGCACAGACTGGGGTGTGCAAATCATCTGACCCCATGATGAATAGCTGCAATAGACCTGAATGCTCCAGCCTCCGAGAGCTGGAAAATGTGGGTAACTACCTTGTTAACCTGTAAGTCTGTAGTTGAAAGCTTCAGAATGGAAGGAGCGCTCTGCACCCTGAGTTGTTGGAAAGGAAAAAGAATGTCTATAGAGTGCCTCATTTACATATGTTACATACCCACAATGCCACCAGTCACACTTGGAAATCACCCTAACTGATCTAGATTAAGGCCATGTCTATACTACCACTTATTTCAGCAAAACTTCTGCCGTTCACCCCCGAGCGACATAAGTTTCTTCGGCATAAGTGGTAGTGTGCACAGCGCTACGTTGGCAGGAGAGCTTCTCCCTCTGACATAGCTACCGCCACTCATGGAGGGTGGTTTTATGATGTCGATGGGAGAGCTCTCTCCCATTGGCATGGAGCAGCTACACAAGTGATCTTACAGTGGTATTGGTACAGCTGTGCCACTGCAAGCTTGCTAGTGCAGACATGGCCTTAGACATTGGTAGGGAGGTGAAGTTTGAACTCCAAGGCAGAGAGAAGGAAGGCATTCTCTTCTTGTGGTAGGAAGTACATCTCCAGGTAGCAAGGACTCTGCCCCAAGGTCCTAGATCCTCTTGGCTTCCCCCTCCTGAGGATCCTGTGACACAGAGAGGATTTCTCAGAGGAGACAGGGCTGGGTGGGTTCCCCAGCAGAGACCCATGGGGCAGTTTCAGTGAGGTCCCTCCCTACCCAGCACTTACATTAAGCTGAATCACAAAGCTGGGTCAGTTGGCGCTGCCTCAGGGTGGGACTAGGCAAACAGCTTCACCAGGGCTGGATCTGGATCTGCAGAGAGAATTGCCATTAGCAGCTGGACTACTGCCATTCAGCAACCTGAACTGTGAGTGGGGTTTGCGGTGGGTGGACTGACGTGGCCAGGGAACTCCTGCCTGATGGCCATTCAGAGAGACTGGTGGGGAGGGAGGAGAATGGACTCCTGCAGAGTTACAGAGGGCTTTAATCCTTATCTGAATGTTATAGTGTTGCTGAATTTTCCTAGATTCCCTAATAAATATCCCCTTGTTTTATATATAGACTCAGAATGTGGGCGGGCAGGTAGGGGGTGTTCTGCCTGCTAAGGGCAAACTGGAGGAGGATTTATTTATTTTTCCAAAAAAATAACAGGAGTACTTGTGGCACCTTAGAGACTAACAAATTTATTAGAGCATAAGCTTTCGTGGGCTACAACCCACTTCTTCGGATGCATATAGAGTGAAACATATATTGAGGAGATATATATACACACATACAGAGAGCATGAACAGGTGGGAGTTGTCTTACCAAGTCTGAGAGGCCAATTAAGTAAGAGAGGAGGGGGAAAAAAAAAAAAGAAAAAAAAAAACTTCACTTATCACTTCAAAAGTTTTTTTTTTTGTTTTGTTTTGTTTTTTTCCCTCCTCTCTTACTTAATTGGCCTCTCAGACTTGGTAAGACAACTCCCACCTGTTCATGCTCTCTGTATGTGTGTATATATATCTCCTCAATATATGTTTCACTCTATATGCATCCGAAGAAGTGGGTTGTAGCCCACGAAAGCTTATGCTCTAATAAATTTGTTAGTCTCTAAGGTGCCACAAGTACTCCTGTTATTTTTGAGGATACAGACTAACACGGCTGCTACTCTGAAACCTTATTTTTCCAAATACATCTCTACCTCGATATAACGCTGTCCTCGGGAGCCAAAAAATCTTACCGCATTATAGGTGAAACCGCGTTATATCGAACTTGCTTTGATCCACCGGAGTGCATAGTCGTCCCCCGTCCCCCCCCCCCTGCCCGGAGCACTGCTTTACCGTGTTATATCCGACTTTGTGTTATATCGGGTCGTGTTATATCGAGGTAGAGGTGTATCCAGGTGGTGGCTTGAGCCAGTTTTGTTGCTCATCAAGAGGGACCCTAGACATATTCAACCCAGCCCTTCTTGCTGTAGTTAACCACCTGGCAGAAGGGTTACAAAACTGTTTGTTTTCTCTTTTCACCACCTCCTTTTCTCCCAGCTGTCCCTAGCTGTGTCCTGGACAAGGATGGCCGTGTGATGTGTGAGGCCAAGGCTGCCGAAGGAGAGACTCAGGCCATGACATGTCCTGGTGCTAAAGGAGAAAATGGTTTCTCACAACACATCTGGAGGGAGAAGTAGATCTGACTCCTGAGCTGCAGAGCCTGCATGGGACTATACAGCCCTCAAAGTATGGGGACCTATGGCCAGCTCTGGATCTGGACCAGAAGTGCTGAAATGCCATGAGAAAGAAGCTATTTTCAAGGTATTTCCAGCCTGTCTGGAAGCAGTGGGAACCTCAGCAGAAATATCCAGGCCAGCTCTGCAGAGCTCAGTTGTTTCAGATAGTTTGGATAACTGGCTTCTGAACTCACCATTGCATCTCTGAACCCAATGTCCCAAGCTCTGGAACTTTGCCTCACCTAGCAATAATGGGGTGGCTTTGAAGGGGAGGACTTGGGGTGCTATCTACATATGTGTGGGAAAATAAAGGCCAGATCAGCTGATTTGGCTTCTATGATACAGGATGGGTCTAACTGCAGCAAAGTCAGGCTATTCACTGTGGTGTGGATTATCTGCATTTCTGTGGCTGGACAGATGTCATGTGCACCCCCATGCCAATCCTATGGAGAAATGAGGTGTTGCAGTTTTGGCCACAACTCCCAGCAACAACTCACCGCTGGAGGTCTGGTCAACTCCCCTGGTGGACCTTTGCAATAAGTACAGGCTAACCTAGATAGCTCCCTACAGGCCTTGCCTGTGGGACTCCGGAGTGTTCCCTGAGAAAGGGGAGCTGCTAAATAAAGGGACCTCCATCAACCGCTCTGTGCTGATCATGGATTAACAACGAAGTCGGTCTCTTCACTCAGCCTCCACAATGATTCATTCTACTCTTTAACGCTGCCACCTAGTGGGCAATGTTGAGGCGTGGAGTGAGGCTGCCTTGGTATGTATCTCAGTGAGTTTCAGACTACACCCTCTCAGCTCCCGGCCCACGCTTCCTCATTAGGGGCCTGATCCTGCTACCATTCATGTCAGCAGTAAAATCCTCACCCATCTGAGCAAAAGCAGGCTATAGCCATTGTTTTTAGATTCAAATTTACCTCCATCCCTCATGTACTTGATGTTTTCTTGCTTTTCCCACTGTGTTATTTTATCAACACCAGAGTCACTAGGAAAATCGCTAGACTGAAGTTGTAGAAAAATGTGATTTATGCAAAGGCAATTGATCCCACATCATTTCCAGCTTCCTGCGCTAATATTGGTGGGTTTGGGGGGCAGGGTGGGGGGGTGGGGCAGGATTTTATCTCAAGTTTGGCAGGTGAAGAGCATTGATGCGGGATGCTCCATGCATCCCCATTGATCTCATTTCCCTGACACCTCCCTCACCCACTCTCTTTCTATCCCTCTCTCTCCAACACATTTCTAAATTATGAATACACATATATCCTATTGCTGTTTATGCTCCAAAGTATCTTACCCCCTAAAACCCGCCTCTTCTCATTACGAAGCCCCAGACCCCCTCTCTCAGAAGTGTTGTCATTACTATTAAAGATGTGTTGGTGCCAACAGCACGTTCTGAACTGTGCGAGACAAGTCAGCCCCACCCCCAACTTGGAAGCACCATAGGAGCAAATGATGGTGGTAATACAGTATTGTCTTGGTCACCTGCTAGCAACAGTATCATCATGATAATATATATACAAGGTGCACATATTACATCTTTTGGTGGATCAAGATGAATTAGGTGGTGTCTTCTCTACATAGGTCTCACCCTGCTCTGTAGAAAAGACTATACCGCGCCATCCATTTCAATGGGGCTTTTAAAGAAGATATCAGACTCTTTTCCCACCCTGAAGAGCTGGCAATCTAAACTGTTGTTTGCCGTGGGTTTGCTTGGCTTGCATAATTCAGATTGTCAGCTCTTTGGAACCGGAAGCATGCCTTGTCTATGTTTGTAAAGGGCCATTTACATTTGTGGTGCTGTTTAAATATGCATGATAATAATAATAGTAATAGATGTTGATCTTGTGTAAAGATCTGAGACCCACCGAAAAAGACTGCATTGAAGTTCCCTTGACCTCAAAAGAGAAAGGTGTGTGTGTGTGCACGCATATACTGTATATACTGCAATGATGATCTTTGGTATAGTTGATCTGTATTCTTATATTTATCATCTGTAATATCCAAAGAGGGTGGAGTATATGTAAGAGGAGAGAGAGAGAGAGAGTGTGTGTGTGTGTGTGTGTGTGTGTAAGGACACAGAGCTCTTATTATAGGTGATTCAAACCTAGTCTGGCAAGTCTTGTCTTCTTCCCTTTGTTTATTTCATTTCAGTTTGCAGGGATCCTTTGTTATCCTCCTGTGTGTTCCCAATCTGTATCTATGCTGGGTTTGAGGGTGACTCCTGGGCAGTAAGGCTCAGCCCGTTCTTCCTGGGAGCCAGCCAGGGAACTCCTTACAATTTGCAGGGACGTGAGCTAGCTGAGGGAGGATTGAGCTGGTAACCCCTGACCCTGCTGCTGGAAGAAGTGCTCAGCCTCCCCTGCTGTCACACTGAAGATAGGACTGGTGCCTGGGTTCATTTCCACTCTGGTCCTGATGCCAAAGGAGGAGTTTGGGTCAGCAGTGAGATCGCAAGTTGTTGCACAATGGCACAGAGCCCCCATAAGGGCAGGACCCCAAACAGTCACTTTGTTTGCGTTTGCTTGAGGGAAGCCTGTGTGGAGCATCTCACTGTCTGGGAATCTTAGCCCATTCCCGTATCCATCAGTGGCTCACTTATGTGGCTTGTGGATTAAGGCCAGATCATTATCATCAAAAGCTTCCGCAGACAGAAATAGCCATTCAGGCTCCATCTAGAGGCTCAAGTGGGAGTTGGGTAGCCTGGCAAGCAACTTTGTTGGCCAGTGCATCGGGCAGCGTTAATGGATTCTGAATGCAGCTGCCCTGTCTCTTCCCCTCCTTGGGTGGAAGGAAGGTTGATGTGACTGGGGACTGTTATAGGGCAGAGGGAAGGCAGAATGGTAAAGATCCCCAAAGAGCTCTTCTGGAGGGAAACAGGAAGTGAAAGTGCACATTAGAAACAAAGTTTGTATCCATTATCGCTGGAGAAAACTGCCTTGGATGGAAGAGACATCATTAGACAAATCCGTGAATGTTGTTATAAGAAGACATTATAGGCTGCGGGAGCTGTATCTGCTATATAAGCAGAGGGCATTGCTATGTCCACTGAAACCCATTATTTTTAAATGTAGCAATGGACAAACCTCAGAAAGTTTGGACATTTGGTTCCAGTTAAGAAGCCAAAACCTGGAAGCTTATTGAAACCTCTGAAGCTTTGGAGTTCACAACAGGGCCCAGATCCCTCCCTCTGACATGATTCTGCCTTTAATAGGCCCACTGCTGGTGATCAGTTGTTCATGTGTCTTCAGTGGGCTGCTCTCCTCTCGCAGCGGGAAGAAGGGAGATGCCCCCACAGGCAACCTCACGCTGGTCTGAATGTGCTGTGTGGCTGTAGGGAGCTTAGCACGAAAGGTTCGGTGGGGGTTGGGCTTGATGCAAAGGCCACCCCACATTTTATTTTGTCATGGCTGCCTCCCCATTTCTAGCAATGACAAACTTAGCATGCTGCATTCTATGTAACCCCTCATCCACTGTAAGCAGAGGGTGTTGTACTGGCTTCAGTCCATTCTCCATTACACGTGTCAGGAGACAGTATGGTCCAATGGATCCCAGGAGTCAGGAGATGTTGATTCTGTTTCTGACCTGGACACTAACTTACTGTGTGGTCTTGGAGCAGGTACTTAGCCTCTCTGTGCCTCAGTTTCCTCACCTGTAAAATGGAGGTAATGATATTCCTCCCCTTTGCAAAGTGCTTTGAGATAGCTGGAACATAATTGCTAAGGATGGCCCAGTTGGTAGAGCACTGCTCTAGGGCAGAGGTTCTCAAACTGTGGTCCGTGGACCACCAGTGGTCTGCGGATAGTTCCCTCTAAGGCGTGCGCCTGGGCGGCCGCACACAAGAGAATGAAGGGCCACCCATCTAATTAGTGGAGCCATGCAGGCGTGGCTCTACTAATTAAGTGCCTGGATCCTGGAGAAGTCGCACATGTAAGGTGAAGTGGTGGCCTTGGGAGGAATAGGGGGTAGGTGGGAGGGGGCAGTGGGGTGAGAAGAGCGGGTGGGGGGAATTTGGGATGTGCAGGGCTGCGGCGGCCAGAGAAAGAGGCGACTTTCCCCAGCTCCAGGGCTGTGTCTGCAGGGGAGAGACCCCCCTCCTTCCCAGCTCCAGCTGGGGGGCTGCTGGAGTGGAGGCAGGGCCGGCTCCAGGCACCAGCTTGGCAAGCAGGTGCTTGGGGCGGCCACTCCAGAGAGGGGCGGCAGGTCCAGCTATTCGGCGGCAATTCGGCGGACAGTCCCTCACACCCGCTCGGAGCGAAGGACCTTCCGCCGAATTGCCGCCGCAGATTGCGATCGCGGCTTTTTTTTTTTTTTTGGCTGCTTGGGGCAGCCAAAACCGTAGAGCTGGCCCTGAGTGGAGGAGAGAGGGCACATCCATTGCATTAGAAAGGTAAAACTACTGATATTAAAATATGAGTTGTGTGCTTTTATTTGTAGAACAAAAAACCTTAGTAATTAAGGGTTTTTTTAATATAGCGCTTTTATCCCAAGCGCTTTACAACAGTTAGCTAATGTTACAAACAACATTTGGAAAAATCATTAAGTGGGCCGCTGAGACCCTCAGCAATTTTCAAGTGATCCATGGGGAAAAAAGTTTGAGAACCACTGCTCTAGGGCTCAGGAGTCCTGGGTTCTATTTCCTGCTTGGCTGACCTTGGGCAAGTCTCTGTGCCTCAGTTTTCCCATCTGTAATATAGAGCTAATGATATACTGACCTCTTTTCTAAGCATTTTGAGATCTATGGATAAAAAGTGCCATATAAGAGCTGGGTATTATTTTTCCTTCCCTGTGTTATAACCCGTTTGTCCATTATAAATTAAAGGTACCATATCAGATACAAAGCCCTGCCCATTGCTGTCAGTAGCGCCCTCTCTAGTCCAGAGGAACTTGACAGGGTCTGGGATCTGCTGGGCAGTTTCTAGTACATGTGATCTTATCAGGGTGTTTGAAAGATGTCAATTCCTACATTTTCATTCCTCTGATTGTTCTCCCCTGATCTCCGCTCCCGCTCCCCACAGCCTCGCTGGACTGTGCATACACCACATTGGCACCCTCTGTTGGAAACCAGAGACAAGGCCGATCACCTGTGAAGCTATAATAAGACAGTGCCCATCAATTGTCAAGGAGGACAGGGAGCGTATGAAACTTCTTAGGTCCCAGCTATGTGACCGGCATAGACATATCAGCCCAGTACTGGCTGGAACTCTTGGGACGCTGCTCTCGGAGGTAGAATCCAGGGAGAAAGCCTAGCGAACATGGGCTTTGCGGCTGGCTTATGTGCCCAAGAAAAGCTGGCACTTCCTGGTGAGGTGAGGGTGGGAGAATCCTAGAGCCAGCACCCTTTCCAGGTGAGGGGTGAGTAGAAATGTCCCACTCCCAAAGGATATGTCCCCTTTAACCCCCCACCTCTGCTATCTTCCTTTGGCAGAGTAAGCATGCCAGCAGCGGGCAGGGCACCCCTCCCTCTGCCACCCCAGAGGGGGAGCAACTACCAAGCCGGCAGGAGCTGTCCTGCCAGAGCCGGGATCTGGGCACGTGGGCTGCAAAGCTCCAGGCCAGGGCGTGGCCCAGGCAGCAGAGGCTCATGGCATCGCCCCCAAGCAGCCAGCCCCCCACCCCACCTGCCTGGGCTGGTCTGTGCCTGCCTCTGCCCGCAACCCACCTTTTCCGCCACTCGCCACCTTGGAGTGGGAGGGGGGGCTGCTATTGATTGCAGGCGCTCAGCCAGGCTCCACCAGTTCTGCCGGGAGCCTCGGGCGCTCTCCGGGCTCCCAGCTGGCCACGCCCAGCGCTCTGGGGCCCCGCCCACCCCTCTCGGCCCCAGCTGGAGCTGGCTGGCTCGCTCGCGGTGTGTCCTGGGGGGCAGCCCCGGAGGAGGCTCGCTTCGCTAGCGCTACGTTCAGTCGCTGGCTCATCCCCGCCCCGCAGTAGCTGGGGCCGGAGCGCGAGTGGCAGAGGAGGAGCAGTGGGGGGACCGCTTATCCCGACCCCCCCTTTGTCTGGGTTTAAGGGAGGAGATGCCTCCCCCTTCCCCCCGGAGCCTCCAGCCCACCTTCCCACCTGCAGGAGCCGCGCCGGGGGTGCGGGCAGCAGCTCGCCCTTAGAGCCCAGCGGGCTGCCCGGACCCCAGCGCCCCCCATCCTGGACCCGGCTCTCGGCCTGGGAGGGGGGCTCGGCTCTGGACGGAGCCCGCAGCCTGGGCGTGCTGCTGCCTTTCGGCGAGGAGAGGGGAGCTGCCTTGCTGCAGGTGGATTTGGGGGCTGGGGGAGATGCCATTTCTAACCGAGAGAGACAAGCGGCGAGCATGAGATGCAGGTAAGAGCTGGGGCTGGGGTGGCCCGGGACTGACGGGGAGGGGAGGCTGAGCTGGTCCTGCCCAGGCTCTGGGAAGGGGGAGTCGGTCTATTTCACTTGCCGGGCTGCAAGCCTGGGATCGGTGCCTTGGATTGCAACCTTCCGCTGGGAAGTTTGTACGTGTGTCCTGGGTTTGGATGGCTGGGGTGAGCTGTGTGTGTCAATATGAGGTGTGGGAGAGGATGCCCATTGAATGGGAGTGTGAATCGCGAGCATGCTGGGTTTTTGGTTGGGTGGGTGTTGCTTTTTTACTCAGGATGTGTGTGTGTATTACGGAGGGCTAGGAGTCTCTGTGGTGTGGGGTGAGTGTGGTGGGTCTTTGTGTGGAATGTGGGTATGTGCAGGGCTAGATCGCTTAGTGAATGGGTGTGCAATTGTGTGTCCTGACCCTTTTCATTATAGGGCTGTGTGAGCGGGAGCGCGTTTTCACTGGAGGGCTGTGAGTTTTGTGTCAGTGTTCTAGGAAGGGTGTCAGCTGGGGGGGGGGAGAGGGGGTTCTTTCTCCCAAGGGTGTGAGTTGTGTGTGTTGGTCTTTTCCGTGTGTGAGTTCTTTGTATGCATGTTGGGTTGTGTAGTGTGCGTTGGGTTCTGGGGCTACAAGGGTTTGGGTTCCCAGAGCTCTGCCAGCTGCCTCTGCCCTTGTGCCGGCTACCTGGCAGCAGAAGTGCTCTGGCTTTTTCTGCTGGCTCTGCCCTCATTTTTCCTTCTCTCTCCCCCCCCCCCTCGTCCCTTCTCCTGTTTCTCCATTGTCCTGCGTTGCTGGGCATTTAATTTCCCATATTGTTCCCTTCCCCCTGTCCCCACTGTCAATCTTCGGGGGTGCAGCACTGGTTGTGCCCAACTCCCCCCACCACCACCAATGCACTCTAGCTGGCTAAGGAGACTGAGCCAGGTCCCGAGATACCAGGGTGACATGCCACCTATAAAAACCTGGATAGACAGACGGATGGATGGGTCAATGGGGCTCAGCTGCTAGCCACTGTTTTCATCCTAGCCTAACTAATAAACTCGCACTTGGCTGTGCTCGGGGGTGGGGAAGGGAAATGAGGTGCTGGGCTGCATGGTAATGTGGGGAGCCTGCCTGGTCCAGCTAAGCAGATGAGTTAACTGGCCTGGAACAGATTACACATTCAGGTGGGGTATCACTGGGACAGCGCTACCAACCAGGGATCAGCAGAGGCTGATACCAGGGAGATTAGCCTGCAGTCAGAGACAGGCAGTGCAGTCTGGGGCATGAAGAGTTAATATCAGGTGGGATTAGTCTTCAGTCCCAGCTACCTCAGCCCTGGGGCGGGGTAGTCAGGGGTGTTAGTGGTTAATTTCGGCCTGGATTAGCCCTCAGTCATCGAGAGCTTAATATTGGGGCAGGATTGTTGGGGGACAGAAAGGGTTAATTTCAGGAACTCTAGCCCTCAGTTCCAGCCCACCAATGGCAGCAGGGTGGAAAGGGTTAATTTCAGGAGGGTTGCCTTTCAATTCCAGAGGAGCCAGTGTTAGGGAAGGGGTTGGAATTGCTTTATGTCAGGAAAAGTAGCCAGCCCTCAATCAGGATCTGATGGTAGTGTCAGGGGAGAGAAAGGGTTAATATTAGAGGAGCTCGGCCCTCAGTTCCCGACAGCCCAGCATCAGGGTGGGGAGGGCTGATTGCAGGGAATTCAGCCCGTCTCAGATGTGGCTGTCTCTAACATAGGGGTGGGATCTGCCGTGCATGGACCGGGGGTCCAGACTCTGGTGATACCAAGGGGAAAAGACAGTGACCCCAAGGGAGGAGCCCAGCCCGGCTGCCCCCTGAATGGAATTTTCCTTTGTTGCTTTTTTACATTTGTGGTGCTGATCAGATTTTTCACCTTTCTGTCTCAGGGAAGTAAAAATATTCCAGAGCCAAAGGTGTTGGCCACAGCGTGCTCAGGATGCAGGAGCTAGTGGGCTCAGAGAACAAACAGGGGGTGCTATTTTGGGGAAGGCGACTCACTCGTGGGCGGAGTGGGTTTGTGCGTGGGTGGAGTGAGAGAAACTGCTCAGAGTCCTTTCACGGTAGGTGCTTGTTGGATCACAAAGACCTAGTTCTCTTGCTTCCCTCTGTGTGTGTGTGTGTGTGTGTCTGTCTGTCTGACCCAGCCATCTAAGCACTTTTAGTGCCCATATCACCACAGAAGCTAGACATCCTTCAAAAGTAGCGTCCCCTTCCTTCCAGAAGCAAAATGGCTTTGTATTACGGTTCTGCAGGATGTGTTTGGGCGGCAGCACTGGGGTACGGAGCAGAGTGGAAGCCACCGTCCCTGTGCTATAGTCATGGCAGATGCTGCTCTTGCTTTCTGGAATTCATGCACTTGCCGAGAGCCTGACCAAGGAGAGGAGCTCTTGCATTTGAACAGCAAAGTTATGGTGAAAGACTGGGTGGGTCAGGAAACAGCGTGAAATGCAGGAGCTCTGTAGCTCTGCCGAAGATTTCCCATCTCCACCCCCCCTCTCAGTTTTACTCCCCCATCTCCAGCTGCCTCCTTTCCCCTTCTTTCTATGCAAACCTCAAAGCCAGCCCTTCGACTGGGATTTCCACAGCTGTTTGTACGTGTCCCTGCCCCAACACCTTCAGTGAGGATTAACCTTGTCCTCCCCATCCAGTCTGTCCTAGGAGCAGCAGCTCTGAGCTCTTTACAGCTCTGACATCTACATAGAGCAGAAACTACAGTGATGACCACCATCCAAATCACTGTCAATAACTAAATATCTGGGCAAAGATGGGGGGCTGGAATGATACACCCATGGACTTCAAGGTCGTGGCTCAGGCACCGTCATGCTTCACTCTTTGAAGAATGGGATTACAACACCTCCTGAAAGATCCAAACCCCTGTAAGATCAGGTCCACCCAACATCTGTTAATTACATTCCTCAAGTATCTGAAACTCCAATGATCCAAATATATTCAGTGTCCCTATCCACACCCTCCTGACATTCCAATAATCAAGGCAGGTATCCTCTGAGTTCCAGCAATGGGATCAGTAGCCTTTAGGAGCACGTTCTGTTCTCCCTCCCTCCCACCGCAGCTCGTACCTATCAGTACAATGTTGCTTGAACATCCCATGATGCTTTACTTCTAGGGCTATAGGAACCAGTTTCACCCATCACTTCAGGGCAAAGGGTTTGATGGATTCCTGTCCTCTCCCCCAGGATTCATGGTGTTCCTCCTGCTACCCAGGGAGCCTGTCTCCATTCAGAATGTCGCAGACTTGCATGTGTGTAGATGTGCAGTGGGATTGTCTTTCTTTTAGGTGGTTTGGGCTGGGGACAGGACTGGAGGAAGAAAAGAGCAGGCATGGTGGGACTGGCATGCCAAAAGACTTTTCACTCAAGATCAGCACTTACCCTTCCTCCTTTGCCTTCTCACATTCTTCTCCTGGCTCCTTTCTGGAATGTATGATGCTGGGAGTTCACTGGTCTACAACTGTGGGGAACTGATCTCGTTCTGAAGCTTTGAAACTTCTCTCAGCCTTTGCTCTCTTTGGCCATGTCTATACTGCAGGTGCTACAGCCATGCCACTGTATCGCTATAGTGTAGATGGTTCCTAAAGCAACAGAAACGTTTTTTTCTGTCAATATAGGTAATCCACATCCTCAAGCGGCGGGAGCTAGGTCAACGGAAGAACTCTTCCGTCAACCTAACCACTTTTACGTTGGGAGGGATTTCAAACCCCTGAGCAGTGTATCTATGTCGATCTAACTTTTAAATGAAGACCATACTTTTGATATCCTTCCATCACTGGTCCTTGCCCACTGGGTTAAGGGCTGCAGGAATCCTGCTATATAAAAACACACAAGAACTGACACTTGCAAGTTTCTCCTTCATTTTACAAGCCCAGTTCTACAGACAGCCTTTTATATTCCCTGCAGTTGCTGTTACAGTACTGGACAAGCTGTGAGTTGGGTCTAAACTCATTGAAATATACAGTTTCAGCAGTTCTGTCCCAGTTTTGGACTTCCCCATTAGTTAGGTAGCAAGTATTCTGCATGAAGCCGGTTCCTTTTCTCCTTGCTGTGATTCTAATTAGGCCTAAGCAGCTCGGAATTGCAGGAAACTGTGGAAGCAGGGGTTGGAAGGTCCTTCACTAGTACTGTAGAAGTGTTGGAAGATGTCTGGCTGGAAGCTGGCCTTAGTTTAGTTGTAGGCTTGGAGGACACATGCCTGAACTGGAGGATATTAGACTTGATGCAGTCAGAGCGGACATAGCTGGAGTTGTTCAGAGAACTTGGGGGGAGGAGGGAGGTTTTCCAAGCCTTTTGTGCTCAAGAAGAAGAGGAATTAATTACAGAACTAATCATTAGACTTTTTTAATACAGTTACTGTAATTACACTGTAGTTATACTGCAACTATAATGTAATTACTTTGTGGTACCTCTAATTACCAGTGTTTCATATGACTGGAAGGTTAACTGCATGACTGAATTACTTATCATTACTCCTTTAGTTTCATACCTAATCCATTTCATTGTAGTACTGCCGAAGTTGCACTGCTTGGTACATGTAACTAGTATAAAATCCTATAACTTGAGGTTTAATTCTATAGGTTGATAAATCACTTTATAATTAGGCTGCAATTGCAGTGTTATAATACAATGACTGTAATTAAGGTATTATAAAGTGCAACTGAACTGATGAGGGTTAGATTAGGATTAATACATTTAATCAGGTATTGCCTTGTGTGTATGCCTGTCCCTGCTCTCTTGTGGAGCTGCTCATGTATAATGATTCCCACTACTTGCTTGGCTCGTAGGGCTACTGTAATAATCCATATGCTGTGTACAACAGACACAGTTATTATATCTATACCTGGGGAATTGGGGGTAGAATCCTACTCCTTCAGCGCCAGAAACTCAGGCCTCTGCCACACTATCTAAGGACAGCTCCTTTAGGCATCATTCGTTAGGCCCCTTGCAATCAAAGTGGGACAGCCACTGCTGCTTTACACCATGCACCCTCAGTCTGCCATGGTGGGACTCGTGTGCCGCACAGACGCCCGTGTTGGGTTTGGAAAGCATGGACATGGCCAGTTTGGATTTGATCCATATGTGGTGACCCTGTGCTGTACTGGTCTGTGTATTATTGCTTTCTACTACAGTACGATCAACCCACTGTCCTATGACTGTTCTAATCCCTCCCTCTCTTTAGAGGCCTGGGTTTGTTGAGGCCTAAGTCCCAATTCCTTTGCTTTCACCACTATGAGTGCTGCTGCCCACTGTTAGAGTGAGACAGTAGTGATCCTGTGCCTGGCTGAATGGGGCGAGTTGCTCTTTTCGTTTACCAGGGAGTGGCCTGCGGGTTTTAATATCATGGCTCACTCTTGACGGTTTGTGATATATGTGTGGATGGCTCATGTTAGCCACAGTTATGTAGGCGCAGACTCTGTGGGTGCTCCAGGAAATTAGTGGGTGCTTAGCACCCAGCTCCCCCTTTTCCCCCAGTGCCTCCCTCTGATGGCCTCGCTGATCAACTCCTTCCTTCCCTCCTAGCGCCTCCTGCCCGCCGTAATCAGCTGTTCTGCGGCATGCAGGAGGTGCTGGGAGGGAGGAGGAGGAAGTCAGCATCTGTGCACAGTTACATGGCGTATGTTGCTTGTGGAGCTGCCAAAATGTGTCCACCCCTACAGCTCAGGTTCTCTTCCACTTCTCCTTCGTTCTTCCCTCTTTCCACATTCTCATTTACTCCCAGTGTGCCTCTGCTTGCTGGGTAGGGTTGTCAACTTTCTACTCACACAAAACTGAACACCTTTGCCCTGCCCCTTCTCAGAGGCTCTGCCCCTGTTCACTCGCTCATTTTCACTGGGCTGGCTCAGGGGGTTGGGGCATGGGGGGGTGAGGGCTCCGGCTGGGGGTGCAGGTTCTGGTGTGGGACCAGGGATGAGGGATTTGGTGTGCGGGAGGGGGATCAGGGCTGGGGGTTGGAGTGCAGGGGGGGTGAGGGGTTTGGGGCGCAGGAGTGTGCTCCAGGCGGGGATTGATGGGTTCGGAGGGCATGAGGGGGATCAGGCCTGGGACAGGGGGTTGGAGCACGGGAGGAGATCAGGGGTGCAGACTCCGGGCGGCGCTTACCTCAGGCAGCTCCCAGATGCAGCGGCATGTCCCTCCTCCAGCTCCTACGTGGAGGTGCAGCCAGGCGGCTCTGCGCGCTACCCCGTCTACAGGCACCGCCCCTGAAGCTCCCATTGGCTGCGGTTCCCTGCCAATGTGATCTGCGGACTTGGGGCGGGGGCAGCGCGCGGAACCCCCTGGCTGCCCCTACACCTATGTAGCTTTAGCGCCCTCGTGGCCAAGATGGAGTCTGCTCTGCAGGCAGCTCTGGCCAAGAGAAGGCGCGTGCAGGAATGCAGCAGGAGAAATCCCTTCCACCCCAGGGGCGCCTGTTCCAAACCCCCCAGAGTGAACACACACCCCCACAGGAAAAGTACAGTGGATATAACAAGGGAAATATTTATTTACAGAGGGATGAGAGGAGAAAAACAACAAGGGGAAATATAGGGGGAGCAGTAAGACAGGGCTGCATCCAAGCCAAGGCCTCACAGGCCCAGTGGTAGCACAGTCTGGAAGGGCAGACACTGCGCAATGTGTCTGCACACAGCGTTCAGGAGTCCTGAGCAAAGTTCCAGTCCAGTGGTGAGTCTTGGGTGCTCCTGGTCGTCTTCAGCGCCAGTGAACTTTCCCCCAACAAACCCCTCCGGTGCCCTCTTCTGCCGCTCTCTGCAAAGCCACACAGAGCGACCACCTCCCCACTTAACTAGCTAGCAACCTCCCTCCTTGTCCCCAATGCAGAGTCACAAGCCCCAGTACTTACAGCCCCATGCAGCTCTGGGCAGCAGTGATACTGGGTCCAGCTCCAGCCTGTCCTTCTCCGGCGATTCCTCCCTGGCACAGAGCTCCTCCTGGCTCCTGTCCTGGGGTGTCCCCGATTGGCCCCTCTCTCTCTCCCTGGAGCTCCAGTGCTGCCCCCTGGAGTTTCCCTCCTTTTTTCTTACTCTCCCCCTCCCCCTTAGGAAAAAGATTTAAAGGGCCATGCTCTCTAAACCCCAAAGGGGTTACACCTAGGAGCCAGAGTGGGGACATACCACTGCTTCTAGGAGCCGCGCAGAGCCATAGCACGCAGGGAGCCTGCCTTAGCCCCGCTGTGCCACTGACTGGACTTTTAACGTGGTGACCGGAGCCTCCAGGGTCCCTTTGCAACTGGGCATTCCAGTGGAAAACCGAACACCTGGCAACCCTATTGCTGGGACATCATTTGATCCTACGGTGTATGTGAACAAAAGGTTTCTGCCACTGCCATCCACCAGAGCCAACAGGCTCTAGAGTATTAGTAATGAATAAAAAGCTTTCCAAGTCTCTCAGAGCGCACAAGCCACAGGGACACAGCATATGGGGGTGTGGCAGGGCCTTTCCGTGGGTTCAGCATCCTTTTATTCTGTTGTTTTCATTCTCCTGCGTCTCTGTGTATACAGCTCCCATCCAGGAGTGGATGTACCAACCTACCAGGGCAGAAACTGTTCCTGACCCAACCAGAAGTAAGAATCACTGGAAATATGCCAAGAAAGCTTTGTCTCTTGGTTTTTCTGGCCTAGTTTTGCAAATTCAGGATTTAGATCAGTCAGATGAGCTGCTGATATTCCTGGTGCTTATCCTAGCTCCCCCACCTTAGAGGAGGAGCCAATATGATAAAGAAGGGAGGAGCTTAGGTCATCCAGGGCATCAGATTGTTCAGGTGTGACATGCTTTGCTAGCACATGATTTATTGTAAGTCCTGCTCCATGCATAGAGCTCCCATTGTAGTCAATGGGAATTCTGTGTGTGGAACAACTAAAGAACTGGAGTCTTGATCTGTGAGTCAGCTCATTGCCTGCTACTCAGGTGTTGAAAACGCTGCCTCTAGATTATCCTGGGCTTGTCTGTAAACAGTGAGGCTGTGGTCTCCCACCCCTAACATAATCATTGCAATTTTCTTCCTCCCTTTCATCCCATCTTCCCCTATGATAACAGCTCTCAGGATGTACCCGGACCTATGGCGCCCATGTTCATTTAAGGGTGAGCATTTAAAGAACTGGCTTCATATTCAGTGGTCCTGAGCACCCGTAGCTCCCATGCCCTTCAGTGGCAGTCGTGAGTGCCCAGCATGTCTGAAAATCAGGGCATGGATTTAGATGCCTAAATAGGGAATTAGGCACCAAGTTTGGAAATGTTGGCCTCTGGTCATAGGCACCGACTCCATGGGTGCTCTGGGGCTGGAGCACCCATGGGGAAAAATTAGCAGGTCTCTGCACCCATCGGCAGCCAAGCTCCCCGCCCCTCGCCTCCTTCGCCCCTCCCCCCTCAGCGCACCTCATCCCCGCTCCTCCCCCTCCCTCCCAGCGCTTCCCGCCCCCGCACTGCCTAACAGCTGTTTGGCAGCACTTAAGACTTTCCGGGAGGGGGGGGGGGGAGCGGGCCTATGGCACACTCAGGAGAGGAGGCAGAGAAGAGGCGGGGCAGGGGCGGGGACTTGAGGGAAGGAGGTGGAATGGGGGCAGGGCGAGGGCAGTACAGGGGCAGGAAAAGGTGTTGCAGGGGTGGGGCCAAGGGCGGGGGAGGGTCAAGCACCCACTGGGCAGAGGGGAAGTCGGTGCCTGTGCTCTGGTTTTAGTTTGGGGTTGAAAAGCTAAATATGTAGTCCTACGTTCAGGATCAGCGTTCTGCTGTTATGATTTGGGGAGCACCCACAAAGTGCAAGAAGACAGAAGCCCTGCCCCAAAGAGCTGACCCTCTCCATATGCCCCCTACCCATTCCCTGCCCATGTGGGTTCCCTGCGTCGTAGATCACAGCACAGGGAGAAGAGCTGTCTTGCCTGCAGGGCCGGTGCTACCATTAAGGCAAACTAGGCGGTTGCCTAGGGCGCCAAGGTTTGGGGGTGCCAAAAAGCGGTGCCCCCAATTTTTTTTACAGCGTTCCTACGCCCCCTCCCCGAGCATGCGGTCGCCGCTCCACTTCTCCCGCCTCCCAGGCTTGCAGCGCCAATCAGCTGTTTGGCGCCACAAGCCTGGGAGGGGAGGAGAATTAGAGCGGGGGCGGCGTGCTCGGGGAGGAGGCGGAGCAGAGGTGAGCTGGGGTGGGGAGCTGCCGCACGGGGGGGGCACCTCAGGGCGGCGGGGGGGGGGCGGGGAGTTGCCACAGGGCTGGGGGGAGGCGCAAGGTGAAAGTTTCACCTAGGGCGCGAAACTTCCTTGCACCAGCCCTGCTTGCCTGGGCTGCTGTTTCCCCCTCCCACACAGGAGTGTGGGCAGAGCGAGGAGTAAGCTGCATTACCAGTTACTTTTCTCCTGGAGCAAGGGGGAAGCAGCATCCGCATTGTGACTCTGCTGCTTTCTGGGACAGTACAGCACTCCATAGCGGCTGGAGCAGAGAGGGCGAGATGGCACGAGAGGAGAGCGGATGAGCAGGAAGGGGCAGGGTTAGGTAAGGCCTTGGGGGCAGGGACAAGGAGTTGGAGCTCTGGGCCTGACTCTGCTCTCATTAAAGACACCAGACAGATGGGTTAGGGAAGGGCTCAAACATGGCATCCAGGTTACTGCTGGGTAACACGGAGGTGATGGGGGCTGTTAGCAGTGACGGGATGGGGTCTGGAGGTTGGGAAGAAAACATTGACAAAGCTCAAGCCCCAGTCTAAGTTTCAGCTGATGGCAAAACCTCTAGGAGCTGATGTGTCATAACGTGTGATGTGAGAGCCCATCAGTGCTCCTGGGTATTGCCATTATTGGTCTGTTCTTCAGGAATGGGAGAGGTGGAAATCCCAAGAGCTGCTGAAGCTGAGTGAGCCCAGCCCTCTTGGAATCCAGTTCAAGTCTCTAGCAGAAGATGCAAGCAGATCTCTGGGGCTTTCAGCTGAGCAAGTGAACAAAATAACCCAATCCCTATTACCCTTCCTGGAGGGTGAGCCCTCAATTCAGAAAGCAGGCACTCCTGTGGCAGAGTCCCTGGGGGTACCCTTCCATTTCCATCCTGTTCCACTTCACGGAGGAGCATTGTGGAACGGGAAGAACGGACAGGGTGCAGGGAAGCTCGAGAGAGGGCATCCATCCCCAACCCCTACTATTTGCTTCCCCCCCCCCCGCCACACCCGCATACATACTGAATAAAGCTGGGGGAGGTGTCAGGCATACGGAGGAACATTGTCAGTAAGAGAGTCTCAACCCATTACCTGCAGGTCTTTGTCCCATGTCTCTGGACTAATGGGATGCTCTCAACAGAGGAGACCCTTCTGCAACATGCAGGTTATTCTCAGCTGAAGCTGCATCCATCAGAAAATCGTCCCTCTCAACTCCTGGGACTGCCACAGTGCTGGCTTCTCTTTCAGACAGAGAGGGGGTTGTGGGGAGCAGGACACCAATGTGAACACTGTGCTATGCCTCCCCAGGAGTTTTCTAGGTGTATCTTTCCAGGAGAATTCATAGGGGAAGGAGGAGGACACGTCCGAATGCCCTCTGGGCTGGCACTCTTTTGGCAACATGGTCACCATGGTGAGGCTCAGTAAAGTATTCAGAGACTAGATGCCAGTCTTGAGGCCAATGAAGATGGATATTGGTGAGGTTTGGGGCTTCTGCTGCTTTTTCCTCCTGGCCCTTTGGCTAGCAGTGTGTCCTGCCAGAACGAGCTGGCACAACTCAGATCCCATTTTGGTGTCACTGAGGCTGCTTTGAGCATGATGGTTTGTGGACTCAGGTTTCTGCTGTGACCAGGAGCCAGCCTGACCCTTTGCTCAGAACTCAAACTGGTCTCTGAATGCCAGCCATTTTTTTCCAAAAGTTCCACATAGTTAATTTTCCCTCGTCATTATTTTTCTCTTATTGGTTAACTACATTCCCTAGTTCTGGAAATGGGTCTGGTGCTGCCAGCACGTGCTGAGATTGCCCTGGCTAGGAAGTACCAGCAATCTCACAAGACTCTCAGCCCAGTTTTGCTGGCCCATGAAATTCTGATGAGGATCTTTCTAGGCTGTGATTTTTTTTCCAAAAGTGCCTAAGTTACTTAAGAGCACGAATCCCATTGACTTTCAGTGAGACTTTTGCTCCTAAGTAGAGCTGGTTGGGAATTTCTGTCAGAATGATTTTCCGAAGGCAAATGCAGTTTGCACAAAATCAAAATTTCCCAAAAATGTTTGGTTCTGAATCAGTTCAAGAAAACATTAAATTGCATTTCTCTTGTGGTGCAATGCCTTATGGGAGTTCTCGTTCAGGCCCCCATTTTCTCCTATGGGCTTGGCTCCCTGGATGACTATACCTCTCATAATGCAATGCAGGTCCAAGCTGTGTGGTGCATCATGGGAGTCTCATGACTTGGGGTGCCTAATAGGAGCTGTAGCCCAGCCCAGGAGCCTGCCCTATAGCGGAGAATGGGAATGTCAGTCTCCTGAGCTACAGCTCCCATAAGGCAATGTGCCACTATGGGGAAATGCAGTTTAATATGGGACTGACTGGAAATTAAAAGTTTTGGGACAGATCTATAAACCCAAACTAAACATTTTGATTTCGGAACCTTTTTGACATTTTTCAATCAAAATTCTTTTGGAATGGAATTTCTATTCTGTGAAGTTTCAAAATTTCAATATTTTTGTCCCAATTTGAGGTGAAAACAAATGTTAAAATGTCAGAATTTCCCACAGGACAGATATTGCAAATTTCCCTTGGCTCTCCTCCAAAGTCACCTACGTGCTTCTAAATGCCCCATCCCTAAACTTTTAGATGCTTACATGAACTGACCCTCTAGACCTCGTGTGGGCTGCCCTTCTGTAGAATCTGATACCCCTGCATAGAATATTACCTTCCTCCAGGCCTAGTCCCCTTGCAGTCAGTGGAAGCACCCGTGGAGCAAGGGGTTACTCATGGTGGATAAGGGGATCAGAATTCAGCCTTTTGCTGATCAGATGCCTGGCTGACCTTTTCTGGGAATGAAGCCCAGGAGAAGGTGGTTGGCAGCCACTAAGGCTTGGTCTACACTCACCCCCCAAATCGAACTAAGGTACGCAACTTCAGCTACGTGAATAACGTAGCTGAAGTTCGAAGTACCTTAGTTCGATCTTACCTCGGTCCACACGCGGCAGGCAGGCTCCCCCGTCGACTCCGCGGTACTCCTCTCGTCTAGCTGGAGTACCGCAGTCGACGGCGAGCACTTCCTGGTTCGACTTATCGCGTCCAGACAAGACGCGATAAGTCGAACCCAGAACTTCGATTGCCAGCCGCCGAACTAGCGGCTGGGTGTAGACATACTCTAAGTGAGCAGAGAAGATGGCAGGTTCATGCAGCTTGTCTCAGTGACACTGGGTTGGGATTGGTTCACAGGGAGAGTCCTGGTTTGTATTATTCTGATGCAACCACCTCCTCTTATTCTCTCCCCCTTCCTTCTTTGCTGCCTCCCCCTACTGCCTGTCATGCAGTTCCCACTGATCAGCACCCCTTCTCCCCCAAATTTAGCTGTCACAGGCAGTGGGGGGGGAGCAGCCCGAGCAGCCCTCGGGCTTAGCAGCAGAGACGTGGGGATGGTGGAAACGAGTGAAGAGCACAACAGCTCTATCTGTGTCAGCCAGAATGGGCAATGGAGGGAGGCCAACCCATGGGCCCTGCTTGGGAAGCAGGTGCTCCTCATCTGAACCCCACCTGGGAGAGTGAGGAGTCAGAGCCAGGCCTGTCCCTCCATGAGCACGCGCGTCATATTTCAGACACCCCACAAATGGGAGTAGGGGGAATAATCTCTGCTCAGAGTGGTTTATTTTCCTGTTTACCTGCTCTCCAAGCTGTTGCCGTTGTTGCATTTACTGACAGGCAGTGTGGTCTGATGATTAAAGTGTGGGACTGAGTGTCTGGACTCCTGGGTTCTGCCACTGCTTCACTGGCTGACCTAGAAGTCACTTCACTCCTCTCCGCCTCATTTTCCCTCTCTCTGAAATGGGGCTAATCATACCTTCCTGCTGAGGGGAGAGGGTATGCATGTACTGAGTGCTTTGAGATCCTAAGATGGAGGGTGCTGTGAAAGGGCAGTCAGTACTTCTTATATTAGCCCTGTCATAGCCCTTCTGCAGGTCTTTGGGCTTTTACAGGAGTAGTGGGGAGGGCTCTGTCCAACCCCATCCCCATGGTCCTGATCCATCTAGTCAGTGCCCGGGGATTCCCTGCTTCCATTTTCTACTCCCAGCAGGAGCCCAGGGGAGGCTGGCTGTTTTCTAACCCCGCGGGCTTGTAACCACGCTTTCTCCAGCCAGAGGAGAGTGCAGGGTCAGAGGACGGGCAGAGTTGTCTCCTTTATTCTGCAGTCATTGTAGTGAATTGTTAGGACTAAAGATGGAACCAGATGAAGTCTTGAGCCCAGGGACCAGATTCTGTTCTCCGTGTGTAGCTGAGATGAGCATCTAGCGCCCTAGGAATTGTAACTCTCTGGTGGCTCCCTCCCAACTTCCACATGCTATTCGTGCTGGAGGGGTTCCTGTGAAGCCAATGGCATGGCCAAGAAGGGGGAGCTATCAGACGTATTCAGCAGCAGGGAGAAGGAGGAGCTATGTCCCTTGGTCCTGCCTGGTGCTTTCATAATATGGAGCCATTTTATGAATCAGACCAAACAAAAACAAAGCAGATCTTCCTCAGGAGGAAGAGCAGGGAAGCAAAAGGCAAGTGAGATGCACACTACAGCAGCTTCCTCTCCTGACTGAGATAGGACACAGGCGGGGAATCTCCTATTATGAAGCCTTATCAATAGTCCAGATGAGCGTGCTGATGTATTAGTGTGTATTGTACTGTCTGTGCCCAGCACTCTGTGGTCACTGCAGGACAGGTCTACCCTGTTCTTGCCATAGATAGGCTGTATGAGTATAGGCCATCACGCGCAGTGAGTGGACATGTGCGCAAGACAGCAGAGAACGCTGTGGGAAGAATGCAACCCGGGGTTGTCTCCTCTACTGTGAGGCCATAGCACTTCCAAGGAGCAGGAAGAGGGTGTGGGGTGGGTATATGTGTGTCCCTGGTGCCCCATTGGCAACCATAGGACAAAATCCACAGATATGAGACCTATGAGACTCTCAAGTGCCCACCTGAAAACAAACCTAGAAATCTCTGGGGATGCCAGGCCCAGGGAGGAGAAATGGGCACAGGGGTGTTGGGGCAGGAGGGCAGTGGTCAGGAGAGCGGGTAAGGGAAGGGCACAGCACAGATATGGAGGAGGGACTAGAGAGGCAATGCAGGTGGGTCAAAGGAGGAAGACACAGACCATGGAAGGAGAGAGCAGGTTAGAGGAAGATATAACATGGGAGACAAGACCCCAGGACAGGGAATGTGTATGGAGAGAGCAAGAATGCAGAGACAGGGCCAAGGATCCAGGAGAAAGGAGGGAACAGGGGGAAGAACATCCTAAAAATGCCAGAGCAAAGGAGGACAGGTCCCCATGAGAGACTAGCAGTGATTATAGAAAGAGGTGAGCACCCGCTCTAAAAATGAACCTTCTCCACTCTCCCTTGCAGGGTTTCTATAGTTAGAATGTTGTTTCAAACTGGCAATGTTAACCTGTTAAACTGCTTGGTTTATCGGCAGAGGGGAGACTGGAACTGGGCCAAAGCGGGCAATGTTCTATCAAGGGCCAAAACGTTGCTGCAGCGCACAGCCCTTCGCAGGCCCGGCTCCCAACAACGAAGGCAGAGAGACTGAGCCCTTGCTATCCTTGCAGAACAGCATGCACAGAATGTGTAGTGTTACCCTCAGGTCTTCTCCTGACCCTGTACTCCTAATGCAGAGCATCAGACTGACCCATGCCTAGTGCTCCAGCCTCTGTCTGCACCCTGACCAGCATCCTAGTGCCCTAGCCTTCACCTTCTCTGCTCACTAGCATGCTAACCCTACCCAGTGTCAAGCCAATGGTGCCGTACCCAATGCACCAACCTCTACCTACCAGCCCAGCCAGGAATAAAGATGGCCAAACTGGCTCAGAGCTGTGGCCCATCTAGTCCAGTATCCTGTCTCTGACAGGGGTCAGCACCTGCTGCTTCAGAGGAAGGTGCAATTAACATCCCCACTATCACCAACAGACAGTTATGGGATAACCTGGCCACAGGCAACGTTTCTTCCTGACCCCCATTTGTAAGGGCTGGTTTCATGCCCTGATGCATGAAGGCTTATGTTCCTTCCAAAACTCTTAAGTGAACTCTGTTATAACTCTGGATAGTCTTGTTATCCCTATAAATGTCCAATCCTTTTTTTTAAAATCTTGCTCTTGTCTTGGCTTTGAATCGGTGGCAGTGAATTCCACAGGGTAATTGTGCATTGTGTCAAAATGTATTTCCTTTTATCGGTATTAAAGTCCCACCATAGAGCTTCATTGAATATCCTCTCTTCCTTCCAGTAAGAGAGAGGGGGTGAATGAGTATATTTATTTTGTATACGCTATCCTGTCCCCTCTTATTTGCCTCCCCTGTAGAGTTAACAGTCCTGTCTTGTCAACCGCCATTCATAGGAGAAAAGAGTCCTGTGGCACCTTATAGACTAACAGACGTATAGGAGCATGAGCTTTTGTGGGTGAATACCCACTTCTTCGGATGTATTCACCCACGAAAGCTCATGCTCCTATACGTCTGTTAGTCTATAAGGTGCCACAGGACTCTTTGCTGCTTTTACAGATCCAGACTAACACGGCTACCCCTCTGATACTTGACATTCATAGGAGAGTTTACCCCTCCCCAAATCAGACTCCTCTCCTGTCTCTGATCTCCTGCTGTAGCCTTTTTGAGATGGGGTGATCCCAATGGAACACAGTATTCTGGCTGAGGACTTCCCATTGTTTTATATAGTGCAATTATAATATTGTCAGAATTATTTTCTGTCTCATTCCTTATGCATCAGAGCCATACTGACCCCTCCCCAACACTCTGACTTGCACCTGGTGCCCTGACCCCAAACAAGCTACACATCCTCACCAAGCCCTCTGACTCGCCCCCCAACACTAAGCTGCCCCCACCTGACTAGATGTTCGTGTTTAAAAGTCTCTGTCTTACAGCCTTAGCTCACAGCGGGGGAGGGGGACAAGGAACTCTCCACATGTACCAAAGAGGGAGAATAAAGTGTGTTTACCTGGATCTTGAAAGCTCCAAATCTGCCAATTCAGCAGCTCCTGCCCCTGATCTGATAAACCTGGGAACCAAAGAGAGTGGGATTGGGATGGATATATATATATATTAATTACAAGGCAAGAAGATGCAGCTCTAGTGGAAAGATGCCAGCAAAGCTGACTGGGAACGGCGGGGGAGGGGAGGGGAGGGGGCAGGAGAGAGACGGGCTTTAAATGCTTAACTCAAACCAAGCAGTGCAAGAAAAATAAAGAAATAAATACAACAAAAGGCCATGGCCTCAATTTTCTTTCAAGCTTTTTTTTTTTTTTTTTTTTTTCCCCTCCATCCGGGGAAGAGAAAATTGAAGCAAGGGGAAGGCGGCATGCGGGGAGAGCGAAAGTGAGAGCAATTTCCCTGCCTTTGGTAAATAGGAACCTCTTGTCTCTGGGCACTGTGGTCCTCGCTGGCTCAGGTGCGTTGGTGCCAATGAGCTTCTTTGGCCTCTCTTAGGAGAATCATCGAAGCACCGCTTAGCTGGGGAGAGGCTCTGTCTCCTCTCTCTGCTGGAGTTGATGCTGGTGCAGTGATAAGGAAGGAAAGCAGGATATGGAGGTCACATGGAATTAGCACAGCTTTCCTAGTGCTGGACCAGCCCAAAAAGGGTCCGGTCGGTTCCAGTACACACCCAGAAGTTCGGCAAGGAAGCGGTGTGCAAGTCTGGTACAGAGCTAGAGTTCGGGGGAGAGAGCCACGACATCTCACAAGCCATTCTCCTCTGAAGAATCATCCACCCCCACTATAGGAAATAGGCCTGGCCCCTACTGGCTCAGAACCAAAACCACAGCAGCAGGCTTGGTGCCAGTGCCTTCAGCTCAGCCAGCCCTGGAATTCTGCTTTGGGTCTTTGTTCAGAACCATGTCAAACCTCTGTAAGTCACCTGAGTCTGCATCTCCACACACACTGGCTATCCCCTCCACTGGTTATTGTACATTCTGCCAATGTATCCCACCCACCCATGTAGCCTCCCCATACAGCCACCCAGAGGACATCCCCACTGTATTATAGGTTGAGCTTGCCTATTGTTAAGGTCATCCAACAGTTCCTTCTATTGGACTATAACAGAGTAGATTGGGGCAAAGAACATGGTGGGGGGGGAGGGACTGGAATGGAGACTGGGGGAGCGGAAGAGGGGGAAAGGATAGGGAGAAAACTGGGAGCCATTTGGGCTGGGAGAATCTGAGGTTGGATGAGGACTCCAGAAGGGATAGGTGGAGATTGAGACTGGCTGGGCGGGGAGCTTGGGAAGGGGGGACTGGAGAGAAAGAATGGGGTGAAAACTGGAACTTGGACACACAGCCTGGATGGAGAGACTGGAACTGAGATGAGAAGCCAGGATGGAGTCTTCAGCTGTGATTTCTTCATATTCAGGGTGCCTAATTTTAGACCCTGGGGTCTGATTTGCAGAATGAGCACTCAGAGCTGCCACTGAAGTCAATGGGAGCCGTGCTTCAAACATATCACGCACTCTATAGTGCTAAGTACTCTGAGAAATCAGGGCCTAGAAATCTCAAATTGGACACCCAGAATTTGTGGATGCTTTTGAGCTTAATCTCTCTCTGCCTAAATTCTCTTTCTGTAAAATGGGGTTAATGCCTCATCGGGGTGTTGTCAGAATAATGTTTGCGAAGCACTTGACCACCACAGTGGTGAGTGCCACAGAAAAACCCATGGGAAATTAATCATTCCGTCTTCAGGGCAGGGTTTGAATAGCACGGTAAATAAGGCCTTGGGGGGGAGGGGAGAATGGACACACCCACTTAACAGTGAAAACAACATATTGACTGGCACCACCCTTTGCACTGAATGAGGCAGGGATCCTGTGACAACAATAATATGTGATGATGCAATTAAAGACTGTTTTGGAATTCGTTCACACAAGGGGGCTGAATTAGGGATGCACAGGCAACCTTAACTAGGGGATTTCCCAACTTTTGAGTGTTGCCTTTGCAGTCTTAATGCTCCTGTAACGTATGTATGTAATATATATCCATCCCCTTGATTAGTTTCCTCTATTACTCCATCCATGGTGTATTCCCTATACACCCCTCAGCATATCCCTGCCCCCCATCCCATGTATCCCTTCCCACCCTCTGCTGTGTATGCTGTTAGGGACATGTGTTAGGTGCTCTGCCACCACAGCCAGAAGTGTGATGGAGACGGAGATACAGATCTATGCAAACAGGATCTCTAGATTTTCAGTGTCCCTTGCTTCAAGTAAGGAGAGAGACACTCTGAGATAAGCCTTTCTCTTGGTATTTTGGTGCTTGCAGTCAAAAGGTGATCCAGAAGTGCTCTGAGTCACCCTCTGGAAGGAAACATGGCCAGTGGGAGAAGATGGAGAATTAAAGGAACCCCCAAAGGTTTGGTTTGAGTCCTGAGCAAAGATTTGGTTCCATTCTTATTCTGTCTGAATCAAGTTGCCCTAATTCTCACGCCATCTCCTTCATGCCTGGAGTCAGATATTGCATGTCTTTTCTCGGACCATAGTACCTTTGATTGTACAATATCTGGGACAGGTTTCTCTGAGTGGGGTGGGGGCTGGAAAGGGCAGGTGTTGCCCACAGGCTAGGGAGAGAAGGATCGGGTTCACAGCCTTGTGGTGGCTCTGTCAACCAGTAACACCATTGAAGACGAGCACTAGGGAGGGAGGCTGTGGTGGTTTGCGTCACTATTGAGCATACAGGGAGGTAGCAGGAGAGATGGTGGCCCGATACCCGCATTTGGGGCCTTGCTGTGCGCAAGGTGGTGGTAGATGTGTGAGAGGGGGACATGTATGTCTGGGGACATGGGGTGGGGTGTCTGCATGGATGTGCCCTGACTGGACTGGACATGGTTGGGTGCTCTCTAAGAATCCACACTAACAAAAAAAAACCCATGATCAGCCTCAAACAAGCAAGCCTCCTGGTCAGGGCTGGCTCCAGGTTTTTTGCCGCCCCAAGCGGCGAAGTGGGGGGGGGGGGGAAAAAAGATAAAGCCGCGATTGGCGGCACTTCAGCGGCAGTTCCGCCGCGCCGCTTCATTATTCGGGGGCAATTCGGCGGCGGGTCCTTCACTTCGAGAGGGACTGAGGGACCCGCCCCCGAATTGCCGCCAAAGACCCGGACGTGCCGTCGCTTTCCATTGGCCGCCCCAAGCACCAGCTTCCTGCGCTGGTGCCTGGAGCCAGCTATGCTCCTGGTGGCAGTTTATCTCCTCAGTCAAGCACACACAACTCCCCAAGTTGCACGTGCACAACAGATGGGCTGAGGCCCCTTGGACTGTAGTGGGTTTGTGGCAGGTTAAGGACGCTGGCTAAATGTGTGAGCGCCCTTAATGCCGGTCGGGGCGTGAGAAACAACCCTCCCCTCCGTCCCCGAACTCCTGAATATGAGCCAAGAGCTCCCAGTGCCAGAGAGGTGACTGCGAAGCACATGTGCTCCTCAGGGATGCTTTTTCTTTCTCTCCAACTGTCCATTCTTTTCACTCCCATCAATATCTCTCTCCCTCTCTCTAGCTCTACCATCTTCTCTGCCCCCCTCAATTTCTCCCTTCCCCTCCCTTATCTCTCCCTTCCCCTCATGCTGTCTCTGATGCTCTCTCTGCCCTCCATGCGCTAGGCCAGCTTCTCAGCTGGTGTAAATCGGCATGGGTCTGCTGAAGTCAATGGAACATCTATGTTGGTTTACATCAGATGAGGACTGGGTCCTCTCTCATTTTCTCTCCTCACCCAGCCCCCCTGGCTCTCTCTCTGGGTCCTCCCACTGTCCTGGTTATTTTTGTCTCTTCTCCCTCTCCATGTGTCCTGCATTTATCACCTGTCAAGGAGGCTGCGAGGAGCAAAGCCTTGCACTTTCGTTCTGGCTCCCACTGAGCAGTTGTTTTCCAGCAGCAGAAGGTCCATATGCTTTTGCAGACAGGTCTGGTGCATTCTATTGATAAAGGTAAACAGGGCAGAGTAGGGAGCCCCTGGCTAGTTGCTGGCTGCAGGGGAGGAGATGGCGCTAGTGAATAGTGCAGACTGGAGGGACCAGCATCCCCCCGGAGAGCAGATCTCAGGGGTGAGACAGGGAAGTTGCCCTTAGAGGCTCAGGAGCTGAAAGTAGAGACAATGAAAGTGCCTGACCCCCTACTTATTATCTCAGTTAATCGCAGTCACTGTTAACCCATCATACAGCTTATGGATCATCAGAGAGAAACAACACGCCTGGGAGAGGGGACCTTTAACCTGTCACAAGAGCTTTGCCCCCCTTCCTGACCGGTGCTAGTGGGGAGGGGCAGAGATCAGCTTGCCCCGGGAAGGTGACATGGTGATGGATTGGCCTCATGTCGGAGCAGCGTGACCATCACCCCTGTGCTCAGGAAGTGTTGCAAGCAGGGAATGGCTCTCGTTAGATGGATTGCACAGCAATGGATGTAACTGGGCAGGTGCCATTAATTGTCTGCTTGACCCCGGTAATCGAATAAATGCTAATAAACGCCATGAAAGGCCCCGTCTCCTCTTTAGCACGGGCAGGCAGTGCCAAGCATCATTCATCACTGACAACAGCAGGATGAAGCGCAGGTCAGGCCAGCTGGCCCAGAAAGGAGTCAGAGCTCAGACGGGGGGTACAGAGAGCAGGCAAAGGGCCCAGACCTTTCCCCTCTCTGTGCTCCAACATAGGCCCAGCTGTTGTGGGCTCTGCTGGGGGGTGATTGGTCATGATGGGAGCTAGGGAAATGCCCCAGACTGAGAGATACCATCCAGCATTGAGGAATCATCCACTGATGGCCTATAGCCCCCTCTGCCCTGCCCTGCGGAGGGTGGGTGTGGCCCTGAGAACACCTTGTTACAGCAACAACACAGAGTGGTTTCCCAGAGACTGTCCAGCCGTGCGTCTGCTCACAGACATCTCCAGCGCCAGTGGAAGGGGTAGGAGGGACTGACAGACCTGGAGACCGCAGCCCTATGTTTACCCATTGAAAGGGGAGCAACAGTGCAAGCTTCCCCCATGCTGCCCACCCCAATGAGCCTCAATCCTGAAGGGACCAACTTGAGAGCGTCTGCGGGGCCCATTCATGTCTCCAGGGCCTGTTCAGTCCTGGCCTTGCCCCTGAATCTGCCACCAAAGCTGCCAATTAGCACCCATACTGATATGGAGACCTGTCCTTCAGGAACGGGCTGGGACCCTGTGCTGCTGGGTAGCCGTCTGGGAGCCACAGCTTTTGTTTGCTATTGATCAAGGCTGGATTTTCAACGTGAACACATAGACCATTCATAGAGCCAATGCGCCAAATTCTCTGCTGGTGCCAATGGACAAGGCTCCAATGAAATCAAAGGAACTGCATTGGGAGAAAATTTGGCCCAGTCACTCTATAATGCTGACAAATAGGGAGACAGAAAAAGGGGTAAACTACAGCTGGAAGAGAGGATCTATAAGGGGGCTGCCTGCACTGGGGTAGAGATGAGTGAAGGAGGTTGTTACCTGGGCTGGGTGAAGGGAGATGTCTCCAGGAGCCTGGAAGAGTGCATCTATAAAGGGTAACTCACAGCTAGGACAGGGGTCTACTGGACTGTAAAGTCGCTGCCTGCACTGGGGTGAGGGATGGATGGGGGGTGTCACCTGCACTGGAGTAAGGGCTGGGTGAAAGGGAGAAGCTATAACTATAAAGCTATAACTGCGGCTCTGATAAAGGCGCACAGCAAAACCGCCTGATATTTAATGAGTCACAAACCCAGCTTCCTGCCCCACACTGAAGTCTCCCTTATGGCTTCTTGGAGGTGGCTGGGTTTGTTTTTTATTTCTCCTTCCATTTGCACATACGTCCCATGCCATGGCTCACTCCTCCTCCTCCATCCCTCCCAATCCCAGAATTCATCTCCGGAGTCCTGACATCCAGTGGAGAGCGCTGACCCTTACAGCTGACCACTAACCAAGAGACATAAGGCATTTTAAACCAGCTACCAGACAGAGGATAAGCGGGTGATGGGTGTCTTTGCCATCTTTGGAAGAAGTGGTCAGGGTCAGTCCAGCCTTACTTCATTACTAGGAAAACTGGCTGCAAAAAAAGATAGAAATGTCATTGGAAATACATACGCACGTGGGTTGCGATTTTCAAAGCAACCTAGGGGAGTGAGACGCATGCCTTTCATTCATTTCAATAGCAGATGTGTGTCTAAATTCTCTGGTCTGCTTTGAAAATCTCAGCCGTTAATAGGGGCAAACTAGCACAGGTATGGTAAGGGCAAAGCACGCCTCTCTCACCTATTAGAATGCATTGAGGGAGTTAAACTCTTAGCAAAAGTAAAGCAGGTGACTATCATTTCTTTAGACTTTCAGATGGTTTTATTATTAAGTCCCACAGGAGAAGGTGTTGAGGAAATTTGGCAATCCAAGAGTGAAAGAGAAAGTCCTGCCATAAGAAAAGAAAGGAACCCAAGGTCAAGAGTGAATGAATAATTTGGGAACCCTGGCATCAGTGCTGGGACTCAAGTTGCTGAATATGCTAATTAACACAGTCCTATTGGAAGTGAGGTGACAAAATTGCCTAATCCAACCAAATTACTGGGATTAGATCAGACTACAGGGAGAATCATGACAAACTCCTGAAGGACCTATCAAAATTGGGGGTGCAGGGAGTCAGGGAATGAACATGTAATTTGCTGCCATCACATAGATCATTCTGCATGCCTGTTTCTATCCCTTTCCCCTACCCTGTGTCTGTCCTGTCTATTTAGATTGTAAGATCTTTGGGACAGAGACTATCTACTACTCCATGTTTGTACAGCACCTGGCGCAAGGGAGCTGCAATCTTGGTTAGTCCCTAGGCTGTAATAGGATTAGTAAGTGTAGGAGAGTGGGCAATGCAATGGCCGATGAAGCTCAATGCACACAAGTGCCAGGTAATGCACATTGGAAGGGCCCATTTAAGGACTGTATAAGCTTTTGGGGTGGGAGGAGGAGTTGTGGGAGGTGGCTTAAGAAGATGTCTGCTCAGTGCACAGCAGTGGTTTAAAAATGAATAAGATTCACTAGGGGGCAGAGAATAATACAGAAAATAGAGGGGTTGCCAGTAGCAGGAACCCACAGTTCCTTGGTAAGGGGTGGTTGGGTGGTGCATTCCAGGCTGGAAGTCCAGGAGATATTGTGCATGAGAATTATGGCTGATGTGCAACCCTTGCATGGGAGAGAATGAGACAGAAAATGAACTGCATGTGACAGAAGTTGGCCGCATTACTTAATGCACTCCGGGCAGGCGCTCCGGTGCTGTGGTGATGAGGGCAGTACTAGAATAGAATAAAATAGGATGGTCGGTGCGTAGTTTCTACATGGTCTTGTGATATCCAAGTCAATTCTTGCAAAGGCGCTAGTCCTCAGTGAGGGCTCGCTCATATGCTGTAGTCATGTAGGAGAAAGTATAAGAGCCCTTTAAAAAATAGGAAAAGTGAATGTTTCCCTCCTTTGCTCGACTCAACACCAGCTGAGAGGATTTTCACAAGCTCTCAGGAAAGTATTCGCTTGAGGCAGAATTGGTGAATTTCAGCCCCAAATGGGCTGAAATTTGGAAAGTTATGTGCATATTAAAAACAGGGGCTTCTTATTGAAATTATCATGTAACCTTAACCATAGCAAACTGTAGCTACCAAGGTGCCTGCCTTCATCCGAACAAGGAAGAGTACCTGCCGTCACACTAGCTAGGCTCTCAAGTCTCATGATCAGGGTGTAAGGACAAACAACCTGTTGCCTGGTTGGCCCTGTGTGGGGTAGGGCTTGCAATGAAGAATGATGATCTTGGGGTCTGGCCTGCAAGTCAAGAAATCTGGGTTCAGTTTCTGTCTCTGCCGCTGTCTGCCTTTATGAGCTAGGGCAAGCGCCTTAATCTCTCTGTCTCAGCTCCCCATCTGTAAAACATGGAGGGTGATGCTCCCCTACTGCACAGCAGTGCTGAGGGTGAGTTCATTGTGTGCGTGGCACTCCCGTCCAACAGCTTGAAGAATGTCTGGCTAAAACCCCTTCCTCTGAAGTATGTAAGGCAGGCGGTTGTCAGGGACAGCAGGCCAGACTAGTTAGATGACTGCTTGGTTCTTATATGCTCATCCCTACGTGCCCTTAACTACCCCAGCTCCCTGGGGTACCCCAGCTCAGTGCTCCTTTAACTGCTCTCCTGTCTCTCCATTACTCTCAGGATCCTCCGCCCAGCCCGTTAGCCAGCAATTTCCCTCTGTGCTGGGGTTTCCTAGCCTGAAGGGTCTAAACGGGACTCAATCGTTATAAATAGCCCCTTGAAATGCAGGGCACTGTTAATCTTCTCCTTTAATGAACAAGAAGCTCCGCACCTTTGCTACAGAGATTTGTACATGTCTCCCCTCCCACCTCTTTCTGATTTGCCCCCCCCCCCGCTCCCATTCTCTTAATCTCTATCTCTGCACCTTTCCCCTCCTTTCTCTGCCATTCCACTGCTGTCGTTTTCCTCCTCCATTTCCCTCTATGCCTCAAACCCTTTGCTTCTCTCTCTTCCTTTTGCTCCTGTCTATCAAGGCTTTTGCTATCCACCTCCTTCTCTCTCCCTCTCCTACATTGCTCAGTGTTATCTCAAAAGGGCCAAATCTTTTTGATTATTATTATTGCCATTCTGTTTCTTCATCAGAATGCAAAACATTAAATCTCTCTCTTGTAATTATGGTTAATTTCATAACCAGCACCTTAATTGGATTGGTCTCTGATGGGGAATTCTCGCAGGAAGACAAGGCAGAAAGATTGTGGCGTGATCTGTTTGTTCGGTTCATTGTTTAGATTCAAGATTTCTTGCATGAAATGGGAAGCAACTAATAATTCAGACCTCGGAGACAAGGCAGAGGTGACTGGGAAAGGCTGAGTGCCTTACGGGGAGGCTGCCTCCCAAGGGCAATGACTCTCTGCAATGCTTCAATAAACCCTCCTCTTCATTGACACTCTGAACCTGTCTTTTCCTTTCTCCCCCTTGTCAATGAGAGAGGAACATGCCGCTAAGAGTGTGGACTGTCCATTTCCTGCAGCGCGGGAGAGCCAAAGAGACGGGATCTCATATGAAACAAATGTTGGAAGGGGTTCCCCCTGGGCGAGTAGCCCCAACCCAACCCATGGTTTATTAGCACTAGGAATCACACTGGTTTCCCCTGCTGTTCCAAACCGGAATGCCCTTCTCCAATGGCATCTCCCTTTGAGCGCCCTGCGTTTATCTGCTAGTCGCTAGCACCCTTTGATTCCCTGACAGCTGCCTAAGGGCTGCCTTCCTTCCTAGATGCTGCCACCCCCACTACGGCTGGGGGAGCATCCACTGGGATCCCCAGCAGCCGGCAGCTGTGCCATTGCGTGCTGGGATACGATCAGATCTCACCAAGTAAGCAGAGTCCAGGCTGTCCAGTCCTTGGGTGTCCAAGGAAAACCCAGGGGCTCAATTCTCCTCTGCCTTGCGTCACCATTGCCAACTCTGGCACCCCATCAGAATCCCCACTTCCTCCCCCTAGTAGTAGGGTTTTACACCCATTTTGCACAAGTGTAAATGACTGCACAAGGTACAGGGTTCTGGAGAATCGTCCCCCCAGGGTGCTACAGACAGTGGATGGCACACATGGCTCAGCAGCTGACACTCTTCCCTGTGAGTCAGCCCTGAGCTGACACCCTGCATGGCATTAGGGGGCAGTGTATCTCTGGAGATGCCATCTTCCAGGTGAGATGCACAGCTGAGGTCCTGGCCTCATGGCATTGTTTCTGCAAGAATAGGGAGTATTAATCCTTGAACTGTACCCTGGTCAGATGCCAGCTCGGGCGATTCCATTCTGCCTATTGCCAATTTCATTTGAATACAGTTTTCTTCACTTCCTGTCCTAAACTGTTGTTTAGTGTTGTCGTGTGCTTTTAAAGAGCTGCTCTATTTCAGGAGTTTGCATTACAAGCGGGAATCAAGTGAACGTTTTATCCATTTAGGGCCAGAATCTGAGTGCCGTACTTCATATTTCCTGAGCCTCACTCGGGGAGAACTCTTACGGCGTCTAATGGAAATGTACCCAAATAAGGCCCTTCAGATTTGGCCTGTGGTTCATTAAGTATTTCAGGAAAACACTGAAACTATTATGTACAGTGTTATTGTTTTGAAACCGAGTGGTGCTATCTATGTGGCCAGCAGTTTGTTTCTTTCCCTAGTATCAGCTGACAAGAGGCCCATGTAGTTGAACGTGGAGAAATAAGAAATAATGAGGATTAGATCAAAAAATGCCAGCCATCACTATGCCTTAAATGAATACATGCTGCTAGAGGCCGATGAAGAAAAGGAACCGGGGCTATGGATGAGAGCACCTTAAAGCACCATCAGCTCAGTGCCTGGCAGCACTTAACAAAGCAAACAGAATGCTGGGTGTATCAATAGAGGAGCAGATCAAATCAGAGACTCATTCCAGCTCTTTGTACAAGGCCATCGAGAGGACACCTAGTGCACTGTGGGCAGTGTACAAGAGGAAACGTACTGAAGGCTTGGGGAAGATTCAGGAGGATGAAGGATCTCAAGGTTAGAGCCACATGGCCAGGTTAAGAAAATTAGCCTTGTAGTCATTCGACAATAAGAGATGAGCAAGGGGGTGTGATTGAGGAGCACAGGAGGGCTGATCTACCTGGAGGGCTGTTGGAATAGACTGAGACATCATTTTCTGGACTGGACAGAGGCTGGAGGATTGGCGCAAACAATCAGATAAATCATGCGGGAGGCTCTTAGGCCTGGGATGCCCAAAGCAGCAGCCCCCAACCCAAACCTCTGCCCATAGCAACACGTTATAATCAGTGCCAGTGTCAAAAGCGGGAGCCCACATGGCTGTCACTTCGACCTGTTGGATGTTTTAATTCTTCTCCTGCATTTGGGGAGCTGCAGTTTTCCTACAGAGGACAAGATCTCTGTGCCCTTTCCGGAAATGGAAGGGGTGGGAATGTAGAGCTAGATCCTCACAGCTGGGCGAAGCTGCAGAGAAGGGCCACCTTTGCACTTCTCTGATCCTTGGTGCCTGGTGCCAGCCTAGCCCCTCGAGTAACTTAGAGTAGCCCCCAGACTGCTCTAAACTAAACTGGCTTGTAATAGTTCCCAAAGGACTGGTGTGCAGGCTGGGAACTGCCAGAGCATACTGAGCTTTGGCCACCTTCTCTCCCCATCCCACCCACTATGTTGATGGGGAGGTAGTGTTCTACACCAGCCAGAGATTCCCCTTCCCCATGGTGCCCATGTAGAGCAGCTTTCTGTTCCCTTTGCACCACCTTAGCATGAGTTAGAACGTGGACTGTAAACTTCTGGGGCCAGATCCTCGGTATAAATCAGCATCACAATCAGTGGAGCTACCGTCCAAGAATCCAGCCTGTAAGGGCCTGGTTCTTTCTGCCTCTAGGAGCTTCTGCCTCATGTCACCGTGGGCACAATTGTAAAGTGTTCCCATGCTGATTTGTTTGCGTATTGTGCTCCCTTTACACAAGGGGCAGGGCAGTGACGAATTAGTGCCAGCATCCTAATCCCAGCTTTGCAGCTCCTTGCTTATGTTCCAGCAATGTCTTGTCTTGTCCTCATCCCATGCAAGACACTCCTACACGAGTGCTGTGCATGGAGGAGAGTGTCAGATAGCGGAAGAACCTCAGCTGGGGTAAATCGACACATTTACTTCAGCGAAGCAACATCAGCTGAGAATCTGGCCCTGAGTTCTTTGGGACAGGAGTTGTCTTTATTTGTAGATGTCACGTAGTGCTGAGCATGCCAAAGAAATAATCACTGAGAACAGTAACTCAAGAGGGACTAAACTGAAAGTAAGAAAGGAGCTGGTGTTAGCAGAGGGTAGAAGTTTCCTTATGTAATAGGGCAGCGATTCTCAAACTGGGTTGGGACCCCAAAGTGGTCCTGGGGCAGTGGGGCTTGGGCAGGCTTAGCCTTCGGTGCTCCTTCCTGGGGTCGTGTAGTAATTTTTGCTGTCAGAAGGGGGCCGCGGTTCAATGAAGTTTGAGAATCCCTGTAATAGGGTAAATGTGTGTGGAAGAGACTTGGCCAATTTCAGCCAGGAGTATATTCAATAAGAAGAGAGGCCAGCCCTTTGAATCCAAGTAAGCCACAGATGCTAGCTTGGTGAGTAGATGAGCCTAGATAAGAACACAAGAACGGCCATACTAGGTCAAACCAATGGCCCATCTAGCCCAGTATCCTGTCTTCTGACAGTGGCCAATGCCAGGTGCTTCAGAGGAAAAGAACTGAACAGGGCAATTTATAGAGTGATCCATCCCCTGTCGTCCAGTCCCAGCTTCTGGCAGTCAGATGTTTAGGGGCACCCAGACCACGGGGTTGCGTCTCTGACCACATTGGCTAATAGCTATTGATAGACCTGTCCTCCATGATAGATGAGCTGTAGGGACATGTGGCCAATGATTACAGCTGGTTAGAAATACTTCAGTGGAACTATTTTCTACTGGAAAATGCAGTTCTGTCCAAACTGAAACGCTTTGCGAAATCTGACGATTTTGCTGACATTTCTTTTGGGAAAATAGTTCCAAGAATGTTGAAGTGTCCTGTTGTTGGAAGGAAATGTTTTGATTTTTCGTTTTGAAGACTTTTCATTTTGGTGTTTCCATTTTGTAATATAGTGTGTATTCTACTGTAAGATACATTTTTTAAAAAGTCCAAGTCAAAATGAAATATTTTGATCAATCCGAAACAATTTTCCTTCGAAGGAGGATTTTGAAATTTTCAGGGTTTGTTCCAATTTGAAAGGAAGCCAAATTTCAAAATCCTTCTCACAACAGAATTTCCATCCTCTGCCCAACTCTACTGATGACACTTGCCTGAGTCCTCCCTTCCTGAATGAATTGGACCTGATTCTTTGTGGCCAGCCACACTCCGAGAAGAGACCGCTCACTGGTGAACCTCTCCACTGTTCCAAGCAGGGCTGGATGAATTTCAGCTGGGGTGTCATTCTGGTGTTCACATCACCAGGCCAGCATCTTCACACTGCCTCTTGGGTTGCACCAGAGACAGAGCATGGATGGCAGGAGAAGGACCCACCAAATGGGAAAGTAGCCAACCCCCGCCTTGTGCTTCAGAGATGGGCTCCCTGAGTAACTGACTGTGCCAGGGCAGAGTAGCAACACAATGCCATTGAGCTGCTCAGACCTGAGCCTCGTCTGTCCTGCACAGGGCAAGCCCCATACCTGTTCGTACACCTCCCTAACTCCTCTTTCCCAGCACTGCTGCTATGTCTTGGATCTCCCACTGTCCCTTTGGCTTTGTGTTATGACTTGCTCTGAGAAACCACTGGATTTAGCTGCCGTTATTTGTTGCCACTAAACTGATTTGTACTCAGTCTGTTTATCCTTTTCAAGATGAAATAATACAGAAGCTGCACTGAAATGGAAACCCTGGCCTTCAATTTCCATTTTAATTTTAATTTAAACACACAGTAGTTCCCGGTGATTACATGTATTCTCACACAGCCGAAGGTGCATTCTCTTTGTTATTATTATAATAATTGTTTGGGGTGTGGAGAAATCATCCTCTTTCAGCCTACAGAAAAAAATCTAGGGCTGGCCAGAGGTGAGCTGCTTTTCCTGGGCTCCTGCTTGCCTGCATCCGCAGGCTTGCTGCATGAGTGGCTGCTGAAGCGTTGGAGGAAGGGATGGAGAATGAGGACAGGGGCACCCCGTGGTGGATCTGCTGATGAGTGAAGCTGCAAACGTATTTTAAGCCATTATTGAAGACACTAAAATGATCATGTATTTCATCTGTAATGCGGCAGCTTCCTGGCCATGCTACAGTGCTGCTCCAGGGAATCGAGCCTGGTCCCTCACTCCTTGTGCAACACAGCGCAAACAGGTTTTGCTGGCCGGATGCACGGGACTGCGTTTTCAAGAGCTCCGGGCAGGGGCAGCTCCAGGCACCAGCGCACCAAGCGCATGCCTGGGGCGGCAAGCCGCGGGGGATGGCCTGACAGTCGCCGTGAGGGCGGCAGTCAGGCTGCCTTCGGCGGCATGCCTGCAGGAGGTCCGCCGGTCCCGCGGCTTCGGCGGCAATTTGGTGGCGGGGACGCCGAAGGCGCAGGACTGGCAGACCTCCTGCAGGCATGCTGCCAAATCCGCGTTACCAGCGGACCTCCCGCAGGCATGCCGCCGAATCCGCGTGGCCAGCGGACCTCCCGCATGCGCGCCGCCGAAAGCTGCCTGACTGCCGTGCTTGGGGCAGCAAAAACCACAGAGCCGCCTCTGGCTCCGGGCGCAAATTTTCAGAAGCATTCAGCACCCAGCATCAGCATCATCAACACTGAGCATTCGAGAATCACGAGCCAAGCCCCAAAATTCAGGAGATCGGCTTAAAAATCATGGGAGTTTTAAAACAAACAAACCACACCCACATTTGGACTTCTGGTTCACTCCTGGCTTTTTAACCTTTAGCACTGAGGGTTTCCAGCTTCTCTCTGCGACCAGGATAGCTAGAAACTTACTCCAGTGAAGTAGAGCTTGGGTGTATCCCCGTGACTCCAGGAGCTCATTCTTTGAGCAAAACACCAAATATTGTGAGAGTTGGCAATGCTGCAATGTGCACTGCATGTGCTGAGCAATTGAAATCCTGGCCACTTATTTAGGTGCCTAATGAGAGCTTTGGAACATCTGGCTGATAGGGTCTGAGCCAACGCCTATTAAGCCCAGTGGAAAGATTGCCATTGGATTGAAGCCCATTGATTTTACCCCACCTTATGCAACTGTAAGACCAATAGACCCCGGTCGTCGGCAGGCGGGATTGAACCTGGGATCTCTGGAGCTTAGTACATGAGCCTCTACCACATGAGATAAAAGCCAACTGCCTGTTAGCTAAGGCTGTAGAGCAGACTCATTTTATCTCTCTCTTTAAGTGGTCTCGGTGCCACTAGAGTCATAGAATATCAGGGTTGGAAGGGATCCTCAGGAGGTCATTTAGTCCAACCCCCTGCTCAAAGTAGGACCAATCCCCAGACAGATTTTTACCCCAGTTCCCTAAATGGCCCCCCTCAAGGATTGAACTCACAACCCTGGGTTTAGTAGGCCAATGCTCAAACCACTGAGCTATCCCTCCCCCCGCTAGATGGGACAGAACACCACCCCCAGGAGGCGTGTGGGTTACACAGCAACAGAGGGTTTTGGGGGGAGGAGAAGAGAGAGCCACTTCAACAACTGGGTAGGGGGTGATCATTAGGGAAAAATGCGGCTTCCCTTTCCTAGGTCAGCGAGGACAATGGGGCGTCTGTGCAGAACCCTACGTGTGTTTGAAAAGCCTGACAGCCCTGCAAAGCAGCTGATTCCTGCAGAGCCCTTCAGTCCGTTGCATCACGGACTGGAGGACAAGCCGATCCAGCCCCAGCTCAGCACAGTTTGTTTTTATCTAATCTGTTTTATTGTTGAATGAAACAATAACAACAAACACTCGCCCTGAAGACAAGCCATAAATAATGCAAAATCAAACAAGCGAGAGAGGGGGGGAAGCAAGAAGAATTATACTCTTTCTCGCCTTTGTCCTTTTTCATTCTTTCTTTCATTTTTATCTCCCCTTTCTCTGGAAATTCCTGGGGCAATATTTTTGTTATGTGAAATAAACTTGATGATAACCTGGAGAGAGATAGAGATCAGGCTGGTGGCAAGGAGCCCTGCAATGAGATAGATAGAGGGGGCTGGGGCTTTTGTCTCTTGAAATACACCAGTGTCACCTTCAGAACCAAAGTTCCAAATGGCTGCCTGCTCTCCGGCCCGTTGAATCCCAACTAGAAGTGATGGCAGGGCCAGCCAGTGCCCCGAATGGCTGCGGACACAGAGCGAGAGAGGAAATGTCCCAGTGACCAGGACAAGGGCCCAGATGGGGACGCAGCAAAAAGTCACAGTGTCGCAGCTGGTGGGAGAGCAGCAGGATGCCACAGTCACAGGACCCTCACCGCTGTAAGACTGCTGCACACTCATGCCCTTTGGGCCGTGAGATCACCACGCTGCCCTCCCCACCATCAGAGAGCCACCCTGGCACCAGCCTTTGCCACTAGGAGACTGCTGCATGATCTGCCTCTAGAGCAATGCACCGTCGGAGTGCCCTTGCCACTGTGCGGTCGAAGCACAGCCACCGTGAGAACAACATAACACCACGGAGCTGCTGTACCCTCACTGCAGGCACAGCGTGCTCGCCACTGTCACTAAACCACACTGGCAACACCGTCACAATGCTGTGCGTGGGCTGTGTAGACTGCTCTAGCTAGCTAGCGAGCCAAGTTACCCGTCACCTTAGGATCTAAACATCTAGGCCATGCTGCGCTCTGTGTGGTGATATACAATAATACTGTCCATGTGACATCCTGTGGCTTTATGACATCATCCCAGGGATAATATTCCGACTGTCTGATGTATTATTACTGTCTGTCCTAGCACGCATTGCTATCGCGTTGGCTTTGCACAGTGTCGACTGCTGATGAATTATCTTAATGTCATCCTATCTTCATGGTCATACACTGTAGTCACAGCGCTGACATTCTAGAAAGTCTTATGATCCTGTGTATTTAACGATGCCACGCTGGATCCTTAGCTGGTGTACATCAGCGTAGCTTCTCTGAAGTGAATGGAGCTGTGCTCATTGACTCTAGCTGAGCATCTGGTCCGTTGTGCCCATCCCTGTTTAATGATGTAGTTGCCTTCTTACGGATAGGAGAACATACCTTTATGTAACTAGAATAACATCACGTTCGTTGTCAGGTTATTTTAGGGAATGTGCAGTGGGAACAAAAACATTGCCAGTAGGAACATTCTAACCTTAAATTAAACATAGGACATGTGCACCAATGTCACTGCAAGAGACATCAGCTCGGATTGCTGGAGACTCAGGCTGTGCGCTCTGTCTCATGACTGTCGGAGATGCGCAGTAGAGCGGTGGTGGGGTATGGTGTCTCAGCTTGAGACAGCTGGAAATATCCAGCCCAGCGTGATAGGGCCAGAAACTCATTACCGCCTCATGTCTGGTGTGAATAGACCGGTGGTCTTAGTGCAGTTTCGAGGGGAAGGCATCCACCTCACAAACCCACCAGCAGGTATGGTAGCCTTCCGTACACTGAGGGGGGAAGGATGGTCTTTGTGGTGAATACACTTGTTGGTCAATTGTATAGTCGATTGCTTGACCACACTTTGGTGCATTATGAAATATACCGTACTCAAGAAACCAAATAATAAGCATCAGTTGGGTTTATTAATATAGTACAAGGAAAAGGTTCTATACGATACCAGTCTCCGATCACCTGTCTCATGCAGCGATGGTACATTCACCTTACGCAAACGGGGAGTTTCCCAAGTTACACATTTCTGCTGGTATTATTTATATGATGATTTTACAAGTTACACATCCATCTCTTTACACATCACTAAAATCCAGCCCCTCTGTTTGTCCCGGTTCCCTGACTTGTTCTGTTCCTTCCTTATCTTTGGTTTGGATACTAGCATTGCAGGGGCTGGTCCGTGAAGGTACTTCCTAGCTTGTAGTAAGACAGAGAACAAATGTATCTTGATTTTGACACATTTTCTCCCTGCTTATGCCAAACAGTTACTTCAGCAAATGCAAGGAGTTATGCGATACTTAGCATAAGTGAGCAGGGTTATGGTGTAGGCCAACTGAGGCCATATCACTGTTACAGTATTTGTGCTTAATGTTACCAGTGCTTAATGCATGCTAATATCTATACGGTGCAGATAATGCATATTGTTAATATGATATATATGTTAGCCAGCATATATTAGTCAACACACTGGACTGGGACTCCAGAGATAGAGGTTCCGTTCCTGGCTCTGCCACAGACACTGCATAACCTTGGGTGAGTCCGTAGGCCTCACTTCAGCAAAGCCCTTCAGCGCGTGCTTAACACTGCCCACGTGCATGGTTCCATTGGAACCTCGAGGCCACACACTTGCTTACAATTAGACCTTCCCATGCCTGAGTCGCCCATGTGTAACATGGGGATAATGGTACCTCCCGGGGTGTTGGGAGGATCAGTTCATCAGTGCTTGTGAGGTGGGGTCAGATCCCACGGTGTTGGGGCCACGTGAATAGCAGATATCGATATGTCTCAGCCGACAGGCAAAGGGCTCGGTAGCATGGCCTGTGAAATGCCACCTCACACTTGGCAGTGGCCCTGGCATGTCAGAGTTCAGGCACGTTGATGGGGCAGAGTGGGGTCGTTTGCATCGCTTATGCCATTGCTGCACCTGTCCTCCAGGTGCTATGGAGCTAACATCTGCTTGGCTCCCATTGGCTGGTGCACTCAGCACTCTTCTGCCTTCAGCACTCAGTTTAACTGTCAGGCACATAGACCAGCTCAGAGTGAGCATTTCCGTTGGGTTTGAGGCTCTCTCACATTCAGACCAGAGTAATGGACTTGTGCTTTATTGAAAATTGTGGTACCCTCCAGTCACAGTGCCAGAACGCTCGGGAAGCCTGAGCATCAAGTGGCATGATGGGTAATAAGTCAGGATACAAACGGAGAGCTCTCCACTCCCCTTGCTCTTCTCCTCCTTCGGAGACAGCTGATGGGGCCTTCCAGGCTGAGGGGAAATGGAAGGCACACATGCTGGGGGTTGGGGGAGTGGCGGTTTGGGCTGTCTGCGCACATGGGTTAAATTATTCCTCTGATCAACCAGAATTAACAGCAGGGAAAATAACCCAGAAAAAAGCAAGATGGAGAATGGGGAGTGGGTGGGCTAAGGAGGGTGAGAGAGAGAAGGCAGGGCAAGGTTTAGAATAGCAGAGTGAATTCAGGGTGCACCGTAAGTTACACCTTGCACTGACTTTGACCCCATCTGACCCATTACTTCCCCAGCCAGGATGTGTAAGGGAGTATGTGGGTCAGATCCTCAGCTGGTGTAAACTGGGGAGGCTCCACTGACTCCAATGCCCAACTGAAGGTTCAGGGGGCCAATTCCATTCTCAGTTACACCGGGGTGAATCCGCCGCAAGTCCAGTGACTGGGAGGTGTGTAAGGGATGCGGGTGTACTTACAGTTTGGTAACTGTGTGGTAAACTGAGCTAATGGAACATATACACTGTGGGAAGTGGCAGATGTGACACCAACTTAGACCTGCCATTAAATTTGGCCATCACTGTTTTATTCTCTCTGTGCTGGTGCTGCTGGCCACATGCCGTTTCTGGGATTGGTGGTAAGAGGCCTTTAAGGATATGCTTTGGAAATCAGCTGGACCTGAGAATCCATGGTAAAATTCCTCCTTCGTGGCTATGGATGATCTTTCTGCTCTATCCTAAAGACTTTTGCATGGAAATCTATTTGTGGGGACATCAGGGTTTGAGTTTTTGCCCATCTCCTCATTTTGGTCCAGTTTGTGCCCCAGTTTCTCCCTCTAGCTCACTCCTTCTGGCGGTTTACATGCACAGTGGCTGCCTGCCGTCTATGAGGGGAAGAGAGGAATGCACAGCCCTGTCCTTGGGAGTAATCCACAGCCCCACCTTCTACCCCTGAAGAGCAATATTCCTTTACCCCTGTGAGTCTACATTGGTGAAAAGATCAAGGCTGTGGGCTGGTTCTCCAACCTGGGTCACACTCAATGCACACTTACTCTGCTGTGCTCTGTACCAGCCACTTCCACAGAACCTAGAGAGAGAGAGAGATTTTCGTTGCACCTGACAAATACTCGTTTAGACAGCTAGTCCTCCCTGCAGTGTATGATGGGAGATGTGCAGTGCAGGTAGAGCGGAGAGCTGGTTTTCCATGGCAGGCACACTGGGCCATGAACAGATGATGGTTATCTTTTATAGTAGCATGAAGGTGACAATAAACTCAGTTCTGGTGGCTGGGGACTCTGCTCTTCCAAGAAGGCCTGTTTGCATTGGTTGCATCAGAGAAGGCTTCATCCAAAGATTTGTCACTGGCTGGCTCTGGGCATTTATCTGACAATATTCTGGGGTTGCATAGACCAGAGGTGTCTCCTTTGATAAACTTATCTCTCACTGCCTCACTGTGGATGCTTCATGAGCACAAAAAGGAGTTTTCCTGCCTCCTTTGGCAGCTGGAAGTGGAATGGGGAGGGAAACATCTCCATGCTCCATTAGAGTTTATTCTTGGGGCTCTCAAATCTCGTTCACGACTCTTCCAGTTCTCATCTGCCCATTGAGCAAGGATCCCTTCAAGCAATCTACTAAGATTTCCAGTGGCCCAGCCCTTACTTCCAGAGAGTCAAGAACCTAATAGGCGCAGAGGAGTGGGTGGAGTCTGAGGAGTTAAAGAAGGAAAAGACCTAGTCTGCTACTGGAACATGTGTCTGGCCAGTGGAGGATTTTCCCATACAGTAGATCATTCTCCAGTGCTTTGTCTAACTTAATTTTGAATGTCTCAAGTGATGGAGCTTCCACCACTTCCCTTGGGAGATTATTCCACAATTGAATGGAGATCTCCTGTTCTTTGCCTTTGCAAACAGAAAAATCCTGTTCTCCAAACCATTGCCCGATCCAGAAAATACTGACCCAAGAAATGACGCTAGCTTCTGTGGGAGCCAGGGATACGTGATGCTGAACTGAGCTTTTGCTCTCCTGGACCTTGGGACGATGGGGTGGGCGGCTCACTGCCCACTGCACCCTTTTTACATGCCATAAAAGTCTAATTTCTCTCTCACCATCTCACTCCAGAGGTGGGCACAGCTGCCTTCACAATTACTTATTGATCGCTTGTCAGGATGTTTTCTTTGCTGGTGGGTCACTGAAGCGTGAGCAGCGAGAGAGACGATCTCACTGAGGGAGGGAGAAGGGATATAAGAAGAGAGCACGCCTCTTGCACCGGAATGTTAATTTAAAAATACACAGACCCAGGCTCTGCGCAGAGCGGGGCCGAAAAACCACACTGAGGTTAAGCGGCTTCAATGTCATGCATGTGAGAGCGAGTTTTCCGCGGAGCAGGCTCCTTCATGGAGCCATGATCCTGATGCCCCACTTGACAGATGATTGGCTCTTTGCCCTCCTTGTTTTAAAACCTCTCTTTGGGCTGGCTCCAGCCCATTACAAAGCAATTGACCCTTTGTGCTACCTTCCCTGTCTGCATCACTCATCTAGCACTGACCCCCTGCCCATCCCTTCACGCACTGGGCCAGATCCTCAGCAGATGTAAAGCAACATAGCTCCCTTGACTTTCATGGAGCAACCTTGATTTGCACCAGCTACAGACCTGGCCCAGAGCTTTCCCCTCTGTAGCTCTCACCCATCCGGTATCTCTCAACTTCATTGACTTCCTATTCCATCACCTCTTGCTCTCCTTGTCTTGCTGGTGCTTTGTAATTCCTCCCTCCTTCTGCTCTTATTGATTTTTCATCCCCGTGACTGTGTTGTTTAATTCAGTCAAGTGTTTGGGGGAGAACGTCTGTATGGAAGGAGCTAGGCAAACTAGAATCGTGTTGTGTTTCCGTAGCAGTCTTGCAACAGGTAGGGAAGTAGTAGTTTGGCAGTCAGGAGAAGCTAGATAGAGCTGTGCTGACAGTGTTGGGCAACCCATGCCATTTAGCAGATACAGCTTCTTATTGCATATGCCAGAAGGGGATTGGCATCTTAAATACATCCCCTTGATGTTTTATGGCAACACCTACTCTGTGCATGTGCCTACTGATCAGAAGAGGCACTTTAGCAGAAGCTGTAGCAGCTCATGCTTTTTAGCTCTGGAGGTCCCTGGTTCAATCCTTGAGATGGCAACCTCACAATAGCTATTACCATACCACATCAGATCACTGGTCCATCTAGCCCAGTATCCTGTTTCTTACAGTTGCCAAAACCAGATACATCAGAAGATTGTGCAAAAAATCCATAATGGACAATTATGCAAGAACATGCCTCTGGGGGAAGTGTCTGCCTACCCCATGCAATTAGTGGTTGGCTTTCAACCAGAAGCATGAGTGTTGCTATCTCTTCTTATTGTTAACTTTCTTTGCACCATTCATTATTTTGTGTATCTTTGTTGTGTTCCCTCTTATTTACCTCCTTTCTAGAGTAAAAACTCCTGAGCTTTTTGTGCAGAACCATTTCATGCCTCTGAATTTTTTTGTATTGCTGTTTTCTAAATCTCTTCTGTATCTTTTTTTTTTTATTCGAGCTAATCCGAACTCAACATACTGATTGGGTTCCCATTGATTTCTATAGTGTGTTCTATTTGCCATCCCATTCATTAAAGATTTTGTTTGGGTTTTGACTGCTGCTACACATTGAGCTACTGACACTTATTATTGTTTGAATTATAGTGGCACCTACAAACTTCAGATGAGACCAGGGCCCTTGTGCTAGGCACTGTACAAACACAAAGTTAGAGACCGTCTGTGCCCGAGAGAGGCTCACAGTCTAGTAGACAAAACAGACAAAAGATGGGAGGGGAAACTGAGGCACAGGAGGGGAAATGACCTAACCAAGATCACTGGCAGAGCTGGAAATAGAAACCCTATCTCCTGAGCCCCAGTCAAGTGCTTTAGCCACAAGACGACCCTTCTTGTCACCAAATCTTTCCCTTTCCATGGTATGGACCTGTCTCTCTGCCAATACTGAGACAGCCCTGAGGAGTTCCGGGTTTTAGGTTAGAATTTATTTACATTTTCCTTTTATGTGAGAGATTGTTAGATACCAGGTGATAATGGAGGGAGGTGGTGAAAGCGAAGGGCAGGGAGACTAGGGGGAAGAAAGCCGGGATGATATAAAGGCAAGATGGGTGAACAGTGGAGGCTGTCCTGGGTGGGCTGTATTCTGTTGAATGCTGGCTAGTAGAGCAGCAGGGGTAAATGCCGTATGGACTTTGGAACACCAGGGGGTGGGTGTTGGAGTAGAAACGGTCAGCAGAGGAAGAGCAGGCTGGTGGGAGCTGGGAATTTGCTGAAAGGCTCCAGTTTAATCCTATACAGCACTGGCTTTCTGCAGCCTGAATGGAACAGTTAGCCTACCCTGTCTGGAGTCGGGTGCAGTGTGGTCTTCACCTGCTTCAATTAACTGACTCCAAACACACCTTTTGGGCTAGCTGCCTGTTTTCAGATGTCAGCCGGCAATATATATATATATTGGATGGAAAAGGAGGCGGAGGCGGGAGAGAGAGAGAGAGTGAGCAAATGAATGATGGAAGCGAAGCGAATGATGGAGAGAGAAGGAAACAGATACAGATGTGTTTGGCAAATTAAAGCTTTTCCCCTTTGTTTTGCTGCTTTGCAGTTAGCTACAGGAACACTTAGCGCCAAGCCCGGGGTCTCGAGAAGCAACTCTCTTACCAGCAGGAAATGTTGTTAAATATTTATTTGTAAACCTGGAGTCTTTAGCTCTAAAACATAGTCAAGTTCAATAAAATTTGATTTAGTTGGTGCAGCTGGGAGGAGGCGAGAGGGCTGAAGCCGAGATCCTTGTTTGTGGGGTTTGTTTATAAACCAAAAATCCAGAGACCTCGGTTAGTCCCACAGCCCTGGGTCCAGGTCAGGACTCTGTGCACTAGTGTCAAGATTCACAGTCCTGGCACAGTGGGATCTGCTCACCAGTGTTTTAGTGCCAAGTTTCAGACGTCCACCCCCTCGATGCAGTGGGATCGACCAACCCACCCCTGCGAGCTGTAGGACTCATCCAGCTGTGCCCCAGCAAATCCCAGTGACTTTGACGCATTATTTTCTTGCTCAGAAAATGTTTCCCAAAGTCACTGGAGATGCTTGGAGAGTCTCTCATGGGCATCTGGCTCAAGGGTGAACGTCGCGCACGCTATAATTTATGATTACCAGATGTTTTTATTAGCTGACTCCGAAATTTCTGTTTTTGTTTTTGTTTTTAATACTCTTGCTCTGTCAGCTTATCTGAAACCCCACTCCAGATTCCTCCCTGCCTACAGAAGGCCAAGCTCCTGGCTCCAGGATTCTGATCACGACGAGCGGTAACAATACGGGGTTCCATGGCCGGGACGGTACATAGAATAACATGGTGATGTCTTCTGCAGAAAAAAAATGACTAAGTCACAGAACGGGATTCTCATAAACAGGGATGGGCAAAACTCCAGGGAGCCTGGGGAGTTTGAACCTTGCACGCTGGGTTTGTGAAACAAATCTAAGTGCACAAACTGTGTTTCCCTGGGGTTTTAAACCCTGGGGTTTTCTTTTTCCCTAAGGGTGATTTCAGTTGGTTTATTTTTGCTACATCCTGTTTACTTCTTTAGCTACAGGGTAGTCCGTGCTTTCATTGTGGAGACCATCCCGCTGACTTAAGTGCTCCTACTCCTGATTGACAACAGTGTAAATGCCAGCTCAGAATTGGAGCCACCACTTCCTCACCCCACCCAGCCCGAAAAATACCTCTAGGCTGCCACCAGTGGGGAATTATTGATGCTACAGGTCTGGCCCAAGTAGAGCTATGCAGATTTATGCCAACTGAGGAGCAGGCCCATTGTACTTAATTTTTCATTTGCATTTTTCTCCCTCTCTGCAACTTTTTCCAAATCTCTTCCCTTTCCAATCCACTTGTACCCTGTTTTTCTCTCCCCCCCCCCTCCATCTTCTCCCATTTTTCCCTTTGGCCCAGCTCCTCAGCTGGTGTAAATCAGTGTAGCTGCATTGGCATCTGTCTACCACACTGATTGACACCCAGCTAAGTAGCTTCCCCTTTATCTTCGATATAGAGAGGTAGAGATGTGAATTTTCTCTTGGCTCCCTTTCTCCTATGCTTAACATAAACCCAATACCATTCACGCTTGACCTGTGGACCCAGGATGGCCAAATGGGTTTGAAATCAGCCCTGATTATAATAGTGACACAGCCAATGGTGAAGGAAGCATTATGTGCACAGAAAGTGATGTCATGCAGACAAAAAAATGTGCACAACGTCTCAGCATAACGGGCCAGGGTTTTTTCCTCCCATACAATTGTACGCTGGCGGCTGTGAGCCTGCTTCACTGCCACCTGGTGCCTCATTGCCAGTTACACCTGGGGAAACTACCAGACACAACCAGATCAGAAGCAGGGTGGTATTTTATTCCCACTTTGCACAGGTGTAAGTGACGATGCGAGGTGCCACTTTCCCTCTCCCTGGGGCAGCATAGTTATTAGGCCTTTCAAGGTACATCTACACAGCAGGTGGCAACCACAGCAGCGAGCATCAGACTGGGGCTCTCAGACGTGCTGCACCTAGCCGTGTAGATGTCTGGGCTCAGGCTGGAACTCAGGCTCTGAAGCCAAGGGCCGGGGGTGGGTATCAAAGCCTGAACTCCAGCCTGAACCACAACATCTACACAGCTGTTTTTAGCACTGTCGCGCAAGCCCAGATCCTTCAACTCGGGCTCTGAGACTTGCTGCCAGGGGCTGTGTAGACCTACCCTCACAGAAGCAATTACACAAGACCCAGCAAAGGCCTCTCTCTAGGCCTGCAGTGAGGGAAAGGGGGGGAAAAGAAACCAGTCCAAACCATGAAGAAATCCCCATCTAGATACCTGGACCGGACTCCTTCCTTGGAGGTGCTCTGACCCCTTCCCAAGAAAGGACAACATGTGACACACCTCCTGCTAGATTAACTGCCACCTGCCAAGCAAACCCAACCACTCACCCCTGCTGATCCGGGAAGCATCCCTTAGGAGGAATGGATCTTACTTCCAGGGCCAAGTTATGGACAGGGTCACACGCCACCCATCAGGGCAGAGCCATGTCCCTGGACAGTTATCTGCTTGGGGGCGATTCTCCAGTCACACACTGGTTTTACACCTGTGGGTCCCAGTGACTTCAGTGGAGTCACCCCAGGTTTGCACCAGTGTGAGGTCAAAGTGGTTGGATCCTGATTCTCCGTTGCTCTGCATTCATCCACCCCTGTGAGGATCTTTACCATGGGGCATTTTACACCCCTTTGGACATTGGTGTAAGTGACTCACTAGGTACAGGGAAGCAGGGGTGTTCCAGTTCAGAGTGTACATGTGTTAGATTTCATTTTCCCTCACTGAGCAAATTCAAGAATGCTACAAACTCTGCCAGATCTTTGCCCCTTCATCCCAGCCTCTTTCCCCTTCCAACATCCCTAGTGCCACAAGCCTCTCATGGCCACGTCCAGCATCCCCATTATTCTGGTGAGTTCAGTTTTTCCTCTTTCAAAAATCTTCCATTTAATGAAAACATCAGAGCTGATCACATGACTGGGGAGAGCCTACTGCAAACCCCCAGATGGGTCATCCTGCTCAGTTCCTTCTCACCAGGGCATACATGGCTCAGATGCAGGCATGGTGAAACAGACGTCTCTTCATGCTATGACACATCCCTATGCCTGAACCTGGTCCAAAGCCTTGGAGTCAATGGAAAGACACCCACTGATTTAAATGCCCCTAATACGGCAGCCTTTGCAATAGAACAGGGATTGGCAAATCAGCAGCTGTGGCTCTGGTTTGAGATCGTTCAGGAATGCCAAGCAGTTCCAGCACTGGGGATGATACTGGGGGTCTCCAGTGACTGCTGCATGATCTGGGCTAGGTGGTCAGCATCAGATCATGCAAAAATCTTGATTTTTAGAAGGGGGTTTCTATCACCAGCTCAGCCTTGGAACAGATGTGTTTTGCTCTGAAATGTCCAAAGGTAAATGGGAAACAGAAGTGATTTAAAGCTCATCTTCACTCTGTATTTTTCAGTTTATTTGTTGTCTTTATCCCGGGCCTTTTATGTGGCTTCAGCTATTAGCATTACGGATGTTTTTGTCAGGGCTTGTATTTATCATGGATTTAAATTTAGCCCAGAACTAATACTACGTGAGGTGTGTCTATACTTTAATTCTATGCAAGTAGATTTGTCTAGTCTGTAATAATATGCAGATTTTGCTTTGTTCATTTATCATGTTTGCTCATCTTTTTAACTCTTGTCCACCAAAGCCTTAAATTCTACCACTGAAGGCTTATTTGGCTGCTGTTGTTTTTCATGGCCACGTTGTATTCTCTGCAGCTACTAGAAGGCTCAGGCAAAGAACGTGTAATAATTCCACAATGCCAGGTGTATTTCAGCCTAACCAGGCAAATTATCCCCTTGTCACCGTGTGGGGCATAGGGCCAGATCCTCAGCTGGTGTAAATCCGCTCCAGTGGATCTCTGCGCGGGAGGAGCCTGGGATGGTTGAATGGTGGAGTTTGTGGAAGGTCAGTCCTGAGGTGCGCTGCCAGATCCAGAGCCGGCTCTGGCTTTTTTGCCGCCCCAGGCAAAAAAGCCTCCGGCCGCCCCCCCCCCCCCCGCGGGGGGGGGGAGGGCGGAGCCCGGGGGGCGGCGGCGAGCGGCCGGGGGGAGGGCGCCGGAGGGGAGGGCGGCCGGAGCCCCGGCGGGGGCTCCGCTCTCCCCCCGGCGGCCGGGGGGAGGGCGCCGGAGGGGAGGGTGGCCGGAGCCCTGGGAGGAGGGCGGCGAGCCCCGGCGGGGGCTCGGCTCTTCCCCTGCCCCCCCCCGGCGGCCAGAGCGCCGGGGGCAGGGCGGCGAGCCGGGCTGTGTCCCCGCTCTCCCCGGCGGCCCGAGCGCCGCGCCGCCCCCCTCCAGGTGCCGCCCCAAGCACCAGCTTGGTTGCCTGGTGCCTGGAGCCGGCCCTGCCAGATCTGTGCTTTTGCACAGGACACAGGCTAGAGAATAGTGGCTAGTTTGGAAGTCTGAACTAAGTGCATTGACAAAGCTCTGTTGGGTCTAGGAGTGGAACAACAGGCAGTGTCGCAAGCCAAAACCAAGGTTGTTGCCAAAGCTGTTTGCCATATCAGAGCTGTTGCAAATCACGATGAATATACAGGGCCAAATTCACCCCAGGCGTGATTCCATTGACGCTGGTGGAGATACACCAGGGAAGAACTTGGCACCTGTTAGAGGAATTCTTGGGGATGCTCAGATTGTAATATCAAGAGAGTTAGGCAGGGCCGGCTCCAGGCACCAGCTGAGCAAGCTGGTGCTTGGAGTGGCAGGTTGTTGGAGGCGGCATTCTGCCCAATCCTAGGGCGGCACGGCCGCTTTTTGTTGTTGTTGTTGTTGTTGTTCCGCTCCGGCCGCCCTGTAGGGGGCGGCGGCGCGGAGAACCAGAGCGCCTTGCAGGGCAGTCCTCTTCCTTTCCTCCCCGCCGACCGGAGCGGAGCCCTCGCGGCAGGCGGCAGGAGGCGGCGCAGCGGGAGGGGCCGCGTGGCAGCGCCCCTGCTGTAGCCCTGGCCGCCCCCTTCTCTCTCTCTCCCGCCCGCTCCCTCCCCCTCCCCCCCAGCCGGTCCCCCTGTACCCGCGCTCCAGCCGCGCCGCAGGGTTTTTTTGTTTGTTTTGGTGTTTTTGTTTTTTTTTGCTTTGCCGTTCTGGCCGCCCCGTTTTGTTTTTTGCCTTTTTTTTTTTGCTTGGGGCAGCCAAAAAGCCAGAGCCGGCCCTGGAGTTAGGAGAGATACCACAACTACCCCACCCATTCCTGCACCTGTCTGAAGCCAGTATTAGCAGTTGCCCAGCAAGGTGACGAGCATGGAAATTTCAGCTAAGAACACATCCAAATAAGGCAGGCTGTTTTTCAGCATAATGAGGTGAAGTCTTTCCAATCTCAGTGCAATTAGACCCTTTCGACTGTGTTTTGTTTTGCATGTAATGTTTTGCTTTTTTATGTCTTTCTCAGCAAGATTGTGAGTATAGGGAATTGGATTCCAAGAGAGATTATCAGAGATGACGGTTAAAGAGAAAGTGCATGCATTTTGAAGGCATGCATTCTGAGCAACGGCACTGCAAAATGTTCCTTTCGCTGCATGTAATGTGATGCATCAAAGGGTTTAGAGTGGTACCTGCTGCCCCATTTCCAGCCGAGTCGCAGCACATTAGCTGGGATTTCTACATCTTCCTGGAAGATATGGTTTCAGAGGTGCAAAGTTTACTCCGGCAGTTGCAAAATAAATAGCGCTTTTCGTCTGATGGATATTGCACAAGCATGAAAACAGCTTGTTTAGCCTCCTTGGAATGGGCTTTGGGTGGAAGACCTGCTCTGGCTCCCACCCATATGGGAAGAGCCCTGGGGAGATATTTAGATAGCCACTCACCATCTGGCCATGGCTCCTTTTGGCTCCCTGGATACCGTTGCTGCCCACTCGCTCAACAAGGGTCCCAGTTTGTCTCAATTACAGGAATATGCCGAGCAAACACACAAGTGCAACTATCAAGGACTCTGCTAATTGGTTATGTCCACCCCAGTGTCTGGCCACCAGTTGGCAGAGGTAGAAGGCCCCTTGGCTGAGACCTTCGCGTCTCTAGTATTATCCCAGCCTCAGAAGCCAATTACATCCTTCAGGATAGATTTAGGTCTCGTCTCTGGGATATCAAATACCGTGCCAGTGAAACTAACATGGCCAGTATTTATAACAGTGACCGGCATAGTTGACAATATTGATGTTACGCCATGAAGGATGATTAATAATAAATATCCTACATTCATTTAGCACTTTGTGGCCTGATCCAGTTCTGAGTGAAGCCAATGGAAACCTTTCCACTGATCTCAGTGAGCGTTAGATCAACCCGTTAGGAATGATTCTGAAGCTGTTTACAAATTATGTACACACAGGAATCACTTTGCACACCCCTGAAATACAGTCACCTCTGGGGTGGAACGCATCAGCTGTTCAACAGCACCCAGCAACTCTGCACAGCAATCTAGGACAAGAGGTGAAGAATGCTGTATCAAATTGAAACTGTGGAAGGAATTCTGTGGAGCAGACTGTAATTAATACCCTAGTTTGAATTGGGCTAGGACATTACTGTTCTGGTTTATGAGATGGTGAAGACTGATACATTTATGGATTGCACATCACTTTTCATCCTTGCATTTTGCAAAAAATCATCAAATAATCTTTTTTGGAAGGAAGGAAAGTAAGTTATACATGGGACATCTATCTATAGAAAATGATGGATATAAACAGAAGCAATGAAACTAATGCACAGAGTGTATCCAAGAGCCATAAATAGTGCGAGGCAAAGTAATGCACAGGATATATATAATGATGGATATAAACTGAACCGGTGAAAGTAATGTGTGGAGTCTATTCAGCGATAGCCATAAATAGCATTAGTGAAGGCAATGCAGAGTGTATATGTAACAATGGATATAAACAGAGCCAGGGGTAGTTGTACATATAATGTACGATATTAATGTGATTTGATCCGTCATAACAGCTTGAGCAACATAAAAAATAAGTACACCAGAAGCAATGTGACATGCAGCTTTAGCATCCCACTGACAAGGGGATGGGATTGTTTATGGTTTGAAGGTATAAGCTGCCTTTGCAAAGCCATAACTCCCCCGGAATAACGTTATATAGTGCTCAGTGTCTCCCCGTGCCAAGTTTTTCACTAGCTCAGCTCCCTTCATTCATTTAACTTTCAAATTGCCTCTTCCATTCCAGAGCAGGGAGGGCTGGGAATGAGGAGGGAAGAGCCACTAGGCTAGACACAGTCCTTGCAGGTGGTGGTGGATTTGGGGTGTGTCTCCTGCTAACCTGTCGTGGGAAGAGTTACTGCATTCTTCTTTTCAGAAGAAAAATAGGGTTCAGTATCCCCCAAATCCCAGCGTGGTCTGGCCCCCTTAAAGACGGTGCTGCCTTGGGGTGCAAACAAGGAACAACTTTCTGGAGTGCAAATGTTTGAGATGGCTACTAGAGAAGTAATCAACTCACCTACATTAGGACATAAGAATAGCACCATTTGAATGATTGATGAGGAAGCTGGGGATTGCTTAGGGGAAATAACTGGGGGCGGACGGGTGTGTGTGTGTGTGTGTGTGTGTGTGTGTGTGTGTGTGTGTGTTTGGGATAGGGTCATTTATATCACTTCCATCTGAAATCACTTGAGATCAAATCCTAGGGCAGGGGTGGGCAAATTTTTTGGCCTGAGGGCCACATCTGGGTGGGGAAATTGTATGCAGGGCCATGAATTTAGGGCTGGGGCGGGGGTTGGGGTGTGGGAGGAGGTGCAGTGTGCAGGAAGGGGCTCAGGGCAAGGGGTTGGGGTGTAGGAGGGGTGCAGAAGGGGGCTCAGGGGAGGGCATTGGGGTGCAGGAGGGGTGAAGGGTGCGGCAGGGGGTTGTGGGCTCAGGGCAGGGGGTGCGGAATGCAGGAGAGGGCTCAGGGCAGGGGGTGCAGGAGGGGTTTGGGGTACAGGCTCCGGCCTGGCACCACTTACCTCGAGCAACTCCAGGGTGGCAGCAGCGTGCAGTGGGGCTAAGGCAGGCTGCCTGCCTGCCCTGGCCCCATGCCGCTCCTGGAAGTGGCCAGCATGTCCGGCAGTGGCTCCTGGGGGTGGAGTGGGGCAGGCGGCTCTGCCCCACGCTGCCCTCGCCTGCAGGTACCACTCCCGAAGCTCCCACTAGACACAGTTCCCCATTCCCAGCCAATGGGAGCTGTGGGGGACGGTGCCTGCAGGTAAGGGCAGTGCACGGAGCCCTCTCCCCCCACCCGAGGGGCCACAGGGACGTGGTACAGGCTGCTTCTGGGAGCGGTGCGGGGCCAGGGCAAGCAGGGACCCTGCCTTAGCCCCACCGCGCTATGAGGCTGGCAATCCCACGGGCCAGATTGAAAGCCCTGATGGGCCATAGTTTGCCCTCCCCTGTCCTAGGGACAAAGTAGTTAACACCAGCAAAGGCCATCCTTGGAAAGCTCTGACCTGCCCTGCTTCAGGATCCTTGGTAGCTCTGGTGTTGTGTTGTCATGCTGACGGTGTTTCAGTGTTCAACGCTGGCATCACATCCCCAGCCAAAGCTATGTAAGGGCTGGCTCCAGGAGAAAGGCCAGGATTGTAGCTAAAACCACTTCAGATTGACACAAAAATTGCTTCCTATGGCCTCATCCCATTGTGTTCCTGGCAGGCCCAGAAATCAGTACCACTTCTGTCTCTCATCAAAGACTTCTCCCAGGGCCCATACCACATTGGCCAGGAAATCTATCTGAAATTCCTTTTTTTTGGACCTTTTTTGCTTCAGTGCAGAAATCCGGTTAGTTTTTCTCATCCTTTCCCTAGTGAATGAAGCCAAGTAAGGGAACAGGTCTAAGATTAAGGCAGTTGTTAGTGAGGAGGCCCCAGCAGTGGTGCTCACAGGAAATTCCTGGATCCCATGCCTATAGAGTAGATTCTGTTTACACTGCCCTGGTGTTTCATTTGCTGGTGCAGTAAAACCAATTCTGCTGCCAGTTTGGGGTTGGAAATTATGAGCCCCTCTTTTGCACCTCTGTTCTTCCACCCAAGAACTTGCTTTTGCATGTAAATACTCCATCCAGAGGTCAGTGGTATTTTCCCCGGACCTCTGTAATCTGATGCAATTAAAAGCAACAGGGAAAAAGGAGATTTAAGTGTGTTCACTTTGGATTCCAGAGGCAACAATGGATGCTGAGAGCCATATTGTGCTTACTTACCTCTTCCGCCCGCCCCCCGGTCCAGGCATGGTGACAAAGAAAAAGGGTATTGAGGCATGCTCACAGACAGGAATCTTCAAGCCAGCTTAATGTATCTAGGTGCCCAGGTCCCCAAAATCCCAGCCTTTATTTTTAAAAGCTTAATGGTAGTTTGTAAGTACAATGTGCCTTTTACCCATGATCGCAGAACATGTTGCAAAGCCGGGTAAATATCATTATTGCCGTTTCGCCGATAGGGAACTAAGGCACAGGAGGGGTTAAGTGACTTGCCCCAGGATACAGAGAGAGTCAGTGGCAGAGGCGGGAGTAGTCAGGAGTAACTCCACTGGCGTCCATGGGGTAGAGGAGAATCCGGCCCAGAAGAAGATATTGCTTTCTGCTCTAAGTGGAACCTGTTCCTTTCTGAGCTGCCATTCTCTGGGCCTCGACACAACTTTGGCAGCTCCACTGGCTGGGTTTTCCCTGTGTCACTAGTCTGGTCTGAATTCTGCATTCCAGCACCTCTGCATTCAAAAGGCGGTTTTTGTATTCAAGTTCCATCTAAAGGGAACTGACTCATTTTGAGAGCTTAAAGTAGGATGTGCGTGTGCGTGCGTAAAACGTTCCCCAGTCAATCGTCAAAAGTTGGGGGATGATTTCACCCAGGAGTGGCTTGGACAAGTAAATGAATGAAGGCATCAGCACCATGGCTCCACTTCTTCCTCAGGGGCCATCTGCACCAAGCCCCTGCCTCTCCCTTTCTTCCCAGCAGACAGTAGGATGGGGGGTGGGGGTGCTGCGCTGGGTCAGCGGGCGGGATCACGCTCCCTGGTTCCTCAGCACCTCATCAGGGCGCTGCTGGCCGAAGTGCAGGCTCCCTCCTTTTTGTATGCACCTCACCTCCGAACTCGGACTTCATTAGTGGAGCCTGTTCTCCTGGCTGCTCTGAGCAGACTGCAAAGCAAGCCGTTAACCTAGAGGCTTCTCAGGCCAGGTCTCGCAGGGCGCCAGTCGGATCGGGGGTTGGGACAGAGACAGTTAACGCCTAAATAATAGAGGCTTTTTCAACGTGGGTGTTTTTTTGTCAGATCACTTTGCCGTGAGAAATTATATTCTAAGCTTTCAGGCTTTGTCATCGCTCGCAGTTGTACAGCACAACTGCTTTACTGAGAAATTCCCCCCGGCCCCACCATGCCCGTCTACAAGAGCCCCAGTTTGAGTGGCAGCGTGGCCCACTGGTGAAGGCACTGAGCAGGAGACCTGGGTTCTGGTCTTCACTCAGCCACTGACTTGCTGTGTGACCTTGGTCAAGTCACTTACCCTCTTTCTTTCCCCACCAGCCCTTTGTCTGTCTGCTTTAGATTGTAAGTTCTTTGGGACAGCCATTGGCTTTTACTGTGTCCATGCAGCAACCAGCCCAGTAGACACTCACATCATAATAATGGGCATCCCCTGCCCTCATCAGGCCAGCTTAGTGACAGGAAGCTGGACTAATTATTGTTTGTTAGCCCAACCTATTGCCAGCCCTGGGGACAGAAATGTTGACCTCCTTTGCCAGTCCACGTGGTTACCAAAAGATCAGTGTGGAAGAGAATTCCCTGCCCAGAGACCCTGTGAATTCGGACACATGGAGCACGCTATTCAAACCCACTGTAGTGACTGAACCACATTCGCAACTGCCTAGTTGGTAACTATTGTGGCCACAGTTTGGTAATCTGTCTACAGGGAAGGGAGTCCCTGGGGGATGCTGAGAAGACATAAGGAAGAATCCAGGTTGGGGGGCAGGAGTTAGTCTGTGGGGAAATGCAGGTCCTGGCAGGTGCATAGCTAGTAAATGCATGGTGAGGCTGTAGGCCTGGAAGCAGAACATGCCAGCTCTGCTACATAGATCCCCTGATGGCCACTGTCCCACCCTTCCAGGGTGTGAAATTGGACACGGCTGCTAGGGCAAGTACTAAGACCGAGCAAGGAGGGGAGGAAAAATGATGGGCGGGGAGAGGAAGTCCAAAGATGACTACTAAGTGGCTGGACCTCTGGCTGGATAGTATGGGACTGACACTACCCCAGCCAGTGAAATGCTGCTCCCATGCCAGCTCTCCCTGCAGCCCTTCAAGTGTGTGTGTTCTGCTCTCTTAAATGTGCTTCCCTACCATCTCTGCAGCACAGGTGTGTCGGGCTGCATACGGGACACTGCAAATGATAGCGTCACCGCGGCTACGGTGTATATTGAAATAGCAGGGATGTATTGAGCAGACATGTCTAATATTGACCTGGTATTTCCCCTTTAGTTAATATCGGCACTGGCAGGTCAATGAACCTTGACACTGACTCGAACAGAAGTGACCTTTGCCATTCCACTGGCCTTTGTTTGCTAACCTCTGCTGTTGTTCTTTCCTCCCCCTCTTTGTTTTTGTGTTGCTTGCAGGTGAGAGATAGGATGATAGCTGGGGAGGTGAGCATGCATAGCCCAATTCTGGCCTGCTGGCAGCCTATCCTCCTCCTGATGCTGGGATCCGTCCTCTCCGGTTCTGCCACGGGCTGCCCGCCCCGCTGCGAGTGCTCTGCCCAGGAGCGCTCGGTGCTGTGCCATCGAAAGCGATTCTTCGCCGTCCCCGAGGGGATCCCGACTGAGACCCGGCTCCTGGACTTGGGTAAGAACCGAATCAAGACTCTCAACCAGGATGAATTTGCCAACTACCCTCACGTGGAGGAGCTGGAGTTAAACGAGAACATTATCAGTGCCATTGAGCCTGGGGCTTTCAACAACCTCTTCAACCTCAGGACTCTGGGTCTCAGGAGTAACCGACTCAAGCTCATCCCCTTGGGGGTGTTTACCGGACTGAGCAATCTTACCAAGCTAGACATTAGTGAGAACAAAATTGTGATCCTCCTAGACTACATGTTCCAGGACTTGTACAACCTGAAGTCTTTGGAGGTTGGGGACAATGACCTGGTCTATATCTCCCACCGGGCCTTTAGCGGCCTCAACAGCTTGGAGCAGCTGACGCTGGAGAAATGCAACTTGACCTCCATCCCCACGGAGGCGCTGTCTCACTTGCACGGCTTGATTGTGCTGAGGCTGCGCCACCTGAACATCAACGCCATCAGGGATTACTCATTTAGGAGGCTCTACAGGCTTAAGGTCCTTGAGATCTCCCACTGGCCCTATCTGGATACCATGACGTCCAACTGCCTCTATGGACTGAACCTGACGTCCTTGTCCATCACCCACTGCAATCTGACTTCCATCCCTTACGTCTCTGTCAGACACTTAGTTTATCTCAGGTTCCTGAACCTGTCCTACAACCCCATCCTCACCATTGAGGGCTCTATGCTGCACGACCTGCTCCGGCTGCAGGAGATCCAGCTGGTGGGTGGGCAGCTCAGCACCGTGGAGCCCTACGCCTTCAGAGGCCTCAACTACTTGCGCATCTTGAACGTCTCCGGAAACCTGCTGACCACACTGGAGGAGTCAGCCTTCCACTCGGTGGGGAACCTGGAGACGCTCATTTTGGATAATAACCCTTTGGCCTGCGACTGCCGGCTGCTTTGGGTTTTCCGACGCCGCTGGAGGCTGAACTTCAACAAGCAGCAGCCCACCTGCTCCACCCCCGAGTTCGTCCAGGGGAAGGAGTTCAAGGACTTCCCCGACGTGCTCCTGCCCAACTATTTCACCTGCCGCCGGGCGCGCATACGGGACCGCAAGCCGCAGCAGATCTTTGTGGATGAGGGCCATACGGTACATTTTGTCTGCCGGGCAGATGGCGATCCGCCCCCCACGATCATGTGGCTCTCTCCCAGAAAGCACCTCATCTCTACCAAAACCAACGGGCGGCTCACCGTCTTTCCCGACGGCACTCTGGAGGTGCGCTACGCCCAGATCCAGGACAATGGCACCTACCTATGCATCGCCAGCAATGCGGGTGGCAATGACACCATGCTGGCGCACCTTCACGTGCGGAGCTACTCCCCAGATTGGCCCCACCAGCCCAACAAGACCTTTGCTTTCATCTCCAACCAACCCAACGAGAGCGACGCCAACAGCACGCGTGCCACCGTGCCTTTCCCCTTCGACATCAAGACTCTGATCATCGCCACCACCATGGGATTCATCTCCTTCCTGGGCGTGGTGCTATTCTGTCTGGTGCTTCTCTTCCTGTGGAGCCGGGGGAAAGGCAACACAAAGCACAACATCGAGATCGAGTACGTGCCACGCAAGTCCGACGCCGGCATCAGCTCTGCTGATGCACCACGCAAGTTCAACATGAAAATGATCTAACCCGAAGCAATTTGCAAATAATAAAGTTTTTTTTTAAACAAAACAAAAGAAGAACGTTGCTACAAACATACCGACCTCTCTCCTCCTCTGAACCACCCCTCCCCTCTCGTTCTAACCCCGCCTCCCTGCACCACCACCTCTTCCACCTCTTTATACCAGGAGAACATTCTGCTGATGTCTCCAGGACTCCCATGTTTGTAAGGAAGTAGTCTGACGGACGCCGGTGTCAGATCTAATGATGAGAGGGAAAAACAAACAAACAAAAAAAGAAAAACAAAAAAGAAAATAAATCAATAAAAAGTTACGAACTTTCCTCTGTAACTTTGATTTAAATAATTATGGATTTTTATGAAAAGTTGAAATAAAAAAAAACCTCCCTATTTCCTATAGATAGTTGGAATGCAAAATCTTGACTTCTTGATCTGTCCAGTTCTGTATCTGATTGTTTTATTTTTCTTCCTCTCCTCTTCTCTGACTCTCCCATGGAGGCGGTTTCTAGTGGTCTCAGAAAGAAAAAACTGGGGCTTCCATCCACACAGCTCCTAGTGCGAGCCAGAGCCCAGTTGCACCGGGGAAAAGGCTGTTGGCTCTGCAGAGAGCAAAGAACAAATTCTGCTGTAACTTGTGCCCTCAGTCACACCTCTGAAGTGAAGGGGTTGCCAGGGGATAAGTCCAGCCGGAATTCAGCCCGAAGTGTTGGTGTTCCCTTTTAGATAAAAAGTAAATTATCACCAGTTAGGCTAAGGCCTTTCCCTATGGACAGCTCAAGGTTCAAAGTGCTCTACACCCTTTTTCCATTAGTCCTGGGGAAGCTAGTCAGTATCTGGATTTCAGATCTGCTGTGTCTATATACCAGTAAACAGCCTGTGACTCAGCCGGTTCCCTGGCCAGCAGAATAGCCTTTCTGGGCTTCTCCCCTGTGCTAATTGACAAAGGCAAGACTCAGTTAAAACCAAAGACTGGAGAATCTATCAGGGTTAGGTTCCACTGTTCTGAAATGTATCCCAGCTGGACCTTTCCCTGGAGGCATTTCAGGGAATGCTAGCCTGTGGTTTCCCTGTGACCAACAGGTGGAAGGGGGGCTGTGATTTAATTACTCCATGGGTGTTAGGCAGGGAGAGGGCTCTTTCTCTGCAACTGTGAGTAATGGAGTTGGTTGAATCCATTGTCAGACAGGGGGCCTGATGCTGCTCTCACTCTGGCCTCATCCTCCCATAACTCCCCAGCCTTCAACAGAATGACTCCTGATTTGAACGGCTGTAAGTGGGATCAGAGTCAGGCGCAGAGAGCAGGTTCCCGGGGCTCTGACTAATGGCATCTCTGCTGCTGTCAGACAGAGAATGGATTTCCTCCAGCTGGACTAGTGCAATCAGACTGAGGAGGGGGAGGTTCCCTGAGCCAAGCTCTGCACTGTTACATCCACACAACCTTTCGTTGACTTCAATGGTGCGAGGAGGGCAGAAGTTGGCACTGGGGCTGGGATGGAAAGGCTGCGCCACCTAACCCATACTCTGGTACCTGTACTCCTAGGCCACCTCTGTTCACCAGAAGGAATCTGTTAGCCAGCACATCCACCTATGCCCACCACAGCAGGGAACTCCTTGACATTCTTTCAGGTTCCCGGAGCCCCATGCTGGTGACTGCTCTCGCTGAATTTTTTTATCTCTGACAGCTGGTAGCCAAACTCTCTCTCAAGCCCTCAGGCATTTCCCTGGGCCTTTAGCTTCCAAACAGGCAGGAGATCTTGGCTGGAAGATCCAAATGCTGGTGACAGGAGGGGGGCATGTGAACAGGGTAGTTTGGGAAGTGCAGAGTGGCAGCAGTGGGGTGAGGGTGATGCTAGCTGTTTTCTAGCTATTTAACCTATGCATTTATCTCTGATGTGCCTGTCACCACGCGTAGCTGGGCACCTAATGGTTTATAGATAGGCTTGGCAGAATTTAATTTTTATTCTTTTATAATTTTGACAGATGATATTGATGTTTATTTTTAAGCCTTTTTTTTAGATCTTTATCGATTTTTAAATTTTTACAGTTGCACCAAATTACAGGGTTTGACTACGTTTTGCTATTTTTAGTCATTTAAATTTTCAATTGCAGAGTCAGGCAATTATTTAATGTCAGTCACTACTGAGATTCAAAAAGCTAAAGCTTTATAAGCATTAAAACACAAATTGTCACAATCCCATGTCAAAATATACTAAATAAATAGCCTTAAATCAACAAATCCCCTCCTCTTTTTAACCGGCCGTTCGCTCGTCCATGTGCAACAAGCCTGATTCAAAAGCTAATCACTGGAGTTTCACTCTAAGTTCTCAAGCTGCCTTTTTCTTACTTTGCCTATCTGTACATTTAGAGCATCATCACCAATGGAAATATTTGTTTCCTCGTTTTTGTATGTGTCCAGTGAAATTGACGTTTACTGACATTTACTGATAAAAAATCGAATCCTTCCAAGCCTATTTATACAATAGCATCGTTCCCTGGTGCTCGGTGCTAGCATTAGCCCCATAGGGGTCTGAAAGAGTCTCTGTTTTCATTGGATATAACTGGGTTATTTTAAAGAAGAAGGGGTATTGAAGAGCCAGTCTGTGCTACAGAAGGTGTGTTCTTCCTCAAGTGATGGTCCCTATATGCATTCCAATAGCGCACCATACACCGGAACTGGAAGGCTTTTGTAGCTGTGTCCATTGACCCATATAGCCAAATCTTGCCCCCTTTTCTCTGCGTGCTGAGGTTCTATTCAGAGTGCCCCGTGGGGGACAGATCTGGGATTTCTGCAACTTTACTTGGGTGCCTCTCATACAAGCAAAGTCCCAGAACGCTCAGCAGAGTGGAATACTGTGTAAAGAATATGGTGTGAATTACAGCAAGCAGGGGTGTAAAGACATTGTATGGTGAATAAATTAAAGCATCGAGTCAGAAGGGCAACCACAGAGGGAGAGAGAAATTAAGTGGCCCAGAGACAAGGGGAAAAGATATGTTTTAAGATAAGCTTTGAAAACAAAGCTTTATCAAACAAGCTTCAGACCTCCCCCCATTCAGCTTATCCCAATATCTAGGCCTTTGGGGGAATTTAATTAAATATGATTCTCATTTGTACATTTCGGAAGAGACTGGCTGCATTGCTCGGCTCCCAAGGAGAGGGCGAGATTATTAATAGTGTCCCGTCACTTTAAATCGGCATCCCATTGGAGCTGAGCCCTAGGTCAGCTATGAGAGCCATGGAGGGAGGTAACATCCGCCCTGTTGCAGAATGATTCCTTGCGAAAAATGTTTGAAACTTTAAAAGCTTTGAGGCTTCAGGCTTTAGCTTTACACTGGGCGGCAGCTCGCAGTGCTGTGCGGTTCCCATTTTGTAAATGGCGAGAGAATCGCAGTTCATGATGGCACTCCACAATGATCAGAGCATGAAACAGACCAACCATTCCAAATTCATACACAACCTGTCAATAAATAACTCGGCCACTTCGTGGTACAGTCTGCCAAACAAGTGTCCCACACGAGAACTGGCAGGTGTGGATGGAGGATCAGAGACAGGTGGGCAACCAAACAGTGCAAACCTAGAGGATGCAAAGGGAAGTGATGGAGAAACCAACAGCACAGCATTCAGTGACTGCAGGGGCTGTGCCCTGCATTTGATCACGCCAACGGCTAGGTTGGGAGGTATCAAAGGGGGCTAATGAAATTTCCAACTTAATCCTTGAATGCAGCAGCAGCCACTAGAGAGGTGAATGCAAGGGAGAAATATGGGAGCGTCAGCCCCACAAAATATGCAGAGCTTTTACAGCGTCCGTGAGGCACCTCCGCTGGGTAAAGAATGACGGCTGGCAGCACGCTGTGAGTTTGCAGGGGGTCTCGCTCAGTATCTGCATCTGATTCGCAGTTCTGCCAGGCACAGACACCACACCGCTCTGCCAATGCACTAAATGCTTTGCCTGCAGTACCCTGCTATTGGAGACTCCTCGCTTGACTCTCCCAATGCACCTTAGCCCTACCCTGCACTATCCCTGCTGCTCTGGCGGTAGGCCTTAGCACGCTTACGCTCCTGCCCTCCCATCCAGTGCTGGCTTCACACAGAGCTCTGCCAATGCACCTCAATCCTGCTGTGTAGTGACTGCTCTTGCAGTCCTCAGCCTCCCCGACGCACACGTGCCAACCAGACTGAATTATTAGCTGGTTTAATGATGTGCCATGAGATTTCCAGTGTCACTCCGGCTGTGACCTAAACTGATGGGAACCCAGCAGTGAGGTCCTGGGTTCCTCACTTTTCACACCTGGGACCTTAAACCTGGTGTTCCCAATCTACTTGCAGCTTGGAATATTACATTCTACCGCCCTACATTCCCCGTGCCATATTGGATTGGTGCATTGGGCGTCCATACAAGCCAGGAATAACTAAAGGTGTTGGATCCTGGCTTGCAACACAAGACAGGGGACCTAGCTTCTATTGCCAGCCCTGCCACTGACTCAGCAAGTCACTGCTTTCCTCCATGCCCAGGTGTGAAATGGAGCTAATCAGACCTGCCCATCTTTGTAAACTGCCTTGAGGTCTATGGCTGAAAGGTGCAACATGTGTATTAATTCATCATCATTATTGGTGTTATAGCTACAAAACAAGCCCCGACAGCTCAGATCTGGTAAATGAATCTTTACAGCCTTCAGATTGGCTCTGAAATCTTTCCTAGTCCCATGCTTGCTGTTTCCTGCCAGGTGATCCAGTGTTACCTATCTATTCCCAGCAGCACTTCCAATGCGCATGTAGCAAGGTGAAGGGAACCGTCATTCCATGTCCAAGGGGGCGGTGCACTCCAGCCATTCAGCAGCTCGCTGGTCACAGGCTAACACGCTGGATAGCTAGCAGCTATTCAAACCAAATCCAGGGGCAGGAGCCTTGGGACATCAGTCCCCTAACCCTAACTTAAATGCCCCCACAGTGCTTGGGACATGGGGCTGCAAGGATTCCTCATCACTGGTCTGCGGGCAAGGGTGCACACTGGGGCAGGTCTGCCCCACTGCAGAGTGGGTGCTTGGTGAACTGCTCCTCCTGCAGGACAGCAGACGTAGTCAGGTCAGCAGCAGCAGCAGCAGCAGCATCGTGGCCAATGGCAAAGGGACACCCCTTTTGCGGGGTTTCATTGGGCAGCTTTGCCTCAGTGGCAGAGAAACTCCTGGCAACTTCAACTCCAAGGCCAACTGACAGGTCAGCAGGAATATTACATACTTGCAATGAGATCACACCGACCCTGGCAGGCAGGCAGGCAGGCCCAGAGTCTGCACAAAGGCCTGGGAAGGCTGTGGGGGTACTGAGGCTTCTCCCACCCTGGGCATATTCAGACCTCATTTAATCTTAATCCCTCCTGGAATCACTCTACCATTGTTACTGTCCATGCTCCATTCTCAGGCCCCAGCTAAACTCTGGATCCAGGTGTTCCGCTAGGGCCATAGCATTCAGCAGCTATGAAGAGGCGGTTGGCTGAGCCCGTTACAGAGCTGGAGGCCAGATCTGACGGTCCACAAGGTTAAGGGGTGCTCGGCAGCAGGGGCAGGACCACACCTCGCTCTCTTTGTAAACCAGATGGTTCATGCCGGCAGAAATGGCACTGGTTTAATTGTCCCTCAGGACATCTGAGCAGAAAACATTCCCACACAATATAGGCCCCGCTCCCCAGGCCTCCAGCAGCTCACAGCTTTACTTAGAGACAAAAATGTAACTGCCACCTGTGAGCCATGCTGTGCTAAAGATTTTTCTCGCCATTACTGAAGTGGAAGGTTTCATCGCACCTGCTCACAGATTTGCAGCCAGTCTGCTGTGTCTCCCTGCTGCAGTTCTAGTCAGTGCTGGGATGCTTCAGTTCCTATTCTCAGCTGTTTGGTAGCGTTGCAGTGCGCTGCTAAACTGCTTCCAGGTCCCACCCCAGACAGCGTTGCATTTTAGTGGCAAATGAGCTGATTATTGTCTGCACGATTTGTAATCACTTAGGATCCTTTGGGGAATAAAGGTGCTACCGTGTATAGCTGTAAGAGACACTAAGTTTGAGAGGCAGTGTTTGGTGGTTAGATCAAAGGATGGCGAGCCAGGACTCTTAAGCTGTATGGGCTACTCTGCCACTGACATGCTGAATTACCTCAGTCAAGATACTTTACCTCTCTGCACCAGTTTCCCCATTTTTCTGTTGGGGGCTGATAATACTAACTGAGGGTGTTGTGATGCTAAATTACTCAAAGCTAGATCATGACTGGCCTTTGCCTAAGTGCCCAAGTGGAGCAGGGGGCAGAGCTCCCACTCCTTTCTGGCGGCGTGTACTAGGGAGCCAGAAAGTCCTTGTGCCCTCATGAGAGAAGAAAGATAAACCCAAACCTCTAGTCTGCCTGGAGTTGCCCCTTCCTCCAGGCTGTGGACAATTAAAGCATCAGCCCATCAGCGCGGCGGAATCCAACATTCCCAAGCAGATGCCATAGACTCCATGTTCCTGGTTGGCTATTAACATTGGCAGTTTGAAAGGGCTGTATAATTGACTTCCAGTTAGCCTTTTTAATACTGTAATTAAAAGGCCTAATTCAACACACAGATTAAAACACCACCACCAAAGCCCAGCGAGGCATTTGCTGCTGTTGGCAGTGTCCCAACAATCAGATGGCCTCAAAAGTCTTTTGCTCTTCAAAAGAAGCTTCAAAACAAATAAAGGTTTCTTTGCTGGGGGTGTGTTTTGCTCTCAGAATGCTGGCCAAGGGGTATTGGGGGCGGGGGGGGGGGGGAGTGTCATGATCACAAATGGTGACATACCACTTACGTCACCAGTGGTGCGGGCCTCCTCTGTGGCTTTTCAATCACTCACTCTCGCACCAGTCGCTGGCCTCAAACCCCCCACACCATCACCACGCAGCCCAAACGGTGGCTGCTCTTCCAGACAAATGATTGCCAGATGGGTCTAGGGATAAACAAGCAACTAGCTCATGAGTTGGAGCAGTGTCAGCTTTTGGGCGCCCAACCTGAGAGTTCTTGAAAGGGCTGGATGCTCAGAAGTGTGACGAGCTGTTTGAGAACCAGAGCCGGTTACGGTGACTCAAGTTGGACACTCACAATGTAGGCCTTTATTCGTAGCCATAGACCCAATTGGAAAAACCTAAGGCTAATCTGGACTGCACATTATAAAGATCCAAGAATAAGGACAAACGCTAGTTACCAATTGATCCTAGCCCAGTGCTAGAACTGGAGTTATGCCTGTATGGGCCCCCCCAACCTGAAGAAGGGGCACCAACAGAGTACCGCTCCATCGGGGAGCACTGACTAACTGCAGCTGACTCTTGTCTTTCCTCACATGTTCCAGCAACTGCACCTGTCCTTCTCTGGGGCCTGCCAGTGCAGTGTAGTAAAACATCAGCCTGTGAGTCAGGAGACCTTGGGCCACCACCCATCTGCCAGACTTGCCAGGTGACTGAGGTGGGTTACCTTAATCACCCTGGGCCGCCCAGTTCCTCCTCTGAAAGATGGGGCTAAGAACACTGCCTTCGCGTGGTAATGTGCTTTGAGGTCATGCCAGAAAGATTTAGCCAACAACCTTTCAGGCGCTCCTCTCACCGAGCAAACACAGGCACTGGGCTAATGCCACAGGCCTTTCCTGGTCACACCAGGGAGCCAAAACCTGACCCAACAAAGCATTCAGGCCATGTTCGCCAGATACTGGCAGATATTATGCGGCCCTAGTCTAGCTAGCCTCAACCCTCGCAACCCAAAGACTGTCTGACTTTGCATAACCAGTGCCTGCGGCATGTGGGTAAGATGACTATCCAGGGGCATAAGCATGGCACAGGTATTTGTCAGTGGCTTCCCACGGTAAGTACAGTGCCATGGACGTGTGGGTAGGGGTCCCAAGGTAAGCGAAGTGCAGTGGCTGGCTGGGGTTCCCAGGATAACTGCAGTGCCATGGTTGGTTGGGTGGGGTTCCCAGGATAAGTGCAGTGCCATGGTTGGTTGGGTGGGGTTCCCAGGGTAACTGCAGTGCCATGGTTGGTTGGGTGGGGTTCCCAGGATAACTGCAGTGCCCTGGTTGGTTGGGTGGAGTTCCCAGGATAAGTGCAGTGCCCTGGTTGGTTGGGTGGGGTTCCCAGGATAAGTGCAGTGCCATGGTTGGTTGGGTGGGGTTCCCAGGATAAGTGCAGTGCCCTGGTTGGTTGGGTGGGGTTCCCAGGATAAGTGCAGTGCCATGGTTGGTTGGGTGGGGTTCCCAGGATAACTGCAGTGCCCTGGTTGGTTGGGTGGAGTTCCCAGGATAAGTGCAGTGCCCTGGTTGGTTGGGTGGAGTTCCCAGGATAAGTGCAGTGCCCTTGTTGGTTGGGTGGGGTTCCCAGGATAAGTGCAGTGCCATGGTTGGTTGGGTGGGGTTCCCAGGATAACTGCAGTGCTGTGGGTAGTTGGGTGTGTGGGGTTCCCAGGATAAGTGCAGTGCCCTGGTTGGTTGGGTGGAGTTCCCAGGATAAGTGCAGTGCCCTGGTTGGTTGGGTGGAGTTCCCAGGATAAGTGCAGTGCCCTGGTTGGTTGGGTGGGGTTCCCAGGATAAGTGCAGTGCCATGGTTGGTTGGGTGGGGTTCCCAGGATAACTGCAGTGCCATGGTTGGTTGGGTAGGTGGATGGGGGATCCCAGGATAAGTGCAGTGCCATAGTTGGGTGGGTAGGTGGATGGGGATCCCAGGATAAGTGCAGTGCTGTGGGTAGTTGGGTGTGTGGGGTTCCCAGGATAACTGCAGTGCCATAGTTGGGTGGGGATCCCAGGGTAAGTGCAGTGTGGTAGCTGGGTGGGTTCCCAGGGGAAGTGCGGTTCAGTGGCTGGGAATGTAAAGGCCCTTCCCTGAAGAGGCTGTGCGACAGCACTGCCGCTCACCCTTCTCCCTAGGGGCTAGATCGTGTCGCTCTCATACCCAATCATTTGTTTACAAGATCTTAATAAAAATCTTGATGTGTTGTTGAGCCAGGCTCTAATTTATTGTTCTGATCGGCGATAAACAGCACGGTCACACGGAGCTGGCCACAGCGGTGATGCCTGCAGCAACATCGCCTCCAGCAGCACCAGAGGAAGTGCTGTGGGCCAGGTCGGCGGCACTGCTGCCCCGAGGGAAGTGCTTTGGGCCAGGAGTGCAATGCTCTGCTACAGCACAATGCCTGGTTGGGCACAGACGGGAGCACAGGGGCCTGAGTCCTGCCTCAGCAAGACACAAGAAATGCCAGAGCTAATCAGCTCCTATCCCTGATCCCTACCAGAGACTGACTTAACTGTCAATGCTTTTTTGGGGCTCAGGCCAGCTCCCGGAAAGGGATTAAAGGGGAAGCGTGAGAAGCAAAGCTTCCGTTCCCACTGCAGAGCCAGGGGGAAAGATGCCAGCTTCCTTGAGGTCAGCGGAGAGGCTGGTGGGTCTGCCAACGGGGAAAGGAGCAGCCACTTAGCTAGCTAGCCAGAGAGGGACTGGCCGGTAAAGGATGAATCCAATGCGTCACCTACTCACATGTGTCACATTGGCTGGTTGTACCCTCAGATGGTTGCACACTCGTCTATAGCCAGTTCTGGGCCCCTGGAGCTGGGCTCCTGCCTTCCCATCACTCCTCCCCCCCCCCCCCCGCCCCCTTGAGCAGGAATGCAGAGGCCTGAGGAGGGGAGCAGCTCGGAAGATTGGAATTGTTTCCAGCTCTGGACTGGAGCTTCCCCGAAGTTTACAGGCGTCATAGGGCCAGTGCTGGAGCTTGGCGCAGCGCTAACAGTAACACAGGGCTGGGGGTCAGCTTGCGATCCAGGCCCACGCCTGCTCTCATTAAAACAAATCGCCATTTAGGACATCAGTAGGAGCCGGCTGCAGCTTGAGACAGCAGTTCAACAACCCTCCATGGCGCCAGGTGTTTTGCATAGGAATAAAATTCACCTTAAACAAAAACTAACAAAGCATTTGCCATGTTCGCCCCTCCCTCACACAAGCTGGAGGGTGAGGCAGGCTGGGTTAACTGCAGTCAGCCCCATGCCCAGCCAACCCACCTCCACCCTCTGAGACACTGAACCAGCCCTGTGGACTGGAAACTGCTTCTTCGGTTGCAGCGCCTGGGCCGCGCCCAACTCCGACCTGTGAAGCTGCTGCTAGCAATGGCATGTTACCCAAGTTTGGCCAGTGCTCACTGGCTCCGCCCCCCCCCCCCCCCCGCCACGCAGTTTATTAGCCACGCTGCCTTTTTAACCTTCGACGCTTTGTGACCTGGATTTCTTTTTTGCAACCACTGCGTGATTAAAGCAGACAGCGGGAGCAGAAGGAAAGCAGGTCGGGGTGGGCAGGGCTCCTTCGCTTGGGCAATTTTCTTGGCTGTGACGTGAAGAATAAAACTGGCGCCGTTGCTGAAATCTACCATTTATTTTTCCTGACAGTTCATCAGGGCACAGAGTGAGCAGGGGGCTGGAGCCCAGCCTTTCACATGTGGGAAAACTTGTTTGTGGGGGGGAATTATTTGCCTGGTTAGCGAACCAAGACAAAATGTGATGCAGGTAGTGAAACAGTAAAATGGAAGCTTGGAGGAAACAAAACAAGGAATTTAGAGAGGCGCGTCTATTGCTGAGGTGCACACCCGCTGTGCGTCTTGCCTTTGCTTCCTGCCAGGAGGCTGCCTCACCTTGCTGAACATCAAGGTTGATACCAAAAAAACTTCTTTGTACCAAAACCTGGGACTGGGCATCTGACCCCCCTGGAATGACATGACAAGGGCACGTGTTGTGCTGGGCCGCCTAATTATACTGGGCTATGTTGGGCCCATGGGGGCTTCCCTGTCCCCCATCAGTCTGGCCCTGTCCAGCCTGCAGGCTGCCCCAGGCAGAAGGGAACCAAAAGCTAGACTGAAAGGGGCCAGCAGCCAGCAGGGCAAACACACCTACTCTGTGTCTGCCGCTCAGCAACGCTGTCCATTGACTTCATTTGGCCTTGGATTAGGGGAGGGAGGAGTCGGGGGCTGGCAGCGAAATCAGTCCTTTACAACCTAGTTCCCAGCTCACACATCTCACCTTAGGCAGCATGCTGTCCTGCCAGGCAGGTTGGTCACATGCTCATGAAGTTTAAGGCCAGGCTGGACCATTAGATTACCTAGGGTGTCACAGGCCATTGAATGTCACCCATGTTAAACATGCCTTTACATTGAGCCCAGTGACCTCAGGGGGCAGCACTGTTGTGTGCACTAGCAGGGCATAAGAGAGACCAAGAGGGGGCCACCAGTGCCCGAGGACCCTGTGATCGCAGGGAATTGATTATGTGAGATACACCCAGCAGATCCTAGCAGGCATTCCAGGGGCCATGCTGCAGAGGCCCGCAAAACAACCCAGCTCCAAGCTCAGTGCCAAATCTGACTGGGGGTGAGTGTGGGAAACTCCTTGGGGGAATGGAGTGGGGGGAGAGGCTAAATCCTCTTACTATCCCTCACCACACCAGCCCCAGCATATGGCCAATGGTGCGAGGCTGCTGCTACTTTTGTATTGTGCCCAAAAGAGCAGCAGCCACTAGCAGCCACTGCCAGAGTGGCAAGGCTGTGCCTAACCATTTCTCCCACTGACTCTACTGGGCAATCAGCTGCTGCATCCCCAGCTGCATTAGCACCCATAGTGCTACCACACCCCTCTGGCTTGAAATGGCTTCCAGCATATACAGGGTTTACAGTTTGGTTCAATGGCTCTCAGCACCCCTCCCCCTCCATACAAGTTGTCCCAGCACCTCTGTTAGCACCCCGCCTGCCACGCTCTGCAATCAGCAGCAGTGTCTACTGAGTCAATCAACAGGGCCAGAAAGCAGTACACAGCCTCCAATAGGTGTGCAGGGCGCCTCTAACCTGGGCATTAGTGGGCGTGAAGCCAGGAAAAACTAAGACAGTAACAGGGCAAAGGCTGGAAATTTGGTTCAGTGGAAGCCAGACAGCTGGGGCTGCCCCACGGGGATTGTTTATGGCAGTGTGAGCCAAGGGAGCAAGGGGCTGTTTGAGGGCAGACATCTTTCAAAGCAAAGGCTCAGCCTAGGCCAGCCAAGCAGCCCCATTGTCTCAAGTAGCTCATTATTTCCCCTGCTTTGGAGACATTTATGTGCCTTGTAAAAAAAGAAAGAAAAGACTATAAATTTCAGGCCATAAATGCGGCTGCCGCCACCTCCAGCCGCATTGGCACGTAGAGCGCATGAGCCCGGCAGCAGCTTTCCGCAAGGTCATGGACGTGCATGGCTGAGAATCAGGCACTGGGGGCCAATGGGGCAAGGTCTTGCTCCGTCCTGCAAGAAGGGCCCCAGGCACCACACACACACACATATCCCGGGGCCTTGCCTGAGTGTTCCAGAGGCCATGCAGTGGGGCACGCAGGAAATGGGGGGGGGATAGCTTGCTAATCCTGCCCATGGGGCAGGGCTGAGCTGGTGCCCAGCTAAAGTGTCTGTGCTCGTCGGCTTCCCCACTGAGCATGAGGCCTGAGCACGTATCCCCCTGCTCATTGCTGGTGTGAGGGGTTCCGGCTCCTTCCTGGCCCCAGTCTCCCAAGGCAGTCCTCTGCCTCAAACACCCTCTGCAGCAATCCCGCCCCCAAGCCTCTCACCTGCCTCCCTCTGCCACACGAAGAGCTTGGGCGCGCCCGTGGGACAGCCCCGAGGGTGCAATGGAAACACTCCCTGGACCAGTCACCACCCCCAGAGACCAGCTGATGAATCCCACCCTCACACGCCCAGCGCTTAGGGTGGCAGCAGACACCAGAGACCAGGCCTGTGAGCCAGGGCAAGGAGTGTGTCAGGACTTAGCAGGGGACTGCGGGGGGAGGAGGGGGAGTGTCAGCACTGCCAGGATCTCTCTGGCTCTGGGTAGAGCCGCACTGCAGTGTATAGTCAGGGTACTGCCTCTGCAGAGCGCCATTCTCCTCCCTCCCCAGTCAGGCCTGCCCGCCAGACCAACCTTCTCCTTCCCATCTTTGCAGTCTCCTGTGCTCCTATTTCGCTCTTTCGTTCCCATTTCTCTCCACGGACTCTTCTAGCGCCGGTCATCATCTGATCGCAAGCCCTGCGCCCGTGCAATGGGAGCCGGATCAGCCCTCTGCCATCGGCCTGTTGCTGCACACTGGCCATCTCCATTCACTTCCCGCTCCCTCTCCTCCTCCCCCCACTGTACCACACTTCCCCTCTACACACATCCTTCTCTCCCCCCTCCCAGTGCCGTCCGTCCATCCCCCCCCCCCCAGCTTGGCATGGCCTCAATCCCCCCACACAGCGGGAGGCCCTGAAGAAGGTTACGAGCTTGCCCCTTCCATCCTCAAGAGCAAACTGAAGAGTTATGAGCTCCATGCAGGAGAGACGTTTATGACCGCGGGCTTCTTGACCCATCCATAAATCCCCATGGCTGCGCAATCTCCTTTATTATAACTGCAGATAAGGCCCTGCGGACTCTCAGCATCTCTGCCAGTTGGCTTGGTGCGCTTACCGTCCTGTCATGGAAAGGAAAGCCCCACCCCGCCCTTCCCGGCTTGGCTGTGAAAATGACTTAGGGCAAGACCAGGTTTAGAGCCAATGGCCTTAACCACCAGCAAGGGGGTTTAATGTCCCTCACAGCTAAGTGCTCCTGAACGGAGCCGGGGTGACGGAGGGCTTCTGTTCATGAACCAGGATTTCCCTGCACCTGCCCCGCAGCCCCCAGAACCCCACCATTTATATGCCGTGTGGGCTGCGTGTTGAGAGTGGCACACGCTTGGCAGCATTTCAGGCCCGGTGCCTCTCCGGCAGCGAGCAAGGGTGGGAAGGAGCAGGCAGAGGCAATGGCGTACAGAGCACTGAGGACACAGGGCAGGAGCCAGGGCAGGAAGGCACTGGTGCGTCCATACTAGGCATAGTCCAGGAAGGGGCATTAGCTATTGGCTCTGGGCATCTCTGATGGGCATTGCTGCCCGGCCTTGGCTAATTCCCATCTACACTACCCCACAGGGAGGCTTTCCACAGGCCACGCAGCCTGTACCCCGACAGCTCCTGAGGTTGGGGAAGGGAGGGAAGGCAGCTCTAGTCCCCCTTTACAGCCCCCATATTCTGTGTCCATTCCAGGGGCTGCTTGGCCCCTGTGCAGCTCACAGCTACCTCAGTCTGTCCCGCAGAAAATACCCATAATGCAGTGCAGACCTTCCATCCACCCCTCATGACAGGAGCTGGGGGTGGGAGGGCATGGCCTGGGTAGAGCCTTAGTGTAACTGGGAGTTGGGTGCAGAGCATGCCCGGCACAGCACCAGTGGGGCTACAGGAAATGCCCACAAGCCCATGGCTCTGCTGGCACCAGGCCCCTGCCGTGCCCCTCCTGCTTTTCACCTCTCTGGCTGCATCCGTTTCGGTTTGTTCCTTGTTTCCCTTTTCTATCAGCGCTTATCGCACTTAATTTCAGCACTTCTTTCTCTAACTACCCTCCTGCTCTTATCTCTGCTTCAGGGTCAATTTTTTCCTCTCTCTTCCTTTTTTTCACTCTTATCTCTTTTTTCCTCCCCTCTATGCTTTTCTCTTTCTCTCCTGCCATTTCTCTCTGTCAGATCCCATTTTCCATCTACATCTCTCTCCCCTGGTCCCTGGAGCTCCCTCCCCACACCTCTAGTTCCTAGCCATGCCCCCGCCTTGTCTCCTGTCTTTGGGGCCTGAGCCTGTTCTCAAAGTTAATGGCAAAAATTCCCACTGAGCTTCTTGGATGGAAGCAGGATCAGGCCCCCTTTCTCAGTTTTATTATTTTTCTTTCCTTCCTTTCCTCTCTTTCTTTCTTTCCTGCCATTCCTCCCCACTCCACCACCCCCAGAGCTGTTTTCCCTTCTCACCCAGAGGCCTCTCCCCAGTCACATTTTGCCCGCTGGTACCAATGAGTCTTGGCACTTGGTCCTGTATAGTGAGAGCTTTTTGGCTGCCAACATTCATGTGCTTTGAAAACTAATCTATGCTACCAGCCACTGGGAAGTGACAGAGAAAGGAGCCGGACCCCAGAGCAATGCTGTGCTAAAGTCTAGGTGGAGCACGGTGGGGGTGTGGATCAGAGCATGAACCTGCTGCCGCCCCGTTTTGTCCAGAGCCACCTTAAATGGAGAGCGAATCCACGGACACGGCCAAGCCCAGCCAGCCCTCCAGCTAATGCAGCACCTTCCCGGCCAGAGGCCAGGAGTGAGGTGAGAGAGTAGCAATGAAGTCACAGCTCCTGTCACATCCCCACATGCTTCGCCCTGCCAGGCACTATCATGCCATCTAACCTGCACTGAGCCTGACCCAGCTACTTTCCAGCCAGCTCCCTGCTTCACTCCGAAAGGGACGCAGCCAAGGAATCACACCATCTTCTCCTGTACAGATCCCCACCCACTGAAATTGCTCAAGAGTTTGGGCACTGACTACAATAGGACCGGAATTTGGCCCTATGCAAGTTGTGTAAAATACACAGCACTAACATTGCTTGGGTCTGGCGCGCAAGAGCTGCTCTTAAGCACGGGCAAAGCCAGCGGCCAATCAGGACTCCACGGCAGGGACTTTGCATCGCATGCCAACTCTGCAATTCACCAGTGATCCCTGCACCCGACTTCATCAGCAAGAGCAGAGGGGCATGAAATGCCTCCTTGCTCAAAACCCAACCCACTCAGCCCTGCCAACAGGGGAGGAAAAACATAGCCTGACAGCTTGGGGCCTTGCTTGGAGTCCCACCCACCCACCCACACACTTTGTAAGCCTGACAATCCAACCAGCCTCCATCATGCTGCACAACAATGGTGGGAAGGGCCATTTTGGCCATGGGTGCCATGTTTAAATGGGCCAAACTCATTCCATTGTCTTCAGAGGAGTTACACAAGGGAGGTGATTTAGCCCGCTGAGCTTAGGAGACAACCTGGGTTAGTGCAAGAGAGAAAGAGCCCTGCGAACACACCTGCACCATCAAGCGTGAGTGTGGGCAGGTGGATGACTGAAAGAGGTGACCAGGGACCTGCTTGGGGCTAGAATCTTTTCTGGGTCATGAACTTTGTGATGTTCTTTATGCCCAGCCTCAGCATCCTCTAGTTATTTATTATCAACATTGTTAAAAGAAAAAAAGGGGGAGCCTATCGTTTTATGGCCATAGCTAGTGGGTCTGATCGATTTACTGAAATTCTATAGTTTTATGATTAAACCCAATACATTTTACTAGGCCTTTTTTTTATTTTCCTCAGGATTCAAGGCAGCCCAGTTTTGACTGGAAAGGGGTGCATATGTAGCAATGGAATGGATCATTTCCTAATCCATCATCATTACATGCACAACTAAAGAAATATTATCCCCTGAAAGATATTTGTCCTGCATTCCCTTTAAAACAAGCATTATCTGAGCACAAAGCAATAAAACCATGATTAAAATATGGACCTCCAGCTCCTGTAAAGTCTTGTATTTTGCAGAAGCACTTGAGGTAAATTTCAGCACCAACTTTACACTGCTGTTGAAATCAATGGGGGGTTGGACTTCAACCTTGAATTGAATCCTATAGAACTAAATGGGGAGAAACAGGTGCTGGGTTTTGAAATGGTCTGTGAAAGCTGTGTGTCACAGCAGCTGTTGCCACGACACCTCCTCCTGTAACCACGGCTCCGGCAAATCCACAGTTTTCTGTGATTTCGCCAGGTGCCAGATATGAGCCAAGTAATAAGACATTTCACCCAAATTACCAGATTTATTCCAGCAGCATTTTAATAGCTAAATCGATAAAACTACATTTCCCAGCAGGGCTTTATCATATGCTAAAACTACAGCCCATCACCTACATATACTAAATTCTCTGCTAGAAATAAAGTGCAAAGTTTAGAAGACAGATGGCACCATTTGTGATACCAGTAGGATAATACTGTAATAAATCTGTAGCCATCCAGGCACTTCTCGGTTGTCAATATGCCACATTCCATGGCCATTGGGAACGTCTCAGCAACAGCTGGAATAGAAATGGGAAGCTCCTGCTCTCAGAGCTCAGACACGTACCTGTGAGGTATAGGACTTATGACACACAGGTAAGCAGTTCTGATGCATCTAACAGGGAGCAGTGGCATACATGCGCACACACCCCAGCCAGTTCATTACAATATGTTGCATACGCAGGAACATGGTGGAATATTGCTATTAGTTCAGTGCAGGTTATTTTACTCGCAGGTGCAAGATCACTGTAAATCAACATTTAATATTGGAACCAATATACTGACCAGCCCCAAGCTAAGCATACCAGCCTTTCTGCATGGTCTGTGCTCAGAATGACTTCCTTCAGCATTGCTCAGTAACCTCCCAAAGGGCATATTACCCTATGAGAGCGAATCGGAAGTTGGTTAGCATCGTGTTTCCACCAGTCCAGAGAGCCAGCTGTCCAGGGCCGAGTGGTCTCTGGTGGGTACAAAGGAAGGTCCCTTTCAAATGCAGTTTGACTGGACGCTGGGGATTCAGCAATATCTTCTCCAGAAGCTCCACCTGCTGCTGGCTGTCTCCAGAGTGCTGGATTACCGATTCTCTGCCCTTCCCTTTCATGGGGGCTCTGGTGCTGACTGGGAGAGCCGGTTAACTCTGTAAGCATGTGTAACGATGCGGTTCTGGCGGGACCCAACTGAGAGTGCCAATTTAGGACAAATTGCTCAAACAGGGCAGTTACAGCCCAAGGCTGGGGTTTTTCCACCTCTAAGGTACACCAAACCAACCAGACAAAGAGGACTTTGGTCTCACCCCACTGGCTAACCACAAGTCACACAAGCAATTTCCTTAGACACTCCAGTTTCCCAGTATCACCACCAGTGCCACTCATCATGGGGACAAATGGTTATGAAAACCAATACCCCAGTAAAAGAAAAAAGGTTCTCCTGATCCCACAGGACCAAGCCCCAGACCCAGGTCAATATACAAATTAGCTCTTACCCACAAATCACGCTGTTGCCAATCCTTTAGACTCTAAAATCTAAAGGTTTATTCATAAAAGGAAAAAAAGATAGAGATGAGAGCTAGAATTGGTTAAATGGAATCAATTACATACAGTAATGGCAAAGTTCTTGGTTTAGGCTTGTAGCAGTGATGAAATAAACTGCAGGTTCAAATCAAGTCTCTGGAACATCCCCAGCTGGGATGGTCCCTCAGTCCTTTGTTCAGAGCTTCAGTTTGTAGCAAAGTCCCTCCAGAGGTAAGAAGCAGGATTGAAGACAAGATGGAGACGAGGCATCAGCCTTTTATAGTCTTTTCCAGGGGTAAGAACACCTCTTTGTTCTTACTGTGGAAAATTACAGCAAAATGGAGTCTGGAGTCACATGGGCAAGTTCCTGCATACTTTGCTGAGTTACAAGGTGTATCTGCCTTCTCTCCATGGGTCAGTTGTATAGCTGATGGTCCTTAATGGGCCATCAAGCAGGCTAGGCAGAGCTAACACCAACTTGTCTGGGATGTCTCCCAGAAACATAGCATAAGTTTGAAATACAGACAGTATAGAGCCAATATTCACAACTTCAACTACAAAATTGATACACACATATAGACAGCATAATCATAACCAGCAAACCATAACCTTGTCTTAGACACCTCATTTGACCCCCTTTTTACAAGATTTGGTGCCACTACAGGACTTTGGTTGCAACCATGTTCTATATGGTCCCAGATTATATCAATAATGTCACAGCATGTTGGAAGGGGAGTCCCACCTGCCCATGACCTCTGCAACATAGCACTGGGAATCAGGTCTGGCTGCTGTGTTGTGTCACTTCTCTCAAGCAGGCCCATCACCCTTCACCAACCTGCCTCCATTCACCAGGCCATCTCCATTCTCCACTGCGTTAGCTCCTGCCACTTCATCCCCCTTCTCCATGTCATTACACTCAACCGGAGCATCACCCTTACCCTGAAATATCGCCAGTCCCTAGTAGGTCACCATTCCCCAGCGCCGTCATCCATCAATGTTCCAACATCTGCCCTAGTCCATCACCCTCCCTGTTACAAGCCCATTACCGTCCATCAGTCCACCATCCTCTGCACTCTCCCTCCCTCCCCTGCTTTACCACCTAGCCTTAGTTCCCAAGCCTATGATGTTCCCCAGGCTTGAATGCTGCTAAACTAATTAGCTCAGTACAAAGACTGCAGGATAATTAGAGAGTCCTGTGAAAGCAGGAAACTAGGGCAGCTCGCCTTAAATAAAGGCAAAGAAGCAACTCTACACACTGTTGATGACCTGCTATTGGCCCTCACAGATGATTACATGAATCTCTCCTCCCCTAGCCTCTCCATTTAAAAACATACTTATCATAGGTGAGTGGGTCACCTGCCTCCATTGCTTTGGGCGGTTGAAAACCTGAAGACATTTTCTGGAAGAGGCGGGAAGTTATCTCCTTAAAACTCACGTCTTCTGCCAAGTCTGTTAATCCCAGTTCCCTCCAACCTCCCTGAAGTGATGCTGAATGGAGGGAGAGAGAAACCATGAAGAAAACAACATGCCACTGACCGTCACCACTCATTCGACTCCTGCTTTCCCTGCGAATGAGCTTTTCTCCAGCTGCTGTCGGTGTTAAAGTCCTCTGCACACTGTGGGTGCTACTTAATGAATTACTGATATCTAATAACTTGACGTTCAGCCTCTGAGTCTCATTCAGAGACTGCTTAGCAAGAGCTGGGCTGGAACTCTGATCAATATCCCCCATCCAAGTATGCAGGATCTGGGGTCTCCTATGCCTCTTGAAGCCAATGGGAGTTTGTCCATTGACTTCATTGGGAGTATAGGCAAGCCCGGCATTAAATCCTTTAGCTGTGGCACCCTGCCTGGCAGAGGAGTGGACAAACCATCCTCCACAGAGAATCATTGGCATTTCTTGTTTTAGGAAGGGGATCTGAGTGTCACATGAGGCACTCTCTCCCGCCAGGGGCTGAAACACATACTCTAAGCCACCGACAACCGTAGTAGCTCAGACGCAAAACTTAGGTTCCCCACAGGGAAGCTCTGTATGCCACCAGCCTGGCCCATTTAGAATGTTTCCCACAGTGATGAGCACAGAGAGTGCTGGCTGTCCAATGGGGAGCCACTCCCGCATTCCATGGAAACAAGATCATTCATTTCCCCGACACCATCTCCCCTAAGGACAAGGAGCTTCTCTGGGAGGCCATAAACCTGTAGCCTTTCTCACTGCCCTCTGCAAATGCCTATCATTGGGTTTTGAAGCAAATTTCAATGCTGGCAAATGGTGCCAGCTGGGCAGCCTCCGAGACTCAAGATTTCAGTGTCTCCACAAAAGAAGGTACTAGTGTGACCTTGGGCAAGTCACGTAATCTCTCTGTGCCTGTTTCCTCACTGGCAAAAAGGAGGTAGTAGAACTTCCCCATTTCACGGAGTGTTGGGAGGATAAATTCATTAATGATTTTGAGGCACCATGTAGGTCTGAGCAGCTCCTGTCAACTATAACTGCAGTTGCAGTGGCTGGGAATGAAAATCATACCTGTTTCACATTGGCTCTCCACCAATAGAGACACTCAGAATTAGTGGGTACTTTTGAAAATGTGGGGCATTTCCACCCTCAGCTATACAGGTGTAACTCCCCTTGGTTTGTGTACCAGCTTGTAAGACTATCACATCAGATTTTGGTTGCATTTATACTTTCTTGTTCTCCCAACTGGCAGCCTTTTAACAAAGATATGCCTTCCTCAGGAATTCATTTCAAAGGGCTTTGCAGTTGGTTTTATGTATGATTTTGTTTGGAGCGTGGGGAATGCGCAGTACTCTTAAGTATTATTTGGATTCATTTCAATGGATCCGCCTGTAATTTAATTCTCCCTTTGGTCTTGGAGGGGGGTCTTAGAGGGTTCTCATTGTAAGGTTGTGCTTTAACATGGTACCAATGAGACTTGACACAATTTCTTACTGTATATTATGAAAAACAACATTAATACTTGCGGTTACAACGCAAACAGGTCTGCTCTGTTCAGTGGTTGTCATGCCACAGGGCAGGCTCGGCCTCCATGGCTTTTTGGTGAGCCTTTCTGGGAGTGTATCCCTCTTAGCGCTAGACCCTGGCCTCCCTTTCTCAAGGGTCCCACACTGAGTCCCTGACTTCTGCACCTCTGTTTCTCACCCAGACTTCAGCAGGGCCAAAGGAGCTTGGGTCACTGCTGGAGAATCTTGGGAGCTGTGTAACCAGCAACTGTCTGCAGTGACACAGGACACTCTTCCCCAAACCAGATATTATTTATTAGCCAACAGGCAGACAGTACTTGGGTACATCGGGTTCAAAAGGCAAAGCAAAGCATAGACATGTAATTCTCCCCTAACCTGTCAGCTTGTCCTTGCTCAGCTAGGCGGGTCCCTCTTGGCTCTGACCTGGAAGGCAGACTGCATGCTTACAGCAAGCTCCCTCTGACTGTGTGTCTGAGCATCAGCTCCAACCCTCTGGCAATGCACTCACTCCCTCCCTTTTTGCAAGCTAGCATCTAGAAGCGGTTACTCTCCCCTTTGATCTGGCCAGGGGAAAGTAAACTATTCTAGCCTTGGTAAAGCCAGACAAGTGGCTTCTCCATTGCTTCCTCCATGACTCTCGTCTGTGTCATTATCTTACCTTTCCTGCTTGATTCTTTTAACAACCCCTTTTGATCCAACTTTATAGCAAGTAACCCAGTCTAGACAAACACAGAGAACTGCACCAGAGCCATAAAAAAATAATACCGTTCTTTCCCGGTTCAACACATCAACCAATGAGCATCAACAGAATTTTCTGGTCAACAGAACATTCATAGATTCATAAGGCCAGAAGGGCACATTGGCTGACCTCTTGCATAGCACAAGCTAGAGAACCTGATCCAGTAATTCCTGCATCAAGTCTATAACTTCTGGCTGAATGAGAACATCTCTTAGAAAGCCATCCAGCCCTGACTTAAAGACAGCACATGATGGACAATCCACTTACACTTGTGATTGATCGTTCAACTAAAAAGCTAATTTTTAAAGGCACAGTATTAAGATGGCATCACCGTGTTACCTGTACTACAACTCCCATCCCTCCTCTATCAGTGGTGGCTTGCTTATTTTAACATCTACAAATGCCTATGTGTAACAGGGTTCACAACCCACCCCTCTTCCTGGGGCCCACTTGCCCTCCCCAATAAGGCTTGGAGGCACCTCAGGGTTGTACAACACCCATATCTTTATTTACTCAGCATTGTCCCACCACCCATGTCCATCTATATACAAGCTTTACAGGCAGCGTCAGCCTTCAGCTGGCCAGCTTCTCCCTTGCCACAGCTCCCCCCTCCTTCTGGCTCTCTCCCAGCCTTTATAGCCCTTGACTTGTCAGGCCAGCAGGTGTTGCCAATCCTCAGGCCAGCATCAGGCCTTTTCCATCAGCCCCAATCTGCTTCCCTTGATTGGAGCTGACTGGACATGAGCTAATTAGGTGCTTCTGCACCAGCACCCTGCTATACTATGGCACCCATCACTGCGTGTACCCAATTCACAGCTCAAAAATAAGCCATTTCCATTTTTTCCCACCTCTCAAGGGTTAAGGATTTGTGGCCAAGGATTTATGGTAAAGGCAGCAGAATAAGTGTTGCAGACTAGCTGTGTGGTTATCAGTGATATCTGGATTGAGCTAATGGATTGGAACAGCTGTTCCTTTTTCCTTGGTGGCTGGTTAAAGGGACACTGGCAAGGTTGATTAGCCCCAAAATTGGACCTTCCTTTTTTTTTATTCCAGGGCTCTCAAGTGGTGACAATCTAAATGAGTGAGATTTAATATAAAAAAAGAGTGAGATGTTCAAATGCCTCACCCTTCATTGCAAGAAGGAGTGGCTTTAAAAATGGAGTAAAGTGACTGCTAAGCAATTGATGCTTGAGAACTGGTTCTGCTCGCACACCACTTTTACACAGGGGGTAGCTCTATTAACCTTGATGTGTTGCTCCTGATCTACACAGATGCAAATGAGAGCCCAATCAGGTCCTTGCACTCCACAGGAGTGAGCCCCATCAGGTCTGGTTTCTACCTTCTTGCCAAGTACAGGAAATTGGGGCATTTTGCTTTCAAAACAAATGCTTTGATGCTCTTTTCGCTTAAAGGGGAAAAAAATCAATTTGGCTGGCTCGCAGAAGCAGCCACTGAAGACGTGTATGTGACGGGGGCTTATGCAATGCAGCCTCCCAGGTGTGTTCTCTGCTGCTTAGCATCACATTTTTGAATACAGCTTATATGTCTGCTTGCTAGAAACAGCCCCAGATAACACCAAGAGGAAAGAAAGCGCTGAGAATATAGGCCCAGACTTTTAACCCCTGGCCACCCTTTTTGTGCAACTTGGTGGCACAATTTTGCACCCACAATATCTGCAGGTACAATGTAGGTCATTGAGGGCTAGATTGTAGCTTGGACTATATGTCTATTCAGGGGCGTAATGGGAAATAATGCCCACACCGTCCTCCCCCACACACACCATTATGCTCTTGAACATGCAAGAGAGTACACTTATAAAGTTTGCGGACAATACCAAGCTGGGCGGGGTTCCAAACGCTTTGGAAGGCAGCATTAGAATTCAAAATGATCTTGACAAACTGGCAACATGGTCTGAAATGAAGAGGCTGAAATTCAATAAGGACAAATGCAAAGTACTCCACTTAGGAAGGGACAATCAGTTGCACAAATACAAAAGGACTGTCTAGGACTGCAGAAAAGGATCTGGGGGTTATAGTGGATCACAAACTAAATATGAGTTAACAATGTGATACTGTTGCAAAATAACTGAACATCATCCTGGGATGTATTATCTGGAGTGTTGTAAGCAAAACACAAGACGTAATTTCAGCACTGATAAGGCCAGCAGGAGTCCTGTGTCCAGTTTTGGGCACCACACATCAGGAAAGATGTGGACAAGCTGGAGAAAGTCCAGAGGAAAGCAACAAAAAAGATTAAAGGTCTAGAAACCTGATCTATATGGAAAGATTGGGAAAAAATGGGTTTGTTTAGTCTGGGGAAGAGAAGACTGAGGAGGGAGGACATGATAACAGGCTTCAAGTATGTAAAATATTGTTTAAAAGGTGATGGTGATAAATTGTTCTCCTTATCCACTGAGGACAGGACAAGAAGCAATGGGCTTAAATTGCAGCAAGGGAGGTTTAGGTTGGACATTAGGAAAAAACTTCCTGTCAGGGTAGTTAAGCACTGGAATAAATTGCCTAGGGAGGTTGTGGAATCTCCATCATTAGAGATTTTTAAGAGCAGGTTAGACAAACACCGGTCAGGGATGGTCTAGATAATACTTAGTCCAGCCTCAGTGCAGGGGACTGAACTAGATGACCTATCGAGATCCCTTCCAGTCCTCCATTTCTATCATTCTATGCTCCCCAAACCTTGAGTCCTGGCCTGCAGAATAAAGGGTGTGACACTTCCACTTACTGCCTCCTGGAGCAGGTGAACAGGGCTGGTTGGAGAATGGTGGAGTCTTGGCTCATCCCCAACCAACCTCCCAACTAGCAGGAGGCAGGGTAGTGATTTGCTGTTAAGAACAGCCACACTGGGTCAGACCAATGGTCCATCTAGCCCAGTATCCGGTCTCTGACAGTGGCCAGTACCAGAGCTGAAGGAGGAATGTACACACAGGAAGTTTTGGAGCAATCTACCCTGTCTTCCCCTCCTGGCTTCTGGCAGTCAGAGGTTTAGGATTGCCCAGAGAATGGGGTTACAGTTGATAGAGTCCAGCAGCAAATTACCACCCTCCCGGATCGAGGGCCTGTGCCTCCTCAAGTCACAATTCCATTCCTGTGATGCTCCAGGAGCAATGGTCCCTTCTGTCCTTAACCGCTGTGAAGCTAGGTCTCCGGGCCTTATCCACTAGGCCACATGGCCTCTCAATACACTTCTCCATGCAGGGCTGTGCATGAATAACCTTTTTTTTTTCAGCTCGGTGGCTGAATGAAAAAAAATTGATTCATGTTGACCCGAAATGAAAAATTTTCAGTGAAATGAAAAAATAATCCCCCAAATTATTTGGTGTCAAATTAAATGTTGACTGGAAATGAAATGAAACATTTTGCTTTCAAGGTTTTTGAGGTTTTTTTAAACTTCTTTTTCTGAAGAAAATAAACTGGAAGTCAAATTCAAAACAAAAAGTCATTTTGAATTTAAAAAAAAGATTTTTGATGTTTGGGGTATTTTCTTTGTAGCCAAAACAATTTGGTGAATTGCCCATGAATTCATGCAATGGTTCAGTTGACCCAAATATGCATTTTCTGGTGGAAAAAAGTTTCATCCAAAATATGTCAGCCAGCTCCACGCCCTAAAACTCACATTTTGTGACTCTTGGAAGGGTCACTGGTAGACGTGCTGCACTAACCTGGATCTAGATGACATTAACAAGTGCACAATCCATGCTCAATGCAGCACATGCAAATTCCAGCAGCACCAGTCTCCTCTACTCTGTGGGGAACAATGGCTTTGATCAACAGAAGATTGCTAAGTTAATTGTAATGATATTCTAATAAAGCTGGGGAGATTAATTATGGCCTTTTATCAGAGTTGGCACTCAGCCATGGGCTTGGGAAATCGTTTTCCTCTGTTTCTTGTCATTTGGATTTAGGAGACGAAAGAGGACAGTCGGGTGCTTTTCTCCAGCAATCATGCTCATAGCCCTGTGCTGTTATCAAGGCTTCTAGCTAAATGTGCTTATGGCATGAAAACGGGAGGGGCAGCATGCAGGGAGGGAAGGCAGATAGAGAGAGATGGGGCAAACCAATTACGTATAATGCAGTGAGATTCGATTTCTCGTCAATAAGTGGCTCGGTGCAGAGAAACAGCAGAGCATGTGGCTGCAGTGCCTGGACCGCAGCCATAGCCCACAGCAGTGGGTCAATCGTGAGGTGTTTTAATCCTTTTGGTGCTGGCTCGTTTCCAGGCCGGGGTAGAGTGGAAATGTGGGACTGCTCACCATGGGGTCTTCCAGAAGGCAGTGGGATGAGACTGAGCAGCGACCCTTCCAGGAAAGATTCATGAGCCTAATTCTCGGGTACATCAGACTGGCTGCCTGGTGGGTGGCAAGGGGCCAGCCAGAGCAATGCAAAGAGCCCTTGGTGAAACTAAGAATCAGGCTATCCTATTTTTAAGTGATTAACAACCACTCCTTGCCCTTTAACAGCAGATTTACCAGGCACCCAACCAGGTGGAAGACTGTCACAGAAGAAGATCCCCTCCTTGAAAAGCTCGAAGGCAGCAGATCAATCAGGCAGGAGTCGCCTATTTTTACTTGCTGAAAAGGAGAAGGGTCCAAAGGGCCTTCCTGCACCAGGGATGCTGCTACATATGAGCCCTCAGCCTGCTGAGAAGAGAGACTGTGACTCAAACCCGGGAAGGGAATTTGTTCTTCTATGAGCAAGAGAATAACCAGAGGATTAAAGTCGTGCATTTCACTTTCAAGCAGGCAGCAAAGCATCTCTAGGAAATTTCCCGCTGACAGGTCAGGACTCGCAGTAAAAATACTGTTCTTTCAGCCATAGTCTCGCAGCCCCCAGCTGATGTGGTGCAGCAGCTGCCACCAGCCGGGCTCTCTTGGGCGGCTGGCTGGGTGGGGAGTGGCTCACCACTGCTATTGGTGAAGGCAAAGTGTAAGCCAAACCCAAAGCTTTTTTCTTTTTTTTTAAGTGAAGTTTGGTTAATTTTCATTTGCTTGATTCCTCCCTCCCTCCTCCCTTCCCACGATCCGCTGCATTTCCTGATTCCATCCGGGGTAGATGTGGAAGTAAAGTAGTACAGTGCCGGACTATTTGGGACCCAACCAGAGCCAGTCTGTCCTGGGAATCCCAGCCGAGAAGCAGTTCTCTCCAGAGCTCCAGTCAATTTCTGAGGCAAAGGGGGCTGTGATTTTTGGATAAGCATCTGGGCTTTGGCAGGTCTTAGTGGAACTGAACTGGAAATCCATCCCAGTTGAGACTCACCAGCCTCTAATGCTGATCATGGATGTGCTGTTTATCTCCAGCAGTCGCTGGACAAAGGAGACTATCCACTGCTACTCCACATCTGCTCTCCCTCCCTACCCTCAGCACAGGGGATATATGTTGATGTTACAGATGTTGCCGGCTGGTGTGGCTACCCAGGGCTGCTGATGTACCAATACAAACATGGTCTTCGGATGTCCAGGCACACCCACTCTCCGCACACCCGGGTTCATACACACCCTACTCACCCAACCCTTCCCCATCCCGCCCTTCTCTGCTGCACACAAACACTCCACTTGCACAACACGGGCTCACTCCTCAGCTGGGCCGGTGCATGGGGTGGGATGGGAATGGTGACTCTTTGCCACCTTTTTGCACCTGCAATCCTGGGCCTGCCAGGGTGTGAAAGAGCCCCTGGCGTAACTCAGAGTAGCCAGAGGGCAAAGTGAGCACAAAACCCTTCTGAATGAGAACAACAGCATTGCCCAAGTGTCAATGGCGTCTCGAGGGGCCAGGCAGTGGGGACTCAGGCCTAGTGTCTGTTTCCATCTCATAAGGCAGGAATTATACTTATATCAAAGAGAGCAGGTTAGGGAGGCGGTTTGAAACAGCAGGTAGTGCACTGGACTGGGACTCAGGAGACGTGGTTACTATTCCTAGCTCTGCCACCGGCCTGGTGGGTGACCCTAGGCAAGACCCTTGCCCTCTCTGTTGGGAAGGCGGGGCTTGCCCACCATGGCAGGCAGACCACCCAGGAAAAGGCAACCTCCAGTTTCAAAGTGAGAATGTCAGGCCAGGCCAGCTGGTATGTAAAAGTTGTGCCAATCACATATGCTGTATGGGTCTGCACGGCCAGGCCAGCATCAGTAACACCATGGCAATAGCCAGGTGTGTTTGTTGGTAGTGGAGTTGAACTGGCATTTATGCAGGGCCTTTCATCTGAGATCACAAACCACCCAAGCTGCATAGCTGATCTCCCTCGCAAGTGGAACACAGCAGCCATTTAGGAGTGAAATTCGCAAATACTTGGGCACCAAATATCCATTGATTTAAAGGGGAGATCAGGCCCTGTGCTTCATAATATCACAGTGATAACAACATAGACGGCTTTAGGAGGTCCCCTTGGTATTGCCTGTCTTCGGGGGTTCCACCACCCCACCAAACTATTCCGCGTTCCCGTGCGTTACTTATCTACCGTTGAGTTCTTTCCCCTGTCTCCAAAGCCACTGCCAGAGAGATAGGATACTGGGCAAGGGGGTCTGATCCAGGCTGGCAATTCCTATGTTTCGATGTAATCATTGTCATCCTTCGGCAGGCCCCTCCTCACTCCGTGACGCAACGAGACGGCTGCCCTCTGCTGCCTGTGCATTCCATCCAGATATTTCCAGTAAATAAACATTGACGCTTTCCATATCATGTTAATTTCACAGGCTGCTGCTTTGCTGACAGTTTTCACACTCCGCTACCATGTCTTGTCAGTTTTATACTCTCAGGCCAACGCCAGCTCACCAGCTCCGATGTATATACATAAAAATAAATGGCTCAGAAACCCCAATAAAGTGACAGATAATGTAATGGGCCCTGGCTTCAGAAAATAAGCTTGTTTATGGAACCTCAGAGCCTCCAAATTTGATTTATGGCATAAAGGTTTTCTTCGTCAGTGAGGATTCGGGGCTGGTGGAGCTGAGTTTGTTTGGGCTGAGCTTATTTGGGCATCGGTACAAGGAGCCGCTTTTGTTAATAGTTGCCCTTGCAACAATGGGGAGGAGTGCACTGAGATGGCAATATCACCAGGTCGTGAGTGGAGAGGGGAATTTTCACTTCCCTAGGTCAGGGCGCTTCCCACTGGGGTTTGTCCCAAGTGATCTTCAACCAGACCACCCAGAAATTCCATCCTCCCAGTAGGACCTGTCCCCAGTCCCTGTCCAACATCAGCACACAAGAACTCCATCCCTCTGCCACTGGGATCTTCCTGCATTCATCTCTTGTCTGTCGACCACAGGAATTCCTTCCACTGACTTTCCCCCTCTGTCTGCCAGCTGAAGATCATTCAGAAAAAAGGCTAGGGGCTGGTGTGATCGACTGACTGTGCAGAGAGAGACTAGTTGTTGTGGAAAGGTGCTGGCTTGAATCAAGACCCTCTATTTTTTCCCAGAGCAGGATAACAGTCATGGACTCTGGCTTTCCTACAGTCTTTGGCCTATCTTCTGAAGCTGCTGAGTGGGGTACCAATTAACGCCAGTTGTGCAGTGGTTGTGGTGATTTAGACAATTGTCCGCTAGGAACTGGCCTAAGGCCACCAACTCCCTTCACATCGATCATCAAAGCAGCTGCCACCTAGTAATGAATTTTGGTCACTCGCTACCAACCTGGTTTGGGTTCAACCCAACAGCAAAGGTCAAACTCAACTTGGATGCACCCTGCAATGATGGACATGCAGCCTGGACTTCATCTGGAGAAAACTGGCTGTGAATGTTTGTTATGTGAACATTTAAAAGCTATGTACTCAGCTTGCTCAGTACTGAACTTTCCTCGATGATTGAATTAAGCACCTAAGCATGATGATATTCACCTGTTCTTGTTCTTGGGTTTTATTTGTGCTACAGTGGTGTCCAGAGACCCTGACCAACAATCTGGGCCCCATTGTGCTAGGTGCTGCACAGACAAATGCACGAGAAACTCCCTTCCACAGAGAGTCCCAGTTACACAGCTCATGGTCATTACAAGAGGTGGCAGGTGGAGTAAACAGACAGGGATTGGAGGCTGGGAGACCTTCTCATACCACCAGATATTCAAGTCAACTTTCAGATCAGGACTGTAGAGGGCTGAGGGTGGACTGGCCTTGGCCATCTTTCAGAGTGGAACATCTCTGTTGGTAACATTTGGATTAATATGGACTGCATAGACCTTAGACTTTGGGAATGAGCTCCTGGCCTTATTAAAGTCAATGGCAAAAAAATTCACATTGACTTCAAGGGATCCAGGGTTTTACCTTGTGGGAGCAAAGCTCAACACCCATGAGCTGCTAGGGCAAATTTCCTTGACTTCTCAACTTGTCGCCTGCATGGCAGTTTCCCAAACTGTAAATGATATACCAAATAGAAAGAATGTTCATGGAAATTGCTCCTGGATAATGCCGCTGGGTGATGAATACTTTAAGGGAATCATAACTAGTCACAACTGACAAGGCACTTGCCCTGATTCTCCCCCTTCAGCAGCCCACCGCTGCCCTCAAGCCAGCTTACCTAGTCACCAGAAGATCCCACAAGTGCTGAAGGCTCCTTGAGTAGCACAGAGCCTCTCTAGGAGCTCTTATTCCACTGGTATAGGAAGTGTGGCCACAGCAAGGGGCATGGCCAGGGGCCCTTTATGCCCACCTGATCCCTGGCTTCTGAAACAGCCCCTTAATAGCAGTCATAAATTGGAGCAGCCCTTAGGTTGCTCTAATTTACTCCAAAGCCCCGACCAATCCCTGAGCAGCTAGAAATTCAAAGATGATGTAGAGTCAGTTTTGTACACCCTTCCTGAGCAATGTCAGCCATTCCTCAGCCGCAGCTCAGGATCCAGCCCAGTATATGGCTGCCTGATAAAGCAGGGCTGTGCCAATCTGAAAATGCCTGATGTCATCTAACTTCAGCATCAAGCAGGGCTTGGCTTGACATGCAGGACCCCTAGGAGGATAAAATAGGCCAGAGATCCTGTAGCATTTTGTGTGCCAGACTGCTGAATTCAAGTTCCAAATAGAATAACTAATGATGGCAAAGGCAGGTTCTCAAGCATGACTCCATAGGTAGCCATCCTGCTTTTGTTTGCAGATGGCCCTCATTCAATTTCTTGCTAGAATAGGCTCCTCACAAATAAGGATAATCCTTCATTTGATGCTTACTCCCTGGGATACCGCCATTGACATCGAGCCTTGCAATTTGTCTTGCCAAGACACACTTATTCCTCAGCCGCTTTGATGGTTATAGTTAGGGCTAGGATGGCATTTTCAGTCTAAGCTCCTGTTTTCAGTGGCTGATGAGGGATTGTTAAAGTGGGATACAGAAGAAAATAACAGCCCCTCATCCCCCCAGAAAGTGATTGGTTGTTTCTAGATCCCAACCTACTTCAAAGGTTCTAACAGGTTTGTATCAGCTGGAAGTTACTTATTTCCCATCTCCAGTTTGAACTAGAAGTGCTAAGATAGCATCTATCCAGCCCTTTATCTGCATAGCACCCTCAGAGGTTCTCAGGGAAAAGCTCTTTGGAGTAGGGACCTGCATGAAATATTGAAGGGAGGACCACAGGTTGCAGGAGGGAAGAGTTTGGAGAAGGCACCAGGAACCAGTCTGTGTACACGTGGCTGGAATGCCACCTGTAGCTGCAACACCTCTAAACAGTTCTCTTCATAAAAAAAGAGTTTAGTTCTAGAAACACGGAGTCGTTTCTTATTATTACCCAGTTTACAGTGCATGAAACATGATGGCAGCGGCCAGTCTACCAGACCCACAGCAAGGAAGAGAGTGTGATTAACAGGCAAACAAAGCAGAATCTCGAAACAGAGCAAACAGGCAGCATGGAGGGACTTAGACCACCGGGAATGCTGGATTTCCAGATGGAAAACCTTGCACAAGCACAAAAACAGTGGAAGCAAGAACTGAGTCCATATAGAGAGCTGATTATGGAGGATAAAGATGAGAAAATGAAGGTAAAGCTTTTTTACTAACTCATTGGGGGGAAATGAGGAGAAGTGACTGAGATGCTGTTGCCAGAGATAATGCCTGAAATACTGAAATAGCTGATAAAGGAGTTTGATGTCTACTGTGACCCAGGGCCGGCGCTTCCACTAGGCGACCCTAGGCGGTCGCCTAGGGCGGCAGGATTTGGGGGGCAGCATTTTGCTGTCCTCGGCGGAAATTCGGCAGCGGGGGGGTCCTTCCGCTCCGGGTCTTCGGCGGAAATTCGGCGGCGGGTCCTTCACTCACTCTGGGACCCGCTGCCGAAGTGGCCCGAAGACGCGGAGCGGAAGGACCCCCCCGCCGCCGAATGCTCAGAGGAGGAGCTGCCGCCTAGGGCGGCAAAAACCCTGTCACTGCTCCTGCTGTGACCCCAGATAGATTGAGACTCTAGAGAGGCACTGTCTTTTTACCCAAAAGCAAGAAGCAGAAGAGGGTATAGATATTTACATTACAGAGCTGAGAACACTGGAGTCCACATATAAATTTTGGAGACATAAAAGATTCCTTAATTAGAGACAGGATCATTTGTGGGACACGTGATGCCAGCCTACAGCAGAAATGGCTTAGAGAACCAGATCTGCACCTAGGAAATGCCTCCAAATAGCAAGGACAGCTGAACTTCCAGGGAAAGGGTCAAAATAACGACAGCCGCTACGGCGGAACGAGTACACAGACTCAAGCTAAAGGAACCCAGGAAGCAGGACACAGACCAGGGCTTTCCCTACACCCCCCTGAATTTCCCCAACACTCCCCCCCCCAGTTTTGTGAACTAGTTACATGCAGTGTTGCCAATTTAGTGATTGTTTGGAAATCTGAATTAAAATTGAAACATTAATACACACTTTAAAAGCATATACAGTGTATGATAAAATACGTGTATCTGAAAAAGTATAATAGATTTGAAAAGTATGAACATAAACTAGCTTTCTTATACAGCTGTTGTTTTTTATGACAATGTCAGTGCATTCATTTCGGTGATGTTGACCAACCTAATATTTTTAAATTATGTTTTGTAAACAAATTCTAAATGAGCTCTCCCTGACAGCTAGTGATGAGCTGGGGGTTGGGGGGAAAGGCTTCAGGACCAGATTGTATTTACATTCACAGCTAATCTACCTAAGTATCCAGCAAACAGAGCTGCATTGCCCAAGTGATAGATTTTGGCTGGGGTTGGGTTACAAATCACTTGAATGCGGGCGGGGGGTAATGAAATGTTGTTATTCTTATTGTATGAGTAAAGGGCAGTAGAACTGTACTTAGCCTGTGCTGATTGAGGGCATCAAGAGAGAGGGTGGGGATAGGTGTTTTGCTTGATGGTCTGCCTGAGTCACAAGTACTATTTGATTTGCCCCTCTCCACTGTTTAAAGACAGAGTTGATTAGGCTCCATAGATAATCTTTTATTTTGTTAAGTGACCACTACAGCTGAAATCACTGATAATCAGGTCTAAGTGCTTAGTCCTGCTGTGGGACAATGTATCTGTGGAAGAGACGGCCCAATCTGCACTAGCAGCGAGGTTCCCCCACTGAGAGCTCAGCTGAAATCACTGAGAGCTGGGTGGAACCTCAAGAGACCAACTCGCAGAGGTCACAGTGGCAGGTGGCAGCAGAAGGTGACGGCGCAGGGCCATTGGCAACAGAGCAATGCAGTGAACGGTGGCACAACGAACAGCAGTGGCCAGAGCGAACAGTGAGCAGCTGAAGGAACGAGCAAGGTGCCTTCTTGCCCCTCGCCTGGGAGGTGAACTCATGTGAAAGCACCTCTGAACTCTGAGTCTCCACTGACCAAGGACAACACCGGTGAGTGTTAATGAGGCTGTTAAGAATGCTGGAGACACAACACAGTTCAAGCGAACAAACATGGCTGTGGCATCATACTTTCTATTTAAGTAAGAGATACCACACACTACAAACTGGAGGCCAATTTTAAGTGCATTGTCACTTGTTCATCCTGAAGTGGAACACTGGTTCCGAACAAGACCAGCAAATGCTCACTATCTTTCTGCAAGAAACTCAACTGACTGGCTAGAAACATGTGGTGCAACAGTGAAAGACTCAACAGTTGAAAAAGTGAAGAACTCTCTCACTACATTCAAAAAATTTGCATACATGGCTGATGAATGCACCGATGCAAATGGGCATCAAGTATTAAGTCATTGTGTATGTTATCTTGATGACAGTGATAGGCTAGTAGATGCATTTCTAGATGTTCAAGTTATAGAAGACAAATCAGCTGCATCTGTGACAACCCACATCTTAGAAGAGTTAAATGCTTGTCAATTGGACCCCAAAGAGATGGCTGCTTGTGCATTTGATGGAGCTGCAAACTTCTCTGGAAGACATGGTGGAGTACAAGCTTTTCTCAGAGAAAAGTGTAACCCTAATCTCTCCTATACACACTGCAGAAGCCATCTACTCCAACTAGCGCTAGTACAAGCTGCAGACTCTTCAAAAGACAATTAAAAAGCTATAAATTTAATGTCTTCATTATATTCTTTTTTCAGAAAGAGTCCAAAAAGACTGAATAGCTTGGAAAATATAGAAGATACACTGGGATTGAAGTTCAAATTAGTCCAACCTGGGAAAACCCTCTGGTTTTCTCATGAGAGATCCTTGGCTGTTGTCTTAAAATTACGCCAGCCGTTATTACTGGCTTTGGAAAGTATCTACCAAGATGGAATGGATCTAAGTAGTGAGGCTGGTGGATTACTTTTGCTACTAAGTTCAGAGAAGACTATTGCTGTTCTCTGTCTTGTAAGTCTACTGTTGAAACCACTTGGGTCATTAGACAATTTCATCCAGGCATCTGCTACAACAGTAGTAGAACTTTGTCCAGCAAGAGAAGCTACATTTGGATCAATGAGAGAGCTATCCATTGAAAAAATACTGGAAGAAGCAAAACTTTAGTCCAGAAGTTGACTAATGAAGGCATTTATATTGAATCCTTAAGTGAAGAGGACAAGAATTGTTTGTTAAGACAACTGAAAACGTTCACAGACTTGATTCTTAAAAACCTACAATAGCGACTGCTAGATTCTACTCAACCTCTGCGTAGCTTTTACAGATGCCTGTCCTATAAAACACTGACAGTTGAGTGGAGTGAGGCACTACCAGCAATGGGGCTGCCATGTGCTCAGGACAGAATAGAGAATTTGAACATGGAGTGGAATATCATACAACGAGTGAATGAAGATTTGACTTCAACCTCTTTTTTATCATCACTAGTGGCTCGACCAAATCTTTGTGCTATGTTTCCTGGGATGAAAGAAGTTGGAATTCATCTCTTGCTACACCTAGTCACAACAGCTACAGTTGAGTGTTCTTTTGCCTCACTGAATAGAATTTTCTGTTCTGAAAGAAGTTGCCTTCTGCCTGATCATGTGAATGAACTAATGAGCATATCAACTGAAGGAATGGAAGTACCAGACACATGAGAAGCCACCAAAGATGAATGCACTGAATTTAATAGAGTTGTGCAAAATTATAACAAGAAACCAAGAAGGATGTAAATGTAGTGCTTCATAGAAGGCTTGAATAGCCAACTTTAATTTGTGTGATGGTTTTAAAACATGAGTTAAATCTAATAAAATGGTCATGAAACATTTTTCAATGTTTACTATGGTGCCATACAGCCCACCTTCACCCTCATGGTCTCACCCCTCATCGGCCCTGACCCCCTCTCCCCCATAAATTCGAACACCCCCCTAATTTCAATTCTTGGGGAAAACACTGACACAGACCGATCAGGAATGTATGGTCCAGCATATGTACTGTGGAAAGCAGCAAGAAAGGCAGGAAGAATAACACCCAAACAATAGCGCAAGGGACGTCGGAAAGAGAAACCACTCTTTGTGCCCCACTGTCACAGCTACCCCAGGAAAGAAAAAAAAGCAGCACTCCCTGCAGGGATTGAGGGTGCAGAGACTGCTAGTGAAGAGGCAGGGATCTGCAGCATGACTAACTGATCCAAAGGCTCTCAATGTACAGGCAGTGCAGAAGAGAGCCCTGATAGGCACAGAAAAGGGATACACTCCGATAGAAGGAGCCCTGGGATGTGCTCTTTGGAATGGAATGGTTCCATCCATAGGCGCTGACTTCTAATGGCGCCGGAGAGTGCTCGACCCACCTCTCCCCAGGCCCTGCCCTGACTCCACCCCTGCCCCGCCCCCTCCCTCCCCCTTCCCCAAAGTCCCTGCCCCAACTCCACCCCCTCTCTGCCCCTATTCCGACTCCTTCCCCAATCCCCGCCCCGGCCCCGCCTCTTCCCCGCCTCCTCCCCTAAGCGTGCCACATTCCCGCTCCCCCTCCCCTCCCTCTGGGAGCTTGCTACAGCTGTTTGGCAGAGGCAAGTGCTGGGAGGTAGGCAGAGGAGCGGGGATGCGGCGTGCTCAGGGGAGGAGGCGGAGGCAGAGGCGGGGAGGGGAGCTTGGCTGCCGGTGGGTGCAGAGCACTTACTAATTTTTCCCCGTGGGTGCGCCAGCCCCAGAGCACCCATGGAGTCGGCGCCTATGGTTCCATCAGTTCACCTTTGGGCACAAGGTGGACGTGCAGTCACATCAAAGCCATTAGGAAGCATCCTGAAGAAGCCACTGCTGAGTGCAACCAAGTGACGACAACTGTTATTGAGACTCCAGCAGTATGATGCAAGGATAAGGTACTGCCCAGGACAGTCACCACTGGTGGCAGCTATACTGAGCCGGGGGTGCCTTGCAGATTCCAACACAGACGGCTCTGTGGAACATGAGAGAGCCCAGCATACTTTTGCATCTCTGATGGGATGTTCCAACAAAGCACCAAACAGGATGGGGGGCTACAGGAAGTGAAATGATTCATACGCCAGGGTCAGGGATGAGCTGTGTGCACAAGATGGGATTCGTTGAAAAGCGATGGAGTGGTAATCCCAACAGATTTAGGAGCTGACACCATGAGACGATACATGCTTCGCACCTGGGGTTACAGGCATGCCCGAGATGAGCCAGGGAGCGTATCTACTGGCCAGGCAAGAATGCCAATTGAGAGCATACATGGAACGTGCTGAGAGTGCAAGCATAGACAAAGGTGGAGACTATATGGACTCATGAAATCTTGACCCCAGGATAACGTTGGAACAGACCTGCTCACTTTTGATAACAGCAGCTACATGGTCACAGCTGGCGGCGCACCTGGACAGATGGGGCCAGAGCCAGGAGGACATAGCTTCAGCCATAAGCTGGCCTGACATGGGAGAGTCAGAAGAAACAAGCAATACGGAGGACCAACAGGCTGCCACCTAACAGAATGAAGGCAGAAACAGGGTGGAAGCAATAGTGACAACACACACAAGAAGTGGGAGACTGGTTTGAAGATCAGCACACTTGAAGGACTCTGAGTCCTAACAGGCCACAATGGGCCGGCAGTAAAGGGCATGTCCCTACAGTGGACCAGGTACTTACAACCCCGGGCCCCAGCAAGTCAGCAAATGCTTGCACAAAAGACACGACCACAACAAAAATTGTTAAAAGGAAAGATGTAGTAACCAGCATGGAACTTGGAGGGAGGAACGCAGGTTGCAGGAGGCAAGAGTTTGCAGGAGGCACTAGGAAGCCAGTCTGTGTGCACATGGCTGGAGTGCTAGGTGCAGTTGCAGCATCTCTCTAAGTAGTTCTCAAAATAAAGGTCAGTTTAGTTTTAGAAACCTAGTGTCCTCTCTTGTTACCTCCTAGCATGCAGTACATGAAGCCAGGGCTGTCTCTTATTCTGTGTGTACAGTACCTAGCACAATGGGGTCCCGAACTTGGTTGGGGTCCCTAGGCACTACTATAATACAAATAATAATGAATAAATCCCTGGTTGAAGGAAAGGTCTCTAATAGAGTAGTTACAATGGAGCTGTGCTGCTGGGGGCGGGGACTACAGTTGGAGTACAGGCGCCAAAGATGCTCCAAAGGCAAAAAGCTTCGGTGTGGTTCGTTCACAGATTTTAAGATGAGAAAGGCCATTGTGATAATCTAGTCTGACTTGCTGCATAGCACAGGCCATGGAATTCCACCTAGCCCAATAACTTGTGGTTGAGCTACATTGTATCTTTTAGAAAGACACCCAGCCACGTTTAAATATTTCCCGTGATGGAGAATGCAGCACGTTCCTTGGTAACTTGTTACAAAGGGTAACTACTCTCACTGTTAACATTTTGTACCTTATTTTCACTCCGAATTTGTCTAGCTTCAACCTCCAGCCATTGAATCTTGTTATGCCTTTGTCTGCTAGATCAAAGAGCCCCCCCGTCCCAAATCTTCCCCTGCATAGGTACTTATAGAGCACAATCAAGTCATCTCTTTACCTTACCTTCTATAAGCTTTGATTGCTCAGGTCGTCTGCAGATCCCACGGCTGTTTCAACAAGAGGCACAAACTCCATGGAATAACAGAGGATTCTCACTTGCACTGTGAGCCTGAATCTCCTTTCACTTCTATCGTTGTAAATCAGGACTACCTGCACGGAACAGAATTACACTGTGTAAAATGAATGCACATGGGAGGAGAATCTAACCCTATACACTGTGAGCTCATACAATAAAAGACTATTGTAATACAAAGGGGCAAAGTTAAGACTGTTGTCGGTATCATGTGGCCTGAGCCACGTCTCACTGAAATCAATGGAAAGATTTCTACTGATTTCCGTGGAAAACTGACCATGCCCTTAATTCTGAATTTCCAGGCTTCTGTCCCATTCAAATATTAATCAAACATTACATTATTCTTTGTTTGTGGGCAAGGGGTGCGGATGTTGCTTTGGTTTTTTTGCTTATTTTTCCCCTTGGATTAAATAATTAAAATGTTTTCCCCAGGCTAAATAATTTTAATTTTTTCCCCCTTCAGACTGGCAATAATAAATATTTAACATGTTCTTGCTTCATTGCATCCAGCGCTTTGCCACTTAAAACATTTTTTTATTGTGTGTATTTTTCTTCTTTTAATTATAGTCACCCGGTATCAGCCCATTTGAATAAATAATAAAAATAAAGGAGACGGGGCAGCTGCAAATCTGTTGCTGGCGTGTTTAGGGGAAGCATTTTGTTCCAACACAATGGCAAGGAGAAGCATATTTTTATTGTTAACAATTGCTCTCGCTTCTGCGCTGTGATTATTTTTGCCCTGCGCCTTATCTTTTTTCCCCACTTTAATTGGACCTTTCAGGGCCTGGACTGGGTCAGCGGGGATGTTATTTAAATAATGCCTCGCAAACAGAAGTCAGCTCCATGTTGCTCCTTGTCCAGCCCAGCTGACGATTTTCAAAGCTGGCAGGTTTTCTCCGATGGTGAGATTAAAGCCGCCTGGCATTGGAGAGACACCCTGACTGCCCAGAGATCCTGTTGGGGGTGGCAGTGCCACTGGGCACAGATATAAGGTCATGACCAGGTGTGCGCCTAGGGCCCCCCATTTGGAAACTCACTTTCCTCCGTTTGTGGCATTCTCGATCCCATTGGTAAGAACTCATTCATGTGAGAGGCCATGGGAAGTCAGTGGGACTACGTGCATGAATAAGTGTTTATTCAGGTAAGGGTTGCGCCATTGGGTCTTAACTGGGCACAGTCCCTGAAGCAAGCAAAGATGGCTCTGCATTAGTGAAGGCATGGGGATTAGGGAGTCCTCCTTTGGTTGCTTCCAATAAATCTAACTTCAGTCTGCTCGACTTTACTTCCCGTTCTTCCCACAATTCCCCATCCACCTCCAACATTCCCTTCTAATTTAATCCCCCCTCCCCACCCCCAGCCTCCCTGTCTGTCTACGCCACCTTTATCCAACCCCCACAACGTGATGGAAACAGGCCTACGTGCTGCGAATGGAGGCGCTTTCCCTTCACAGCCTTGCTCACACTGCTTTAGAGCTCCCACAGCTGACCAGACCTAGGAAATGCAGTGGCTCCCCACCCCACATGAAGCCCCTTTGATGCTGTGCACCCCCATTGTTCCCAGCTGAGAAGGCCAGGATGCAAGGACTTCTGGCACCGTTCGTGGGTTGGCTGGGAAGGGCTAAATGGCTGTGAATCCCCCTCTCCCTCACCTGGGCTCTGACTTGCATCACTTAGCTACAAGCAACCACCATCGCCCATCGCTGGCACTGAGCGAAGAATGGGTTAACCGCTTGGAGAGCCGCTATTGTAGTCCGCCTTGTGAATAGTATTAGCAAAAATGAATAGAAAAGCTACATGAGGCTAATGGGATCTGAGGGGAGCTCCTTAGACAAGTTGATTTCCAAATTGGACTGACTTTAGCCTCATATAAATAAAAATGAACATGGGGGATAAATCCATAATGGCAGGTGAAGGCACCAATGCATTTTAATCTCCCCCTATGCTTACATCACAGACAGATGCTCCATGTCCTGAGAACACCACAACCCCCACCTTGCACTGGCATTCCGCTGCAGCTTGCCATCAGCAACGGCCTCAGCTCCTCATGAACTCCTCAGTTGCCAGCAAGATGCAGGGTTAGGGAAAATCAGCACGGCCACCTTTGGAACCAGGACACAGAGAATCTATGGATCAGACCCTCAGCAGGCCTCCTGGGGGGCAAAGGGGAAACTATCAGCCATGTTCTGAGCAGCAGCTGTCACTGTGAGAGTGGCAAGGAGCCTGCTGCTGGTCAGCTTTGCCCTGGCCAGCAGGTGGCATGGGGTGAGCATGTGTCACTCTGCGTGCAGGGGAAGCTCCCAGAGAATTGGGCCTGTTCTCACCAGGAAGTGTGAAGAACCCAGCCGTTCTGCCTTCCCCAGCAATGGCACAAGGGACGCCTGGTGCAGGTCAGCTGCCCTTGTTCTGTTAAATAAGCTGCACTCAGGCTGTGCTTATTTAAAAACAGAACTTTCTCTATAATGTAGAGCAACGTCAGGGGCTGGAACGGGGGAGGCGAAGAATTGAAATTCCATCAGGCTCTAACAGACCCGGCTCCTTTGCACCTTTGTTCTACTTAATCAATATGTAATTAAACCTAAATCCCTGCTTAAGAACTTCCAGTGTCAAAACGAACAGTCTGTTTAAGGGGGCCGCCTGGGGCATTAAGACTGGCACCTGTGCTAGACCCTTGTGACTGTGCTCACTGGGGCCTGGACCAGCCCTCAGAGCCCAGAGATTGGTTTTAGACACAGGGGTAGAAATGAGGGACAAGCCACTGCTGGGATGAGTTTCATTCAGTGTAGGGTTCCTAGGTGGGTCGATAGTCACTTCATTGGAAGGAGCCTGCAGCTGTTCTAGTCACTTCTACTCAGGTTCTTACGCTATGCCCATCACCATGGTATCTGAGCATTCATTGACTCCAGCTGATCCAGTCTGCCATGACCCATAGCTGCCACTGGCACCATGGGGAAGCCTGCAGCTGGCAAGCTCTGCCCACCTGCCACTCTGCTGAGAATCATAGAATATCAGGGTTGGAAGGGAGCTCAGGAGGTCATCTAGTCCAACCCCCTTCTCAAAGTAGGACCAATCCCCAGACAGATTTTTACCCCAGTTCCCTAAATGGCCCTAAAAGGATTGAACTCACAACCCTGGGTTTAGGAGGCTAATGCTCAAACCACTGAGCTATCCCTCCCCCTCCCTTGATAGTCATGTCTGCCTTGTGACAGAGTGGGAAGTAATCTCAGGCAAAGCCCTAAACTAGCCGGCTCAGAAACCACAGCCCTGTAGCAATGGGACTGGCCTTCAGAAAATAACAAGGGCAATAACAACACGAGCGGCTTTAAACGATGTGGAATCAATTTCCTTCGCATAAATAACATTGTCTATAACCTCAGCTTTATGAGTCAATATTTATGGGGCAGATAATTTACAATAATAAAAGTGAAATAACTTCAGGGCTGCCTGGGACAGAAATAAATTCTGGCCTAAAATGAGGGCAGTCCCATGTAGCAAGGGATGGTCCAGAGGTCTGGGCTTCGCCCACAGTAGCAGCTACTGTTGTGGCAGTGGGGGAGGCTTGCATCTGACCGGCAAGTGTTGCTATGACAGCACTGGAACAAACCTGTAACCCACCCACTCCTCTCTCTGCAGCAGACAGCGGGCCAGTCTGGGAGCAGATGAGCTTTGACTTTAACACCAGGCTCTGCTGCAGCCATGAGCAAGGAGACCACAGAGAGTCCGTGCTGCTTTTGCCAGCAGATGGCACTGTGGTGATGGGGAAGCCAGCAACTGGTCAGCTCTGGATTCAAGATCAGGAATCGAAATAGCGGCAGGGCAAGCTGCAGCTCTGACTACGCCAGCAGGTGTCGCTGTGACAACAGGGGAAGCCTTCAGAGCTCTGAGTATGAACCTACCGATCTCCAGTCCCTTGCATGGGCTGTAGACACAGGCGATAAAAAAACAGCCATTGCCCCCAAAGAGCTTAAAACCTAAGGACTTGCTCCTGCAGAGAGAGCCGTAGCTTTATGCACTGTGTCGTCTTATTGAAATGGACTTAAGCGGGACTCCTCACACGGCATGAAGTTAAGCGCATCCATAAGTCTCTGCGGGATCGAGGCCTCGCTATATGATGAGAAACAACAGGTGTACAGAGCCAACAGATGTGGGGAAGCACAGGGCAACCGCGAGATGATGGCAATTAGTGTAATAAACAGAGGTCACAGCAGAGCAGCTGTTTAACCATTGTCAAGCAGATCAAACAAAAAAACGCACAAGCTCGTTTTTTGGCAAACGCTGTCATGGCTATTCCAAAACCAAAGCATCACCCAGTGTGATTACAAGGGAAGGACCCTCCCTCTGCCTGGGGGAAAAATCAGATGGCTGCCTTCATGTTTGGCCACATTTCTAAACACATTGGCGCCTTGCATTCAAAAAATGGAACTTTCCAAGTAGATTCAATACATATTGAAGGCTGAAAGAATTGGGTTTGTTTAGTTTGGAAAAGAGAAGACTGAGAGGGGACATGATAGCAGTTTTCAGGTATCTAAAAGGGTGTCATAAGGAGGAGGGAGAAAACTTGTTCACCTTAGCCTCTGAGGATAGAACAAGAAGCAATGGGCTTAAACTGCAGCAAGGGAGGTCTAGGTTGGACATTAGGAAAAAGTTTCTAACTGTCAGGGTGGTTAAACACTGGAATAAATTACCTAGGGAGGTTGTGGAATCTCCATCTCTGGAGATATTTAAGAGTAGGTTAGATAAATGTCTATCAGGGATGGTCTAGACAGTATTTGGTCCTGCCATGCGGGCAGGGGACTGGACTCGATGACCTCTCGAGGTCCCTTCCAGTCCTAGAATCTATGAATCACTTAGGTTTATATTTGTAAAGTGTCAACTAGACACAAATCTCTCGGCATCAGTGATCTCCCTCTGGGACACACAACACCCTCCCCTCCCTAGCTGGGAGCACAGCCAGGATACATAAGGATACACAGAATACCTCCAGTTAACACACCTGCCCAGCCTGTTTTAATGACGGGCAGCTGGATGGGCTCAGATAACAATGGAACACACCCCAATGCCCCAAACTCCACAAATTCCTGCCCCACTAGTCCTCACCTGGACAGAGGCAGCATCCGTGGAGAGCAGACGGTGCTTCCATAGAGCACCAGTTCTAGGGGAGTGAGGTGGAGAGACTGGGTGAAATGGACCTTGGTCTGGCACCCACAGCAGGTATGAGATAAAGCACTGGGCCCCATTCACTCCAGCTGTGACCCTTTGGAGCAGTTGCATCAGGGACCAATCGGCTATACGATCTTTCCTCCCATTGTAACATAAGGTGCAGAGGAAAGATTTACAGTCAAAGGGCTCACTTGTGGTTTGCCCCAAGAAAGGGGCAACGTGTAGCTATGCTGTTCCAGAAGCAGACTGTGCCTCAGAGTGGAGTTTACTGCTTTGAATACTGTCCCTTGGGGTAAATGCTGCTTATTTCCCGGCAATTTCCCAAGGGAGCTATCAGGCGCTAATTTAGAATTGAACCCATGGATCATATACACTAAAGCCCCATCTCCAATCCCAACAGCAGAATACCTGGGGAGATGATGGCTGTAAAAGCTGGCCGAGAATTTTTTTTGTGGAAACCAAAACTTTTTGCAGGAACTTACCAGACTTAACAAAAAAACAGGAAAGTTTTCTCGGGTCCTGGATGGAATTTCCGGTCAGAAGGAGAGACGCTGCCCCCAGAATGGCCAGCTGGTTGAAGCACTCACCTGGGATGTAGGCGGCAGGGAAGGGACTTGAATGTAGGTCTCCTATAATCCAGGTGAGGTCTCGAACCACCAGCCGCTGGCTATTCTAGCCTGATTTTCGTGAACATTTCAAAAGGTCTCAGTCTCACCTAGACGCACAACGGGAACATTTTTGAAACCCTGAAAATGTTCCCGGACTGGGAAAACCATTTCCCGCTCAGCTTTTGTTGCTGCTGCCCCTGACTGGACTCTGTGTGTGCACACAGGCACTAGGGAAAGAGGAGCAGTTCTGAGCCATGCTGTGCTCACCAGCACCAAGCAAATGGGGCTACGATGGGGACGAGAACTGCACTGATTTGATTAAAGAAGCAATTTGCCGCTGAACAAATGTAGCTACGTCCAAATCAAACCTTTAGTCCCAGAGACATTATAGCTCTTTCCTTTCTTCCCTCAGGGCTTGCCAACCTTTAAGGCTGACCAAGGATGATGTATTACAAGGAGAAATGGCCTTAAACAAGAGAAGGGCGAGTTTAGACTAGATACAAGGAAACCCTTCTGACAGGTAAGAACGGGAGATGCCAGAACAGCCCCCGGAGGGAGGGAGCTGCAGGCCTTCAATGGAAGCAGAACCAAGAGGGGCCTGAGCTGCCAAGTTCAGATCCACACCCAAGCTTTTGGGGTGTTCACATCTGGGTTTTGGTTCAGACCATCTCACTGGATACCCAGAATTTGCCTGGAAAGTAAAATTTCTCCAGCCAGATGCCCCCTGCCCATGACAGGGGATGGGTCATTTTCCCAGCCTAGGGGGCAGCAGGGAGGAGAGGCTATTTGCCCCACTTGGTACAAATTATTTCCTTTCCCATCATATTAAACCAGACCATTGCCCGTCCCTTGGTCCTGTGTCCATAGAAGGGACCTGTTTTGGAGCCACAGTTCCACCTGGCCATGCTACATGGTGTCATACCCAAGAGCTGACAAGGGAGAGGCAGGTATTAGTGCCCTGAGCTGGCTAAACTAGGGATGGAGGACCTGATCCTAAGCCCACTGAAGTCAGGGGGGTTCTTTCCATTGCCTTCAGTGGGCTTTGGATCAGGCCCTGAGACAGCAGCCCTCATCCTCAAGTCCCTGGTGTCTGTGTCTCTCCACTGAAGCCCATTTGGAACGCTGGCTGGATTCCGAGCTCTCCGCCTCCTTCCTGGCCACGCTGACCTCCGACAGCTAGCAGTCAGAGTGTAATTAGTGCTATAATGAGGCTGGGGCTGTCCCCCGGGGCTGTCATTGACTGGCGGGACCCGCTCTCCATTAGAGCACCACTAAATGTTAAACACCCTCATTTGTTCCCTTTTCATTTCTTACAGTAACGTAGTTCTGAGACCCCCGCCCAGGTCTCTATTGATTGCTCAAGCAGACTTGGTAATGCAGCAACAAGCTGAGCAGTGGTGATTTTTCAAAGGAGAGAGCATGGTTAGTGGTTAGTGCAGGGGACTAGGAGTCTGGACTCCTTTCCTGCCTCTGACATTGGGTGCCTTTGGCCAAGTTACTTCCCCTCTCTACACCTTACTTCCCCAATTGCGAAATGTCCCGATGGCACAGGAGGGTAATGCATGTGCTTGTAGCTAAAAATTGCAACCGTGCAAAATATCATTCACATCAACCCGCTGTTCCTCCCAGTTTACACTGCTTCTCCGAGAGACAGGCCCACAAAGCCACCAGGAGGAAAAGCACAGAGATGAAGATGAAGAGCTGACCCAACTCTCTGAGGAAACAGTGATTTACATTGCTGCGTAAAGTCCCCGTAGCCTCAAACTGCGGGGTTTGGAAAAGCTTACACATCCGAGCTGCATGTGTATATTGGAGAACCACATTGCATGGCCACTAGTTTACATTGGTAGCTAAACTTCATTTCCCAGGCAGCAGGCTCCCTTTGCAGAACATCTCCGTGAAAAGCAAGGCCGTTTGCGGGCTGTATTTATTTGAGGGAAATCTATCATGCCCCATCAAAACCTTTCACATGGGACAATTTGCTGTGTATCTCACCAAGAGAGGTGCTGGGAAACCCACTGTCTGGCCCACCGCACTGTGGATTGGCAATGCAGGAAGGACAGCCAGGTGAGAGGAATGAGAATGAGGGATAGCTATTAAACATTTATTGGGCAGACAGAGCTGTAAATAGCACTTCCTGTCCTCACCCCGCGCCGGGGGAGCCAGCCCAGTCCCTGGGTGCTGTATACTAGCCCAGAATCATCACTCAGGATCATGGTGCAGAGAGAGCCAAGCCCAGGGGAAAGGAGAGAGAGTGAGATTGATTATGCCATAAATCAGTGGTGGGGCACTGATTACAAAATAAACCAGCAGGGCAAAGGTCAAGTGCTTCATTATATCACCCAGCCCACAAGATTTATTTACCGCTTGGGCAATCAGTCCCACTTGCCATCCATTATGAGGAACCACAGCACAGGCGGCTTGTGCATTTCCCGATGGACAAAGCCGGGCATGCAGGCACGACAAGGCAGAGCTTAAAAAAAAGAAACACGGGTAGGACTCAAAGGCTGGGGCTCAGATTCCAACTGGGTAGGACCCTGAGACCAAGGCAACAGCTCTCAGAGCACCATGCAAGGTCACAATGTTGCAAGCCCAACTTCATGCTGATGCATGGCCCATCTAGTTAAGCCCTGGCTGTGTGGCTAGAGCACAGGTAGCAGTAGAGGGAGAGCCACAGAGCCCACCCTTGTAGATGGGCTCCTAAAGCACAGGGCTCTTCATAGCTGGTCACTTCTCCATGCAACTGGCCTTCCCCTGCCCCAAGATGCACTGCAGAGTTCCTTTTGGCAGGCTGCTTCTCCAGACACCCAAGCCTTTCCTTCACCTGCATCTTAGGCTCTGCTGGGAGAATTACCCATTCCACTCCTTCGCCCCACCCTCCTGGGAGGGGTTCCCACCATCCAGGGCTCTCATTAGAAAGCTGTGTCTCCAGCCAGCTTTCTTCTTCTCCCCCTGTCCCAGGAGGAGAGCACAGGCTCCTCTGGGCCAGCTGTGGAGCAACGACCAGTCCTCTCCCTTCCAGCCAGTGGGGAATGACTCCCATAAAAGAAGACTCAGCTGGGGCAGCTGCGGAGAAGTTCTCTGCCCCCCTTTACTCGCTGGTGGGGAAGGGCAGGTACCTGGAGCAGGGGCTCTGCTGAGCCAGCTGTGTGGGAAGCATAGCATGGGGTGGACTCCAAGAACATGGTCTCTTCTGGGGCTGCAGTAGTTCAGCACCTCTCCCACCAAGTGGGGCAGGCTGGAACATGTCCAGGCAGGTTCATACAGCAGGAATTAAGGACCATTTCAGTGCGCCTGCATTTTCCCTGTCAACCCCAGGCATGACCACCTCACGTTTAAGTGAGCAGCCTCCGGGGGCTGAACTGGGGGAAGATTGCTGGCTATAACCCACTCCAGAGAGCTAGGCAGAGAGCTGTGGAAAGCATATCCCAACAACCCCCCCTTGGAATTTAGCCCGCAAAGCTTTATTTTTTTCCCTTCTCTCTTTCTAACTTTAGATTTTAAACACAGGCAGCAAAGAGTGAAATTCCTGGGCGCATTGTTCATCTGTTTCCTCTGAGCTGCCTTGTCACTGGCCAGGAGAAGATTTTCAATTCGGCTTCCAAAAAATAAAAATCCTAAAATGGACATTTTTGAATCCTTCGCAGAAGCTCCAGAGCCTAAGGAAAAAAATGTCAAACCAATGGGTGTGTAGTGGGGGGGTGCGCATAGTGGGCATGTGCATGGATGGGTGTGAGTTTGTATGTACGTGTGCTCTGTGGGTGTGTAATGTGCGTGTGTGTGAGTGCGTGAGTTTGGTGTGTATGTGTGGTGTGCATGGATGGGGGAGCACTTGTGCGTCTTTGTGCATGGGGCAGATTGGGAAAGGCTGGAGCTGCAGATATTGGTCCTCCAAACACTTCCTGCATGAGCAGACCTCGTCCCCGGGCTGTCCCCATTCACCTCAGTAGAGTTACTCACACACGTAAAGCTACTCTCACCCACATGTCATTGCTGGATTGGGCTGGTGACATGGAGTTTGGTTTTGCATGGCTTTTTGCTGAAGCCCAGAATGTTGCAATTCTTAACTTAGCCCATCCTCCCCAGGAGAAATGAGCATCCGCATCTCCCAGACACCACTTCTCTTTTCTCTCCGTCTCCAAAGGCATGCTTCACGCTGCGCTAATACAGTTACAGCGGGCTGCATGGAAGGAAACCAAAGCGGAGAGAACTCAAAAGTTCCCTTTGTTATTAATCGAAACATCCCGCATGTTTCATTCCCAGCCAGCCCAGGGATATTTAGCAACAATAAAAGCAGAGTGGGGTGGGGGTGGAAATCTATTTTAGGCATGTCTACTGATTCTGACCTGCAGTGAAAAATGACTCTTTCCTCTCTGAACGCCTGCACCTGACCTGCGTGCTCTTAGATCTTCAGCTGGGGTAAATCTCTGCAGCTCCATTGAAATCAACTCAGCTACAACAATTTACACTACCCCACTCATACAGATTGCTTCCTGGCCGGTGGCACAGTCCCTTCATCCTCTGTGGGTCAGATTCACTGCTCCCAGCACTTGCAGGCGCTGCTCCATCCCTGCAGAGGTCACCAACCTTGTGAATCAGACACAGTTCAACCTCAATTATCCAAACCTCAATGATCTGAGACACCCTGCTCTCCAATACGAGGTTGTGACCCCTGCTGTCTCTTAATTGCAATGAAACCTCTCTTGATTCTTCCATTTAGAGAACGGTGATTGTATTATAGTTGCTCCTAGCCTTTGATGGGATCACACTGAATTTCTTGGGGGCAGGGACATTATATCCAGCACTGAGCCAAGCCCCCACTTTCCTTTCAGAGCTCTAAGTTCTACGGATGAGGTACATATTCCCCTGCCCTGATGTAGTCACGTCTCTAAAGAGATTAGGAATTCCAGCTGTAGGTATATCGCTCCCGGAGTTGGCCATGGCTGCTCTTTTCCTCAGCGGTGGGGTGGACCCCTCCGGACACTGCACATGTTAGGAAGCTGTGCAATGCTCTGGAGATATAGTCATTGCCATGACCTCGCTGGACAGGTGTATGAGGGGGTGGATGACCTCACCTGAACTCTCCTGCATTGTCTGATTCACTGCAATATGTTAGTCCAAGCATTTGGCTGCCTCATTCCTATAGCATCTGTGAGCTCCTTGGGGCTGGCCATAGATTATGTTTAGCGCTTGACATGGCTGCTCCTTTCCCATGGGGGTTTTGACCTCCATGGACAGATCTGTTACTCCTAGCATTTGGCCCAGCTCCTCCTTTCTGATGGTGGTAACAGGCCGAGATCTGTGAGATGGATACATTTCCCATCCCTCCCCTGGCTCCTCCTGGCAGATTTAGATGTTCACATTTAATCTGGAAGAGGAGAGCTGGAAAAGAGCTCACTGCCACGCGTTTTGTAAATGTCAAGATGGGAATGAAATCTTAGTGAGTTCTATTAAACTATGCAAATCCACAGAGCACGGCCATGTGGTTCCAGGGCTTTTATTCCGCCATGGTAATCACGGAAACCAGGATTAAAACTGGGGCTGCTGTCAAAGGAGTCAGACTCTCCCTTCTCTTCTGCTTTGCTGTCCTTCGTGTTTAGAAACTGTGTTACCGGAAAGGCTGAGCAAACAGAGATGTGGAAGGGACTAAATCCTCATGCTTCAGGGTTTATGGAAATCTCTAGTAGCGATCAGGAAGAGATATTAGTGGGGGACAGATTATCCCAGCGCTGCCTACTGCAGGGTTCCTACACCTTTCTCTGAAGCATCAGATACTGGCCACTATCAGAGGCAGCATACTGAACTAGATGGACCACTGGTCTGATCCAATCTGGCAATTCCTATGTTCCTGAAAATGCCTCTACAGCCAGCCTTCCGACACCTGTTTTGATACAGGGCCTCCTGCTGGGACAAGTTAGCACCCTGGCACCAAATTTCCAATACCCCATTCTATGTCACATCACCTCCCACTGGGAGACGGCAGTAGCGGAGTAGCTGTGATCACCCCAGCGCCAGTCTTCCTACACCCATTCGTTGTTACACTGCCTCCTGCTGGGGAAAATTAACACTGCGTGGCCAACCTTCCTACACAATTCTCCACCAGACGCCGCCCTGAAGTAGCTGTGAGCTCTCCCATAACAGACACCCCTTCAGCACCTCCTCGTGGGAGAAACCAGCTATAGAGTAAGCTCTACAGCCAGCCTTCTTGTACCACTCTGTTTCACAGTGCCGGAAGTAGCTGAAAGCTCCCCACACATCCAGCCTGTCGTTTATTCTCTTAATTCTCCTGTGAGTGGCAACATGCATACAGACCAACATCAGTTGCCCCAGGAACTGTAAATCAGCAGGATCAATTTCACATTACCTGTAATTTTTATTAACGGGTACGCCCAAAGCTTTAAGTTTTGTTGGTTACATCTGATGGGAATGTTATTCCCCACCTCTCTCCCCCCCACCAATTCTTTCTCCCCATTACAAATTTCTGGAGATTTTACTGCTTCAGTGTGTATGGCTGAAATGTGCATCAGGCTGTAAATGGATGTATGGCTGATGGTATGAATGTATGCGTAACAATTTGGGGTGGGGGGGCGAAGTAGATGCATGGCTGAGTGAATGTATGGCAGTGTGTTTATGGGGGGTCCAGGTGCGTACTGCTGAGGCTGAGAATGTGTGCATGGTGGCATATGTTGTGCATGGCTATGTATTTGGTGGGTGAATGTGTGTATGCGCACACTGCTGTGTGTTGTGCGAGGGCACGACCGTGTGTTTGGTACATGGATGTGGATGTATGCATGGCCGTATGTTTCTATTGAGCCGGGCAGGAGGGGAGTCTCCGTGTTTCTGGCCCAGTGGTGATGGGGCATGAAGGGTGAGTGTGTACAGTTTAGCATGTATGTGTGGGGCTGTGGCTATGTGTTGCTCTCCTCCTTTACATTTTTCTGCATCGAGGAAGATCCATCACTTTCCTTCCCTGTAATGATATTGACCTGATTAAAATTTTTATTGGATTTTACAAAATAATTTCATACATACCATTCCCTGGAGCCCTGCAGGGAGGAGGTGGAAGGCAGGAGAGGAGAGTATATTAAGAATAAGGTGGAGAAGGAAAATATTTTATTTTACTCTGAAATGATTTTGCTGGATGAATAATATATTAGAACTCTTGCTTTTTAAAATAGCGCTCTTACAAGGGCTCTTGAAACAGTGCAAGCATGAAAAAAGGCATCACTTGAGTATTTGGGACTATTTCAGAAATAGCGTTTCTTTTTCTGCAGTAGTTTCTAAGCCTTTTCCTTGCTGAACTAGCTAGATGTCTTCCCTATGTACAGTAAGCCAGGAACTGGGCAGATGCCCATTACCATGGTACCTTGCTATGGCATGGCATGGACAGGCAGCTAACTAATCCAGCAACACTGGCCAGAGTCCTCAGTCAAACAAATGCAGCATCTCAGGGTTTAGCTGTGGTGCCATAGTCACAGGGCAGGCTGTGCTTTAGAAAATGTTTAATCCCTCAAGCATATCCCTGAAGGCATAGGCTTCACTTCCTGCACTTCTCAAAGGGTGGCATCCCATAAGCCAGCCACTCTTGGACTGGATCTCTGGGTGGCAGCACCCCTGCTCCCCAACCATGCTAACATGACAGGCCCCACTGGGTTTGCCACCTGTCACCCCTTTTCCTCTGGGGCGCTGTGATCAGCAAGCTGGTTAAAGTGATTCAAATACAGCTTCTTCAAAACGAGGCATTATTTATTCACCAAAGGTGCCCAGCATGCAGAGAGAAGGGATAAAACAACAAAAGGCCCATCTGCCTGCATCTTACCTACATTTGATTCTTTCCTTGCCAGTGTTGGGTAAGTTCCAGTCACAGGAGCGACAGACCCCTGCAGTATCGTCAGTGTCTCTCTGTCAGAGATTCCTCTCCAGCTGCTACTGCCCATTCTACTTCCCTAGACCAGGATCCCCTTAGATCCTGGGTTCAGGCCTGGGAAGAATAAATCTTGCTAGCCTAGCTGGAGTCAGGTAGGGGCATTCCCCAATTAATACCTTCCACATTGTTTTCCCAAGAATCCTTGGTATTCTCTCTGGCTGTCATTGCTTCATTTCCTATTTGTTCCCCACCACTACCCTCCAATGGCCACCTTTGCTTTCACTCTTTGCAAGCAGGATAATATCAAGCAGATAAAATGAGATGCATATGATGGTCATAAAAATAATACAGATATCTCCCTCATTCTCCACATCTTGGAACATAGGAATTGTCAGACCCATCATCCAGCTAGCCTGGTATCCTGTCCCTCTGACAGCAGCCAGCACCAGATGCTTTAGAGGAATGGACAAGAAACCCACAATAGGTGGAGGTTGGGTAATCTGTCCTCCTATGAAAGTCTTGTCTTAAACCACCATACCCATGATCTGTTAACTTCAAAGATCAATAGGGTCCATGGTGCCTCAAATCATCACAAAACTGCAATCAGAGGCCCTGCTGATGCTAAAAATCCCATAGTGTTCGACACGAGGTATCAAATACAGCTCCACATCTTCCCCCCCCCCCCCCCCCGATGCGTGCAGAGTGAAGCAGTTGTTGGTCTCATCCACACCGACGAAAGTTGAAGAGGTACAGGACCATGATGAATTTGATGCACAATGTCAAACAGGAAAGGAGGCCCGGCCTCCAGCTCTCTTTGGACTCAGAAGAACAGCTAGCATCTTCCAGTAACATAGTCAAGAGACATTTATTTATTATGTCTATTGTGGTAACACCAGAAAGCCTCACCCACGATTAGCGCCCCATTTTGTTAGGCATGGTACAAAGATGGCCCCATTCTCAAAGAGCTTGCACTCTAATTTAAGACAAGACCCAGCAAGCAGCTGTAACAAACAAAAGGAGAGGAGAGAGACGGAGGGAAGAGGAAAAGGAGTGATAGGGGCACGACCTGATTTTTGACTCCCATCCCCCCACCCAGATGTGGATTCCCTGATGGATGCTTTAGAAACAAATATTTCTGTGGGCTCTGTATGGCCCTAGAAACCCCAGCTGTCATGCAAGCTAGTGATGAAAATGTGCACGTTTCCGGGAGATAATGCACATTCAACATGAGATTAGAATGTTCTGAATGTGAGGTGTCTAACAACACATATCGGTGCACTGTCTGCACCTCATCTTGCTGTTGAGTTTGGTGGTGTCTGAGGCAGTTTTCAAGGGGGTGTTGCTGGAAGTGGGCAGAGCAGAGGTAAGATTATTTGGGTGACTGTAAATGTCCATGTTGGAATGGTTTTGTCGTCATTGATTTGAAGCAGACCCTTATTTTAGAATTTCCATGTTTGATATTCCCCTGAAATGAGTGCTCAGATCTTTCAACCTAACTCCAAGTTAACCACATTTTTACCTCTGCTATCATTTAATCTAGAAGGTTGTCATGGCCAGGCCATCAGCTCCCCAAGTTATAAGTTCCTGCCACATTCCCCAGGCTGGAAATAGATTGATTTTATGCTTGGTATTTTCCTTTATCTCTTTTTTATTACCCTGTAACAGTTGCAATGCTGTGTCTCACGTCTGGGTTTCAGGATGGAAAAGAGCATGCTGTGCAAGCTTCCCACACACAGCTTTGCTAATGCACCTCAGTCCTGACATGCAGCAACTCTTCATATTTCAGCCCTGAGCCTCCCAGAGTTGTACCAGTGCACCTCAGTCCTAACCTGCAATTCCACTCCTGTAACTTCAAATATGAATGAATGCATCTTGAGTCTGATCTCCAGTCCCCCTATAATTCCATTCCTGAGCCCCCTACAGATCTGTCAATCAATCTCCGTCCTAACCACCATGATGTCCTTGCAATTCTCACCCAGATCTTTCATATACTTCTACCAATCCAGCTTAATCATGAGCTTCAGTCCCAGCTGTTGTTCTAGTCCTGAGCAGGAAGTCAGAGCAGTGAAGAGCTAAACATAGTTCAAACAGGTGCTGTGCAAAGTCCCTCCAGCACACACACACACTGAATCGTTAACTGTGAACAACGGTTGAAAAAGAAGTCTTGGTCTTCCCTGGATAAAAACTGCTAGGGATGCCAGACTGTGCAGCTGACTGAGGGTGAAGAGCATTGGCTACTTCTCACTTACAGTATGTACAAATAAACAGATTTATCAAAAATTCCCAAGAGGCCAGAAGAGGCTGGCACAGCCAACTCTGATTGGCTGTCTCCCATTCTGACATGGACTGGGTACCATGCCAACCATTTGCAGCTATTTCATTAGCTATTCAGCTCTAGTTCTGCCCATCCCCCCTCAGGAACACACTCTCATAACCTTGAGCTGCTCAGCTGCTCCTTTGCCCTGTCCACCCTCCTGCCATAGCCCCCTTACAACCTCAGTGCTGACGTGTTTCCACATAACATCCTTCCTATAAGAACCCAAAACACTTCAGAGTCTCTGCTTCATCCCCTCCTTTCCTTACACCATCATCTGTCTCACATGGCTTCAATTATTTATAATTTTACAAAACACTCGGGGCCTCATCCTCGACTGATGTAAATCGGTGAAGTGCTAATTAAATTAATGGCGCTACAGTGATTTGCTAACACGCTACCCTTGACAGTCTGCTCTCGCCTCCATGGGGCACGTTATGAGGGGGAGGAGAGACACCGCCTCACATTTCCGGGTGCACACAAATCCATTAACACCCACAGAGACACAGTCCCCACTACTGACCTCATTTTCATTCATTGTGCCCGTGGCACATTTTCAGTCTCCCATGACAGCACCCAGATAGCAGAAACATGAATCCTGGTCTCAAAGGGGGCCTTCAGCAGTGCCCAATGCTCAGTACATGACCTGTGACCTTGGTCATCAGTGGAATGTCTATCAACCCCATTCACAGGAGCGTAGATGTCAGAGATGGAAGTTACCTAGCAGGTCATATAGACACCACCTCCCAGCTCCTGGGATCCAATGCAGGACCATTCCCTACCGTGACCGGACTTCTAGCACTATCCCTACAGGAGACTGTTCTACACTCTAATAGCCTCCTTTGCTATTCAGCCTAAAATCGCTGTTTTCATTTTCACTCCTTTAATTCCTAGTTATCATCATCATCACATTCAGGTTAGTAATGGGCAAACATCAAAGTTCTGAGGTTCAGTTTGGGTGATAAACCCCAAGAGCTTAGATGCCCATCCAAGTTATGTACAAAACCTATGTCTGTAAAACCTGGCTGAAAATCTGTCAAGAACTTTCTCTCTCTTATGACACTTGGTCTGGCCCAAAATGCCAACAAAAACAGCGTTTTTAATGACATTTTGGTATTTGCACTTCCACTTGGAACAAGTGAAAATGTAAACTGATTTTTTTAAATAGCTACATTTTCTCTTTTCCATGAGCAAGCTGGGAAAATCTCTGCTGAATCCTGATCTAGTGGGTGGTCCATTAGGAGATAGCAGCTTACTACTACTACCAGAAATGGGAGTGCTCCTTTGTCTCAAGTGGTCAGTGCTGAAGGTCCCAGCTTCATATTCTGCCAATGACTCATGAGAATGGGACATTACGTTCTAAACCAAAAGGCCCATGTATTCTGTTAAAGTCTGGGATGGAATGCACGTCAGTTCTTATTTATGCCCCACCATAGAAACCACCACAGTGAAGAGCCCCCATGGAGACACTCATCATGATTATGATTATAATGCCCATGATTCACTTGGAATTTTTTTTAAACAAAGTGCAGAGATAAAAATAAATGGAAAAAAAACCAATAGGAAAGTTGCCTAATTTCCAGTGAGATGGATAAACCACACTGAATGTAAACAGCTCAGCTTGACCCAAATATTGTTGCGTTGCTGAGTAACCCTGCAAAAACGTTGTTATCTACCCCGCATCTGTGGAGATTAGAAGTGGAAGGGAATTTTAAACACACTGTCTGTTGTTTTAGGAATTTCAGCCTGGACATGAAGTACCAGGATTGTTATTCTTTCATGGCATCCCTGACCCCTTGTCCCCAGACTCAGCGGGAGACAAGCTGAGGAGGAAAGGGGATTGTACAATTTCCAGCATGCAATAAACACACAGTTGACACAAGTGCTTACATGAAACATTTGCTTTTACAGCTTTCCAGTTCCTTATAGCGAAGGAACTGTTTGCCTTAGAGATACGTAGAGTCTATAGGGATGAAGAGAGGAACAGTGAACCCACAAGTATAGTGAATATAGGGAATGAGGTTTACAATGACTTTGAGTCACCAACGGAGGGACCGGTCAGGACTGACTAACATTGGGCTTGCTTCCAGAAGGGGATGAGTGACCTCAAAACATCCACCGACTCTCATGAGTTGAAGGGTGCTCAGCACTTGCCACTCCTGTACCTTTCCTCCGCACAGCTCAGGGCACCAGGCAAGGGGAGGGATAAGCTTTATTAGCCCCATATCGCTAAGGCATGGAGAGGGGAAAGGTGAGATTTTCAAAAGCCATGAAGGGATTCAGGAGCACAAGTCCCACTGAAGTCAGGCACTTCTGAAAATCTTCCCTGGCATGATACAGCGAGTCAGTGCTGGGAATTCGAACCCATGACTCCTGAGTCCCATTCGCTTTCTCTAGCGACTCACTAGACCATGCAATGGTGGGTGAATCCCTTACTGTTTGGAGGTTTACTTCAGAGTTGGGCTGCTTAGTCAATGCTATCTGACCCACCTGTGTCTCTAAAACTGAGGTTGGAAATTTCAAGGGAGAAGCTGCTCTGGTGGTTTTGACATGTCTTCTGAATCTAGGCAGAACCAGCAAGGGCAGAGCTACCATGCAAGGGTTCTGCTCAGGTTCACGCTGAGCTTTGGTTCTCATTTAACCTGAGCGGGGTCACCCGTTCCTCACCGTGACCTCAATAGCAGGCCAACCATCCAGAATCAGCAGATGCCATGACCTCACTGATGGATGTGCCAATCACAGTTAGCCATGCTGTGAGCTTCTTGCTGAGAATAGCAAGGGCAAACATGACTTCACTCTCAGCCAAGGCAAGTTAGAAATAGCCATGCTTCAGCCTTGCTTCCAGAAATCCCAGCCAGTCCCAGCAGACACTAAATAGCGAATGCAACTCTGAGAAAAAGTTTCCCAACAACAGAGAAAGGGAGAGAGTGACCCACAAATAAACATGTGTAATGGGGAATGAGCACTTGTTTAGTTCCATCTGGCTGCAAGTGATGGGCTAAGGGAAATAATGCTCTTCTCTCAAAGCAGGGTCATGCTCCACACATGGGATAGACAGATAGCACGTGTGGAACAATGGAGTACCAGAGCCATCTCCCCTACAAGTACTAACGCAGGTATCCTTAGTTAATCTCAGAGCTCATCAGCAGATCCCTGTGTGCAGTGGGAGCCCTGCTATCCTGCCTGCTGCCTGAAAGGAGGTACATACAGCAGGCACTGCTTAGGTTGCTCCTCAGTGTGGATTCTCTGTGGATGTCCCAGGAATCTATCCCAAGTCCTGGTCCCTATTCGAACTGGGAGTGAACTAACTAGTTCCATAAAAGCCATTTCCAGGAGACCAGACACTAAACCCAAACTTTTCCTAAGGTCCAATTAATAAATCTCACCCCTACTTCCACAGGCAAATGCAACAGGTCTCTGCTGTCTTAGCTTGTGCCTTACAAAAGCCATGTTGTGAATCGCCATCCCTGCTGAGCTGGATCTCCTCATCTCATGCGCTCTTGGGCTTCCTGGAATCAGAGGTGCAGAGTGCAAGGCACGGCACCTGTGACAAGGGGAAGCTCCGAGCGGGTGAGATGGGATGATTCCAGCCATGCAAACGGCAGCCGTTCCAGCAAAGGCTGTCAGACCTGCTGAGCTTCTCCAGCAGCGCTTAGCCAAAGGAGGGAGGGGGAGGAAAGAGAAGCATGTGGATGGGGAAGGGAGGCAGGAATCCCTGACTCCAGGAGCACTAGGGGAGATGGACAAGCCAGCAACAGTGTAGTCACAAAGGAGAGGAGAGCACGTTAAATTAGCATCATTATTATTAGCATCATTGTACCTTACTGCATTTTTGTCACATGCCCAGGAGCCGGAGAGCATTGGTGGCGGTGGCAGGGAGGGATGCTTTAGAAATGACATAGATAAAGGGATGATTATTGTCAGGTCTGGGGAAGCTGGGTAAGGGCTAGGTGGGATGGGGTGGAAGATCTGGGTGCCTTAGGAGGAAGAAGAGGGAAGGAACACAGAGAAAGGAGCTCCGAGCTCTGGGAGGCAAATTCAGACTGGCGCTCTGGATCATCTGTGCCCTGCCCACTATTAGTGAAAAGGTGGCCCAGTGGTTGGTGAAGCAGATGCCAGAGGATGTAGCCTCTGTGGGTATTCAGGAGACAATCTGTCCCACTCCCTATTTCCTGTGCTCATAGTCTGACCTCCTGCACATCGCAGGCCACAGAACTCACCCACCCAGGGCCGGCTCCAGGCACCAGCTTGCCAAGCAGGTGCTTGGGGCGGCCACTCCGGAGAGGGGCGGCACGTCCAGCTATTCGGCGGCAATTCGGCGGACGGTCCCTCACTCCCGCTCGGAGCAAAGGACCTCCCACCGAATTGCCACCGCAGATCGCGATCGCAGCTTTTTTTTTTTTTGCGCCGCTTGGGGCGGCAAAAACCCTAGAGCCAGCCCTGCACCCACCCACTCCTGTAATAGGCCCCTAACCTCTGGCGGAGTTACTGAAATCCTCACATCATCATTTAAAGACTTCAGGTTACAGAGACTCCACCATTTACACTAGTTTAAAGCTGCAAGTGACCCATGCCCCATGCTGCAGGGAAAGGTGAAAAACTCTGCCAATCTGACCAGGGGGGAAATTCCTTCCTGACCCCAAATATGGTGATCCATTGGACCCTGACCATGTGGGCAAGACCCAGCAGCCAGACACCTGGGAAATAATTCTCTATAGTAACTCAGAGCCCTCCCCATCTAGTGTCCCATCACTGGCTGTTGGGGATATTTGGTGCTAGCAGTCGCAGAGCCAGGATCCTGTTCACACTCTGGCAGTCTAGCACTGTCCATGTGTCTCTCTCCCTGTGGAATTGCATCGCCACATACATCCCCCTCTCCTGGCCCCATCTGTACCTGCTCTGCTCGCTAGGTCCCTCTGGCACTGTCTCCCTCTTGCAGAGGTGAAAGTATGCCAGTCCGGTCCGGTACGGTGTACCGGCAAGGGCCAGTACGCCATGCAAGACCGCACCGGCTTCCGCGGCGGGGATTAAAAGGGCTCTGGGCTCCCCGCAGCGGCGGGGAGCTCCAAGCCCTTTAAATCCCACCCGCAGCTCCGGCGGCAGGGCTGGGGCCGGGATTTAAAGGGCTCGGAGCTCCCTGCCGCTGCGGGGAGCCCCAAGCCCTTTAAATCCCGCCCGCAGCTTCGGTGGTTGGGCTGGGGCCGGGATTTAAAGGGCTTGGAGCTCCCCGCCGCTGCTGCGGTGGGGATTTAAAAGGGCCCAGAGCTCCGCGGCGGCCGGAGCCCTGGGCCCTTTAATTTGCCCATGAGCCCCAGGGGCTCCCAGCCACCTCTGCAGCTGGGAGCCCCGGGTTGAGTCAGAAAATCCCAACCCTCCTTGCTCTGGGAAGGACAAAAGCACGGTGTGATTAATTCCTCTGAGCTAGGCTAGCATCTCATCAAATATTGTTTACCCTGGAAGAAACCTGGGGAGAGATTTTTGGGTCAGGGCATCAGGCTGAAAAGACTGCTGTTGGTGCTATGAGCAAAAGAAACTGTTGCATGCTATTTGAGTCCTTCTGCATTCAGAGACACAGGACTTTGTACACTCTTGGTAAATAAACAAAACTGCACCAGAGAAACACCCGACTACCAGTTGGAAGAAGAAACTGGAGGAACACACACAGGGCCCCAGACTTTGACTGGCCACTCAGGCCTACACCTGCATTTGCAGTCCTGTAAAGTAAAGGCTTCCCTCTGATCTCAGCCTGCTAAAAGCCTTGACTTGCTCTCCCCACCTGATAGCTAACACATCACAGCAAACCCCATAATCCCCCCAGCGAAGCAGATTTCAGCTGCAATTTAATCTAAGCTCCAAGTGCAGCTTTCACAGCCAGCTTGAATAAAAATGAAAAGCAACTGATAAAGAAAACCTACAAAGCGAGGTAAGTGGTGGGGAGACCGGGAGGCAGAGGATGTGACTGGAAACAGCAATGCCATGGCACAGCTAGCAGTGCAAATACTAATTGCTTTTTAATTATTCTAAAGTTTTCCTTCCCGGGTGGTTGGTAATTATGGCATTCCTGCCTGCCCTCAGGTGGCTAAAGAGAGAGAGAGAGAAAACCATGAATGCGTAAGCCAAGCAGGTACAGGCATTTAGAGCTCATAGGGCCCTACATGGGAACTGAGGTGCAGGGAGTTGAGTGAATTTGCTTTCATGGGAGCTGCGGAGATTCTCAATGGAGCTTTTGTTGAGTCTGAACCCACCAGGCATTCACAGCACGCCCTGTGTGAGACTCTAAAGTTCTGAAGTTGGAATGCCTTGGCAGTGTCAGATGCCATCTGAGTGAGCATGGATTACTTGTCCAGCAATTCCTGTGTCATTAAGCCATAGAACAACAAGGCCACACTCTGCATGGACAACAGGGGGAGAGCCTCCACTGAGGATGACAGAGCACTCCCATTTTTCTCCATGCCTTCATCTCTTCCACTCTCATTCCTCATGCTTATCTGGAAAAAGTGAGGAAGGCGGGGGCACACTGTGCTCTGTACATAAACCAGCCATGAAAGTATCAGCCAGCACACTTAGAAAACTAAGAAGATAAAAGGAAGCACATCTTTCTGAAGCATGGAGTCAGCCTGGGGAACAGAGGGCATCAGGAGGTCATCCACACACATACAGCAACTGGATTTTTCAAAAGGGCAGATATTTAATGATAATATTTGTAGCTGTACAGGCTAAACTTGGGGGAACCCAATCTGAGACCATTAGCTGATCGCCTGCAGAGGGCAGTAACGAGTATTTCCCCCTCCAGTTCAGCATTGCACATTGGAGATGGGGTGTTCTTTTCATCTAAGCATCAGGTTCTGCCCAGTGCCTGAGGGCCTGATCCAGAGTTCATTGAAAGCAATGGGAGGCTTTCAATTCAGTGGCCTCTACTCTGTCCAAGCAACAGCATAAGAACTAACTAACTAGAGGCCCCAATCAAGACTGGTTGGTTAGATGCTGCACATTCACATAGAGAGACAGTTCCTGCCCTAAAGAATTTGTAAACTAAATAGACATGGTAAAGTGACTTGCCTAAGGTCACATGGGGAGTCAGTGGCAGAAATAGAACCCACAACACTGAGTCCCGGTCAAGTGCACTATCCCCTGGTCACACTGTCTCCTGCTGGAGAGAGATACATGTCATGTGCCTGCTCGGGGCTGGATGTGGAAGGCCAGAGATTCAGATTCAGCTAGCGGTATGTTGTAGTAATAGTACTGCCTACTTGTCAAGCAGTTGCCTCAGGTAGATTTGGCCGCTGTGTATCCCTCACAGGCATTGTAAGGTTAAGTCCAAAGTTTTTTCTGATGCCCCCAGCACTACTAATTACCGCCTGATCTCTTTACTTGTATGCTGTCCCCTTTCCCCCTACTCTGCTTGTTTCTTTTGCCATTTTAGGGGGTAAGTTCCTCCAGGCAGAGATCATGCCGTTGTGTTTGTATAGCACCTAGCATATTGTGGGTGCCGCCAGAAGCAAATAATAAATAACAGAAATAGCGTGACAAGACGGGAGAGGTAATATCTTTTATTGGACCAACTTCTGTTGGAGAGAGAGAGACACGCTTTCGAGCCACACGGAGCTCTTTTTCAGGTCAGCTCTGTGTGACTCAATAGCGTGTCTCTCTCACCAACAGAACTTGGTGCAATAAAATATATTACCGCACCCACCTTGTCTCTCTAATATCCTGGGGCTGGCACAGCTACCACTACACTACATGCAGTAATAGCATGGCAAGATATGGACTCATGCCTGCCGCTCTGCCATGTTGCTGGCACTAGATCTCCTTGATGACATATAAATAATGGGCTGGCACTTTTGGCGACTGTACAGTTTTTGTCTTAGCTTGGCATGAGCTTCTGTCACTGTGCTAGACTTCCATGCTGCATGTAATAAAAGAGACGGTCTCAGCATGCTACTCTCATTGCACATAGTATAGGCCCTCCTCCTTGAATTAAGCAAGCTCCTGGAGCATCCTTGCATGCATCTGCCTGAATAGTAAACCCTTTGACTAGAGCTATAAAATGAGAGCACAGATGTCTGATAACATGTGGGGTTAGTTGTGGTCAGAGCTGGTCAGGAAGCAGAATTTCCATTCCATGGAACATTGTGACTCTTTAAAAATAAATAAATAAAGTTAGTTCTGAATTAGAACTCAAAGCTGAAATTTCAAGATTTCCCATAAAGTGAATTTTTTAAAGTTGTTTTAGGGCAATTGAAGTGTTTGCTTTGACAACATCTAACATTTTGTTTGAGCTTTTTTATTTGATATTATGTTTAAATGTTCTTTTACATTGTATTTGTGACCCAGTGGATTCTCACCAGGCCCAGGGACTTCAGCCAACACTCACTAAGGTGACCTGGCCCCAAATCCCACAGCTCTAAATGTCCCCATGCCATTGCCTGGTGGGTCAGGATGAGCTGACTGCCCCAGAAAGGCTGAGGCGAGCAAAGACCCAGAAAGAATGCTATAGTGCTTACCAAGGGGACATCAGTATTTTTATCATCATCTACCCAAAGTCTTTAGTCCCATTTCTCCATAAATTCTCTTACCTCTAAGGCAAGTCCAAAATATCCTAGGACCCAGCTTGTGACCAACTCTTCCCAAATTCAGGATTACCTTTCCTCCTGCCCCTTTCTGGAGCTGTTTTTCCCCCTGGCACTCCTTCAGCTTCCCAGTCTTCTTGGGTATTGCCTCTCCTCCCTCTGGAATGAGCTGGGTCTGGCTTATATAGACCCCAAGCCCCTCCCACTCCTCGCAGGCTCAGAGAGGATTGATTAATTGAAGTCAGCCGCTCGGGTTTGTTTTCCTCCCCTCCCTCTGTCACACTGTTATAATGTAAAATAAAATAAAGTTTGAAACAAAGAGTCATTTTGAAATAATAAATCGGAAGGAATGGGGGGTTGGGCGGGGTTAAACTAAACTTCACTGAAATTGACACATTCCAGCAGAACATTTTTATTTGAATGAATCCGCATTTTCTATCAGAAAATAGTTTCCCAGTGGGGGTGGCAGCAAGTTAACTATGGCTTGTACTTGCCTTTTGCGCAGTCCTGCCAGATTGCCTTCAGCGGGAACTTGATCAAGCCAGAAAGCTGAGAACGTGCCTCTGCACTGGCTTGCCTGTTTACTGAACATGCCTGGGCTCTTCCGTGACCTTTCTTAGGACCTGGTCATATTATTACTGTGTAGTCGCCATGACAATCATATCATCTCATGATGTGGAGACCTGCCCTGAGACAACCCCAGAAGTCTCACTGTTATTTCTGTTGTAACTCTTTCCTTGATGACTTCATTCCAAAGGGGAAGTGATGGAATTTGACTCTGCTCTCCAGGGTGGTAGAAGTGCACTGTTCAGATGATGCTTTGTCTAATCTGACTTGTCAATACCCATCATTCCCATCCAGAATAGCCAAGAGGATTTTATCAGCCCACTAGCATTGGGCACTTTTGACGTTGGAATAATGCAATGCTGACTTTATTCAGCCTTGCAAGAATGTTTTCTTCTTGGATGGCAGCTTCCCATTCAAGGATCTCACAGCACGTGGGGAGCATTAACAAATTCATCTTCCTCACCCCCCTGAGAGGTACGTGTCACAGATCCTAGTGAGCGCCCCTTCCTGGCCACCCACTAGGGAACTGCTAGAGGAACGCCTGCACACTTTATACAGTCTAACAACGTTCTGTTCGTTACTTAACAGATAAAGCACCAGAGAGTAAAGATCATATAGAAAACAATAAGACATCCAAAACACAATGTCCCTCAGTCGCTCACCCTGCCCTTGGGGGACCGCCTGTGTGCCGTCAGGCAGGCAGGCATGGCTCTCCACCCCTTCACCTACCCTGCCCCTGCAGCAGCCTCCCTCATCTTAACCTGGTGTAAAACAATCCTCTCCCTTGTGAGTCCCTTTATCGCCTCCTGCTGGGGTCTCCTGCTTCTTTTCTTCCACCTTTGGGTAATTTCCACTACTCCCAAACCCCCTCCCTTCAGCCAAGAGGAGGAACTGTCTTCTCCCAGGTGGAGGAAACCCAGTGTCCCAAGGTGTTTTACTCTAGTGCTCATCGCTCACCATTGTCTCTGGCTTGGCAGAGACATGGCAAAACTCTGCTAGCTCAGGGTGGCCCCACACAGCTAGAGGCTTTCCATGACGCAGTCATTTATGATACAATTTCATAAACTCATCCACAGTTCAGAAGCGGTAGAGAGAGAGCCCCAACTTGTCTCGGTATGCATAGCAAGTGCCATTATTCCTGCAGTACACATGGGAACGACTTCCCACCAGGTTAGTGGCAGAGATGATAGAACCCAGTCCTTTGCGATAGCTCGTGGACAACGTTCCCACTACTGGTATCCTTAAGATCTGTGCAAATCCACTGCCGCTTTGCCACCCTTCTTTCCAGTTCTAATTAAACTGTTCTCTCTAAGCGTGCTTCAGCTGACTCAATGCTCTGTACATCGAGGGGTCTCACTGCAGATGATGTTCACCTGCAGCCCTTTCGCACAGCTTGGCCCTGTGTATGTCTTGTGTGCTCCACAGAACTGTCCTGGCCCCCCAAAGTCTTTTGGATACTGTGACATTGATGGGGGGGGGTTCCCTTCATGCTGGAAGCTTGAGTACCTTTTATTCTGCAAACTCTATCACATTCAGTTCTGGTGCAACTCCACAGAAGTTAATGGAGTTACACCAGGGATGCATTTGGCCCATTAGGGCCAATTTAGAGCTGACACACAGCTGTAGCTTCTCTACCTTCACTTATACCATCTGTAGCGGAGTGGTCACCCTGCTCCAGCCCTGAAGGGGTTAAAGCAGCCCTGGAGAGGGCTGTGGCTGGAAAAAGCTGGGCTGATTGGAGAACCAGCCACAGCTGGGGTCATGCCCCAATCAGGCCACTGCTGGGCCCTATAAGAGGGCTGAGGGCCAGAGGCTGAAACAGACACACTCTCTTGCTTGCTGTGGAGAGAGATGGGCCTGGCTGCTTGGGAGCTCAGGAGGGTACCTAGAGTGGAGCAGGGCTGGGGGAAGGCCAGAGTAGCTGGGGAGCTCCAGCCTGAGAAACTCCCAGGCTGCAGACCTTGCTGAAGGCCCAGAGCAGGTATTGGGGTTGCAGAGGGCAGCCCAGGATAGGCAAAGGCAGCAGGTCCAAACCCCCCTTGCTAATGATGAGTGATTTATAGACCGCAGTCTGCCCCAGTGAGCGGGGGCTAGATGGTGACTGGCAGTAGCCACTGAGGCAAGGTGGGGATAGGGGGTTAGGGGTTCCCCTGGGAGGGGAGACCCAGAGTGAGGGGGTACTGTGGTGGGCAGAACCCCTGGGCAAAGGGCACTGGGGTCTGGGAGGGACATGGGGGGCCAGCGGCAGGCGAGACACTGGCCTGCAGAGGGTGCTCCTGGCTGGAAAGAGCTAATTCCTGAGATGACCAGCAGGAGGCGCCGCGCCGGTGAGTCGTTGCCCTGCCACACCATCACACACTAACACCAAGGTGGCCCAGTGCTTAATGCACTAGTGGAAGGTGCTCAGATACTATGGTGATGAGCACAGTGTAAGAACCTGTATAGAATAGAATAATCTCTGCCTAAAAATTCTTCTGTGGTTACCATGAGGATGAAGAGTTTAAGATCTTGCTGTCAGATTCGGTTCTTCAGCCATATGCAACTATCACAACAATGGCCTGCTTCAACTAGCCAGAACCAGTCAAAGATTAACTGGCAGTACATTAAATTCAGCCCGAGGAGACCTAGGTTCTCAGATCTGACAGTGACTGGTGGCATGGTATAAAAACATAGATGGAAGGATAGGTTATATTCATAACTCTAGTGAACTTGGGGAAGTCACTTAATTCCTCGGTACCTCAGTTTCCCCATCTATAAAATGGAGTTGATGATGCTTACTCAGTCCTGTAAGGCAATATGAGATCTGCAGATGAAAATCAAAGAGCTAAGTGTTATTATTTAAATCAGTCAATGCCAAGGGCTAAAGGGTTTGATCCTAAGAAATGCTGAACCCCTGAGACACAGGTACCCTGAGCTCCTGGGCAAGGCAACGGGAGTTTTGGTAAAGTGCAATCTACGTTGTTTAAGTTTGCTGGAGTCATAGTGAGGGTAGTTTGGAGAGAAAACAATCCTCTGTCTCTCCTTATGGAGTACCAACTTTTGCTGGAGGCAAGTTCCTTACCCACCTCTGCCAATTTTCACCATGATCTTTATGCCTTATTTTCCTTCTCTGAGGTTTCCCACCTGCTCTGAGCATGTCGAAGGCCGTCTAAACTCAAATTGTCATGGGCAGGCACCATCAGCGCTGAAGTGCTGCTGCTGGGCTGGAATTAAGGCAGCTCAAAGACAGCGCAGTGAAAATATTGACTTTCCAGCTAATAAAACTGAATTCCATGAAAGCTACAATTTCAAACTTTAAAAAATCCATCAATTTCTCATAAATATTTGAAAGCACCAAATTGATTGTTGCTGGACTACCACTGTATAGGAGGCCTGTGGCGTGGTGGAGATAGGCAGAGGGGGGTGGGGGCTGGAGGTCAGTATACTGGAGATTATTGTACAATGGGAAGCAGATTTCACCAGGTCCAGTTGGGAGAAGGCCAGTGTAACCACTAGGTGAACTAGGCGGCCACCTATGGCACCAAGATTTAGGGGCACCAAAAAGCAGTGCCCCAAAATTTTTTTTACACTATTGCTCCCGGCGGGGTTATGGGCCACTCGCAGCCACGTTAGCACCTACCTCTGCGGGCATCCTCTGCGACCTCGGGCCCCGCCGCCTCCCTCCACCACACCCCACATGACTGTCCGCCCGCGCCCCCCCTGCCAGCCTAGAGCCACCTCCTCCCCGGGCTGCCGCATCGCTTCGTAGCCTGCTCCCTCCGCCTCTGGCAGTCCCGCAACCCCTGCCGCCGCAGCGGCTGTTGCCCAAGGGCTGCTGGCTGCAGATCGGAGTGGGTGACATCGGCCCACCCGCAGCTGGCCTTATTGACAGCAATGCAGTGGCGAGAGAGGGGGCAGGTGTAGGGGAAAGGAAGAGGAGACCGTGGCTACCGGTCCACCTGCGGGGGTGGATCATGGCCCTGCCAGAGGATACAGGGCTAAAGAGCTGCAAAAGTGTAACCATCCTCAGCACGTGCCACCTTCCAAGGCTTCATCCCCATCCATCCCTGCAGAGCAGGTAAATAGAGCCCCATTTGGGGGGAAACTGAGGCAGAGAACAGGGACGTGACTTGCCCAAGGTCACCCGGGGAGTCATTGTCGGAGTCCTGCTTTGAACACAGGAGATCAAGGCTCCTAGTTCTGCGCTGGCTCAGACCATTAGACCAGAGACCTTCAAGCCCTGAGCTCTGCACCTGCCCACACAAGGTATTAATCTGGGATTCAGGGGCAGCACACTGCAAGTTTTCAGTGAAGAAACCCAGCTGTCTCGAGCCCTTATGGCTACAAGGAAAATCTTCCAAAGGTGATGGGCGTTTAGCCGACACAGTTCTGTCTGCCTGAGTCTGCAGCCAGCCTGGGACAACAGCTTTAGGAAATGCAGCAGTAACTGTTAAGTCTAATTACAACATCGTCAGAGCCAGATTTTCATGTAACATGGGTGACCAGTTGCGTGGTGCACAACCACTGCAAGTGTGCGAGCAACTCAGGTTAAGTGCAGCTGAACCCTGGGCTGGCTGCAGCACCTGAGAGATTTTTGTTCTCCCACTGAATGACAGCAGATGCACCAGCAACTTTACTAGGTAGAAGTTTAGTGACCACATTAGGGCCATATCCTCCCCACTCCCAGCATTGGGCCAACTGCCCCTCATCATTCTCCTGATTGCTGGTATTGTTGTTGATGGGAGATCTGCTGTGGATTGAAGGCTGTATATGGACCTGCCTTTGCAGGCTCAGTCCTGGCCCAGCATTTGAAATAAATTGCCCTGAGTTTCAGAAGTACTGAGAACCCCGGAGTTCCCACAGACATCAGGGGAACCGCAGGTGCTCAGCATCTCTGAAAATCAGGCCCAGAATGACACTGATGCCTCTGCCCTGGGCCAGAGCTCTCTGAGTAAGGGGCTTCAGCAGCGATTGGAGTGGGGCAGAGTAAAGCAACCAGAATGGTCATGACAGAGGCTGGAACTCTGTCCTCGCCTCACACCTGTGGGGAAGACAGGCCTTCAGACACCCCCTCCCACTTGCATTGCACTTTCCAGCCCAGGAGCAAGGAACCATTTCACACCTTAGCGCTGGGGGGAGCTGAAGCCCAGAACAGGGAAGTAACTTGCCTGAAGTCATCCAGTGAGTTGATGCCAGGGTGGAAACTAGAAGCCAGATCCTGACTCCCATTAAATATGTAGACTAAATAATGAAATTAATAAATTTTCAAGCTGAATGTGTATTAATTCTAATGAACAATGCCACATTATGCAGTATTCATTTTTGAAAGTTTATAATACGCGATGCTCTGGGGCTAGGGGAGGGGAAGGCAGGGTGCAAGGTGGAAGTTTCGCCTAGGGCGCAAAATATCCTTGCACCGGCCCTGGTTGGGAGGAAGCTCCCAAAAACCTGGCTACATCCTGAGGATATACTGAGGACCATATTCTCCTCAGATGTAAAATGGTGTAGCTCCACTGACTTCACCAGCAGAGAATGTGGTCTGCCAGTGGGATGCGTGTCCTGAACACTGGGTCTGTAAAATCGGTCTGGAAACCTCAGAACAGGCTTTGTTGTATGATTTCCAGTGCTTCCTGGCTAGGCCAGAAACATCCTGGAAACAGCCTGCTTCAGGGTTCCCCAACACTCCCAGTCCCTGGTGGAGCCAGGAAATACTGAGAAGCACAAAAGGGAAAAAGAGAATAGTTTGAAAAGTTGATTGTACTTTGCCAGATCCATTCAGCTGAGGTAGAGTGTCAGGAAATGCAAATTCCACAGAACTGAAACATTCCACAGGAAAGCATTGATTCCATCAAAACCAGCTGGGCAGCTTCCTCCCTGCCTGGTTTCTGGCCAACCAGCCAGCCAGCTGGCAGATGAGCTCTCCGGCTCTCCAAGGTGCCAGGCTTCCCCGGTGGCCAGTTCCCTGAGCTGACCTGCTCCCCTGCTCCTCGGGTTACCCAGCAGGTCAGCTGGCTGGTTCCCTGAACAGCTGGCTCTTGGGCTACCCAGCTCCTCAGGAAGCCAGCCAGGCAGCCAGCAAGCCAAAAATTTCTATTTCAATTCTCCCTAGCACAGAAACTGTTACATTTTTTACTTTTTATCCTGATTTGGGGCCAAAAAAAAATTCAGACTCAAAATTTTTCACAGGAAGGAAAATCCATTTTCTGTCCAGCTCTAAGGTCAGGTTCGGTTCTGGTTAGTCCTCATTTAGTATGAGCTAGTTCACTAAGCCTCATTGGAAGGGTATTCATGAGAAGGCAATGTTATCCTGGCCAGAGATCCACTCTGCCCTTCCCCTTCTGTTCTCTGAAGCTCCACCTGGACAGAGATGAGATGACCCAAGTGCAGGCTCTACTTCTGCTAAGTTCACTTGCTATTACTGACACTTCTAGTGCTGGTTATTTAAAGCCCATGACTGTCAGGTTCTCCACATTGCCCTGCTTGGGAACAAATCCCAGCAGGGTTGTGAAACTAGAAACTCATCTCTTAAAATCAAGTGGAAAAAAGTTAGGGCCAAGAGACAAGGCAGGGAAACAGGAGTCTCTCTCTCTCGCTGCAGCTGACATGACCACAGAGACCCACCAGGACTATGGGAAGCTCAGGCATTTCTGCGTTCTACAGAACATAAGCTTCAGCAGATTCCCAACTAAGATGGACTCCACTGGACCTGGGGAAAAGTCGAGGCGAGCTAGATTTAAAACTAGAGGCTATCGATTCCATTCTGGAGGGCACTGTGACCCAGTTCAGGTTTTCCTCTGCTCAGAAGCTGTACCCAGAGCCTCCAGCCACACCCGGGGCTTGTCTAGATGGAGAGTTAAAGCATGGCAAGTCGGGATCTAAATCTACAGAGCACTAGCCTGCTGCACACTAACTGGCCATGTGGATCCTGTGACCACACACTAAAAGTTGCCTAGTGTGCTTTGATCTACTCCACTTTGAAACAGAAATAGAGCAAAGTGCACTAGGGAACTTGGGAACTTAATTTGCCGAACACCATCTCGCTGACTGGACAAGGCCACAGATAGGTTTAGGCTCTTTCCATTACAAGAGGGAAATTCCTCCCAGTCTGCCACCAGTCAGGACTTTGCTAGGTAAGTTTCCACTTGTGACATTTAACATATCACAGAGAAAACCTGGATTGGAATTTGTGTGCATTTGACCTGGATTTTGGCTACAGAGCTTCTATTTACAATCTCCCTGAGTTCCAATTCGGACTGGATTGCTCCAGCCCAAATTCCCTTCCAGTTACCTATGGTGCAAGTATAGTAAAGAGAGAGAGCCTGGATCACTGAGCCATAAAACAGTGTTTAGCCCCTTGGGTCATTTTCAGGTCATGCATTTTGCTTCTCCGGGATGATGGGTAAACATCCTCTGCCTAAAAAGACAAAAAGCAGGGGAATGTGGTAGAGAGAGAGCAAGCTTGGAGCACTGGGTCTGGTGCAAGATCTGAGGCATGAAGCAGAAGCTGTGAACTAAAGTTAGGCCAGGTATTAAAGTGGATGCTTACAAGTTCACTACCAGTACATGAACTTGGCAGAGTTGTTGCTAACATATTAGGCATTAGCTATTTATGTAAATATATTTCAAGTCTAGTACAGATACATCCCAACCTAGTCCAAGATAAGATGGTTTAACAGAACAATGAATAGGGATGTTGTGTCCAAGATATCAGGAACAAGGGGAGGTAACAAACAGATGTCATGAAGCACGTAAGGTTGTGTGTAAGTTGTGTATCCCAGTTGTTTGCCTCAGTCTATAAATGTTGGGGTCTCTCACCTTGATCCTTTTTTGTGGCCTAGGAGACAGCAGAAACTCCCACTGCTGACTGAGCCATTCCTTGCCACTGGACACTCATGTGTCTGTGTACATGTAACCACAGAGCCAGGGCAGTAGGACTGTGCCTTGAGGGCAATAAACTTGGCTGAGTGCCTTTGTTACCAAACCATGCCTGTGGTCTTTCTTTATGAGAAACATTATAGCATGCTGAACAAGCAGGCTGCATTCTCTACTCTTAGTACTGGTAACATTGGAGCTCCAAGGACAGACGCCCCTGAGCAGCCTTGAACAGCATTACTGAGGCAACAACATTCCAGCCTTCAGCACTTAACCGCAGCAGGGACTGCTTGTTTCCCTGAAGCTGTAATAATGAGGAAAGATGGACTGATGGGTTATGGGTCTCTCTCATGTCTGCCTAGGTTTGACAAAAGCACCTCAGAACTCTTGCTTGCTGGCTCAGTAAAAGTGAACATGTTGCATGGACGCTGGAAAGGATTAATTTCCTGGTCTTCTGGAAAGGGATTTGCTGCTGCTTTTGTAGTACTATTGTCAGCATCCTCCCAGGTTATGTCTACACTTAGAGGGAAAGTGCTGCAGTGGCCACCAATATGAGGAGAGAAGACACTTCTCCAATGTGGAATGTGGAGGGGCTGACTTCCATTAGGAGGAACAAACCTCTACTTCCATGGGAATTTCTCCTCAACTATAATAGCTAAAATTGTATTTTTTAAAAAAATATAAAGAGAGAGAGAGCCAAGCTTCTCACATATTCCCATGACTCTAGGAGTTAGGGCTTTAGGAAAACCACCAAATATCTCAAGCCTCGCAATAACATTGCAGAAGTTGGCAACACATTGCATCTACTATGCTGTTAATGTAATTGGCCACTGAAAACTAAGGGTATGTCTACACTGAAAATTAATGTGTAACTGTAGCTCATGTAGGCATTCCTGAACTAGTGTTAATCTAGGTAACATGGTAACAATACTAATGACGATGTGGTGGCCCAGGTGGAGATGGGTGTGTACTCGGGTGGCTAGTCCATGCCACCATGTCTTCACTACTATTGTTACCCAGGCTAGCTAGCTTGAATCTAGTGCAAGTATGTCTAAGGTGTAATTGTAGTATGGGTAGTTTGTAGTGTAGACAAACCCGTAGAGTCCCACTTTCTGCAGTCATGCAGGGTTGCTTTACTGCACATAAAATATTGATTATATGCAACCTTTTCACACCTGTGTACAGCGACAATCAACTCCACTTTGGTTTGGTGCACCTGTGCGCACACACCAACATAGAGCAGGCACCCTAATAGGGGAACCAGTCCTCACCATTAAAAGGGTGAAATGGAAAAGCTCTTTTGGGTGCAGCAATGGAACTTCCTCCCACCCATCTCCTTGGACGTTCTGCATTAGAGAATTCTGAGGCCAAGCCTGCACATTCTCCACCTAACAAGCAGAACAGCTCCAGCACTCAGCCTTTCCTGACTTTTTAATACAATATCCTGCAAAGCTGACCTGAGAGGAAAAGACCCCCCACACACATGACAATGAAACACAGCAAACTGCAGTGCTTATGCTAATGCTCTAAGTGCTGCTTGCACTGTGAAATAAGGAGGGAATTCATACAGTGGCTTCCTTCTAACCACTGAAAATAAACCAGGGGCCCTGGCAGCAACAACAGGACCAGCCCTTGGTATTCTCCAGCCAGAAGATCACGGTGAAAGCCATCTGGCTGCTCAGCCAGTTTCTTCTTGCAGGGCTTGCTGACTCTCTGCCAATACCCATATAACTGGGCTCCTTCTTGGACCTGATCCCAGCCCTCCGCAACCAGAGTAGCCACCCAGTTACAAACCACTGCTCTCATCTGATCCATGCTGCTGCTGCTTGGTCCTCCATGGGCTGGCAATGTCTCCCCTCTGAGGCTGTTCTCCCCTGCCCACCCATATGGGTAGAAGGGGAACAGGATGCAGGGCTACATATATCCCCTAGTGCCACACTTGGAAGTGGGGACTCTCCCAGTGGGTCTGTGCATGGCTGTCTCTCCAATCTGGAAGAGCCTCCAGGCACTTCTCGGCACTGTGACAAGCTGGAAGTGGGGCAGGGTTCAGGGGAGGGCACTAGCTAGGCCCAGGTGCACTTTCCTCCCCAAGGCTGCCTGGTTTAAATATGCATTTTTAAACTCACAAAAATTGTGTGTATTTTGGGGGGTTGTATTGGCCCCACTCTAGTTTTCAGTCAGGCGTTTTCTATGGGGCCCACTTTTATTTCCTCAGTACCCAGCCACCCTGCCAAAATAACTCCTGGCGGCAGGGCCGGCTCTGGCTTTTTTGCTGCCCCAGGCAAAAAAGCCTCCGGCCGCCCCCCCCCCCTGCGGGGGGGGGGCGGAGCCCGGGGGGGGCGGCGAGCCCCGGCGGGGGCTCCGCTCTCCCCCCGGCGGCCGGGGTCAGGGCGCGGGGGGGGGGCAGGGCGGCGAGCCCCGGCGGGGGCTCCGCTCTCCCCCCGGCGGCCGGGGGGAGGGCGCCGGAGGGGAGGGCGGCCGGAGCCCTGGGAGGAGGGCAGCGAGCCCCGGCGGGGGCTCGGCTCCCCCCCCCCCCGCGGCCAGAGCGCCGGGGGCAGGGCGGCGAGCCCCGGCGGGGGCTCGGCTCTCCCCCCGGCGGCCGGGGGGAGGGCGCCGGAGGGGAGGACGGCCGGAGCCCTGGGAGGAGGGCGGCGAGCCCCGGCGGGGGCTCCGCTCTCCCCCCGGCGGCCGGGGGCAGGGCGCGGGGGGCAGGGCGGCGAGCCCCGGCGGGGGCAGGGCGGCGAGCCCCAGCGGGGGCTCGGCTCTCCCCCCGGCGGCCGGGGGAGGGCGCGGGGGGGAGGGCGGCCAGAGCGCCGGGGGGAGGGCGGCGAGCCCGGCTGTGGCCCCGCTCTCCCCGGCGGCCCGAGCGCCGCGCCGCCCCCCTCCAGGTGCCGCCCCAAGCACCAGCTTGGTTGCCTGGTGCCTGGAGCCGGCCCTGCCTGGCGGGCACCAGATATGTGTGCACTCATTCCCACAAGTGCAATCGGTTCCTCCCACAAAATCACCAGCCAGACCTCCGTGTCAATGAGGGCAGCTTTAACAATGAAATGAGTTCTACAGTTTGAGTCTGTTCATGCCGACCAATGAAGTGCTAGCAGATTACAAAACCATCCCCCAACGCACGTTTGTCAGTGATCTGCCTGGAGATCATTAGTAGCTCATGACATAGAGGTCATAAGTCAAATCCGAGACTTTATTGTCAAACTAGGGGAATTGCCTTTGCAGGGATATGGGGCTCAACCTGCAGCTCCTAACCACCTACGAGGAACTCTCTTCCCTGTGTGAATACATTCAAAATGCCCAGATTATATATGTGATAAATAATACATTGGTCTTCCTAGAGCAGATCTCTGGGAAGAGCATCCTAAGCATTTTTACAAGAATGTAAACAAAAACAGATTAGAAGACTAAAATACATAGAGGATTAAAATGACTGCAATTAAAAAGCAGTATAAAAGCATAATAAAAGCAAGGCAGCATGCCAAAGGCCTCCTGAAATTCAGAGACTTTTAAACACTGCATTTACAGGGTGCCAGTTCCATGGTCCTCCCAATTAGCCACAGGAAGGGTATTCCATAGCCACAGAGGCAGCGATAGAGACCTGAAGCTACTATCCCGAGCCCCCAACACCTCCATCCTCTGGGGATGTTAGAGGGCAGAGGTATGACGCAGATGGGAAACTGACTGAGGGGAAGAAGAGACTGATGAAATGCTGTATGTATGTAAATAAGACTATTACAGAATCCCATTGTGACTCTGCAGCAGTGAGGGAAGGATATTAATGGGGGATGAGGCAGGCAAACAGTTAGCCAGCAATAATGAGCAAGCTCCGAGTGACTGATTCCACGTCAAGGTTGGGCAGTATCCATCAGTTATGTACGGGTGCAGCTCTGCCACTGGAAAAGGACCACACCGCACTGGCTGATTGCCTGTGAGGAACACATCCGCTTAGCAACCCATGGCAGCAGAGTCTCCTGAGACAGGCCAGAGCAGCACAATTCTGCAGGGTGACAAAGGGGGATGAGAACCAGCCCCCAAGCTTCCACCCACTTCTAGAAGCAAATTTGGATCCAACCTTTTTGGAGGTTCTGAGATATTTCAGGAACATCTTTTCCCTTCTAGTCTATCTGGAATTGTAATCCGAGGGACCGAAATGCCACAGTAGAGCCTGTTTCACGAGCTTCCCAGAATCCTCTGAGGGAACATCTGAGCAGAAGACCAACAACTCTTACAGTTTTGAGGGTCACCTGTCACTAACCATGATGGAGAAAGGAAGCAAACTAGCGAGATTGTGCCTCGGCATCACATGGGCGAAGGTTTTATGTGACACATAAGCAGGGCTCAGACTGGGTCAGGTGACTCCATGTTAGCCTTTTGGGGAGGCTGCCATCTTTCTCTCCAAAATCTCAGCCTTTTTTTTTTTTTTAAGTAAGTCTCTATCCCTCACGGCCATAAAGAAACATGAACTGAGTGTACCCAATGCCACGATATCTGCCCATCTGCAACAATTGCTCTCAGAGATGGGAAGTGCCTCGTTCAGTGGGATGTTAATTTAGATGCCCAGTCATGATAACTGTGAGGTCATTGAGTTTAGCCGGTGGGCAGAGTGAGAGAATACAACTAGTACTGCTGCCTCTCCCCCACCCCAAAATTGAGCCTTGCACATGTAAAGACCGGTTATCTTGGTTACCCATGGGCAAGGGGAAGGAACATTAATTATTTCTGCTTCCAGCCCATCAGGGAAACTCTCAAGGCCCTGTAGAATTCAAAAAGCTTCCAGAAAAGCAGGGAAAGGGATGGGAATTATCACTGCAAAGATGGAGCCTAACAGCTTATATTGTCTTTGAGGTACTGTAATGCGCTAGCTTTGCATGTGGGTGCAGTGTTGTAGCTGGCCCTCAGAAAAGATAAGAGCCTTGCTACTGCTGCTAGCTAGTGACACTCTCCTCCAGCTCAAGTAATCAAGGCATGCAGTTTTGGAGCTGAAGGAACAACTTTCTAGGCCCCAGCTCCCCAAGGGAGGTAGTTCATATTATAATGATATCTGTTGGCAGTGATGGATTTGGTAGGGTATCCCATATCACTAAACCATTCTGTCCATCCTTGACTCAGAGAGGCTAATTAAACTAGTTATAGGCCACACTCAGATGCTGTGGTTGGAGGCTGACTTAGAAGCCAGAAGTTAATTTTAAACTAATTGACCTTAACACTCTGTCAAGCTGCTTAAGGAGGAGCCGGGAAAGGAGGGGTGCCCAATAACTTATGTATACAGCGCACGTGTTTTGCCTCCCAGCTCTTGTTTCTCATTATTAATGTCAGGGCTTTTTTTAACAAAATTTGTCTTGGTCAATTAACTCAGACAGGATTGCTTGTAATGTTCTAAGTAAAACTAGCCACATCCTGTGCTCAGTAAGATGAGAAAACAAAGCTTCGAAAACAAGAGTGGATGGGAAGGACGACTTATGACTCACATCCATTTAGTGCTTTTATGCAGGTGGATCCCAACGTGCTTCACAAATACATGGGCCAAATTCTCCCATAGACAACACCAGTGCAAGACCTTGATTCCAGCAGGCTTGAATGGGTATAACTGAGAATGGGTGTAACTGACACTGTAATGTAAACATAGCAGGAATAAAACATTGTGGCAATGGTGTGTTTTACAAATCACGTTGTCCAGGGGGTCATTCTTCATGTCCTTGACATGGAAGGGGTCATTTGAGGCTGCAACCAATATCTTGATGGGCGAATGGGAGTGTCTTGTCTTTTCAACTTTAAAAGACCTGGGCAGGCAAGCAAGGAAGTGCTGCTGAGTTGCTAACTGCTGTCTGAACTGGATATTGCAACCCACTGATCCTTTCTCAATAACAATCCTTGTGTATCTACAACATCTTCCATCCCGGGGCCTCCAAGCACTTTCCAAATGTCGTGAAGCTCCATAGTCTCCTGGTGAGGTAGGCACAAATGGGAAGAACATGGTACAGAGACGGGTAAGTGACTTGCCCAAATTCCCATGGTCAGAGTGTGTCACAGCTGGGATTAGAAGACAAGTGGCTGGAGTCTAAGTCTGGTTCTTTAGCCACAAAAGGTATGTCTACACAGGATAAAATACCAGCAGCACAACCACAGCTGGGCCAGGGCAGCTGACATGGGCGAGCTGCTGGTTTTTTTATCCCTATGTAGATATACCCAAAGCCATTCTCTGATTTCATGGAGTAGCCTTGTTATGTGCAGTGCTATTGGGCAAACAGGGTAATGGTCTTTCCGGTTAAGCTAAGCTAACTTCAACAATACTACTTGTTAAGCTTTTGGCTTTTCTTCTTTCCCTTCCCTGGTATAAGTCACTTAAATCCTTAATTAAATATTCTCATGTGCCCAGGCCCTGCTTCTCTCTATAGTGGTGGCACCAGCCAGGTAAAATGGCTGTAAAGAAACCAAAGGAATGAGGGACATGTGCACCACGCTACTCTATTGTGATATTGGTGGTATGGTCTCTTAGTATACATCAGGGGTCGGCAACCTTTCAGAAGTGGTGTGCTGAGTCTTCATTTATTCACTTTAATTTAAGGTTTCGCGTGCCAGTAATACATTTTAACGTTTTTAGAAGGTCTCTTTCTATAAGTCTATAAAATATAACTAAACTATTGTTGTATGTAAAGTAAATAAGGTTTTTAAAATGTTTAAGAAGCTTCATTTAAAATTGAATTAAAATGCAGAGCCCCCCCAGACCAGTGTCCAGGATCCAGGCAATGTGAGTGCCACTGAAAATCAGCTCATGTGCCGCCTTTGGCACGCGTGCCATAGGTTGCCTACCCCTGGCATACATATTAAGATTGCTCCTGGGAACCCCAGTCAGGGCTCAGGATCCCAATGTAGAGGGTGCTGTACAGACGTGGTACCGATGAAGCCAGGCGTTCCATGGAAAACTTGACATTTTGGCCAAACATCAAAGTGTGAAATATTTTGATTGGGAAATGCCACCACGATGCCTCATGGAAGTTGTGCTCCTTGTGCTCCGTTCTCCTCTTTGGCTACATCACCCCTGACATACCACAGTTTCCCCTCTTGATGGGAGGTGCTGTTTTCATGGACGACATAATCCAGCTAGGGCACCTGGCCCACAGAGGAGAATAGAGCCATGAGACAACCAAACTCCAGCTCCCGTAGGCATTGTGATGTCATATCCAAATCCAAATGTCATTTTTCTGCTGAAAAATGTTTGGTTTGTGGGCATTCCAGTTTTTGATGAAAACTCAAATTTTCTACAGAAAGCAGACACTCTTTGTGAAACAAGTTGTTTAGTCAACAACCCATTTTTCCTTCAAAAAACAGTGTCAAAGGAAACTTTTCAAGCAGCCCTACTTATTTTTCATACAGCCACCCATCTCCGTAGTGGCCAAGTGCCTTTGTGATCCCTGGTGCTTAGGCCTGTCCACCATAGGAAATGGATTCTCCTAGAGCCAAGAAATATCACAGAATTTCATAGAAAATGCAAAGCAAGAAAGCAGTTCCCATTCCCAGAAGGAAGGGGCTCCCAGTAGCTCATTTTCAAATGCACCAAAATCTCTATATCTCATTCTCTGGTGGACACAAAAGATGGGGATACCATGCTAGAAGGACACAAAACAGAGAAGGGATGGAAGACAGACAAAACTCTGACAAAGGAAGTTATTAGAGCTGATTAAATTATTTGTTATGAATCAGATTCATTACAAAGCTGTCCTTAGCTAGCATAAGCTGATCTGCATTTCCTTCAGGTGCATTCATTACCCAGACACAGTGAATCATCTGCAGCCTGCGGGGCTGTCTGCAAACTGTTCTCTTTCACTCGTCCTTATCTGTACTCTGTCATTGGTCATGTGATCTTACTTCTGCTACCTGATTGGATGACTAAAACATTTTAAGGCGGAGGAGAACGAATAACAAATGAGGAAGTTGTGGGGTGACTTTTCAGACAAATAAGCATTCCACTTATTGTTTTTACTGGGGAAAATATTCACAAATCTAACTGTCGCATCCAGTCAGCGCTGGGTGTTATATTGGTCTGTTTTTCTTTAACATGCACAAAAATTCATTGAGGCCTCAAATTTAAAATGTGGTCACTGCCGGATGGGTGGCTTGAATAAGCTTCGCCTCTGGCTTTCCTTCAGGCCATCCACTACAAGCCCGCAACTAATGAAGGGCTGGTAACGACCAGTCTTAGGGGAGAGTCCCCCTCCTGCTGAGTGGGCAGCCAAAATTTTGCACTGCAGTTAAACTAAAGTGACGGGTAGGAAGGGGTGGTGGAGGGAGCAAGGACTCAGGCAAGCTGCCTCCAAAGGGCTCAGAGAGTTTTGCAAGCTGTGAGGCTTGTCTGGAGGAAATTGAAATGGGGGAGGAGGTGATTAGAATCTGCTCTCTGTTAAACACATTGCTTTGCTTGGGCAAAGATTTATTTGTCTAACAATTTCAGTAGGGCCACCGTCCCTCTGCTTTCCAAGGGATGCAAATAATAAGGGCAGCTGCTAGGTTTGCAATGGGGGAATTGAGGGCAGCATATTAAATATTCGAGGGAGGGGCAGTTAAGATCCAACTCAGACTGGGGGGAGTTGCCACAGATTTTAAGATCTTTTTAAGTACTGCTGACTATGGAATTTTAACGCAAACCCGACCTGCAATATGGCCCCAACTCAGCAAGACACTTAAGCACATGCCTAACTTTAAGCATTTTCATCCCTATTCAAAGCACTTAAGCCTATGCTTTACTTAAACCATGTACTGAAGTTCCATTGACTCCAATGGGACCTGAGCACACGCTCAAGTGCTTTACTGAATTGGGGCTTTAATGGGGACTTGACCTGCTCTCTGTATACAGACATTATCTGCAAAACAGACGTGGTCCTTCCAGGCAGGCACAGAACTCCATTTCTGGTGCTTGACCCCATTGCAGGACACTGCCCGGATTATTGTATGTTCGTTGGAGCCAGGGCCATCCTTTTGTTATGTTTGTCCAGTGCCAGGCACAAGTCTAGGTGCTACAAAGAAAACAATGGTAATAGAAGGAGACCACCGCCTTCTATAAGCTAGATCTTTTCCCCAGGCTCAGTTACAGGTACATCCTAGACAGAATCAGTATGCTAGACCCTGATTCTGCAAAGAATGGATACATCTTTCCAGGATCAGTGCCTTGATTTACTATGGAAGCTAAGTACAGACCCTGGAAGCAGAAGTGGATTTCTATGCCTCCCTGGAATGGATTATAGACAAAGCTCCTAGGGGGCAAGGAACCTGAACTGGATGTTGGAAATTAACTCAGGGGAAGCCCCTGGAAGGTAGATACCATGTGGAGCAGAAGAGAGATGAAGCTGGATCTGTTGTGTAGATATGAAGAGTAGGATAAGACACACTCCCCAAAGAAGGGTAATGGTCTCCATCCAACTAGATCATTCAGCAGCAACAACAAAAAAGCAAATTTAGAGATCAACCTATTGGCAGGAAATTCTGCTTTGGGCTGTCACTGGATAAGTAACCTCTTAGCAGCAGTGCTCCACTTGGATTAGACTTCAGCGATTGAGGTCAGTACTCTGAAAAAAAAATTGTCACGCTCTCTGGAGTGGCTCACGAGCAAGAATACTAACCTCAGGGTAGATGTTAGGAAGTAGGGCACAAACTCCAGACTGAGCTCTATAACTAGATTTCACCAACCAAGTAACAAGTGTAAACTCCTCAGGCACTACACAGCCTTAACATGGAGTCCCAGACAGTTCCTGTGGGCACTCTGATCTCTCAAGACAACCAGGCAAGCTTGAGTCTGTGATAGATGGTCACTGTACACGAACAATCACAAAATATTCAGGTTACTCCCAGTCCCAAAGGATCGGTCACTTATCCCAGAACAATTTGCACCTTAGATCTCACACCAAAGACAATGCTTGTACCCAATCCTGTAATAAACTAACTAAAGGTTTATTAACTAGGAAAAAGAAAAGAGACTTATTTACAAGGTTAAAACAGTTAAAAAACAAAAGATTTGCAGTCTTAGGTTTCAGATGGTGACAGAACAGCTGAAATATGCCAGCTCTATATGTCCATTAGGGCTAACCCGGTTAGTCCTGGGGATCTCTTGCTTATGTTTAGGAATCTTTGCCCTTAAAGTCCAAACAGCATAAAGTGTAAGATGCACCGTACTGCATCACACAGTCAGATCACATGGGCTTAGGAGACAAAGTCCAGCGTATTGGATTCAGGAACACAGAGAAACAGTGCATCACATGCTAGCATAGGTTTCTGTGTGATATTGTCAGCTACTGTAGATCAGAAACAGAATCAAAACCCCCAACTCTGGGAAGGTAAGTAGAGGAGGAAAAGGCTTGCAAATAGTTTTTGACTCATAAATATATTTCCAGGAGATAGCTAGATAGATAGATAGATAGATAAAAAAGGAAGTTGACTGTGCAAATAGCAAAACATACCTTCGATTTTAAAAATTCTTTCATTTTTAATATCTAAAGTTATGTCTCCACTTAATCCACGACAGCAGCACAGCTGCTTCACTGCAGACACTCACTACAGCCATGGAAAAGGTTGTCACTTTGCTGCAGTTAATCGACCTTCAAAGAAGCGGTAGCTAGGTCAATGGAAGAATTGTTCTGTCGACCTGGCACTGTCTATACCAGGGGTTAGGTTGGCTTATCTATGTCACTCAAGGGTGTGGATTTTTCACACCCTTCAGCAATGTAACTGGGTTGGCCTAACTTTTTAGTGTAGACCTGGCCTATTTCCATTCCTACAGAGACTTAAGACTTCAATCAGGCTGCTTGCATGAATAAAGTTATGCATGTACTCAAGCATTGGCAGGATCTAGGCCTCAGATGTTGCTAAATAATAGGCAAGCAAATTTCCTTACAACTTTTAATTTGTCATTGTCCCATTCAACTGTAAATGTGCTCTTAATAAATAATGGTCATAATACTAACCAGGGCCGGCTCTGGCTTTTTTGCCTGGGGCGGCAAAAAAGCCTCCGCCCCGCCCCCCCCCCCCCCCGGCCAGAGCGCCGAGGGGAGGGCGCCGGGGGGGAGGGCGGCCAGAGCGCCGGGGGGAGGGCGGCAAGCCCGGCCGTGGCCCCGCTCTCCCCGGCGGCCGGAGCGCCGCGCCGCCCCCCTCCAGGTGCCGCCCCAAGCACAAGCTTGGTGGGCTGGTGCCTGGAGCCGGCCCTGATACTAACAATAATTTGTTCTTCTCTAGCATCTCTATCACTCCACAGGTGTCAGTTAATTTAGCTTCACAACACCCTTATGTGGTTGGTAAAATATTGTATGTATTGGGTTAATCCTTGTTTAAACTGTTGTGACCTCCGTCTTTCATTTCAGAGAACAGTCAGACACAGCTGAGCAGCAGCAGCCCCATCTGAGACAAAGGGGGTATGCAAAGCCGCCCAGGAATTTTGATGATGTGGGTGGAGGAACGCTAAGTTACCCTGGCTGAAGATCTGGCCCTAGATGTGTACAAAGGTCAGCCATTTGTGCATGTGCACACACACACACACCTATGTACACGTGCAACCCCAATTTAAACATGCATGTGATGTGAGAGCCAGGAATTGAACCTGGGGCTCCTGATTCCAAACCCTCATCCTGCTCCCATAGATATCAACTGCAAAACTCCCACTGACTTCCATGGGAGCAGGGCCAGGCCCTCACACTGTAAGTTTCTACATTATGTGCTCTGTTAATGATTTCAGAACACAACTTTTATCTTGATGACTTTAAAGACCTGTGGTTCACTTCACACCTGGTGTCTCCTCCCCATGGCCCATTGACTCACATCCATAGCCCAGCATCCGAAGATCAAAGAGGGGCACAGAACACTCCTCCTGCGGGATGAAGAAGTTGATTGGTGTGCAGGTTGTTGGGACAGCTCTCATTTCCCAGAGGCCATCTCATGCCAGGGCTCCACACCCCTGCTGCGCTGCTACATTCTCCTCTCCTCTCCTCTCTCTGCTGAATGGAGCGATTCAGCCAAGTGTAGCTGTGCTATAATGAAGCACTTGGTAGAAATAGATTTTTTGTTCCGCCTGGCTGTGGGCCGCTGGAGACAGGGGTCATTAGCTATGCATCACTAGTAAGCTGCTGTTCCCTCATTAGAGGCCCTCTCCTCTATTTCAGCCACCCATATTACTGGTTCACAAGTGGGTGCCCAGCTATTACTGCCCTCACTAGAAACTCAGCCTAATTAGTTTAACAATAAATTCAGGGTTTTTTAAAAAAAGAGTGAGAAATTGGTTAACTCTTGCCAGTCCAGCAGTGGGCAAGTTGATCTGCAGCAACTGCAGTGCCGCCAGCTCTCATGATTTTATCATGAATATCAAGTTAGTTGGTGGTTTGTTTGTTATTTTAAATTCCCAGCTCCTGGAATCACGGGAATCTTGGCTTTCACTTAAAAAAAAAAGTCCAGTCCTTGTGATTGCAGAGAATAGCTAGCAGATGTGACGCCTAAAGGCTCACAAACCAGAAGGCAATTGGAAAGAATCTAAAGTTTATTGTTCCGTTATTTTTAAGCCCATCTCATGATTGGGGAGGGTGGGGGATCTGACTCCTGATTTTTGAATACTTGAGATTGGCAATGCTGTAGAAGCTGTGGGGCACCAGGCAAAGTAGTTTTGTGTATTGGCTTAAGGTTTGTCTCCACAGTAATCTCCCCCTCTGCCAGAGGTTAGAAATAACTTTCATGACCAAATCCCAAACCCTGGAAAACTCACCTGGCTTTGTGTTTCATTTCCAAATGCTGGGGGCCGGATTCTCCACTGCCCGGCGTGTTGTTTTACCGTCATTTACACCAGTGAGAACTGGACATAAATCATTCCCCTTCTGATTCGGTTGCATCTTACGCCCATTTTGCACTGGTGTAACTGATGACACAAAGCGCAGAGCAAGGGACAATCTGATCTAATTGGGTTGCTGTGACTCGCAAGTCTTTAGAACCACACTGGGACTGGTTGAAACCAAAGCTGGCTTTGATTTACACTTTTGCAACAAAACCCTGCGGAACTCGTGTTTGTCTGGTTTTCAGAGTCAGCGTGGTTTTGGCAGAAATTTGCAGTGAGTTTGGGGGTTCAACAGAAGCTGAAACTCAAAGCAAAGCTCAGGTGATGAGGCTGGAACCAGCCAAATCAAAACTGATGCAAACACTGAAGCTGCCAAGCTCATCTTACCACCCATTTCAGCCACTGCTGGAGACCCAGAACCCTCCAGAAGAGATGCAGGACCCACAAGTTGCATTTTATTTGGTACAAATTCAATTCTCACCATGTGTGTACTGTTCCCTTAAATATGTAGCTGGAGGAAGCTGGCTCCTGTTTTCCTTAAAGTTCCTTGTTGACTGTTGGAAGAAAGTGATTCTTTACCATTGTCACATGACACAGATGAGCCATAGAGTTAAGGTTCTTTTGAGGGCTTGTGCTCATTAAAGATCCCATGCACCACTTCTCACAGCAGCAGAGTGCTATCCTATTGTGCTGCCCAAAGGCCAGTGTAACTACATCCTACCTACCAAATACAGAAGGTTGGAAATTTTTCATCAAAGTGTTTTTTCAATGAAAAATGCCATTTTTGTGAACTGTAAACATTTCAAAAAAATGTGGATTTGGACAAAATTTAGTTTAGAAAACAAACAAAACCAAGCATTTCAATAATGACGAAATGTCCCATTTTGACATTTTTTGCATGGAATGTTTCAATTTTTCATTTCCAAACAACTTTTTGAAACAAGACATGTTGTTTTGTATTAAGAAAACATTTTAGGTGTTTAACTAGGTCAACATCAGAATCAAGGGTTTCTTTTTCATCGAAACAATGTTTCGATCAACCCAAAATGAGGGAGGACTTTCAGAAAATTGTTTCTCAGGAAATTTTCAGTGGGTTGGTTTTCATTCCATTTCAGAATGGAAAGAAAAATGATATTGCAGAATTTCCCATGAAATGGAAAATCTGGTTCTATCCAGCTGTGCAACCTATATCCCTCCTGCAGTTTTAACTAGTCGAGTAGTCTTCTTTCATTTCCTGTGCTAATCTGTTGCGCAATTTTGCTGTTAACAGCTGCTGCGTTCCATCCCAGAGGTGGCTGCATTTCAGCCATCCCCTATTTCAGTACTTTGTATAAGAACAAACAAAACTCCAGTTTTAGGATTGTTGGATGAAGGATATTATATATAGTGACATCAGTCATCCATCACCCCTGGACAGAGCAATCAGTGTTTGGCACAGGCATGCAGCTTTTGGTTAAGAGTATCTCTTGCCCAGAAAACATTTGAAAATAATTAGAAGTAGACAAAAATAATTAAAATTAAGATAAATACTTGAAATATGCTGATGTATAACTCTCCATGCCCCTGCAGAAAGGCTGATAATATATTAATGGATGCACTTCTAGGTCTCCTGACAAATCAAGAATGAAACCTTCTAGGTCCCAAGAGCACCTGATCTGATCTGCTTCGTTTCTTGGTTCCCCCACCCTGCGAGTATGACTGGCACGGGAAGCTGTTTCATTTGCCGTAAGAGGTCAGTGCCAAGGAAAGATGCCAGATTGACAGAGTGCAAGAGCAAAGTCCTGGCTGCAGTCACAGAGTGGGTACAGCACAGGGGCAGTAGCGTGAGCTTCCCTGATCTATCCCACCAATATGCCTTAATCCTGATCTGGAAGGACCTGGCCAGTGAATAGCCTACTCTCTGTGGATCACTCAGTGCTTTGGCCTCTCTGCTGACACTGCCAGGAAGGGTGTCAGTGAATTATTCGTGACAATGATGGTGATGTTTTCTGTGACGTAGGCTTGGAAGCTGGGCTGAGACCTTCAATTGATTTCACGTAGGCCAGCAAACAGGCATGGATGGAGATGGAGAAGGGGATTTCTTTGATGCAATGACAGACAGCAAAATCCATACATGACTATTTACAAAGTAGTTTCATCTAGAATTGCCAGAGATTGGGGTGAAGGGCCCCCCAACTCCAGAATCCCACTGACCTCCAGGGTTTCTACTCAGAGGAACGAGGAAAAATGAAGCATTCATAGAAATTGGCCTCCCAAATAAGAGAGCAGAGGCCAGCCTAGCTAACCGGGAACTGCCTTGGGAAAGAGAGAGAAAGGCCATGATTCTTAGCACATAAAGTCACAGGGAAATAGCCATCTACCGAAATGAACTTCAGTTCATTCAAAGTGGCTACCAGACATTTTCCACACGGCATAGAGGACATGTTTGACCACAAGAGGCTGCTCCTGCCAGAAGAGGAGAATAGCTGGTTGGAGTCTGAAAGGTGGGCAGGGTGCCCCAGCCAGCTGATGTTTCCTGTTCGTGTCTGGTGGGGTCATTCCTGCGTGTGTATTCCCTACGAATACTGACATGGTTAGCATCTCAGCCCTGATTCCTACTTACAGGTGGTGTTCCAGCAAAGACTGGGCAGCCCCCAGTGGTTGTTTCAGAAACCAGACATCTCAGAAGAACAAGTACACCTGAACCGTGCTTTCTGTCTCCCCGGGCATCCAGAGGCCAGGCCAGGGCAGGGGGGCATAGGAGGCACATGGAGAGGGAATCTGGAAGCTTTACAGCTTCTTTGCATTACTCAAGTAATGAAAAGTGGCTGGAGCAGGTTCCAGGATCTAGCCCTAAATCCATAAGCACAGATTGCAGAACCTGGCTTTAAATGCCAGAGTTTCTCGAAAATTTGGTCCCAAATAATTATAGGTTCTCTTGAGCAAAATGTGGACCCGATATCATGTCAAAGAGATCACTGAAGAACAGGATCCCACAACCCTCACTCCAGCGAGGAAACCTTGCCCAGGCACAGAGTCCCATGGAGTTCCTAGAATTCTGCAGGTAAGAGCTTTGGGATCATGCCTCAAGAGCTCCAATTTTGCAAGTGTCGATCACAATTATACTTGCAACATTCCCTTCTGTTAATGCCTTTGGAAGCAGGCAGGAAGAACCCATGTAATTAATAAATCACTGTCATCATGGAAAATTTACCATGCAGGGGTGGAATAGGAATTTGGGTTTATTTACAGCTGCTTATAGGCCACATATTCCAGAGTGAGTCACAAAATAACACCAGCAGCACATTGACTGTGTAGGCAAAGGCAGCAGCCTCTGTGCACTTGGCAATCACCGGTGCATATAAACCTGGAAGAACTGAACGTGGAGCAGCACAATCTATTTGCATTTACATGGACTTTTATTGGGGAGAGGGGCAATTGGCCGCTTTTATTTCTCAAACACAGACATGTCAGGGGTGCTCTCCCGGAATTAACCGCTCACATGCCCATCCTGCAGCCATTAAACAGATGTTTTGTGCCCAAGGCTAAAAGAAGCCTTGTAAACACTGATTTTTCTTCTTTTAGGGATGGAGTGGAGGGCACGGAGAGGGGGGTCATGGTTTGCAGCAGTGGAGCAATCTATGAAGCCCACAAGCCATCTCTGAGAGGAGGCAAGGAGGTCTTAAAGAGATCAATCACAATTTTATCTAGCCTTTTCAAGGTCTCATTTCTTTTTATCCCATACTGCCAGATAAAAATCTCTGCCTCAGACATGGGTAAGGAGACAGAGCTTTATTATATTATTCCAAAACATTAGAGGCTGTAAGCTTCACCCTTTTATGACTTTGCTTCATACATGCCCCCCGCTACCACCTCTCTTTCCTTTCATATTTTTTTCTCTCCAAATCAGAACAACAGGCACAAAACTAATTATGTGATATTTCAGATCCATGTTGTGTTAATAGCGCCAGATCGCATGTGACATTTCCGACTTGTTAGACTATTATTCTCGCTTATTGTTATCGCTGCCGCTCTGAATGTGGTCTCAAGGTTTTATACATCTCCCCTCCTTCCCCCTCTCTTTCATTTTCATTAATATTCCACGGGTCTTCCCAGGCTGATAAACTGTGCCATGGCGGATTCTTCTGTCCATTGTGGACACGGGCAGAATGAAAGCTCAAAAGCAGAAGTAAAGGGAAGGCTGGGGAAAAGCAAACACCCGTGGAGATGTACTGCACAGGGTGCCTGTGGGGAAAAGCAGCCACCCTGGCTGCCTGGATAGCAGCTCCTCTCTGATGCTAGATGTAGCTGAGCCATGCTAAGAGGAAATGTACATGTTCTCTCTAAAGAGGTCCCACTTTCTCCCCCCTCTCACTTTGCCCACGGCTGGATCCTTCTCCATTGGGAATGCTTCTTGCTTGGTCCCATTTTCCATCCCTGTCCTCACTCTAGAGGACACAGCCTGTCTCTGCAAGCTGAGGTGGATCTGGTGTGGGGCAGGATTCCAGGGGCAGCCTGCCAACTGTGCGGTACACAGCTTGGCCACCCAGGGTCCCCTATAAAGGGTGCAAGGGCAAGCTCTAAGAGAGGTTGACGTGAGAACAGAAGAGCCAGCTCAACTAGCTCAGCAACCTAAAGTGCTGTGAGATGTACTGGTGAAAAGTGCTATATTAGATTAGGTATTATTAGTGTAGCAGGACTGGCCCCTGGAGAACACTGAATGGTTCCACTGAGACTGTACATCTAACCAGGCAAAGCTCAGGGTATAAGATCCCAAGGATGGCATTTCCTAACTTTATATAATTGTCTATTTGTTATTCCTTTAGGGCCAAAGCCTGGTCCCATTGAAGCTGTTGGGAATTTTGTTAAGGTTATAAAGTTTCAATGGAAAACAATGCAGTTCATTTACATGCCATAGCTCCAAGGTCTCTGCTATTCCTAGGGCTGGTGGATGCATCTGTTAGAGACTGGCCCTTTATTTTGTGTCAACCCCCTCCATTAGCAATACCAGGCCTCTTTAATCAAACGACTTTGTGGATTTACTGTTGTTGGCACGTTGCACTCAGAGAAAAGAAACGCCCAAAAATCTCCTTCCTTGTTCAGCATCACAGGCAGAGCTAGGCAGCATTACCAGCAACGCAAGCATCCTAAGAAACTGTCACAGCCTTTGGCACAAAGTTGGAGAACTAAGACGTATTGTCCCATCCCTGCCATGGGTGGGTCTATAACTTCCTGAGGCTCTTTTTTGAAATGCAAATGGCAGCACTGGGCCTATATTGTCTATAGCCTTGCTCTTCCAGGGCTCAATGCTGCAAGGTGATGAGTGCCCTCAACTTCTATTGATTTCAGGAGAGGTTGAGGATGCTCAGGAAAGATTGAGCCTTGAGGCTCCAGTTTGGGTCGCCTTTTCCATTATAAACTCCTGGTTTGGTTTGAACTCAGCTACCTCATACCACTCCTCAGAGCTTTGGCACCAGACATTCTTCCTGCCCAAGAGTAGATGTTTCCCTGCTGTGAAACTGCAGGGCTGGGAATCTTTTCCTGGTGTAACCATTCATTACAGTAACTGGCCATGCCTAAGCTGCAGGACTGTCGGGCGCTTCAGTCAGGTGTAGACAGGCCCTGGGAAATGGTCTGTTCTGCTTGTTTGGGCATATTTGGTAGACAAGAAGAGGCCAAAAGGGAACTGGCACTGGGAAGTAGTTGCCTGGGGAGCTGCAGGAGTCTGGATTAGGGAATAACCTCATCCCTCTGCAGCCTGTGCTTGTAGCAGTGTCCCAGACCGTGACCCTGTGACCCAGCCAATGGGGGAAGGGATGGCTCAGTGGTTTGAGCATTGGCCTGCTAAACCCAGGGTTGTGAGTTCAATCCTTGAGGGGGCCATTTAGGGATTTGGGGATTTAGTTGGGGATTGGTCCTGATTTGAGCAGGGGGTTGGACTAGATGATCTCCTGAGGTCCCTTCCAACCCTGTGATTCTGTGAAAAGCACAGGAGTTTGCTTTACAGTGATTCTTTCCTCGCTGAACTCATCTTCAGCCTCCAAGGAGCTGACTGCTCCTTCCCCTCGGCCTTGGAGCCCTCTGAAATGTTAGTGGGGTCAGGTCCCCACCACTCTGGGGGCTGAGCAGGTCCTGAGTTGGCCAGACCCTATCTGACTGGGCTGTCAACCCCACTGCAGAACAGAAGGATTACTGTGGAGACACTGCCAGAGAGGGGAAAGGAGGAAGCAGAGCTGGCTGCAGCAGAGGCCCTTGTGCTGAGGTGTCAGGATTCCCACCGGTCTGCAAGTCGCCCCCTGCTCTCCAGGCCACAGCTCCTGCTCCTCCAAGAGCTCCCCATCCCCAGGGCTACCAGGCACAGCCTCGCAGTCGCTGCCTGCTCCGATCCTCCTCTGCAACTCTCCACCCACCCAGTGTCATCGCACTTCCCCTGGAACAGCAGTGGCAGCTGCAGCATCAATATGCCCTGCAACTTGTTTCAGTGCTGGGGGGAGAAAGAGAACAGCAATAAATAGAATACAAGATGTCTGGGTTAATCCTTTTATCACTTCATGTCCTCCACTCCTACACAGCGATACCGATCAGCTGGGCTCTGCAGGAGCAACTGATGCAGCTAGAAAGGAAACTGGGTGGGTCAGTTCTGGTCTCATCACCACAGTCAGTGAGGGAGGCTGGAGGGGAGAGGAGAGATGGGGGGAGTGGGAAAGTCAGGAGAAGACATAATAAGAGAAAGGCAGAAAAATAAAATGTCACAGAGATAAAAGAAGGCATGAAAGTGAGAGATGGAAGGAGCGAAGGAAAAAGACATGGCAAAAGCAGGCGCTCACATGAACAAAGGTTTAAGGTCACTAAATCAAATGTCAATTCCTTGGCAAAAAAAGGTGAGATGAATAAAGAATTGTATTTCCCACGGTGAAGATCCATCTCTAGCCTATGGAACCCCATCCAACAGGCAACTGGCCACTTCTCCAAGCCTCGCCAAGTCTGGCTGTGCTACCAGCAGGCCTACCTACAAAGGGATCAGTGTAGGTGCTGGAGTGGTTAACAATTCCTTTTGTCCCCCATGATACAGTGACTCAAGTCCAGTGACACACGTAAAGCCACTCCTGGGTGTGACTAGCAGCACTGAGGGACGGCAGAGAGCATGACGGGTGAAGACAGGAAAAAGGCTGCTCCTTTGCGTCCAAGTAACCGTGTCATGGTATGTTCTTCCCATACAAGGAGAGCCAGCTGCATACTTCCAGTCTGAATGGCTTTTACTTTAGATTGAGGGAAACAATCAGATGTGAAAGGACTAAAGTACAGGATCCATGAAAGAGCACAGCATGTGAAACTCCTCTGTAACGTTCTGCATCAGCACTCCTTCGCAAAATGGCAGCTGCATCTTCAGACAGGCAGATACCTTTAAAATTCAGAAGGGCAGTGTAAATGTATCTGCTTTCCCAGTTCAGCCTCATGAAGGGCCATTGCCTCAGTTTCCCCTTCTTGGGCTCCCGAATAACAGCACATCGACCTCTCAAGTTGGTCAACACATCCCCTTCTGGGGGTTCTGCTGCCTGAGAACCACTGTTCAATGTCAAAGACAACCCTACCTTTTCCAGACTCCACCTGCTTGCTGGACTCAAGATTTTCTTCCCAAATCCCAAGTCTTGCTGCTTGACGCTTCCTGAAGCCCCTTCCTCTTCAGGCCTCTTCCTCTCACAGCTGGTAGGTCCAGGCAGGCTTTTCCATCTGACTGACACGGAGCTCCCCTTCCCAGGTCTTCTCTGCCCACTACAGACCTCTCCACCCTAGAGCGAGCAGGCCCCCTCTTATATGAAGCACTGCCTCCAGGCTACTGTCATGTGATGGTCACCTGGCTCACTAGCCGGAGCCTTGAAACAGCTGAGGGATGTGCTGGGCCAAGGCAGGGTGTGCACATGCAAACCAGGAGCAGCACCCTCACAGGCAGTACAGTGCAATCCATGCTGTAACTATGGCTACTCAGGGCACCTGAAACGCTGCTACCCATTGTGTTAGGTCAGCCACAACCAGTGCTACTAGCTGCTGTCCATGCAAAGAATTGCATTGCTCCAGAGACTTTGCCAAGAAATTCCCCCTTTCTGAAGGCAGACACCGATGCACTGAAGCTGTAGGAGACTCTGCTAGCCTGCCATGCCTCACTCATTACTGATTTATTTGAAGGGGCTTTGTAGCCTCCCAGGACAGTGGGATTCTCAGAGACATTCCAAACCTCTCTCTCTCTCTCTTTTTTACCTTTTTCAAATCCCTGTCATTTAAATTGTCACCCCGGCAGCATTCAGAACAATGGCAGCACCGACCCGGAAACTAACCACTAGAGGGAAAGACCATTACGTCCTCCTCAGCCATGATTCTTGCCTGGCCTTCTTGGGGCCCAATCCAGCAGCCACGCACGGAAGCCGCCCATCCAGTCACTTCAGCGGACTCCTGCCGGCGATCCTCACGGGAAGCACCTGGAGGCTCAGGCTGGAATTTTCAACCTAGTGCCAGTGAGGGATTTGGGCCCCTCATTTCATTTAAAAAGGCCAGCCTTAGAGCCGAAGGATGCAAGGCTGGGGTCAGGCCTGTGCCTCCCTCTGTGTGTTCTGTACACGCCCCAGTGTGCTGATGGTGCTGGATAAATTATAAATACCAATGAATGATTTGGCTCCTTTAGTCCGTCATGCAAGGGGCCAAGAGGTGGGGGGGATGTGGGGCGTTCCTCCCCTGTCTGCAGTTATCTGTGTGCCAAGCTGCTTCCCCTGCCTTCTCTGTGGCTGAGCCAATGCCTGGAGGGTGGCACGCAGCACTGCGGTGCCATGCCGCACGCTTGCAGGGGACCCTCATAAAGTCTGACCTTCGCGCTGTAAACCCGTGGCTGGCTGCTGAGTAAGTCATTTCCTCCCCAGTGATTTAGCAGGGCCTGTGCCAACAAAGCAGCACTCAGCCTGGGTTAGACTAAGACTTCATTGGCCCCAGACTGCTGCCTCCTCTCATATATGCTCCTGCCTTTATTAGCTCCCCTCCCATTCCCACCAGCCCTGAGCCTTACCGGGGAAGGGCCAGTGGGGAAGGGGGTGTTGGTCGGGCTGCTGCTCATCTCCTCTTTCCCTCTCATAAAGCTCCCCAGTCATATCCACAATCAGGGGAATATTATCTCTCCTTGCTGCTGTTAAACTCTTTATGGCATCGCTTGGCCCTTTCTAACATCCATTGATTTTTGAACTACCCTTTACAGCCACTCTTTGGATCCATTTGGTCTAAATTACTAAACACCAGCCTCCTGGGCAAAACACCGGAATAAATAAAGCAAAACAGAAAAGCCTGTTAAGTAACTGTGCAACTTCCCAGCCTCTTTTGGTCTTCCCCCTTCCTCCTTCCCATCCCCCCTGCTTCAACATGCACACAGGTACCAGCACCTCCCAGTCTCTCTTCTACTGGCCTCGTACAGCTTCCTTTCTTATAGCGTATCTGCTTCTCCCCTTCCCCACATGCAAGGCATCTGCAATTCCCCCACCACCTTCCCTCAGCTCTGCCAATGCACCATAATCCTGACCTGCAGCACCTCTGGGATATCACCAACTCTGCCAGTGCACCTTCATCCTCCTGAGCTGTTACTACAGACTTGGGATCCCTCCGCTCTCTCCCAATGCACTTCAATCCTGACCTACAGCACTCCCCACCATTACGCTCTCAGCTGTTACCCTCTCTGTCAATGCTCCCCCATGGTAGCATCCCCTGCTACTCCTGGCATGCCATAGAGCTTTGCTAGGCCTCCTCTGTCTAGACTTGAAACGCCCTCTACTTATTTGTTTATAGGAGTCCTATAGCTTTACTAATACACCTCATTGCAGACCGACAATGCCCCAGCCGATTCCAATCTTGGTCCTTTCTTGAGCCAATGCTAATAACACTGGCCAGAGCTAGACACAGCCCATAAATGGGCACCGTGCAAGTTCCCCTCCCACACATTTGCCAGTGTGTGTTGAGTCCGCCCTGCAGCTCCTCTGCTTAGGGTGACCAGATGTCCCAATAAAATCGGGACCGTCCCGATATTTCGGTGTCTGTTCCACGTCCCGACCAAAATTTTTTTTTGCTCAGCCAGCGGGAACCCCCCCCCCCCATGTGTCCCGATATTTTCTTCCCCTCATCTGGTCACCCTACCTCTGCTGTCCCAGCCCTGCACCTCTCCTGAGCACAGTCAGACAACGGTGTTAAATTTCGCAATGGATTGCTACATGCAAAGCTGAGACTCCCAAACTCATCGCACTTGTGACCATGTTCAAGATAGTCTTCAAACCAGGCTTCCCAAAATTAGACTAACACAGGGGAAGACAAACCCAGCGAGAGGTTAAAGCTGAGGCCTGTAATTTATTCGAGAAATGACATTCACTGCAGAATAATCTATTTTAATTTATTTCTGTTTTCCTGAGCTCACCCTTGTCCAGCCGTAACTGTCTCCCTGTCTCACAGTTTGGTGTGTGTCCACATGAAATACTGGACGGTATTGTCTAATATTATGTTAAAATACACAATATATCACATTGATACATTCTGTGAGTATGACATAAAAATGACTAATGTGCTCTGGCCAAACATTTAAATGTATTCATTCAGCATTAGTGCAAAATGAATATTAATACGCTGGAATATAGCTCATGTGATGAGGGTTTCATGTTGTATTAGAGAGGACACTTCATTCTTGCATCATTTTTAGAACAGATCAGGGCTGTTCAATCCTGGTTCAGGACTACTAACACGAATCCATTTGAACAGGGCTCTGCACCCAGGGGCAGCTCCAGGCAACAGCGCAGCAAGCGGGGGGCGGCCTGCCGGTTGCTGTGAGGGCAGCAGGCAGGCGGCTTTTGGCGGCGTGCTTGCGGGAGGTCTGCCGGTCCCGCGGCTTCGGCAGTGGGGACGCCGATGGCACGGCACCGGCGGACCTCCCGCAGGCATGCCGCCAAATCCACGTGACCAGCGGACCGCCCGCAGGCGCGCCACCAAAAGCTGCCTGCCTGCCGGGCTTGGGGTGGCAAAAAACATAGAGCCACCCCTATCTGCACCAGGGCAAAGGATCTGTGCTAGTAGATGCTGATGCAGGATGGGGCCAACTGCTGTAAGAGGAATGTAAACACATTCTGGAGACAAACATGGGTGGGGCATTAATCTTAGGAGGAAGCGCTGTGAATTCTTCAGCATTTGAGGAGGACCTTGTTTGGTTGCGTTATCATCCCAAATTTTGGATGATTGTCCAGATGGAAGAACCAGATGAGAACCCCTGGTCCCTGCCCAGCTCTGCCCTCCCCATCCCCACTCCCACTTCAACTTTTGCCCAATGTTAGAACCAAACTTGACTGAACTTGGTTGAGGTTCTGAAATGTTCGTTTCTGATCTTAAGAAGGTTCTGATACCAGCAACATTTTATGGGAGAACATGTTCTCCAGCCTGGTTCTTTGCAGAGCCAAGAGGTTCAAATAAAGTGAGGATTTTAGCATGACTAATCTGTTCATCAAATTGAACCTTCACATTTTTAGATACTTACGGTCCAGCTGTCCATCCAAAGTTCCACCTCTTTTAAAAAAGCATATACCTTCTTTCACAGGATCTCCATGTCATTCAGTGGAAGGTATTTTAAAGGGCCAGGACAGTATCTGAATCAAATACAAATGCTAAAGCTTTGCTTGCTTAATTTGAACTTCTAGGGGCAGATCCTCCATTGTTGTAAATCAGTGTAGCTCCATTGACTATGCCAATTTATAGCAGCTAGAGATCTGGCCCCCTAAATTCTACAAATCAGCCTGGCCTTCTTGCAAGATCAGATCTGTTTGCCATATTTCCCAGACTCAGTGGTTTCATCTGTGCTGGAAATACCATGAGATTGGCATTTCGTGTGTTATTCCCCCTACTTCCGTGTTCAGTCCCTGGTGAAAGCAGAGGCCACCGTGATAATTTAATTAATTATAGAAACAGCTAATCAAATTTGGATTTGGTTGGGTTCAAGTGTTGGGCAAAGGTTTCTGTCAGCTCTTCTTAATTGCAGTGCTTTACGTGTGGTACAAAAGAATAGCTGATGATCGTTATGTATGATATACTTTACCATTAAGCCATTTAATTAAAGAATTGTATGAGCGCCATAACCAAAACTTCATCTCTGTAAATTTATAGGGCACACACCATGCCCTATATCGTGTGCAGAAAAACTAGTGGGTCTAATTTTATCTATCTTAAAAATTCCTTTCCCATCACCAAAGATTCTAAGCAAAGATTACAATTTATAGCATCTAAGAATCCTATGGCATAGTTGTTATTATTATGATAGCACCCCATTGTACAAATACATCATAAGAGACGGTCCTTGTCCTGAAGAACTTACAGGCTAAGGAGACAAGACAAAGTGGGGAGGGGAAGTGGTCACACAGATGATCAATGGCAGAGTGAGGAATAGTACCCAAGTCTCCTAGTTCAGTGCCCTGTTCCCAGGATCACTCCACCTCTCTTGAGAGGAGGTGTTTAGCAACATAGAGTTAAGTTCCACCCTAAAGTGTGACACCAGGGCTTCCTTTGGCCCCAGAGAATGAGCAATTCCAAATCAGAACAAAGGTCCATCAAATTCATTCCCTTCCCTCCTGCAGTGGCCTGTGGCTGATGATTTGCAGGAAGGCAAAAGGAATCCACAATTTCTCTGGCTCTTTATGTTGTGCTGTGTGTAGGGGTGGGGAAAGGGTTAGCTCACCCCGACAGTTCAGCCATGCCCAATCGCGTTTTACCCCGAGCACTGCAACCTTCGTGACCATAGTGGGGTACATCTGCGCTGGAACACCCCGTCCCAGCAACGAGTCTCAGAGCTCGGGTCAACAGACTTGGGTTCTCGGGCTCTGAAACCTGGCAAGGCGGGAGGGGGTCTCGGAGCCTGAAGTCCAGCCCGAGTTGGAGCATCTACATGGCTTTTTAGCACTGTAGGCTGTAAACTCAGGCTCTGAGACTCATTGCCGTGGGTTGGCAGGTTTTTTGCAGTGGAGACACACCCGTTGGGTGGGATGGGAACAGCACACAGATTTCTCCTCCGTGGATCACCATGGAAATATGACGAGGAGGGAGCAGCATGGCCCCCAGCCATGCACAAACACATTTCAAAAAGCCCCTCCAAATGCAGTTAGGGTTGTTAGGGAGGATGCTAACACTAAAGGAAATATGTCGATGGATAACTAGTTCCAGGGGCTGGCTGGGGATATGGGGATGGTGCTCCCTTAGGAACTGGTTGGCCATAGACATATTTCCTTTCCCCCCACATCCCAAAACCCTCACTCTCACCCCAACTCATGGACCAAAGAAATCCACAAGAGCTGCTCCAAAGGAACCACTGGTTACTGGAGTCACTGCCCCATTCATCTGCAGCAGGGTGGGGGTGGGGACATTTCTTTCCCCTCTCTCCAGACCTCCTTCAGTACAGAACAGAGAAGGAATTATCAGACATGGTGCTTGCATCAATATCTCTAAAGAGGACCAGGCATCACTGAAAAGGTGGATCTGAGAGATAGCTGGCTTTGAGCAAAAAAATTACTTGGATCTTATTTTACGTGGGTTGGATTTTTTGTGGGGTTGTTCTGTTTTGTTTATAGTACCAATATTCCTCTAAAAAGGAAAGGAGGAGGGACTGCAAACCCACAACCTTTGCTGAGCAGGCTGAATGACCTTTGGGATCGCCTGAGAAGCAATAAAAACAACCTGCAAAAAATTTATCCTTGCATCATTTAAGATGACCTTTCGGAAGGAAGAAATGGAAAAAGGGGAAGAAGGAAAAAGGAACAAAAAAGTTTTCAAACCAAAAATCTGCTAGGGGCATTTGAAACAGCTGCCGTCCTCTGCAACGGGAAAATAAAAATAAAAAGAGATTCAACATTTTATTCCCCCATCAAACAATAGATTCCCGAATAATGGCAGAATAATAAAAAATTACCCGACACAGCATATGAGTGAGACGGGAGAGGAAGAAAAAATAAAAGCGGGGGGGAAGGTTATTATAAATGTGTCAAGTTTGTTTATGGCCCTTTATCAGCAAGCAAGGGGGACAGAAAGAGAGAGGAGCTGTTAACACACGTTTTAAAAGTGGTTGGCAGCTTTGCTCGGGAATGTAAATAATCTTTATATTCCGGAGCGTTTATGTTTCACGGAGTGTGCAGGAATGCATGCCGCCCACGATGACAGATTTTTGAAGGCCCTTCTGAAATCGCTGCAGGGTTCTGCCATTGGGGTCTGGGACATGGGTAGCACTGAGGACTTCAAACTGTGTTAGACAGGACAGGCCTCACCAGGATTGGGAAAAGCGTGGCTGGCAAATTTGATACTAATGAGAAACCCTGCAATAAAGGCCAGATTCTGGGCTGGTTTACACCCCCACTGAAGTCAGGGAGCCAAATTCTGCTGTGTTACACTGGAGTAAACTGGGGATAACTCCACTGAAGTCCAGCCAAGTCACTCTGTATTTACTCCGCTGTCCAAGAGAGCAGAATTTGATCCAATGAGATTACACAGAGTGTATATAGAATTTAGCTCAACGGGCTGCATCCTCAGTTGGTGCAAAGTGATCACTGCTTCGGTGTAGCTGCTACACTGATTTACAGCAACTAAGGAGCTGGCCAGCTCTTTTCTTTTTGCTGTCCATCTCTGCTTTAGTTAATCCAGCTGGTCAGTCTCTCTCCCATCTGTTTCTGTGGAATACATTTTACCAGGAGTACCTAAAACCGCCCACTTTCAAGAGAGCTGCCACCTCATTTTTCGAATGTGGGGGAAGGCTAAGGAGACAAGACTGGCAGCAGCAGCATAGAGAAAAAGGCAAGATGTCTGTGAAGGCAGAGGTGAAGAGGAAAGAGGAAGGGTCAATGCTCTCACTGGTGAGGAGCGGGACATTGGCTCTTCTTGCATTAATTTCTGAGGCAGTTTTTAAAGCCTCTCTCTTGGGATGAGGGATTTTGCCCTGGGTGTCAATGAGACACAAAAAGTCACACTCATCGGTCTTGGAAATCTCGCTTAGTTCAATTGCCACCGCTCCAGTGCCAACAACGGAATGGGAGCTATTCTCCTCGCTGGAGCCCAGTGACTCAGCTAGGCCCTGGGGGTGCAGGCTGGGAGCCGAAGGGGTTTCAGGGAGGGATGGAGCAGTTCTGAGCTGGGGGAGTTTGGGTAGGAAGAAGGGGTTCTCGTCTGATGGGGAGTTTATGCCAGGTGGGGTATGGAAGAGGGAGATTTGGAGACTGAAGCCTTTCTCTGAGACGGGGAGAGGGGAATTGGAGGGGGGGTTGAATGGGAATGAACTGGTGGTACATGTGACTGGAGATCTGGGGGTGGGGAGACTGGAATGGAAGAGAGAGAGGAGTCCATGACTGAAGGAAAGAGTGAACGATGACAGGAGACGAATATTCTTCTCTCGCCCTGCCCTTTGCTGTCAAGGAGAGGGGAAAAGGAGCCCTTTTCTTCCCTCTTCTCCCTACCCTCCCTCACCCCCACCAAGTCTGTCCCCAGGGTAAACCTCACAGGGGCCCCAGCTTTCCCCTTGAACACCTGGCCAAACTAGCAGGAAAGAAAGAGGTGGGGACGGGGACAGATTGAAGTCTATGGCACCTGAGGCCACACCACTTATTTGGACACCTGCCACTAGTGGACAGGGGAACAGGTGAGTGAGACAGGCTGACAGACACGGCCCTGGATCAGGGAAGGCCCCTCCACTAACTCAGAGGACATTGCCATGGGACAAGTACTTCAGCTGACAGCCCCAACAGCAAACAGTTCTGCCCCCCCAGCCCGTGAAGAGGAGGACCTCCCTCTTTCACACCTTTAATGGTGGGTAATGGAGTCAGCAGGAGAAGGCCAGTACCTCTGCTGGAGGTCACAGCAGCTGCAGCATCCTCACCCCCTCCGCTCCCCTTTTGTGGTGGTGGCAGCAGAGAGGAAATAGCTACAGCAGGTAACAACTCAGAGCGGCGGGGCTGGTACAAAGAAGGGGAGAATTAAAACAGAGCAAACAGCAAACAATCAATGTTATCTCTTAATACAGAGAGTGAGCGAGCAGCACATCGCAGGTGAGAGGATCCATCACTGCAGAGAACAAAGGCAGACTTGACATGGTGGGGACGAGGCTCTGGAGATGTGGGGCAGAAGCAGGTAAATCCAATGACAGTGCCAAGGATGGATGCATACACGGAGCAGTATGGACATGTGTATGTAACATGCATGCAATTCAGAAATATGGTTTATACGTATAGGTTATACAGTATCTGGAGTGGCAGTAGGATGTACATGTAAAAGTACTATATGTAGAATGCATATGAAGCATGGTCTGACAGTAGTATGTACTGTATATGTAGAAGTACTGTATATAAAACATATGTGCAGTATGATTTGGCTTTAACATGCATGTATAGAATTGTATGTATAACTTATGTGTAGCATGGTCTGACAGTAGCATGCATGTGTAGAAGCACTGCATGTAGAATGTATGCGCAACATACGGAAGTAACATGCAACTTTCTTCCTTCCCAACCCCAAATATGGCAGTCAGTTAGACCCTGAGCATGTGGGCAAGATCCATCAGCCATACACTTGGGAAATAATTCTCTGGAGTAACTCAGAGCCCTCCCCATCTAGCATCCCATCAGCGGCCATTGGAAATATCTGCTGCTAACGGTCACAGATCGGCTACATGCCGTTGTAGGCAGTCTCATTATACCATCCCCCCCGTAAACGTATCAAGCTCAGTCTTGAATCCAAGTAGGTTTTTTGCCCCCACTGCTCCTCTGGGGAGGCAGTTCCAGAATTTCACTCCTCTGATGGTTAGAAACCTTTGTATACTTTCAAGCCTAAACTTGTTGATGGCCAGTTTATATCCATTTGTTCTTGTGTCCACATTGGTGCTTAACTTAAATAAATCCTTGCCCCCCCGGTATTTATCTCTCTGAGGTATTTACAGGGCCGCCGGGGGGGGGGAGGGGCAAGTGGGGCAATTTGCCCTAGGCCCCAGGCCCCACAGGGGCCCCGCGAGCCCTGACCGAGAATCCCTTCCCTGGGATTTTTACTCACCCAGAGGCACTCCGGGTCTTCGGCAGCACTTCGGCGGCGGGTCCTTCAGTGCCGCCGAAGACCTGGAGTGCCACCCAGTGAGTACAAGCGCCGCAGTGGGTGGTGCCTTTTTTTATGTCCGCTCCCCCAAAATTGCTTTGCCCCAGGCCCCCTGATTCCTCTGGGTGGCCCTGGGTATTTATAGAGAGCAATCATATCTCCCCTTGGCCTCCTTTTGGTTAGGCTAAACAAGCCAAGCCCTTTGAGTCTCCTCGCTTAGCTTATGGCAAGCTGGGGTGTGAATCTATCCCGCAGTAGCCTGCCGTGCACTAAGTGTCTGTGTGGACCCTGCTGCCATGCACTCAAAGTTCCCTAGTGCATTTTGATCTACATCCATTTCAAAGCAGATCAAAGTGCACAAGGGATCGTTTAGTTTGCAGCAGCAGAGTCCACGCACGTAGCGTGTGGCAGGTAGATTTATACTCCAGCTTGCCATGAACTAAGGGCTCGGGTAGACAAGCCCTTGGATTGGTCATGTTAAGCCTTCGTTTTCCTGATCATGTGTCCTGGCCAAGGGTCGCCTCTTGACCCTTACTCGCTGCTCATGATCCATGCATTCCTTGACCTTGCAAAGGGCTATGGAATTCACTATGTATGTGTTTCCCTTCCTACCTACTGTGTGCAGTTAGAGATACGGGACTGAGCTGCCATTGCTGTACTTCTACACCCAGCACAGGAATGGAGGAGAAGGGCAAAGGTTTCCCCCATATTCTGGGGCCAGACCCTGGAATAAGTTAGAGCAACCTCAGGGCTGCTCTAGCTTGCACATGGGTGCAACAGGCCCCTGGGGACAATTCTTGCAACTGAGAATAGCCAGAGCACAGCACCATTCCAGTCATCCCTCCTGCATATTCCCTACATGGGGGCTGCAGTGGGGATGGTGAAGCACCATTTTGGCAGCACTATAATGCCTGGGGAGACCCCTTACACTAGCAGTATTCCCAGCAGGTTTATGTCCCCATTACACCACTGGAAAAGGGGCAAGAATGTAAGTATGTGAATGAAATGCCACAGGAAGATCACACATCCCTGCAGTTAAACTTGTACAGTGTAGCATGGTTCGCATATTGCTGCCTCCACCTGTCAACAACAATTAACATCCTTGGAGACCTCTATACACCCACATAACAGGTAGAACAGATGTAGCAATAGTACAAACTTCCCCATATTGTGCTATCACTGTACATCAGCTCAGGTCTGGAGAGACCACTTGAGAAGATAGTTCAGCCCCCATGACCCATCCAGCCCTCAGCCTCTCTGCTCATGTTGTCTGCAACAGCAAGGGTGGGTTTGTGAGGTGGACACCATGTCATTAGGAGGTTCAATTTCCCACAAACCTCCAAAGTCACCGCATGATACTAGAAGCAAATGGTGCTTTACCCCATTCCCACTTGCCTGGGCCATTCCCACTCTCATTCTGAACTGATTGCTGTCCAGATCCTTTGTCAGAGTTGCACACAGGAACTCACCTGTGTTGCCAGAAGTGCAAAATGCAGATCATATAAAGCCTATGTTGCATAGCTTTTCAGGAAGTATTTAAATAATGTCAGTTGCAATACATTCCTACAAAGGAGCCGGCAAATCCACCACCCAAGGTATAGGACTTCAGATGGAAATCTGCATTTAAATGCATTTAAATGCAGATGTTTTGTATTTATTTCAAAGAGTGATGCACAGGCAGAGTGGGGACGCAATGCTCTCGCAGGAGGAGTAAATGGCAATCACAGGCAGAAAACCCACTGCAATTCATGCATCACACAAATGGTTGTGTATATTAAAGCAATGAGGACAAGGAGTATTGATTTAGCACAAGTAGCAAGAGTCCCAGGTGCTAAAACCTGGAGAAACACAAACCACTCTGGGCAGAACAACAACAAAAAGAAATGATAAAAGGATATGAGTGTTTGAAAAGACGCGTAGGATGAGCTATAAATTCTAATAATCCATATTTCTCGAAAGCAGCAGCTATTGACTCAAAAACAAAAGAGCATGCATCGTAATGTAACAAATGTCAGACAGGATAGCAGCAAGAATTCAATTTGCTTCGGCCATATATCAACTTGAAACTGAACGTAATGGCACATAGTTAAGGTTGCACCCTCACTTAATAGTGATTACCAGTCCTGGGTGGGTTTCCAGCAGCCAGCATAAAGCAGTGAGTAATTGGGACGGCATGGCCTGTGTAATTGCTAATGACAAAAAAAAGCCCAACAGCCTGGAAAGGCAGTGATGAGGGGTGAGAACTCAGGCAAAAAGGGCGAGTGGGCACCATGGGTGAAGCTGCCAGCAGCTTGCCCTAGCAGGGTTCCTCTTGGCGGGGTTTCAAGAGGGCTTACGAAGGCTGTCAATAGCTGCAGTGGGAGAAGAGTGTAATATCTGAACAGGGTCCTTTTTCCAAAAGGTAGGATTGCTCAATGCAATAGATGAACAATAGGCTGGATCCATGCCTAGGTGGAGGAGGATGAACCCAACACTGTTATATCTAGTCTAGCTCCTAAGTGTGCACTATTTATTATTATATGGGCAGTGGTACTGCAGTTGGCTAATTAGGGCCATTGTAATTACCTCATTTTGGTGGTTGCAAACGGCTGAGTAAAACGACAGATTTCCCACTCCACAGTTGTTATGGTTGCTGAAGTGAGGAAGCAGAAGTGTCTGCATTAGACAGAAGATGCTCTGGCCATATGTTAGAAGCAAGAGACAATTAGTGAATGGAGGAGGAGGAGATGCAGGGGTATGGAAACTTCTGTGGCATTGAAACATCCAGAGCAATCAAGAGTGTGCAGGAATTTAAAGCTGTCCCCATCACCATACTGCAGGCAGGAGGGGGCATTCCCAATATGCATGGGAATGTTATGTTGTGTATGAAAAGATTTACAATTGCTAACCTCCCAGGGATATCCCCCTGCAGATTACAGACCAGTAACAACCACAAATAGGACCAGCCCCCGGGAAACCATCCTAGGTTTGACATTGAGCCTAGTACCTTCCAGAAGACGACTTTGGAAAGTTAGTGAGTATTCTGTGGATCATGGCTGGAATCATGGTCTTAACCAGGAGGCTTTTATTAAAGAAAACTACAAACTAGAGACACACATAGCTTGAGTCCCAACTTTGTCTCCATTCTTTTCCAATGGCCACACCCCACTTGGAATGGTACACAACACTGAGAGACATCTAGTGGCTGAATGTAAACATATCAATACCACAGTCATGGGGGACATAACAGCTTCATTTTTTTTCCATGGTGCCAAAATTTCTCACACACAGAGCAAGGCAATGCTGAGGTTTTGGTACTGAAGTGTCATCACCCAATACACAATTATTGTAAAAATGGCATCATAGGATGTCATGTTTATAATGTCTCAGTGATTCGATATCAAACATGCTCGGTTTAAAAATAAAGAAATGTTCATTTGAACAGCCAGCCCTATAAACTCAACCTGGGATCTGAGAGTCAATCAGGGTCCTGTCCTGCTTCCACATCATCATCAGTAATAGAGATTCTGCAGGACAAGCTTTCTTCAGTTTCACCAGTGCAACCCCATTGTTTCTGGAGTGGATGCATTGGTCTAACTGAGGCCAAAATTTGGCCCTTTAGTTGGAACTTGGTTAACAAATCTGTGGACAATGAGCAAGCTATAATAAGAATCCAGCTCACTCTCCCATAGCTGCATTGACTGCAGTGCAAACAGGAGGGAAAAGGAGACAAGGTTATTTTTTGGTCAGTAGATTAAGCAGATATGGATATACACAGGGAGCAGAGAACTCAGCACAGACACAAGGAGCAGGTCTTTGGAGTAAGAAGGTGGGACTTTCCAGAGTAGATTTGCACTTTAAATACTGAGTTACAGGAAGTGTCTTTTTCGCCCCTTGAGGTCTTTTCTGCACTGGGGATTTCAGGGACTGGCATAGCTGCACAGGTGCAACTCCCTTTTGCAGACAGGCAAAAAATCACTATAAACTGCAATTTGTTCCAATGCAGCCTAGCCATGAGTGAAACTGGGGTAAGTGCACTAATGCAAATTGCAACTTACAGAGACCTTGCCTGTCTGCACTAGGGGGTTGCATTGGCACAGCTACACCAGCCACTGGCTGCCAATAGCTGTAACTGGGGCAAATCCTGGAGTAAGCAAGGTCTATAAGTAATGACTGTGGGTAACTAGGTCCTGTTTCAGTTTAGTTCTCCCTTCCCTTCACTTACCAACCCCTTGGCAGTGTCATCACAGTCTTGTCTGATTCTCAAGGGCTCCAAGGGGGAGTATGAGGGACCTAGGACTGACAGCACAAAAAACTGCTGAAAATATTCTGAGAGGCTGTTTATGGCCCCATAAAGAGTTTATGTGTTGCATTTAGCCTCGTGTCTCTGCATTCAGTGTGTTAAGCATAGAACATTTTACTTTAATACCATGGCGGCTGCGAGCAGGAACATTTAGCTGTAATAAATAAGAAGTAATCACTGTTTACAGTGGACGGATTGAAAATGGCCATTGGGAGAGTCTGCCTTCTCCAGCCCAAAGCCACAAGCTGCGGCCAGGATGTACATCAGCAGCCGGACTGCGCCTCCTTTGGAATCCCTCCAGAGAAAATAATGGTATAAATAATTGAACGCATGTGTTGTTTAATTGAGGAATTGGTCCATTGTGGGGACATAACATGTTCACACGAAATGCCCAAAAGCCAACATTAATATTTAAATTTAGGGAAAAGAGAGACAGAGGGACAGAAGCAGATGGACGCAACACCCGTTATATTGATAAATCAAATGTACTGGAAAGGCGACTCGATGCTGTCCAGAAACTGGGCCATTGCAGGAAAACCACAGCAAAGGAAGTTCTCAAGGGGGTCCAGTCTACTTCCAAGAAGCTTCCAACCACGGCTTCTGGAGATGCATAACCAGCATTGTTTCTTCTTTAAGGTGACCCCATTGTGGTCATCCACTTGCTGCAAGAGTTAGCTGCTTCCCACGCTGACTAAAAGCAAAGGAAGACACCTCTTACACACACCGTCACCCAACATCGTTCATATGCCGGGAATCTTCATGAACTTGGCACCAGCTGAATTGCCACTAGGGGTGTTTCGGTGACTAATCCTTTCTGGGGAAGAGACAACCTTGGCTTTGCACAGAGATATGATCCGCTAGTGGTGGATCTGTAGCTCCTTATTTTGGAGGTGGAGGTGGTGCTCAAACAGGCTCCCAAAACTCATGTTGCAACCCAAAATCAGCAGAAATTCTTGTTCCACTGTTTGCCTGACAAGCAACAAGGAGGAGGAGGATGACTAGGTGACTACCCACACCTGAGCCATTCTTTTTCGGTGACAAATCTGAGGAACTGTCTCAGATTGAGGTGTCAGTAGAGGTGGTTTTGGAACAAATTGATAAATTAAACAGTAATAAATCACCAGAACCAGATGGTATCACCAAGAATTCTGAAGGAATTCAAATATGAAATTCCAGAACTACTAACTGTGGTATGTAACCTATCCCTGAAATCAGCCTCTGTGTCAGATGGCTGGCGGCTAGCTAATATAACACCCATTTTTTAAGAGGCTCCAGAGGCAATCCCAGCAATTACAGGTCAATGCACAACTTCAGCACCAGGAAAATTGGTTGAAACTATAATAAAGAACAGAATTATCAGACACATAGAGGAACACGATTTGTTGGGGAGGGGAAGAGTTAATGCAGCTTTTGCAATGGGAAATCATGCCTTACCAATCTCATAGACTCATAGACTTTAAGGTCAGAAGGGACCATTATGATCATCTAGTCTGACCTCCCGCATGATGCAGGCCACAAAAGCTGACCCACCCACTCCTGGAATAATTCTCTCCCTTGACTCAGCTGTTGAAGTCCTCAAATCATGATTTAAAGACTTCAAGTCGCAGAGAATCCTCCAGCAAGCGACCCCTGCCCCATGCTGCGGAGGAAGGCGAAAAACCTCCAGGGCCTCTGCCAATCTACCCTGGAGGAAAATTCCTTCCTGACCCCAAATATGGCGATCAGCAGAACCCCGAGCATGCGGGCAAGATTCTCCAGCCAGACCCACATTGACCATTGATACTAATTACCAGCGATGGCACGTTATTGACCTATTGACTAAAATCACGTTATCCCATCAAACCATCCCCTCCATAAACTTATCAAGCTTAATCTTAAAGCCAGAGAGGTCTTTCGCCCCCACTGTTTCCCTCGGAAGGCTGTTCCAGAACTCCACCCCTCTGACGGTTAGAAACCATCGTCTAATTTCAAGCCTAAACTTCCGGACGGCCAGTTTATATCCATTTGTTCTCGTGTCCACATTAGTACTGAGCTGAAATAATTCCTCTCCCTCCCTGGTATTTATCCCTCTGATATATTTAAAGAGAGCAATCATATCCCCCCTCAGCCTCCTTTTGGTTAGGGTAAACAAACCGAGCTCCTCGAGTCTCCTTTCATACGACAGGTTTTCCATTCCTCGGATCATCCTAGTGGCCCTTCTCTGTACCCGTTCCAGTTTGAGTTCATCCTTTTTAAACATGGGAGACCTGAACTGCACACAGTACTCCAAATGAGGTCTCACCAGTGCCTTGTATAACGGAAGCAGCACCTCCTTATCCCTACTAGAAATACCTCGCCTAATGCATCCCAAGACCGCATTAGCTTTTTTCACGGCCACGTCACATTGCCGACTCATAGTCATCCTGCGATCAACCAGGACTCCGAGGCCCTTCTCCTCCTCCGTTACTTCCAACCGATGCGTCCCCAGCTTATAACTAAAATTCTTGTTAGTCATCCCTAAATGCATCACCTTACACTTCTCACTATTAAATTTCATCCTATTACTATTACTCCAGTTTACAAGGTCATCCAAGTCTCCCTGCAGGATATCCCGATCCTTCTCCGAATTGGCAATACCTCCCAACTTTGTGTCATCCGCAAACTTTATCAGCCCACTTCTACATTCGGTTCCGAGGTCAGTAATAAATAGATTAAATAAAATCGGACCCAAAACTGAACCTTGAGGAACTCCACTGGTAACCTCCCTCCAACCTGACAGTTCACCTTTCAGTACGACCCGCTGCAGTCTCCCCTTTAACCAGTTCTTTATCCACCTCTGGATTTTCATATCGATCCCCATCTTTTCCAATTTAACCAATAATTCCTCATGCGGTACCATATCAAACGCTTTACTGAAATCGAGGTATATTAGATCCACCGCATTTCCTTTATCTAAAAAATCTGTTACTTTCTCAAAGAAGGAGATCAGGTTGGTTTGGCACGATCTGCCTTTCGTAAAACTATGTTGTAATTTGTCCCAATTGCCATTGACCTCAAGGTCCTTAACTACTTTCTCCTTCAAAATTTTTTCCAAGACCTTGCATATTACAGATGTTAAACTAACAGGCCTGTAGTTACCCGGGTCACTTTTTTTCCCCTTCTTGAAAATAGGAACCACATTAGCTATTCTCCAGTCCAACGGTACCACCCCCGAGTTTACAGATTCATTAAAAATTATCGCTAACGGGCTTGCAATTTCTCGCGCCAGTTCCTTTAATATTCTCGGATGAAGATCATCCGGTCCGCCCAATTTAGTCCCGTTAAGCTGCTCGAGTTTGGCTTCTACCTCGGATACGGTAATGTCAGCCCCCCCCTCCTTTATTCCCCTCTGTCACGCTGCCTCTATTCCTAAACCCTTCATTAGCCTCATTAAAGACGGATGCAAAATATTTGTTTAGATATTGTGCCATGCCTAGATTATCCTTCATCTCCACTCCATCTACAGTCTTCAGCGGTCCCACTTCTTCTTTCTTTGTTTTCTTCCTATTTATATGGCTATAAAATTTCTTACTATTGGTTTTAATTCCCCTCGCAAGGTCCAACTCTACACGGCTTTTGGCCTTTCTCACTCCATCTCTACATGCTCTGACCTCAATAAGGTAGGTTTCTTTGCTGATCCCTCCCCTCTTCCACTCTTTGTACGCTTTCTGTTTTTTCTTAATCACCCCTCTGAGACGCTCGTTCATCCAGCTCGGTCTAAATCTCCTGCCTACGAACCGTTTTCCCTTTCTCGGGATACAGGCCTCCGACAGCTCCTGCAACTTCAACTTGAAATAATCCCAGGCGCCTTCCGCCTTTAGATCCATAAATATGTTAGTCCAATCCACTTCCCTAATTAGTCACCTTAATTTATTAAAGTTAGCCCTTTTGAAATCGTAAACCCTAGTCTCCGATTTAATTCTGTTAATCCTTCCATTTAGTTTAAACCGAATTAGCTCATGATCACTCGAGCCAAGGTTGTCTCCTACAACCATTTCCTCATCGAGGTCCTTACTACTCACCAAAACCAAATCTAAAATGGCATCCCCCTCGTCGGTTCAGCAACTGCTTGATGAAGGAATTCATCAGCTAGCACGTCTAGGAAAATCTGAGCCCTATTATTGTTACTAGCATTTGTTCCCCAATCTATATCCGGGAAGTTAAAGTCTCCCATGATTACACAGTTCCTATTAGTATTTACTTCCCTAAAAACATTAAATAGTTCTCTGTCCATATCCAGGGTAGATCCCGGCGGTCTATAGCACACCCCAAGCACTATCCCAGGGGAGGCTCTAGTAGTTTTTTTACCCAATGTGAGTATTGCCCAGACAGACTCCGTCTTATCCATTCCCTCACTTATTATTTCTTTACAGTTTACCTCATTATTGACATACAATGCTACTCCCCCACCTTTACCTTTTTTTCGGTCGTTCCTAAACAGCACATACCCTTCCATACCTGTACTCCAGTCATGACTACCGTTCCACCACGTTTCGGTTATTCCTACGATATCCGGTTTCATTTCCCGGACCAGGAGCTCCAATTCCTCCATTTTGTTACCTAGGTTTCTCGCATTGGTGTATAAACATCTTAATTTATGCCGTTTAGCCTCTCTCACATTAGTTATCCAATTTGGTACGGACACCGTACCGCCAGTATGACCTATTAGTCTAGTATCCATCCCCCCCGTCTTCCTTATGTCCAATCTCTTCCCCCCGACTATATCAGTTCTTATCTTGTCACCCTCCTTCTCAATGTTGTAATCTGGCGTGGAGATTAACTGGACATCTCCCAACCGTCTCCCCCAAATTCCTAGTTTAATGCTCTTTTGATGAGATGAGCCAGCCTCCCTCCCAGAAGTCTATTTCCTTCCCTACTTAGGTGAAGTCCATCCCGTGAGAACAGTTGTCTGTCCCCGAAAGCCTCCCAGTGGCCATACATCCCAAAGCCCTCCTTATAGCACCACTCCCTTAGCCAACTATTTATCATCACAATCCTTTGCTGCCCTTCTCTAGGAACAGGCAGAATCCCACTGAAGATGATCTGAGCCTCGATTTCCTTAAGCGTCTTCCCCAGCCTGGCATAATCTCCCTTGATTCTCTCTAGCGAGAACCTAGCAGTGTCATTCGTTCCTACATGAAGGATGATCAAGGGGTTCTTACCTGCTCCTTTTAGGATCCTTTTCAACCGCAGGTCCACATCCCATATCTTAGCGCCCGGTAGACAGCACACCCTTCTGTTCTCTGGGTCTGCCCTGGTCACAGGCCTGTCTAACCTCCTCAGTAAGGAGTCACCAATCACATAAACCTGCCTTTGCCTGGTGACAGTGCGATCTACTAATCTATCCCCTGTTCCCTCTAGTCGCAACCCCTGTCCATTCCTATTTTCCCTTATAATTCCCCTTATGCCATCCTGTATCCTCCCGGGGCCCAGATTTGGTGCTGTCTCCATCAACTCCTCCCCTCTTTCTATGGGACTAGCCGCTCTTCTCTTCTTCCTCACCCTCCCACCTTCAGTTACCACCTGCTGCACCCCTTCCTCGTTATCCAAACACCCAAACCTGTTCCTGAGCTCTTTTTCTCCTTCACTGGCCCTCCTTTTCCTTGGCCTGCTTCTCACGGTCACATGCTTCCACTGCCCTTGTTCTCCCCCCGACATTCCTCCCTCACAGACCTTAGCCCCTGCTTCCACCTGTACCCCTGAGCATTCCCCTTCAGCCACTCCTTGCCTTTGCTCCATTAGCTGCTCGAACCGCCTTCTAAACTCTACCAGGGTATCTACCTGCATCTCCAAACCTCGGATCTTTTCTTCCAGCATCTGTATTAGGCGGCATTTCATGCAGACATACCTCTGGTCAGGCACCCCCGCTAGGACCATGTACATACCGCAGCTGCCACATGCAATCATCTGCATTGTGTCCCCCGCTGCTTGGCTCATGGCTGCTGTTGTCCGGGCCCGCCTGCTCACCTGTGCCCTCTGCACCTGGGGGAACAGAGCACACGGGACACTGCGCCCTCCTACCTCCCCTTCCAACTCCCCCTGTAAACTCCCACTCAAACTCCCCTGTTAGCAGCCCTGTTTGCCGGCTCCTGTGCCGCTGCCTGGCTGGGTGGCCGCTTTTATAGGCCCCCTAATCAGCCAAGCTCCGCCCCCTACTCAGGGCTCAGGGCTCAGCTGCCCTCCCAGCACACTGCCCCTACAGGCCTCTACACACACAAGCACTACAAAGACAGATGCAAATAGATGCAATCTATTTGAGTTGTTTAAAGGTGTCAACGAGCATGTGGACAAGGGTCATCCAGGTGATACTGTGTACTTAAACTTTCTGAAAGTCTTTAACAAGGTCCCTCACCAAAGGCTTTTAAGCAAAGTAAGCAGTCATGGGATAAGAGGGAAGGCTTTCTTATGGCTCAGTAAAAGGTTAAAGGATAGTAAACAAAGGCTAGGAATAAATGGTCAGTGTTCACAATGGAAAGTGGGAAATAGCAGGGTTCCCCAGGGAGCTGTACTGGGACCAGTACTGTTCAACATATTCATAAATGAACTGGAAAAAGGGGTAAACAGTGAGGTGGCAAAGTTTGCAGCTGATACGAAATTACTCAAGATAGTTAAGTCCAAAGCTGACTGTGAAGAGTTACAAAGGGATCTCACTAAAGTGGGTGACTGGGTGACAAAATGACAGATGAAATTCAATATTGATAAATGCAAAGTGATGCACACTGGAAAACATAATCCCAATTATACATCCAAAATGATGGGGTCAAAATTAGCTGTTACCACTCAAGAAAGAGATCTTGGAGTCATTGTGGATAGTTCTCTGAAAACATCTGCTCAATGTGCAGTAGCAACCAAAGGTTCTTTGAGATCCTCAGATAAAAAGCTAACAGACTGTTAGGAACCATTAAGAAAGGGATAGATGATAAGACACAAATATCATAATGTCACTATATAAATCCATGCTATGCCCACACCTTGAATATGTGAGCAGTTCTGGTCAACCCATCTCAGAAAAGATATCTTCGTATTGGAAGAAGTACACAGAAGGGCAACCAAAATGATTAGGGGTATTGAACACCTTCCATGTGAGAAGAGATTAAAAAGACTGGGACGGTTCAGCCTAGAAAAACAGACAACGGGGGGAGGGGGATATGATTGAGGTCTATAAAATCATGAATGGTGAGGAGAAAGTAAATAGGGAAGTGTAATTTACCTCCATCACATCACACAAGAACTAGGCATCATCCAATGAAATTAAAAAGGCAGCAGGTTTAAAACAAAAGAAAGTACTTCTTTACACAATATACAGCCAACCTGTGGAACTCATTGCCATGGTTATTGTGAAGCCCAAAAGTATAACTGGACTCAAAAAAGAATTAGATAAGTTCATATGGAGGATAGGTCCATCAATGGCTATTAGCCAAGATGGTCAGAAATGCAACCCCATGCTCTGAGATTCCTTAAACCTCTGACTGCCAGGCGCTGGGACTGGACAATAGGAGATGGATCAGTCAATAATTGCTCTTTTCTGTTCATTCCCTCTGAAGCACCTGGCCACTGTCAGAAGACAGGATACTTGGCTAGATGGACCATTGGTCTGACACAATATGGCCATTCTTATGTTCTGATGTCTAGTAGAGGATGATGTTTGCCACGCCAAATGCTAGGGAGTACAGGGCCTTCAGACTACAGATGCTCTTTCAATCCCATGCTTACTAGGAGATCGTTTGGTGGCTCTTCTCAGCAATACTAGATGGTCAGCTGGGGTTTCTAGCAACAGTTTGCATAATGTGACCCAGAATACTTTGCACTTCTCCTTTTGAAGCTATGACCTGATTACCGTAAGCAATGCGCTGCAGACGTACCTCTGTGAGCCCAGAAGCACTAGGTGAAATGAATAATATTAGTATTTATCATATTAATGCAGATCAAGCTAGGTATTTGTTCTGACATTTCAGTAATAGCTTTTTCCATTTTTTTTAAGCGGAAGGTTGTATTTCCTTCCCACTTAAATAATTCATTGTTACATTAAACTTATTTTAAACTGGGCTCCTTTTCTTTTTTCTCTGCAAACCCAAATGTTATTTGGATGGCCAAAGGGAAGAGGCGTATAAGTGAAAACTCTCTCTTCTCTTTCGTCTCTTCTCTCACAATCTCCCCCCCCTCCCTCCCCTTAGAATCTCTTAATCAAAGTGACAATCTGTCTTTACCAGAAAGGAAGCTGGAGCCTTTGAACAGTGCTGCTCCGATAGCTCTTTGCTTTGATGTGGGATTTAACTTGTGCCTTTAGCAATCTCCAGTGTGTGCGCGCGCCCGCACATGTGTGTGTGTTGCTGTGTTTTTCCTTCTTGCACATCAGTTTCCCTACAACCAAAAAAGAAATGGGGGGGAGGGGAGGAGACAGCTACACAAACCAGCAATGTGACCCCTCACGGAGCTGCTGGCAGGGGGTTGAGTTCAAAGGGGATTCTGCTCTTCACTTTTCCCCACATAGTTATAGCTTGACAGCTGGAAGTTGATTCCCTCAGTGCCCTAAAGTCTTTCAATGGATGCTGAATCAGCCTTTTATAGAATCTGTTCAGCAAGATGGCACCTCCGTGGCCCTGGGGGTATACACACTACGCCACTGCATTCGTGGGGAGTGCGGCCTTGCCCCCCAAGAAGTACTGCTCTACTAGATGCACTCTGGGGACTTTATGCTTTCCTCTGTAGCACCTGGAAATTGCCACAGTTGGAGATAGGATCCCGATTGACCATTGGCACAGTATGTTCTGGTGTGAAAGCTTCCTGGACGCTGAGACATAGGTGTGTCCATAGTGTTATTGGTCAGTCTGCACACTCCTCCCCATCCTCCTGCCTTGCTCATTGTGATACCTGGCTCTCCCCTCTACTCCTCACAACCTCTCATCCTCATGAGTGGCAATCCCCATGACCTCATTCGCTCCTACTCCCTCTCCCTTGGCCCCACCTTTGGCCTTCAGGTCTGGATCAGTCCTCACACCATCAGGACCTCATCTTCACTAAGGACAATAACACTAACCTACCTTATGGGGCATCATTTTGTGCTTTGAGATCCTCAGAGATAAAGCTCCATATAAAGGCAAAGGAATAGCATGCTACAGGCCGCCTTGTGTTCAAAGTCTCAAAGGACGGGAATTCCCACATTGTCTGTGGGAGACTATTTCAGAGTTGAATGCACCCTTCAGGCTCCAGTCAGGTTAGCTGCTCCCTTCCTTCTCGCTACTCGCTGCTGTCTTTGATGACCACTGCCCCATTGGCATGCTTTGCTGAGGCCTGAATGTCATTGGTGTTGAAAATGGGCCAGGGGCCAGTGACATCCTCCTTTTAATTTCACAGCCAGAAACTTCCATCCCTATTGGCTACAAATCAACTTCCCCAGACCTGATGATTCTGCAGCAGCCATACTTCCTTTAAAGCCCCAAGACCTCCATTCCAATAGGTCCTCTCTGGGCTTTCTTCTCCAAGTCTTTAGAGATCATATTCACTGGTGGCACTGGGTCTTCTCTTATCATTAAGAAGAGGGTTTGATCCCTGAAAATCTCATCCCTTTATCATAGATTCTTAGGGTTGAAAGGGACCTCAGGAGGTCATCTAGTCCAACCCCTGCTCAAAGCAGGACCAATCCCCAACTAAATCCCCAAATGGCCCCCTCAAGGATTGAGCTCACAATCCTAGGTTTAGCAGGCAATGCTCAAACCACTGAGCTATCCCTCCCCCTCTCTAGCAAAGATTTTCAGGTGCTTTACAAACTACAGAACATGTAGGGCAATCGGCTACAGGTCTGTCACATCTTATGCGCATTTAACATGCGCGATTTCAGCTTTACGCGGTTGGCAAAAAAAAAAAAAAGAGAGAGAAAAATAACAATTTTAATACTGTACTTGTAGTGCGGGTGATTCCGCCCGCCATTCAACTCAATGTAATTTTGACTATACACGGTTTTTGCTTTACGCGCTTACCACAGAACAGAACCCCCGCGTAAGATGAGACTCGCCTGTATTTATTTTAGGTACCTGTGTAATGCCAACAGACCCCAGTTGTCATCGGGCAGGATCAAACCGGGGACCTCTGGTGCTTAATGCATGAGCCTCTACCACATGAGCTAAAAGCCAACTGGCTGTTAGCTAAGGCTGTAGAGCAGACTCATTTTATCTTTCTCTCTAAGTGGTCTCAGTGCCACTAGATGGGACAGAACACCACACCCAGAAGATGTGTGGGTTACACCTGTACACGAACACAAGAAGCCTGGGGAACAAGCAGGAAGAATTGGAAGTCCTGGCCCAGTCAAGGAACTATGACGTGATTAGAATAACAGAGACTTGGTGGGGTAACTCACATGACTGGAGCACTGTCATGGATGGGTATAAACTGTTCAGGAAGGACAGGTAGGGGAGAAAAGGTGGAGGAGTTGCACTGTATGTAAGAGAGCAGTATGATTGCTCAGAGCTCCAGTGTGAAACTGAAGAAAAGCCTGTTGAGAGTCTTTGGGTTAAGTTTAGAGGCAAGAGCAACAAGGGTGATGTCGTGGTGGGTGTCTGCTATAGACCACCAGACCAGGAGGATGAGGTAGATGAGGCTTTCTTCAGACAACTAACAGAAGTTTCCAGATCACAGGCCCTGGTTATCATGGGGGACTTCAATCGCCCTGACATCTGCTGGGAGGGCATTACAGCAGTGCACAGACAATCCAGGAAGTTTTTGGAGAGTGTTGGGGACAACTTCCTGGTGCAAGTGCTGGAGGAACCAACTAGGGGCCATTCTCCTCTTGACCTGCTGCTCACAAACAGGGAAGAACTGGTAGGGGAAGTAGAAGTGGGTGGCAACCTGGACAGCAGCAACCATGAGATGGTCGAGTTCAGGATCCTGACAAAAGGAAGAAAGGAGAGCAGCAGAATATGGACCCTGGACTTCAGAAAAGCAAACTTTGACTCCCTCAGGGAACTGATGGGCAGGATCCCCAGGGAGGCTAATCTGAGGGGGAAAGGAGAGCTGGCTGTATTTTAAAGAAGCCTTATTGAGGGTGCAAGAACAAACCATCCTGACGTGCAGAATAGCAAATATGGCAGGTGACCAGCTTGGCTTAACAGAGAAATCTTCAGTGAGCTTACATTGCTCTAGCATACAGGGGTGTAATCAGGAAGGCGGAAGCACAATTGGAGTTACAGCTAGCAAGGGATGTGAAGGGTAACAAGAAGGGTTTCTACAGGTATGTTAGCAACAAGAAGGTCAGGGAAAGTGTGGGACCCTTACTGAATGGGGGAGGAAACCTAGTGATAGTTGATGTGGAAAAAGCTGAAGTACTCAATGCTTTTTTTACCTTGGTCTTCACAGACAAGGTCAGCTCCCATACTACTGCAATGGGCAGCACAGTATGGGGAGGAGGTGAGCAGTCCTCAGTGGTAAAAAAGAACAGGTTAAGGACTATTTAGAACAGCTGGACATGCACAAGTCCATGGGTCTGGATCTAATGCATCTGAGGGTGCTGAGGGAATTGGCAGATGTGATTGCAAAGCCATTGGCCATTATCTTTGAAAACTCGTGGTGATCAGGGGAGGTCCAGGACAATTGGAAAAAGGCAAATATAGTGCCCATCTTTTAAAAAGGGAAGAAGGAGAATCCGGAGAACTACAGACCAGTCAGCCTCACCTCAGTCCCTGGAAAAATCATGGAGCAGGTACTCAAGGAATCCATTTTGAAGCACTTGGAGGAGAGAAAGATGATCAGGAACAGTCAACATGGATTCACCAAGGGCAAGTCATGCCTGACCAACCCGATTGCCTTCTATGATGAGATAAATGGCTCTGTGGATATGGGGAAAGCAGTGGACGTGATATATCTTGACTTTAGCAAAGCTTTTGATACGGTCTCCCACATTATTCTTGCCAGCAAGTTAAAAAAGTATGGATTGGATGAATGGACTATAAGGTGGATAGAAAGCTGGCTAGATCATCGGGCTCAATGGGTAGTGCTCAATGGCTCAATGTATAGTTGGCAGCTGGTATCAAGCAGAGTGCCCAAGGGGTCGGTCCTGGGACCAGTTTTGTTCAACATCTTCATTAATGATTTGGATGATGAGATGGATTGCACCCTCAGCAAGTTCGCAGATGACACTAAGCTGGGGGGAGAGGTAGGTATGCTGGAGGGTAGGGATAGGGTCCAGAGTGACCTAGACAAATTGGAGGATTGGGCCAAAAGAAATCTGATGAGGTTAAACAAGGACAAGTGCGGAGTCCTGCACTTAGGATGGAAAAATCCCATGCACTGCTACAGGCTGGGGACAGACTGGCTAAGTGGCAGTTCTGCAGAAAAGGACCTGGGGATTACAGTGGACAAGAAGCTGGATATGAGTCAACAGTGTGCCCTTGTTGCCAAGAAGGCTAACGGCAAATTGGGCTGCATTAGTAGGAGCATTGTCAGCAGATCGAGGGAAGTGATTATTCCCCTGTATTCGGCACTGGTGAGGCCACATGAGGAGTATTGTGTCCAGTGTGGGGCCCCCCGCTACAGAAAGGATGTGGACAAATTGGAGGGAGTCCAATGGAGGGCAACAAAAATGATTAGGGGGCTCGGGCACATGACTTATGAGGAGAGGCTGAAGGAAAAGGGCTTATGTAGTCTGCAGAAGAGAAGAAGGAGGGGGGATTTGATAGCAGCCTTCAACTACCTGAAGGGGGGTTCCAAAGAGGATGGAGCTAGGCTGTTCTCAGTGGTGGCAGATGACAGAACAAGGAGCAATGGTCTCAAGTTGCAGTGGGGGAGGTTTAGGTTGGATATTAGGAAAAACTTTTTCACTAGAAGGGTGGTGAGGCACTGGAATGGGTTACCTTGGGAGGTGGTGGAATCTCCATCCTTAGAGGTTTTTAAGGCCCAGCTTGACAAAGCCCTGGCTGGGATGATTTAGTTGGGGTTGGTCCTGCTTTGAACAGGGGGTTGGACTAGATGACCTCCTGAGGTCTCTTCCAACCCTAATCTTCTATGATTGTTTGAACCTCAGAACTCCACCTCATCCACTACAAATGGATCTTCAGTCAGATGGTGCAAAACCTTAACAAGAGAATCCAGCTTTGCCAGGAGTCCCTTGTTCCAGCAGCCATCCTCTCCAGTGTGAAATCACTCACACTCCAGAAATGTCTCACCACTGAGATATTTATGGGTTTTTGGAGGGGGTCTGGTGAATGTCAGCCTCTCTTTCGGCCACTTTTCTTCTTCTTCTCTCCACACACACTTTTCTGCTTTATATTTACATCCCCCATCCTTCTAGCTGAAGAACAAGCAGGAGAATTCCCTCCCTTTCCAGCAGCTGAGTGTTGTTGTATTGCAAATCCTTCCAGCCCCCATTAGCCCCGCGGTGTGAGAATCTGGGAACCAAGGCCAGTGCACAGAACTGCAGCTGTGCCAGAGACCCAAATGAAGGAGACTTCCAGGGACTTCCACATGCCTTTGGGTGCCCATTCCCATCAGGCAAGTATTTGGGAGCCAGATTGCCAGGAGGCAGTGAGGTCCACTCAGTTTCTAGTGGTGTCCGTCCTGTAAAAGCAGAGTTAGAATTGGGGAGAACGTACCATACCATCCACAAAGTGGGAGGTGAGCTTCACGCCAACCAGCCTCACACCTCAGGCATCAGGCCCTGCTCCAAACCACTTTGCACACTTGGCCCTCCTCCCTTGCAGGACAACTGGCCACTCTAGAAAATCTCCTTTGTACCTCTGCCCCCAGGCTGCCTTTTCATCTGCTTGGTACCTTTGGGTCTCTCTGCTCTCCCCATTTGCTGCCTTGCTGGACAACGTGAACCTGTGCTGGACTCAGGCACATATTTCTGCCAGTGCCCCCTACACCTCCCCATAGTCCCTTATCTGGGTACCTGTTTCCGTAGGCCTTTGACCAACTGAATGTAGAAGACAGTGTCTGTCCCAGTTCCCACGTGCCTTCTGTTCTTACCACCCAGTCAATGCCCTGTTAGAAGTCAAAGGCCTGAAGGTTCTTTCTCTCCCTCTAGCAAAACAGTTCAGAGGAAACTCCCTAGAGTGGTTGCCATTAAAAACCCAGCAAGGTCCCGCGCTGCTGACAGGGAAATGATTCCTTCGGTGGGTGTCAGTGGCACACCCTGCAAATATCTGAGCACCAGTGAGCAAACCTTCTGGAGCTGCACGTGCCCCTAGCTTCAGGTTTAAATAATGCCAAAGGATCCACTGTTACTCTGATGATTGCTAGGGTGGAACAAGGAGAAGAGGAATGTGAGAGAAGAGAGGAGGAGGGAAAGAAACATGGGTGAAGGGAAAGATCAGGGAAGAGGAGGAGCATGGGGAGCCAGAGTGGAAGAGGGAAAGCGAGGAAAGGTTTGTGGTGGAGGGAGCGGGTCTTGCCCCATGTCCGGCACTGGGAGTGGGAGGAGAGAGGATTAATGGTGACTACAACATATGCAGGAAAACAACTCATCCCTGGATCTCACAATGTTTTACAAAGGAGGGTGAGGCTCACTATGCCCATTTTACAGGTGATGACACTGAAGCAAAGAGCTGTGTAGCCTCACATTTTCAAACCCCAGTGCCCAAAATCAGGCACCGAAATCCAGATTCAGGCACCTGAATAAGTCCCCTGCATTTTGGAGGTTCTGAGCCCCTACAAATCCCACTGAAGAGCAAGAGTTAGAGCTAGTATTGAGAATCAGGGCAGCTATTTAGGTGCTTCAATACAGATGTCAGTGCCTAGCTTTGGGCACCCAGGGTTGGAAATTCCAGCCTGAGTGACCTACCTGAGGTCCGTGGAAGAGCCAGGAACAAACCCTATTTCCTGCATCCCAGACCTGCACCCCATCCAGGGGCCAGAGCTGTCTCCAGTAGAAGTGTAAGGTAGAGGAAAGGGATAAATATATCCAGAAGCAGGTCTCCCTGCAGTCCAAAGGCAGCTCCATCTTCCAGCTGGTTCAGACAGCCCAGTCCAGAGCAGAGCCTCCAGATACCTTGTTGACTGAAGCCACTCAGGGCCCACACTTTTCATTCTGATTCTCCTTCCAGCTCAGCAGCATGTGCTCCAGAGGAGTGCCTCCACGCACCCTCATGAATACCCAATCAGACTTCCTGATTATGCAAATTAAATACAGGAACATTGCCCTCCCTGCACCCCTACCCCCTACCAAAAAAAAAGGAACAATCCCTCGACTTGTAACCAGAAGCATTAATTATATGTAATGACGGACAGTCGGCTCCCCGAAGCGTTGGCATAATTACGAATGCTAATGGATTCGGAGTGTCTCTCTCCTTCTTCTGGAGGAAATTTAATTGGAAAATGCATAAAAATGTGATGGGGCAGGGTGGGGGTGGGGGTTTCTGCACAGGTTTGAAATGGCACATGCCAGGGGAAGAATTTCTGCAGGAGGGAGTTATGTAAACTGACCGCTCACTCTCAGCTGGTCTGAGGAACCCAGATTGCCTTCCCCAGCCCAGCCCTGTATCACCCCATGTTCCTCAGGGAGCATGAGGGGGGTAGGTTTGCAGAGCATTCTCGGCAGCTGGTGGAATCCAAAGGGGATTATAATAATGAGGTTTAATGAAACTGGGAAGTGCTCAAAGGGGAGCCTCAGAGGAGAGAAAGATGCTTAACCACTGCTGGGGCTTGGGTTTCCTGGGCTCTCTGCTCACAGCTAAATACCCTTCCATGGCCTCTCCCTCACTCCAGCAGAATTTGTTTCTTCTTTCTCCCAAACCTGGTGACTCCCGCCACCCCTGCCCCGCCATGCCTGGCACAGCTGCCCTTCCACAGCCGAATGGCTAGCCCCAGCATGCTGGTGCAGCAGAGTATGGAACTGGAGGGGTCTGAGTTCCTTTGGAGTTCAATTCTGGGAGCCCAGTGTGCTAGGGTGGCTGGGCCACTTCTGGTGAGATAAGCTCTCCTCAGGTTTGCACTCACATTCTCACTGTTTTCCAGGCCAGCATATCTCCATGACAGACCTGCCTGGGCACTGCTGTGTGAAATAGCAGCCTGGCAGCATTTTCCAAGCCCCCTTTCTCCTCTTCCTCTGTCGTTGCCTTCACTTCCACACCCTCAGCCTCCCAGGAGTCGGAGTCCATGCCAGGACCCACTAGATATAGGGCTGGGGCCGGGGGTATGCCAGTCTTGCTCCTCCATTCCCCCCGAGAGGTTGTGTCACTGAATTGAAAGAAGTTTCCGGTTGCACTGTGAGCAGCTGGTGAAGTGGCAGATGGCTGGGAATCCGTAAAACTCCGAAAACTCCGGGGCTGGGAGAGCGTCAATTTTATTGTGTGCTCATGCCTATTGCCGACAGCCTTGGAATGCATATCAGATCAGAGACACGACCTCCCAAATGCCATCTGCAGCTAAGGAGAGGAGAAGAGAAAGCCACCCTGACCCCGATGCCCAGGAAATTCCTTCGGGACTAAAGAAGACACCCTAAAAGGGTAGCCAGACCAATGTTGGGGCGTAGGGAGAATTCAGCTCCATGACTTCATCTCCTTGTAATACTCCAGCTTTGTAGTAAGGTCCTCAGGAAAGGGACCCGTCCTTTTTTATTGGACTATAAAGCACCATGCATACCTACGGCTCTGCATAAATAATAAATAATAGCAATAACATTGTCCCTTGAGCAAGGCAATGTTTCATCAGCAGGGAAATTGTCCTCCTGTTCCATCCTAACATTCGCAGGCTGGCAGGTCCTGGCTCAGAGAGATATTTGTACCACATGCTCTTTAGGAGGCCAGCTTGGCCTGCTGCTGCATTTCATTGGGACTGGCATGTAATTCGGAAGAAAATTAGGTTGTTTATCACCTTTACTTTGTGAGAGGAGTTTGGTTAACTTTTAGTACTTGTGAGGGCGAGGGACTGGAACCAGGCAAAATACAGCTTTGGCAATGAATCCCTCTCTTCCTGACTTGTAGCAACCTCGGCTCTTCCAGTCCGGGGGCCTCAGTTTTAAACTCTGCACACTGCCTAGAAATCTTACAGCAGCCTATGTTTTCCTACGAACAATGCCTCAGTACAGGTCTGTATGGGAAAAGGTTTCCAGTTCTCCGAGCCGTCCTCATCTCATTTATCTGCTATACTGCTTCAATTGCTCCCTCAAGCAAGGCCGGAGCAGCTTCTTCAAGCCCTCCTCGTAACTATAGGAGTTAGGCACATGCAATCGGTGAACAGAAGCAATGCCAAGTGACTTACAAGACCAATCGCCATGAACCAGAGACCTGATTCAAGACACAGTGACATCAATGGCAGCAGTAAGTGCTCAGCACCTCCAAAAAAACAAGAAACTTTTATTTAGGAACCTAGATTTGGATTCCAGAGCCTAATTTTAGGCGCCCAGGTTTTCAAATTACTGACATATGCTTTTAACGATGCATCTGATTCATATGTGAATAAATACATTTTGGAAAGGAACCAATTAACCTGTAATTGGTTTAATGATAATAAATTCTGATTTTTATCCCATCGCTCCTGTTCAGTCTAGACCTCAAACAACAGGACTACAGCCATTTCTCTTAGGAGACTTCCACAGTCTAAGAATTCTCAGCCTAAATTTTCCTTTGCTTAATTTCATCACATTGTTTTTAATAATTCCACATTTTCCCCTCTCTGGCTATCCACAAACTGTGATATTGATGTTCCTGGGCCATTCTGGGTTTGGACCAGGCTTCTCTGGATAGATCAATGGAATGAGTCTTATTGGTATTTCTCCTGTCTCCTTGATTGGTTCAGCCAAATCCCTGTGACCAAGAGTGTCAGCTCAGCAGAATCTATTTCTACTTGGTTTCTCCAAAAAAGAGAGAGAAGATATTTTAGCGGAGTTCTCGGATTTGGCTGAGAGAATCTGGAGGCAAGAGAAATTTTCACCAAACCCTTGTGGCTCGTTCTAGCAGAGAGGCAGTGGGCTGGGACATTACCTTCTGTAATTCCTCCAACTCCTGTCTACTGACTCATTGTTCTACCTTTTGACACACATAAGAATTGTACCTCGGCTTGGCAGAATTCAATTTTTTTTATAATTTTGGCAGATAACCTCAATGTTTATTATTAAGCATTTTTTCTGTGTTTATCAATTTTAAATTTTAATTTTGTGCAAAATTATGGATTTTAAGCATTTCTTTTTTATTTTAAATGTTCAGAGTTATGGGAAATTAATGGGGGCTCAGGCAATAATTATTTAATGACAGTAGATACTGAGATGCAAAAATTTAAAGCTTTATAACCATTAACACACAAACTGTGAACATCCCATGTCAAAATACTCAGAGCAATTATCCTTAAATCAAATCGAAGAAGTTTTCAAGCAGCATTTTTTTTTAGTTCGCCGATCTATATATTTCAACTGTTATGTTCTTTCATCAGTTTGTGTGTGTACAGTGAAATCGTTGTTTACCGACATTTACAGATAAAAATCTAGGCTTTGAGTGTGATGCAACAGAACCCCGTGTACCGGAGCATCTTTCTAAACCCCAGGGACTGTAAAGCTGTGTGCACCAACTGTGATATCAAACAGTTCATGAACATGAGTTCATGGTACATATACCTGGGAGAGTTTGCACAGTTCTGGTGATACCCATGGCTATACTCAGTTCCTCACCTTCCGTGGTTTTCACATCCTCCAAGCACTTGTAGACTTCAAACACTGCTAAATACCTTCAAGTTCTGGAATCCTGTTCCACGTCATTAAACATGAAGCAAAACACATCCCTGAGGCTCCAGGCCTGCACTGAAGACATCCAGGTTCATTCTCTTCTTGAAGTAAAAGGACCTACCATCTATGCACTAAATACATCTCAGTGCCCACACTTCCCACACAAACTCATGAGGACTTGTAGCTCTATGTCTCATGCACACACTTGAGAGCTTACCCCAGAAAGGAAAATAAAAAAGCATTACTGTTTGTAAATATGTTGCTGAGCATGGCCCTGTGGTACAGATAGGAGCAGCTCAAAACACATGAATAAATAAAAGCACTCTCTGTTACTACTAGCTGCCAGGGGAGCTCTCCTCTAGCTCAGCGGGTGGGGACCTATGTTTTTCGGAGTTGAAAGACCAGGGTTTCCATTCCTGGCTCCCCAGTTGTGTGTGTGCTTTATGTAGGTATATGTATGTTACATGCAACAGGTAGCTGTTACAAGAGCCAAAGCTCCTCACAGACATGCCTAGACATACAGACAGACGTGCAAAATCTGACACGCAGATCTAGACTCACAGGTCCATGTATAATGTACTCAGACTGGCAGCCTTTGAGAAGAAGTCTGGTTTTGTGGTTAAGAACTCAGGAGATCTGCATTCAAATCCTGGCTCTGCCATAGACTCCCTGAGTGACCTGGGGCAAATCACAATCTCTGTAAATGATAACTCTTCCTCTACTGCCTTGCCTAGACTTTAAGATTCTTGGGCGGGGAAGATTGTCTTACTTGTAAGTATAGTGCCTGGAACAATAGGCCTCTAAGCACTACTATAATACAGATAATTACTACTAACAACACAAGCACATGCAGATTATTAGATACGTACAGGTGCATAGACACAGGCCCTCCTAACTCCACCCCAGATAAATCTCACCGAGGAGTCGTGCTTTGCATTGGTATCTCTGGGACCACAGGCTATGACCGAGCAGGACAGAAACATTATCAAACTCAAACACATTTTCCAGCTCTGCAATCCAAATGGAAGAGCCAGTTTGTATCTACAACAGAAGAAATCACATTATTTCCAGCCTGGAAATACAGCCCCATGGAAAATGCACAATACCCTTTCCTTTCATTATGTTCAGGGGTTGTGATGATGTCTCTTTGGTTGGTTTATGTCTTTCCTCTTTCTCGAATGAAATTGCAAATGACCAGCAGGATGCAAAGTTTGGACGGTAGGCAGGTCTGCCCTCACTATTCCCAGTCTGGTAGGACAGGAGCACTGGGTGACGTGGATTTTTTCAGTTTTAAAATTAAAATCTTACAGAGAACTTATTAATAAAGCCTGGGTGGAATGGTTATTTGACTACGACTTAACCTTGCTGTCGAGAATATTCAACGTGTCCCTTCCATTTGCAAGCCGGGAAGGCTATGATTTGAATGAGGATGCTGCTGTGATCCTGGAGTTTTGTCTTTCCCTTCTCAGCCTCTTCATTCTCCTTTGCTGCGTCTTTTGCTTTTTATACAACAACATGAAGGAACCTCCCTCTGGGTCCCAAATAACGGTATCTGGGCTTGTCCCCACGCACACTTAGCTTGCTGCAAATCAGGGTGTGACTCTATCCCACACTAGCCTGCGGCACACTAAGTATCCGTGAGGACTCTGATGACACACACGAATGGATCCTTAGTGCATTTCGATCTACACCTATTTCGAAGGAGGAGTGCACAAACATGCACAGAGTAGCTACATGCACACTGGTTTCTGGCAGCATCTCAAAACATAGAACATGGTGGCGAGGTCCACTTAAGGGCTCACAAACTATTTAAAGGGATACTAGCTTATTCCCATCCACTACAACCCTTCAAAATTATATTAATGTATTCAAAGGTGAGCTGCAAAGGGAGGAAAATGGGTTTGTGTCTTATTTTGCTTCCCTATGGTGTATGAAAAATGGCCTGGCAGCTTTCGGGTTTTGTACTCTGCTTTTTCTTAAATTAAAAATGCAGGTCTTGTCTCTCTGGTTTTTCCTGGAAGATGTTGTGGATGAGTGCAGAACTAATAGTTTTAGGATATCAGAGGAGCCAGGAGTCTGGGGTCCTAATGACTGAACACACACTTTTTGATGTAAAACAAGGCCATGATAAATCCACTCAGTAGCTTAAGAAAATCCTCAAGCCTACCTTGTGCATAGTGGGGTGAGCAGGGGGGCACAGAAATTTGTCTCACAGCCCCACCAAAAAATACTAAGGCAAGCAAATGCAAACACACACACACACACACACACAAGGTCGGTCTCTGAATTCCCCAGTATTCTCGTTCCATTCTGATACAACCGCCACGATCCCTCAGTTGTCCCACTATGAAGGAGTGGCTCATTAGCACAGAATCATAGGAGTCAGACATGGAAAAGACCGATCGGATCTGCTAGGCCGAGCTGCCAATGCTGCTTTGATACGGCCATAGCAGCAATGGCAGGTAATTACCCAGATGTCCCCTTCTGTGTCTGAGGAGATGAGGGGAACATTATCAACCTGCTGGAGACTGAAGAAAATTGCCAGACTCAGGCTGACTCTTTCTGAAGGGTCAATTGAAACCGCTAAGCTTCAGTTTTACTTCTGTCTGCCCCTGCTGGCTGGAAAGATTATCCCCCCGCCTGCGGTGTACAAAAGCTCGGGAGGAAATGAAGTTACATAAAAACCTGTTTTAAAAGGCATGGTCAATTTTAAAACAAAAAGACTATAATGCATAGGAAGTGTAAGCAATACATCAGCTCAGCAGACAACCCGTTGGGTCCAGAAACAATGCAGGACGTTTTTATCTTTCCAATTTTCCTTGTGAAAGTGAATGGAAAGACAATTCAGTCTCCTTGTTCGTTCCCCCCTGCTCTTCCCCACCTTGCTCCAGCCATAGGCCCAGACCCTGTCCATGAGTGGGGGCAAGAGAAACATCAGTCCATCCTGGGTTCCCTTCTGAGACTGTAAGCCCCTTGGGTCAGGGACTTTTTGTTCTGTGTTTGTACAGTATCTAGCACAGTGGGATCCTGGTCCCTGACTGGGGCTCCTGGGCACTGCAGTAATACAAATAAATAATCCACCAATGGGCCAGCTCCAACCAGGGAGGAACCAGACCCCTCCTAGGAGCTCCATTTCAGGAAAACATCTCTATTCCAAACAGCACTTAAGCGTGTGCTTAGCTTTAGCCCTATGCTTTGAAGTCAATGGAAAATTGAAGGTTTGCATTGTTGACTTAATTGGGACTTAAATGCGTGTCTAACGTTAACCACGTTCTTGAATGCTGTCCTGAATCAGGGCCAGGATGAACAGGGAACAGAGGAGAATTATTTCAACTGTTCCCTTTGGTATGCTCCTTACTCTATAGGGAGCCAATCAGCAGCTTTTGGTTTCCCCATACTAACCGCAGCGGGCTGAGATTTGATAAACTCTGACCCCCTTTCTCAGTTACTTGATCATGGTGAGCCCTAGATGGTTTGTTCAGATCAGAGATGTGATTCCCCTGCCCCTACACACACAAACACAAACCATTGCCCCAGCCCTGAACCCATTGGCTTTAAAACATGTGTGTGTCAATACCAAGGGATTCCCAGATACAGCACACATGTTGTGGGCGAAAGGAGCATTAAACAACCCTGTACTCAGGCCATTCTGAGACTGCCCAGACTTCCTTTCCATCCACATCTTGTATCCTGTCTCCCATACGCCCCCTCTCCAGCTGGCTCATTTCCTGAGTCAAAACATCAGCTACTGGAGGGCACAGGCTTACCTTAGGAATTCAGTCTTCTATTCAGCAAGTCCATGTTTCCCACTGAGAAAAGGAAGGACTTGGAGTATTCCCTTCCAGGAGATAATTGTTCTCTGTACAACAGAAGAAACCAAGCTAGATGTGTGCTGATTAGGGCCTTCAGGGTCTGCTGATCTCTACAGTTTTGTTGTTGTTTACATTGTCAAGTACTGTTATGATTCAGCATCAAAGGAGTTCTTACTACAGTAGACATGCTCATTGTAAGGCCCTGTCTCTGCCGCTTTCATTTGTCCCTCTGCAGTTACATCATTGCAAATCCCCAGGGTAGCTGTGCTGCAACAATGCAAGACAGGGCTTGTACCAGTGTGACTTGCTCCAGCAAGCTGAAAGATGCATAGGTGTTAAGGCCAGAAGGGACCAGTGTGACCATCGAGTCTGACCTTCTGCATAACACAGGCCATAGAATTTTACCCAGTGATTTCTGCATCAAACCTAGTACCTTATGGCTGAGCTAGAGCAGATCTTTTAGGAAGACACTCAGTCTTGAATGAAAAACTCCAAGTGATGAGGAATCTATCACCGATAGTAAATCAACCTGGCACAAGACCACAATGTAGTTACACCAGCGACTACTCGAGGAATAAGGTAGCGTTCAACATGAATACAGCTGTCAGAATCTGGCCCCTAGTATGTAGATTTATAGACTTTAAGGCCAGAAGGGAACATCATGGTCATCTAGTCTGACCTCCTGTGCATTGCAAGCCACAGAACCTCATCCACCCATTCCTGTCTTCCTCATCTTCTTCGCACATGTGCAATGTGCCTCAGGTGGCACATGACCAGGACTCATCACTGAATTTGGTCTGTCGGTTGGATCATTAGCTTCCCTGGCTTGGGCCGGGTACTGGCGGGGAATGCGATGTGAATGCTGATCGTGCCCCCCACACACTCCTGTAATAGACCCCTAACCTCTGGCTGAGTTACTGAAGTCCTCAACTCACGATTTACAAACTTCAAGTTACAGAAAATCCACTACCCACCAGAAACCCACCTGGGAAAGAATTCACTGTAGTAACTCAAAGCCCTCCCGATCTAGTGTCCCATCACCAACCATTGGAGATATTTGCTGCTAGCGGTCACAGATCAGCACAAGGCCATTGAAGGCAGTCACATCATACCTTATCAAGCTCAGTCTTGAAGCCAATTAGGTAGTTTGCCCCCACTGCTCCCCTAAGAAAGCTGTTCCAGAACTTCACTCCACTGATGGGTAGAAACCTTCCTCTAATTTCAGGCCTAAACTTGTTGACGGCCAGTTTATATCCTTTTGTTCTTGTTCTATGTGTCAGTGAGGAAAACAGCTGGGAGTTTCAAAGGAGCCTAAGGAAGTCAGGCATCCAAGTCCCATTGAATTGCAATGTGTTTGGAGCACCTGACCCTGTCACACTCCTTTGAAAAGCCCAGTCCCCATGCTGTGCTGAGTCTAGGGGGAACTGGCAAACTGGCAGAGTCACAATCCAACACCAAGCCTTTCACAGAGAGTGCTGTGCTTCAAACAAGCAAGGGGCCCAGTCCTGAACTCACAGAGAGCAGGACCCTTTGGCTGTAACAGAAGGCGCTCAGTACCTTGCTGGATCCATAGCTAACCCTGGACCCTCTCCTAAGTAGTGACACAACATCTAGACATCAGTCATCACTCAGTTTTATTATTCAGTGGCATTTTCTAACAGCTGCTGAGATGCTCCCCCATTCTGGGGAGGCCGTGTTGTTGCAGGCATTCTTGGCTGTGCTCCTGCTGCTGTCCCCAGCCTCCACATCTCCTCAACACCAGCAGCCTTCTCCGAGCTGTTCCTTCCTTATTATTTCAGCCATTAAAACCATCATTTAAAAAAAAATACCCTGTAATTTCTTCTGGTAGCTTTCCTCTCAATTTGCTGTGGGTGGCACCTCCCATTTCCTCCCCAGGTCTTATCTCTCAGATTTAATCAACCACGCGCTTTCTCTCTTTCTTGTCTTATTTCCATGGCACAGATTGGCCCCAAGCCACACTCAGACTTGGTGGAAGCAGCTGTAGCTCCAGTGAAGAAGCATCAGTCTCTCCCAGCTCGGAATTTGATTTGCACCTCTACTTTGGGCCCTTTGCCGCTATCTATTTCTGGAACACTGGGTTGAGACTCAGGCAATCTGGATTCACTTCCCGGCTCTGTAACAAGCTCCCTGCGCACTTGCCCAAACTCATGCAATCTCCCTGTGCCTCATTTCCCCATCTGTAAAATGGAAATACTTCCTTGGGCTCTTTTGTCTATTTAGATTGTCAGTCTTTGGGGTAGGGCTTTTCTCTCACTATTTGTTTGTACAGCACCTAGCACAATGGTGCCCTGACCTCAGCTGAACCCCTAGGTAGCACTGTAATATAAATAGTAATGATAATAAAAATGTCACAGCCCTTCTCTTCTTATCCACCTGGTTACTTGGTTTCTCTTTAAACCACAGTAAGCTTCACTGGTTCTCTTCTTTGCACCCCATGCAAACACCAAACCAATCCATTAAGTGCTCCCCTGCCGATTGCCAGCCATTATAAACCTCTCCAGCCTGCCCCATATCAGATTAGCAGGAAGTGGCTCCTTCCTCCATCAGCAAGGAGTCATGTTAAACAGTCATTAAACCCCTCACCTTGACTGATGGAGTATGACACAAGTGCCACAGTCTGCCCAATCCAGGGAACAGCACACACCAAATTCAAGCAGAAGTCTCCCATTACTTGCACTATTTCATGTAGTCCTGGCCTCATGTCGGGCTGATTCCCTGCCCCTTCCCTACCATGTTTCAGTGGGTTTGGAGAAATCCCAGTCTGCCGGGGCTCAGCTTCAGGGCACATCTGGCACAGCAGGCAGATGCAAAGATACGTTCATGCTTTTAACAGCATGGTTAGTGCCTGGAGCCTCAAGAGATGGTTCTCAGCCATGGGCTACTTTGTGCTGATGTGGATGCTGTGCAAAACCCCGCTGAATCTAGTTAGGTTCCTGGCCCCCCGTCTCCCTCTCTCTATTTTATTGGGTTTATTTTAGTAGCTGGCATGGTCAAGGAGTCTGCTAGTTCAGGCAAGAGAAGCAAAGCACCCACACGTTCATGTGCTTGTCCAAACTGCTCATGCAGGACCTCTCAGGTCTGCTCCCCAGGGCTGAAAGTTGAAGAAAAAGAAGCTTTCTCACTGCATGCTAGAGCTTCCTGCTCCAGGCTGGACTGGTGCTGCCATGCCTAGCCCACATGTCAAGGCAGCAAAGCATTCCACCTCTGCTATGAATCCCCAAATACATGAAAGCAGAAAATAGCACGAATTTTAAAAATTAACCATCATGTCTCCGTACACAGAAGAGGTTCGGACTGGGCCTGGAGACATTATTCAAGGTGCCTTTTATTTTGTCTGAACTGGTTTGCCCATTCCTTGTGCATATTTGTTTTCAGGCATGCCTCCAACCTCCACAATGGAAGTAATAAGGAGAGAGACAAGGCACAGCGAGGTCCAGTAAGTGTGAGCACCAAACCCATGACGAAACAAACACAGAGAATAAATACCCCAATTGCTGCCCAAAAAAGGAAGGCTGCTCCAGTCCAGAAATGTGGGTCCATCAGTAGAGAAGCGTGTGGAGAAAGTTCAGGACAAAGTAAACATGAAGACTGTGAGCATGATTGTCCCCTGGTTCACACTAGTGTAACTCCATAGACTTCAGTGGAGTTTTTCCTGATTTATGCCAGTGTAAAGGGGAGGAGAATCAGGCCCTGACTTCCTAAGTGACTCTAGAGAACAGGATCAGAGGAGGAGACCTCCCAAGGTCAGGCCTGAGTGAACATGGCCACAGCTGCACCAGCAACTGTCAGGTGATATGCAAAGAACCCTTTGCTGAGAGAGTCTCTGGGAAAGCTAAAAGGACTCACACAGGACTGAGACTGGATCTAGTTGGCTTGCACCATGGCCCTCTCACCTGGCCTGTGGCTGAATAATTCAGAGAAAACGCACCTAGTTCATGGCCAGGTGAGGCCTGTGTGGGACATAGCTCTCATACAGTGCCTTGGAAAGATAAAGGGAGGAACTAAAAGGTGGACCATTTCTTGCCTTGACAACTCAGAGGCACCAAACATGCTGTGGCATGTGGCTAAGCAGCCTGGCTCAAGCTGTCACTCTCTTACCAAGGAGACATTGACTGACAGATTAGATCAGACATGCGGATGACGGGCTGGGACATCTTGAAGGCCCGTCTCAAACCGCCTGCTGGTTACCATTTGTGGTATTAATCTCCAGTGACAGAGGGGGCCCAGTGTGACTAAGCCAGCTGTGCAGTGCCAGTAAGTAGGACAAGATATCATATGTTCTAAGCAGAGTTTGATCTCTGGGGCAGGAAGGACTCTTAGGACAGCTTGATCTATGGAGGAGCAGAGTGTCCCCATAAGAAACCCAGTCATCAGAGGTGGAAGGCTGAATTTCCCTGTGTGGAGAGGGAGCAGATCTCTGGAGGAAGGAAAGAAGAATGTGAAAGTTCCCAGGAAAGAAAGCAGGGGTTGGAAGCTGCCCTTGAGAGAGGGTGCGAGTGGTGACATGGTACCTTGAGAGGCATCAAATCACTCAGCAATCTCTAAAGCCCCGGAAATGAGCACCAGAGACAGGGATGGTACTGATCATGGAGGGTCATCTCCTGCTCTGGCTGCATCACATATGTGGTTATCTGTCAGCCCTCTCCGTGGCCAGCCATTCCTTTCCTTTCCTCTCCCTTCCTCTGCATTTCAGCTTTACCTCTGTTTGATCTACACTTCAAATATTCCAACGCCAGCTCCTCTCTCTTCCCTGGTGGCACTGACACCCTCTGCAGAGCCATGAATCATGATAGAATAATAAGCTCATTTACGAGAGGCACACAAACCCAAAGGACCAAAGAGCGGAATAAATCGCTACAAAGCTCCGTAAGCCGATTTAGTCATTCAACAAGTTTTCTTTGACTCTAGCCTTCTATAGCTGGTGTCCAAACACCACCACAATGGAACGGGAGAACAATTGGCACCTCCTTTCAAGAGGTTCATTATTTTTGTCTTTTCAACATCAAGAGATGAAGCTAGGGTGACCAGATGTCCCGATTTTATAGGGACAGTCCTGATTTTTGGGTCTTTTTCTTATATGGGCTCCTACTACCCCCCACCACCTGTCCCGATTTTTCACATTTGCTGTCTGGTCACCCTAGATGAAGCGACTTATAAAGAATTCGAATCCCAGAGTGAAGGCCGAACTCCCCACCATTCTGATTGATGCTAAAGCTTGTAAGGCTGTGTATTCTATGTAAATGAATAGCCAGCACAAAAGTGCAGCCCGTTAACTCCACCAGTGAGAGATGTCTCTTAACCTCTACGTTATTCTCTCCCAAATGATGCTGCTCATTTCACCCTGGGTCTCTTTTGAAACTAGGAAAATGGTCCACTCCACACACCATTTTATACTGAATGAAATGATACAATATCAGTCAATGAATATTAAATAGTGCTTTGCCCTACTCTAGCACTGGAGCTCTCTGCAGATATTAGTTACTTAGCCTCCCAGGTCTGCCCCACCCACCCCTGCCATGATACAGATCCATCACTATCCCCGTTTTACAGATGGAGATACTGAGGCATGGAGAAATGAAAAGACTTGCCCGAGTTTGCACACTAAGTCCGTGGCAGTGCTGGGAGTAGAAATCTTGAGATTCCTAACCGTTAAAAGATGCTCCTGCCCTTTGTATCACCCTGAACCTTCACCCCAAACCATTCATGAGGTAGAAAGAGTTTGCTTAACGTTTTCCATCCACCTTTCTTTCCTTCATCAGTGCACACTTCCGGGGTTCCTCAGCCCAGATGGGACTGGGAGCAGCCGTACCAAGTGCTAGGGGCAAAGTTATATTCTTGTAGCATTTCCAGCTTCACTGAAACCCAGCTGCTGCTGCTAAGTGAGAAAACTTTCAGGCTTTCCTACTCGATCAGTCACCCAAAAAGATTCGGGCAAGCGTCTGAACATGGAAATGCTTCTCCTGGTGGGGACACTTGATCTAGTAGTGGGTAAAGCATGGGAATTGGAATCTGTAGATCTGGGTCCTGGCTCTGCCATTAAATTGCTCTACTGCCGTGGAGAAGTCACTTAACATCTCTGTCCTCCTGTCTCACAGGGATTCTTATTTGTCATGTGTATAAGTCAGGCCCAGTCAGGATCAGCGCCACACAGTTCTAGGCACTGTACAAACCTACAATAAAAAAAAGAGTTCTTGCCCCAAAGAGCGGACGATCTAACTCGGGACAAAGCTGGGAGAGGTGGGTGTAGAAAGCAATGAGGGAAGAAGGAAGGAAAGACAATGATGAGGCCAGTGGTAGGAACTCAAAAGGCATCTCTTAGCAAGTGTCCAATTTGGTGGTTTCATAGGGCTGTTAAGTGAACAAGAGATATTAATAAATCATCAGCAGGCCACCTGCCTAGTTGTTACATTAGGCTGCTCATCACTGGTGTCGTGGTGGAGGCCAGGCTTATGAAGGGCTATATAGCATTTCTTAATGCATTCGTGCTTTGAGATCCTCAAACAGACAGAAGGCACTACACAGAAATGCAAAGTAAGATTAGCCAGATCTTCGCAGGATCACCCATCATTAGTTTGTTCGTTACTTTTATTGCTGTCCTCTCAAGGCTCCAGGAAACTCTCTGAAATCGCTCCACAGCGAGAGAACAGTTGGTTTTCCAACTGTGTTGCCCTCATGCTGAGGGTATCCCTCATTTATCTACATAGGAATGAAGGGAGTAGGGAGGGGGGCATTCAATTCTTATGTATTAATCCTTCTTTGCTTTCCAGCAGCCCAGGAATCTCTCAGTTGGCATTTTCGTTCATGTCTTAAAGCCTGCGTAGGGTGTAATACATGGCTTAAAGGAACAGCTCGCTGGGAACGCATAAATAAACCGGCAGACTCATGCTGCCTCTGCTTTGCAACAGGAGTCAGAGATGCTGGGCTTCCTTCATTTACATAATTAACTGACTGATTATTCTCAATACAAGATGGAACCACTTTCAGTAGGCTGATTGCATGAAGTGATGGAGCTGGGGCGGGGGGCAAAACTGTGTAGCTAGAGAATAAAAGCCCCAAACTTGTGGAGGAGGAACAAAAATTACAGAGCAAAAAATTCTAGTGGCAAATAAAGACGCTGCAAAATCCAGTTCCCTACACTTGCAAATGAGTACCTATTCCTGTAGATGTAGGAATTTTTCCAAAGTTCCTGCTTTACCAGACCAGTGAGGAAGAATCTAAGAACCAAATTAGCACAGACAGTGAATTCTCCCTCACATGCTCAGTCAGGACCTGACTCCAAACCCATTGAAGTCAATGGAAGTCTTTCCACTGACTTTGATGGCCCCCAAAGACTGTCCCCAGGTCAGGGTTAGGAATCATTGGCAGGAAAAGAAGCCCAGCAGTGAACAAAGACTGAATTCCCTTCAGATGCCTCAGCAGAATGGTGATCTCTCCATTCTTTCTGGGCACAGGTTGAAGACCGCTGCTGGAGCAAGGCTGGAGAAGCTCAGAGGATGAAGGCAGGACACTGGGTGCTCCGATATAAGAAATGCAACTCGACAAAGGGACAGGATCATTAGACTGACCTCACCCATCTCCAGCACTGGTCACTTCTCTTTAGGAAGGGCACTCCTCTGATGTCTCCCATGGAGGGGAAGAGCAACTTGCCCAGCTTCCAGTAATGAGGATAAGGGAAGGAACTGGTGTTTTGTCATGAATAAGACAGAAGGTTTTACAGCGCGCTTAGAGAACAATAAAACCAGGGACAGCGGCTGAGAAAACAAAGCCTGGCAAATTATTCACTCTCTGCAGGAATTCACAGGAGCGCAAAAAACAGATCCCCGCTCTGCAAGGCCTGCAAATGGAACACTGGTGGGTAAGCACCATGCATTGTACACACTGGATGTGAACTAGGGTGAGGGGCAGCCCTGCGATGTCATCTTCTGGGATGGATTAAACAGCCAAAATAGAAGGGTTGCCTGGCTCTGGGCTAGGGGTCACGTTTTTAAAAGCACCTATGTGACTTAGGAGCCTCAGTCTCATTTTCAAAAGCAACTTAGGCAATTGGGAGCCATTGAACTCAATAGTTTTTGAATGTCCCACTAAGCGCCCAGCTGCATCTGTCAATACCTACAGATCTTTCCAAATCTGGCCCTAAGTGCCTAAAAAGCTTATGAACATGGGGTATAGGCTCCTAAGTCACCTAGGCACCTTGAAGATTTTACCCTAGGACTCAAGAGATCTGGGATCCGTTCTCAGCACTGCCACAGACTTCCTGCATGACCTTGGGCAAATCAGTTAATCTCTCTGTGGTTCAGTTTCCCTTTGGTAACATGGAATAATTCCGACTTGACTATGTAGATTGTGAACTCTTCAAGGCAGAAACCATCTCTCCCTTTGTGTATAGTGCTTAGCACAATGGTGCCCTGGTCTCAGGGGGCGTCTCTAGCCACTACTGTAATACCAACAACAAATAGCCTGCTCCAGCATCTTATTGCATTCTGGTTAGCCTACTTTTAGATGCAAAATAACCCCTTAAATTTAGGTTCACATCAATAAGCTGCCCGAGACAGTGGAAAGAATTAAAAGTGGAAGGATTGAATGGCAGGAAAATAAAATTAAAAGGTGCCTGAATGGATGAGTCAGACTCTCGCCTCCGTGTGAGATGCACAATTAGTCCTCTTCTCACAGGCCTCCTGGTTTGGTGTTGTGTTTGACAGACAAATCAATCCTCTCCCTCTCCTAAACACTGTCTAATGAATAAATCAGCAAGGTCACTGATGTCACTGCCTCACCCCGCCTCTGGCAACCAGCCTGAATTGGACTTGCCGCCTGGCTCCATCAACAGCCATTCCAACAGCAGCCAATTGTTCTTCAAAGTGGGCTCTAGTGGTTTGAACAGAAGAGTAGGCAGCAGGACTCCTGGGTTTTATTCCTAGCTCTGCCACTGACTGGCTGTACGACCTTAGGCAAATCACTTAAATTCTCTGGGGCAAATTGTGCTTCCATCTGCTTGGGTTTTAGAGCTGCTCTTGTGCCAGGGGGCTTCGGGCAACTGCTTCGGCCTGACCCAGTGCATCCTTGCCCTGTACCTAGTGCAGTCCTTCACATCAGTGCATTGTGACTGTCAGCCTGTACCCAATCAGAACAGTGGGACTTTAAACCACTTTAAAACATGGCACAAGTGCTTATGGCCAGCCCTGGCACCTCACTAAAGAGAAGCTAAAATAGGCCTGTACTGCTTGCTGGTGGGCTGAATTAGAGCCTTCTAGCCAAATGGCCCATGGGCCATATAATTTGCCTTTGCACAACATCCTGCCTATGAGTGATAAGTTTTGCAGGAATCAGTGGTGGATTAAGAGAGAATTGAATGAATGAGCAGCTCCAGGCCCCATTCTTCAAAGGGCCCCTACATTTCTGGAAATGGGGAGTTCCCTCTGAGCTGATTGTGACTTCTGCTTTCTTGTTAAACTCTGTGTGTTTAATGTCTACCTTGTCCTCCCACGACACCACACCCTGTTTGTCTGTTTCATCCACCAGCTGTGTCCTGTCCGACACATAGATTGTGAGCTTTTTGGAGTAGGGCCAGTCTGGTATCTCTTATACTTGCATGCAGGATACTTGGCACAATCGGAGCCCATGTTAATTGGGATTCCCAGGTGTTTATACAATATAATCAATTATGGTAATGACCCTGGTCCCATTCTCCTCTCCACAGGGGCTCTGAATTTACTAATGCAATAATAATAATTCGCATGACACCAAGTGTGTACATAGTGTCTTCAGGACATGTCTGAAGTGAAGAATCATAGAATCATAGAAGATTAGGGTTGGAAAAGACCTCAGGAGGTCATCTAGTCCAACCCCCTGTTCAAAGCAGGACCAACCCCAACTAAATAATCCCAGCCAGGGCTTTGTCAAGCCAGGCCTTAGAAACCTCTAAGGATGGAGATTCCACCACCTACCTAGGTAGCCCATTCCAGTGCTTCACAATTCTCCTAGTGAAATAGTTTTTCCTAATATCCAACCCTAAACCTCCCCCACTGCAACTTGAGACCATTGCTTCTTGTTCTGTCATCTGCCATCACTGAGAACAGCCTAGTTCCATCCTCTTTGGAACCCCCCCCTTCAGGTAGTTGAAGGCTGCCATCAAATCCCCCCTCACTTTTCTCTTCTGCAGACTAAATAAGCCCAGTTCCCTCAGCTTCTCCTCATAAGTCATGTGCCCCAGCCCCCTGATCATTTTCATTGCCTTCCGCTGGACCCTCTCCAATTTGTCCACATCCTTTCTGTAGTGGGGGGCCCAAAATTGGACACAATACTCCTCATCTGGTCTCACCAGTGCCAAATAGAGGGGAATAATCACTTCCTTCGATCTGCTGACAATGCTCCTACTAATGCAGCCTAGTATGCTGTTAGCCTTCTTGGCAACAAGGGCACACTGCTGACTCATATCCAGCTTCTCGTCCACTGTAATCCCCAGGTCCTTTTCTGCAGAACTGCTGCTTAGCCAGTCAGTCCCCAGCCTGTAGCAGTGCATGGGATTTTTCCGTCCTAAGTGCAGGACTCTAAACTTGTCCTTGTTCAATTTCTTTTGGCTCAATCCTCCAATTTGTCTAGGTCACTCTGGACCCTATCCCTACCCTCCAATGTATCTACCTCTCCCCCCAGCTTAGTGTCATCTGCAAACTTGCTGAGGGTGCAATCCATTCCATCAGTCACATCATTAATGAAGATGTTGAACAAAACTGGCCCCAGGACCCTCCGCTTGATACCAACTGCCAACTAGACATCGAGCCATTGATCACTACCTGTTGAGCCCAACAATCTAGCCAGCTTTCTATCCACCTTATAGTCCAGTCATCAAATCCATACTTCTTTACCTTGCTGGCAAGAATACTGTGGGAGACTGTATCACAAACTTGGCTAAAGTCAAGGTATATCACGTTCACCGCTTTCCCCATATCCACAGAGCCAGTTATCTCATCATAGAAGGCAATCAGTTTGGTCAGGCATGACTTGCCCCTAGTGAATCCATGTTGACTATTCCTGATCACCTTCCTCTCCTTCAAGTGCTTCAAAATGGATTCCTTGAGTACCCGCTCTATGATTTTTCCAGGGACTGAGGTGAGGCTGACCAGTCTGTAGTTCCCTGGCTTCTCCTTCTTCCCTTTTTTAAGGGAAGACAAGTTCCCTGCTCCAAACATGCTCAGTTGACAAAGGCAGCATGGAGATACAAGAGGGAGGCAATGAAAAGTAGAACACGGGGGTGATGGGGTCACGTATGGGTCTGTGGTGCACTAGAGCAGGCCCCTGGCTCCCAGCAGCCCTTTGTCAAAGTTCCAACTCTGCCCAACGGAAGGGAAGCCTGGGTGCTTTCCCTGTCTTTGGGGGCCAGTGCCCCTCTCTGGATACTGCTGTGCCATCCCCGAGACTCATCTAACTCTTTATCAATAGCGACGTTTTGCCTTTGGAATGGATCTCATTGCATGAATAGGCAGGTATTTTCCAAAAATCATCCCCCAGTGCATCCTTGCCCTGTACCCAGTGCAGTCTTTCACATCAGTGCATTGTGGGTGTCATCCTGTACCCAATCGGGAGTATTCACCCTGGAGCCCCCAGGACTATATAAACTCCCACCTTGCATCCACCTTCCTTCACTCCTGCTTCTGCCTCTGCACTGCTGAGTGCCCCTGGAGGAAACCCAGCCCAGAGAAAAATGCCCTCCACCCCCTGGGCCAGGCCCTGTGTCCAGGGTGCATGTGTTCCCAGGGAGAAGGGAGGAGTGACAAGGGGGAATGTGTTTCTGTGTTTTCCCACAGAAGTAACCAAGGGAAGAGGCAGCACATTGGCTAACACGGGGGGCTGAGTGGATAAAGGGGAGAGATGGAGACTTGGCTGATTGGTCATGGAATGTGGGGCTGGGAAGGGGTTTTCCTGCACAGCGCGTTAGCGGGGGGCTTGGGCGCATGGACTGCATCCCTCCGGTTGCTCTAGGCATAGCTCTCTGTTGGGACGGGGGGCATGGGTGGTCTCACTCCACGTTCCAATGGACATCACAGAAACCACCCCCATGACTGCTAATAACTGCCCTGCTCCAGCTCAGAGGCGAAGGGCTGAATGGGCTGTGGAGACTGAACTGTCCTCCCATCCTGAAGGAGGCCACTCAGATAATGTTATACCTCCTGCTTCCCTGGCTTCCCTTCTCCCCCAGTATTATATTTCAGTTCTTCGTTTGCTCTGTCCAAGGCTGCCCCTGCCAGTCCCTCTCTGCTCCCGCCCTACACCTCTCAACCCTCTCCTTTCTGCTCCCTTTGGCTCTCTCCCCACTCATGCCTTTGTGCCACCCTCCAGCCACAGAAGAGCTTCTCTCTTATTCTACCCCAGGGGCCCTCCCACTCCTCCTTAACCTGCCCTGCTTTTCTGCACAGCTCTTCTCCTGGCACGGCAATCTCATCTCTTGGGGTAGGGTCTGGGAGTGGCTTGGGGGCTCTGGGGTGGGTGTGAATTGGAGGGGCTCTTTGGGAAAAGCCTTGCAGCTGTCACTCATTCACTAAATTCATAGGTTGTTTCTCACACACCCATGCACACAGGCCCTGAATAATGCCCTCAGGCGCAGCACAGCAGCTAGGCTAGTGCTGCAGGTACCTCAGAAATACAAACTGGAAAAAAGCATTGCGGGGAGGGGGGAATCAGAGGCAGGAGGGCAAGAGTGGAGGGCGAGAAGCAGAACCGGAGCTCCCGGGAGGAGCCCAGGGAGCTGAGGCAAAGGAGTGGTACATGGGGACTAAGAGGAGGACAGCAGGGACAGTAGAGAAGTCCTCTACAAACCAAGTGAGTATTTCTTATGAATGTTAGGGGCTTGTCTACACTTGAAATGCTACAGCGGCGCCCCGGTAGCACTTCAGTGGCAGGAGTTCTCCCATTGGCGTAAGAAATCCACCTCCCCGAGAGGCAGTAGCTAGTTTGATGGAAGAATCGACCTAGCACAGTCTACACAGTGACTTGGGTCAGCTTAACTACATCGCTGGGGGAGCGGTGATACATGCGTTTCCAGGTGTCCAGTTTTCGACCAGAACACCCGGTCAAAAAAGGGACCCTGGCAGCTCCAGTCAGCACCGCTGACTGGGCCATTAAAAGTGCAGTCGGCAGCGCAGTGGGGCTATGGCAAGTTCCCTGCCTGCTGTGGCTCCACGCGGCTCCCAGAAGCAGCGGCATGTACCCCCTCCGGCTCCTACGCGTAGGGACAGCCAGGGGGCTCTGCATGCTGCTCCCGCTCCAAGCACCAGCTCCACAGCTCCCATTGGCCAGGAACTACGGCCAAAGGGAGCTGCAGGGCAACACCTGTGGACGTGGCAGTGCGCAGAGCCGCCTGGCCATGCTTCCACGTAGGAGCCAGAGGGGGGACATGCCGCTGCTTCCAGGAGCTGCTTGAGGTAAGCGCTGCATGGAGCCTACACCCTTGTGTAGACCAGCCCTATGGCCATAGGCACCGACTTCCCCTTTACCCGGAGGGTGCTCGACCCCCCTGACCCCGCCCCTGCACTGCCTCTTCCCACCCCTGCACTGCCCTCGCCCCGCCCCCATTCCACCCCCTTCCCCCAAGTCCCCGCCCCTGCCCCGCCTCTTCTCCACCTCCTTCCCTGAGCACGCCACATCCCCGCTCCTCTCCCTCCCTCATGGAAAGTCCAAAGTGCCGCCAAACAGCTGTTAGGCAGCAGGGCGGCGGGAAGTGCTGGGAAGTAGGCGGAGGAGCGGGGACACGGCGGCAAGGAGGGGGCGGGGGGAGCTTGGCTGCTGATGGGTGCTAAGCACCTTCAAGTTTTTCCCCAGGGGTGCTCCAGCCACGGAGCACCCATGGAGTCGGCGCCTATGCCTAGGGCTCTCTAGAAACGACTCTCCAAAGCTCTGCAGTTGAACAGAGAATGGCATCTTCCTGCAGGGCTTTGAACCCACCCTATGCAATTTGTTTCCAACGATCTATTTGCCTCCTTCCATGAATGAACTGCCAAGGCAGCTGCACTCCTCTGGGGCAATGCACATTGGGATGCCTGGGCCAGAGGGCTGCGGAGCAAATTCCAGCGGTGATCGCCCCACCCCAGAGTCTGACCATCTTTGGGGAATGTTGCAAGCCCCACCTCTTTGATACCACAACCAGAATGACCTTAAACTGCTGCCCCACCCCAAAAGAGGAACTCTAGCCCAAGCAGAGCTTTGTGTAACCAGGGACAGGGGAGGAGCTGGACGTTCCATGAAGTTTGCTAGTCTGCTCAACTTGGGAGACCTGAGATACTCTGCTGAAAGGCAGCATACAGATCTCTAACCTAGATAGGTACATAAATAGCCAGGGCCACCTGGAGTGGGGGGGGGGCACAAAAAGGAGCAGTTTGCTCCAGGGCCTCCCATTTCAGAGGGCCCCCAAACCAACCTGGGCCTCCCCTCAGTGTTTTTGCACACTTCGGTTGTTTGTTTTTTCTTTGTCTGAGTTACAGATTTTGCCCCAGGCCCCTAAAAACCTCTGTGAGGCCCAGTAGCTAGCTCGATGGATTGTACGGGATCCCAACTTTCCATCGAGAGTTTTGATTGGAAATTTAGCTTAGATACTAATCAATAAATGAGATGACTTTTGTGAGCTCTTTCCTCTATCACAGCCTACGTTGGCACAACTGAACCATTCCTACTCAGGACCGGGCTGTGTTAGAAGAGGGCTTTATAATGACAGCTGGCTGCACCTTTCACCATGGAGAGGCTACTGCGTGCAATATAAAGAAAAGCCCAAACTTTGAACACTGTAGAAAAAGAAAGAGCCCCAAGAAGATCCATGTGGTAATAAGATGACTAACCATGCAGCCTTTGGACCTGATAGTAAGTACAAGTACTGGTGTTTGCCACGCAGGCTGTGACAGGCACCCCCATGGTCATGTAGATAGCAAGTTCAACTGCTTGTTTCCATCAGTGTTAGAAACTGACTTGACTGCAATCAGGGAAAAAGCACGGCCGTGAGCTGTTATGGAATCACTGAAATGCAGCTACCTCTGGGGTGGAATGCAACAGTGCACCGGAACAGCACAAGGGAGGAAACAAAGAATGCTGTATCCAGTTAAAACTGCAGAGGGAATTAAAGCAGGCAGACTGAGCCAAATTCTTCCGTGATGCAACTCTATTAAAGTCAATAGAGTTCAACCAGAGCTGGATTTGTTCCAGTGTCATCATTAATACTGAAGCTGGAATTTGTGCAGGTGCCCCTTGCTCTTTTTAATGGCTACAGGTACTGAGGAGCTTGGTTCCATGTCTCATCTAAAAGATGCCCCACTCCTATCAATCTACACCTTCCCCAAGGGCATAGCAGAGATGGGAGGAGAGGATAGTTGGGGGGCCCAAGGAGCCTTGCACCATGCTTGGCTCGAAGCACTGCAACCGGTACCATGTCTCAAATCACAGCGCAAACATGCACGGCAAAAGACAAAGGACTTTGGAAGGAGGGACACCTTGCTTCCATTGTCTGCATTTCCTGGGCTTGGCTGGCTTCCTCACTATCCCCCAGCCATGGTGACTGATGAGTTAATTTTTTGCTGTCTTCAGCAAGCGGGGATGCACAAAAGCTGCTTTTTGGTTTGAACAAGCATTGTCTCTCCTTCTCCGTACTTTGTGTGCCTGAGTATTGAGTGGCTGGTGGGGCTGTAAATCCGGTGCTAAGACAGTAAATTCTCGCTTTGTGAAAACACACATCCATTGTCAGCGAGTGTGTGAACCCGAGGTTTTGCAGACAGCAGGGCTATTAAACGCTGCTGTCAGAACAGCTTTATTTGACTGCATCAGCTTTTTGCAGATATGAGTGAAATGGAATTTACGACTGCTTGTGAGTGCCACCAGCACTCTGCAGCCTGGGACTACAGAGCCAGGGCTGCTGCCTCTGCCTTTCTGTGTGATCCCCTCCTTTCGGGCAGAGATACGGGGCACTTGACCGCCACACCAATTACACAAGATCAACTCCTGCAAAACAGAGGCTTTGTCCAAGAAAAGACTAAGTTCTATATATCGTACAGAGATCTCTGTCTGTATCTACCTTATCTCTACAGAGACAGAGAGATCTGTGTCGGAATGACACCAGGAGAGAGCAGCAGCGCCATCCAGGCCCCAATCCTGCAGCCCTGAATCATGTGAGTAGCTTTATTGAAGCCAACAGGCCTGCTCAGAATTGCCCCCTGCCCCCCCCCCCCCCATGCATCAAAGTCGGCCTGGAATCTCGAGTTGACTGAGGGGGAGAGAGCACCAGAATGCCATTGGGGAGGATGAGAGAGGTGGCAGATGACAAGGGATGGAGAGACGAGGAAAGCAGCAAGGGCCGGGGGGACACAGGGAAGAAGGAAGAGGGAAACCAGGAGATGGAGTGGGGAGAGGAAGAACAGAGACAATGAAAGAGGCAAGAAATCCATCCTGCTACCCAGAAGCAGCCCCTTTGTCAGCTAGGCTGGAAATGCTGCCTACGGCGGATTCAGGTGAAGTGGAGGGAAGAGGAAGGAATGATGGGGATAGAGTGGAGAAGCAATTTCCAGTCTCAACTCCCCACACATCTCTGTTAGATTAGACACTCACTGCTGATCCCGGTGGCTTTGTGGGAGAGGAGACAACACCTGTCTGCAAACGTTGCTGTGATCATTGGCCAGCGCCACCCAGATGTGGGACACGAGGGGACTGAATGTCTGAGGCACTGTCTGCCTTAAGCACAGGTAAAGCAAACAGCTGCCTGGGTGGGCCACTTCCCATACACCCTCCATTGCCCACACACTGGCCCGGGCTCCCGCTCCTGCAGCAGGCCAGAGGAGGAAGGAACAATATGCAGCCCGACACCCCTCTGGCCGCCGGGCTGGAGGCAAGGCAGCTCAGGGCCTGACCCTCTGCTCCACAAGCCTGGGGCCCAGGAGACATCATCCCCTCCACTGGGAGCTCTGTTGTGAGAGCTTCCTGCTGATCAGGGGCCATTCTGGTTTCTCCCTCCCCTTAGAAGTAGTTGTCCCAGAGCCCACTGGCCTGAGACTCTGATGGGTCACAGTAACCTGGGCTTGCTCTTGACAGTGGGAGTTTGTTTTTTCCAGTAGTTTGTGGGGGCCCTTAGAGGGGCCATTTCCAGTCCCATTTTGCTCACTGCACAAGTCTAGAAAATGCTGCCCTCCAGTCTGGAGAGCTCAAAGGCAAACACTCTCTGCTCATCCTGAAAGGCCCCTGTTTGCAGGCTCTGTCCTCTGGCCTGAGCCTTCACCTCAGAACAGTTAAAGAGGCTGGAATTTATTCTGCCATCACCATGTGATGATGAGATAACTGGCAAATTCATCATCTGCTGATGCCACATCCAGCCAGGAAGAGCCCAGAGCAGCACCACAGCCTGTAACATAGTAGTTTTGTCCCACAAGCCTAATACAACTCTTTGCTGCCCTACTCCAAAGTTCTCCTCCCTACAGTGTTTTCCTCCAGGCTTCCTGCCCTGAGACAATTTTCAAAACCCAAGTGCATTAGCACGGCTGCGATATGGTGGCACTAACTACAGTGCTGAGAGAGACACAGATGTTCTGGGTGCAGACACATCACAACTTCTTCAGGTCCCTGTAGAAAGGCAATACAGCTTGTCCCAGCCTGGGGATGAAGGTGACAATACTGCCTTAAGGCACAGTCTGACAGATCGAGGGCCGAGGGAGCAGTGTCTCTTGAGATCTTAGACTTAATCTATGCAACATTTTAAAGAGCAGCAAAATTAAAAAACAATTGACAAGCCTGCCTAGCGGTTAGTGCTCACATGTGGTTGCAATTTCAGGTCCCTTATCTGTGCACTGGAGCTAATATATCCCTTCCCCCATGGGGGCTCTACAGATGAGTCAGATAACAAGTGCACAGGACTTTGAGCATGCACAGTGCCATGTAGAGTCTAAGTGTGACTGTTATTGCTCAGAGATGGTCCTTGGCAAGTCTCCTCGGCCAGCAGATGGCAGAGACTATGGGGCCCTAAAAAACACGGAGACCCACTTCTCCCATGGGATGGGATGAACAGGAGAAACAAAGAGGGAGGGAGATTCTAAGGTAGAGGTTAGCATGACTAGGAGACAGACATACTGGGGCGTGGCCCATGTTCTGCAGCCCCACTGTCCAGACCTGTCCCCAAGGAGCAGGCTATGAAATCCCCATGCTGCAGAGCTGCATTTCCCCCACAGGGACATCCAGTGCTCTGAGCCAGTGGCTTGGCCCCTTCAACCACTGAGGATTTCATATCACCCACTGCTTAATCGTGGGTTCACAGTTTGTGTCTGAATCAATAGGGCACCTGGGCGCTCCAGCAGGAGATGGAGTACACTACGCCCTGTTTACACAGCAGCAGCACCCCCAGGCATGGAGGAATGCATGTGCCAAAGAGCGAGAGAGAGAAATGCAGGGCAGGAAGCCCCCTCACTGAAGCTCCCAAGATGCTACCCAGAGAAGGAGAAGCCACAGATGTTACCCATTGCCAGCACTGCTACAGGGCTTTGCCCCACTCCCCTATTACACCGGGAGCACTCTTTCTTCCTCTCAAATGAAGAATGTTTCCAACGGAGGGGTCCTTCTCGTGCCATGTGGTGTCTTCACTATCCCTCAAGGAGTCACTTTTGTAGGGTTCAGGAGGAGCAGTCCTGGGATAGCAAGCTCCAGAGAGATAATCCTCTCTGCACTCTTGATTGGGATTTGGCAACAAGTGAAGTAAAGATAGGGCCCTGCAGAATCTCCCCCGGGCTCAAACCAGCCTCAGTGACTGCTGGGACAGGAGTGTGGTTAGACACTTTTGGTGGACTTCCAGCCCACTGGGGCAGGCTCAGTAAAGCTCCTCTCTGTTTACCATGAGACTGAGATTTTCCAAGCTGCCCCAGGGAACTGAAAATGTAGGTGAATTGGGCATTTGGATCCTTTAGGCAACTTTGAAAATCTCAGCCTCCATAGGAGCCTTGGTGTTTTTATTGCAGGCTCCTGGAGCTCTGGGACACAATGAAGGGCAGTCACTGGGTCACCCTATGGGCTGGCCCGTCCAGGACAGCAGTCAGGCAATCACAAAAAGAGCACTGTTTACACACTGGGTTCCATTTGTTCAGAAGCCTCAGGAACGGTGCCCTCCCGGACGTTCAGGAGTGCTAGGCTGCCCCCCAGGTGAGGGTGGCATATGTGCAAAGGAAGGTTTCTTGGTATCTCATACTCTGTATCTCAGGACATCCCATCTAGGAGGGGATATGCCCCCTTTAGCTGGCAGTCTGCTACGGGAGGATCCGTTTGCACACTGATTGCAAGGGCATATGGCTTTCTGCTGCGGCTGTCCACCCACAGCACCATGCATGGGAACATGGCTCTTATTTTTGCCTTTCCTTTTAACACTGTCATGCAGATTTCTGCCAGGCTCAGGTATTCTCCTGGGAACCTAATCAAGCCTAGAATGACCTTACTGCATCCCACCACTCCCTGCTTCAAGGTCCTGAAAGAGTGGCTTGTCTTAAGACAGACAAAGGGGGAGAGAGACGCAGCCCTGCTCCTCCTCTCTCCAGCCTGCCTACACACAGCATAAAGTCCTTCTGGCTACAGCTAATGAAGCCAGCTGGCTGCTAGGAACCTATTCTTCCTCTCCTTCGGCAAGGCAGTTCCTGGATCGGCACAGATAGAAGAGTGTGTCCCAATTAGCCACCCATCCCCGGGTGAACACAGGGAACCGGCCCTTCAGGGCGAGACTCACGGTGGGGAGAAGAGTGTCCAGTCACACTGGATTTTCATTTCTTTAACAGTGCCAGGCCGATGGGTGTGCAGTTTGTAACTCCCAGGCTGATGTACAGACAGTGTGGAGTGCAGCTCTACTGATTGCACAGGGCATCCCCCTCCCTCCAGTGACCCCCGTGGATTGCACCGGGCATACCCCCCTCCCTATAGCCACCCCTATGGATTGCATGGGGCACACCCTCTCTGCACAGCAGCCCTATAGATAATGCATGGTGCAGCCCGTCCCGGCAGCAATCCTACAAGTTGCAGTGGGTGTAGTCCCCCACCCGACCCCATGCATTGCCTGGGGCACCCCCTATTTGCAGTAGCCCTATGGATTAAATATCTCCCTCCACGAGCCATTGGGGACAGCCAGAAGGAAATAATGTCATGACTTGGTAAGGCAGTAGCTGCATTCACCAGCTTAAACAAGAGTTGGCTGAAAATCTGCACCTTAAAGATCAAACTATGCATTCAACTCAAATGTTATTTATTTCCATCTTAACATATGGGTATGAAAGCTGGAAGTCCACCAAAGGTACAGACGTCTAAATGGCTTCCAACGCACCTGCCTCAGGAAAATACAAGGTAGTAAAAGGGGCATGAACAAATGCTGTGATTCATCAGAGTTCCACAACACCTTCACTCCAGAGTTATCCAGAAAAAAAGATGGAAATATCTGGGACCTGCCTTAAAAGGGATGCCAGAGCAGGCTGCCATTGGACAGCTGGAGGGACATTAGAGAAAGGCAGAGAAAAAGAATCCCTCCCCCGAACAGTACTCACTGGAACTTGACATAGAGGAGATGCAAAGAGCAGCCCAGAACAGACAGAGATGGGAAAGCCTTGTTCATTCCCTAGTGACATCCAATGGCACGTAAAGGATTCAGATTCCCTGCACGCTGGGACACAGTCTCTCTGCAGCAGGCCTGAGGAGGCATGGGGCACTCCCTGCTTGCAGCTGCCCTATAGATTGCAGCAGCCCTGCGGACTTGATCACCTGGGCTCATCCCTCCCTATAGCTGCCCTGCAGGCTGTATGAGGAGCATCCCTCCCCCTTGCAGCACTGCTGCTATGCCACGTGCATGCTCCCTTCACAGCCCCTGGCCTTAGCACCCAAGAGTTAATATTTCATGCAGTACTTTTCATTGGGAGCTAAATCTCTCACTGGGAGTAGGGAGATTTTGGCCATCGTGCCGGGATTTTTAATCACATCCCAGCATTAATTTTAAAATGCCATTCCTCATCACAGAGACTCCTTCCTGTTTCCAGAAGGGAGGGAAGAAGGAAGAGGAGAGAGAAGGGTGTCGCATGCTCACAGATGGGGATTCCCACAGCCCCAGCCTCTTTATATATTGCTCTCTTCCCTCCTCTTTAACCTACTTAGGTATTTTATTTTTTTCCCCAGCTCCTCCAAATCCAATGGGGGATTTTTCTGATACCCAACAGCTCCCTCTGCTGGAAAATCGCAGCCTCACATGACATCAGTGAGGCAGAAAGGTGCTGTCTCAGCAGGAAGGCTTGAAGAAAAAGAGAAGGGCTCTTTTAAAAATAGCCTGTGAAAGGAGAAGGGGCGTTCTGGCTGCAGGCTGTCCTCGGGCAGCAAAGCAAGGGAGTGAAAAAGAGAAGATGAAGCCCATCTGACACCTGGAGCCTGGTAACAGACAGGCAGCCAGCCTGGCTTCTGTGGCTAATTAACCCTGCTTTGGAGAAACCACAATTAATATCAGGGAGCGGTGAGCCCTGGTAGCTCAGTGACGGAGATTCACTCTCCCGTTGCTCCCCCGCACAGCCCATGTGAGGAATGGCGACCATCTGCTGCACACGTCTCAGAGGGGGAAGCCAATGGCACAAGCCTCCTTAGACAGCGAGCTGTTCTGTGGGGGAGCAGAGCTGGGATGGGGAGATGGGCTGCGTGGCCCAGCGGAGCTTTGCCCTCTCTGCGGTCTGTAATAGGCTTTTTAATGGCCACGCTCAGGTGGCCAGAAGAAACAAACATTACCAGACAGATAGCTGGGGCACAGCCCCCTCCCCAGCCTCTCAGCCCAGTGCAGCAGGAAGGACACTCACGCAGAGGCCACCTCCCTTACACTGCAGCCTTGTTACCCGATTCTCAGATCTCCCCTGCTCGGAGGCCCCCACTCCAGAACAGGCCTTATCTCTCCAGGAGCAGGCAGGCTCAGGAGTGGGGAAAGTGCTGCCTACAGCTCCTCAGACTCCTCCGTATACAAAAACTTATCCCATACCTTCCCCCCCAGGCTACAGACTTCCTGGTGGGCCTCACACCAGACACTGACCCTTCTTCCAGGCCCTGAAGGAGTGACCAAAGTATTTCCCTTGGAGACTTTGAGCCCCAGCGTCCAGCACCAAGGGGTCATACTCCAAATAGTCTGTTTATAGGCCTATGGGGCACAGGCACATACCCCAAACTGATGTTTTTTTAAAGGAGTTCCGGCATATCCCAAAACAACCTGGCCTCTGCCACTTGTGCCCAGAAACACAAGGTCAGTAGTTTTCCCTCAGACATCAAAGCCAGTAATCCCATAGATAGCACATACTGGCAGACTCAGACAGGTAGTTTGCCACTGGGGAAGAAACACCCATTCTCGTTTTACACACCTGTGCTCTCTTCCCATCCAGTCCTACACAATGGTAGAGGACCCTAGTGGCCTGATTCTGATCTCACTTGCACCAGTTTGATGCTGGTGGAACTCCACTGGGCCCAGTTCTCACTCCCTGCACCTCACCACCTGAGGAAAGGGAGTACATAGCGGGTGTCAAACACTGCTGATCTGCTTCCCCAGCCCTGTACGCTCACTGTGCACAGGTGTCAGCAACTCCACGAGGTGCAAGGCAGTGAGAAATCAGGCCCATTGACTTCAACGGAGTTAGTCCTGATTTACACCAGAGTGAGCGGGAGGAGAACTGATTCCTAGGTGCCTAGTTTGTCTCTTTGGATGGACACCAGGGCTTATAGAATTGGACGGCACAGGACCAAACTGCCACAGCCAGGCCTGGGTCTGTCCACAGAACTGTGGAAGAGTCAAGAGCCATGAGGCCAGAGATAGGAGACCCTCGTACCTGAGCTAGCTAGGTGACATCTATATAGCCAGAGTGTGTCTACATGAGCTGCAACCACACCCTGTAATACCAGTATAGACAGGCCCTTGGAATGAGATTTGCAAAGGTGCACAGCACTGGCTTCACTCTGCTCCCATTGAAGCCAATGGTAAAACTCTCCCACTGATGCCAGTGGGAGCAGAGTGAGGCCAATGCTTAATAGCTTCGGAAATCCCACCTTTTGCTAATGGGGGTTGTGTTTTCCATCCAGCTTCCTCCCCGGTGAGCACCACACAGGGAATGCAGCAGCCACCCTAGAGAGCACCTGTTCTACTCCCCAGCCAAACAGTCAGATCCCAAAGAATGAAAATTAGAGGCCCAACCATAGCTTCCCTGCAGGCATTTGAACAGAGCAGAGTCGAGCTTGTGCAAGAGGAATACAGAAAAGCTCTTGTCAAAAACCGTAGTGCCCACCGGCCCAATCAATCCCTCCGTTGGACTGTAAAGGCATTACACGGGGATGAAACGGGCCTGCTGGGCTTATTGTCACCCTCAGAGGTGTGCTCTGGAATCCCAGGGACACCAATGGGAGCTGCAGGTGTAGATCCAAGGAAAGGATTTGGCCAACTATATTTAACTGTTTAAAAATGCAGGTTATTTAAAGAATAGGGACCAGAGTCCCATACAAGCAAAGCAATCAGAAGAAGAAAGATATTCCAAAGTTACTGCAAAAGAGCAAGTTGAACCCTCTCCCCACATCAAAGCACATAAATTGACAATGTGATCAGCATGGGGGTTGATTAAGACAAGGAGGAGGCAATATTCAGCTAAGCCCCTGCATTTACGATGTGTATAGGCCAAACAAACAGCCTTTAGCTATAGCAATCAGAGGCAATGTGAGAAATCCCTGTTATGCTAAGCATGGAAGTATTGTGGGGCAGCTAGTATCCGCAGAAGCATTCATGCTGACAGGACAAATGTAAAAGAGTAGGAGATATTGGGAATTCACAGCAGAGATTCACAGCAGAGAAATCTCCGACATCAGGGATCAGTTAGAAGGGTAAGAAAAGATACAGTCTCGTGAGCTAGATACTGATCTGTTCACTAAATGCTTCTCTGGGCTTGGTTTTATAGCATTGTCCATGACAATTCTGTTGCCTTCATGCATGCCTGTGAGCTCTGGTATGTTGTTCTCACTGCATTTCCAAGAGCGCATATACCAATGTGGTATATTCCATTGAAAATATCATTAACATAGACCAGAGCCCATCTCCACAACAGATATCTGATTGATTTGGAAATGGATCTGTTGCAGACACAGTACCCTTTCCCTCAGCCATGCAGGCCTGAACACTTAACAGCTCACATCCCCATGCACACAGGTTCCAGCTAGATACATATTGTCAGTATGAAACCATTAGGATGCCCATGACACACACAAGTCACTTTGGTAGTTTGGCACTGCAGATCCATCCAGCAAGGCTATATTGTGCCCCAAGGAACAACGACCCGACACTGGCACTAATACTGGCAATGTTCCCACGTGGGCAGGGAAAATGGGCAGAGATGAGCTGTACCTGGTGCAGCATTAAAATGTTCACTTGCTGTGCTGCCTTTGGAGCACTAAGGGCTTACCCCCGAGAGGCCTGGAGCACACAACTTTCAGTGGGAGTTGTGTAGCTCAGCAGCCCCATTCAGGGTCAGGCTGTGAGACCCGCCCTCACCGTGGTTCCTTGTTTTGGGAATCATACGCCGACTCTTTCCCTAGGGTGCCTAGAAAGTGAGTCAGCCACGTGCACCCAGGGCCGGCTCTAGGATTTTTGCCGCCCAAAGCAAAAACAATTTTGGCCGCCCCCCACCCCTTTTTAATTACCCCACCCCCGGCCCCGCCTCAACTCCGCCCCTTCCCCAAATCCCCAGCCCTGCCTCCTCCCCCCAGTCTCTCAAGCCTAGGAAGGAGGGAGGGAGGGAGGGGGAGAAACGGCACCCGCGCCGCGGCCACTCGGAGTCTCCCCCTCCCTCCCAGGCTCTCAAGCCTGGGAGGGAGGGGGAGCAGCGGCGCACGAAACGGCCGCTCGGGATCTCCCCCTCCCTCCCAGGCTTGAGAGCCTGGGAGGGAGGGGGAGACTCCGAGTGGCCGCGGCGCGGGCGCCGCTTCTCCGCCTCCCTCCCAGGCTTGAGAGCCTGGGAGGGAGGGAGGGAGGGAGGGGGAGCAGCGGCGCACAAAACAGCTGTTTCACGCGCCATGGCCGCTCGGGATCTCCCCCTCCCTCCCAGGTTTGAGAGCCTGGGAGGGAGGGGGAGACCCCGAGCGGCCGCGGCGCGTGAAACAGCTGATTCGCGCGCCGCTGCTCCCCCCCCTCCCAGGCTTGAGAGCCTGGGAGGGAGGGCGAGTAGCGGTGCGCGAGCTGCAGCAGCAGCGGAGGTGAGCTAGGGCGGCCGGGGCACATTTTTAGGGGCGGCATTCTGGCGCCGGCCATGCCGCCCCTAAAAATGTGCTGCCCCAAGCACCAGCTTCTTTGGCTGGTGCCTAGAGCCGGCCCTGCGTGCACCACACTAGACACATACCCCACCCCCACGTGTATACCCCCACACCAAGACTCTGAGGTGGAATGCCTTTTCTTGTAGCCCAGGCTCTTTGGGTGAAGTCCACCCTTGGGCAGAGAGCTAGCACAAAGGGCCACATAGCACTTAGGTTTCACCTGAGCCGTATCGTGAGGACTTAAGGCTTTGCACTGGCCCTCTGCACAGGGGTGGTATTTCACCCTTTTCAGGAGAGGGCTGAATGTATCTCTCCTGCCACCCACCAGAGGAGATGAACAGCCACCCTTAGGTGCAGGCTGAACATAAGAAAATAATTTCATCCGTCAGTTAACAAGCCTGCTCCCATTCAGATCAATGGCAAAACTTACAGTTTCCTTTGCGTAGTTGAGGACATCACAGGTGCCTGTAGCTGAGTGTTCTCCTGCAGCTCTGACAAAGGGAGATTGTCTTGCTGAAGACCCCATTTTCCCTAGAAGGGAGCTGATGACCTGGTTGCGCTGTAAGCAAAGCACAGAGAAGCAGATGCTCAGCTGGTGTAAATTGCCATAGTTCCATTGAAGTCAGCTGAGGGCACGTCTTCACTACCCGCCGGATCGGCGGGTAGCAATCGGTCTATCGGGGATCGACTTATCGCGTCTAGTGAAGACGCGATAAAATCGATCCCTGATGGCTCTACCGTCGACTCCGGAAATCCACCGCAGCAAGTGGCGGTAGCGGAGTCGACGGCGGCGCGGCAGCGGTCGACTTGCCGCCGTCCTCACAGCCAGGTAAGTCGACCTAAAATACGCCACTTCAGCTACGCTATTCACGTAGCTGAAGTTGCGTATCTTAGGTCGACCCCCCGCTGTAGTGTAGACCTAGCCTCAGTCTCTCCTAGACAGGAAGAGTGCCATGCTCCAGGGCTGCCAGTGTCTGTCAACAAGGGGAAATCAACCAAAGTAGGAACCTATGTGACTTCAGAGAACTGGTTCCTTCTAGGCCAGAGAATAGCATGATGCCAGTGGTTTTCGTTTAATATCAGTCATGGGGCGCAGTAACCTCTCCTAGGCTGTGATTTTGGGAATAATAAGACTCAGTGTAAATAGCACTTTTCATGATCTAGCCTAACAATTTAGACAACACTCACCATAAAGTAAAGTAACTAGGATTATCCCCATTTTACAGATGGGGAAACTGAGGCAAGGCCCTATCTTCAAAATTAGGCGTGCACATTAGGCATGCACACACACACACACACCAGGTATTTGTGCATGAGCTGGACATGCAAAAATTCATATACCTGCTTTTGGAAAGCTGTCACTGAGTGTCCAGCCCAGTGGTCACAGCAGCCACTCAGGGTCAGAGCCAGGCATTCCTGATTCCCAGTCTGTGCTCATGGGACTAGATGAAGCTTCTCTGTCAACCAGGGAAGGGTCTCACCAAGGAAACAACAACTGTAAGGAAAAGTCAGGTGCTGGCCTGGAACTCGGATCCGCATTCAAATCTTGCCTCTGCCTCTGACACACTGTGTTGACCTTGAGCAAATCACTTAATGTCTCTGGTCCTGATCCCACTCCATTGAAGTCATAGCAGACTTGCTACTGAAGCAGAATCAAACCCTCTGTGCCTCAGTTTCCCCACAGGGACAATGCTTACTTTGTCTTGTCCATTTAGCGTAGAAGCTCTTCAGGCAAGGACCATCTCTTATGGTGTATATATATGGCGCCTAGCACTATAGGACCTTGGCTGAGCTACTAAACACTACCATAATACAACAGTAATAATAGAAATAAACCAGGCTACACTTTGGTCCGGTATTACACCGGGATTTGCTAGCGCCCACTACAGTTAAGCTTGTTAAACCTTTTTCCATTCTAACCCCATGTCAATGTGCTTTTTGAAACACTCCTTTCTGGGTTGACATTTCCCAGACCTGGTTTCTTCCCAAAACGGAGAGTTTGTTTGGACTGTCTGAGCAAAACGTCTTCAGCTGTTTGTGAGTTACAGCACAATGGGGGGAGGGGAGTAATGCCACACACTTTCAGAGAAAAACCAAAAAAGCATTCAACTCAGGAAGCACGGCTGGAGCCTGAAACTTGGACAGGGTGAGCATGCAGCGAGGACTCTGTGCTTTCCTAAATTGGAAGCAAATTGGTTTTGATTTCACAAAGTTAGGCATGTATGAAAACTGCATACTTAGCATGCGCAAGAGTAAAGGCCTTTGTGCAGTCTTAACATTGCATTAGCATATTCTTTTCCATTTAATTAAGTAAGTGTTGCAAGTTGTTTTCCCGTTAATTATTTCAGCTACGGACATTATTTTCCCTTTTGGAAAGCAGAGTCTATTTCAGAGGGTTAATAATCCTGCTAGCTCTTCTCTCTCACAAATGCTCACTGATGTTGATAAGGTTCCACTGGCTTTTGTTAGACAGTAGACTTCTAGTTCATTTATAATTGGAAACATCCTGTACCAAATGTCTCTAGACACACTGATATGATATCCCAGACGGTAATATTCTCTTTTCCCTCGATGTGTAATTTCACAAAAAGGCCCATTGACAGCTAGTGTTTAAAGAAAAAAAAATCTATGTATGCAGACACGTTAGGTGAGTGAAGTTGCTTCATATTAGGAATGGGTAAATCCATTCAGACGAAGCAAGAAGGAATGTGTCAAAGTGGAAGACTGGAATTTGGGACTGCCAGGCTCTACTCCCAGCTCTGCCGCTAATTTGCTATGGGACCTCTTAAACGCCCCCTGACTCAGTTTCCCCATCTAAAATGGGGTTATTATTGGCTGTACCTATCTCACATGGGTGTTGTGAGGATTAATTCGTTTTTGTTAAGTGTGATGAGTTCCTCAGAGGAAAGGTGCCATATACATGCAAAGGAGCAGTATTGTTAACTATTGACCACAGACTCTGCTCTCGCAGTGGGGATACAGCTACCCATGTTCCTGAACCAAGTTGAAACTATTCCTCCTCTTCTCAAAGATGTGTCTCTACAGCACTCAAAGGTGTGTTTTCAGCTTGTGCAGGCTTCAGAGCAGGTGAGGAACACATTTACATACCCAGGGAGACTGGGCAAGCTTGTACAGTCCATGTTGGGGCCCAGGCTGCCACAGTTTCGCTGCTATGTTTAGCCATAACTAGATTAAACCTAGCATGGGTCTGTCTCCGCAAGTTGCAGTCACGCCTCTGATTCAGTGTGGACATACCCAAAGAAATGGGAAGAACAACAATGCAGAGCAGAAATCCATTTACAGAGGAGAATTCTTTATGGAGCTGTATCTCCAGTCTCCTTTCCATGTTTTTGCTTGCACAAGAGTGAATCTCTTTATGCAGCACGTGGCAATATAGGAGTGACGGGCAAAGCCCAGAGAGTTTGAAGATGCGGTCAGGCCTGAACAAGCATCCATATATTGGGATACTTTCCCAAAACGTATGCAAACATCTCAGGTCTGCAAAGCGGAGCTGGAAATCTCAGAAGAACAGGCCCCCTCCTGAGTTTTCGCTGAAATTTCTGGTACTTTCTTCCAGTTCCGGTGAGAACAGATTTTCTCCTATTTTGTTGCTGCCAGTCCTGGCTAGAACCAGGAAAGTCAGAGCTGTGTGAAATGGTTTCTTCTGAACAGCATACAGTGCACACAAACTCTAAAGAACTTTTGAGGAATCAAGAAGAAGAAGAGACCTCACACTTTACATCTTCAAGCACTTCACACACACTAAAGCTCACAGCCTCCCTGAGGGGTCGCTATTATTCTCCCAATTTTACAGATGGGGAAACTGAGGCACAGAGGAGTTTAGGCTGAGATTTGCAAAAAATGATCAGTGATTTGGGGTTTCTCAGTTGGGGGGGGGGATGATCTTGAGAGACCTTAACAGGGCCTGATTTTCAGAAAGTGCTGAGCACACCCCCTCTAAAAATCAGCCCCTTTGAAGCATCTCCGATAAGGCACTCAAAATCACTAGTTGCTTTGGGAAATCTTCACCTGTGTGGCTTGCCCCAAGGCCACACAGCAAGTCAGCAGAGCAGATGGGATTTGAACTCAGGTGCCCTTATCCCATTACTCAGTCCTGTATCAGCATCTCTGCCCCAAAAGGGTGTTGGGCTTTGGGACCCTGCACACAGTTCTGAAATCCACACTGATTTGATTTGCCCTGTGACTTATACCCACTTCTGCCTCAACCCCCCACCCCACCCTGTGCTTATCCATCCACCCCTCGGTCTTCTCTTCTCTCCCTCACTTAACTGTTTGTCTTTCCATTAAACTCGTGTGCAGCCTAAGGTAAACATTAAGCCTGGGGCGCCACACGGGGTCAAAGGCTAGCATATGAATTTACTGCACTGTCTCTATTCCCCCCTGGGGAGCCTTTGCTGAGTCCTAATAAAGATATCTGAAACAAGATGCTAATGCTGGATTATCCGGGTAATCTCCCTGAGTTATTTCCTTGGCTTTCTTGGTTATAAATAATGAATTAGGCCTTTACTTATTATTTCTCCTACCCTGTGGGGTCGCTGCGAGTCTCTGGAAAGAATACAGATTTAAGAATATTAGATCCATTTATTAATATCAATTTCTGCCAATGCCACATGAGGGACGTCGCTCTCTCAGCACTGGGCCTTCGATACATTGAAATGGCAGGGTCGGTAACAGTCTGGATCTAATAGCTAAGAACTGGCCTGGGTCTCACTCACCATCCCCACAAATTGGATTTTAAAAGGCAGACGGGTGCATCGTAAGTAGAAATAGATTCAGGTGCCAGCTTTGATTTCATTCCCGTTCCTGAGTGTTTGTGAAATTAGAGTCTCCCCTGGCTTCCTCCAAACATCTGGCAGCGCAGTTTAGCCCCAATCTCAGGCACCCCCGTTACCCCCATACTGGGTCCCCAAAGCAGTGCTGCCAGTGCACCTTAACCATTTCACTGCTGTCTTCCACTCCTGCTACTGGTTTTTCTTTGTAGTGTAGACATATGCTCAGCCTCTTGAAGGTACCAGGCAGAGCTAAGTGCACTTATAGAATAATATTTCCTTTCCCTTTGTTTGTCCTGTCTGTTTGAACTGGAAGATCTTCCCAGCAAGGACTGTCAGTCTCTCACTGTGTTTGTACAGTGGCTCGGGCAGTGGAGCCCTGATCTCAAGTGGGGCCTCTCAGCTCTACCGTCATCATAATAACAATATATTATTACCAAAAACTGCATCAACAATTGATAACCTCACAGATGCTTGAAGGCTATTCCCGGTATAATGGGATTACAATGGGCAGCCTAGCAGCTTTCTGAACCAATGAGAGAAATCCAGACATACTCTCAGTCAGTTAAAAAGGACACAGAGTTCCTCACAGGGGCAAGCCAAACCGGCTTAAGCCAGGTTTAAAAAATAAAAACCAATGTAAGAGTGTCCACACACAAAGTTTCACCAATAGAACTAAAGTCACCCTTCCAGTTAGTGCAGTTTTGTATAGACCAGACCTCACTCTAATTCCTACTGATGATGTCTTTCTGCTATCAACCAGGACCACAAATGGCACTTTTTTACAGCCCTGGCTGAGTCCCCTTAGTGGATGGTCACCAGACTGTGTTAAATGGGCCCAGCCTTTGTATCCCAAGTGTGCCCAAGCAACTGGGTCTGGACAGATTCCAAGCACTGGCTCTGGGTCTCTAGGGCACACTCCCAGGTGCAGACTCTCTGTCTGAAACCTTTCCTCAGGAGGTTGAGACCTTGCAGTCCAGTTGCCCTAGGCCCAACCCTCAAGACAAGTGCCAATCCTCCCAAGCCTGCCCAGTCACTTATGCATGCTCCCCCGCAGAGCTCCACCCTGGTTTACAGTGCAACTCTGGGGGGACATGTGGCAGGTAAAGTAAGGAACAGGGGCTTTGCGAAAGAGCTTCTCAACCACACCCGCTTTACTCTCACACAGCACAGGAGCATTACAGAGGCAGGGAAAACAATGCCTGAATGCAAGCCCCTCCTCAAAGTCCCCACCACTTCAGAGAGTCCTTCATGTTGGTCACTGTCCTTGGGGGAAGACGAAGCCGCACCTGCCCCCACTCTTCCAGCTGAGACTTCTGTTTCTGGTGATGGACTGGCTCTCTTGCTCAGCTTGTCACTTTTAAAAGCAGCCTTTGACACCTTAGTACTTGTGTCTCCTCTGCTGGAGATTTCCCAGGCTCCAAATCCCCTGCAGGATTGCTGGGGAAAGAGTTGATTACAAGTTGATGGTTCTGCTAGGGAGCAACCCCATTGTTCTACCTGGGCAGAGCTATTCAGTGTTGTCAACTCTTTCATTGTGTTGCCATGCCTCTCCAGACACAACTTCTCACTACATTCCAGGCCCCTGCTATCAAGTTTTAATCTAATTCACGACTGTTACAATCATAAATGCTATTCATAAAATAAAAAAGGAATTCATGAGCTGACAGAGACATATTCCCCAAACTGTCACAGCACAAACGCATCCTCTTGCCGGCTTCCAAAACCCTCCCTGGGCCATGAAAACGGAACTTCCCTCTCTCTCTTAGGGTACGTTTACACTGGAGATGGAGGTGTAATTCCCAGCTCAAGGAGACATACCCATGCTACCTCTGCTCGAGCTAACACGCTAAAAATGGAAGTGTAACCATGGCAACATGAGTGGTGGGATGGACTACCCATCCTGAGTACAATCCCATCTGGAATCCCAGATGCGCTCTCAGGCAGCTAGCCCACTCTGCCGTTCATGCCACCGTGGTTACACTTCTATTTCCAGCGCACTGGCTCAATCAGAGCTAGTACAGGTGTGTCCACTGGAGCTGGGAATTTCACCGCCATCTCCACTGGAGACATGCCCTTACATCTGGGTCCCTCCAGGTCAAAGTTGAGGCACATTGTTGGGAGAGTGCAGGGGGAGCTAGTACAGCTGCAGCCAGTGCTGTCCCCCTCCCATGGACTTCAGTCTCCAGAGAGGTCAGGCAGGCACCCATTCCCAGCGCCAAATGTTCGCTAATTAGCTTCTGAGAAAACGCCATAAGACGGCATAAAGAAATGCTGCCTTCTGACATGCTGGAACAACGGCTCTGCCATGGCAATAGCCTGGCCTGCCCTAGGAGTCAGACAATCCCTGTTTTTAACAGAATTACAATGCAACAGGTTTCAAGATGCTTCTTGAACCTTCATAGTCTGAAGATATGATCTGTTTTCTTCCACTTGAATGTAGTTTCACACACACAGTGTCCCTCCTAACCCACTACCCCCTTTCCATTCGCATCATCACAACCATAGCTTCATTTGAAGTTGCAGCACCTTTAACTTGCAGGCAAAGAGGGGGCCGTGAGTCAATAGCACTGAAGGCAGATCTAAAAGAATCAGGATGGGCACGCCCCACATGAGCCCCCTTTGCAATAGGCAAAGGAATAGTGACTGGAGTTCTTCTCCAGCAGCAAAATCCCAGTGTAGATTTCAAATGCCTCCGGCATTTAGAGCCACATTCTCATTCATGCTATGAGAGCTCAGGAAGCTGAGATTGTGACAGGGCCCAGTTTTTGCCTGGCATCAGCTGGGACCAGGGATTGTGGATCTCCGATGTGCTTCATGCTCTTGAGAAATCTTTTGGGGCAATGGGAATGCCCGATCAGCTAGCATGCTGGAATCAGGAAATGAAACTCACTTCTTTTTGCTTCGCCGGTTGGCCTCTTGCTTTGCTTCTTCTGCCTCGTGCTAGCTGCTTTCAGCTCCCATGGGGGAACCCAGGCCCACCCTCCCCACCAGGTTCCAGTACATGGCCCGATGTAAGCAGCTAAGTCCTGCACCACCAAAGGGCTATTCTGCTGCCACCCTGGATCACTTCCTCTTTCCCAACAGGTAACAGACATACATTAAATAACTGGAAATCACAGACAAAGTCTCAGACCTTCTGAGAATCCTCAGTCTCTTCCCTTCGGGTTTGGTCCCATCTCTATAACCAGGCAACAGGGGGTGCAGATAGACTATTCACCCCCACTGTCTGCTACCCTACTGGGTAGGCCTGCTTGCTGGCCTTTTGAGCTCCTCCTCCAAGCAATGCATGCTTCACAGGTGAGGCGGGGTTGGGCTACCTGGGTCCAGAGCAGCTGCTTAACCCCCTCCTTACTGCTGCACGGTTTGTATACTCTGTCACAGGGCAAAAGAGGTGTGTTTGTCAGTCGAGCTAGCTTAACTCAATTAAGATCCCATTAATACCTGTGTGGATGCAATTTAATACCATTAGGAATGCGTGAGCTGGCTGCTGTGTGGTATGCTCCTGGGCAGCAGGAGGAACCAGCTGTTCAGAGGGAAGGTGGCACAAGAGAAAGAAAGAAAACTCTTCAGATCAGCTCTACGTGTCGGTGGCAGCCAATGAGAACATTTCAAAGCGGATGTTGGACTGCCAGAGCTTGGGAGGAACAAGAATCCTTGCTGCTGCTCCTGCTGAATTTTGTATAAACAGAGTAATCCCAGAGGCCCGTGAACAGCCTACCCCAGAGCTTAGACACACACAAGCAAGCAGCTGGCTGTCCATCCGCTCAGGAGAATGGAAAGCCTGAGCCTTGCAATACTTCTGAGGCAGTTAAAAAAGGGAGAGGAATTTCTTAGACGTGTGCTGAAAATGATGTGTGAAGGCTCAAGCTATGAACCCATGTAGCCCACTAGTCAGTGTGTGTTACACATCCCTGCTGTGCCTGATGCACAGAGCATGTGCGTCTGCTACAGCAACCAGCTACGGAGCCTGGCTCTTCACCTCAGGCTGGAGTCACTTCTGCTTTTAGCCCTGGAGGGCTCCAGTTCAGTCCCCAGTGGGGTAGCTGAGATGGTGGCTGCCTCATCCATAACGTTCCCAGATTGCAGCTGTTGTGGGTTGGTTAAATCTCGTTATGGTTGGGCATTACCACCAGAGCCGGCGCCAGGCATAAGCCGACTAACCAATTGCTTAGGGCCCAAAGTAGCTCAAGAGGCCCCCCCCATTAATTATTAGTATGTATTGGGGAGGAATATTCCTGCGTAGGGCCCTCAATAGGCTAGTGCCAGCACTGGTTACGACCACCCTTCATTCAGGATTAATGCAAAGAAGTGATAGAAATAATGTATGCAGTGTTGTTGTAGCTTGTCAGTCCAGGATATTAGAGAGACAAGGTGGATGAGGTAATAGAGCTCTGAGTAACCTCGAAAGCTTGTCTCTCTCACCAGCAGAAGTTGGTCCAATAAAAGATATTACCTCACCCTCCCTGTCTGACTGAATTAATAGCGGTCTCCAAACCCCAAACACAGGCACGAGTCTCTGCCCAAAACAAAGGCGAATGCAAGGCTGCCCAGACATAGGAACAACCTGGGCAGAGGGGTTTGCTGGGCATTGACCGATGGGGAAGGTGAGGGGTAGGGTGTAAAAGAAGCAGGACTGAAGACAGCACACAGAGAGACACAGCCTGGACAAGCCTGGTGTATGACCCTGAGAAAACCCTAGGGAAGGGGCTGGCTAAAGATGCTTGGGGCTGTAAGCAACGAAACAGTGCCCTATTGTTTGGTTCCTCTTGTGTCAACAGGCAACAGGACTTTGTACATTCCTTGTAAATAAACACGATTGCATCAAAGAAAATACCTGGCTGTAGCATCAATTTCTCCTCCTAATTGGAACAACCCACAACACCCTGACTTTGACTAGCTGCTTGGGTTAAAAGGGATAGGTTAACAGTCACAACTGCTCAGGTACAGGAACTGAGTGAACAAACGAGGGTACCTGCCAAGCTTGCTCTAGTCTCTATGGGTATGTCGACATTGCAGTTAAAAACCTGCGGCTGGCCCATGCCAGCTGACTTGGGCTCACGGGGCTCGGTCTAAGGGGCTGTTTAATTGCAGTGTAGACATTCAGGCTTTGGCTGGAGCCCGGGCTCTAAGACCCTGCAAGGTGAGAAGGTCCCAGAGCTCGGGCTGCAGCCCAAGCCAAAATTAAACAGCCCCTTAGACCGAGCCCTGCAAGCCCAAGTCAGCTGGCATGGGCCAGCCACGGGTGTCTAATTGCAATGTAGACATACCCTATGACTTTCTCGGCTCTCACAAGCTATGCCAGGTCAGGTCTAGTCCAGGTGAAACTTCCAAAGAAAACCCAGGATGCTGGAAGGAGGTGGTATTGGCAATTGAGTTGGTGGCACTCCTCTTTCTGAGTCAGAACCCAATCAATGCATCAAGTATCAGGGGGTAGCCGTGTTAGTCTGTATCTACAAAAACAACAAGGAGTCTGGTGGCACCTTAAAGACTAACAGATTTATTTGGGCATAAGCTTTCGTGGGTAAAAACCTCACTTCTTCAGATGCATAGAGTGAAAGTTACAGATGCAGGCATTATATACTGACACATGGAGAGCAGGGAGTTACTTCGCAAGTGGAGAACCAGTGCGACAGGGCCAATTCAATCAGGGTGGATGTAGTCCACTCCCAATAATAGATGAGGAGGTGTCAATTCCAGGAGAGGAAAAGCTGCTTCTGTAATGAGCCAGCCACTCCCAGTCCCTATTCAAGCCCAGATTAATGGTGTTAAATTTGCAAATGAATTTTAGTTCTGCTGTTTCTCTTTGAAGTCTGTTTCTGAAGTTTTTTTGTTCAATGATAGTGACTTTTAAATCTGTAATAGAATGACCAGGGAGATTGAAGTGTTCCCTTACTGGCTTATATATGTTACCATTCCTGATGTCCGATTTGTGTCCATTTATTCTTTTGCAGAGGGACTGTCTGGTTTGGCCAATGTACATGGCAGAGGGGCATTGCTGGCACATGATGGCATATATAACATTAGTGGATGTGCAGGTGAATGAGCCCTTGATGGTGTGGCTGATGTGGTTGGGTCCTCTGATGGTGTCGCCAGAGTAGATATGGGGACAGAGTAGGCAACGAGGTTTGCTACAGGGATTGGTTCCTGGGTTGGTGTTTCTCTGGTGTGGTGTGTAGTTGCTGGTGAGTATTTGCTTCAGGTTGGGGGGTTGTCTGTAAGCGAGGACTGGCCTGTCTCCCAAGGTCTGTGAGAGTGAGGGATCATTTTCCAGGATAGGTTGTAGATTGTGGATAATGCGCTGGAGAGGTTTTAGCTGGGGGCTGTATGTGATGGCCAGTGGTGTTCTGTTATTGTCCTTGTTGGGCCTGTCCTGTAGTAGGTGATTTCTGGGTACCCGTCTTGCTCTGTCAATCTGTTTCCTCACTTCCCCAGGTGGGTATTGTAGTTTTACGAATGCTTGATAAAGATCTTGTAGGTGTTTGGCTCTGTCTGAGGGGTTGGAGCAAATTCGGTTGTATCTTAGGGCTTGGCTGTAGACAATGGATCGTGTGATGTGTCTTGGATGGAAGCTGGAGGCATGTAGGTACGTATAGCGGTCAGTAGGTTTCTGGTATAGGGTGGTGTTTATGTGACCATCACTTATTTGCACTGTAGTGTCCAGGAAGTGGATCTCTTGTGTGGACTGGTCCAGGCTGAGGTTGATGGTGGGGTGGAAATTGTTGAAGTCCAGGTGGAATTCTTCAAGGGCCTCCTTTCCGTGGGTCCATATGATGAAGATGTCATCAATGTAGTGCAAGTAGAGGAGGGGCACTAGGGGACGAGAGCTGAGGAAGCGTTGTTCTAAGTCAGCCATAAAAATGTTGGCATACTGTGGGGCCATGCAGGTACCCATAGCAGTGCCACTGACTTGAAGGTATAAGTTGTCCCCAAATCTGAAGTGGTTGTGGGTGAGGACAAAGTCACAAAGCTCAGCCACCAGGTGTGCTGTGGCCTCATCAGGGATACTGTTCCTGACAGCTAGTAGTCCGTCCTCGTGTGGAATATTGGTGTAAAGTGCTTCTACATCCATGGTGCCCAGGATGGTGTTTTCAGGAAGAACACCAATGCATTGTAGTTTCCTCAGGAAGTCGGTGGTGTCTCGAAGATAGCTGGGAGTGCTGGTAGCGTAGGGTCTGAGGAGAGAGTCCAAATAGCCAGATAATCCTGCTGTAAGAGTGCCAATGCCTGAGATGATGGGGCGTCCAGGGTTTCCGGGTTTATGGATCTTGGGTAGCAGATAGAATACCCCTGGTCGGGGTTCTGGGGGTGTGTCCATGTAGATTTGTTCCCGTACTGTAGCTGGGAATTTCTTGAGCAGATGGTGTAGTTTCTTTTGGTATTCCTCAGTGGGATCAGAGGATAGTGGCCTGTAGAATGTGGTCTTGGAGAGTTGCCTGGCAGCCTCCTGTTCATAATCCGACCTGTTCATTATGACTACAGCACCTCCTTTGTCAGCCCCTTTGATGATAATGTCAGAGTTGTTTCTGAGGCTGTGGATGGCATTGCGTTCTGTACGGCTGAGGTTATGGGACAAGTGATGTTGTTTGTCCACAATTTCAGCTTGTGCACGTCTGCAATCAATGCATCCACATGGTGCTGGAGTGCTATCTATCAGATGCAACTGTGTTCCCAACCACTTTGTTGTGGTAATTAACAATGTCATTAAAAGGGTCATGGCACTTTTCACAAAAATAGGGATAGTAATTGCATCTTGGTAAAATTCCAAATTGGGTAGTTATAGTCAGTCTACATAAATACCCCCTGCTGCTTCAACTGGCTGAAGTATTCTTCCCGTCCAGCCCTAAAGTGTTTTGTTGTGTTACCATGTTCCACCTCAAATGTGGCTTCAATTTAGTAGTGGTTGAAATGATTTCTGTATACATGGCTTATATGAAGGAATGAAAGTTACCTATATCAATGTGATATTAATTCATCATACCTTGTGCATTACAACGTGCAGTGACTTCTTCCCACCAGTTGGAGGTGCAATTTTAAATGAGAAGAGATGAGGAGCAAAATGGTGATTTTAAGAACCAAGTTTAGGTACCAAAGAGAAGAGTTCAATATGAGAAATTAGAGCAGCAAAGTGAAAGTTAAAAGCAGCATTAAGGCACAGCATTACCATCTGTCACCAACTAGTCCTGCGTCCTTTTCATACAGTGGCTGCTCCAATATATTATTTACCAATGAATGCAATTTTTAAAAATGCAGGAAATTGCTCAGATTATATCTCTGAGCATTTAAAATCCTGACACTGGAAGACACAACCACATTAATAATAAAAAATAATATTAATATTTTGCTCTTCGCCAGCATTTTTCATCTGAGGATCTCAAAGCAATTTACTAATTTTAGCTAAGTGAGCATCACAACACCCCCACAAGGTAGGTAAGAGATGAAGTCCCTTCATTCACCACTGAAATGCAGATACTTCTGGGGTAGAATGCAGCAGCTCTTTAACACAATGCAACACTAGCGAATGCATTATGGCAGGATGGGAAGGTGATTACAATTATTATTATTTAACATGTACATTGCGGTAGCGCCTAGAAGCTAATCAATTTGAGACACACACACCCCTCCTCATTCTGGGGGCTGCACAAACATACCGAAAATGATGATCCCTGCCCCAAAACCATGACAGAAGAGGTGGATGAAACAAACAAGTGGGTTGGGGTTAGGAGTGGGGCAGACAAAACAAATAGGATGTGTGCAATTCTTAACCAATCGAGAGCCATAATCACAACTCAGCACCAGCCTGGCTGTTATTGGGGTGCTCATTACTGTGTGCAGAATGCTGTATGAAGAAAAGCTGAATTGTCTGGATCTGTGGTGCCTACATCTCCCCTCAGGGATGGAGAGAGGCAGCTCCTTGGCATCCAGGGCCCAGACACAACAGAGAAGCAGGTGGCAGAATGGATGATTTGCTGTCAAGCAGCTGGCTTACACTCAGCCACTTCACTTGGGAGGCAGATCAAGGAGGCCTCAAGATCAGGAGGAAGACATAGGAGTCCAGCCCAGGTGAGGGCTGCTGGACTGGGCAGGTTAGATTCTGTTCAGGGAAGCCTGGAGTTGTGGTGCATCTAGGCCCCATTAAATAGCCGCATGCCACTCCAGACTCCACCTCCTTCTGGATGGTGGAGTGGGTGAGAACATCCATGGTGACTGAGAGGGAGTAAAGAGCCAATGCTCCATCCAGGAAGGAGAGGGAGCTGCCCAGGCAGGAGATGAAGAGCCTCTGGTCTGTGGTGACGTATGCATACGTAGAAACATTAGAGCTCAGTGACTGTCCTCCAGTGCCTCTCCATCTCCTCAGAGCTAAAGAAAACCTCCCACAATTTCTTCCTTTCAAGCCCAAGAGCTCCAGCTCTCTGCCTACCTCTTCCCCCTTCTGTTCAAGACCAGGAAGGTGCTGGGATGCACTGTGACTGCACTGAACTCTGACCGGCAGGCAGGCCTGTGTCACAGAGAAGCCAGGGTTTGCTATTTGTTTGTCCTACTGGAAGATCCTCCCTTGTTTTTCTCTTACTCTCACACTAACACATGGGAGCTGCACAGATCTCAGGGAGTCTTGAAACATAGGGCATAGCAAATCTTCAAAAACAATGAGTTCCCAGGTAGACCGGAGGGGAAAATAGCAGGTCTGCTTAAAGGTTTATATTTATTCTTAAAAAATAACAACCTCTAGCTGTTAAGAATCTGCGTAAGCCAGTTAAACACACTTTATGAAACCTTACAACAATATTACCCTTTTACCGAAACAATCGCAAGAGCAATTTCACCTGTACTTACTGTCCAGTCAGCTGAGAACAAACAGCCAGGAGATTTATGTCTGAGTGGAAACATAATTTCTATTATCTCCAACATTAAACTTGGTGATGGAAATTCCCGTGCCTGGAGTGCAAAATCAATTTCAATAACCAGAAGAGCAAGAAGTCAAATTGCAAGGCAGGACTCGGAGAGGACACTAATTTCTGTAATAACCAGCCTGGTCCTTCTGACTGGGGGCGCCACTGGATTGTGCTAGGGGAAACCTGTTGGCTTTGGGATACATGGGACTCAGTGGGAAATAGACTGAAGGGCATAATCCTGCACCAGCAGGGGGTGGTAATGGACTATGAACTAGTTGGCCCTTTCCATAGTAATACTGGCATTGACCAAGTGGATCAGCTCCAAGGTCCATCTAGCCCAATATCCTGCCTCTCACAGTGGCCAGCACTTAGAGGTAGTTGTATGAAACTTCACAGCAGGCAGATGTGGGATTACCTGCCTGCCCCAAACCATGCTAATCCCTAATTAGAGATTGGCGTATTCCCTGAAGCATGAGGTTTTTAATCTCTTTCAAAGCTCTTTTTTTCCATGAAATGTTGTAACTCTGGATATTTGCCATCTAAATATCCAATCCCTCTTCCAATTCCATCCCTAATTGCCAGAGCCTACTATGGTAGCAAAGCCTGTCCACCCACCTGCCAGCCTGTGATGCCACAAGTCCTGACTGCAAGTATCTGTGCCAGGTTTTGCCTCTGTCTAAGAAGCAGCAACATGAAGTTTCAGGCCCTGAAATGGCTCTCCTGACAGTACCATCTTCAGAAGTGGGGAGTTGCTGGTAAAGACATCACAAGCCATGCTCCTGTATCAAGTAATTAAGAGTGCAACATCATCAATAAATCTATGCCAGGGATTTCTAACCACCACCACCAAGCATTGTGCAGAAAGCAGCCATGCTAGTATTGCTAGCCACACATCAGTGTGTTGTAGCTAGCACCAACTAGCTAACTCCCAGTGTAACTCAGACGACCACACACCCTTGCGCAGATAAAAGTCTCAATATCCATTACATCGACTTTACAAGCCTTTCCCTCCTAGTGGGAACTGTCATGTTTCAAGTTGCTCTTGTCCCACTGAGGATGAGGAGAAGCTGTTTCTGGGCTAACTTTGCCCTGTGTCGGAATCAGAAAGGGAAACCTATCCATCCATTTGGATGGATTCCTTAGTTCTGACACTGTTCCCATGGGACAGTCACACTGAAGTTCCAGGCATGAGTTCTGGGCCTCCAGTTAAGAGGGGGCCCCTTTCTGAGGTGAATGTGAGGGTTGGATGCAAATTCATAAAAATTGTGGAAAGGGGAAACACAAGGGACAGCAAAAATCTCCTGCAAGAGGCAGCAAAACTAGAAGTGCAGAATTCAGTGTGAAAATGTTCAAAAGCTGTGTAGTTTGTGTCATGATTACAGCTCAACACAAACATCAAGGACAACTGTGAGGCCTAAACCCCCAAGACCTTTGGATGGCCCTGCTCCTAGTTCCCCTCACGCTCATGCACATGCAGTAACTGAAAGCCAGTAGTACCAGAGAGAACAGGGAGAGACAGACTTCTGAGTGATCCTTTCTAATAGATTCGTCTTTTATCATGTTTTCATGACCACCTTTGTAAAAGGCAATTTACATTCTAATTGTCCTGCGAGCACCAGAGGAATCAATTAGTGACAAGAGATGCTAATTGTACAGAGGGGGAGGAGGCATTGCCAGACTCCTCTGCTCCAACCCAGGGTTAACAGCCCAGGGGATTCCTGGGATGGCTAGGGCTTTAATCAATCCTCCCTTTTTAATAGTTTCCATGTTGTGCTGCAGTTGTCAAGGTCCATTAGTCTTCTGGAGTGCTGGATGAGTCAGTGGTGTCCCCTCCTTCCCTGTACTCATTGAGCACACACAGATGCTCAGAAAGAAATGCCTTACACCACTGAGAAGCCAGACCCTACAAATTCCCTCTCCTTCCCCCACAGCTCCCTATATAGATACTTTTCTGCACCAAGAAACCCATTCAGTGTTCATACTGGGGCACAGGCAGACACATCCTCCTTGCCCTCGTGCCCGTTGAGACGAGACTATCTCACCATGACAGGCCCACCATTGCTGGCACGTGAGATAGATAAACCCAGTACTGTCATCCCAGAACCCAGCCAGAACCCTCCATGGAACTCTCAGCCAAGGGTACTCATAGTTTATTACCATGGCATGGTAGCTGTCTCTGAATCTCCCTTTTGAAAGGCCAAGCCAAGATCTAGCTATACACCCCGTAGCCAAACCCATAGTGTGCACTTGCAAGAATGTGGAAACTTTATCTGAGCACAGAATCATAGAATCTGGAGTGTGAAAACAAATAACAATACTAGATTGTCCATCCCCTCCTGAGGCAGGGACATCTTGGAGTAGAGAGAGTTCTCCATATGGCCATGGATGGAGTGACAGGATACACCTGTCTCTCAGTGGGTTACAGGGGCCCCACACCATACTCAGACAGTTTGGCTGGCTGGGAGGTAGCTATGCCAGTGGCCAGGGTCTCAGGAGCATGACACCTCACCAGTAACGCATACGTTGTGAAGGGCAGCGTCCAAGACAGGTGGATCCCGAGCAGAGACAGGCCTAGCAGCATTTCTTATGAAATGCCAGCACAGGTTATTATTGTCACCTAAATCCCCACACACTATCCCCTAAATCTAGCCAGTGACCCAAGAAGCAACTGCATAACATGGGCCTCTGGGGCATCAGGGCTTCATCTGCTGCCACAAAAACTCACGAGCTTTCTCTGCCCCCACGGCTACGATCCCCAGCAAAAAACGAGAGAAAACATGTGCCCTCTTGAATCTCCTTTAAAAGGAAGTAACCATTGTGGAGGCACCAGTCAGGATTGCAGGGCTACAGCAGAGGTGGGTTTTGCACTTAACTTTTAAAAGAACTTGACGTTTCCCCTCATTTTCTAATTACCCAGCAGTTCTGAAGCTGAACTCAGTTATCCCCTCTGCCACACACACAACACAGACTCAGTACATCAGTTTTCCTTCTATGCCATCACAGCCCTTACTCCAAACCCTGCGTCTCTTCTGTCAAGCCCCTCCACATGTCCAGGGGACAATCCCTCCGTCTCTGCCAGGCTCTAGGGCTCTGCTGCAGTCACTGCGTCAGGACACGGTATCTCTGCCCTCTCTTGCTCAGAATGCCCCTTCTCTCCTGCATTGCTCAGGGCACTCTCCTTTCCTCAGCCAGCAGCCTGCCACTCCCTGTCTCCCCAGGGCCGGGTGGGAGCTATACATACCACCAGCCCCACTGCCCCATTCTGATGTGTGTCCAGCTTTTCCCTGACCAATTGCCCTTGAGAGCCATAGCGTCTCCTCATTCACTCTTTGCAGGCTGGTCACCTGGAATCGCTTCTCTGAACAACCCTCCCCCTGAAAGCAACCTTCCGTACAAACCAGAGTGGCTGGGTGCCACTCCCTCCAGAGCCTACCGCCCACCCCAAACAGGCCTCGCCATGCATTACCCAGAGGGGATTGTGAAGCGTGATGCAGCACCATGCCCCACACCTGCAGGACTGACCACTGCTTCTGTAGCACACCAAGCCCAGCACCCCAACCCTAAGCCTCCAGGTGGCAGCTTGTTGTGCTGCCTGCACACCCTCAGGCCACATCTCCCCTCACAGGGGAATCATCCTGAAGAGGGGTCTTCTCCTACTGCTGCACTGGCCACTCACAAGGTTTTAAGGTTACAACGTCCCCCTCCCTCATGCTGTTGGCGAGGGCCTGTTATCACTCCCCTGTCAAAGCCCAGGAGCATTTGGATGGGAGGGAGGCGCTCACCGAGTCAAAGGAGGAAACATGTTGTGTGTCCATTCCAAAGCCATTGTGCACAGGCCTTTCCACCAGGTACCAGGCCAGTCAAAGCCCCTGGAGGCCTCTTCAGTCACCCTGCCCTGGCTGCCACAGCCTAAGCCACCAGCACGAATGAGAGGTGCGGAGCTCTGCTTTCCCCTCCCCCACAAGCCAGGCCTCAGTACAGCAACTGGTTTGAAGAACGCCATCCCCGCCACACTAGCCTTTCACCTCCACAGTGAAATCCACCAGCAACTGGTGGGGGGGGAGGGCATTGTCACCCCCTCTCACAGCCTCTTCCCCAAAAGGCACCGGCTGCCAGCACCAACTGTCTCCACTCCCCTCGTGGGAAGGGAACGGGGTCTCACTGGCAGGTTTAATTACTCCTGACAGTTGACTGCAGCAAGGTGAACACTGCTCCTCAGCAAATATCTTTTCCCCAGCATTCTCCCCACGGACACAGGCTATTTTTAACTGTGCCACATTCTCTAATTGCCTCTCAAATAGGAGGCACAGGCCACTGTATGCCAGGAGAGAGGGAGCACAGCAACGGCATGCACCATCTCAGTGCCCGTGGTAACGTTCTGTACCACATCATTCTGCCATTAGGGGTACAAGCAAGGATGAAACGAGGGGGGGAGCCAACTGCCCCCCTTGGCCATAGATGCCAATCAGGGTTCTGGGCAGAGGTTGCAACAGACTTGAACCCCTTTGAGCCCTGTCCAGGCTTGAAGCCCTCTGGAGCTGCATCCCGCAGAGGTCAGCAGAGAAACACACCCAACCCAAGTCCCTCCCCGAGCAGGGCATCTCTGTGGTGCAGAGGTGTGCGGGATCATGCACTCCAGGCCCTGCCCACACCCAGCTGCCCTGGCCCAGAATGGCCTACTGAGCTTCTTCCAAGCTGTGAGGGCAGCAGAGTCTGCAACACAGAGCATCTGGAGTGATACAGGCCGCTGATCCAGCACAAGGACCCCTGACTCCAAGGTGAGAACCCCGAGCTGGGAGAGATGGAAGGAGCCTGGACTAATGGGATCTCCGGGAGATGATGGCCCCTACAATAGGAAGCCCCCCATACTTCTATGCAATGAGCTCCCGCATCATGCACTCGGCTGCAGGATGACCCTCCCACCCCCAAGTTAGCACCCTTTAGGAGAATTCTGATTGTGCCCTTGGGCACAGGTATTCAGTAACCCGGCATGATAACTGCCATCTCTGGGGAGTCATGCTTTAACTACCCTGTCCAGAGGAAAGAGGGGCATGGTGTGGCAGTGACAAAGCTGGGAAGGAAGAAAAACCAGGAATCCTGAATCCCACTTCCCTGGTCTAACCACTATACCTCTCTGCTTCCCAACACTGGTAATAGAACCCCAGAGTCCTGACCTACTCTAACCATTGGTCCACACTCCTGCCTTCGTTTCCTACATCCCTAAGGACTCTGGGAGCCTCAGAACCGATGCTCCCTGACAGCATGACTGGAGCCAGGATTCCCAAGTCAGAGTAAGCCCCGTGTGTCAGTAAAACATCCTTTTTTTAGTGGGAATATATTGGCACGAGAAGAACCCCCCAATGGCAGAAATGTTTTCAGCATAAAGCCCTGGCTCTGAAGAGCCTTTTCCCTAGGGCAGATTTGTGGACATCGGCTTCCCCAAGTAAGGGAGAGGCAGCACATGGAATTGACCATGTTTTTAGGGGACCTGGGTAAATGCACTGGGAAGTTTCTTTCTGTGCTTCAGAGCTGGGCTTTGAAACAACTGCAGTAGTGATGGCCAGCAAAAAATCCAGGCCTGATTTTACACTGTAGGCAGAGCGTGCTGGGATGACACTTAGGAGGTGCCACAAGGGTTGACATGTCAAGCGAGCCATGGTCCGGTTTGCGAGAAACACCCCGAGGTCTCCCAGTCCAGAGGAAGGGGAGCAGCTGCCAGCTGGCTTTACAGAGCCCAGTCACATGTCCAAAATCTTCCTACGCTCAGGGTTTAAACTAAGAGATCAAAAGGGCAGTGTGTAGCCAAAGACTGAGCATCGTTAAAAGGAGGGCAAATGCAATTTACTCCTAACGTCATGAGCTCAAAGCCCCAAGCACCTCCTCCCTGTAGAACCTGAGCCAAAGACCACTGACATCAATGAGGAGCTTAACCATCGACTTCAATGGGCTATGGATTGGGCCCAAAACATGCTGGGGAATTAATAAATCCATGACAGCTGGCCCAAACCCTGCTACCTAGCAATCCCCACATTTAATGTTTGCAGCTGTGGTCTCTTCTCGACCCAAGGGATCTAAACTCCCCCCACACACACAGCATTTCTCAGGTGGGTGACAAGCTATGACAGATGAGTCCAATAACTAGCAGCAGTGGCACGGTGTAGTGGATTGGCAAGGTGGCTGGTGTCAGAAGATCCTGGGCCTAGTCTCAGGTCTGTGTGCCTGTAAGCAGGTTAAAAGGGAGGGTAACAATTTACCTGCCTTTGTAAAGTGCCACGAGGAATGAAAATCCCTACGTGGCCGCTGCTTTCAGAGCCAGCTCTGTAAGGATGATTATAAAGATATAGTCCCCTCTTGTATACTTTAAGAATGAGACTTGTTTGTTCATTAACTCAAGGTTCCCAGGAAACCTGGGACATACCCTGCAGTTTCATTAAAAACACTCGTATGGGAGGAAGAGTTCTGAGGACCAAAGGGCTCAATTGATCTCCAGATCATGCTAGAGGCAGCTATGTCCCAGCTCAGAGCGGATGGTCATGAGATGGCGTGAGCGGAGAGAACATGAGGTGGGGTCAGTGTTGAGACTTGACAGCACAGAGGGTCAGCAGGAGGCCTGGAACCAGCACACAGCGGTAATTGCGGAGCTGTCCACCCCCCAGGAATCCTAGTGCTTTATGCTGGAGTAATGGATTTCTGTGGCCCAGGTAGGAATAAAAGCTGGTGAGTGTAAACTGCAATCCACAGAAGGTCCTCTCCTCCCTCCCCTCTCTAGCTGGCCCTGCTGAGCTGCTGCATTCTTTACCCCAGCACCAGAACAATGCCGGCTTCACTCCCACCACCTGCATGAACCAGAATTAGCTATTTCTCTGCTCATGCTCTGCCCAACGCATCTGGAAAGCCCTGCTTGAATTTCCATTAAAAATAATAATACACTTCGTTCTGCTTCACGAGGCCCATTGCTCACCTGCCCACATTCTCTCTCAGACGCCACTAAGTGCCTTCTCTTTCACCAGCGTAATCACTTCACACTCTCCTTTCTGCAGTCCGGTATTTGCCTGATTGTGGACACTTTTTACTGCTGAGATTTACAAAACCATTCAGGTAGACACGGCTTGGAAAACGGGACCAGGTGTCTGTGCCGCGTGCTTCGTTACGTGGTCCCCGAGTTACAGAGCTGGGGCTGGGATCAGCTCTCTGGGGTGCTCCCTAGTACCCTCATGTTATTTAGGATTAGTAGCATTATGGCAGCCCTAAAATCAGGGCCCTGTAGTGCCAGGCGCTAGATGCACACATGGGGGAAACACTCCCTGCCCCAGAGAGCTCCCGAGCTAACTAAACAAGACAAAGGGTGAGAAGGGAAACAGCAGCGCAGTGGCTTTCCTGAGGTTACACAGCAGGTCAGGTCAGAACCAGGACTATTACTCACCTCTCCACAACACGATGCCTCCCTAGTACTGAGTCAGGTCGTGAGCAAGGGCTGCAGGCCAAGGCTGTAGGGTTCATTATTTTGTCCCCATGGTACAGAACCCAGACGTGGGAGGGGAGGTGCTTTATTCTTTCCTGGCAGAGCTGGGGGGGCTGAGCTGGTTCTGGTCCAGTATTTCTTCCTGTGGCTTTGATGCTCTAATCTGAAATGAGCATACAACTAAACCTATCCTTTCATAACTGAACCAGAGCCAAAAGCCATCCAAAGACTTATGGCTGCACCAGATAAAGAAGGAGGGGTCTCTACTCATGGTCAGACTCGCCCAAGCATCAGATCCTCATGTTTAGAAAGGCTGATTGAGAAGAGAAACTCACCCTGAAGCATGGGACTTCTTTCCACCTCTTCTGTCTGGCTTCCAAGAGAGATGGGAAGAGCCCTTTCCTTCTCTTCTCTTTCTGCTTTATTTGCTCAGTACTGTACAACTGTTACCTACATCACTTGCTCAGTACAGCCTTCACTGCCTGGCACATGCAAGACAAAGCAAGAGGAGCTCTGCCTCCGATAAAACCCAACATGCAGCTGTGCATTCAGACTGTGTACCTGCAAGTGCAGATCACTGTTGTGTGCACTCAACTAACTGTTAGAGGGGCTGTAACAAGCTGTCAGAGAAAGCCATTTGCAATGCACAAGTTTTATAGGTCCTTCACAGCCCAAGAAATATACTATATATTCTTAAGCCTCATGTACTGCCTTATCTATTAGCTATTTACGTATATACTGACACAGAGCGCTCTAGTAACACTGCCTGCTTTTGCATGTACAGTTATCTCTTTGCACTCAAGTGCATGTACATAGTGGGTGTGACTCAGGGTCCTGATTTCAAAATTCTGACTCTAAATATAAAACGCATCCCCGAATTTAACCAGAAAACTGCCACCCTGAAAGAAATGTGAAGCATCCTCCAAACTATGTTGTTATTTTTAACAAGCCCATCACTGTGGTATCTGAGTGCAATATCCCTGACTCCATTAAAGAGAACACTGCTTAATTGGCAACACAGCTTCTCCCCAATGCCTTCCTGATCCTTTCTGTGAGAAAGCTGCTTTTTCTCTCCCCTTGTTTCTGGTAGGACACCAGTATCAAACCAAAGCCCAGTGGGTCCCTACACGGCAGCTCTGGACACCATGCAACAACAGCAAAACTGCACTGCAACTGCTGACCAGCAGCTGTAGTGCTAAGGGTCTACATCACAGCAGCCACACCCCAAGCCCCTGATTGGCTGGACAGGCAGCATTCCCACTGAATACCTGGACTATATAAAGACCACAACAAGAAGAGGAAGTTGTCTGAGCAACAGGCTGTTGCCTGCTAGTGGCTGCCTAGACCGTCTTGCCTTGACTGACCCTGCCACCTCGCCTACTTATCCTACCAATCCAGCCCCTTGGTTTGGATTTTCCAGCTCCCAATCTCCTGTGGGAACGCCAACCATTACCTGGGACTGCCTCGCATACTGAATGATCTCCCAGCTACCAGACCACCTGTTCACCACTTGACCACTGCTCTGGACTGCCCCTAGCCCACTTCAGCCACTGGGCATTACAGTTTCATGTTCCCCTGTAATATTGGTGAAAAGGGCCTTTTACAGGGCAAAACCCATAGATCCTCACTCCCAGACCCACTACCTTCTCAGTCCAGGCACAAACTGAGCAGGGCTATTGAAAACAGGGCATTCATTAAGAACAGCAACTGTTTGTCGTCGTCCGTTGGAATCTTCTCAGTGGAGGCGCCTAGCACACAGCAGCTGCACCTTCAGCTGAGCTCTGTGAGACTGGGACCTTGCTCCTCTGCTCTTATTAAAGTGATCCCATCCAGGAGGAGAGAGGCCTGAACACACGTAGCTAATGGACTTGCCTGTGAAAACAAACAAAATTCCAGGGCTCGGAGTCTAATGCCTCTTAGACCAGAGAGATGTTGGTGGAAAGAAAGAGGCTGAGAGTTGCTGAAAAATGAAGAGCAATTGTGCGAGTTGGGTTAAAAAGAAAGGGGAAGGAGGAGGGCAGCCAGCAAGAAAGGTATTTCCTTTGCCAAGCAGGAACTTAAATTGATTAGCTTCAAGTGGCCTGAAATGAACGTTGACACCAATTTAACTTAAGAGCCACAGTTATTTTTCAAAGTCATTTTCTCCGGCTGCCAGGAAATGCTGCCGCATTTGTAAATTGAAAAAAAATATTATCAATTTCCAAGCAGCAGAAGTGCAGCCAGTCTTTCCATGACCCATTCTGGCACTGACCATGCCAGTACTGGGTCTATATAGACTGGCAGCATGAATCCTGCCAGCACCAGGTCCTACAGCCCAGTCCAGCACTGACCATGATGTCACATATGCTGGCAACAGAAACCCTACCAGCATGGAATCCCCTTAGACCAGTCTGGCACTAACCATGCTGGTACCAGGGCCCCATAGCACTGAGGCTGCTCCACCTTATAGCATGGGCTGGGCTGGCCCCTGAAGTCTCAGAATGAAGGAAGGCTCAGAGCCAACCACTACCATTCCTGTCACAGGCGGAGGGACAGACTAACTGAGAGTGGGGCCACTGTGCCTTAAAGGAAATAAGGAAGCTAAACAAATAGATACAAGCATCTGTGAATAAGCCATGTGATTAGAGAGTGAAAAGCTATACTTACTGGGCCAATTCCTGGCTGCCATTCCACTCACTCAGCATTTGTCAACTGCAGGGGGAAGGATGCATGTGTGCAGCTGTGACAGATGGCCCAGGATTTATGAGCTGGTATTGCATTTCTGAGAGTCCATTTATGACAATCTATGTACTGTCTGTGTGAGTAAACCCACCAGCTCACAGAGAGGAGAAGTGAGCCGGGACTAGTCCCAGTACGCCTGATTGACTGGGGACTAGAAGAAGTGTTATGTTTCCCATGCACAAAGAGCCACCTCAGAGTTTCTGTCCTTAGATTAAAGGAAAACACCATCTTGGTTGACACCAGAGTGGAAAAAATGTGTCTCTCCAGCTTGAGCTAAACAGCCAGGATCTGTAGCTGGGCGCTGTCACTAAATCATCCTCTTTGGATTGGACACAGGGGGACACAACACACACTGACCGGTGGGTTGCAGAAAAGCTCTCTGACAGAAAGAGAGAGAGCACAGTGGGTGCCTGCTCTGCATCAGGTTGAGCTGAATACAAAATGGCAGCTGCCAACAGTGTAACCCACACACCTCCTGGGTGTGGTGTTCTGGCCCATCTAGTGGCACCAAGACCACTTAGAGAGAGAGAGATTAATGAGTTTGCTCTACAAGCAGTTGGCTTTTAGTTCATGTGGTAGAGGCTCATGCACTAAGCTCCAGAGATCCCAGCTTCAATCCCACCCACTGACAACCAGGATCTGTCGGCGTTACTAGTAGGGGCTTGTCCGGGATTTCAACTGGAAAGACTCTGAAGCTTGGGATGCGCTTCCTCAGCTCGGGGAAGTATGTAATCCACACACCTCCTGGGTGTGGTGTTCTGGCCCATCTAGTGGCACCGAGACCACTTAGAGAGAAAGATTGAGTCTGCTCTACAACCTTAGCTAACAGCCATATGGCTTTTAGCTCATGCACTAAGCTCCAGAGGTCCCAGGTTCAATCCTGCCTGCCGACGACCAGGGTCTGTCAGTGTTACACCAGCAGACACCTGTAAGTGTAAAGATGCAGCAATAAGAGAGAGACAGCTCCAGCAAGGTGTCCAGATGGCCACACAGGAGGGAGTCCTGGAGAATGGACAAAGGGCTGGGCTGGGCTAGACCCTTTCTGGAAGCAGAGAGACAGAATTTTTGGGGGAGAATAGGGAAAGCAAACTCCATGAACCTGGAGAGGGAGAAGGACCTGAATGAAGGGGTCGTGCCTCAGCTGTAAGGATACTGCCACCAAACTTTACCGTGTGTAACTTATGTTTCCCAACATGTAGTAGCAGAGTTTCCCAGAGCTGCATTTACATGAGAATAAGAGTAAAAGGCTTTCTGTATTGGTGTGTGTATCCTTCTCGCCTTAAAGAAATGGTACATTGTTTAACTGCCACTGTAATTGGCCTTGCTCCATCAATTTGGCAGTTATTGACACATGTCACTAGAAATCAAGGAGCCTTTACTCTCTGGAGAGGAAGGGCAAGGAGGTGAGGAGGACAAACCCATGGCTGTAAAAAGTAGGGGGGGGTATTGCGCGGGGGGCTGGGGAGGGCAGGATTCTGTCCTATGTCCATAGATGGGCTGAATATTAGCACAGCTGGCACCCACTAGCTTTAGAGGTACCAGGGTATGTTGACCTGTTACAGCAACTGAAGGCATAATTTGACACATTAGCTCTAGTCTGACTGAGTCAATGGGAGCATGACAACAAATCTGTGTATACCTTCATGGTAGAGCTAGTTGGAAACCAGTAAGTATTTTCCATCCTATGTTCAAAATAAACATAAAACTTCCATTTTTTCCAAAATCTTTTTGTGAACATTTTCCATTTTTTCTACCCAAACCCCCTAAATGTTTCAGTTTTTGATAAACTAATTTTTTCCTATTTTCAGTTTTTCATTAAACAAACAGAAGAGTTTGAATAAAACAAAAAAAAATTCCACACAAAAAAATTGGTTTAGAAAGAAAGGCCATTTGTCACCTCAGGACAGTTTCAATGGGCAATTTTTGACCAGCTCTAATTCAAGATAACAATACAAATGAAAGAAAGGAAATTATTCACAGGCCCAGAAGATAAAGAACGAAGAAAAATGGCTTCAGGCTCACAGAAGGAAACATATAAGTCAGGTAACAGGAAGGGAGTTTGAACGGTAAAAGTAACTGGGCAGTGGATTGAGGTGCTATTGTTGCAAGGAGTGGCTACATAAGACAGTTGTGGGGCTAGTACAGAAAGGAGCTCTACAAAATGGTGGAGCTCAAATTGCATGGCTTAAATGGTCTGTCCTGGCCCGACTTCCCAGGATGGATTTTGTGAAAGGTAAGTAAAGTAAAAAGATAATGTGCTTGGTCAGAAGTAGCAAGCACAGTAACTTTTAAGCCCCTAATTAAACCAACTCAGGCTGTGTAACACCCAGATCAGTTCCAAGATCAATATTTCTATTCATTTACAAGCATAACGAGGTGAGAGAGGCAAGCAAAGTAAATAATTAACTCATTTGCAGCTTTTTTAAACAGAAAGAGTCATTTTAATCTCCTGGGTAATTAGCTATGCAGTTGACATCAGTCACAGCTGCAGCAATTATTTAAAGTATTTGATTAATATATCTGGGGGGGAGGGGGAATAGAGTTATGCCAAACTATACTGGGTGCACAGGCCTATCAGCTAATCAGCCAACCCATGGGTATTTGTCTTCAGAAATGTGGCATCCTTTCTGTCGTGGATATAGTGACAAATCCTTGGCTGCATGCATATAAACAGGAGGATGATTCACATCTGAGACATGGAGAATAGAATCCACAACCTTCTACTCTGTAAACATAGGCTTTTACTGTTTAAACTAAAGAAGAATCTCCATTAACGCTGGACTAATTGTATTGTTCCTTACATCCTGTGGACCTCCACACCCACTAGAGGGCAACAATCGCACACATTCTGCTGGTCTGACAATCCATCCAGAAGAGGGCAGAGAAACTAACACATTACAGTGTGGATGACCTAAGGCTAGAGTGGCTATATGCAGTGGTGCAAGTAGGGTGGTACGGTCCGGTATGCCGTACCAGTAAGATATTTATAGCCGGTACTCCGTACCGGGAAGACACAGGAGGAGCAGAACGTGGGGTCGCCTGGTGGCCCCACGCCGGCAGCTCCTCCAGCGCAACTGTACCACCCCCAGCCCCGCCCCCAGCTCCTCCACACAACTGCATGCCTGCATCTCCTGTCAGGGTCTGTACCACAGCCCCGCCAGAGGACAGGGCTGGGGGGTCGGGGCTGGAGGCAGTACAGCTGCGCCAGAGGAGCTGCTGGTGTGGGGCCACCAAGCGCCCCCATGTTCTGCTCCTTTTGCCACTGTGGTTCCTGGGAGAGCCCTGTGGTTCAGAAGTCTCCAGCGCAGTGGGAAGAGGCTCCCCCCCCCAGGTAACGTGGGATGGATCCTCGAGAGGGGACGGGGAGAGCGCGGGGGCCCTAGGCTGGGGGCAGGGCAGGAAGGAGTCACATGGGGAGGTCACGTGCCCCCCCTTTGTGTCCCTCCCATGAGTGCAGCGTACTGGTAAGAAATGAATTCTACTTGCACCACTGGCTATATGCTAATAGAATCATAACTCAAAGATACAAGTACGATTTGGATAAAAGGACAAAGGTGAACCTTTACCTGGAACATGATTTGAACCATGATTTTCTTTTTAGAAGTTCACACTAGAGAAATTCATACTTTTTTTTTTTGTAAGACACTGTCCAAGTATGTGCCACATCCCTCCTAGTAGTTGATCCATTTTACTACTGTTGCCAGCTATCAGAGTTACTCTGGCAGCAGTAGTAGCTTGTTGTCCTGTGAGTGAACTGGACTGTAGTGGTGAACACAATACATTTTTGCCAGTGTGTTACATATTTATTAGAGCTGTCCGGAAACCAGAATTTTCATTCCATGAGAAATTGTGATATTTGAAAAATTGTTTTTTTGTTCCAGATCAGAATAAAAAGCCAAAATTTCCAAATTTCCAACAAAATAAAATTTCTAAAAAATTTAAGTTTGGAATTGTTTTGTTTCATTGCAATAATGTCACAACATTACATATTAAATATAATTAGATAATGTAATATTTAAAATTAATATTTTATGTAATATAAAAGCATAAATGAAATTAATCAAAATGGTAGTCAAAACAAAACATTTCTACTTTATCAAAATGAAATGTTTCAACATTATCTAAATAAAATAAGAAAGTCAAAACTAATTGTTTTGACTTTCTTTCATTGAAAGTTTCATCAAAATCAACACATTCCTGTGAAACATTTCGGTTTTCACACGGCTGCCTTTTCCCACAGAAAGCTATTCTGTCAACATTTTTTCAACCATCTCTAATATTTGTCATGTGCCTCTTCATTTCCTAGTTTCAGAAAGGCTTAGACATTCTTAGATATCATGAATAAAGATTATTCCCATGTTATTTCTGAGCTTGCTGAGATCAAGAAGTCTTAGAAATCTCACAAGAATCCCCGATCTTGCTAGATTTCCAGCTCTATAGACCAAAGACCCTTGGATAGCTTACATTAAGCAGCCAAACTTTTGGATAATTACCCAAACCAAATAGTAGAATCTTTTGGAGATGCCCACCGTGACCAGCACACAAATTGTATTGAATTGAGATTCATTCAGATGTGGTTTAGTCCTGGACTATATTGCTGGTTTCAAATATGTAAATATCAATTCACAAAACAAACTTGGTTGTGCTTATATATAAACTGAAATGCAGCACCAGGTGCTTATACAGTCTATCACAACAGCTCAAACATTTAAAAAGAATGCAAATGACAAGGGCACTGGGCAGGTGTATTTTTTTAAAATCCCTTACTGAAACACTCCGTGTATGTTACTGATCGTTATTTCTTGGGGTTTTATAGCCCCCAATCTGACACTTTGTATGCTCCACACAAATTAAACTAATGCTTTTTAATACAAAAATTAAGACCAATCACCTAGTTGTGGGACTGCCACTACTTCCACAGAAAAAGAAGCCTGTCAAATGATCACAGTAATAAAATGCCCAGATTAAACTACTTGTGTCAACCTGCTAGTCTCCTCCTCCCTGCACACCTGTGAGAAAAGGAGGGCTTTGGAGTGTGCACAGCAGGGTAACCACTCCAGCCTCTGGCACGGTGAGAAGAGAGGGAATTCCAAAGCCCTTTGCACAAAATGTCCTACCAGCAGCCCCTTCTCATTTAAACCAAGGGGTTCTAATTCAAGTCCTTCTCCTGACTGCAAATGCAGGGGTGTCTCATGGGGAGAAAGGCGGTCGGTGTCTGAGATAACCTGGTACATGCATCCTTATGGTAACACTAACTACTGTGACTCTGCCCCTGGGTATTAGTCTGTTGCTCAAATGGCATATTTCCTACATCTGGCATGTAAAATTCCTTGATATTGAAGAACGTCCCGTTTTGATTTAAATTAATGCATTTATTTCCAAATGTGAGCCCATAAGTTAAACAAACGCATTTCTCTCTGTGCACATGAAAGCATTGTTTTGTCACAGATGTACAGTATAATACATTTATTTTCTCAATTGTTTTGTGTTTGTAAGGCATTTCTAGTTATTTGGATGGGTTTGTAAGGGTGAGGCAAATTGCTCTGTGGGGCTCTATTCAGAGAACATAATATTCCCACAAAGGCACCATAATTCTGCATGCAGCAACTCAAACCACTAAGACATTGTAGCAGCTGGCAGGGTGCATACAGTTAGCATTATCTAAACCAGTGTGACAACTCCACTCCAGAACCACTCAGACCCATAAATTAATGATGTGTGTACATTGATTAACCCTCTAAGGCCCTGCCTGCATTATAATGTTTAACCACCGTACAGTTACTTTATCTCTTTACAAGGAAAACAACTCAATTTGTGTCCATACAGAAACTTTTCTGCCATCGCAACCATGTCTACATGTCCACATCTAAAGAGCACCTAATCTTGTTTGTACCAGTGCATTCTGGGAAAATCTGAGCAGCCCTTCAGCTGGAGATAGAGTGCACAGAGAGGGCCATCAATGACAGGTCAGACAATGCACTCTGGGGTGTCCTACCACCCAGGAAGCTGGGAGGAAGGAGACCCAGCCAAACCAGTTACATAAACATGGCTCACTGGGGTTCTGTCACACTGCAAAAAAAAAAAAAAAAACCCAGTGTGCTGAACTGGATCTATACTCATCTTCCTTGCCTATCTCTTTGCTCAATTAACCCCCCTCTTTGAATCCCTCCTCTGGCTTCCCAGCTGGTATCATATCAAACCTAAGCTTCTTGTCACCTTGTCCAGCGTGCTATATAACTCCATCCCCTCCTCTCCGCCACCGCTTCCACCCGCCTCACACAATCACTTCCCTGCAGCCCCCTTCCATGCCTGGTTCAACTTTCCTGGGCTCATTTGCCCATATTTAAGTCCCTCTAGAGACCCACCTCTGTGATGAATTGTCTGTTCCCCTCATCTCTGTCTACTTCTTCGACCTTAGATTGTGAGTTCCTTGGAGCAGGGACAATTCTTCCTAAGTGTCTGGAAAGTGCAAATAAATAATAACCAATTATTTGACAAATAGATAATAACCAATTATAACCATGGTTGGCAGCCACGGTCACTAGCCAAGCATTAACTATGTGGTGTGTGGATGCAAACTAATTGTTTATGTGCTAGAATTAACCCTGGGTATTATGGGGCATGGAGGTTGGTTAGAACAGGATTGCTACCTTTCATGCATTTCTTGGTTTCAGACATAACCAAAAGCACCAAAATACCAGACTTATTCTCATGGTATTTCTGACCTTAGGGAGCTAGTAAATACCAGAGATGGTGGGAGATAGACAATCCTCAGGAGACTGCCAACCAACCTGATGTCTACCCTGGGAGAAGTTTGGGTTGATTCAGCTAGAGCTGCAGAGAAGCATTCAAACTTTTGCCAGCCTCTCTTAACTGAACCTCCATCAGGACTCAACCCAGATAAACATTGCTGAGCCCTTTTGACTCCTTTTGAAATCAGCAGAGAGTAAGAAGACTTGCACCACTGAACCTTTAGTGCATGTGGCCAGATAGATCTTCTCTAAGGATAACCTACATTAGGTAGCCCCATTTTGAGCAAGCATTTAAAAGCTTTCCCAAGGTTTCCAGTGCCATTTGATTTGACCTTTAGTTAAAGACCCATCTCCACTTGATGACCAGTTTCTAGGTAGTTGCTTAAGGCAGGTCTCACTGTGCGTGTTAATTACTCTTTGCAGCCTTTGAAACCGCTTCTGGTTACGGCACCTGTTGTCATTCACATTATGCAGGAAAGTCTGAACAAAACCCACTCAGTTTGTTTTACATCAGCAGGTGGTAAACCACGTAAACCACACTCTGAAAATGAGCAAGGAAGCAAATCCATGTCAGCAAGCTATATAGAGAAAGCAGAGATCTGAAACACTGACTACTTGATCTGAAGGTGCCCTTGACATGAGTTTCTCCACCACGCAAGATGATCTGTTGGAATCTCTGGGTAAATAAACTGCACTGCTACAGACTAGGGACTGAATGGCTAGGCAGCAGTTCTGCAGAAAAGGACCTAGGCGTTACAGTGGACGAGAAGCTGGATATGAGTCAACAGTGTACCCTCGTTGCCAAGAAGGCTAACGGCATTTTGGGCTGTATAAGTAGGGGCACTGCCAGCAGATCGAGGGACGTGATCATTCCCCTCTATTCGACATTGGTGAGGCCTCATCTGGAGTACTGTGTCCAGTTTTGGGCGCCACACTACAAGAAGGATGTGGAAAAATTGGAGAGATTCCAGCGGAGGGCAACAAAAACGATTAGGGGGCTGGAGCACATGACTTATGAGGAGAGGCTGAGGGAACTGGGATTGTTTAGTCTGCAGAGGAGAAGAATGAGGGGGGATTTGATAGCTGCTTTCACCTACCTGAAAGGGGGTTCCAAAGAGGATGGATCTAAACTGTTCTCAGTGGTACCAGATGACAGAACAAGGAGTAATGGTCTCAAGTTGCAGTGGGGGAGGTTTAGGTTGGATATTAGGAAAAACTTTTTCACTAGGATGGTGGTGAAGCACTGGAATGGGTTACCTAGGGAGGTGGTGGAATCTCCTTCCTTAGAGGTTTTTAAGGTCAGGCTTGACGAAACCCTGACCGGGATAATTTAGTTGGTGTTGGTCCTGCTTTGAGCAGGGGGTTGGACTAGATGACCTCCTGAGGTCTCTCCCAACCCTGATATTCTATGATTCATGTTGACAGTGCATAATGGTGCCTACGTGTGTAAAGCTGGTTCTGCTCTCAGTCCCCAATGGAGACTCCACTCACAAGGGGGAAGAAAGGCTGCTCACTAGGACAAAACAAACTGAAAGAAGACTAAGACGGCAGAGGGAAAGGAAGTACCATGTACAAGCTTAACAGGGATAATGAAACCAAGTGATGAGTTAGAAAGTGCTGTCAAGGTCTGGACTGCCTTGGGATCTGCTCTGCAGGCTTCATACCCCAGGAGGAGTTCAGATTCTGCAGCTCACCAGAAAGTTAATCAGACTTGCAGAACTCAGACCCAGCTCCCTCCTCCTATGTCTGCTCCAGAGACAGGGTCCAGAAGCACATGGTTCTTCAGTGCCCACCTGCCACTCAATTTTTGTAGATCATTTCTGTTTTGTGCTGTAGCAACCCATGCCCTTAGAATTTTGGAGGCATATAATGCATTTGGAGGCCTCTATGCAGTTCAAGAGATAGCATAAGAACTAACCTGACCCTGCTATACTGTTTAGGAGTTATGCTGACAGACTCCTAGGGAGTTCTGGGCAGCCTTCCTCTGTCAGAGATGGATGGTCATAATAATAAAATTTAGCTCTTACACAGCACTTTTCACCTGTTGTTCTCAAAGCACTTTACAAAGGTGGGTAAGTATCATTAACCCCATTTTACAGATGGGCAAACAGAGGTACAGAAAGAGAAAGTGACTTGCCCAAAGTCCCCTAACAAGTCAATGGCAGAGGCACCAAAAAAAATCTCTCCTGATTCTCAGTCCACTGGGCCACATGGGAGGTAGATCCTCACAACCTCATCTGGGATGTAAAGGACTCCACCACACCAGCGAACCAAACCCCATATGCAGAGTCCTGGCTATTATTGTTTTCCCTGATGTTGCTTGGTACCTGGACATTTTTATTGTGATTGCTCTATGCTAAGCTCACATAGAGCTGTGGGAGACCAAGGCAAAGAGCAGCTCATGCAGGCTAAAGTCCCTTCTGTAGCTGGAGCATATATCCTTTTTAGAGTCAGGTGCAGCTGCTGAATGGGTGTGCCAACTCCACCCCAGCAAATACCCCATGCCCTTGCCATCAATTACATGTCAATAACTCAACCCAAAGGAAATGTCTTTCTTCCAGATGTCTCTCTTGCTTAACATGGGACATGACAGAGATTTTTCTCCCTCAGTCAGTGTTAATTTTCTTCTTTTTCGGATCCATTCCAGCTGCTCAATCAGTCAGAGATGCCAGTAGGATTCCACATGCTAGTTAGAGACCTCACCTAACCTGGACTCACCATTTGCTAATAAAAGCGAACACATCCTCCTTTCGCTGAATGCAGCCCCCCTGTGTTAATCCCTGCATAACCAGAGGCACCACAGCCAACCCCAGGGAAACAATAAATATTGCCCATTTATCAGCTGCATGACTCAGGAAGTGCTTGCCACATCCTCAGCTCTCTGAGCCGGGGCACAGCGGGGATATGTGCAAGTGTGAGATGAATCCACCTTTTCTTTCCGGAGGCAGCACATCCCCACTTTTTGGAAGCTGCGAATGGTGATGCTATCATAGATTCAATGGGGCAGATTCCTGCCTTGCAGTTCCAAGATCTGTGGACAGCAAGAGAAGGTTACAGGGGTTACAAAAGGAGAGCAGTGACCAGCTGGTGGGTGATGATCAGCGAAGGATGTGACTGGGTGTCGTAGGTCCAATACAAACAGAAGGAAGAGCACTGCCTACTGAATCAGCAGCACCACTTCCTCCCAGCACCTGGGTTTCCCTACAGGTCTCCTATCCCAGTACTGCCAAGACCCAACACTGCTTCGCTCCTAAAGCCTGGAGAGCTCCCATCCCCAGGGAGCAGAGCTGCAGCTCTCCCTCTACCCCCTACAGCCAAGAGGAATTTCCTGGCCGAAATAGCCCTCTCCAAGGACACCACCGGTAACACTGGTCTACAATTTTTGAGAAGTCGTCTGCTTCAGAGATAAAATGTGCTATTTATTATGTATTTTGATGTGCTGAATTCAAATATGACAATTAAAACAACTGATTGGCTACTGTTTCTAAGATATTTAAGTTTTTACATTTGATGTCTATGTATATTGTGTAGATAGTAGAGTTTTAATCATAAATTGTAAACCTAGGTCTTTTCATGTGTTTATGGTTGCTTTACATGATAATATTTCACCTGTCCTGTTTATGTAACACTTTAAAAATCAGCAAAAGGGTTATATAAATAAAATTTATTATGAAACAAAAGGCAAAAAACTATTCTGTACATAGTTTAGTCCTATTCGGTGTCTACTTGGCGCTTCTTGGCTTGTCTCTTGTATTCATTAAATGGAGCATCTCTTGTCACTGTCCAGCAATAGTCTGCAAGCATTGATGGGCTCCATTTGCCCTGATAGCGTTTCTCCATTGTTGCAATGTCCTGGTGAAATCGCTCGCCGTGCTCGTCGCTCACTGCTCCGCAGTTCGGTGGAAAAAAATCTAGATGAGAGTGCAAAAAATGTATCTTTAGTGACATGTTGCAACCAAGGCTTTTGTGTGCCTAGAGGAGGTTTTCCACCAACAACCTGTAGTTGTCTGCCTTGTTTCCGAGAAAATTTATTGCCACTAACTGGAAGGCTTTCCATGCCGCCTTTTCCTTACCACGCAGTGCATGGTCAAATGCATCATCTCGAAGAAGTTCACGAATCTGAGGACCAACAAAGACACCTTCCTTTATCTTAGCTTCACTTAGCCTTGGAAATTTTCCACGGAGGTACTTGAAAGCTGCTTGTGTTTTGTCAATGGCCTTGACAAAGTTCTTCATCAGACCCAGCTTGATGTGTAAGGGTGGTAACAAAATCTTCCTTGATTCAACAAGTGCTGGATGCTGAACACTTTTCCTCCCAGGCTCCAATGACTGTCGGAGTGGCCAATCTTTCTTGATGTAGTGGGAATCTCTTGCACGACTATCCCATTCGCAGAGAAAACAGCAGTACTTTGTGTACCCAGTCTGCAGACCAAGCAAGAGAGCAACAACCTTCAAATCGCCACAAAGCTGCCACTGATGTTGGTCATAGTTTATGCACCTCAAAAGTTGTTTCATGTTGTCATAGGTTTCCTTCATATGGACTGCATGACCAACTGGAATTGATGGCAAAACATTGCCATTATGCAGTAAAACAGCTTTAAGACTCGTCTTCGATGAATCAATGAACAGTCTCCACTCATCTGGATCGTGAAGGATGTTGAGGGCTGCCATCACACCATCGATGTTGTTGCAGGCTACAAGATCACCTTCCATGAAGAAGAATGGGACAAGATCCTTTTGATGGTCACGGAACATGGAAACCCTAACATCACCTGCCAGGAGATTCCACTGCTGTAGTCTGGAGCCCAACAGCTCTGCCTTACTCTTGGGTAGTTCCAAATCCCTGACAAAGTCATTCAGTTCACCTTGTGTTATGAGGTGTGGTTCAGAGGAGGAGGATGGGAGAAAATGTGGGTCCTGTGACATTGATGGTTCAGGACCAGAAGTTTCATCCTCTTCCTCTTCCTCGTCTGACTCAAGTGAGAATGATTCTGGTGCATCAGGAACCGGCAGTCCTTGTCCGTGGGGTACTGGGCGTATAGCTGATGGAATGTTTGGATAATGCACAGTCCACTTTTTCTTCTTTGACACACCTTTCCCAACTGGAGGCACCATGCAGAAGTAACAATTGCTGGTATGATCTGTTGGCTCTCTCCAAATCATTGGCACTGCAAAAGGCATAGATTTCCTTTTCCTGTTCAACCACTGGCGAAGATTTGTTGCACAAGTGTTGCAGCATATGTGTGGGGCCCACCTCTTGTCCTGATCTCCAATTTTGCAGCCAAAATAAAGGTGATAGGCTTTCTTAACCATAGTGGTTATACTGCGCTTTTGTGATGCAAAAGTCACTTCACCACAAACATAGCAGAAGTTATCTGCACTGTTCACACAAGTACGAGGCATCTCTGCTCACTTTGGCTAAACAGAAATGTGTCCCTTTGCAAAATCAAACACTGACAAATAAGAGAGCACGACACTATATGATTTCTAGAGCTGATACAGGGCAATTTGTTCAGCAGAGTGATGTAAGCTTCGTTATGATTGCATCATCCATGACTTCTAGGAATAACATGATGCAATTCATATCATGTATGACGCAATACCAGCTTCAGATTGCATCATTCATTGTTTTGCCTAAAAAGCAAGTACTGTCCAAACCCAGTCATAGATTTATTCATAGATCCAGTCAAAGATGTATTTTAGTCATTTCTGGTTTAAATTGAGATCCCTTCCCTTTATAACTCACTTATCCTCCGCCATTCCCATGTCAAGGGTTGTATATACTGACCCAATAGCATATCTTGAAAACTAGAGCCAATCAACAATTTTAAGCATCATTTTCGTTCTCAGTGACCCAGAATTAGTAAAGTTTGACTACATTTATTTCAGAAGCATTTTGGCTGTAGAGCAGTGTAATCGGTCTGTTGATGAAAACAACTTAGTGCTAAACACGTCTCACTTCCAATTATATTAATGACACTGCAAAGAGAATGCACAGCTGCCAAACTCCCCAGCATGCCCAGTGCTGCTGCAACCATGGGAGGACTGAATATAGCCCCAGCACCCTGGCTATCCCTTAGCAGTGGAATTGCCTGCGGTCTAAGTCCCCTTGGAGCAGATTAGCTGCTCATTTAATAGCATTAAGGGTCCAATCCTGGGAGTCTCACGACTGCAGAACAAGGCCCTTGCTGATAGGGCCTTTTTAATCCACTAGCGCCTTTTCAGTCAGAGAATGGATTCTCTCTAGCTACTCCTGTAGTGTATTGGAATAGGGCATATTCCTTTAGAGAGCGCATGAGCCCTCTAGTGGTGCTCACCGTGTTCTGTGTTTTAGAAGCCACCAGAGCAGCAGTGAGTCTATATAGCCTGGTCTCAAGTGTTGTGTGCATTCAGTAACCACTGTTATTTGGACCCCACCATGCCCGTGTCACTTCTTCACACTGTTTGTTGTGCAAAAAGTGGAAGACACAACAACTCTTCACTTCCTAATTGCTTTATTCCCGCTCTCTCTTCCCGTTTCTTTTTTCTTCTCCAGTTTCTACTTCTCTTTCATGCCTTCTCTTCCTATTCCTGTTCTCCTTTTCTATCTCCCGCTGCTCCTTTTCCTAGTCCCATTCTCTCTATTTCTGCCACAGCCCCCATCATCCCCAACAGAGCAGGTGTGCAGCTAGCCATGTGAAATGTGTACACACCCTACTCAGACCATTTCCACTGCGACCCCACGGTAGACTTGTCGTAAACCCAACACAACCACTAAGAAAGGGGGAAATTTGCAAAGATAAATGGGATCTGGATACCTAACTGCCCTTTTTTCTTGAAACTCTACCCCATAACGCATGTGTAACCCACTGGCAGGTGTATGTTACAAGTCCCCCTCTGTGCTAATGTGCCCATACCTGGGCCGGCACACCAGGGACTGAGCCGGGGAACTCCAGAGCTAAAATGCATGTGCAGCTACAGCTAAAGAGCCAACCTTGGACAGCTTGAGGCTGTAACGACTCATATCCTCTGTGGATCAGCAGGGAGGGGCCTCTGTAATACACCCTCACTGATGGGGTACATGTGTAGTGGAATGGGGAGTGAGAGAGCAGCAGTATGGCAGGGAAGAGAAGAAACCTTCCAACACTCAGAAGAACAAAGTACATTGTGGGGCGGAGCGCTATCCCGCACTGCATCATCACCATCCAACCCGTTATGGAGCTGGAACTGAGAAAATGCAAGTCTCCAGCGTGGGGGGATGTGTGGCTGGGGACGTCTCTGTGAGAGTGAGTCAGAGGAAACTGAAAATTAGGAATGAAAACTGTCCGTGCCTACAGACAACAAATGTTTTGAGTGATCAGCAGTTTGAGGCAATGAAACGAGCTAGTCTGTTCCCTCCCTTGGGGAGAGGGTGGACTGTGCTCCTTTATTCCATACTGTGGAGGAAATTTGAGTGATTGATGGTGACGGAGTTGGGAAATGCACATTCAGCTTCTATTTACAATGTAAATTATTCGCAGCCTCCTCCTTCTCCTTCCTGTTCTCACTGATGTAACCAGCATAGAGGCGGAAGGCGGGGTGGATTATTTGTTTGATTTCTGTTTTCTTCTTAAATTTTTCCTTCAACATTCAATAAAGCAAAGCAACAGAGGAAAGAAAAAGCCAAATGGCCCTTCAGTAATGAGCCCTGCAGCCCCTGCTGTCAGACCCAGCCCTGTGCCATGGGGCGGGGGGAGGGGGAGAGCGGGGGCATTGTGGTGGAACCACACAGCCTGCACCTGCAGCCTCTGGTCCCAGAACCAATCCAGCTCCGTGACAGGGGCTGGAATAAGGAACCCACATCCCAGGCCTGCAGCCCCTGCTTATAGAATTTCCCCTTATATTACAAGGGTCAAAACAGAAAGGAAAAGGGCTTTTTAAAATTTTGTGCGCTATGTTTTCGGGCTCTGTCTGGCTCACAGGCAGGGTGAGGGAGAGAGATGCTAATACTGGTGGCCAATCTGAAAACCCAGAGGAACGCAGCCAACATCCATTTTCAGGAGGCCAGTCCTCGGTCTTTCCCAGGCAGTTCAGTCAGAAGTGCTTATTTAGCCGAGGCAGGCCCTGAGATCCTACAGAACCAATGTTGTTGTTGTGCCCCAACCCAATGAATCCGTGACCCGCTCGTTCCCACTCTGCCCCCTGACCTTTTCCCATAGCGCTTTCCAACAGCGGCACATGACAAATAGCCCCACTCGGCTCTCCAAAGGCTTTGGAGAAGGTTTCAAAGCTCTGCTCTGATAAACAATTCCAGCTAGGCCGGAATGCCATTCCAGCATCATGTCCCAGGCAAGGGGAGGAGGAGGAGGCCACAAGTGGGGGTGGAGAGTTCAGTTGCTAGGGGAAACAGGAAATGCAGGCCCAGCGCCTGCGATGCTAACGAGTCAAAGTTAGGCCCAGTGGGCTGAGCTAGGGTTTAGCCAGGGCTTTGAGGGCTCTGTGGTATGTTTTCTTCTCTTCATTGGAGGGGAAGCAGCCTCTAAGTTTCACTCAGTGTGGAAGGCAGTCGGTGTATTGACTGCCCACCCCCGCAGCTCTGCCTCTCCCTCCGTCTTCCCAGCCTGCATGCTGGCTGGCTAACTCCAGCTTCCCCTCCTGCTTGTAGCTCAGGCCATGAGTTGGGATGTGTCTCCACTGCACCAAAAAACCTGCAGCCCCAAGTCTCAGAGCCCGGGTCAATTGACTCAGGTTTACGGGTCTTGGGCTGCAGGGCTAAAAAAAATAGGAGTGTAGACATTCCTGCTCGGGCTCTGAGTCCCTCCCGCCTTGCCAGCCTTCAGAACCTGGTCTGCAGACCAAGCCCGCAGCTCTACAGTGCTATTTTTAGCCCTGCAGCTTGAACCCCACAAGCCCAACTCAAGTGACCCAGGTTTGGAGACTCAATGGTGTGAGTTTTTCTTTGCCGTGTAGACACACGCTGGGGATCCAGATGGAGAGTCCTGGAGCTCAGCTGGCTGTGAAGGCCCAAAGTAACAGCACAGTGACTGGCAATTCGTTGGCCATTTGAGATTTGATGTTAAGGCCCTGGCTGGTGAAGGCAAAGCTGAAGCAGGTCCCTGGAGTGGTCAGTCCTTATACAGCTCACTCTCGATGTCTCACAACCCCAGTTCTCCCACTCTGTTATTAAGCTCCTGGAACCTGGCTGCTGCCTACAGTTCAGGGACCATCTTCCTCTGCCCCAGGATGCAAGCAAGTGCCCTAAGGGAGGCAGTGTGACCTGAGCACATTGGCCTGTAGCTTAGGAGATCTGGGTTCTAGTCCCAGCTTTGCCACTAGCCTGTGGGTGACCTTGGACAAGGCACTTCCCCTTTCCCTGCCTCAGTTTCCCCCTTTGTAAAATGGGGCTAATGATGCTTACACCCTTTTGTAAAGTTCTTTGAGATCTGCAGCTGGAAAGGACTATATAAGAGGTAGGTGGTGGTATTACTATTAGTGACAATGTTCCAACCCTGCCACAGTAAAAGAGGACTCCAGGACACAGGGCATCTTTGGAATTCAGATAGCTAGTCCAAAATACGAGCCCCCTTCCCTACCCCTCACACCACCTGCTGGCTAGAGGAAAGGGTTTGCACAGCAGATCAATTCATTGCATGAAGGGCCAGAAGGAAATACAAGAGAGGCAAAATTTACCCCAATGCAATGCAGAGAGAACCCTGCCCAGAGCAGCATTCAGGTGATGAATGGAAGCTCTGGAGTTCTCCAGGAGCACCAACAAGTGAGAGAAAAAGCGGAAGTATGTAACACCACTTACACATCTCGCGTGTATCTGTTAGCAGATCACACCTGTGCACTCCCTATGCTGGGCACAGAGCTCTGTTACTGCTCAGGCTGCCATGCTAATCCCCACAGTTTAGAGCCTTTGCAGAGACATGTTCCTCTCATTCCCCTTGTGCAAGGGCCTGCCCTTCCCAGCCCCCTCTGCAGTCCTTTGCCCTTTGCAGCCCCACTCTACTTTACCTTTCATACAGTTCTCTTTCCCTGGATGGACTCCACTGCTCCAGGGGGACCCAGCAGCAGAGGGAAATCACTTATATGTCTGTATAGCTGGAATGGTGTTAGCAGCAGTCTGGCAGGTTGGTGCTTGGCTGACTCTTATTTAAGCGATAATAGGACTGCTGCACTCTTAGATGGCAATAAACTGGTTCCCAATGAGGGAACTGGATAATTACAGAGAAAAACAGCAGGTGCTTCAATCATTGCTATTATGCTACACATCTTTTAAAGTGTCAATGAAAAGAAATGTTGGGATAACAAAATCCCTTAACCTGCACGCAAAAGCACCTGAGCATGAGACAGGGCAGGGGAGGGGACCACACTGCGATGTTTTTATCACCACGTCTTGTTTAAAATGTGATGTGACAACCTGTGGCTGGTCCCACAGAGTAGGAGTTGGGGGGCTGACTGGGAAGATCCCTTAGTGGCATAAAATAGAAATAGAGAGGTAGGACTAAAAGGTTCTTACCTGGTAAACGTCTCCCACTCCGAGACCAAACATCTCAACTTTACCTTGGTTGGTTTTGTTCATTTTGTATTTTATTTGTGCCTCTTCTTCACCATTTTGGCTTTTATGTAGCATCAGGAAAGCATTATCTCATGACACTGTTCCATTCCATTGACGTTATCTCCTAAATATCCCTCCTGAAGTTTTGACATACATCACTTAGACGGACACTTAGGCATTTAAACCATGAAGGCTGGTTGAAGTGTTAGAAAATTACAAAATATATGGACATCTCTCCTGCTATTTGAAAGGTATGAAAACTCTGAACACTCCTGTCTCTGTGCCAGCAGACAACAACACACATACACACACATAACCCACACACACTGCACACGGAAGGCATGCAAGCAATCACAAAGCAGGCATTTACAAACACATGCACACAGAAGTGTACTCAGAACCACAGACACAATCGCACCAATATGCCAGGTGCACAAAACCCTGATGCACGTGCACAGTCACAAACAGCACACTCAGAGGCAAGACACAAGTGCACTGCATACCATTGCTCCTGAACACACACAAACTCATATAGTGTGCATAAAAGGCACACACTCACACCTTGGTGTGTTACAATGTTACAGTCTGTCCAGAGGGCTGAACAGACTGTAACCAGGAAGCCAGAGACCCTGGGGTTAATTTCCCATCTGGTACAGAACACGCACAGTACGTAGGGCACTGGGTTTAATCTCCCAGTTGGCACAGCAGATGCATAATACCTAGGCTGCTAGGTTTAATCTCTCATCGGTACAGCACACACACACCATGCCTAGGGCCCAGGGTTTAATCCCCCAGCTGGTTGAGCACCTGCCCCATAATCTGTACTGCTGGGTGTAATAGCCATACAATCTGCACCACCCCATAGAGCACATTATGACCCACAGTCACGATTCCTCCCCTATTCTCCACATGCTCTGGTGGGTGGGGGGCTGCAGGGGCAAGTTACTTCACCCCTTTCATAGAGCATCTTACTCCCCATTGGGCACCTGCCAGGAGTTAGGGCTCCTCTCCCTGCCCATCCCCTCCCCGCTCACAGTGGGGAGTATCATGCGAGTGGCCCTACCACACCTGAGTGGGGAGCAGGGCAGGGGTTACTCCCAGGCACAGCTAAGCAAGGCTTGTGACAATCTAGCCCCCAGCTGGTTCCTCACCAGCACAGAAAGCAGTGCATCTAATCTAACCTCCCAATGGGTGAAGCTCTGAGAGGCTGGGAATGTGTGAATGCAGTAGTGGGAGCAATGCATTATGGGGAAGTGGAATAACTTATGTCACGCAGGGCCCCTGTAGGGGTGTCCCAAAGGCTCTGCACCCACAGACTCTCTTACACTTGCAACCATTTCAGACCTGGGAAACTGGGCAGTTTCCTTCTCGCCTGGTCCAAGCATGGAAGTGAGCAGAAAGGGGAGTGAGGAGGCCTTTCCTCTCTTGCTCCTGTATCGTGTGCACAGGACAGGATAACAATGCAAGCCACAAGTAATCATTTGGGATCCAAATTTGGGAGGGCAAAGGCTAGCAGCCCTGATAAGTACAGTCTTGTGGTTAAGACACTGCACTGGACTTTGGAAGCTCTGGGTTCATTTCTGCTGACTGCCAATGGATACAGCCCTTAGACTCTGCCTCACTTCCCCATCTGTGAAATTGGCATAAAGGTCCTTCCCTTTGCTCCGCATTGCCTATGGAGATTGTGATCTCTTTGGGGCAGGGACTGTCTTTTGCTCCATGTTCGCACAGCACCTAGCACTGCAGGGCTTTGATCTTGATAGGAGCCTCTACATGCTACCAGAATACAAATAATAAAGAAGCAGAAGGAGTATCTGGACCTGGGTTCCCTTTTGTCCTCTCCTGAGTATTCCTGGCCCTCCCGCTATTGCCTGCTGGGTTACTTTGCTGGGATTCCAACAAAGCGCCAGAGTTTTTTTCCCCAGACACAGAGCGGCAGGCAGAGCTAAAAAAAGTAAAACAAAACAAAATCAGGGGGAGCCTAACGAATAGAAATAGCAGCAGAAACACACTCTCCGCTTTTCTCCTTGTAATTTCCCCACCCCAGACAGCTGTAATGTGGAAAGTATTGAAATTTAAATCACACTTCGGCCTAACCTCAGTTGACAGGCTGCCGATGCAATAATCTCAGGCCAGCTATCTTCTCCCGGGGAGAACGACAAACCAACTAAGGGAAAGTGATAAATTTTCAATTTTATTTTAAAATATACCAGATGGGAGATTTTATTGGAGTCATAAATATGTCAAGAGCAATGTTGGTGTATGATTGGAGATTGCCCCCACCAAGGGACCAGCACTCCCTGTTTAGAAATTCCATCTGATTCTTAATAAGAGGCTCCAGTTAGACTGCAGTAAAATAGTCTCTATATTAAACCAATTGAATTTCCATTTGCCAGACATCTTTTTTCTTTATGCTTCCAAGATGCTGCTGGGGGGGGGAGGGAGGAGAGCAGCATGTTTTGGCTACTAAGATGGACCGAAATGAATCAAAACTGGTACCTGCTCACCGTGTTTGTGCCTGGGCAAGTTGGTGGAAATAGAGACACAGGTGGAAACAAGCAGGCTCAGAGAGGAGCCAATGAGGTGGAGAGGAGGGTTGGGGGGGCATTTCCCCCTCCCCAGTTAGCCACACGTTTGAGAAATGCAGTGAGCACAATTACAAACCCATTATTTCCCATCCTGGGCTCCCACCATGACTGTGATGCTCTGAATTAGTTTTGTTTCAAAGCTTTATAGACAGAGATCATGACGTGTCCCCTGCCCCAAGGAAGTCACCCAATTCCTCTCTGGGCTGGAGTGGATCTTGGCACCAGAACTGCAGCAGGCGAATGGTGCTGAGACTGTTAGGGGCTGATTCAGCCCCACACGCATGAGAGCAGCTTCAGTGACCACCCTAACTTCCAGCTGGTTGCCCGCAGCCCCTGTTGGTTATTCTGACAGATGGGAATGCCAGGGTGTAGGAAAACCATGTCATGCCTCCCTCCCCTTAAGAATGCCCCAGGCATTCGCCCTTCACTGGGGGGCCCTACAAAGGTGTTCTAGAGCCAGGGACCTGCACCTGCTGATAATTTCCTGAGTGGGGAGAGAGTTGGGCTTGAATCTCTGGATCCTCTCCATCCTGTATGATTCCGGTTCTATGTTGTATTTAAATTGGGAGGAACCTATTTTCTCTTTCTTGCTGGGATGTGGCTGAAATCTTGGCCGATCTTGCTTGGCCTTCGCTATGTAAAGCCTGAAGCTCACAAAATCAGCTTTGGCATAATTGAATCCAAACCCTGAAACCAACCCCTGGGTCAACTTCAGACTCAAACCCCTGAGCCATGACCTGGCCTCAGACACAAAACCTAGACCCAGCCTAAACCTGAACTGAGTCCAGCGCCCTCATCCCATCTGTAGAAATATCAGGAATGTTTTTGTTTCCTCTGCACTCCTTTGCCAAATGCCTTTGAGGCTGTGACAGATCCGACTAGTATGGCAGCAGAAAGTGTGGGTATTGTATCCCCTTCCCCTGAAGAAAACTTTACACACTGCTTCTATAGACTGTATCGTTTAGTATGTTTCCATTCTCTCAGTCTACCAGGAAATGCCCAACCTTCTCACACAAGAAAAACCCAAATCTACCCCTACTGATTTCCATGGGCCCTGAATTCGTCTCATGGAACTGCTGGTGCTTTGAAAATGGGAATGTGTGGCAAGTAAAGAGGAACAATAATATGTTATGTTTATAGAGTCCTTGGTATAAATGCTTTACAGATTTAATCATAAGGTTACAGAATTAATAACAGACATAATATATAATGCATTTAGAGAATGGTATTATACAGTTAAAGCCAATCCACAACACAATTACAGAGCAGCAGAGGGGAAAGCAATCAAGAGGCATAAGCAAAAGCTAGCTTTTCAGAGGCCAGAGATGTCCAAAGGCCACTTAAGCTATACCTACGCAGCACACTAAGCCTGGATTCTGACTCAGGGTTGAGCCCAACCACCCCGCCCCATCCACACACAGATCAGTCTGACCCAGGTCAGCAAGCACTCAGGACCCAGGGCCTAGGACCCTGCAAGGGAGGAAAGGCAAGTCAGAGCCCGAGTCCCACTGTGACTCGGGTCCAAGTCCTGTCACTTTGCAGCGTGGACGCAGCTCAAGCCGCAGACCCAAGTCAGAAGGTCTGTGTAGTGCAGTATGTGTTAGCATAGTGACACCCAGGTCCAACAATTGTAAACTTAGGTTTACAGTGCAGTGTGGATGCTTAGAAACACCTAGTCCAGAAGCTGGGGTCCCACAGACCTGGGCTTAGTGTGCAGTGTAGACATAGCCTAAAGCTCCTCTTCTCCCACTGAAACCATGCCAGTTGAGCAATCACTACACCCGACTGATCATTTGCTGTGGCAAGCTCTTTACAAAAATCTCCTAACGCTAACCCCCATCAAATCTATCACCCTCCTACCTGGAGCTTCGAATCCCGGACAAGCAATTCATTGGTCACGAAGCAGCAGATGTACTGAGACAGGCTGAAGCTTTTAACAGCTTTTTAATCGGAAGGAGCAGATTGAAACAGACGACTCCAACCCATCAGTCTTGAGCTTCAAAAACTTGAGCTAATGTGCTGCACGCTGAGGCTGGTATTTGTGGTGCTCTCTCTACCTTCTGCGTGGTTTCTGATGGGGATATGTACTATTTGTCACTCCTTGGCGTAGGGTCAAGGGAACGTGCAGACGTTTGGAGTCTAACAAAAAAACTGGGAAAGAATTCAGAATGCAATAAAATGTGTTGGATGAAATACAAGCCCATGCTACAGATATGAAAGAGGACAGCCTGTCTCTAGCATTCCACTTTCAGGAGAACTCCCTGAGAAGGGAGGAGTGGGGCAGTTCCAAGCTTACCTGAAACCCTACTGTATCCTACATTCCCTCTAACAGGCCTCACAACTGGATACAGCCAGGAGACAGCACTGGCCACACAGAGATGAAAGGTGAAATGTTTTTGCTAGTGCTGTTTGGGTTTGTCATGGTGGATCAAAGGTTCTGATAGGTCACCTGTTCTCTAGGACTCAGTAGGTTGGATGTAATTGTTGTGCTGGCTCTGTTCTTTTTTCTATGCGGGACCCCAGAGGTTTTAGGCAGGTAGCTCCTTGTCCTCACCAGGGACCCTTAGCTGTAAGGTCTGCTGGTTTCTTTTCAGCGTCAACATACAGAAACTGCATGAGACCACAAGGTGCAATGAGCTGTGATGCTAACACCACCCAACACTTGGTTTCCTTTGTCATTGACCACAGGCCATGCAGATCCCTGGCTCTCCTGGTGTCTGGATGGAATAGAGACATGGGTGAACACACCCAGCTCTGTGTTTGCTGTCCTGAAGAGCTCACAGACGAAAGCCCCAATCGAGCAACCAAAACCACCGTGGCACAAAGGCCCAGCTGTGTCGATCCAAGTGCACGACCGGGGCTTTAGACAGAAATGAGAAAGGCAGACAAAACATGGAAGGGGTTACTAGTGAGAACAAGATGGGAAGGATCCCTGTGGGATTGGGATTTGAGAGACAGAGTGGGTACTTGGCAGGCCGGTCAAGGGAGATTGTCCACACACTGGGAGCAGCAGGCTCCCCTGGGGCTTGGTGAACTGCCACTGCCTACTGCTGGCAGAAAGACATGCCCTTGGCCAAGAGAAAGGCTTGCTCAGGTGTCACATGAAGAGATAGTGGGGGGCTGGCTCAGGACAGAGGGATATGTTGGAGCTGGATGCTTTCTGGGGTCCTCGAGCTCAGTGAGGCACCACAGTGGGAGAGCAGGTGCTGCTTTAGCCTGAGTGGAGGAAAGTGCACCTGTTTGGGGGAATGATGTTCCCAAGGCAGCAGGAAGGGGCTTAGAAACAAGGGCTGCTGCTCCTGCTCTGTGCTGCTGTTGCTGCAGCTCCTGTTCCCAGTTTGCAGCCAGGAGGCTAAGGGTGTGTTACTGAGTTTCCACAGGAAGGCAGCATGGCCTGGGGGTTAGGAAACCAGACTGGGAGTCAGGAGTTGTGGCCGCTGTGGCTAACTCCACTGTTGACCTGCCACGGGACTGTGGGTGAGTCTGCCAACCTCTCCCCATCCCAGTTACCCCACCTGTAGGATGGGGCTGGTAACACTCCCAAGCCTCCCAGCAGCAATATGAGAGTTAATTCACTGATGTCTGTAAGGTGCTTGGAGAGCCTCGGATGGAAGGTGCTACCCAGTACCCGGGCAATGAGCCTGTGAGCTCTTTGGAGCAGGGATCAACTTTTACAGTGTGTTTGTACAACACCCAGCACAATGGGGCCCTGATTCCAACTGGGGTCTCTGAGTACTGCTGTAATACAGTGATAATAATAAATGTGATTGTTTCTACAGATTCCCCCTTGGGTCTCCTCTTCCCCGAGTCCCTGCCAGACCGTGTGATCCCCCAGGCTCCTGTGGCAGGTTATTCCATCACAAACGCACTGTTACCACCGCTAGGCATGCTGCCCATGGAGCTCTCTGAGGCTGCACAGTGCCTGCTTACGTTCAGTGAGCACCCAACACAAGAGACAGCCAGAGGACTGTGCCATAATCTCAGGACCATCCGCATCGTAGTGGCATCATCCTGTCCAATGCAGGACAAGCCCCTCTCCAGGGTAACTCTGAGCATCCCTCGGATGCTGTTGGGTATTGCATGGCTTTTACGCTCGTTCTTTTCAGGGCAAGAACCAGCATCTGGTTGTCAGCTCCAATGGAGAGCCAGAGGCATGACTCAAACACTCCTCCCTTTCACACAGCTCCTTTTCCCTGGGTTTGTAACAAGAGCCTGCAGGGATGGGAGCCAGCAGAAGACAGCATGAAGCCCAGCCCTCTTCCCCCGCAGTCTGAGCTCTGTCAGGGGGATCCCACGCTGGTCTCTTGTCCCTTTCCCCTGCCATCCCATCCTCCCTCCCCAGTATCAAGGCAGGCCAGGGAGGGGCAAGCACATACACAGCAGCAGCTGCCTTATAAATTATACAGCTAATGAAAACAACTTTATCACAGCAATGACACCGTCATCTGCAGCGTTTATGGGTTAATAAATTGTGTCCATGAATGAATATCTGCTGACTCATTAACTAAGCCGTAAGTGAAAATCATTCATCTTCCATGCAGCTCCATGAAATGCAGTGTCCTGCTCCTGCCTGGGGATTCGTTTTCATTTCCCTGCCTCTGAGAGAGGAGCGGGGGGGGGGGGGGGGGGGGGGGAGGAGGGAATTATTTCCTTTCCCTGCAGTAGTGAAGCCCTGCAGGTTATTTAAATGGTAACTTCAAAGCAGGTATGTGATCACTCTGTTTACAGCTGTAGGAGTCTCATTTTGGAGTCAGATTGAAAAGCTTCTCTGACTCAGGGGAGAACAGCAGCACTGACATGTTTAGGATCCACAGATCCAGCCAGCTCAGGTGAAATGACAGAGGAAAGAGGCATGGGGGATAGGAAAAGGGCACTTCCAACCTGGGACTTGTAGGGGTGTAGCTTATCACACCCTGCAGGGAGTTAGAGGCAGCAACCACCCCCACACGGTGAGGCAACAGCAGAGCTCTGTGGGTGGGGTTTGAGGTTGTTATTCTGGGCAGTTACAGCTGGTTATTTATGGGGTGGTTCTCTATGATTATCCTGGGGGTTATAAGGGGTTCTAATACCACTCTCATCATCATAATATCCAAGTGCCTTCCTGTAGTGCGTTAAGCGATGTGGCTAACATCTGCCAAGTGTGGCTCACTCTTTCTCTCACCCTCGCCTAGGATGTCCAGATGTTCCGATTTTATAGGGACAGTCCTGATTTTTGGGTCTTTTTCTTATATAGGATCCTATTATCCCCCGCCCCCTGTCCTGATTTTTCACATTTTCTGTCTGGTCACCCTACCCTCGCCCCAGGGGGAGAATTGTGTGTGCAGCGGGGTTCTTTGTTTTGGTCAGGTGTTTACATGTACCCGCATTGCTCTCTGTTTATGTTGGAGAAGGCAGGGTGGAGGAGTGCACCTGGAGCAGGAGGTGGTGAGGTTTGTGAGGATCCTGGATTCCTGGGGCAGTTCGTTCCACAGTCTGGGAGTGGCCCCCAGAAAGTTCTGCCCAAATGAGCTGTAAGTGGGTATTCCAGGGAGAGAGGGTGGTGTTATAGGGGACTATTCGGGGAGAAGGGCTCTAGGTGGTTATTCCTGAGGGTTTTAGGTGGTTATTCAGTCCCCCTCTTCTCACTGCTGCCAAGTGACAAATTGAGAGAAAATGTGTAGGGAAAGTTGGAGCATACCATCACTTTTTGGGGGAGGTTGGGAGGGAAGAGTCATGCCACGACTGTGGAGAAGAACGCTCACTCTCCCTTTTTTTGCATGGTGGGCCATGCCATCATTTCCCGCACTGCCTTGCTGGGATCCCTTGAGCCTATTCATGCCAGCACTGCCAGGTCATGAATAGCACTTGGCGGGAGGCCTGCGGAGGCCGTGGCGCTCCATGCTGGGAAGTGTTCTCTCGGTACAGGTTAATTCCCTAATCCAGTTAAGAAAAGCTCCATTGAATCGTTTTTCTAAAAAAAAAAAAAGGTTCTTTTAAATTGGTTTGTTCCACTTAAGCTGCCATTTTCTTGCAGTCTTTTTTAAATATGGTTTTTGCACAGAGGAAGTTTATGCCCATAACAGTAGCAGCTTTTAGTCTTTCATGAGTAGCTTAGCAGCAGAGCTGCCCTAGCAACAGCTCCCCTCCCTCTCCTTTCTCCATGGGAGCAATAGGGCACATGGGAGAAGCAGTGACCTGAACTTTTCTGCTCCTTACCCTGCTCAGAGATAGCCTCCCTGCTAGATCTCCTGAAGGTGGGATTTGCAATAACAAGGCTCCTGGAACTGGACACTGAACGAACAACACATGACAGGAGTGAGTCACATCATTTAATGCACTACTGGAAGGCACTCAGATACTCTGGAGATGAGCAAACACTCCTGTATAAGAACCTGTATAGAATAGATAAGACATATGGACACTATTGGCTCGCGGATGTAATGCCAAGGCCCCTAATACTGCCTTTTGGAAACATGGTAGGAAGGACTAGGGCTAGCCTGGAAGGGAAATCAGCTCTTGTGAGAAATAAGCTCCAGCTAGTTCTTGCTCTTATATATGGTTGGACATAGCTGCTCAAAGGATGTTTCAAATCTCTGTCTCCGTCAGGATGGTAAGTTATTCCATATATTTTCATCAGATGCAAAGAAAATGGACTCTTTGAGTGGGGATTTTTTTCTGAAAAAAAAAGGGTTACTTTAATTAGACTCCACTGGTTAAAAGCTCTTCTTGGAGCAATTGCATCATTTCTGTTCCATTAACCACCATGTGAAGCTAGATTGGGGGATAACTAAACACAACTGAAGAAGAGAATAGCTGGGAATAGAAAGAAAAATCCTCTGCCGAGAAACAATCTGACATCCAAGACGCTTTGGGAAGAATGTATATCTCCGTATATCTCTATGTCATTCTTTTTCTAGTGATTATTCATGTGCATGAAAGCATTGAACTGCTAGTGATAACTAAACCTCATATAGGAGCTCAGAATCCATGATGACAAATGTCATGCTGTCTGGAGTGGCTCAAGACCATGAGTGCCAACCTGAGGGCAGACTGTCAAGAAGCTGGAGGAAAACCCCAAACTGGTTGTATGTTCGATAATTAGATTTCACCCAGTAACAAGTGTGAACTCCTAAAGCACTACAACAGTCTTCCCATGGGGTCACAGAGCATCCCCTTGCGCATTCCAGTCTGTCTTGCCACCCAGGCAAGCTGGACTTTGTGATATATGGTCACTTACACTGAAAATCACATCAATGTTCAGGTTACTTCCAGTCTCAAAGGTTGAGTCACTTACTCCAAGTCAACTGTACTTCAGATCTCAAACTAAAGACAATGCTTGTGGCCAATCTTGTAATAAACTAACTAAAGATTTATTAACCAGGAAAAAGTAATATGAGTTATTTACAAGGTTAAAGTAGATGAAGGTATACACACAACTCAGATACGGTGTGAGGTTCCAACAGATTATAGTAGCTGCTATAAGTACCTTGGGGCTAACCCAAACTAACCAGCTGACCACTCCTTGCTTACACTCGGAAACCCTTGCCCCCTCAGAGTTTCAGCAGCATAGGAATAAAAATTTTTCCTTAACAAGCATTTTTATTTTCTTCCCCCAGCAGTCAAGCTAGGATGGGACAAGGGTTTGGGCACATACCTTCTTCAGGGGTGTGGGGGAAGCAATCGACAGTGGTATGTCTGATGTCTGTAGATCTTTTGGTGGGGAGGAGATGATACCTCTTGTGATGAACTAGTATTTGACACTTGGTATGCTTTTCCCCTGACTTGGGGGGATTTGCAGTCTTAGCAAACATTTTTGTAGTTACAGAGTAAACATTTAAACTTTACCTTATAACCTGAGATATAGGTATAATAAAGCAAGATTAAGACATGCAGCATCCTACAAGCATTCCATAAAGTCTAAACACTAAACACATTCTCATAACTCTAATATTTATTTTAACTAAACTAACACACAGGTAAGCGAGACTGGTTTCCAGCTATGCATTTGCCAGTATTCAGTGAATCCAGGGGCCTTGGCATGAGCTGGCATCTGGTCTGCCAGCATTACAACAAGCACCGCATAAAATGCCTAGATAGAAAGGAAGCAGGTACCTTGCAAGCATCCCATATTCAGTTCTTCCAATGCACCTCCATCTTGAAATGAATCGTCCCAGTTGCCCACTTCAAATCGTAGATGGATATTTGTTAGAAGTATTTGCTCTATTCAGCGTTTGTTAAGAACTCCTTGTATGGATGGTGGATGACCAAATTCTCACATGAAATTGTAATATGTTACACCTGCATAAATCCAGAGTAATTCCACTGATGTTAAAATTTACTCAGGTGTAAATGAGATCATAATTTTGCCCTAAGTCCTTAGATCACTAGGGGTTGCATGTGGCACAGTGGCTGGGCTTTCTTCAAAGTGCTCTGAAAGAAAATAACTAAAGGGGAGAGATACAAAATGAAACAATAATGGTACTGTTTTCGCAAAAGCTTTCTATGGGAGAGTTTAATCAGACAGCTGGGAAGGCTATCCTGTGTGCATGGCTCTGTTCTGGAAGCTCAGAGATGAAAAACAAAATGTAAATTCAACAAGTGAATATTCATAAGATAAAACTTCACAAGATTCTATATTTAGAAATCTATGCTCAAGAACACACCTCCCAAAACCAGATGTTTAAACTAGTGAACCATCCTGTTACCCGCACAATTTATGCCTCCCACCCCTTCCCTCCCTGGGCCCGGAGTTCCATGGCCCTCTACGGGTTAATGGGACTTTTTCCCAGTGAAAGACCCTTTATCACACAGTGAATATTCTTAAACATGTACATGTATTTATTAGCAATCAACAATCAATCAGCAGAATGCACACACCAAGCGTCTAATGCTCACCACTCCCAATGAAACAGACGGACGTCTCCTGATGGCCGGTCAGGGTCATGTTGTCTGGGGCTTCAGCTTCTACACAGTCTGGTCAGGCAGGGGTTAAAAAGATCTAGCAGTTTTGGTCTCCAGATGAATCCTGGAGTTAAGTTCCAACCAGCTCATCTTTTGAGCCTTATTATAAAGTTAAAATTAGGGTTTCTCTTATCTATGCCTTAACCAATTATTTTACTTAAAGGATGACTATACAATAAATCTAACCAATCATAACCCCAATGGGCTAAAACAATTTTCTAGCAACAGCAAAACCTCATAATTTCTACTTATCAGCAAAAGCAACTTTTAACAAAAACTTACACAGGCATCCAGTAAGAACTTGCAGAAACTCAAGGTTAGCTTGTCCCTACTCCCTTCAGTGCTCATGAATCTGTGATTTCAGTGTATCTATCCCTGTTAGTAATGCTGCAGCTGCGGCTGATACTTCTCAGGCTGTCTAAGCCAAGGCCGAATTCTCCTGACTCTCTAGTTTTTGTTTCCAGTTTATGGTGGCTGAACATACAAGATGGCTACCGGGTTATGCTAAGTCCATACACAAGAAGGCTGTGGGACAGGTCAAATCCAGGCCTGTCGTTACAATCCAGACTGACGTTAGCTATGAACTCTCTTATTATTGAAATTTAGAAAAGCAGGGTCTTTGGGGAGATTTCTAGCAGCTGATGGGAATCCTTCCTCCATGGACAGGAACAGAGTCAGCCCAGAGTATATTTTGGTGGCCCAAATTTGCAACTTTTTGTTTCCCCTCTCACCCCAACAAGCTAATAAAACAAGTTCTCCATCTTTTCTCCATTCCGTTTCCTCCTTTGTGTGGCAGGGTGGGAGACATGTCTTTTGGCCAGACATTGTCCTCCTGAATGCTGCCCATCCTTTGGGGATAGACTCCAAGCATCTAACTGCAATGCAGCTCTTCTTAGAGTCATGCTGCACTCATTGAAATGTGGCACGCAACATGGCTACGTATCTAGTTTATGTTTTAAGCCACCCCTGGCAGAGTATCCACTTGTAGCAAATGTCCAACAGAGTGGACATCTTCCAGGCAGCTGGAAGTCACATTTGACATGGCTGGGGGGTGGCTGAGTTGAAGCTGAGACTGAGCAGAGGTGATTCTCCCTAGAAGCGGAGTGGAGAGAAGGGGTGGATTTTGGAAAGTACTGGCTCAGAAAAGGATTTAGGATCATGGTGGATAACCAGCTGAACATGAACTCCCAATGTGATTCCTTGGCTAAGAAAGCAAATGTAATCCTTGGATGTATAACCATTGTATATAGCACAAGTGAGACAATTACTGAAATATTGCATCCAGTTCTGGTGTTCACACTTCAAAAAGGATGTTCTAAAATTGGAAAGGATTCTGAACAGTACTGCAAGAATATTTCGAGGTCTGGAAAACCTGCCTTGCAGAAAGAGACTTAACAAGCTCAGTCTGTTTAGTTTGATCAAGAGGAGGCTAAGAGGCAACTTCATCACGGCCTAGAAGTACCTACACTGGAAAAAGATTTCTGATAAGAGAAAGCCCTTAAATCTAGCAGACAAAGGCATAACAAGATCCAGTAGCTGAAAGCTGAAGTTAGACAAATTCAGATGAGAAATAAGGTGCAATTTTTTAACAGTAAGGATAATTAACCATTGGAACAGCTTACCTAGGGGTGTGATGGATTTTCCATCATTTGCAGTCTTTAAATCAAGATTGAATGTCTTCTTAAAAAAATATGCTGTAGCTCAACCAGAAATTAAGAGTCTGCTGCAGGAATAATTCAGGGAGGGTTTCTGGTCTGGTGTTACGCATGTCAGACTGGATGCTCATAATGACACCTTCTGGCCATTAGGTCTATGAATCTATAAAGGTTTAGGTGGTGGATTGGCCTTGTGCTGGGGCCTGCCCTAGACCTTGGGGGAAGCATAACAAAAGCAATACTCCAGTTTAATATCAGAGATATTCCAGTCATCATATCTAATTGGAAAAAAGAATAAATCATTGGGATGTTTGAAATATGATGAAAACAGACCAACAAGCAAACAGGAGATCAGCAAATTGTAATTTGGTGCCAAACCCTCCTCCCCTAACACATGAAAAACCCTCCTTGAAGGCAATTATTAATGTATATTATGGTACTAGCTAGAGGACCCAACTCAAGTTCCCATTGTTCTAGGCTTTGTATGTACACATGGTAAGAGACAGTCGCTGGCCCAAAGAACACACAGGCTAAAAGACATGATAGACTTAGGGTGGGAAAAAGATCATTATCCCCATATGACACATGGAGAAATGAGGCACAGAAGGATTAAGTGACTTGCCCAAGGTCACACAAGAATTCCACTCTATACATTACAGGTTCCCATGCTGCCCTCATCATCATAGTATTTGAGCATCTTCCATCAATGCATTAAACAATATGACCAATATCTGTCACATGTGTAGGAAGTCTGGGACACAGATGGGAACTGAACAGAGATCACCTGAGTCCCAGCACATTGCCTTAACCACAAGGCCATCCTTCCTCCCCCTTTGAGTTTTGCATTGTGGTGGGGGGGGGGGGGGGGGGGGGGAAGACACACAAGATTTAGCCCTTAATGAGGCAAAGCATTAAAGGCTTTGCCATTACAAAACTCTAGAATTAAGAAAAATTCAAAGTAAAGGTCAATTCTATCATTTAAAAAACCCATCTGGTTAATATAGCAGTTTTGAAAGCTGCTGTAAATTAACCAAAGTGTTATTTTTAAATGGTGGAACTGATTTTACAACTAATGTGGATTTCTCCAGTATTCAGTCTTGTCAATGGCAAAGCCAATTTTCCATCATCAAACTGGGTCCCTGCTGGGTACGCCAAAGGCACGGGACCAGTGGACCTCCCGCAAGCATGCCACCGAAGGCTGCCTGACTGCCGTGCTTGAGGCGGCAAAAAACATAGAGCCGCCCCGGATGCTACCTGTATGTTGCCTCACACTGTAACTTACAGCAGAGTTTAATTGAATTTGGCTATGCAGACTGCAATGGGCCATGAAGCATTTTGTGATCCTTTTGCATAGTATTGTTTGAACCAGAGTAAATTGTATTTGTACATAACAATCCCTTCGCAAAGAGGATCTTGAAACTGTTTACAGAGCCATGTATAGGCTGAAGAGAACAGGAAGTTTATATAGTGACCAAGTGATTCAGACAGAAGAGGAAAGTTCCAAATAGAGGACACTGCACAAATGCAAGAGCAACCCCCAGCTGTGAAGAGTCACAAGGAGAAAGCAAATATTGAAGGTGAGAAGGGACATCAGAGCAGACGGAGAGGAAATCAGAGAGTTTGGATGTACTGAGACCATGGAAAATGTAGGGACAGAATCCTGCCCTTAGTTACACTTATGCAACCACACTGAAATCAGAGGGTTACATGAGTCCAAGGCCCTAGAAATCCAGCAAATCAATATTGAATTGGATTTATAGATGGATCAGCCAGTGGAGATGGTATGTGATGGGGGTGATGTAATCCTGCTTCCTACAGGGAGTAGTGTCTGAAATTCACAAAGCAGGGATCTAACCACAGGGGGAATTACCATAGTCACGGTGAGAAAATATAAATGTTGGAGGTGAGGCAAGCACGTCTAGGCACCTCTGCAAAGCTCTGTGGGCGTGTTAGAGATGTCTATCACTACTTCCACCTTCCTCAAGTTGCTGCTTATGCAGGCAGTAAAATTACTGCACAAATCCCAGAGAATAAACTGAGTTAGCACCCCATTAAATACAATGGAATTTCAATGCAAGGAAGGGACGTGCCCAGATTAAACTACCCATGGAGGAACCGGCCCATGGGTAAAATATATCAGCTACACTGACTGATGGCTTAAAAAAAAAAGATCTAAAATGCTTGAGAGTGAATTTTACAAAGAAGAATTTCCACAAGGTAAGAAGGGGATGTGTTCTTTAGAAATGTGCTTAAGCAGCACATATATTTTTGCCATGCACATTCTTTCTACAGTGGGGCAAGCACCCCAGGGAATTTAGCCAGGAATTTCTATGTTATTTACTGTATTTCCTGTTATCAGTAGAATGATTTTCCTATTTCCCACACAGATAAAGATCTTCAGTTTACAGCTTCAGCTTGTTGACCTTGTCAATATTTCAGCCTAGCCTGGAAATTGGTCCCAGAGAGAGGGGCATTGTTCTTTTTTTCTGTTCATTTCATAGAGGAGAAGATAATTTAAAACACATTTATTTTTAATGTTGTGTCTTATTTTTTACACGGCCAAGACTCCCGCAGTTGTGAGCTCCTCCCCACACCCGGCACTCAGATGTTCTCCTTCCAGTAACTTCTCAATGGAAGGCTTAGTTTGTTGTAAAGGATGAGCTTTTCCACAGCTAGTGCTCCTGTACTATTCCACAGCGTAACTCCTGGCTATGAAAGCACTAACAACGTGCGTCCTCACCAGGGCTTGCTTGAGTCATGCTGAAACACCATTCCAGCACCTTTTTGGGGAACCATAACAGCGTTCTGGTACTTCCAGTACTTTCGCTTCCCAGAAGTGCATTCCAACATTGCTTTTGTTAGGACTTGTCATAACTAAAAGGGAAGGGTAACAGCCCTCCTGTGTACAATATGATAATCCCTCCTGGCCAGAGACACCAAAATCCTTTTACCTGTAAAGGGTTAAAAAGCTCAGGTAACCTGGCTGACACCTGACCCAAAGGACCAATAAGGGGACAAAATACTTCCAAATCTTGGTGGGGAGAAGGCTTTTCTTTGTGCTCTTTGTTTTGGGGGTTGTTCGCTCTTGGGACTAAGAGGGACCAGACATCAATCCATGCTCTCCAAATCTTTCTGAACAAGTCTCTCATATTTCAAACTTGTAAGTAACAGCCAGGCAAGGCGTGTTAGTTTTATCTTTGTTTTCTCAACTTGTAAATGTTCCTTTTGCTAGAGTGTTTATCTCTTACTGTAACTTTGAACCTAAGGCTAGAGGGGGTTCCTCTGGGCTCCTTGAATTTGATTACCCTGTAAAGTTATTTTCCATCCTGATTTTACAGAGATGGTTTTTACCTTTTCTTTAATTAAAAGCCTTCTTTTTAAGAACCTGATTGATTTTTCCTTGTTTTAAGATCCAAGGGGTTGGATCTGGACTCACCAGGAACTGGTGGGGGAAAGGAGGGGGGATGGTTAAATTCTCCTTGTGTTAAGATCCAAGGGTTTGGATCGGTGTTCACCAGGAAATTGGTGAAGAAGTCTCTCAAGGCTACCCAGGAAAGGGAATTAGCACATTGGGAGTGGTGGCAGCAAACGCAGATCTAAGCTGGTAGAGAAGCTTAGAGGTTTTCATGCAGGTCCCTACATCTGTACTCTAAAGTTCAGAGTGGGGAAGGAACCTTGACAGGACTGGAACACTGAACCTCGCAGCAGATACTCCTACATTATTTCCCTTTCCAGTAGCTGTGATCTCTCAGCACAACCTCTGGATTGCCAACTCTCACAATTTTACTGCGAGTCTCATTACATTTGGAGTTCTAAGCTTTTGGAGTCCTGTGAGGACATGACATTAGCTTCTTTAGTTTTAAAAGTACGTTTCTAGCTCTCCTGGTTGCATAGAAAACCTTGAAAACCATTAACGCTAAAGGCTCCAAATCCAGAAGGCAAATAAAAAGACCCCTTAATTTATTATCTTTTAAAAAATGTCATGATATTTTAAGCCAATCTCTTACTGCTTTTGGGCTTGACTCATACTTTTTGAATGCCTGGGACTGGCTATCCTGTAAAAGAAGTTCTTGCTTGGACAGGCTGCTCATGCTTTCTCTCTCTCTCTCTAGCTGTGGTAGTGCAGGAAACTTTGTATGGGCCCTCTGACATGTGCTCTTACTCTCTGTATGGCAGTGCAGTAAATTTTGTACATAGAGCAAGGACTATACTGCAGTCCAGATGTTGCATGGCTTCTATTAGAGAGATCTATGCATCCACAACTCCTAATGGTTTTCTTTTGTTTATCACAGCCCTGATAGTAAAGGAGCTAGAGAGGGGAAAAACCTGTGACTTTCCATCCTGCTGGCTGTTGGCATGTTATATATTACACCTGAGTCAAGAAAATTTCCCCCCGTTTTTAGCCAACTGGAAATATTATCACACCCACCCCTTTCAGGCAAGATGATGACTTCACAAGGACATTTAGGCATTCAGGTTCACTTGTGGTGCTGGAATTTCCCTGTAATACAGAAATGTCTGTCCTTCTCCTAGCATCTTGAAGCAGAGTAGGAAGAGGAAAACACACCAAATGATCCTCAAATAGAACTACTGTCTATCTAGAACAAAAGCAGGGGTTTGATTTATGTTTTCGGTGCACACAAGCTCATAGCCTTGATTTAGGGTATGTCTACACTACGAAATTAGGTCGAATTTATAGAAGTCGTTTTTTTAGAAATCGTTTTTATACAGTCGATTGTGTGTGTCCCCACACAAAATGCTCTAAGTGCATTAAGTCGGCGGACTGCGTGCACAGTACTGAGGCTAGCATCGACTTCCGGAGCGTTGCACTGTGGGTAGCTGTGGGTAGCTATCCCACAGTTCCTGCAGTCTCCGCCACGCATTGGAATTCTGGGTTGAGATCCCAAAGCCTGATGGGGCAAAAACATTGTTGCGGGTGGTTCTGGGTACATGTCGTCAGGCCCCCCCCCCCCCTCCGTGAAAGCAACGGCAGACAATCGTTTCATGCCTTTTTTCCTGGGTTACCTGTGCAGACGCCATACCACGGCAAGCATGGAGCCCGCTCAGCTCACCGTTACTGTACTTCTCCTGGGTGCTGGCAGACGTGGTATTACATTGCTACACAGCAGCAGCTCATTGCCTTTTGGCAGCAGACGGTGCATTACGATTGGTAGCCATTGTCATTATACTCCTGGGTGCTCTTTTAGCCGACCTTGGTGAGGTCGGTCAGGGGCACCTGGACAGACATGGAAGTGACTCAGCCAGGTCATTCCCTTTTCAAGTTTTGTCTCCTGGAGACTCAGTCCTGCTGGCAGTTGTACTGCACCGTCTTTTGGTGAGCAGCCAGGAGATGACGATGGCTAGCAATCGTACTGCACCGTCTTCTGCTGAGCATCCAGGAGATGACGATGGCTAGCAGTCGTACTGCACCGTCTGCTGCCAGCCTAAGATGTATAAGATAGATGGAGTGGATCAAAACAAGAAATAGACCAGATTTGTTTTGTATTCATTTGCTCCTCCCTCCCTCCCTCCGTGAAATCAACGGCCTGCTAAACCCAGGGTTTTGAGTTCAATCCTTGAGGGGACCATTCTGTGTGACAGTTGTTTGTGTTTCTCTTTGATGCAAAGCCACCCCCTTTGTTGATTTTAATTCCCTATAAGTCAACCCTGTAAGCCATGTCATCAGTCACCCCCAGGGCTGCCCAGAGGATTCAGGGGTCTTGGGGAAAGCAATTTTGGGGGCCCCTTCCATAAAAAAAAAAGTTGCAATACCATAGAATACTATATTCTTGTGGGGGCCCGTGGGGCCCGGGGCAAATTGCCCCACTTTCCCCTCCCTCTGGGCGGTCCTGGTCGCCCCTCCCTCTGTCAGAGCACGGCAGACAATCGTTTTGCACCTTTTTTCAGTGCAGACACCATAGCACTGGGAACATGGAGCCCGCTCAGATCACCGCGGCAATTATGAGCACTGTAAACACCACGCGCATTATCCAGCAGGATATGCAGAACCAGAACCTGCAAAAGTGAAACCAGGTGACGAGGTGACGGCAGCGCAGTGACGAGAGTGATGAGGACATGGACATAGACTTCTCACAAAGTACGGGCCCCGGCAATGTGCACATCATGGTGTTAATTGGGCAGGTTCATGGCATGGAACGCCGATTCTGGGCCCGGGAAATAAGCACAGACTGGTGGGACCGCATAGTGTTGCAGGTCTGGGACGATTCCCAGTGGCTGCGAAACGTTCGCATGCGTAAGGGCACTTTCATGGAACTTTGTGACTTGCTTTCCCCTGCCTTGAAGCACCAGGATACCAAGATGAGATCAGCCCTCACAGTTGAGAAGTGAGTGGCGATAGTCCTGTGGAAGCTTGCAACGCCAGATAGCTACCTGTCAGTCGGGCATCAATTTGGAGTGGGCAAATCTACTGTGGGGGCTGCTGTGATCCAAGTAGCCAACGCAATCAAAGAGCTGCTGATATCAAGGGTAGTGACTCTGGGAAATGTGCAGGCCATAGTGGATGGCTTTGCTGCAATGGGATTCCCTAACTGTGGTGGGGCGATAGACGGAACCCATATCCCTATCTTGGCACTGGAGCACCAAGCCAGCGAGTATGTAAACTGAAAGGGGTACTTTTCAATGGTGCTGCAAGCACTGGTGGATCACAAGGGACATTTCACCAACATCAATGTGGGATGGCCGGGAAAGGTACATGACGCTCGCATCTTCAAGAACTCTGGTCTGTTTCAAAAGCTGCAGGAAATAACCGTTGGGGATGTTGAAATGCCTACAGTTATCCTTGGGGACCCAGCCTACCCCTTAATGTCATGGCTCATGAAGCCATACACAGGCTGTCTGGACAGTAGTCAGGAGCTGTTCAATTATAGGCTGAGCAAGTGCAAAATGGTGGTAGAATGTGCATTTGGATGTTTAAAAGCGCGCTGGTGCAGTTTTCTGACTCGGATAGACCTCAGCGAAAAGGACAGTTACCAGTTACAGTGATTGTGTGGATCGCTTCTGGGCATGGAGTTGCGACAGGAGTCGCACGACTTGAAGCCTGGGCCACAGGGCATGCCCGGAGCCAGGCACTCACGAAAGAAAGTTCAATAATGGAAGAGATCAGTGAAACTGGATACCACTAAGCTAGACACGCTGCAGCTATGCTAAGCTGGAGCAAGTTCTGACTACCTTCACTGGCGGCAAGAAGGAACTGAGGGTGGGGGGAGCACGCAGCCCCTTTATGGCGCGATATGTCGGCGCCACTCCAGGGGTCGCAGCAGTGCTCCCCCACTACGGATACTGCTAAGGGAAAAACTTCCGGCACCGGTGCACGTGGCGAGCACGCACACCTATAGTGGAATACACCTGAGCAACACATCTTGAAGAACCAATATTCCCATTGTTATTACTGCTTGCTGTGCGCTCCACAATATCTGTGAGAGTAAGGGGGAGATGTTTATGGTGGGGTGGGAAGTTGAGGCAAATCGCCTGGCCACTGATTATGTGCAGCCAGACACCAGGGCGCTTAGAAGAGTACAGGAGGGCGTGCTGCGCATCAGAGAAGCTTTGAAAACCAGTTTCATGACTGGCCAGGCTACGGTGTGAAAGTTCTGTTTGTTTCTCCTTGATGAAAACTCGCCCCCTTGGTTCACTCTACTTCCCTGTAAGCCAACCAAGACCTCCCCCTCCCTTCGATCACCGCTTGCAGAGGCAATAAAGTCATTGTTCCTTCACATTCATGCATTCTTTATTAATTCATCACACAAATAGGGGGATAACTGCCAAGGTAGCCCGGGAGGGGTGGGGGAGGAGGGAAGCACCAGGTGGTGTGCGGGAGGAGGGAAGGACAAGGCCACACTGCACTTTAAAACTTAAAAACTTTAAAACTTATTGAATGTCAGCCTTCTGTTGCTTGGGCAATCCTCTGGGGTGGAGGTGTTGGGTGGCCGGAGGCCCCCCCACCGCGTTCTTTGGTGTCTGGGTGAGGAGGCTATAGAACTCGGGGAGGAGGGCGGTTGGTTACACAGGGGCTGTAGCGGTGGTCTGTGCTCCTGCTGCCTTTCCTGCAGCTCAACCATACGCTGGAGCATATGAGTTTGATCCTCCAGCAGCCTGAGCATTGCCTCCTGCCTTCTGTCAGCAACATGAAGCCACCGATCATCTTCAACCCGCCACGTACTCTCTTCAGCCCGCCACTTACTCTCTTCAGCCCGCCACCTCTCCTCATGTTCATATTGTGCTTTCCTGCACTCTGACATTGTCTGCCTCCACGCATTCTGCTATGCTCTGTCAGTGTGGGAGAACAGCATGAGCTCAGAGAACATTTCATCCCGAGTGCATTTTTTTCGCCTTTTAATCTTCGTTAGCCTCTGTGAAGGAGAAACATATGCAGCTGGTGGAGGGGAAAAAAGGGAGAGTGGTAGTTAAAAAGACACATTTTATAGAACACTGGGTACACTCTTTCATGGTAAACCTTGCTGTTAACATTACATAGCACATGTGCTTTCGTTACAAGGTCGCATTTTGCCTCTTATTGAGGGTATGCCGGTTTGGTGAGAGAGATCACTCACGCAGGGCTGGGCAACAGAATTCGGCTTGCAGGCAGCCATGGTAAGCCACAGTCTTTTGGCTTCTTTAACCATCATAACATGTGGGAATGGTTTCAAACAGCAGCGCCCTCATTTCCCATACCAAGCAGCCGTTGGGTTGGCCATTTAAAATGGGTTGGCAATTTAAAAGGAGGGGCTGCGGTTTCTGGGTTAACGTGCAGCACAAACCAAACTAACCCCCCCACACACACACACACCCAATTCTCTGGGATGATGGCTTCACGCCTCCCCACACCGCATGGCTAACAGTGGGGAACATTTCTGTTCAGCCACAGGCAAACAGCCCAGCAGGAACGGGCACCTCTGAATGTCCGCTTAATAAAACCACCCTATTTCAACTAGGTGACCATGAATGATATCACTCTCCTAAGGATAACACATAAAGAACGGATGTTGTTTGAATGCCAGCAAACACCGGGACCATAAGCTGCAATGCTTTGTTCTGCAATGATTCCTGACTACGTGCTACTGGCCCGGAGTGGTAAAGTGTCCTACCATGGAGGACGGAATAAGGCTGCCCTCCCCAGAAACCTTTTGCAAAGGCTTTGGGAGTACATCCAGGAGAGCTTTATGGAGATGTCCCTGGAGGATTTCCACTCCATCCCCAGACACGTTAACAGACTTTTCCAGTAGCTGTACTGGCCGCGAACGCCAGGGCAAATTAATCATTAAACACACTTGCTTTTAAACCATGTATAATATTTACAAAGGGACACTTACCAGAGGTCCTTTCTCCGCCTTCAGGGTCCGGGAGCCCGCCTTGGGTGGGTTCGGGGGGTTCTGGCTCCAGGTCCACGGTGAGAAACAGATCCTGGCTGTTGGGGAAACCGGTTTCTCTGCTTCCTTGCTGTGAGCTATCTTCCTCATCCCCCAAACCCGCGTCCGTGTTGCATTCTACTCCATTGATGGAGTCAAAGCACAGGGTCGGGGTAGTGGTGGCTACACCCCTAGAATGGCATGCAGCTCATCATAGAAGCAGCATGTTTGGGGCTGTGACCTGGAACGGCCGTTTGCCTCTCTGGTTTTTTGGTAGGCTTGCCTGAGCTCCTTAATTTTCACGTGGCACTGCTGCGAGTGCCTATTATAGCCTCTGTCCTTCATGCCCTTGGAGATTTTTTCAAATGTTTTGGCATTTTGTTTACTGGAACGGAGTTCAGCTAGCATGGATTTGTCTCCCCATACAGCGGTCAGATCCCGTACCTTCCGTTCGGTCCATGCTGGAGCTCTTTTGTGATTCTGGGACTCCATGGTCACCTCTGCTGATGAGCTCTGCATGGTCACCTGTGCTGATCAGCTCACCACCTGGCCAAACAGGAAATGAAATTCAAAAGTTTGCGGGACTTTTCCTGTCTACCTGGTCAGTGCATCTGAGTTGAGAGCGCTGTCCAGAGCAGTCACAATGGAGCACTCTGGGATAGCTCCCGGAGGCCAATACAGTCGAATTGCATCCACACTACCCCAAATTCGACCTGGCAAGGCTGATTTCAGCGCTAATCCCCTCGTTGGGGGTGGAGTAAAGAAATCGATTTTAAGAGCCCTTTAAGTCGAAAAAAAGGGCTTCATCGTATGGACAGGTGCAGGGTTAAATCGAGGTAACGCTGCTAAATTCGACCTAAAATCGTAGTGTAGACCAGGCCTTAGTAATCTACTAACAGGCTTTTTTCACTCCATCTCAGTTATGCTATATTAGGAATTACCATTAGAGGGCACTGCCTCTCCCAGTAGGAATTAGGTTAATTTCTTTACATATAGATTTCAGCCATCTGGAAATGTGCATTTATCATGATTGTGAAATCCTGAAACTGGTGTGCAGCAAGAATTCCACTTTCACATTTGTTACATTTTCCTCTCGAAAGCTCTTCAGGAATGTGTGGAATTTGGACGTCTGAGCCCAGACACACAAACAGAGTAAAAACTCCCACTTCTCAAATGTCTCTGAATCAGCAATGGATGATCATGAACTTCATGGAACATTACAGATTTTATTCCTTTGCTCTCCTCCCCCTTCCTCTACCCCTTTTTTACTAGCAGATTTAAAGAAGGTGGGGGGAAATTCCCATCCTTTTAAAAGCACAAGAAGTTCAGCTCTGGGCTGCATTCACCTTTTCCTCCACAGAAGAGAAGAAACAGGCAGGCCTCTTTTGGTAGAACTTGATCTGTCTAAATTATGTGTAAATTGGAATGCCAGGGACACTGGTTACTACTATGTGTAAAAGACAAAGACCCCTCTCCCCATTCTGTGAGTCAGCTTCACACCTGCCAGAAAGCTGTATGTCTTTAAACATCCACATTTTCCCCTCCTACAGCTCTTTCCTTAGCTAAACCCATCAGTGGAATATGCTTGGAGAATTATATTCTTTTATGCATAGTGTCAACACCATCCAGAATCAATTTACACAAGGACAACAACGAATGGCATCTGTGCTGCTATGTCCACGAGCAAGGGCAACATTTCTGCTGAAGAGGTAAACCTTCCTGGAAAAGGATTGGGCCCAGTTAGGTTTCCAGAGCTTTCCCATTCCCCCAAGGCTCAGACATCCTGCAGTCTTCTATTTTGGATGTACTTCCTGCGTCCCTCCCCCATTCAGAACTGCTTCCCTTTTTCATTCAGAAACTGAAGAGGAAACAAAACAAAAAACACCTTGGCAGGAATTTGAAGTGTCATACAGGAAACAAACTTCCTCTGAGAAGGGAGGAAAGGGCCACTGCTGCTGTTAAAGTTCATTTTGGAGGGTTGAGGGGAGAAAGAGGCTATTTAGAGACAGCTCTAAAACTTCAGGTTGGGATTTGCTTGCAAGTGCCCTGGGTTGAAGTGTTAATTATTTCAAATAAATTAGATGAGGGAATTCTCTCCGTGTACACTAGAGTAGATTTAATAAAATGGGTGGTGTTCACATGAGACAGGCACAAGGGAATCCCACATTGGTATCATCCTGTACTGAAATTAACTACGCCCTCCTTCTTGATTCCCCAAAGCAGAGGGCTGGTTGCTTGGCCAGTGTAAGCTGGCATAGTTCCACTGAATTTGATGAAACGATGCCTAGTTATGTCAGTGAAGCATCTCGCCCAGAGAAAAACGTTAAATGCTTTGTATGTTTGCAATGTAAACTCCTTGGCAGAAAGTGAAGAGAGACTTTCAGCCTGCCGAGTAACACATTTCTACTAAATTAGAAGGCCTTTTACTCACTAAAGCCGAGTTCTGAGATGGTGAAACCACCAATATGTGAACAGTAAAGGGAGTCATTATTTACCCAAAAAGCAACAGAGGGTCCTGTGGCACCTTTAAGACTAACAGAAGTATTGGGAGCATAAGCTTTCGTGGGTAAGAACCTCACTTCTTCAGATGCAAGAAATGCATCTTGCATCTGAAGAAATGAGGTTCTTACCCACGAAAGCTTATGCTCCCAATACTTCTGTTAGTCTTAAAGGTGCCACAGGACCCTCTGTTGCTTTTTACAGATTCAGACTAACACGGCTACCCCTCTGATTATTTACCCAGTGTGAGGAGCTAGCTGCATCATCTACAGTACCAGGGAAAACACAGATACCCTAAGTTGCTGTATAGTCATTTACACCAGAGCAAAGTGGGTGTCCCCTGACACCATTGGGTAGCATTCTGCACCCCCTTGGCACAGGTGTAAATGACTGCATAAAGGGTAGGGCAATAAAGAATCAGGCCCAGAATACTGAAGTCTTCCCTGGAAAGGTGAGAGGGAGGTTGATTGTCAGCAAATTGTTTAAAGGTTTGTAGTTACGACAATGAAGTCAAAACATCTGCTGTGTTAGCATCGGGGGATCTCAAACCTCTTTTTGTATTTATTTTTTTAAAAGCTTGCACATTCCTCTTTCTGTAAATATTGTGTAGTGGAAGGTACTAGACTGACTATTCATCCACGACTAGAGATTAATATCTTTTTAAATGAAAAATATTTTCTCAGTTTGCCAAAGGATGAAGATTTTTTCCTTGTATGTGGTCTGAAGACCCCGTTCCAGTTTTGCTAATCAGGCAGGAACCTCATTTTGTAGCGTAATTAGGTAACCACACTTTTTTTTCCCTACTGAACCTTTCAAATGTCAGTTTAGATGGTGACCAATTTATTACTTGTATTGCAGTACTAGCACCCATCAGGATCTCAGTTAGGTATCCTACAAACACATAGGAAGATACTGTCCCCCCCTCAAAGAGCTTAGAAAGTAAGGCCTTGATCTTGCAAGGTGGATATCCTGCACTCACAGGAAGTCAATGGGGACATGCCCATGTAGATTAGATTTTAAACTGTGTCTCTTATTTTAAGCCTGTTTCTATATTTCTTTTAAAATCACTACATCTCTCTGCTTCTGGGTTTCTCTAGCTTAAAAAAAATAGCTAGTTGTGTTTTGTTTTTTTAAACTGCTACCTCATAGATTTTCTAAGATATTTTCAAACTCCATACGACACTTATCCTATGAGCATTTGGGGACTCAAGTGACTTTATAAACAAGAATAGGCCCACTCAACTTGATGGAACCACTCACATGTATAAAACGTTAAGCTTGTGTTTAAATCTTGTAGGATTGAGGCCTAAAATCCCAGCTAAACTAACCGCTTACGCATGACCCCATGCACCGCCCTCTGCACACTACAGTGCACACAGCCTCTCATCTTTCGCCCTCCTCACACTTCCCCATCCAAGATGTAGTGCAAAGGTTAGTGAAGAGTCCAGATGATGTAACAGAGATGATGGAAGCAGTGGTTGGTGCTCACCTGGTGATGGTGAGGCAGTGGAACTGAGGTACCTGGAGATGGGCGAAAGGAGATCAGAGAGGACAATCTGTCAAAAGGGATCACACCAGGGTTCTGTGTTCGTTATGGAATGTACAGTATGCAGTAGTGATATGACAGCTGGAGACGTGCAGTTCTGCTCCCCACTACTGGGGTGGGGGATGTCCTGGTGCCATCTCAGGGGTCTCGCCATCCCTTTGAAGGTGCTGCTACTTCTCTCCCTATCCTATGAGAAAGGCGCTTCGTTTTTGGTTTTTACCAAAAAATACCTGGGTTTTACAAAAGATTCAGTGTGTACGGCTTTTTCACCCAAATTTTAGACCACTCCAGTATAAAATTCTCCACTCCAGTACATAAAAATGATGATTTTGTTAAGAAAATCCAATACATTACATTAGATAGACTAATTTATTATTAACATAAACACATCTAAGTATAAATGTTAAAATAAGGCAAGTAGCGGAAGATACACACACGCAAGTGCGAGCCTATATGTATGTACTCAATGTACAGTTCATGAAGTAAACCACAGCACTAAAATGTTTTTACTACTCTTACTTTTCTCTCTTTGTTCCTTTTTTCTGTCCTCCCATTTCCCCATATTAACCCCGATATTTCACCAGAAAACAGAGAAGTTAATTTTTTGCACCAATTTTCACCCATTTTTAAATTTTTATAATAAACACAGATAAAGTCCCTGGGAAATTTTAAACAAAATAAAAACCAAAATAAAGGGCTTTGCCTATAAATAACACCACACAAACAGGGGTATCCTTTCCTTGTATAGCAAGAAACAGGAATTCCTTCAAAGAGTAGTTTATTGCCTCATTATTAAGTCATTGAAAAAACTAGATCTTTTGCACCACTGAGACCTTCTTACAAGGATACAGATTCATATAAAAACTGCAAAATCTAATAATGAGAATGTCACACCTAAAGTTATAAAGTTGGTGGACCACTGCCTTCTAGCTACAGGTAAAGTCAGATACAATAAATCCATGCTGTGTTTGGCCCTGCATCAGAGTGAACCAGAAGCTAGAGATGGGGGGGGGGAAAACCTATTTGACCATTCAGGCCAGTGCAGGCTTGAAATGGAGATCAAACTTGTATTAGGTTCAGTTCAGAGGAATCAGCCATCAACACCATTTTCAGCCTCTTTTCACCTATGAGTAGTGCTGAGGAGTTAAAGACAGGAAGCCATATGTTTGCAATAACATCCCATTCTCCTGTGTTGCAGTCACCTTTTCCTCTTGACTTCCCTTAAAAGCTGTGCTTTAGCAAAGTTCCAGCTGCATCTGCTTGCCATTACTTGTCTATAAATATTCAAACTTCCAACATCTTCTTTGGCACACATACATAAATACACCCTCACTGTGCTAGTCTCCACCCACCAGTTTATAACAATCAAACAGGTTAGTGATAGCACCAGATTTTAAAAGCTTTGGCCCTTTGCTTGCCAAAAGCTCCCAGGGTCCAATTTTCATATCTTTACACAGCCATATACCTCATCAGTGCTTACATTAACCAAAAGAGGCCAGTCCCAGGTGTTAGTCCATGGACACTGGTTTCAGGGTCTGACTTGGCCAAGGCCACATCAGTTCTCTTACTAATTAGTGGATGCAGACACCTGACTACATATACCAGGTGGTGAACTCCACTTGCACCCAGTAAATCTGCAGCTTTTGCAATTAACAAGGCAGTTCCTGAATTTGACTAGGAAATCCCAAAGATTAAAAAGACAAAATATTCAATGCTCTCAGCAATGGGGAAGGAAGAGACAAAATGATCCACTGGTAAGTGAGAGATCATTACAGAAGAGCTGAAGGATAACCTTTAACTCTAACTGTCCTGAATGTGTTCCAGGCTCCAAAGAATACAGCTGAACTCATGCTAAGTGTAAAAAATACCTCACTTGAAATCTCATCTACATTATTGACAGGAAATTGCCTGCGGAACAGGAAGGAGCTGTGAGCTTTTCCTCCGAAAAGAACCCAAGCTCCCCCATCTACCCTAAAGGATTATTAATCACTGATCCAATCCAGCAGCTGCACAGCAAAGAGAGATTAAGAAAAGGAAGAAACAACCAGTGGAAATATTACCATGCCTCATAGTTTGTTTTAAAGAAAGCACGATTGGCCACCATCTGCTGCCTGACGTCAGACACAGGGATAGCAGCACTGGCTGAAAGGGAAATGGACCCCTGCCTTTGGTGATGCATTTCTTGTGACTGTTTGTTACTTTTGCAGGTGTGCACCAGTCCTGTGCTCACCAGTGTTTGGACAGGAAAACGCTGGTGGGTGCCCTTCAATAAAGGATACCCTGGGTCCCCTCCATTTTGGAACCTTAAAGGCTTACAGCACATGTGATGCCAAATACACAAAGCCAAATGAGCATATATCCTGATATCTGAAAGAGTACTGGAACCAAGGACTTAGTTGTGTATAAACAAAGCTAGTAATCAGACTGGGCAATCATGATAATCAGGTGTAACAACGGGAATAAGTTAAATGGATGGTTGACTAAAGCCCCATGGTTTTGGAAGGAGTTCCAGTGCAGGAGAAATTCATCCAGCCGGAAGACTCCTTCACATGGGAGTCTATTCCCAACATATGGGCTGCATGAGGATAAAAGATGGCTAGAAGATAAGTCCTCCATCCCAGTGAACCGGAATGGAAGACAGATAGAAGATTCTGGAAGGGGAAGAAAAAGGAGCTGAAGAGGTCTGGGGGTAAGACAAGATGGTAGATGACCAAGAAAAGAGACAGAGAAAAAATTGGTGGGAGAAACCCAAGGAAGGGAGAAAAATGAGGGTGGATGAGAAGCAAAGAAAGGACCTGCTCAATTGACTCAGTTGGGTGACAGGGGGATGATGGGCCATGCTTTGCTATGGCTTGCCCTATTAATGATGCTGTATGACTATTAAATTTTAATGGTCTTCATGGGGTTTTCAACAGTTGTTACTTTCTTCAGCTGCATGCAAGGGGAGCTACACTTGAAAGAGGGCAGCTATCCAGCCCCCTTTCAGCACCAGGGCCCCTTCACACAGAGCTAATACATTTGGGCTGCAGAGGATGGGGAGCTCCCATTAGTTCTATGATTGTCTGACAGACAGGATAAAGACTGAGCGTTCTCCCCCACTCTGCTCCAAGCATCACCTTCACATAAAACCAAATTACAACCCAGCATGGCGTTCTAAAATACAGACTCCTCAAACTGTGAACCCACCATTCGAATGAGCCACTGGGGAAATGAACGTGTTGCCAATATGGATTGCCTAAGAGTTTTGGTGACTAATGTGGAGTTGACAAAGTCTCTCAGACAAGAAGACAATGGTGGTAAGATTTCTCTCATTAACATGCAGTTAAAATTGAATCAGAATGGATTCAATGTTGAACAGTTTTAATGAAGCAAATGTCAAGCAAGCATATCATCTTCTTAAACAAAGAAAGTCTAAAAGTTTAATTGCAAAAACACTTGTACAGAAAACTTGGCATTTCAACAATTCCAAACACATTAATCCAGCAAATGGACTCCATTTTAATATGTTTTTGTTAACATTTCTCAGAGCAAAGAAAATGTCTGACCCTGCTCCTCCCCTCACCACCCACTTAATTTTTTTTGTCAGCCAACACACTGAAAAATGTAAACTGAAGTGACACTCATGAAAAACACTGAAAAGGCAAAATTCATTTTTCATTGGATAAATCAGTGCAGATATGAAGCTTCTTAATGAGACAAAACATCATCTGTAATATTGTTGGAGAGCAAGAACTCACACCATACCCCCCCCCCCCCCCATCCCAGCTGCTTCAAAATGGGCCATGTCATCACATCTCTCTTCCTCTGTGTTGGGGAAAAGGGAAAGACTGGTCAGTCAGCATGCAGCTAACGGTAAGTACCTGCTTGACTCTCCCATCCAAGAACAGGCATGCTTTGCCCAACACAGAGATATGTTGGCAATGTGCCAGGAGCTGACGGCTACATCTGATTTGTGTAAGACAGGGCAGCTTGCAGCCATCCACACCTTAAATATGGACACAAAGTGGATCAAGCCCTCGCATCTCCATGGGGTGTATCTCTGTATTAAAGATAAGAGTTACCACTGACTGATTTGTTAGAACTCTGTGGGCCCAGGTTTTGGCTGTGGACTGCACTTAGGCTACTCCCACTTCAATACAGCAGTCAATTGCCACAATTACTAAACGGTGTGAGATGGAGGTGCTTTTTCCTGAAATGCTATTTATCTACAGGATGTTCTCCCACAACTTGTTCACTACAGAATTCAGAACTAGTTCATGCTAACATCTGCTGGTCTTGCCCAGTGTTCCCTCTAATTTTTCCCACCCGTGTGCAGAATGAATCACTTTCATATTGGTGCACATAACAAAATTCATGTGGTGGGGGTGGGACCGAGGGGTTCGGAGCATGGGAGGGGGCTCAGGGCTGGGGCAGAGGGTTGGGTGCAGGGGGTGAGGGATCCAGCTGGGGGTGCAGGTTCTCAGGTGGGGCCGGGGATGAGGAGCTCAGGGCTGGGGCAGAGGGTTGGGGTGCAGGGGATGAGGGCTCTGGCTCGGGGTGTGGACTCTAGGGTGGAGCTAAGGATGATAGGTTTGGGGTGCAGGAGGGTGCTCCTGGGCTATAGCGGGGAGAGAGGACTCCCCCCAGCTCTCTCCCCCTGCAGCAGCACCTGGGCTGGGCGGGGGGAAGGCGCCTCCCCCTGCCGCGGCAGCTCTGGAGCTGGGGCTGCAGGATAGGTGCCCCTCCCCCGGCCCCAGCAGGTCCGGGCCGCTCCTGGGTCCGGGCCCGGCTGCAACGCCCCGGCCGTGGCTGAGCCTGATCTGGCTGTCCCTGGGCCCGGGCCGCCCTGGCTGCGGCAGGTCCCCAAGAGGGTTCCCCGAGCGCCTGCGCAGCGCTAAATAGGATGTTGTGAGGTTGCACAGATTACAGGGAACTTAGGTTTTGCCTATGTTAAGGAAAAAGAAAGCCAGTGCCCCAAGTTGCAGCTCTTGTGGGTGAAGTCTTGAAAAATGATGAGAGAGAAGACAAAAACGAGTCCCCCCGTGAAGGAAGACTCGAGCTTACACGCAAATCCTTGCTGTTTGGCTTCCGTGAAGGTACCAACTGCAAGGCAAGGGGTGAGTGAGCCCCTGTCACAGAGGGCTTTGACTTGGAGGTGGCTTCAAGCAAGTGTGAAATCTGTGCAGCATGCACTAAAGAGTGGAAAAGGAGGAACTACTTTTTAATCTTCAAATATAAAATTGCAGATGCTTACATTGCAGATCTGTGAAACTGTTCTTGCTTGCATCAGCATGGCAAGGTAATAAAAGCAATCCCAGTTCATGATAGGAAAAGTCCCAAGATTTTCTGAAGGAGGAGTAGGAAGGTGGCATGTAGAACGGAGAGCGTGTTTGGACCATCATAGTAAAGCCCAAGGGTATTCAAGAAGTTTTCAACTGAAGCCTGAACTAATAATCTGACAGGAGCCCAAGGGCTGCAAATAATTTGCATAAGACGGTGCAGACAGTAGACGTCTTCATCTTTGACAAGCAGGTGAGGTGCAATTCAGAGAAACTACAGAGCTTAGCACACAAAAAGACACTTGCCATGAGTGAAAGGCCACTCAGATCAAGCTGGAACATCCCATGCAGGAAGCAGTAGTCTCCAGAAGATGCAATTTTGTATTAAAGGTGAGGGTAGCCATGGGCTGCACTGCGGAATAATATGCGCCACAATTTGCTCACCTCTGCTAAAGCTGCTCTCTGCGGTTGCACTTCATTGCAGGCCCCTTTTATAAAAATGGTTCCTTAGCGCTACAACAGCAGATGGACAGAGGGAAATGTAATTCCCCTGCCTGTTTCCCTTTGTGGTGGAGAGACGACTTGGAACATAATATAATTCGCTCAAGCAGGCTGCAGCTCACATCATATTAGACAAAGCAACATATCAGAGGACAGAAAAGCGACGTGTTTTATTTTAGTCTAAAATAAAGTTTTGCACTTTTCCTGCTGGCTGAGAGAAGCCAGCCTTTCACTTTCTCTCTTGATTACCGCTGACCTTTTCAGCAGTAAAATGCTGCACGACAATTCAATAGATAGGAACAGCGGAATCTTGCTGAGAAACAGGACACTGTATATGTGCAGCAGAGATGCTTGGAAAGAGCAGCTGGGAGGGGGAAAAGAGAGAGCCCTTCCTTCGGGGCCACTCAGTCATGAAGCGCCAGCCACAGCCAATACCAGCAGGAAGGAACCTCGTTGTACGAGATGCAACCTAGCACAAAAAAGAGAAGCTTGCACTGAAGACACGAAAGGCGGGGTAGTAAGGAAGGCTGTGTCTATCATAGCAAAGAATACAGGTGTTGCTATACAGTGCAGCAAACATCAACTAACAAGAAAAGGACAAAAGGAGAACTGGAAAGGGAGAAGGAAACCCCACAGAAAGGAAGAAGAGATACAAAGCAACATAACATTTCAAAGCTCTATTACCACAACACGAAGGCTGCCTCCACGACACAGACTGGAAGCAGATTCACCTCCATTGTTGTCCAGTCCACAGAGTGTGTGGGTATCTCCCCACCCAGCTGAAATGATGGAAAACTGATGATTGTACAGTAGTCACATGTTCTGAAAGCTTTACATGGAGGACAGTTCAAATGTTTAGTGGCTGGTGCCTGTGGCTTCATAGGAGCTTTTAATTCATTAAACAGTTTGCCCCATAGGCAAGCTGCTTAGGCAGGGACCAGGACAGATCCTGAAGTCCTGCCTCCCACCTCCAGTCTGTTTCCACCATGGCTTTTCATTCCTCACTGGCTGAATCACTTTTGCAAGACACCCCTGGGCCAGGAGACCTGCAGATGAAACAGAAACATAAATGTTAGAAGTTTAGACCAGTCTGTCAAAATAAACAGGACTTTGTGAAGAGATTTTTGGAGGGTTAATTTGAAGGGACCATATTAAAGTACACTAGATAGCTGGAAAACCTACAGAGAAAGAAGCTTATCGAGTTGCTTGGACAACTTTCCATTGAGAAACCAGAATATGATCCTTTATAAGAGTTATCAGGGAGTCAGCTCAGAGTTACCTCTGAAAATCACCTTTGAATCTGTGTTTCAGCCCAAACACTTGTTTTCAAATAAACTATTTTCCCCATATAAGTATGTATCTTTGGGGCACGGACTGTCTACTGCTCTGTGCCTGTACAATGCCCACTCTAAGGGGCCCCATTCTTGGTTGGTCCCTAAGCACTACTGTAATAAATATTATTAATAATAATCATATAATGTAACTCCCTAGGCTCCTGGGGTTCTATGTGCCTGTAACTCAGGGAGTGGCACACTGTCCCTGGGAGGAAAGGGGAGCCAAGGTGTCGGCTAGGAAACCAAGAGGGAGAGAGGAGAGCCACTATGTATAGGGCCCCACAAATTCATGGTCATGAAAAAAGCTTCATGGACGATGAAATCTGATCTTTTGTGTACTTTTACCCTATACTGTAGAGATTTCATGGGGAAGACCAGCGTTTCTCAAACTGGGGGCCTCGACCTAAAAGGGGACCATGGGGGTGGTGGGGTGTCAGAAGGGTATTGTAGAGGCTGGTCGCGGTATTGCCACCCTTACTTCTGCGCTGCCTTCAGTGCTGGGTGGCTGGAGAGCAGCGGTTGCTGGCCGAGGGCCCAGCTCTGAAGGCAGCAGTGCAGAAGTAAGGGTGGCAATATCATACTATGCCATCCTTACTTCTGCGCTGCTGCTGGCAGCGGTTCTGCCTTCAGAGCTGGGCTCCCAGCCAGCAGCTGCCATTCTCTGGCTGCCCAGCTCTGAAGGCAGCACCGCCGCCAGCAGCAGCACAGAAGTAAGGGTGGCAATACCACAACTGCCCTACAATAACCTTGTGACCCCTCTACAATCCCCTTTTGGGTCAGGAGCCCTACAGTTACAACACTGAAATTTGAGATTTAAATAATCTGAAATAATGAAATTTATGATTTTTAAAATCCTATGACCGTAAAATTGACCAAAATGGACCATGAATTTGGTAAGGCCTTAACTATGTAGAATACCAGGGGCCCAGTTGGCTTGGGGGAAGATAGCATGCAGTCTGCTTGGAGGAGGGGGCAGAGTGAAATGATTGACAAGTGAAAGCCCAGGAAGCTGAGTTAGCCTTACCAACAGGGAGTGAGCTGCCATCCCTTGGAAACCCTGGAGGTGGGAAAAGCCATTTTGGAGTAGGAAAGGGCAGGACTGGCTGTGTGGGGAGCTGGTGAGTCCCAGGCATGCATGCAGGGTTCCTCCAAGAATTGGCCTCTGGGGACCTGGAAGCAACATCCCTCAGCTTGGGCCTTACCCTCTCTAAGGTGACTCCCAGTTTGTAGAGTTTTGTTGGGAAAATTCCCCCCAGCCAGGCTGAGTTAGCCCTTTAGCTCCCTAGGAAAAAATCAGTCACCACATGGCACCACCACTGCTCTGGCTGCTAGTCCAGGGCTGGTGCCAGCTGAGAATGCATCTGAGCACTAGGGTAGGAGACTAAAAAGTTTGGATTTTTAGTATAGTTTTGTAACCTGCACCTTGAGCCCTGCACCCCTTTGCGGTAAGGGGAAATCCTGGGTCCAGAAGCAGCCTGATTCCTGCATGAAGAGGACACTTGATATCAGCGATCATCAGCCCTTCTGCAGTAATTGAGGAGTCCAGAGCCATCTCTGAACCGGAGGATCATTCGCGGAGTTGTGAGGGCATGCTTTAGTTAGCTAGTCAGAGAGATTGTTTAAGAGACCCTCCCACTCCTGAGCTGTGTCCTCAAGCCAGTGGGTAAGAGTTGGGGATTTTATTACCTGCTGCCTATTAAACCTGTGAAGGGACATGCCAACTTATCCCACTTGGGAGTCTTTGGGGCTGTACTGAACCCAGTCAGCCAAGTTGCTAACTGTTGCACAGAAGATATTGTGGTCACAATTCATCAAGGGCCCCTACAAAGTACGCATACCAATGGGATGCTAATTTTTATGTTTGCTATATCAGGTCACGTGACTGGGGGAATTCATGGGTATTATCAGTGTGGGCACCAGTGTCCCTGAGAATAGTGTTCTACCCTGTTGTGTTATACTTATCTCCTGTTTAAATATAATTACTGTGTTGAATATAGTGTGTGTGTGTGTGTTATTTCTTGGGAGTCTCCAACTATCTGGCAAATAAGTGGAGGTTACCCTGTGGTTAGAATTTTCCTCCCAAGCTGCCCTGATGATCCTGCCAGAAAGGAGCAGGGGCAAGGTGGGGTGGGGGGCACCTCCAAATAAATTCATATGGGAAGAAAATAAATAAGTTACACCCTACTGAGTGGAAGGCAGGATCCAGAAGAACCCAGGCCTGTCCATCTAAAGCCGCAAGGAGATGGGCGCCTAAGGAGGCAACTGGGTGGATAGGGGGCATTATAATGATATTTCTATGTACATAAAGTGTACCTCTATATTTTAATTTTCTGTTTGGTGTTTCTGTTCTTCAGTGCTGTGTAATACAGCCATTTGTTAGGTACTTTAGCTATCAGAAATCAGCTTAGCTCTGTGAGTACAGTATTTTTGAAGAATACCATAAGTGTAAAAGCAAATAGGTTTCTGATCATCAGTTTTATTTTTAAATGTGCCTCTGAGCACCAAGCGATCTTTTTTGCTGATACACATTCTTTTGAGAACATACTTATACTGTATATTAGACTAACAAAGGGAAGATGGTGCTGACAATCTACCAGTGGTAGACTCTTAGTAAGTTCTCTCACCTTCTCCTATTTTAAGGTTCTTGCTTTTGGTTACAAGTCCTATCTTCTCTTAAGTGTAAACCCACTTACACAAACACCCATCTCCCGCCCCCAACTTCCTTCACAAGCTCCTGTCATTGGATGTGACAATGCCAAGTGCATATCAGGACAATTAATTGCACCATGAGAGCTTGGAACATCAGGCCCAGTTGTCTGTACACATTTGTATAATGCAGCCAGGCCACTATTAATTACATTTTTTTAATTGCCTTATCTACTGTTTTTCTAGGGATGGGTTGTTGTTTTTTTACCATAATTGGGAAGGAGGAATTCTGGAGCAAAAACATTTTTTCCAAACTGCTCAGAGCTGAATCCAGTTTTTCCAAGAACAAAATATTTACATCTTGAAACCACAGAAAATGTCAGTGACTCCTAGAAAATAAGAATCCTCTGAGGCTTCCCATGACAACTGGGACCCAAACCATACAGCAGAAACTGCCTAGATTTGAGTAACCTTGAGATAGGTTATGGTGCTGTAAAGAGAAAACATCTGTCTCAAGGACTGGGGTGCCCTTCCAACACCTGACTGATGGGAGACCACTTTACCAGTTATTCTATTTTGTCTCAAGTTCTCCCATCCCCCTCCAATCCCCAATTCTCTTTTTTTGTTGAGCCAACAAGAGTGCTAATTGAAAACACTGTGTGAAAATTAGAAGGCAGATGAGCTACTGAAAATCCCAGACCTAGATCCACAAGCTGTTCCCTTTCATAAATAGCAGCAGTAATGCCACTTCTTTATTCTGCTGGGAGCTCAGTCATCTCTTAGAACTACAGTCCGTTCCATCTGGCTACCCACTGGAAGGACAATGATCTTTTAGCTTAAGCTACTCTGTAATGGGGAACATGTAATTAATTGCACTGTGCAATATCACAAAAGGTCACGACCAGGAAGGATGAAGACTTCTGCCTTTATATTTGCAGACAAACCCCATCTCATAACACATTAAGTCAGAATTTTAGCTGCATTTATACATGCCATTCATAGCGCAGAATATGCTGGAATGTACGGTACATATTCCAAAAAATCCAGGCCAGTATACTTACAGCAACAAAAGCAGGTAAAAGATTCAAGCCCAGGATATTCAGATCGAAATTGCAACATTATAATCCTTTTGTCAACCCACAAAGTATGCTAATATGTATACAGCATGGGGAGGTATATTATAGTGCAAAGGTTGGGTTGTTTTGTTTGCTTGCTATTCATCAAGTCTTTTATTAAGGCTTTTCTAGATGGTAAGCAGCAAAGCAAAATTTGCAGAATCGTGATCTCTGAAATACTATAAGCATATCATAAAGATGTATCGGATCATTAAACCTCAGCAAATGCTATGTGTGGCCTGACCCAGTTATATCTTGCTTAATTTATCTGTATACCTGCAGGTCCAAAAGAACAACACAACACATAACCAATTTGACAATTTCTGTGTGCTACAGACTTGCTAAGTGTCCATAGCAAAATGGGAAGCTGTTTTAATTTTAGGAATTGGGATTAGCTGGTGAACAACCCTTTGGTGATAACAGGATTTCTCAATGACTACCAAAACTAGCAAACACTCACTGCAAAATTCTTCAGATTCATCATGCTCGACAGAGAAATCTTCTTGTCAGTACGTCATGCATGCAAAGGAATGTTCCTCCTTCTCTGTTCTACTCCAGACTTTGACAGTCTTATTATTCATCTGATACATCAACCAAGATGCTGAACAATCCTGCGACATACCAAGCACTTAAGCCTCCCTTAGAAATCAGGGAGGAGATTTTCAAAGCCATAAATGGGAGTAAAAACACCCAACTTCCACTGAAAATGGTTGAGCATCTCACTGTTCTCTGTGCCTTTAAAAATTTCTCCTCATTTATTTCCAGGCTTGGTGCAATGGATGTGGTGTAGGTGCTGGTAAGCAAACCAGTCTGAGCAAGGGGGTGCTTACCCAAGTCACTAGCGATCAAGCCGGTTTACAACCTCTCGGACTGTGGCTATGAGATTCTCATTCTCCTGTGGGTTAGCCAGAATAATACTGTGCAGTCTGTTCATGTACGAGTCAATGGTGTCCATTGTGGGGGTCTCCCCACTGCCTACAGTAAATATAGTGCAAGAAAGAAAAAAAAGCCACAGAATATTTAGATAACTACAGCAGTATCAAACATTACCATTCTAAGGAGCGTTTGCATCAAGGTGAAAACATATTGCACACAGTTAGACCCAAAAGAAATGTAACTGAAATAAAGCATAAATCTTTAGCAACAAAAGCCCAGATCCTCAAAAGGTATTTAGGTGCCTAACTTCCATTCATTTCAGTGGAATTTAGGGCCAAAGGGATCATATGGCAAGGGTATACAGCAGTACTGTTCCCTTTGTCTGCACCTGTAAAAGACCCTCTGGGACTAACAGCCTCCCCCCACAAAAAAGAGAAGAGAAAACCCCCAATACAGAGAGTAATTGTATTAAAAAGTTACAAAACTGGGAGACAGTACCCTTAACTCTAGCCCTCATCCTGCAGCCATTGTCAGGCTCCAACTTGCAGCACAGGAAAGGTTTAAAAACGGACCTGCAGCCTAGAATTAGTAAACCAGGCCACGGAAAGTAAATTCACAGGAACCAGTGACATACAACTAACAGAAGTTGGACTTAAGCAGTAGTAGAGAAGCCCCATAAAGAAATGGGGATTACCTGGTAGTGGGACTCCGGCAAAGCTGCTGGTGAGTGCTTGCCGTAAGGTCTCCAGATGCTGCTGCAGCACTGTGTTCCGGCTGCGCTCCTGGATCACATCCACCTCCAACTTCTCCACAGCAGTGCGCATACTCTCCACGTGCTTCTGCAGGGCAGCGTTCCTCTCCTCAAACTCCATGTTGGATTTACGCAGCTGGCGCAGCTCTGCTTCCCGTGCTGTGAACACACCCCAAAAAGGTATGAAATAACTGTAGAAAGTAGTCCTGTGGCAGTGAAGCAGAATGTTCAGGGATGTCCACTCAACTGAGGATGATTAAAAAACCAGTGCTATTTTGGGCTACATATGAAGAAGCATCACACCACAGAACAGCGAGTTGATAATGCCTAGAATTCTGAAGTTAATTCTGAATTCAATTTAATACCCGAGATACTGACAAATTAGAGTGAGTTCAGAGCAGAGGAACAAAAAAGAATAGAGGGATTGATTGAGGAAGGAAGATTGAAAGAACTACTATGAATACTTTCAGCACACTATAGATCAGCAATATAGTGACAAGGGGGCTAGAGACCAGCAACTGACTACAAGTATTAGCAGGGTGTACATTTTAGGTGCCTGAAGTTGAAATTTATTAGAGTGTGGAATAATCTCCCAAGGGAACTGGCAGATACCCCATCACTTGAGACATATGAATCTATTAATATAAAATCAAACCCCTACAGCAATGGAGAATATATTGTAGAAAATTTTGGCTGGGGTCATGGACTAGTTGGCCCAAAGAGACTTTCTCTTGTCTAACTTCTGCTAACTAGTGCACATTATCTGCTCAACTATTTCAAATATTTCCTCATTCTAACAGAGCAACTGCAGTTGGAAAGACTGGGAAAATAGCATCTATATGAGCTCGCCTACAGCTTGTACACCAGCACCATTCTCCACAGAGAATCCTGTTGGAAGAGGGTAGGCCTGGAGTACCTATCTGCTCAGCCATTATACTCCTAAGAGATACTGTAACCTTACTAACACACTGAGCCATCTGACTTCACTCTTTACGTAAAGCACTTTCTGTGGCAGGACTGGCGAAAACACTGCATGAGTTTAATTCACCTTTGCTGTGATTCAGGAACTCTTCTGTGAAGATTGGGATATCAAAAACAGACCTCTCCTTCGTGTCTGCTTCTTTCTGCAGATAGAAAGTGACAGTTAAATACTGCTAATTCTCAATTGCTAATAAAAGAAGTGACAGATCTATCAAGAAAATGAGAAGAAGGATGGAGATGATTCCAGCAAGCCCCTTTCTCTAAAGAAGCTATTGGGCAAATCGAGCATTGAACTGGAGATGACAGGGACTCCCATTCCTAGAAAGCCACAAGGAATTTGAGAGATACAAGGGAAGTGAGCGTTTAACAAATGTAGATCTCAATGGTTCAGATATTTCATATAACCTGCCACCTAACTTTTTTACCTTAATGAAACTACACATTACACAAGACTTCAGTACTTTCATAACTATTCTCATGAATTCATCCACCTCTCCAAATTACCATACTTCAGAACAAGCCTCTATAGTAAGACAAGATGGCAGATAAAGTAGATGATAGTTATAGTAAGTTTCACAGCTCTGTTTTTGACTATCAATGCCAAGATATCCAGTGAGAGAACAGGGAAAGGAGCTGAGAAAAGAAAAGGGAGAACCTTGCAGTGGGTCTTACAGTTCCTTGTTTCTGTTTGTTAGGGATTGCAGAAGGTGCAGAGGTGACATATTCTGCCTCAGAAATAAAGACAGGAGCTACACAATACTTTAAATGAGCCATACCTTTGCCAAGCAGACTATTATTCAGACAGCAACAGAGGGTCCTGTGGCACCTTTAAGACTAACAGAAGTATTGGGAGCATAAGCTTTCGTGGGTAAGAACCTCACTTCTTCAGATGCAAGTAATGGAAATTTCCAGAGGCAGGTATAAATCAGTATGGAGATAACGAGGTTAGTTCAATCAGGGAGGGTGAGGTGCTCTGCTAGCAGTTGAGGTGTGAACACCAAGGGAGGAGAAACTGCTTCTGTAGTTGGATAGCCATTCACAGTCTTTGTTTAATCCTGATCTGATGGTGTCAAATTTGCAAATGAACTGGAGCTCAGCAGTTTCTCTTTGGAGTCTGGTCCTGAAGTTTTTTTGCTGTAAGATGGCTACCTTTACATCTGCTATTGTGTGGCCAGGGAGGTTGAAGTGTTCTCCTACAGGTTTTTGTATATTGCCATTCCTGATATCTGACTTGTGTCCATTTATCCTCTTGCGTAGTGACTGTCCAGTTTGGCCAATGTACATAGCAGAGGGGCATTGCTGGCACATGATGGCATATATAACATTGGTGGACGTGCAGGTGAATGAGCCGGTGATGTTGTAGCTGATCTGGTTAGGTCCTGTGATGGTGTTGCTGGTGTAGATATGTGGGCAGAGTTGGCATCGAGGTTTGTTGCATGGGTTGGTTCCTGAGTTAGAGTTGTTATGGTGCAGTGCGTGGTTGCTGGTGAGAATATGCTTAAGGTTGGCGGGTTGTCTGTGGGCGAGGACTGGCCTGCCTCCCAAGGTCTGTGAAAGTGAGGGATCATTGTCCAGGATGGGTTGTAGATCACTGATGAGAACACTTCAACCTCCCTGGCCACACAATAGCAGATGTAAAGGTAGCCATCTTACAGCAAAAAAACTTCAGGACCAGACTCCAAAGAGAAACTGCTGAGCTCCAGTTCATTTGCAAATTTGACACCATCAGATCAGGATTAAACAAAGACTGTGAATGGCTATCCAACTACAGAAGCAGTTTCTCCTCCCTTGGTGTTCACACCTCAACTGCTAGCAGAGCACCTCACCCTCCCTGATTGAACTAACCTCGTTATCTCCATACTGATTTATACCTGCCTCTGGAAATTTCCATTACTTGCATCTGAAGAAGTGAGGTTCTTACCCACGAAAGCTTATGCTCCCAATACTTCGGTTAGTCTTAAAGGTGCCACAGGACCCTCTGTTGCTTTTTACAGATTCAGACTAACACGGCTACCCCTCTGATATTATTCAGACAGTTTTTTATCATGGGTGAAAATAGACAGACACAATGGTACAGAATTTGTGCAAATTGCTTATGACTAGCAAGGATGAGGTGGTTTGTTTTTCATTTTCTGGGGGAAGAGAGAGGGGAAAAGGGAAGGATGTTTGTGTGTGCTTTTTTAAAAAACAAACGTCTGCTCCCTTGCACTCTTCCGGGTTCCTGATTACAGTGGAACTCATGCAGATCTCCATCATTGTGGGAATGACTTCAGTCATTCAGGTTTGTACCCTTTGCATGCTGCAAAGCCAAGCTCTGCAAGGGCAAGGTTCATGAATCCACAACTGTATAGGGCATTGATTGTTTTCTCCCAGATTACAGGCACAGGAGCATCAGAACTGCTGCAGGAACTATGACCTGGGGGATAATTCACATCCCACCACCTCAAACACACATGTTGTCAATCAGGTGTACATTAGGGGTTATAAGCGTGTATGTTGGATGTTGCCCCTAACTCTCTTAACACCACATTGTTGGCAGGTGAGCAGCAAAGCAAAACATACAAAATCTTGACCTCTGAAGTGCTGTCTGCTGACAGTTCCACTATTAGGACTCCAGTAAGTTTTGCTGTCCTACCTGTGCACAGAATAGAAGCATCGAGAGATCCTAAATCTGTGAGCAGAGAAGGCAAGTGGGAGACAACACTAAGCTGAACACTATTTGCAACAATATTTGCTGAAGGTCATCTTTTGTGGTCCAAGGGCTGCTTTTTCTGCTAGACAGAATGATGGTATGTAACTGCACCCTCACCTATTACTTAATTGTGTGTAGTAATGACACGACTGCGCCTTGGGAGATTGGGAATGAGTATATAAAGGATGTGGCAACAGACTAGCCAGTGTTCGTACAGATTTCAAACTTCTAGTTATTATATCCCCAGATTAGGTGTTTTCTAGTGGGATATGGAGGGAAGTGAAAAGAGAACAGAAACTATAATACTGAATAGTTCTAAACCAATTCCTCAACTTGGGTCCAGCAGGGACTGTGCTGATTGAGGTGTCATTATTATTTATTAAGTGCTGATAATGTGTGTGGTGGAGCTAGGCAAATTTTTTTGGTGAACAGTTTATTCACCAAAAAATGCAATTTCAGTTGACACAAAACTCTTTGAGAATCTGTGTCAAGTTCACCAAGTAGTTTCAAATGAAATGGGGGAAAATGAAATGGTTCAGAAATGTCAAAACAAAATGTTTGATTTTGAAGCAACCCAAAATTTTTCATTTCAATTACCGGCATTGTGACAAAAGCAGAGGAGGACTAGAATCAAAAAACAGGAAAAGGGAGAGGAGGTGGCAGTGGCAAAAGACACTTTTCTAACCTGTAGTCTAGTGGTTAGGGCATTCGCTAGTGATGTGAGAGGGCTGGGTTCAATTCCCCCCTCTGCCTGGTGTGGAGAAGGAATTTAAACTTCTGTTTCCCCCATTGCAGGAGAGTGCCCTCTCCACTTGGCTATGGGATATTCAAGGATGGGTCTTTCTCAGCATTTCCTGATGAAACTCTTCCACTGTTTTTAAATAAATAGTCACTGAAGCCAAGACTTTAACGTGGCCCTCCCACATCCCAGGTGAGTGCTCGAAGTACCAGGCTGTAGAGTTATTCTCGCTTTCTGTCCCTGTCCCAATGACTATTCATTGTCATACACAGTGGCAATTCATAGTCATTCATATTAACAACGAAGTTCAAATCCCTTCCCCACATCAGGCAGATGGGGGAATTGAACCCACAGCCCTCTCATATCACTTGTGAATTCCCTAACCACATCCCAGGTAGGTGCCCTGCCCACTGAGCTAAAGGTTATAGGGAGGCTGCTTTCTCCTTCTCCTCTTCAGGTCAAAACAAACACGTTTCATTTTGATCCCACTTGAAATTTTGGATTCATCAAATATTTCAACAAATTTGGGGTTTGGTTCAACCCAAAACAATTTTTTTGGAATTGCCAATGAACCAAAAAAATCCATTACTCACTCAGCTCTAGTGTGCGATGTTGTACAACACAACAAATGAGACTGTCGTCTTTTAAAATTAGAATTAAAACAAGGAACATGACCACCTGGGATCAAACATCTAGTAGTTTTCACAAGTGTAGTGATATCAGCACCTGGTACCCTGGTCAAATTAAACTCAGATAATTACATTCTAAAATTCCCTTGCTGTTTTTGTGTGCGCAGAAGGTAGTCTTCACTTTCTTTCTGGAAATGTGGTGTAGTGGTGGTGTTCTGTACAGTTGAACAGCTGTCACAGCCTACCCAAGAGATGACTACATTTCAGTGGTAAATGAAGCGATCCCAATTTATGGTTTGTGTGTCTATTAAGTATGCAAACCATTTTAAAATCATCAAAGATAAAAGGTGCAATATAATTTGAAGATTTTTTATTTTATTTTTATTATTTTGTTTTTAACAGAAAAAGGACAAGACAGACAGACAAAATGTAACCCTGATGAGTTATTATGAAGACAGTTTTTTCTTTAGGGATTTCTAAAAAGTAGTTTAAAGTCCATATTTTTAGTGATGCCTCAGTCATAATTTCTACAAGTCAAAAGTAATTAGAATAAATGTTTGTTTTCAAAGTATATACTGATGATGTCAAAGACACAACAGAGCTTTCTTGGTTGATAAATTGGGGTAACTATAATCAAACTGCTGCTTAATATAGGAACAAAATAAGCATTAGAGAAATTGCTACTGAAAGCAGAAGGTTCTCAAACCTCTAAAACATCTTGGCTGGTAAAATGCACCAAGAAATCATTCCTTCAAAACCATGTTTAAAGCCTGAGATAAAATGCCTCTCTCCTGCTTCTGCCACCACTATGGTCTTTTATATTTGAACACCTTGGTCTTTAAATGAAATGTCAAACATGATTTGGTACCCAGCAGAAAAGCTAAGTGGTTAACAGCCTATCAGGGAATTCTGGCAGCTAAGCTTAGTGTTTCATATTGGTGTCTGGCTCATAAAGGGGCTAGACTGGGGTGAAGCGAGTGCCATTTGGCAGTCAGCCAAGATAGACCTGGCTAGATGGAACTTCAAAAACCTTCCAAGTGTTTACCTGAGTAAACTGTCAGAATCGGTTTATTTAGTTTTTACTTTCTTTTTTTAAAAAGTAAAGCGGAGTTTCATAACGTGGTAAAATTGCAGCTGGGAAGCCCTAGATTCAACAAGAGAGCACAAAGCTCACATGCTACACACCAAGTGGGCTGGTACTCAAGACTGAGAGCAAAAGAAAAAACAAACAAACAAACAAACAAACAAAAAAAAACACGGTCCTGATTTTCTGAGGAGCTGAAGAGACGCAAAAATGTCACAATGGCTTTCTTTATCGCACCCATTATCTACCCAAATTCTGATGCAGGTTACTGCAGGAAAAAAAAAAATCTCAGGATGTGTATTCAGAAAATGAGGAGTCATGTACAGCAACAAGCCTGGCAATGTATCATCTGATCTTAACGCCCTCTAGACAAACACAAATTAATTTAATCTAGAACTCCGGAGTCTCAGCAATAACACACTTCAAGGAACGCTGGCAATTATGCAGCTTGCCCTCCAAGTGCTTTTTGCTCTACCAGCCTAGGCAATTCATGCTTGATACTACTAGCTATGTGCTGGAGGCATTGGCATGGACCAGTAATGGCTCCTACAGACTGAAGGGCAGAGGAGAGGGTATTACAGACATTATATATGGTGCCCCAGGGTAGAGATTCTTCAGGTACAAAATAAAAAATATTAAAGCAATTAGGTGAAATTGCTCAGTCTCTGAAAGGCAACAGAGAAATTCTACTTAACGGAAGACTGGTAATGAAAACCCATCAGCACTCTTCCATTACCAAGTACATTACCCAGCATGTAAAGGATCCTCTCGGGGGCTCGGATATACTTAAGCCACTCTGAGGCTTGCTCAGGGGATTAAAATCATAAGGATTTGATTACCCCTTCATTGAAAAGGCTTAATTTGTTCAGGCTGAGTGTCATTTTCTCATTTCTCATAAATTAAAAGAGAAACAAAAAAATTATTGTTTCTATCTTTGTCTTTAAATGAGATGGAGACATTTCCAGAATGTCAGCCTGGAAAATTATTCATTGGGCTGTTAAACTGGGGTTGGCGTTAGGGGCTTCAGAGACACACTGGACTTGAAATTCTTAATAGGGATAGAAGATTGAGGGTATGTGGGGAAGGGGAGAAAGAAGGGAGAAGAGACGTCTTTTTGAATATCATCCCTGCTATGGTCATATGCGTACCTCTCAATGCTCTGCATTATAAGGAATACTCCCTATTGGGTAGACAATTTTTGTTGTGCTCCACTACTCTGTCAGGCCCTTTGCCCTGCACTATACTCTACCTTATAGACATCATCAAGCAGGCCCTCCTTTCCTTAGAATGGATTGGCCACTTCATGGAAGCCTTGCCAGTAAGGAGGTATGTTTTTTCTAATCAGCTGCATGAAGCTGGAGCTATTCTGGTTCCAACAATTTCAGAAAAGGTGGAGCAGAAGAGCAGGGAAAGAGAAGAATACAGAGAGAACATAGAGAGAAGAGAGGTACTTATGTGCTTCTGTTTTCTTCTGCCCACAAGAGTGTCATGACAGGCCATACAAACAGTGCCATGTGATAAGGGAAGGGAAAATAACACCACTGTAGAAAGTCTTATTACATTTGAGATTAGTAAGGTCACTTTTGATTAGTGTGAAATATTGAGAATATAAACACAAAATCTCAGTTATTTTAAACCAAGAATAAAGTTCACAGCAGTCACTGTTCATCACGTATAATATTCCACATAAAAATTCATGAATATGGGATTTATGTGAAGAGTAATCTATATATTTTATTGTGATTAATTCAAATTTACTTCATGTTTTTGTCCTTTGCTATACTTTTTGAAGGTCATTGCTATGCACATGCACTGTGTTTAAATGCTAAAGTGATATCAACATTGTCTATGGTAGCTAAACTATTACCACTGAGGAAAAGCTTCCTTGACCCAGAGGTGCTCCCAAATTTTTTGCAAGGGATAATTTAGCAAATCCTCTCTGATGGTCATAGAACTACCACAACAGCAAGCAATGGTGATTAGAGGAAGGAGAATAGGACAGGGATCCAGGAGCTCCTGAGATCTTAAATCTAATGATGACTTGCTGTGCAATCTTGGACAAGTCACTTAGCCTTTCTGTGCCAGTTTCCTCCTTTGTAAATGGGAATTACACTACTTACCTACATTAGGCCTTGTGTACACTTGCAGTGGCGTGTAGGGTATGCATAGCTACACGCTGCAGTGAAAGGCAGGCTGTGTGGTATATACCTACATGTTGCAGTGGAAGGCTCTGGCAGTGGAGAGGCAGAGGAATACTACACTGCTAAAAATAGCAGTGTAGATGTGAGAAGCACTGCTTGCGTGTAGGGTATACCCCCTAAGGTTCTAGCATGTCTGTAATCTATTTGCCTAAGCAGTGCCTCACTGTCTACATTGCTATTTATACTAGTGAAAGCTAGGCATGCCGTGTCTGTACTCTGCACACCACAGTAAGTGTAGACCTACCCTTAGAGAGGTGTTGTGAGGATTTATTAGGTAACTTGAGCACAGAGTTTTGCAAATATGGAAAGGTAGAAAATCCTGAAGGGGAGAGGAGAGGAGGCTTTCAGAACAGGATGCCTAGCCGGTGGAGTTCCTAACTCCACTTGAGCAGTCCCTGCTCGGATGGAGCATAAGAACGCCATAGGGATGTGCAGGAGGGCAACTCTCCTCCATGAGTGCATTTAGATAATGATGATCTTTCAGTAATCATATTACATAAATTGAAGGATAAGAATTAAGCCTGTTTGAATTTTTGAAGTGACTTGTCACATGAACACTGCTGTTAAACAGAATATTTATGTAATCTAAGTTTTGCACAAGTACTATATTACTGACTGGGACAAGGTTACAGTGTTTTGTGGGGGTTACTAATAAAAAGTCAACTCCCACGTGGCATGCAGATTTAGGCACTTCATATTAGACATTTTAAGAGTCCATCTATTTCTAAAGGTTCGTCTGATAGGGAATACTTGGCTTTGGGGGTCAGTGGGAGAATGCATCTGAGCTGAAAGCATCCAACCAAAGCTGCTCCCTGGAAATGAAATGTATTACCCTTAAAGTAGACAGGAGCAGCAGAAATTAAAAAGTTGCAGTGGCTTGGCAAGTGGCCATCACAGTCATACTTCCAATAAACCCACCAAGGGGTACAGAAACTGATGACTTTCCCTGAAAAGGAGGCTGGCTGGGAGCTTACAGAGGAAGAGCATTGGCAGGAAAGTCTCTTGCCCATATTGAAAAAGGGGATGATTCATCTACTTGGTTTTTTTTCCTATTTGCTTGCTGCAGTTTGGTGACTGTGAAGGAAGCACCTGGCCTGGGACCCTATGTAAAATGGCCCTTGTTGTGTTTGGTTCTGTTAAAAGACTGACAATTACAGCACTTCGGATAACTTTGTTGTCAATCAGGATCCAGAAGGTTTAGTGTCTGTTTTACATCAGGGAATCTAGAGTCTTGTTACAGCAAGGCAGTATTTTTCATTACTATTCACTTATTTGGTATGCTAAGAGGTGTTACAACAGGCCTCCCAACAACTTGGCCATTTCCCTCCCTTACCTTGGAAGAAACCACATGGTGGTTGGTGTACTGGAACAATGACCTAGAGGTGCGACTTATTTGTGCATGATCGGTCTATGTCTCAAGCTGGCCATAAGGATGTCCTAGACATTACATGCCAAATTTTCAAAAGAACAGTTTCCCATTTGTAGGCATTTCTGCTTCCAAAATTGTCACCTGCAATTTTGCAGCTGAAGTTGAATTACACGTACACCTCAAGTACATAAAAGACACAATTATTCTGAGGTATACTCAGAATTTGTTCTGAGGTTCCAAATCACAGGTGTATGTTTTGCAATGCAAATGACACCTACAAAAGGAGAGGCTGGGCCTCAGCCCTTTTAAAAACAAACCCTAAACTCCATTTCCATTTTGTTTCAGATAACTTATATCTGCATGGACTAGCTTCTGATTTAGCAGAAAGCACTCAAAACAGCACATAAATAACTCAATTGCTATTCACTTTTGATTCTTTGGTCCTGGGGATCATCTATGCACGCGACCCCAAAAAAACTGTATAGAAATTCGCATAAATCTATATCTAGAGCAGACCCTAAGCTGGTGTAAACTGTCATAACTCCATTGACTTCAATGGAAATTTTCACCAGTTGTGGTTCTGACCCCTGCTGTGTAGAAGAAAGCAAGGTATTTACCTCATGGTCATGGGCAGTCTGTCGCGTTCCATCTGAAACAAACAAAAAGATAAGATGATCTTGGAATGAAAGAGAACTGAAGGAGAAAGTTAGCTGTACAACCCAAAAGCACAGCTACACAATCTGTCTAGTTATACTATAAGGGATTTAGCACACAGTATCTCTATCTACCTTAGGTTTTTCTAATGCACCTGTCACAAGGCACAGTAGTGTGTACATAAACCTAACCATTCTGCATACACACATGCACACTGGTCTAGGCAAACACAGAAGAGTATGTTCTAAGCAGCATAACAGTCACAGGCTTTATAAAAAAGTGTTTGACACCTGCTAGTTGACTATATGCCTGGGATATTTTAGTACTCTAGCTAACAGTCTACTGTTTATTACTCTAGCTAACAGAATTGCCATGCTGGGTCAGACCAATGGTCTGTTTAGCCCAGTATGAATAGAATCATAGAATATCAGGGTTGGAAGGGACCTCAGGAGGTCATCTAGTCCAACCCCCTGCTCAAAGCAGGACCAATCCCCAACTAAAATCATACCAGCCAGGGCTTTGTCAAGCCTGACCTTAAAAACCTCTAAGGAAGGAGATTCCACCACCTCCCTAGGTAACCCATTTCAGTGCTTCACCACCCTCCTAGTGATCCTCTCTTCCGAATGTGGGCAGAGTTTTCATGAAGGCACTATTTTTGTTATGGTTTAATACCTTGCCGGTGTGATTTGCCTTTCTGCCTGTCCTGTGCTTTCCTGCTAAAGACTTTGTAGGCCTCTGTCTTCTGGTACTGCTCCAGTTCCCGCATGTACCGTTCCTTATCTCTATCTGCTTCATCAAGGTAGCGCTGCAATAAGAAAACAGAGTACTTCAGGAAAAAAACCAAACAATCAGACACATGATCATCTTACCTAGATAAACAGGAAAGGAATGGAGAAAAATGAGTGAGAATGCCTCAGAGATTCAGAACACGGAAACCTGAGAAAGGATAACCAAGGCAAGAAAGGATAAAAACAGAGAGAGAAGCACTCCAGAATAGTAACATATTTTATCCAACTCATCATTCTGTTAAACTTACTTCTCGACTAGACTGATTGCAATAGTTTACTTAGATGCTGAGGTGACTGGATACCAGGCTACTCAATGCAGCCAAATGCTATCTTCACATAGTCAGAAAATATTTATGAACTGGATGTTTGTGGCCAGCACTATGTGCTGTTGAACAGGAAGCTCTGGTTGTGGATCACCCTTAGGGGCTCAGATTGTTGCTAAGGTGTGTCAGTCTTCCTGGAGCAGAGTACTGTGTTTTCTCACCTTCAGACCCCTAGAAGAAAGGCCAATACCATGCTGCAACACAATGTCTTGTCCTCTCATCTGATAGGGGAGACAGCTGTAGCTACTATGAGAGAACAGCTTTGTCACGGTTCCCTCCCCACTCTGAACTTTAGGGTACAGATGTGGGGACCTGCATGAAAGACCCCCTACGCTTATTTTTACCAGCTTAGGTTAACAGTACGCTGCCACCACCAAGTGTTAACCAAATATTTAGGGAGAGCCACTTGGAACTCTGCCTTTCCCCAAATATCTCCCAAGTCCCTAACCTCCCTTTCCTGGGCAGACTTGAGAATCCCCCTCACCAATTAGTCCTGGTGAACACAGATCCAAACCCTTGGGTCTTAAAACAATGAAAAATCAATCAGGTTCTTAAAAGAAGAATTTTAATTAAAGAAAAAAAAAAGGTAAAAAGGAGTACCTCCGTATGATTAGAATGAAAGATAATCTCACAGACAATCAGATTCAAAACACAGAGGGTTTCCCTCTGGGCAAAACTTTAAAGTTACACAAAGAACCCAAATTTATCTTCCCTCTTATTTGCAAAAGAACACAAACAAGAAAATAAAAGTAAATCTAATACATTCCTTCTCTAAATACTCACTACCCTATAGGAGTTGGATGGTTCCTTCTTTCTCTGTGTCTGGCAAAAGCACACACAGCACAGACAAGAGACTTTTTTCCCCCTTCCAGATTTTAAAGTATCTTGTCCCCTTATTGGTCCTTCTGGTCAGGTGTCAGCTAGGTTATGTGAGCTTCTTAACCCTTTACAGGTAAAAGAGGAATTAACCCTTAACTGTATGTTTATGACAAGCTTACAGAGAGAATAGAACCAAGAGGGGTCTGTCAGTTTAAGCCTTAGTGATATTTCAGTCTGTTTTTTAAGAAATAATCTTGAAGCATTTTCATACATCTGCTTAATGCAGGGAGCTCTTGAACAATATAAGGAAACTGCTGGACTGCAAACCACTTAAAGAATAGTCATAACACAACATGGGAATTAACGGGACCCTTTCACCAAAAAGCTCCCTTCCCTGCTATCATGTTTCAGTACAATATGCTTAAGGCTTTTTCCCCATACAAGTTTATATCATACAGTATTATGCAAACCTATTCATATTACTCAGGCAAAACCTTAAGAGTGACCTCATATGCTTTTATATCCATTATATCAACAGATCAGTACATCTGGCTATCACACATTCCATGCATTTGGAACATTATTTTGCCTTAACACTGTTGAGGTCACTATTAAGATTTTGCAAGTTTGATGACACTGGAGTACATATTACTTCTGAGTACCTGTTGGAGATGGAAATGAAAGCCTTATGGAGCATTAGAGTGAATTATTGACAATGTTGTAGGCAATCTGAAGGTGGAAAGGAATGCACAAGTCTTACCCCCTAAACTTCTTATAGCCATCCTTTTATGGTTTTGGGTGGATAGCATGTGTCCTGCTGCAACCCTACCTGCCACTAAATGCAGTTTTTGTTTGCCAGTTTTCTAGTTATTTTTATACAGCTTTGGTGTACCTTAGTACATAGCTCTCCTGATATGGGGAGAAAGATCCATAGCTAGACTGCTGTCACTTGATTGACAGGAGTAACTGCTTGTCCCTTTGGAGACCAGCCAATGGAGAGAAACTTGAAACATGCTTTTCCACTGGGTTATGCAAGTACTCTCTAGTCAGCAGCAGAATACTGATGATCAGGAATTCTGGATTTGATTCCTGACTCTGGAAGAGGAGTGTGGTTTATAGTGGTTAAAGCTAGGAGACCCAAAACCTAATTTAGTCATACTGGGGTTTGTCATGTTAGAGACCTGGGTGCCAGGCCTGGAGTGTCCTTGCATAAGCAATCTGCTAACTTATTTTTTAAAAATGGGATAGGGAGGGGACGGGCGGGCGGGGGGAAGTGTTCAGCAGCCCTTCCCTGTCTTCTAGGTTTGGATTCAGGACCTGACTCAATAATAAGGGTAGTTCAGTGAATGCCACAGGAATTTAAACAGCAGTTAAAAAAGGAAGGATTTGATCGCCTGGTCTTCTCTTTCCCAGCCTTCCTTAGGCTACAGAGTTATTTGTTAAGGGAGTATCTGTCTTTTTTTTTTTGGTCCCTAGAAGTGAGTGATGGCAATCATTCTGCAGCTGATTTGTCATCAAATTCAGCAAGTTGACCTTGACACACATTTTCTATGATGGTTAAAATGTTATCAAATGCTGTACGGACAAACACTATCAATGTGTAACTGATATTCTAGGAATCTGCACATGAGGAGCAACAATGTGAACAAAGGACAGAATGTTTTGATTTCTTGCAAAAAGGGTACAAAGAAAAAAAGACATTTTGTTAAAAAACAAAACAAAACACCCAAAGGATTGATTTCTGAGCTCTTGTTCTCTTTGTATCAATTCATTTTTCATCAAAAAACTATGAAAAATTCAAATAGTACCCAAAGTTTATATTCTATGTTTTTGTCATTGCAATGAGATTTTTACAAAATAAAGGTTTAAAGCTTCTGTTAAACTGAACTCTCTCATGCAATCTTAACTACAGTGAAGCACCATACTCTCCAACTAGAAATCAGCTACAAATAGTACAAATTCAGCAGTGATGCTGGTATCCGCTCCAGAGGAAGGAAGTAAAGGAACAGACTAAGCTGGCCATTGCCTTAATTCACATATGAGGTACAGTGCAGAAGGCCCAGGTAGACTGATGAAGAGAGATACACCATATTCTGGTTGAAAGAAAAACAAATTCTCATTCCTGGGATAATTTTAGTCTCTATAAAAATCTAACGAAACACTCTCACTAGCACAACTTATAGAGCTTTGCTTTCTTTACATGGCGAGCAGACCTTGAAAATGGACAAATATATTGTCAAAAAAACAGCTCTGCCCCAGCTAGTTGTGAGCAGCCCATCCCTTCTGGTCTGCCCAGCTTTCTCTTCTGAAAGACTCACACGTGTCCTGCATATACTCTTGCAGTGTTTATCGGGCCTATGTAATTTTCCACCAGCAATGACTGGGGAGAGATACTTTGGTCTCAAGAGGGTTCCTTCCTTTATCTCTTAAGGACCTTTGCACCCCACCTAAAAACACCTTCCTAAACACGGTCATGGTCAAACACTGATGTCAACTTCCTCAGTAAGCAATAGTGTTCCCATTAAAAAATAATCAAATCCCCAGCAAGGAAAAGGGAAGTTAATGGTACCCGTTTCTCCTCAGGAGGCAGCTTACTCCACTCATTGCCCAGCATCCTGGTGATCTCTGGGAAAGGGACTTCAGGCATCTTCGCTCGAAGCTGTTCCCTACGCTCATTCATGAATCGCACATACCCTGTGAGGGGGGATTTCGGGGCGTTGCTGTCCCTAAGGGGTTTCTTCCTCTTTCTCCCTTTGGACCAGCCTCCTCGTTTAGTTCTTTGCTGCAAAATGAAACAGAAGAAAATTCAGACTGAAGGGGGGGGGGAGAGGGGAAATCAAATAAATAATTTTACCCCTGGAAGGAACAAATATTCATGTCTCAAACATTTTCATAAGGAGTATGTGGCTGCAATATAAGCTTCTTCACTTATCTTCTCTGTAAAGTTCAAACTTCACTTTAGTCTAATCCTGACCTTCTTCTAAACAAAGCGAGACAAATGAGCCTCATTATCAGAAATTGTTTTATAACATCACTGCAGATCCACAGGACAATAAGATATCTTCATCATTCCACTAAGATTCTCCTGCTGTAGGACCATGAGTTGAGACCAGCGTCACCACACTGAAACATTTATTTAGGAACATAGCACACGCTGTAATGAACTTATCTTCTTCACTGTCCTACCTCCAGCAGTGACACATACTAGTTACTTCAAAAGGAGGGGGGTGGGGAAACTAACAAACAAACAAAACCAGTGTAGTTGGACAGTTGTGCTATATTATGCCATGGGATATTTCTTCCTGACCACAGCCTATAATCATTTTATGCCATAAAGCACGAGGAGTAAATGCTCATGAAATTGTCATCCTAGCTAATGTAACTGCAGATGTTATTCTTATTCTAAACAAAGTGTCTAATCTTTTTGGAAATTTACAAAGCCATTTGCCCCAGTATCTTATTGTAGAAAGTGCCACATATTATCTACCATACTGTATATTAACTAATATTTCCCCTTCTAATCTTTTGCATTCGGATGTTATGTTTCCCAGTCTTCTTGTATCATGGAATAATGTAAACAGGTGTGTACTACTGAGCTTTCCCTCCCATGCTCACTGTTACGGATATCATTATAAATTGCTTTGAACTTTTAAAACTCCTTTCATCAGAAATTTGAAGAGCTTTACAGAAGCAGTCGAGTATTGTCCCTAGTTTACAGGTGGAGAAACTCTGAAGTAGGGCAGTTAAATATTTGCTTGAGTTTTCTGAACTCCATGTTTCTGTAATAATCTCTGGACTATGCTATCTTCTTATGCTATATAGTGCTATCATGTATCCCTTCTTTTATTCTTTTAATCTCTCCTGGAATGGAAGGCTTCTTATTACTTTGATTGCCTTTCTTTGGCATTTCACTGCTTCTGTTGTAATTCTTTTGAGATGAGGTCATCAAAACTGAATATAGCTTCAAGAGTGGACACAGAATTAAACATTTGCTTCAGTTCTTAAACATTCTAAATCATCAATATCAGTAAAGATGATACACAACTCGAGTCTAAGAAGCATTAGCAACACTTCATTAGAGTATCTCAAAACATTTATAGAGGTGGATAAGTATGATTATCCCCATTTTACAGATACGGAAATGGAAGCACAGAGAGGTTGTGACTTGTTCAAGGTCACAAAGTAAATCAGGGAAAGAACTGGGAATAGCACTCAAGTCTGAGTCTCGGTCCCCTACTCAAACCATTAGATTGTACTATTTCCCCAGAGAAATGAAAGAAGGAAAGGTAGGCAAACCTCTGAAATAGAAATCTCTATTTGCTAAACTAGGGAGTATCACAGATGTCACTCTTGGAGGGTCTGCCTGCTGTGTTTTCCTGACTATAGGAAAGTGGTTGTGCAACAGAGGAGAAATAGCTATTATGACAAAGTTCCTCCTCTGCCTTGGTGGGTCCTGCACTTATTGGAGGATTTGCTCGCCTCAGAGATTCACGGCAGACCTCAGTTTGGCCACTTTTGCTAATGGCTCAAATCTGCCGTTCACTCAGCTAACCTCATCACTGGCCAGCATGGGGAAAAGGAAGGAGAACAATCCACACAGTCTCTGCTGATCCACCTAGTGGGTCGGGGGACAGGCCAGGGACCTTCCCCTCTGGTGGGACCCACAGTCCAGGTCAATTCCTCCTGTATCCAATAGGGAGTTGGGGGGATGGGGAGGAACCCGGGCCCGCCCTCTACTCCAGGTTCCAGCCCAGGGCCCTGTGGATCACAGCTGTCTACAGTGTCTCATGTAACACCTGTGTGACAGCTACAACTCCCTGGGCTACTTCCCCATGGCCTCCTCCCAACACCTTCTTTATCCTCACCACAGGACCTTCCTCCTGATGCCAGATAGTGTTTGTACTCCTCAGTCCTCCAGCAGCATGCCCTCTCACTCTCAGCTCCTTGCCTGCCCCTCACTGACTGAAGTGAGGTCCTTTTTAAACCAGGTGCCCTGATTAGCCTGCCTGTCTTAATGGATTCTAGCAGCTTCTTAATTGGCTCCAGGTGTCCTAATTAGCTGGCCTGCCTTAATTGGTTCCAGCAAGTTCCTGATTGTTCTAGAACCGCCCCTGTTACCTTACCCAGGGAAAAGGGACCTGCTTAATCTGAGGCTAATATATCTGCCTTCTATCACTCTCCTGTAGCCATCTGACCCAACCCTGTCACACTATAGAAAGTAAATAGATGAAAAACAGCCTCATGGATATGGTGGATGGATGAAAACTGGTATCCTACTAGAAAAAACTTAAATGAATAAAGTGACAGATGTGGAGGAGAGCCCATGCTTTGCTCTCTCAATCAGTTAGTCATTTGTGTTAACTATATTATTTCAGCTCACCTCTTCTTCAAGTCTCTGCTCGCTGCTTTCAGCTGTATTAGAAGACTCATTTTGCAGCAACTGAACTTGTGACAAGTCCTCCACAAAGTCTGGGTTGTTCACAGACTGCGAAGCTCCTCCACCGTATGACCCCTCAGAGTGGGCTAACCTGGAAAATCAAGTTGTGTGAGAAAGTGCAGGCATTATCACAGTAATCTACTTCCTCTCTGCTCCTCTGAACTGTGCAATGATGTTGAAAATATTATGCAACTTTGAGGCCAGACAAAAGGTGAGACATTACAAAAACAGCAACTCAGACAGCTGTATGTTCCATCTGGCTATGTGATTTCCAGGCCACTGTCTACAGCAGTTAACAGGGATTTAGATAAAGCTCTTCTAGGTCCTGATGGAGACAAAACAGTCCTAAGAAAACTAACTTTTGGAGAAACTTGTGCTTACACAAGTCAAACACAAACAAAACTAAACACTATCTGATTCAAATAATAATCAAACATGCAGTCATATGAAGGGAGGTTTAGAGCAGGAATGAAAACACATGAACCCTGCAGCTGTGTTCAGGAGAACACCAGCAGAATGACAAAAAAGGTACAGAGTCTTATTTTCATCCTCCTCCAAGTGATTGCACCTTCTTGTATGCATTTCCTATAGCCCTGTATAAGTGTTCTGTGCCATTGGGATTTGGGATGGAACTCTTAGCAGTATTGTCTCCTGTTGACACACCTGGATATCTGAAGCAGACTCCAGTATCATTAGTTCCCAGTAGGCCCCTGAATGGCTGCTATTCTTCAGTCAAGAGATGTTGAAGGTGGCATTTCATTCAATGGCAGCACTCTGCAGGAATCAGGCTGCCTGTGGTATGGAGGCCAACAGTGTAGCTATATGGAGGTACATGATCTATGTCAGGGGTCCCCAACGTGGTGCCCGCGTAAGTGCGCCCATGTACTGGCCGGCGGACGAGCATCCGCCTAAATGCCGCTGAACGGCGCTTACCAGCGGCATTTCAGCAGATGCTTGTCCGCCGCCACGGTCCTCCGTGGCTCGTTGTCTGGCGCCTGCCAGACAAAAAAGGTTGGGGACCACTGATCTATGCGGATCCCCAGAGTTCTGCATGGATCTTGGGGATTTTCTGTTTTAGGGCAACAATCCACTAGTCATTCTAACCATTGTTCTTAATGGAACAATTCATAGATCTGTACAATTTTGAGATCTGCTCCCTGTGTATAGTCAAAGCTATAGCTGCTTAGTCAATGGACAAACAATTTTTACTACTTTTTTCTCCTGTTAGCAACGTTGAGCTAACATAGCTACAACAAAGCGAGATTAATTCTTATTCTGATTTGTGCAACATCAGATGTGTTAACCAAGTACCAACTGCAGAATTTTAATTTTCATGTACAGAGAGTTGTACCTCTATAGCACCTTATCCTGAAATACACATCGGTTGGGCCACGTTTACTGATTATGATACATAACCCAGATAGAGACAGGCTTGACTTTCAGATCTCAGATTGAGATTGCAGAGCCAGCAGTTAGAAAAAACAAAAAATGGTTTATTATACACTAAGCATACTGAGAGAGCGAGAGAGAGAGAGCGCCCATAGAACCTCACAATGATATTTTCAGTCACTTCTCAGATTTTAACCCACTTTAGGCATCACAACCTTCCAATCTACTAACAAATACAGAGTAGGGAAAATTTTGAGTGTGGTGCATGGACTTTCAATGAGAGGTGATGAAAGATCATTCCCTTAATCCCTCCTAACAGCATGTCAAGCTTCCTCCGTGCACCACACTTGGGGTACGTCTATACTTACCTCCAGGTCCGGCGGTAAGCAATCGATCTTCTGGGATCGATTTATCGTGTCTTGTCTAGACACAATAAATCGATCCCGGAAGTGCTCGTCGTCGACGCCGGTACTCCTGCTCCGCGAGAGGAGTACGCGGAGTTGATGGGGGAGCCTGCCTGTCGCGTCTGTACCCGCGGTAAGTTCGAACTAAGGTACTTCGACTTCAGCTACGTTATTCACGTAGCTGAAGTTGCGTATCTTAGTTCGAAGTGGGGGGTTAGTGTGGACCAGGCCAAAGTGTCAGCAAATCTTGAGGCCCCGAGACGTGGGGCCAAGTTCAGACCTGGTACAAGCAGGTTCCTCTATGTTTAATTACATAGAATTGCACTTGCTTATGCTGGATCTGAATTTTCCCCTTGGAGGTCTAAAGAATAGAAAAGAAACCTGTTAAAGCACAACAATGCTTAAAAAAAAAAAAAAGTATTCCTGAAAAAGAATCTAATCTTTTGTCGTTGAGTCCTTAAGACAGGGCCACTGCTTTATAGCCTGTGCAAATAAGGACAATTTGTTTGATAGACAGGAAGGGTATTCATTTATCAGTTCTGTTCTTGGACATCCCTTAATCAAGAATGTATCTTTAACAGAAATTCAGTGGTGCCACTGGAGCACAATAAAGAAAACAATCACCATATCTGCAGACCCACTATAGAAAGCTGTCCTTGGAAAGCAAGATTTTACAAGTACCAGAAGAGTACACGTGAAAGAGAAAATTAATGGTGCTCAATTGGTCTAGTAGCAAGACTGTACAATCAGGAGTACTTTCTCTGGAGAGTCTGCAAAGAGAGAATAGCTGTGAGCTGAGTTTAGAGCAGCAGTTGCTTACCCAGTTGTGGGCATATCACTGCTCTCCTTTGAGCCATCATCATCTGCAAACAGTGGGGGTAGGGATGAGCCAGCCATCAGGTTCTCCATACCTCTGTGAAGAGAAAGTGGAAGCAAAATTAACATTTGAATTACTTCTCTCACGTGTTCTGCCCATTTAATGATCTGTCTTTGTAAGTCTTACTTAACTGCCAGTTCTTAAAAGCCAAACAGCACATCAGCCTCAATTTAATCCTGCACCCTGGTCAATCTTTTGAATTATTTGGACATAAAGATTTGATTGTGTGACGTGAACCTACCAATTTATATTACTGGGTTATCCCATGTTGGTCCCATCAATCAGGTATTTGTAATCAGAACTGAAGATTGTTGGCATCTTAGTAGGAAATAACATTCTGCCTACCTACCTAAATCCTCCTTGCAGTTTCAATTTGAGTTGGTGTTTTCACTTCCTCTCCTGACTCCTGTACTTTCACAATGTATTGGAATGCACATATTTGTTGCATTGCTCCTCATATGTGGCTACCTTGTTTTCTGTTTTCAAGGTATAATACGACATACTAAGTTCACAAGCAAAATGGGCAAGCACTTGTAGCATGATGTAATTCTCATTGAAAGATACCAGGTTGCCAGAGCAGACGTGGCTTCTTTTGTGTCCTCACATTCGCCAGTCGGAGATTTGAATTTGTGGAGGAATAACTTAATGAATACAAGCTTATTTCATACCCATCCCTAGCAGAACATATACAAGATCTCTGAACAAGAAATCACTACAATTATCAGAAAAAGTTTCATCCTGATGGAAAGAGAAAAATTCCATTCCTACTCTTAGAGTATGTCTACACTACAGAGTTACCAGGGCTCTTACTCTGGTTTTGCCACAACCCCCACCCATCCACACACAAAAACTTCTCACCCATGTATAGTGGTGCTTTCACAGTAATCTGCTTCCCCTCTGCTCCCCTGTTGGTGGGTGTAGGTTGGAGCCCAGGTGCTGTTTTTACTCAGATGAGTAACCCACCCACTTTGCAATGAAGTCATAAGCGAACATCTGATACTCTGATAGTATTCTAATAGTCCTCCGGTGCATTCCCACAATTCTCCCCATGTGCCCAGAAGGACAGACAAGTTCTACAACAATTCAATGGGAAAGAATCATAAAGCAAGTCAGCTTACTGCAGTGCAAAGAACCAAGGAATATGCCCCCAGAAGTCCTAGCAACACACATGGTGGAGTGCAGCACTAGTGAAGACACAGTGACTTGGGTAAAGCTTTGCAGTGTGACTGTTCACACCCAGGCGCTCAAACCTGAGTGCTGATCGCCTGAGTTAACTCTGCAATGAAGACAAACCCACAGAATCCCCACATCGGTGTGAGACAAATGAGAGACTCAGATCCAGGCTAAGTGTCACATTTAAACACTCTGGCTACTTTACAGCTTTTTAAAAGGGTATCTTGATGGTCAAGGACAACAAGAAAACACCTGAAAAATTCCCAAGTTCTACAGTAACTGACTTGGTAAGGCAATATTATTACAAAAAGAGGGGTAGCAGGATGCAAGGTTCACTACCAAACAGGTGCTTGAAGGAACAGTTACAATCTGTGGGGAGAAGTTGGATTATTTTGAATGCTAAGAAGGCCATTTGTTGTGCATATACTGATCCTGCATCTTGGCAATAAATCCAGCAAATCCTGCATCTTGGCAGACTAGATTATCCTTGCGGTCCCTTCTAACCCTATCAGTTAATTCCCTGATCAGCAGATCAATGTAAGGTCTAGGTGAAATGGACACTTCAAATCAATCTAATTTCCACCTGGAATGGAAATTACACTTTCAAGATTTCCACACAAAAATTCAGTGTGTGTGTATGTATGTATGTATGTATATGTAAGGGTAGAAGGTGGCGGGAGGGAAGTAAAGGTGTCAGTACCTTCTCTCCACTTCCTATCCTGTGTTTTTCTACCTCTGGAAATCCATTTTATTTCCTCCTTTCTTGACTGTCCTCTTTCTAATGACCTCAATAAGGGACTGGAGTGAGGGACCCTCTTCTTTCGAATTTAACTAAAAATACGAAGTTTGGGTTTCTAGCTAATATAAACCTGTTATGGGAAAAGGCAAGTGCATCTTATTGATGTAAGAGAAAGAGGCTCAATCAGGAAGGCAGAAATCCTCCTACTATTATGGGAATTCTTTATATCAAACACCATTCTTAAGTGTGAAAATCTCCCATATAAAAAAGAAAAAGTGACTGCAATAAAGATCTGAAAGCCCCTAAAATAGGAAATGCTTAGGATACACTGGTGGAGTAGAGTGAAGCATTTCAATCCTGAATGAAATGAACAGAGGGGATGAATTCTCCTTTCACCTGAGGAGATGGATCCATCCAAATTAAGGTTGGGGTTCTTAAATGAAGCACTGTGAGACAGTGTAAGCAGAGGCGGATTTACAGTAAAACACAGTGTGCCCTGGCACGGGGCCCCACGACAGGGGGCCCCAGGGCCGGGCAGCTGCGGGGGCAGAAGCTTGGTACTGCCGGCTCCTGTTGCCGGCTCCGCACCCACCAGCAGCCAAGTTCCCCTCTCCCCCCACCTTCTCCCCCACCTCCTCCCCCGAGCATGCCGCATTCCCGCCCCTTCCCCTCCCTCCCAGCGCTTCCCCCGCCTCCAAACAGCTATTTCCTGGCACTCAGGTTGCTCTGAGAGGGAGAGGGAGGAGCGGGGCCACAGCGCACTCGGGGGAGGAGGTGGAGAAGAGATGGGGGCGGGGCTTTGGAAAAGGGATGGGGGCGGGGCGGGGCAGAGCAAAGGCGGTGCCCCCACACTCCCCCTCTGCATACACCCCCAGCCCCCTGCCCTGAGCCACTCAGGGCAGGGGGCTGGGAGCACCCCCATGACCCTAGCCCACACCCCCAGCCCGGACTCCTTGCACCCCCTCACACACCCTCAGCCCCCTGCCCTCCATGACTCCTGCCCCCCTCCCCACATCCCCACCTGCACCCCTTGCACCAAACGGGAGCTGCCCCATGTAACCGCTCCACACCCCAACCCCCTGCCCCAGCCCTGAGTCCCTTCCCGCACCCTACTCCTTGTCAGACCCTGCATCCCAACCTGCTCCTGCACCCTAACTTCCTCCCAGACCCTGCACCCCCAGCCCTGAGCCCCCTCTCGCACCCTAAGTCCTGGCCAGACAACACACCCCACCGTTTTTTTTTTATAAAGGGCTCTTATCTAAAGAACTTTACAATTGTTAGCTAACAGTACAAACAATATTTGGAAAGATCATTAAGTGGTCTGCCGAGACCCTCAGCGATTTTCAAGTGGTCTGTGGAAAAATAAGTTAGACTACAAAAACAATCAAGGTACCTCACTTTATTTTCATTTACTTCCTATTACTTATAGGAGGAGGATGAAGAAAAAAAAGAATGAAAAATGGGGGTGGGGAGGAGATAAGAGAGAATGTTCTTTTTCTTGGCTGGGTCCCCAAGGAGGGGGCCCCAAAAATGAAGCTTAGCACAGGGCTCCACTAACTCTAAATCCGCCACTGAATGCAAGAGTTAATTAAACTGGAGACTGAATTCTTCTTTGATCCCACTGGAGAGTTGGTTAAGCACAGGAGCTAAATGTAACCCTGGCCCCTATACCATGTACTAGATGCTCTGAATGGAGCAAGTTAATAGACTATAACAAAGAAGTTTTGTTTGTGTTACATACAGCTATTAAGCTTGCAACCTCCTTCAGTGCCGTCAATCTTATCTTAGATGAGCCCTGAATTTATCTAATAGAAAAGAGTATTTAGAAAACTAGAGCAAACTTTGCACATAAATATTTTAAAATTATATATATGAAAAAGTTGTGTGTATGTCTTCTCTGAAACACAGAAAGCACTCTCTATTTTGCAGGCTTCTCTCCAACAGCTTTCCCAGAGGTCAAGGGCCTCTTCAGAATCCCAGCCTCATCAGTCAGGTGGCACTCACCAATCCACACATGCCTTGAGAGAATATATACTGTCTGCTGGTGAACAAACCATCACAAAGTGCTTTTCTGTCCATCATGCCCAGCATGACCCTTCTCACTGGGTTCCTCTCTACATCTGGACCCAGTCAGCAGCATCAGAGCCTCAGCTTGCTTTCAAACTGTGGGGAATCAGCCGGACATCAAACTTAACAACATACAAGCAGACCACATAAACACAGGAAGCTGGAAGAACACACACTTCTATCTTCTTTAAAGTTTATTTTATTTAACCCATATGGTTTCGATATTAATTCCTTCAGTCAGTGTACAGGCAGGCCCCAAAGAAAGAAAAAGCTCAAATACTAGTGAACATGCAACGGCTTCTAAACTGTTCCAATAAACAGGAAAACAATGCAGTTCCCAACACAATAGCTGAAAAGAGATGAGAATCTGCATAGGATGGCAGGTCGGGGTGATCTGCCGGCATTGGGGCTTCCAAACCATTTCCTGTCATTAGCCCTTCAGTTGTGGTCTCTGTGCCTGAAAGCATTCAAGCCCTCAGCCCCCGTGTTATGGTCAGTCAGCCTCAAAGTGACAGAGCACCAAGGCTCAATAATATTTTGGGAGGGCAAAGTTATTGTATCCAGGGGAACAACATGGAGACAAACTGACAAAGGGGGAGGCTGTTTGGACTCCCATCTCAACCTTCAGCCTGAACAGGAGTAGCAGGAATTGGGGGTGCGGGAGAGGGGGGAAGAGAGAGGAGGGAATTTAATAGTCTAGTCACAGACCCATCTGTCCTGTGACAATACTTGTACAACTTTGCAAGTATGAATTCTGACCAAAGCATTTACAGGATTAAAGTGATACCACTGTGTCTAAGGTATGAACATTGATTTAAAACAACACTGTCAGCTTCTGGGGGGGGGGGGGGGGGGGAGGTTATAGCCTACTTTTTGGCTGAAAAACCAATATAAAGGACATTCCGATAGTTAGCTCCACAAGAGCCCACTTAAACTCAGCTTCACTTCTTTATAGCCTTGACTACCCCAGAGACATTTAAAAAAAAAAATTCCCACTATTGCTAACACTGTTTCAGCTCCACCTGAATCATCAGCGTTCAGAGCCCTACTGGAGGGTACTACTACTATTTTAAGCACAATATTGATTGGAGCTGCTCTGGGCTACAGTAAACAACGTGATGCTTAAAAAGCCACCTGCATGTCAATGATAGGGCTCTCAACATCACCAACACTGTTGAAACTGAGCCAGTATAAGCAATAGTGAGACATTTTTGAAAAAAAATTCACTACTACATGCAAGAAATGCCATGGTATCTCTTCCACTGATTTCTAGGATGTACATGTGACGGGTTGGATCACAGAAACCCCCTTGAGAGCTGCCACCCAATGTACCAAGACTACTTCTGCTCCTGTTTTCCCTGCCAGCTCAGGACTCCAGCACCCTGTCTTGCTGTGCCAGACACTCCAGTCTGCTCTAACACAGACCCAGGGTCTGAATCACTTGTCCCAAAGCTGCAAGTTTACCTGAAAACAGCTCACAGAAGTGTGCTTGTCTTTAGCACTCAGATGCCCAACTCCCAATGGGGTCTAAACCCAGACAAATCCGTTTTACCCTGCATAAAGCTTATGCAGGGCAAACTCATAAATTGTTCGCCCTCTATAACACTGATAGAGAGATATGCACAGTTGTTTGCTCCCTCAGGTATTAATACACACTCTGAGTAAATTACTAAATAAAAAGTGATTTTATTAAATACAGACAGTAGGATTTAAGTGGTTCCAAGTAGTAACAGACAGAACAAAGTAAGTCACCAAGCAAAATAAAATAAAATGCGCAAATCTATGCCTAATCAAACTGAATACAGATAATCTCACCCTCAGAGATGCTTCAGTAAGTTTTTCTCAGACTGGACACCTTCCAGGCCTGGGCACAATTCTTTCCCCTGGTACAGCTCTTGTTCCAGCTCAGGTGATAGCTAGGGGATTCTTCATGATGGCTCTTCTCCTCCTTTGTTCTCTTCCACCCCTTTATATATCTTTTGCATAAGGCGGGAACCCTTTGTCCCTCTGGGTTTCCACCCCCCCTCACTGGAAAAGCACCAGGTTAAAGATGGATTCCAGTTCAGGTGACATGATCACATGTCACTGCAAGACTTCATTACTCACTTGCCAGCACACACATATACAGGAAGACTCACAGGTAAACACAGTCATCTGCAGACAATGGTCCTTGTTAATGGGAGTCATCAAGATTCCAAACCATCATTAATGGCCCACACTTTACATAATTACAATAGGCCCTCAGAGTTATGTTTTATATTTCTAGTTTTAGATACAAGAGTGGTACATTTCTACAAATAGGATGATCACACTCAGTAGATTATGAGCTTTGTAATGATACCTTACAAGAGACCTTTTGCACAAAGCATACCCCAGTTGCATTATATTCACTTATTGTCAAATCTTTCTAAAACTATCCCAGTTACATTATATTCACTTATTATCATGTTTTTATAAAATCATATAGACTGCACAACGTCACAGTACATTTGCATCTTTCACAGACAGAAGAAGAGTCCTACAAGTATTAGTAAAGAGTAGGGTTGCCAATTCTGACTGAAGCTAGGGTTACCATATTTCAGCAAGCAAAAAAGAGGACGGGAGGAGCCCCGCCCTAGCCCCGCCCCCGTCCTGCCCTAGCCCCGCCCCTGCCCCTCCCACTTCCCGCCCCCCCTCAGAACCTCCAACCCTCCCCCCCGCTCCTTGTCCCCTGACTGCCCCCTCCTGGGACCCCTGCCCCTAACTGCCCCCCAGGACTCCACCCCCTACCTAAGCCTCCCTGCCTCTTGTCCCGACTGCCCCCCTCCTGAAACCCTCCCCACATCCTAATTGGCCCCCTAGCACCCTACCCCCTACCTGTACCCTGACTGCTCCAACCCTTAGCCACACCCCCACCCCCAGACAGACCCCTGGGACTCCCACGCCCCATCCAACCACTCCCCACCCCCTGACAGCCCCCCCCAGAACTCCCAACCCATCTAAACCCCTCTGCTCCCTGTCCCATTGACTGCTCCGATCCCTCTCCCCACTCCTGCCCCCTGACAGCCCCCCCCAGAACTCCCAACCCCCCCCCCTCGCTGCTTGTCCCCTGACTGCCCCCTCCTGGGACCCCTGCTCCTAACTGCCCTCCAGAACCCCACCCCCTACCTAAGCCTCCCTGTTCCTTATCCCCTAAGATCCCCCCCTAACTGCCCCCCAGGACCCTACCCCCTACCTGTACCCTGACTGCCCAAAACCTTATCCACACCCTCCCCCAGAAAGCCCCCCCCCGAACTCCCGACCCCCCCCCGTCTCTTGACTGCCCCATCCAAAACCTCCCTGCCCCTTCTCCAATCCCCTGGCCCCCTTGTTGTTGGCCTTCGCCTAATGTCTCTGTGAACTTGCTCAGGAACGGCCTGAGCCGTTCGTCCCGGCAGGCTGGCTGGCAGGGGAGGAGGAGCAGGGGAGGAGCTCCAGACTGCCGGAGGCGATCTGCGAATGCAGGGAGGGAGGGAGTGATCTCTGCCGCAGGGGAGAGGAGGGGGGCTCTCTCTGGCTGTCAGAGCCTCATGTAAGTGGCACCATCCGGCCGGCTACCCTGTTAGCCGCGCACGCTCTGCATGTGGGGGGGAAGTCCGGACATTTACAAATCCCCCCCGGACGCTATTTTTAGCTCAAAAATCCGGACATGTCCGGGGGAATCCGGACGAATGGTAACCCTACTGAAGCTATTCTGGGAGATTTTTTTTCCCAACATGACAGTCATTTTTTTTGAAATAGCCTATTAAAATCTCCTGGATTGCTTTCAACAGTCACTGGGATATGGATGCCAATTCCAGGAGACTCCAGGCCAATCCTGGAGGGTTGGCAACCTAGTAAAGAGGCTTCTTTTAATAGGTGTACCACCCATTACAGGATCTCCGTGGTATATTACCAGGGGATGGAGCTGAATGGGAGAGAAACAGAATTGTGTATGAGAGCAATAAGGGGAGGGAAGCTAGCGATGGGGAAGAGGAAGGTCCCTTTCGCACCCAACAACATAAAAGAATAAATGTAGAGTCTTTTTGTCATCACTGGAGAAGTAAACTCTTGGCATTTCCTGGTGCTGCAGTCCTCCAACTACCCAACATGCCACTTACAGCTACTAAGTGTTGTGCCGTCCATCTGTGGAGCTTTATGCAAGTTATTTGATGGGTCAATTTGCATGTTTTAAAAATAATTTGCATAAAACCATAAGTTTCGGTTCACGGTCAACATAGTAGCCTTCCCTGAGCAGTGTGAGGGTAAGACTTGGAGTTGCAAAACTTGTCAGCTATGGCTGGGATGGATGGGCTCTGGACGGTGTCTGTGGCCACCATTTAGATGGATGATGGGTATCTGAGGGGGTGGTGGGCATGGACCAGTAGTGGGGCCCTCACTTTCTGTCCCTGCCACTATCCCCTCTGCTTGTTGCTGCTGATGCTGTCACCTGTTCTTCCCAGTTGCTTTGGTCCAACAGGAGCAGCAGCAAGATAAGAGGCAAAAAGGCCTCCAGGTTGCACGCTTAGAAAGTACAATTGCAGACCATTCCTTCAACCCAGTCGGATACAGGAAATCTCTGCAGGGCTGCAGGAATGTACGAAAGAGCTGCCAGTCGTGTGAACTTTTGCAGCTGTAGCCACAAAGCCTTGCCAACATTGTGGCCACATTTTACTACTCCCTCCTCCCCAGAAAGTTGCTCTTTTAAACTTCCCTCTGTGTATTTGACCTGGATTGGCTAGTAGTTAATCAGAAGCCAGTTAGTTAGAATTTTCCATATCTTTTCAGCCAGACTCTGAGGATCAAAAGCCACCACCATGACAGCTAATGAGCTGCTTGTGCTCTTGTTATCATGGGCAGTAAGGAGCCACCAAACAACACTACAATTTTTAACCAACATTGTAACCAGTTAGTGGCATGGTCAGCTCCAAATGTGGTTTGTTGCCATATTCTGCATGGTCAATACTTGGTTAACAAATGCAGCAGCTGTGATAAATGAAGGTGTGTGTGGGGGTGTGTGTGTGACGTTGTGCAGTCTATATGGTTTTATAAAAACATAATAATAAGTGAATATAATGTAACCGGGATAGTTTTATAAAGATTTGATAATAAGTGAATATAATGCAACTGGGATATGCTTCGTGCAAAAGGTCTCTTGTAAGGTATTATTACAAAGCTCATAATCTACTGAGTGTGATCATCCTATTTGTAGAAATGTACCACTCTTGTATCTAAAACTAAAAATATAAAACATAACTCTGAGGGCCTATTGTAATTATGTAAAGTGTGGGCCATTAATGATGGTTTGGAATCTTGATGACTCCCATTAACCAGGACCATTGTCTGCAGATGGCTGTGTTTACCTGTTAGTCTTCCTGTATATGTGTGTGCTGGCAAGTGGGCAATGAAGTCTTGCAGTGACATGTGATCATGTCACCTGAACTGGAATCCATCTTTAACCTGGTGCTTTTCCAGTGAGGGGGGGTGGAAACCCAGAGGGACAAAGGGTTCCCGCCTTATGCAAAAGATATATAAAGGGGTGGAAGAGAACAAAGTGGGGAGGAGTCATCATGAAGAATCCCCTAGCTATCACCTAAGCTGGAACAAGAGCTGTACCAGGGGAAAGAATTGTGCCCAGGCCTGGAAGGTGTCCAGTCTGAGAAAAAGCTTACTGAAGCATCTCTGAGGGTGAGATTATCTGTATTCAGTTTGATTAGACATAGATTTGCGCATTTTATTTTATTTTGCATGGTGACTTACTTTGTTCTGTCTGTTACTACTTAGAACCACTTAAATCCTATTTTCTGTATTTAATAAAATCACTTTTTATTTAGTAATGTACTCAGAGTATGTATTAATACCTGGGGGAGCAAACAACTGTGCATATCTCTCTATCAGTGTTATAGAGGGCGAACAATTTATGAGTTTGCCCTGCATAAGCTTTATGCAGGGTAAAATGGATTTATTTGGGTTTAGACCCCATTGGGAGTTGGGCATCTGAGTGCTAAAGACAAGCACACTTCTGTGAGCTGTTTTCAGGTAAACTTGCAGCTTTGGGGCAAGTGATTCAGACCCTGGATCTGTGTTGGAGCAGACGGGAGTGTCTGGCTCAGCAAGACAGGGTGCTGGAGTCCTGAGCTGGCAGGGAAAACAGGAGCAGAGGTAGTCTTTGCACATCAGGTGGCAGCTCCCCAAGGGGGTTTCTGTGATCCAACCTGTCACAGGGGGGAGCTCCCTTTTATGGACACCCAGCCAGCCAGCTAGCTATAGAACCCCTGTTAGTAGCTGTTCTCTACTTGCTTTACCTGTAAAGGGTTAAAAAGTCCATAGGTAAAAGGAAGGGAGTGGGCACCTGCCCAAAAGAGCCAATGGGAAAGCTAGAACTTTTTACAATGAGGAAAAAACTTCCCCTCTGTCTGTCTGTCTGTTGTTCTCCTGGAGAGAAAGACAGGGCTGGAACTATGATGTAAAAAGCTTTGGGCCAGGTATGAAAAATCACCGGATCATACCTAGGAACTACTAATTTGAAACCCCAGATATGTAAGTAGATCAGGAAACGTCTAGGAAGACACGATTAGATTTATCTCTTATTTCTTTATGGCTTGTGGACTCCTCTGTGCTAATCCCAGGTGCTTTTGTTTTTCTTATAACCTTTAAGCTGGACCTCAAGAAGCTATCTTGATGCTTAATCCTTGTAATGGTTTCTTTTTAAATCTAGCAAAAAGCCTAAGTTCCAGATGTATTTTCTTTCTTTTTGTTTTTAATAAAATTTACCTTTTTAAAGAACAGGATTGGATTTTTGTGTCCCTAAGAGGTTTGTGCATATGTTGTTTAATTAGCTAGTGGCAACAGCTGATTTCCTATGTTTTCTTTCTCAGCTCTTCCCTGGGGGGTGGGGGAGAGGGTAGGTAAAAGGGCTTGAGGGTACCCTACAGGAAGAAATTCCCAAGTGCGCCTTCCTGGGTTCTCAAAGGAGTTTTTGCACTTGGGTGATGGCAGCATCTACCCATCCAAGGTCAGAGAAAAGCTGTAACCTTGGGAGTATAATACAAGCCTGGAGTGGCCAGTATTAATTTTTAGAATCCTTGAGGGCCCTCACCTTCTGCTCTCAAAGTGCCAGAGTGGGGAATCAGCCTTGATAGCAGCTAATAGTGTTTCACCCTTACTAGCATCCTATGTTGTTAGCACATGGTCATCTTCCTTTGACTAGTTCAGCATACCTATTTATTTCAAAGCAGATGGTCCCTTCCCCTCCCCTAGCATGCCTACATACACAATCTGGCCAATTCTGCTTCCCCAGTTCTCTAGGCAGATGGAGATTTCAAGACATATTGCTACCATGTGCTGACGCCACCACTCTGTATACATATCCCCTTGCATTCCATCCGCTGTGAAGGCTATAGGATAACTACTTGGATTTTCCCAGAATGCACTGTTAAGTGATATGGTAGATGTGAATGCACAAGCATTGTCGGCTGTGATGTACAAAGGCTGCAGTGCAAACACAACTCAAACCAATGTTTTTTGTAAATTGGGACAGATGAGGGAGTATCAGGAACAAGTTACAAAACCACCGCAGCACTTGCAGTGTGGACAGGGCTTCTGTGTTTAAAGATTAGTTTGCACACTGAACAAAAGCAATATGATAGAAAATGCACACAAAATGTGGCTGAGGATGTTGTCAACTCATTTGAAATTTTGTTTTTTAAATCCTTCGAGAAGTTAAACATCCACCTATGCAACAACAGCAGCTTTTACATACAAGCTTTTCCTTTTCCCTCCCTCCAAAACACTACTTCTTGAATTAAAATTGGAAGTAATGTTAGCAACTGAAAAAAACCCAGACTTTGCATTTTTAATCTGAATGCAGACAAAAATACTTTCCCTTCTTATTGGGCTATTTTGCAAGTTTTAAATTGTTTGTGTTACTTTGAAAAAAATTAGCTCCACCAGCTACTTTGATATCACTGCAGTAGCTAGAACTTTGCATTTGCTGTGGCGGATTATGTCTCAAAAAGACCGTCTGGGCCCTCTGCCATAAATCTTTCCAACTATCCAAAACAGGTCCTCCAGATCTTTTTCCATGACCCCACTCTTAGATATTATTTTTCACCACCACTTCCCCTCTCTACCCAGATTTTTCCCCTACAGCAACTCCCAACCCAGAGAATGGCCCCTCACTTGAGACTGTGTTGGACTACATTTATATTTAATTCACTCCCACCTCTATACTCACATTACACATTTTTTATCCCAATTGGTATTTTAAAAAACACAAAATCCTGTATCTGTTAGGAAAAAAATCAGTAGTGCAACAGTAGCCTCATCTCTGTTCTGAATTATGCTATTTTACTTCCATATGTTAAATATCTGATGTTTAGTATCCCCTTTACTATCCATAAATGTATGGCAGTTTATGCTGGATTCTGAGCAGAGTTATTGTATAATGGAGTAGCAAAGGGCTAGGTCTAATACCGTTGAGCTTTGGGAAGCTATACAGAAAAATGTTAGTGCCACCTTGAGTTCTTTCCTGTTCAGAATAAGACACTAAATTGATCCACAGGACACCGGCAGTAGAGTGTGACTGAGATGTAGACAACAGACTATCATTTTCAATACTATAATAAACTCCCTCTCAGGCAGACACCCCGGCGCAACAGGGGAGACAACTGCACTTTCCTGAAGCAGTAAGACCCCTGATAGATAGGGTTCAAGCCCTAGGGAAAGGAGATGTTTTCATTGTCTCGGTCACTTGAGGTATGCTAAGGGAAAAGTTTTAATTGGTGGCCAGGACAAGGTGGAGAGTAATGGAAAGATGAGATATGGACAGAACTGTAGTGTTGTGCAGTCTTAGAATTAGAACAATGGCATAGCTGCCACATTCCTGGTTGTGCCAGGATAGTACAAGGTATTGAACACCCATCCTGTGACACCAGAATCCCAGCCAATATCCTCAGATTGAGGCTGCTGGTAGGCTCTTAACTCTTTGCTGTGTCCCAAAGGTGGTCCAGCCACCCCACCCATTGTTACAGGGCTGGCTTTCACCATAATCCAGAACCATTGCTTCTTTAACTGGGTAGGAGAAGTGAGACAAGGAGCACAATGGGCTAGGTGCTGCTAGCTGTTTTCTAGAAGAGGAGGGAGGAGTGCAGATATTTATTTAGAGAATTGTGTGCGTGGGGGTGGAAGAATTGATTGATTTGAGAGGAATAAGTTGTTTTGGAAGGACATTTAATTGATGTATATGGATTAGTTATCTAAAAATTAGTTTTAAAATGCCTAGAAGCCACAGAATAAGAGTCAAAATCCAGCAGGATGGATTTGTACTTTAATCGTCCCAAGATACATCAGTTGAGAATCATGCAGTTTACTATATGGAGTCTTCTGAACAAGAGCTTTAAGAGTGTAATCTACTTTTTACCGCACTGGTACTAACGTCCACTTTTTACGAAGTGGAGATCATGATGGCAGGGTGGCTTGGCCAAACCTGAGTGGTGCTGTGACCCCATGTGCCAGGTCGTAACACCACTCACTCAAATTTGGCCCGGCTGCCTCTCCATCATGATTAGAGCAAGTGGCACCATGATCCAGTGTGGCAAGTCGCAATGCTCTGAGCTGCACCCTATTACGTGGAACAGGAAATGCCACTGCAGGGTGAGTGTGTGGACAAGCTCGCTCTCCAACCCAGGCCCCCCCTTCCACACTGGGCAGGGAGAAGTGTATGTGTGCCTGTTTTTGCCCCCTTGCTTTCACGATTTGTGTGTGTGCGCACCAGTGAACCCATGCTAAAGCTGTCCCTGCTTATATGTCTACATTTGCATATGCAATAACAATGATCATGTGCACAAATCCCCTAGGCAGCCCCAAATCCCTAACTTACTTGGAGAATGGTCCCTTTCAACATTTGTACCTTAGCAATCATACAAGGAGTTTGAACTTTATGCAAGAAGAGACAGAAAGATAGTTAAGGTCTTTATTATAGAGGTGAAGGAGTACGGAAGGCAAACAGGGTGAAGTGGCAGGAATAGAAAATGTTAGCTGGTCAAAGTTGGACATAGTGATGAGAGTTATAGTGAAGATGATGTGGAGCTGTGTTGAAATGGGAAAGGGACTTATTCTGTAATTATTTAGGGTAATTGCTAATTTTTTTAATCCAAACAGCTGTTAAAGCTGTCTTCAGTATGACCCTGATGGTATTATCACTGCAGTGTACCAAAACAAATGGGTGGTGTTGGTGTTTAAGTAGTCCACAGTACATTTCGTAACATATGCTGTATACTCTCCCAAGGCTCCAAAGAGCTGACTTCCAGTTGTTTTGAATATTTTTTATTCTCTGCCTCCCAAACCCCGTCTCTGAGACTGTATTTCTTACTGGGGAAGAGAGGAAGAGGCCTTGTGGCTTTCGAGGCTCTACAGCATTCCTGGTAGCTTTGGATTTAAAACACTTAGCCAGTCATTTGCACTTCACATTCACCAAGAGACTTGTACTTAATATTCTAGAACTTTACAATCATTTATGTAACTTTTTGACATTGTTACTGAATAAAGGAGGGAAGAACTAACTGGATCTGCCAATCCTGTGAACTTCTGAGAGAGCTGCTGTCTAGATTGATGGACAGGATGAGAAGGGAGAGAGATGAAGAATAAAGGAAATGAATGGCCCTCAAGAGACTGAGTTCAGCTATATTTTCCTGCTTCCTTTCTCCTTACTCTGTCTTTGTCTCAGCATTAATTGTTGTAATGGCAGTCCATGGTTTGATGAAGGAAGGTTCTCTAATTAAAATCAGGAAAGATCACCTACTTAGAGAAAATAATGGAAGCTTTAATAAGTTGTACTTAAGGTACAATGAAAATCACTAAATGATCCAAATTCTGATCTAGAATAGACTGCAGCTAGTCACCCCAGTGTAGTAGAGGTGAGAGTCGCGAGAGGAGGTGAGAGTGAATGATGGCATGAACTGCACGTGATCACTGACTGACTTTTCCACAACAGCAGTATTGTATTTTGTTTCGTTCCAGGCACCATTCCTTTGGGGCGGTAACATACAGCTTCAGGCCAAATGATAATTTTTTAAAGCATATTTCTAGGTCTGTTTAGTATAAAACTCTTAAATCATTGGATATATATATTTGAAATAAACAAACATTAAATCGGTTAGAGCCAATTTGTCTACAAATAAGTAAAAATTATTTAATTTAAAGACCGGAGTGCAGCCAGGTCTTGGAGTGCAGCCAACCACACTAATCCATCCAGCAGACCATCAGGATAGAGCACACTATATATCCCTTTTTATGAATAAATGGGGATAGAACCTGCAAGTGAGAAAATATGTCCAATGCTAGGACTAAATGTCTCAGTAGCATTAGCCAGGATCTGTTGCTGTTGCCGAAGGCTAGGTGTGGGATAGGGGGGAAAAAAATAAAACAATACCATGGCCTCATATGTTCATTGACTCAAAATCATACTGAACACATCAAAGAAAAACATAATCTGAGCAAGCAAGAGTCCCCAGTGCAAGAAAAAGATGACTTGTTTTAATTAGAAGACTAAGCTCAAATATGAAATTGCCTTATTGTCAGAAATTAAACTCTCCGCCTGCGAACACAGCTGAACAACACAAATGAACGTTTGGTATCGATTTGCCAGATCTGACCTCAAAAGTCCTTTCGGTGGATATAGGGTTGCCAACTTTCTAATCGCACAAAACCGAATACCCTTGCCCCGCCCTCTGCCCTCCCTGAGGCCTCCTCCCTACCCCCCCTTTTCCGAGGCCCATCCCTGCCCCCCACTTCTGAGGCCCAGCACCGACTCACTCTCCCCCACCTTCACTCACTCGTTCATTTTCACCGGGTTGGGGCAGAGGGTTGGGGAGAGGGAGGGGGTGAGGCTCTGGCTGGGGGTGCGGGTTCCAGAGTGGTGCCAGAAATGAGGGGTTCAGGGTGCAGGAGGGGGCTCCAGGCTGGGGCTGAGGAGTTTGGAGTGCGGGAGGGGGTGGGGGCTCTGGGCGGGAGTTTGGGTGCTGGAAGGGGCTCAGGGCTGGGGCCGAGGGTGGGAGGGGGCTCTGGGCTGGGGTAGTGGGTTGGGGTACAGGCTTCGGGAGGGAGTTGGGGTGCCAGAGGGGGTTCAGGGTGTGGGGTTCCAGGAGGCGCTTACCTCAGGTGGGTCCTGGGAAGCAGCCAGCATGTCCCTATGACTCCTAGGCGGAGGTGCGGCGAGGAGGCTCTGCGCGCTACCCCCGCCCACAGGCACCTCCCCTGCAGGTTCCCAGCCAATGGAAGCTGCGGAGCCAGCACTCAGGGCGGTGGCAGTGCGTGGAGCCCCTGTGGCTGCCCCTCCCGCCTACGAGCCGGAGGGATATGCCGGCTACTCCCTGGGAGCCGTGCGGAGCCAGGTAGGGAGCCTACCAGCCCTGTGCCAACTGGACTTTTAACGGACCAGTCAGTGGTGCTAACCAGAGCCGCCAGGTCCCTTTTCAACCGGGTGTTTTGGTCGAAAACCGAACACCTAGCAACCCTAGGTGGATAGAGAGGAATTTCCTTCCACACTTTCTGTTTCTGAAGTGTCTTGTCTCTGTCATTGCCAGACCAACCAGCTCTGAAACGCACTGTACAGAAGAGAATGGGTAAAGAAAGATGCTCCTCTCACTGAGGAGAGCACAGTGCACTTGAGTTTATAAGTGAATCAAAACTACAGACATTTCACAATGTAAAAAACAAAGTAAATTGTAAATGAAAATCAAAGGATCTGTATTTCAGCACAGACAAAGCAGAAATATCATGATTCCCTCTGCCAGCATGTGTCAAATTAAGTTATAATAGAAAGCCAGCAGAGGTAAACAAAGGTATATTTCTGATTGAACTACTCTGCTCTGATCCAAATGAGAAAATGCAGACTCCTCTAAAAGCAACATATTGCTCTAATTTGATGGAGGAAAAGCATGTTGACCAGCATACTTGGCTGCATACTTGACTGCATATACGATTTGATTTGTTAATACACACAGCACTTTAGAGAGAAATCCTAAGGATTCTAGAAGATCAGCAATAAAGACTATACAAATGAAGGTCCCTTTGCCCAACCCTAACAATGAATATAGCAATAAGAGTAGTTACTGCTGCTGGCCAAGAAGATCATACCAAAGCTCATAGAGATCAAAACCAGGACCCTTCTCAAAAAAACAAATTCCAGAAGAGGCACTAACAGTGTGTTTCAAAGCAGCTTGAGTGCAGGATGAGAAAGGGGGAAATGTAAACCTTAGAGAGTTCTACAGTTAGTTATTTGGATCCCTGCATGAAACTCAAACAATGCTATTAATACTCAAACCTTCAGTAACAATTGCTAAACATCTATAGAAATCCATTTCAAACATTCTAGTTTCAGATCCACGGATTCCTACTCCCATTTATAAGTTTATTCTGTGATTATAGAATGTGTCCTAACATCTCAGGGATGTTCAAAATCTAAGGGCTGGTCCACACTAACCCCCCAGTTCGAACTAAGATACGCAACTTCAGCTACGTGAATAACGTAGCTGATGTCGAAGTACCTTAGTTCGAACTAGAAAGTACTTACCGCGGGTCCACACGCAGCAGGCAGGCTCCCCCGTCGACTCCGCGTACTCCTCTCGCGGAGCAGGAGTACCGGCGTCGACGGCGAGCACTTCCGGGATCGATTTATCGCGTCTAGACAAGACACGATAAATCGATCCCAGAAGATCGACTGCTTACCGCCGAACCCGGAGGTAAGTATAGACGTACCCTAACACTATACATTGTTTTTGCCCATTTCTCTGTCACACTAAAAAAGTCACAAAGGATATTCCCCAAAACAAAACACAGTTCTTCACTCAGCTCTCCCCTTTCAGACATGTCAGAGAGAAGATTTAGCACCTTGTCCTAAAGGTCAATAAAGTCAAGCTCTTTCAGACCAATGGAGGGAGGGGGGGAAGCAAAGTCCAGAGTTGAAAACCGTCCATTGATAATGCCCTGATATCAACCCCAGACATTTAAATTTAGTGACTGTTAGCTGGGCTGGCTGTTGGCAGGAACCAAGATCTAGAAGATCTCTAGCGTTCTGTTTTTGAGCCTGCCACTGACTTCCCATGTGACTGTAGGAATGTCATTTAACTTCTCCCTGCCTCCGTTTCCATTTAAAATGGGGATACTATTACTTATACACCTTTGCAAAATACTTTCATTTGAGGATCTTTTATTACTAATTATTCTCAGCATTCATCCCAGCTAACCGTAAGTAGCACAACAGGAAAAGAGGTGATTTTGCAAATAACCCAAATCTAAGCCAAAAGCTAAGCATAATGAGCCTTTATGATATGTACTCACCTTTGTAAAGAACATTGATATCTCGGAATAGAAAAAACATACACCTCTACCCCGATATAATGCGACCCGATATAACACAAATTCGGATATAACACGGTAAAGTAGTGCTCTGGGGGGGAGGGGCTGCGCACTCCGGCGGATCAAAGCAAGTTCGATATAACGCGGTTTCACCTATAATGCGGTAAGATTTTTTGGCTCCCGAGGACAGCATTATATCGGGGTAGAGGTGTACAACTAATAGGAATGATTGTTATGGATCATTGTCAACACTTTGAATTACACCTGAAAGCCAACAGGAAGCAAGTGCAGTTTTCAAAGAATTGACAAATATGTGAAGCAATAACAGCTGCTTGAGACAGGTGGGCATCCACTTCTTCACCAGCTGTAGTTTTAGGTCGTCTTCAACGATAGCCTCACATAAAGAAGATTACAGTAATTAGCATAAAAGTATCCAATTACTTTTGTGAGGTCTAGTTCAAAATGACGAGGTCAAAACATCCATCCACACGAAGATGGAAAAAGGCATTCATGGGCCACCTAATATTCCTAGGTTTAAGAACTTCTTCAAATTGTGAGCATCTTAGGTGAGGTCTACACTGCAGACCTATATGGGTATATGTAACTCAGGGGTGTGAAAAATCCATACCTTTGAGTGACTTAGTTATACCAACCTAACTCCCCATGTAGACAACGCTATGTCGACGGGAGAGCTTCTCCCGTCAGCACAGGAGTGTTTTCACTTAAGCGCTACAGCTGCGCTGATGCATTGTTTTAAGTGTTAGACAAAGAGTGGACCAAACTCCTCAGTAACAGAGGCAAGAACCACATCTGCTATACATTCAATAGACTTCTTGATAAATTTCTAAAGGATTTTTTAAGTCCAGTACTACCACACCGCTCCAAAATTCTGCTTGCCATTAATCAGTCAATTTTTTTAAAAACAGCTCAGTAAAACACTATTAGTTTGGGGAGGGGTGTTAAAAATCATCATGGCAAGGGAAAGCAGTAGATTTTGAGCTTGGCTTAGTATATTTTCACAATAATTTTGTAAAGCTATTGTAATTACACTCCTCCTTTTCTACCAGAGACCTGGATCAACCTGCCAAGTGGAAACTTCCTGCATAAAGCTGTGAATTTCAGGCTTCCATGCATGGTCAAGAATTCAGATGGTACACATTACTGGAGAATAAAAGAATATTGTGTTTGTCCTCCATCAAATAGTTAAGATTTTTCAAGATTCACCAGGACTTGGATATTCCATTAAACAAAATCTCAAATAATACTTTACACTACTATTGAACCTTTCATCCAAGATACTAAATTGTTTAACAAACATTAATTAAGCCCTAAAATATCCATAGGAGATGGGAGAGGGAGGGCAGTATTATCATTGCAGGAAACAGAGGAAGGAGCGATAAGTCATTTGCCCAAGGTCACACAGCAAGCCAGTGGTAGAGTCAGAGGGGAAAAATAATCCAGGTTTTCTTCTCCTCTAGTGGAATGAAATCCAAAATTAAATATATCAGTTCTGTTGCCCAAATCATTTGCTGAAGTTTTTCTTTTATTAACTTGACTTCTGATTTCTTAGGCATTTCTCTCTTACTTTCCAAATTTGACTCCTGTTCTAATACGTGACCTTCTCTCTTTTATATTATAATATACAATTAAAAAATATTAAAAGAGAGATCTTAAATATTCTCCTGCAGCCACCCAGATTCTTTGCTGAGTACAAAGGATCCTCATTTTGCTTTTTACAAAAGTAAACAAACATCTTGATCGCAAACAGATCTTTGTAAACTATGATTAATTTTGAGTGATCAGAGAAGTCACCTGATATTGTTAGTTCCCCAGCTGAATAGATGCGCAGCCATTTTTAGTCAGTTTCTGTGAGCATTCGTGCCAGTAAAAGTTGTTTCAATGCTTGTGGAATGCAAACACAAAAGGGCCATGAGCATAGCAATTCATTAAAAAAATGTAAATGAACAGTCTCTAAAGTTTTTTTTATGCTGTTTGCCCAGTTCTAAACTTATCAGCACCATACAAGTGTAGCAAGGATTAATTAAATGTTTGCAAAGTGCTTTGGTGACTTGAAATGCTATGTAAGTATTATGAACAAATAAGAGCAATTCAGAATGTTGGGGAATCCTGACTGGTTAATAAAGTAATGAGTTATACATTTGAAGAGAAAATAATTTAAAAAGACATACACCTGCCCAGACTGAAGTTTAAAGTGCTTTTAAAATAATAATTTGTAGGTCTTTTCCCCTCATAAAGCTATACTCAGTGTGACGTTATGAGTGTAATATAATATTTCATTGAAAGGTGACAGGGCCAGAAAGAGTTAATTAACTCACAGACTGACCTGACCCATGGCCGAACTTTAGAGACTGGTTAGGAAGATATGTAAATGAATAAAACTTTGATATGCAAGTCTGTATTGTTAGAGGTAGAAAGGTAGATGTTTGCTCAGGTCTTGTGATATAAGCAAACAAGTCCCGTCTACTGCTATAGCTTTGATTCAAAGATCAAAAAAGGAGTATTAGTATTTAGGAACACACTTGAGTGAAATAGTATTATTGTCTATGTGTCTCTTTGAAGGTTGTGGTAACCTGTATCTGAACTGTTTAATGGATAAATTATCCTGTGTTAATTGCCATGATGTTTAGGAGAAGGAAAGTTAAGCCTATTGTTTTCTCAGGCCAAAAGGCTGCAGGAAATGTATAAAAACCTTGGGACATGATCCTTCTTCATCTCAGATCTGCTTTGGGTTTCAAGAGGGGGAAACCTTAAGCCACAGGGATTGAGATCCCCAGTCACTGACTGGAGTCACCCTGAATATGGACATTGGACTATAACCTGTGGACTATTTCTAAAAGGACTTTTGGCAACTACAAGCTCATCTCTGCTGTGTATCTGGATCTTAAGAATTGAATTCAAGTCTGAATGTATATTGAGCTTTTAACCAACACTCACTCTCTTTTCTTTTTTAATAAATTTTAGTTTAGTTAATAAGAATTGGCTATAAGCATGTATTTTGGGTAAGATCTAAGTTATAATTGAACCTGGGTGTGTGGCTGATCCTCTGGGATTGGAAGAACCTTTTTGTTTATATGATGAGATAAGATTTTCAGTAATCATCATCGTATCTGACATGTGTGTCTGGATGGAGGCCTGAGGCTGGGTACTTTACGGGAACTGCATTATTTGGACTTCTGGGTAACCAGTGAAGTACTATAGAAGCTGTTTTGTGCTGGCTTGGTAAATCTAAGTATTGGAATATCACCAGCTTTTGAGGTTTGTTTGCCCTGTTCTGTTTGCAGTTCACCCTGATTGAGTGACCTCAGCTGGCTCCCACAGGCAGCATCGTCACACTCTGATTTCCACAAAAACTTGTGTGGCAGGAGTAAGCTCCCAACTCACTTGGATTCTATGAATGGAAACTCTTAATGGTGATAGCTGGAGAAGGCAAAAGGGGATTTCTCATAGACATACCCATCAAGATGAGTCATTAGTGATCATTTTACCAAAGGGGGATGAATACTTTGGATGAGAGACCAGAGACTAGGATGTGAAAAAGCAACGACTATGCAAAGGGTGATTCACCACTGGCTTCATGACCCAACATAAAAGCATCTCCCCTGACCACAAAAAGCAGCCAAGATAGCTTGGAACTAGATATTTTAATGCACTGGTATGGGTATCAGGGCAAAAGGTTAGAGGAAATGAAATGTGGGAAGAGTAAGATTCTCACACTAAGTAAGCTACTCATTCTATTAGATGTCAGAAACTATTCATCTTTAAGAAATAAGCAATGCCAGTTTCCACATACATTCTTTTTTCTCGTGTCTGCTGTTGCTCTTGTACTAGTCCAACACAGTGAAAACTACTGAGAGCGCTTGAGTCTATATTAAGAAGACAGAGAGGTTAGGCATGCAATAACCACAGTACAAGTGCAAGGTGACTGTACAAAAATACGTATTTCCTATGTACATGTGTATTTATCCAATCTGCATATACAGGTAGGATAAATACACATGTATATAGGAAATTATATGCAACTGTGCAAAAATTAGGTATATAATGGCACCCAACCTGATGATTTCTCTCCCTGCCCCCTTTAAGCAAATATAGTGCTTGTGATATGTAGCAGATTGATAGTTCAGGAGACTAAAGTAATTTAGATAAATTCATGGAAGTTAAGTCCATTAATGGCTATTAGCCAGGATGGGTAAGGAATGGTGTCCCTAGCCTCTGTTTGTCAGAGGGTGGAGATGGATGGCAGGAGAGAGATCACTTGTTAGGTTCACTCCCTCTGGGGCACCTGGCATTGGCCACTGTCAGCAGACAGGATGCTGGGCTGGATGGACCTTTGGTCTGACCCAGTATGGCCATTCTTATGTTCTTAGTAGCTGCACAACAGGCACTGAACAAGCAGAAGCAGTATAAACTACGCTGGCCCAACAATGTGTCTCAATGTCTTAGGCCTGGTCTATGCTAAAAAGTTAGGTCGACCCAGCTAGGTCACTTGAGGGTGTGAAAAATCCACATCCCTGAGTGATGTAGTTTATTTATTTGGCATATGCAATCTGGTCAAGCCAAGCCACAGTGTTCTTATCGACAACATTCAAGGCACGAAGACACCCAGGAAGTTGAGTCATTTTTCAGTCCTCAACAATGTGTGTCATAGTTTGTGGCTACCCAAACTGATATAGTGGATTGTGTCTAAAACGCTACCGAAACTCTGCTGCAGCAAATTCCATGTCCAGTATGAAACCGGTTCGGAAGGCTCCATTGCCTTCATGGTAAATCAAACCCAGGTTGACGCTGAGTGGGGTCTGAGAAAAGATAATTATTTGTGAGTTTCTCCGCGAACCATAAAGCCCGCCACATGTCCTCTACAGTAAATCCCTCACCTGGTAAATTTATCCACAACGGGTGTCGTGAGGGCAGATGCCATGTGGTGGATTAAACAAGCCTTTACTTAATAGTAGATATGGCATATCACGCAATTTCATCACAAGTTTGCTTTGCTTTCCTCTCTGTGAACACCGGGCAGAGCAATATTGCAGAGAGCCAGTAACCACGGTAGAGGAGTAGATTTAAGTAGTTAACCTGATCTAACCCTTGGTGTAGACAGCGCTAGGTCAAAGGAAAAATTATTCCGTCACCTATCTACCGCCTCTTAGGGAAGTGAATTACCTACATGGCAGAGAAAACGCCTCCTGTTGGAGTAGGCAGTGTCTACATTCAAGTGCTGCAGCTGTGCCACTGTAGTGTATCAAGTGTAGACAAGCCTTTAGAGCAGAGGTGGGCAAACTACGGCCCACAGGTCATTTTAAGCTGGCCCTCGAGCTCCCGCTGGGGAGCGGGGTCTGGGGCTTGCCCTGCTCCAGCGCTGCAGCCGGGGAGCAGGGTTGGGGGCCACTCCACGCGGCTCTTGAAGCAGCAGCATGGCCCCGCTCCGGCTCCTACGCGCTCCAGTGGCCCCCCTCCGGTGCTCCAATGGGAGCTGTTCTCGGAGCCTGCACCCCTGAGCCACTCCTCCAAACCCCTCGGTCCCAGCCCCAGAGCACCCTCCTACACCCCAAACTCCTCATCCCCAGCTCCACCCCAGAGCCCACATCCGTCACTCCCTCCCGCACCCCAACCCCAATTTTGTGAGCATTCACGGCCCACCATACAATTTCCATTCCCAGATGTGGCCCTCGGGCCAAAAAGTTTGCCCACCTCTGCTTTAGAGAGAGCCTTTTTAGCTTTAAAAGGATAGCTCTGTCTTCATGTCTATTCCATCTTTGGTCTCCCAGATGAAGTTTTTGACAAAATGTTCAAACCTGAGTGCCTAAAGTTAGGCTCCTAAATCCATATTTAGCATCTAAAAGTAAGTGATCTGATTTTGAAAGGTACTGAGCACCTGAAGCTCTCATGGACTTCTGTGGGATTAGTGCCTCTGAAAATCAGGCCACTTATATTTGGTGTTAAATATGTATTTAGGAGCCTAACTTTAGGCACTCAGGTTTGAACATTTTGGCCTATTAATTAGTAAAAAATTTAATAATATTTTGTCAAATAGAGAGTACTACAAAAGTGCAATCTCAAGCCTACACATAATGTATTAAGCCTCTGTTTTAAACAGCTGTAAGTAAGTATCATCCTTACTTTCCTCCAGATGTGTAAAAAGGGAGAGGTGCAAAGTGACTTCTCTATGATCACACAGGAAGTTTGTGGCAGAGTTGGGATGGGAACCCAAATGTCTTAATATATAATCACAGGCTTTAAACACAAAACTATCCTTCATCCTTTTGATGTGAACACCTGCTCAAGAGCTAGAGTGAGGTCACCAACTCATTTCATACATATCACCTAATAGCCAAGGCTTTGTAACAAACTTTTGATCACTACCCTGTTTCAAGTGCACGGGACTGAAATAGTGACAGGACCCTACACTCATTGGACGTCTGCCATGCACTTGCATTCTACCTTGACAGGACCCATGCCTTTCGTACCTTTTTGTAGGCATTGCGGTGAGGTCGTGAGGACAAGCCCCCTCTTCACAGCACATATCAAAGTGGGTCTCTACATGCATCACAGAATGCTGCAGGCAGGCTAATACCCCGCTGCCTGGCAGGATTACAGCCCACTCCACATGGACACATGTGACCTGGCAGCGACCTGGCGCTTCGTGCATACCTTCCCCACCCACTATGCCATCACACAGGGGAGCAGTAGAAGATACAGCCATCAGCCATGCCATCCTGCAGATGACGATACTTCTTGTGTCCTCACCCCTGTCTCCAAGCTGATCACTACTTGGTACTCACCCACATTTGGAATACATATAGGGACTATCACTTGAAGAAGATAAAGGTTTGTTTCTGGGTGACACCTCTCAAATAAATTAACATCAAGACTAGACATCTATGTGTAGATGGCCCATTAAGGACACTTCACTCTATCAGTGGGCCATAGAAGAAACTCATCCTTCCCAGATAACTCTCCCAAAGGACGCCTTAGACACCAAGGGGCCAATAGCCAACCCCTGTGAGTCAGCAAACCATGTAAGGACGTGATATGCTCATATGACCGTGGCTCCATCTTGGGCTAGTAACTTTCCACAAAGAGGAGCTGTGGGCTTTGTTTGGGACAGGATCTAAAAAGGCACCTGAGACATCTCCATTTTGTCTTCATTTCCTGCTTCACGTTTCTGGACTGGATTACTAACAAGGAAGCTCTAAACAAGGACTGATAACCCTTAATCTGTCTGGGTAATTTCCAGAGAGACTTTTGCAAGCTAGCAGTTTATTCCATCACTGCTACAAACCTGATATAAGGACTTTGCAATCAATTGTATGTATATGATTCCTTAGCCATTTATAACTCTCTTCTTTCTTTTTCCTTTTAATAGTAAATCTTAGACTTAGTTATTAAGGATTGGCTGTAAGCATGTATTTGGGTAAGATCTGAGATTCATATGGACCTACGGGTAAGTGTCCAATATCTTTGGGATTGGTAGAACTTTAAGTATGGTGAATAGGGTTTTCAGTAACCCCTCAATGTATTAGACTTGGTTGTCTAGATGGGAGCCAAGAGCTGGAATACCTAAAGGGGATTGGGTTTGGTTTCTTATTAACCAGTGTGGCACTACAGATAGCTCTCGTTTCTGGATTGGTGAATCTAATTACAGAATAAACCACCAGTTTGGGGGATTATGGGCCCTATTTCTTGCAGTCTGCCCTGAGTGTGGCATTGTCAGTGTGGCACATCCAGACACCTGGTCACACCCACCCACCATCCCCTCTACTGCAGACTGCGCTATTTAGTGGTGAGAGAGTGACTGAAGGGGCATTGCCCCGCATGGCCTCCTATAACCTTGTTTGTAGCATGAGGCAATGTATGACTCAGGTGCAGGTCAACTGACCCTGCTACTAAAAACTTTCAGCTGTGGCGGGCAAGCACGCCCAGTTTTGGAATACAGAGAGGGACCGCACATCTCTGGCTGGGATGATTTAGTTGGGTATTGGTCCTGCTTTGAGGAGGGGGTTGGACTAGATGACCTCCTGAGGTCCCTTCCAACCCTGAGATTCTATGATTCTATGATGATGACCTGGTGCAAGAGACACTGCACCATTCTTAGAGCAATTAATGCAGAAAGAAGCTGGACCTGAAATAGTAAGACCCTTAACAAAAAGCTACTAACACTGTGCTTTACAGAAACTTCTGCTAGAGATTGGGAATATGGAAATGAGGAATATGAGACCTTTGTATGGAAAAAAAGATTAGGAAATACATTTCAGCCATAGTGGTCTAATAAGGGGGAGTCCGCTGTCTTGAGGGAAATTGTAGGTGTAGACAAGGATATGTAGATGAGCCTGGGATGTGGGGGAAAGCCATCAGCACACATCCCTTTCTTTTTTTATTTTTTTTTTTGCTCTCTGAAGTTTCTTGGCTGTAGAATATTTGCCTAGGAATCTGTTTTTCCCTTACAGACTTCCGAGCTTCCCAAACAGGCAAAAAAGCAATTGTTACGACTCCAATGCAGTTGGAGTCAACATCAAGTTTTAAAAATAGTAAGGATTCATTTTTTATTAAAAGAATTTGACCAGCAATAAGTAATTAGTTTGTAGACTTCCTGAGCTGAAACTTGACCTTCTGATGAAAGAGGCTTGGTTTTCCAAGTCTTTATTGGCTCCCACCACAGCAGACTCCCACCCTGGAACTGTTTCCTGACCTTTGGAAAGGGTCATCCATATTTAACTGGGGGAAAAAATGTGCACTACATTCTGATACTCTGTGGTAACATGGTCTCTCTCTTTTAAAAATAAAATTGGTGAGTTCAGTACACATTTAAAATGAACTTTTTCTTTCTCATGATAAAACATCGTTTAAAAATACCCTTGCTTGGTTAAATCAAATCATTGCTGAACAGAGACTAGCTATCTCCCTTCTACTGCAGGATAACTGCAGCAGTTTGTGCTTATACAAGATGATAGGTGGTGGGGGGGGGGGGGGGGGTGTTGGCTGTGGGTGAGCGGAGGGAGAGAACAATATTAAAAAGCTGTAGAGAATTTTTTGTGACTCCTCTACCTAAATATTGCACCCAGACAACATATAGGATCCCTCACCCATAAGCTCATGCCAAATATAAATTGTCCTGAGCCAATGCTCTGGAAAAATATGGGCTTTTAAATTATGACCACCCCAATGTCCAAAGAGAGTAAGCACATTGGCTACTTGGGCATCTGTTCAAATAGGAAAGGGAGAGACTATTATTTGAATATATACTCAGCAGGGTCATTATCAAATTTCTGAAAAACTCAAAACAAGAAAAATAAAGAACTGAATCAATTATTTAAATTCCAAACACTTTTCTGTGTTGCAGAGGATTTATTTTTAGAGCTGTCGATTAATTGCAGTTAACTCATGCGATTAACTGCAAAAATTAATCACGATAAAAAAATTAATCGTGATTAATTGCAGTCTTAATCACACTGTTAAATAGAATACCAATTGAAATTTATTAAATATTGTTGGATGTTTTTTCTACATTTTCAAATATATTGATTTCAATTAAAACAGAATACAAAGTGTACAGTGCTCACTTTATATTATTTTTTATTACAAATTTTACACTGTAAAAATGATATAAGAAATAGCATTTTTCAATTCGCCTCATACAAGTACTGTAGGGCAATCTCTTTATCTTGAAAGTGCAACTTACAAATGTAGATTTTTTTTGTTACATAACTGCAGAGGCGGATTACGGTTTTGTGGGGCCCTGGGCCAGAGCAAGTGGGGGCCCCTCCCCACCTCTTCCTCTTGCAGTCCCCCCTGCCCCTCTCCCCGGTGCTCCTGCCGGGGAATGGGGTTGGGGTGCAAGGGCTTCTCCCGCACGCCCAGCGCTCCTGCCGGGGAGGAGGGGCTTCCGAGGGGTGCAGGAGTGCTAGGTGGGCATGTGGAGCAGGTCGGGGCGGCACCCATTTTTCCAGGGCCCTCCAATTGACCAGGGCCCCTGGGCACGGGCCCTGTTGGCCCAGTGGCTAATCCGTCACTGCATAACTGTAAACAAACTTGTTTGTCTGAGCGATTGGCTGAACAAGAAGTAGGTCTGAGTGGACTTGTAGGCTCTGAAGTTTTATATGCTTTTATTTTTGAATGCAGTTATTTTTTGGTATGTAATTCTACATTTTTAAGTTTAACTTTCATGATAAAGAGATTGTACTATAGTACTTGTATTAGATGAATTGAAAGATACTATCTATTTTGTTTTTTACAGTGCAAATATTTGTAATAAAAAATAAGTATGAAGTGAGCATTGTACGCTTTGTATTCTGTACTGCAATTAGAACAGGAGTACTTGTGGCACCTTAGAGACTAACAAATTTATTTGAGCATAAGCTTTCGTGGGCTACAGCCCACTTAGCCAGATGCATCTGATGAAGTGGGCTGTAGCCCACGAAAGCTTATGTTCAAATAAATTTGTTAGTCTCTAAGGTGCCACAAGTACTCCTGTTCTTTTTGCAGATACAGACTAACACGGCTGCTACTCTAAAACCTGTACTGCAATTGTAATCAATATATTTTAAAATGTAGAAGACATCCAAAAATATTTAAATAAATGGTATTCTATTGTTTAACAGCACGATTAATCACAATTATTTTAATTGCTTGACAGCCCTATTTATTTTATTTTTACTGGTCTTCCCTACTACTATCAAAATGGGCAATTATTCTGTTTCTAAGGCCTTGGCTACACTGGCGCTGTACAGCGCTGCAACTTGCTGCGCTCAGGGGTGTGAAAAGGCCCCCCCCACCTCCCGAGCGCAGCGAGTACAGCGCTGTAAAGCGCCAGTGTAATCAGAGCCTGCAGCGCTGCACGCTCGCTCGCAGCGCTGCAAGCTATTCCCCTCGGAGAGGTGGAGTACATACAGCGCTGCGAGAGAGCTCTCACAGCGCTGGCGGCGCGATTACACTCGCGCTTCTCAGCGCTGCCGCAGCAGCGCTGGGAAGTCCCAAGTGTAGCCAAGGCCTAACTCTTTGAGCAATTAACAGAAACACTTCTTTATTTCTCTGCCCTCAATCTTTCTTCCACTCTATTTTAGTTCCCATGTATCTCTCAATCCACATCACCTTGTTCTGATGCTTGTTTCAACCTCTCTTTTTCAGTAAGAGCCTTACCAACACCACCTGATGAAGATCACACATCTGCTCCTGTATAAACACTTCCCTAGTGACGCCAGAAATGAAGTAGAATCTGGAGAGCCTAACTAGTTCTGCTGACAGTGGCCCACCTCAGGAAAGTATTACTGACCAAGACCAGACTGCCTATCAGAACAATCATTTTGTAGGTTTCTCCTTTTTGGTTGATGGAAAAGAGTGCAACGTGGTTAAGGATTTCAGAAATCTAAATTTAACCTCCTGGGCTGCTATACTGAATTAACTCCATTTTCATAAATCAAGCCACTATTTTTGTAGCGTAAAAACAAGAGTTTAATGTGAGTAAGCTCAGACAATCTGTTTAAGATTTGCAGCTGTTTATCCTCCCCTTTCACATTAAATTGCCAGCAACATCTTGAAATTCCCAAGAAGTCAAAGAAAACTGAGAAAATACAAAAAGGTGTGTAAGAAGGGTAATAATATTACATAGCAGAATGGTATAAATCACCCACAAAAAAAGCCAGGAAATTTCAATTTAAGGCTTTCATTTCATCCTTAAATCTCTTCCTTGTGCTGTACCTTAGGTATCAGAGCAGATGTTATAATCCCAATCCTTCTCAGTATGTACTTAGTTCTGATTAACTGGAGTTATGCAAAGGTGGTACGACAACAGAAGAATAAGATCTTAGATTCATCAGCCAGAATGCAAAGGAGGCGGTAGTCTTAACTCTCATAATTTCTCACATTAGACAGTTTAAAATGGCAGAGTCATCTTAAAAAAATCACGTCTCTCTGAAAGTGTGTTTATCTACTGTCACAACTAACTTCTAATATTACTGTAACTGAAAGCAGTTAAGAAGATTTGTATATATATTTGTATATTTGACAGCACTTTATGTATAGTCAGTTTGTCTGTTTTTCTTGTATTACTCGGGTAGTTTTCTCATTCACACAGAAACAAGGGAGATTAAAACCTTTAAAAAATAGAAAATGTAATTGTAAAATCAAAAATATTGGCAGATGGAAGGTATAGCATCTGAAATCCCTTTAACTAATTTAATTTTTTAAACTGACTAGACTTCCAGTTGATGGTGTCCCTTCAAAAGAAAATAGCTTCCATTTTCAGAGCTTGAAAACTCTACTTGACATCTTGCCAGTGAGTAGAAAGTTTTCACTGATGAGAAAGGAACCTATATTACCCACCAGAGAAGCTAGAGAAGTTAAGCTTTTATTTTAAACAATGAAGCTTCTACCTTTTATGGTTGTGAAAATAACTTTTCAAATGTTAAACAATGCAGTGCCGTCTTTCTCAGTCTACAGATTGTGCCTGGGTATCTTCTGTTGCTCATGGCCTTCCTAATCCCTTTCACTCCCCAGCTGACAAGACTATGGTCACTTTCAAAGCTAGTATACGGAAACCAATAGGCAGCTGTGAAATTGGCAAGAACTATATCAGCTTCACTTTGCCACTATTTGGGAAGGCTATGAACAGCTGCAGCAGCAGGCACTGGTGCTTTTCATGGAGAAGGAGCTACCAATAAATTAAGGTTTGGGGATGGAATTGGTGAAAAAAAAAAGTCTCTTTACAAAAGCTGTGAGGATAGGGAGGGATAGATTAGCAGAGACTACCCTTTTCTAAATCCATCCATCGGAGGGCTCAAAGGCAGGGGAGTAAAAAAAAAAAAAAAAAAAAAAAAAAAGTTTTTCTCCCTTTCAGCAGGCCAGAGAAGGGGAAAAGAGTATATTTTGCAGTTTAGACACCTGTGATGGGTTTGATCACAGAACCCCCCCCTTGGGAGCTGCCACCTGATGTGCCAAGGCTACTTCTACCCCTGCCTTCCCTGCCATCTCGGGGCCCCAGCACCCTGTCTTGCTGAGCCAGACACTCCCGTCTGCTCCAACAAAGACCCAGGGTCTGAATTACTTGCCCCAAAGCTGCAGGTTTACCTGAAAGCAGCTCACAGAAGTGTTCTTGTCTTTAACACTCAGATGTCCAACTCCCAATGGGGTCTAAACCCAAATAAATCCGTTTTACCCTGTATAACGCTTATGCAGGGTAAACTCAAATTGTTCGCCCTCTATAACACTGATAGAGAGATATGCATGGCTGTTTGCTCCTCCAGGTATTAATACATACTCTGGGTCAATTCATAAGTAAAAAGTGATTTTATTAAATACAAAAAGTAGGATTTAAGTGGTTCCATGTAGTAACAGACAGAACAAAGTAAGTCACCAAGCAAAATAAAATAAAACGTGCAAATCTATGTCTAATCAAACTGAATACAGATAATCTCACCCTCAGAGATGCTTCAGTAAGTTTCTTCCTCAGACTGGACGCCTTCCAGGCCTGGGCACAATTCTTTCCCCTGGTTCAGCTCTTGTTCCAGCTCAGGTGGTAGCTAGGGGATTCTTCATGATGGCTCCTCCTGCTTTGTTCTGTTCCACCCATTCATATAATCTTTTGCATAAGGCGGGAATCCTTTGTCCCTCTCTGGGTTCCCACCCGCTCCTTCTCAATGGAAAGACACCAGGTTAAAGATGGATTCCAGTTCAGGTGACATGATCACATGTCACTGCAAGACTTCATTGGCCACTTGCCAGCACACACGTATACAGGAAGACTTACAGGTAAAACAGAGCCATCTGCAGTCAATTGTCCTGGTTAATGGGAGTCATCAAGATTCCAAACCACCATTAATGGCCCACACTTTGCATAATTACAATAGGTCCTCAGAGTTATATTTCATATTTCTAGTTTCAGATACAAGAGTGGTACATTTATACAAATAGGACGATCACACTCAGATTATAAGCTTTGAAATGATACCTTACAAGAGACCTTTTGCATGAAGCATATTCCAGTTACATTATATTCACTCATTAGCATATTTTTATAAAATCATATAGACTGTAATGCCACACCTACTAACCAGAGGCCAAAAAAAAAAAAAAAAAAAAAAAAAAAAAAAAAAAATCTAGCTCTTCCCTTCCCCACAGCAGATCTAGGGACAGCACCATGGTAGGAAATTCAGGACTTCCTTCTTCTCCTCAACAGCTGTGGACAGAGCTGGACTTCTCACTATGGCACTGACCTTAAACCACAGTTGCCTTGCCTTTTGTATCAGCCTCTAGCATTTGGTACATTTTCTAATCTCTGCCATTATACTCAGTTCTGTATTTTAATCACACAGTGAGAAGCACTTATCACATTTAAATTTTTTTTTTTAACAGCATTTGAAAACAACTATTTAAATTTTACAATTGGCATACCAAAGGCAAACTCCAGCTGGCAGCTGCCATCTTACAGAAAGGTGATTTGTGACACTAACCGTATACAAGCCAACTCTCAGCAATTTTCTCCCACCCCCACAATGTAATCTTTTCTCCTGCAGAGCTATACAAAAAGGCAGGCTAGTGGAGAAGTTTAAGTAACTGTTCCAAGGACAACTGTGATCTAAAATGTAGTTACCCTTGTATATCCCACCAGTTAGCAGGAGTGTTCTGCCCTCACTAGGCAAAGAGCACAAAATGAATGTCTGTATATAGGGCAATAGAGTGAATGGAGCTGGGAGAGGAGGACAACAAGTGGGGGGGAGAGGAGGAGAGAGAGCAAATAATTCATTTATTTTCTTGAGTAATAACATTTTCAAGAAGTGTGAGAAAGTAGGCTAATTTTCATTTTCAGTCTCAGTGGGGCACACTGTATTATTTATATTATAGTAGCACCTGGAATTTCCATTGAGATTGGATCCCCATTGCTCTAGGCAAGTCACTTCACTGCTCTGTGCCTCCATTTCCCCTTATTCCCTGTGTTTATCTAGATAGTCCCTGCCCCACGTAGTTTGCTGTCTCTTACTTTGTGGTATATAGTGCCTAGAGCAGGGATTGGCAACGTTTGGCACGCGGCCGTCCAGGGTAAGGCCCCTGGCAGGCTGGGCTGGTTTGTTTACTTGCCATGTCCGCAGGTTTGGCCGATCGCGCCTCCCACTGGCCGCGGTTCGCCGCTCCAGGCCAATGGGGGCTGCGGGAATTGGTGCGGGATGAGGGATGTGCTGGCTGCCGCTTCCCGCAGCCCCATTGGCTTGGAGCGGCGAACCGCGACCAGTGGGAGCCGCGATCGGCCGAACCTGCGAACATGGCAGGTAAACAAACCGGCTCAGCCCGCCGGGGGGCTTACCCTGGACAGCCGCGTGCCAAACATTGCCGATCCCTGCTCTAGGCACTATATACCACAAAGTAAGAGACAGCAAACTATGTGGGGCAGGGACTATCTAGATAAACACAGAGTATAAGGGGAAATGGAGGCACAGAGCAGTGAAGTGACTTACCTAAGGTCACACAGGAGAGCAGTGGCAGAGCTGGGAACAAAACCTAGCTCTCCTGATTCCCAGTCCAGTACCATACCACCAGGCCACCTAACCACAAACTGGATAATTCTGAAATGCAGGTCTGAAGTTTGACCAACAGGCAGTTAGAGATTGGTGGGATAACCACCCAATTTCATTTTTGCATAAAAAAAACCAACAACAACAGGCTAGTATTGTTCCAAGTAAAATTACGATTAGAGGGTTTTTCTGTTTGACAGTACTTGTCAGTCAGCCTATTATTGTGTTGGTTTTCATACAAGTAACAGGGAAACATTTTGGAAAAAAATAAGAAAATGTGATTGTAAAGCCTCAAAGGTAAGCGAAGTACCTGAAACTACTGACTAGATTTCAAATCAATTGTATCCCTTTAATCTCTTGCCTGTCTTCTGTATAGCCACCTACAAATACCACCATCCTCCTGGCCTGCTTCACCATGCCTCCCATTCTCTTTCTTTGAGTTCCTCCTCAAAACATACTTTATGAAGTTTTACAAATCCTAGTCCCTCTCTCTTAGCAATGATCCCTAACAGAAAAAAAATACAATAAATCTGGAATCTCTCTACTGCATGCATCACTGAATAAAATACCATATGATCTCCTTCATTCATCTTTCATTTCTTCTAAATTTTGTAATCATCACTTGTCACATTTTGTCAATGTAACATGGGATCTCTTTGGGGCAATGACCCTGAGTTTTACCTATCTGTTAAGCCCCAAGTATATTTCTAGCAAACAATAAATTTTACTTTGGCTTCAGGCTGCCAGACAACAAGTTTTTCCTAGCCTGCAAAAACCTACAACTGCAGAAAATATTCGGTGTGCCTTTTAAAAAATCCAAATTGATTTATATCAAATATTGCGAATTAGGAGAGAACTCTCACCCGGTCGCCATAGAGTGTCTTCACCAGATGCACTACAGCTTGCTACTAGGGAATAAGAGGCTAACAGTGATGCCATCAAGATAAAATGGTGCATTACCCACCAACACTCATATTTTAACCTTCTTCCCTCTCTCACTCCCCCTACTAGCAAAAAAATGGAACAAAAAACCTACCACCACCTCACAACACCTTAAAAAGAATGCGTTTTCCAAAATGTTTGAAATTAATATGAAAATCAGCCCTCGACGTTTAAAAGACTTTTGTTAAATTGATAATTAACTTGACTAAAACATCCTTGCACATGACAGGACCCCCCCTTTCTCACTGTAGCCATAAACTACTATATTTCCAGGTATTATTGTTACAACCCTATCCCATCATCAATCACAATCTCTTATTGGTTATGTAGGTCAGTGATCCACATCTGCAAAACCTGAAGAAAAAGCATATAGTGCACTATAGACCAATAAAGTTTCTACATTTTAAAATCCTTATTTAGAAGACTCCAGAAATAGGCAATTATAAACTCTTATCTGAAAACTTTGCTGGCCTCAGAATAGAGCTGCATCTCTAATAAACTAGTACTGCATGAATAGATATTAGATTTTAAAAATATATACAGTTTAATTCCCAAGAGTATATAATAAAACATTAAGCTAAAAGCGATAGTTAGAATTTTAGAAATGTTCTGGCATTTTCTAAGCATTTGTAATCTCCTCCATCCTCCCACTCTCTCCCTATTATAAACCTTTAAATGCTTTGTGTGTTTATTTGCATATCAATACTCACAATGCTCTTCCAGTTCACAGCAGTACAGGCATCTGAGCTCTGGGAACAAATTGAAAGGTTTGGTGTACTCAGTTATTTTCTGCATACTTTGCAAATGCTCTGATAAACATATTCCCTTATAATAGCTCCCTTGATAAACAATTTGCTGGACTAGACTCTTAAAACAGAATTTAGGCTATTTTATAAGTGGTAATAAGGAATTAGAATATACACTGAATAATAGCTTAGCTCAATGTATGTGTTTGTTCAAAACTACTTTTTTAAAATACATTTTTTCCCCCCAAACGGAGAAAAACATTTGCAGTAGCTCTAGCTAGCAAAATTAAATGTAAGCGGAGTACAGGTCTGTCTCATCTTACGCTGGGGTTACGTTTCGCAGTCAGCGCGTAAAGCGAAAATCGCATATAGTCAAAATTACATTGAGTGTAATGGCGGGCGGAATCGCCCACACTACGGGTACAGTATTAAAATTGTTATTTTCCTCTTTTTTGTTTTTTTTGTTTTGTTTTTGCCAACCGCGTAAAACTGAAATCGCGCATGTTAAATGCGCGTAAGATGCAACAGACCTGTAACTGATTTTGTGTTAACCACCTTAAGAATTTTATAAAAATATATACTTGTTTTAGGAGAAAAAAGCAAACAGCTTTTTTAATGTAAGCAAACTCCATGTTTTAAAGTGTTAGCAAGACCCACAGCCTCTTTGTATCACTCTTGATTCAAGACAATCCACTTTAAAATTTAAAAAAATAAAAAGAAAAGAAAGGTCTCAATGTTTAATGAAAACAGGTTGGAAATTCTAGTGCAGAACAGTTGTATTCAATTTTGGACCGGTTGGCAAACAAGAGCAGGTCCTTGCGACTGATCAGGGCTAGTACCATTTGGGGATTAGTACAAATGCTTACAGGACCAGTACATTTTTCCAGACTATTTCGAGATGAGAATTAGAAATAAAAAAACCTCATTTCCATAGCTCATGGAACTCAGAGCTTCAAGTATCTGCTACTATTGAATACAATTTTAAACCTGATGTTATTTAGGTTTGAGGACATCAATCTTCAGTAAGCAATATGTACTGGAGTCTATTTATGGCTTTAAAATATTTACAAGAATATGAAGAAGGGTCAGAGATCACAGCTGAGTCAGAGAACCGGGCAGTTCTTCCTGCCTTCTCTTCCCAACACCAGCCATAATATAATACTTCAAAAAGCCACTATTAGTGCTTCCAGATTTCAGTATTAATGCTTAGTACTTTTTATAGATCATTTTACAAAAACATAGTAACACATGCAGTACAGTGGTTTAGAGATGACCTGCAAATGATAAAGCAAAATTGGAAACTGCCAGAGCACTGGTGGAAGACGACGGGGCATTACAGCATATGGAATTTTTAATCAGAACTTTAGGCTGCATGGTATAACAAAATGCTTCTTCACTTCCAGAACAGCCCACAAGACAGCTTGCTGGACCCATGCTGCCTCCAGTCAGTTACAAAGTAGAGTTTTCATGTTACATTGAGGATAAAGGTATTCAGATTCAGAATAACTTGTATACCTGCATGAAAACAGAGCAATGGCTGGAGGGGACAATTGCTAGTTCTTTATGGCTCGTGTTTCATCCAGACTCATTCTCTGATATTGCGAGCCCCAAACAGTTAAAAATCATGAGTGAGCCTCCCGCACCAAAATCATGGCATTGGCTTTGAAATCAGGATTTAAAAAAAAAAAAAAAAAGTTCTGAGATTTTTTTTTGTTATGGGATTGTGAGGTTTTGTGATGCTGTGTACAAGAAAGGTGACCATTTATATCACTTACCACTGTTATACAATTTCCATAAATCTTATACAAAGTGTATCATGTAAGGTATCAATGGAAAGGTTATGATTTGAAGTATGATTATCCTATTTATATGCATGTATCATCATTGTATCAGAAACTATGAATATTGGCTATGTACTTATATCTTACACATGTTGCATTTGTGGGTGACACCTGCCAGGTAGAATTTACATCACTGCTTACCCCGTCCAGGTAGCTCTTCCTGAGGAGCCAATGGCCACCCTCCTGTGATTCAGCAAATCATGTAAGGATATATGAGATGCTCCTGTGACCCTGGACTCCACGTTGGGCCAGTAACTTTCCACAAACAGGGGCTGTGGACTTTGTTTAGAACAGTAAGCTTCCATGCACATGGCAGAGGATATAAAAAGGCACCTGAGACATCCCTAATTTGACTGTTTCCTCATCTGATTCTCTGGACTGTGGATTTACAACTAAAAGGAGCATCTTGAACTATGGACGGAGAACCTTACAATCTTTTGGAAGTTACCAGAGAAACTTTACAAGCCAGCAAGCTATTCTATCACTGCTACAAACCTGATATAAGGACTTTGCAATCATGTGTATGTGTATGTTCTATTAACCATTTATAACTGCCCCTTTCTTTTATTATTAAATCTGTACAGGGGACTGCATTTGGCTTCTGGTTAACCAGTAGGTTACTGCAGAAGCTCTTTTGTTCCTGGCTTGGTGAATCTAATTATAGAATAAACCAAGAGTTTTGGGGATTGTCTGTCCTATTTCTTACAGTCTGTACTGAGCGTGGCATTTTCAGTGAGGCCCATACCAGGCACCCAGTCAAAATTTATCTTCTAATTTTTGAGACTTTGAAGTTCACATTTTCAATTTTTTTCTTGGCAATCATGATGGCTAAAAACCTTTTTTTTTTTATAAATAAAAAGAGAGAGAAAGAAAGAAGAGAGTCTCACTTAATCACATGACTCCAGGAGGTGGGGCTTTAAGACAACCACGAAATATCACAAGAATCAAAAGAGTAGGCAACACTGAGCCCTTCTGAAGGTGGTAAGGGTGCTCTGCAAGTTGGAGACAACTTCTTCTTGGAGAGTGAAGGTCAGAGAAGTAATACTGGGTCTACTGCACATCATCTTCCAGTTTTGGGAAAGTTTATTGAGAGGATTGTGGCAGGACCCATGACAGGTTCTACAGATTTCATCTTTCCTGAATCCCACTCATTTGGACTTTAGACTTGGGTTTGAGCAACAAGCAACATTGATTACGGAGCTTCTCTTTACAATGGAGGACAATGAATTGTCTGCGCTGATTTTATAGGATATCAACTGCCTCTGATACCATTGCTTATTTAAGGGATACACAATTGTTAGATGTCACATGCATCCGAAGAAGTGGGTATTTACCCACGAAAGCTCATGCTCCAATACATCTGTTAGTCTATAACAGGCCTGCACAACTCGTAAAGCGGCGAGGGCCATATTACTCCAAAGAAAACAGCTGAGGGCCGAAACCTCCCGGCCCCGCGGAAACACCCCCCCCCCCCCCAGCACTGCCCAGCCCCGCGGAAACAAACCCTCCTTCCCCAGCACCGCACCGCCGAAACAGCTAAGGTTTGCGGGGGAGGGTGTGTGATACTTTATTAAGAATTTTTCAATTAAATCAAACAATTTTTTAAATTCTTTTAATTTTTTTTATTAATCATGGAAAAATTAAAAACATCTGTTCCGTTGAAAGAAAACATTTGTACTTTTCATAATTACCTTGCAAATTTAATGAGAAATATTACATCTCTTTTCGGCAACAAGCTTGTCGCATTTGGGGGTCATATTTGAAGTGGATATTTTCATAATGTCTTCCAAATGGTCGTCAGTCAGAGAAGAACGTTGCTTGTTTTTATTCATGTTCATGATGGAAAATGTTTGTTCACATATGTAAGTGCGTCCAAAAATGCTGAACGTTTTCAGTGCAACTTCATTGTCCAGACTTTTGTAGAAGTCCCGCAAGCTGCTTTCTCTGTGCTTATTTCGGTAAACTGCTGAACACTGAAGTTCAATAACCTCCAACTGCAAATCTAGTGGCACTTCCTCTGGATCCACAGAAAAGGGATCTTCAATCAGCTTCAACTGGACGTCTTCTTCTTTAGACAAAGTAAGTCTTCTGTCAAATTCTTCAATCAAAAGAATGATGTGCTTTGCGTATTTTTCTCCTAACTCGGCGTGTTTGTGCTGAGGGATACGCTGTGCACAAGTGGGAAAGTGACACATTTCACCTTTTGACAGCTGACTTCTGAAAAGTTTCAATTTCATTTTGAAAGCTTTCACTGCTGCACACATTTGAAATATAAGTTGATTTTTTCCCTGAAGTTGAATGTTGAGATCATTCAGGTGTGCTCTAATATCACAAAAGAAAAAGAGATCTTGATTCCAGGACTCATTTTCAAGCTCTGGGAATTTTATTGGCCCATTTTCTAGGAATTTTGCTACCTCCTCTTTCAAAGCAACAAAACGCTGGAGCACTCTTCCTCGACTCAACCATCTCACTTCTGTATGGTAGATTAAGTCATTGCACTCGGTGTCTACCCCTTCAAGAAAGGTTCGAAATGTCCTATGTTTTAGTCCTCTAGAACGGATGTAGTTTACAATGGAAACTACCACTGACATTACATGCTCAAATTTTAAGACTTTGCTACACAAAACCTGCTGATGCATAATGAAGTGAGGTTTGGTTATTTCTCTCCCGATAAATTCTTCAAGAAGAGTAACTGCTCCAACATTTTTTTGGCACATAGCTGGAGCACCATCAGTACAAATGGCCACCAAGTTTGTGAAATCTAATCCCGACTTATCATTCGTGCACTTTATCACTTCACTGGAAATTTCTTTTCCGGTTGTGCGACCCGTCATGGAGCACATGCCAGCAAGTTCTTCAGTAATTTCAAAGTTTTTATCAATACTTCTAATAAAAATAAGAAGTTGGGCGGTGTCTTTTAAATCGGTGCTTTCATCCATAGCTAGGGAGTAAAAGCAGAATTCACTGACTCTCTGCTTTAACTGATCACTTAAATTGGTAGAAATGTCAGCTATTCTTCTCCGTACAGTCATGTGTGATAGACTGACATTCTCAAATATTCCCCTCTTTACTGGACATAACTCAGATACAGCAATCAACATACACTTTTTTAATAACTCGCCTTCTGTCAAGCATTTCCCAACAGCAGCAATTTCCTTAGAAATTTTAAAGCTTACTTTAGTAACTGTATCGTTCTCAGTGCTCACTTTCTTGAAAATTTGCTGTTCTCTACTAAGGTTTTTCGCTAAACTGGCTGCTTTAATTATTTTTTCATTTGGGCTCAATTTGGCGAGATTGGGATGCTTAGTTTCAAAGTGCCACCGAAGGTTGTATTCTTTCGGAACGGCTAACATTTCGCGACACACGAGGCACAGTATTTTGTCTTTGGAAATAGTATATAAGTATTTATTCGTCCATTCAGTGTTGAAAACTCTGTGCTCTGATTCTCTTTTTCTCTTTTTCTTTTCACTCATGGTATCCATTATGAAGCTCAAGATTTTGTTGAATAAATTCACACACAAGGGAAACACTCACAGTCACACACAAAGAGAAGAGATATCTCACGGCGCATGGCACACTAGCAAGGCACTGACGGTGTGTGGAAGCCTGTAGGTCCAGGGGTCACTATATTACTGCACACAGCAGTCAATCAATGCAGTTGTAGATAAATCTCTGCATTATGCATTTTTGTATAACTTTTATATGACTTTGTATTGAACCTTGGTACTATGTTATAGCGGGCTCCTAAGATAGTATAATTAAGGTAAAAGAAAAATTTCTTCTGTGCAAATTTTTGAAGCAGAGTTCAAATTTGTGTGCCATGAGGCAAATGCGCCCAAGTGAGTAAAATGCTTATACATTTAAAAAGTTTTAATTTGCAATTTGTGTCAATTTATATGGGTTTTCAGATAGACATCATAAGTAAAAAAAGAAAAACAAAAGTTTGTGTTTTAAATTGAAAATTTTCCTAAAAAATATCAATAAATGATTATCAGCCAAGAATAAGATATGTAATTACAAATGCATTTTAATGTCCTTATTGGTCGAAATGTCAAAGACGGCTAAACTAACCTTACTGTTTTTCCCTGCGATCTTTTTCATTTGCCCATTCAATATAAACTCTGTCCAGATCTATCAGTCCTCAATCCAGCTGGTAACTCTTAATACACATCAGCACCCCACATAGAACCCCCCACTCGCTAGTTTCCCAATACACACAGATTTCTCCTCCCTCCCTCCCAGTGCCCTTCCCCACAGCCCCACCACCACAACTAAACAATGCCCCACACAGACCCCCAGTGCCCTGACACACACAGATCCCCCTCACTGCCCAGCACCCCCCAACAGGCCCACACTGCCTAGCACCCCAAAACACACAAACCTCCCCCACTGCCCAGCACCCTCCACACCCTCACAGCCCAGCACCCCCCGCACATCTCCCAGACACTCACTCCACCACACCCTTCCCTGGCCGTACTCACCAGCCCTGCTGGGAGGTGTCTGGCTCCTAGGGTGAGAGCGGCAAGGGGAGTCTCCAGTGGTGAGCGGGAGCCGGTTCGCGGGAACCAGTTGTTAAATTTAGAAGCCCTTTTAGAACCAGTTGTCCTGCGCGGGACAACCGGTTCTAAAAGGGCTTCTAAATTTAACAACTGGTAAGTTGAAGTGACCAGGACCGTAGCTGGGGGGGAGCAGAGGGAGCGGCTGCTCCCCCCCAGCTACGGTCCTGGTCACTTCAACTTACCAGTTGTTAAATTTAGAAGCCCTTTTAGAACCAGTTGTCCTGCGCGGGACAACCGGTTCTAAAAGGGCTTCTAAATTTAACAACTGGTAAGTTGAAGTGACCAGGACCGTAGCTGGGGGGGAGCAGAGGGAGCGGCTGCTCCCCCTGAGCACATTATCCAAAAGTGGCGCCTTAGGAGCCGACCCCATGGGTGCTCCAGCTCTCCGCCCCGCTCCCCAGCCCCAGCTCACCTCCGCTCCGCCTCTGCCTCTGAACACTCTGCCCCGCTTCTCCCCATCCCCCCCCCCGCTTCCCGCAAATCAGCTGTTCGCGCGGGAAGCCTGGGAGGGCAGAGAAGCAAGCGGTGGCTTTGCGCTCAAGCCCAGGGAGCCGGAGCGGAGGTGAGCTGGGGTGGGGGGAGCCGCCCGCGCCACAGCAGGTAACCCGGGGGGAGGGGCGCGGAGGGGAACCGCTCCCCGCCCCAGCTCACCTCTGCTCCGCCTCCCTGGGCCTGAGCGCGAAGCCGCCGCTTGCTTCTCAGCCCTCCCAGGCTTCCTGCGTGAAAAGCTGATTCGCGGGAAGCAGGGGGGCTGCAAGCTCAGCCTGACCCGGTGCTCCAGGCACTGCACGGTGGCGGCGTGGCCCGGTTCCAGCCGAGCAAGGCGTGGCTGTAGCGCCGCCAGCCACCTCCAGGCAGCGCGGTAAGGGAGCAGGGAGGGGGTGTTGGATAGAGGGCAGAGGAGTTCAGGGGGTGGGGTGGGGGGGTGGATAGGGGTCGGGGCAGTCAGATGGCAGGGAACAGGGGGATTGAATGGGGGCAAGGGTCCCAGGGGGCAGTCAGGAAGGAGCAGGGGTTGGATGGGGCGGTGGGAGGCAGTCAGGGGCAGGGGTTCCAAGGGTGGTCAGGGGACAGGGAGAAGGGGTGGTTGGATAGGGAATGAGGAGAGGAGTTGGATGGGGCGGCGGAGGGCAGTCAGGGGACAGGGAAGGGGGTGGATGGGGCAGGGGTCCCGGGGGGGGCATCAAGGAATGCGGGGGGGTGGATGGGGCAGGAGTCCCGGGGTGGGGTGGGCCAAAAAGCGCTCAGGACGGGGGCGGTGGCTGAGCCCCGTGTCCCTGCTGGGGGGGGGGGGGGGGCGAGGGCTCCGTGCCCGTGTCCCGCTTGGGGCGGGGGGGGGGGGGGGCGGCAGCGCGCGAGGGCTCCCTGCCCGTGTCCCGCTTGGGGCAGGGGGGCGAGGCGCGGCGGCGCGCGAGGGCTCCCTGCCCGTGTCCCGCTTGGGGCAGGGGGGCCGGTTTCGCGCGCCGCGGCCGCTCGGGATCTCCCCCCCCCTCCCAGGTTTGAGAGCCTGGGAGGGAGGGGGAGACTCCGAGTGGCCGCGGCGCGGGCGCTGCTTCTCCCCCTCCCTCCCAGGCTCTCAAACCTGGGAGGGAGGGGGAGCAGCGGCGCACGAAACAGCTGTTTCGCGCGCCGCGGCCGCTCGGGATCTCCCCCTCCCTCCCAGGTTTGAGAGCCTGGGAGGGAGGGGGAGACCCCGAGCGGCCGCGGCGCGCGAAACAGCTGATTCGCGCGCCCCTGCTCCCCCTCCCTCCCAGGCTTGAGAGTGAGCCCCCGCGGGCCGCATGTTGTGCAGGCCTGGTCTATAAGGTGCCACAGGACTCTTTGCTGCTTTTACAGATCCAGACTAACACGGCTACCCATTCGATACTTGACACAATTGTTAGAGTGGCTCTGTTCATTGCTTACCAGATGGTGGTTTGGGGCAATTTCTCTTCTGATGTGATAGCTTTCATGTGAAATAGTCTGAGATCTGTTTCGTCACTCTTCTTGTTCAACATGTTTGAGGCCATAAGAAGTTGGTAAACTGCAGCATATTCAGTACATTTGCCTGTACTTAACTCTGTGTTTCCAACACATCTGGACCAGCTGATCCAGTATTGTGAATAGTATGCAGTCCCAACTAGAGATTACAGTAAATTAATCTTGAGGTGACAGAGGCATGTTATTATTATTCATTTGTATTATTGTAGTGCCTAGGAGCCCTACTCATGGACCAGGATCCCATTGATGGTATGTCTGCAGCTAAAAAGAAAAGCTGTGCTCCTTTGGCCCCACACAGATGCAAAACATCTTTTTAGCTATAGTTACTAGATCTTCCAACATCAGAATCTAATAAAACTCCAAGAACACAAACCTGCCTCATAAATGGTAGCCATGTTATCTTAAGCAGGGCTGCAGATGTTTCCCTCACTAACTCTTCCAGATTCTTCCTCAAACTCACCATCATCATGCTAGTCTTGTGCAATTTGAGTGGTGAACAGCTGACTCCAATTTCAAAAAGAGTGGATTGGAACCACTCAGAATCTCCAGTCACTGCAAAAGTCAGCCTCACATCTGCTGAGCAATGAGTCATACCGGAATCACACAACACAGGTACTCTGCCTTCACTGACTTCCAATAGCCTCTTGAACTCTGTCTAGAAACTAAATTTCCATCTCTAGAGCCCTAAATTAATGGGGACGCTGAGGGTTTGCCTCTCCTCTAACGTAATACACCTCTACCCTGATATAACGCTGTCCTCAGGAGCCAAAAAATCTTACCATGTTATAGGTGAAATTACGTTATATTGAACTTGCTTTGATCCGCCGGAGCGTGCAGCCCCGCCTCCCCGGAGCGCTGTTTTACTGCTTTATATCCGAATTCATGTTATATTGGGGTAGAGGTGTATTAGCAGAGTTGGGAACAGCAGACTATTCAAGCTATAGGTCCATTGTTTCAAATAAGCAGGAGCCCGATGGCAGGGCATTTTCTACAAGAAATCCTCAACTCTAATTTGGCTTCCTTCTTTAGTCATCAGAATCCAAATTTGTTAATTCCACAGACCCCATCTTTCCTCACCAGCACTAAGAGAGATTGGAGGAGGATTTAAGTGAGGCATTATAGTATGCTTGTGTAGAGTGTGTATTTGTTTACTTCTTTTGTCTATTCCTTAGAGATTTGATTAAATAAAGGACAAGAGTTACATTTTCAGATGGCATGATTTGAAATGCTGTGGGTAAAAGTCACCATGGCCCAAAAGTGGGTTGGAGAACAATCTCTTAAGAGGCCAGTCTGCATCATTCCACCGCATGTGCCATTACTCCCTGTATTGGAAACACCTCTTTACCTGCTCCTAATAAAGCTGCATGTGAAGTTTTATGTCACACTTATGCAATGACAGTTTCAGAAGAGAGAAACAGCAAACCCTATAGGCTGCTGCATATGTAAGTCTTGGGGCGCAACTGGGAACACAGCTTGACATAACCTTACCAAAAGCTTTCTTTCACAGCTCACTTTCCCCATCTCTCCTAGGCACACGGTAAGTGACAGACCTATCTCCCACTTCACAGCTCACGAGACACGCTCAGCATATTCTGGACTCGTGATTACATCAGAATTTCAGCTTTTATTTTAATATGGAGATGTCTCCGGTGCCTTTTTATATCTTCTAGCCCTGATGGTTGCAAAGAAAAGCTTGAAAACATGAACTCAGTGTAAATGTAACCAAAGCAACAATATCCTTGTGAGTCTGAAGACTGCACAGAACAACAGCTCTGAGAGGTGCGAAGTGTTCCATGAATCTCAATATGACGCTAACTCTAAAACCAGTGGGTCTGGCATATCCACCCAAGCAGATACATCTGAGCTGCTGGAGTGAGTACTACTAGTACCCTGATGCCTCCTCTTTCTTAATGGGGTAGAAAGCATGCCTCAGCAGCCAATCCTGAGTAGAAGGGGGCCCATGCCACTGTCCCTAACTTTTGTGGGTGGGGTTGCTAGTGGATGGAGCCACAGGGGCCCAGGGTCACAGTGTGCCTAGAGCTCCAGGCTGCCTTAATCTGGCCCTGCTTGTATGGTATTGACTTGTCTGGCCTTGTAAATCAACCCTAGTTTAGTATTTACTGATGGTGTGCTAAAAAAAGCAAATAATGGATAAACAGCTTTGTGAGGCTAGAAATTGACATGCCATTAGGAGTCTGAGGGTATGTCTACACCCAGCCGCTAGTTCGGCGGCTGGGAATCGAAGTTCTGGGTTCGACTTATCGCGTCTTGTCTGGACGCGATAAGTCGAACCAGGAAGTGATCGCCGTCGACTGCGGTACTCCAGCTAGACGAGAGGAGTACCGCGGCGTCGACGGGGGAGCCTGTCTGCCGCGTGTGGACCGAGGTAAGTTCGAACTAAGGTACTTCGAACTTCAGCTACGTTATTCACGTAGCTGAAGTTGCGTACCTTAGTTCGAATTGGGGGGTAAGTGTAGACCAAGCCTAAGGCTTTGAAAGAAAGACAAGGGAATTAGTGAAAGAACCAAGCTATGTTCACAGTGGGGAAATTGACAAAAATTTCCCATCAGTTCTAACACCAGCTCACCTGAAGAAGCATGAGCTACAGCATAAACTAGACTCTAGCAGCCACACCTGTTTTAACGATCATTTTAGTTAAAGTTGCTGAAAAACAGTCTAATTAAAACAATGTAATACTGGGTTAGGCCGATAAAGCCCTAGTTTCACTAGGCTTCCAATTATTCCAATTTTTTTTGTTATTAAATTTTCACCAGGGTAGACAAGGCCATATTGGCCAAAACCCTCTATTGTCCCAAAGACAACCATCACATTCAGGAGACAAAAATCAACCAGACAGGAATGTCTGAACAATTTTAGTATCTAGGAAGTAAAAATACATTAGGGCACAGGAGAACTAAGGTAACAAGCATTAAGAACATTCATGTAGCAAGAGTCCAAACAGATCTTCAGCAATGTTTCTTAATGCATGCAATTTATTTCTATGTTACAATAGAGTGCTATTAACTACTGCTTCCATAACATAGAAATTGCAATTTAGAAATAGAATTTAATTCAATTAAGAACTGTTCCAAAGAAGTGGCATTACAATTATTTTGTAGGGTTTTTTTTTTTTTTTTTAAATTTTGGAACACTAAAAGATCACCAGCACATCAAACTCCCCTTTTTCAATACAGTGAATGAATAAAAACCATCATGACACTTCTGCAATATTTAAGAAAAGAGGAATTTTAAGCTTGTTCACAATTCTTTCCCTCTATTCCACAGTTCTTGGGTTCCTTTTTAAATAAACTGCCACTTTTCACCAAAACACCTTCACTTTGCCAGGGACTTCATACATATTGCTTTTATCAATAACACATTTCTTTAAGTCATTCAGTTTCAACTACAGTGATTTTTCTTGCTTCCAGGTGGTGGCAATTCTTTAAGCTACAACACAACCTATTTAATAAATTTTTCAGTTGCTTCCTTCATTAGCTTTCTAGTGACTTAAAGGCACATTGTTGGGTCTACAACAATGTCACAACTTATTATATTTACTCCTGTACAAAAAAAACAACCGATTTTTAGTCACAACAATTCCAAATACAGTAACATGGTGAAACCAGCACTATTTTACATTGGTTCTGTTTACCGTATGTTGCATAAGAAATACAATACACAAAACTGAAATCAGTCAACTGATGTCTACTATCAATCTAGTCTCTTGAGAAAGAGGAGGGGGGAGTCATTTGTTACCATGTACGTACAGTATCTTTACCTATTTGTCTGAGGACATTATAAATAAAGACCTCCATCAACAACATCCACCTCTATCAGGGTGGTAAAACACTGGAATAAATTGCCTAGGGAGGTTGTGGAATCTCCATCTCTGGAGATATTTAAGAGTAGGTTAGATAAATGTCTATCAGGGATGGTCTAGACAGTATTTGGTCCTGCCATCAGGGCAGGGGACTGGACTCGATGACCTCTCGAGGTCCCTTCCAGTCCTAGAATCTATGAAATGGAGATTTTACAATAGTTTAATGTCTAATATCTAAGATTTGTGGGAAATTAATGTTCTTTTAGTTTTACCAGCACTTTTTAGTAGGGAAGGGCAGACATTTTCTAATCACTTCAGTGTGAAACCAAAATAGTCCAACTTTCCTGGAAGTAAAAGCTATTGTTGAAGGGGCACAAGATTGGTGCAGAGATATGGAGCTTTTCACTTCCAGCTAAAGCTGAGCAAATAATTGAGTTTCGGTTGGGGGGTGGGGGTGGGGGAGGGAGTGAATTGAAACATAACTCTTCAGCACCTAGAAAAATTAAAAACTTCAAAACACACAAAAAGCACAAGCATGTACTACACCACACAGGAATTACAGCACCAAAACAATTAAGCTTGAATTCATACAGGAACCAACCACTGAAGCCAGGAGGAGATCAAAGTCAGCTAATCAAATGATGACAGTGAGGGCATTTCAAAGGGGCAGATTAGCTGAGAAAAAAAAACCCAGCACATGTCTTCACTACAGAGTATTAGTAATTCATTAAAGCGAATGAATTCTGAGCTTGGCATGCTCCAGATTACTATCTGAAGCCTTTGTTTCAACCAGTGGCAAGGCATGAATCCAGCTTGGAGGAAATATCTGTACCTAACATTAGCACTGATACAACTCTCATTCTGGCAAAGAGGAAGATGATGGTGTGAGACATAGTGGCATCCCACTCACCCACTTTTTCAGGATGAATGAGCTTGCCCTAGCAAGTGAGGAGAGTTACGATATAAATGTCTGAAGAATTTAAACCTTAATTTAAAAAAATATATATTTCCATCCATTATAGTTGCAAAGAGCCTTCCAAACAACAAATGGGTATAGATCAATTTAGTGCTGCCTTTGTAAGTCTGCAGAAAGATAGCTCAAGTGATTCTGCTGCTAATGATAGAAGTGTAGGTCTGGAAGGGACCTCAGTAGGTCATCTCATCCAGTCTCCTGCACTCAAGGCAGGATTATATAATAACTAGACCATTCCTGACAGGCATTTGTCTACCATGTTCTTAAAAACCTCCAATGATGGAGATTCCACAACCTCCCTAGGCAATTTATTCCAGTGCTTAACTACCCTGGCAGTTAGGAAGTTTTCCCTAATGTCCAACCTAAACCTCCTTTGCTGACATTTAAGTCCATTGCTTCTTGCTCTATCCTCAGAGGTTAACGAGAATAATTTTTCAACCTCCTCCTTGTAACCTTTTACATACTTGAAAATTGTTATCAAGACCCCTCAACCCCCAGTCTTCTCCAGATTAAACAAACCCAAGTTTTTCAATCTTTCTTCACAGGTCATATTTTCTAGACCTCTAATCACTTTTGTTAGTCTCCTCTGGACTTTCTCCAATTTGTCCACATCTTTCCGCAAATGAGGCACCCAGAACTGGAAACAATACTCCAACTGAGGCTTTATCAGCACGGACTAGAGTGGAAGAATTACTTCTCATGTCTTGCTTACAACACTCCTGCTAATACATCCCAGAATGATGTTTGCTTGTTTTGCAACAGCGTTACACTGTTGACTCATATTTAGCTTGTGATCTACTATATCCCCCATATACCTTTCCGCAGCACTCCTTCATAGGCAGTCATTTCCCATTTTGCATGTGTGCAATTGATTGTGCCCCTTCCTAAGTGGAATACTTTGCATTTGTACTTATTGAATTTCTTCCTTTTTATTTCAGACCATTCCTCCAGTTTGTCTAGATCATTTTGAATTTTAATTCTATCCTCCAACACACTTGCAACCCTTCCCAGCTTGGTACTGTCCACAAACTTGTACTCTCTATGCCATTATCTAAATCATTATAAAGATATTGAACAGAACCGGACTCAGGACTGATCCCTGCAGGATCCCACTCGATATGCCCTTCCAGCTGGACTATGAACCACTGATTACTCTCTGGGAATGGTTTTCCAACCAGTTATTCATGCACCTTATAGTAGCTCCATCTAGACTATATTTCCCTAGTTTGCGTATGAGAAGGTCATGTAAGACAGTATCAAAAGCCTTACAAAAGTCAAGATCTCTCTCATCTACTGCTTCTTCCCCATCCACAAGACTTGTTACCCTGTCAAAGAACACTATTAGGTTGTTTTGACAATATTTGTTCTTGACAAATCCATGTTGACTGTTACTTATCACCTTATCTTCTAGGCCTATATATTGGAGATGTTTGATAAATTTTCATAACTATCCTTTTGCTCTCCAGCAGCATGGCAAAGACTGATCAGTTTCACTGCTACTATTCAAAAGCTTGTTTGCACCAGTGAAACTGTCAAGAATGTCATTTCAAGCAGTTGCTGCTTAGAAAAAAACTAGCCACAGAGGCAGCCATGCAAGCACTGGGGCTATGTCACAGGGGAAAGACCTTCCCTTAAAATAAATAAATGAATAAATGAAAGTTGGGGTGTAAAGGTAGAGTAAAACCAGTAGTCTCTGGGAGAAAGATAACGGCAAAGAGCTTCTGGACAGAAGAAAGGAAAGACAGAAAGTTCTTTCTCCCTGCCACCCCCTTCTAACAGCTAGATGTGAATAAAAAAGATGAAACCTACTTGTGAGTGCTAGAGACAGCTACCTAGTAGAAAATTCAGTCTCCTCACCTTCTGTCCAACTGTTGGTGGGAGAATAACTGAGCTTCTTCCAACATGTTGCCCCTGGGCTTCACTGTTGCTCAGCCCACACATCTCATCCTCCATAATTACCTCTGGGATAATAACAGCTAAAAAGTATCTTGTAATCTTTTCAAGCCCTGGGCTGAAGGACTTACAACAAAACCAAGGAAAGATATTCTTGTTAAAGTCAATAATTTGGAATCAGGAGTTCCAAACCCAGTTCTACCAGACTTTCAGTGTAACACAGGAAAGTAAGTCTCCCTGCCTCAGTTTCTTCAATCCTAAAATGAGGATAATCTTTAATGTTTGCAAAGCATTTTGTAATCACTGGTTAGAAGATGCTTTAGAAAAGCAAAGTATTGTTAATGGAGCCAGTCATCTCTGCCAGACATTGTTAGAAAACATTAAAATAAAAGTCTAAAAAAGGCATTAACCTTCCATTGTGAAGTAGCAGCCGTATAGCACGTTGCCATGCTTATCTGTGTCTGTTGCAGTTTCTTAGCATTTTAAATACCCATCGCAATCAATGAAATAAGTATCTATATACCTAAGCGCATGTTAAAAATATTCTCAGGAACCACACACCAACATTCTAAAGTGACAGTAAGTGTGCTCACGTTCTATTTCCACCTCTATCATTGATTTGTTATGTGGCCTTGAGCAAGTTAATATTCCTACATGCCTCACTTTCCACATCTGTAAAATAAGGATAATCAGGTCTTGAAAAATCATGGTCACCGACTAGCAAGTGGTCGAAGCCTATCACCCATACACCTGTGAGAAATATGCTTGCCCTCCTTAATCAAATTTCAGAGGCAATGCCTCAGTAAGAAGACCAGCCTCCATCTGCTGGTAAGGGGAGTGCTGTCCCAATTTTCAATTTAGCCTCTAGATAGGAGGTGTTTGATAAATCTAAAGCTGCTTCTTGCTTCCAACATTCCTTTTCTCTCTCTCCCTACAAAGCTTCCTGGCTGCTATGAGGGGGTGGAAGGATGTATTTTTACCCTTCCGCAGCAAGGTATGTGCAATTCTACTACTTCATCCCTCCTGCAAGCAGCTGCTCATAGCTCTCCTGAGCAGAAAGAACATGACACTGACATCATTCTCATCTGTTTTACTGCCGACCCATTGGTCCCTGACAGTAGCAGTGAAACTGACTGTTCTTGTCAATTGTATTCTGCAACTGCTGAGCTCTGAAAAAGCCCAAAGCAGTCTACCTGAAGATTTAAGAGGCTGTTCAGGTTTGTTATATTTTCTTTGCAAACCCAAGAACTAGAAGCTTAAATTCTACAGGAACTAGCAGTTAAAGCTCCCCAGTTGTGAGTGGATTTTCAATCTTGCAGTTTTCAGTATCAACTATCTACCATCTCATAGGACAGTCAAGGTTTATGGAATAAAGAAATTAAAGGACCGCCACCATTCCCCCCCCTTTTGTGCCTTAACAGGTTTGGGGGTTGTATGAGAAGAGGCCCCAGATGCATCTGACCCTCCTTTCCCTCCAAACCCTCATTCCCACACGAGGCCCGGGCTCCCTATCCTAGAGATTACTCCCGGATTTCCTTTGGTGTCTTGTGGGGGTGGCGGCTAGGAAGCCCAGTGGCGCATCCCCTCCTCTCCCGTTACAAGAGAAGTTAGTGGGGAGGAGGGGCTGAGATTGAATAAAGGCTGCTGGGGCTGGTGAGGGACGGAAGCTGGAGGAAGATACGTTTCCCCTGCCCCACCTCCTGCTGGGGTTTGAGTACCCAGGCAGGCCCCCTTCCCTTAGGAGCAAGGGCATGGGGGTGTCCCCTTCCCCAGTGAAGCCCTCACGCACCGCACGAACGGGAAGATGGGATACGTGGGTCTCGGGGCTTCTCAGACCCTCTCTACTGACCTGCCGCAGGATGGCTTTCCGGGAGGGGGGGGGGTCACCCTACGGAGCGCAATCCCCTCACCCCACTCAGTCTCCTCCAGACTCATACACACACACAGCCGCTTTACCCTTCCCTTTGCCCCGCACAGATCTCTCCGCCCCTCTCACACCCTGCCTCCCCGGTCCTCCTCCCCCCGTAGGAAGGCTCCGCAAGGGAATGGACAGTGGGATCGGAGTGAACCGACTTCTCTCGCTTCACCATTGACAGCCGAGAAAGGAAAGGGAGAAAGCCAGCGCAGAACTATTTGATCCGACTGGCGGCAGTATACCTTCTCGTACGTGGTGATGCAATTTTTCAAGGGCCCGGCGGCGGGGTGGGTGCAATGCATGCTGGGAATCGTAGTTTCCCCTTCTCTCGCTCTGAGTACACCGTACTAGGACCATCTCTCAGCAAACCGATAGTGTCTACTCCGCGGCGCCACGCCCTTTGTCACCATTCGAGCCAATCGGCGTGCGCTTTGCGAGAGCGAGAGCGCGCTCATGGCTCGGTGTCCCGTGTGCTCGGGAGCGCGCGAGTGGCTAGATTCTCCTTCCTCCGTGCGCGCAGTAGAGAGAGTGACGGTTGGCGCCCCGCGCGAGGAAGGGGGAGGGACGGTTGGTGTAGCGCGCCGTGGGGGGCGTGGTCTCTGCTTGTGGCCGGCCGCTGGTAGTAGTTAGTTAGTTGTGTGAGTCAGTCCGTCGGTGGGTGCCAGAGTCGGCTCCTCCTTGGGGCTCGGCGGCAGCTGAGCTGAACCGTGACGAACGAAGCCCTCAGCCCTGCCAGTTTCTGGGGCCCCTCAGAGGTAAGGGGGCAAGTACAGCGTGGAGGGGGTAGTTAAAGTGACTTAGGGGCATTTAAATGCCCCTCTGACAGGCTTAGTCCTTCCATTTGAGGGGGAGGGGCTGGAGGACCCAATAGGTCCTTCTCCCGTGGAGGAGACAGGAGGAGGGGAGCTGTGGGTGGGGAGTCTTCCGGGGGGGGGGGTGTAGTTATTTGCCCCCTTTAACCGCGAAGAGGGAAGTCTGATGGAGGCGGGAGGGAAGGAGGCAGAACCATTCACGGAAAATGAATTGGTTCCCCCCTCCCCCCCATGGCTCAGATTTCCTCTACAAGACGCCTCCTAAGTTGGGGTCTGGGGTGGGGGGCAGTAGGAAGGAAGGAAGATACCTACTTCGTCTGCTCAGTGGATTGGTGGAGTAGAAGGAGCAAAAATATATTGGAAATGGCTGATCAATTTTTTTTGACATCCCCGTCTCCTGGGGGATGGGGGCAGGGAATTGAGGGGGAATTGAAGATACAACAGCAATGAAGGACGCCTAATTATCTCTGTTTCCATCCTTCCGCAGCTCGGGATTCATTGCCTGTCTCTTCATTTGCCCCCTCCTCTTCTGTCCTCCTCCCTAGCATCTAGTCCTAAGTGGGCTCCTCAAACTTAAGGGAGAGGTGGAGCTGCTTGTTGCTGAGTAGAGAGGGTCTTGGACATAGCTAAGAGGCAGCGGCAGCTTCTTACAGCTCAGCCCGGATTGAGTCCATAGATCTCTCTCAACTGCCTCTTATTACAGACCAGTTATTTATTTGTAGGCTGGGGAGGCCAGGGCAGTTGCTATTATCCCCCTTGTATCTTTCAAATGATAGGTACCCTGACACTTTTTTTAATAAAGAAACTTAATTTTTCTTTCTCTGTGTATATATGTTTTGCATTTTCAGCATGCTCATTTGCTAAATATGTCGCAACACAGTCTACCTCAGTCTGCAGTTTTGAGATCTTTGTGGGCTGTTCCTCTGTTTCCACTTTCTAGGAATTTTACAAGTAAAACATTGCTGCAGACTCCGATTTATTTCTACTCCTCACAGACCTGGTTTCCTCTCGTTTTTATTATTGTATATTATTGGCATAAAGAAAATGAGATTAAAACTGTTAATTTACAAATGCCAAATTATTTGCTACATTATATTAAGCTTTTCTGTTTTACTATTCATTTGTCCCTTATTTTGGGATTGGCAGATTGATCAGTATGACTCTGTCTCTCCTTATCTCTTATCCTGTTTTACCCAAAGGTTGAGCTGAGTCCAGATATGGAAGGATTAAGAAGTTTATTCATTAGAATCTGCTTTGTAATACTGGGTAGAAAAAAGGTGTTTATATAGTGCAGAGATTATCATTATTTACTGAGCAGCTGGTATCTGACACAAGATGGCTATGCTCTTTTTGGCTGGCACCGGGGAGAAGAAACATGCATTGGTATGCCTCCCAGCTTGGAGTTGATCAGGGCCTCTTCCCTAGAAAGATTGCTTCTGTTTATCTTAGTTACATTTTGGATGCTTCTTTTTGTAGAACTCTGCTTTCTGTGCACTTTGATCAGTTTGTAAGACTCTGAAGTTTCTTCTGTTATTGTAGATGTTTTAAAGGTTGTCTCATGTCTGTTAAAGCACTTCACTCCTGAATTTGTGATTCCATGTGCCTGAAAAATCTTTACAGGATAAATAAAATACAGAATAAAAGAATTCTTTAGAAAATACTAAATAAAACAGTTGCTGTAAGATACAAAATTGAGGTCTTGAGACATTTATTCCAGATTTGATGGAATTCTGGAATTCAAATTCTATAGTTAAATGAAAGCTATTTAAAACTGGTTGTCATATACATATACATATACATATAATTTTTTTTAAATCCTGTCTGTTTCAAGTTAGGTTCATTTAGTTCTGTGTGGCTATATTTGACTGATGATTGACTTGTGTCCTCATTTGGATAGATGGTTTGATTCTGAACAATACACTAAGGAGGCATTTATATTGCTGAATATTTTGCTTTGTAACTCTGACTTAGGTTTAACGTGATTAGTTTGAGCTCTTCACCTGATTTCATATTAGTTTACAGATTTTTGTTCTGCAAACTAGCTACTGATGATTTCTCCAGATAAAGTGCTCTAGCGTGTGTTACAGGAAAACCTCATATTGCTCTCTGCAGTGTTGAAGTATGTAAGAAGTGAATTATCCATTTTCCATGAGTAACTTTCCATGAGTAATCCTACATACTCATTTCTTGATGGCGTTACCTTATTGTCAGAGCATTCTAATGGGTAGCTCCATTCTCTGACTTCCCAAATTACTTTTTAAAAATTGTTTGGCTTATCTTGACTCTGGTGACTCATTCACACATGAACTGCAATGGCAGGTAATGTTGTTATTATTATTATTTTTAAGATATTGGACAGAAGATATAAATTTAAACCAAGAGATGAATCTAGTGACCCAGGAGCGCCGCCAGCTTTTCTGCCACCCTAGGCGGCGGAAGGTCCCGCCCCAAAATGCCGCCCCCCACAGAGGCGGCGGAAGGTCCCGCCGCCGAAATACTGCCGCGGTCGCCGCCCCCCAAATTGTAGCACCCTAGGCGACCGCCTACGTTGCCTAATGGGTTGCGCCATCCCTCTAGTGACCTGAGCAAGTTTAATTCTAGATCTTTACTGATGTTGGTCAGTTTTACCTAGCTACATTAAGCGCAGAAACATGCTGTTAATATTATGGATAGTTTCATTCAAGGACAGAAGCCATTAAATTTACTGCATATTTGTTTAACAAAATAACACATACCATTATGTTGAAAAGTCACAGTGCACTAAAGTTTCCATTCAGTACATTTTATGCTTTTTTGGGGGTGGGGGAGGGAGAAGGAAAGGGGTATATCTGTGCAAAGGACCACTCCACACCTTGGATACATACCTATTTCTGTATACATAACTCCATATAAACCCTTTTTAAATGTTATTTACCTGATTAAATATATATTCTTTTGCATATGCTTGCCAAATAGATTCATTATAATCCATTTAATATATTAGGAAAAAAGGACATCTTTTTGATCTAACATAACTTTAAATGGTAAATTCTCAGAATGGAGAGGGGTAACTAGTGGTGTTCCCCAAGGGTCAGTCCTAGGACCTATCCTATTCAATTTATTCATAAATGATCTGGAGAAAGGGGTAAACAGTGAGGTGGCAAAGTTTGCAGATGATACTAAACTACTCAAGATAGTTAAGACCAAAGCAGATTGTGAAGAACTTCAAAAAGATCTCACAAAACTAAGTGATTGGGCAACAAAATGGCAAATGAAATTTAATGTGGATAAATGTAAAGTAATGCACATTGGAAAAAATAACCCCAACTATACATACAACATGATGGGGGCTAATTTAGCTACAACGAGTCAGGAAAAAGATCTTGGCGTCATCGTGGATAGTTCTCTAAAGATGTCCACGCAGTGTGCAGAGGCGGTCAAAAAAGCAAACAGGATGTTAGGAATCATTAAAAAGGGGATAGAGAATAAGACTGAGAATATATTATTGCCCTTATATAAATCCATGGTTCGCCCACATCTCGAATACTGTGTACAGATGTGGTCTCCTCACCTCAAAAAAGATATTCTAGCACTAGAAAAGGTTCAGAAAAGAGCAACTAAAATGATTAAGGGTTTAGAGAGGGTCCCATATGAGGAAAGATTAAAGGACTCTTCAGTTTGGAAAAGAGAAGACTAAGGGGGGACATGATAGAGGTATATAAAATCATGAGTGATGTTGAGAAAGTGGATAAGGAAAAGTTATTTACTTATTCCCATAATACAAGAACTAGGGGTCACCAAAAGAAATTAATAGGCAGCAGGTTTAAAACAAATAAAAGGAAGTTCTTCTTCACGCAGCGCACAGTCAACTTGTGGAACTCCTTACCTGAGGAGGTTGTGAAGGCTAGGACTATAACAATGTTTAAAAGGGGACTGGATAAATTCATGGTGGCTAAGTCCATAAATGGCTATTAGCCAGGATGGGTAAGAATGGTGTCCCTAGCCTCTGTTCGTCAGAGGATGGAGATGGATGGCAGGAGAGAGATCACTTGATCATTGCCTGTTAGGTTCACTCCCTCTGGGGCACCTGGCATTGGCCACTGTCGGTAGACAGATACTGGGCTAGATGGACCTTTGGTCTGACCCAGTACGGCCTTTCTTATGTTCTTATGTTCTTATGTCTCTTGTGTAATCAGGACAGTCAGACCTTTAGACATGAGCCACACAATGATCACAAGTTATGGTTTGGAGTCACAGATGTTAGTGATTGCTGTTAAGCATCTCTGTCATGTTAGGAAACATGTACACAAAATAAACATATGATCAAAATACCAAGATATAACATGATTTTTGTTTTCTTTTTCTCGGTTGTGGTGTTCTTTCATTTCTGCACCTATGCCTTTGTTCTGTCCTCTTTCTTTTGCGGTCCTTTTTGCTATTTTTTGCCTCTTTTATGCCCTCCTTTCATTCCCTGTTTAGAATTAACCTCCCATTAGTGCTCATGAGCCCCTCCACATTGCCTCCTGGTCTGATGGGAGCTGCTGCTTTGACTCCTGTCTTTTCTTTTCTTCTTTCTGGCCACATTCTGACAAGGTTGTCTTTCTGCTGCTGCTGACTGGGTTGTCCTCTGTCTTGTTTTGCACATGTGGCTGTTGGATTCCCTCTTCTCCTAAGCTCTTGACAAGAGGAGCCCAAGTTTTCTAAATGAATTGTTAAGCATGGTTCACACCGTAGGTCTATGTACTATTAGCTTCCACATTTACTCCAGCTTCCTGAGCTGTTATGCCTGATGGAATCAGAGTTACAGCAAACATTCTGACATTGTCATTGTATTTTGATATTTTACTATAGATGTAATGATGAGAGAGAATCTGTCACACAGGGAAATATTGCAAATGTGAACACTATAAGGAAACTTCTTTATAAAAAAAGATATATTTAAATACAAAAATGAGATTAAAATATCTGATCTGGAATTATAATAATTATAATGTTTTATTCATTCTCTAATGAATTATTGGTATATATTGTCATTCTTGCCAATTCTTTACACTCTGAAAACATAGTAATAGCACGTCTTAGCATTTTTTCATTTGTGTCTTAGTTGGAGCAAAGTTCTAAACGGATATAGTCCAGTCATGTTAGTCCCAAAATGTAGTATTTATTGGGGGGGAGGGAGTTTAAGGGAGTCCAAATTCATTCCATCTACATATATTAGATAGTGTGAAGGTTTTGGGGGGGCGAAATTCATCCCCAACACAGTGCTCAGGCTGAAACAGAGGTTGCAGTCCTTCCAGGCTATTTAGTTAGTGCATTGGGCCATTGAAACTATATCAAAGCATGGCACCTTCCTTGGCCAGCCCTCAGCCTTCCTAATCCCATTGTTCTGTGATGGCCTATGTGGGGCTGGCACAGAGACCATTTCTGGGGCCCGTAGGGGTTTTACAGGCATACTTGTGTGGGTCCTGTTTAGAGCTTAAGTGGAGTGGTGGGACTTGCATTAGCCCAAAGATGAATTTAATGCAGTGTTAACAGAAATTCTTTCATGATTTCCAGCCCCCCCCCCCCACGCACACGTTTTCTTGTATAGTAATGAAAACTCAGACTCCACAGCAGGAAATAAAACTGATTAGTCTAGTTTAATTGTCAAAGCTGAGTGAAATATTACAAGTAAACAGCATAAATGGTGAAGTGAAAATTAGACCTGTAAAATTATTTTACGTTAATATGCCAGAGATGTTGTTGACACAAGTAAAGAATTTATTTTTAATCGGTATCTTCAGCATTTCTATCTAGTTGTCCAATATTATAATTGTGTATCATAATGAAAATGTGGTTTGGTGTTGGTGGTCTTCTGTAACCACAGACTGGCTGATTAGTTGAAATGCGCATAAAGCAAAGTTGGGCAGTGGGAATGGTTCTGAGGTTAGTATCTTTTTTGTAAAGACCCATCTACCATACAAAATTTACCACGTTAAGGAAATAAGTTAAAACAGCAGTAGTGCAAATATTATAATATGGTCTGGTTTTGCCTGTGTAGATGGGACTAAGTTGGCTTATATTTACAGAACTGTGCTTCGTTTCTGGAACCCCTTCACCACTGTTCTGTGCCCCTGTGTGGTTATTTACACCAGTATAAAATGACACTAAGTCAGGATGGTTGTGTTTTACACCCATTTTGCATTCAGAATATGTGAGGTAACCATGAACTGGACTCCTGTTCTTCTGAGGGCTGATCTATACTAGAAAATTAGGTCGACCTAGCTACATTGCTCAGGGGTATGAAAAATTCACTCTTGAGTCTTAGGCCAGGTCTACAGTTACAAGTTTACAGTGGCAATGCTGTATCGGTACAGCGGTGCCGCTGTGAGAGCACTTGTGTAGCTGCGTTATGCTGACGGGAGAGAGCTCTCGTATCAACATAAAATCAGTTCAACAAGGGGCGGTAGCTCTGTCGATGGGAGAGCGTCTACTGCCAACATAGCGCTGTGCATACGAGCCCTTACGCTGGCAAAATTTATGTCACTCAGGGTTGTGGTTTTTTTCATACCCCCTGAATGACAAAAGTTTTGCTGATATAGGTGCTAAAGTAGACATGGCCTTAGTTAAGCTGACCTAAGCCACAGTGTAGACTGTGCTAGGTTGATGGAAGAAATTTTTTGTTTGTTGATTTAGCAACCGCTTCTTGGAGAGATGGATTTACTGCAGTGTCTGAAGAACTCTTCCCATTGTTGTCGTAAGTGTCTACACTACAGTGGTGCAGTTGCAGCATTTCCACTGTAGACATGCCATGGAGGGACTGTATTATGATGCTGCAGTTCCCTTTTAATCTGTAACCTTGTTCTAATCTGTTTGTAATCTGGATTGACTATGGCCTCAGCCCTAGGAAGGCATCCATCCACACAGACTCTACAGTCTTGCAAGTCTCATTGAAGTCAGTCGAACCCCCACATGGATGGATCCCTTACCAAGATCATGGCCCGTGTCTGTTATGTATGGGCCTAGTTTTCAATGAGTTTTTTGAACAGCGTTGGTACGAGACTCTGACAGGTTGCAGTTAATAAAATTATGATGGTGCCAAATGGGCAACATTACAATAGCTGCAGCTGTACTTTGGTCACTAGTGGTGTACATCTGTGCTCAGTTAAGCATCTTTTAAAATTAAAGAAATATTATAAACAGTGTGGGTGAGGTAATATCTTTTGTTGGTTTAACTTCTGTTGAGAGAGACTAGCTTTTGGTCCAGTAAAAGATATTACCTCACCCACCTTGTGTCTCTAATATCCGGGGACCAAGAAGGTTAAAACAACACAGCATATTATAAAAAGTATTTAACAGCATTAATCTGCTATGCATACATTAAAAAACTTTAAAATTCTTGATTATTTCTTATAGGGATTATTATTTTAACTGTCATGGTCCTTAGAGCTGGGGATATTTTATTTATTGCATAGAATATGCATTTTTTCCACCATTTGAGTGTAAAAAAGGGGTATAAAATCTTTAAAAATGTTTTCCATTCATATATATCTTGGAGATAGTCAAGTGGACTTTTTGAATAATATCTAAAAATCCTTTTATATTATATGCCATGTTTCATTTGAGAGCAAGGCCTCAAGGTTAAGTTATAAACTCAAAAATCTGTTGTCAGCAGTTACATTTTAAAAAACAAAAAGATGAAATATAGTGTTGCTGACAGTGCCGATTTCAAGACGACAGATCAATTTCATTGAAGTATTAGAAATGCACTAAATGGATAAAAAGGAAGTCCGTGATCACAACGCAGGCTGCTAACAAAACTTAATAAGATGTGATCTTTTAGGCACCAGTTCAGCAAGGTACTTAAGAACCTTACTGAATCAGGGTCTTAACTAATAGTCATGCTATTCTGGAAAATGAAGTGACTAGCCCAAAATTTGCAGCATAAACACCATTCTCTAGGTGTTTAAAATTAAACATATCTGGATTATTTCATAGTTTTGGAGGAGTTGCATATAAAAATAACCAGTGATGCATTCTGTTGGACATAAATGTTCTTGTATCATATCTTTAAAAGTAAGGAGCTAGGCAATTTAAAAGAACATGTTCTTCATTCTAAAATGTGCTGTGCTTGAGGGGGATTTCTCTGCCTCTGTGTGGTTCCATGCAGTCCCCGGGGTCCACACACAGGGAACTCATCGTAGGATGTGGGAGACGAGGGACTAAACTGCAACCAAAAATTGGTGGGTGGGGGTGAGTGCGTGTGTGTGTGTGTGTCTTTATATATAGCAGGGGTCGGCAACCTTTGGCACGTGGCTCGCCAGGGTAAGCACCCTGGCGGGCCGGGCCGGTTTCTTTACCTGCCATGTCCGCAGGTTCAGCCGATCGCGGCTCCCACTGGCTGCGGTTCTTCATACAATCTGGAATACATCTCCATAAAGTTTACAAATGAAAGTGTAGAAAATGGGATCTTTCTTCAGATAATACATTTTATGAACAAATGCAGACGCTTTAACAGGACATCAGCTTAAAGATACTTTTGCCTAAAACTTGTTTTCCTGTTGTTGTTTAACTTCTACAATCTATATAACTGAAAGAGATTAGAGGGAAAATATTTTTCAGTATATTTACTGGGTGGGTTGGTCAGTTTCTTCTGTTTGTGAGGGTTTTTTTTAAAAGAGCAACAAGGGAGGTAAAAACAATTTTTAAAAATTGGAAAATATAATGTTAACAAAAATTGTAAGATAGATTTAAGGACACATGTAATACTTGAAACTACTATTAATCTTGTTTTTAAAAATTGCCTGGATTTCAAGTTGATAATGTGCCTTTTATAATATGTTCTCTTGAGGCTAATTTAGCCTCCCTCCCACCGAACATCCCATTTGTATTAGACCCCAGTCATTCAGTGAATGTATTGCAAGCTCATCCCTGAGCCCACATGGAGCCCCATTGAAATCACTGGCATCTCTATCCAGGCTCAGGTGTCTGCCCATGCAAGGCTATAGTGAATATAGCAAGATTGTTTAACGGTCTTTTAATTTAGAGGACGTTTTAAAGACTGAACAAAAATAAATCTTCAAGTAATACCATGTTACAAGAGACAAACTTAGAAATATAGTGAGAAAGTGTTAGTGCAGGAGTCTTCCACTAAAGGATTAGTTATTGTACTGTATTGTGCTATCCATTTTTGAAGCCAAACTCCTCACTGATTCTCTTTCCACTCCTCCCCTCATTTTCTAGGATGGATAGTACTGCTTAAGATTGCACAATGTGCCCTGTGTGTGTTTGAAGTCTGAAAGTATGTGTCTAGTGAGCGTGACGCGCGCTCTCTCTCTCTCACTGCCTAGAATGATCCATGGAGAAGATAAGTTTATTTAACAGCTTCTGTATTATAAACCAGAAATGTTTTTAGAAACAGGGAGACTACTGATAGTGAAGGTGCAGAGAATTTAGTAAATAAGCCTCTGGAAAGGAAGGGATTCACATGTAACCAATTGTTACAAGTGTTTGTACAAAATAAGGCTCTGATCCTACATAGACTTATGCTCTATGGGTAATTCCACTGCAGTCAATGGAACTACTCACATAAAGGTGAATAAAAGTTTTTATTGTTGATTTTGTGATTAATTTTTTTTCTCATAAAGAAACAGACAATGAAAGGTACAAAAAGACAGTGCATATGTGTAAGTCTTTGTATGACTGGGGCCTAAATATTAAATGATACTTTATAACATTAGATCAGCAAAATTCTTTTTTTTTTCTTTTCAGATAAAAACTGTGGTACTGTATTTTATTTATTAGCATGTATTTGGGCTGAATGGATTGGAACATCACTTTGAATTTATGCAAAAAAACCCCAAACAAACCATGAAGCTGAGATGAAGATACATTATGAAGCTATCATTAATGTCTTTCTCCTGTAATCATAATATATTAAGAATACTATGTCTAGTTTATTTTATGGTGAGACAGTTCATTTTTGTAAACCAGTACCTCTTGATGCTTTGGAAAGATAATTTGGGATATTCAGGAAGCAAAGACGTGTTAGGGCAGGGGTTCTCAAACTGGGGGTCGGGACCTCTCGGGGTCATGAGGTCATTACATGGGGGGTCGCGAGCTGTCAGCCTTCACCTCAAATCTCGCTTCGCCTCCGGCATTTAGAATAGTGCTAAATATAAAAAAAGTGTTTTTAATTTATAAGGGGGGGTCGCACTCAGAGGCTTGCTTTGTGAAAGGGGTCACCAGTACAAAAGTTTGAGACCCACTGTGTTAGGACAAAGCCCACTGGAGCCTGAAGTGTACCAGCACCTATGAGTTCCTATTGGTAAGACCTTCTTGTAAAATTAAGGTAATATTCCTGTCAAGAGAGGCTGACTGAAACGTGCAGAGCTTAAAGTGCACTTCATTATTTCTCTGTAATCTTCATTGGTGGGGGTAGCTAAATCAGCATTATCATCTCACTCCAATAACCTGTTGGTTTGTGGGTGGTGGTTGTGTTCATGGTTTCTTAAAAGTTAGCTCTATATATCTTCTTAGAGTAGGAGAGAATTTCTCTCAAGGGTTATTCTTTTATGAGAGTTGTTAATAAGGTGCTGCACCATAAAGAATGCTATTCTGTAGCATTCAGAGTACTCCTGCTTAGCCTTAGATAGAGAGATACTGTTAGTAACAGTTGCCATGAAAAACCTTCTGCGACAGCTTTAAGGTAAAATTGAAAAGGTTTTAGACAGATTCCTCAGCTTCAGTGGAGCTTTAGTCATGGTAAGTTCGTGTTGTGTTCCTTGTAATTGTTTGGGGGTTTTTTTTTTTTTCTTTCTTTCTTTTTTTTTTTTTTGGCTTGTTGGAATGTGAGAAGTATCTGATCATTTCTGTTTGCGCAATCACTTTCAGTAGGAATAGCTGAATCAGTTGCTTTTCTCATTGGTGTTATCCTTGTGCATTTGTATGGTATTTAGTGAATACATTCTTTAAATGCTACATTGCAAATCTTAGTTGATTAATACTGTAAACAGCAAGAAGTGGTGCAGTTTAAAAATCAAATTACCCAGTATCCACCCTGTTGTTTATTTTACAAGCAATTAACAAGCTCTTTATTGTGTAATGGTGAAAACATTGCAGTCTTTCCCCTTCTCTGTCCTTTGCAGGTGGACTTTACTGCTTACATTTTACATTATCTTTATCAGTGTAAATCAACAGAGCTATTGCTGAATGATAGAGATAACAACCAACGCTGAGATCTTTTGAAGCTAAATTTGCAGATTAAGGAGCAATATTGTCTTGAAACATGTTGAAATGGATAACCAGCACAATCCAAATGCTCTGTATGGTCTACAATCTGTATGTTCCTATGAAGAGGAGATAATGAAAAATACTAAATAATAATGTTATAAAGCATTCCTCCCCTACTGCCAGAGCACTCGAGGAGATGCATAAATATAATATAATTCAAATGTGAAATCACAATATAAAGATGAAACACAAATGGTCCCCACCCAAAAAAGCAGCATAATTTAAAAATGAGAGAAAGGCAGAGGTTTCACATAAGCTTTTTAAAATTTCATTGCCTTTTATTGTTTCTAAGGTTGTGAGCTCCTGCAATTGCCTGCTTATTGCACAACATAACCTAGCTATGTACAAAGCTGACATCTAAATGTCTTGATATGGAATTGTATAGGATGAAGTTGTGAACATCTAAACAAAATAAAAATCTGTGGAATATAGAAGAAAGCACATAACATTATTTCATCACAAGGATATCTTCAGTGCCAGGCATTATTTAGGAAGAGGGCTATCAATTCAGCAAACAGCCATTGACGCAGTGATATACATGTAATACTTTCTGATTTATTTATTTTTAATTACACTGGTTACCACAGTTAGTTTGCTCTTCTTTTTTTTAAATTTGGATCAAATTGCTAGCACAAAAAGAAGGGGGGAAAAAATCTATTAAAAGATAAGAAAATTGTGCTGGCTTTTGTAATTGCAGTGGCAGTGTAGTCGCAAATGGCTGAGTCATGTATGAAAGATTTATTGTGCAAGTGAAATGATTAAAAATAAGTATCAGTAGATAAGCAACAGAGTGCTGCACTCTTCCAAAAGTCACGATAGGGTTCCATTTTTAGTGCACTCATTATAGAATGGTGGGCATCAGAGTTACAGCAGCATCACATCACAGGCAACTTCTCCAGAGTAGGATATGTTCTTTTTCAAAAGTAACTAATATGCATGAGTTAAATTGATTCTAAATCATTCAAATCAATTTCATTGCAATCAAATGTCAGTCCCTTCAATTATCAGTTTTTAATGGTTGTCTTAAAAAAAAAAAAAAGTCTTATGTTTCAAAACTGGTCTGGTGGGAACATCTCCAATTGTCATCCAAGATTTTTTTTTCTTTGCTTTTTATCCACATAACCAGAAATCTACCTTCACTTAATTTCTAATTGGCTATGTATCTGTCTAATTTTAGGAATTTCTAAAGTTACTTTGGTATCTAAAATCAGTGCACTTTAGTTAGTTGGTATTCATTTTAAACGCCTTGATTTATCTCCCCATGACACTTCGTTCCCCTCATCTTCATCATCACAGGAAGTATATTCTTTTGAGGAGTAGTGATTCTGCATGAGGTCCTATATATAGGCACCTACATCGCTTTTGGAGATGGACAGCAAAATATCTGCTCCACTTTTACAATATTTTTAAGGAGTTCTGAAATTCTTTCTGACTAGCGTTAAAAGTACAAGCAAGGCACAGCACCTGCAATTAGCACCAGTCAGTCTGGGAATTATTGGTTTCCCATGGTATTTATGACGAAGCCATCAATCTGTATCTCTTAACAGTTTCTTCTCTAACAGTATTATTTTGTTGTGGGTGGTGGCTTTCTGATCAAGTTCAGAATGGGAAATTGTCAGACCATGGGGTGTGTGTGTGTGTGTGTGTGTCAAACTGGTTAATTGTGGGTGACAAGCTTAAAAATATGAGCAGACAATCACAATTAAATAAGGATCCTTCCCTAGGCTGGTAATGAGCACATAATGACTGGTAGTTGTGTGTAGCAGTGATATTTCAGTTTCGGATCCTTGGGTGAAAATGACTCTGCCTGTCAAAAGCAAGGAAATATTCAAAGAGAAAGTGGTGTGTCTCTTTGCTTGAAGTTTAATGCAATTGTGTTGTCTGAAATGCTATACATTTAGTCTGAGTAAAGGAAAATGTACTGAAATACAAGTTTTTGTTCTCTTTTCAGGGGAGAAGAGAAGGAAAGCTTCTCATTAGAAAGGTAATTATCTTAAAAATGCTACTGTGCAGCTTATTCCATCCCTAAAGGACAAGTTTAATTGTGGATACAGGGATCTGTGATAAACATATATTTTGGATAAACAATATACAATGTGAAAATAGGGGAAGTGTTGTTTTGTCTGCCCAATTAAGGAATGTTGGAATAAATTAATTTTTTTTTTTTTTGCGTATTTTTTTAAAGGAATAATTCTCCCAGGCTTTGTGCTGTTCATTACATAATCTTAATGCTTTGATAGTTTTAAGCATATGGGAATATTTCTTTCATTGATATCCTGTAAAACTTGGGATGTTTTGCTGTCTACTTCTATACTTCTGAATTTTGAAGAACTGTATTCCCCAAGAGACTTTCTAAATGTCTGCTGTTCTGAGTAGAAAAGACTTGTTTGTTCCTAGTAGTTTCAGATTTCTAAATAGTTATTTGGAATTTACTGCACCAAAAGCTTAAGAATGCATGAAAAAATGTAGTGGCACAAAGAATAAAAATTATTTTCAATAAATTACTTTGCATTTTCATCAACATGCATACTAATTGTGCTTTTGCTCTGATTAGGGTTTTTTGTCTAATTTATTGCTATTGAATCACAGTTCATGGTATCCTTGGCCCGTGAGACAGAGGCTCATGTATAAAATAAGATGGTTGAACTATCCAATGTTCAGTGGCGGATTTAGAGTTAGTTAGGGCCCTATGCTCAGCTTCGTTTTTGGGGGCCCTCCTTGGGGCCCCTCCTTGGGACCCAGCCAAGAAAAATAACTTTCTCTCTTATCTCCCTTCCCCCCACCCCTGCCACCGTTTTCATTCTTTTTTTCTTCCTCCTCCTCCTATAAGTAATAGGAAGTAAATTAAAATGAAGTGAGGTACCTTGATTGTTTTTGTAGTCTAACTTATTTTTTCACAGACCACTTGAAAATCGCTGAGGGTCTCAGTGGACCACTTAATGATCTTTCCAAATATTGTTTGTACCGTTAGCTAACTATTGTAGTTAACTTCTGCCCCCGCAGCTGCCTGGCCCTGGGACCCTCTGTCGTTGGGGGGAGGGGGGGTCATGCCAGGGCACCCTGTGTTTTACTGTAAATCCGCCTCTGCCAATGTTATAAGTAAAGCTAAAATCAGGATTTTGGCTGTAAGGCCTTTTTGGGATGTGGGGGAGAGAGGCTTCAAAAGAGATTGTTTCCCTTTTGGTCCACGTGCTGAAAGTCTCATGGGTTGCGAGTGAAAGATTGCCTCTGGCTTACTGGATATTTTAGCCCAAGGCCGTACGACTTCTGTTGATTCTTAGAACTTCAATTATTTTGTGTGTACTTGTAATCATTATTGCAAATATTCTTTACAGTCTTTCTTATGTATGGATTAAATTTGTTGGGATCAGTGTCTGCAAAATGATGAAGAGTGTTGAAGTTTCATTGATGGTTAATAAATTACTCTGGAGTACACATTTTTGGTGTCCACACTTCTGGTAATTCAGATCGGAGAGGATTTTCAAAATAACTTGAATACATGTTTGTTCTCTATAGAAAATAATGTTTTATTCATTTTTAAAGTGCGGTACATTTTCATATTTGTGAAAGGTAGCCTGTAATTTTTAATTTTATAGTTGAAGTGGGGCTCTGAGGTTTCAGTATCTCTTGTTGATATTGAAATAGGTGTAGAATGACCATATACACGTCTAACTCGATATAATGCTGTCCTCGGGAGTCAAAAAATCTTACCGCGTTATAGGTGAAACCGCGTTATATCAAACTTGCTTTGATCTGCCGGAGTGCGCAGCCCCGCCCCCCGGAGCACTGCTTTACCGTGTTATATCAGAATTTGTGTTATATCGGGTCGCGTTATATCGGGGTAGAGGTGAATGTCAGAACATATTTTAAACCTTGATTATCATTATCAGACCCAAAGATCAACAAGTGTTCTATCTTTCTCAAAATCTACATTTGTGATAATATGGAGAAAATAGAATCTGTTTTAACCATTGATTATAAGGGGAGACTTTTATTACATGGGCTCTTCTCCTAATGCAATTGCCTTCATGTGCATTCAGAAAGAAAAATGTACTTGAGTTCAAGAACTGTAGTCTTGCATGTATATCTTACTGCAATAGTCTGTTGGAGGCTGCTGTTGTTAATAAGTTTTTTTCTTTTAATGAATGTTATTGTTAAAGTTCCAGGCTGAAATATATGGTTAATTCTTGTTGTCTGTATAGTAGAATGAAGCCATCTTTATTTATAGAGCAATATGGTACACATAATGGTAGAGAGAGTTCCCCGCAGTGTCTTGCCAGTATGCCTCAAACCTGACCTGGGAGGAGAATAACAACTTGTGATTAAGGTAATGGGGACTGGGTTCAATTCCTTTTCTGCCACAGACATCTGGTGTGATCTTACACAAGTCACTTAATTTCTTTGTGCTTAAATTCAAAACCCCTGCAAAACGAGGTAAAAATTATTTTCTCCCACTACTTGCCTGTGGTCTGTTTAGACTGTAAAATCTTCAGGGCAAGGATTGTCTCTTACAATGTGCACTTATGGTATCTACCAGAATAAGGCCCCAATGTAAGATTGGGCTTTCATGTACCGCTGTAATGATAAAAATTACCTGAAGGGACAAATGCTAGGGATGAGACTCCTGCTTCCATGATCAATTCAGTGCTTTGGAGACTAACCATTTGGGCTTCTTTTTTTGTTATCCTGACTAGTGTCTGTTGGTCTGACTCACAAATCTATCATAATTGGCCACTGCTGCAGGCAGTGTCATGATAATATAAAAATCTGCAGTCTTCATATGATTTTTGGAAGCAAAACCAGGGCAAGAGAGGCAGACACCCGCATACAATACCCTGAAAAGAAGGATGAGTCAGTGTTTAGGACTGTAGCCTGACACTTGGAAGAGTGAATTTGATCTGTCACAGACTTCCTGAGCAATTTTGTGCAAGTCACTTAGTCTCCCTTGTGCCTCTGTTTCCCATCTGTAAAATGGGGATAATAGTACTTCCTTATGTCACAGGGGTGTTGGAAGAATAAATATATTAAAAACTGAGATTCTATGATAATGCCAATATAGGTGCATTAAATAGATACCTAGCCTAGTGAAAGCTGCAAGCTCAGTTACCATGAGTTCTAGCTCCAGCTCTTTGCCTTTAACAACTTGGCAGTACCTTGGGAGAAGGAGGGAGTAACTATCATTCACCACTTTCCCAGATAAAATAACAGAGAGCTTGCATAAGGTCACTTCAGGCAAAGCTGGGATCTCTGATTATAGTCTCATTGCAACACAGTCTTTTGGAAAGAGTACATTAAATTAGGTACCTGTGTAACCCACCCTAACAAGTGTGGTTCTTTGTGTCATCCTTGAGCAATTAGGCCACATATAGAGGTTTTTTTTCTCTGCTGCTACTTCCATGCTAAGCCATGTGGTTCATTAGTTCAAGTGGTAAAGGCTTATGTTTTTACATCCTCAGGTGCTAAGTTCAGGTCCCCACATGCCCTAAACAGAAGCATTGTTACATTTGGCTGTGCTGCCTACAACCACTAAGACCACGATCTACTCCCAGAGCCAGGAACAGAACCCATGAATCATGATGCCCAGCTATTGCTGTCTCACCAGTACTTGTGTAACCCAATGGCAAAGTATATGGTGTCTCCCCATGCATGAGCTGGTCTTCATAGAGAATTACAGCATGTTTTCCCATCACTACTTACTCCTATAATGGAAGTATGAGGTCGGTGCTGTGGATCTGAAAGTTGTGGGTTCAAACCCTGCCTGATGAACCCATATGGGGTTGAAGAAATACATGCATAAATGTTAGTGTAAGGACACTGGAGTAATCTTCTTCCCCTTATCCCATCATCTGAGGTCGGGTCATCATGCAAGCATCCACCATCTTTGTCTATCTGCGGGAGCACTAAGGTCCACCTGCTTACCATCATCTTTGATACAATTCACCCTTTGCTTCCTTGGCTTTCCTCAGAATCTCTTTCCTACCACTGTCTCGTGCCAAGCTATCTTCACCAGGTCCTCTTCATTCACCCTTTGTAGCTGTCTAACCACTGAAGTCATGCTTCCTGGATTTTGTCAGCCAGCAGAGACTTTGGAGTAATCACTGGAATTATTTTATGCTGTGAAATATTATATGTAGAAGTGAATTTGAATGTTGTATGTGACATGTCATTCCATATTCTTTATGAAAATATTCTTATGATATGAATATGACATAACTGAGATATACTTTATGCAAGATGGCTCATGTGAGATCATTGGAAAGGTTATGATTCACTGAATGTGTTTATCCTATTTGTATGCATGTATCATTTCTGTATCTGAAATTAGGAATATTGACTATATATCTGTATTTCAACTATGCTACTTTGGGTGATGCCCACTGCCAACACTTCAGGTACAACAATGGAAAAGCCAGACAGGGCGGATGGCCCATCAACAAGGGCAATGGACTGTAAAAGAGCTTAGTCTTCCTGTGAACCTGTGGGTCAGCCTGTGAAGAATAGCTACAAGGGCCCTACAGAGTCAGGTGGCCTTGTCACCTGATACTAAAACATTACCTAGGACTTCTTGTAACTTTCCACTGTAAGGGAAGGGGGGTCAAACTAGGAAACAAAGGACTCCCGCCTTATGCAAATCCTATTTAAGGGAGGGGAGTGAGGTAATCCGAGGTGGTCAGTTCTTCCCTGCTACCCAACCCAAGATGACTGCTGGAAACAACTAAGACTGAACAGGGAGAAAGAACTGGGCCCAGGCTGGAAGGGCATCTGGCCTGGGAAGAAGATTATTAGAACCACATTTAGGGTGAGAACTTGCATGTAACCGGTTTCTTTAGTGTATTAAGCTTAGTTTGTGTGCTCTGTTTTATTTTCTTAGAAATCTGCCTTGTTCTGTCTGCTACCACTGTATCTACTTAAAATACACCTGTTATAGTTAATAAATTTATTTGTAGTTTATAATATAACACGGTTTATGTGATTTCTAATTTGAGAGGGGTGAGAAATTGTGCATACCCTCTTCCACATTGAGGGAAGAGGCAAATATAATATATCTTTAGGTCTGTACTCAGGTGGAGGTGGACATCTGAGTGCTGGAGCAAGTCCCTTAAGCTGAGTCTTCCTAGAGCTGATCTGTAGCTGGGTGTGGCCCTGCCTCTGTGTGTGTTAGAGGAGGTTTTAAGAGCCTGGCTCAGCAAGACAGGTAAAAGGGGGCCCATTCTGGCAGAACAGGTAGACTCAGTGGTATCTCAGCACATCAGGTGACTTCCCAAGAGGCCCAACCTGTCACATTGTGCTAATATTTGTCTTACTGATGCTTTTTTAGTATTTGTATTTGATGAGTTATCCATTTTAATAATAGGGATGTGGCAGATTTATGGCTCGTCTACACAATGCAATAATGTGCAATACAGTGGTGTGATTTCTAAAGTACACTAATGTGTTGTACATTTATTAGTCCATGTAGACTCTGCTGGTGCACAATAAAACTTCCCTAGTGCACTTTAAAGTAATGCTGTTTGTAGCAGTACTAAGTTTAAGTGCACTAGGGGACCTTAAGTGCACACCTGCGGGGTCTACACTGACCAGTTAATGGGCAACATGTTGTTGAGCTTTAGAAATCATACCCTCTAGTGCACATTATCCCACTGTGTAGACAAGCCCTCAGTGTCCATCTCTTGAGAGCAGTGTGTTGGAGACTTTCCTGTAAATCCAGAGTGGAAGACCCTTTCAATATCCGCTTCAAAAAGGTTAGAGCTTGATTTAATGAACATTATCTTTCCAGAAAGGAAGCTTCATTTGCAAAGGTGCAACAGTAACACTTGTTCGGAACTGGATGCTTCAGGGCATTGCTAATGATCTATGGAGCCTTTCACTTGTAGGTCACCAGTTTGAATCCTGCCCAGCTCAACAGTGATTTAAAAGTTGTTTCCATCCAATGGATTTTTGGTATACTCTATTTGAGATAAATTTAGTTTCTCGTTTCTAATTCCCATACCACAAACTCATCACCATACTTTCTACTATGTGGTAAGCACGGACTGTCTTGTACCTATGTGTTTGCAAAGTGCCTAGCACAATGGCCATGTCTCGTTTGAATCCCTCAGTGGGGCTCTTGTAGCAGGGACCAAAATCATGTTACTCTCTGTACACCCTTATTGTCTCAGACACATTGGGAGTGGGCAGGGGGACTTCAAAATTCAAAAGACGGTCTAAAAATGTGGTTTAATCTCTGGCCCCAAAAGCACCATTTAAAATAAAATAAAATATATCTCATCATTTTGGGGGGTGGAAGTGGGAAGGGGAGAATCTGCCTCATGATTTTTGAACTTCTGGGGTTGGCAATACAGCCATCAACTAATGTCAAAAAGACTGCATGTTAGGTGGGCAGTGTATGATGGAAATTTAAAATAGCAGACAGGATTTCTTCTCATTTGTTCTCATCATGTAAGACAGAGGACCTGTGCAGGCCCCTTTTTGCGGAAAACTCCTTTCCACTGCTTCGTTTAGAGGGGTTATGGCAATGTTGCATCTCAATGATTATTTTACCTCACAGCTTCTAATTCTTTCAGCAATACCAACTCTTCAAGTGAGCACTGGAAAACAAATTAAGATTAACATGTAAAGCAACATTTTAGTCTTAGTGCTTTTTAAGAGTGGAAAAAGACAGAATAGTGTTAAATAACTTCCTAGCTTGAAACATCCCCCCTGATTTTCCCCCTTAATGACACACTTATTAGAACTTAAATGATACAGGACCAGCATAGCCTCCAATCTGGTGAAGACTTGCAAATGTGCTTAACCTTAAGCATGTGAGAAATCCCATCGAAATCAGACATAACTTCCATGATTAAAATTATATCAATATATTTTTGCAGGATTGGGGCCTTAGTTTTGCACCTTTAATATACTGAAAAAACATGTCTTGGATTGTGCTGTATTGCTCCTCTATATTATAACGGCTTCTGTATTATAATTTGTGTTACAGTGTAATGCAATCATATGTAAAATATTTTTTTAGACATTTGGAATAATTGTTGATTTTTATGATAAGGGTGTTAAATAGGGTTGCCAGGTGTCTGGTTTTTGACTGGAATTCCAGGTTGAAAAGGGACCTTGGCGGCTCCGGTCAGCATCCCTGACCGGGCTGTTAAGTCTGGTCGGTGGTACAGCGGGGCTAAAGCAGACTCCCTGCCTGCTGTGGCTCTGCACGGCTCCCAGAAGTAGCTGCATGTTCCCCCTCCGGCTCCTATGCGTAGGGGAAGCCAGGGGGCTCTGCACACTGCCTCCACCCCAAGCACCGGCTCCGCAGCTCCCATTGGCCAGGAGCTGCAGGGGCAGCGCCTGCGAATGGGGCAGCGCACAGAGCTGCCTGGCCCCGCCTCCACGTAGGAGCCAGAGGGGGGACATGCCACTGCTTCCAGGAGCTGCTTGAGGTAAGTGCTGCCCAGAGCCTGCACCTCTGACTCCCTCCCATGCCCCAGCCCGCTGCCCCAGCCCTGATCCACCCTCTGAACCCCTCAGTCCCAGCCTGGAGCACCCTCCTATACCCCAAACATCTCATCCCCCAGCCCCACCCCAGAGTCTGAACCCCAAGCTGGAGCCCCCTCCTGCACCCCAAATCCCTCATCCCTGGCCCCACACCAGAGCCCACACCCCCAACTGGAGCCCTCACACACCCCCACACCCCAACCCCCTGCCCCAGCCTGGAGCCCACTCCTGAACCCCTAATTTATGATCCCACCCCGAAACCCACACCCCCAGCCCAGAGCCCGTACCCCCTCCCACAACCCAACCCACTGCCTCAGCCTGGAGCCCCCTCCTGCACCCTGAACTCCTCATTTCTGGCCCCACCCCAGAGCCCGCACCCACAGCTGGAGCCCTCATTCTCTCCCACAACCCAACCCCCTGAGCCAGCCTGGTGAAAATGAGCAAGGGTGGGGAGAGTGAGTGACAGGGGAAGGGGGGGATGTAGTGAGTGGGGGCGGGGCCTTGGATAAGGGACTGGGCAGAGGCGGGGACTCGGAGGACAGATGGAGCAGGGGGAAAGGCAAGGGTGTTTGGTTTTGTGCAAGTAGAAAGTTGGCAATCCTACTGTTAAACTAGCGTTTATTTTGCCTTTGCTCTGCCATGTTTTAATTTTAAATGTGCAGTTGCAGTCTGCTACAAAAGCACAGTATGTGCATCTTGAGAGGAATATACAGGAGCCCTTGAGCTTGTTGCTTTACCGTTAGTTTGGGTCTAGGTTTCTGGAAATGAGACTCAGTAGGCAAAGTTTCTATATTTGTCTCCTCTTTCAAATGTAAAAATAGTGGGGAAGAGAGTAAGCAGTGAACAGATAGTGGAGGGCTCTATGAGGAGTTTGTAACTGACTTGAGGCCTCCATACATGAAATTAATTAACTGCATGGTAGAGCTTTATAATGAAAATGTGGTTTTCCATGAGGGATCCATTCTGGGGTGGGTTTATTTTTTTTTTTATAGCTTTCCCCCCCCCCACCCCCCTTAATATTTCCTACAACTGATACCACCAAGTTAGCGCTACAGATAGTATCAACCGTGTGAAATGCTAGTGTAGACAAAGCGCTTCTGGTGGGTGTTTTCACTACAATGTCATTTACACTTGCTCTGTGCAGGGTGCTAGCTGCTGCAGGAGCCCTGTCTATTTATTTAAACGTTCCTGGTGATGGAGCAGAACCCAGTGAAAGGTTTTTGTTTTTTGGTTTTCTTTGGGGGGGGGGGGGGGGGTTGGGAAAAAAGGACTAGCGTAGGTACCACTAAAGTGGCTGAAACATTTACTAGGAAAGCTCATTTAATAAAGTTAATTGATGTATTATGAGATGCTTCTTTTGCCGTGCAATTTTGGAATGTGCACACTAGAATCCAGCCGTCTTAAGTAACAATAAAAGTTGAGGGGAGGTGATAGTTGTAACCTTAAATGAGGAACTTTCTGCACTGAAGATCTGAAGCAGTCCAGTCTTACTAGCACCTTAGTACTATGATGTCAATTTTGAATCTGTATTAAAGCTTTTGAATTAGCTATATCTTTAGCACTTTTAAAATGTTTGACTTACTTCAAACCTATACGTGTGTTTTTGAAAATCGATTAGCTGTGCTGTAATTAGATACTGATGGCAGTTTCCTAGCAAGCTTTTAGTAGCTGTACAGTAGTGCTGTGATAAAGGGAGACAACTACATATTATGGTCCCAGGGAGGAGGGAGAGGAATTAGAAAAGTTTGCTAATTTAGCATTGTCTGACCACTGTTCAGTTAACTAGGTTAATATGGTTTGTTTAAAATAAATTCTTTAAAGGACTTTTAGGAAACATTGTCAGACCACCCTTTGGTTTCCAATAGATTTCCATTGTATAACAGTCTGTAAGTCTCTTCAGTTGACATACCCTATTAAAGAGGCCCTGAGCAATCCTTTGTTTTTGGGTCAGAGGTTTACAAACAGTGTCTGGACCAATGAACTGTGAAATCAATCACTATATCTTACTGACACTGCCTTTGAACTGCTTTATTGATGACAGTAGAAATGTTAGTCTGTCTCTGTTTTCATTTATAAAGCTTCCAAACTCATCCCCACTGACAAACAGTTAAATATCATGGAAGTCCCATTGTCCTTGGGATGACAAAATGAAATGCATTGTCTTTTTGATGAATCTTTGGATTTTGTGAAAGTGACCAACAAGAAAGGGACCCTCTACAGTCAATATCTTGATGATTTTGCTTGTATGAACAATACATTTTGTCTGTTCTATAGAACTCTGAAGCTGTCATATAAAACCATCTAGTTGGCTGACTAATTGCATATTAGAATCTTTCTTCTTTTAAACTAATATAAATATATTTACTGTTATACTCTGAATGCTTGTTAAGAATAACATTAAATACATTTGAAAGGCTCATTGAGAAGAGAGGGAGTCTGCAGAAACTTGGACCTTAAATGGTGGTGATACCTGTTATGTGCATCAGTATCTCTAGCAAATATGAGTGATGTAACGTATCAATTGGCATTAGGAGTGGTGTTAGAAAGTAGATTTCTCTCCAGGCATAAGTTTCCCCATTTCAGTTCTTTTTACTCACTTTGTAAAATGCATTTTCTGTTGTATTGCAACAGATGTGTCAGTACTGAAGGGTGACCTGCCCTTCCTGTCCCACAGTAAACTATTTAACAAAAAAAGTGATTTTCTAAATCTTTTAGTGATGATAGAATTACCAAATTGAGATCTCTGGAGAATGGAGCCTTTTATTTAATCACAGAAAAAATACAAAGTTCTGGCAGTGTGAGATTTCCCTCTAGTCTGCCTTATAATGATAAAGTCTTGGGTATCTCTTTTAGTCTCCTCATCTTTCTGGTCCCCTTCTTGTTGTCTCACCACTCCATTTCATGGTTCCTGTGCGGAAGGGAAAGTACCAAAGATTCAGATGAGTTCTTCAAAGAACAGAGGTCTTCTTCCCTGCATCAAATGCATTATTATTGTCCTGAGCCTTATTGCAGTGGACCTTAAGTCCTGTGATCTTTTTATTGTGTTTAGTATGCAAAATTTCTTTAGTGTAGAAAATGCCCTACTATGCTCTAGAAGAGTGTTTCCCAAACTTGGGACGCCACTTGTGTAGGGAAAACCCCTGGCGGGCCGGGCCGGTTTGTTTACCTGCCCCGTCCGCAGGTCCGGCCGATCGCGGCTCCCACTGGCCGCGGTTCGCTGCTCCAGGCCAATGGGAGCTGCTGGAAGTGGCGGCCAGTACGTCCCTCGGCCCGCGCCGCTTCCAGCAGCTCCCATTGGCCTGGAGCAGCGAACCGCGGCCAGTGGGAGCCGCGATCGGTCGGACCTGCGGACGGGGCAGGTAAACAAACCGGCCCGGCCCGCCAGGGGCTTTCCCTACACAAGCGGCGTCCCAAGTTTGGGAAACAGTGCTCTAGAATTTTCAGAATCTTGTTTTTCTGTGCCATTTGTTTGGCAGGTATGTAACATATGTGAGAACTAACCATATTGAAAAAGCTGATGCAGGTTGTAAGAAATGTAAAGGCATTGGTTTTTCAGTTACGACAGATGTTGGGAGGAAGCAGTTGTTGCCTTAACTCCTGGCAAGGCCTCTTGGTGACTCCCTGAAAAGTCACAGTAGCCTTATCAGAAAATGAAGACAACTGTTTGAAACATCACAACAGTCCGGGAGCTGGTTATACAAAGAGCACTCTTACTAAGAAGATTATGTGATTCACACACTGGATTTGTGTTAAAATTTATATGACGTGATATTCTTTGTTGTCTAGCTGTTAATTATATATGAGCTGTTTGAGATGTTTCTTTTCATGTTGTGCATTTTAGGAAGGACAAATAGCAAATGGTGAAGAAGGGAAAGAGAACTACTGAATGTTTAAGCTGCTGTTTGCCAAATCACATTTTGAGATTGATTTCTATTTTTAAACAGAGTGGTTGCTGACGGTGGCAAACTGATTGCCTTTGGATGGGGGGGGTGGCATCATTGCTCACTTCTCTGCTAAAAAGGAACGCCACTAAGGCCATGTCTACACTTACAAGTTTACAGCAGCACAGCTGTACCGATATAGCTGTGCTGCTGTAAGATCGCTTGTGTAGCCGTGTTATGTCGATGGGAGAGAGCTCTCCCAAGGACAAAATAAAACCAGCTCAACGAGTGGCGGTAGCTATGTTGGCGGGAGAGCGTCTCTTGCTGACATAGTGCTATGCCGACATAAGTGCTAGTGTAGACGTGACCTAAGAAAAGAGAGTGGCAGCAGCGGGAAAAGAAAAGTGATCATGGAAGTGTTGGAAAAACTGAAAGAATGGATCTCTTTTGGTATTCTCTTTAAAATATTAGATTTACATTAAATTTCAAATCTGGTTGCTCAAATCTATTTTCTCAGTATTGTTGACTCTTCTTCAAAATTAATCAATCCATTAAGTATCTTTCTTCCTGTTTTGAAAAGTCCAGTACTTTATAAAGTGTCTAGTTCCTAGATAAAAGCCCACTCATGATGTGGTTCCCTTCATTATTTGAAAGTACATATGTAACTCAGTGATAATCAGCTTTGAACTGGAGAAACTCTTAATCATAGAACTTTTATACTGAGCCACAAAAGTTAAATCTATTTAGAATACAAAAGGCAAGCAAGCTCATAAAGTAATAATACATTTACTAGTATAATTCTGTCTAAAGCTTGCAATATTGGAAGGGAACATGGTCTAATGGCTCCCAGATCTTGTGCTTTTACATGAAGAGATCTGAGTTCTGTTTCTGGCTTTCCCACTAACTCACTAGGTGACCTTAAAATTTGAGGCACACAAAGGTTAAAGAACTTGACCATCTATAAAATGAGGATAATGCATAACATACAGGGGGGTGAATGAAGCTGAATTTATTACTGTCTGTAAAGCACTGTATGGTTCTATATGGGAAGATGTTTTTTAAATGCAGATGATGAACAGGGGTATTTGGGGCTCAGTGAGGGAGAAGTCTGGTTTTAGGTAAGTCACTTAGCCTAACTGTTAGTCTTAAACAGGGCCGGCTCCAGGCACCAGCTGAGCAAGCTGGTGCTTGGGGCGGCAGATTGTTGGAGGCAGCATTCTGCCCAATCCTAGGGCGGCACGGCCGCTTTTTTTTTTTTTTGGTTCTTGTTCCGCTCCGGCCGCCCTGTAGGGGGCGGCGGCGCAGAGAACCAGAGCGCCCTGCAGGGCAGTCCTCTTCCTTCCCTCCCCGCCGACCGGAGCGGAGCCCTCGCGGCAGGCAGCAGGAGGCGGCGCAGCGGGAAGGGCCGCGTGGCAGCGCCCTTGCTGTAGCCCTGGCCGCCCCCTTCTCTCTCTCTCTCTCCCGCCCGCCTCCTCTTCCCCCCCCGCCGGTCCCCCTGCACCCGCGCTCCGGCCGTGCCGCAGGTTTTTTTTTTTTTTTTTTTTTTTTGCTTGGGGCGTCCAAAAAACCAGAGCCGGCCCTGGTCTTAAATGGTCCCTTTTAGAGGAAACACTGCATCATATTTATTGGGAAGTTATTCTGTGTTTTAGTCAATCTAGACAAGTGAGTTCTGGTTTTTGAGCAGTGAGCTAAATGTCTCTAGTACGCAAGTGCACAAAATAATGAAAGAAGTAACAGGAAGTAGTTTGATTACACTGGTCTACAATTTTTGAGAAGTCTGCTTCAGAGATAAAATGTGCTATTTATTATGTATTTTGATGTGCTGAATTCAAATATGACAATTAAAACAACTGATTGGCTACTGTTTCTAAGATATTTAAGTTTTTACATTTTATGTCTATGTATATTGTGTAGATAGTAGAGTTTTAATCATAAATTGTAAACCTAGGTCTTTTCATGTGTTTATGGTTGCTTTACATGATAATATTTCACCTGTCCTGTTTATGTAACACTTTAAAAATCAGCAAAAGGGTTATATAAATAAAATTTATTATGAAAGAAAAGGCAAAAAACTATTATGTACATAGTTTAGTCCTTTTCAGTGTCTACTCGGTGCTTCTTGGCTTGTCTCTTGTATTCATTAAATGGAGCATCTCTTGTCACTGTCCAGCAATAGTCTGCAAGCATTGATGGGCTCCATTTGCCCTGATAGCGTTTCTCCATTGTTGCAATGTCCTGTTGAAATTGCTCGCCGTGCTCATCGCTCACTGCTCCGCAGTTCAGTGGAAAAAAATCTAGATGAGAGTGCAAAAAATGTATCTTTAGTGACATGTTGCAACCAAGGCTTTTGTATGCCTTGAGGAGGTTTTCCACCAACAACCTGTAGTTGTCTGCCTTGTTGTTTCCCAGAAAATTTATTGCCACTAACTGGAAGGCTTTCCGTGCTGTCTTTTCCTTGCCACGCAGTGCATGGTCAAATGCATCATCTCGAAGAAGTTCACGAATCTGAGGACCAACAAAGACACCTTCCTTTATCTTAGCTTCACTTAACCTTGGAAATTTTCCACGGAGGTACTTGAAAGCTGCTTGTGTTTTGTCAATGGCCTTGACAAAGTTCTTCATCAGACCTAGCTTGATGTGTAAGGGTGGTAACAAAATCTTCCTTGATTCAACAAGTGGTGGATGCTGAACACTTTTCCTCCCAGGCTCCAATGACTGTTGGAGTGGCCAATCTTTCTTGATGTAGTGGGAATCTCTTGCACGACTATCCCATTCGCAGAGAAAACAGCAGTACTTTGTGTATCCAGTCTGCAGACCAAGCAAGAGAGCAACAACCTTCAAATCGCCACAAAGCTGCCACTGATGTTGGTCATAGTTTATGCACCTCAAAAGTTGTTTCATGTTGTCATAGGTTTCCTTCATATGGACTGCATGACCAACTGGAATTGATGGCAAAACATTGCCATTATGCAGTAAAACAGCTTTAAGACTCGCCTTCAATGAATCAATGAACAGTCTCCACTCATCTGGATCGTGAACGATGTTGAGGGCTGCCATCACACCATCGATGTTGTTGCAGGCTACAAGATCACCTTCCATGAAGAAGAATGGGACAAGATCCTTTTGACGGTCACGGAACATGGAAACCCTAACATCACCTGCCAGGAAATTCCACTGCTGTAGTCTGGAGCCCAACAGCTCTGCCTTACTCTTGGGTAGTTCCAAATCCCTGACAAGGTCATTCAGTTCACCTTGTGTTATGAGGTGTGGTTCAGAGGAGGAGGATGGGAGAAAATGTGGGTCCTGTGACATTGATGGTTCAGGACCAGAAGTTTCATCCTCTTCCTCGTCTGACTCAAGTGAGAATGATTCTGGTGCATCAGGAACAGGCAGTCCTTCTCCGTGGGGTACTGGGCGTATAGCTGATGGAATGTTTGGATAATGCACAGTCCACTTTTTCTTCTTTGATACACCTTTCCCAACTGGAGGCACCATGCAGAAGTAACAATTGCTGGTATGATCTGTTGGCTCTCTCCAAATCATTGGCACTGCAAAAGGCATAGATTTCCTTTTCCTGTTCAACCACTGGCGAAGGTTTGTTGCACAAGTGTTGCAGCATATGTGTGGGGCCCACCTCTTGTCCTGATCTCCAATTTTGCAGCCAAAATAAAGGTGATAGGCTTTCTTAACCATAGTGGTTATACTGCGCTTTTGTGATGCAAAAGTCACTTCACCACAAACATAGCAGAAATTATCTGCACTGTTCACACAAGTACGAGGCCTCTCTGCTCACTTTGGCTAAACAGAAATGTGTCCCTTTGCAAAATCAAACACTGACAAATAAGAGAGCACGACACTGTATGATTTCTAGAGCTGATATAGGGCAATTTGTTCAGCAGAGTGATGTAAGCTTCGTTATGATTGCATCATCCATGACTTCTAGGAATAACATGATGCAATTCATATCATGTATGACGCAATACCAGCTTCAGATTGCATCATTCATTGTTTTGCCTAAAAAGCAAGTACTGTCCAAACTCCCCAGTCATAGATTTATTCATAGATCCAGTCAAAGATGTATTTTAGTCATTTCTGGTTTAAATTGAGATCCCTTCCCTTTATAACTCACTTATCCTCCGCCATTCCCAAGTCAAGGGTCGTATATACTGACCCAATAGCATATCTTGAAAACTAGAGCCAATCAACAATTTTAAGCATCATTTTTGTTCTCAGTGACCCAGAATTAGTAAAGTTTGACTACATTTATTTCAGAAGCATTTTGGCTGTAGAGCAGTGTTATATGCTCTTCAAGGAGGAACCATATATTTGCTTGTCTTTATGATTAAAAATATATATTTTGGAATGTAGGATAAATACTTTAAATGGATGTTCCTGATCAACAGTGAAATAGTTAACCTAAAGATTTAACAATTCACACCTCTCCCAAAGCTATTGTTGTAGTCTATCAGCAGACAACACAACATTGGTAACATTCATTTAATATTTATTTGCAGTTCTAAGTGCTAGGAACATATAATGTTTCTTTTAAGAGAGAGCTTACATTTGAGAGCACAGTTAGTCAGCAAGGGGAGAGTTCCACAGTTGTGGAATTCCAGAACATATATGGGCCCTGTTTATAAGGCTTCTACCTATGAGGAAGGTTGGCTTCATAAGGTGCACACACCTACAAGCTGAATGAATATTGTAGATACAAATTTTGTGAAAATAAAGTGAATGTGTAAGACTAACTGATTGTGAAATAATTTCATGTCCTAAGAGCGATTTGATATTTTTCGTATGTTAAAGGATAAAGATATGAAATCTTTTGCAAACATAGTTCAATACAAGTGCTGTACTCTTTCATCTTGGCAGCATCCCAGATGCTAATATAGAACAATTTGCATTTGGCAATGGGGCTAGTGTCTCCTTGTTGGAAGTGTTATGCTGCTGAAGTGGTAGGAGTTGGGATTTGTATTTTAACATGTCAGAACTAAAGCTGGACAGGTATCAAGATATCTTACTAATCAGCTACCTCAGGGCTTCCCTGTACTTCAATTAGTGCAGGATACACTCACCTTTATTTATATATCTATATAATTATATGAATGATTCACAAGAATAGGATACCACAACGCAAAGTACATTAATCAATGCTGATTTTCAGTCCTGTAAAAATCACTAGAGTAGGGAATAAAGTAGGCTAGATTTATTTTCAGTATTCATGGATTTCAACATGCTAGAGCACAGTTATAGCAAGCCAATTTAGATTCTCAGCACAGTTGTGATGGGATTGGGTGGAATTTAAAGAATAAAAGAAGAAATTACATTGTCTATTTAAGAAAATGAGAACAAAATTACCACTGTACATTTAAGTTATGGGAGGGGAGGTAGAAAATAGACCAAAATAAAGTGCAGTGACAAAACATGCTGGAGAGTGCTAGCTAGCTGACAGGAGGATGGCCGAGAGGAATAGTTACTGAGTATATAAAGAAAACTAGGAGGAGTCTGGATATGGTCAGAGAAGAAGAAAAGTGTGCAGAAAATTGTGGAGCAAGATGCTGGGAGCCATCATGTGTGCAGTTAAGAACGGCCATTCTGGGTCAGACCAAAAGTCCATCTAGCCCAGTATCCTGTCTTCCGACAGCGGTCAATGCCAGGTGCCCCAGAGGGAATGAACAGGTAATCATCAAGTGATCCATTCCCTGTTGCTCATTCCAAGCTTCTAGCAATTTCATAGCAGTTTTGAGTTCCAGAGCAAGCTGTCTCCATATGAAGGAACAGGTTTCAGAGTAGCAGCCGTGTTAGTCTGTATCCGCAAAAATAACAGGAGTACTTGTGGCACCTTAGAGACTAACAAATTTATTAGAGCATAAGCTTTCGTGGGCTACAACCCACTTCTTCGGATGCATATAGAGTGAACCATATATTGAGGAGATATATATACACACACATACAGAGAGCATGAACAGGTGGGAGTTGTCTTACCAACTCTGAGAGGCCAATTAAGTAAGAGAAAAAAAAAAAAAAAAAAAAAAACTTTTGAAGTGATAATCAAGATGGTTCAGTACAGACAGTTTGATAAGAAGCAAGTGTAAGTATTCTCACACTTGCTTCTTATCAAACTGTCTGTACTGAACCATCTTGATTATCACTTCAAAAGTTTTTTTTTTTTTTTTTTTTTTTCCTCTTACTTAATTGGCCTCTCAGAGTTGGTAAGACAACTCCCACCTGTTCATGCTCTCTGTATGTGTGTGTATATATATCTCCTCAATATATGGTTCACTCTATATGCATCCGAAGAAGTGGGTTGTAGCCCACGAAAGCTTATGCTCTAATAAATTTGTTAGTCTCTAAGGTGCCACAAGTACTCCTGTTATTTATATGAAGGAACAGAAACCTTCCAAGAAACTCTGTTGTGAGGAAGAAACTAGAGGAACTTAGAGCACTCAAACCTACTACAGTAGTTTGTTTACTTTTCAAGGGAAGAACTCCAAATGATTCCCAGTTTGTCACAAGCTTTTAAGAAAAATTGTTAATTGTGTATTTCAATCAGAATAGCCTCAAGTGGCCAAATTATTAGCTGCTAGTGGAGGTACCAAGGTGATGTGAGCTTTCAAGGACAAGTGTAATGCAAGGTCAAGGTGAATGATTAGATTTGGGTGTAAAATAGATACTAAGCATGATGGAGACTCAGTGGTTGCAAGGACAAGAGGAGAGATTAGGATAAAGCAAGAAATACCAATGGCATCTTAGAAATTCTAGAAGTTAATACTACTAACAAAAATCACTTTGAGAAGGATGAAAAAGAGGTTCAGTACTGAGAAAACAGAGGCAACCACCAGAGCCTGTACAGTTCTGTGCTTTTATTTTGTGCACCTAATGCACAAATCTCAGACAATACTTTCATGTTTATTTTTAATTGATATAATCTGAAAATTCCATCGGAGGACTCTTAAAATTCAAAATAACTGTAAAGAAACATTATTTTTTTTTAACCTTGCAAGGTGGGAGGGTTCCAGAGTTCAGGCTGCAGCCCCGAGCCCGAACATTTACACCACAATTAAACAGCCCCTTAACCTGAGTCCCGCGAGTCCAAGTCAGCTGGCAGAACCTAGCCATGGGTGTCTAACTGCAATGTAGATAGACTCCTAGTGAACACCAGCTGGCTACACCTGGCCTATACTCAACTGCTTCATGCTGTAAGTAATCCCTACACCAGTCAATATAGCTAATACAGTGAATGGCAGTTGTAGTGCAGGCAGGTGAATGAGAACACAATTCTGTGAAACACAACACATCACATAAACTGGCACGTTTACTTAATCATGCTTCACTGTCGCTTTATTATAGCGCAGCCCTGACTGAAACATATTTACAGTATTACCCCAGTGACTCTTGCCAGCTTCAGGTGGCAGAGTTAAGGTTGAGAGGTAGGGCTGGTTCATAACTTAACTATGTATTTCCTGGTTTTCAGAGGTTTAAGTATAGGTGTATTTGATGTGTTCTGGAAGGGAATGAGGCACTACTGGTCAATCTTAACACTGTGTTAAAAGTTTTTGGTCAGTGAATGACCTTAAATCCCCTTCCTTTTCCACGCTGCTGCAAAGTAGAGTGAAAGAACTCTCAATTTCTATTTACATTTAAAAACTAGAATGCTAAAATTGCAAAGGCAAGCACTTGAAAGTTAGGCATTACCAGATTTAAGGTTGTCTGTGTATTTCCTTTTATCAGTTTCAAATTTGCCACTTTTCAGTTTCATCAAATGATCATTTTTCAATGTGAAGCAAGGGGAAATAGAAGTTCCTGATCTACCTTTTCTATGTCATTCATTGTTTTGTATACTTTCATTGCATCTTTTTTTTTTTTTTTTTTTTTTAATTCATCTTTGTAAGGTAAAGAGTCAAATATTTTCAATCTCTCTTCATCTGAGAGTTTTGCTATGATCATTTCTGTTGCTTACTTCTAAATCTCCTCTATTTCTGTTAATTTTTTTTTTTGAGGTTGAGTGATCAGAACTGAACACAGTATTCCAGATGAAGAGTGTACCACTGCTGTTTATATTGGAATTATAATATTTTTCATAGTAGAACTGCTCATGGTAACAAGTGTAATATACATTGTCATGAGTAATGAAGTGTGTGATTTTGTTCCTTTCTGAAGTTATTTTTTTACCTGAAAAAGAGAATCTCTTATTCAGAAAAACAAGTCTGGGTCTAGGAGTAAGCTATCCTGGTCGCTGATCTCCTAGAAACTGGTCTTCAGATAAACTTACTAAACTTGGTAATTGTTACAAGTTTAAGATGCTTGAATTAACAGCCAGGTTCACATCCTGCAGATTACTTACATTTTTACCTGCCTCCTAAGCATCCGCATTCTGGAATGTAAGGCCTTGGCTACACTGGCGCTGTACAGCGCTGCAACTTGCTGCGCTTGGGGGTGTGAAAACGCCCCCCCCCCTCAACACAGCGAGTGCAGCGCTGTAAAGCGCCAGTGTAGCCAAGGCCTTACGCTCGCTCGCAGCGCTGCAAGCTATTCCCCTCGGAGAGGTGGAGTACTTGGAGCGCTGCGAGAGAGCTCTCGCAGCGCTGGCGGCGCGACTACACTCGCGCTTCACAGCGCTGCCGTGGCAGCGCTGTGAATTCTGAAGTGTAGCCAAGGCCTGAGTGTTACTTGTAGTATGTGGTTTGTCCATAACTAGTCTTCTCCTCAAACTGTGAAACAATTAAGAGTATAGATGCGGATTCAATAGTTACTCATACTTAAGAGTAGAGTCATGAGATTTACTGGACAATAACTTTCTGAAAGCAGTTTGGTTGCTTGTGTAGCTTAATTATTAGCAAAAAAACACTTTTCAAATTGAGTTTGTTTGGTTTAATGGGGAAGTCCCTGTCAGATTTAAAGAGAGATTACCAGTTCAGTTCTGCCTTCAAATTAATAATTAATAGGTTCATAGAAACTCTTCTAGAATTATCTTGCCTGTTAAAGTTTCCCTTCCTTATTTTGATGAGACTTCATATGTTGGTGTTTATTTTCCCCTCTTCTGCTGATTGATGCTTGTAATTCTTTCTCTATGAAAGAATGGATGAGTTGAGTTTCCAAAGCCTGATTGTTCCTTCTCTGTGAAGACTGGTGCACACCCATCACCCCACCTCCCCAGAGTGGTCTGATATTCATTTTTCCTGTGACTCTAATAGAAGTGCCCATTGATTAAGTGACACTTTGGGGGTGGTGGGAGAGCAGGATCTGTGCTCTGTTGTGCCAAGAGAATATATTTGGGATGGGTGGCAGCTGAAGTCAACAAGGCCTTTTCTTCACTAGGAAAAAGTGCTGTTAACTAGAGTTAGGTAACTCAAGGTAAAATCCTAGTGAAGACAAGCCAGTTTGTAGTGTTCACCCACACTAGCAGTCGTTTTAAGTTGACCCATTTTAACTTGTGTACATGAAATTCAAGTACCAGGATGTATGTTTAAAAAAAAAAAAAAAAAAAATCAGAAGAAGAAAACAAATTGCAAACCTGGAGAAATAACTCCTGAGTGAAAAACTGGATATCTGTATTGGATTGCTAAAATGTTTACTAACAATAAAGCTTACTCTTGGGGGGGGGGATTCTGCACCTAAAAATTCTGCACACAGTATTTTAAAATTCTGCATATTTTATTTGTGAAAATAACACCATATAATCATGCCAGTTTCAAGTATTTTGGTCATTTATTTAAAAAAACCTATCAGCAAGTATGTCTGTAACAAGACGGATAGCAAAAAAGCTTCAGGAAATTTTTTTTGACAAATAGATTCCTTGCTAGGCATATTAATACAGAACTTTGAGTAATAATTCATTTATACTACAATACAGAAACATATTTCCCACATCCCTCAGAAGCAGTGCAAAAGCTTGAGGGAGTCTGAGGGAGGGGGAAATAATCTGACAGCCCTCCTCCCCATCCCAATGTGTCCCTGCACTCTCACTCAGCCACTCCTTCCCCCAGTCAGTCCCCCCCACTAACTCTTTTGAATCCCAGTCTGTGACCCCGCCCCCAGCATCCCCATGTGCCCCGAGCTGTCCGTCCTCCTGTATCCCTGTGCCATCTCAACTGGCCCTACGGGCAGGGCGCTGTGAGGTATGCAGCCTCTTCTGCTCTCTGTCTGCAGCTGGCTGTTCCTGCCCAGGAGTGGCTGTCCTCTGTTCTGGCACCATAGCAGCCCCGGGTGCTTGAAAGGTGTAACTGCAGCTCCTCTCCAGCAGAGTGTAGTTTCTGTAGAGAAAAAAAAAATTCTGCAGGGGACATAAATTCTCAGGGGTTCTGGAACAGTTTGTAAAGTGGGGATGCCGAGAGCCATTGAACCAAATTGTTAACCCTATGTATGATGGAAATCACTTCAAGCCAGGGCATGCAGTAGCACCCCCAGCACCCTTAGTTCCAGCACCTATGTGAATTCTGTGCGTGTGCAGTGGCGCAGAATTCCCCCAGGAGTAAAAGCTAAATAAAACAATGATTTTTAATGTGGTGTTGAAATTGTCCCTTGAGTAGGCTATCTAGGGAGTTTTCTGCATTATTTGTTTACATGAGTTTATAGATAATGTATTTTTCATTCCATATTTTGTTTTATCAGTTACCCTTTTTGATGACTCACACTTTGTAATACAGATTCTTCAGTCCAAGAATGTGCATTCAAGGAGATCATAGGACTATTAGCTGACTCTACAGTCAAAAGGCAGGCCCTGCTGTGGAAAACCAATATCTTCCAGATTCTTTTCAAATTGCACAGTGCTGGATGAATTGTGATTGCAGTGTGAGAAGTGGTACCTGTGACTCTGAAGTTGAGAGAGGTTACCTGAGCTGGTCTACACTGAAAACTTACATTTACATAGCTACGTCTCTGAGGGGTGTGAAAAATACACACTCCAAAGAGATGTAGCTACACTGACCTAAGCCCCGGTGCTGATAGTGCTAGGTTGACAGAAGAATTTTTCCATTGACCTAGCTACCGCCTCTTGGGGATTATCTACAACAGGGGTGGGAAAACTACAGCCCCTCAGGGCTTTGCCCCCCGTGCCGCTCTCAGAAGCAGCTGGCACCACTTCCCTGCGGTCCCTCGGTGGGGGGGCAGAGGGCTCTGTGCGTTGCCCTTGCCTCCAGGCTCTGCCCCCCGCAGCTCCTATTGGCCGGGAACGGGGAACCGCTGCCAATGGGAGCTTCGGGGGAGGTACCTGGAAGCGTGGCAAGGGCAGCGCATGCGGAGCCCTCCGCGCCCCCAGGGGCCGCAGTGCTTCCCGGAGCGGCGCGGGGCCAGGGAAGGCATGCAGGGAGCCTGCCCTGGCCCCGGTGTGCACCGCTGCCACCCCAGAGCCGCTTTAGGTAAGCAGCGCCGGGCTGGAGCCCAAACCCCGCCTGCACCCCACCCCCTAAGCCCCCTGCCCTAAGCCCCCTGCTTGCACCTCACACCCCTCCTGCACCCCAACCCCCTACCTTGAGCCCCCCCTGCACCCCTCCTCTGCCCCAATCCCTTGCCCTGAGCCCCTTCCTGCACACCGCACCCCTGCCCCAGCCCTGCATACAATTTCCCCATCCAGATGTGGCCCTCGGCCCAAAAAGTTTGCCCACCCCAATCTACAGCAACAGGAGAACCCCTGCTGTCGCTGTAGTGACTGTCTACGTTGAAGTGCTACAGGGGCACAGCTGCAGCAGCATTTTAAGTGTAGCCCTACCTACCGTTTTCTACTGTTGCCATATGGAAGGCACCACTATATGAAATCTGTTGCAAATTGAACTTTGAATTTCATCAGTAACTTCTTGGACTGTTCAGTCATTTGGACAGCATCCCCAAAAGCAGACAAACTACAGAGGGCTTCAGCAGAGCCGGAGTTGTATCTCAGCCATCTATTTACTGTTTTTAAGAGGGGGAGGGGAAATAAGAGTGACAAGCTGTGGTATCCATTTCTGTAAATGTTACTTCTTGGCTGTGTGAGGGTACTTCTACACTTACCTCCGGGTCCGATGGCAGGCAATCGATGTTCTGGGATCGATTTATCGCGTCTTGTCTAGACGCGATAAATCGATCCCGGATCGATCCCGGAAGTGCTCGCCGTCGACGCCGGTACTCCAGCTCGGCAAGAGGAGTACGCGGCATCGACGGGGGAGCTTGCCTGCAGCGTCTGGACCCGCGGTAAGTTCGGACTAAGGTACTTCGAATTCAGCTACGTTATTAACGTAGCTGAATTTGCGTACCTTAGTCCGAAGTGGGGGGGTAGTGTGGACCAGGCCTGAGAAACAGGCTCATTACCTCTGGTCTAGAGACTGCATGCAAACATATTGACAAGATAATCATACTGTAGTTGCAAAGTTTGCCGAGTTCACACTGTAGTCTAGATGTCCTGCTTATAGGAACATTTGGTGATAAGAACATTTTTGTGGGTTTTTTATTTATTTATTTGCTCTGTAACTATGAGGTTGAAGGTTTTTGCATTTGTCTTCTAGGTTTTTTTTATGGTTTTGTTTTTGTAACAAACGTGTATGGGGAGGGTATTGGCTTTCTGAAAATACTGTGATATAAGACATGATATTGCTATACGCCTACAGTGAATACTAGAACTAAAAATGAATGATCCTTTTCAGCAAGGGAAAGGATTTTACGTTATTTTTCTAGTAGCTTTCCACTGTAACAAACTAGGTGCTATAGCCCTAATTAAATGCAGATTGTAATATTCCTGGCTGTCAGGCTCAGGTGTTCCAGGAACTCTTAATCAAAGGAGCAAGAGGTTCAATGGATCATTTAATTTAACCTTAGTATATAAAGCAAAATATCTAGTTAAATTTTTGCAAGGGCTTTTTGCAAAATTCGGATGTCTTGAAAAGAGTTTTAAAAATGAAAGGAAATTACTTAATGTAATAAAAGTATATTTTAAAGAAATCTAAAATACTAGATAGTCTTGCTTTCATTGTGCTTACAAGGGCCCAGCATGGCTTTTGTCTCTGTCCCTCTTGTCTGCTCACCTTAGTGAAGGTGATTATGCTGCTCATGGCAGTTTTGATTGCTTTATATAAAATTACCACATATTTTCATAGTAAACAAAAATGTTTTGTTTTTGAAATACAAAAAAAGCACAAAAATAAGAACAGTAAAAACAATACATTAACATGATTTTTTTTATCCCAGATACCTTCACTGCAAGCTCAGCTGGAAAAGGAATACCATACACAGACCTTTAAATTGGTCAATCTATTTAAGGGTCATGCTGCAACACTCTTTCAAAGCATATATTCTGCCACACCCTAGCAAATTATGTCAAGTCTTAAACCAACTCAGTATCCGTTCCTGAAGCCTGAGTCGAAAAGTAACTTTTCTAGATGGAGATGGCAACTCCTTTGTTCACAGTTAAAGGTTCCACCGCAAAATTAAAATTCAGATTTGTCAAATCCTTCTTAATAATACAATACCTGCTTTCTTTCCATCCTCACTTGACAGTTACATAAATAATTTCACTAGGGAAGCTTCGCTGGGCTGTCCTGCAACTAGAGCAGTAGTGTTTCTTGTGTATTCAGTTTTGACCTGGTCCTGTTCTTAACAGTGTTCCCCATATATATTAACTATATAACCTCACACATTGGGGACTGGAGGAAGGGCCCATTATATAATTTATATTGTTGAAAATGTCATGGAGTCATAGACTTTAAGGTCAGAAGGGACCATTATGATAGTCTAGTCTGACCTCCTGCACAACGCAGGCCACAGAATCTCACCCACCCACTCCTTTAATAAACCCCTAACCTATGTCTGAGCTATTGACGTCCTCAAATCATGGTTTAAAGCAGGGGCGGGCAAACTTTTTGGCCTGAGGGCTGCATCGGGTTTCAGAAATTGTATGGAGGGCTGGTTAGGGGAGACTGTGCCTCCCCAAACAGGCAGGCGTGGCCCTGCCCCCTATCCGACCCCCCCCGCTTCTCGCCCCTGACAGCCCCCCGGGACTCCTGCCCCATCCAACCGCCCCCTACTCCCTGACAGCCCCTGGCCCCTAACTGCCCCTGCCGCCCCATCCAACCCCCCTTCTCCTTCCTGACTTCCCCCCGTGGAACCCCTGCCCCATCCAACCACCCCTTCTCCCTGACTGCCCCCGGATCCCCCGCCCCTAACTGCCCCCCGCGGGACCCCTGCCCCATCCAACCACCCCTTCTCCCTGACTGCCCCCGGATCCCCCGCCCCTAACTGCCCCCCGCGGGACCCCTGCCCCATCCAACCACCCCTTCTCCCTGACTGCCCCCGGATCTCCCGCCCCTAACTGCCCCCCACCGCCCCATCCAACACCCCCTCTCCTTCCTGACTGCCCCCCCCGGGACCCCTGCCCCATCCAACCACCCCTTCTCCCTGTCCCCTGTCCGCCCCCAGAACCCCCACCCCCCACTGCCCCCAGCCGCCCCATCCAACCCCTCCTCTCCTTCCTGACTGCCCCCCCAGGACCTCTACCCCATCCAACCACCCCTTCTCCTTGACCGCCCCCAGAATCCCTGCCCCCATTCAACCCCCGTTCCCTGCCATCTGACCGCCCCGACCCCTATCCACACCCCTGCCCGCCCCCCGAACTCCCCTGCCCTCTATCCAACCCCCGCTCCCTGCACCCTCACCGCGCTGCCTGGAGCACCGGTGGCTGGCGGTGCGGCTGCACTATGACAGGCAGCTGCGCCGCCCGGCTGGAGCCAGCCACGCACCGCGCAGCACAGAGCACCAGGTAAGGCCGGGCGCTGCAGCTGTGCTGCCCCAGGAGCTCACCGCCCAGAGCATTACGCTGGTGGCACAGTGAACTGAGGCTGCGGGGGGGGGGGCCAGGGGCTAGCCTCCGGGGCCAGGAGCTCAGGGGCCAGGGAGAACGGTCCCGCAGGCCGGATGTGGCCCGCGGGCCATAGTTTGCCCACCTCTGGTTTAAAGACTTCAGGGTGCAGAGACTCCTCCGTGCCCCACACTACAGAGGAAGGCGAAAAAACCCCAGGGCCTCTCCCTGGAGGAAAATTTCTTCCCGATCCCAAATATGACTATTAGTTAAACCCTGAGCATGTGGGCAAGACTCACCAGCCAGACACCCAGGAAAGAATTCTCTGTAGTAACTCAGATCCTACCCCATCTAACATCCCATCATAGGCCATTGGGCATATTTACTGCTAATAGTCAAAGATCAATTAATTGCCAAAATTAGGCTATCCCATTATACCATCCCCTCCATAAACTTATCAAGCTTAGTCTTCAAGCCAGATATGTCTTTTGCCCCCACTGCTCCCCTTGGAAGGCTGTTCCAGAACTTCACTCCTCTGATGGTTAGAAACCTTTGTCTAATTTCAAGTCTAAACTTCCTGATGGCCAGTTTATATCCATTTGTTCTTGTAAATGTAAAGGAGTCTTATCTGTGGAGCCTTTCTAAAAGCTGTGTGTTTAAACTTGTTTGCACTTTAATACGAGACTGCTAAAGGTCCCAGAAAGGATCAGACTTGTACATGTAGGGACTGTCCTGCTGTCACTTCAATATTAATCTGAAGTAATTTAATTGAAGGCAACGGAGTTACATCTGTAATACATTACTGTAAAATCAAATTCAAGCCAATCTGTAGAAGTTTGTGGTGTTTACTTTTGGTTCAACCCACGTTCCCTCCACCCTTCCAAAAAACTGTCTGCCCTACTTTTATTTTTATTTTTTAAACCACGTGTGCAGCTCCAATAGTATTAGATGGAATGTAAGTGCTAATATGATCAAGGCTCTGCTGGGAATATGGTTAAAAATATGGTACAAAAAATCATTCCCCCAAAACTTTTATCTGGAACTTTTATTTCTCATAATGGAGCATCTTGTCTGGACATTACTAATGATCATGGATCAGACCTGCTCATTTCACCACAGTGGAGACTTCTCAGGTTTTCCTCCTCACCCTGCCAACTCACCTTCAGACTTGCATTGCAGCAACATCCTCTGACCCCAGAAGATGATTTCCAAAGCTGAAACTATATGAACTAGTAGAAAACATTAATAAAACTATTACCGATTTTAGGATTAATACTTAGGCCTGGTCTACACCGAGTTTAATTCGAATTTAGCAGCGTTAAATCGAATTAACCCTGCACCTGTCCACACAACGAAGCCATTTATTTCGAAATAAAGGCTCTTAAAATCAATTTCTGTACTCCTCCCCGACGAGCGGAGTAGCGCTGAAATCGATATTGTCATTTCGAATTAGGGTTAGTGTGGCCGCAATTCAATGGTATTGGCCTCCGGGAGCTATCCCACAGTGCACCATTGTGACCGCTCTGGACAGCAATCTGGACAGAACTCGGATGCACTGGCCACGTAGACAGGAAAAGCCCCGCGAACATTTGAATTTCATTTCCTGTTTGCCCAGCACAGGAGAGCACAGGTGACCACAGAGAGCTCATCAGCACAGGTAACCATGCAGGCCGATAATCGAAAAAGAGCACCAGCATGGACCGTACGGGAGGTACTGGATCTGATCGCTATATGGGGAGAGGATTCAGTGCTAGCAGAACTTCGTTCGAAAAGACAAAATGCCAAAACTTTTGAAAAAATCTCCAAGGGCATGATGGAGAGAGGCCACAATAGGGACTCAGAGCAGTGCCGCGTGAAAGTCAAGGAGCTCAGACAAGCCTATCAGAAAACAAAGGAGGCAAACGGTCGCTCTGGGTCAGAGCCGCAGACATGCCGCTTCTATGCTGAGCTGCATGCAATTCTAGGGGGGCCGCCACCACTACCCCACCTCTGACCGTGGATTCTGAGGTGGGGGTAATCTCATCAGCCACACCTGAGGATTCTGCGGACGGGGAAGAGGAGGAGGAGGAGGACGAGCTTGCAGAGAGCACCTAGCACTCCGTTCTCCCCAACAGCCAGGATCTTTTTCTCAGCCTGACTGAAGTACCCTCCCAAGCCTCCCAAGCCAGTAGCCAAGACCATGACCCCATGGAAGGGACCTCAGGTGAGTTTACCTTTTAAAATATAAAACATGGTTTAAAAGCAAGCATTTTTTAATGATTAATTTGCCCTGAGGACTTGGGATGCATTCGCGGCCAGTACAGCTACTGGAAAAGTCTGTTAACGTGTCTGGGGATGGAGCGGAAATCCTCCAGGGACATCTCCATGAAGCTCTCCTGGAGGTACTCCAAAAGCCTTTGCAGAAGGTTTCTGGGCAGTGCAGCCTTATTCTGTCCTCCATGGTAGGACACTTGACCACGCCATGCTAGTAGCAAGTAATCTGGTATCATGGCATGACAAAGCCTGGCAGCGTATGGTCCCGGTGTTTGCTGGCATTCAAGCAACATCTGAGGATTACACGGCGAGATAAAGAACGGGAGAGTGATATCGCTCATGGTAACCTGGTTGAAATACGGGAATTTAATTAAGGGGACAGAGGTGGCCCTTCCTACTGGGCTGTTTGCCTGTGGCTGAAAAGAAATCCTTCCCTGTAGTAAGCCAAGCGCGGGGGGGGGGATTGGCGCTGAGCTTTTCATGTGTGGCTAGCAGGGATCTTCCCTGATACCAGCCACGCGGTGGGGGGAGGGATAAAGCGATCATCCCAGAGAATTGGATGAGGGGGGGGGGGGGAGTTTGTTTTCTGCTGCTGAAGGTTAACAGGAAAACCGCAGCACTCAACGGGCTTTGCTTGGTATGTGGGAAAGGAGGACGCAGAAGCTGAAAGACAATGGCTTACCATGGCCGCATGCAAGCCGAATTCTGTTGCCCGGACCTGCGTCTGTGATCTCTAGCAGCAAAGCCACAGGCACTCAATATTAAGAGGCAAAATGCGACCTTGCACAGAAATCACATGTGCTATGTAATGTGAATAGTGTTGTTCACCGTGAAAGAGTATAAGCATTGTTCTGTAAAATGTATCTTTTTTAAAAATTATCTCCTTTTTTCCCTCCCTCCAGCAGCTGCAAATTTTTCAAGCCTCCCTCCTCCATCCCGAAGGTTATCTCAGATAAGGCGTCAGAAAAAGAGGACGCGAGACGAGATGTTCGTGGAATCCACCCGCAATGAAAGAGCTCATCTGAATGAGTGGAAGGACACGGTTTCAAAGTATAGGAAAGATCCCTGTGAACGTGAGGACATGAGGGACCAACGTGAGGCCAGAAGGGACCAACGTGAGGAGAGGAGAGGCGCTCAAGATGAGAGGTGGCGGCAGGAAGATCAGAGGAGGCAGGATGCAACGCTGGGGCTGCTGCGTGAGCAAACAGACATGCTCCGGCGTCTGGTGGAGCTTCAGGAACGGCAGCAGGATCACAGACTGGCGCTACAGCCCCTGTATAACCCCCCCTCCCCATGTTCCATAGCCTCCTCACCCAGACATGTAAGAACGCGGGGGGGGAGGGGGGAGGCTCACGTGCACCCTCCCATTCCACCCCAGTGGACACCCCAAGCAAAAGGCTGTCATTATTTTAACCTTTTTTTAGTGGCCTTTTCCTTCCCTCTGATCCTCCTCCCAAACCCCACCCGGGCTACCTTGTCAGTTCTCTCCCTCTTTTTATAATCAATTAATAAAGAATACATGATTTTTAAATGATAGTGACTTTATTTCCTTTGAAAGCAAGCTGTGATCGAAGGGGGAGGGTGGGTTGCCTACAGAGAATGAGTCAATAAAGGGGGCGGGTTATCATCAAGGAGAAACAAACAGAACTTTCACACGGTAGCCTGGCCAGTCATGAAACTGGTTTTCAAAGCTTCTCTGATGCGCCGCGCTTCCTGGTGTGCTCTTCTAATCGCCCTGGTGTCTGGCTGCGCGTAATCAGCAGCCAGGCGATTTGCCTCAGCCTCCCACCCCGCCATAAAGGTCTCCCCCTTACTCTCACAGAGATTGTGGAGCACACAGCAGGCAGCAATAACAATGGGGATATTGGTTTGTCTGAGGTCTGAGCGAGTCAGTAAAGTGCACCAGCAACCTTTTAAACGGCCAAATGCACATTCCACCACCATTCTGCACTTGCTCAGCCTGTAGTTGAACAGCTCCTGACTCCTGTCCAGGCTGCCTGTATATGGCTTCATGAGCTATGGCATTAAGGGGTAGGCTGGGTCCCCAAGGATAACTATAGGCATTTCAACATCCCCAACGATTATTTTCTGGTCCGGGAAGTAAGTCCCTTGCTGCAACCGTTTAAACAGAGTAGTGTTCCTGAAGACGCGAGCGTCATGAACCCTTCCCGGCCAGCCCACGTTGATGTTGGTGAAACGTCCCCTGTGATCCACCAGTGCTTGCAGCACCATTGAAAAGCAACCCTTGTGGTTTATGTACTGGGTACCCTGGTGCTCCGGTGCCAAGATAGGGATATGGGTTCCATCTATCGCCCCACCACAGTTAGGGAATCCCATTGCAGCAAAGCCATCCACTATGGCCTGCACATTTCCCAGAGTCACTACCTTTCGTAGCAGCAGCTCAATGATTGCTTTGGCTACTTGCATGACAGCAGCCCCCACAGTAGATTTACCCACTCCAAATTGATTCCCAACTGACCGGTAGCTGTCTGGCGTTGTAAGCTTCCACAGGGCTATCGCCACTTGCTTCTCAACTGTGAGGGCTGCTCTCATCCTGGTATTCTGGTGCTTCAGGGCAGGGGAAAGCAAGACACAAAGTTCCATGAAAGTGCCCTTACGCATGCGAAAGTTTCGCAGCCACTGGGAATTGTCCCACACCTGCAACACTATGCGGTCCCACCAGTCTGTGCTTGTTTCCCGGGCCCAGAATTGGCGTTCCACGGATAGAACCTGCCCCATCAACAACATGATCTCCAAAGCGCCGGGACCTGCGGTTTGAGAGAATTCTGTGTCCATGTCCATGTCCTCATCACTCTCGTCGCCGCGCTGCCGTCGCCGCCTCCTTGCCTCATTTTTCTGGTCCTGGTTCAGCATAAACTGCACGATAATGCGCGAGGTGTTTACAATGTTCATGACTGCTGTCTTGAGCTGAGCGGGCTCCATGCTTGCCGTGGTATGGCGTCTGCTGTGTTCACCCAGGAAAAAAGGCGCGAAACGGTTGTCTGCCGTTGCTTTCATGGACGGAGGGGTGAGGCTGTACCCAGAACCACCTGTGACAATGTTTTTTGCCCCATCAGGCACTGGGATCTCAACCCAGAATTCCAATGGACGGGGGAGACTGCGGGAACTATGGGATAGCTATGGGATAACTACCCACAATGCAACGCTCCGGAAATCGACGCTAGCCCCGGTACATGGACGCACACCGCCGAATTAATGTGCTTAGTGTGGCCGCATACATTCGACTTTATACAATCTGTTTCCAAAATTCAAATTCTGTAAATTCGGATTAATCCCGTAGTGTAGACATACCTTAGTTTTATCATAAACATTTGAAGAGGGTATTTTTTGTATTGCTATGGTGAGTGTCAGGATAATGAGCCTTTGCTTGGAAATTGGTGTGTTAGGTTGTGACTGTCTTATTTTTTGTTTTTCAGAGTTTGCATTGTGAGGAAGTGTAAGTTAAAATATTGTTAATGAGTGAGTGTCATTGCCTCCTTTTTAAAATGTGTCATATTACTGAAAATCCCAACTTCTTGAATTGTATGCACACTGGGCAAATTTTTTATTACATGTTAAACTAATCCAAATAGCTCTAGATTTATGGGCTTAGATTAACATGACATCCTTGTCAATGTTTTCATTGCTTGGTTGGATAGTGGTAGTTGCTGAAGAACATAAACTGTAATAGACTGTATATGCAGGCAACTTTCAGTTGCAAGGAAGCATCCATCCACCTGGTTTTGTGGAGTTAATAATTGTAGTTTTAACTAGTTTTTTACGATAATTGGTAATGTTGTGTGTGTTAGTGCAAACCCCTGTGGGGTGGAGATTCTTTTTGTGAATTGTCTGTGTTGTATAGGAACATGTTGCCCCCAATTAAAAATATTGAGGATTTTCTGCTTCCACTGAATGTGAAATTAAATGCCTATCCTCGGGACTGAACATGTTAACCATTCTTGCTGATTTCTGCACCAGTCTGTTTCCTTAAAGAGTGACCTGAGTGGGTTGTGTGACAATATTCTACCTTTGCACCTGGATAGTTAAGGAAGTTAGGTCATTCTACGTATTGTCATGTAAGAGACTTTCACATCGTAGCCACTGTGTAGTCATCTGTGATTCTCCAGAACTCTCTTTATCAAGAGGAGATGGTTACAAGGTTATTCTGAGAGCACGCCATGTGGAGTAAGCGTACTTTCTCTAGAAACACTATTTGGTCTTGTAATCCGGCGCGGACTCGCCCCGACGGCGCCTCCTGTTGGTGGTCTCAGGAATTAGCTCACCAGTCGGAGCGCCCTCTGCAGGCCAGGTGTCCTGCTTGTCATTGGCCCCCGTGTCCCTCCCAGACCCCGGTGCCCTTGGCTTGGGTGCTGCCCCCCTGGCAATACCCCACCCTCTCTCTGGTCTCTCCACCCAGGGGAACCCCCACCCCCTATCCTCACCTTGCCTCAGTGTAAGGCTACTGCCAGTCACCAACTAGCCTCCGTTCCCTGGGGCAGACTTCAGTGTATGCCACTCATCACTGGCAAGGGGGGTTTGGCCTGCTGCCTTCCTCCACCCTCAGTACCTCTATGGGCCTAGAACCAGGCCCTACAGCCTGGGGAGGTCACCAGCCTGGAGCTCCCCTGCTCCTCTGGCTTTTCCCCAGCCCTGTCTTACTCCCAGGTACCTCTCAACCTTCCCCAGCAGCCAGGCCTGTCTCCCTCTACAGCTAGAGGAGAGACTGCTGATCTTCTGGCGGCCCTGGCCTTCTTATAAGGCCCGGTTGCTCTGTTTGGGGTGTGGCTCCAGCTGCAGCCCCTTCCCCCAATCAGCTGGGGTTTTGCTCCTTTCCCCAGCCCTCTGCAGGGCTTTTCCAACCCCTTCAGGGCTGGAGCGGGTGCTCACCCCGCTACAGGTATGCGCTATGTAGGAGTTACAAGCTTTTTCAGCTTGATCTGTTTCTTGAAGGTATTTTAAATGTATGTTTACCTTAAATCTCCACTCCTGTGGGTGGGAGTTTATTTTGGTGAATATAGTGACATTTCGTTATAAGAAAAGTGCTAATAGCTAGATGTCCAAGGGATTAGGTTGAGGTCATCTAACTAACTTGCTACACCTTTTATAATTTGTTAAATAGATTAGAATGACTGCTGTACATTGTTTCGGTGCCTTGGGTGACATTCTTGTCCCATTGAATTCTATGGGAGTTTTACCATTGACTTCAGTGGGACCAGGATTTCATCCCTTGTTTCTTGGACTCATAAATTACATTAGGTATATAGACAGATTAAAGAGAACTTGAATGTGTCAGAGTCTGGAAGATCTTACGGTTACTGTCATCTTGCCCTATTATTTTTTATTGTAAAGCACTTTCTACTGCTTCAGTGCTGGGCTCTAACAAGGAAACAAAATCAAACAGATTGAGAATGGTGTTTGTTTTTATGACATAGAACTGTTGCCCAGGAGTTTCTTGGCTGGCATCACAAAACTAATTTCACTCAATGGCTGTGATAAGTAACAAATTCAGATGTAAGAGAATGTTGCATCACATTAGTGTGCCATCAAGTCCTCTGCATCTATCATCCTTTATCCCAAATAGCAGCTTTGCTTTTCAGACTGTCAGAAGCAAGTAAGCAGACCCTTTCAAGGTTATAACTGTTCATGCTTGAGTAATGCAATTCATAAGAGTCTAAACACAACAAATCAAAATCTGTGAAATGACACATGGCTTCATGCTTCTGTAATTTTGAGGAGGTACCTATAGATTTCCATTCTTCCATTCCAGAGAGCCCTTGAAGGTATGTCAGGTATTTATAGTTATTGGAAGTCCAACTTGTACATGCCAGATTTAATGACTCACACCTTTTCAAAACAATGGAAGGCCTTCCTGGGTAGCTGAGAAAACATTCCTTCATCATCTCAATTACTGGTTCACATTTGTTTATTGTGATGTGGCAAATACCAGTTGTCATGTTACTGTTAGACCTAATTATCCCCCAACAACTCTAATTTCTTTCCACCTTCTCTGTCATTTCTGCCCCATAAACAATGTATATATGCTTCTGGTGCTTTCATTTTGGATTAAACCAAAAAGATGTAAAAAAACAAATCAGGATTAAATGACTTCATTTAAGAGGAATATTGTAGTTTAATTATTCAGGGATTTATTCAGATTATGAGCTTCCACTGAACTTTGTTGTAGAGTGTCTCAATACAGTCATGCTTTTAAAACAAAAAACAAAACTTATTTTTGCAAGTAGAGGAAAATATATATTAAAAAAACCATAGCTGCTCATACTCAGATTACATTAGTGCACTCCAAATAACAGAATAAAATCATAACATAAAATGAAATCTGAGACCGTACCAAAATTAAATTCATTTCAGGATTTGCTGAAATAATGTATTTTGACATAGGTGAGCTGAGACAAACCAGAAAATGCCAAAGTCTGGGTACTTCTATTTGTTAGAAACATCAGAGATTTGTAATAATGGATGTCCAGCTAGTTAATGTCAGTGGTATTGATGCCTTGTTTTTCCCAAACAATGCACCATTTCTTCTCATTTAATGATTTTCACTGTTGAACTGCTACATTAAAATCTAATCCATGCTGCATGAATTCCAGAATTTTACTATTTATTTACTTATTTATTTTGATTTCAACATTTAAACAATAGAATATCTATCCCAGGATGTAGGCAGTCTTGGCAAATAATTGAAAATATTTGAAAATATAATCCAACAAAAATATTAGCGGTCTTCCTCTGCCCAAAAGAAGCTAGTCCACAAAACCCTAATCTCCCTGCACAAATACAGATCTCTGAAATATTCCAAGATTTCTGCAGCTTCCTTAAATGAAATGACCTTTCTCTGTTCCTGTTTTAAAATAACAAACACCTCTGCTCTGTTCTAATTGGACCACACAGGCTGCAGTATACACACGAGATATGCACCATTAGTTTCTGCTGTAACAGAGATTATTGGGGAGATCTGGAGATGGACATAAACAACAGGATTGGGGGCCTGGCAACTGGAAGCTTTTGCTCTCTTATCCTCCCCACACCCATTTTAAAAAACAAAAATAAAACAAACCCCAAAACATCAACATCCTTCCCACTTCACAAAGATCAGTTGTTCTCTTAAAGACCCATTACATTCATTCTTTCCTTTAAACAGGGGCTGACCGTATGATTTTGTAATTAAATGTTGCTAAAGAATGCTAGCAGAAATCTGCTTTTTTATGGAAGAATAAGTGGGCAGGAGTTTGTTGTGTTCAAAACTCTTGCTGTTTGAAAAAATGCTTTGCCATTCTTCAATATTTTAAAATCATTTTCTCTTTGTGGGGTGCTGTAAAGGAAATATGAGTTGTTTCTTTATAATAAACTGCAAGATAAGTGGTTACTGGACTATATTTGCACTTGCAGTCATTCATCGTGTTCTACCTTTACAAGGAAAGCTTGTCAAGGGAATTGATTATGGACCCTGTCCTCTTTGCATAAACTTTCTTCTTTCCAGCCACATTACCCTTCCTCTAATTCTAATCATCTTTCTCTTTTAGCATTTGAAATGTCTGATTTTCATAGGCAGAGTTGTAATTTGAGGGGGATTTTTAGCCTTATGTTACTTTTACATTATTATTGAAAATCAGAATAGATGTAAGCACTGACTGTTCTGATTGCTCATCCATAATTTCTCATTGAAACAATCCCCTTCTCTCTCTCTCTCTCTCCCTCCCACACACATTCACACACACAAAATGTAATAATTCTAGCAGCATTTATTAGTAATTTCATTCTTTGAGGCAGTGAAGATATTTGACACATATTAACAAAAGAAATTAGAAAGCATTTATATCTATCTATCTATCTATCTATCTATCTATCTATCTAATCTAGAGAGAGAGATCTTGATTAAATGTCTTAATATAGTGCAGAAGGTCTAGTAATTAAACAAAAACCTTCTTCTTTCCTTCCTTCCCAGACTGATATACTCTACCTGTTATAGAGCACTTTACAGCTTGCTTAATATAAAAATAGAAATATAGCAAAACCTGTCTTAATATGCTTCCCCTCTAATTAGTGCAGGGTTTCATCTTATGGTTCTCGCAATTTCTTGATTATTAACACCTTTTATGGGCTCATGATACCTGATGTGGAAGAAAAACAATATGGGTTTACCGTTAACCTCTTGACTGTTTTCAAACATAGAGGGTCAAGTAATTCTGGCTTTCTATTGATTCCAGTGGAATAATTTAGGACTAACAGTGAAATGATTATGTGAAGAATGACTTGCCCAAGATTAGGGAAGTGACAATTCAGTTTCATCCTTCACCTTCCTTGATAGTTCAGAAAATGAAAATGCTCAACCCTGTTTACTGTTTTCCCAAATGACACTCTCCTTGAAATATTAACAGTTTGATTTTTGGGTTTTGTTCAGGGAACTATCCAATCTGAGCCTGAAAAGTGAGAGTCTACTTGTTACTATGGATTCCTGAGACAAGCTATTGCCAAGGTAACTTCTTTCATTGCCCTATGCAATTCATTATCATCATCATCATCACTCCCATAACTGCATTGGTCGTTGGGGCACCGTCATTGATGAGCAATCAACCAATTGTCTCTGCCCCGATGATTGTGTCAGTGCTTGAGTCTCCACAAAGTCCATTCCTGTCCACTCTTTTATCTTGTCAATCCATCTCTTCTTCTGTCTACCTCTTCTCCTCTTCCCCTGTACTATCCCTTGGAGGATGATCTTGGATAGGCCGGACGATCTTGTTATGTGGCCGTACCACTTCAGCTTGCGCTTCTTCACTGTTGTCAGGAGGTTTTCATATGACTCAGCGCATTGGGTGATGATATTGCGGACCTCTTCATTAGTGATATGGTCGAAGTAAATGCCCAGGATTTTACGGAAGCATCTCCTCTCTACTACCTGTATTTTCCATTCAAGTTCTGCCATAAGGGTCCATGTCTCCCATGCATACAGAAAAATGGAGATGACCAATGCGTGCAGCAGTTTCAGTTTGGACTCCAAGGAGATGTTCTTATTCCTCCAAATTGTCTTTAGCTTTGCCACTGCTGCTGTTGTTTGCGCAGTTTTCGCCTGAATTTCTGCCTTTGTTCCTTCATCAGTGATGATTGCCCCCAAATACTTGAACTGTTTCACTGTCTCCAGCTCTTGTCCACTGACAGTGATATGTGAGCTGATCCCATCACGTTTGTTTGTCATCAGCTTGGTTTTCTTTGCACTGATTTCCATGCCATGTTTTGCGGAGGTTTCATCCAATCGTTTCGCAAGGTTGGCAAGTTCATCTTTGCTGCCTGCCAGGCCATCAATGTTATCAGCGAACCAAAGATTTGAGATTGTTCGCCCCCAATGCTGACTGTGATATATGATCTTCTAGGGCATCAGTCATTATGCGCTCCAAGTAGATGTTGAACAGTGTGGGTGAAAGAAGGCAGCCTTGCCGGACTCCAACAGTGGTGAGAAACCACTCTCCTGTTGTGCCATTGATGAGAACTGCACTGCTGGCCTTGGCATACAGTTGTTTAATGGTAAGAATAAGCTTACTACCAACATTGTACTTCTTCATGGTTGCCCAGAGAGCTTTGTGCCATACTCTGTCAAAAGCCTTCTTGAAGTCAACAAAGACGTGGTAGATGTCCTGCTGGTGTTGTAAGTACTTCTCACATAGAACACGAAGATTGAAAATCTGTTCTGTGGTGGTACTTCCAGCACGAAAGCCAGCCTGTTCTTCAGCGATGATATTGTCTGCTTGTGGCTTCAGTCTGTTCAATATGACTTTCATCATCTCTTTGCTGGGATGGCTAATTAAGCTTATGGTCCGGTAATTTTGACACAATTGCAAGTTGGCAGAGTGATGATTAGTGACTGTGTCCACGTGGGGGGCCACTCACCGGTCTGCCAGATCTTGATGCAGATCTTGGTGAGTACATCTATTACTATTTCTCCTCCGAATTTCATCAGTTCGGCTGTGATGTTTTCAATACCTGTAGCCTTTCCGTTCTTGAGTGATTTCACAGCTGTCTCCACTTCTTCACATAGTATTGGAAATTCATCCTCCTCTGTTGAATCTGGGATGTCTAAGACACTAGGATCTCCATTTGTCTGGTGGTTGTATAGACCAGAGCAGTAGTTTGTCCACCTATTGATGATGTCCCTTTCTTCGGTAAGACTGTTCTCTTCTTTGTCTTGAATTGCATTAGCTTTGGTCCATCTTTTCTTCATCAGATCTTTTACAACCTGGAAGGCTCGTTTGCTATTTTTATTATTGATACACTCTTCAATTTTAGAGCACTGTTTTTCAATCCGTATCCTCTTGGCCACCTTCATTCCTTTCTTGATCTTTCTGGCAATTGCTCTGTATTTATCAGCTCCCTCAGTGCTGTTCTTGTCTCTCTTAAGTTCTCTTCTAATGTCACACATTTGTAGTATTTCATTTGTGACCCATGGTTTTGTCCTCTTACAATGTTTCCCAAGGATGTTCATTGCTGCCTCATTCATGACAGCGTTGAAATTGTTGGTCATTGTTTCTATGTCTTCCTCTAGAGCAAGCAGCGGGGCAAATTTTCTCCCAATCATTGCTTGGAATGACTCTGCAATGTTTCGGTCTCTGAGTCTTTCTAAGTCAAACTTGGTTCTGGTGAACTTTGGCCTGACGATTTTTCTTAGTTGCAGCCAAAAATTTAGCATCACAAGATTGTGATCACTTCCAATATCAGCACCAGGGAAGCTCCTTGTTTTAGCTCTGTTAATCCCAGAACGAAATCGGTTTTGTACCATGATGTAGTCGATCTGGCTGTGATGTAGACGTGCCTTTTTGATCATCTGGATGCTTTATGTGCTCCTAATGTGTTTGCAAGAACCAGATTGTTATAGCTGACAAACTCCAAAAGTCTCAATCCTCTCTCATTGGTTACAGCATTACAGAAAGGGCCACAATAATCTCACCAATCTGCCTGTGCATTAGCACCCACTTTAGCATTCCAATCTCCTTGTACAATCAGGATATCTTTCTTGTGTACCTTATCAATGATGTCTTGGAGCTGATTGTAAAAAAAGCTTCAATTTGATCATCGTCATAGTCTGTTGGTGTCTTTTTTTCTTTTCTTTTTTTTCCCCCCCCTGTCTACAAAGTCATGGCCTGGACCAAGTATTGTTTATTCAAGGAAGACTTTAAGATAACATTCTTTAATTGAGAGCACTCTCAACTGGCTTATTCTCCTGGCTGATATAATGGGTATAAGGAAAGAGGCAAACATATGGTGTGGCATCCACTAGAGGATTAAAAAGGTTTTTCAAAATCCTGCAGAACCAGGTTTCCCATTAAAATGGTACCTGTTAAGTTGTGATCAACGTGTGTCGTTGTCTACATCTGCTTTTCATCTAAATCACTTTGGAACTATCCAAACTCAGAGTTATAGGTAGAAAGGAACACAACTTCTTGATCTTCTGTCTTATTTTCAGAATTCATCATTGGCATAATAAACAAAAGAAGCTCTTCAGATCATAGAAAAGAAGGGGCATAACAAAATGCTAAAAGGTTATGATGCTTTAAATATTGTATATACTATGTTTCTCTAGTACAATATGCAGGAATTCTTCACTAGTTTCACTAGTCACTGCAATAAAGCATCATTAGTAAAAGGTGCAATATTTAGTGTTTTATATATCTTTAAACATAGAAGAATATAACCTTCCTCTGTTCCTTAAGAGACTGTGTCAACTAACTTGCACGTGTATATTTAAAAAAAAAAAAAAATGTTAGTGCTCAATTTTTGCCTTTACAGCCAGAGCCTATGTGTGTATTTTAAGAGGATGGTGTTGCAGAGGGGCTCCGTCCTGGGGGCAGACCCCCAGGGGATTCTGGGTGACTCAACCATAATGTCTCCTGAGTACTTGGGGAGTGCATCCCAAAGCAGGAAATGTGACTTCCCACCTTGCCAGTATCATTCCTCCTTACTCGTATGGACGTTGTGCAAGATTATGTTGCTTTTGGCTTCTCTAATTCTGATGTCAGAGGTACACACTGCTGGCCCTTGTGCACAGGGGGCCAGATTCAGTACCATAGACTAGAGGTCAATGGGAATCTTTTCTTTCATTTCTATAGGTGCTAGATCAGGATGTGGTAGCACAAGGATCAATATAATGGCTTCCCCTTGTCCATGTGCACAAGAGAGTGAGGGGCATGCATACATGGTTATTCAGGCCTAGATTTTTTTGGTGTTGGGCTCTAGAAAAGTTAATGTTTAAAGTGAACATGTGTTGTCTTACAAAATGCTGATTACAAAATTTGGAAATTATTTGTATAGTTTTCTTTGAGGTTACCCTTTTTGGTTTTTGGTTTTTGTTTGTGCTTCCAGGCAAACTGTTAAACCCAGTAAATGCTTTTAACAGTAAATGCTTTTAGTGGTTGTCTTGAAACTGAAATTTTCATCATGAAGGTCAATCACCGATTAAAATGAGTGGGTGAAAATATCCTCTTGTTTATAAATAATGTCTGTGTGTATGTTTGTATTCTACAGTTCCGTTTGTTGTTGCTTTATTTTTTTTCCCTCCAAGCTTTAAATTTCCCTTTGTTTGGGCAAATTGACCTAAACATCTAGTGTACATGCTCAGTTGTGGCAATAAAAGGACACTAATGTAGGATCAGTAATTGCTTGAAGGACTGTAATTCAAATTTCTGCTTACCTGATGCAGGTAAAAATCTGGTGCAGATGACTAGTAACTGCGGTCTTAATGGTGGTACTAGAACTGCCAAACTGCAACAACTGCTTCCCTGAGTAATCAGAGTTCAGACTGCTCTATTTATCTCCTGTATTTAATGATTTAACATTGTTAGAGGATGATGGTCAATCATCCTTTTGGCTGTATGGCTGGTATGATTCCAGTGGTCATATAAGTGAGGATTCTGACTTTAGACCAAAAGGAAGTAGTGTTATGTTGCTAACCAAGATTATATGAACTGATAATTCAGTTACCAATTTAAAAAGACTAGTGTTGGATATGTATTGAATACATTAATCTCTGTGCATAGTCATTTTCTTCATATAACATTTTATCTACTAAGTGCCCTTAAATGTACTCGGGGTACTGCATCATCAATTAAAATACAAAACACTTGAAAACATGGAACAAATAATATTAAAAGTGACTTAAAAAAAAGCATAATAAATGTTAGCAGTAAATTCACGTTGGTTGTCACTGTTTTTTGTGCATGATCTGGGAATTCCTAATATTTCAAATATTCTTTAAAACCATTTGTAAAGTCCTGGGTTGGAATTTCAGAAACCCTGAGTGGTTTGTTTAAAATGTCAACTCCCCACTGATAAAATCAGTAAGAGATTCTTTCTGTTCTGTCATATTTTGTTAGTGTTTGGGATTTCTTTTTCATTCTTTGTACACATTTTGTTTATAAGGTATAATCAAGCCAAGTCATTTCCAAATTTTGCTTGAAAGGTTTGTTTTGAAAGGGTTCTTTCCTCTCTCTAAATTAACCTCTTGAGGTTGGAACCAAAAATCAGGCTTGTTTTGTTTGGCTGTGAAAGCTTTTTCTGCAGTTCAGCAAGTCAGCAGCTGCAGAGTACCAATGCTTATGTGATGCAAAATCTCCATGTTTTTGCAGCACCCTTGTTCTAGTGAGGAGTAACTCTTCATACTTCTCTGACTACTTGGCTTTAGAGATTCCAAATATTATGGAGGTGAGTGAGTTGTCATAAAATGCCTATAAATCAAATAAAATAGGGTACCATGTAGCAGTTGCCCTTAAAAGAAGAGATGCATATTTCGTGGTACTCTTGGTAATTTCAAGAGTTGGTCTACTAACTGACACACCTCGTTGTTTGATTTATGTTCACAGATTGCCTGATTAGCTGTTGCTGACAATCTTCTATGTTTTTACTTTTCATACATAGCCTGCACAATTTAGATTATTTCTAATATGTAGAAAATCAACTTGTGAGCTGGCAAAATGCTAGGTAGGTGCATGGGCTTGAGCATAGATAATCAGACAGTTGCATTGAGCATCTGGTCTGGTTGTTTATAAGTAGGAACTCCAGTCAAGAAGGGGCTACCTACCATCAGTAAAAAATAGAAAAATTCTGATTAATAAAGTATCATCATTTTATTCCTGTACTAGGCTAGAGTAAATATTAAACCACAGGTTACATGGCTGAATAAATCTGTGTTTTGGACACTTGGAACAAGATGTAGTGCTGCACAGAAAGAAGAAAGGTTTCAGAGTAGCAGCCGTGTTAGTCTGTATCCGCAAAAATAACAGGAGTACTTGTGGCACCTTAGAGACTAACAAATTTATTAGAGCATAAGCTTTCGTGGGCTACAACCCACTTCTTCTATATGCATCCGAAGAAGTGGGTTGTAGCCCACGAAAGCTTATGCTCTAATAAATTTGTTAGTCTCTAAGGTGCCACAAGTACTCCTGTTATTTTTGTAGAAAGAAGAAAGATCCTTTCTAAATAATATCTACTTCTTTTTTCAAATGCTCTGTATAAAGTTCCCATAACCCTTCCTTCCCACAAATACACACATAACTAGGTAAAATTATTGCTCTATACTGTGATTAATATTTTGCTGACTATATTAAGTTATGAAAACATGTTTTGAGGCATTCATCATCCTCACACTTCCATGGAACCAGAACCCTGACTGCAATACTGCTTTTGAGTCTTTCACTAATACTCATAAAATGATATTTAATCTGATACATTATACCCTGTTTATAAATGGAAAACTCTGTTAAAGTCGTTGAATAATGAGGGAGTGATCTGAAAAGCTTAATATGGTATTGTTCAGCCTTAAGGGTTTATTCTTGGGGATTTGAATTCAGGAAATGACACTGTTATATAAGAATTGGAGCAACTAAAAGAAAAGGGATTAATATACTCAAAGTTTGGGGTGACCAGGGATGGGCTGAGTTTGTTGGGTTTTTCGGTAAAGTAAAAAAATCTGCCCCCCAGCCATCTGGAATCAAATCTTTTAGTTCTGAGCATAAGATGAATTCAGTATCACTGCAAATAATGTTGGTGGATTCTGCATATAAATTGGCAAACAGTCTTTAAATTTTGTAAGAGAGATTTTGTGCAGAGATGTATATAGCTCATTCAAAAGACAGGGGCATGTTTGGCTTCTGGCATTCTCTTTTAGTATACTTATTAGAATGCAAAAGTGATATTGCTAATTGAGCTCAAAAGAAGCCTTAAATGATTACATTTTTTTACCATTCCTAAGTTTGAGTTACACTTTCACAAGTGCATGTCTCTTCCTATTTGATTTCTGTGCTTTCTTTTAGAGAAAAGGTTAAAAGCGTATAAAGATATACATGCATTTATATAAAGATTGAGAAGTTCTGAGGTTAAAAAAAGTTAAAAACACTAGTGCCATTTACAAAGAGACTTGACTTATCCTTTTGCTTACTAAGAAAGTGCGGACCTACTTGATTACTTCACTGCATGCAGCAACTTTCACAGTAGACAAAGCAGATACTGTCAAACCATTGCAGATTTGCTTGTCTTCTAAATTAAATCTCCAACATGACAGACGAAAGCCCCCAAGAAAGATTGCTATCCTCCAAAGAAAAGTCTTTCAGTAATCCTGTTACATCTGGATATTAGGAAAGCACTGATTTTGGTTGTGAGCGGAAGACCCATGTATAGAAATAGTGTTTAAATTATGGGTGGAGATATGAATACTTATCCAGATAAATTCCACCAGTTAATCAAAATTTTTTGTGTGAAAACATTAAGGATAACCTTAAAATTACATAAGTGTTCACAAAGCTCAGTGTTAATGTTGCAAGATTTGGTCTTAAAGTACTATCAGTGCTACCAGTGTAAACCCTGTTTCTGTAAGTTCATCCACAAATCTAGATAAATAGGATGAACATATTCAACTAAGTGGAAAGAAGCAGCACCAATGGGCTGGTGCAAAATGAGTAGGAGAAATCTGCCTCCTCAGTTTCTACTTTATTCAGAGAGATGCAGAAGACACTTTTTAGTAACCACATTTAAATGTAAACAACTAGTTGCCTAAAAATAACAAAGGACATAAACTGAACAAGTATCAGAGGGGTAGCCGTGTTAGTCTGGATCTGTAAACAGCAACAAAGAGTCCTGTGGCACCTTACAGACTAACACATGTATTGGAGCATAAGCTTTCGTGGGTGAATACCCACTTTGTCAGACGCATGACATGAGCAGACTGAGAGCGGAGTGGGACAAAGCGATTGCCCTGCAGGGAGGGGGAGCAGCAGAGTGCCTGGCTCTCCACGGCTGGGAGAGGGATGACGTCCAAGATCCTGGCAGCCAGGAGTCACCTCCTGCCTGTCAGCTTTGCTCCCTTCTCCGGGCAAGCTTTGCACAGCACCAAGGGGGATCTGGAGCTGCCACGACAGGAGGCTGCGGTGAAGTTATGGGGCTGGCTCCCACTTGCCACCCTGACAGTGCATGCTGCCCAGGCGCTCCTGCATATGTAGCCCCAGGGAGGGTGAGGGTGGGGGCAGAGAGCGACTTCCTTGCAGGGCAGGGAAGCAGTCAGGGTGTCGGCCACGCTGAGCTGGGAACTTTTCTGCTCCCCTTCCCTGCAGGGCAGCTGCTTAGTCCCCACTCTGCTCTCCCCACCCGCTCCCATCATCCCCAGGGCTGTGTGTGCATGGGTGGCTGGGCAACGTGCATCAAAATCTAGCTGTGCTCTTGTGACCAGGAAGCAGCTCCCTTTGCAAAAAGCTTCTTCTGATCGGTCTCCACTGAAAACCTGGCAGGCTTTCTGATAGTATGCTTGCAGACTGGTGTTCAGCAGACAATGGGTTACACTGATCTGAGTTGCTGTCTTTTGCAAAGGGAGGTGTGTCCATTTGCAACGGAGTGCAATAGACTGCACCACATATTATGGGCAATGTTCCCTCTAATTTTTTACATCCATGTGCAGAACAAATTTTATGTGTATAGGGTTGCCAGCTTTCTACTCTCACAAAACTGAACACCATTGCCCCGCCCCTGCCCCGCCACTTCTGAGGTCCCGCCCCTTGCTCACTCCATCCTCCTCTCCCTCTGTCACTCGCTCTCCCCACCCTCACCCATTCGCTTGGGGTGGGGCCAGAAATAAGGAGTTCAGTGTGTGGGAGGGGCCACTGGGCTGAGGCAGTGGGTTGGGATGCAGGAGGGGGTGAGGGCTCCAGCTCGGGGGGTGTGGGCTCAGGTGGGGCCAGGGATGAGGGGTTTCAGGTGCAGGGAGGGGGCTCTGGGCTGGGGGGTGGAGCTGAGGGGTTCCGGAGTATGGAAGGGGGCTCTGGGCTGAGGCAGGAGGCTGGGTTGTAGGATGGGGGATGGGCTTTGGGCTGGGGGTGTGGGTTCTGGGGTGGGGCCAGAAATGAGCGGTTCAGGGTGTGGGAGGGGGCTTTGGGCTGGAGCAGGATTTTGGGGGGGGGGTGAGGGCTCTGGGGTGGGGCTGGGGTTTGGGGTGGAGGAGGGTGCTCTGAGCTGAGATTGAGGGGTTCAGAGGGCGGGAGGTGGATCAGGGCTGGGGCAGGATGTTGGGGTGTGAGAGGGGTTCAGGGGTTCAGGCTCCGGGCAGCGCTTACCTCAAGCAGCTCCTGAAAGTAGTGGACTCTCTCCCCTCCGGCTCCTACATGGAAGCGCAGCCAGGCAGATCTGCGCGCCGCCCTGTCCACAGGCACTGCCCTGCAGCTCCCATTGGCTACGGTTTCTGGCCAATGGGAGCTATAGAGCTGGTGCTTGGGGTGGGGGCAGCGCTCAGGGCCCCCTGGCTGCCCCTACGCGCAGGAGCCGGGAGGAGGGCATGCCGCTGCTTCCGGGAGCCGGGTGGAGTCACATCAGAGAGAGCCTGCCTTAGTCCCGTTGTGATGTCGACCAGACTTTGGGGTGTGGGAGGGGGCTCATGGCTGGGGCAGAGGGTTGGGGTGCAGGGAAGGGTGAGGGCTCCGGCTGGGGGTGTGGACTCTGGGGTGGGGCCAGGAATGAGAGGTTTGGGGTGCAGGCTGCCCCAGGGCTGTGGTGGGCAGAGAGGACCCCCTCCCCTCCCCCGCCCTCTCTTGCTATAGCAGTTCAAGGCCGGGGGAAAGGTGCCTCTCTCCAGCAGCTCCGGCTGGGCCAGGGGAGGGGCGCTTCTGCACGACCGTGGAAGCTGGGCCTGTCCGCCTTGTGCTGCTGGCTTTGTACAGTGGAATCCCAATTATCCTATCTAATTGGGATGGGGGCCAGATTGGATAACCAAAAATCCGAATAAATCAGAGAATAGGCAGCTGGGGCTCGGGCTGTTAGCCCCGCCGCTCATTCTCTGGGTTATTTGGATTTTTGGTTATCCGGGCTGGCCCCAGATCCAATTAGATCGGATAATCGGGGTACAACCACCAGCTGCCCACGGCTTACAGCAGGAGCTCTGGGTGGCTGGTGGTTTGGTTAATGAGGAAAGCCAGATAATGGAGGCTCGGTTAAATGAGGTTCTGCTGTAGTAGGGGTAGTCAATAGGGAGACCAAGGACCAAATTGTTGGTTTTTTTATTATTTTCCCTGCAGTTTGGCCTTGACTATACCGTGACCAAGAAATTTGGACCTAGACAAAAAAATAGACTACCCCTGTTCTACAGTATATCACTCTGAATATCTTACTGTACTTTGAAGATGCATTAAATTGCTTCATTCGTCTGAAATTCTTTGCACAGCCTCCTTATATGACTGGTAATATCATTATTGCTTGAGAGCATTAAATACAAACTTTTAAAAAAGGTAATAATTTCCTAAAAGTGTAAGCAGAACTGGATTTCATTGTTAATCTAGTTGCCATCAAACAGCTCTCAACTGCAAACCCCATTGCCAGTACAGCTGGCATCCTTTTTTGGCAGTCTAAGCAGATGCCAAAGATCAAACAAGCATTTGTGATATGCAGAATCCTCTTTTCCTGAGTCCCTCCAGGCCACTGGTGAGAAACATAGGGGCACTATGGTGGAAACTTTCATTGCTGCTGCCTGTACTCTACCTGCTTTATGGATGTAGGACTTTAATTTAGTGTCATCATTCTGGCACTTAAAGAATCCACTAAAAAGTACATTAAAAGAAGAGGTCTGATATTTTAAAGGATCTGTTATTGTGCTAGGTGCTGAAGAAGCTATATGTGAATATATTTGCAACTATTGTAAAGTATTAAATTCCTTCAGAAGCCTCTGTAGTGCACTTCAGTTCTTCCTTAAGCATAAATCTTTCTCTTGCCACTTTTAATATGTGCGTATTTATATCTTCTTTCCTTACTAGACTTCCATAAGTTATAGGAAAACACATCTTTATGAACTCTGGGAAAATGTTTCTGTGCACTTTAAATTCCTGGTATTCTAATTTAAAAAATTTTTATACTTCAAAAACAAGCATATATTGTAAGTCACTGCAAATATACATATTCCACACACAGTATACAAACAAAGAGAATTTGTTAAGAGAATTTTAGTTAACTGGAATTATATCTCCTAGGGACATGAAAATAAAATCAGCCTCCTTCCTTCTGCAAGGCTGGCTGTGATATTGGTTCCCATTCCTAAAATATAGCAGGGTCATGGGTTCGTGCCCCACGTTGGGCGCTTGATCTTGGGATAGGGATAGCTCAGTGGTTTGAGCATTGGCTTGCTAAACCCAGGGTTGTGAGTTTAATCCTTGAGGGGGCCATTTAGGGATCTGGGGCAAAAATTGAGCAGGGGTTGGACTATATGACCTCCTGAGGTCCCTTCCAACCCTGGTATTCTGTGATTCATTCTGTCTCATGTGTTCAAAGGAGCACCAAGGAGAACAAAGCCTATTTAAAGCAAGTCAGTCTGCAAAGCAGCTACCATCTTATACAGTAACTCCTCACTTAATGTTGTAGTTATGTTCCTGAAAATGTGACTTTAAGCGGAACGATGTTAAGCGAATCCAATTTCCCCATAAGAATTAATGTAAATGAGGGGGTTAGGTTCCAGGGAATTTTTTTTTCACCAGACAAAAGACTATATATAACTCACACACACACACACACACACACACACACTATATAAGTGATGATGATTGTGAAGCTTGGTTGAGGTGGAGGAGTCAGAGGGTGGGATATTTCCCAGGGAATGCCTTATTGCTAAATGATGAACTAGCAATTGGCTGAGCCCTCAAGGGTTAACGCTCTCACTCTACAAGGCAGCAGGAATGGAGGGAGGGGAGACAGCATCTCAGACAGAGACACACACCCTGTGTGTGTGAGAGAGAGATGCGCATTTCCCCTTTAAGTACACTGCCTTGTTAATTAGATCACCTTGCTGAGACAGTAGCTGCTGCCAGCAAGCTCCCTCCGTCCTGAGCCCTGTCGTGTGACCCCCCCCCCCCGCTCTATGGAAGATGGGGTAAGCGGGGTGCAGGAGCAGGGGGACACCCTGACATTAGTCCCCCTCTTCCTGCCCCCGCAGAGCAAGCAGGAGTCTCGGGGAGCAGCTCCAAGGCAGAGGGCAGGAGCAGCACATGGCAGTGGGGGGAGGGACAGCTGCAATTGCTAGCCTGCTGGGCAGCTGCTGCACAGGGAACTCAGGGAAGCGGGGAGCTGATAGGGGGGCTGCCGGTCCACCCTGGTTCCAAGCCCCCACCAGCTAGCTGCAACGGGCTTCTCTTCCTGCAAGCAGTGGACAAAGCAGGCGGCTGCCAAACGACGTTAGAAGGGAGCATTGCACAACTTTAAACGAGCATGTTCCCTAATTGATCAGCAACGTAACAATGAAACAACGTTAACCAGGACGACTTTAAGTGAGGAGTTACTGTATAACTTAAGCAACAGCTCCCCTGATTATCCAAACTGCCCTTTGTCACAGTTCCTGAGTTAACTACACCTCTGACATCCCCCACCCCATGGTCTCCTGAAGAACATCCCAGGTATGTCATGGGATTGCTCTTTTTTTTATTTATTGTATTTTTCAGAGGCACATAGTGTTCATATAGGTGTTTCTAGTTTTATACATAGACTTTAAGGCCAAAAGGGACCATCATGATCATCTAGTCTGACCCGCACATCGCAGGCCACAGATCCCATTCCTGTAATAGACCCATAACCAATGGCTGAGTTACTGAAGTCCTCCAATAAGTCCATCTAAGTAACCATTCTATTCCATTACTAGACTGGAGTCCTTTCCACTGGAATTTTGGAGTGGTGGTAGAAAGTTGAGAGTAGAAGATACAGTTAATATATTTTGAGTATATAAATAAGATTACAGTAAGATTACTTCACTTACTGTCCACCTCTTGGAAAAGTGCTTCTCACCAACACTTTGAGTCCTCCTCCTTCCCTACTCTTACAAGCTTGTCCTAAGATGTGTTGTGTGTGTTTTGTTTTGTTTTGTTGTTGAAGATAATTGAATATATTCTTGCATTCTAATCATTGTCTCTCTCTGCCCGCTAACTATGGAATATGAAGTGTCCCTGCAACAGATTCTCTTGACAGTCAATCAGGGCTATTTAAAGTCATACATTTTGAGTGAAGCAAAATAGAATACTTTGAAAAGTGACTGAGTAAAAGTGGCACATAGGGCTCAGTTTTGTGTCTGTTATCTCTTATGTCACATCAAATTTGCTTAGGTTAAGAAGTAGTATTTTTTCGTTTTCACAGTCCTGTAAGGTCAGCTTGGGATCTGAGAATCAAGCTGTATTTGTTTTGGCTTTTATCACCAACAATAAAAATTCTGCAAGTACTACTTAGGTCATGAGCAGAATAGAATCCAGCTCCCTCTAGATCTACCTGTATGGATTTTTTTGCTGTTAAGTTTTTGACCTTTTTTATTCCATTATCAGTGAAGAAGACACATGTGACTCAAATACACTCAAGGAACAGATTGGTTAAGTAAGAAGGCTCCATTTTCACACATTTATTCTTTTGATCATAAATGGACTTTCATATCTGATTGATTATATAATATATCATAAATAATGTTATTAGATTTGAAAAAAATGGGCATTCCTTTGCAAAATTCCAAGAAATCCATATTGTTGGCATGAATTCAGCTAGTACACAAAGTAGGTATGTATATTGTAGCACACATCCACGTGTGCCCCTCTCCCTACACATACACCCCTCTCCCTACACATACACCCCCCCCCCCCATCTCCACATAAACACAATAGATTGGCAACTAACTTGTTAACCCTTCTGGTTCTTTATAAAAGTTTATTTATTTTGTTTTTATCTTGATTCTTGGCAAGTTAATAGAAACCCTGACAGATTTGTGGTATAATCTTCTAAAATGAAATTCAGGTTTTAATGTTACTGGCATAGCAGTTCAAAAAGATCTGATTATCCATTTATTTTATTTTATTTTTTGGCACATCCTTAGCTTGAATTTATTCATTTCAACCCCCAAATGGATTCACTCCACTCAGAACTAAAAGTGATCCTTGCATTAATCAGATTAAACTTAAACAGTCAAACATTTTGATCTGCAGTTTTTAAAAATCAATATCCAGTTTACAAATGCAGTGATGATCATTTTGGAAAAACCTTTTAATCTGCAACTCTTGTGGCATTCTGATTCAAGAATCAAAAATGATGAATCCTTCGAAGGATTTATTATTATTGCTTTGTGTTTTCAACTATATTGATTTCATAGTGGTTTTCATTATTTCATATATTTGCATAAAAGTGTTGTGTTTACCCTGTCCACCTCCCACGTGTCTCCCAAAATGTGACTGACTGGTCGAGTCAGTTGAATATTCTATATTGGTATCATATGCCAGTGGTAAACGTTTTGGAGGGCAAGAGCTAGTGTAGTGATAAAAGTACATGTTCTTTCCTTAAAATACTTCATTTTAGAAGTTTATTAATAATAAAAAGGAATGTGTAGTTTTTTGGTAAGCTGCCCACAATGTGAGCTAAATTGTCAACAGCCTTTTTGTACCTCCTACACATCAAGCTGCTCCCTGTAGAGGATTGTGTTTTGAAACAAAAAATTTGATATTGCATTATTCCTTGTTCATGGTGAAAATAGGAGAAATTATGGGTTTCAGAAACATGTTAATAATCTAGAATGGTCTAAACTAGACTCGTGTTCCATTATGCCTGGTTAGTGGTGACAATACAACAACCATTGGGTCTAAAAACAATCAGTTTTCCACAGTTTTGTGCTAGACTGTAAACTAACTGTTGGGGTGAATAGAACTTTTGAAAAGATTCCCTGTCTGGTTTTGCAGATAGGGATGGTAAGCTAATATAAATATGTGGGTGCAACAGATTTATATACAGGGCCTGAAAAATTCACTTGGCTGATCTCCCAAGGTGAATAAGAATTTTGAGCATACAGGTGGTCTTAACTGAGCCAGAAAGGAAGCAGAGCAGCAGGAAGGGAGCAGGTATAGTAATAGAGAGGTGGCTGCTACTCAAAGAGAAGAAAGTGGGGAACACTAGAGCATCTCAAAGTGTTGCTACTGTATTTCCAGGATGGAAGAGAAAGCAAAATGTGAGCTGAATGGCCCAGCACTACTATAGCTTTCTCAGGAGGAAAGGAAAGAGGAGTATAGGAACCTAGAAGCTGCTTGTCTACACTTACAGGGGTTTGACGAGCAACGATCGATGCATTGGCGGTCAATTTAGCGGGTCTAGTGAAGACCCGCTAAATTGACCGCACGTCACTCTCCCATTGACTTCTATACTGCACCGGATTGAGAAGAGCCACGCGTAGTGTGGACCCCGTGGTAAGTAGATCTAAGCTATGTCGATTTGAGTTACGCTATTCACGTAACTCAAATTGCGTAGCTTTGATCGAATTTCCCCTGTAGTGTAGACAAAGGGAGGGAGCCAGGAATGAGGCTGAGAGTGGATGGCTGTGATATGTCATAGTAAATATGAAGTGTGTAGGTACATGGGTAAAAGGATGCATGTGGGAGGGTGGATTCATGAGTTAGGTACAGGTGATGATGGGTTGGTGGGATCATGTCTCTGTATATGAGGGAGAGTGAGTGAGTGTGGGTGCATGTGAGCATGTGTGTATGTATTTGGCTATTGTTCACTGTAGAAATAACTTGTTAACTCCTCTAGAGTTAGTCTAGTTCAAGTGAGAGCAGTGACACTGCAAAATAACACTGTCATTGTGTTGTTAGCTGGTGAGTTGTGCTAACTCTAGCTGTAGCCTATACTCCCTGCTGGACTAGCCAACTTGAGTTAAAAGCAACTCCACAGTTGAGTTAAGGATTTTTGTGTATGGACAGGACTCAAGCACTTGAGTTGCATCTTGAGCACTTTGTGGGAGTGGGGACATAGATTCATAGACTTCAAGGTCAGAAGGGACCATTGTGATCATCTAATCTGACCTGCACTTTGCAGGCCACGGAACCTCACCCACCCACTCCTGAAATAGACCCATAACCTCTGGCGGAGTTACTGAAGTCCTCAAATCGTGGTTTAAAGACTTCAAGTTACAGAGAATTCACCATTTACACTAGTTTAAACCTGCAAGTGACGTGTGTCCTGTGCTGCAGAGGAAGGCAAAAAAAACCCAAAAAACAACCCAGGGTCTCTGCCAATCTGACCGGGGGCGGAGGGAAATTCCTTCCTGACTCCAAATATCAGTTAGACCCTGAGCATGTAGACAAGGCCCACCAGGCAGATACCTGGGGAAAAAATTATCTGTAGTAACTCAGAGCCCCCCTCATCTTGTGTCCTGTCTCTGGCTGTTGGGGATTTTTGCTAGTAGCAGTCACCAATAGGCCACATGCCATTGTAGGCAGTCTGATCATACCATCTCCTCCATAAATTTATCAAGCCCAGTCTTGAAGTCTTTAGGTTTTTTGCCCCCACTTCTCCCCTTTGAAGGCTATTCCAGAATTTCACTCCTCTGATGGTTAAAAACCTTCGCCTAATTTCAAGCCTAAACTTGTTGATGGCCAGTTTATATTCATTTGTTCTTGTGTCCACATTAACGCTTAACTTTAACTCTTCTTCCTCCCTGGTATTTATCTCTCTGATGTATTTATAGACAGCAATCATATCTCCCCTCAGCCTTCTTGTGCTTAGGCTAAACAAGCCAAGCTCTTTGAGTCTCCTCTTATCAGGTAGCTTTTCTATTCCTCAGATCATCCTAGTCGCCCTTCTCTGCACCTGTTCTAGTTTGAATTCATCTTTCTTAAACATGGGAGATCAGGGTTGCACACAGTATTCTAGATGAGATCTCACCAGTGCCTTCTATAATGGTACTAACACTTCCCTGTCTCTACTGGAAATACCTCGCCTGATGCATCCTAGGACTGCATTAGCCTTTTTCACGGCCACATCACATTGACTGCTCATAATCATTTGTGGTCAATCAATACATCCAACTCTTTCTCCTACTCTATCACTGCCAACTGGTAAGTCCCCAGTTTATAGCAAAAATTCTTGTTAGTCTCTGAATGCATGATCTTGCACTTTGAACTATTAAATTTCATCCCATGTCTCTTTCTCTACTTTACAAGGTCATCAAGCTCTTCTTGTATAATATTCGGGTCCTCCTCCATATTGGCTATACCTCCCAGCTTTGTGTGACCTGCAAATTTTCTTAGCACACTCCTCACTATTTGTGCCAAAGTCAGTAATAAAAATGTAAAATAAGATTTGTACCAAGACTGATCTGTGAGGTACTCCACTAGTAACCTCTCTCCAGCCTGACAATTCACCTTTCAGTATGACCCATTGTAGTCTCTCCTTTAACCAGTTTGTTATCCACTTTCAATTCTCTTATTAATTATCACCTTCTCCAATTTAACTAATAATTTCCCCTGTGGAACTGTAGCAAATGCCATACTGAAATCCAGATAGATTAGATCTACTGTATTTCCTTTGTCTAAAAAATCAGTTATCTTCTCAAAGGAGGAGATCAGGTTGGTCTGACATGATCTACATTTTGTAAAACCATGTTGTATTTTATTGCAATTACCATTCACCTCTATGACCTTAACTACTTTCTCTTTCAAATTTGTTCCAAGATCTTGCATACAATTGAGGTCAAACTAACAGGCCTGTAGTTTCTTGGATCACTATTTTTCCCTTTCTTAAAAATAGGAACTATATTAGTAGTTCTCCAGTCATAAGGTACGACCCCCAAGTTTACAGATTAATTAAAAATTCTCGCTATTGAGCTTGCAATTTCATGTGCCAGTTCCTTTAATATTCTTGGATGGAGATTATCTGCGCCTCCCAATTTAGTTCCATTAAGCTGTTTGAGTTTGACTTCCACCTCAGATGGGATAATTTCTACCTCCATATTCTCATTGCCATTAGCCATAATGCCACTACCCCTAAGCTAAGATGGAAAATACAAAGGCGAACCTAGAGAACAAAGACAATTTGGGGGAGGAGAGAAAAGGATGTAAAGTGGTGAAGACAGAGAGAAAAGAGTGAACATATGCTTCAAAATGGAAGAAAAGATACAACATGATCTATAATAGGAAAGAAAAAACTAAGCCAGTAAGAGGAAACAAAAGTGTAATACAAATACAGGAAGAACTCATAAAACCAAAAGTTACTGTAACATTTTCATTTTTAAACGTTTGGTTTTTCCTTGCATGGAAAGTATATTGTGAATTGTATTCATTGCAGTTTAGTCTGCCTTTTTTAAAATGTAGGAGTATGCATACTTGAGAATTTGAATTTGGGGGGGTGGGGGGGAGAAGATATTTTCATTGGGGTGGTGAAGTTTAGTCCTCAGACTGTTAGGTGTCAGGGAATTTTTCAAATCTTGGTATTGTTTTACATGCTTGTACAAAAGAAACACTCTGGTGTACTTGATAAAGTTTTTTGATATCACCTAAGGCCTGAATTTAAACCACTACAGATATAACACTCTCCCCATGCCCCATCCCCATATGGACACTTATTCTGGTAAAGAGTGGCTTTGTTAGTTTAGTTTGTCACTTGAAAAGGATTGTAATTTAACTGAAATGATGCTGTGTTATGCCAGAATAAGAATATCTGCACAGGCAGTAATGCCTATAAAACTAGTGCCCTACCAAATTCACGGCCATGAAAAATGCGTCATGTACCGTGAAATCTGGTCTTTTGTGTGCTTTTACCCTATACTATACAGATTTCACTGGGGAGACCAGCGTTTCTCAAATTGGGGGTCCTGACTCAAAAGGGAGTTGTAGGGGGTCACAAGGCTATTTTAGGGGGGGTCATGGTATTTCCACCCTTACTTCAGAGCTAGACAGCCAGAGAGTGGTGGCTGTTTGCCGGGCACCCAGCTCTGAAGGCAGTGCCCCACCAGGAGCAACACAGGAGTAAAGGTGACAATACTATACCATGCCATTCTTCTGCGCTGCTGCCTTCAGAGCTGGGCGGCCGGAGAAGTGGTGGCTGCTGACTGAGGGCCCAGCTCTGCAGGCAGCAGCACAGAAGTAAGGATGGCTATACCATCCTTATTTTTGCGCTGCTGCTGGTGATGGCTCTGCCTTGAGAGCTGGGCTATTGGTCAGCAGCTGCCGCTCTCCAGCTGCTCAGCTCTGTAGGCAGTGCCGCCACGAGCAGCAGCACAGAAGTAAGGATAGCAGTACCGCAACCCCCCCTCCACGATAACCTTGCAGCCCCTCCCCCCAGCTCCTTTTTGGGTCAGGACACCTACAATTACCTGTATAGGTGGAAAACTTTCCTGTGCAGACAAGGCCTTAATTTTCATGTCTATTTGACAGTCTTGATGACTTGGTTATCCTCTGCATAGAGTTTCTAGAGCAGTCATATGTGTGCCTGTTAGCAGGAGAGACCAACTCATGGATTACTTTGCCAGAAAATTTTTCTTATATTTTCTAGACTATCCTCCACAATTCTGGCTTTAGTTTCTTGGGAAATAATATAACAACAATACCTAGCAATTATGTAGCACTTTTCATGGTTGAAAGTTTACCAAACAAACCCTTCATTACCCCTGTGAAGCGAGTATTATCTGGTACTGTATTTACAGATGGGGAAACCATACAAAAAGTGTTTGTGATTTATCCAAGACCACAGATTTTAGGGGAGGACCTTTCTTGGAGCAGAGTTTAGAAATCAGATGGTCCTGACTTCCTGAGCTATATACCCGTCCAGATGCTATTTTCCTCTCTCACCTGCTCCTAGTTATTTTTCTTCGTATTGTACTCTTTTTACAAAAAAACATTTTAAATATAAAATCTTAATTGTGTGGATATACAGTGAACCTATGCATACCATTCTAAAATAAATTAAATAAACTCTTGGAGAATACTGCTTCAAATAATTTTCAAACCCTAATAGTTCATGGGTGTCTTCTCGGGATCGTGGCAGTAATTCTTCTTCTTTTTGAAAACCTGTGTGTAGCTAAGTCTTCTGCTAATATCATGCATTTGAAATATTCATGTCTTTGAATTGCTGTTGCCTGACACATCCTGGTAGCCTCTAAAATGCTGTAACTTGATTTCCTTTTAAAAATCTGAGGAGAGATGGAATTTCTAATTGCTTATCTTTTGGGATAAGACTAATGAAACAAGTGAATTATTAAGGACTATTACCATTCATGTCTTCCAGTCCTGACTCTTTCTTTGAACAGGAGCTATATGCTAAAAGCTACTCATTAGTAGGTAAGCTGATAGTTGAAAGTATTTATTATTGATGGTATAGTGAGAGTTTCCCTTTCTGAAAAATGATGGTAGGCTAATAGAAATGAATATTGGGATAGGTAGCAGAGGTTAAAAGGGCTCAATGTGTTACCCAAGGATGGATTTTTTTTTAATGGATTGAAAAATGTCCTGGGAAAGAGTGCATGAAAAGTTCAGTATAAAAGCAGGTTGTGTTGTATTGTCCCCCTAAGAGGCTTTTTAGAGATCCAACAGATTTTTATTGCAACTCCAAAAATGTTCAGAAAAGTAACTTTGTATGGTATCATTTATTTTTAGTATTTTTGAACCATTATATCCTATATCATATCCACTGGCTTAACTGACAATAACAAGTTTTTACTGCAGAACCAGTGCAATTCTGGTAGATGGAAGAGTGATCTGGATTCTAACATGCCCTGTGTAACATCACAAAAATTATCAGCCAACTTCAAGTTGTGGAAGCTTTATTGTCAGAATATAACTTGATGTTTGGATCCCAGGCTGAACTTACAGCACTGGAAGTTAACATTTTTTGACTTGCATATTGAGCAAATTATTTTCTCATGGTGGCATTTAGATAAAAATACATAATCTCTAATATTTTGTAATCACTCTTCTGGCTACATATGAATTTTAAAACATTTTTTAGAAAAGTCAATAAATAGAAAAAATATTCTGGTCAGAATATTAATTCACAAAGAAAATATGTATCTTACAAGATGGTTAACTGCTTCTGACTCTTCAGTGTACTAGTCACTCTTCACTTCTCATTGCTGGATGACAGTCCTGCTACACCAATCTGTCCTTTTTAAATGAGGGATCAGGAAGTGTTTTCTGATATTGAGCAAATAAACACAGCATATTATTTTCTTCATGTAGACTGAGGTCTAGAGTTATCAAACTGATTTCAATTTAATATATCACTGTTTTTTGGAGTAAACTGTCTTCCAGCCTCTAAACGAGGCTGAAGTTAAGAACATGAGAATGGCCATACTGAATCAGACCAATGGTCCATGTAGCCCCGTATCCTGTCTTCAGATAGTGGCAGATGCTTCAAAGGGAATGAATAAAATAGGGCAATTATCAACTAATCCAGTCCCGGCATCTGGCAGTCAGAAGTTTCTCCATTGAGAATGGATTTTAGATTAACCAAGGAGTTTGCAAAATAATGGGGGAGAAAAAAGTTTGTTGTATGAATCATAGCTATAGAATCTTGCACTACTGTATGCTCATAGCTGCTTCTTTCAGTCTTTAATTATTTGCTGAAATCCTGTGGGTTGGTTAAGAGAATAAAGGCTGTTTCCAGCAGATGGTCAGCCACTATATGCATTGCAATTTCAAGTGCAATTGGAATAAAAGAACAGTTCAGTCATCAAAACCTAGCTATAATATAAAAGATATCTATAGTTTTGACCTGGTTCTAAAAGAGCAGTTTAGAAACTGCTCTAAATTACAGGTGTGTGTTGGTATATATTTCTGGTATTGTTCGATGTGTTAGACACTTTCCAAACAAAAAGAGTGCCTGATTCCTGCCCTTGGAGCTCACAATTTAAAGATACACAGGGAGGAGAAAGGGGTACAGCATATATACAGTTGTTTATGGATGTTAAGAGCATCTTGAAAAACTAAGAAATTTCAGTTCACCACATGCTTTTCCCATTTTTCAAAGTGACATGAGCTGAATTGGAAAAAAGCACTCTTAATCCAGAAAAAGTGTGTCCTCATGGGGAGTTATACTGGTATAATTATGCTGGAATATTTCTGCAAGTAAATGTTCCTCTTGTAGACCAGCCCTTGCAGTCTAAGACCTCAGTTTAGCATAGCACTCAAGAATGTGCTTTAATTTTAAGCATGTTTTTAACTGCTTTGCTGAATAAGAATAGACTTAAGCACATGTTTAAATAATGTGTTGATTCATGGCCTAAATAGACAAGAAAGACATAGGGTGGCAAAAAGAGTAAGTATTATCCCCATTTTACTAAATGCTCTTGCTGTAATAAACATGAGTTTCTTAGATCTTATTGTGGGGGTGGGGAGGAGGGGCAGGAGGGATGGAAGTACTTGGGTTTATAAACAACTCTGATCCACATTTGTTCATCTAAAGGATGTTGTCTTTATTCCTATATCCTGATTTTTACTGACTGCAAATACACTCCTATTCATTAATTTAATTAGTTACTGTCTCCTAGAAGAACTCAGGCCATCCAACACTGTCAGTTTTCTTTGCTTTAATACTGAACAATCTGTTTCACAACCAGTTAACCCGTTTTCAGTTCTGATGGGGTTTCAGCCATTGAGCAGAGCAATACATATCTCATTGTCTTAGAGGGGAGTTTTATGTAGCCAGTTTAGTTAGATTGCCCTGTAAATCCCCTGCTCTAGATTGTCTGCTGGCTATCTTGACATTCTTCATGGGTGGCTAGTGCACCAGCTTGTCTCCTTTCATCATTTTATTGTTTCTTTACTCAGCTGTTTTTCATGCTGTCCTCAAGGGTCCCAGAAGCAGATCCCACTTCACTCCCTAAATGGCCGACTTTATAGACATGTGGAAGTCAATCCTTAATGTGGAGGGATCAACTGTCAAGCACACTCCTGTGAGCTGGTTTTCAGGTAAACTTGCAGCTTTGGGACAAGTGATTCAGACCCTGAGTCTTTTTGTTAGAGCAGACTGGAGTGTCTGGCTCAGCAAGACAGGGTGCTGGAATCCTGAGCTGGCAGGGAAAACAGAAGCAGGGGTAGTCTTTGCACATTGGGTGGCAGCTCCCAAGGGGGTTTCTGTGATCCAACTTTTGAGTTTTTTAAGAGGACCTGAAGGAAGCTGGCTAGGCATTATTTTTCACTGCCTCATTCTTTCTTTCCTTTCCCCACTTCTCCCCTTCAAGTTTTTATACTCCTGCATGTTAAACTCATAGTATTCCCTTTTGGAATGTTCTTGCTGAGCAGTCAATCAGCCAAGAAACTGTTCACCACTCTCCATGTACAAAAAGCCTTCATTCATTTCAGGTTTGTATATTTTAGATGAACAGCCAGTACAATATGCAAAATGGTACCCTACTAAGTTCCAAGGCTGCAGACCCTCCCTTACTGGGAAATTATGCATGAGGTTACAGCTGAAATTTAAAAAAAAAAAAAAAAAAATGTCAGCTATCAGCTTTCCAGAAAATAAGCCTTGTTGTACTGTTTTAGAGTATATGTTGCTTCTTTCTAATTATAGAGCTTTTTCCTAATCTCCACCAAATGTCATTTTTGGTGTTCAGAGTTTCCATTTGGCTTGGGTTGAAACTGCCAGACATTCAGTTTAATTTCAATTCAAGCATATTACTCCCTTTCCCTGTCATATTTTGAGAGGCCTGCAAACAAAATAGATGATAGTAGATAGGAGGCAGTGGGCAGTTTGCAATTTTTTCTGGCTATGCATTGCAGCCATATTTAGCAGCAGGAGGTTAGAAACTCAACAAGCATTGTCAGGTGCAGAAGAGAGCTCTGCTCCTGTTATGTATGTTGGTTTACTTCAGGTAATGTAGCTGCAATAAATTGGCCTTTCCCTTGGGATAGAGCATGCAGTGCAGATGGAATTTTGCTGACAAACACTTAATAAGCCTCTAAAGAACATGTGCAACTGGTGATTTTTCAGAGGTCTATAACCCAGCTAAATTTAGGTGGATTTTCTCAGGGACTGCAAAAGGCACCTCTCTAATTCTAAGGCCTGGTCTACACTGGGGGGGTCGATGTAAGATACGCAATTTCAGCTACGGGAATAGCGTAGCTGAAGTCGACATCTTATTTCGACTTACCTCACGGCGCGGGATCGACAGCTGCGGCTCCCCCGTCGACTCCCCTACCGCCGCTCGCCCTGGTAGAGTTCCGGAGTCGACGGGAGCGCGTTCGGGCATCGATATATCGTGTCTAGACGAGACGCGATATATCGATCCCTGATAGATCGATCGCTACCCGCCCCTCCGGCGGGTAGTCTGGACGTACCCTAAGATGATAGCCTCTGTTGCAAAGTATGGAAGAAGTGGGGCTTCTCAACTAAATGATTATAAGAATTTAACATTAGCAAAACAACATAGCCTTCTTAACGTGTTCTGAATTTTTACTGAAACATCCCAATAAATTTAGCCTGAGATATAGACCCTGCATAGAAAATTTCAGCCTGAACAGTTGGTTTGGCAAAGTTATAAACAATTGAAAATAGGGTCTTTAATGGAAGAATTAGACAACCTTACCTATAAATGTCACTGCTAGCTCCACCTATAATAAATAAAGTTATCTTTCTTTCTTTTTTAAATCTAACCCATGGAATTTGAATCTGACCACCTCCTTGGCCTAAAGAAATTCTTTTCTAAAGTTCCAAGGTTAAGCCTCTACAGTGAAAAGGATACCTTATAATTGACCATGTCATTGTGCCTATCGCTGGCAACTTTCTTTTTTTTTTTTTTGGGGGGGGGGGATAAAGTTCTCTATAAAGATTGACACATCTGAGGTTTAAAAAAGGCAGTTTCTCTAAAATGGGAATTTAATCACTTTTAGGAGCAAATGAGCAATTTCAATTTCTGGGGTATCATACCTTTTATACTCGAGCATAGCACTGTTTAAAGCAGGGGTGGGCAAACTTTTTGGCCCGAGGGCCACATTGGGGTTGCAAAACTGTATGTATGGAGGGCTGGGTAGGGAAGACTGTGCCTCCCCAAACAGTCCGGCCCCCTCCCACTTCCCGCCCCCCTCAGAACCGCCAACCCATCCAACCCCCCCTGCTCCTTGTCCCCTGACCAACCCCCCCGGTACCCCACCCCCTATCCAACTCCCCCTGCTCCCTGTCCCCGACCGCCCCCTCCAGAACTTCTGCCCCATCCAACCCCCCCTGCTCCCTGTCCCCTGACTGCCCCGCCCCCTATCCACACCCCCGCCCCCTGACAGGTCCCCCCGGGACCCTCACACCTATCCCCCCTGTTCCCCGTCCCCTGACCGCCCCCCCACCCAGAACCTCTGCCCCATCCAACTGCCCCCCTGCTCCCTGTTCCCTGACTGCCCCCCGGGACCCTCGCCCCTTATCCAACCCCCAGCCCCCTTACCATGCCGCTCAGAGCAGCATGTTTGGCAGCCATGCCGCCCGGCCAGAGCTAGACATGCTGCTTGGCAGGAGTGCGCCACTCCGCCGCCCAGAGTGCTGCCTGCGGGGAAGGGGGGACAGCAGGGGAGGGGCTGGGGGTTAGCCTCCCGGGCCGGGAGCTCAAGGGCCAGGCAGGACGGTCCCGCAGGCCGGATGTGGCCCGCAGGCCGGAGTTTGCCCACCTCTGGCTTAAAGGGTGAAGGGAGATAAAGAGGAATAATTTTGGATTTGGAAAGTTTTGCTTCTCTGTGTACAAGCAGAATATGTCATGAATTTAGTTGTGGGACATTTTTCCTTATTTGGGGATGTTTAGTCCAAAGGATGTTGCAGTGACAGTCACCTGACCTGATATATGTTGGAATTTATTAAGTACTTCTGTAGAACAGCTGCAACACTATGCTTCCCACTATGCCACTCGTATACATCTAAATACTAGTAGGCTGAGAATAGCATCTCTATATATGGTACTAGCCTCATGCTGTTTCAGTGCAGCTAGTCACTGACCTGAAGGCCTTGCAGGTCAGAAGGGGAGGGCACTCTAACTCTTTTCAAAGACTCACCATTCTACCAGATTAGGGTACATTGAGACAGATCTCTGAATTGCTGACACCTTCAGAAATGAACAACAGAAATCTCATTTCTAAACTATTTCATTATTGTAAATCAGAAGAAAAGAAATTGATATATTACTTGTTCAGTATAATTACCGGTAATCATTCTTCCTCCTCAACCTTCTCATTGTCTTGTATAACTGAAATTTGTTTCCTTGCCAAATATTTTTCCCCGTCTCCACTGAAAATGCCACGTGGGTTTATTGCAGGGTACCTCATTAGTGCTCTGCTGCTAAGCTAACATTGTCTTTTGGGGGGTTGGGTGAAGAATTGTAAAAGCTATTAAGTATTCGTTTTGAAGGGGAAACAAAACATACACATACAAAATTGACCTGTTGCTGACTCTTCCCTCTCATGACCTTGTATTTACACCTGTATATCTGTTCTGATCTCTTCACCAATTTCATAGAATATCAGGGTTGGAAGGGACCTCAGGAGGTCATCTAGTCCAACCCCCTGCTCGAAGCAGGACCAATCCCCAGACAGATTTTTACCCCAGTTCCCTAAATGGCCCTCTCAAGGATTGAACTCACAACCCTTGGTTTAGCAGGCCAGTGCTCAAACCACTGAGCTATCCCTTTGTCCCCATTAACAGCAACACTGCTTGCTACTCTTCAAGTTCCCTTTAACATACAAGCCAGCTATAGTCCCATGAATGCACAAGTTAGTACTTTGGGGAAAAAATGGTGCATGTCTAGCTTCCAGGTTTCCACACTGAGATCCAGAAGTCTTGTCAGATATTCTATAGGGAGAGTCTATTCTCTATTTCTCTCTCACTTCCAAATGTGCTGATAATCTTTGCTCATATCAGCATAGTTCACCCTTATTTCCCATCTTTAGCCAGCTGAGTTTGATTAATTTGATCCTTCAGTGCAAAGTTGCCTTACCTTATGTTTCCTCCTTCTGCTCTTCCTGATCAATATTTTCTACCATTATAAAACTAAATGCTCTCTTTCCCCCCTTGCTCTCTGTCAGTTTTTGTTGGTGGTTTCCATTCCCGTCGTCTTTCCCCCTACCATTGTCGTCGTCTTTGTTACTATCATTGTCAATAATTTTATTTGCTTTTTGTATCTTCCACAACTGTTTTAAAATCTGTCACTGCCTACCTCCTTCAAAAACAAAACAAAAAACCCCACTAATTTTGCTATGACTCGCTGCTGCTCTATCTATGACCTTCCCTTTCAGAGCAAAATGTACTTCTGGGGGAGTTCTGCACCAAAAAATTAAAAATTCGACACACTATATTTTCAAATTCTGCAAAATTCTGCATATTTTATTTGTCAAAATAACACAATATAATAACCCCAGTTTCAATTATTTGTGGTCATTTATTTCAAAATACCTGTCAGCAAGTATGTCTGCAACAATACTGACAACAAAAAAAGATTCAGGAAATTTTTTTTGACAAATAGATTCCTTACTAGGCATAGTAATAATTATTTTTAACTACAATACAGAGCCGTATTTCCCGTACCCCTCAGAAGCAGGGCAAAGGCTTGGGGGAGTCAGGGGTAATGGAGGAGCTGAGGGAGAGGGAAATAACTGCTGGGAAGGAGCCTGGATGTTAACATATAGGGTTGTTGGGTATGGGTGGGAAAAGTATGGAACAGGGTTTTTGGAGGGATGGGAAGGGATTGTTAGGGAGCTTCTCCAATGCAGACCCTGGCTGACCCCTAGTCTCTCCCATTCAGTCAGGCACATCTGACACTGTCCCCATGTGTCCCTGCACCCCTATGTGTCCTTGCACTCCATCCACATGTGGCCCTGCACCCCTCCCCCATCCCTATGTGGCCCCACACCTCCCTTACCCCTGTCGCCCTGCGCCTGCACTCCCATTCATCCCCTGCCCCAGTCTGGCCTCCCCCACTAGCCCTTATGAGCCCCTTTCTGACCCCCCAGCAGCCCCACGCTATCTGTCTCCCCCTAGCTCCTGTCTCCTGACCTGGCCCGACAGGCATTGTGAAGAAGAAAGGCTTTCTCTTCCCTAGCTGGCCAGGAGTTGCTCCTTTGTTCTATCACAACAGCACCCTCTGGTGGGCAAAAGGTGGAACTGCAGCAGCTTTCCAGCAGAAGCTTTTTTCTGCTCAAAAATGTGTGCGGCCCATTAATTATGTGAGCACACAGTGGCACAGAATTCCCCCAGGAGTAAAAATGTTTAAGAAAGTGGCTTCTGGCACATCAGTATCCTTGACCATTTCCAAGCTGCATTTTTATTTGGTCATAGCACAAAGAAATCAGTCTCAAGTGTAGTTAAACTATACTTTATATTGATACTCTGTCTTCATGTTCGAGTGATGATTCCTATTGTATTCCACTGAGAGATTACACATGTGCATCGTGCACCTGGAGTCTGAAAATTTGAAAGTAGTATCTATTGGTCTGCGCATTCTCCGTGGCTTGCCTCATACTTCCATTTGAGGTGATAAAGGGCAGGGTGGACCGAACACATCTCCTGCTCCTTCCCATTGCCACATCGTCTGGGTCGGAACTTCCAGTGTCCTGGTCTCTGACACACTTTTAAATAAGTTATACATAGTTTTAGGTTTATTTAGTAGTTTTTACCAGTTTCTTGTAGTTTTTCTTGTAGTTTTAGCAATTAATTTACATATATTTGAGGGATGTTTTTTCTTCACACACACACACACACACACACACACACACACACACACACACACACACACACACACACAGGACTTCAAACTCTGCGCCTCTTGCCCATGCTTCTTCTTGGTTAGTGACAAACAACAACACTGCCTCTACTGCTTGGGGGAAGCTCAAATCACATGCAGGTGCAGTGTTTGCCAGTCTTTCCCAGTCACACATCAGAAGGCTGGTGTCTCTGCCTCTGGAAGCACTTCATGGAACTTGCCATGAGGCCTCATTTGGACCCATGCCGGGGAACACTCTCCTCTCTTCCCCCCCCCCCCCTCCACCCCAATACATTGGCCTGAATCAGCGAGGACCATGCCTCCTGCTACCACATCCAAATCTGGTGTCAGTGGAACCACCCTCATGGACCCAATGGCGGGGCCTAGTCAGGTGGCAAGGAAGCATACACATAAGCATGGGACTAAGTGTTCCTCAAAAGTAAAAAAAGTGGATGCCCCTTCCACGACTTTGAGCTCTGGGGATGGAGTTCACACTAAGACTTGTAGGCACAAGAAGAAATCCTGCAAACAATTGGATCCGGTGGCTCCAAGCTCCAGTCCACAGGTGGAGTCATCACTGGCACCTCAAGAGACGCGGGATCCTCCCATTCTAGGAAAATCCACAACACTGGCATCAATACCAGGCAAAGAGAAGCTGCCACTGACACTGGGGAGAACCGGAACCGTACTCGAGTCCCAACATGCTTGCCTTACCATACCTGGAGTCCCCTGTTCGTCAGGCCACTCCACCTCTAGAGAGATTATTTCTCCACCACAGGATCTATCCCTGGTACAGGACCCTTCACCAGCCGCTCCATTGGTCTACAGTACACCCTTCCACCGGCTCTGACTGTACCACCATTTGAACCAGAGTCCACTTTCTCCTCCTCCGACAAATCAGAATCAGGAGAGGAACTGGCCATGTCCTTTCATCCCTATGTGCCTTCACAGAGACCACCACGTCCATGGCAGCATCCACCTTGGAGTCATTGGTACCCCATGCTGTGGAGGTCACAACAACCTCCCTTGGCTCTGACCTACTGGTCATATGGGGAGACCCTGGTCCCAATATCCTCCCCTTGGAACTGGCTTGGTCCACAAGAGAACCTTCATCTGCCTTCCCTTTAAAAAATTCCTGCTAGCAGGCGCTCGGATCCACTGGTAGAGGAAGAACCCCTTAGTCCAGTCCCAGTGGTGCTGCCAGAACCTGCAAGATTTCCCTCTTCATCTCTGGACAAAGTGGTGACTGCAGCATCCCCTGGTCCTCTGGATGACTTCAACCAATTTCAAGAACTATTGTGGAGATTCATGGGAGATCTCCAGATTCCCCTGGAAGAGATCCAGGATACCTAGCATAAGCTACTGAATATCCTTCGCACCTTGGCACTGGCCAAAATTGCACTGCCAATTTACGACGTTATTCTGGACCCTGCCAGGACAGTACAGCACACCCCTGCCACATGCATGGCTACCCCCAATGGGACCAAAAAATATTACTATGTTCCTGCCAAGGGATCTGAGTTCCTGTTTTCTCACCCTCCTCCAAACTCCCCGGTTGTCCAGGCGGTGACTGAATGAACCAAACAAGAACATCACCCTCAATCAACACCAGCTGATGAGGAGGGTAGGCACAAGGTGTTTTCCTTGTCTAGCTTTCAATTTAGGCTCACGAACTATCAGGCATTATTAGCCAAATATGATTTCCTGAATTACAGTATGTTCGAGGACTTTACTGATAGACTACCACCACATAATCAGGCTTGTTTTCAAGCGCTCATTGAGAAAGGGAGGCTAGTAGCCAGGACAGCCCTCCAATTGGTGGAAGTAGCAGATACCTCTTTCTGGGCCACGGCTATGGCCATAGTTATGCCTAGGGAGTCTTGGCTTCATTCTTTTTGTTTACCGAGGGAGGTGCAGAACACTACTGAAGACCTCCCTTTCTGTGAATTCCCATCTGAGGTAAGACGGGGGATGAGGGGAGCTTAGCTGCTGGTGGGTGCACCCACTAATTTTTCCCCATGGGTGCTCCAACCCCGGAGCACCCACAGAGTCGGCGCCTATGATGTCAGACATTATGGGGTCCTTGTGTTTCCTTATCTTGACAACAGGCATCTAGTCGCACAGTCCAAGCAAGATGCTCAACCTCCATGTTGCTCAACCTCCTTTCATCTCTTGGAGTCAGTGTCAACATCAAGAAATCGATCGTAGACCCCACACAAACTCTGAACTTCATAGGGATTAAGATTAGTTTGGTCGCAGCACAGGCCTACTTGCCGAAAGACAGGTTCCAGGCAATGAGCGTTGTCATAAGCCACATCATGAGCAATCCTCATGTACCAGCCAGGACTTGCCTGTCCCTCTAGGGCCACATGACTTCGTGTACATACATGACCCCTTTCACACACCTCCACCTTTGCTGCCTTCAGACGTGGCTCCAATCCATTTACTCACCTGGCAGTCACTCCATCGATTTCATGCTGACAGTCCCTGCCAAAGTACTGTCATCCCTCCAGTGGTGGACAGACCCACATCACGTATGCATGTGGGTTCCCTTCCTTCCCTAGTCCCCAGACAAGATAATCATCACTAATGCATCTCTGGTGGGGTGGGGAAACCACGTGGACGATCAATTGACACAGGGCATGTGGTCTCCCCGAGAATCCAGGATGCATATAAATGTCCTGGAACTCTGAGCTTTAAGGCAAGTATGCCGCTCATTTCTTCGGTTTATTAGTTCCCATTACATTCTCATCATGTCAGACATCATCAACACTGTTTTCTAAATCAACGAATTGGGGGAATGAGATCAGCCACTGTACGCGTAGAAGCAGTCAGTCTCTGGAATTGGTGCATCAATCACCACATCATCTGTCCACCGCTTGTCTTCCTGGGTCACAGAATGTACTCGCGACCTCACTCAGCAGACATTCTGCAATCAAATACGAGTGGGAAATTCACAGTTGAGTATCAGTGTTCCCTCTAATTTTTCCCACCCATGTGCAGAATGAATTTTGTTTATGTGCACCAATATGGAGGTGATGTGTGACACATCGTATTGGGACACATAACAAAATTCATATGGTGGGGGTGGGATTGAGAGGTTGGCATGTGGGAGGGGGCTCAGGGCTTGGGCAGAGGGTTGGAGTGCAGGCGTATGAGGGCTCCGGCTGAGGGTGCGGACTCTGGGGTGGGGTTGGGGATGAGGGATTTGGGGTGCAAGAGGGTGCTCCGGGGCTATGGCGGGGAGAGAGGACTCCCCCCAGCGCTCTCTCCCCGTAGCAGCACCTGGGTTGGGGGGGAGAGGCACCTTTCCCCACCACAGGAGCGCTGGGCTTTTAGGATAAGTGCTCCTCCCCCGGCCCCAGCAGGTCAGGGCCGCAGGCTCAGTTGGGGCAGGGGCACCCCACCCGCGGCAGGTTGGGAGCTGGGCTAGGTGGGGGCTGGGGGAGGGGTACCCCTACCCCGGCTGCGGTGGGTCCCCAGGCGTGTTTCTTGAGCGCCTGCATGGCGCTAAATAGGCTGCTGCGCAGCTTCCAGGGAACTTAGTTCAGTAGTATACAACATCTTCACTCTATGGGGGACCCCAACCAGAGACGTATTTGCTTCGCAAACAAACAGCAAATACACCACATACTGTTCTAGGGGAGGCCTGGGTCACCACTCTCAGGGTGACACTCTTGTACTCTCCTGCCCAGACCAACTCAACTATGCCTTCTCTCCTCTGCTGCTCCTGCCTCAGGTACTGCACAAGATCTGACAACACAAAGCAGCGGTCATCCTGATCGCCCCCTGCCGGCCCAGACAATTCTGGTTTCCCAATCTCCTCCGCATGTTTGCCTGCCCGATTCACCCCAACTAGCTGACCCAATAAAACAGCAAGATCAAGCATCGCAATCCACATGCACTTTACCTCAGAATGTGGTATTTGAATGGGCATCTGCTTTAGAATGCACATGCTCTCCGGCCATACAAGACATCCTCTCCAGCAGCAGGAAAGACTCCACTAGGCAATGTTACTGAGCCAAGTGGAAATGTTTCTTATCTTAAGGTCCAAAAAAAGGACTTTTACCTGAGTCGGTGGGGATCCCCCTGATCCTGGATTATATTCAGTCCTTGAAGTCATCAGGCCTTGCCCTCAACTCTTTGAGAGTCCATCTGGAGGTGATGAGCACATTCCATCCTCCAGTGGAAGTTTGCTCCATCTTTGCACACCACTAACCACTAGGGTTTGGAAAGGCCTCATCAGAACCTTCCCACTCATCCAAACGATTGCAACCCAATGGGATCTGAATCTCGTTCTTTCCATGCTAATAAAACCACCCATGGAACTGATAGCATTGTGCTCCATGTTCCTCCTTTTCATGAAAGTCAGATTCCTTATTGCTATCACTTCTTTGAGAATGGTTGACAAGCCTGGAGCTATGATGGCAGATCTGCCTTTCATGGTTTTCCACACAGTCTCCCTACGTCTCCACTCCAGATTTTTACCAAAGGTGGTTTCCCAGTTTCACATCAATCAGTCTGTTCACTTATCTGTTTTCTTCCCGAGGCTTCATGCATCCGCAGAGGAACATTGACTCCATTCACTAGATGTCCGACAAGCTCTGACCTTCTACCTACAAAGAACAAAACCTATCAGGAAGTCTTCTAGACAATTTGCTGCAGTAGCAGGAAGACTCGGAGCAAACCATCTCCACCCAAAGAATCTCCAAATGGATTTCTGGTTGCATCAAACTCCGCTACCAACTATTAGGCCTACCTTCCCCCCTTTTCCTCCCCCCCCCCCCCCCGCAGGGTTGAAGGGTTCATTCCACGAAAGCTCAAGCCTTGACCACAGCACCACTTATGGACATATGTAGGGTGGCCACATGGAGTTCTGTGCACACCTTAGTACAGGACTCAGCGGCAGACGTCTCCTTCCACGTGGCAGTTCTCCATACGACCATTCCATCCTCATCCTCGCACTCTCCTGCAACTTAGGTACTGCTTGTTAATCACTGTCAGTGGAATACCATAGGGACCACCACTAGAAGCAGAGGAGGTAGTTACTTACCTGTATCTGGAGGTTCTTCAAGATGTCTGGTCCTTAAGTGTATTCCGCTTCCCGCCCTCTTTTCCCTCTGCTACGGATCTGTCTGATTCTCAGTAGAGGAAGGAATTGGAGATTTGGGTGGTCGCCCCACCTATTATCACCTCAAATGGAAGCATGAGGTGAGACAGGGCACATGCGCGGACCAACGAACACTGATTTGAAATTCTCCAATTCCGGGCATATGACATGCATGCATAACCCCTCAGTGGAATACAGATAGGGACCGTACATCTCCAGTTACAGGTAAGTAACCTCCTGTTTTTGATCTAAATGTAATCTTCTACACTGTGGACCTTCAATTCTGGACAATCTCCGTGGCTGCATAAGTGTCACCAATTCTGTCCTGTTATGGTTCTGTTACAATCTATCAAACCACTCCTGTTTTGTGGCAATTCCTATTCTGCGCTTGTATCCCTCCTCTGTGTTTCACATCGCAGACCTCAGCTCTTTTCTATGTAACTTTAAACTTAACTACCCTTAAATAACTGATACTCAGTGATTCCACTTTTCTGTCTGTCTTAACCAAGTATGTCTGTGGCTTCATCTCATTTTCTTTCAGCTTAAGGTTTCAAAGATAAGTATTTTCCTTGGTCAAGAGGAGTGTCCTACAACATAGCTCAACCTTCTCAGTTTCCCTCCTCGATTTACTCTTCCCATTTGACATTGCTGTTCATAACTTTTGTGTTTAAATTTGCCTCTGAACTTCAGTACTCCCATATCTCGTATATCTGCAATTGTATCGCCACATTGGACATCTCCACTTCATTTCAGAATCCATTTCAAAATTGCCTTCTTTATCTTTAAAGCCCTCCCTGGACTTGCTATAGCCTACTATATCTTATGTTCCTTGCTAATCTTCTCTGTATTAATCTAGCACTGGCTTATTTTTTGGCTCATCATACAATCTTGCCTATGATGAGAGAGCTTCCTAACATCTGAAACAGCCTTCCTGCATCTCTCCAACTCATCTCCTTTCTCTCTTATTTTAAATCAGCTGCAAACATGTCTTTTTTTCTCTTGCCCATATCTCTTAATTTCTTTCAATTTTTTATGTGAGTTTAGTTCTGAAAGGTATGTTTCTATACAATCCAAAAAACCCTTTACTAATTAAAGTATCTCAGTATTTTATTTTCAAAAATGGCACTTGCTATTTAGAAACTTGAAGTAAGACAGCAAATAAAAACTGCATTGTTAGGGTCTAATGACAAGTTAGAGCAAGTATGAGACTTATTGTATATTGCCTGGTGTTCTTGTTTGTTCCCTTACTTATTGCACAGTACAAATTGTTTTCAGCTTGCAGCTGTTTTATACAGCTTGATCCACGTGGCTGCCAGAAACACTTAAAGCTCCACCTGTTTGTAGCAGGAGATTGTTTGGGAAAAAAAATTTCTTTCTCACTTATTTGAAAGGCTGGAATACACTAAATTATTAATCAGAATCTCCTTTGTGGTCCATTCATCTGCATGGATGAATTTTTTGGTTACAAGACATGACAGTTGCTTTGGGAAATGACAGTTGCTTCGGGCAATGCAACATTACACTGTGATGGCTGAGTGATGGGAAAACACAAGGAGGAAAATTTTGGACCCCTTTCCCATTTTAGAGGGGAAGAGTGTGATTCCTGAAACACCTCCTGAATCCCGTGTGTCACTGAAATGCCTGGTACAGAAATGTCAGCAAAGTTCTGTTTCTTTCACTGGTATAAGGACTTCTGCTCTGTCATTTTAAACATTACCGTATATACTCGATCATAAGCCGGTTCATTTATAAGCCGACCCCCCCCAAGATGGATAAGTAAAAATGGAAACTTTTTATGACGCATTCATAAGCCGACCCTATAATTCAGGGGTCGGCAAACTTTGGCTCCCGGGCCATCAGGATAAGTCGCTGGCGGGCCGAGATGGTTTGTTTACCTCGAGCGTCCACAGGCACGGAAGTAAACCTAAGTAAACAAAATGTCCCGGCCCGCCAGCGGCTTACCCTGATGGGCCAGGACAGCAACTGGTGGGGATATTTTTTTTGGGGGGGGGGAGGGGGTTGGGGGTCAGGTGAGTAACCCCTGTGACCACCTCCCACATGACCCCACCCCTAGCCCGGGACCCCCACACTCTCCCCATCCCTTCCCACCTTAGCTGGGGTGGGCCAGGGGAGGATGTCTCTGGCCTAGTCGGAGCTGCTCCGGCAGGCTGGGCGGCGCGGCCACAGCCTGCTCCGGCAGACCGGGCGGCGCAGCGCGGCCACAGCCTGCCAGCCCCGGAGCTGCAGCTGCTTTGGAGGCTGGAGGGAGAGCAGGGTGGCCAGAAGCGGAGAGACTCTGGCCCCGCCTCTTCCCTTCTGTCTCTGCTGCCTCTCCTTGCCCCCTCTCTTGGGGGGAGGGGCTGTGTCCCACCTCTCCCTCCCTATACCCGTTCATAAGCCGACCCCCTTCTCTGATGCTTCCCTTTTTTACTAAAAAAATTCGGCTTATGAACGAGTATACACGGTACTTTATTGAAATGTTAAGTGCTTGGTGCAATTCTTTATTAGGGAATTTTTAACCAAGGCGCTTATGCAGAATTCAAGGCTAAACCTACAGCCTGGTTTGGGAAGGCTTGTTAATATAAGGAATAAAACAATACTGGAAAAATCAACTCAGTGTGCTAGTTAACCATAGAATGTTAAGGAATTTTTTTCTGCTTTAATGAAAAGGCTAATTTCTTTAATACCTTTACTCTCCATTCCCCTCATGAAAGTCCAAAATTTAGAGAAGACAGAAAATTAAGAACCAGGGCTGAGTGAATCTCTGACATGATGGTTTGGTGCTTTCAATTGCCTGAAAAGCCTCATTCATATGCAGTCGTAGGTACAGACTAAATTTTGTGAAATAATGTCTGTCCCGATGTAAGAGAAACAGTTTAGGTTCTGCCACCATTCGTCTCTCCCCCCCCCCCACGCCCCTCCCGCAGCTAGATGATGTGATTTAAATTATTTTTAAAGCTTGAAAAGATCTAATTGCTATTTTTTAAAAATAATCCTCCGATCAGGAAAACTCTACACACTTTTTTCACCTGTTTGGGTGGATAGACCAGTCGTCTGGGGTCACAAACATTAATAGTTCAGGAATGTAACTAGATTATTGTATCAGTAGAGTAGGATTCAAGTGAAAAATCCTTGTTCCAATAAAGGGTCACTTTCATGTTAAAAATCATAATTATGAAAACAAATTTCATTATACGTTACAAACAAAATCTTAAAACTTTTCAAGGTGAAGTGGTCGGTTAACACCTCTCCAGGCATAGGGGGGAAAGATGGGGAGGAAGAACTGGAGGGGGGGGTAAATGGGTTATAGATAGTTGGCTTATTACAACAATCTATAACCCGCTTAACTCTCCTCCCAGCTTTTTTCTCCCTCTTACTCCCTGATGACTGGAGAGGTATTAATGGGTCTCTTCACTTGAATGGTCCCTTGATATATATGTTAACTACTTACGCTAAACAATCTGTTTCACCTTGTATTTAGCTATGACATTCTGAGTACATTTCCCAGACCCGAAGAAGAGCTCGGTGTAAGCTTGAAAGCTTGTCTGTCTCACCAATAGAAGTGGGTCCAATAAAAGATATTATCTCACCCACCTTGTGTCGCTAATGTCCTGGGACCAACGCAATTACTACACTGCATAAAACTTTTTAATAACTTTTAAAAGTTGAATTTCTTTCATTGTTTATTATTTACTTCATATTTCTCTCCACCTGAACAATGAAAATAGTCAATTGCATTCTAGTTTCATGTTCTTATGCCCTCATGCAGTGCTGCAATGTTGCAGTTGCAAGCACTGCAGGTGAATGTTTACCTGCTGGAAAAATTTGTGTCCAATATTTTAAAATGTATGGAAATATTGCTATTAGTCTTAAGCTTTTACAGAAAAAAAAATGGTATTAAACAGTAAAGTTGACCTGATAAACGTCCCTTTTAAGATTCTGACCTCATGGCAGCTCCAACTGTTTGTTTGTCAAGATGAGACTAATGCATAGGTAGGTAGCTTTACATTTTTCCTTTTGTATTTTTAAATTCTGATAGTTTTGCTTGCTATCAGAAGCAGTTTTTGTTGAAATAAGATTTCTTCATCTCAACATTGCTGTGGAGAGAGTCCTGTGTGACACAACTGGAATTTTCCAACTCTGTCCAATGATCCAGTTAACCACATGTCTATAACCCACTGAAACCTCCTTACTGGTATTTACTGGTTTTGATGTAATGTTTTGTGTTTAAAGTTGAGTCAATTTTCTGTATTAAATAATTCAATGCGACCAATGCTGAAAAGTATAATTTTAGCTTAAGTGAATCGGCAAATTGAGCATCTGACGTGAAGATGGGAAATGGGAATGTTGGATTTGAAAAAGGAAGCCATAGTCATTTGTCTTATTAATCTACTTCAATCATACTGATGACTTTGCATTTGTATTAAAATACTAGTTTTTAGTTTAATGAGGAAAAAGGGATTTCAGAGTTTCTTCTATAGTGCGCCTTAAGGACTTCATCCTACCACAGCTGTAGTTTTTCCATTCATTAGACTTGGTGTTTCGGTGGAGGTAGTGTTAGAATGAATAAACACTGCTGCTTATTCTAGCAATAGATAACAGATAAGAGAAAATTGTTACCTGTGCTGACTGTTACAGCAGTGGCATTATTTATTAAAAAGTTAAGTAAAACCATTGGGAAGATTTTTTCTTAGTATATTTTATTCATCTTCAAGTTTCCTTTTCTTCATTTCATCCCATTACTTCTATTTTAAATCCCTCATGTGGCATTCTAAATAATTCCTCTTTCTCCATGTTTTGCACACACTTCAACTATTCATAGTCTGTTGCGTCTTCCCTTAGTTATAAATTAGCCTAGCTATACATATTTAGCTCTTCTACATTTCCTATTAACTCAGTTCCTCCTGCTCCCTACTTATTTTTGTTGCTGTTTTCTGAACTCACTCCAGTGTTTGGTAATGAAGTGTTCTGAACTGAACCCAGCATTCCAGATAACATCACAACAAAGCCATATAATATAATGTGTATATACAAGGAGCCCAAAATTGCATTGGCTTTTTTGGTGTTAAGTCTCCTGACAAAACTCATGTCTAATTTGCTGTTCAGTATCATCCTTAAGCCTATTTCTGTATTACTACTTTCCAGGTTTCTCCTACCATTTGTATACTTGCATTATTATTTCCCTGACACTTGCATTTTTTTAGAGCTGAATCCCAATTTTATTTTCTACTACCTTCTTGTCCTCTAGATTTCGTTGTATTTTTTGTCCTCACACCACTTCCAACTTTTATATCTATGGTCATTTTTAACGTCCTTTAGTATGGAATATGATCAGGCCTAACAACAGTGGCTGAAGTACTCAGCTACCTTCCATTTCCCAAATCCAGTACTTTGCCCTTATTGTTCATGGTCCTTCACCTTTATTAGATTGCTTATATCCCATTAGATTGTGAGATTTTGACACAGCACTATATTAAATGCTTGAATACAAGCCTACTATATTGCCTCAACCATGTTACTTTCATCCACTTTGTGTATTCCTGTTCTAAAAAGGAAAAAATAAAAAAGCAATTGTAAAATTGAGAAGGATTCTGGGTCGAACATTGTACTAGTCTTCTGGATGGAAAATGCTCGTGTGCTGTTCCATGCCCTTCCTGCCAAAACACCTACTGGAGAATTGTTTCTATACTATCTTACTTAGAAATGAAGCCTTTTCAAAAAGTCAGAGAAAATGGCAGCCTTGTATTTAATGGACATATAAGGTATTTTAAAATCTTTGTCTAAATTTGAGCAGCACAGGCAATCTTAAATCTGGCATTTCCTGTTGAGGTTTTGGGGGAGGGATGGTAATATAGGGTTTTTTGGGATGTCATAAACAGAGAAATGAATGTAAACACAGTTCAACAGAATTCTTCCAGGTTTAGCCAGTCATAGGATTTGTAACTCAGGTCAGATCCTGTCTGCCTCAGATCCAAGATTCTTCTTGGTAGAGGGGTTACTTTCATATCTCTTATATCCACTATGAAGTTTTAATGAGCCACACTTGGAGTAGTGAGTTGGCAAGACTCCTGTTTCTTTCAGCAGGATGGACTTAGTTAAAAGAGTGGGTTCATAGGACAACAATGCCAGCTTCTTACACTGTGCTGCTATTAACACCTTACAGTGTGAAAACTGGAAGATTTTAAATCTCATTCACTTCTCACCCCATATGTATGTATATTTGGTTTTTTGTTTTGTTTTGTTTTTTTACTTAACATTTGCACTTCACTCAGTTTGGGTATCGGAACTTGTCTGGTTTCTTTATAATCAGTTTCATTTTTTTTAGTTCTCCCAAACACAATGAATAGATTAATGTGAGTTTCTGACACTGCAGTGGGAGTGAGTGTTTAAATCCCAAAGCCCATGTTTACATTGATGCTAAAATATTCATGAAGGATTTTCTATTAATAGTTTTGCATAACCTGAATGTTGAACCTGAACTCCTTGACATAGTTTCTTTAAGGGTCAACTAAAAAGTCCACCAACTCTCTGGGATATGACGTGATAGATATCCTGCATGTTGGTAGTGCACATACTTGTCTGTGATCAGACATGAGAGAAAGAGACATGGATTCTAAATTCAAAACCAGAAAACAATAAAGTGGTAAATTGTATATAGTGTAATTGAAAGACATTTCCTATTAGTGCATATGTTGCATAGTAGAACAGTCACTATGCTTACCTTGAAAGTAACGTAGAGCAGAAAGTGATAATTTGCTTCATATGGTGCCTAGTAGCTTACCAACAGCACATTTTTTGTAATCTATAAACTTTTATGTATAAAATAGCATACGTGACTATTGGTTGACTTGGATTTGAGTAAATTCTTTCAGGTATACTCTAGTAATGTTGGTGAGCTGCCCACTTGTTTTTGAGTGTGGTGTTATTTTGTTCAGCAAGTTCATGGCAATATTGGTCCTTCTTCTCACAAAAGATTCATTCTGCAATATTTGTGTGTGAGCAGATTTCACAATGAGAATGCTGGGGCATGCATTCATGTCTGCCAATTTCCCTGAATACAGCAGTTCAAAGGGATTTTATGATAACCTTTGTCATACATTCATGAATGTTTGTTCATGTCAGTAGGGGTGTTTGAAACTGACAGTCATTGTACAATAGCAAGAGTCAACCACAGACTTGTTTGAGATACAGCAATGGTGTTATGTCTTGAATAAAAGTGCAGTTTTACATACCATTTTGTCTGTAGAGTTGAAACCAGGATATCAGTCGTTAACAATTCAAGGACAAGAAAAACACATTCATAGCAATGTGAAATTTGCTTTTACTACACCAAACATTGTTCAGCATGCTATCTAAGCTGAATTTATGTAGTACAGTTAGTTTTCTGAAGCAAGCACAATACACCGAATCAACTTCAGATTAATTTCTGGATCGATTGTACTACATCGAATTTTAGTTTCTGATGGCTCTCTTGTGTTCCAAGGCTTGACTCTCCCCTTGTTTGTAAACACATGTTCATAAGCCATCTTTCAAAGATATGTGTTGATATGCTCAGTGTACTAGAGAATTAGTTCAAGTCCTTGAAGGGATGTGCACAGGATTTTTTTAAAACTGATGTTATGCCCTGTTTTGCTTCTGTATGACATATAAAGAAGGTCTGAAAAGGTGGTTTATTTTGCTTTAGGTTTTTGTTTTGTTTTTACTGCTGCTTTTTCTCCCCCACTGCAACTTGAGACCATTACTCTTTGTTCTGTCATCTGCTACCACTGAGAACAGTCTAGATTCATCCTCCTTGGAACCCCCTTTCAGGTAGTTGAAAGCAGCTATCAAATCCCCCCTCATTCTTCTCTTCTGCAGACTAAACAATCCCAGTTCCCTCAGCGTCTCCTCATAAGTTGTGTGTTCCAGCCCCCTAATAATTTTTGTTGCCCTCCACTGGACTCTTTCCAATTTTTCCACATCCTTCTTGTAGTGTGGGGCCCAAGACTGGACACAGTACTGTGGGGGAGGTTTAGGTTGGATATTAGGAAAAACTTTTTCACTAGGAGGGTGGTGAAGCACTGGAATGGGTTACCTAGGGAGGTGGTGGAATCTCCTTCCTTAGAGGTTTTTAAGGTCAGGCTTGACAAAACCCTGGCTGCGATGATTTAGTTGGGAATTGGTCCTGCTTTGCGCAGGGGGTTGGACTAGATGACCTCCTGAGGTCCCTTCCAACCCTGATATTCTATGATTCTATGAAAAAATATCAGAAAAGTATCAAGTGTGGAGTCTCCTGGTTTTGCGGAGGATCTCAGTGAAATGTTAAGGGTATTTATTGTGAGCTCTCAGTCCTTTATTGAAGGTTGTATTGCATCTATAAAAAAAAGTCTTATCCAAAATATTAGGCAGTGAAATAATAGGTATTACCAAAAACAGAGTTTTAAACAGTCATACTAAAAATCCCTTGCCATCTCAATTGCTCAACTTTTAATCTCCCCTGTGACGTTATTTAATTAATTCTCTAGGTCTTCTCCAGTAGAGTTTTCCATGGCAGACCTGAATTTTTAATGTAAAAACACAACTAAATTTGGTTTAGTCTTGTTTAACCCTTTCAGACCTGTATGGGTGGGTGTATAAAATTTAAAAAGGCATAAGGCCACTGTTTTCCCCCCTACCTCTTTGGAGGTCACCTTTAAGATCAGCCTTGCAAAATTCTGTTTGCTCATGATGAGTAGGTTTGGTTTGGGGTGCCGGGTTAATGGGTGGGAAAATACCTTTAGTTTATTCATTAAAGTTAACGGACTCAGGGCAGGTCTACACTTAAAATGCTGCATTGGTGCCACTGCGCTGCTTAAATTAAGATGGTCCTATGCCAACAGGAAAGTTCACCCATCAGCTTAATTAATCCACCTGCATGAGAGGCAGTAGCTACATTGATGGGAGAAGCTCTCCTGCCGACATAGTGCTGTCTACACCAGGGGTTAGGTCAGAATAACTACGTAACTCAGGTATGTGTATTTTTCACATCCATGAGCAATGTAGTTATGCCAATATAAGTCTGTAGTACAGACCTGGCCTCAGACTCTAGAGATATAGGCAAGAAATTCTAAAGCCAAGGACTCTTAACCCAAGAACACCTTGCCAGATATTCAGTTTGTAGTTTTTTGAGAGCACCCTAACTCATCTCAGATGCTGTGCTAGCACTTAATGAGGTGATCTCTCAGGTAGCTAGAGCTTAAATATTTCATCTGTCTCAAGTCTTCATTTTCTTGTTCTGAAATTCTATGACATACCCTTGGAAAAGGGCAAAGTGAGATTCTCTTCTCCCTCAGCCTCCAAAAAGTCAGCTCATATTATTCTTGACCATAGCTCTACAACTGTCCCTTCAAAAATGGATTGGAAGAGGAAATCTTCAACCATATTGCAAACTGTGATCATATAAGTAACTCCCTACTTAATTCACAATATTGCAAAAATTGCAGATCCTGCAATATTAGGCTTCCACTGCAGTTTTGACAGTGGGAGCCCCGCCATGTGCGGGGCTGACAGCAGCAGCCCCCGGTGTCAGCCCCAGACTCCCACTCTCAGCCCCACGCAACTGACAGCAGAAAGTCACAAAATGGACCTTATTACCGCAAATAAGGTCCATTATTACTTTTCCGTGATTTTTCATAGCTTGTCCGCAACTCAGCCGCAGTGGTGACTTCTAGTGATTAGGGCTCAGAGGCCTGGGTTCATCTCCAGCTCTGCTGCTGGTGTACTTGGGTGATCTTGTGCAAATCATTTCCCACCCTGTCCCTCAGTTTCCCCATCGATTAAATGGGGATAATGATACTGCCCTCCTTTTGTAAAAGGCTTTGTGATCTAAAGATGAAAAGTGCTATCTAAGAGGTAATAATAAAATAATAATTGCTGCTATTATCAAGGGGAGAAGTTGCCACCTTGTGACAAAATGCACAAAAATGTGATTTGCAAGTCTCATTTCACATGCAGAGAAGATGTGGAGCAAAGAAGAAGGGAGATGCAGAAGCAGTAGAAGTAAGAGTCAAATTAGAATTGCCAGGTAAATATGTGGCTTTCTTTATTGGTGAATGGGTTCAGATTTTGAGACCTTTTGTTATGTGTGAGATGTACTTCCATGTGAACCCTTCCTTAAAAGGTCTAAGAAGACATAATTGTATATGCACTTTCTGTTCAGGAATTACAGGTGGATCAGGACAGAATTTCAAAATGATTAAATAGAACATCTGAGATACTTAAAGTAATATTAAAAATAAGGAAAAATGAAAAAGGTGCAATTTAACTTCGTATTTGAGAAGTTATAAATATTGTATCTCACTTTAGAGCACATCCTGGAACTTTCATTGCATGTAATATCGCTTCTCGGCCTTATGGCTAAGATGTGAAAAAATTATCTAAGTTACATAACATTTTGATACATACTATTTTAATGTTCTCTCTTTTCCTTTTTCATACTACTTCCATTTTTCACCTTTGTGTACAGAGATGCTGCAGTGATACCTCTGTGCACTTCTGTTGTCTCTATATCTCCATGGTAGTTGTGATCTTGAAATTGTTCTGCATTAACAACTTTCAGTGCTTCAGTGAATGGTAATTTTGTATTTCAGAAAAAAATATAGGATTGGTAGTAATTTTCATGTGTTCTAAAACCTTTACAGGGTAAAACATCCTGGAATCTTTCCTTTATTTAAAAAGTAGTTCTGTAACAAATATTTTCCCTTACTCTCTAAGACACCATGTGATGTGGTTTCTTTATCTCCAGAATCAATATTTTTTAGCCTGTAAAAGGCCTTATGTCATAAGGACTTTAAAACAAAGGTTTTTAAACAGATGATAAACTGCAGTTGCCACATTAAAAAACCTAAGAAACTAAAAGGGGAGGATCTCCCAGATGGTTCTAATAAAACAAGGAAAACAGCAAAGGAGTTATGGGGGAGAGAATTGAAATTCAAGTCACAGTCACAGTGCAAGGTTTGGTTTCATACAAGGAAGGAAAAAGTTACACATGAGCCTTGTTGTGTTCTTCAAATCATTCCTTTCAAATTTTCCTATTGTCATTTTGCTGCTGTTTTTTCATGTCCATCACCTTACCTGAAGGGTTATACCATTCAGCCAGAGCTTCCATTCCAGGATAGTGACAGTCACCCAGAAGATTTATAAAAGTCTGAAACACTACTTAAAAATCCATCTTTTCAGCAACTCTTCGCATAAAAGCTTTGCTTTATCATCAGGGCCGGCTCCAGGGTTTTGGCCGCCCCAAGCAGCCAAAAAAAAAAAAAAAAAAAAAAAAAGCCGCAATCGCAATTGCGATCTGCGGCGGCAATTCGGTGGAAGGTCCTTCGCTCTGAGCGGGAGTGAGGGACCGTCCGCTGAATTGCCGCCGAATAGCTGGACCTGCCACCCCTTTCCAGAGTGGCCGCCCCAAGCACCTGCTTGCCAGGCTGGTGCCTGGAGCCGGCCCTGTTTATCATCATGGCAAAGAACAGTACGAAGAAATCCAGGGAACTTCTAACACTGTAGGCGCTCCTATTCTTTCCTCCTGTCTTCCCCCGCCAAAGAGAGTGCACTTGTTTGTTCATTTTACTAAGCATTTTTTTGGTCCAGTTGAAACAAAATTTGAAAGCTAGTTTCCCAGTAACCACCAAACTCCTAGCATAGACGTATTTTCATCATCAGTATTGAAATATGGAAATGATTATACAGCATAGTTCACCAATAAGGATCGTATCTCATGCCTCTATTTCAGGTGTTCTCAAACTTCATTGCACCACGACCCCCTTCTGACAACAAAAATTACTGCACGACCGCAGGAGTTGGGACCTGACCCAGCCTGAACCCCACTGCCCCAGGCGGGTGGGCCAAAGCCCGAGCCCCGTCACCCAGGGTTGAAGCCTTTGGGCTTCAGACCCAGGCGCTGGGCTCGGGCTTTGGCTTCGGACGTGGGGCTCAGGCTTCGGCCCTGGGCCCCAGCAAGTCTAACGCCAGCCCTAGGGACTCCATTACAATGGGGTTGCGATCAACTTTGGGGTCCCAACCTCTACTTTATTCAACAAGCCTTTCTTATAATGTATATAGGGATGTTTTGTTAATTGAGTGTTTAATTATTACACATTTCCTAGTCAAAATTCAATGCTAACATAAGTATTGATTTCAGTGGCTCATACCAAGACACTTTGGTTATTTAGTTGAAGCATTTTTAATGTGAGATAAGTGGCTGAAGAGCAGCCTGACTTCCAGATGAGTTACTGCAGTGGTTCTGAACCTACTTACAATTGTGGGCTGCATATGCAGCCCACAATATGTTATGTGGGCCACATCCAATACTACCTGTATGGTCCTGAGGATGTCACATGGGCCGTAGCTGTGTGCTGATTGAAATAATGTAGTCTAGATATCTGATTATAATACCAGGACTGGGTTGAGAGAGGGATGCCATCAAAGAAGAAAAAATAATTAACAGTTAATATTCTCATTGACCAGTCATCTAATATTAATATTGGTCTAATTTATTAGTTTATTTGATGATTATCAATAGTACTATAAAATTATCTCTGAACAAGTAGTAAAGCTCAGAAGGAAGGAAAAGCTGTGATAAGGCTAATGTTGGTTTTGTAGTAGGAAACTTTTGTAGTAGGTTTTGGAGACAAGTGAATATTCTTTTTTATGTGCATTTTCACTTTTCTCCTCAAACTAAAGTTTGGTTAAATATTCTCTTGAATTAAAGATTGCAACTGTCATGGAACCCCAAATGACCTTAAAGCTGAGGTAGGTATAAATGTCAAGGTTTGTGGTTGTTGTGGCCAGTAAATGCATTTTGCATAAATAAATTATTTGGGGGGGAACCACTCAAAAAGCTCTTAAGCTTTCTTCCAAACTGAGCAACCAGTTTTCTCAGTCGATCACTTTCATCAGGGAGGAAAGAAAGTTGTTCTGAAAATACCTACAAATTCTTGATCTAAATGGCAGACCTTCTGGACATTTTCTTCTTCTAGAGTCAAAGAATCTTCTAAATTTGTAGTACAGAAGTCAGCACAACTTCCTTCAACAGCTCAGGCAACAACAGGTAATATAATTTTGCTATATTAGGAATCCTTAAGCCTAAGGAGGACATTAGACATTTTCTTTTCTCCTTCTGGACCAGTTCTACCTCCGACAGTATCACTCTACATTTCATACAAAAAGGGGGATGCCTTATAGGATTTCAAGTATTTTTTTCTCATTCTTTCCTTTATCTTCCAGCAGTAAATTTACATTAAAAATTTATGCATCTTGAAATAGGAGCTAAAATTCCAGTTTTACCCTCTGAGCTACACCTATTTGTTTCCCCCTTCCTTCCTCCTTTGAGTCCAGACTCCCTGTGCTGGACTGTTAAAACACTGCACTCTGACCACCAGGAGAAGACTTCTGAAAGTGAAACTATATAAACTAGAAGAACAAGATGGCTAGAAGAATTGCCTATTAGATCCTAATTCATTTCAGAGGGTTTTCGGTTCTGTGATGTCATAAGAACCTAAAGAAGAGCTGGTTTTGGACTGAAATGGGATGTAGGATAGGAAAGTAATTTAAGAAGGAAATCCAGAACCAAGTCTAACAGTAGATTTTTTTTTTTTTTTTTTTTTTTTTTTTTAAGTAAACCTGTAAGTAGGTAGAAGGCACCAAAGAAGGCAGGGTCTCCAAACAACTACAGGGCAGGGAGGGGAAAAAATCCACACGTTATTTATTTATTTTTAGACAAGAGGGGAGGTTGAGTCAGTACCTCTGAAAATGACAAATACTTTTTCTTGTAATTTTGCCAATGATTAGAAAGTGGCATTTTAAAAAAACATCATTTTAACAGCAGAAAACTGACCAGTCATTCAGCTATTTATTATGCTTAGTACTATTGTTCCACTGCTTACCTTGTCTCCTCCCCCCCCCCCATTTGTTTGTTTTATCCACCTGTTATATCTTGTCACTTGTATAGATTACCTGTTTGGGGCAGGCACTGTCTTTCTTTCTTTATAGTGTGTGTACATGTACACTGTCTAATGCAGGGGTGGGCAAACTTTTTGGCCTGAGGGCCACATCTGGGTATGGAAATTGTATGGCGGGCCATAAATGCTCATGAAATTGGGGGTTGGGGTGCGGGAGGGTGTGAGGTCTCCGGCTGGTGGTGTGGGCTCTGGGGTGGGGCCAGAAATGAGGAGTTCAGGGTGCAGGAGGGAGCTCCAGGCTGGGGCAGAGGATTGGAATGCGGGGGGGTGGGTGAGGCCTCTGGCTGGGGGTGCAGGCTCTTGGGTGGGGCTGGGTATGAGGGGTTGGGGTGCAGGAGTGTGCTCCGGGCTGGGACTGAGGGTTTCGGATGGTGGGAGAGGGATCAGGGCTGGGGCAGGGGGTTGTGGCGCGGGAGGGGGTCGGGGTGCAGGCTCTGGGCGGCGCTTACTTCAAGCAGCTCCTGAAAACAGCAGCATGTTCCCCCTCCAGCTGCTATGCGGAGGCGCGGCCAGGCGGCTCTGTACGTTGTCCTGTCCCCAGGTACCGCCCCTGCAGCTTCCACTGACATCAGTTCCCAGCCAATGGGAGCTGTGGGGGCGGGGCTTGGGGCAGGGGCAGCGTGCGGAGCCCCCTGGCTGCCCCTACGTGTAGGAGTCAGAGTGGGGGGACATGCCACTGCTTCCAGGAGCCGCATGGAGCTACAGCACGCGCAGAGCAGGAAAAGCCCCAGACCCCACTCCCTGGCTGGAGTGCCGGAGCAGGGCAAACCCCGGGCCCCACTACCCGGCAGGAGCTCGAGGGCTGGATTAAAACATCCCAAGGGCTGGTTGCGGCCCCCGGGTCGTAGTTTGCCCACCCCTGGCCTAGTGCAATAGTGAGAGACAAGCTTTTCTAATACCTCCACTGTTTATAGCCGTCCTGTGAAATTTGGCAGGGGAAAAGATTTTGGGCTAGGAGAGTGCCTTTTCTTTATTCTATGAAATTCAATTCAGATTTTGTTGAGATATAAGCTGTTGAAAATTGCTATTTCCTGTCTCTTGCTTGTATGGCTCAGGGAAAATCTGGCACTATGCCAAAATAACTGAACATGAATATTCTAAGATTGGGTCCATGCCATTGCAGTAGCTGCAGCAGATACTGCCCTGGGAGCACTTGGGAGCTGCTAGAGAAGCTGTATAAAGTTGAGGGGACAGCACCAGACACGCTTTCCCGAACAAGCCATGGCTCACTTATGTGTCTGCATTATGACAGGTTTTTTTTAAATTAAGTTATCACATACTGCTTTTTCCAGAGAACCTTTGCCTCATTCACTGAATAGGGTAGACACACATTGGGGCAGAACTACAGTTGCACAGGCAACTTTAAATTGGAAATCTCCTAATGTTCAGGTGTTTGACTTTGCAACTAAATAACATTCTTTTAACATAGCTTTTTATGTAATATTAGCAAAATCTGATACATTAAATAATGCAAATGTTGACATAGCCTTAATAACACAGAATATCGGATTATATTATCTCTAAGTGAAGTGTAGTTTAGTGTAGTGTAGTTCCTCTGAAAAGTACTTTAGAGCAACATCCTATGCACAATTCCATTGTATTGTATGAATTATTCACAGTTCAGTAAAAGCTCAATTATAATCATCAACATTAACAGGAAAAGGATGATATCCATTTTCTAATGGACCGTGTTTTAGTTTTTTTCCCTCCCTCCACTGTCAGCAGTCATGTCTCACGTGGTTACTTTAGAAATATAGTATCCTTGTTAGTAATCCTGTAATGAGGTACCCTTTATTCAGTATGTATTGGCAGTGCAGCTAACGTGCCAAGGTTGGCAGTAACTAGAGAATGGGGAATGTTTTGCAGAAATGGCTTGTGACGAATTTGTTTAGCATTCCCTGTTATCACTTAGTTTTATGGAACAGTTTGTGTATGTCTGGATGTCACATGACAGTTCTTTCAAATTCAGCTGCTACTCACTGCAGCCTCTGCTTCATTTTTCGCATGACTGGGGACAGAGAGGGAATACACATGTTGGTCTTTTAACTTGTTCTTAATGTATTCCATCTGTATAGCTGTCTACTAACTCCAGTACCAACCATAGGAAGGGAGAGGATTTAATCTGTCTAATCAGTGACATTAAGGTGTGAATTAATCTATGGCATTTGAATGCATTTGGTTTTTATTTTTTATTGTAATAAGTAAATAGAAAATGACCAGTGCTGTAGTACTTTTTTCTGTTTTGAATAATGCATTGTGTATTATAGTCAGGATTACAACAGTTCCCTAATGTCATCTCCTTAGCACTAATGGATACAGTCACAATTTTTTATATGTGATATTGTGCTTGATTTGGAGAACCAAAGATCCTCTATGGCATCTTGGGACTGCTTGGGCCAAAGAGTTAACCTGTAATGCCAGGTGAACTGGCTATCTGCAGATTCTTTTTGAGAAACGGGAATTCCTGGATAGTGTAGAGCTGGCATTGTGCTCCATGCCACCCCCTTCTGACCCACAGTGTGTGGAGGGCATTCCTAGGAGAAAGGGGACATGGCTAGGGAGTCTCTTTACCTTAGTAATCTCCAACTGCCAGAATGGATGGGCACTTGGATGTAACTTAGAGCAGTCCTTGCCAACCCAAGGATTGTGAGAATGTAAAGGTGACTCATGGTATCTTTACCCCCTCACCCCACCACCTTCAGTCCTGAGCTGAATGCAACTAAGCCAGGCACAGGTTTGTTCCCCCTTCCCCCAGTCCATCTTCCTCCAAATGACGCATGTGCAGCCATGCTGTTTAAACCAACAAACTTTACTCCTCTTTAGTAATGACCCCCCCTCCTCATTTCCTTTCCCCATCCTCTCCATTAACATATACACGTCACGTCACCTCTCACTTCCTTTTTCCCATTTGCAAGGGGTCAGAGATGCCTTCTGGTCCATGGCATGGGTTCATAAGTCTTGGGGTTCCAGTCCTTTTCTCAACAAATTCCTGTTGACTGTCTTTCCATTGTATCCTTGGTCTTCTATGTCCTTTCTTGCTCTCCTCTTCATCCCATGCTTTCTTTGGTGGTTCTTCTCACAGCAAAGAAATATGTGTGTGTGACTTTGCACTCTATATGATTTTATGAAAATATGCTAATGAGGGTGAATATAATGTAACTGGGATATGCTTCATGCAAAAGGTCTCTTGCAAGGTATCATTACAAAGCTTATAATCTGAGTGTGGTCATCCTATTTGTATAAATGCATCACTCTTGTATCTGAAACTAGAAATATGAAATATAACTCTGAGGGCCTATTGTAATTATGCAAAGTGTGGGCCATTAATGGTGGTTTGGAATCTTGATGGCTCCCATCAACCAGGACAATTGACTGTGGATGGCTCTGTTTGCTTGCAGGCCTTCCTGTGAGTCAGGCTGGGAGGAATGAAGGCTTGGAGTCTTACAGTGACATGTGATCATGTCATCTGAACTGGAATCCATCTTTAACCTGGTGTTTTTCCATTTAGAAGGAGGGGTGGGAACCCAGAGAGGGACATAGGATTCCCACCTTGTACAAAGCTAGAGCAAGGTTCTGGAGTCCCAAGCTGGCAGGGAAAACGGGTTAGAAGTAGTCTCAGCACATCAGGTGGCAAGTCCCAAGGGGGTTTCTGTGATCCAACCCATCACAATGTGCTCTCCAGCCTATCACTGAGAGTGCCAAAAAGAACAGGAGTACATGTGGCACCTTAGAGACTAACAAATTTATTTGAGCATAAGCTTTTGTGGGCTACAGCCCACTTCTTTGGATGCAAGTTCATTTCCCCCCTCATTTCTTCCATGCACACTTTGTGTACTCTCCACATGCCTGCCATTATCCTCAGTATATTATTTTCTACTACCTGTATCTTCTTTTCTTCCATCTCCATAAGAACCACTGGTTCCAAACCATAAAGCAGGCAAAGACAGACACACACAACATACACTTGTCCATTCAGTTTATTACTTAATATCTGGTCCCACAGTACTCCTGCCACCCTTTTCACTGCTGGGCATGCATATTGGGCTCTTCTTTTCAATTCTCCAAACCTCTTTTTGATGGCACTAAGTATACTTTTCAGCTACACAAATTCTTTGTTTTGATTCCGCTTTTCTCCTGAAACTTGAATCAGCAGAAACTCTTCCAGCTTCCCTACTTTCATAACTTCAGTTTACCTTCAAACCATGGTCCTCCAACACAAATGCCCACTCTGATACCATATTTACCAGTTCCTCTTGCTGTCAGCCAAAAGGGCCAGATTGTCAGCATACAGTAGTTTTCTCTGTCTCCACAGGCTTGGTTCTCCTCCTAGTTAATGTCATAACTAGGATGAAGAAGTAGAGACTGTACATTGCTAGTCTCCATCCCATCGTTGCCTCAAAACTCTCTGAAATTTCATGTATTGTTACTACCTTAGCTCTTGACCCTCGATACAGCTCCTCTGTAATCTCCACTTCTTGAAGTCCCCCTCCCATTCATCTCAATACTCAAAACACCACTCCCCTCGCACCAAGTCATATGCCTTCTCAAGATCTACATAGCAGTTATGCCCTCCATTATCTTTCTTTCAAACTTCTGTCTCACTGCAAATATTGAGTCTATACTACACCTTTCCTTCCTAAAGCCATGTTGTTCTTCTCCTATGCTTTTCTCCACCTTGCACCTCTGCCTTGCCTCCAAAACTCTTTCAAGGACTTTGAGAGTTTGATTTAATGGGGTGATGCCTTGATAGGATAATGCAAATTATCCAAATCCTTACTCTTCCATAAAGGCACAATCAACCCCATTCTCGAGTCATCTGGTATCCTTGCTTGATCCCAGCAAACACATGGAGCTACTGGAGTAAGGTGGCTTCATAGATTACCAACTGCCTTTATCATATCAACAGTTATTTTCACCAGGTGCTTTACCATTCTTCATCGTATTCAATGCTACTTCTACGTTTTCTGTAGAGATCAATACCTTTTGAGCCCTAGGGGGGCACACACTCCACAGTTTGAAAACCTCTGGTATGCAGTCGGGGGGGGGGGGCATGGGCGGGTGAGCAGTGACGCCAGGCGGCTCGGTCCAGCCTGCCACTGGGAGGGAGCGCCACCTCAACTCCCGACTCACTCATTAAGTACACTAATTTAAATACCTCTAACAACCAGTAAATCCTGAAGTTAGACTTATACATATTATTTATAATGGTAAGCCCCCTTCCCTCCCAAATATTGAAGTCACACTACAACTATGCTTCCACCATTTTCATACGTTCTCTTCTCAAAATACAGTCGACGTGTGCTTTACTTTTTCCTCTAGAGTCGGTCACCATGTGGGAATCTTTTTTTCCAACCATGTATTCACCACTGAAAACCCATTAAAGAAACACAACAACCCATTTCTCTCCTTCTGTACTACTTTTACCAAAGTCAGATTTATCCACCACTCCTTTAGCTGGGCTCCCTTCACCAATTTGGCAGCTTACATCACCACTAACGAGGTCTTACGCTTTAATAGGCTTGTCAAACGATTTTAAAAATTGCAATTAATTGCAAGATTTAAAAAAATAGTGCAATTAAACTGTACACAACACGGCAGTTTATATCAAGTGATCCATCCCCTGTCATCCAGTTCTAGCGTCTGGCAGTCAGAGGTATAGGGACACCCAGAGAATGGTATTATGTCCTTGACTATATTGGCAATCTTCCATGAACTTATCTAATTCTTTTTTGAACCCAGTTATGCTTTTGACCTTTACAACATCCCTGGGCAACAAGTTCCACAGGTTGACTGTGCATAGTGTGAAGAAGTACTTCCTTATGTTTGTTTTAAACATGCTGCCTATTGAGTTCATTGGTTGACCCCTTGTTTGTATTTTATGTGAAGTGATAAACAACACTTGCTATTCACTTTCTCCACACCATTCATGATTTTATAGACATCTATCATATCCCCACTTACTCATCTCTTTTCCAAGCTGAACAGTCCCAGTCTTTTTAATCTTTCCTTTTATGGAAGCTGTTCCATACCCATAATCCTTTTTTGTTGCCCTTCTCTGTACTTTTTCCAATTATAATGTATCTTTTTTGAGATGGGGTGAATACTCCCATGCAGTATTCAAGGTGTGGGCATACCATGGAATATGATAGTTTCTGTTTTATTATCTACCCCTTTCCTAATGGTTCCTAACATTCTGTTAACTTTTTTGGCTGCTGCTGCACACTGAGCAGATATTTTCAGAGATTTATCCACGATGACTCCAAGATCTCTTTCTTGAGTGGTAAAAGCTAATTTAGGCTCCATCATTTTGGATGTATAGTTGGGATTATGTTTTCCAATTTGCATCATTTTGCATTTATCAACATTCAGTTTCAATTGCCATTTTGTCACAGTCATCCAGTATTGTGAGATCCCTTTGTAACTCTTCACTGTCTGCTTTGGACTTAAATACCTTGAGTAGTTTTGTATCATCTGTGAATTTTGCCACATCCTTTTTTCCAGTTCATTTATGAATATGTTGAACAGCTCTGGTCCCATTACAGCTCCTTGGGGGATCCCGCTATTTAACTCTCTCCACTATGAAAACTGAACATTTATTCCTACCCTTTGTTTCCTATCTTTTAACCAGTTACTAATCCATGAGAGGACCTTCCCCTCTTATCCCATGACTGCTTACTTTGCTTAAGAGCCTTTGGTGAGGGACCTTGTCAAAAGCTTTTTCAAAGTCCAAGTACACTATCTCCACAGGATCACCCTTGTCCACATGTTTGTTGACACCTTTAAAGAATTCAAATAGATTGGTGAGGCATGATTTCCCTTTACAAAAGCTGTGTTGACTCTTCCCCAAGAAATCGTGTTCATCTGTGCGTCTGATAATTCTGTTCTTTACTATATTTCAACCAGTTTGCCTGGTACTGAAGTCTAGATCTCGAGCCTCAGGTCTTCACCTCTTCCTTGGATAAAACAAGCATTTCTCTGACTCTCAGACCAGATGCTGGGTGGTAGTTCCTTATGTATTAACTGTGATCATCTTAGCAGGTCTGACTTGGGCTCAGACCCTGCAGTTCTGTTCTCTCTGAGGCAATGATAGTGGTAATTAGTGACCCAGCAGCTTCCTCAAATGCTTTCACTCGTTTAGAACAAAAGCACTTCAGAGAAAGCATATCTTAAAAACAATAATACATACTACACACATGTAGTTCTTCGAGAGAGAGAGAGATGTCCCTGTGGGTGCTCCACTCCAGGTGTTGGTGCGTCCCTGCGCCTTCGCTCTGAGATTTTTACAGCACTACTCGTACCGGCCGCACACGCGCAGAGCCTGCCCCCCGCTCTGAGTGTACCTTAATAGTACGCGTGCGCGACCAGTCTCCTCAGTTCCTTCTCTACCGTTCCCGGCTTGAGACAGAGCTCAGCAGACTCATTAGACACTTTCTCTCCCTTTTGTTCAGTTACCTTCCTAGTTAGTTAGTTTGTTACCAGTAGTATTTAGTTACCACTTTTCTATCTTTTTTTCTCTCTTAATTAATAAATAAATAAATAATTTTTTCTTCGTTCCTGTCAGCGGCAGCCGCTTCCGACATGCCTGGCTCCCCAGGCTTTAAGCGCTGCTCTACCTGCAGTGATGCCATCCCTCTGTCAGATTACCATTCAAAATGCATAAAATGTTTGGGGGAGTCCCACATTCCCCAAAAATGTGCCCAGTGCAGCAAGCTTAAATCTAGGGCACGGAAGGACAGGGAGCTGAGACTAAAACTGCTCCTCCTTCAAAAATCCTTAGGGTGGGCTTCAGACCCGGGCGCCGACTCCGGCTCCACTGCACCCCACAGCCCCCCTGCCTCAAAGAAGGACAAAAAAACTTCAAAAAAATGGCACCTTCTCTCACCTGCAAAGGGAACTTTGCAGGAGAAGACTTCCCCGGGCAGGTCTACAGCCTCTCTCCCGGCGCTTCACCAGCTGAGCACTTTTGATGTGCTGGGCTCCTCCGGTGCTGTGCAAAACCCACCTGCGGCTGTGGCGGTACCGCGAAGCTCCGGAGCCGAGGCTTCAGGCTTCGTTACCTGCCTCTCAAATGGCACCATTCGGCACCGCGAAGGAAGCAGTGCCGACACATGCTGACATACCTGACCCCCTCCCCCCCCCCCCCGCAGGCTGTTATTGCTTTCCCGGCACCGGCACCCGCTGAGCTGGCTGGCAGTGAAACAATGCTCAGAACACCGGTGCAGAGGAACTTTTCTTCACAGCAGATTCCTCTTGCACAGCCCTCACCTCACAGAGGAGCTCCAGCACTGCAATTTACACAGTCAAGGGACCTGCTGGTGTCACCTATCCCGCAGTCACCCTTATTTAATGCCTACTTCTCTCCAAATGCTTAGTCAGGGTCCGGACAGCCTTCCTCCAGTGATGAGGAAGCTGGACTGCAGGGGGAATTTTCACCATATCAAATCTCCCATCCTCAGACCCCAATCAATAGAGGTCATAGAAAAATTATCTCGTCCTACTCTCAGGATCCTGCCCTGTGGTGTGTAAACCCCTGAATGGCACCACCTATGCCCTTCCCAACACAGTGGCAATATTGGGCCCCATGGGCATCTTATCCTCGAGACCACACTCGTTATGCCACCACAGCCAGGCGCGACACCTGCCCGGCACCGCCGGCTGATGAATCTGCCACTGATGTAAGGCACCAGGCAGTACCGTCACAACTTCAGGATCAGTCACGATCTGCCTCAAACCCAGTAGACCCAGATGCTGCGCCTGATGAAGCCTTACTTCCTCCTCCCCCGACATCTTCGGATGACTTCTCAAAATTTCAAGACCTTTTCAAAAGAGTTGCCCGTGAGTTAAGAATTAACTTGGAGGAGGTTCCTGAACAGCAGCATGAGTTAACGGACATCCTGCAGACCTCTTCTTCTAGGATTGCATTACCAATCAATGCAGCCCTTTTGGAACCTGATAAAGCCATCTGCAAGCCTACCTACCTGTAAACGGGCGGACCACAAGTACTTCATCCCTTCCAAGGGCTCTGAATTCCTTTTCACTCATCCAGTACCAAACTCGCTGGTAGTAGACACAACCAAAAGACCAAACACCAGTTTCCCCGCTCCATCCCATCCGACAAGGACAGTAAGCAATTAGATCTGCTTGGATGTAAAGTATACGCATCTTCCATGTTACAATTTCGCATTGCTAATTATACTGCCGTTCTGGCAACATATGACCACTAAAATTATAACCAATTCATGGACTTTATTGATGACATTCCAGAAGAAAAGAAACAACAATTCATGGGTCTAGTTTCCGAGGGACAAATCATCTTGTACCACTCTTCAAGCAGCCCTCGATGCAGCCAACACTGCAGCAAGATCCACTACTACAGCAGTGGTCATGCACTGAGGTTCACGGATCTCCTCCTCTTCCTTTCCTCGAGAGGTCCAGAATACCATGGAAGATCTTTCCCTCGACGGCAACAAACTCTTTGCCTCCACGACGAATGACGTACTTCATTCAATGAAGAACTCAAGGGCAACTCTCCGGTCCCTAGGAATTCAAACCCCTACGACCAGATGGTGACAATATAGATATCAACCTTACCAGCATTCCTACTTCAGCGCTTACACCGCATGTCCCTATTTTTGGACACCGCCTACGACCATTCTCCCATGAATGGCAGAACATTACCACCGACAAGTGGGTTATAGAGGTCGTCACAATTGGCTATTCTATCTCTTTCCTATCCTTGCCTCCTACCCACCCACCCTCCCCATCCCTCTTCAGGGACCCCTCTCATGAGCAACTGCTCCTCCAAGAAGTACATCTCCTTCTATTGGGAGCAGTGGAACTCGTGCCCGAACGACACAGAGGGGAGGGATTTTATTCCCATTATTTCTTAACCGAAAAGAAAACCGGGGGATGGCGACCTATCCTTGACCTCAGGCAGCTCAACAAATATATCAAAAAGCAAAAGTTCAAAATGGTTACTCTCACCACCATAATCCCAGCGCTGGAGCAGGGTGATTGGTTTTCAGCCCTTGACCTACAGGATGCCTATTTTCAAGTGATTATATATTCAGCCTACAGACGTTCCCTTCGTTTTACCCTTGGTGTGACACATTTTCAATACAAGGTGCTACCCTTCAGCCTATCCACTGCCCCCCGTGTTTTTTCCAAGCTCCTATTCATAGTCATTGCCTACCTCAGGAAACAAGGGGTCATAATATTTCCTTACCTTGACAATTGTCTATTCAAAGCTTCAACGTTCGACGAAGCACTTTGATTCATGCAGCTCACCATCGCTTGCTTCCTATCCCTTGGCCTACAAATAAACAAAAACAAACCACATTATCTCCTACCCAGCACCTGGAGTTCATAGGAGCACACCTCGATTCCCGGACGGGAATAGCATCTTTCCTGCCCGACCGCTTCAACACCATAAAACTATTGGCCATGAAACTTCGCAACAGTCCTCAGGTCACAGCTCGAGACTGTCTACAACTATTAGGTCACATGGCCTCGTGCACTTTCATGGTCAAAAATGCACAACTATACATGAGGTGCTTCCAAGCTTGGTTGGCCACGGTTTACAGACCGAATGTACACGCTCTAAACAAGCCTCTATCCATACCTTTCAGAGTCAAAGACTCTCTCCTATGGTGGACAGTTCCTTCCAACCTCTGCTCAGGAGTCCCCTTTCTACATCCCTCATAATGACTACCGCTGCATCCCTCATAGGGTGGGGGGCACACATGTCCCACCACACAGCCCAGGGGCTATGGTCTTCACCCGAAACCTCCCTACACATAAATGTCCTAGAACTTCGAGCCATACGCAACACCTACCGTCACTTCCTCCCATTAATCCAGAACCAACATGTACGGATAATGACAGACAACATCGCCTGCATGTTCTATGTAAACAGGCAGGGAGGAGCTCGCTCTCACTTGCTTTGCACAGAAGCTATGAAGCTCTGGAATTGGTGCCTTGCAAACAACATTCAGATATCAGCCGCCTATCTTCCCGGAGCTATGAATACCACTTCGGACGAATTAAGCAGACGCTTTCCCTGGGATCACAAATGGGAGATAAACGAGACTACCATCCATAACATATTCCACGTTTGGGGCTGCCCAACCATAGACCTTTTCGCAACTGCGAAAAACACGAAATGCCCCGAATTTTGCTCCAGAGCGGGACTGGGCCAACATTTCCTGGGAGATGCATTCATGAGCCGATGGCACCAGGACTTACTATATACGTTTCCTCCGATACCGGTTCTCCACAGAGTTCTGACAAAGATATGGACCGATCATGCCACAGTAATTCTGATTGCCCCGTCGTGGCCCAGACAACCGTGGTTTCCATTCCTCACCAGAATGTTAATCCGCCCACCAATTTTGTTGCCCCTAACTCCGAACCTCCTATCGCAGCAACACGGCCGAGTTCTTCACCCCAACCTGTCCATGCTTCACCTCAAAGCTTGGTTCCTACGTGGTTCTCTCTCCAGCCAGCATCAGAACCCACTCCAATAGATCTGTGGCTACCTCCGTGGCTTTTCTACGCAAAGTTCTCTTGGCTGACATCTGTAAAGCGGCCACTTGGTCTTCTGAACACATATTTGTTAAGCACTATGCCCTTACTCAAGGCCCTCTCTCTGATACACGATTAGGCAGAACTGTATTATCTACTGCATTCCTATCAAATCCGAAGTTCCTACCTCCTTGAGATACACTGCTTTTCAGTCACCTGGAGTGGAGCACCCACAGGGACATCTCTTGAAGAAGAGGAGGAGGTTACTCAGCCTGTGCAGTAACTGACTTTCTTCGAGATGAGTATCCCTGTGGGTGCTCCACTACCCACCCTCCTCCCCTCTATTTCGGAGTTGATGTAGTCTCCGTTGTAGAAGAGGAACTGAGGAAACCGGTCGCGCACGCGTACTATTAAGGTACACTCAGAGTGGGGGGACAGGCTCTGCGCATGCGCAACCGGTATGAGTACTGCTGTAAAAATCTCCGAGCAAAGGTGCAGGGACACACCAACACCTGGAGTGGAGCACCCACAGGGACACTCATCTCAAAGAACGTCAGTTATTGCACAGGGAGAGTAACCTCCTCTCCCCTAAGGCTTACCATTCCCTAGACCTGAGAGGCCCAATACCTTCAAACTCCTTCACAGTCTCCACCCCTCTCTCTTTGTGCCAGCCTGTCCACCTAGACAGCAGCTGAGAAGTGAACCTCCCCTTCACACTCACAGAATGGCTTTTTAACTCAGTTTTCTTTTGATCTCTAGTTCTGGCCTGCAAAATAATGCTTACAACCTGTTGAGATAAAGTACAGGATCTCTGACGCACGCAGCTGTCTCCCATTGTCTTTCAAGTATGTACCTAGGTATTCTCATCTGGGAAGCCATTCTGTTGCCTTCCTGTGATAGCCCCATTGAATTTAAACATTATGGGCAACCAAATTAACATTCTGCTAATTCCAATACAGAATAAGTTTCCCTCAATGACCTGGCCACATAGCTTTCATACCATTATTACATATAAATATGATTAATATTTATAAATGATTTTATTCATATATTAGGATTAATATGATGCAATTCCTACAGTATTCATAATCTTATTACATATCTGCTCAATTTCTGTCACACTAGCCTTGCACATTTTAATTATTGAGTTGGGACTTTTGTAGGATGCTTGAGATATTTGTGAACTGATCCATGGCCTCAAATATCTCAAAATACTTACAGACCTGCCAACTGACTGGATATATTTTTGTATCCATGGAGTTTCAGAGCCCAAAATTACTGGAGTGCGTAGGTTAGTAGTTTAAGTAAAGGTGACCTAATTGAACCCCATTGAGCAATGCCAGTGACCTCCGAAAAGGAGTGCCCCATTCTGATTTGCTACGAGACACCTGAGAAGAAACTCCAAAGGGAAGGAACCACTATCTTCAAAAATTAAAGGAAAGAGGAAGCCACTGCAGGTTGGCTTTTACTTCTGAATTGTTCAACTTGCTTGCCTGCAGTGGCTGCTTCCATGGCTGCTGGTCTCTTTCCATGTAATGCCATCATGCCTGACAGAGACCTGTGCTTCCTCCACCCTCCTAGGTAGCCACTGAAGGATAGGATAGGAGTCTAGCAACATGCAATATCTAAGAGTCAACATCTACGAGCAAGTAACCTCTAGCGAGCTAGCCAGTCTGTCAACATTAAACACATGAACCAATCAGACCATCAGCTAATCTTTTCAACCATGTACCAGCTTCCTGAAGGTGAATGAAATCACAAGTCTTGACAACCATCATGCATGTGTCATTTTTTTGTTTTTGTTTTCTTTTCCACTTTTTATTAGTTGAGGGACACCTTTAATTTAGCAATTGTTTTTAACACCAGCAGATGGCTGGTAGTGAGGAAGTGTGTCTAGAATCCACTGAATCTGAGAACAGTGCCTATTTAATATTTATTAGGGCTGTCAAGCGACTAAAAAAATTGTGATTAATCGCGCAATTAAACAATAGAATACCATTTATTTAAATATTTTTGATGTTTTATACATTTTCAAATATATTGATTTCAATTACAACACAGAATACAAAGTGTACAGTGCTCACTTTATATTTATTTTTATTACAAATATTTGCACTGTAAAAAAAACAAAAGAAATAGTATTTTTCAATTCACCTAATACAAGTACTGTAGTGCAATCTCTTTATCATGAAAGTTGAACTTACAAATGTAGAATTATGTACAAAAACAAACTCCATTCAAAAATAAAACAATGTAAAACTTTAGCACCTATAAGTCCACCCAGTCCTACTTCAGCCAATCGCTCAGACAAACAAGTTTGCTTACAATTTGCAGGAGACAATGCTGCCTGCTTCTTGTTTACAATGTCACCTGAAAGTGAGAATAGGTGTTTGCATGGCACTGTTGTAGCCGATGTCGCAAGATGGTTACATGCCAGATGAGCTAAACATTCATATGTCCCTTGATGCTTCAACCACCATTCCAGAGGACATGCGTCCATGCTGATGATGGATTCTGCTCGATAACGATCCAAAGCAGAGTGGACCAAAGCATGTTCATTTTCATCACCACCATTTTTCACCACCAGCAGAAGGTTGATTTTCTTTTTTGATGGTTCGGGTTCTGTAGTTTTCGCATCTGAGTGTTGCTCTTTTAAGACTTCTGAAAGCATGCTCCACACCTCATCCCTCTCAGATTTTGGACAGCACTTCAGATTCTTAAACCTTGGTTCGAGTGCTGTAGCTATTTTTAGAAATCTCACATTGGTACCGTCTTTGCATTTTGTCAAATCTTCTATAATTTGGACAGCCTATCTTAATTGACATCAGAACTGTAGTTTCAACATTAACTTCAACCATGGAGTGATTTGACACTCTCTGCATCAATTATTTGGCTGGAATATAAATAGTCACTGGCACTGAAATTGATAATACCCTATTACTTTGGGGGCTGATAGCTATACAGGACTGTTGCCTTCCCAAGTTACTACATGGAGCTTACATTATTACAGGATTCTGGACCTGAAGAGTCTTGGGGGTAGAGGAAAGGAGGCAACTCTGTGGCCCACCTGGTGGTGGCCCATAAAACGGACTTACCCTTCCATAACTTGCACATGAATAGGAACACTGTTGGTTTTTGAAGAAAATTCTACTTTCATATTGATCATTTCTTTTATTAATCTCAATGCATGTCCCAGAACCTTTTTAAAAGATTTTTAAAACCATTTTATATCCTAGGGGATTTAGATACATAACTCCCATTAATTTTAATTGCCCCAGAAGAGGGCCTAGAAGAAAAGCGAGGCTCTGGGAGAAACTGCTGGAGTCCCCAGGGAGGGGAGGTAGCGGGAAACCGGTCAGGCTCAAAAGGAGCAGAAGCTTGGTTGGTTGGATGTTTGGTTGTTTAAACTGGACTTTTGTTACCCCAGAAAGAGATTGAACTTTAAGTGTGACCTGGCTGGAGGGTCAAGTCACCTAGAAGTCAACCACTGCAGAACCCAGTTGGCTGACAATATAGGGCTCTCAAAATGAAGTCCTGAAATGAGGGGGGCACTCTGGTGGCGAGAGTCCCTTATTACATACAACCAGTCATTTATGGACATTTATCTACTTTACAAAGCTCCAATACAATTTGACATAATATGTAGTGTTGCTCAAAGAAAGAGATCTCTGAGTATAGTTTTAGAAGATTCTGCAAGTTGGGATTAAGTTGCATTGGCAGAGCACTCTGTGGAAAGTGTTCACAGTTCCTCCCAGCTTTAATTTAAATATCATTCTTAATCTAAATTTAGTATATAAAAAATGCCAATATGACTAATTTGGAAACTGTTGTCTCTGAGCCAGAAGGTTCAAGACGCAACACCAGGAATTGTTTGTGTTAGAGGTACTGTTATTCAAAAGAGGCATTCAGACAAGCTCCTTATCTAGCTTCCTGTGGTGCTTGTCCAAGTGGAGGTTAGTTAAGACTCATGGCATTTTCTGAAAGTAGAAGATAATTCCTGGCTACATTTACAATAGCAAAATTCAGATACGTAATTAACCACTAGTGGTAATCAAGAGTGAAGGCTGAAGTATAGAAAGTGTATAAGTGTTTTTACTATCACCATCTCCTGTGAGCAGTAAAAATGCAAATAGCAATAAAAAAAACTTTGCAACATGTCTAGACAAGAGTTTCCACTAATGCTACAAATGGTGAAGGTGCACTTGCAGTGCAATACATCAATCCAGCTAGCACAGACCAGGCCAGTGTTCACTATTTTAATACAACAAATTCTATCACTCCAGCCTGTACTTACACAAATGACAGATCATCTGGATGGACTGGAATTTGTATCTAAGGTCCCTTAAAATGTTCAATTTTTTTAAAGTCCTCTGTTGGTTTCAAAGATGAGCTGTAGCCAATTAGCAGGGAAGGAAAAAGCCCCAGTAATCAATGATTTAATCAGCCGTATTGATTTATCTCTCAGGTACTTAAAAGTAGCATTCCATGTTGGACCTTCTTTTCTCCTCAAAAAAAGGCTGAGTGTCTATCAGAGTTGAGTGGGAGGAAGGAAGAAATACTATTTATTTAAGCAGTAATTTTTTTCCCATAAAAATCTTGCTAATTCAGTTTTTGTGGTAACCAATTTATTTTTATTTTTCATTAGCACATACAGGAGAGTGGTAACCTGTGGAGGGACAAGTAAAGCTTCAAAGATTAATTTAAAATGTTTTGGTCTGGAGGAAAAATGAAAGGAGATAGGTATAGGGTTGCCAGGCATCCGGTTTTTGACCAGAACGCTTGGTCAAAAAGGGACCCTGGCGACTACGGTCAGCACTGCTAACCAAGCCACTTAAAAGTCTGGTTGGCGGAGCAGCGGGGCTAAGGCAGGCTCCCTGCCTGCCCTGGCTCCACGTGGCTCCAGAAGGGGCTGGTATGTCCAGTTCCTAGGCACGGGCAGCCACAGGGCTCCACGCACTGCACCCAAGCACCTGCTCCACAGCTCCCATTGGTTGGGGGCCACGGCCAATGGGAGCCTGCGGGCGTGGGCAGTGCGCAGAGCCCCCTGTGCCTAGGAGCCGGACGTGTCACCTGCTTCCAGGAGCCGCCTGAGGTAAGCGCTGCCTGGCTGGAGCCTGCACCCTGAACCTCCTCCCACACTCCAACCTCCTGCCCCAGGTTGAAACCCCCTCCCACACCCAAACTCCCTCCCAGAGCCCGCACCCCCTCCCGCCCCAGATCTGAGCACCCTCCCACACCCGAACTCCCTCCCAGAGCCCGCACCCCGGAGCCCACACCCCCAGCTGGAGCCCACACCCCCTCCCGCACCCGAACCCCTCAGCCCCAGATCTGAGCCCCCTCCCACATCCTAACTCCCTCCCAGAGCCTGCACCCCAGAACCCTCCCCCCCCAGCTGGAGCCCACACCCCCAGCTCAAGTCCACACCCCCTCCCACATCCCAACTCCTTGGCCCAGCCCGGACCCCACTCCTTCACCCTGAATCCCTCACCCTGGAGCCCACATCCCAGTCCCTGCTCCAGCCCAGTGAAAGTGAGTGAGGGTGGGAAAGAGCGAGCGACTGAGAGGAGGGGGATGGAGTGAGTGGGGGCGGGGCCTCAGAAAAGGGGCGGGGCAGGGCAAGTGTGTTCGGTTTTGTGTAATTAGAAAGTTGGCAACCCTAAGTAGGTATCATCATGAGCCTAGAGGTTGCAGAGAGTGTCATGAGGGCAAAAAGAAGAGGAGACGAATTAATAGCAGTATGGTTAATGATAGAGAGTAGGGTTATATGTGTGATGTCAGCAAAATGCTCCCAACAAGGTAAACCTCTGGAAAAGAAGGAAAGCTTTAGAAATGAGCTGGCAGAGTTGATGGTTATAGTTAAAGAGTAGGGCTGTCAATTAATCGCAGTTTTAATTGCATGATTAAACAATAATAAAATACCAACTTAAATGTATTCTATTTTTGAATGTTTTCCTACATTTTTAAATATATTGATTTTAATCACAACACAGAATACAAAATGTACAGTGCTCATTTTATATTCTTTTTGATTACAAATATTTGCATTGTAAAAAAGTGAAAAATAATAGTTCTTTTATATTTACCTCATAAAATTACTGTAGCACAATCTCTTTATTGTGAAAGTGCAACTTACAAATGTAGAATTTTTTTTTTTTTACATAACTGCACTCAAAAATAAAACAATGTAAAACTTTAGAACCTACAAGTTGAAGCATGAAGGGGCATAAAAATATTTAGCATATCTGGCACATAAATAGCTTGCAACGCCGGCTACAACAGTGCCATGCGAATGTCTGATCTCACTTTCTGGTGTCATAAATAAGAAGCGGGCAGCATTATCTCCCCTAAATGTAAACAAACTTGTTTGTCTTAGCGATTGGCTGAATAAGAAGTAGGACTGAGTGGACTTGTATGAGGTGAACTGAAAAATACTATTTCTTTTATGTATCTTTTTTACAGTGCAAGTATTTATAATAAAAATAATATAAAGTGAGCACTATATACTTTGTATTCTGTGTTGTAACTGAAATAAATATATTTGAAAAAATAGAAAAACATCCAAAATATTTATAATAAACTTAAATTGGTATTCTATTATTGTTTAACAGTGCTGTTAAAGCTGTGATTTTAGTTGCTATAAGTGCTGAAAGACAGAATACTGGGCTAGATGAACCATTGGTTTGACCCAGTATTGCCATTCTTATGTTCAAAGGGGTGTGCCCAGAGAGACTAGAAGGGATATGAGGTGCAGTTAGATAACTAGGAGACCTGACAGAAAGTTGGAACTAGAAATGATAGGAAATCACCAGTAATAGAGGGACAGTTACTGTTCTACAGACAAATTCTTGTAACTTCCCCTTTAATATTTTGATACTCAGCAGCTCAACCTTAAACAGCAGGTTTTTGATGCACAAAATCTGGATGAAAGGTTGGACTTTCCTTCTGAAATCACAATTTTGGGGTTCAATTTTCATGTTTCAATTCCCATTTCATATTTTCCACACACTATCCAATTCTGTAACCATTACTTTCATTTAGCAGTGGCCCATTGGCTGCTCAACTACAACAGGACTTCATCAGAACCTTGGCTTTCATTTAAAACCAAGTAATTTTCTAGACTTTGTGGTTGTGGAGGGAAGCTTGAAAATATGAGCCGAGAGCACCCTAAAAGGTCAAAAGACAGAAGACAAATCTGACCCGCCCCCCCCCCCCCCACACACACACACTTTTTTTTTTAATCTCATGATTTTAAGTCAAACTCATGATTTTTGGGGTGGGGCTGTGCCTCGTGTTTTTGTTGTTTTTGTTTTTTAACATGTAGGGTTTGCAAGACTGTTATTTTCAACTTTGCCTCCATCTCTTCTGCTTTGACACACATAGGCATCGTGACCTTCTCGTCTGAGAACAGGACTAGATGTCAAGAACACCTAAATATCAGTTCCTGTTTTGACAATGACCATGTTCTCCTGTGGCTTTGGAAAAGTCAGTTAATATTATGCTTATGCTCTAATAAATTTGTTAGTCTCTAAGGTGCCACAAGTACTCCTGTTATTTTTGCGGATACAGACTAACACGGCTGCTACTCTGAAACCTGTCAGTTAATATTGTACCCTCAATAATTCCATCTGTAAAATTGTGATTAAATTTTCCACATAGATTTCACAAGGAATAGTTAATGTTTGTATAACAGTCTGACAGTTAAAAGTGCTAAATAAGTGACTTAGTATACTGTATTTATTAAAATAAATGTATAAGCTTCTGTAAATTCCTCCTGCCTCTTTTCATTTTGTGTCTGCTGATTATTTCCTCTCACTGGATATAAGGTAGGATTCTACAGATGTTAATACCAAAACTCTTTGTTGCTTAATTCTATTTTGGCTTTTTCTCCTCACAAGATAAGCATGGTTTAGTCTCTCTCCTCTTAAAAACAATCACTTATCCTTGACCCCACTTGACTCCAACTACTGTCTCTTCCCTCTGTCATCCGAAAGCTGATGGAATGCACTGTCTACAATTACTTTCTGGAGTTCCTCTCCTCCAATTCCATCCTAGAACCTCTCCAGTCTGGCTTCCACTCTGTGTGCTACACTGACACCACACTTGCCAAAGTCTCTAATTACCTCCTCCTAGCTAAAGATCAGAACCAATACTCTACCCTTCTCCTTGATTGTCAGCTGTCTTGTTGCAAGGCTGGGGCTTGGATTTCATGTTCCTCTCTGAGTTAATAGCAGGTGCAGGTAAACGAAAGACAGGCAGCACCAGTGCATTTAGGATCCCCAAAAGAAGCTTATAATTAAAGAGTACCTAGTGTTCCAGCTGCAACACCTGAAGTACCACTACTCGTTTGTGTACCCAGAATTGGAAATTACTGCATTCCCATATTAGAAAGAAGAGTTGGGGAGAGATCAAGAAAGGAATTGAGAGGAGAAAATGATCCCTTTACACCACCTAAAGGCATCTTGCATATTCAACAATTGTCTGACTGATGAAACTCATTTTTAAGTACCTTCACCCTTGGGAGTCCATAAACACAAACATATTTTCTCAAATCCTGTTTGGTTTGTAGCAGGAGAAGGAGCGATCCAGCTTTCTTGATTAGACACTGCATTTGATATAGTGTGTAGGCAAATGAGAATGAGATAGTAATGCATGGACACATTTGGAAGCAGTACAGTAGTTCAAACGAACTGTTAATAAGTAGGTTAATTAACTTATTCAGTTAATCTGTGGTCTATTTTTTAAAAATATAAATTTAAATGAATACTGTATCTCTTCCTAACTCTGTACACCTGATAATACCAATTGCAGAACTATTTTTCCTAAATTTAGTTCTGTGGTATAAATTACCCCAAAAAATGTTTTAAAATGTGTTCACAATTTATAGCACAAATTAAACTTTGTAAAAATATTTCAAAATTAAGTGTTCTGACTGTGTTCATAGTCTAAGTTTTTTGTTTCTGTTTTTTTGGTAACAGAAAAATTAAATGTTACAATGATCTGATTTGTCTGATAAAATGAAGGCCTGTGCATGATTAAGCAGCCTTCAGAAAGGAAACTAAAGCAAATTAGAAAAACATAAAGCAACAACTGCCCAAGTGCTATTCTTATTCTTGGTGGTCATTTGATACTAGGGTGTAGTATGGGGAGAGTTGTATAGCCCTATCCAAAAATCTGTTCAGGCCTTACACCTTGGAAAGAGAGGCCAATTCCAAATGAATAAGATTAAGTAGAGGTCTCAGTTCAAGTATTCATTGCAGAATATGAAAGATTAGGAGGGTGCAAGGGGAAGGGAAAATTTATTAGATCATATTTGAAACTTGTTTAAACTACAGCAGAGTTACCATTTCATCTTTCTTTTGCAGAAAACATTACTGTCTGATCTGTAGTTGCAAGAAAAAAGGGGTGAAAAGAAAAAGGAAATCTGTCTTGGAGAAATTGGAAGTGCTTTGAATTTGCAAAGGGATTTAGTGCCAGCTGCTACAGAAGGTTTTACAAAGCCACCTTTGGCACCAAAATGGATGAAATGCTTCAGACCTAAATGGTAACCTTAATTCTTCCATCATTTTATTTCTCTGGTGTAGCCTCCTAAGATAACTTGTACAGATTGTAAAGGATTTTCTTCTTATACCAGTTAGGTTTAAATATAGTAATCTTACAACAGCTAAATTCTAGATAAATCTGTAATTTTACAACTTGCACGTATTACAATGAAGTTTGCAGTTTTAGCTTTTTATAAAAGCTGATGTTTTTTAAGTTTGTGGCTTATAAAAAACCCATATTTTTTTTGCTCGTTTTTCTTCTTCCTTTGGGATAGGAAAACGAAGATAAAGGCTTGATCTTACCCCATAAGTAACTATGGCTTTCAACTAACTACATCTAATGAAACGACTGTACAGTAATAGCCACATGTGCATTTTTTTGTTTCTATTTCCATTTATTTCACAAATAACTTTTTAAGATTCTTTCAATAACACAATCCAAAGAACATGGTAACTGTGGCAAGGAATATGAACCCACTGTATTTTTCTCTCTCCACCTCCCATTTTCCCCTATTTACCCAGTTTCCTGTTTTGTTGTCACTTTCTTTCCCTCTCTTTTCTTTCCCCAGTTTGAGCATTACCTCCTATGAAAATTCCTCCCTCCTATTATCTTCTTTCCTTCTTGTTCCTTTCCACTTGACTTCCTGTCTTTTTTTATCCTGTTCTTCCTGCTTTCACTCCTTGTCGGACTTGATGTATCTAAAATATTAACTATGATTACAACTGTCTCAAGGACTACTTTATATCAAACATATGTGCTGAACAACAATATAAAAACATAAGTTTGTCTCTTAAATGTTATTCCAATACAGATAAAATTCTTAATGTAGTTCTTTGGAGGAAGAAGAACTTGGCTGTTTGTGTTCATAAACAGCTCTCAAATATCTTCCAATTGACCCTGCCAGCAGGTAGGGGAACTTGGGGGACAACTACTGCACTGGTGGGGTGCAAAATAAACTTTATTAAGAAAATGTAAAAACAGGGAAAATTCAATAGTGAGGGGTATGGGGTTTGTTAAGGTAGACAATTGGGGAGGGGTTTCTTTTAGTAAATAGGATAGGGGGTTTCAATAGTGGGGTACAATACAGTTGGGTACAATACAGTTGGTAACCAATTAACACTGAAATATAAATGTAACAGGTAGCTAACAGTTTCTATGTAAAGGGTGTGTCACAGCAGCATATAACCAACTAACAGTTATGGGTAAAATGTGTTAAATAACCAACAACTCTAGGTAAAAATATGTCACAGTGGTGTAAATGTAAAATGTGAGGTGTGTTAGAAAGGAAAAGGGTAACCAATGGGGGTTTATGCTAGACTTTAGTAATACAATTGAGGTTTGGCAGCAGTAGGAGCGGGGTGAGCACGTGGGGGAAGGGATTAAAAGAGAGAGAGAGAGAGAGGCAGTGGTAGAGGAATGAGGATGGGGGAAGAGGAGCAGGTGGTGGAGCGGAGACCAAAGGCAGAGGCTCTGCGGAGGGAGATTTAAACTCAGGGAGACACAGAGAGCAGACAGGCTGCAAGTTTAAACAGCAGAGAGACTGCAACGAGTGACTGGGGAGCTCGGGGGGGAGACACGGGCAAGCTGGGGGGGGGGGGTAGCGGGAAGACAGACTTAACCACAATTATACAGAACACAGCAAAATCTTATCTATGATCTAACTTAACCAAGACTACACAAATTAGCAAGTAAGAGAACACAATGCAACAATTTTTTAAACCTAACTTACAGAGCACAATACAAACAATTCTTTAACCCTAACTTAACGACAGCTATGCAAAATGAAATTACAATTTATCTGGACTAAGAACCTGATTCTAATCTCAGGAACGGCAGTAGAATCGGAGGATGGAGAGAGGACTCGATTCGCTTACAATAATCAGGAGATCTCCAGGCACAAATTCGTTGTTCGTGGGAGGGGAGTTTAAAAACGGGGGTACGCTCAAAAACAAACGAGAGCGGGGAGAGGGCCCCCCAAAGACCCCTAGCTGATCAGACCAGGTGGCAAAGCAAGGACCTTCTCCGAGGTCTGATCAGAAAATGTCCGGCTTTAAAGGCAAACTCAGGCAGTTTCCCACCAGTACTTTTGATTGGCTCCTCTTGATACAGGGGAGGAGAGAAGGCAGGGAAAGGCTGCAGGTAAGCATAGGCATGCCTGGGCATGTTTTGAGCCACAGGTATGACTCATATGCTTAATTAGTTGGCCACTTCAGGTCTTGCATTTCTGGGCAGCGCCCCCCACACCGAGCCCGGGTCTGAACAAAGGAACCAAACAAAGAAGCAAGAAGCCCCCTCCCTAGGCAGAGCAATGGCTCCAGTTAGTCTGTACAAGCCATTCCTATGAATAGGGCTGTGACTTTAGTTAGCACAATGGCCGGGAGGGGCGGCCACACAGGACAAACAGAAAGGAGAGGGGAAAAAAGGAATGCAGCAGGGGGACAGCTGTAACAGACACCAATCACTGCCCTTCTTCAGTCATATGAACAGACAATTTGTACATTTCAGAAAATGCACAAAGAATATTTTCATTGTTCTATTAACATTGGGAGGATTATCTTTTGGCTTTCCTATTCCCATTAGTCATCCACAGGTATTAGCTTTTTTGTGAATCTTTAGTTATTTGTTGTGGTGTCCTAAAGTGTACAAAGCAAGATTGAAGTTGTAGTAGAGGGAGTCTGGAGAACTGGGCCTGGTGCAAGATCTGAGGCCTGAACCAGAGGCTGTGAACCAAAATCAGGCCATGTATTGAAGTAGATGCTTAGAATTTCACTATTTAGTACATGAATTTGGCAAAGTTGTTACTAGTGTATTAGGTACTATTTACATAAATATAATCCAGCTAGTACAGATACACCCCAATCTAGTACAAGATGAGATGCTTTGATAAAATAATGAATAGGGATATTTTGTTAAAGATATAAGCAACAAGGGGAGGTAACAAAAAGATGTCATGAAATACATAAGGTGGTGTGTAAGTTGTGTATGTTAGTTGTTTGTCTCAGCCTATAAATGTTGGGATACTTCGCCTTAATTCTTTGTTCGGCCAAGGGGGCAGTGGAAAGTTCCACCACTGACTGAGCCGTTCCTTGCCACAGGGCAGTCATGTTAGCGTACCTGTAACCACAAAGCCAGGGCTCTAGAACTGTGTCTTGAGGGCAATAAACCTGGCCACGTGTCTTTGTTAACGAGCTGTGCCTGTGATCTTTCTTTGAGTAACATCGAAGGCTGCTGAACTAACATGCTGCTCTGTCTACTAATAACATTGAAGCTTCAAGGACAGAAGCGCCTAAGCAGTGCTACTGAGGTGACAACATTTCAGTCTCCAGCACTTAATACTATCAAGGTCTGCTGAACCAGCTATCTGTGCAGCATTGGGAAAGCACACGGAAAGAACCCACAAACACGCAAGGCAACTGACAATACAAGTACTTATAGAATTCACAGTATGGCAAATTCTGTCAGAAACTGCTGTCTACAGTTAATAAATATATAAGCACAGCATGAGAAATCTGATTATCTCACGTCTTCTCTAACTCTTTTCAAAACTGGACTGACGCTACTAATTTCTTATACTGAACGTGACCAAACAGCTGTCATATTGTAATCTCTTTATCCCTGTCAAACTGGGTGAGTTTTGAACCAGGGACCAAAAAGTGAAAGTCTTTCAATTTTCCAAGGCAATGTAAAAAAGACAACCTCATCTTAGATCTCTCAGATGATCCCTCTCCTCCTTGGAGCTTTTATTCAGTTCTCAAAGCCCTGTGCAGACCTTCTTTTGAACAGCTTAGTATTCTTCCCATTCCATATTGTCCTGAAGAGTGACTTTTTTTTTTTTTTTTAGTGGCAATAATCTCAACCCAAGATAGCTTTGCTTTCGTGCTCATACTTCTTTATTTTGGTCGTTCACCGGGTTAAAGGCATCCATAACCTATGGCTTGTCTGTGATGGGGATTTTGCTGTGGATCAGTGTGGCTACACTGATATACAGTTGCACTATTTCACTATAAAAAGTAACTTGGACCAATTTACCCTGGTTTGAAAGGAAGATACGGGTGCTGTTAAATATTCATAGTGCAATAAATGCTTTTTATTTGCACAGGACCCTAGAAGTTAGAGAGTCCCTCCTTTTTCTGTTATATTTTTAAGGGGGAAAGGTCTACTAGTATCTCATTTTGATTCTGATAGAATAATTGGAGCCTGCATTTCTGAGTCTTATAAAGATAGTTGTGCTCCCTTGCCTAGTCAGACACAGGTGCTCACTGCACTCATGCATCATTGGCTGAGTGAGTAGAAACCGCAGTGGGAGAGTTTTCAGGGTTGCCACTGTGCAGTCTCTTCATACTTTCTCTGAATTTTGTAGTTTAAGGGCTTGTCTACAAGGTCCGTTAGTCTGCATTAGTGGAGTGTAAAGTCTAATGTGCACCAGTATGTCGTGCACTAACTAGCCCATGTAGATCCTGCTGGTGCACATTTAAAGTTCCCTAGTGCATGTTAATGTAGTACTTTTTGAAACATGACTACATTAATACTTACTGGGGAACTTTGCGTGCCAGCGGGGTTTATACTGGCCAGTGTACGACGAACTGGTGCTTATTAGACTGTACGCCCCACTGGTGTGGACTAATGTACTGCATAGACAAGCCCAGAGGGTGGGATTTTGAAAAATCCTAGCATTAATTGTAATTGTTTCCATTGAAATTAATGGTAAAGCTCCCTTTGGTGTCAGAGAACAAGAGTTAGGCCAGCACTGTGCGCTTTGGAAAATTCCACAGTAAATTTCATGGCTTTGACCAAATGATGCATCAGCCCAACAGTTCACCGAGGCCTTTCCCTAACTTGTTTCCTCTGTTCGTTAAAAAAGTTCTCTAGTTCAAAACTTGTATGTATGTATTTGTTTATTTTGAAAAGTAGGAGAGCCTCTTGGAGTCCATGTGGCTGTGGCTGTCTTTGAACTCCCTTCCAAAATTTGTACTTTATATTTTGTGTATGACATTCCCATTGATCTGCACAGATAACTGTAGCTCAGAAAGGAATTAGGTGTAAGTCATTTCTCTTTTTAATTGAAATAATTTTTTAAAAAAATATTTCCTTTCCTTTACCTATCTGGTGCCTCAGCTCCTCTTTCTTTTTGCAGATCTTTATAAAGGCTAAGTTCTGTTTAATTTGCGCTTCTAAAAAGAGCAAGATGAGAAACTAGCTCAACTTTTAATATCCTCATTTGCCCAAAGTGCAGAGCTATGGCAAATTAGAGCGCTTATTAATTTTAGAAGCCATATTAAAATATAGTATGTCCCCAAAAATATCAGAGTGGGAGGTTATGATAATGTAAATCACAAGCCCACATGTATTTTCCTATAAAAAAAGAAAAAAGGACCACACTGACATGTTTTATTGAACAAGAGAGTATGTGAATACAAACTTGAGTCTGTAACTGAAGGCATGTCAGAGTAACATAGTAAAGGACTTGAAGCATTCTGGCCATCAGAGGAGCCTATTTATGTCTGTGTTGTGCCATTGCTGCCTGCAGTTCAACCATTGTATTTTAAGCTTGCATTGTGTAAGCATTTAAAAATGCATTTGGTTGTGAAGGACTTTAGCTGGGGGAAAAATCATTCTGGTAGCTTGTATCTGCACTCAAATTAGATTTTTCTTTACTAATAAAAGTTAATAACCGTGGTGGTGGAACAGGAATAGCCAGAGGATGCCATGTGAGAGCATTGTCTCTTGGCTCAGGAAGACCCTACCGGGCTGTGTAAGGAGGGGTTGTTTTGTCTCAGGAAGTGCTGGATGAAACTGTGTGGGAGGAGATCTCCCTTGGGTATAGAAGAGCCAGGGGTTGCCGTTTGGGGAGATTCCCTCTCAGCTAGACAAACTTTGGGCTGACTTTTGTGGGAAGTGCCTAAGGATGCCACATGGGCGAATTCTTTCCCTATTTAAGAACAGCTGGAGGATGTTGTATGGGAGGGTTCTCTTGGCTCAGGGAACATGTTGTATGGGAGGGTTCTCTCTCGGCTTTAGAACACATTTTTTCCGCTTGAAGTCGCTGAGTAAAATCTAAATGAGTAATAAAGCTTCTAAATTAATGTTCAATCGGTTAGAATAATAAAAGTCAATTTATCATCAGGAAGGAAGACCAGAATAAGGGGAAATAATCTATTAAGAGGAGGAAAACCACCACCTTCTCAGTAACAAAGAAAGGCTGTAGACCGCTGGGCAACGCCTTTATTGGACAAACTGATTTGGTCTCCATCTACACAGGTTTCAGAGTGGTAGCCGTGTTAGTCTGTATCAGCAAAAACAAAGAGGAGTCCTTGTGGCACCTTAGAGACTAACAAATTTATTTGGGCATAAACTTTTGTGGGCTAGAACCCACTTCATCAGATGCGTGGAGTGGAAAATACAGGAGCAGGTATAAATACATGAAAAGATACGATTTGCATCTGATGAAGTGGGTTCTAGCCCATGAAAGCTTATGCCCAAATAAATGTGTTAGTCTCTAAGGTGCCACAAGGACTCCTTGTTGTTTTTCCATGTACACAATTATTTATCCATGGAGACAGCCATTTTCCAAATATTAGCAATCCTAGATGCACAAACCTTTTTTTCTCTTTTGTCCCAGGGATGCTCTCCTCTGTATATATTGAAGATTAACCATTTTGACACACGTGTATTATATGAATCTTCCTATAGAAGTGTTGGTTTGTGTACATGAGAGGAAACTACCCATAGATTCCTGCAGCGCTTTTTTCTCCTGGAAACAACCCCAGCTTTTGTTTCCTCTCTTTGACTTGGCACATAGAATGAGGAAGGAACACATAAAACATGTTGGTGCTGAAGCAGAATCTGATTTGACTGAAAAAGCTTTTTTTAAATATTTACTGTGTGTGTGTGTGTGTGTGTGTGTGTGTGTGTGTGTGTGTGTGTGTGTGTGTGTTTGTTTTTATGTGGAGAATCATAGATGGCCTTACAGTAGATTTTTTTTCAGGACGAGAAGGAACAGTCATAGCTACTTGTCAGACCTTTCTTTTTCTCTCTCTTATAATAATTTTACATTTACATGGCATCTTCAGTCTCAATGGAACTGCTATATAAGTCAATAAATAAGATTAACATTGCAAAGCTGCATAACAGAAGTTGAGTTTAAGGAGCAATTTGCGGAGGAGAGCAGGGTACATGCTTGGTGAAGAAGAGATAAGAGGCTATTTCAGCCATAAATGGTGGTGTGCTATGAAAGAAAAGCCAGAAGACCTTTTTGCCCATTTCTGAAATACAGTCTGCGTTAGGGTGGAAAATAGGAGACAGTTCTGTGAAAGTATGCACACCACCACTTAGGATAAGGAAGGGAGAATACAGCATAAAATTTATTTTTTTTCCAGGGCTTTGGAGCGGAGCCCGGAGCTGGAGCGCGGAGCAGCTCCGGAGCAGTGGAGCTGCAGGTTTTTGCCTGGAGCCGGAGCACAGCTCCAAAGCCCTGTTTTTTTTCTTACATTATCTGAAAATGTTAGAAGTCACATAGGCTGACCTTTACAATAGCCTACTTATTTTATGCACCATCATGTCTGACTTCCAGTTGTTGCTCATTTCATAAGTAAAAAGCAACAGAGGGTCCTGTGGCACCTTTAAGACTAACAGAAGTATTGGGAGCTTAAGCTTTCGTGGGTAAGAACCTCACTTCTTCAGATGCAAGTAATGGAAATCTCCAGAGGCAGGTGTAAATCAGTATGGAGATAACGAGGTTAGTTCAATCAGGGAGGGTGAGGTGCTCTGCTAGCAGTTGAGGTGTGAACACCAAGGGAGGAGAAACTGCTTCTGTAGTTGGATAGCCATTCACAGTCTTTGTTTAATCCTGATCTGATGGTGTCAAATTTGCAAATGAACTGGAGCTCAGCAGTTTCTCTTTGGAGTCTGGTCCTGAAGTTTTTTTGCCGTAAGATGGCTACCTTTACATCTGCTATTGTGTGGCCAGGGAGGTTGAAGTGTTCTCCTACAGGTTTTTGTATATTGCCATTCCTGATATCTGACTTGTGTCCATTTATCCTCTTGCGTAGTGACTGTCCAGTTTGGCCAATGTACATAGCAGAGGGGCATTGCTGGCATATGATGGCATATATAACATTGGTGGACATGCAGGTGAATGAGCCGGTGATGTTGTAGCTGATCTGGTTAGGTCCTGTGATGGTGTTGCTGGTGTAGATATGTGGGCAGAGTTGGCATCGAGGTTTGTTGCATGGGTTGGTTCCTGAGTTAGAGTTGTTATGGTGCGGTGCGTGGTTGCTGGTGAGAATATGCTTAAGGTTGGCGGGTTGTCTGTGGGCGAGGACTGGCCTGCCTCCCAAGGTCTGTGAAAGTGTTAGTCTTATACCAAATTCTACAGGCCACTTTCCTCAGATCCCACTGAGGAATACACTAAGAAACTGCACCATCTACTCAGGACACTCCCTACACTAACACAGGAACAAATCAACATACCCTTAGAGTCCCGACCGGGCTTATTCTATCTACTACCCAAGATCCACAAACCTGGAAATCCTGGACGCACCATCATCTCGGGCATTGGCACTCTCACTGAAGGACTGTCTGGATATGTGGACTCCCTACTCAGACCCTACGCCACCAGCACTCCCAGCTATCTCCGTGACACCACAGATTTCCTGAGAAAACTACAATGCATTGGTGACCCCCCAGAAAACACCATCCTAGCCACCATGGATGTAGAGGCTCTCTACACAAACATCCCACACACAGATGGAATACAAGCTGTCAGGAACAGTATCCCTGATGATGACACAGCACAACTTATTGCTGAGCTCTGTGACTTTATCCTCACGCACAATTATTTCAAATTTGGTGACAATATATACCTCCAGACCAGTGGCACCGCTATGGGCACCCGCATGGCCCCACAATATGCCAACATTTTTATGGCTGACCTGGAACAACGCTTCCTCAGCTCTCGTCCACTCACGCCCCTTCTCTACCTACGCTACATTGATGACATCTTCATCATCTGGACCCATGGGAAGGAGACCCTGGAAGAATTCCACCATGATTTCAACAGCTTCCACCCCACCATCAGCCTCAGCCTGGACCAATCTACACGGGAGGTCCACTTCCTAGACACCACCATACAAATAAGCGATGGCCACGTTAACACCACCCTATACCAAAAACCCACCGACCGGTACGCCTACCTTCATGCCTCCAGCTTCCACCCCAGACACACCACACGATCCATCGTCTACAGCCAAGCACTGAGGTACAATCGCATCTGCTCCAACCCCTCAGACAGAGACCAACACCTACAAGATCTTCACCAAGCATTCTCAAAACTACGATACCCACACAAGGAAATAAAGAAACAAATCAACAGAGCCAGACGTGTACCCAGAAGCCTCCTGCTACAAGACAGGCCCCAAAAAGAAACCAACAGAACTCCAGTGGCTATCACCTACAGTCCTCAGCTTAAACCTCTCCAACGCATCATCAGTGATCTACAACCCATCCTGGACAATGATCCCTCACTTTCACAGACCTTGGGAGGCAGGCCAGTCCTCGCCCACAGACAACCCGCCAACCTTAAGCATATTCTCACCAGCAACCAAGCACCGCACCATAACAACTCTAACTCAGGAACCAACCCATGCAACAAACCTCGATGCCAACTCTGCCCACATATCTACACCAGCAACACCATCACAGGACCTAACCAGCTCAGCTACATCATCACCGGCTCATTCACCTGCATGTCCACCAATGTTATATATGCCATCATATGCCAGCAATGCCCCTCTGCTATGTACATTGGCCAAACTGGACAGTCACTACGCAAGAGGATAAATGGACACAAGTCAGATATCAGGAATGGCAATATACAAAAACCTGTAGGAGAACACTTCAACCTCCCTGGCCACACAATAGCAGATGTAAAGGTAGCCATCTTACGGCAAAAAAACTTCAGGACCAGACTCCAAAGAGAAACTGCTGAGCTCCAGTTCATTTGCAAATTTGACACCATCAGATCAGGATTAAACAAAGACTGTGAATGGCTATCCAACTACAGAAGCAGTTTCTCCTCCCTTGGTGTTCACACCTCAACTGCTAGCAGAGCACCTCACCCTCCCTGATTGAACTAACCTTGTTATCTCCATACTGATTTATACCTGCCTCTGGAGATTTCTATTACTTGCATCTGAAGAAGTGAGGTTCTTACCCACGAAAGCTTATGCTCCCAATACTTCTGTTAGTCTTAAAGGTGCCACAGGACCCTCTGTTGCTTTTTACAGATTCAGACTAACACGGCTACCCCTCTGATACTTGATTTCATAAGTAGCAATTCCTAAGTTGCAGAAAAGGAAAGGTTATCACCAGTACTTAAAAAATAAATAAAACTAGGAACCCTATGTAAAATGTGATTGTGGCCTCATTAACGGCAACATAATTGTCCTTTTTTAAATTTCCTGCATAATTGTACTCCAGATTTAAGATTACATTTTAAAATATAGTTTCTAGCCGTGCAGTTGTGAGGAAAATCTTCAAAATATGAAACAAATGTCAACCAATGCAATGATGTTCTACTTGAATCTGCAGACAGAAACAATAGCTCTTAGATGTATGAAATGCCTAATTCATCTCAATGGGATGTTGGCTCTGAAGCCTAATGTTAATTATTTAGCATTTGACATTTTAGCAGATACATCAAGCAAACATGCTACTTCATTATTAGATTCAGTGGTAAATACTGTCGTGGGGTATAATAGTTGCTGTCAAGGTTGTTTGGGCGGGAAATTAGGAATTCAACCGTTTTCCCCCCTCTCCGCTCCCAAATGTACTGTCCCCCCTTCATCCTTTCTTCAAAAGATGGAAGGAAAGAGGAGATGCTTTTTTCCCCTAGTACCGAAAGCTTCTCAAGTCCATTGACTTCTGGTGGCTTTTAAATAGTTTAAAAAAAAAATACAAATAACTTCTTTTTGGTTGGTGTTGAATAAAAGTGTGCATTTCCCTTTACACTTCAATATATACCTACAACAGCCTTAATTTCTTGGTTTATATCCAATTCTGCCACATTCTTAATATTGTTTTAACAGAGAAAAAATAGATTAATTTTTTCAACCTCAATGGTCAAAATCAAGAATTTTGGACATCTTTTATCTGAAGAATAGTTGAACAGATTGAATTCAAATTTTGTTTTTGAGAAAAGGTCATTAGTATGAGCTGAGACCTTGGTTGCCAGTTTTCAGCCCTAAACAGACTTTTCCAGCTGAGAAATAAACTCCTGAAGAAGGTGATTCATAAATGGAAACATTGTCAGATCAAGTCATAATAAAAAGGAAATATTTATAAAGGGTCCTATTGTAAATTGTATTCATTTCCACAGTGGGCTATTGCTCTCTGGCTTGCTCTGTGACCTAGCCATTATTTCATTTTTATGCTGAACATATGAAAACTGCCCTCTCACAGTTGTGTTAAATATCATACCATAGCATATATATATATATATTCATCTGATAAGGAGAAAGATGGGGATTCCTTTCTTTTAAATGAAATGGCTGCCTCTGGAAATGTAACTTAAAATCAGCAGGACAGACATTGGCAAGACAAAATGGAAAAAGCATTTCATAGATTTTGTAGGGTTTAAAACATGCAGTATTGCTGTGCTAGCCAAAGGCCGCTGTGTTTTACATCCAGATTGTGCTGTGCTGCTGCATATCAAGCCGAAGAGTTTATTTTTTGTGATAAGACAGTAGTCTTTATGTCCTCAAGTAGTGATTTCACTTTCACTGTTCACTTGGGGGAAAACACTGGTTTTCATTTTAAAAAGTTGGTTGATCTTCTCTTTGTTCCAAAAAAATAATTATTTTGAAAAGAGGATAGTAGAACTAAATTCATAATAAAATTCTTGCCTGTGTTTTGTTGATTTTTTTTTTATTGCTGCTTTGATACAAAAATAAAGATAAGTGGACTGAACACGGAGTCAGACTTCCCAAAACTACATCACAACAGACCCTTCGGCACCCACATTTTTGTTGCAACCATTGCTAGCCTTGATTGTCTCTCTGAAATTGCAATTCAGTACAACAGAATAAATACAAATTCCACAATAATCTTCAATTCTCACCCTGTTTAATAGTCTCAGTGACTTTTTGATTGTACATTTTCTGAGGTTTTATAGCTCATTAGAAGTAATAAATTAGCACTGTGTGCATTAAGCAAGACTTCATAAACTTGGGTAAGGATGAATGAGGAAACAACCCACTAGTTTTTGTTTGTTTGTTTTTTTAATGTATATTCTCTGCAGTTTGCCTGCTGCACCTTTCTGTCCAGGCTTTTTAATCATGTGATACTTGCCAATATTTTGGGAAGAGATTCCAGAAAACAATATATAGTTAGTGAGTATTAAGGATTTGGAAGGTTGAATGTGTCGTCAGAACATTCTGTGGATAGGTTTGAGTCAGAGTTCTACGTATTGAAGAAGTCCAGGTTGTTAAAAGACGGTTGTTTAGGATAACCTTTATCTTCCTAAAACGTGTAAAAAAGGATGTCATCATGAACCTTACTTTGAAATTATTTCCATAACTTCCTGATTTTAAGGAAGAATATTGTGTTCTGTAGCAATAAGGACATCTAAAAATTCCAGCTACAATCCAAAATGGTACAAAATCTGTGCTTAAAAGCAGTTGGTGGTCTCTGTTGAAGCCTACAATCCTGAAATAGGAGATAGAAGCAAAGAAATCTCATGGGTTTTCCTTTTAGAAGGAAGGCTTAACTACCATTTGATCCAAATTAATGATCTTTTATTTATTTGCTTTGAATGGCCATCTATTCCTAATAGTTCTCTCCCTCCCCACCCCACCCCCAAGGAATCAGACTAGTATAATTCCAAGATTGGCAACTAAGGAACTTTATAAGGACAGGGATGCTCCATAGAAGCTTCCCATTTTTCTCTCACAATAGTCTTCTTTAGTGATCAGGTAGCAGGTATATGAATAGTTAGAGCTCCAGGCCTCATAAGCCTTGGGGTTTTTTTGTTTCTTTTTTATACATTCATCCTTCTTTAATACCCATTGTATTAAACCTGGAATACTAAACCTTGTATGCTTTCATTTTTTAAAGAAGAATTTTGTGTTTGTATTGATTAGATTTTACTTCTTTCAAGCTGAATTTCATTCTTCCCCAACCTCCTTTTACATAGTGTGGTATTGGCAAGGGGGTGCATTTCCAGGGAAAAAACTCTTTTCAACCCTTACTTCAGATGCTGCTAATTAAGAGAATCATTGATCAATTCGAAGGCTGAAAAAGGTATTTTTTCCTCCCCCGACACTACAGCAAACAGCAGTGATTTTGTATAAAGCATGAGAATGACTGTTTTATGGAAAAAAATGTTGTGTATGCAGTTGCCATAGAAACATGTTATCCAGACGTACAAAACAGAGTTGCAGCCTACAGTGTCTCTGCTGTTTTCTGACACCAGTTGTAAATCAAAGAGGTTATATTAACTCCCTTCTTCTCCCAATTATGAAATGGCATTTAGGAAGTTATATAAAACATGCCTCTGGTTTGGCACGTTTGCTAATATTAAAAGGAAAGTGAGAGAACAGGAAGCTGTCGTTTCTAAAAATGTAGTTGAGGAAGAGAAGTAAAATAGAACTGCCAAGCATTGCCTTAACACAAATGTCATTGTAACCAAGATACCTTCAACAATATTGTGCAGCTGTTTTCATAATGAAGTGATCTAGTTATCTATTTGAAATCGTTAAATTACTTCAGAAACTTTAGGCACACTAGAGCTTTCTGATTGGTTGTCAGTGATATCATGCTTTGTAAAGGCTTGTGCCTAATTTCCCCCCCCCTTATTTTTATGTATATACTGCATTTCATACTAGTAGTAAGGCACAGCAAGTATGCATTTCTGGAAAATTATTACATTTTTATTACATGGCTATAGTCTGTCAAAATTCATCTATTTTTTCTCAGATATTTCTATTAGCTCAGGTTATAATGCACAAGATAAAAAGTTGACGATCTATGGATTTCCTGTGGTTTTCTCCAGAATGCAAGTTTTCATTTGAGTTTGAATTTTTTTATTGTCAAGGGTATTTTTAACAATTTAATCTTTTTGAATATATAATGAGATAAAAACAATAGAACCAACTGAGATTTTATCTCTGCCCATTCATTTAAATGGCAGCCTAATGATAACTTCAGTACTAACGTTAGTACCTAGATACTTAGAGCACTTTACAGATGGATGAATGTATAATTGTCAATCCATTTAATTTATGATCATGCCAGTTGATTTACTGCTTCAGTGCAGATGGTCACATTTTATCAATCTCTGATATGTGCGTATTTCCTAAAATTGTCAAATGTTCTATCAAATTACTTTTCATATTCTGACAATAAAGACATTTAGTGAAATCTTTCAAGTTAAGAGCAAAAGTTGAGTTTACCATTTCATCAGTGTTGAATTTTATGATGTTAGGGCTGGCTATTCCAATTATCATGAGCTTTAGTAAATAGTCTATAAACTCAGCTCAGTAACAGAAAAGTTGAGAGAGAGAGTATGTATGTATAAATATTATTGGAATTAACTTGCTATTTAGTTTTTAAATGAGGACCAAATAAAGTACAAAGCAAACAGAAAATCCGTCACAGAAATTCTTTAGATTTTTAGATTATCAGCTTCCCCACACGGATTTTTCCAGGGAAATTATTGGTGATATTCTCTACAGTTTTATAACACTACCCAGGTTCTGGCTGTAATTGCTCAGAAATGCACTGCTTGTTGTGTCTTATCACTCAGTAACCATTGCTTGTATGGTGCTAGAACTTTTCTTACCAGTTTTACCAGGTTAAAAAAAAAATTATATTTGCTTGATGCAGACTTTCTGAAATAGACCTGAAGGAAAGCTTTGAGAGCTGCCACTTAATATAAACTGTTGACAAACTTTTCCTCTTGTCAGTGCAGCATGAGATCATTGCATGGGGACACCTGAAAGTCATAAGCATTGAAGCTGTCTAGAAATTCAGTTTCCAGGTGTGCCCTTTTGCAAGTAGAGAGAAAAAGAAGCAACTTGCCTTGTTAGTACATTCTTCCTCTTTTATACATGTTGCTTGGAATTTGCTGCTGTTCTAGTTAACATCTAAGGGTATGTCTGCCCAGCCTGGGTTTAGTGGGACCCAGGCTTGTGGACTCATTTTTCCAACCCTGTGTTTGAGTGTCCACACTTCAATGGAAACTCAGGCTTCACAACTGTGCTGGCATGTCCATACTGCACTACCCAGACCCATGACAGAACTTCAGTTTCTATGGGCGTGTACTATCATACCGAAGGGTTCCTAGCACCCTTGCCAGCTGAAGCCCTCAGGGGCTTTCTCCATAGTGGGTTGTGGGAGAACTTTCTGTCAGCCCTGTGGGAGTTGACCAAAAGTGTGTTGGATGGGCTTAATCGGCAAAACACATCCAGCTGAGCCATTTTGTGTCTGCATACTATCTGCAGCCCAAGCCAATATGGATCCTGCCCCAGTAGAAGAACTTCTCTACCTCATACTCTGTCCTGTTTTGGGACCCAGAAAGACATTTCATTAGTAGTTTTTTAACTGCTGAAGGCCTACTAACATGTCAACTGCAAACCAACTGATGCTGCTCATGCCTGTTGTTGCCATAGCCGCAGATTTCCCCTCTGTACGCTGGAGCAGGAATACAAACAGACTGATGGGATCACATCATCATGTGAATCAGGGATGACCAGCAGTGGGTCCAGAACATCTGCAAGAAGAAGCAGGCTTTCCTGGTGGCTTGTGCACCAGCTTGCCCATTTCCACCAGAGTCCGGACACTCTCATGATGGTGGCCAGGCCAATCCAGAAGCATGTTCCTATTGCCATTTGGAAGTTGGCTATCCTAGACAGCTACATGTCCATGGCTAACCAGTTTGGCATTGGCAAATCAACTGTGGGGATTGTTGTGGCAGAGGTTTATGAGGCGAACAGGATTGTGATTTACAAAAAGGTTTTGGGCACAATAAATGTTCCTGAAATAATTGCTGGTTTTCAGAGAATGGTTTAGGAGGACATACCCCATTCAGAGTGAGGAAAGAGTGCACAGCAGAAATTTGCTAAATCAGTTCTATATATTTTCATAGATTCTTATGTCTTTGAGGATGCATCTTAATGTTCAAAATGTCATCTCATGATTGAAATGAAATGTAACAACTGAATCCAAGATGCGCAGGATTGGTGCACAAATCAAAGCTCAGTGGGATTAAGCCCAAAAACAGAATAGTTCTACTACTTCTGCTGTAAACAAGATAAACCTTAGAAATTCAGAGACCAAAAAGACCTATTACGGAATATCATGTCCAGCCCCTTAACAGTGTAAAATGATACCCCCATACATACATACTAAAATACTTCAAATTCACAAACTTTTAAGTAAGTGTGTAGAAGATTCCATTCTCGGGTGATGGCATGTCACTATTTTTTCTCATGCAATATTAACAAATTAGCACTCTTGATTTCCAAACATTCTGAATTAAATGTGCTGAGTGTCTGTTATCTATAATAATCTTTCCAGAGCCCAGTGGTTTAGTCAATGATGTGATCTTTTTCCAAAGCTGTCTTTTTTTTCTTGGGGTAACTTTATGTAAAATGGTGAAAAGTACAAAAATAGTCTTGCAGCTGGCATGCTCTGGTAAGAAATAAATTGGGCATATAAACATTTAGTTTCAGAACCTATCAGGTTATTAATACAACCTTGGACATGCATAACTTTAAGGATTGGATTGAGTGGATTTATATTTATGCAAGGGACATGAAGACTCACTCTAATTTTTGAACTATTAAGCATTATCAATGAGCTGTGTGAAAATTATTTTTTCTAATGTTGAAATGGTATGTGAGCACCAAGCTAGTAGAATGAGAAGTAATCCTTATCTAAAAATTATCCTATGTACCACTGATACGATGTAAAGTTTGTTTTTTTTTAACTGGTAATATTGTACATTGTGTCACCATTTGGGACAATAATTAACCTAGAGCATGTGAATGATATTGATATTTACATATACTTGGTGTCTCCAACTGTGCAACAGTCAGTATTTGGTTATTGATCCAAATATCACTAAAAAGAGAACGGTCTCCAGCTGTTTCTAATTAGGGCTGGATTGTTTCATGTGTTCTGGACAATTTCTTTTTATTCATGGAATCTATAGCTTTCCAATTTTTCTCAGTTTTTGTAACATACAAGCAGCAATATATTTCTCAGAGTTAGAGCAAACAGAAATATATTGTGAGGTCAGTGTTATTAACATCCTTCTTAACTCTGACTTTGTTTTATGCATGTTTCCATCTCTGATACAGATGTAATAACCTAGAAAGATGTTCTTTCAGATGGATTAGAATGGAGAATCTTAAAACAGCACAGTGGGTTCTATAAAATTTGATATCTAGTCTTTGTAAATTTTGTTCCTAATGAGGGACGCCAGCAACCAATAGAGGGAAAGGAACTTCTGATGGCAAATCAGGGGTATATATGGCATCTAGCAGTTACTGAATACTCAATAAAATACCAGTAGCCCTTGGATACAATGCTAGAAATGCAATATATCAAATCCAAAATAATTCTCCCCTTTCCCCTTTTCTTTCTACACCACTGAATTTCTAACACTAGGATTTTGGCACATGCAGCTATGGATTTCTTAACTTCAGAAAGCTCAGCTGGCTATTCTCCATTCAGTATGCAAGTTGCCATTACCTGCTATGCCCTATGAGGCCTATCAACCTTTTATTCCAGTTCACCACCAAGGTTATCAAGTTTTCACATTACTGCATCTCTTGCAATAAGTTTTAGTCTTTGGGTATTCCTGGGGAAATTCTGCGCCAGTGTGCAGAATTTGTGTCCCCCCACAGAATTCTTTGCTTCCCTGCAGAAAAATGACTTTCTAACGGGGAAGCAAAGGGAAGCCACAACAGCGGTCATGCGACAGTCCCCAGCAGTAATGTTTCGTGTGCCCAAGACAGCCAGCAGAGAGAGAAATCACTGTGTGGCAGTGGGTGGTATTGGGGAAGACCCGGCTGATAGCTCCTACCCTGTGCTGGGCTCAGCTGCTAGTCCCAGCTGGGCTGGGGAGGACAGGCCGGGGCTGTGTCAGACCCACTCCCAGATTTCTCCCCCACCTGTAGGAAGCTCTGCAAACTCTTCCCCCTGTTCCCACTCCCCGGCCTCGCTTCTTGCACCCATTGCTCCTCAGCTGCAGGGGCAGGGATCCCTGTACAGGTAGCTGCTCCCATATCCGCCCAACTCCCATGCATCCAGACCCCCTCATACCCAGACCGTCCCACTGAGCCGAAGTCCCACCCTGCACCCAAAACCCCCCTTGACAAGCCCCACTCTCCCTGCACCACCCCGATGAGCCATCTGGATCCCCACCCTACCGAGCTTCAACCAGCTGCATCTGGATCCCCACCCCACTGAGCCCCATTCCCACAGCATCTGGACCTTCCCACTGAGCCCCCCACTCCCAGATACCCCTGCCGAGCTCTAACCCCCCAGACCTCTTCCGCTGAGCCCCACCCACCTTCACCTGGACCCCCTTCCAGAGTCCCATTACCGTTGCACTGAGAACCCCCCAACAAGCCCTTGTGCATCCAGATCCATGCCCCCCCAGCAGCTGGATCTGCCACTGAGCTATCTGCACCCAGATTGCCCCACACAGAATCCTCTCTACCACACCTGGATTCCCTTCACACTAAGCCCCTCCACACTTGGATCCTGCCTGGCTGAGCCTACCTTCCCACACCTGGTGCACCTGGCACGGAGGGGCAGGGCCCTGGGTTGTTTCTGGGGCAGGCCCGGTCCTTGCGCTGTGTCAGGGTTGGGTGCAACCTCATCACTGAGTCCGTGTCCCGGAAGGGAGTTGTACAGTGATCTCCCACCTCTGTGCAGTATGACAAAGTCAGGCCGGATGGCTGTAAGAGGGTCCTGGAAGGCTGATATATTAGCCCTAGAATGTTAAAGGTGCCTTTTCCTACAAGCTGAGAAGGGGTTACCTCAAGTCCATTATGGACACCTGAATCCAATTAAAGGCTGCTTGAGGCCTTTAAAAACCCCTCCTCTGGAGAGAGCAAAGAAGGAGAGAGAGAGAAGCTGCTGCTAGGCTAGAGGCAGCAGGGAAATAGGCTGTTCCCGGGTGAGAGGCTGTGCTCCTTCCCATAGGGGAAGTAGCCAAACCTGAGTGCCTGCTAGGGGAAGGACTCACACCCTAGGGCAACCACCCAGAGGATACCTTGCACCAGCGAGGGGGGCAGCGAAAGGTACCCCCCTGGGTTTTTGTTTGACTGTTTCCTTTTGTTTGGTGGAGGATCACACCTAAGGCTGACCCTCAGGCCTACCCTGAAAATATGACCAAGAGAGCACAGAAGGGGGAAGGCAAACCCTGTCTGAGTGAGGCTGATTACCCTAGGTCTGCCATTGCCAGAGGGGGCAATGCTAAGTCTGGCGAAAGAAAAGAGGTGCCTTGCCACAGCAGCCAGTGGCCTGTGCTCCCCAATGCCATGCTGGAGACTCCACATTTATTTGACAAATAGAATTTGCAGAATTTTAAAATATTGTGTGCAGAATTTTTATTTTTTTGGTGCAGAATGCCCTCAGGAGTATTTGGGGCAAGGATCTTGCTGTCTTATTTATCTAACTAAATCTGTCTATTGGTATTTCTAAAGTAACTATCACTGGGTATGCAGTGGGGCCTTCCATAAGGGAAAAGCAAATATCCATCCTGATCTTTGGGAGCATTTACTACATTCTTGGCACCATGTAAAAAAGTTAAACCAACTTCACAGTCTCTCAGTCTTGGGGATGATTTATACCAGTTCACATTAGGATAGCCTGAAGGCTCCTGTAATTTATGCCAGCAGCCGACAAATCTCAAGGAAATATATGGCAGCCATACCCCCTGCAATGGATAGCCATCTATCTTGGATGGTTCAGACTAAACAAATCCTGCATCTTGGCAGGGGGTTAGACTTAGATGACCCTTGCGGTCCCTTCTAACCCTATGATTCTATGAGGCCACAACAGAGATGGTGTAGGACCGCTATAGTGGCAATAAACCATCTAGGTATTCTCTAGTGAAGGAAAAATCCTCAAAGCGCCAGTTAAGTGGACTTGAAGGTTTCTGTATGCTACCGGAATGAGTCCAAGCGTCTGGCCCATTATATACTTTTTTTGTTTTTATTTGTCATGTAAAATGTATATATCGACTATGCATGACCGTCTTCAACTTGTTTTTGTTTACAAGTGCCTTGTAGGCATTCCAGAAGAAATCAGTCTTAAGGAGAGAACAGCCTTACAGGTCCCTTACTAAAAGTGACATTTGGTGGAGGGAAAAAGCTTAAGCAAAATTCCTTCTGCTGCTTTTTTGTTTAATGAATTCAAATGAAATCTTGTCACATTTAATAACCCCCCCCCCACACACACACACACACACACTTCTCCTTTGATAAGTGCATGTGCATATGTGCATGCTCCCCTACCAAGCTCAGATCTGCCTAGATGTGCATGGCTAGTTGGGACTGCGTGAGCACCCCTTTGCAGATTGGGTTTGAAAAATGGCATGTGATCATACAAATTAGAGTTAGGATTCTGTAAAGACAGGCACTTGCTTAAATTTGTGCATGTGAATAATCCCATTCAGTTCAATAGGAATACTCATTGTGCAAAATTGAGCATATTCCTAAATTTTTGCAGCACTGGAGCCTAGAAAACCATGGGTACACACAAGGAAACAGTTAATTTTGTGCATTGAAACTTAACTTTTGGAATTCTTTTGTGTGCGTGTGTGCCTAACAGTACCCGTAAGGTTGCATTAACATACTGTAATTTTTTGTTGTCTGTATATGAGAGCAGTTTAGACAGTATTAGACTAAATTCCTACTAACAAATAGTTTATCTGGTAGAAGTACATTTTATAATCATGAATTCTGTTTATTAACAGAAAATAAATTTATCTAAACAACTTCCTTGAAACCTTCCAGTGATGATTTTGGGAAAGCAAAAATCTGAGTAGCTAAATAACTGATATCTCAACCTTTGTGTAACATTTACCTGTACATATCTGTTTCAGCCCACAATCTCACAGGTGCAAACATCTGCCCTACTAGATCATGTTGCAGAATTGGGGTCTAGATTATAAGAGAACTGGGGCAGTGTTCTTGCGCTTATATAGCACAATGCAGAGCTGTGGTCCTCTGTCAATAACAATTTCATATTTCTACAGTTTTGCAGTGGTTCAGTGACCTTCCTGTATATTTTCTAAACACACAAAACAGGAAAGTAAGTTTATCATGAGATAATGTTAAGGGTCAAATTTAAAGTCACAAAAGCCAGGAAATTCAGAGTTAATGTTAAAACTCCTCTTAATTCCACTTATTGTGCTTAATCATGTAGTCAGACAAGCTGCATGTGAGATCTTAACTACCTCAGTTCATCCAGAAATTAAATGTTGTATATTTAGGATCCTGTTTATATTCACCACTTTCACTGTATATGGTAAAAGTGGGTTTCTTTCAACTTGCTCAGAGTTTACTGTGTATAACTAGGGCCCTACCAAATTCACAGCCATGAAAAACGCGTCACGGACCATGAAATCTGGTCTCCTCCCGTGAAATCTGGTCTTTATGTGCTTTTACCCTATACTGTACAGATTTCATTGGGGAGACCAGAGTTTCTCAAATTGGGGGTCCTGACCCAAAAGGGAGTTGCAGTGGGGTCATGGTATTGCCACCCTTACTTCTGCGTTGCCTTCAGAGCTGGACGGCCAGAGAGCGGTGGCTGTTGGCCAGGTGCCCAGCTCTGCAGTCAGCAGCGCAGAAATAAAGGTGGCAATACCATACTATGCCATCCTTACTTCTGTGCTGCTGCTGGCAGCGGCTCTGCCTTCAGCGCTGGGCTCCCAGCCAGCAGCCACCGCTCTCCAGCTGCCCAGCTCTGAAGGCAGCACCGCCGCCAGCAGCAGTGCAGAAGTAAGGTTAGCTGTACCGCAACCCACCCTACAAAACTTTGCAAACCCCCCCCCCACACACACACACACACACACCTCATTTTTGGGTCAGGATCTCTACAATTACAACACCGTGAAATTTCAGAATTAAATAGCTGAAATAAAGAAATTTACGATTTTTAAAATCCTATGGCTGTGAAATTGACCAAAACGGACCGTGAATTTGGTGGGGCCTGATGTATAACCCTCAAACCTCTTTCCATAACAGCATTTACAAAAGTAATTCTGAGACATTATTAGAGCTGTTTGTAATGTTTAGAGTCTATGTGGCATTTTAACAATATCCAAAAAAGGCTTAGTTGATTGGTCTGCTATAAACGGAGACTTTACTGCAGATTCTGTTGTTCATTGTTTAAATGTTCTGTCTCATTGGATATTTAATGTAAATAGAAGCATCTTGCAGAAAAATGTTTGTAGATTATATGCTTGGCTATTGGTGTTCAAGACAACATAATGATAAAGCAAAACAAACTGGATATAGTAAAAATGACAAAACCCAGGTCCAGGCAGTAGCTTCCCTAAGGGAAGTAAGGGTATGTCTATACTATGAAATTAGGTCGAATTTATAGAAGCCGGTTTTATAGATACCGGTTTTATACAGTCGATTGTGTGTGTCCCCACATAAAATGCTCTAGGTGCATCAAGTCGGCAGACCGCGTCCACAGTACCGAGGCTAGCGTCGACTTCCGGAGCGTTGCACTGTGGGTAGCTATCCCACAGTTCCTGCAGTCTCCGCCGCCCATTGGAATTCTGGGTTGAGATCCCAATGCCTGATGATGCAAAAACAGTGTCGCGGGGGGTTCTGGGTACATGTCGTCAGGCCCCTCCCCCGCCGTCAGAGCAACGGCAGACAATCGATTCGCGCCTTTTTACCTGGGTTACCTGTGCAGACAACATACCACGGCAAGCATGGAGCCCGCTCAGCTCAGCTCAGCTCACCATCACCATATGTCATCTGGGTGCCGGCAGACGTGGTACTACATTGCTACACAGCAGCAGCTAATTGCCTTTTGGCAGTAGACGTTGCAGTATGACTGGTAGCCGTCATCGGCTATCTGGGTGCTGGCAGACGTGGGGCTGCACTGCTGCTACGCAGCAGCAGCTCCTTGCCATTTGGCAGTGGATGGTGTATTACGATTGGTATCCGTCGTCGTCGTACTCCTCAGTGAGTTCAATCAGAGGCACCCGGGAAAGTTCTTCAGCAGATTACTCTAAGTAATACTGCACCAAACTTTCCACTCTGGGCATCTGATTTTTGATGATGATGGCTATCAATCGTAGTACATCATTTTCTGCCAAGCACCCAGAAGATGCCGATGGCTATCAGTCATGCTGCACCGTCTGCTTCCAGCTTAAGATGTAAAAAATAGATGGACCAGATTTGTTCTGTATTCATTTGCTTCCCCCTCCCTCCATGAAATCAACGGCCTGCTAAACCCAGGGTTTTGAGTTCAATCTTTGGGGGGGCCATTCTGTGTGACAGTTGTTTGTGTTTCTCCCTGATGCACAGCCACCTTTGTTGATTTTAATTCCCTGTACCTGTACGCCATGTCGTCAGTCGCCCCTCCCTCCCTCCCTCCGTCATTTTCGCGCCTTTTGCAGACCAGACGCCATAGCACTGGGATCATGGAGCCTGCTCAGATCACCGTGGCAATTATGAGCACTATGAACACCACGCGCATTGTCCTGGAGTATATGCAGAGCCAGGACATGCCAAAGCAAAACTAGGACCAACTGAGGAGGCGATTGCAGCGCGGCGACGAGAGTGATGAGGAAATTGACATGGACATAGACCTCTCACAAAGTACAGGCCCCAGCAATGTGCAAATCATGGTGTTACTGGGGCAGGTTCATGGCGTGGAACACCAATTCTGGGCCCGGGAAACGAGCACAGACTGGTGGGACCTCATCGTGTTGCAGGTGTGGGACGATTCCCAGTGGCTGCGAAACTTTCGCATGCGTAAGGGCACTTTCATGGAACTTTGTAACTTGCTTTCCCCTGCTCTGAAGCGCCAGAATACCAGGATGAGAGCAGCCCTCACAGTTGAGAAGCGAGTGGCGATAGCCCTGTGGAAGCTTGCAACGCCAGACAGCTACCGGTCAGTCGGGAATCAATTTGGAGTGGGCAAATCTACTGTGGGGGCTGCTGTGATCCAAGTTGCCAGGGCAATCAAAGACCTGGTGATATCAAGGGTAGTGACTCTGGGAAACGTGCAGGTCATAGTGGATGGCTTTGCTGCAATGGAATTCCCAAACTGTGGTGGGGCGATAGACGGAACCCATATCCCTATCTTGGCACCAGAGCACCAAGCCACCGAGTACATAAACGGCAAGGGGTACTTTTTCAATGCTGCTGCAAGCCCTGGTGGATCACAAGGGACGTTTCACCAACATCAACGTGGGATGGCCGGGAAAAATACATGATGCTCGCGTATTCAGGCACTCTGGTCTGTTTCGAAAACTGGAGGAAGGGACTTTCTTCCCGGACCAGAAAATAACCGTTGGGGATGTTGAAATGCCTATCGTTATCCTTGGGGACCCAGCCTACCCCTTAATGCCATGGCTCATGAAGCCGTACACAGGCAGCCTGGACAGTAGTCAAGACCTGTTCAACTATAGGCTGAGCAAGTGCTGAATGGTGGTGGAATGTGCATTTGGACGTTTAAAAGCGCGTTGGCGCAGCTTACTGACTCGGATAGACCTCAGCGAAACCAATATCCCCAATGTTATTGCTGCTTGCTGTGCGCTCCACAGTATCTGTGAGAGTAAGGGGGAGACATTTATGGCGGGGTGGGAGGTTGAGGCAAATCGCCTGGCCGCTGATTACGCGCAGCCAGACACCAGGGCAGTTAGAAGAGTACAGCAGGGCGCGGTGCGCATCAGAGAAGCTTTGAAAACCAGTTTTGTGACTGGCCAGGCTACGGTGTGAAACTTCTGTTTGTTTCTCCTTGATGAACCCTCCGCCCCCCCACCCCCCGGTTCACTCTACTTCCCTGTAAACCAACCACCCCACCCTCCCCTCCCCCCTTCGAGCACCGCTTGCAGAGGCAATAAAGTCATTGTTACTTCTCATTCATGCATTCTTTATTAATTCTTCACACAACTAGGGGGATAATTGCCAAGGTAGCCCGGGATGGGTGGGGGAGGAGGGAAGGAAAAGGACACACTGCAGTTTAAAACTTTAACACTTATTGAAGGCCAGCCTTTCGATGCTCGGGCAATCATCTGGGGTGGAGTGACTGGGTGGCCGGAGGCCCCCGCACCGTGTTCTTGGGCGTCTGGGTGAGGAGGCAATGGGACTTGGGGAGGAGGGCTGTTGGTTACACAGGGGCTGTAGCGGCGGTCTCTGCTCCTGCTGCCTTTCCTGCAGCTCAACCATACGCTGGAGCATATCAGTTTGATGCTCCAGCAGCCGGAGCATCGACTCTTGCCTTCTGTCTGCAAGCTGACGCCACCTATCATCTTCAGCCCGCCACTTGCTCTGTTCAGCCCGTGATTCATCCCGCCACCTCTCCTCTCGTTCATATTGTGCTTTTTTGCACCCTGACATTGACTGCCTCCATGCATTCTGCTGTGCTCTTTCAGCGTGGGAGGACATCTGGAGCTCCGTGAACATATCATCCCGAGTCCGCCGTTTTCTCCTTCTAATCTTCGCTAGCCTCTGCGAAGGAGAAACATTTGCAGCTGGTGGAGGAGAAGGGAGAGGTGGTTAAAAAAGACACATTTTAGAGAACAATGGGTACACTCTTTCACGTTAAATTTTGCTGTTCACATTACACAGCACATGTGCTTTCGTTACAAGGTCGCATTTTTCCTCTTATATTGAGGGCCTGCCGGTTTGGTGTGAGAGATCACTCACGCAGTGCCAGGCAACAGAATTCGGCTTGCAGGCAGCCATGGTAAGCCACAGTCTTTTGGCTTTTTTAACCTTCTTAACATGTGGGAATGGTTTCAAACAGCAGCGCCCTCATTTCCCATACCAAGGACCCATTGGGTTGGCCATTTAAAATGGGTTTGCAATGTAAAAGGAGGGGCTGGGGTTTCCGGGTTAACATGCAGCACAAACCCAACTACCCCCCCCACACACACACACACCCAATTCTCTGGGATGATCACTTCACCCCTCCCCCCCACCGCGTGGCTAACAGTGGGGAACATTTCTGTTCAGCCGAGCAGGAACGGGCACCTCTGAATGTCCCCTTAATAAAATCACCCCATTTCAACCAGGTGACCATGAATGATATCACTCTCCTGAGGATAACAAAGAGAGCTAAGGAATGGATGTTGTCTGCATGCCAGCAAACATCGGGACCATACGCTGCCATGCTTTGTTATGCAATGATTCCAGACTACGTGCTACTGGCCTGGCGTGGTAAAGTGTCCTACCATGGCGGACGGGATAAGGCAGCCCTCCCCAGAAACCTTTTGCAAAGGCTTTGGGAGTACATGAAGGAGAGCTTTCTGGAGATGTCCCTGGAGGATTTCTGCTCCATCCCCATACACGTTAACAGACTTTTCCAGTAGCTGTACTGGCCGCGATTGCCAGGGCAAATTAATCATTAAACACGCTTGCTTTTAAACCATTTGTAATATTTACAAAGGTATACTCACCAGAGGTCCCTTGTGTGCCCTCAGGGGCTGGGAGCATGCCTTGGGTGAGTTCAGGGGTTACTGGTTCCAGGTCCAGGGTGATAAACATATCCTGGCTGTTGGGGAAACCGGTTTCTCCGCTTCCTTGCTGTGAGCTCTCTTCATTGTCTTCATCATCATCTTCCTTGTACCCCGAACCCGCTTCCCTGTTGCGTGTTTCTCCATTGACGGAGTCAAAGCACACGGTTGGGGTAGTGGTGGCTGCACCCCCTAGCATCGCATGCAGCTCCGCGTAGAAGCGGCATATTTGCGGCTCTGCCCCGGACCTTCCGTTTGCCTCTCTGGCTTTGTGGTAGGCTTGCCTTAGCTCTTTAATTTTCACGCGGCACTGCTGTGCGTCCCTGTTATGGCCTCTGTCCTTCATGGCCTTTGAGACCTTTTCTAATATTTTGCCATTTCGTTTACTGCTACGGAGTTCAGCTAGCACTGATTCGTCTCCCCATATGGCGAGCAGATCCCGTACCTCCCGTTCTGTCCATGCTGGAGCTCTTTTGCGATCCTCGGACTCCATCATGGTTACCTGTGCTGATGAGCTCTGCGTGGTCACCTGTGCTCTCCATGCTGGGCAAACAGGAAATGAAATTCAAAAGTTCGCGGGGCTTTTCCTGTCTACCTGGTCAGTGCGTCTGAGTTGAGAGTGCTGTCCAGAGCGGTCACAATGAAGCACTGTGGGATAGCTCCCGGAGGCCAATAACGTTGAATTCCGTCCACACTACCCCAAATCCGACCCGCAAAGGCTGATTTTAGCGCTAATCCCCTCGTCGGAGGTGGAGTAAAGAAACCGGTTTAAAGGGCCCTTTAAGTCGAAAAAAAGGGCTTCGTCGTGTGGACGTGTCCAGACTTAATTTGATTTAACGCTGCTAAAGTCGACCTAAACTCGTAGTGTAGACCAGGCCTAAGAAGGCAACAACATAGTCCAGTTTGCTTTGTTTCCTTCTAATAATAGCATGAGAACATATTCATTACACTACTGTATTCTCTATGAGAATACTGCTGCAGGTCTATAAAATTGCAGTGTAGACATTCAGGCTCGGACTGGAGTCCAGTCTCTGGGACCTCCCCCCACATGGGCTCCAGCCCAAGCCCAGACGACAGCGCTGCAATTTTACAGCCCAAGCCTCATGAGCCAGGCCAGCCATGGGTCTTTTATTGCAGTGCAGACATACTCTTGTTCTATTGGGGTGGCATTATTGTGTGGCTCTAAAGAGGCCTTTTGCCTTTCTGCTCAGCCAGTACAGGCGATTGTGTCAACTAAGACCTGGTCTACACTGGGGGGAGATATCGATCTAAGTTACGCAACTTCATCTACATGAATAACATAGCTGAAGTCGACATACTTAGATCTACTCACCGGAGTACCGGAGTCGACAGGAGAACGCTCGGCGGTCAATAAATCGATCCCTGCTGGATCGATGGCTGCCTGTCGATCCTGCGGGTAATGTAGACCAGCCCTAAGGGAGGGGATGTCCCAGAATATGAAGGATTAAAAAGGGAATCATTAGAAATTCTTCCTAGGCCACCTTTGATTAGTACTATAAGGAGAAAGGGCAACCTGTGACTCTAATGCTTGGAATGGGGAAGAACTTGTTTTTGGAACCACAGTACAACAGTCTTTACTTTTTATACAAATGCTTAGGGCCTGATTTTCAAAACTGCGAACATAAAAATGTCACAGGCACAGAACACTGCTCTTGCTGGCACTGTGGAGAAGGTCACTGGTTTGGTTTGAGGGGTGGAGAGAAATGCAGGCAGGCCCTGCTGGCACAGGCTCCTCCTTCATTGCCCTGCTGCTTCTACTGTGGCTTCTGGGGAACTGTGGACTTTACAGTTGAGTATTCTTAATTTTATTTTTTTCTTGCTTTATATTAAATTAATCTTTTTTTTCCCCCCACAAGTTTATTTAAAAGCTATTTTGCCACATTTTCTAACTCCTTCTCATGTTGTCACCGCTTGTGAATTGACATTCATACCATCAGCACTTATAGTAATCTATATTAATTCATAGTAGAATCAGACAAACTTTAGGACACAGAGCTTTAATCAACAATGAATCAAGTGTCTGCATGCCATAGACTATAGTCGCAAGTGCAGCACTTCCAGGAAGGTGATGGTGGGATTTACAGGCTTGCTATTTTAGCCCAGAACAGCTGTGTGTTGCTGGATTGAATTTCTGAGTTGCACAGGGCATTGCCATTGTAACAGTGATGACACCTACTTTCATTAATATGAGGTTTTAATTTCATTTGTTAACAATGGACTTTTCGTGACAGAGGAAAGTACAAACACCTAATTCTGCTTCCAGGCAATTTTATTAGAAATTGACAGATAAGTCTGTTTGATTTTGAATTTGTATGGCTTCAATTTTTTAAACTAAAATTAAGGTAAAAAGATCTTTTAGTTTTTTTTAAATAGTTTCCAAATATTTAACTTCAAGTGTAATGACAAGAAGTCAAACCAAAAAGTGTTCTTTTGCTAGTACATTTCCGCTTATGCCGCTTCTAATCTACAGACCATTAATGCATTGCCTCTTATTTTAAGTGGCCTTGAACTCCATGGAATTGAGGAAGCAACATTGATTTCCTTTTTTTGTGTGTGTAGTAGGTTTATGGTTTTAAGAATTGATTAAATAGTTAGAGCATACATGCTGTACACTAATATTTATAGGAACTTTCCTAAGATTTAACAAGGCTATACTTTACTAAAGTTTACTGCTTTCATTGCTGTCTTTCATGGTGTGCACATTATAAAATATTCGTAATGTGCTGGAAGTTATGCTTGTATTTACTTAGTATTTGATTGCAGGCTAATAGAGGCCATATTCGTTTCAAGACAATGGGGGTTTTCACAGTCCTTTTAGTTTAATTCATTTCCCCATGTTGGATGAGACAAAATACCATGATGAATGCCTTGTGACTTACTCTTGTGTTACAAGATATGCAGATAACAATGAGATTAATTTTTCATACCGCATGAATATTTGAATCACAGAAAACTGCAAGACAAAGAATTTGCCAACTGCATTGCACAAAGAACTTTTGCCCCAATTTTCTTACAATGTAGCATTGTAAGAAACATTTTAACGGCTCCGGCTTAAAAAGTGGTACTCTACAAAGCACCTGAGTGGCCCCAGAGAGCACTCTGCAAGCCAATTGTAGGATCCTACTGCTAATGCAAAAACGGTTTGGTATTCCCCTGCACAAACTACTTCATTGTCACTGCACACTGAGCACTTTGATAATATTTAACACTTTGTATAGCACTCTGAAGAGGTAAGACCCTACAAAAAATGTTTTGACTGTCTCGTAAGACCACTGGGGAGTAAGTTGTTGTTTCCATTTTACAAGTGAGGAAACTGAGACAGAGAGGTTGTGACTTGCCAAAGACCACAGATAGTTAGTGTTAGAGCTGGTGTTACAACTCCGTTCTCAGTTCAGTCTGCTAAGCATTATCGTTTGATCTCTTCTACAAATCACTCCTAAAAGCCTGTCTCTTCGATGAAATACATGTGCACCAATGTCCACATACAACTTCTCTGACTGGTATCGGTATTCATTATACTTTACATGTTTATCTATTGCCTGAGTGTTCTTCAGGACAGGAACTTTGGGACAGATTCATATCTATTTTTACCAGTTTAAAGCTTGAAATTAATGAAATTATTCAGGATTTACACTGGTTTATTTAATAATTTAGCCTTTTGTTTTGTATTTCCATTAGTTTCAAGCACTGTAATGAATCCTTATAAATAATATATGTGTTTATACATTTAGATACCAGCATGTATTTCAGTGAATTCTACAGGAATAAGACACCCTTCTTTGGTAGCACTTGCTAGCAAACAGCTAATGCAGACTGCTGCTGACGCTTTTAACCATTCTACTTTCTAACCCTATTCAGAGCTGGTCTAAATGACACAGTGATAAAATTGCTAGCAACTGGCATTCCCATTCTACAGTGAGAGAATTGCCTAAAATCATCACTGTAGACAAGGCCATAAATACTCTGTAAAGGCAATTAATAACATGTATCCAGGAGTATGTAACTGAGTTTTAACAATGTATTGTTGCTAGCTATAATTTGTAAAACAATTTGTACAAAGATATATTCTAAGAACATACAACAGATCAACAGTTGCAGCATTGCTGGACAGAGCTCATTTTCTCCTTCTCTAGCCCAGTTTTTCCATTGATCTAGTGCTAGTGTAAATCCATCCTATATGGTACACAACCACTTGTCAATTGTGGTTCTTCTTGTATTGCTTCACATTTTTTAGCTTTCTGTCTGAAGTTTGCACTTCATATATTGATCTCAATGTCCCTAAAATGTACCTGAGCATTTCATAACAGTACATGTTCTTGTCTTAACTAGGAGAAAAATGACACTGATAAGAACCTACAGTCAATACATAGGTGCTGGAACTCCTGAAATGCCTGTCTTTAAGTGGTTTCCATTATATACAGGGCTTACAGGTTGGTTCAATGGCTTCAGCGCCCGCACTATACAAATTGTTCCAGCATCCCTGAGTCAATCAATTGCAGACTAGAAGGACCCCTGGCCTTCAATTTGCAGCTGAATAGAGACACCACAGGAAAAAAGTAGTAGATGATACTTCAGCCAAGGAGTTTTATGTGTTTGGGAATATAATTTTGTTCCCTGGCATTTGACCAGGGCATAGGGAAATTCTCTTTTCCATTTCTCCTAGCATGAATGATGTGGCATTGATAAGGGCCCCAGAGGTTGCCACTTATTCCCTGTTAACATGAAATACTTTGATAGTATGGTGGCTGGGAACAAGAGGATGGATGGGGGGAGGGGACTTTTTAAAGAAAAGGATGTACTAGTTAAAATGAATTTTCCCCTAAAATTCATTTTTCTTTTTTTCTTTTCTGAATTTGCAAGTAGCATTTTTTTCTCCTACCCAGTAATTTGGATACTGTGACTTTTGGGAATTTCCTTTAGAGCAGAGGTCCCCAAAATGTGAGGTGTGCCCCCTAGAGGAGCATGGAGGAACATCTGGTGGGGGCGCAGCAGGGCCCAGGTCAGCTTTCCTCGGGGTGGGGAGGGAGCACCACCCAGCCCAGCCCCTCCCCACCCCAAGCTTTGCTCCGGTCCCACCCCCAGCTGCATCCCAGGCTCCCGGCCCTGCGCCTGGCCCTGGCCCCAGCCTCAGCATGGCTCCATTCCTGGACTGGGGCCGAGGCTGGGGGCAAGCAAGGCTGGTGGTGGAGCTGCACCTGGCCACAGGCCTGGCTGTGGCTCCGCCCCTAGCCTCCGCCCCTGGCTGTGGCCCCACTCCTGGCCCCAGCCCCCTTATCCCTGTCTGCATCTCCCCCCCCACACACACACACGAGCTGCAGTACAGGGGTTAAGGGGGACACAACCCTCAAAAGTTATGCTTTAGAGCTTAATAATCCCCCCCAAAAACACCCAACAACCTAAAGGGGGTGTGCCACCAATTTGAAAATCACATTTCTGGCTGAAACTTTCATACATACTATGGCTACAAATAACCTCTAGTATTAGAACAGAAATATTAAAGAAAAAGAAGGGTTTGTTTGTTTGTGCTTATGACAGCACTTTGTTAATAAAAATCATTGTTGCCAACTCTAACAGTTTTATTGAGAGTCTTGCAATATTTGTGAAGTCCCTGCTCCTGGGGGCATTTGATTAGATGAGAATCTCAGCATTCTTTTAAAATAAATTAAGTTTCTAGTTCTCATGGTTTGGAGAAAAGATTGAAAACGTGACTTGAGTGTATCCTAGAGATTCAAATATCAGAAGGCAAGTAAACTCCGCAAGTTTATTATTTCTTCAAATCTCATGTCTTTAAGCCACTCATGATTTTTGAGCGGCCTGATGCATGACTTTTGAACACTTGGGATTAGCAATACAGCTGTTTCGCTGTTTTGTTGGTCATTTATGTAACTTGCCTTAGCTCTTCACAGAGCAGTCTATATGTGCACTTTCCTGGGCTCTGCGAGAGAGTATTTACCAGAAGCATCACCAACAAAACTGAAACTTGAGGCAGCAGAAAGATGTCTGCACAGAAAGAAAAGGAGGGGAGAGGCATCATTAGGTCCAAATATATTTTGGATAATTCTTGAGCCCACCCAAAAGACCGGATAAATACAGAACTCCCCTTTTAAAAATTGTATGGACTTTTTATTTTTTTTAAATTAGGACATACTGTTGAAAGTGTACTGTCTTGGAAAATTGAACTTTTTAAAATGTCAGTTTTTTTTTTTAAATCAAGTGAACACTTTTTCTTTTAGTTTCAGTTTCTAGCTTTATTATAAAGACAGGAAATATATATTCTTTCCAGGCCAGGTACTGAAACCAAAGATGTGCAAAGCAGTAGAATTCCCAAGACCTTCCAGGAGATGTATCTTTCTACTAAGCACGAACTTTCCAGGAATTATCAAGAATGTACTGACTTGGGGCAAAGTTTTAAAATTCTTTTTACAAACTCTCCCAATAGTTCTTCAGTCTTCACTTTGCCCTGGAAAATAAAAACCTTCACTCAACTTGTAGTCTTTTCTGGGGTTTTGTGTTTTGTCTACACTTAGGTTGCCAAAAGACTATTCCTACTTATTTTAAAGAACTCTCTGAAACCTAATGCCTGAGGAAAATATTAGGAATCTGCTCTGTCCGTTCTTTCACTCAACCTTGCAAACATTAACCAAGTCATGTGAATTTAATTTCAACAGGCACACACCTCATTATGAAAGTGAAGGGTGTCTCTGTCTCCCCCCCCCCCCCCTTCTACCTGCATGCTGCTTGCTCTTTAGATTGTAATATACATTCCAAGACAGGCCATTGGCTAACAGGAGAAAGCAGGATCTCCAGCTCTGATCTATTTGTAGAGGGGTGGTGTTCTTCAAGAGCTTGCACATGTCCATTCCACTGTAGGCATGTGTGCACCTCATGCACAGTTGTAGGAGAATTTTTTTCCTGCAGTGGTATCCATCGGGGTGGTCCATTGCCATATACCACTACATGCTTGTATAAGAGGGCAGAACCACCCCCTGCTTTCCCTCTGTTCTTTCTTACTGCCAATTACAGTTGTCGGCGTGATTCCAGTTTCGTCCACAGCAGCCATACAGGCACTGTTTTTGCTCCCCAAGTCCAAGATCAACCAAGGAGAAAGGGCAGGTGTTGTAGTAGGCAGCCTCCAACGCACTCCTCTTCAGCAGCCCTGGGGCCAGCCGCACTGGCCATTGCTTGGGCGGCCCCAGGCAGTGGCCAGTGCAGCTGGCCCCAAGGGAGTGTGGGCGGCACCAAGGGTGGCTGGAGCAGCTGGTGCCGCTGGCCCCTGGGGCCCCCAGAGCAGCGCCCCACCCCCCCAGCCAAGATATAGTCAGGAGTACAGATCTAAAATTTTTATTAAAGTGAATGTTTAAAATGAAATATACACGAGTTAAGAGGGAAGGTACTGTACATCTGGGGTCAGGCTTTGGTTATGGGGGATTACAGGTATCATTTGCAAGGGTGAAAAGATACATACATATCGCATAACCTGCATAGACCCAGATTGGGGTGCAAGGGTTTTTAAAGTATCAGTGGATAAGTGGGCTCGGGTACGCCACCCATGGAATGAATAATCAGTATCGGTGTTGCGGATAAGTACATGGGTGGGGTGCGTCCCTTGGTCCGTCAGGGAAGGAAGTGGGTTATTTCCCTGGTCTGCAGTCTCAGTTACTCAGTGTGGTATTGGCGATAGTATAAGTCATGGACAAATCACGGGCTGTGAATTTTTGTTTATTCCTAGTGACTTGTCCATGACTTTTACTAAAAATACACGACTAAATCGTAGCCTTACTCATATTCACCAGGTTCTTAAAGGGTTTGGTCAGTTTGTATCCACACGTACAAGATTGCAACCCGCCTTGGCATCTGCACTTGGTCCTAGCAAAATTGATGGGACTACCTTTTGAACCCCTTGCAACTTCCTGTCTGCTGCATCTCTCTATGAAGGTAGCATTTCTAGTGGCTGTTATATTGGCCAGAAGAGTGGAAGTATTAAAAGTCCTATCATCAGATCCTCCCCTATATAGTTTTCCATAGGGATAAAGTTTCTTTACCCTCACCCAAAATTTCTTACCAAGGTAGTCTCTGATTTTCATATTAACAGGCATTCTCTTTGTCAACTTTCTTTCCAAAACCTCACACTTCTAGAGATGAGGCAAGAGAGCATTTACTGGATGTGAAAAGGACTCTAGTTTTCTATCTGGAGCACACTAAGTCCTTTAGGTCCTCAATTGTTCATTGCAATTGCAGACAGAACTAAGGGTAGACCAGAGTTTACTCAGAGGATTTAATCCTGGATCGCTTCATGCATTCATTTATGCTACCAGTTGGCTAATATAACCCCACCAGCTAGGGTATTGGTGCATTCACGTAGAGCTCAGGTAACATTGGTGGCTTTCTTGGTGCAAGTACCTATCATAGATATTTGTAAAACGACGACTTGATCATCTGTCCACACTTTTGCTTCACATTATGCCATTTCCCATCAGTCCAGGAACAATACCACTTTTGGATGGGTTGTCTTACAATCACTGTTCAGGTAGATTAAGAGCCTACCCCCATGTTTGTCTGTTTGTGAGTCACCTACAATGGAATGGACATGTGCAAGCACTTGAAGAAAAAATGGTAGTTCTTCAAGATGTGTTGCACATGTCAATTCCACAACTTACCTACCTTCCCCTCTCTCTCAGAGCCTATCTGGCAGGAAGGAACTGAGGGGGGGATCAGGAGTGGTTCTGCCCTCCTATACTAGTACGTAGTGGCACATGGCAACAGAGGGCACTGGGACCTCCCCAATGGGTACCGTTGAAGTGAAAAAATTCTTTGACAACTCTGCATGAGGTGCACGCGCAAACTTACAGTGGAATCGACATGTTGCACAATTGCTAAGTGCAAAAAATACTCTCTCAGGTAAAATCTCTCTGCCAAAGATGAAGAAATACCGGTAATCAAGAATTCCACTAACAGAAGAAAGCTTTGTTTAATTTTATTTTAAATTTTCACATCCTGATAATATAGCAGTCATATTAAAGTTCAGGGTCTACAAGTGAGATGACGAGGTTGGAGTGGGTTAGTGAGGCAGTTGAAAACACTGTTATTTTAGTCATCTAAACTTTATATTTGGGGATTGTTTTAATTCCATTTTCAAAAATAGAATTTTCAGGCTATTACTCTATAATGTAACACATCCTGAAAGGGGCTGAGCACCCTCAGTGGGAGTTTCAGGTACTTTGCATGTACCCATGATTTGTCCCATAGACAATAGTTTACACTTTTGACAAACAGCTATTGCATATACTCAGTTAATAGATTTGACAACAATTTTCTCTGTGTATTGCATATCTGCATTCATACACAGTCCCAATGCTTTCAATGAACTTGGCATACATTTCTGTCATAATTAAGGCTTGTGGACCAGCATTAACTATACAATAAAGGTTTTTTAAACCTGGCTGATTTTATTTTAATTTTCACCTGAAAAATCCAGTCCTGAGTGAGGTAATTGACAGGTGGAGAGTGATTGGGGTTTTTTTTCTGTCACTTGAGTCTCCCAAAACAAGAGTGAGGTGAAGTTAGGACATATAGGAAATTATCCAGTGATTATACAAAAGAAAAATGAAGATCTTTCTAGGCAATCTCTGAAAGAAAAGGCTGAATTGTTATGCAAAAACTGTCAAATAGTATTCTGCTGGAAAAAACAACCCTGTGTGGCATGAGAAACCCTGTGTGGTTACATAAGAAACACAAATCAAAATGCTTTAACTTACAAAACAGTTTTAAAAACAAAAATCTGCTCTCTCTAAAACTAAAATACAGTTTCCCCCGCCCCATGCTTCACTACTGAAATTTTCCCAGAACAACCAATATCTCTTAATCCTAATGACACATACACTTTGATAAGCAACGGTCCTGTGGCACCTTTAAGACTAACAGATGTATTGGAGCATAAGCTTTCGTGGGTGAATACCCACTTTGTCAGACGCTGACGAAGTGGGTATTCACCCACGAAAGCTTATGCTCCAATACATCTGTTAGTCTTAAAGGTGCCACAGGACTCTGTTGCTTTTTACAGATCCAGACTAACACGGCTACCCCTCTGATACTTGATACCCTTTGATGTACATCATCAAAGTACTGTGCAAACATTAACTAATTTGTCCTCACAAAGAACTGTATGGAATAAGTAAACATTCCCAGTCTACAGATGAGGAAATTAAGATGTTAACTGACTTGCTCAAGGCTACACTATAAATCAGTGGCAATCAGGATGATTAGAAGTTAGGATCTCCTGGCTCTAGACCCATATTCATTCCATTAGACCATATAGTGTTTCAGCAGACTTTTGTATTATATTAATAGCTGTCAAGCTTGTGAAGCTTTATATGACATTTTATGTAAATTATTTAATGAGCTAATTTGCATAAAACTATACAACTCTTTTTAAAATTGTGTGACTTTAGTGTTGATGAAAGCCTGAGAGCTCTGATATATTATTTATTTACAAGGCAGCAGTAGTAGGGCAGGCTTCCACTAAATACTGCCTTAAGAGGATACCTCAGCGCTGATATGGTAGGAGGGTTAGTTCAGCAAACAGGGCCCTCGCAGTTTGTGGCCCACCTGCAGAGTCTGCCAGTGAGTGTAAAGCATGGTGCTGAGTTGGTGATGTAGGGCTGGAAGTGAGACATGCCAGACTGGTTTCATAGAAGAGCCACCAAAGATCTATTAGGGAACAATTTATAATCACTACTGAACTGGGCTATATTCAAATTGGTGATCTGCAGGTAAAAGGCTTGATAGCTCATTAGCAATGCCCTATGGCATCCAGTCTCCAAACAAGTGCAAATGTTATGCCTGCAATGATCAGGCTTGCTTTCTGGGATGATAAGTTTATTAAATTAAGGTCTGACATTTTTAGAGTTTACATAGGTACGATCTTCCACCATCTGCACACAGGCAAAATCTTCCACACATTGCTCTCAGTCTCCCGAAAACTGGGTATCGGGTTTCAGTTTTCAATCAAATGCCTCTCTCTATTCTAAGGGTATATCTACACAGGGATAAAAAACCTGTGACTGGCCCGGGCCAGCTGACTCAGGCTCAGGCTGATGGGCTAAAAATTGCCATGTAGACATTTGAGCTCAGGCCGGAGCCAGAGATCTGGGACTCTCCACCCTCGCTGGGTCCCAGACCTTGAGCTCAGATTCCCGCCCCAGCCCAAAGGTCTACACAGCAATTTTTCAGCACCAGAGCCTAAGCCCCATGAGACTTAGACAGCTGACCTAGACCTGCCGCAGGTTTTTTCCCCCCATGTAGAAACATCCCTAGAGGGATGCCTCCTATTAAGCAGAATTCAAACACTAAAACTATTACACATATTAACACAGCATCCAAACTCTCTTCTAAATAAAATGTTTTGTAATGTATAATTTTAATAATTACAGTAAGTCACCCACACTAACTTTATAATGTATTTTCCACCTGGGTCATCAAATAGCATGTAAACCCACAATCTTCGGCGCCACAGCACAGATTTCTTCTACTCAAGCTATAGGAGTAACTGATAAAGGAAGCCAGCTGTTATCTTCTATGTGCACCAATCTGTAGAGGGAGACAGGACACACAGTTTGCCTTTTGGTTACAGTTATTTGTGAAATACCAGAGGAATGGGAGCAGTGTGGTCTAGTGGTTAGGGACAGCCTAGCCAAGTGTAATGATACACTGTTTTGGTTGTCTGTAGGAACTGAACCTAGGACCTCTGTATGCAAAAGGCACAAGCCTCTACCACTTGTACTGAAGGAACAGGTCTGTTGGCACTGAGGCAGTCACAGACTCATAAACCTCTGTACATGGGCTAACCTACCAGTGGGGAACAAAAAGCTGCAGTCACTGCGTTATGGGTTACACAAGCAACATAATTTTGAAAGGAGGTGGCAACATGGATGAGAGTTGCATCTGTCATATTAGAGATGAGAGTTCTGTTCCTAGGTCTGCTTGAAATCACCTTGTGCATGCTTTGTTATCTTTATCTGTAAAATGGATGAATAATAGTTACCTCCCGTAAAGAAGCAGTAGTAACGCCTTGGTTAATGAGGGGTGTGAAACGCCCAGAAATATTAACAGTCAATGGAAAACTAGGACTAGAACTTGTAGTCTTTTTTCCCGTACAACTCAAGCCCCTATAGCATAAAGGAAGGCACATCATGTGGAGGAGTCAGTCACTGTCAGTCTCTTGCTCCTCATGAAACGGGGTTATAATATTTCCTTACCTCGACGATTGTCTCCTCAAAGCCTCAACACTGATGAAGCTCTTCGATCCACGCAGCTTTCTGTCGCTTGCTTCTTTTCCCTTGGCCTACAAATAAACAAAAACAAATCCACCTTATCTGCTACCCAACAACTGGGTCTCTCCCGCTCGATCGTTTCAACACCATAAAACTCCTGGTTACAAAACTTCATAACAGTCCCCAGGTCACTGCATGAGACTGCCTGCAACTATTAGGCCACATGGCCTCGTGTACTTTCGTGGTCAAAAATGCACGCCTATATATGAGGTGCTTGGTTGGCCACAGTTTACAGACCAAACATACACGCTCTAAACAAGCCTCTATCCATATCCTTCAGAGTCAAAGACTCCCTCTGATGGTGGACAGTTCCCTCAACCTCTGCTCAGGAGTCACTTTTCTCCAGGAATCTCCATCACTCAGAATGACTACCGATGCATCCCTCACGGGATGGGGAGCACACATGTCCCCTCACACAGCCCTGGGGCTATGGTCTTCCACCAAAGCCTCCCTACACATAAACGTCCTAGAACTGCGAGCCATACACAACACCTGCCATCACTTCCTCCCATTCATTCGGAACCAACATATTCAGATAATGACAGACAACATCGCATGCATGTTCTATGTCAACAGGCAGGGAGGGGCTCGATCTCATTTGCTTTGCACAGAAGCCATAAAGCTCTGGAATTGGTGCCTCGCGAACAACATCTGGATCAGCCACCTATCTTCCCAAGGCCCTGAATACCATTGTGGACGAACTAAGCAGATGTTTTCCCTGGGATCACGAATGGGAGATAAACAACACGATCATACGCAACATATTCCGCGTTTGGGACTATCCAACCCTGGACCTCTTCGCAACTGCAAAGAACAAGAAATGTCCCGAATTTTGCTCCAGAGCGGGGTTAGGCAAACATTCCCTAGGAGATGCATTCCTGATCTCATGGGCTCAACACTTAATGTATGCTTTTCCTCCAATACCAGTTCTCCACAGAGTTCTGACAAAGATACGAACAGATTGTCCCACGGTAATTTTGATTGCCCCGTTGTGGCCCAGACAACCATGGTATCTGTTCCTCATCAGAATGTCAATTCGTCCACCGATTTCGTTGCCTCTCACTCCAAACCTCCTATTGCAGCAACATGGCCGATTTCTTCACCCCAACCTATCCATGCTTCACCTCAAAGCTTGGTTCCTCCTTAGTTTTCACAAAGTGAACTAGCATGCTCTGAACAGGTTCAAAGAGTACTCTTCCATATCAAAACACAGTCTACTCACACCACATATCTCCAAAAGTGGAAACAGTTCACACATTGGTGCTTGAACAACCAAATTCTTCCCACTTCCGCACCTCTTCCAGCTATACTTGATTACCTACTAGACCTTAAGCAATCGGGCCTTTCTTTCAGCTCCATCAAAGTCCACTTAGCTGCTATTACAACTTTTCACAACAAGATCGACGGTACTTCTGTTTTTGCTCATCCAATCACCAAGCGCTTTCTTAAAGGGCTCCAATCTCTATACCCGGACATTAAATCTCCTACTCCTCCGTGAGACCTTCACTTAGTATTAAACTGTTTAACGCAACAACCTTTGGAGCCCCTAGCCACTTGCTCCGTCTTACACCTCTCTATGAAAACAGCATTCTTAGTGGCAATCACCTCCATCAGACGTGCAGGAAAACTAGCAGCTCTCATGGCGAACCCACCCTACACAATATTTTTTAAGGACAAGGTTACCCTCCGACTACGCCCCAAATTTCTTCCAAATGTACATTCGTCGTTCTACATCAACGAACCTATACACCTACCAACCTTCTTTCCTAAACCGGATGCAAACTCCTTTGAATCCACAATGCATACATTGGATGTACGCAGGGCTTTGTCCTTTTATTTGGATAGAACCAGACCCTTTAGGAACTCTTCCAGACTCTTTGTCTCCATTGCAGAATGATCCAAGGGGACACCTATTTCCACCCAGAGATTTTCCAACTGGATCTCTGCTTGTATCCATCTGTGCTATCAATTAAAGGAGACAATTCCTCCAGCCTGCATCAGGACTCATTCCACTAGATCTGTAGCTAGCTCTGAGGCTTTTCTACACAGAGTTCCTCTGGCTAACATCTGTAAATCGGCCACTTGGATCTCCGAACACACATTTGTTAAGCATTATGCCCTTACTCAAGGCCCTCTCACTGATACACGACTGGGCAGAGCTGTATTATCTACCCGCATTCCTACCAGATCCAAAGTGCCTACCTCCTTGAGATACACTGCTTTTAAGTCACATGGAGTGGAGCACCCACAGGGACATCTCTCGAAGAAGAAGAAGAAGAAGAAGAGGTTACTCACCTGTGCAGTAACTGACGTTCTTTGAGATGAGTGTCTCTGTGGGTGCTCCACTACCCATCCTCCTCCCCTCTGCTTCGGAGTTGGGGTAGCCTCCACTGTAGAGAAGGAACTGAGGATACCAGTTGCGCACGCGTACTATTAAGGCACACTCAGCACGTGGGGCAGGCTCTGCACGTGCACGACCAGTACGAGTACTGCCGTCAAAATCTCCGAGCAAAGGCGCAGAGACGCACCAATACCTGGAGTGGAGCACGCACAGGGACACTCATCTCAAAGAATGTGAGTTACTGCAAAGGTGAGTAACCTCCTCTTGCCTCAGTACCGAAACAGCAGGCAAAAGAAGTGTCCAGTACGGTACTATTCCAACTTCCTTCCTCATTGAGGAGCTTGTTACCACCAACTACTACAACTTCTGCTCCATTACCATCTACTTCTGGTGCTCCAGTACAACAGCCATCAGCAGTGGTGACTTAGGGGCTGCTGACTCCATCTGTACCTGTTCCAGCACTGCTATTTGCCCTGCCACATTGTTTGGTACCAACAACATATATGGCACCAAGGAGTCTCTGCATGTTCTGCAGGAACCAGGATCCCCGTTGCTTGTCTGCCAATCTGACTATGTGGTACCAGTCCCCTTGTTATCTTCAGTACCGAACACTTCCACCTTGGTCTCTACTGCTGTGTATGGACCTTCAACGTCTGTATCTACATCTCCACCACTGCATTTGCAGTGTTCTTTTTTTGTCATCATCCTCAACGGCATCTGATGAAACAGGCACACAATCACACGTACTCTCCTAGGATGTTTCCCCCTGCTTCATCTGCCTCATAGAATCTAGAGACTCTTCTTGTGATAGTCACTTTGCAGCTCATCCTTTGGGGCATGGGCCATGGTTCCCAAATTCACAGGCTTCTTACCCTAGCATTTTCATATGGTCTTATTGGGGACGCTGGGAGTCATATGCACGGGAATGCTATCCTGAGAACCCCATGTTCATTAGAAATCTCCTACTCCTGCAGCGGCCTGCACAGGCTTCTCAACCTGAGGATCCTGCTGAGGAGATACCAACCCTCTCAGCAGACTTATCTCATTATCTTCCCTGGACAAGGCTGTGGTTCCTCCTGCTGCACAACAGCTAGGTGATTTTAAAGGTTTTCAGGACTTATTAAAAAGGGTGTTAGACTCTTTACTAATCCCTTTCAAAGAGGTTCTCGAGCCCACTCTTAAACTTATTGATGTTCTCCAATCCTCGACTGTTGATAGGATAGCCCTTCCAGTTAATAAGGCCATTATAGATCCTGCAACAATTCTTTGGCAGACTCCCACTAAGAAGCTCTTACATCTTTGAGAGCAGACAAGAAATAACCATGTTCCGTTTAGGACTAAAATAAGTAATTCCTGCTTAGTGATGAGCTCTCTCATGGTGACAGCCAAGTATAAGAAATCTAGGCAACCGTTCAACTGCACCTGAAGACAAGGAGCCCTTCATCAGTTATCTTATAGTTCAGGATTGTAAACTATCAGACTCTTGTGGGCAAATATGATTTTCCAAACTATGAAGAATTGTGAAAAATTATGGATAAACTTCCCCTGGATGCTAAGGCATAGATTTCTTCTCTAGTGACAGAAGGACAGTTCATAGCCAGAACCAACTTGCAAGTGGCACTTGATGCTGCTGACACTGGATCAAGCTCAATGGCTACAGCAACAGTTACGAGTAGAGCCTCCTGGCTAAAGGAATCATGGGAAGTGTAGTCTATAGCAGAGGACTTAACATTTGAAGGACAGAATCCCTTAGGGTCTAAACTCCAGCCCATAAAGGAAGCACATCAGGCAACCAGGTTTAAACATCGCAAGAGACCAGCTCTGCTACCAACCTTTTTCCACTACAGACCATTAGAACCACCTAGAAAGAGACAATGTTTTCATGGGAAGATATCATCTGCTTCCTTGATTCGTACATCGCAGACTGTGCCTAGTGGGAAGCATTCATTTTGATGGGTCAGTCAAGAGAAGTGTAACCACTTCCAAGGATCCGGAATCACCAATGCTTCCTTTTTGGTACTCCCAGAGTTTCTTCAGCCAGCATGGTCCTCCATCACCTTCGACCATTGGGTTTTGGAGACAATTACAATGGGTTGTTCTATCCAGTTCTATTCTGTGCCTATTCCCACTCCCATTCTGTAATAAGGCATTCAGGTTTTCTGTATCTCATGAGGACCTATTAAGTAAGTCTTCTCACTCCTTTCTCTCAGCATGATAGAAAGGGTTGTTCTTCACTACAATGGGATGGGATTCCACTGCAAATATTTTCTCATCCCAAAGAAGAAAGGAGGGATGATGGTCAGAAAATACCTATAGTGAGGTTCTGGAAGATGCCTAAGAAACCCTCATATTGGAATGACTGAACTTGATCACAGATACCAAGGATAAGAAGAAATGGTTTTATACAGATTGTAAAATGGTGCAAAGAGATGATTATTATGTAACATAAAATCCTGTGACACTGTCAGAAAGATTCACGCCCTCCCCAACCACTTGCTGTATCAGGTAGTATATAAGATGTATTTGCGTACTTTGTATTTTTGATAGCAAAGATAGACTGGAAATGTAGCACTCTTCAAGAGTTGAATTTTTTAAAAATTTTGCATGTGGTCCCACCATCGTCTTCCTCACTTCATTTTATATTTTATCTTTCAGTGTGATAATATTTAAGCCAACAAAAATAATGTTTAGCACTTACATAGAGTTTTTCATCTTCACAGCTGTTTACAAATATTAGCTAATTTATTAAACTAAGCTTCAGACTTATCATTCTAGTAAGTGCCAAGTTACTTGGGGAGACATATGCAGCCAAGAACATTCCTTCAGTCTTTTAGAATGACAATAACAGTACTGATCCATCCTTCCACCTCCATCACTGTCATTATTGATATATATTATTTGTATAATGCCAGAGGTATGCATGGCTCTTAACAGGAGCCACACTGATAAAATGGACAGGTCATTTCCCTAAGGAGCTTACAGTCTAGGACCCCAATCCTGCAAACACTTACACACATGTTTAACTTTACTTCTAGATGAGTAAAGATAAGCTCAGGTATATATAGGATTGGGATCTAAATTAGACATAACTCAGCAAAGAATGACAAAAAGTGAGTGAAGGGAAGCGAAAGAGGAGGGCTATAGCAGTGAGAGATTGAGATATGCATGTTACTTATGAATCTTTAGTTCCAATATTTATAGTTAGTATATTAAAATAAAGAACAGTATCTGGTAAAGAAGGAGGGGGAGGAAGATAAGAATTATGAGACTGGCCAAAAAAGAGTGATTACTGAGAAGGATTTCGCAGGAGGAGAATCAGGTTGTCTGGCATACAGGGATAATATTCCAAGCATAGGGGGCCTGTATGAGAGAAAGCAAAGTGTCACCTGTGAGAGATGTAAGGGATATATAACTTAGCTAGATTGACAAAGCGTAGGTAAAGCATGATACACTCTGCAGTAAGTTGGACCTAGATTCTGTAACAAGGCAATCAGGTTTTCTGTAGCACTCCAGTACAGTAGACTGATACAAGTGGACTCAGGAGTGAATCTGTGAAGCTGAGGAATTTGAGTTTGATGCCAGACTGGATCAGAACAGTGGTCCATTTAATCTGATATCCTGTCTCTAACAGTGGCCAGTACCAAATAACACTACTAGAATCCCTGTAATAGGCAATTAGGGAATAACCTATCCCCAAGATAAATTTCTTCCTAACCCCAGGCAGTTAGTGATTGGCTTATGCACTGAAGCTGGGTGGTTTTATAACCCTTATATTTTTTTTATCCTAGCTAATGTAACTAGATGTTCTCATTATCTATGTAAATGTCTAATCCTTTTCTGAATCTCGCTAAGCTCTTGGATTCAATGCTGTCTTGTGTCAATTAATAACTTTATACACAATGCATAATTTCCTTGTAACTGTTTTAAATGTGTTGCCTTTCAAGTTCATTGGATTCCCCTTGTTCTTGTTTTATGAGAAGGTAAACAGGAATGCCTGGTTTACCTTCTGTATTCCATTAATAATTGTATTTATCTCTGTCTTCTTTCATTTGTCTCATCTCTAAGCTAACAATGCTAATCTTTTCAATTTCACTGAATATAAAAGACTTTTCATGCCTGTAAATATTTTGATGCTTTTACCTGGACCCTCTCTATTTCTTCTTGTGATAACTAGAACTGAACACAATGTTAAAAAAGAGCCCATGCCATTGATTTATATAATGTTATCATCAGTATCATTTGTTATCCCATTCATTGTGCATCCTAACTTTTGTGTGCTCTTCATTGTGCAGATATTTTCATTGAGCTGTCTGCAGTGACACCTCAGCCTGTTTCCTGAGTGGTTATGCTTAATTTAGAATCCAGCAATATGTATAAGTATTTCAAATTATTCCTTCCAGTGTGTCTTTAGCCATCATATATTTCATCTAACATCATGATCCTTGTTCACCTAGCTTTGCTTGATTCCTTTGGAATTTATACAGTTTTCTCAAGTCTTGACTAACCACAACAGTTTTGTATCATCTGCAGATATTATCACCTCACTCTTCATTCCCTATTTGAAATCATGAATTAATACTTTAAATAACATGGGCCTTAGTCTGTGAGGCACACCACTGTTAGCCTTTTGGGAGGGACTTTGTTAAAAGCTTTCTGAAAATTTAACTAAATATAAGCTGTTTATTATTTTGTTGACTGGGTCAAAGAGGTCTAGTAGACTGTAGAGGCACAATTTCCCTTTACGGAAGCCATTGTATTCTATCTCTGTTATATCATGTTTATCTAGGTGTTTATAGCTCTCTTTAATTATTGTTTCAATCAGTTTTCCTGGTACTGAATTAAGGCTCACTGGTCTGCAATTCCCAGGATCATCCCAGCACTTTTAATAAAGATAAATACAATATTTGCTACCTTCTAGTCTTCCAGTATTGTCATAGATTTTAATGAGATCACATATTTTTGTTAGTGTTTCAACTACTTAGTTCTTAAATTCCTTCAGAATTCCTGGATGAATGCTATTCAATCCTAATTTATCAGTTATTTTAGTATCTCCTCTTTTTTTCAGTGGCTGACAATGTCTTATTGTTATTACATTAACTCCTCGCTTAATGTTGTAGTTATGTTCCTGAAAAATGCTACTTTAAGTGAATCAATGTTAAGCAAATCCAATTTCTCCACAAGACTTAATGAAAATGGGGGGGTTAGGTTCCAGGGAAATTTTTTTTGCCAGACAAAAGACTCTCTCTCTCTCTCTCTCTCTCTATATATATATACATGATATAACAGGGATATATATATACACACACACACACACACACACACACACACACATAAACAAACAATTTAATACTGTACACAGCATTGATGATTGTGAAGCTTGGTTGAGGTGGTGGAGTCAGAGGGTGGAAGAGGGTGGGATATTTCCCAGGGAATGCCTTACGGCTAAATGATGAACTAACCCTTGAAGGCTCAGCTGAGTGCTAACACGTTGTTAATGTAGCCTCACACTCTACAAGGCAGCACGAACGGAGGGAAGGGAGACAGCATACCAGAGAGAGACAGAGACATACACCTTGTGTGCAGTGGCGTAGCCAAGTTCTAAGAGCAGGGGGAGCAAAGACAGAAAAAAAGGCGCCACCCCTCTGCGAAGCAGCAAAGAAAGAAAAACCCAAGTCTTGCCGAAGAACCCGCCGTGCCGAATTACCCACCACCGAATTGCCACCAAAGACCCGGAGCGACTGAAGCACCCGCCACCGAATTGCCGCCGAAGACCCGGAGCTGCCTGTGGGAAACCCACGCTGGAGCCGCAAGGTAGCAGGCGCCCCCCAGCGGGCACAGGGAGGAGCGTCACCCGGCTGCCACAAAGCGAGGGCGGGGGAGCAGGAGCTGCCGCCGCAAAATGTACACAGAGGAGCCCGAAGACCTGGACGTGCTGGGAAGCGCCGAGTGAGTGCTCAGGGAGCAGCCGCTCCCCCCCAGCTACGCTACTGCTTGTGTGTGAAAGAGAGACGCGCATTGCCCCTTTAAGTACGCTGATCCCACTCTAAGTACACTGCCCTTTTAAGTAGATCAGCAAGTTGAGACAACAGCTGCTGCCAGCAAGGTCCTGAGCCCTGTCATGTCCCCTCCCCCCCGCTCTATGGAGATGGGGGGCAGGAGCGGGAAGCAGGGGGAAGGGAACACCCTGACATTAGCACCCCTCTTCTCCCCCGCCCCGCACAGTAAGCAGGAGGCTCCTGGGAGCAGCTCCAAGGAAGAGGGCAGGAGCAGCACAGGGCAGTGGGGGGATGGACAGCTGAACTGCCCGCAATTGATAGCCTGCTGGGCAGCTGCCGCACAGGGAACTTAGGGGAACTGATAGGGGGGCTGCTGGTCCACCCTGGTTCCAAGCCCCCACCACTAGCTCCAATGGGCTGCTCTTTCTGCAAGCGGTGGAGAAAGCAGTTGGCTGCCAAACAACGTTATAAGGGAGCATTGCGCAACTTTAAACGAGCATGTTCTCTAATTGATCAGCAACGAAATAACGTTAACCGGACAACTCTAAGTGAGGAGTTACTGTACTTGAAAAGATTAGGTCTGGAGTAGGTTTCTCCCCAACATCTTCTATGGTCAAATTGATGTAAGTAATTGTTTGACTTGTCTACAGTGTCCAGAAGTCCTGCAGACCTACTGTTCTCTTACAAGCTTCCTGCTTCTGATATACTGAGAGAATTTCTTGTTGTTTGTTTTTATGTCCTTGGATAATTGTTCTTCAAATTCCTTCGTTGCTTTCCTCATTTCCATTTTGAATATTGTGTCCCATTGCATTTTGCTTATTTTATTTAAGCAGAAGATAGAGATTATTTTTGGTGGCATCATGTTGGATAGCGCTATGGGGTGTCATGTGAAAATTGGAAAAGCCAGAGGTTGTAGTAGTTTAGGGAAGCGAATGACAATTACTTGAAATACATTGAAATGAAAGAATTGATTCAGTAGGATAGTAATAAAATTCACTGTTTTCATTTTCAAGCTGCGTGATCAGCAGAGGTGTAACCACAAACACCTTGCCAGCTTTTATCACAGCAACAGTAGTGTCAGTGTTTTTCAGGTCTTTCATTATAGTTTATTGTGCATATCCACATTCTGCAGATGTTGCACCCTATTGTAAAGTCAATTCTCCCCAGTCATTTTCAATGTACTCTAACAGCTGACAAAAAGATATGAGTGTAGGGTCCTGCAAATTGAATCCTAAGTGTACTATTGTGTTCCCAACAGATGTTAATCAAAGATAACTGAATTGGTCCAAAGAGAGTCTTACTGGTATATTCTTAGTTCAACGCATGAGGGGCTTGAGTCCTACAACTCCGATTAATTCTAAATGGAGTTATGACTAAACTCAAATGCATTGAATCTGGGCACATGATTTCACATTTCTCTTATCCCTATAGATTAGTAGAAAGAGTGATGAGGTTACCATAAACTCACTCTCCAGCAGGACACATAGTACATACCCCATTTTAGGAAGCAAGATAAACCAAGTTATTTATAAGCCTAGTTCATCTTATTGACAGTGGATTGCACTGCCACAGAGCATCCAAGGCCACCCAGAGAAGATCTTTTCTTTTTTAATAAATAATGAAAATAAATTTTTGCATGAATAAAAAGAAATGATATGCTAAAAGAATTTACTCTGCAGCAGTGTTTGAACGATTCCAGATTTTTCTGTGTTTCGGGTATATTGATAGCTGTACAATATCCTTCCAAAATAAAATATGCTATTAAGTGGGTTTTCTCCCATTAAAGAATCTTTTCTTTTTGTTGTACTGGAACACAGAATAATTAATTAATATTCAGATAAATCAGCTACCTGTTGTATTGTGCCTCAAAACCAGTAGCTAAAATTTACCATTATTAATGGGTGTTGTGTCCCAAATTTGATTAATCAGGGTGTAATATAATTACTTGTGCAGGCACTGAAGGCATTTCTTCCCCCTTCCCATATGCAAAGTTGTCCATTTGGCTTAGATGAATTGAGGGGGAAGTGTCTCTCTTTTCCTCTGAAGCACTGCGTATTGTCTACCCAGGGGCAGGGTATTTGAGCTAGATGAACCAGTGGCGTGATCATTCTTATGGCACATTTTCTTATGTAATCTAGAATGGGAAAAACACATTTAAGAGGTTCCCTAATCTACTTGGTATTATGAAATTGTAATTGTAATAGCTCTCTATTTCAACTTTTAATGTTAGTGTAGCAGTGAAAGTTAAAAACAGAAATTGTGTTTACAGTTGTCTTCCTGATTGTTTCATGCCATCCTGGAGAAACTTTACAAGTAACTATACCTACAGTATATTAATTAAAGATCTTGTTACCCTATTTCCCTTATGGTGAGATGGACAGGACAGTGGGGTCTAATCAGTTGTGTAATTTGTGTTTTGGCAGTAGATTACTGTCTGAAGAGTGATTCTAAAGCAAGTCTTACAATTCTTTAGTCAGTTATAAATAATTGCCTTCCCATCAGTCACGAAAGGTTTATGATTCTCTAATGTTCTGTAAAATGTTCATTTTGTTATCTTTTGTGTAGTTCTCAGCACTGGGGAATTCTGGCTGATAGACAAAATGATCACTTACAGTGCTTCCCATTTGTAGATCTCAAAGGTAGCCAAGAACCATAATAACTATAAAGTTCCAGCCTATATACAATGGTGATTGGGCATTTGATAAATACCTATCTCGAGAGAGGCCTCCCAAGCACACCCTCAAACCAACCCCTCCCCCCCCCCCAGCACCCAAAATATTAACCCTCTAATTACATGGTTAGAAAAAAATGAGCATGTTTATAGTAAGTGCATACCAATAGCTACTTCCAGAGGGTACATCTTAAGAGTAAAATTGTGGTCGCTTATAAGCTTATATGAATACCATTACTATTCAGTTTCTTATTCATTTCAGTCATACTACTCACAAAATAAGCAATGTAATCCAGTGTATATGACATCAGATTAGGAATCAGGAAACCTGGGTTCTATTTCTGGCTCTTCCAGTGACTTGATGTGTAACCTTGAGCAAGTCACTTAAGGTCTGTGCCTCAGTTTTCCCCTCTGTAAAATGTGCATAATAATGCTTACCCATCTTTGTAAAGTGATGTAAGATGTATGGATACACTATATAAATGTTAAGCCTTTATTATTATATCCAAAGCTCTGCTGTAACACTACTAACATCATACATATTTATGCGTGTTTCACACCTCATTGATAAAACCTGCATGATTGCTCAATACATTGTACTTCTGGGTGCTGTGTATATATATATAAAGTATGTGTGTCTCTGCATGCCTTAACTTAGGACCATGTCTTCTCTGGCAATAAAATTGTATTACTTCTGCTGTAGTCTCTGAACACAACAGATTTTGCAATTAGCTTCACTTTGGAGTCTCTTCCATTTGGAGCTGTACAAAGGAGCTAAACTTGGCAGTTTATTTGAGAGGGAGGAGTTAGATTGGTCTTTCTCTCCCCCATGCCATAACAGGCACGTGCCACATCTGTTTGTTTTCACAGTTATCAGTACTAGACCTGGTCATATTTCAGCTGCCTATATGAGTCAGTGAGTTATGCCTCTGAGTGGGGGATGGAGCAGTTTCAGATGATGCTCCCAAATAATAGAAAGGTATGTATGGAGTTGGGGGATTTCCAAAGTTATTCATCATAATCTAAAAATTAAAAGAAAGAGCTGGAGAAGGTCAGACATCGATACAGATTCTGTGTGAATTTTTTTTTTGTAAACTGATACTTTTTATGATGACCTGTGCACACCCAAATCACTATAATCTGTGCCTCACAAAGAAAACCGCACAGGCAAGGCCTAGTGGTTTTGTGGTAGTGTTATGAACTCCCATCCAGGAAACCTAAGTTGGATTCCTGTTGCACATTTCTATGGGCTGCAAGTGCTGCAAAGGCAGAGTTCTCTGATGGTTGGAGGGTTGTGAGAGAACAATGTGTTGATTACTAGAGAGGCTTGTGTTGATTACTAGCTAAATAACTGTCAGGATAGAATCTTGGTGACTGCAACTCTGTCTGAAAACTAAGAATGGTGAAATTCTCCCCACAAACGGGTATGCTGAAGGTAAACATCCTTTCCCTAAAAGAGGAAACACAAAAATAAAACTGTACTTTGATATGAAGTACCTAGTGATCAAAAGTGATGGTATTGCAATGGCAAATGATTGAAACACATACTTGTCCATATTGCCAGTAAATGTAACAGGCACTCATTTAAGAGGATTTTTTTGCAGCATAGAGCATTGAAAACACATGTCTAATAGGTGCATTCATTTTAACATATTCAGTGAGCAGGCCTGATTAATTAGTACATGTCAGCATCTGGTACTTACTAAGACTATTCATTTTTAAATGTTGAAATTGTAGGGAATGGTGCACACCAATTATGTTCTTTTTAACTGAATTATGTTGGTATAAAGTTTTAGTGGAGGAGGCCATCATTGTGATTCAGCCAGCATTCATCTAAGGGAGAACTGCCAACCTGAAATTATTTAGAACAAAGGAAAAATGCCTGAAATGCATTGTGGAAAGAGAAGAAAAATGCCTGAAATGCATGTATTACTATCTTTAGGCACGCAATTGAGAAGAGGTCAATAAATAAAAGCCATAAAAATACCTCTGCATTTCAATGCAAGGTTCAAGCACCTGACATCAAGATGTCTCAACAGATCATCTCTTTATCCTTATGCAGAGCCCTTGAATCTGTCATCTTGCATCATACTGCACTGATAAGTAGAATAGTTTGTTACATTTTCATGAGCTTGATATCACCATAGTGGGCCAAATTCAGCCCAGAGGTAAATAGTTGCATATCTGTTGAACTCAGTAGAGCAGTACACCCTTGTAGAGGATTGAATTTAGTCTATAGTGTTGTCAAACTGTTGTTTTACTGGTTCATCCATCTAGTGAACGAGGAAGTATGATCCAGTGGCTAGAGCACTAAATTAGGAGGTGAGACGTGGATTCTATTCCTGGCTCTGCCATTGACTTGCTGTGTGAATTTTAAGTTATTTAATTTCTCTGCGCCTTAGTTTCCCCCTGTGTAAAATGTGGATGGTAATGCTTGCTCATATTTCTTACGTGCTTTGAGGTCCATGGATGAATAACATATCAGCTTTAAGTATTATTAACTATTATCTTTTACTTGAGAAGTCCAATTTCTGAATATAGTGAATGTGTCTGTTCAGGTTTTAATTAGCCCTGATATGTCCATGTAAGTCTCTTATCATTCATTATAGTGATCACTTAGGGATAGGAATTTCCACAGAATTTTTTTCATTTGCTTCAATGGCTAGGTAGCTTGTTGAGTGGTGGCATGCAAACTATGAAGGGAGAGACCGAATATGTTCTTTTGATATCTGAAGAATAATAAGATTATCAGCGCAAGGGTGTGTCAGTTTCATGAGCACCTTTCTTTTGAATAGTAGAGCAAAATGGATTCACAAGGGAATGATGTTAGATTATCTCAATCAAGTGACATTTTAAATTATTCCTTTTTTGAACATGATGTACTTTGTATATGTGTTTCCATTAGCTTCAGTGGACTCTGCTGCACAGTATCAAATGGTAGCTCTTGCTGGTAACAGCTACCAGAACAACATTCAGAATGTGAGGACAGCACAGTAGCTTAATGTTGAAAGAGTTTAGCCATTGCCATTTTAAGGGCTAGGAAGGGGAGAAAGAATTTCAGCAAAATATGTCAAATCATTCTGACATATTTTGTCAAAGGGGTTTGAGTATTGGCCTGCTAAACCCAGGGTTGTGAGTTCAATCCCTGAGGGGGCCACTTAGGGATCTGGGGCAAAAATCAGTACATGGTCCTGCTGGTGAAGGCAGGGGGCTGGACTCAATGACCTTTCAGGGTCCTTTCCGGTTCTATGAGATAGGTATATCTCCTTTTATATATATATATATTTTAGTTCTGTACCAGTGAAGAAAGGGATAGACTTTTTTCTATCTTTATAGAGTTCAAACACTGATTTTTAAACTTCAGATTTGCTATGAATTTAGCTCTTAATATTGCAAAGTGCCTTTGGTATTAAAATAAGAAAGTGATAGATATTTGAATTCCTTTACTTTTTCCAGCCCGCAAACAACACAATTTTCTGTGGTTTGAAGGTGCAGAGTTCCCTTCTCACAGCTGCAGGTGATTTCAGAGGATGTTACATGGAGTGCTCACAAATCAAATATCCTGTGACTGTCTAAAACCAATCCGTGACTGGAAACCAGTCTGTAGTTTATGAACTATTAACTGAATGACTCTTGCCCACTTCGCAGGCTATATCAGAAAACTATATGTCATGTCATGAGGCTGTGTGTAAACCATTTATATTAGGTGTTAATGTTCTAAATTATTAATGGCTAATGTTAATGGCTAGTGTATGCCTAATGTGAGCTCGATTTCTATATTGGTGCCTTTGGGATATGCAAGCGTAAATTTGTGTACAGCTATGACTATATCATTTTAATATTTTTAACTTGAACAGTGCTTTTTAAATATGAAGCTCCCTGGTTTCTGCCAGTTTCTTACATCTAACATTCAGATTCTGATTTGGAGGAGGAAAAAAGCTGATCAGTTTCAGCATCTCTGGACAAGAGGGAGTAAATAAAATCAGTAATCGAACATTAAAACCTTGTAATAACCCAAAGATGTGAAATATGCTACTCTCCATCATTTTTTCCACAATTTTTTTTAGCAGAAAATGTTTGAACTAAAGGGCACTGATCCATAAAACTGTCCATTTTGTGATAGAATTTCAAAGCAAGTGTGTCCTGTCCGTCTCTCAGAGAGGTAGTAAAAACCAGCTAAACCTTAAAAACCACATTCACACTTACTCTTTTGTTTGAATTATTTGCTCAGAGATTTTATGGAATAGAAATGTATTAACTAAGAAAACATTTTGTTTGGACTCAGAACAGCATCTTTTTTCCCCTCTTTTACATAATGGATACATGAAAGCAGGGAGATCACCGGAATGTGAGATTCTAGCACTTCCCTTCTTTCTCTTAAATATTTCAGAAGACTCATTTCTTGAATGTAACTTTTATAATAAGAGTATATGATGAGGTTGTTGGGGGTTGGGCTAGCAAAGCTGTTTCAAAGAATTCAACAGAGAAGGAAAAGTCATTTTCCCCAGTGCTATAAAAACCAAAGGCTTAACATTTGAATAGATCAGTATCTGGCAAAGCTAATATCTGTTAGATCATATAGAGAAAGGTTTTGGGACTACCTTCAAGGGAAAAAGCTTTGTCTCTAAACATCATTAGTCAATCTATGAAATATAAGAACTCTGTTACCATGAATGTGCTGGATGAAACTGTTCTAGTGCTAGACTGCAGCCCCATCTGGTGTTTGAACAGGGGTGCTTCTTATGCAGCTCTCCTATATCATCGCTTGAATAATAAGGCACCTTGCCATACTGTACTTGAGAAAATTGACATATATACAAATGCCCGATTTTATTAATAGCTTCTATTGTATGCCATACTGTGATGAAAGCCAGTTGTGTTTTTGGTGAATTACAGAGTAGCAATCCTGTTGATAACATGCCAACCACTAAATCAGCTTGAGAGCTGTATTTACTGGGTAGGTTTCTTTACACAGTTTGCATTTATTTCTGTGATCAAAAATGTATATTGATCATTCAAATGGTCTAAGAAAATAGAAAGAGTTACCTCTTGTTTCTTGTATTTTTACATTAAAAATGATTCTCTGAAGTTACATTGGGATGAATTTGGCCCGGCGGCTTTAAATTGGTGAGACATCAATTCATGAAAGACTCAAATCCTACATATTCTGAAGGCTCACATTTAGTGGGTTCATATTTGGTTTTTGACATGGGGCTAGTAATTTCAGGAACTGATCAAACTCATTCTCAAATAGTTTTCCAATAAGCTGATGGAAATTTCTACTTGTATTGCAGATTTGGTAGGAAGAATATAAGTGAAACAAACAAGTGACTAAAAGAAGCATTGCCTTGCATCGTGCATATGATTTAAGATAGTTTTATTGTCTCTGTTCTAAGTTGACTAAAGATAATGCCATGAAGAAACTGAAGCGTGTGACTTTCTACATATATCTTTTATCTGAAGATCAATAGCACTGAATTAGTAGGGATTTAACACTATATTCCTAATCGTTGTCACTTTTCAGGGACGTGCTGGCCGCCACTTCCCGCAGCTCCCATTGGCCGGGAACGGCGAACCGTGGCCACTGGGAGATGCAGGCAGCCATGCCTGCGGACGGTCAATGTAAACACTGTCTTGCAGCCCACCAGTTCTATATCTAGGGCCCTACCAAATTCATGTTCTATTTTGGTCAATTTCACGGTCACAGAATTTTTAAAATAGTAAATTTCATGATTTCAGCTATTTAAATCGGAAATTTCATTGTGTTGTAATTGTAGGTGTCCCGACCCAAAAAGGAGTTGTGGGAGGGGGTCGCAAGGTTATCGTAGGGGGGATTGTGGTACTGCTACCTTTACATCTGCACTGCTGCTGGCAGGGGCACTGCCTTTAGAGCTGGGCAGCTGCAGAGCGGTGGCTGCTGGGCAGGAGCCCAGCTCTGAAGGCAGAGCCGCCACCAGCAGCAGCACAGAAGTAAGGATGGCATGGTATGGTATTGCCACCTTTACTTCTGCGCTACTGCTGTCAGGGTGTGGCCTTCAGAACTGGGCACCTGGCCAACAGCCACCACTTTCTGGCCACCCAGCTCTGAAGGCAGTGCAGAAGTAAGGGTGGCAATAACGCAACCCCCCTAAAATAACCTTGTGGCCGCCCTGCAACTCCTTTTTGGGTCAGGACCCCCAATATGAGGAACGCTGGTCTCCTCTGTGAAATCTGTATAGTATAGGGTAAAAGCACACAAAAGACCAGATTTCACAGTCTGTGATGCATTTTTCATGGCTGTGAATTTGGTAGGGCCCTATCTATATGTAATTGTTTTGCATTTCAGATATTTGGTTTTGTTGAAGTCAGTAAAGAGCTATAAGTTGTCAGATAGAGACTACTTGATTCTTTTAAATCATTGCTAAGAGTGTTTACTCCTGGAGGAATTCTGTGCTACACAAATAAAAATTCTGCGCACAATATTTTAAAATTCTGTATATTTTATTTGTGAAAATAATACAATCTAATCACGCCAGTTTCAATTATTTGGGTAATTTATTTCAAAATACCTCTCAGAAAAAATGTCTGTAACAGTACTGACAACAAAAAAGATTCCCCCAGGAGCAGAACGTTAAAGGAACCTGTATGACAACCCAGTTCCTGTTTCTCTGTTATGTTTTTGTTGGGCACCTCAGTCTGGGTGTGTCACATGCCAGCTGGGCACATCTTGGGGGGAAAACTCTGTCACTCCTGTCTTTTGTTGATTCTTGGGGTTTTGTCTTGCCCCCATAGGATTACCATATAGAGGCTCCCAAATAGAGGACAATGCCAGGGGGATGGGGAGTTGGAAGGGGGTCCAGTTGGGGAGTGCTGGAGGGGGTCTGTGTGGGGCACCCCCTAGCCCAGACACCTGTACCCCCTCTTCCCCAAAGCCCAGCCACGGGGCCAGACACCTCCACACAAACCCCAGAGCACAGCCACGGGCCCCCCCCCCATCCCAGACACCTGCATTCTCTCCTCCCAGAGCCTGGGGATCCATAGGGAGAAACAGCCTGATGCTTGTTAGACCGGGCTTGTATGGAGTTTCCTGTGGTGATTTCAGTGTTGGGTGGTGCAGGGCTGACACTGCACAGGGCCTCCATCTCTGCCGGAGGCGGTCTGCTCACTGTGAGGCCACGGCCCACATGCCACCTCCTTCAGGGTATGCCGGGAACCACAGTTGCCGGGAACCCTCCAGTTCCCCCTCCCCTCCCTCCAACAGTGTCCTCTATTTACGAGCTGGGGAGCCGGGCTCTGCCAGGACCAGTAGCCCCTACTGGCAGCCAGCAGCTGTGCAGCACCAATTCTGCGGGAAGAAATGAAATTCTGCGCAGAACATTAATTCTCCGTAAATTCTGCATTGCACAGCGGCACATTATTCCCCCATGAGTAAGTGTTGTAAAAGGAGAAACAGTCAGAATATGAGTATAAACACAATCATTCACTGTCACTGAATGTTGTTGTTTTTCCCCATTCTTATCTTTTGTTTTCTGTCTTTCATTTTTTAGAAAGATCACTATTTGAAAGCATAGCCAGAATAAATGAGCAGAGTGAAAACGAATGGATGAAGTTCTTACCATGCACTGAACAGTGGAACATCAGGTGCAAAGCTCTGGGAAAATGTCTGCTTGCAACACCTTCACTGAACACGTCTGGAAACCTGGTGAATGTAAAAACTGCTTCAAACCCAAAAGCTTGCACCAACTGCCCCCAGCCTCTGAAAAGACTTCCCTCTCGCATGGTAATCTGAAAACCAATGCAAACCACAGCAACAACCACCGTGGTAGAAGTACAGGAAATTTCCGACCCCCTGTAGCAAAGAAACCCACTATAGCTGTGAAACCCACCATGATGGTGGTAGATGGGCAGAGTGTCAGTGGTGAGATCAGCACACCCGATCATTGTGAGAACAAGCCAGTAATTATAGGGTGGAACCGAAACAAGACTGTCTTAAACAAAAAGCCACTGAACAATAATAATGAAGATGAAATTGAAGGTTATAGCCATGTTCATAGGCCTTATGGCAACAATGATAGTGCAGGTAAGATACCAAATAACAATAATAATGGACTGACAGAAGTGTTGAAGGAAATTGCGGGTTTGGATACCACACCTCGGCTAACAGGAAATGAAATGAACTCAAGGGACACGTTCTTGGGAAGAATAAATAATTGCTATAAAAGATCATTAGAAAGACAGATCCCTCCAAGCTGCATGATGGGTGGAATGAAAGATTCACATAGTAAGCATGTTATTCTGAGTGGAAGCACTGAAGTAATAAGTAATGAAGGTGGGCGTTTCTGTTACCCAGAATTCTCCAGTGGAGATGAGAGTGAGGATGATATGTTTTTTGGCAGCATGCAGGAAGAGCATGAGAGTTGGGATGAAAGTGATGAAGAGCTGCTAGCAATGGAAATTCGCATGCGGGGCCAACCTCGCTTTGCTAACTTTAGAGCTAACACCCTGTCTCCTGTCCGGTTTTGTGTTGACAAAAAATGGAACACTGTGCCTTTAAGGAACAAGTCTCTACAGAGGATCTGTGCTGTAGACTATGATGATAGCTATGATGAAATTTTAAATGGTTATGGAGAAGAAACTGTGATGCTTTATGGGCAAGAAAGCATGCAGAGTATGGTATCATCTGATTCCACATCTCCTGATTCTTCTTTGACTGAAGAGTCTCGCTCTGGAACAATCAGTAGCTCATCTCAAAAACTCTGCAATGGAGGGTTATCTCCCAGTACCCCTAAGGAGATCAAGTTGATTGAACCAGATTATGAGAGTCTTTGTGATAAGCAGCAAGTGAAAGACATACCAAAAACTTCCAGAAACACTGCAAACATTCTAGAGACTCACAAGGCAGTTCTTGCACTTAGATTGGAAGAGAAGGATGGCAAGATTGCGGTACAAAGTGATAATCAAGAAAGCAAAAGTGCTACAGATGTTACTGGTCAAGCAGTGACTATAAACTTGGTACCAATGGAAGATCAAGCCAAACCTTACAGAGTGGTAAATATGGAACAACCAGTGTGCAAGCCTTATACTATAGTAGATGTGTCAGCAGCCATGACCAATGAGTGTATGGATGGTCAGACTGAAAGCTCAGAAACCAAAAGTACGCCATCTAACCCAAATTCACCAGGAACTCCAGGTGCACCGATTATATCTAATACTGCATCATCTGGGCGAGTAAATGCCAATCTAAAAAAATCCAGTGCAGTTAGATACCAAGAAGTATGGACCTCTAGTACTAGCCCACGACAGAAGATACCTAAGGTGGAATTAATTGCTAATAGCTCAGGACCTTCAGTCCCTCCAAGGAAAAGCAGCCACAAATCTGCTCCTACTTCACCTACAGCCACAAATATTTCTTCAAAAACCATCCCAGTGAAGTCACCCAATTTGTCTGAGATAAAATTTAATAGTTACAACAATGCTGGCATGCCACCTTTCCCAATTATCATTCATGATGAACCTACATATGCTAGGAGTTCAAAGAATGCTATCAAAGTTCCTATTGTAATCAATCCAAATGCGTATGATAATTTAGCCATCTATAAAAGTTTTCTAGGGACCAGTGGAGAGCTATCCATCAAAGATAAAACTACAAGTGTAATAAGCCACACATATGAAGAAATAGAAACAGAAAGCAAAATCTCTGAAAATATACCCAGCAAACCCACTGAATTTACCCAACCCAAGGGGGTAACTAATAGCACAGAGTGTAAACTGGGTTCTGTGGCTCAGAAAGTTCAAGAGTACAATAGTTGTCTCAGCAAAGGTCAGACGTCACCACAAAGAAGTCATAGTTTTGACCATAGCTCCCCAACAAAAGTTCAGAAGACAAGTCAAGAGCCTGCAGCCAAAATGGAAGGAGCACAGGAGACTTCTGGTGGCAGCAGCAATAGGGAAAATGCAAACACAGTGCTTTCTCAGATTGTGGCTTCTATCCAGCCCCCACAGTCTCCTCCAGAAACACCTCACTCAGGACCCAAATCTTGCAGTGTGGAAGAATTATATTCCCTACCACCTGATGCAGATACCACTAAAAGCAGCCTGGTACGACCCAAATCTCTCTTTACTGCACAACCTATCAATGATACTGAAGTATCCAGTGCCACAGAAAGCACTACCACTAAAATGCAGAAGGATACACTTTCAAAGCCACTTACCACCCATTCGTCGAAGCCAGTAACAGGCACCCATAATACCACAAGTCCCAAAATAGAGCAAGCACCTCCATTTCCCCCTCCACGTTCCACTTCTTCACCCTATCATGCAAGTAATCTGTTGCAAAGACATTTCAGCAACTGGAGCAAACCAACCAGTCCCATTAGATCAACAGAGGCAGAGTCAATACTGCATTCAGAAGGTAGACGAGCTGCTGATGCAAAACCCAAGCGCTGGATATCATTTAAGAGCTTCTTCCGCCGCAGAAAGACTGATGATGAGGAAGACAAAGAGAAGGAAAGAGAAAAAGGGAAACTAGTGGGTCTTGATGGAACTGTTATACATATGCTGCCCCCTCCTCCAGTTCAACGCCACCATTGGTTCAGTGAATCAAAAACAGACTCCAGTGAGAAGCCATCCATTGTTTTCATGTATAGATGTGAACCAGCACAGGCTGAACCAAACACCGCCCAGAACAAGGCTGGAGTGGAGTTTCCAAATGAAGATACAGTGGCAAAGGACAAAGCAGAAATGGAAGAGATGTTGGCAGAGGATTCTGAACAGAAAATTAAGAGTCATTCTTCACCATCTCAGATTCCCAAGAAGATCCTCAGGTAAACTGCTGCTAACAGCATATGTCTTTTTAACTCACTCATTCAGTGTTGTAGAATATACTGTACATTTTGCAGAAATGGGAAGTAATTTAAGGGCTTTATATAGAACTTTATATGTGCATGTGTAATGTTTTTACAGTCTTAACATTTTACTGGATAGTCGTTTTCATTAGCACCTTTCTTCATATTAACAGCATCCAGTATTTTGAACTGTCTTCGATAGGTTGATCTTGTTCTACTGAATCAAATACACATGGCCCTGAATTTTTAGATTAACATGGTATTTCTATGCTATAGAAGACTAAAGAACTCTGGTGTAGAAGTGGAGGGTAAATATTTAATGGAGAAGTAGAAAGTGTACTGACTATCTATCTGTCTGTCATGTGCCCCTCCAGAGGAAAGAAACACGTCTCCAGCTGTAGCACCCCATATTGATAGTCCATGTCATTGCACAAGTTTTATTAGCATGTATTTTATTATGCTGACGGGAGGGAGCTGTCCCGTCAGGATAGTAAATCCACCTCTGCAAGAGACAGTAGCTATGTCAGTGGGAAAAGTCCTTCTGCCGACATAGCGCTGTCCACACCAGTGCTTAGGTCGCTGTAACTTACAGCGCTCAAGGTAAGTGGTAGTGTAGACCAAGCCTTAGTGAAAGCAGGCTACCAGTATATTAACTCAAAAGATATTTTAAAACTTTTGTACCTATTTATTCTTTTAGTTGTACCCTGCCAGATAGAAAATTATAAAATCATAGACTTGTTCCTTTCAATGTAATGTCTGACCCTCACCAAAAACAAGGTCAGGTCCTAAAGTTCCCTCACCCTATTTGTTCTCCGTATTCTTGTCTATACAAGAAAAATGCACTGATTTTACTTTAAATGGTTTTTTAACTGATTTAAAATTATGGAAATCTATGTGTGGACACTCTTATTTCAGTTTATCTTAAACTGATCAATTTAACCTAAAGTGAAATCAGCGTGTTTTAAACTGCCCATAGGAGTGTCAAACTCACCCTTTTGCATGAGTTTAAAATCACACCTTTATTAAAACTGGTGCAATGAGGATTTATTTATTGTCTGTTTTTGATATTTTTTCATAGTTGGAAAGCTCAAGTTTTTGTTACAATGTTTCTGATTAAAGTTAGGGGTATAAAGTGGGTGTTATGATACTAGGAAGTATCACCACACTTGTATGCAGTATAGCACCCGGCTGAAAACAAAGCGTCTTCAACTACCCTAGGGATGGTGCTGTTGCTTTGTTTTACCACACCTGCCTAGAGTATGTTTGTACTGTTACTGTTTGCAATAGTTAGTCTTTCTCTTTCCTGTTTTCCACCCCCTTTTAGAGAATGTTTCTTTATTTTTTCCCCACCAAGCTGTGGTGATAGTGTGAAATCATAGCTCAGAATTCTCCAAGGGTAATTATATTTTATTTGCTATTAATTCTATTTTATAAAAAGTACTAACTCCATTGTGATCTTTCTGAGAATATTTAAAAAAAGAAAAGAATGAAACATTGGGAGTTTTATGGGCAGAATAAGATTTGGTAGCTTTTTGTGGCATTTGGCTTTCTGTAATTTATTTTTATTGCCTTTGATGCATTTTGGTGTCTTAAGGTAATTGTTTTTACTTGATTTTGATTGTGTTAAGGAGGGGGAAAGGAAAGAGAGAGAGAGAGAGTCCTTTTCAATACCAAAAATTAAGCCAATACAGTTCAAGGATTTTGATTTGTCTATTTTTACAGTATTTGTGAACCAGGCCTGGCTGCTTGCAGTTTTGCACCAATAGGAAGTATATTTGATTTACCAAGTGATGCTACACTTGCTTTGTATTAACTCATCAGATGTTAGTTAAAGGTTAATGCTAATTCAGGCTAAAATGTGTGGAATGGAAAGGAAGTTCAAAATCTTCAGTTAACGACTGCAGCAGGCTTAGAGAAAAATTGAAGACATGAAGATAAAGATCAATGAACATGACACTTTTCTAACTGAGAATGCCAACAACTGTAAAGCTCACTGAGAGATCAAATTGATGACCTGAAAAATAAGATAGGATTAAGAAATGTCAGATTGGTGGGGGGTCCTGAAGGCATATCAACAGGAGAAACTGAACTTTTTTTTTTTATCCCATAGTGGATTATGAAGGTGGTAGAGACTGATAACTTTAAATTCCTTTAGCACTGTGTTGTGGTTATGATATTGCTGGAAAGGTCAGTTCATCACCCAGAACACCACTTGCAGAATATTCATCTCTTGAAATGAGGAATAAATGTTTGAAACTGAATGCATTTGAGTCTGTAATCGGGCCCTCAAGTGTTTTATCCATGTGATGGTCTTGTTTTTCTTTGGCATGCATAGTAGTTAGAAAGATGCTGGCAAATATGAAATTGGCATCTCAGTAGAGGGTTTTTCTGAAAACCAAAATTAACTTTTCCCCCCCTAAGGATAGAAAAGTCTTTCCAGTAAAGGTTTCAAATTGAGACAGGATATAACCTTTCCTACTGTGGTTTTTTTATATATATATTTTATTTTTCTTTAAAAAAAAAATCATACTAACTAAGTTTTACCAAATATTTGTAAATAAAATTTATTGTGTTTGGTGGTGCAGCAGTTAATCCTGCTCACCCGTGGAAATTTGAGTGATTCTCTTGCAGGAAATTGCATTTAAGGCTTTGTGTTATGTCTGTGCAGAATGGAAGATGACTAGAGATAGTTTCAAGGGGAGAGAGAAAATATGGAATCTAGAGCAAAGATCATCTTTATTCCAGAGGATTGTGGGATACCTCCTCCACCATTCCTCACACTCACTCCTTCCTCAAAAGCCCTCTATCACAGCAACCCTCTGAGGATATGTACATTGCAGCTGGGAGCTAGCATCCCAGCCCAGGTAAACAGACTCAGGCTAGTGGGGCTCGAGCTAGCACTAAAAATAGCTGTGTGGACATTGAGACTCTAGGCTTGAGCTCAAGTAGCTAGCCTGAGTTTCTGATGCAGCTGCAAGGCCCACACAGCTATTTTGAGCGTGTTAGCTTAAGCCCTGCTAGTGCGAGTCTCTGTGCCCGGGCTGGGAGGCTCACTCCCAGATGCAGCATAGATATACCCTCTGCTTCAGAGAAGGGCTAGCTTCTCTGTAGAGCAAGTCAATACTGTTTCTTGGATTGGCCTCAAGAAGGAACACTAGAGATCAATGTGAGTAGTTCTCAGCCCTTGCTGTCTGGATTATGTTGTGAACCCCTGTGCTGCCTCTTGGTATGATTTACAAAGCTTTTTGTTTTTACTGATGTAGAGTATTTTAATAGAAGGATTAAGTCTCGTTGTCCTCAGTTTAGGTTAGGCTATATGGCTGAATGTCACAGCTGATGTGAATTTTACAGCGGGGAGAGGTGCCACAAGTACTCCTGTTCTTTTTGCGGATACAGACTAACACGGCTGCTACTCTGAAAATTTTCTTTTGTTATTTATCACAGCTCATTCAATGAACTTCTTCCTAGAGGAGTTGATTACAACAAGATCAGTCTTGGTAAAGATATTTTCCAGAGTACTAAGGTCCAAAACCTTTAGCCTCGTGTGGTTTTGAGGGAAGAATATAGAGATGTCAGTCACTGGCTTAGAAATGAGGCCCTACTGGTACGCACATCAGTTATATCCAACATATGGGAAAGGTCCAAATAATTATCACTTATCACTAGACACTGATACTTTTTCTGATCCATTCTCCACAACTACACAAGGTAGCCCCATCACTGGATGTCAACCTGTTGCTAAATGTCCCCATAAGATATTCTTCTGAACTTATAAAGGAGGTATTCCCTCTCTAACAATTGGTTTTTTTAATAGCAATTACGTCAGCCTGATGGGCATTGGAATGAAGAGTTCTGTCCACAGAACCCCAGTACTCTGTTTTCATGTTGAGATAGTGGTTCTCAGGACAAAGCAATCTTTCATCCCTAAAGTCTCAAAGGAGACAGTACTGCAAGCTTTCTGTCCCAAGCCACTGTGTCCAACGGGAAAGCTGTGGAACAGCTTTGATGTCTGCACAATAATAAAAATATATCTACACAAAACTGAAGTATTCAGAAGATAGAGTTCATAATTTTGTCTTGTCGCCTAGCTGTAAGGAACAAAAAGACTTCAAAGCCTCTGATATCTAGGTGGATCAGATTATGAATATCTGAGGCATACAAGCTAAAGAACTCATCGTCTTCTGCACTCATGCAGCATTGTCTCTTGGATTGAGACATATTTCTTAAGAAGAAACCTACAAGGCTCCCCAACTTCCATACTGTAAGTTATGTCATCTCTTCATCAGTAAGGTCATAAGCTGTGCCAGTGATTGACAGGTCTGAGTTTCATCAAGATGCAAACAGGCCTCAAGCCCATTATAGGATCTATGGATCTTACTGCTTGAAGAAATGAAATGTTTATATATGTCCATATAAATGTTTGTAATGCTTTCTGAATTTAACAGTAATGTCTGACACTCCACTGTAAAGTTATACAATACATCAGGAATCCAGTTATAAATTCTGGAGATTTTAATATTAGGTTCCATAACTGTGAGAGATTACAGATGTCAAGACTTTTAGAAATGCCTTGCTATCCTTAGGATTTTATAATGATATCATGTTCACACATTGCACAGAGAGTTTGCCTTTGAGAACTGCCCACATAGATTCCTGTTCTTGGGATTAACTCGCCCTTGGAATGTGAGCTTGAAATCTTTTGGAAAACTGTCTACTGGGATCAGTGTCTTTACAAACTCCCCTACCCCTTGTGCAGGGTTCCAACAGTGTAAATAGGCCCCAGCCACCCTTCAGTTCTTTCCTGAAGTGTAGAAGATGCAACAAACTCTGAAAACACTCAGTGTCCTCAGTGCTCCCCTTGTCTTTTTGGTCCATTCTCTTCGGTCTGTGGATACTATTTTTATGTATATAATTAGTCAGTATTTTGTGTTAAAAAAATAAAACAGTTTTTCAGCGCCCATGCCAGCTCTCTTGGGGGCCAAACACCAAAGAAAGCCTGATATTGCCAGCTATAATAGCAGACTGTCTTGATCTAGGAGGGGAGCACCTGCCATAGAATAGTCTCCAGAAGAGAAGAATGAGGGGGGATTTGATAGCTGCTTTCAATTACCTGAGGGGGGGTTCCAAAGAGGATGGAGCTCGGCTGTTCTCAGTGGTGGCAGATGACAGAACAAGGAGCAATGGTCTCGAGTTGCAGTGGGGGAGGTCTAGGTTGGATATTAGGAAACACTATTTCACTAGGAGGGTGGTGAAGCACTGGAATGCTTTACCTAGGGAGGTGGTGGAATCTCCTTCCTTGGAGGTTTTTAAGGCCCGGCTTGACAAAGCCCTGGCTGGGATGATTTAGTTGGGAATTGGTCCTGCTTTGAGCAGGGGGTTAGACTAGATGACCTCCTGAGGTCCCTTCCAACCCTGATATTCTATGATTCTATGACTGTCTTGATCTAGGAGGGGAGCACCTGCCATCAGTTCATTGTAATTGCCTTTTATCTCCTGGGAAAAGAAAATGTCTTAGCAGGTTTTTAAAGGCAAAATACAATCAGTTGCAAGAACAATCCCCTAAGGACTCAATCCTGCATTAACGTTTCTGTAAATGGGGCAAAGCCCTAGCTAATCACTTTTCCACCAGAGACAATATTAAATATCTCTGGATCTCCAAAGGCAGGCAGGACCAACACTTGCTAGATGCCATTCTCCTGGATTGGGGCCAGGAGTTACTCATTCTCTCAAATCCTGTTGATCGTGAATACCATCTGGAAAATTGTACAAGAAGGAATCAGAGTACTGTTGAAAGTCCCAACTTGGGGCCATCTAGAATTAATATAAAAGCTGCAAATCCATCTTCCCAATTTACTTGCTCTCTTGTCTCAGGATTGGGATGAGGTTCTCTACCTGAATTCATATTCTTTCAGGCTGACAGCTTATCTTCTGGACTGCTAGAAAACTAAATCAAGAATGTTCTGCCAAAGTCCAAAAGATCCTCCTGGAAAGCAGGAAGTCCTCAGCTACGGAAACCTATTTAGTGAAGTGGGAGAGATTCTACATTTAGGTAGCTCAAAAGATAATGGACCTGAGATGATCCTCCATCACTTTCATCTTGGACTGTTTACTCCACTTGGAACAATGAACAGTGTCAGAGTTCAGTCAAAGTCTACCTGGCTGTCACCTTGACTTTCTACCCTTTGAAGGGTGGATCAACAGTTTTCGTTCACCCTGCTGTAACCAAGTTTATGAAAGGGTTGTTCTCTATATTCCCTCTGGGGCACAAGCTACTTACATTATAGTATGTTAATCTTTTTTGAACCTTTGTCAGAATCTTCTCTCTACCATCTCTCTGTGAAAGCAGTATTCCTCAGTGTCATTGCAAAAATCAATGATATGCACTCTCCTTGAATACAGTATTCATTTCTGTGTGCAGTATTGTTGTAGGCATGTATTCATTTCTGGTCATCCTGTCTCAAAAAGGATATAGCAGAAATAATGTGTGTTCAGAGACAGTCCGCAAGAGAATGAGACTGATTAGAGAGGAGACGAATAAGAAGGGACATAATATAATTATATGAAAGGGAATGGTGTACAGATGGTAAATCCAGCACTCCTGTATGTATTTTCTCAAAATATAAGAACAAGAGACATTCAATTAAATTGAAAGGCGGCAAATGTACAAAAATATTGATAAAAAGAAATACCTTTTGCCAGGGTGTGATTAAACTGTGGAACTCATTGCCACTGGATATCATTGAGGTCAAGAGTTTAGTAAAATTTATAAAAGGATTAGACTTATTATATGGATAATGAGAAAATTGTATTATATAGGATTTAAAAAATAGAAGGGATTTAAACCCATATGCTTTAGAGAATAAGTCAACCTCTAACTGTCAGGAGCTAGGAAGAAACTTCCTTTATGGGTTGGCAGTTTCAAATTGTCAACTGTGGAGTTCTTTCACCTTCCACTGAAGCATCTGTTCCTGACTCATGTCAGAGACAGCAAACTGAACTACAGGAGCTACTGGTTTGATCTAGCACAGGTGTTGGCAACCTTTCAGAAGTGGTGTGCCGAGTCTTCATTTATTCACTCTAATTTAAGGTTTCTCATGCCAGTAGTACATTTTAACGTTTTTAGAAGGTCTCTTTCTATAAGTCTATAATATATAACTAAACTATTGTTGTATGTAAAGTAAATAAGGTTTTTAAAATGTTTAAGAAGCTTCATTTAAAATTAAATTAAAATGCAGAGCCCCCCGGCCACTGAAAAACAGCTCGTGTGCCGCCTTCGGCACGCGTACCATAGGTTGCCAACCCCTGATCTAGCATGTCAGTTTGTTTTCTTATTCTCATAATATAAACCCATAAAGTTACTCAGATACAAACCTGGTTGTTGATCCTCCCTACACTGTTTCATGAAGATAAGGTGATCCTTCATCCTGATTGTAAGTTCCTGTCTAACGTGATGTCTGATTTCCATCTCAGTCAGGCCATTAACTTGCCTGTACTTTTCCTCAAACTTTATTCATATTCAGGGAGTTCAGGCTTCATACCTTAGAAATCCAGAGGTCTGTATAGAACCAAACATATCTGTACATTCCTTGGAATTTTTGCAATTCATCAGTAGAAGACCGGGGCCTCAGTCCATCTCATGTATACGAGATTATGATCTTGCAGGTATCAGCCACTAGGGGATATCAGAGCACACTCAACTAGGTTATGGTAATTTTTATAGGTGTTATGTTTTTCCAGAAAGCTAACAATACATATTTAAAAGTTTTAAATGATCAGATAAGGCAAAAATATTTACAGGTTCCGAGTGATCCTTATGTGTTAATTAGTAGTCAGGAATTCTTTTCATTTTTCTCTTCTGTCTTTTGTGGGTGATGAGTAAGAGTTGACCTTTCATTAAACAACTGGTTGAGTGTATTAGGGTGTCTTAGTTTGATCGCTCAGAATCTCTCCCTTTCTCCCATAAAAAGAGAGGTGCTTGATCCCAGGTATCACAATGCAACATCTCATTGCTGCCGTTTTCAAATAATTCATTTATTCTTTTTAGATATTAATATCACTTTGAATGCAGATTAAAATTTTTCACATACTTTTAAAGTTAGGTCAGTTTGAGCTCTTTAAAGGCTTACAGTACATTTGGTGTTTGCTACAGTTGAAACTATTCTTACTTGACTATTTAATGTGGTACTTGGCAGAATAAAATAGTGTTCCAGTAGATCTTAAACTATATTTCATGTGTTATAGCAGTGAGAGAGTTAAGAAGGCTGGGCTATAACTTTGGTAATAGAACATTCCTTAAAGTATACTAGCACATCCATCAGGCCAACCCCCTAAAGTAAACATCAAGGTGCAGTAGGTGATATCACTGTGTGCAGAGTTCAGCCTTGTTGCTCACAGCTTGCACAACTTGTAGCACACCAGAACACTGTGGAATCAATGGCTCACCAGAGTTTCAAGACATGATTAAAAGACTCAAGAAGGCCCTGAGAGAATTTCCTTTAATGGGGAATTGTGTGAGTGAGTATAGTGGGTGAGTTCCTTTTTTTTTTTTCCTCTCTCTCTCTTGCTGTGGATATTCTTTGTTTGGCAAATGCTTCTGAACTTAGATTTAATGTATGTGCATGCATGTGTCTGGGACAGGGAATTAGTGTATTCTGTACCTTGCCATTCAGTAGCAGAATAGCAGACCTATTATAGACAATTTATTTTGAACAAATATATTTTTATTGGAGGGGTACATACAGGTATGTATAAGATTTGTTGGTGGTAGGATAACCTCAGGTCTTTAAAATGATTCCTTTGGTTTTAAGAACATTGTACCTGCTTTGATTTAATGTATGTCTTAATTTGAAATGCCTTTGGTTAACTCTTTAATGTGCACATATTTTGATGCATATAATGTGCTGTCTGCACCATTCCCATGCATGTTAATAAAAAGTGATCAATGATTTTGACACTAAATGATTAAAATTACAGCTTTTTGAACTTTGCCATTTTGTCTCTGCTCTGTTACTAACATGTTTTGATGGTTCTTGTTTTTATAAGTCTGCACTTAAAATTCCACAAGTATGAAATTTGAAATAGCATGTGCATACTATACATGGAATTTTGTATTATTCAAAGTACAAGCATGTTTTAGTGTTTGTAGACTGAGTATTGATTTGTTGGGAGACTGCATTTTGTACTCTATGGCCTGTCAGTTTTGGGTTGGTGTAGAAACGTTTTTTTACAATTTATAACAGGTCTGTAAGGGCACAGTCCTCCTTCTGTTATGCAAATGTAAGATCACCAGTGTATCATGGAAAATCGGCTGCTGTGCTGTGTACACAAGCACAATGGGGCAGGTTTACAAAATACATACTCGTGTTCTAGCTCATCAGAAGTTTGGATTGAGCTCTGAGTTTTCATTTTAAAAGCTACACTGATATACAAATATAGGGCCAGATCCTGGGAGGTTCTAAGTCTCTCCTTGGTGAAGTGCCTGCCCCGAACTTCTGTTGAAGTTAGGGGTTCTCAGTATCTTTCAGGATCAGACCCAAATCATGAGAGCTATTGAGTTTTTACTCTCAGAAGTTGTTCCCTAATGAGTGTGTATATGTGTGTAGACACAGAAATGTCATTAACCAATGTCTAAAATGTTATAAATAGCACCATTCTTGACAATCGCTGATATAACTGCAATAGGCAGCAATTCATTGGGTAAACCTGGACAATACTAATTTTTATGTGGTATATATTTTGCATCATTTTGAACTATATTCAATAAATATAACACTTGTAAAATGACTAAATAGTTGATTTTCAAAGTTTTATTATGATGTAAAACTATCAGTCTTCACAATTTGATTAAGAAGACTCCCACCAGTTGGGAGCAGGGAAGGAGAAATATCCCCTAGCATTGCTTGATGCATTCGTGCCTGGGTTTTAATTCTCAGAAATATTTTGTGCAGGTCACTATAAGGAGACAGAATGCTGGATTAGATGGACTATTGGTCTGTATTCCAGTGTGACAATTCCTATTATGTTGCCAGAATTTGAAAATGTAGCTTTAAAGTTTTATGCATTTCCTAGAGAGTTTAGGAGTATATTCTCCTCTGTGTAAATGTATAACTCTCATTAAAGCAAAATCCTTATAATTGGTTTAAAAACAAACCTTAATCATTGTTGCTGCCCTATAAATCCTACAGATGCTGTATGAAGTACTGTATTGTTATCTCTGTGCATTGCATGTACTTACATGTATTGACTATACTCAATTGTTTGAAACATTTTGTGATACTTTGGTACGAAAGATGTTTCCTACCATTAATACTGTAGTAAAAAGTGTATGCACTTTAGTGAGGAGAAAGAAAAACAACTTGATAGAAAGTCATTGTAAAAAATTTGGAGAGGTGAAAGGGACACATTTTTGTTTCCATTTCCCAGTTCTTTGCCTTTTACCCAAAGGCATTTTATTATTCCAAACCTAGTGTTTTACTGATAACATATGGCAGGTAGCTTTGGCCACCAGGTAAATTTTGTTTGTTTGTTTCAGTCAAGTGCCAGATGAGACCACGGTGGAAGAATTGTCTCCTCAGATTCCAAGAGCTGTGTTTGTGAAGCAGGACATTGGTGGCAATGCCTCCGTCATACCAGTGTCAACTCCCCATGGCCCACAAGGGGAGGAAGAAAAGGAGGAAACTTCAGATTCTTCTGACTTGAGCCCTTGCAGTGCTACATACAGCAATTTAGGTAAGTGCATTTACAAGACAAACTTCAGCCTCCATCCCACTTAGATGGCTTATCTTGATGTGAGGGCTATTGTCTCTTAGATCACCTGACACCCTTTTGAAAATTTTGCGTTCTTAAAGAGACATTGACCCCAAACTTCACCTACTTTTAAATATCAGTTTACAGTTCTTTGTTGAAAAAAGATGCTATTGTGTCATGCTTTAGGAGCAACCTGCAGAAGGAAGCCAGTGATGAAGTAAAGATTTATTCAAAATTCAGTAAGAATTTCATTTCTAAGCTTTCAAGAAATTATTTAAAACTGAGGGAAGGGGGAATATTTGTAAAAATACAAAAAATAGCCTTTGGGTTATCGGTATTAAATGTCTTGTGTAAGAGATGCCTTTTGAGAGAGCCACAATTTTTCCACATTCTTATATTTCCAAAGCCATTTTACCAGAGAAAAGTTTTGAAATAACTATTGTATAGATTATTTAACTCTTTCAGAACAATTATTAGACTAAAATATTTTTCCTGATATCCTCAGTGAAATGTAGGACTTTTTCTCTTACAATCTAGATGATGATTCCTGGCATATTTTGAAGCATCTTTGTAAATAAGAATATAATTGAATTTTATTCTAAAAAAGTTAGTGATTTACTTTTAATCTTGCAGACCAATTGAAAAGATGTATGTTCTGAAGAATATGCTGCATCATGCATGCAGCCATCAATGAATTCCTGTCCCATATTAAAGAGTTGTAGCTGTTTGGGTTTTTGTGGAAGTTTTTCTGAGAGGCCAAAGGAGGGAAGTTAAATAATTCATTATCAACAAGTGACACCAATATTATATTATCTTGCATCTGAAGAAGTGAGGTTCTTACGCACGAAAGCTTATGCTCCCAATACTTCTGTTAGTCTTAAAGGTGCCACAGGACCCTCTGTTGCTTTTTACCAATATTATAGGCACAATAGATTTTTTTAAGGATTTTTATTTAAAAGTACTGCGAAAATAGAGATATGAGCATATAGATTTCTTAGTAAAACAAAAACAATCAAAAACCACCTATTTCATACTTCCTTTATTTTCAAAAATATGTGATATTAATCAAAATACTGAAAGATTTTCATTAAGTCACCAGTCCTGCAGACATTTAAGCACGTTTAACTTTTTGCATATGATGAGTTGGCTGACTGCAATGGGGCTGCTCCTAAGTGTAACGTTAAGCATGTCGACATGTATTTGCATGATCAAGGCCTAAGTTTTGAAGCCTTCAGTTGTATAAATTCTATAGATAGGTGAGTAATAAATATTCAGTGAAAGTATTGTGGTTGTTATTGGCTAAATAGCAGACAACTGGCTGACTCAGTTTCACAAATGAAGCATTACTTAGCTATTGTTTATAAATCACTTTGAAGATGAAAGGCATAATGTAACTCTTAATATTGTGATAGACCCAGGCCAGTTGGGTACAGCAGAATAGCAGAAGGCAGATATACTGGCCACTGGATTAACAGTTTTCTGTTCCCTGACCAGAGCAGGGGCTGCTCCAGGCTAATGAGAACATCTGACTCCAATTAACCTGCAAAGAGTCAGGTGAGGCCATTAAGCTAATGTGACCACCTGACTCTAATTAAGGCCCCGCTGATACTATAAAAAGGGCTCACTCCAGTCAGGCAGAGGAGAGCCAGGGGAGAGGAAGTGCGGCTGAAGGACTGGTTAATGAAGACACCCTCAAGTTATTGATAAGGGAGCCCTAAGGTAAGGGTGAAGAAGGGAGAAGCAGGAGAGCTGTGGGGAAGTGGCCCAGGGAAATGTAGCAACTCTGGCAGTGAAAGGTTGGCTGCCAACAGCTGCTACCATTAGGGTCCCTGGGCCGGAACCCGGAGTAGAGGGCGGGCCCGGGTTCCCCCCAACCCACCACTACAGGAACACCTCCTGGGAGGGGAAGTCAGGCCCCTGTCAGGACAGGAGCCTAAACTGTTCTAAAACAAGCCCTAGGGACAACAGAGACTGTGGGAATTCTCTCACCAACCTCCTTGCTGGCTTATGATGAAAAGGGCTCAGTAGACTGTAACCCTGGCCCTAGAGAAAGAAGGGCTACATGGAGGGTCACAGAGAGCCACTGAGGCTAGCATATTCCGCCTAGAAGCGCAGGACCCACGGGGACAAGGTCAGAGCTCTGCCACAATATGTATTTATTTATTACTAATGTAACAAAATGCTCTGGCTGAGAGGAGGAAACTCAAAGTTTGGGCTCTCCCATGGAATTGTTCAAAGGCATGATGGCTAGTTGTGGTTTTAAGCATGTGTTTTTTGGGTGTTTATTTTTTTAATAAATTAGGGCACAGCTACACTACAAAGATAGCCAAGTCAGTGGATCTGGTTCACTAACATGTCTATACTATAGATGCCATTTGTAGTGTGGATAGGACCTAGCCATATTTTAGCCATGTCCTATTATCAGGATGTCTTATGATCAGGTATGGCAATTTTAAATCCCTCAAGGTGTGAAATACCACTCATTGCCAGTGGCTGCTTATGTGACAGCTTCCTTTCACCCTTAGGTTTCATTCTATTGAAGGACTATTTATATTAAAAATGCCTTTTAAATAGTGACATCAAGAATTTCCTCCTGAGCCATTTGATACATTTCAGCTTAAGTTTCTCATGAAAGGTTTTAATGCTGATGACCATTATTACAGGATACATCTACATTTAAAATGCTACAGCGACACAACTGTGCCGCTGTAGCGTTTCAATGTAGACACTACATATGCCAATAGGAAGGGTTTTCCCATCAGCATAGGTAATTCACCTCCCCAAGAGGCGATAGCTAGGTTGATGGATGAAGTCTTCTGTTAACCTAGTGCTGACTACACTCGGGGTTAGATCAGCTTAACTATGCCACTCGGAGTGTGGATTTTTCACACTCCAGAGCGACATAGTTAAGCTGACTTAATTTTTTAGTGTAGACCAGGCCTCAGATTTTAGAACAAACATGCCTCATGGTGTACAGACTGATTCTTTCTTCAGTAAGTCACAGGATGCTCAATCCTTTTTCCCTGGGGAACTCCCCCTTGACAGCTCAGGGAGGCAAGAGCAGCTCTCTGCATCCCTCCAGTGGTTCCGCCTCTCCATCACATCAAACATAAGTTGCTTGTATTCACTTTCAAGATCCTTCACAGTCAGTCCCCACCCCTGCATATCATCTCTTATTCACAATCCACGCTCACTTCTGATCGGCCCATGATGACAGCCTCCATTGCCCACTTGTTAAATTTTCAGACAAGCATCTTTTTCTTTCTCCCATACTGCCCTTCACACTGAGGAGGTGTTCCCCGTAAACATCTGCAAAACTACTCATTCTCCTTCTTCAAAATCCTCCTTAAAACTCTCCTTATCTGTGATATCTACAAAAGACTTGACAATGGCTATGCTTTTCGTGTGCTGAGACCCCTGCCTATCATGCTGGCAATATTGACTCATTGTTTCCATGTACTCCCCTATCTGTCTGTCTGTCTACCTATCCCTTGTCTCATATACTTAGATTGTAAGCTCTTTGCAGAAGGACTGTCTTTTTGTTGTGTGTTTGTTGGGTGCCTAAAGCAATGGGGTCCTGGTCCATGACTAGGGCTCTGAGGTACTACGGTAATACAAATACTAAATAATGATAATAGTAATAGTAAAGAGGTGATAGACTCATGTGAAATGTGGTGATAGAATTTCAGTTCAATCAGTCTGTTGTTTTGCCAGTATATTTCCCAAATACTAATACCCCAGTATAAAGTGATGTAAAATGGTATCCCTTGGCTTTTATTTGGAGCAGACAATATTTCTCTTTCTTGGGTTTCTCTCAGATTTTCAGTCACCTAAGTTAGGTTTCCAGATGTGAAGGAGTTAATAGCTAACCTTAGGCTTGGTCTGGCAAGCCTAAGTTGTAAAAAGCAATGCTGCCATAAATGGCATGGAATTCTCTGGCTCCAATGCAACTTTTCTTTGCTGGTTTGTTCACTCACCCCTCCTTCTACTACTGTACTGATCAAGTGAGGGCCATGTTGGGAGGTTTTATAAATAATTTCTCTTTCTTTTTAGGTTTTACCACAGGCAAATGACAAATGTTATTTATTTTATGCAGTCAATAAATTGTACTTGTGTCTGAGTGGGAAGAGGGGAAAAATGATATACTTTGATTTGACTCAGTGTCTTCTTCACTGAAACTTGCACCTACAGTTTTATTTCTCTAGTTCAGATTTACAATGGAATGTTTGTACTGTAGTGTAGATCATAGTAAATACATAAATAATTTTTACTTATTATGTTATCATAGTTGTGGTAGGGTTGGTATAGCTCTTCCATTTAAATAAATACCTGTCTCCCAGGGTTTAAAACTCTAGATCAGGAGTAGGCAACCTATGGCACGCGTGCCGAAGGCAGCATGCAAGCTGATTTTCAGTGGCACGCACACTGCCCGGGTCCTGGCCACCAGTCTGGGGGGCTCTGAATTTAATTTAATTTTAAATGAAGCTTCTTAAACATTTTAAAAACCTTATTTACTTTACATACAACAATAGTTTAGTTATATATTATAGACTTATAGAAAGAGACCTTCTAAAAACGTTAAAATGTATTACTGGCACACAAAACCTTAAATAAGAGTGAATAAATGAAGATTGGGCACACCACTTCTGAAAGGTTGCCAACCCCTGCTCTAGATTGATACTTACCTAGTATACTCCAAAAATTGAATTTGTTTAATTGGGGGGGGGGGGGGGGGAGGGAAGGAGTTTGGTTTCATTGTTTGTTACCTAAGTGTTTAAAAAAAAAAAATAGGAGCCAGATTCTGATTTCAGCTATAGCAGAATAACTCTACAGTAACTCCATTGACTTCAGTGGAGTTACTTCAGATTTACACTGATGTAACTGAAACAAGAATATAGCCCTTGTAGTTTACTAGCTTGGATGTTTTGGGGGGCACTTGTAAGTAGGACTATTTCAGTTCAAAATACAGTTTGTGGCAAAGTCTATCTATAATATAAACATGGTCTTTATACTGGGTAGATAAAAATAATAATAGTAATTTAACAGCAGCAAAGTTACTGAAGTTTAAAACTCATCTTCTGCAAATGCACACTACATTTTTTTTACATATTCTTATGCGGGGGGGTTGTTTTTGTTTTTACAGATAGCACACATCTTAACTTTGTAATTCACATCTGACGAGAATATTCTCTTGTATAAGTAATGCAGCTTTTGAAGTAATTAGAGACATATATTAACCCAGAAGAACTATTCTCATGCATGGGCTACATAAACATTAAAAATCTGTGTAAATATAGAGATATCTGGGACAATACCCAAAATGCTCCTTTTTAAGGACTTTTTACGAAAATTTTGTATGTCTATTTTTGAAAGAGACATTATGCCCTTGTGTTTCTAAAAAGCCTTAACCTGGCCTCTGATTTTGCACCTGAAATTTTATGCCAAGAATAATTTTAGGATTTACAAATTTGCATATGCAGTCAGGTAGTTACACATGTAGAGTAGTATTTTCAAAAGCACTCAGGAACAAAGAATGAAGAACCTACCTACAGGATGGCAGAGTATGCTGGGAAGGAATGGCTCTGGAAAAGACCTGGGAGTTGTGGTGAATAATTAGCAGAACATGAGCTCCCTGTGCAACACTCTGGCCAAAGGGTGAATGCAATCCATGGATGCATAAAAAGGGAAATATCAAGTACAAGCAATATTAACTCTGTATTTGGCACTGCTCTGACCACTGCTGGAATACTGTGTCCAGTTCTGACGTACACAGTTCAAGAAAGATATTGAAAATTTAGAGAGGGTTCAGAGAAGAGCCATGAGAATGATTAAAGGATTGAAAACCTGCCTTAGAGTGAAAGACTGAAAGAACTCAATCTATTTAGCTTATCAAAGTGAAGGTTAAAGGGTGGTTTTATTGCAGTCTGTAGGGAATTACATAGGTTACAAAATGCTGATAATGGGCTCTTCAGTTTAGCAGATGAAGATGTAACAAGATTCAATGTCTGGAAGTTGAAACTAGACAAATTTAGACTAGAAATAAGCTGCACATTTTTAACAGTGAGGGCATAAACGACTCGTGCCTCCCCATACCGGGGGGCACAAGCTAAAGGGGAGGACATGTGACCAGCCTGGTGAAAGAAAGTGAGTGAGGGTGGGGAAGAGCGAGCGATGGAGGAACGGGGGATGGAGTGAGCGGGGCAGGGCCTCTGAGAAGGGGGATGACAGGGGTGGGGCATTGGGGAAGGGGCGGGGCAAGGGTGTATAGGTTTGTGTGATTAGACAGTTGGCAACCCTACCTCTGCCTCTTGCCCCAAGCAGGCCAATCTTGGGGGGAGCATTTGACCCCCCCATACCCTTCCTACTTGTCACCTCACTGTGAGGGTAATTAACCATTGGAATAATTTGCAAAGGTTAGTGTTGGATTCCCCATCACTGGAAATTTTAAAATCAAGATTGGATGTTTTTTCTAAAAGATATGCTCCGGTTCAAACAAGAATTAATTCAGGGGAGTCCTGTGGCCTGTGTTATGCAGGAGGTCAGACTAGACTATCTGACTTCATAGTGATTTTTGACTTTATAATCTGTTATCTCTCTGTGTTTGACTGTGTGTACGTGGGAAAATTGACTTGATCAAACTTGCTCATAGCTGTTACTTATATTGGCACATGCAGCCCATATGTAGAACAGCTCTGTGCAACCTCTCCCAAATTGATGGTGAGGAACTGGGGATATATCATGCATATCGGTTACTAAGTGTTACTTTTCCTTTAGCTAGAAATAATTTATTACTATTTTGGTGGTGGATTTCTCTTTATTAATTATTGTGTAATTATCTAATTCACTTAATTTGTATATGGAGTAGTTTCACATTGTAGTAGCATGGATGCATTGACCGGGCATTTATCAGCAACTGCTACTATGCTTTTGTGAAAGGACGGGTTATACTGTTGATAGTTATGTGTTTTTTCTCATGGTTTGTTAGTAATTCGTATTAGTTATAGTCAGAGTGTATCAAGGAGTGAATTATTGTTGTATTGATATTAAAGCTCTGTCCAACTGATCTGCTAATTACACAGAGAATCTTTTCCAGAATCTACTTTATGATACAAATACATACATGCAGACCAGCTGCAATATCCAAGCCAAGGGAGCATATTTATAAAATCAAGGGCAATAGGGGGATAATATTGCATCGGGACATAAAGTACATCTCCTGGATGTTAATTTTCCTTTCTTTGGGGGAGTGAAAGGGTGGAATGTTTGGGGAATGGATATGAATAAGTTGGAGACTTAGTGGTAGTCCAGGTAGTAGAATTGTCTTGATTAATTAACTGTGTTGTGGAGAGCATGTGGTACAGGCATAGGTGCAGAGGGCAGTTGTCAGGTTAGCTTTGCTGTCTCCTTTTACTGAGACCTTATGTACTTACTGAAGATTTTTCTTTGAAATTGTTGGTCCTCAAATTTCCTTTCCTTCTTATTCCGGAAATAGTTCAGCATCAGTTCCTTGTCCTCTTGAATGAACCTGCCAAGACTCTTTCAAAAAGCAGACTTTATTTTCTCCTCTTCAAACTGGAACGTCCAATTTGAGTTCCTTTTCATCCCCCTCTTCATGTTCAGGAATGGTTTTACCACTTTTTTTTTGTGTGTGTGTGGACTTCATGTATCTCAGGCATTTTACCTCTATGTATCCAGTTTACCTGCCTTCATTACTGCTCTGGGAGATCTATGATGCTGTTGTGGTCACTACAATGAAAAATAAGAAATGACAGCGTTAATAAGAATAGCAATAGCCTATCCATCCCTTGGAATATCAAAAATTAGGATAAAATTAACACTTTCAGTGTAGTTTTGAATTCCAATGTCTTTCCACAAAGCATTTTTTCTTTAGACCAGAGATGGTAATGACATATAATTAGAACAAGACTTAAAAGAATAAAGGGGCATGAGGTACAGATGATTATGAGAATGGGACAATGTAGTGGGGTGGAAGGCCTGAAGGGCTTGTCCTTATTAGCGTACTGGACTAATAAAGGTTATTTCTTGCAGGCAAACAGGGGTCTCAGAAATATGTCTGTGCACAGAATGATATTTGAGGCCACATCAGACACTTTTCCAGGCATTAGCTAATGAGCCAAATATGTGACCAATTTCAGGAATTTGTACAAAGCCTTGGTTTGAAGGAGGGATTCTCTGAACTACAGTCAAATTTCCTATTATTTTTATAGCACTTTATTTATATATAGTATCTCAAACTACTTGACAGTGGACGCTGCTGAACAGGAATAACAGAAAAGAAAGGTATCATGTTGCAGCAGTATTAATATAAATAAAATTAGGGCATGTTATTTGCTAAGAGAAGATTTAGAAATAGAGAATAGAATGAAGTTGGACTTTATGGTAGCTGGCATGTTAGTTGCGTGTCCCTCAGAAACATGAATTCACTGCCTCCCATCAATAGTGTCCCCTTAGAAACAGATGTAATGGGACAAGAAGGCATGGGCTTAATCTTCAGCAAGGGAGATTTAGGTTAGATATTAAGAAAAACTTTCTAACTGTAAGATTAGTTAAACCTTGGAATAGGCTTCCAAGGGAGATTGTAAAATCACCATCATTGAAGGCTTTTAAGCAGAGGTTGGACAAACACCTGTCAGGGATGGTCTACTTGGTCCTACTTCAGCACAGGGGGCTGGACTTGATGATCTCTCAAGGTCCCTTCCAGCCCTACATTACTATGATTCAAAGCTAATTCAAGAGAAGATTTCAAATCAAGGTATGAAGAATAAATCAGTAGCTTGGATAAGAAAAAATTACAGACATTTTAAAGTTAACTTAATGATGTTCCTTAGTGATGTTCCTAGTGATGACCTCAGAAGGATGTTGTGAGGGTTAATGCATCAATGTTCAAAAAGCACTGTAAGGGTCTCAAATGTAAGATGTAATGGCACTGCACTATTCCTTAAAGCTATCCTTAAAGCTGTCATCTGTATTCAATTGAGAAAACTATTATAGAGTTAACTTCTTTCCTCTTGCATAGTTTGGAAGCCTTTTAAGGACTTTTTTAAGTGGTAGTTAATATGGAGCCTGTTCCTCCTCTTCATCTGCCTCCAAGGGTGAAGTTCAGACTGTATTCTGTAATATTGAAGAGCCTGTGCAGGAGGCAGTGAAGTGAAGGATGTTAAGAAAGCTGGGGAGAGGTGATAGGCAAGAAGGAGAAATGTTTGTTCTGCCGCTAACCTCTGTTTAAAAACTTTTTTTCTTTACACAGAGAGGGGGGCAGGATTTAAAAGACAAACATTTTTCTTCCTCAGAGAGACTCTATGACATAAAAATGTGGGGCATGCAATGTTGCAGCAAGCCTTTGGAAAGCTGAGCTAGAAGATTTGGCCCTAGAGTCATGAGAAGAATGAACAGGGTTAAGAGCTCAGCATAAAAACAGCACAGATATGAAGCTTTTCAAACACTTAATCCAGATGGATGAATTTCACTAGGAAAAACTTGTCCTTGTGGGGAAGACACTATATTCTGGCATGACAGATCTTACAGATTCATTTCCATGGACTGGGAATACAAGGCAGTGGTTTAAATTGGATCTGAAAAATGTGTACAGTAACTGTTTTTGGACTTGTCTGTAAAATGTTCTGATGGGTTCCATCATTGCCAGCAGACATCTCCCTTCTGCACCAGATGGATGAGTGGGCTATCATCAGCCTTCTTGCAGATGTCCTGCTGCTGGAAGACAAAGAAAGGAGCATAAATCCCATTATAAATGCCCCAATGGTACTTTGATGCCCATGATTCCAAGTAGCTGTGCAGGAGCCATAACTATTACAGTGGGAAGAGTCAGGTTCCAAGGGCCAACCTCCTTCCCATCTGATTAGCCTGTGGAGGATGGAGGAGAAACTGTAAACAGGGACTAGAGCAGCAGGGAGATCAGTCATATAGCTTACCCTCACTGCAGGGGCTCCTGCTGCGGCTTGCATGTGCATCTCATTCTAATATGTCTTCCTGTTACTCCCCAAGTTTCTTTTGCAGCCTCTGGTTTAGCTAGCCATGAAAGCAACATACATTAGGAGACTGCATGCTGAAGTGGTAGCAGACAAGCAGCAATGGTCTCTTTCACCAACCACCAGCAGATGTAGTAAGTAAGGAGCTGTACTGTGGAAGAGCATAGGATTCAGGAAATGGACAGGTGAACTTGGAGGCACGGTGTAGACAGAGGGTGTAGACTTTGTCAACAGGCATTTGAGGGAGACTTAAGGAGAGGTGCATAGCCACAGATTTTGTAAGGGGGAATATAAAGAGATGCTGATGTAAGTTAAGATGGACATTTGGGTGGATGAGAAAAAAGGGGTAAGAAGTGGAAAGGAAGGCACTTCCAGGCTGTATAAGGGGGAAAGGGGAGTTCATTTGAATTTGTGCTTTGGGGACCCATCCAAATATTTTTATGACCCTGGCTGTGAACTGTATCTCTTCTTTTTGCAGCCCTTGCCAAGACTAACCTTCTCATCTACTTCCTGTACTGCTAGGCTATTACCTGGATCCTCCACTGCCTCCTGTCTTTGGACATTTTTATTTTGTGGGAGCTAAAAGGAGATGTGGCCTTTCCTGAAGATCATGCCAAAGAGCTAGCCTGCCATCTGTGGACATAAATCATACAGTTTCTTCCTACTCACAACTCAGTGCCTCTCTTAGTATTATCATGAGGAAATTATCAAAAAGAACTCCAGATACAGTGTTTTACTCCTTCTGAACTTCCATTGCCTTTCACAGTCCCAAGGAATACAAACCTCCTCAATCTTCGTAATTAAAAGATCTTATCAGCAGTGTGGCCCAATATTCCAGTTGATAGTGCATCTTTGCCTGCAGAGTAGGGGTTAATCATGGATTCTATTACATTAATAACAGCTGTGTTTATATATTTTAAAATCTGAGGGAGGAAAATATTCATGTGCAAAAGGTTCTGTAATACATTTGTATTAGGTATGAGCCCAAGTAAGGAGGTTCAAATCTGAATTATAACCTACACAAAGTTCTGGGATGTTCGGACTATGGGTTCCAGTCCAGGTCCATTTCTAATTTAGAGACCTTCAGTGGGGCACCCCAAACTTATCCAACAATCAAGTAGTTTCATTATCTCTTAACTTGCTATTCCCTTCTAGATAGAAATGCTCACTTGCTGAACTAGATAGAGTTCATTCTATGCTTGCTCCATTACATTTGTAGAAATTGGCTTCCTACCTTATCATTATGGTCAATGATCCCCACAGATGTGGTAGAAAATTTACAAAATAAACTCCTCTCAAAATAGCAGTTGATTTATTAGAAACGAAAAAAAATGCATCATTTTATTTTTATACAAGGAGCGGTTGCCTCACAGAGCAGTATGACTGTCACTCATCCTGTTTTTCTCCCCCCCTTCCCATTTTGAAGGATTCATAATTGCCTTCTCTAAAATCCACCCAAAACACAATACAGGAAGCTTTATCCTCTCAGGAAGCACATAAAATGTTTGTGTGTAATCAGGCTTTCAGTGGAAATTCAGGGTTTTTGTCTATCCAAAACTGCAGATTGGAATCTCTTGACTGGTTCTAGATCAGGATGTCTATGCATGTAATACTCCCAACACAGCAGCCACTGGCAAATGAGCAAGGGAAAGGGGTGTCAGAGATAGTTACTATTTCTATTAATCTCTGATATTGGGGGCTGCGGGGGGGGGGGGGGGGAAGAGTAAGCTTGTATATTTCTGCAGTCCCAGAACCCAGTCCTGCTTTTACTGAAATGAGTGGGGGAAATCTTCTCAATTAAATGATAGCAGACTTAGGCTCTTACTCTTCTATTTGTTATGAAGTTACTAATGAATTTGCAGAGACCAACTTGATTATCTCTGATATCATTGCCTAGATATCTATAGTGTGCTATTTTTCTTGCATGTTTCCTGGTTTATGTTTTATAATATTTTGAATGTATGTAGCACCTCTCAGATCAGATGATCCCAAAGTGTTTTACAAATTACCATGAGTATATACAAAGAGGGATCACTCCATCCACTAGTGAAATGTAGACACCTCTGGGGTGAAATACAGAAGCACCCACTCAAAGTACATAACAGTTTAGAACAGGAAATGAGGAAGAATACTGTAATCAGCTGCCTGCAGGGAGAATTAAGGGAGACAGAATGTAATTACTCAGATTGGAATTCAGCTAGAATGCTAGGCTTGACAGGCCATACTTCTGATTTGCATTCTCTTTCATGTTTTAAGTAAGCTCATGAAATGTAAGATGCTAGCCCAGTTAAACAAGTCAAGATATTCTTTATATGATAGTATACATCTGGTGCTGGTTTAGTCACGTTATCTTTTGTCCCTCAAAACACCAGCCTCACACCTTCACTTTTTGTTAGACTTGGATTTGAGGAGATTGTAGTCATCTACATCATCCAGCAATTTTCTCAGTTGCCCACTTACACTTCTTTGTGAAGTGTGAATATGCAGTCATAGTAAATCCAAAGGGTTCTAAAGCTTTTGAGTTTGTTTGTTTTTTTATTACACAGGTCAGTCCAGAGCAGCCATGATACCTCCAAAGCAGCCCCGGCAGCCAAAGGGAGCTTTGGATGATGCCATTGCCTTTGGAGGAATAGCAGACCAAGAGGCAACTAACAGCTTACAGCCAACACCACCTCCACTGCCAAAGAAAACCATTTTGAGAGCCAACACAGAGCCGATCCCCAAAGAACTCCAGAAGCAGACCCTGGAGAATAATCTCTGTGTTGTGGCCAACCCTACATACGACATTGACACCAACTGGGAAGCAAGCAGTGTCTGCTCTTCAGTCAGCTCAGAACTCAAGGCACTGGACAATGAGTCAGGAGATTCCTTGGACAGGCCTTTAGAAAAAGGAAAAGCAACCAACTCAACAGCCAACAGCATTTCCAGCCTAACCACTGCCAGTATTAAGGATAGGTGTTCCAACAGCATGGAGTCTCTGTCTGGGAGATACATCTCTCAGACTAAGCAGAGCAAGAATATACAGAAGCCACAGAGGCAAGCACTTTATCGAGGAATTGAGAACCGAGAAGAGGTGGTAGGCAAAATCAGAAGCCTTCATACTGATTCACTGAAGAAGCTGGCGAACAAATGCGAAGATCTTTTCATGGCTGGACAGAAAGACCAGCTGCGATTTGGGGTGGACAGCTGGTCAGACTTCAGGCTAACCAGTGACAGGCCATGCTGTGAAGCAGGTGATGCAGTTTACTACCCAGCTTCTTATGCAAAAGATCCCCTCAACAATTATGCAGTCAAGGTAAGAAAGTTTCAAAAACGGTTGTCCCAGACATCAGTAATATTAATAATAAAACCCTGCATATTACAGTATAGCTAATTATGCTGTTTGCAATAGCTAATCCATGTACAGTAATGATCTGCAGCTACTGGCCCTTCTTTCTTTAAAGTGCCATTTTTGTCAATGGCATAATTAACCTTTAGCTGGATCCCCTGTTCGTTGTACATCTGGGGCAATTTTTTAAAAGCCACCAACTGTCTTACTAGCTGTTTAGCATACCTATTATGTATTGACTTAAGAATGGTATAAACAGCTGTGTTTTTAATGTAAAGACTGCAGGCAGGCTCTTGGAAGCCTTCAGTAGTAGAACCTTTAAGTTCATTTGCATGCAGAGTCACCAAATTCTCATTTTTAATTAGGAGTAATTTCAAAGGTTTATATATATGGCTGTCTGTGAATTTTATTTATATACATTCTTAATTAGCATACCTTTCCATTCCCTTACAAACCCTTACATTCTCACCAGCCATTCTGAAGCCCTATCTTGCCATCGGTGTGGCCTTCTGTGATATATTAAAAATGAATGGAACTGAGGAATCTTGATTGGCTAGTGCTGTATTTCAGTGAAGAAAGAGTTAGCTTTTTTCGTTGAATACTCCATTCCATAGTCCTGGTCAGAAAAACACCCAGGTACTTATTTCATATGCAAATAAACAGTTATCTTACCTAATAAAGGGGTTGTGTTATTTTATCATGTTTGTGATTCATATAGGAGATTTACTCACCCTCCCTTTGGGTGCCCACACCTCCACTGCTAATGAGATGATAATGCTCATCTGATAAGATGTGCTCTAATATGAGGATGACTGGGAGCCAGGAAACCTATGTTCTATTCATTGCTCTGCCATAGACTTCCTATGTGACCTTGAGCAACTGAATGTCTGTAACTCAATTTCCCCAAGTTTAAAATGAAAATTATGATTTTTCTTACCTCACATGGGTATTGTGAGCCTAAATTCATTAATGCTTATCAAGCAAGTTGAGCTTCTCAGAGTGATGGTACTACAGAAGGGCAAAATATAATTATTATTCCCAACCACCTTTATTTATTAAAACAGAATGAGAAGCAAGAAAGTAAGAATGTCAATGCTAACTTGATATAAAATAGGTTCTGAATTTGAAAAGGCATCTCTTTAGGAGGTTTTTCAAGGTTACGTATTGCATTGAAGTGTTGCCACATTCTATTGGGTTTATATTTGTTCAGCCATCCAGGGCCTCTATTGTTGCAAAGATCACAGATGTAATATGGATGCCATTATAAGATGATGAAGTGAACTGTCTGCTGACTCAAAACAATTGAGAACCAGGACATGAATAACTTTATGATGTATTATTTGTCTGGCAATCTTGTCTGGTTGCAAAATCAATGGTCTTCCATTGATTTTTTTTTTTTTTTTTTTTTTTTGCTTGTAATGATGCAGAAATAATCTGCCAAGAAGAGATGGCAGGTGGTTTGCTATTTCATGCACTACGACTGGCCAGCAGATCTAGAGAGATGGAAGTGTTACATTAAACACTGAATAAAAATGTTTCATTGATGAAAGTGACTTAAAGCCTTTCCAAACATGCAGTAGAGCCTTTGAGTTTGTTTTTTAAATATATTTTGAAAGGAGAGAGTGTAGCCAAATGTGTGCTCTTTTTTTTTTTTCTTTGTTACCCAAAACATTATTATCTTGAAAATCAGTTCACAAATTAACAGGAATTTACCATAACCTAGTAGGTATGAAGGACTCTAGAGTGAAGGATCCATAAAATGCCATTGAACCACGGGTCACTATGGATTGTTGTGCTGTCATGGTGAGAGGAAAAGTTAGGCTTGCAAACAACTTCTCTGGCAGTGAATGTGATGTAGGAAGATACTTTGACTACAAATGCTCACTGATTTCTTTGTAAGCAAAGCAATGCTAGCTCAAGGGAATTGCTGTTGTCTTTCCATTTTCTCCCCTTCATATCTTCAAATATTATGCTTTCAACCAAGCCTGGCTCACTTTATTTGTGTTTCCTTGATAGATTTTTTTTATTGCAGTGCCATTCTCTAAAATATAGTCAAGGGTTTTACTATAAACTCACCTTTAAAGGGGTCTATAACTCTACCATAACATTTGGCTCCAGATTTTTCAAAAACATATAATGTAAAAAACAAACAAACAAACAAAATCCATTGAACTGTTGTAAATTAAGAGTATTGGCAAATATAGCAGGATTTTACTCTCCTACAGATTTTTTATACTAACTAAATTTTGAAATCATCCATCTATAATGTGAATGCGCTATGCTTCTGGCATTTTAAACCATGAAAAAATATAGATATTGAGATCAAATCCTACAATGAACCCATAATACGGACTGTCTATTATTGTTAGACAACTTATAGTAGCAGAAGAATCATACAAGATCTATCTTGAAGGTGTCTTAAGAATTATACACATGGGGCCGTATCTTCAGCTCACGTAAATATGTGTAGCTCCATTAACTTCAATAGAGCTATGCCAAACTGCATCACCTAAGAATCTGGTCCAGGGCTTGACAAACTCTTACTAGGTTCTATGACTTTATATTAGAGCTGAAAGAGTTTCTAACAATGGAATATTTTTTTCTCCTTTTGTAACTACTTTATAGAAAACAAAAGATAACAAACTGTACAAAACTATACTTAATGTTAAGTGTTGTTATCCATAAGGGATATAGTTTCTAATTATATTAAAAAGCAAAAACTATGTTCCAGTAGTATTAAGAATTAGACTTTGACCAATTGAGTACTGCTGAATTGAGTCTTCAGAAACATCCCAGTAGAATGCACCTTCTGTGTAGATGAGTATACCCAGAACATCCTTTATGTTTTATTAATTTTAATAGAAAATGGCAGTTTAATAGGTGTGGTGGAAAACCAGCCTGTCCCCAACTCATTTGTTTTGCCTAGATATTGCAGGAATAAAACTGTTTGTAAGGGTGTGTAATTTTAGTCATGTGTCAGGACATGCTTGCCTGCTGAATAAATGAGCGTGCAGTTTTTAGCCATGGCATTTGTGATATAAATTTCCATTATTCTCATCTCCCACTAACAAGTGTCCTTTGCAAAAAGGTACAGCAAACTATGTGCAAGTTGCTTTGACTGAAACAATGCAAACCAAAACAATGGCTCCAGTCAGCTCAGAATTGCATTCAAACAAGCAAAAACAAGGCTCTCTTTACAAAGCTTTTATAAAATTCCTTGCTCTTAGGTATTTCCTCTTCACAAACAAGAACTAATCCATGTTCTAAATAATTGGTAGTGCTGGGTCAATGTGTCTGTGTGTGTTCCTCCATAGCAGTGGAACAGGATTCTTATCAGCAGTTCCAGACGTGTAGTGAAAAGGTCACAGTGAAATGCAAGTGAGCAGTGAGGACTAACTTTTTGTAAAGTGTATTGGACAGGTGCAGCTTGTCTCATCCCAGCATTGGGTGTTATCCTTGAACATACTGAATAAAGCAGCAGTATAGCAAGGACCTAAGTAAAAGAGCATTAGCAGAAATAAGTGATTATTGAGAATCTTATCAGGTTTGGACTGTGAACATGGGTAATTACTGTTTCAGTGATGCAGTGGAGCAAACTGGAGTGGAAACTACTTCCACTTTTAAAATTCAATATCAAACATTATCAAGACTGAAACAGCACCAAAAATTATTGAACAGTATTATGCGTACCTGAGATCATAGTTCAGAAGCCATCTTGAACAGTCAGGCAGCAGGAACCATTAAGGAGGTCCTGGCCTGAAGTGTGTGTTTGATATTTTGGCTGCAGGCAGGTGCTGCGTTGTAGCTAAGGTGGAGGGGCACGGGGTCTATAATGGGGTAAACAGGATGGGAGTGTATGTAAATGCAAGTACCCTAATTTATGGCTTTATTATATCTTGAGTCCTTGCTTCAGGATGGTGGGAGTTTCCCTTGCAAGCTGTATGACCTTAGAGTTCTTGCTAACATGCATTCCCCAAGCATAAAACATAACAAAACATAAGTAAAATGCTGGCTGGATGTCTTCCACTGAAAAAAATGTATATTCCTATCTTTGTCTAGTTTGTTAGGGCATGAGAATATTTTTTTGGTAACTCAGGCTCTAAATTGAATGACCTTCCTGGCAAAAGTCTTACAGCAGATCATCCCAATACTTTGTAGCTTGGATCAAGCCAGTTTTATACATTAAACACTTAATCTATTCTAAGTGCAGTCACAGTAGCATTGAGTTTTTATGTCTTGGCATACCAGCAAAAGAGCAGAGCATTACTCCCAAAGCCAGATCAGTGAAACGAGGTCAGTGATCAAACTGGACTCTTAGAAAGCAGGTTGTGCCAAGTACAAGATATCAATATGGGATTAGCAAGCTTTCATTTGGCACTGTATTTAATTTGCAGTTGTGCTTTTGTGTAATACAACAAAGTAGCACAGATGGTGCAGTGTTTGTGATCCTCAGTGTTTCTCATTTTCATCACTCTACAATTCATTCCCCACATATCCATCTTGTTTAAGGTTCACCGAGGCCTTGTAAAATGCATAGGCATAGTAGAAATGAGATTCCCTGCTGCTAAAGTGGAAGTCCGCTGACAGTATCCTAGGCTGACGGGACCCATAATGGAAAAATAAAAGCTAATCCAGAGCATTTTTTAGAGTCTTATAACATGAAATTCTTGCTTCCTTGAAGGAAAAGGATAGACAATGGAAATGGAGAGATTGAGGAACCTAGCTTTGTTGAACTAATGTACAGTTATGGATTTCAAGGACCCCAACTGTAGAGGCTATATATTGACATGGGCACCAGTGGAAAGGAAGGTGGACACACATAATTAGAGCTTAATATTCATATCTCCCTTATTTGCCTTTCCTCTCCCCATAATTTTCTATCACAGCATACCGAGGTTGTTGACCAGTACTCTGCATCCTTTGACCCATTCTTTATGAGCTCTAAAAACATAGGATTTGCCATACTGGATCAATCAATTCCTTCTTAGAGTGACTGCATGTGTGCATTCAGTTCTTGGGGTTGATGCACCCAGCACGTGAGCCTCAAACTTTTTCCCTCAGTGGTACCCATTGAGAGGCTCAAACTTTCCCTCCTGCTGTGTGCCACTGCATACAGGTATAAAGGCAGAACTGCCCCTAGCCCACCTCAGTTCCTTCTTACCGCCTATGACAGTCGTTGGAACTTTTCTATACCAGAATTCTTTCTCCCAGCCTTTGTGACCATAGTGTATGCGTGTAGTTAATCTAGTGTCTAGTCTTTAGTGTCGTTAGGATAGTTAGTAACATTTATATATACCATATATACTCATTCATAAGCCGAATTTTTTTAGTAAAAAAGGGAAGCACCAGAGTGCACCTGAAACCTAAGCACTCCTCCTCCAAATCGGTGCCTAAGTCAGCTCTAGCTTCACAAGGGGCACTGTCAACTTCTTTGGCGCCACAACAAGGGACCATCTTGGTGCCAAATATCCCAGAGGTGTTTGCAGAGGCAAGAAACCTACTCTGCCTCATGGTGCCAGTGTCTCCTTCCTTACAGAAGTCCAGTCCTTCAGCACTACTGCCACTTCTGCCAGCAGTTCAACTTCCAGTACTGCAGTTGTCTGCTCCCCAGACAGGCAGTCTCTCTGTATCATCCAAAGGGAAGTCTTCTATGATGGCATCACTCCATCCATTGCCAAGTTCTCACACAGGTCCCCAGCACCAACTGGATCAGCCCAACCATGGTCAGAGAAAGGAGAATCCTCAATATCAGACTCGGAGGTGGGACTTTGCATATCACAACCCTAAAGGAGTACCCACCAGTCTGGACAAGATCCTCTCTTCCCACCTATCACCAGATAGCAAGTGTGAAAAATCGGGACAGGGGGCGAGGAGGTAATAGGCGCCTATATAAGAAAAAGCCCCCAAAATCAGGACTGTCCCTATAAAATCGGAACATCTGGTCACCCTACTTCAATGAGACATACCCTGGAAATATGGCTGGGACAGCGGGGCCCTGCCCTGTATCAGTGGCCATTTTGGAATCCTTGAGGTTTTCCCCCAGCTTCCATATCTTCCCTACACCAGGCATACTCGGTGCCCTCAGGTAGTAGGCTTGAATCTACACCCAGAGCAGCTCCATCCCCAGAGTCTGGCACCAGACCCAGTACGGAGCATCAAGAGGAGGTTCCAGAACCAGAACAACAGCTGATTAGAAGAGATTCTATCCCCTCCCAGTCTTGGCTTCTTCTTCGTCCTATCCAGATGAGGCCATTTCATCTGGCACGACTTCTCCTCCTCCTGATGATTGTAAAGTTTACCAGTTGTTGTTAAAGAAAGTGGCTGCAGACCTAGGTGTACAGGTCAAAGAGGTCAGGGAGTCCTCATGTCTCCTGGTTGACATTTTATCATCGGTGGGTCCCTCCAGAGTAGCTCTGCCAGTTAACAAGGTCATACTAGCGCCAATAAAGACTTTATGGCCATCCTCTTTGCCTCCCACCTCTAAAAGGGCGGAAAGTACTATGTGTCCTCCCAAGGGTTTGAGTATCTTTATACTCACCCACCTCTGAGCTCATTAGTCATCAGAGCTACTAATGAGAGAGAATGACAGGGGCATCAGGCTGCCACCCCCAACTCAGACGACACTAAGAGGCTAGAATTATTCAGCAGAAAGATTATTCAACAGGGGGTTTGCAGCTGTGTACCACTAACAAATCGTCTCTGTTGGGAGGATACAATTTTAATTAGTGGGGTTCCATGGAAAAGTTCAAGGAGCTGCTTCTAGAGAATGATAGCCAGAGGTTCTCTTCTATGGTCAATGAGGGCAGACTAGTCTCAAGAACTTCACTGCAGGCAGCACTGGATGCAGCAGACTTGGCAGCTAGAACCACAGCCTCTGCAGTGGTCATGTGTGGATCATACTGGCTTGCACTATCAAGTACTTGCCATTTGAGGGTCCTTCTCTATTCTCTGACCAGACAGACAGCAAGCTCCACGGACTTACAAACTCTAGAGCTACTCTGAAGTCCTTAGATCTGTACACACCTGCCCCAGTCAGGAAGTTGTATCGGTCACAGTAGACACACTGATATCCCACTCTTCCTCGGCAGGGCCTATCAAAAAAGAGGTCCGGGTTTAGAGACGTAGGCCTACCCCTCCTGCTGCTTCAGCCCTGGCTCCAGGCCCTCAAGACACTCAGGAACTGCAAAGCAGTCAATTTTGATGGGCCAGTTGAAGTCAACATACTAGTCTCCATATCTCCAGACCCGAACGCCCACACCTTCGCAAACAGTCTGTTCCACTTCCACAATGCTTGATCCAAGATTACGTCAGACCAGTAGGTCTTGAGCACTGTTGAAGTGGGATATACTCTCCAGTTTGCTTTTGCCCCTAGCTGCCATTCTCCCTTCCTATCCCTCTCCAGGACCACTCTCACAAGAAACTCCTTATCCAGGAAGTTTGTTGCTCCTTAGCTTGGGGACCATAGACGAGGTTCCATGTGGTCTCAGAGGGAAGGGATTTTATTTCCAACATCTCCTAAACCCAAAAGCAAAAAGGTGTCACAGACCAATTTTAGACCTGCATCATCTCAACAAATTCTTTAAAAGGATAAAGTTTTGCATGGTCACCCTAGCTTCTATTATCCCTTTCCTACATCCTTAGTACTGGTATGCCTCCCTCGACTTAAAAGATACCTACTTCCATGTGGCAGTCAATCAAGCTCAAAAGAAATACCTCCAATTTCTTGTAAGTCAGAATCATAACCAGTTTACCTTTCAGCCTATCAGCAGCTCCCAGGATCTTTACAAAGGTCATGGCAGTAGTAGCTGCATTCCTCAAAAGATTGGGAGAGTAGGTTTACCCCCGCCTAGATGACTGGCTTGTCAAAGGCCAGTCCAAACGGCAAGTGCAGAGCAGTATTGCCCATATGCAGTCAACAGTCAATTTTCTGGGACTGTTAATCAGCACAGAAAAGTCTCTCCTCTCCCCAGCTCAGAGGATAGAGATTTTAGGGCTGTACTGGACTCGTCTCAAGCCAGGGCCTTCCGCACTCCAGGTTCCAGGCAATTTGATCAATTGTTATAGATTTGAAGGTTCACCTATTCACAAAAGCTTTGAAGCTTCTGAGTCATATGGCCTCTTGCACCTACATGGTTCAATATGCCAGACTGCAACTCACGAGTACTCAGAACGTGCTTGCAGATGCTCGCAGCAGGATTTTCGTGACCAACCACAAATGGGAACTACACAACTGTGGTCTTTCATCCAGTAATAGATCTCTCTGCTGCCCACACCAACACCAAATGCCCACTCCCAAGGTGATGCTCTGGTCATCAGCTGGTCAGGCCGGATCAATTGCTTTCCCTCCCCTACCACTCCTGCTCTGTGTCCTTCACAAGATTTGGCGGGAGAAAGTGATGGTCATTCTGATTACCTCGTTCTGGCCTTGCCAGTTCTGGTTTCCTCCTCTTCTCCCCATGTCAAAGCATCCTCCACTCCCACTACCAACATTCCCAGAACTGCTCACACAACACAACTGCAGGATCAGACATCCCGATCTGCAGACGAATCACCTGAGATCCTGGTTTTTGGATGGTCATCTTCGCTAGCACAAGAATGCTAGTCAGCATTGCAAGACATCCTCTCGAGTAGAAGGAAGGAGTCAACGAGGTGGTCCTACGCAAGCCAAGTGGAAACATTTTACCTCCTGCGTCCAACAGAAAGGACCCAGGAGGTAAACATTTTACCTCCTGAGACCATAGGCATTCCTCTCCTCTTGGACTATCTCCTATCCCTGAAGGCATTGGGGTTTGCTCTCAGTTCCATCCAGATGCATGTAGCAGTCATTAGTTCTTTCCACCCCCTCTGGGGAGGAGCACTCTCATCTATTGACTGTTCGGTTCTGGAAGGGCCTCATGCAGACATATCCTCCCGTTCAACCCATCGCTCCCCAGGGAGACCTCAACCTTGTCCTCACAGCACTGATGAAGTCGCCCTTCAAATCTCTGGCTTCCTGCTCCCTTTCCCTTCTTTCCATGAAGGTCGCTTTCCTCATAGCTATTACTTCTGCGAGAAAGGTGGGCGAATTGGAGTGCATGATGGCAGACCCTCCTTTCATCATGTTCCATAAGGACAACGTTTCCCTGTGTTTGCATCCTAAGTTTCTGCCGAAAGTGGTTTCCTGCTTTCACCTCAACCAACCCATATACTTTACCTCTCTTCTTTCCTAAGCTGCATGCCTTAGAGGAGGAACGGCACCTTCACTCCCTTGATGATCATAGGGCCTTGCCCTTTTACCTACAGAGGACGAAGCTGTTCAGGAAGTCTCCTAGACTATTTGTTGCTATAGCAGAAAGGATTACAAGGCAAGTCATCTCCACTCAGAGAATTTCTAAGTGGGTTTTGGGGTGCATTACACTCTATTAATTGTTGGGACTGTCTCCACCCCTTGTGGTATGAGCCCATTCCATGAGAGTGCAAGCATCAAATACAGCCACACTTCACCACATGCCACTCAGACATATGTAGGGCAGCCGTGTGGTGTTCGGTACACACCTTCTCTTCCCATTATGCCCTGGTGTAAGACTCTGCAACAGATACCTTGTTCAGTCCGACTGTCCTCCGTTCCACAGTTCCAGCATCTTTCTCGCACCTTCGTCCTAACTAGATATTGCTTGTCAAGCACCCTTAGTGGAATACAATAGGAACCATCACTCGAAGAAGAAGGTGGTTACTTACCAGTAACTAAAGATTCTTTGAGATGTGTGGTTCCTGTCAGTATTCCAGTCCCACCCTCCTTCCCTTGTGCTGCAGATCTGGTTCATTTGTGGTGGAAAAGGTCAATCACTCTCCACCCAGAGAATTTCTTCCTGGATCACATCCTGCATATACAAGTACTATGACTTAGATAATGTTGCTCCACCTGACACAGTCAAAGCTCATTTGACAAGGTCACAATTGGCAACAATGGCCTTTCTGGTACAAGTTCCAATTGCAGACATTTGTAGAGTGGCAGCCTGGTCCTTGGTCCACATGTTTGCCTCCCTCTATGCTGTGGCTCAAGACTCCAGAGACTATGCTAGAGTGGGATGAGTTGTTCTCCAATCTTTATTGAAATAGACTCTGATCCTGCCTACAATCTTATGGCTTGTGAGTCACTAAGAGTGGAATGCACATGTGCAATCACTCAAAGAAGAAAAAACTGTTACTAACCTGTTCTGTAGCTGTTGTTGTTTGAGATGTGTTGCATGCCTCCATTCCACAACCTGCCCTCCTACCTCTCTTCATCGGAGTTATGGCAAGAAGGAATTGAGGGGGGCTGGGGCACCTCTGCCCTTTATACCTGCATCCTGTGGTGTGCAGCAGCGGAGGGAGCCAAGCCGCTCAATGGGTACTGCTGAGGAAAAAAGTTTCCAATGGCTGGGCATACCAACACCAAGAGTGGAATGAATATGTACAACACATCTTGAAGAGCCACAGTTATTACGGAACAGGGTAATAATAGTTTTTTTTCCATCAAGTGCATTATCACGTATCATGTCTTCATAGCTCAACTACTGATGCTTCAGTGGACAAGATGCTAAATGCCCATCAGCATAGCTTCTTTCAGTGCTTGTCTTTGATCAATTAATAAATCAGGATCCATCTTTTTACCTTACTGGACTTCGTAATAAAGATTCAGAGTAGCACGTGGGTAAAAAGGCAGCAGGATTTCTACTATAGTCTAGCCTGTTATGATGGAAGGACACAGTAGGGCTTTGGAAATCCTGCACAGGGAATGGCTTTGTTTATTTACTCTTAACTATGACATAGGACTAATTGTCACTAATAAAGAAGAAGCTGTCCCTCTAACACCTTTGGCAGTTAATGGTGGGTGGTCTAGAACCTTTATTATCACCATCAGATTTTATAGACCATCACTGCTGTCTTATAAATGGTTTTAAAGGGGTACATAAGTATTTAGTTCTATGACTCTCATTAATGTTAATGTGACTCACAGAGTGAAATTCCCACATACTGTTTTAAAATTTTAGGTAATACTTGGGCATTATTATTCTATATATAAAATGCCCTATAATGTCATTGTGGTCATTGAAGTATGGAGATCAGTAGTCATTAGCTACATAAGAGATTAGAATCCTCTACCTCGATTCCTAAATGGCAGCACGCAGTGAAAGTTTGAATAGAAACTTCCAGATGGAAGATGATGAGACCCTATGAGGGCTTGGTTCACGGCAGCAATCTTTTCTAACTGCAAGTAGTACAGTGGATGCCTGTAAATATACTTTATGTTCATTAAACTGCCTACAGACAGGAAAACTTAATGTGTCTCTGCTGATTTCACTGCATTTTCCTTTTTCTGACAAAATATTTGTCAGTACTGAGGGAATCCGACCTGCCCTATCTAAAACTTGAGCACTTGTCCAGATTCATGAAGCTGTGTCTTGAAGCGAGGGGGGGGGGGTCTGAAGAGCAATTAGACACTACTCTGAATGCCAAATTTTTGCTGGTTTCAATTCAGACCTTCTCTTAAGTGCAACTGCTTTATGAATTCAGATATGTGACTGATTTGTCTTCAGACTCTCATCTTTGAGTGCTGTGGGGAGGCAGTCTGGCTTTTCGTTTCCTTTTGTCAATTTACACAGCCAGTATATATTGTACAAATCTTAGTATTTGTATATAGTCAGCAGTTTAATCAGCTTTAAATAGCCCAGCTGCCTCTTTCAGTTTTCACATTCTTTTGTTTGTAAACAAAGACCAGGAGCAGACAACACATCTCTAATCAGATCTGAGTTCTCCCCCTGCCTTTTGTACATGTCATATATACATACACATACATTTTCTCCTTATAGAACAAGGACCTTATGAGAATTTTTCCTGGTGTTTTCTCCCAATAGTGCCACTTAGTCTCAAAAGTGTCATTACATTTTGAAGTTTCATTAAAAGTGATTGGTTGTCATCTTTAACAAAATATTAAGGGGAAATCTTTTTTCTGTTGAAGTCATTCATCATTTTGCCATTGATTACAATGGTTACAGGATTTAGTCTTAACTGTATATCTCCTTGCTACAACAGTAACCTACAGTGTTGCTGTACAGGAGACAGGGCCGGCTCCAGGGTTTTGGCCGCCCCAAGCAGCCAAAAAAAAAAAAAAAAAAAAAGCCGCGATCGCGATCTGTGGCGGCAATTCGGCGGAAGGTCCTTCGCTCCGAGCAGGAGTGAGGGACCGTCCACCGAATTGCCGCCAAATAGCTGGACCTGCCGCCCCTCTCCGGAGTGGCCGCCCCAAGCACCTGCTTGCCAAGCTGGTGCCTGGAGCCGGCCCTGACAGGAGAGTGTGTAATATTTCATTCTAAATAACAACGGTGGCCTGAAACAATACCTCAGGTCTAAAAAACTCTTGAACTTGGAAGTTTGGATCTATACAGTACTGTGTGTGTGTGTGTGTGTGTGTGTGTGTGTATGTGTGTATATATATATATATATATATATATATATATATATATATATATATATATATATATATATATATATATATATAATGTATGTCTTTTGTCTAGTGAAAACAATTTCCCTGGAACCTAACCCCCTCATTTACATTAATTCTTATGGGGAAATTGGATTCGCTTAACATCGTTTCGCTTAAAGTCGCATTTTTCAGGAACATAACTACAACGTTAAGTGAGGAGTTACTGTATTTGGATCCAGATTTCCCCAGTGGCTGTGATCTCCCCTCCCTACCCCACCCCCCTTACAATAAAACAAAACAAAAAACAGATCCAAACACTCCAAACATTTATGTACACCTACACACCAAATTTGGGGAGAGATTGGAGCTGGATTGGAACTTTACACCTAAGGACCAACTCTAATTTTAAAGCCCATATATTCAGAGGTTAATAGTTCATGTAAATTATGTTGCTTGGTCTGCTGCTGTTCTAAGCTTGGTAGTAATTAAAAAAATAATTGAGAGGTGTGGCACACTGACATCTTCCATTGGAGTAGTAGATGCCCATAAAAACTTCTGAATCAAAATTTCAAAAATAGTTTGGCAGTTTAAAAAAAAAAAAAAAAAAAGGGCAGATGCAGGGGGGAGAGGGAAAAGGGCTGCCTAGCAGTGTAATATGAGGTATTGGAGTTCAGGAGTTAGTCTTGATCCCTTGCTTCTTGGCTCTTATGGGGTGGGGATTAAAATAAACCCTTGTATTGCTATTTAAAAATCCTTCTGTGCCATCAAATAGAGACGCATAGATGGGTTCAAAAGTAATGCATCCCAGCTCACCTTTGTTTGAAGTAGCATCACTGTGAGCTAGTTAGGAGGCATTATGTATCGTTCCAAGACTCTTTGGGTGAAATAAAATGTGGTACAGTAGTTATTTACAGATCCTATTTTCTACTTTTCTTACAAAAAATAAGTTTGACTTTTAAAATGAAACTATTTTTGGGTGAGTAGTTTATAATTTGGGCTAGGTCATTTTGGTATTAAAAAAAAAACCCAAGTTATTAATATTTGAAAAATGGCTGCTGCATGAGCACAGTAATTATTTCCTAGAATTTAATACTCCTATCTAAATTAACATCATAAGAGGTTCAATAATCAAGATTAATGAGACACCTATCATATGAAAAATTGTAATGTGGAGATCTGGAGATCTATATATTTAACTGTAACTCTTTGGGTGAGGTAAATGGATTATGAACTCTGTGTTACCAAACACACACACACAAACCATCTTGTACCAAAACCACCCTTCATTCTATTGCTCTTCTGAAAGTCACAGATGGAGGAAAATACAGTGCCACTTGGGTTGAATACATAGAAACACCATTTCCTTGTGAAGCAGCTCAGATGACTTGGAGTGATGTATAATTTTGGTCTGCATAGATCATCTTGAGCCTTAATCTATATATAATCTACTGTAAATGTCAGGATATAAATTCAAAGAGTTGCTCGCCCTTGATTATAATTATTTATTATACACTTTTTTCCTAGTACAAGAGAATATTCTTTATTGGTGTTAAAGGCAATAAATAAATAAATAAAATTCATACCCACACACGCCTGGTAACACTGGTTTCACAGTACAACTTGTCAGACTAGTGGTAAATTTCATTGGCTTGGTGGAGTTAATGAATTTACTTCTCCCAACTCACTCTGAAAACAATACATCCTTTCTTCCAATTGTTTAATGACAAACAGTCACTGAACAGGACTAACAAGTTGCTATTTTTAGCATGGGTAAAGTCAGGTGTTCATCTATCGTCATGAGAGCAGAAACACAAACCAGGTTACAAATATCAAAGCATGGAATGGAAATATAAAATGAAGGGAGATGCCTTGCATAGAACTCAATATGGAAACTGAAGATGACTTTTGGATAGAAAAGGGACACACCACTTTATTTTTTCTAATCTCTCTGGTTTTACATTAAATTCAGGGGGCTGGATGGCTTGATGGATTAGAAATGAGGTATGCAGCCTTGCACCTCCAGGTTGCCAGTTCTAATTCAGCAGTGACGAAAAGTTGGTCTGACAGCATTTTGATGGCCTATGCAAAATGAGCTGCGGATCTTTAGTCCATTTCTTATAGATAAGTGTCCCACGACATAGAGAAACATCACCCCAACTGGAATGAATTGCCACCCTTGCTGCCCATCCCAAGGAAGAGGCCAAAGACTTAACTGGTATGGAAACTGAACTACCCTCACACACCTTCAAAATGTTTTTCCAGATGAAGTTTGAGGCACATTAGTGGTATGGTGTGCAGCAAGCTACCCCTTTTGCTGCCTATACTGTACCAATTCTTTAATGAAGCAGGGGACTTAAGTCTCCAAGACTGTCAGCTGACACATTTCACTTCATGCATGTTTGCAGGGTCAGGGCCACGTAGTCACTATCACTTTCTGTATTTTTAAAAGACTTTGGGGGATATTCTGTTGGTGAGGTTAGGATTAGCTCACCTTTCTCCAACCATTTAAAAATGCATTTCTGAGTGTAAATTACGAAGAGCCAGTGCTCAGATATAGTAACAATCAGCATTCACTCCTGAAAGTGGTGCATTTTCCTTCTTAAATAAAATTGACTAGAAAATGCATTTTGTAAATTTGCTTTGCCTGTACACGACAGTGATAAACAGGCAATTTAAACTCCAGTGTGTCTGTGTTTTGGGAGGCTCAGGTATTTGTGATGTATTGGAACATTCACAGGATCAGAGGGAGGAGGATTGCATCAAAAATGTAGTCACCTAGCATATCTAATTGCATATGATTATCTGACAGTGCACTTTTCTGATCGGCAAACACAGAGGACTTAATCTACACTATTAGCAACTCTAAGTTACTGGGAAACACATAAAAGATGAAAAACATACTTTTTTTTTAATTAAGGGCCAGTCTGACTCGCCTTGCACAATATCTGAAGGAAAGCTAGTCAGAGCCCTGGACTCTTGGAGTGTAATTATTATGCATGGCTATTGAACTAGCCTTCTTAAAGTTCATATGGAGAGGCAAGTTCAGCACTTTCCCTCTGTACTAGCCATCAGAACTAGACTGGCACAGGAAGCTGCACATACTGTATCCTGTAAAAGGCATAACAGCCACTGCTCTGGCCTGCACTCCCAGAGCCTTTGTGTCTGTCTCTAATATCTCCTACCATAGTGATTGGCCTCTACTGTGGAAAGTGGATGTAGAGACACAATGTAGGCCTAAGTGTTCAACGATTTATCTGTTAAACAAGTAGAATATCAGTGAGTCTCTACAGAGAGAATATAATTGTTGGGGGATCCATTGCCTTCATTACAGGCATTTATAACTTCCCAAAATGTTCAGAGCCACCACCAACTTAAAAAAAATCCTGATGATAATGGCACAGGCCTCAAAGACGCTTGTTTTGATAGTGTGATAGCATTACAGAGCTGCTGCTGAAAGTGCGTGAAGGGACCACAATCTAACATGAAGCTGTTTGAAATGGATTTTCTAATGACACCCCAGTTTTCTTTCCTAATGTAAAGAGCATTGCTATAGCTCAAGCACTAAACTCACATACTCAGCACACACTATCAATCTAAGGATCCACTTTTTCCATTTATTTATCATTTTCAATCACAATCATCAGTAAAATCATAGTGATTAACAAATAGTAAAGACAAAATTCCGAAGAAATAATGATTTCCCCTCCCCCAGAATTACAGTTTGTCAAGTATAAGTCCTTAAATGATTTCGGATTCTATATTAGAAAAAACAGACAGCTACCAAGTATTCCCAAAAATTGTAAGAAACTGCAAGAAATACATGACGCCATACATTCATATTAATTAATATACAGAAAAATGCTACAACATATCAAAACATTTTACTGAAAATCAGAAAGAATACTGTGCCATAATTGTCCTCTGGCCCATCTATACCCTAATCACTCTGTTCTTCCTTCACATTGTTTAGACATGAGTTAAGCCAAGCTTTAGCTTCATCAAAATCCAAAAAGCAACCTCTTCCTGTCTTCCCTCAATCTGAGCTTTGCACATAGAAAGTACTGCTGTAGTTATACCAGCTGATCACTTAGGTCCCAATCCTGCAAAGAATTAAGTATGTGAACGTAAAGACTGTCTGCTTTGGCCAATGTACATGGCAGTTACTTTCTTTGTTGGGCCTGTACTGTAGTAGGTGACTTCTGGATACTCTTCTGGCTCTGTCAATCTGTTTCTTCACTTCAGCAGGTGGGTATTGTAGTTGTAAGAATGCTTGATAGAGATCTTGTAGGTGTTTGTCTCTGTCTGAGGAGTTGGAGCAAATGTGGTTGTATCTTAGAGCTTGGCTGTAGACAATGGATCATGTGGTGTGGTCTGGATGAAAGCTGGAGGCATGTAGGTAAGTATAGCGGTCAGTAGGTTTACGCAAAAGAATAAATTGACACAAATCAGATGTCAAGAATTATAACATTCAAAAACCAGTTGGAGAACACTTCAACCTCCCTGGTCACTCAATTACAGATCTCAAAGTCGTAATACCCCAACAAAAAAACTTCAAAAACAGACTCCAACAAGAAACGGCAGAATTGAATTAATTTGCAAACTGGACACCATTAAATTAGGCTTGAATAAAGACTGGGAGTGGATGGGTCATTACAATAGTAAAAACTATTTCCCCATGCTCATTTTTTCCCCTACTGTTACTCACACCTTCTTGTCAACTGTTGGAAATGGTCCATCCTGATTATCACTACAAAAGTTTTTTTTCTCCTGCTGATAATAGCCCACCTTAATTGATTACTCTCGTTACAGTTGGTATGGCAACACCCATTTTTTCATGTTCTCTGGGTATATATATCTTCCTACTGTATTTTCCATTGCATGTATCCGATGAAGCGGGTTTTAGCCCACGAAAGCTTATGCTCAAATAAATTTGTTAGTCTCTAAGGTGCCACAAGTACTCCTCATTCTTTTTGCAAAAATTGGGTTTGTTTAGTCTGGAAAAGAGAAGACTGAGAAGGGACATGAGAACAGTTTTCAAGTATGTAAAAGGTTGTTACAAGGAGGAGGAAGAAAAATTGTTTTTCTTAAACTCTGAGGATAGGACATGAAGCAATGGGCTTAAATTGCAGCAAGAGGAGTTTAGGTTGGATATTAGGAAAAACTTCCTGTCAGAGTGGAATAAATTGCCTAAGGAAGTTGTGGAGTCTCCATCACTGGAAATTTTTAAGAGCAGGTTAGACAAACACCTGTCAGAAATCGTCTAGATAATACTAGTCCTGCCACGAGTGCAGGGGACTGGACTAGATGACCTCTCGAGGTCCCTTCCAGTTCTATGATTCTGTGAGAAATATATAAAATAAAATCTCCAGTGGGCTGTGTCATCACTTAATACCTCATAATATATTTCAAAAATTAATAAGTAGAAGTCCAGAGTCCTTAGCTTTCACTCCAAAAAGCAATCAATGTAAGACACATAAAAACATATATGAGTTTCAAAGTATACTCCCAAAGGGCAGAGGGGAGGGTTTTTAAGCCCTCACTCTCCCTAATTTCCAGTATTTGGGGTGGGGTTGGCAACAGGCAGCCCTGTGCACATTTAAAAAGAAAAAAATGTTTACAAATAAAAAGTTATAATTATTGACTTTGGTTTTGTGCTCTTTTCTGCCAACAGATTTGTAAGAGCAAAGCTAAAGAATCCCAACAGTATTACCACAGCTTGGCTATCAGACAGAGTCTGGCTATTAACTTTAACATCCAACAGGACTGTGGCCATTTCTTAGCTGATGTACCTGTTCGCCTCCTTCCATGGGAGGATCCCAATGCACCTGAGGTGGAGGAGGAAGATGAACAGGAAGAAGAGGTAGAAGATGAGGAAAAGAACAAAGAAACCCCTTCCTGTTTGGAGGCTTCACAGAAAGACAACTCAGGCAGTGAGCGGACCATCAGCAAGCAGCGCAGCCGTGTTGTGGTCATCACACGGGAGGTACCATACCTAACGGTGGCTGACTTTGTGCGAGAGTCCACAGCCCGCCATGCAAATAACCCAGACTTCTATGAAAGACAGGTATGTCTACTGCTCTTACAGCTGTGTTCAGGCCTGGAGCACCTGAAACCCTATCACATCACACACTGTGATCTGCGCTTGGAGAACCTGCTGCTGGTTCACTACAGACCAAGGGGAGGCCTTCTGAACTATGAGCCTGTGGAGCCCAATCCCAACGCAGCTTGCCCAGCCAGGCTAATTGTGAGCAATTTCTCACAGGCCAAGCAAAAGAGACATATGGTAGATCCAGAGGTGCTACGGGACCAATCCCGCCTGGCCCCGGAGATCATCACTGCCACACAGTACAAAAAGTGTGATGAGTTCCAAACTGGCATCCTCATCTATGAAATGCTGCACTTACCCAACCCCTTTGATGAGAATCCAGAGCTGAAGGAGAAGGAGTATACCCGTGCTGACCTCCCCAGGATCCCCTCCCGTTCCCTCTATTCCTATGGGCTCCAGCAACTCGCCAGCTGCCTGCTGAATCCCAATCCTTCAGAGAGAATCCTTATTTCTGAGGCCAAGGGAATCCTTCAGTGTTTGTTATGGGGTCCACGTGAGGATTTGTTCCACACTCTGAGCTCATGTTCCAGCCCAGTACGGAAGGATGCTGTGCTGCAGAACTGGCTGGACATCAAACGGACGCTGCTGATGATCAAGTTTGCAGAGAAGTCCTTGGACAGGCAGTGTGGAGTCAGCCTTGAAGACTGGCTTTGTTCTCAATATCTGGCATTTGCCACTACAGACTCACTCAGTCGCATTGTGAAAATCATGCAGCAACACTAGTTTGTACAAGCTGTTGCTTTTCCTCAACCCCCTACTCCTTGCTCTATTCTGCTCCCACCCTCTTTATTCCAGGGTTCACACTTTGCACAACTTCTGAAAAAAATAGCCTAGATCTCAAAGCTAGCAACCCTGAGCAAATAGGTTCTAATTGGAAATACTGTCTCCTATTGAAGATACGATGGAGACTTTATTCAATTCCTAGGCCTTCCATGTTTAATCATATGTACAATGGTTGCAATTGGATTATATACCTCCTAGGTTGGATTAATTTTTTAACAGATTGAAAAAGGGGAGAGAAAAATCTTAAGGAGACCACTATTTTTATATTACTATAGAGAATGAATTCCCCATCTCCTCTGGATGGATCCTACCATTTCTAGTGGTAGCATCTGCAGAAAAAGCAGTGACCATTTATGACCATCAACAGATTAATTCATCATAAATGTGAATCAAATGATCCACCAAAGTTAAGAGCCCCTGACCACAAAAATATTGCCTCTGCTCCATCCCCCGTGAAAGGTTCTGCTTCTCAGTCTAGGATGAAGCTCATCCACATAGTCTTCTCGTTCAGGTAGATTTTTATATTACTCCTACTCTTAAATTCTTTATTTTCCTCCCAACTGGGGTAGTCGTCTGATCCCAGCAAGTAATCAATAGGCAGCAATCATCAGTATCCAATATTGTTGCCTTCTCTGACTTGCTAGCTGTCCATATCCCTTCTGATCACGGGTCCTGGATTCCAAGGATCCTGCCTTAATCAGCCCATGATCATCAACCTGTAGTATCTCCACTGAAAAGCAAACAGAACATGCATGTTTCTCTTCCCACCAGTATATAGGACCGGAAAGTCATGTATTGTAGATATAAGTGTTAAACAAAAGCAACATAACATACCAAGAACAACTGAAACATCCCTCCCACCCTAAAAGGCACTAAACCCTGGGCTTGAAATGAACTGAAATTACATAACCAATCCTCCTTCAGTTGCTGCTATGCATCAGGTATCAAAATAGCAGCCTCCTTCTTTGTGTTTTATTTTGGTTTGCTAGCCACTTGTGGCATATTGCAAAGCAGGACTGAATTGGCAGTGCTGGTGTGTTGGCAGGAGATAGCTACACAGACAAGCGCTAAACAATTCTAACAGGCCACATGGAGATGGTTTTACTTCAAATGCATTTCTCTGGGGGGAAAACAAGGGGGCAAACACTACTATTTAATTACTGAGAGACCTGTAAAGTTTGGCAGCTGTAACTAACAGTGACCTGATCTATTTTCCCCACAGCAGTATTTGGCTACAAATCTTCTATCAGTAACTAATGTTTACTAGTGTACTAGCTGCTTCAGACAACACCCTAAAAATCCCTAAAAATGGAATGGCTGTCGACATAGCTCAGAGATCATTGCAGATATAGTTTTAGAGTAAGGGGGCACTAGTGGGTATGAAGGTGACAGGTTACAAAAAAAAAAATCCAACCTGAAGGAACTTTTCACCTTTAGAGGCAGCTGCTGGTTTCCTTTCCTGAGATAGCGACCTTTGCTATGGAACGCCTACAATCATACAGATGCTCTCTTTGCTCAGTATTGCTAGGTTCTCAATTGTCTCAAATATCTCTGAAGAACACAATGGGGGCAAACGAAAGGTGATATTTAATATTCTGAGATGGGTGATGGAAAGCATATAGCCCAAGTTTTGAGCCTGTGCTTCTCTCCTATGGATATATGTGCAATTCTTGTATGTATTTTTTTAAATCTGTATATTACAGTGTTTACGTTACTTACCAGACTTTACCTGATGCTAGATCTGCAAACCCTTCCTTTACTTTCCTGGCACATAAATGCGCAGAGTTATATGTGTTGTTTATATGGATTGGTATTTCATTTTTCATTGTTCGTTAAATCTGTGAGAAATCAGTTTACTTCAGTCTTGAAAACAAATAGCCACTTTTTATAGCATATGCATGCTTGGACCAGATGCATGGAAACTGAACAAACAGTCCTGCAGGCATGAGGTCAGTGAAACTAGCTCCATGTACACACCGCATATTTGAAGGGGGTGAAATTTGGCATCTGTCCGAGCCAAACTTTGTGGTATGTGGAAGCCTACATTGATTGTGCAGTAATATATAGAATATTTTTGTGGACTTTTTAAACGTTTTTAAACTTTCTGATGAAATATCCTTTTGTCTGATTCATCTGTATCAGAGAGGGATCAGGCAAGGATAAGGATCATGTATTTTAATGTGATATATATCACTTAAAAAAATCGCAAAGAGTTAATGCAAAAAGAGTGCAGTGCACTTAAGCACAAATGCAGTGCATTGAGTTGATGACTTCCACCACTTTGGGAAAGAGGCTTTCTACATAATACTGAACAAACTTGTGGTAGAAGCCTTTACAAAGAATTGCACAATCATTAAATGCAGCCCTGTTTCATGTGGGCACAGAATCGTGTAATGCCTTATGGCTTATATACACTGAGCATGAGTTGACAGCTCACCTAAATGCTACCTGCAAACTACCAGACAGTCACCAGCCCTTTAAGCTAAGCACAGGACACTGCTTCTTCTTGTTCCCCTGGTCTGGTTTAGTGTTGGTTTTTGTTTTGTTTTTAAGTGGCACCTATCTGCACATAACTTCTCACCTAACAAATATATGCTGTATGAGCAGCACATGGACCACTGGCCATTGCAGTAGGCACATTCCTTTAGGCCGCCTGGTTTGGTTGGGTTTTCTTTTCTTTTTTTTGTGTGTATGTGGACACATGTTCTCAGTGTCACTTTCATGTCAACACGCACATGCAAAGTTGAATATTGAATGTTTTACAACCTTATGTATTTAACACAGCTGGTCCGAAGCCTTTATATGTCTTTGTTCTTTAGATATCTAATTTCAGTTCATATTGTTTGTGATTAAATTTAAACCAGTACTCATTTTAGTTCTGCAGTATAATCAAGCATGGATGAATGTTCACTACCGCTCTCTTTATTGTGCAGCACTGGGTAACCTTTAGCAATTTGTAAAATCAATGTGATTTTTTTTTCTTTTTAAGAACAAAAGAATGGTCAAGGAGGACAAACACAAACTGGCAAGAGCTTCCATTTCTTGGTGATTCTGGGGCTGCTTTTGCAGACATCCTTGAGGATCATAACTCTATTTATGGGGGTCCTCCGTGCTGATTAAGAACTACACCGCACAAATATCTGAGAATGTATGCATGAAATTGACTGTAAACAAACAAAAGCAAAAAGGGGGGGGGGGTGCCACAGCTTAATTTCTAAACAAATGAGAAAAAAACCTGTTCCCTTGTCAATGGGATTCTTTATGTATCAGGAATGGGACCCCTGCCTATGTAATTGCATGTGGACATAAACATGCACAGAGTTTGGATTTTTAAGTAGTGTAGCACTTTTAGTTGAGCTCAAGAAATGAGAAGAGCTGCAATTCTAAGATAACAGTATTGATTGTAAATATATATTTTTCTATTACTAAAAGCTGCCATTTCACTATTTTTTAAATATAAATTATACAGATTTTCAAGTTCAAAATAAGATCTGGAAAATCATGTAATTGTTTGATGAAGAATTAGAATTAGTGGTTTCTGAAGCTTTTAGAGCCACTAAAAATCTTTTTAACATTTTGGATGGAACAATCTAGATCAGCAATTGAATGCACAATGTATAGTGCCTTGTCAAAGAATTAGAATAGTAATGGAGAGAATCAGTCAGAATCTCTCTCCACCTACTAACAGCCCTATAAATAATACTGCCTACATAGGATATGCATACACACCCGCTGGGTACCACACAGGGTATGCATACACACCCGCTGGGTACCACACAGGGTATGCATACACACCCGCTGGGTACCACACAGGGTATGCATACACACCCGCTGGGTACCACACAGGGTATGCATACACACCCGCTGGGTACCACACAGGGTATGTATACACACTGTGATTCCCAATGTGGGTAGACAGATACGTGCTGGCTCTGCTCAAGCTAGTGCCTAAAAATAGCAGCTTGGCCACGATGCCTCAGGCTAGCCACCTAAGTATCATCCCGTCTGATCCCCCCCCCCCCCAATACGTACTCAGGCAACTAACCCAAGCCACCACCCATGCTGCTGTGGCGACACTGCTATTTTTAGGCGCTAGCTTGAGCCTTACCCCTCCCAACTGCTGTCTAGACAGACCCATAAATATAAAAAGATGACTACAAAATAAAACGGTGCACTTCATCTGATGCTGAGTTAATCAATTTAATGAAAGGAACATTTTCTGGAAGGTCAGTTACATGAACAAGTTCCTTTGAAGTTGCTCATAGTACCAAAATAAACCCCAAATGACAGCAGGCCTCTGGATTTTTCACATTTGAAATTGAGACTCAGCACTGGGTGAGATGTCACTTGGTCTAGACATAATACACTAAAATTCAAGAGTCCTATTGCTTTGACAATCTATTACAGACACTCCAACTCCAGAAGATGAAGAGACTGAATAGCTTGGGAAGAAGAGAATGTGTGTAAGATGTGCAGCTCCTCATATTATGTATAATGGATGTGCTGCACACACATCTATATGCTGTGGAGGCATTGATGCAAACCACTGTTAATTTAGGAGTTTTGGAAAACAAGAATCTGTTTATAGAATGTGGATTTCTTGTGTGTTTCCTAAAAAATGGATAAGTAAACCCAGTTTATCTTCCAAGCCTCAGATCTGGTCCAGTGAATATATATGGTTCAGGTGAACATCTAGACAGAATTTAGATGCCACAGCCACTACAAAAGCTCATATGGAAATCTCCAGAAATGAGAGAATGCAGAATTTTTTCTAAGGGCTCTGGAATGTCAGAAAATAGAGAGAAGGCTTCTTTTTAAAATTCAGATGTCAAATGAAGACTAAGAAGTCGGTACTGAAGTAAGAAATCTCAGCTTATTGGAATACTATGGTGCTGGAAATCCCACTCTGCAATCCAGTGTGTACATAGTATTTACAGAAGGTCTGACATTATCCTACCATCTTTCAAGCTCCAACATCCACTCCAGATTTTCTTTAGGGATCTGCCAACAGCACCACAGGATCTGCATGCATCATCTGGACATTGTAGAGCAGGGGGATTCTGATAGGTTAGAGGGAAGAATATATACTTTAAATCTAGTGCATGTTGGCAATCAAACACTGGGAAGGTTACCCAGATGCTTCCTACTCCAGCTCCCTAGCTTTTGTCTGAAAAACTTGTCAGTTGTTGCTGAAATAGAAATATCTCAAGGGCATTACCCCATTCAGAAGCCTTACCTAAATGAGTATATTTTAACATTTTTTCCTGTTTTCAACTAGGGACCTAGTCCTTCTCTCCCTGAAGCCAATGAGAGAGTGTTTTGCCTTTGGGAGCAGTTATAGGCAGCAGTATCAAAACCTTCAGCACACTTCCCCCCCCGCCTCCCCCCACACACACACACACGCACAACTTGATACAGATTGAACATTGTTTCCTGGCAGGTGTAGTTAATGGGTAGTACTCCCCACATCACTGGGTCATCAAGTTTACACTGATTTAATGGAAGTGATGCTGCTGCAATTCCTGAAATCCCAGAGTACACTCACAGCCCTTCAGTCAAATGCTGTCCATTTAAAGAGGAGCTTGCTGTGTAATGCAGCCCATATGTTGCTATGAGTGGAACAGAATCTGTGGACTGCAGTGTGGACGCTGGAGGCCCAGGTGCAGAAATTCTAAACCTATGGTCAATATTCAGTGTAGATGCTCAATCCCTGGGCTTGCAAACCCAGGGTCTCAGTTCCTGAATCCCACTAACCCTGGCCTTACATTGCAGTGTAGACATACCCTGTGAGATCTGCTGCACCAAATCACTCTCTTAGATTAAACCAAAAGAGGCTTTTATATTGAGATGATTTAAATATATAGTAGATAACACCAAAGAAATGTAGAGCAGAACTTTAAATGCTTCAGTAATCATACTGTTCCCAAAACTCAGTTCAGTGAAAATGGTCCATAAACCAGCACATAGATTCCAAACAGATTTCAAGAGCAGGGAAAAAAACAATTAAAAATGCTTCTGTAAAAGAAACTCTGGGTAGAACTTTTAATGTAAAGTGACTACAACTCTGAAAGAACCATAGAGAAGTCTCATAATCCCTCCTCCTGACCATTTGTTGTATTATGAAGAATTTCTACTAGATGTTTGTCTAGATTATATTATTCACTTTGAGGCACTATTTGAAGGATTATGGTTTGAATAGACATAATATAAAGAACTTTGTGCTTGGGAGATTTCTTTATGAATTTAAATTATTTTCTATAAGGCTCCTTGCATTAGATCAGTGTTTTTCAAAGTTCAGGTCGCAACCCAGTACTGGGTCACCTTGCTCAGCACCCAGGGACCCTAGCAACTCTGGTTAGCACTGCCGACTGGGAGGTTAAAAGTCCCATCGGCAGTGCTGCCCAGCTAAGGGAGACCAGTGCCTACCTATTCCGACACCACGCTGCACCCCGGAAGCAGCCAGCAGCAGGTTCAGCTTCTAGGCAGGGGAGCCACGGGGCTCTGTGCGCTGCCCCCACCCTGAGCACCGGCTCCACACTCCTATTGGCCGGGAACCAGCCAATGGGAGCTGGGGGGGGGTGCCTGTGAACGAGAGCCACGCGGAGCTGCTTGTGTGCCTCCACCTAAAAGCCAGACCTGCTGCTGGCCACTTCCGGGGCGCAGTGCCAGGACAGGCAGGTAGCCTGCCTCTGCATCCCGACTGCGCCGCTAACCGGGAGCCGCCGGAGGTAAGCCCACACCCCAATCCCCTGCCCCAGCCCTGAGCCCCCTCCTAACCCGGAGCCCCTTCCTGCACCCCAAACCCCTCATCCCCAGCCCCACCCCAGAGCCTGCACCCCCAGCCCAGAGCCCTGACCCTCTCCCACACCCCAACCCCCTACCCCAACCCTGAGCCCTCCCAAACCTGGAGCGTCTCCTGCACCCCAAACCCCTCATCCTTGGTCCCAGCCCTGACCCCTCCCGCACTCCAATCCCCAGCCCAGAGCCCCCTCCCACACCCTGAACCCCTCATTCCCGGCCCCACCCTGCAGCCCTCACCCCCACACCCCAACCCTCTGCCCCAGCCTGAGCCCCTCCCAAACCCCTCATCCCCAGCTCTGTTGGGTTGCGGGCATTAACAATTTTCTTCAACTGGGTTGCCAGGAAGAAAGTTTGAAAACCACTGCATTAGATGTTTGGCACTCCACTCAACACCTAGTTAGAGACTGAATTAAGTGTACAGAAGATTTCAGAAATGTCAGTGGGGCATGAAATACTCAACTTATCTGTACCTAAGCATCTCGCTATTCTAAAGAACTTGTTTTATACTTCAGTTTAAGAGGAGCCATCTCATCCTTTGTTTTCTTAAATCCAGGAAGAAGGTTTCAGGGATTTAGAAGAGGTTGGAATGTTTTTTTATATGAGAGAAATATATGTTCATATATATATATATATATAAATTTTATTGTACTACAAAAAATTCACTTTGCCCCTCTTCTGTTTTGTGTGTGTGTGTGTGTGTGTATATATATTATATACAGCATATAATATATGCTGTAAATTTGCTTGAATTTTAGCATACCAGTTTCATAAAACCAATGACACCTCTTTATGAAAATCTATTTCAAAACTCTGGTTCTTTTTCTTTGCTTTGTTGGTTGCAGAAAGTTTTGCAGCTCAAATCCTTGTGGTGTTTTTTTTCTTTTAATTCTTAATTATGCTGAACATTTAAGTGTAAAAACACTTGTTTTTCATAAAAGGAGATAAACTTATTTTTAAATAAGAGATTCCTAAACTGGTGATCTTTTATAAATGGGATTTCTTTAAAATTCCTCAGATAAGAGATTTTTATTTTTATTTTGACTCCATTGTCCTGGGTAAGCTTTGTGTTTGGAATTCCTGATTGCATTGCTTTATCTGGTGCTTCATATCTATATTGACACATTCTATATAAATAAGTGTATAAACTCCAAGCCTTCCTTTGCCATCAGGGGGCAGTTACACTCTGGTTTGCTGTGGTACTTTGCTGTGTACTTTGTGGCATTCATGTTACTGTGTAAATAAACTAGTTTTATTACACTGAAAGTCAAATGTGGTTGTCTCACTTTTCTATCTTTCTTTCCTCTTTAGGTTTTCAGACACCAGGGAGTTGCACTGGAAAATACTGTGTTTACAGTAAATGTGCCTGAACATGGCCTCTTGTTGAATAATGGCAAATGCAGAAAAAAATGTTTTACTGCAAGGGAGCTGAATGTCCTTTAGTAATGTCCATTGTATTAACAAGGCAGATGCAATGTTTAATGTCTCCTGGTCCATACAGAGAGATCAGACATACCATAATTAGGGCAGAGAATAATTCAATCTTCATGTTCATTCCTCCCTGTGGCTTCTTTGCACTGTTCTATCAGTGTACTCCAACCACAAGGGATTAACCTTTTCTGAAGTGAAGAGAATTCACACACTACATTCATTTGGTCTTGGGCTTCCCTCTGACTTCTTAAAACATTCCATTTCTGCTGTCAAGGGAGACCTACTTCTTGGGAGTGAGAGCCAGGGGTTTGCCTAGACCCCCCCTTCCCCTCCAGGGGGGTATACACCTCCTCTGAATTTCCCCAACACCCCTCCTCCCCAGTTACATGCAGTGTTGCCAATTTAGTCATTGGTTGGAAATCTGAATTGAAATTGAAACATTAATACACACTTTAAAAGAATACACAGTATATCAGAAAATACTTGTACCTGAGAAAGCATAATGGGTTTGAAAAGTATGAACAAAGACTAGCTTCCTCATACAGCTGTTATTTATGACAATGTTGGCACATTTGTTTCGGCTATATTGGCCTACCTAATAATTTCAAATTATGATTTGTAAGCAAGATCTGAATGAGCTCTCCCCTGACAGCTAGTGATGAGCCAGTCGTGGTTAGAAAGGTTTCAGGACCAGACTGTATTTACATGAACAACCCACTCTGCATAGGTATCCGGCAGACAGAGCGGTGTTGCCCAAATGATCAATTTTGGCTGGTGTTGGGTTACAAATCACTTAAGTATTAAATGTGGGGGTCATGAAATGTTGTTATCCTTATTGTATGAGTAAAGGGCAGCAGAACTGTACATAGCCTGACTGAATGAGGGGGGTCTCCCTCCGTGCTTAATTTGTGCTAGGGTTTGCCAGGACTGAGCCCCGGCACTGAGCCCTGGGACTGAGCCCTGGGACCTCTGGGCTTGTCACATCAGTTATGAAAGTAACAAACTTGCTTGAGCCCTGGCACCTCTTTCATTACAAATTAAGCACTGGTCATCCTCAACTGAACTGCACTCCCTAAGCAGGAGGTTTGGATGCCATATCCTAGTGAAGAGAGAGAGGGTGAAGTACAGGTGTTTTGCTTGGTGGTGTGGGTTCTGCCTAAGAGACACAGGCACTATTTGACCTGTCCCTCTCTCCTGTTTAGAAAGAGAGTTGATTAGGCTTCATAGGGAGTCTTTTGGTTTGTTAAGTGACCACTAGAGCTGAAATCACTGATAACACTGCTCTACAGCCAAAATGCTTCTGAAATAAATGTAGTCAAACTTTACTAAGTCTGGGTCACTGAGAACGAAAATGATGCTTAAAATTGTTGATTGGCTCTAGTTTTCAAGATATGCTATTGGGTCAGTATATACGACCCTTGACTTGGGAATGGCGGAGGATAAGTGAGTTATAAAGGGAAGGGATCTCAATTTAAACCAGAAATGACTAAAATACATCTTTGACTGGATCTATGAATAAATCTATGACTGGGTTTGGACAGTACTTGCTTTTTAGGCAAAACAATGAATGATGCAATCTGAAGCTGGTATTGCATCATACATGATATGGATTGCATCATGTTATTCCTAGAAGTCATGGATGATGCAATCATAACGAAGCTTACATCACTCTGCTGAACAAATTGCCCTATATCAGCTCTAGAAATCATACAGTGTCGTGCTCTCTTATTTGTCAGTGTTTGATTTTGCAAAGGGACACATTTCTGTTTAGCCAAAGTGAGCAGAGATGCCTCGTACTTGTGTGAACAGTGCAGATAACTTCTGCTATGTTTGTGGTGAAGTGACTTTTGCATCACAAAAGCACAGTATAACCACTATGGTTAAGAAAGCCTATCACCTTTATTTTGGCTGCAAAATTGGAGATCAGGACAAGAGGTGGGCCCCACACATATGCTGCAACACTCGTGCAACAAATCTTCGCCAGTGGTTGAACAGGAAAAGGAAATCTATGCCTTTTGCAGTGCCAATGATTTGGAGAGAGCCAACAGATCATACCAGCAATTGTTACTTCTGCACGGTGCCTCCAGTTGGGAAAGGTGTGTCAAAGAAGAAAAAGTGGACTGTGCATTATCCAAACATTCCATCAGCTATACGCCCAGTACCCCACGGAGAAGGACTGCCGGTTCCTGATGCACCAGAATCATTCTCACTTGAGTCAGACGAGGAAGAGGATGAAACTTCTGGTCCTGAACCATCAATGTCACAGGACCCACATTTTCTCCCATCCTCTTCCTCTGAACCACACCTCATAACACAAGGTGAACTGAATGACCTTGTCAGGGATTTGGAACTACCCAAGAGTAAGGCAGAGCTGTTGGGCTCCAGACTACAGCAGTGGAATCTCCTGGCAGGTGATGTTAGGGTTTCCATGTTCCGTGACCGTCAAAAGGATCTTGTCCCATTCTTCTTCATGGAAGGTGATCTTGTAGCCTGCAACAACATCGATGGTGTGATGGCAGCCCTCAACATCGTTCACGATCCAGATGAGTGGAGACTGTTCATTGATTCATCGAAGATGAGTCTTAAAGCTGTTTTACTGCATAATGGCAATGTTTTGCCATCAATTCCAGTTGGTCATGCAGTCCATATGAAGGAAACCTATGACAACATGAAACAACTTTTGAGGTGTATAAACTATGACCAACATCAGTGGCAGCTTTGTGGCGATTTGAAGGTTGTTGCTCTCTTGCTTGGTCTGCAGACTGGATACACAAAGTACTGCTGTTTTCTCAGCGAATGGGATAGTCGTGCAAGAGATTCCCACTACATCAAGAAAGATTGGCCACTCCGACAGTCATTGGAGCCTGGGAGGAAAAGTGTTCAGCATCCACCACTTGTTGAATCAAGGAAGATTTTGTTACCACCCTTACACATCAAGCTGGGTCTGATGAAGAACTTTGTCAAGGCCATTGACAAAACACAAGCAGCTTTCAAGTACCTCCATGGAAAATTTCCAAGGTTAAGTGAAGCTAAGATAAAGGAAGGTGTCTTTGTTGGTCCTCAGATTCGTGAACTTCTTCGAGATGATGCATTTGACCATGCACTGCGTGGCAAGGAAAAGACGGCATGGAAAGCCTTCCAGTTAGTGGCAATAAATTTTCTCGGAAACAACAAGGCAGACAACTACAGGTTGTTGGTGGAAAACCTCCTCAAGGCATACAAAAGCCTTGGTTGCAACATGTCACTAAAGATACATTTTTTGCACTCTCATCTAGATTTTTTTCCACCGAACTGCGGAGCAGTGAGCAACGAGCACGGCGAGCGATTTCACCAGGACATTGCAACAATGGAGAAACGCTATCAGGGCAAATGGAGCCCATCAATGCTTGCAGTCTATTGCTGGACAGTGACAAGAGATGCTCCATTTAATGAATACAAGAGACAAGCCAAGAAGCGCTGAGTAGACACTGAATAGGACTAAACTATGTACATAATAGTGTTTTGCCTTTTGTTTCATAATAAATTTTATTTATATAACCCTTTTGCTGATTTTTAAAGTGTTACATAAACAGGACAGGTGAAATATTATCATGTAAAGCAACCATAAACACATGAAAAGACCTAGGTTTACAATTTATGATTAAAACTCTACTATCTACACAATATACATAGACATCAAATGTAAAAACTTAAATATCTTAGAAACAGAAGCCAATCAGTTGTTTTAATTGTCATATTTGAATTCAACACATCAAAATACATAATAAATAGCACATTTTATCTCTGAAGCAGACGACTTCTCAAAAATTGTAGACCAGTGTAATCAGGTCTAAGTGCTTAGACCTGCTGTGGGACAGTGTTTCTGTGGAAGAGACAGCCCAGCCTGCACTCACTGTGAGGTTCCCCCATTGAGAGCTGAAATCACTGAGAGCTGGGTGGAACCTCGAGAGACCGACTCCCAGAGGTCACAGTGGCAGGTGGCAGCAGAAGGTAATAGTGCAGGGTCATTGAGGATGGAGCAGTAGAGTGAATGGTGGCACGACAAACAACAGCGGCCAAAGCATTGGACTATGTTTTAGTGACTTCACTACAGAATGCTAAATTTGTGACTGGGAAACTTATATAAATATGTTTCCTAGTAGGCCAAATTTTTTAAAATGCATTATTTGCCAAGGTCACTGTCTCACATCATCGCTATCTCGAGAGGTCATTATCTTGGAGAGTTTCTATACTAAACTTTATTATTATAGGTTTCAGAGTGGTAGCCATGTTAGTCTGTATCAGCAAAAACAACGAGGAGTCCTTGTGGCACCTTAGAGACTCTACGCAAAAGGATAAATGGACACAAATCTGACATCAGGAATTATAACATTCAAAAACCAGTAGGAGAACACTTCAATCTCCCTGGTCACTCAATAACAGACCTAAAAGTGGCAATTCTTCAACAAAAAAACTTCAAAAACAGATTCCAATGTGAAACTGCAGAACTGGAATTAATTTGCAAACTGGACACCATCATATTAGGCCTGAATAAAGACTGGGAGTGGTTGGGTCATTACAAAACCTAATTTCCCCCATACTAATTTCCCCCTACTGTTACTCACACCTTGTCAACTGTTTGAAATGGGCCACTCTCATTACCACTATAAAAGTGATTTTTCCTCCTTTGGTATCCTACTGTTAATTGAATTGTCTCGTTAGACTGACTTCCCACTTCATATGTCAACTCCCATCTTTTCATGTGCTGTGTATTTATACCTGCTACTGTATTTTTCACTCCATGCATCTGATGAAGTGGGTTCTAGCCCACGAAAGCTTATGCCCAAATAAATTTGTTAGTCTCTAAGATGCCACAAGGACTCCTCGTTGTTTTTATTATTATAATTATTTTTATGTAAGAACAGCCATATTGGGTCAGACCAATGGTCCATCTATCCCAGTATCCTGTCTTCCGACAGTGACTATTCCAAGTGCTTCAGAGGGAATGAACAGAACAGGGAATCATGGAATGATTCATCCCCTGTCGTCCACTCCCAGCTTCTGGTGAACAGAGGCTAGGGACACTCAAAGCATGGTATTGCATCCCTGCCCATCCTGGCTAATAGCCATTGGTGGACCTAACCTCCATGAACTTATCTAGTTCTTTTTTGAACCTTGTTATAATTTTGGCCTTAACAACATCCCTGGCAAAAAGTTCCATGAGTGATTGTGCATTGTGTGAAGAAATACTTCCTTTTGTTTGTTTTAAACTTGCCTATTAATTTCATTGGGTGACCTCTGGTTCTTGTGTTAAGTGAAAGGGGTAAATAACACTTCCTTATTCATTTTCTCCACACCAATCAAGATGTTATAAGCCTCTATCATATCCCCCCCTTAGTCATCTCTTTTCCAAGCTGAAAGTCCCAGTCTTTTTAATCTCTCCTCATATGGAATCTGTTCCATACCTCTAATAATTTTTGTTGCCCTTCTCTGTACCTTTTCCAATTCCAATTTATCTTTTTTGAGATGGGGTGACCAGAACTGCATGCAGTATTCAAGATGTGGGCATATCATGGATTTATATAGTAAAAGTGGAGGAGCTTGGTTTGCCAGACTGATCAGCTAAGCCAGTACTGGCAACCTATATGAAAAGGCTGCAAAGCACCATGCCTCTGGACTGCATCAACATGCAGAAAGCCTTATAAGCCAGTCACTGTCAAATCCAGTTTTAGAAGAACTTAATGAGGCTGTTAAGAATGCTGGAGACACAACTCAGTTTATGTGAACCAACATGGCTGTTGTATCTCTTGCTTAAATAGAAAGTATGATGCCACACACTACATCATTGGAGACCAATGTTAAGTGCATTGTAACCTGTAAATCCTGAAGTTGGACACTGGTTTCGAACAAGACTGGCAAATGCTCACTATCTTTCTGAAAAAACTCATCTGACTCTCTAGAAGCATGCGGTGCAACAGTGAAAGACTCAGCAGTTGAAAAAGTGAAGAACACTCTCACCATATTCAAAATATGTGCATACATGGCTGATGAATGCACCAATGCAAATAGGCATCAAGTATTAAGTCATTGTGTATGTTATCTTGATGTCCGTGGTAGGCCAGTAGATGCATTCTAGATGTTCAGGTTATAGAAGACACATCAGCTTCATCTGTGACATCTTAGAAGAGTTAAATGCTTGTAAATTGAACCCCAAATAGAGGGCTGCTTGTGCATTTGATGGAGCTACAAACTTCTCTGGAAGACATAGTGGAGTACAAGCTTTTCTCAGAGAAAAGTGTAACCCTAATCTCTCCTATACACGCTGCAGAGGCCATCTACTCCAGCTAGCGCTAGTACAAGCTTCAGAATCTTCAAAAGACATTAAAAAGCCATACATTTAATGGCTTTTTATCCTCTTTTCAGCAAGAGTCCAAAAGGACTGAACGTCTTAGAAACAAATAGAAGATACACTGGGATTGAAGTTCAAATTAGTCCAACCTGGGAAAACCTGCTGGCTTTCTCATGAGCGATTCTTGGCTGTTGTCTTAAAATTACTGCAACAGTTATTACTGGCTTTGGAAAGTATCCACCAAGATAGGACAGATCTAAGTAGTGAGGCTGGTGGACTAGTTTTGTTACTAAGTTCAGAGAAGACTATCACCATTCTCTCTTGTAAGTCTACTGTTGAAAGCACTTGGTTCATTAAACAATGTCATCCAGGCATCTGCTACAACAGTAGTAGATCTTTGTCCAGCAAGAGAAGCTACCCTGGGATCAATCAGAGAGATATCCATTGAAAATGTACTGGAAGAAGCAAAGACTTCAGTCCAGAAGTTGACTAATGAAGGTACTTATATTGACTCCTTAAGTGAAGAGGACAAAAAGTGTTTGTTAAGTCAGCTGAACAAATACACAGACTTGATTCTTACAAATCTACAGTAGCGATTTCTGGATTCTACTCAACCTCCACGTAGCCTTACAGATGCCTGTCTTATAAAACACCTATAGTTGAGTGGAGTGAGGCACTACCAGCAATAGGGCTGCTATGTGATCAGAATAGAGAATTTTGAACACAGAGTGGAATATCATACGACGAACGAATGAAGATTTAACTTCAACTTCTTTATCATCACTAGTGGTTCGACCCAATCTTTGTGCTATGTTTCCTGGGATGAAAGAAATAGGAATTCATCTCTTGCTACTCCCAGTCACAACAGTGACAGTTGAGCATTCTTTTTCTTTTGAATAGAATTTTGTGTTCTGAAAGAAGTTGCCTTCTGCCTGATCCTGAGCATATCATGAAGGACTGGAAGTAACGGACACACAAGAAGACACCAAAGAGTGCAAAATTACAACAAGAAACCAAGACAGATGTAGATGTTGTGCTTCATAGTAGGCTTGAGCAGCCAACTTTAATTTTTGTGATGATTTTAAAACATGAGTTAAATCTAATAAAATGGTCGTGAAACATTTTTCTGTTTTTACTATGGTGCCATACAGCCCATCTTTGCCTTCACAGTCTCAACCCTCATCAGCCCTCACACCCCACACCCCCACACCGAATATTCTAACACCCACCCCTAATTTCAATTCCTGGGGAAAACACTGGTGAGAGCTAAATCCTCTAAAGCCAACATAGCTTAAGTTGTTTAGTCTTGTGTCTGAGTACCCTCTAGTGGCAACAATGGAAACTACAGGCACTTATGTGGACTCCAGGCATATTTTGTGAAGACCAAGCCAACTCTAAAGTTCTGTCTTACCCTAGGGATATTTTCTAACGGTTTGTCACAGTTGCTAGCACCAATTCAGCTCCACCAGTGTTAACAATGATGGGAGCCCTACTGTAAACCAGCTGCTGCTGATATATTAACCACCATGTTGATTAGAGCTGCTCTGAGAAAAATGACATGACACACTGATTAAAATGGTGATGGCAGCATGCCTACCTAGGGCTCTCATTGTTGATAATAAAACTGAGCCAGTGTTAGCAATTTCCCTAGTATAGACAGGGCTTAAACGACCTGCTGTGAAGAAATAAAATGGCTTCAGTGATTTTTTTTATATGTTGTGACAAAGCAGGATGCCTCCAAGGCATTCATCTGCCGCAGAATTCACATTTCATCTGATCCGTTACTTTGAAGCATACGGCCGAATGGAGGGTCCATTCAAAAGCAGATGGGATAATATATGTCTTTCACAATCATGTAGACACACTTCAGTGACAGTGAGACAAAATAGCCCCGTTTCATAGAAAGATTTCATAGTCAACAGTAGCTACAGATGCTAATTTATTAGTGTAGAACAGATGATACTGCAACCATTTGGAGCCATTCTGTGGTTCTGCATGAGAACAGCACTATTTGCAAAATTCTGTTTTAAACCCTGAGGGCTTGATTGTCCTCATACCCTGGCTTTATGCTGGTTTAATTCCATTGACTTCAGTGAGGTTACTCTAGATGGTAACTGTGATCAGAATCAGACCCCCAAAGTTTAACTTTGCTATGCACTCACATGCATGTTTTAATGTGCAGACACTGTCTCAAAGCCCTTTCCAAAGCAGCAAACTGAATTCTAGCTATTGTCCTCATCCATTTCAAAAACACACTGCTAACCATGATTCTGTAGGTGTCAGTAAATATGTAACATATCTAATGAAGTGACAGAAGGCATTTTGGCATTGCTGAAGTAATCTCTATTCTCTTTAACAAACTGTCATGGACTGAGGTAAACAAAAACGTGTTGGTAGGATCCAGTGACAACTATAACATACCACTCAGGAAAAATGACAGCCAAAAAATGTCTTAGGCCTTCTCCACACACAATAATTGTACCAGCTTCATTAAAATCTGTTTAAAAACCAATTTAGTTAAATCAATGCAAACCCTTATGTGAACACACTTATTTGATCTGAATCTGCCTGTACAGGTTTAGCTTGTGCCTGTATATTTATCAACACAAGCTGAACCAATATGAACCAGGTTTAAAGCAATATAAGGAGTGTCCACACAGGGTTTTGCACCAGTTTTAAAACACACCTTTAGATAAACTGGTGCAACTTCTGTGTGTAGGACCGAACCTCTGCGCTTGTCAAGGAAACTTAAACACGAAAGCTCTGGGGCCATGCACATGCCACAGCCCTTAGTGTCCTAGAAAACTCAATTTGGCCCCTGCTGACCTCCAACTCATTTGCTGCTACCCTATTATGTGTGACTCACCCTCTGTCTCCTCCTACCTCCCCCACCTTCCCCCACCCTCTCTCTCCCCCTACCTAGCTCTATTGGTTTTAACCCTCAATCAGATAGAAGTAGCTCAGAGCAAACTGTTCAACTCCCCCATTTGCTGTATCCCATCCAAGCAACTGTCACATTTCTAGTGTCAATGGGCCAAATTCACCCCTGGTGTAGCTTCATGGACTTCAGTTCAGTACCCTGTCTGTGCAGCAATGGGGAATACAGCTCTCCTGAAGCAGGGCCATAACTGCAGGGCTTCTAGTTAAAAAATTAACTTCTGTGCTGAGTAAAAACTGCACTGCAGTCACTGCCTGGCTGCTCACCTTGTGCAGCCTGTACATAAAAACAAGTTATTTCAGCTACACAGCAGAGGAAAGGGACTGGGTCATTACCCCTCATAACCTACTGGGAGGGAAAGGTGTGTGTCATCTTATCCTCAGATTATTCTGGGTGCTGACCTGGACTAATACACAGTGAGTAGGTAGACTCGGTTGTTAGCACTCTATTGGATCCGGAAGAAACTTCATGGTTAATTTCATTCAAACAAGTGATCCCTGTACCTGACAATAACAAAGCAACCAACTTAAAGAAGAGTTGACACCATCAGAAACAGCTCGACTAGACATAGATAGCCCCACACTAAAGCACTGCAGTGAGTAACCGCAGCTGTTCCCAAGCTCAAAGGGGAAGATTCTATAATATAATGAGCGTATCACACTTAACACAACCCAAACACACACAACTGCTAACCAGTATCCTGGCCCTAACAGCTACTACAGAGAGCCCAATGTATGCATTTTTGCCGTATACAGTATATCTTCCACCTTTCACATGTTGTGTGGTACTTTACATGTTGCAGGGGTGCTTGACAAGCAACCATCGAGACCTGAACTATTGATCGTCTTCCAGTGCTTGCACATGTCCATTCCAATATAGGTGTGTGCAACCAAGCACAGTTGCCAGAATTTTTTCCCTTGGTGGTATCCGTCGGGTTGGCTCAAGTGCCCCCTGGTGCCGCAGGCTCATAGCACCGGTATAAGGGGCCCTGCCAAGCCCACACCCTTTTAGGTCCTTCTTACCACCCATGATGGTTGCTGGAACTGCCTTCGTTGCTCAGGCAATCTTTTGTAGTGGTTTCCTTCTCAATTGTTGTGTATATAGTTATCATAGTTAGTTAGTTTGAAAGTAGTTTTAGTAATCATAGTAATTAAAGTAGCTTGGACATCTCTACACTTACTGGAGAGGCTTGTCCGCTCTCCAGTGCCGGGGTATGCCTCAGTCACCGGGCTTTAAGCCCTGCTCTTCCTGTAGCAAGTTGATGCCACTGAGCAACCCACACTCAAGTTGCCTCCAGTGTTTTGGAGAAGCTCACAGGAAGGATCGCTGTCAGATCTGCAGGGAGTTCAAGCCCTGCACCCAGAAAGACGGGGCAGCGAGGCTGAAGGTCCTCCTGATGGAGACAGCCTAGAGGCCAGCCTCAGAGCTGCAATCAGACTCTGCACCGACTCTCGGCACTATTCCTCCTTGCCGGTGCCTAAGGAGGCACTATAAACACCAAGACAAAAGTCACTTCCCGGTACCAAAAGGCATTCCGCCTATGTAGTCTTCATCTGGAATATCTTCTACTTTTGAAGCAGCAAGGCCTGGCTCTTTCTTCAGTCAAGGGGTCCACCTGGCGGTTATTTCAGCCTTTCATCCTAAGGTCGACGATAGGTCGGTTTTCTCACATGAAATGGTAATTTGTTTTCTCAAAGGCCTGGAGAAGGTGTTCCCTCAGATAAAGGAACTGGTCCCCCCGCCCCCGGGACCTAAATCTTGTCCTGTCAAAACTGATGGGCCTGTCCTTCAAGCCACTAGCAACATGCTCACTGGTGCACCTCTCTTGGAAGGTGGCCTTTTTGGTGGCCATTACGTCAGCCAGGAGAGTTTCAGAGATCCGAGCCCTCACCTCGGAGCCCTTGTATACAACCTCTTCAAAGACAAAGTGCAGCTACACCCACATCCAAAGTTCCTCCCAAAAGTGCTTTCTCAACTCCACTGCAACCAATCGATTTTTATACCAGCATTCTACCCTAGGCTGCACGCAGATAGGGAAGAACAGCACCTGCACTCCTTGGATGTTAGATGGGCCTTGGCATTCTATATTTAGAGGACCAAAAGGATCTGTAGATCACCGCAGCTCTTCATAGCGATAGCTGAGAGAATGAAAGGGCTCCCATCTCTGCTCAGAGGATTTCATCCTGGATCATGGTGTGTATCCATATGTGTTAGGACTTCGCAAGGGTCCACCCTCTGCCAAACCTGACTGCTCATTCCACAAAGTCTAGGCCTCTTCAGCAGTTTTCCTAGCTCAAGTCCCTATTCAAGATATCTGCAGGGCTGCGACCTAGTCATCAGCACACACATTCTCAGCGCACTATGCCATTACTCAACAAGCCAGAGACAATGCCTACTTTGGCCATGCAATGTTGCAGTCAATTTGTCCTTAAAGTCTGAGCCCACTTCCTATGCAACTGCTTATGAGTCACCTACATTGGAATGGATAAGAAAAAAACCCGGTAACTAACCTTTTGTAACTGTTGTTCTTCGAGATGTGTTGTACATATCTCTATTCCAAGACCTGCCAGTCATCCCCTTTCTTGGAGTGATCAGTAAGAAGAAATTGAAAGGGCGCGGCTCAGCAGGACCCCTTATACTGGCTCTATGAGCATGCGGCACCATGGGGACACCAGAGCTGACCCGACAGATACTGCTAAGGGAAAAAATTACGGCAACTGTGCTCCAGGCATGCACACACCTATATTGGAATGGACATGTGCAACACATCTTGAAGAACAACAGTTTCAGAAGGTTAGTGACCATTTTTGATCAGTTGTCCCTGTAGTGGTTGGCAACCTGCATCAGCTGCAAGATCCTACCACTGAAACCCCAGTCCCCATCCACAACACAATATAGTTATGTTCTGAACTGAGCAAGTGTCAGTGCTGGAAAAGAAACAATCATTTACATTATCTCACTCACTGGGCAAAATAAGGAAAAATCCACATCCTGTGTTGTATCAGAAATTGCATTTTCCTCTCATAAATGATGCCATTGGCTTCTGTACGGTATAAAAAAGTGCTCAAGTATTGTGGCGATGGATATGATGTTGGAAACTAGATAGGCCTATTAGATGAGTTTTTCTTCACTTAAAATCAACATGACTCCAAAATATTCATATATTTATAGATTTTTAAGGCCAGTAGGGGCCATTAGATCATCTAGTCTGAACGCTCTTAGAACATAGGCCATAGAATTTCACTCAGTTACCCCTGTATTGAGCCCAATAATTTGTGTCTGACTAAAGCAGTCTTGATTTGAAGACAACAAGAGATGGAGAATCCATCACATCTCTTGGTAGAAAGATAAGCATTTTGACTTTGAATGATGCCTTCAATCTTCTGAGGTTCACCTGTCACTACTGTTGCCATCCAGTCGGGGGATTGAAACCATGGCTTACAGTACTATGAGTTCATCTTTCACCTCTGAAGACCTACGCTCAAGTCCTGCTCGGATTACCTAGGTTTTCTCTCTTCTCGCTATTGGTATCAGTCCACCTCACTCAAACAAAAAAGAAACCCAACATGCCCTTAGTGTCTGCTCTACTGGGACTCTGATATTAGGGATGCTACAGGTTGAGATGCATGGGGACACTTAAATAGTGCCTGATACGAGGCAGTACTACAGGTTCATGAGCAGTAAATCAATACACACAAAGAAACCCAAAATTATGTAAATCTTGAACTTCCTCCATCAGTGTCTCCTGCTCTTGTACCCTGAGCATATAAAGCCAGTTGTGGCTTTTCCTTTTGTTTTTGTTATGACAGGTGACTTTTAGTTACATCACCACTAGAGCTGATTCAGAACACACATGGAGGAGGACTGCAAAGCCCAGTAAAGGTCATCTTAGCAAAAGGCACTGAAATCATTGCTACATTTTATACTAGCGTAATATGTGGCTGTAACTGGGAGATTTGTTGCAAATGTGTTTTTATACGTACTCCTCTTCATGGCCGCCAACAGACCATATCAATCTTTCTGCTCAGGGCATAAATGGGATGCTGCAGCCTTACGGTCAGTGCAGTCAACCCATTTTGTACACTGTCCATTAATGACATGTCCCATGTTAATACTATATCATATCTTCTTAGTAGTATTCTTTATTATTTGTATTACCGTAGTCAGAGACCAGGATTCCACTGTGCTCGGTGTTGGGTAAACAGAAGGAAAAAGTCCCTGCCTCCAAGGATCTTACAATCCAAGTGAAAGACAAGTGATAACAGGTGGGGATAGCCAGATAGATGAAGGAGTACAAGGAAACAATGGTTCCTACACATCACCAACTTAAACATTGTCATGTTTTTTCTAGGCATCACAGCAAAGGAGGGATTTGAAGGTGGATAATAAGGCAGCTTTGCAGATGTTTATGGAAAACTCCTCCCAAGAGAGATGGGCAACACGGGAGAAAACATGAAGGTGCTTGTTTGAAAATTCGAGTGAGTGATGGAGGCTGGCTTCATGGGCTGATTGGAGGTGAGTGCCCACAGCTTGATAGTGAATAAGAGCTGATAGGTAGGGTGGGGATTGACCACAAAGAGCCTGGCAAATGAATAGAGGCAGCTTATCTCTGATGGAATAAAGGAGGAGAAACCAGGGAAGGGATGCAAAGCAAGAAGTAACATGGTCAAAGTGACGGGCATAGAAAATGATTTTAGCTGCAGCATTCTGAATGGCTCTGAGCAGGTTAGATAGGATTTTCAAAGGCCAGAGAGAAGGATGATGATGAGAACTCAGATAAGAGTTTTAGCTATGTGCATGGATAACAGAGCCATATCTTGGAGGTGTTATCCAGAAAGAATCAGCAAGGTTTAGACACAGCCTGTATATGAGAACCTAAAAAGAGGTCTGAGTCAACTGTGATGCCGAGGCTCTGGGCATGAGTGACTGGCAGGATGGTAGTGTTGTCCACAATGCTTGAGAAAGAAGGTAGCTTGGGGGGGCAGGTTGGGGCATGTCAGGGGAGGGGGGAGATTAGGAGCTCTGTTTTTGCTATGTTGAGCTTGAGCTGACAGCTAGACATTCAAGAGATGTCAGAAAGACAGGAGAAGATATTAGTTCAGATAGAAGGAGATAGGTCTGGAGTAAAGATGTAGATCTGTGGGTTATCAGCATAGATGGCAGTTGAATTTGTTTTCAGATGAGATTACCCTGAGGTAGTGTGTAGAGGGAGAAGAGAAGGGAACCAAAGACAGAGTCCTGAGGAATCCTCACAGGAAGTTGGAGGATGGAGGGGGAGGATCCTCTGAAGGACATGCTGAAGGAGTTATTAGAGCAGTGGTCCCCAAACTGTGGGGTGTGGAAGAACGTCCGTGGGGAGGTGGTGCAGCAGGGCCCAGGCCAGCCCCCATGGGGGGTGGAAAGGGAATGCCACCCAGGCCCGTTCTTCCCTCAGGTCCACTCCGGCCCCAGCTGCAGCCCCCGACTCCGCTCCCGGCCGCAGCCCTGCTCCCAGCCTGACGGGCCCAGACACATTCCATTACTGGTAAGGGGGAGGCGCGAGAGGAAAAGTTTGGGCACCATTAGATTAGAGCGATGGGAGAACCAAGAGAACACAGAGTCATGGAAGCCAAGGGAGTACCGTATTTCAAGAAGAGCATGGCTGATGGTGTCAAAGGGTAGCTGACAGGTCAAGGCGGAGGAGGGTGGAGTACTGTTCTGAGCTTCAGTGAGGAGAGGTCACTAGAGACTTTGGCAAGAGCAGTTTCAGTGGAGTGCAAAGAACGGACGATGGATTGGAGGTGGTCTAGGATGGAATTGGAGCAAAGGAACTCCACACAGTGATTGTAGACTGCACATAAAATGAGCTTAGAGAGAGAAAGGAGATGGGGCAGTACCTGGAGAGGCATGTCAGGGTCAAGGATGGATTTTTTTAAGATAGAAGAGACTAGAGCAAGCTTGTATTGTGAGGAGAAAGAGCTAAAGGAGAAGCAGAGGTTAAGGAGAAGTGTTAACCTGACATCACAAGAGCTAAATATGTCTCATCCTCATGGTTTTATTGTGTCAGAGTGATCCAAGGTATTTTGGTTTGGGTTTCTTTGAGCAGGGGTCAGAAGGTTTAATATAATTCAATGACCAGTAATTTAAAAAAAAAAAAAAAATTTCTACCGAGTGTAGTGTCATTCTGCCATCTAGAGGACAAGATGATAAAACCAGCTAATCTAAAATAAATCTGATTCTCTGTAGTGGATGAAGTGGTGAAAGCCATTTTAAAAAAAAAACAGTTTCAGTCTGTAACAGTTCTAATATCAAATCTGTGGTTAGTGGTGAATTGTACTGGCCCAGGACCACATTACACTGATTCTACAGAGTCATTTCTGCACACAGCATAAGAAGATTAACCTTAATAAGCCAAATTCCTATACAATTGAGTTGATGGACAATGAGTAGAGTTCTGCCTTTCAAGAGTGGGAACAGGATATAGATTTTGACTAATGAAAGCACAAGGTCTGGAACTGAAATAAAGGCCATAAAATGATCCTGACCCCTTACATGAAGGATCAGATTGCTGTCTATTTATGCCAATATCCTGCCTCCATCAGTGGCCAATATCAGATTCATCAGAGGAAAGGGAATACTCCATAATCTACACAAAAATTGCACAGCTGACTGGGTATCTAGAGTGAGCAAGTCTCTTTCCAAACATTCACCAATTTATTCCTGAAAGCCTGAGATTTATTTTCTCCCATATCAATGCTCTAGTGCAGGGGTTGGCAACCTTTCAGAAGTGGTGTGCCGAGTCTTCATTTATTCACTCTAATTTAAGGTTTTGCGTGCCAGTGATACATTTTAACGTTTTTAGAAGATCTCTTTCTATAAGTCTATAATATATAACTAAACTATTGTTGTATGTAAAGTAAATAAGGTTTTTAAAATGTTTAAGAAGCTTCATTTAAAATTAAATTAAAATGCAGAGCCCCCTGGACCGGTGGTCAGGACCCGGGCAGTGTGAATGCCACTGAAAGTCAGCTCGTGTGCTGCCTTCGGCACACGTGCCATTGTTGCCTACCCCTGGTCTAGTGTGTGTATCAGTAGCTGTACAGTGTTCACTACCAAAGAGTCAACAATTAACGCATACTACAGTGGTACTGTACAAGAGAGACTGCATTTTGGCTCAGAGGCTGTGGTGTGGTACCTCTTCACAGACACTGTTTTTTAATGGCAATAACTGTAAATGCTTGATTACTTATAAGTTATAAAATTATTCACTGCTTTTTAAAATTCAGCCCCACAGTTTGTCTCTGACCTTCTGCAGCAGTGAATCCAATAGATTGCCTCTGTGTTGCATGAAGCATTTCCCTTTGAATTTACTGCTCTGAATGTTCCAATCTCTCTTCACCCATAAATTCTGCCATACCATCCCACTGTCTTCATTGCCTTTATCTGGACTTTTCAGTATGTACAGTTTCTTCTCAGATGAGATGACCAAAACTGAACTGAGGATGTTAGAAAAGAATATACTATCATTCAATACAAATATTGTAATATTTTTCTTCTTTCTTTATTATGGAATCCAAGCATCCAATTTGCCTGACGCTGGGCAGAATCTCCATGGCAAGATGCTTATGAAGACACCTAGATCTTTTACTTCTGAAGGTTCTGTAAGCTCAGAGCATTAAAGAAAAGTTTAGAGTATGTGAATTAGCCTGTTTAACCAAGTTAAATCTCACCTGCCATTTTGCTGCCTGACACTCCAGATTGCTTCGGTCCATTTGGAGGTCTCATAACCCCCTCCTTACTTTAAACTAGTCATTGACAGATTTCACCAGCAGACCATTCACTTCTTCCTGCATATCATCAATAAACACCTTAAGCAACACTGATCCCTAGGCACTATTAATGTCTTTCCTCTCCAAGGAATATGTACTCATTATGAATCATTGTTTCCTAGAGTTTCAATGTTTTTTATTTCACTCATTCTGGGTCAGAATCTATAAAATGTGTGCCTTCCCCAGTCTCAGACAAATTGCTATTGATTATAGTAATTATTACATGGTTCTTACACAGCACTTTCCATCCACAGATCTCAAAGTGCTTTATAAAGGAAGGACAGTATCATTATTCCCATTTTACAAATGGGGAAACTGAAGCACAAGGAAGGGATGTGACGTGTCCATGGTCACCTAGAAGGCCAGTGGCCTAAGTCCCAGTCCAATGCTCTATCAACTAAGCCAGACTGCCTCCTATAATATTTCCCATAACTACACAAACACTAATCCACACAAGGCCACCTTTGATACTCAACCAGTTATGGACATAGCAAAACTACCTATAACATTGTAACCCCATTTTACAAGTATCTTCTACTAATAGTTGCTTGAGCAGGAAAACGGTATCATTATGCAGCTTCCAAAAGGCAGATGAAATCCCTGAGGGCATTTTAATAGTTCAGTTCTGCATCAGTTAAATCATTGGGACTTTTGCTACAGATTTCAATGGGACCAGACCCTAAAACAGAGATTAGGGAAACGTACCTGTCCTCTGCCAGCATTTTCCTGTTTCATTGTTCCCTTCTGCCTGAGATCACAGCCCTGTGTGTTCTGTTTTGCAGGAATCAGCACGGGCTTTGAAGTTAGGACAGAATACCTCTCTCTTGTGACAGCTCGCATGCTTCAGCATTACTGAACAGACTCTTATCAGGAGGCCTTGGAGAACAGGTTTCAGGTGCTCAGCTAATCTGTCAACATGAACGGATCCATGCCACTAATTCCCTAGGAACCTCTATGAAAACGAACATATGTTCACCTATGGTGTAGAGGAACATACTGAACCTCAAACCTTTTGATACATTATTATGCTGATTGAGTTATTCAGCATCTATTGCAAGCGTCAAAGCACTTTACAGGATCACAGATTATAACCATTTAAGGTTCACGTCACTTCCCCCTCACTGGAATGCAGCCTCCATGGGGTAGAACGTTGCAGCTATTATAACCATAGCAGTCATACTACAAAGTAGCTGAAGGAGAGAAACTGTAGATGAATTAGTATCCAATGAAAGCAATGGGAATTTAGGCAGAAAGAAATCACTCAGTTACTGAAATTTGGCTGGACACTAGTGCTAGCTACCTATCATTGTGAAACCTCAAATGGCCAGGACTTCTGCATTATGGCTTAACAAAGCAGCAATATCTCCAACAGCCCAGTGCAGCCTCCCACACCAAGTTGGGTCTTGGGTACAGTATTGACACACTAGAAAGAGCACCCTCTACTGAGCAACAGACTACAGGACTCCCTTCGTCTTGACCACTCAAGTGTCTGGGAGCTGATTACAATGGGAATTTGAAAAATCACAAACTGTATTCTTCTCTGGTGGTCACTTCCTGAACAGCTGGGCTTAAGACATTACAGCAAAACACTCATGCAAATGTACTGGTAGATATTAAAATTTTATTAAAGCTAATGTTAAAAAAATTATATAATACATAGGTTGGAAAAAGAGTGTCTGTACATCTGGGTATAGTGCTTAGATTATCCACAAATATAAAGTTAGTTTTTAAAAGTCATATGATACATAATCAGCAATAACCCAAATTTAGGTGAATAGATTTAATAATACAGTTTAGATATTAGAATCCGAATACGCGGGTATATCAGTCATGAAAAGTTGTACAGGGATTTGGTTGTGGAAAGCAAAATATATCAATGAGTGGAGATTGTCCCTCAATAATTGAGAATTAGGTTGGTTGTCTATTTAGAAAATACAATCCATGAGGAAATTATTTGTTACTTTCCTGACTGCGCTTATCATCGGCACTCCAGCTCATCCCTCCTAGTATTGCCGATGTCCAGTGATGTGTTCTGTGTAGATGTCCCTCAACCACCTGATTGCATCCGACACTGAGTTGCCGCATCAGCCGAGCGAAGCGTTGGTGACTATTGTAATAAAACAAGGAAGATACTTGACAAGCACATCAAAAAAAGTACTTGCTCTGGTTAAGCAGAATTGTAAAAAGCTGCATTACAGGTGCAGTAAATCTGTGGACAACCACTGTGCCTTTGGCTTTGCCACATCCCACTGTGACATTGCCACTGGTCCACATCCCATCTAGTCTCACTCAGGTGTTTTGGAGGTCTCAGCAGGCATGGCTGTCGCCTTCAGAAACCTAGGGGCAGAAGCTATGCTTCAAACCCCTGCCTTCCTTATATAGAGAAATACTAGACAGAAAGCCAGCTTTTACCTTTATGTACTGAACTGTCTAACCTTGAAAATGATAGAACATATAGGGCCAGAACTGGCTTAGACAGGCTTCAGTGAAGCTAAGCCAATTTACACCAGTTGAGGATCTGGCCTGCAAGTGCAGTTAATTAGTTGCAATGATTTTGAGGGGAAATCATGTGAGATTTACAGATTTTCTGTATTTCTGTCAATACTCTTCCTGTCACTGTAACTAAAATAAGTGTCTGAACCTGTTATCCATATGACCACAGGCTGCATATCACAGTGACAAGGGCACAGAGCAGCTCCCATAATGCCAATAACAGTGTCTGGCTAACACAACTTTTTAATATCACCTTCCTTCCCTATGCTCTTTTTTCTTTGATTTTATTCAGAATTCCCCCCTTTTATTAATTAAATGTCAACTTTCTATATATCTTGTAATCAGATCATCCATTAAACCAGCCTAAAGCAGTCAAAATTGATTAAAATAAAGGGTGGCTGTTACATTATTTTTAATACAAATGATTTGGTTCATGAGGCTTGGATTGAATTAAATGTGAAATCAAGTTAACTAGGGAATTAATTAAATTGGAAGTATCTGATTGCAATATTTCCTACCTCTCCAAATAACAGAAAGGGGCTGGTGGTATTACCGTGTATTCACTTTCTTCCCTGAAAACACAGAAGAGGATTTGGTTATTTACTGTATATGGGAAGTGCTGATTTATGCCAGAGCTTGTGTGATGAGTACTCAAAATCCTAAGCAATTTTTAAAGGGATATAGCGTAATAGCAAAGGGAACAGACTGGATAATAGCCACGTGTTAGCACTACAGCTGAAGAATAAGCTTGTTCCTGGGTTCTTATAATAATGCACAATATGGGCTGGAATTCCAGAAGTCCTGAACAACCACAATTCCAGTGGAAGTCAACTGAAGCTGTGAGGGCTCAGCAGCTCTGAAAATCAAGCCGTAGATCTGATTGCAAATGGCATAACTTCCCAGTTTGGTTGTCCTCCGTGTATTTTGTCATCATCGCTTTATGATAATCCCAGCTTTCCAGTCACACAGTGAGCTCTAGCTAAAGTGCATTCCTGATTAATTTGATATGAAAACCCATGTAATGATTTCTAATTTGGATGCATTTACTGGCTCTGAATAGCACAGTATTTTAAAGAGTCCAGGCTGCTGTCCTGAGCAATCAATAGATCTATATTGGCTCCGGGAACCATCTGAGGGGAGGAGCTGAGTTTTGCTTCTCAGTTTTAAAATTCACCTTCCCAGAGCCTGCAACATGTCAAGAATTCCATCCCTGTTCTCCCCTCTGAATTCTGCCTTCGCATAATAAATGTGTGGGCATGATGTGCTTTGTTTTATTCTTTTGGGTGAGCTTTTAAACTGCTTTTGGAGAAATATTTTAATTGACTTACATGGATTGGTTTTTCCCCCCTGCTTTGTGATAAACGCTAATTATTTAGCTGAGTAGATTGGTTGGTCCTTATAGCTATTTGGCTTCCCCTATAAATGTGTAAAATTACATTTTTCCTTATTTAAATGTATTCCTTTGTACTAACAAAGTGGTGCACCAAGTGCAGTGAGCAGATTATTCCTTTCAGTATAGTTTAAATGCAGTAGCCTGCCCTGCAAAAGCTATAAGCAAAGCAAAAGAAAAATCTTGGCATCCTGAAGTTGTGACCTAATTCTCTCCTTCTTGTCTCTAATGAGATTCCTCTTCCTCACTCCAAAATGTTTTAGGTTCAGAATAGCTGCCCTTATACAGAACAATCCTTCCTCTCTGCTCCAGATAGGTCACTTCAAGAACAAAGGAAATAATTGTGAGTAACCGTCTGGAACACAAAACAGCCCCAGTGCTTACCCTGATGGTGAGTGCCTGGGTTGTGAAACACTTTAGTTCTTTAGAAAAGGCTTTGCTTGTATAAAATACAGCTGCATTTCAGATGATAGAGAAGGAATGACTTTACGCAATTGATTTTATAAAGTTATCTGTACCCACTCTCAACCAGGAAAAGTTACCTGAATCTGATAATGGAATGGAATGCACAGTGGCTCGTTCCTGGGGAAATGCTCTAATGTGCATATGTCAGCTCTATGGTTGGGTGGTGTTAAATGCAGAAAGGTGTCCTGCATTTTGGAAGCTGGGGTGGCTTGGGGTGGGGAATCATGCACTTCACAAAGAGATTGATCCCGCTCTCATACATACAGGGCCAGATTCTGAGCTGCTGCAAATTGCCACAGTGCCCCACTCCTCCCCACCCCACGTGTGCGCACATACACACACTGAAGGCCATGGAGCTACACCAGCTGAGAACCTGGTTCACAGTGTTCAAACTGAAGGAGGGGTAGGCTTGTCACCTGCCTTTGGTAGTGTATTTTATGTATGTACGATATATTTTAGATGGTAAAACAGCATGATAACAAGCCTAATCACACCTAGACATTTTAAAGGCCGCATTATAAAACCATAGAAACTGGAAGCTCAGAATGAAAGCTGTCAGGTCCTTATCCACATATAGATGGCATGGGGAGCAGCTAGGAGAGAGAGAATTCTTAAAAACATGACCATGCATCTGTAATTCCAGCATATGTTAATCTCGTATGGGAGTATCACTATGGTATCACCATTTTTGGTGAAATGCTACAGCTAGGAGCCACTACATCATGTCTATTTCCACTAGGACAGCCCACCCAAGGATTCCCCAGTTCATAGTTTATAATGATCCTTGTGGTATGTGGCACTGCTGCATTCTTTGCCCCATTAGCTCTTAGCTACTTAATGTCTGTGTGGCACTTTAAAAATGTAAAGTGTTCTATGCAGTCCTGTAAATTCCCTCCTTTCCCCCAGGAAATTCACTGTCCTAAAGGGGAAACTCCATTGAATCATACTGGAAACCTGTCCCTCCCTTCTTGCAGAACAGGTGGTATGTTACAGCACCATGACTGTGCTGTAACATACCACCTGTTCTGCAGGAAGTAATGAGTGCTAAGCAGCAGTAATGAGCCAAAACATGAGAGGGGCTGAACATCTATAGCACTCAATGACTTCAGTGGTTCTCAGCATCATGCCGGATATGGCCTGTTGTTGTTATCAATTCTTCAGCCTTTATCAAGCACCTATGTAATGGAGGATCTTCACGTATTAGTACGAAGGGCAGTTATTCTGTTAATATGCTACAGTCAGCAGGGTGCATCCAAGAGCTTTAGCTGTCTCATGAGTTTCATTCAAACAAATTTAGGACATCCAGCAATGATTTCCCATTGGCTACCATGGCTGCAAGGACCAAGATTCAGGGCCTCTGCTCCCCCCCCCCCCACACACACACATTATCCCCAGACTCCTGTGCCAGGAGAGCTAGGGATTAGTGGAAGGTTCAGAGCCACTGAACTGGTGCATGCCTCTGTAAGAGGAGTGTAGGGGAGCGGTGGATGAGAGGCTTGCAGTGAATGACTTGCTCCATTTGTCCCCTTGGAAAGCTGCCCACATGTCATTTTCTGGCATGAGGAGGCAGCTTTGTCCTTATGGACAGAAAATACAAAACAACCACATTCAGAACAAGAAAGGGCATGAGATGGGAGGCTAATACGAGGGGGAAAGGAGTCCAGGAGAGCTGGCTGTATTTTAAAGAAGCCTTATTGAGGGTGCAGGAACAAACCATCCCAATGTGCAGAAAGAATAGCAAATACGGCTGTGTGGCGGGGCCAGGCTACCCCGTTTTAGCCCGGAAGGAGTTAAGCCCCAGGGACTGTGTGGCGGGGCCAGACTACCCCGCCTTAACCCGGAAGGAGTTAAGCCCCAGGGACTGGCAGCGGAAGCAGGGCCGGCTCCAGGCACCAGCCCACCAAGCTGGTGCTTGGGGCGGCACCTGGAGGGGGGCGGCGCGGCGCTCCGGCCCGAGAGCGGGGCCGCGACTGGGCTCGCCGCCCTCCCCCCGGCGCTGCCTCTGGCCGCCGCGGAGAGCGGAGCCCCGGCGGGGCTCTCCGCCCTCCCCCTGGCGCTGCCTCTGGCCGCCGTGGAGAGCGGAGCCCCGGCCGGGCTCTCCGCCCTCCTCCCGGCGCTCTGGCCGCCGCGGAGAGCGGAGCCCCGGCCGGGCTCACCACCCTCCCTCCCCCCCCCCCCCGCGCTCTGGCCGCCGGGGCTCCGCTCTCCCCTGGGAGGGGGGGGTGGCGGGAGGCTTTTTTGCCTGGGGCGGCAAAAAAGCCAGAGCCGGCCCTGAGCGGAAGTCCCGCCTCCCTGGGCGGACTGGGCATGCTCCAAGTGCTATAGGAGTATAAAGGGAGGGAGACCAGCTCATTCTGGGCTGGAGCCCGTAGGAGAAGGACCTGCCGGGGAAGCTCCTGCGGCGGACCAGCCACAGCCGTTGGCTGCATCGGGAAGAGACGCCGTCCACGGCCCGCTGGCGCCCCGGCGGTTGGAGGAGACCCAGGGGACGACCGAATCCGCCAAGGACCCGACGACTCCTGGGAGACCCCAATGGAGAGCCTGGTAGGAAGGGACCCCGGGAGGGTGACAGAGTGGTACCTTCCCCCCCCCGGGGAAACTCAGCGTGTTTCGATCGGAACCCCCCGCTGAGTTGGTGGAAAAGCACTACGCTACTGTTAGGGCCCTGGGTCGGGGCCCCCCTACTGGGGCTGTCGCACCCCAATGACATAGACTCTGGCCGCTAGGCCACGCTACCCTCCACCCGAGGGTTGCTTCCGGGACTCTGGCCGCTAGGCCACGCTACCCTCCACCCGAGGGTTGCTTCCGGGACTCTGGCCGCTAGGCCACGCTACCCTCCACCCGAGGGTTGCTTCTGGGACTCTGGCCGCTAGGCCCTACTGCCCTTTAGCCGAGGGCTGTGTTACAGACTCCGGCCGTCAAGCCGCATCTCCTTGAGGAAAAGGCGACGTCATAGACTCTGGCCGCTAGGCCATACTGCCCTGGACTGAAGGGCTATTCGACGGACGGTGGCGGATAGTCCACGCCGCTCGCAACCTTGGGGGCGTGGACCGTCACAGGCAGGCAACCAGCTTGGCTTAACAGAGAAATCTTCACTGAGCTTAAACTCAAAAAGGAAGCTTACAAGAAGTGGAAACTTTGACAGATGACTAGGGAGGAGTATAAAAATATTGCTCGAGCATGCAGGGGTGTAATCAGGAAGGCCAAAGCACAACTGGAGTTGCAGCTAGCAAGGGATGTGAAGGGTAACAAGAAGGGTTTCTACAGGTATGTTAGCAACAAGAAGGTGGTCAGGGAAAGTGTGGAACCCTTACTGAACGGGGGAGGTAACCTAGTGACAGATGACGTGGAAAAAGTTGAAGTACTCAATGGGGTTTTTTTGCCTCGGTCTTCACAGACAAGGTCCATTCCAAAACTGCTGTACTGGGCAGCACAGTATGGGGAGGAGGTGAATAGCCCTCAGTAGTGAAAGAACAGGTTAAGGACTATTTAGAAAAGCTGGACATGCACAAGTCCATGGGGCCGGATGCAATGCATCCAAGGGTGCTGAGGGAATTGGCTGATGTGATTGCAGAGCCATTGGCCATTATCTTCGAAAACTCATGGTGATCGGGGGAGGTCCCAGACGATTGGAAAAAGGCAAATATAATGCCCATCTTTAAAAAAGGGAAGAACGAGAATCCAGGGAATTACAGATCAGTCAGCCTCATGTCAGTCCCTGGGAAAATCATGGAGCAGGTCCTCAAGGAATCCATTTTGAAGCACTTGAAGGAGAGGAAGGTGATCAGGAATAGTCAATATGGATTCACCAGGGGCAAGTCATGCCTGACCAAACTGATTGCCTTCTATGATGAGATAACTGGCTCTGTGGATATGGGGAAAGCGGTGAACGTGATATACCTTGACTTTAGCAAAGCTTTTGATATGGTCTCCCACAGTATTCTTGCCAGCAGGTTAAAGAAGTATGGATTGGATGAATGGACTATAAGGTGGATAGAAAGCTGGCTAGATCGTCGGGATCAACGGGTAGTGATCAATGGCTCCATGTCTAGTTGGCAGCTGGTATCAAGCAGAGTGCCCCAGGGGTCAGTCCTGGGGCTGGTTTTGTTCAACATCTTCATTAATGATCTGGATGATGGGCTGGATTGCACCGTCAGCAAGTTCGTGGATGACACTAAGCTGGGGGGAGAGGTAGATATGCTGGAGGATAGGGATAGGGTCCAGAGTGACCTAGACAAATTTGAGGATTGGGCCAAAACAAATCTGATGACGTTAAACAAGGACAAGTGCAGAGTCCTGCACTTAGGATGGAAAAATCCCATGCACTGCTACAGGCTGGGGACCGACTGGCTAAGCGGCAGTTCTGAATAAAAGGACCTGGGGATTACAGTGGAGGAGAAGCTGTATATGAGTCAATTGTGTGCCCTTGTTGCCAAGAAGGCTAATGGCATATTGGGCTGCATTAGTAGGAGCATTGCCAGCAGATCGAGGGAAGTGATTATTCCCCTCTATTCGGCACTGGTGGGGCCACATCTGGAGTATTGCATCCAGTTTTGGGCCCCTCACTACAGAAAGAATGTGGACAAATTGGAGAGAGTCTAGTGGAGGGTAATGAAAATAATTAGGGAGCTGGGGCACATGACTTATGAGGAGAGACTGAGGGAACTGGGCTTATTTAGTCTGCAGAAGAGAAGAGTGAGGGGGGATTTGATAGGAGCCTTCAACTACCTGAAGGGGGGTTCCAAAGAGGATGGAGCTAGGCTGTTCTCAGTGGTGAGAGAACAAGGAGCAATGGTCTCAAGTTGCAGTGATGGAGGTCTAGGTTGGATATTAGGAAAAACTATTTCACTAGGATGGTGGTGAAGCACTGGAATGGGTTACCTAAGGAGGTGGTGGAATCTCCATCCTTAGAGGTTTTTAAGGCCTGGCTTGACAAAGCTCTGGCTGGAATGATTTAGTTAGGGTTGGTCCTGCTTTGAGCAGGGGGTTGGACTAGCTTACCACCTGAGGTCTCTTCCAACCCTAATCTTCTATGATTCTATGATGATTCTAGACCACTACATCCAGCAGGCACTGATTTTGTTAAAGGGGAGATGAACGGAATCTGTTCACAGGTAGACATGCCACCTTCCACTAGTGTGTGTAAGTGGAGGGGCTTCTGTGCCCCATAATGAAACAGCAACCATTCTCTTTCTATCTCCTTGGCTTTTCCCAGGTTATTGGAAGCCTTAATACACTGTACTGGGAATAAGGGAAAGGGATGCAAAGATTTATTCGATGCCTCTGGCATGGCCAGTTCTTCCTCTGTAACTAGCACTGTCCCAGGATGCACTTTGTCTCATTTAAAACATTAGGATGGATTCTTTGAGGCTCATTCCTATTTCAAAGTCCTAGTGAAGAATATGGATCCTGGATCCAACTCCCACTGGAGACAATCGGAAACTTTCCAGAGACTTCAGCAGGAGCTGGTTCTGGCCAGGGAAGTAGGGTGACCAGATGTCCCGATTTTATAGGGACAGTCCCGATTTTTGGGTCTTTTTCTTATATAGGCTCCTATTACCCCCCACCCCCTGTCCCAATTTTTCACACTTGCTGTCTGGGTCACCCTACAGGGAAGGGATAATTCTAAAGGGATAATTCTAAAAGACATAACATTCCTCCTTCCCTTATTAGTGTAATCTTCTTTGTGCCTCTAACAACCCCGTCTTCACACTGCCCATCGTATATTGAAGATGTGCCAATTTAGAGAAAGCCTGACCCTGCAGTATTCTGCTGTAGCAATTTGGGCTTTTTTTCTGAGCAATATGAGACAGTCTAATTCTACTGACTAAAATCCATCACAGAAGCCCTCTCTTTAACTCTTCCCACCTGGAATAGTTTGCTGTGTGGGAGGACTGAGTGATCTATGCCTGACAGTGATGATAAAAGTAAGAATGGAACACAGCAGCTATTTTTACTGCAAACGTATGTATCATCATTGGATGAAAAAGGCAAGAGTGGAAAAAATTGTGCAAGCCATTGTTTGTTTCTTTTTCATAAAATCCCAACAATGTATTTGAAAAGGTTATACTGAAGTTAAGAAACTCCAAATTTGACCTTTTTCCCTTTTGTTTTCAAAGTCAAAGTGATTCTTTGAAGGATTTTATTTAATAAAAATAATGTAATGTTTTTTTCTTGCCGTAATCAATCAGTTGCTGTAACCCAGCATCCATGAGCCACACAATCTTAATAAACCAGAGTGCATAACCCATTGCTTCTGAGTAACCCTACAATATTAAACCAGTGAATGTACATTTCTTTTGGTAAGGAAGCATTACTAAGCCCCCAAGGAGTTAGAATAGACTATTCTGAACCTCCATTTATCACTAGCTGTTGCAAACAAAAAATGGAGAAAAAAGTAAGTTTTGAAATGGTTGAAGATAACCTCTCCAATGTCTTTTTAAGCTTACTGGCCTCTTTGTAACAGATTGCTTTGATGATGTTTCTGTTGAACTCTCAGATAAGACCACATGTTATTTTAATATTCAGAAAATGTCCAAAATATCCTCCCACCATCCTTGTAGCTTTCAAAGGCCCAGGAGTTTGACACACACCCTGCACGTGACAACAGATTCTCTCTGCAACAGTCCTTTGAAGCCCTTTACTTACTGATGAAGCAAACACATTTGTTCTACTGTGTTCACCCCCTGCTATCGTTTCACTAGCCACCCCTAGCATATCCTTTGCTGTCAGCTTCAGCAAAAAAATCATCACTTGTAAAGCACAGAACATGAGCTACTGAAGTCCTACTACCCCTTCCATTCTCCCTCCTCCCCCCGTAATGCATCAGACTGGCTGAGTGACTTTGTAACCAGGTTTGGCACATTGTTCTGAAATGTAAAGCAGCAGCTCTCTAATGAATCAACAGGCGTGCTGCATGAGAGAGCCTCCAATGAAAGAATGGCCTTAGTAACAGCATCCCATCCATGTAGCAGCCACTTGACTGTTGCTGACGGAAAGGTGTATAAATTATCCACCTAAACACGGACACTTGATGTTGTTGCTAAGTTCACGTTCTATTCTAGCCCCAGAGCACTTTACATGTGAAATTAAGGAGGAAGCATTGTGCACACGGAAACCCACAAAATCTAACCGGAAATCTATGGATGAAGAATAAACTGTTGGTTCTGGTGGGATATTCTGGTTCTCTGGGAAAAGGGCCTGATTTTCCATGCTGTTACACCAGGTCTGGGATGGTACAACTCCACTGAAATAGGTGGAGTTTATGATGTAACCAACTGGAGAATTCTCTGTCTGCTCTATGCTTAAATGAAAATGAATAGAATTCTTGGCTTCTGGTGGGTTTTGTTGCATGTCAACATACATGTAAATAGTTAGTTATATATAAAATGCCAGCAGATGGCGCTTAAGAATATGTAGTATAGTTCTGGGTTTTGTAGGACTGATCAAACTTATTGTGCACTGCAAATGCCTTCTTCTGGCAGCTCTTCGCATCAGCTCTTAAGAGTTTCTGCCAGTCATGCAGAACTCTGTCTCCTAGTGCTATGCTATTCAAATCAAATGTGCCTATCTTGAGGTCAACCACCAAAGACATCAGTGCAGCAGTAGAGCAACATGGCATGGCAGCAGCGGTGGCATGTTTCAGGAGGACAGCACTAACAGCAGCAGTGACGTGACAATGTTGATAACTAGATCTACATTCGTTCAGTATTAAAGCTGGCATGGCAATATTTTATTCTGCAACATTCTGCAATTTGTCAGATAAATGTGGAGGCTCCAGCATGGCATTGGGGAGCACAGGCCACTGGCTGCACAGAGGTGGGAGATCACTGTGCAACTCCTCCCCAGGACTCAGCAGTGAGACTGCACCCAACCCTGACACAGCACAAGGACCGGGCCTGCCCCAGAAACACCCCAGGGCCCTGCCCCTCTGTGCCAGATGTGGGCAGGCAGTCTCAGCAAGGCAGGTTCCAAGTGTGGAGGGGCTTAGTGGGGGGGATCCAGGTGTGGGTAGAGAGGGTTCGATGTCGGACAATCTGGGTGTGGGCAGCTCAATGGGGAATCTGGGTGCGGGAGTATCTGGATGCAGAGGGGCTTGTTGGGGGTTCCGGGTACAATGATAATGGGACTCTGCGGGGGGGGGGGGTCCAGGTGAAGGTAATAGATTTAAAGAGTCAAGTCTATACAATTAGCAACAGGTAGGGAAACATTGGGCACTGAAATTTAGTATAAGATTAACATTCAGCCCTTTGTCCTGAGCCCTTTTTGGATACCTGCAGGGGGCTACTTCCCCACCAGCTCAGGTGGACCATATATGCACTCATTACTCCAACTAATGCCAGTCAGAAAAATTTAATTGAAACAATTTTCCATTTCAAAATGCCATTTCAGTGTTGCCATTTTGTGTGTGAAATCATGTATAAGATAAGCATTCGGTATACTAATTAGGTGACCAGTTATTTCCAATATCCTTGTGTATGTCTGCAATCATTTTTCCTGGCTAGTGAAAACAGCTGCTCCTGTAATTCATACATTCAGAGCTTATCTTATTTTGGTTGGGGCTCAGCAGGGAGGGGTCTGGGTTTTGGGATAGAGCTCAGCAGGGGGGTCTGGGTGTGGGGAGCTCAGTGGGGCGGGTCCAGATGCTGGAGGAGCGGGGGCTCAGTTGGGTGTTGATCCAGGTGCAGCTGGCTGGGGTTCGGTAGGGTGGGGATCCGGGTGTGGGTGGCTCGCTGGGGTGGTCCAGGTGCAGGGGGAGTGGGGATAGTCGGGGGGGTTCTGGGTGCAGAGGAGGGTGAGGCTCGGCAGGAGGATCTGAGTGTGAGGGGATCTGGATGCATAGGGGTTGGGCAGATGGGGGAGCAGCTCCCTGTACAGGGATCCCTCCCCTGTAGCTGAGGAACAATGGATGTAGGAAGCGCGGGGGGAGTTTGCAGAACTTCTTACAGCCGTGAGAGAAATCTGGGGGTAGGTCTGACATGGCCCCGGATGCCTTACAGGGGAAGAGGAAGTGCCGCTCTCCCCAGCCCAGCTGGGACTAGCAGCTGAGCCTGGCGCAGGGTAGGAGCCACCAGCCGGATCTTCCCCAGTCCCATCCCCTGCCCCACAGTGATTTACCTCTCTGCCAGCTGCCCTGGGCATCCAAAATGTACTGCTGGGGAGGGTCTCATGACTGCCCTTGTAGCTTCCCTTGGCTTCCCTGTCAGAAACTCATTTTTCTGCGGGGAAGCAAAGAAATCTGGGAGGGACATAAATTATGTGCATACGCAGTGGTGCAGATTTCCCCCAGGCAGGGCCGGCTTTAGCAGGTGCGGGGCCCCATGCCAGGACGCGAATTGTCTCGCGCCCCACCCCCCCGCCGTGACTCCGCCCCCTCCCTGCCCCATTGGATCCCTCCCCAAATCCCCACCCTGGCCCCGCCTCTTCCCCAAGCACGCCACATTCCTCCTCCTCCTCACCCCTCCCTCCCAGGCTTGCGCTGATCAGCTGTATGGCGGCGCAAGCGCTGGAGGGAGGGGGGGAGAAGCCGGACGCGGCTTTTTTTTTTTTTTTTTTTTTTCGCTCTGCCGGCAGCCCCAGACGTTGCGGGGCCCTCTTAGGCGCGGGGCCCCATTCAAGGGAATCGGCCGAATCGGCTTAAAGCAGGCCCTGCCCCCAGGAGTAAACCTCTCTTTGCCTTTAGTATATTTTTATGGCAAGAGTCACCAGATGCCACTGTTACACACAGTCTTACAAGTTCTTTTTCTTAGAGAGTCTTTGAAGAAATGCTGTATTATTGTTAGTTCGATTATGCAGCTTCTTCGGCAGGGGAGGAGATGCTGCAAACTAAGTTTTATTTCTCCCTTAATCTCTTCATCTAAAGCAGCGGTTCTCAAACTGTGGGTCGGGACCCCAAAGTGGGTTGCAATTTAATGGGGTCACCAGGGCTGGCTTAGACTTGCTGAGGTCCAGCCCTGGGCGATAGGGCTCAGGTACAAGGCCCCCTGCTTGGGTCTGAAGCCCTTGGGCTTCAGCTCCCCCTCCCGCCCGCCTGGGGCGGTGGAGCTCTGGGTTTGGCTCCCCCACCCAGGGAGGCTGGGTTTGGGCAGGCTCAGGCTTTGGTCCCCTCTCTTGGGGTCATGGAGTTATTTTTGTTGTCAGAAGGGGGTTGCAGTGCAATGACGTTTGAGAACCCTGATCTAAAGATTCTTGGTGCAAAGCAGTTTACTGAGAATTTGGGCCATGGTGTTGGGCTGAGTTTTTTAAAAGAGGGGTTTGCAGACTATTAGTGGCCACCCCAGTTAAGGACTGATGTCTGTAGTGTAAATAAACAAGTTGCACAAAGAAAATACCCAGGTTTCACATAGTTTATTTCACCCACAAACCCCCAAATAGGTTATCACTCAGCAGAGCTGCAACAATACCAGTCTATAAAATGGGTACCATATAATAATTAACACCAATCTCCCAGTGAGGTGGTGAAGGTTAATTAATGTGTGTAAAGTAATTGGGCTGCTCAGGTTAAAGTAATTATAAAATAACAACAAATTCCTATTTATTATTAACACAACTCCATTTAACTCCACCTTTTACATCTTCCATCTGAAATGCCACATACCACACATCTGCTTCAGTCAGAGGAGAATTTTAAAAGACAATCAATACAAATATTCATACTATAGATCCTTCCCTTCCCCCTCTTCAACACCTTTTTAAAACAGGATTTATCTCATTAAAATATATTAGGAGTTACATGCATAATTCCTTTGTGTGTCAGAGGAACAATAGTCCCCCCATGGTTTTATACACAGAAATATTTACAGCATTGATTTGAATTGTTCCATGATGTATGTAGAAATGCCCTGTAGGTGGCAGCAAACAGAATGCACGGTAGTAAATATTGTCAAGGTGAAAAAGTATAAACTGGTACAAAACATTCAACACGGACAGTCAACCATGTTAGTTAAATGCATTTTTATTTAATCCATTATGAACTGACCTCATCTATTTTGTAAATTATGGAGAGAGATACCAAAAACAACCTGATTCAAAGGAGATAGCACATAAGGAACAGGATTAAGCATTTAGCAGCACAAGACAATATTTTTGCCAATTTCATAAAATTCTGAATTATTTGAACCATTTGCCCTGCAAATTGAAGGCTATCACTAAATATTTCTTTGCATGAATCAAAAAGGCCATTAAAAATAATTTCAGATGAGGGCAATTTGTTATGAAATGAAGGTCAAGCTCATTAGATCATTGTGGCAGGTATCCTAATAACATCCTGACAAAAATGAGCTAACATTATAAAAACTGTATAATTATTTTGTTTGAAATATTAGGTCATTGTTAAATGAGTGCTAAAATATATCTTATAGTGGAGGACATAAATTCTTCCCCTGAAAAATTGGCCTTCAAATGTCACAAGGGTTAGAGAGGGGCTGTGGACTCTGAACAAAGCCTGCCATTTCCATTTGGATGATGGCATTACCTTTTGCCTGATATAATCTGCTTCTTTTGTTGCTACACCTGTGTGGTGAGCTGTGATTGGCTGACTGATGTTACCCAGAATACTGCATAGACACAATGAGAAACTAGATGTAGCCAGTGAGGGAAAATGGCATTTGCCAACCGGAAAAAAACAAATATTGGTAGGGAGGAAGACACTTTTACAAACAGCTGAGCGTAGGGTGACCATATGAGGGGAAGAAAATATCGGGACACATGGGCGGGGGGGTGGGGTGCAGAGCGGAAAAAAAAAAAAAAAGCTGAGTCCTGTCAGCTGAGGGGGGGAAAAAAAAAAAAAAAGCTGAGTCCAAAACTGACTTGTGGAAAAGGGCTTGATCTTGCAAGCTTGATTGTTCAAGATGCTGAACCCTCTAGCTGGATCCAGCAAAACACTTGAAGCATGTGAATGGTCCTGTTGACTTCAGTGGAACTACTCATGTAACTCAGTGCAACTTTAAGCACAAACTGAAGTGCTTTCCTGCTCAGCACCTTGCAGGACTGAGCCCAAAGTGCAAAGAGCACCAGGCAAACATCACTCTGTGCTTGGCTTATGACAGGATGGGTGAAACTTTACCGACTAGGGGAGATAAGGTGGGTGAGGTAATATATTTTATTGAACCAACTTCTGTTGATGAGACAAGCGTACACAAAGCTCTTCTTCAGCTCTGGGAAACTAACTCAGGCCTTGGCTACACTTACAGATGTACAGCGCTGTGAGTTAAACCTGACTTCGTACAGCTGAGTAGGGAAAGCACTGCAATCTGTCCACACTGACAGCTGCCCAGCGCACTGTCGTGGCCACATTTGCAGCATTTGCTGCGCCATTGGGAGCGCTGCATTATGGGCAGCTATCCCACAGAGCACCTCTTCCCATTCTGATGCCGTGGGTTGTGGGAAGGGGGCGTGGGTGTGGGGCATTCTGGATCCTGTCCCAATGCCCCGTGATGCATCGCTTCGCATCCCAAAAATCCCTTTGTTTCCGTCCACCTTTGGTACCATCTTTCAACGGTTTCTGTCCAGCACGATCTGTCTGCGGGAAATGGAGCCCGAACTGCTGAGGCGTATGCTGGCTTATCTCGCCAGCACGTCATGTTTGGCTGTCAAACTATTCCTTAAGATCCAAAGTGACAGTGAGATCCGACGATGCTATCGAGCCGCGTAACGTGTACAACACAAAATTGCTTGTGGCATTCACAGACATGCTCAGCACCGTGGAACGCCGCTTTTGGGCTCGGGAAACAAGCACTGAGTGGTGGGATCACATCGTCAGGGAAGTCTGGGATGACGAGCAGTGCCTGCAGAACTTTCGTATGAGAAAAGCCACTTTCATGGGACTGTGTGAGGAGCTCGCCCCCACCCTGCGGCGCAAGGACACGAGATTGAGAGCTGCCCTGCCAGTGGAGAAGCGGGTGGCTATTGCAATCTGGAAGCTGGCAACTCCAGACAGCTACCGGTCGGTCGCAAACCAGTTTGGAGTGGGAAAGTCGACCGTTGGAATCGTATTGATGCAAGTTTGCAGGGCCATTAATCGCATCCTACTCAAAAGAACCGTGACTCTGGGTAACGTGCAGGAAATAGTGGATGGCTTTGCACAAATGGGGTTTCCTAACTGTGGAGGGGCGATAGATGGGATGCACATTCCTAGTCTGGCACCACCCCACCTAGGATCCAAGTACGTTAATTGGAAGGGGTATTTCTCTATGGTTCTCCAGGCGCTTGTGGATCACCGTGGGCGTTTCATTGACATTAACACAGGCTGGCCTGGAAAGGTGCATGATGCATACATCTTTCGGAGCACTTGGCTGTTCAGGAAGATGCAGGCCGGGACTTTTTTCCCAGAGCGGAAGATCACGGTAGGGGAAGTTGAAATACCCATTGTGATCCTTGGAGATCCCGCTTACCCGTTAATGTCGTGGCTCATGAAACCCTACACAGGGAGCCTTGACAGCAGCAAGGAACGGTTCAACTACAGGCTGAGCCAGTGCCGAATGACTGTGGAGTGTGCCTTTGGCCGTTTAAAGGGCCGCTGGTGATCGCTGTATGGGAAGCTGGACTTGGCCGAAAACAGCATCCCGGCGGTTATATCCGCGTGCTGTGCCCTCCATAATATTTGTGAAGGGAAGGGTGAAAGCTTCACTCAGGCATGGACCTCCGAGGTTCAACACCTGGAGGCTGAATTTGCACAGCCAGAGAGCAGGGCTATTACAGGGGCCCAGCGCGGGGCTGCAAGGATTAGGGATGCCTTGAGGGAGCAATTTGAGGCTGAAAACCAGCAGTGATATCTAGTGCCCTGCAGGGGAGTGAAGTGCAGTAGTTCCAATCTTTAGGAATCAGTGTTTGCTAAGCAGACAAGCAGACTTGCAGTGCCTGTTTATTTCCTGGGCTAAGGAGTCTTTTACTTTATGCAATAATAAAGAATGTTTTCAAAGCCAAAAAATCCATTTATTGAAAAGAAACAAGGGGGTGGAGTGGGGAACAGTACAATCACAGATTCGCGTATGTCCTGTCTGGTGTGCTGTGCAGTGAGTGCCGCACTTCAGGACAGCTATACTGCATGGTGATGGGTGTTGAGAGCAGAGGGTAAGGGTCGTGGTTTTCAGGGCTGGGTGGTGAAGATACTGGTGGAGGCAGCGGGTGGCGTGAAGAACACGGAAGTTGGGGAAAGTGGGTTGGAGGTGACAGTGGGGCACAACGGAAAGAGTTTTGGGACAAGGGCTGTGGGGGGGGGGGTGGCGTTTGCGTTTGTGGTACTGCTCCTTCTGCATGGCTACGAGCTCCTGGATAGCGTCTGCTTGGCGCTCCAGGATGCTTATGAGCCGATCCATGCTTTGCTGCCGGTGCGCTGCGTTTTCCTGGCGGATCCTGCTTTCTCTCTCCCTCCAGTTCTGTGCTTTCTCATTCTCTTTAATAGATTGCCGCATCACTTCTTGCAGCATGTCTTCTTTGCTTTTTTGCGGTCTCTTCCTGAGTCTTTGCAGTCTCTGAGCAGGTGATAAGAGGGACTGCTGAGGTCTCAAGGTTGATGCAGCTGTATAGGCAAAATGCAACATTTAACAGAGGCAGCATTGTTTATACCAGAGTAATGATTTCCCCCGCACTTAAGGAGTAGAAAACACACAGGGTCTACACAATTGCATAATTTTCCCGTCCGAAACAGAGCACACATATCCCACGGGAGCCTCAAAATGGTGAGTAAGGGGGACTGATTGTTTCAGGGCTGCATTGTCCTCTGGGTTTCTGTGCCTTGGGGAGAGCCAACAGCTTCAGGGGGCACCTACACTGAACACTGTCCCAACATTTTCCACAGGAGTTCGTCCTGGACGATATCTCGCTGCTGAGGGTGACCTGGGAAGCAAGGGAGGGTCTTCTACTGCAATGTGGCCTCTGCCCTGGCCCATATGCAGCTTGCCTGTGTGCAGCAATGGTCCCCCCGCCCCTCGCGGCACAGTGGCGCGGACACGTTAGCCTGGCTGGGACAAGGACCATGGTGGCTCTCCCGATAAACCTGCGCAAGCGCATTGCACACGTTCTGGATGAGACATTCGAGGAGATTACCGAGGCCGATTACCGCGATGTGATAAACCACATCAATGCACTATTCCGCATCTAGGCATGCATGCCTAACCCTCTTCTCCCAAAGAGCCCACACCGAAAAAATTCCCTCCCGAAAAAAAAACTGCTTACCGGGAACCTGCTCTTCTGTTTGTCCTCCACCAAGTACTGGCCGCTGCGACTGGCTACCTTCCTCCTGGCTCGAGAAGAGCTCCTGGCTGCATGGCTCCAGGGATTCCGGGGTGTCTCCATCCGGCCCACCACCCTTACTCCCGTTTTCCTCCTCCTCGTCCTCCTCCCCCCCCACACCGGCTCTGAAGTGTCCGTGGAGGTGGGGTTAACCCCAAGTATCGCATCCAGCTCTTCGTAGAATCGGCAGGTCGCGGGGGGAGCACCCAAGCGGCCGTTTGCGTCGCAGGCTTTGCGGTAGGCACTCCGCAGCTCCTTCACTTTAATCCTGCACAGCAGGGCATCCCGGTCATAGTCCCTCATTTCCATCATGTCCTTTGATACCTTCCCGAAGGTATCGGAATTCCTACGGCTGGAGCGCAGCTGGGACTGGACAGCTTCCTCCCCCCAAACACTGATGAGGTCCAGCAACTCGCCATTGCTCCATGCTGGGGCTCGCTTGGCGCGTGGAGGCATGGTCACCTGGAAAGATTCGCTGATAGCACTCCACACCACGCCGGGCTGAGCAAACAGGAAGGGGATTTTTAAAATTCCCGGGGAACGTAAAGGGTGGGTCACATGGTTGGTTACCTGAGGCCAGGGCAGTAGAGTTTGAACTGATGACCAGAGTGGCTAGAACAGGCATTGTGGGATATTGCCGAATACTTCTGGAGGCCAGTCACAGCGCATTGGGCAGCCACACTGGCGCCGCAGCGCTGCAGTGGCAGCGCAATACACGCTATTCCTCTCGGGGACGTGGAGTACATGCAGCGCTGCAGCCACGGAGATACAGCGCTGCAAATGCCTTGCCAGCGTGGACGGGGAGTGAGTTACAGCGCTGGGGGTGGCTTTACAGCGCTGCAACTCGCAAGTGTAGCCAAGGCCTCAGAGTGTCACTGCTAAATGCAAGGTGGAACAGATTATTTAGCATAAGTAGTTGACATATATTTCAAGGGACCTTTCAAGATGATGCAGATGCCAGGTTTTGGAGTACCTTGCAGCTGCTACAGATGGTGCAGGGAGTGACTAGTACAGCTGCTTCTCAGAAATGAAAAGAGCCAAGTCTATTTGTAACTGTCTTTTCTTTAAGATTAATTGTTTTACAAACAAGTAATGAGCTAGAGTAAGTCGCAATGGCAATGTTACTTAGGGATGGAAATTGTAAGAGTGCACTTGGGCTCCAGCCTATTTTATGTAATGAGCTGATGATATGATGAGAAAAGATCTCAATAGGCCATTAGTAAAAGAAAGATTCTAGGCATTAGGAGATCCTGGACCATTGGTTGCAAACTAAGAAGAAACAATGCATGAGGTTCTAATGAATAGGTTAGGCCCAGATCCTGCAAATACTTAGCCACATGCTTAACTTTACTCTTGATTAGTCATATCAGAGCTATAGGCTAAACTGGGAAAATCTGAACTTTGATTCTCCACCAGTCCAGCTCTGAGTGGGACCAATGATGAAAGCTACAGTATAGCCAAGACACAGGTGTTTTTACTATCCTTGCATTTCCTTGTCTTTGCACTTGTTTGGTATGTTCCTTTTATGATGTATTGTTGACAAATACAGTGCAACTTTGGTTGATCAGAAGAATGTTCCCAGTACACAGTAATATAACTAAAAACAGAACACAGTAGTTGTAGTTTATGTGCTCCACTTCAGAGAGAGCCTGCAGTGGCAGGCACTTTTTCCTTGCACTCCTTTTGCATGTTGTTTTTGTAGTTATGAAATAGGAACCCTGCAGCAGATCTTTGGCTTAAGATGTATATTTAATCAGGCTGTTTGTCCTTTCATCTCTAATCGACTGAAATGCAAGTGCTGGTGTAGACTGAAATTTTAAGAATGGTAGAACCTCATTATACAAATGTGGGATCCTGCCGAAAGTAAAGGGAGCTGACAGGAAGGCACTAGCTAAGCCCATGTATAACTGTCTTTGCTTCTAACTGGATTCCTGTTGCTGTCAAGAATTTTTTTTGACAGAGAAGCTATATATATTTCCCAGGAAGAACTGGGAGCAGCTCTGAAAGGGCTTTTATTCTCTCATGTTCGATTCACAGTAATGTTCAGTGTACACACTGGATCCTTTGCAGAAATAAAATCAATCCAGAAATCAATTGCTGTGTCTTTGTTGATTTCTCTTCCGCAATCCATTCAAAACGCAAGTGCTAAAACCATCTTCCTTAGCCTAGTGACTTCACTCAGATACACCCCTCCTCTTTGCACACACTTTGAATCCTTCTTTTTTAGGCCTGGTCTACGCTATGACTTTAATTCGGATTTAGCAGCGTTAAATCGAATTAACCCTGCACCCGTCCACACAATGAAGCCATTTATTTCGAAATAAAGGGCTCTTAAAATCGATTTCTGTACTCCACCCCGACGAGCGGAGTAGCGCCAAAATCGATATTGTCATTTCAAATTAGGGTTAGTGTGGCCGCAATTCGATGGTATTGGCCTCCGGGAGCTATCCCACAGTGCACCATTGTGACCGCTCTGGACAGCAATCTGAACTCGGATGCACTGGCCAGGTAGACAGGAAAAGCCCCGCGAACATTTGAATTTCATTTCCTGTTTGCCCAGCGTGGAGAGCACAGGTGACCACAGATAGCTCATCAGCACAGGTAACCATGCAGGCCGATAATCGAAAAAGAGCACCAGCATGGACCGTACGGGAGGTACTGGATCTGATCGCTATATGGGGAGAGGATTCAGTGCTAGCAGAACTTCGTTCGAAAAGACGAAATGCCAAAACTTTTGAAAAAATCTCCAAGGGCATGATGGAGAGAGGCCACAATAGGGACTCAGATCAGTGCCGCATGAAAGTCAAGGAGCTCAGACAAGCCTATCAAAAAAACAAAGGAGGCAAACGGTCGCTCCGGGTCAGAGCCGCGGACATGCCGCTTCTACGCCGAGCTGCATGCAGTTCTAGGGGGGGCTGCCACCACTACCCCACCTCTGACCGTGGATTCCGAGGTGGGGATAATCTCATCAGCTACACCTGAGGATTCTGCGGACGGGGAAGAGTAGGAGGAGGAGGAGGACGAGCTTGCAGAGAGCACCCAGCACTCCGTTCTCCCCAACAGCCAGGATCTTTTTCTCAGCCTGACTGAAGTACCCTCCCAACCCTCCCAAGCCAGGATCTAAGACCACAACCCCATGGAAGGGACCTCAGGTGAGTTTACCTTTTAAAATATAAAACTTGTTTTAAAAGCAAGCGTTTTTTAATGATTACTTTGCCCTGAGGACTTGGGATGCATTCGCGGCCAGTACAGCTACTGGAAAAGTCTGTTAACGTGTCTGGGGATGGAGCGGAAATCCTCCAGGGACATCTCCATGAAGCTCTCCTGGAGGTACTCCAAAAGCCTTGCCACAAGGTTTCTGGGCAGTGCAGCCTTATTCCGTCCTCCATGGTAGGACACTTGACCGCGCCATGCTTGCAGCAAGTAATCTGGTATCATTGCATGACAAAGCCTGGCAGAGTATGGTTCCGGTGTTTGCTGGCATTCAAGCAACATCCGTTCTTTATCTCGCTATGTAATCCTCAGGAGAGTGATATTGCTCATGGTAACCTGGTTGAAATACGGGAATTTAATTAAGGGGACAGAGGTGGCCCTTCCTACTGGGCTGTTTGCCTGTGGCTGAAAAGAAATCCTTCCCTGCAGTTAGCCAAGGGGGGGGGGAATTGGCCCAGAGCTTTTCGCGTTTGGCTAGCAGGGATCTTCCCTGATACCAGCCACGCGGTGGGGGGAGGGATAAAGCGATCATCCAGAGAATTGGATGGGGGGTGGTTAGTTTGTTTTCTGCTGCTGAAGGTTAACAGGAAAACCGCAGCACTCAACGGGCTTTGCTTGGTATGTGGGAAAGGAGGGCGCAGAAGCCGAAAGACAATGGCTTACCATGGCCGCATGCAAGCCGAATTCTGTTGCCCGGACCTGCGTCTGTGATCTCTAGCAGCAAAGCCACAGGCACTTAATATTAAGAGGCAAAATGCCACCTTGCACAGAAATCACATGTGCTATGTAATGTGAATAGTGTTGGTCACCGTGAAAGAGTATAAGCATTGTTCTGTAAAATGTATCTTTTTAAAAAATTCTCTCCTTTTTTCCCCTCCCTCCAGCAGCTGCAAATTCTTCAAGCCTCCCTCCTCCGTCCCGAAGGCTATCTCAGATAAGGCGTCGGAAAAAGAAGATGCGAGACGAGATGTTCGCAGAAATCATGGAATTCACCCGCAGTGAAAGAGCTCATCTGAATGAGTGGAAGGACACTGTTTCAAAGTATAGGAAAGAAGCCAGTGAACGTGAGGAGAGGAGGGACCAACGTGAGGAGAGGAGGGATGCTCGAGATGAGAGGTGGCGGCAGGAAGATCAGAGGAGGCAGGATGCAACGCTGGGGCTGCTGCGTGAGCAAACAGACATGCTCCGGCGTCTGGTGGAGCTTCAGGAACAGCAGCAGGATCACAGACTGGCGCTACAGCCCCTGTATAACCCCCCTCCCCCCTCACCATGTTCCATAGCCTCCTCACCCAGACGTGTAAGAACGCGGGGGGGGGGGGAGGCTCCGTACACCCTCCCATTCCACCCCAGTGGACAGCCCAAGCAAAAGGCTGTCATTTTTTTAAACCTTTTTTTAGTGGCCTTTTCCTTCCCGCCGATCCTCCTCCCAAACCCCACCCGGGTTCTCTCCCTCTTTTTATAATCAATTAATAAAGAATAAATGATTTTTAAATGATAGTGACTTTATTTCCTTTGAAAGCAAGCTGGGGGAAGGGGGAGGGTGGGTTCCTTACAGAGAATGAGTCAATAAAGGGGGCGGGTTTTCATGAAGGAGAAACAAACAGAAATTTCACACTGTAGCCTGGCCAGTCATGAAACTGGTTTTCAAAGCTTCTCTGATGCACAGCGCTTCCTGGTGTGCTCTTCTAATCGCCCTGGTGTCTGGCTGCGCGTAATCAGCAGCCAGGTGATTTGCCTCAGCCTCCCACCCCGCCATAAAGGTCTCCCCCTTACTTTCACAGAGATTGTGGAGCACAGAGCAAGCAGAAATAACAATGGGGATATTGGTTTGGCTGAGGTCTGAGCGAGTCAGTAACGATCGCCAGCGACCTTTTAAACGGCCAAATGCACATTCTACCACCATTCTGTACTTGCTCAGCCTGTAGTTGAACAGCTCCTGACTCCTGTCCAGGCTGCCTGTGTATGGCTTCATGAGCCATGGCATTAAGGGGTAGGCTGGGTCCCTAAGAATAACTATTGGCATTTCAACATCCCCAACGGTTATTTTCTGGTCCGGGAAGTAAGTCCCTTGCTGCAGCCATTTAAACAGAGTAGTGTTCCTGAAGACGCAAGCATCATGAACCCTTCCCGGCCAGCCCACGTTGATGTTGGTGAAATGTCCCTTGTGATCCACAAGTGCTTGCAGCACCATTGAAAAGTACCCCTTGCGGTTTATGTACTGGGTACCCTGGTGCTTCGGTGCCAAGATAGGGATATGGGTTCCATCTATCGCCCCACCACAGTTAGGGAATCCCATTGCAGCAAAGCCATCCACTATGACCTGCACATTTCCCAGAGTCACTACCTTTCGTAGCAGCACCTCAGTGATTGCTTTGGCTACTTGCATCACAGCAGCCCCCACACTAGATTTGCCCACTCCAAATTGATTCCCGACTGACCGGTAGCTGTCTGGCGTTGCAAGCTTCCACTACTATCGCCACTCGCTTCTCAACTGTGAGGGCTGCTCTCATCTTGGTATTCTGGCGTTTCAGGGCAGGGGACAGCAAGTCAAAGTTCCATGAAAGTGCCCTTACGCATGCAAAAGTTTCGCAGCCACTGGGAATCGTCCTACACCTGCAACACTATGCGGTCCCACCAGTCTGTGCTTGTTTCCCGGGCCCAGAATCGGCATTCCATGGATAGAACCTGCCCCATTAACAACATGATCTCCAAAGCACCGGGGCCCGCGGTTTGAGAGAATTCTGTGTCCATGTCCATGTCCATGTCCTCATCACGCTTGTCGCTGCGCTGCCGTCGCCGCCGCCTCCTCGCCTCGTTTTTCTGGTCCTGGCTCAGCATAAACTGCATGAGAACGCGCGAGGTGTTTACAATGTTCATGACTGCTGTCTTGAGCTGAGCAGGCTCCATGCTTGCCGTGGCATGGAGTCTGCAGTGTTCACCCAGGAAAAAAGGCGTGAAATGGTTGTCTGCTGTTGCTTTCATGGAGGGAGGGGTGAGGCTGTACCCAGAACCACCTGCGACAATGTTTTTTGCCCCATCAGGCACTGGGATCTCAACCCAGAATTCCAGTGGGCGGGGGAGACTGCGGGAACTATGGGATAGCTATGGGATAGCTACCCACAGTGCAACGCTCCGGAAATCGACGCTAGCCCCGGTACATGGACGCACACCGCCGAATTAATGTGCTTAGTGTGGCCGCATACATTCGACTTTATACAATCTGTTTCCAAAATTCGAATTATATAAATTCGGATTAATCCCGTAGTGTAGACATACCCTTAGTGTCAAGTTTAAGGACATGTCTACACTAGAGAGCTTACAGCAGCACAACTGTATGATGCCACTGCACCACTGTAAAAGATCTGTTTAGCCACTCTATGCCAATGAGGGAGCTCTTCTGTCAACATAATTAAACCAACCACAATGAGCAGTGGTAACTATGTCAGTGGGAGAGCGTCTCCTGACGACATAGTGCTGTCCACACCAGTGCTTCTGTTGGTGAAACTTATGTTGCTTGGGTGGGGGAGGGGGCAACATAACACCCCAGAGCAACGTAAGTTATACTGACACAAGTGCTAGTGTAGACATAGCCTACGCTTCTCAGCCTCACCTCTGAGCCTTTTCACTACTCTCTCCCTCCTGACTTATTTCTACTCTACTCTGCCAATGATACCAACCTTAATCACCCACTTGACTACTTCTCTGCTTTGTCTTCACTACCAAAGAAAGGTGTATTTTTACAGCAGGATAATTAATGTAAGTTAGCTGTCTCTCAGTAACATCCTAGTGGAGATAAGACAGTGGAGATTTACCATGAGGTACATGAGGTGAAGTCAACCACAGGTGAGGAGATAGCTAGGTGATGTCCACACTATCTCACAGTAAAAATTACAGGTGCCTTGTCTCCACTAGGATTTTACAGCAAGATAGCTAACAAGTATTCGTTATCCTGCTGTTAAAAACCCACCTTTTTTGCACTCACAATAGCCTCTGAAGTGTCTCCCTGCATTCTTCCACATTGACACATGAAATAGCCTCTCCAAACTTGTATGGAAAAGCACTATCATCTCCTCCATCAATTCCCTCCTAGCATGTCTACTGGGATGTCTATAAGCAAACTGCCAACTGATCATGGCTAGAGAGCAAGTGAGGATTACTGATATTTACTTAGGCCTTGTCTATATCAGAGATTTGTAGTGGTACAAACGTTCCTTATTACAGCAAAAGTGCCTTGAGTCCAAACACAAACTATCTTACATCAATGTATCTCTCCACTTAAACAGAATTAGTTAAATTGCTTTGCAATTGTAGCAACTATTTCTGTGGAGTTAAATTAGTTTAGTGGCAATGTGGACCCTGTTACAATGGCTGAGCATACCCCACTGGACAAACTCAGAGGATGGTACCTCTTCAGAGGCAGACTGAAGTCAATGGGAGGCGTGATAGTGGAATTTGGCCATTATTTCATACACAGCATCCTTTACAGACAATGTAACCAGTAAATATTTTACACAGCATCAGGTATAAGCTAAAGAGTAGCGAGAGTTATAAAGGAGTATGTAAAGATAAGGCAGTGACTCACTGACAGGAAGAGAGACAGGAGTCAAAAAGAAGAAAGTAACCCTACCTTGTAAGCCCCTACTCTCCCATCCCCATCCCAAGGTCCTCTCACAATCCAAGAAAAGCTGGATGTTCTTGCTAAAATGATCAGCAGAGTAACTGCTAATAATGGTACAATTAAAACAGTTATTAGGCTTAAGAATTAACATCACATTTTGATTAATAGGAGCAGTTCACACCCTTCTTAGAGATACCATTTTAGACACTCAAGCTCTGTCTATGCTATAAACATGACCTCATTAGGAGAGCTAGTTACAACAACTATGCTCTAACTCAGTAACAACACAGTTATAAGTTATAGTGTAGATGGGACCTAACCATGTCCTTGTAACCAGTCATAAGCTTTTAAATGAAAGCTCAAAAGCTGCAGAAACGAATGGGGCCATCAGGGAAGTATCTGTGTGGGACACTACCACCTACTAATTACCTTCAGGAGACACATTTCCAATAGATGAGCCAGCAGGAGCCTGAGGACAATTGTAAGCAGGAGAGAGATGAGGCCAAGACTGGATGAGTGAGCAAACAGGGAAGGGACTGTCAAAGAGGTTACCAGATTGGAGAGAGCCTGTACAGAACTTTGAAAATCAGGAGGGACAGTCCCAAGATTTCTCCCTTTTTCATAGCACTGAACAAGATGAACAAACACCTGAAAAACAGATTAACTTGGCCAGAGAATCTAAAGCCAACACAGATCTATTCCTAGTTAAACAAAATTCCAGAGCAGTAAATGCAGTGTTAATATACTTCTGGGTAATCTGCCAGAAAATGTAATTTATTTTAACAAGAGTGCTCTGTTTCTAAATGGAATTGTTACTTTGTTTTTGAATTATTGTATTGGTTTGGCGTTCAGCTATAGACAGTATTGTATTAATCAGATTGGCCTAACTGTAGGCCTTTATCCTAATACTGTGGCTTTTGTGGTATTTCTCAGACCCAAAAGGATTGCCTACAAAATCCCAGCACCTATCACAGTGCCATGGCTGTTGGCACCAAAACCATATATTAGAATAAAAAGGGAACAGAAACTCCAGTTAGGTTACAAAGACAGATGTTGAATCCTGCCACTTCTTGAAGTCACTTAAAATTAGGGATAAATTATATATCTTTGCTTTCCTAGTTGATTGAAAACACTAATTTTTTTTCATATGGTAGAAAGAAACCAAATAGATGGGGAAGTTAATCAGTTAAGAGGATAACCTCAGCCTTTTTATTGTCCTTTGTAGTCAGATATGTTCCTTATTCTCTATAAATCACCTTTGGCTCTAAAATGGACCTCACATACAGTATTTGAAGGGTAATGTGAACTATTCCTCCCCCACTTATGTTATCTGAAACTCACAACTTGCAGATCCATCAAAGAGTGAGGAGCAGCAAAAACTTCATCTTGTAAGCATGGTGTGACTCCTGCAAGGTAATTTAGTACAAATGTAGGGCAATTAAATTATTGCAGGTTCTAACCTGTGCTCGCACAAGTTGTTAAATAAGGTGGCTAGGGCTCAAACAGGTGAGAGGGTTTTTTTTCTCTAGAAAACATCAAAGAATATCTGAAATCATCACAACCCAGATACTTACAACTGAAGGCCCCAATATAAAACACCAACAAAAGTGGACACCGGCTTTTAGCGAGAGCTGATCCTGAAAGACAACTGATCACTAGAAATTGTGACTGGGAAAACTAAATTCCACTCTATGTGCCTGACATTTGAAATAATTCCTAAGTGCTTGGCATGTTTAATTATGAGCCCTCAGATTCTCATGAACTTCCCCAAATCCTGCAAAATTAAAACCTTTTTGAATTGTTTAATCTGTCTCCTCAGCAGTTGAAGAGTCTAGTTATTTTGTTTATATGATTAAAATGGATTAAATAGTATGAACAGTTAACTACATCACATTTATGTGACCCCATAAAAAGTCAAGTAGAAAAGAATTAGTCTTTGGTTTGATTAATGCACTACTGCAGGTTCAAATTATCCGCTGACTCAGAGATTAGACTGCCATTTTGTTGTCTCCATCTTTTTCCAGCCACACAAATGAGTTCAACAGATGTGAGGATAGCATTGTGTAGTCTCAAAATGGCTTTGGGAACTAGAGTGTGAAATGTCTGTAGATTTGAACATCATTTTTTCCTTAGATGATAATCCAGATCCCTGTTAGAGGCAACAGCTCCTTCTAATTTACTACCCACACACTTTTACAAGTTTATCCTGGAAGCCCCATGTCATGGTCCCCATCCTTTCACATGCGGAGAACTGCAGCAACTCTCTTCAAAGCCCCACAATGGCCCCTTAATCAGAGAGAGGAGTCATAATTGATGTGAGGGGCTGTATTCTCCTATGCCAAGGTCCAGTTATAGCACTTCAGCCCCACCCAACCTCTACTAGTCTGGAAGGCATGAAAATAGGAACCCAAACCTCCAAGTGGCAGAGCAGTACTATATTATTATTATTATTTATTATAATCATATTAGCCACTATAGGGACCCACTCTGCTAGGCATACCCATAGTAAGCAATGGTCCCTGAGTTAAAGAGTTTACAGTCTAAATAAACCAGACAAGAGTGCAGGAAGTATTACTATCTCTGCTTACGGACCTTGCTTAGGGCTTGTCTACACTGGGAACTTATTCTGAAATAAAGTGAGAATTGAAAGTGTTATAGCTATTCTGGAATAACTCCCCATATGGACCCTTTATTCCAGAATAAGAGTGTTCTAGTCAATTTTCCCATGGAGTCAGACACCCATTACTGTAGTATCTGAGGCCCAGATCCACAAAAGGACTTAGATGCTGTTACATTCAGCATTGCCACATGTAGAATATCACAGGAACAGCTCTACAATTCACAAAGTCTGAGTAAGGCACTTCGGCGCCTACACAATGAATGGGGAGAGATAGGTGCTTTAGAATGAGATCTACAGAGGTGCATATCTCTGCTTGTGATTCACAAATTGGAGGAAAATAGGCATTCGGATGCCTAAGTTGCGTGTAGGGCCTCAGCTAATAGGCATTCTTAGAGGCTGTCTACTGGATTGGGCCCCTCAGGTGTGTTCACACAGAACAGCTGGGGAAAGAGAAAAAGGACCTCCCTTATAAGTTATAACCTTTAGCCTCACGGTTAGCATATTCACCCAACATGTAGAAGGCCACTGGTTCAAGTCCTCCCTGCCTGATGGGAAGGGATTTGAATAGGGATCTGACACCTCTCAAGTATGTGCCCTAACCACTAGGCATTACAGCCATTCTAACTTTTTTTACTGGCCTAATTAATACTTATTTAATTAAAGTGGAACAACTTCAACAGAAGAGATTGAGGGAGCTGCTGTACATCAGCACATTCCATAGGCTAGTGGTAAAAGCACGTGGGAGCAGTCGTAGATCACTGTTCAAATACCTTCTCTTCAGGGGCGTGCGCTGGAATTTAAATTTGACCGCTTTTGGAGGGGTGCGTTATACCATATCAACACATGCATATACATCATATGCAAGGAAATAACAGTACACACACCATTTCAATGAAAATACATGCACCGTGGAGCCATCTGAATAAATGTATTCACAAGTACTTGGCTGCGGCAGTGTCACAGAGCTCCTCTGGCCCCAGGGCTGCAGTGGGGAGAAAGCGAGCTTCTCCAGCCCCAGGGCCGTGCAATGGGGAGAAGGAGAGAGCTCCTCCTCCTTCTCCCCACACCTGTTTGTGTGAGCTTGCCTGAAGGGCCTGATCCAGTAGGTGGCCTCTGAGCACTCCTAGCAGATGTGGGCCCGCACATGACTTTAGGCAGCCGAATGCTTATCTTCCCGTGCTGCATGAATCGCTTTGGGGCTCAGGAAGGAGATAGTCTCTCAGGTGCTGAGAGTGAGGCAGCAGCATGCATGCAAAGAGGCAAAAACTTGGGTGCTGAGTGAGTTTAGATGCCTACAGTGTTAGGCAACAGCCAAGTGGGAGTTTTGTGCATTGCAATGGTGCCTAAAAACAGGTCTTAGGTGCCTAAAATTGGGATTTAGGCACCCAATTACCTTTGTGGAGCCCACCCTGAGTGTCTCACTATCTTTAATGTACTTATCCACACTATATCCCTGATTTTACAGATGGGTAGCAGAGGTTCAGCGTGACTTGCACTATTTGATGTTTTTCTTAAAGCCTGAGGGTACTTAAGAATCTTTCCTTTCTTGCCCTCTTGGTTGCAGAAAAAAGCTAGGTTAATGTGAATCCTAGAGGTTCCAACACTACAGGACAAATTAACGCCTCCCCCTGACAAAAAAAAAATATTTTAAAAAAATCTCATGAGTTTCAAGCCAATCTCATGATTCTCAGGAGAGCTGACTCATTATTTTTGAACATCTGTGACTGGCAATGCTGCACATCCCAGGCTAACACCATAACAACTGGTCTACCCTCTCTCTACCTAGCTCCTGAATCCCACTCCCACGCCTTAACCTCAAAACCACCTTCAAATTCTCCCGTGCTGCCAGTTCCCACAATACTTAGAGTTTTCCTTAAAGCCTTCTCTCCTGGTGTCAGGGGATTATGGGAGAAACTTCACTTTAACCAAAAGAATCATAGAATATTAGGGTTGGAAGGGACCTCAGGAGGTCATCTAGTCCAACCCCCTGCTCAAAGCAGGACCAATCCCCAGACAGATTTTTGCCTCAGATCCCTAAGTGGCCCCCTCAAGGATTGAGCTTACAACCCTGGGTTTAGCAGGCCAATGCTCAAACCCACTGAGCTATCTGGGTTTGAGCATTGGCCTGCTAAACCCAGGGTTGTAAGCTCAATCCTTGAGGGGGCCACTTAGGGATCTGAGGCAAAAATCTGTCTGGGGATTGGTCCTGCTTTGAGCAGGGGGTTGGACTAGATGACCTCCTGAGGTCCCTTCCAACCCTAATATTCTATGATTCTATTGACTTCTGCTTAGGCACATTTGAAAGTCCCACTTTAACCAAAGGCATTTTCTACTCCTCCTGGGTGTAGAGAAAAGCTTTAAACTGTGATCTGGGTGTGTCCTAAAGGCACAGAACCTAGAAGCCAAATAAAAGAATCCAAACTTCATTATTTTTTAAATCGCATAATTTTGAAGCTAACCTCATGATTTTAGAGACCAGACTTGGGCTTATTGCCTGCACTGAGTTGGTGATACAGGGCCCCTTGCCCTGCCTGCTGCTACTGGGCAGGCACCCAGTGCAGAGCTGCGCTCAACCAGCTGCCTTGTCCTCGCCCACCCTGACTGCTCCTTTGTGTCACATCACATTCCCCCGGCCATTCTTGGACACCCCCTGACTCAGGGCCTTTCATGGGTGTCATGTCACAGGCCAGGCCCCACCGCCGTGTGCATGGGCGTACGATAAGGATGGGTGTGTGTTTGACTGACAAGGTCTTTCATTCCTTACACATACATACCTTGCCCCGCACAGGGTTGCGGCTCCCTTAAGAGCAGACGGGGGCGCCATCTTAGGTACCTCCCCCATCATGTGACAAAGGCAGCCGCCATCTTAGGCTCCTTGCTTGTCCCTTCCCGGGTCACGTGAGGCAGGCGGCCAGCTGGCGGCGGCGGAGCGGAGAGGGGCAGCAGCGGATGGGCGCAGGAGCTGGAGCGATGGGGCAGTGCGGGATCACCTCCTCCAAAACCGTCCTGGTCTTCCTCAACCTCATCTTCTGGGTGAGCCGTGGGGGCTGCGGGCCCGGGCTGACGCTCTCTCCCTCTGCGAGGGACTCGGTGCCTGCAGCGGGGCTGGGAGGCCGAGGGGTTCTTGACTCGCTCCCGTCAGTCCTAGACCCCCCTCCTCGGATCTTCGGGGGGGCTCAGCTCCGGGCTGGGTAGAGCCTTCCCCCGGGCGGGCAGGAGACGGGTCTAGCGCTGGGGCAGGGGCCTCGTGTAGCTGGGAGGGGGGACTGCCGCCCTGAGCTGGGGTGTCTAGTTGGACGCGGGCTTGGGAGCCCCAGCGCCATACCCCCATCGGGGCTGTGCCTTGTTGAGGCCGCGGGGAGCTTCCTGGAGGATGATTAATGCTGGTGATTGACCGGGCTGTGTCACTATTCACATCTCCTTCCAGCAGATAAACCCCCAGATCTTCCCACAGAGGGGAGAGGCTGAAAACACTCCCATCTTCTGCTTTTTAAATACGTTATGTCAATTACCAGATACCTTTCCAATCTTGGGCCACAAAGATTCAGTAAATGCAAGTTAATGTGATAGGCTGCAGGGCGATAGGCACCTTAGAAGTACTCTAAGAGGTTTCCAAATAACCATACTCGACGTGAGCCTGGTTATGAAGTTCTAGTTTTTTAAATCTCTATGCTGAATTCATTCACCTTTCTCAGTGCTGTTTGTGGTCACCTAATTTCTGGCCATCTGGCTAGGAATTATATCCCAAATGAATAGTTGGGGGCAGGTGGGCACACACATTTCTTTAGAAGCCTTTTAATGTGATAAACAAAATAGTAATGTGCCCTTGCATTATAGTCTCAGTATAACTAATCATAGACTTTTTTAATTTCTTGCAATAACTGCAGTCCTTTACCCTTCCCCTGAATGTTAATTCTGCCGTAGCTAAAAACCATGCAGACAGAAAGACAAAAGCTTTTTTGGGTTAGTAGAACAGTAGATCTTCGTAAGCTATGTTTTTAAATGTGGGCAGATGGGCTATATTGTTAACATAAAACCCAGTGTCATTTGGGCTATATCAGTACAACATAGCTTAAGTAAAGGAAACGCGATTTACAAATGATATGGTGGTGTGTTTAAAGTGCACCCTTTCCAAATTGATGGATTGGAACTGGGATTACAGTAATGCAAGATTGTTGTCCCAGCTGTTCAAAAATCTCAGGCTTTGGAAGGGGAAGGGATAGTGGGTAATAGAATATTAGAACAGAAATAACGTTGATATAAATAGTTTCACTCTTCAAAATGGGGTTGGTACTAAATCTAATATCCCCATGTTCCATGGTGTGTGTTTTGGTCTTAAATTTTTAAGAAGAAATTTCTTACTAAATATATATTTTAGTGACCCATGGCGGTACTGCAAAATCTGTATATATGTGCTGCCTCCTGTCCCACCATATCTGACTGGATTTGCTTACTCTGAGATGAATCATACACTTGAGATTTGTTTGATTTTTAAATTAGTGATGCATGTGCCATTTAGCCACAATAGCCTCTATAATATCACTATTCATTTGGAGCACAGTGCATTGTTGGGTGTGGCTTTTAAAGGTAGGTTTGTGTTCTGTATTATGCTAAATATACTGTAGCTTGAACTAAATATTCATCCTGTGAAATTGGTTATATTTGGTTGTAACTAGCCATGCAATTGTTTTGTAACTGGTGTATTTTTAGAGAGTTTAAAATAGATTGTTCTTGGTTAATTATATCAATTGGATTAGCTATAGATGACCACAAACTCAAATTTGTTAGTCTCTAAGGTGCCACAAGTACTCCTGTTCTTTTAAACTCAGTTCTGTTCAATCATATGACTGCTTATCGTAGATTTACTGATAATGTCTTCCTATGTTATGAACTTGAGTGAGAATTTTTTGCACTTACTGCCTCCAAGTATATAATTGCATGGTGACTCATTTGTGTAGTGACTGTTCAATTTAAACAGTGGTTGGACAGCTGATTACTGTCATGGGAATGGTTCTGTGTAGGGTTATGAGGTTACTGATTTACAATAATGCTATTACCTTGGTTTATTGAGAGAAACTTGAGCATGAATCATTTAAAACATAGTGAAATAGTTTCTAGTACCATATGAAAATGTCTAATGTGTTTTTTTAATAGGTTTGTGCTCCCAAAAGTTGGAAATATTGTTTTTGGCTGGGAGGGCATTCAGGGCAGTTCTGCTAATATGATCAATTGATGCTGAGCTGCCTGGAGAAGAGAGTAGTTATGACAGAATTCTGAATTCAGCTGGCTTGTATTGTGATTTTGTTTTCACAATTTGTGGCATCAAAATGGGAAACTGTAGAATACCTTCCTTTGCAAACATCAATTCTGGGATTAAAAATCTGGATCTTCAATTTTAAATGCTAGAAGAGAAGGAAAAAATTCAGCTTTTGTTCCATCATCTACATATTACTTGTTGCTTCCTGCTCTGGTCTCAACACATGGCATTAATATTTGGGGTCAGCTTTGTTGGTTAAGTAATATGTTCCATATTATCTCAGCCATCTTTGATTTTTCATCTTTGTGTAGTTCCAGTTCTGTTAATTAGATCCTCCAGACTTCCACTAAGACTTTGGCAGTAGATTACAGCCTGTAATCTGTCAAATAGCTCTAAAATCTCCTGTGATTGCTTTTATAAATTCAGTCCATCTGAGTCTCTTATGTAAAATATTGTTTGATCAGTTTTCCCCGTGGTCCATTCTCAATACAAATACAACAAACTGCTGTTGGGTGTCAGTGTAGAACTCTCAGGAGGATTGTGTCTACCAACTTTCACCGGTGAGACTGGGTCATAAATTCTCCTTTCTATCCATCAATCAACAGATGCATGGTAGTTGAGGAAGAATTTGAACTTCCATTATGTGTAAACTCTGGAGTATTATTGCTTTCTAAGTACAGTTTAAATAGTGTGCTTGAATGCCCCTGACATTTGATTGCAGATGTTTAGAATGATTGCATCTGAGAAGCTCTCACTTTTTACTTTTGTTGTCTGAAGACCTCTTTGTACTTGTCTCTACAATCTTGTCACATCTTCAACTTGGACTTACATCAACTTGGTTCTGTGGCTTTGGTTTTTTAGTTGTTGGGCCATTTCTCATGTTCAAACAACTATCTGGTGTTTAATGCCAATGCTCATTCTTTCATTTCCCCCCTGTCCCCCCCTTTAAAACTTCCTCTTTCTTCATCTATAGCATCTGGTATTGGACCTATGAGTTTTAATCTATCTAGGGCAGCATATCCAGGGCAAAGTTCACTTAATGTTTTTTCCTTGATTGTTTTATGCTGCATTGAAGATAATGCTTTCTTAAAAGAAACTTGCAACTTTTTTTTCCAAATTCAAGTCTCGGTCTTTCAGTGTTGGTGGCTGATCAGTAGTTGATCTCTGCTCTTTGGGGGCAATAGAGACTTTGTGAATTAAGCCAATCTTGAAGAGCTGTTGTAAGGCCTGGAACGGGGACTTAAAGTATCAGGTTTAGATGTTTAAGACAGATAACATTGAGAATATCTTATTTTCAGTATCCCCAAACTGTCCATGTTTTGTTCTTCCATTTAATTAGATAGTTTCGTTTAATCTTGAAGAAACAGATCATGTACTACTTGAGAGGAGCATGAATCTTTTGTATCTTGCTATAACTCTTGACAAGGTTTACTTTAGTATTATTTTCACTGCTTCAGTTTATTCCATTTCTTGTTTCTACCACTTATGTCAGTTATGCTAGCATTTCTAAGAACAGATCAGCATTTCTGTTACTTATAGTAGAATAAGAGAGTCACCTACTGAACACTAACAATGAAGACTGAAAAATAAGATGGGCTATTCATTTTCATGATGCCCTATGTTATCAAATCCCCTGCATCTTTCATGTTTTCCTAGAATCTAACATCAAGCCTGCTAACAGGTAACCGCTCCAGCCACTTCTAGTTCTTCATCCAGTAACTTAATTTCACCTACAAGGTTGCCTTTGTCTCCACTCACCAATGGCTATACCCGTTCCTCCTCCCCATTAAGCTTCTAGACAGTTCTGTTACTTTCTTACTGTTTGCTAGTACGCATTGTAAGAACTTTACTGTGCTTTTATTAACATTTCATAGAATACCTATCAACAAAAATGGTTCAGTCTCTCCTGGAAGCCTGCAATCCCCCCTCCCCCATTATTAGGGTTCTTCATTCATTTTATCCTGGTGATACCTCTAAACCTATATTCCCTTATTTTTTCATAGAAGGTTGCCACTGAGGCAAGTTTTAGCAATTGGGGATAGGTGAGCTGGTATGCACTGACACGTGTATTTGTACTGCTGTCATACAGCCAGCTTGATGTATCGTTATCACTGGCCTTCATGCTCCTTTCCAGGCCTCTAGCTCAGAACTTCCATGATATGCCTGAGCTTCATGGCATGGAGAACAAGAATTCAGAAGTGGCTCTTGAATTGGTATACTGTAGACAAATGCATTGTCAGGGGTTCTCAAACTGGGGGTCAGGACCCCTCAGGGGGTCATGAAGTTATTATGGGGGGTCACGAGCTGTTAGCCTCTACTGCAAACCCTGCTTGGCCTCCAGCATTTATAATGGTGTTAAATATATAAAATAGTGTGTTTTTTTTAATTTATAAGGGGAAGAGGTCACACTAAGAGGCTTGCTATGTGAAAGGGGTCACCAGTAAAAGTTTGAGAACCACTGCATTAAGTTAAAGCTAGGGTATTGAAACAAACCAGTATGATGACTTCATCTTAATATGAAATGGTATATTTTAGCTGCCAATTATAACATTTATATTTTAGATAATTTATATGAGGCATTCTTAAAAAATTAAAGGGAACATTAACAGGAAATATCAGTTACAACTTGATCCCCTCAGAAGGGTCAGCCCCCAATAAGTAGATATTGAACTGCTCTACCCATTATTAATGTTTCCTTGCCAGAGATTAATCTTGGCACAAACATGAATAATGAAGGAAGAAAGCCTTACGTTATAAAGCTATATCTCACTGATATAGCACAAGATTGTCTTGTGCAACCAAGGGACTGCACGTTCTTTTTAAAAAGCTAGATTAGCAATATCTAAATCTTAAACATGGCAGATATTTATGAAGACACGCTGTGAAGGAATTTAGCTTTTGCTAGTACAGATAAACGAACATCTGAAGTTAGACGAGCATCCACCAAACTTTAAAAGAAACAATAGGAAATCACTAGTAAATATTTCTGGAGAATTTTAAACATGACTACAGTGGAATAAAGAGATGCTAAAATCTCATTAAAATTTAAGATACCATTTAGTGAATGGTACACTCATAAGCATGACTTAATGAATGGGATAGATTCTGGAACTAAGGACACAACAGGGGAACATGCCAAGTTGTAGTTTTAAGGACTGTTGCTATACTGCCTCACAGGAATTGCATCACTGTTAGCGAGACAGGATGCCTTTTACTAAAAAGGCGAAACAAAGTCAGGTATATGATCCAAGACACCCATTGCATGGATGCTATTCTTTACTCAGTAGGCTGAAGTCCAGAAACAGCTTTGCCTCTACCCCAAAATACCACTGGGGAAGGCTACACAGTAATAAAATTGCAGGAAATGCTGCTGACTTTGGAGAATCTGGTTCCTTCAGAACAACTCCCTCCAGGCATTGACCTCAAACCAAAACATTGGTGTACTCTAAATAGAGCGAGAGTTGGTATGGCAAAGATTGGAGACAATATGACCACATGGAAGCTGAGGAATGACCCCAAATGTGAATGTGGAGAATTCAGGCAAATATTTGAACACTGCCTGATGCAGTGCCCTCTGTCAATGTCCTGTATGTACTCCTGAGGAACTGATAGCTTCCTCCCCCCCCCCCCCCCCCCAATCTATCCAAGTAATCCTTGAACTCCTCATCATAGGTCATCTGAGTAGGTCAGGAAATGGATAAGATACTTAAGGCTACCTATAAATGGGAATATTTCAGGATAGAAGGATATGTTCAGAGGAAAATATTTTGAGAATAGCCATTTTTATCTATTAAACAGTATTTGCTGTTTATAATAGTAATATATTTCTAATTGGGGGAGGGAGGGGAAGAGAACAAGTTTCCTGGGGGTAAAAATTTGGAGAAGAGATTATGTATGTTATTGACTCCTGATATACTCGGAGCTTAGGCAGATAAGTGGCTTATGTAAATCAATGACAAATAGGGTCAGGGCAAAAAAACAAGGAAGGGGCATGTATCTTCTAATGTGCAAGCATTTAGGACATTGAAACATGCTACCTAATTCTTGTTTGGAGGTCTCCAGAATACCATGTGAATCCAGTTTTCAATGAGGAAAGGAGACGAATCTTAAGGAAAATGGGAACTTCATGCTGCTCGATCAGTTCCTAGTAGCACTTCATTCCTTTTTCCTTTCTCTTCAGCTGTCGTGTACCTTCACACGTCTGTAGAAGTAGAACAATCTCTCCATCTAGTCTTTCACTGTGACAACTCTGCCGCAGTAGTGGCAAAAGTAGTTTTTAAAAATTATTAGTATTACATGATCTTGGGCCATGTTGACACTTGCAAGCTTACAGTGGCACAGCTCTACTGATACAGCTGTGCTGCTGTAAGATCGCTTGTGTAGCTGCTCTATGCTGATGGGAGAGCTCTCTCCCATTGACAAGATATCAGATAAATGAGTGGCGGTAGCTGTGTTTGTGGGAGAACGTCCCCCACCGATGCAATGCTGTGCATACGAGGGCTTATGCAGCAAAACATTTATGTTGCTCGGGGCGAGGGTTCATACCCCTGAGTGACATAAATTTTGCTGAGATACGGGGTAGTGTAGACATGGCCTTAGTTTCAAATGAATGGTGCTGTTAAAAAGCTTTATTGAGAAAGTAGTCATTTAGCTTAATTATGCATGAATACAGGGTGGATAAAAATAAAAAACATTTTTTTAATTTGAATCAGATTTTTTTTGATAAAATGCTTTTTGAGGAAAAAACCTATCTAAAGAGAGTTTTAATTAAGAGACGTTATCTCAAAGATACGTCATCATGGAATAGGGATTATAAATTCTAATTCTATAGTATGAGACAATATATTCATGTAATGTTTAAGAAAAGTTTTGTAAACAAGTTCCAATAGTTCATGGATTAGGGACCCAATCTTATGGGGTTCCAGGGGCTTCTGTATAGATTAACCTAAATAATCTTTCTATCTGCCCAATGAGACTCAGTGCTCAGTCTAGAAGATACCATCAGAGATGCTTAGTTTTGCAGTTCTCAAACTGTGGATTTGTGTGTCCAGAGATAACATGCTTGTTAATAGCAAAAATGTTTTTAAATAAATAAATAAATAAACAAATAAATATACAGAGGTGAGAAATAGTTAAAACAATTTAAATGTTTGTCTGGTGATGTTCTCCTAATCCAGCATGGCAAGAAAATCCTCCAAATATTAATGATTAACCTGTTGAATTGGAGATAGTTCACCTCCCAGTGACTTCATAAATATCTGCTTCAATTACCTTTGGTAAATGAAATGACCAAACAATTCATTTTCTGATACAGCTGTAAAACTAATCTGAAAAGTTTTCAAAATAAATCACTTAATGTATAGGGTGTACCTTCTAAAAATGAAACCTACATCTATCTCGGAGTTGTGAAGAATATGTATTCAGCTTCTAACAACCAACAAGAATGCACTTTTATATAGAAATCCACGATTAAATTGAGTCTTCCTGACTAGTGATTTAAATCAAATCCACCCTGCGTGAATATCACTTTTAGGTGAAAAAAATCAGAGGCTTTGCAGAACAGCTCTCATGAACACCCAGCTCAGAGGAGTTAAAATTATATCGTGGTATTAAATCATATGAAATAGTTCTAATACCACAGAAGACGCTGGGACATGTAGAATACAGTGCAAAGTCTTGTACGCTTTCCTTAAAAGGAGAATATTAAGAAAAGGTCTGGCAAAAACTAATAAATTAAGGGATTTAATTAAAAGTGAGCTAAACAAGGGAAGGTTCAGCTGTGGTTAAACTTATAAACTAGCTGGCTTGAAGTCTCCTTCTGTGGTGGTAGCTAGAGAATTGTCTCCATATCTCTTCGGAAGTTAAAATGAGAATTAATTCTCAAGTGTCATTTAGTGAGCATAGATGAGCCACTGGGCTACCAATGGGAATCATTCAACTGAAATCCTGCTCCTGGACCACTTGTCATCTCTTGGGGTACGTCCAGACTACCCGCCAGATCGGCGGGTAGCGATCGATCTATCGGGGATCGATATATCGATCCCCAAACACGCTCCCGTCGACTCCGGAATTCCACCAGGGCGAGCGGCGGTAGCGGAGTCAACTGTAGCTGAAGTTGCGTATCTTACATCGACCCCTTTCCCCCCCTACCTCCCCCTCCCAGTGTAGACCAGGCCTTGGTGTGAAAGTGGCTTAATTTCTGCTGTGGAAGTGAAGATCAGCAGGGTACTTTTGATGGGAGGAGGGAGTGTATTTTCTGGGAGTGTGTGTGTGTGTTTAAAAAAAAAAAAAAAAAAAAAAAAAAAAGGTGGGGTGTGTGTGTTTTTTATATATATATATATATATATATATATATATATATATATATATATATATATATATATAATACACACACACACATACATTGTTTAAACTTTTTAAAAAAACAGAATTTTTAAAGCTGCCCTCTTGAAACTGATATGGCATATGTGAATTATTTCATTTGTTTTATTTTGAGACAGATTATCAGGCAACAAATGTAGGTCCCGATCCTGGGAAGACACACATGCTCAACTTTAAACCCACTAGTAGTCCCACTGAACTCCATTAAATAGTCATGTGCTTTAAGTTGTTGCAAGATTGGGGCCTTAAATGTTTCCAACTCCTGAGAGTTCCTACAATATTTGTTGTCATAGGGTTTTTTTTTTTTTTTAATGGCGTTTATAGCCAGTAGCAGCAGAAACAAGTTGGAAAGCTAAATGTGGTATCACTGAATAGTGTATGAAGTTTGAGATATTTTATTCAGCAAAGGAACACTTTACTGCATGGAAGAATCTTCATTGTTCTTGTGCAGTGCAAGGAATCTGGAAACAATAGAGGATCAGGTCAAGTTACAAAGCGCGCACACACACACTCACTCTCTCTCCTCCTCTCCCCTCTCCCCCCCCCCCCATATGATCCAGTGCATACAGAAAGAATGGGTGTGATAGGACACTCTGTATATTTGAAACTTTCAGGCCAATGGTCCACTGCCTCTTGTAATAAGAGAGATTTTGTATATATAATACCAAGTGGAAACGAAGCTTAGCTTGGCCTTTTGCTTACATGACAAAAGTAATGTAATCTTTGTTCTGAAGTGCTGTGTTTACAGCAGCTACAGTTAAAGTTAATTTGGCATGTATACTTGTGTTACGTTGCTTTTAGTTTTAAAACAGTCTAAAAATCATGAGGATTATTACTACCTTCTTATTATACAGAAACAATTCTTTCTGCTTATTCAAACTGAGCGTAAGATCTGACAGCCGCTCTAACAATCTTTCAAAGTATACAGGTTATGAAGGATTGTTAGGCTGTCAGATCTTACACTGAAACAGTTTGTTCAGAAGAGCCTTCAAATAAGCATCGATACCTTAGTATGTACCAAAGGTAGAAACAAGAGGAATATCTTAATCCCCATAGGATTTATTAACTCTTGCGTCTAGCGACCATGTAAAGCCAGATCAGACCCTGAAAAAATGACTGATCCAAAGAACTCAGTATAGTTTACTTAGCTTCTCCAAGTAACCCAATACCCCAAAGAGTCATTCACAAGGTAGCCTGTGCAATTCTAGAGAAATTTGTTGGTATTGCATGATGCTCCGTTTTTTCAGATGATGATGATGATACAAATATACAAAAAAGCTATTCAGATAATCTTTCCTAATATTCAGCCATTTTTCTTCAATTGACTTGTTGTTACTAGTCCAACTCTTGTACCATCCTAACAGCTCCTTTCTGGCCTGTTGATGCACTTCACACTTTAGATTTACCAAGCTCCCTTTCCCTCCATATGCTTATGTGCAAATAAATATTTCATGGTATATCTACACTTATGGCAGTATGTAGAGTAGACACTGCATACCCAGTTAGCACAGGTATTTATGTGGCGGATGAGGCACAATTTAGACAGGTAGCGTACAGACACACCAGAACCCTAGGATATATACCCTACGTGGCTGTCTTTGTGCCCAAGCAGTGCCTCCCACATCTGTTCTTTTAACTATATAGTGTCACTCTGTCTCCCTGTTGCTAGAGCCTTTCACTGTGGTGTGGAGCTACGTGTACCCTACATGCCACCACAAGTAAAGATAATCATTCTTAAGTCATCCCTGTAGCACTGGTCACTTCACCCTTTTCTAAACCCTCTCTAGTTTGTGGGTGTTACTTTAATCCATATCCACTTTGTCCAAACAGATCTAAGTCTAATTATTGCAGCACACAACTTTCATTGACTTTCCTTGATTTGGGTATTCATGAAAGGTTGATACATGTATTTTCTGCAGTTCAATTTGTAATATTGCTTTTTACATTCTAGAGCATTATTTATGAAATAAATCTGTGTAAATCATATGCAGTGCATATAACTGATGTCAATTTAAGTGATGTTACAGTAAGAAAAGTGGCTATCACTAAAATGGCATCTGTTTCCTCAACCCATCTGTTTTCTCCGTGTTTTCTGTGTTGCATCTGACTAGAGTGACTAAAAAGCTTTTACTAACTTTTACTGCAGAGCCATTGCAGTGCTGCGAGCCAGATTCTTTTCTAACTCAAACAGCAGAGTTGTTAAGAGTCCTGACTACAGAGTCTGGTGGTGGTGATGTGAGTGCCAGAAAAAGATGACTTTCAGATCTTAGATTGGGTTTGCAAACTTGTATTTTTTGATAGGCGAAGAATAAAATCTCTCAATGGCTTTTTTTTTTTTTTTTTTTTCTTCCCCTCAGATTTTAAGCAGGTTAAGAGATTGTGTTCTTAAATTTAATTTGTTAATAGATAGAATAATTCTGCTTCTAACTTTAGTCTTCTGAATACAAGTTTTAAACTAGTATCTTGTCTGATCGTTGTTAATTTAGGTTATAAGAATTTTGGTTGCGAGCTTATTTGGCTTGAATAAATCTCTTCTAGATGGATGGTCTTTCTCTGCTATATTGATACGTACCCTGTCTTAAATGGGTTGTAAAAACACACAAAGCAGCAGCAATATGAGCTTGATATTGATGAATAAGAGTAGAAATTTGGAAGTCAATGTGTGAGATAAGTGAATCAGCACACTGCTCCACTCTAAAGCTGCATCTTCACATGTAAATTGACGTTAAAGATTCTGGTGAATGGTAACGTAAGTGTTTAAACGTTCTTACATGTGCAACACCAGCTTTAGTTAAGTCTTCAGTTGCTGTAATTTAAGTGCTTTATTTAAAGTTTTTTACTTCAAAATAGTCATTATATGACATTACTTTGATAAGCACTGCATGTTTTATTCTGGATCAGCATTTTGATAGTATTAGTGGAATTCATGTCCATTTTTATTTTAGAAAGTACATCTCAAACAGTAAAAATTGTAGAATCTTAACAAATTGCAAAGATCCTAAGATTATAGAATTGACAACTGCTTTGCAGACAAAAAAATTTCCTTCCCAAATTATTCCTATGCAGCTATATGCTAAGTCTCAGTTCCGCTTCTATGAACTGGGTTTTCTTGGGTGGGGGAAGAGAGAAGCCACTTAAAATTCCATTTAAAACACAGCAGAGAAGGACAAAGAGGCTCACAAATGGTGCTGATTTCAGTCTTCCTTTGCACTCTCCTCATATCTGGTGACAGCTGCAGATGGTTTTTCCCTCTGCCACCTTGCAAAATACCACATTTCTGACAAGCATCTTAATCCTTTGAAGTGGGGGATGACATCACTGGCACTTTCACATGTTTCATTGCTAGGCAACACTTAATGTAATTCCATTGTTCCATGGCTTCCCTTTTGGTTTTTCACTTTATATCCCAAATGTGCATGTCTGCATTGTTCCATTCTGTACATAAAATGCCAGCGTATTAGAGTTGAGCTAGAATTTCTAGTTGTCTTCTCTGTGCCAAGCAACTAGTTTTGAAGGAAATAAGCCATTAAACATAACTCCGCTAAAATGTCTCATTTTTGTGTTTTGCCCCAGCTGATTTTTCAGTTTAGTATCTATATAGCACCTTATGTATTCAGTATTGTGCAAATGTGAACTTATTAGATAACTAATTGGAAGGGGTGTTGAGATTCCTATTGCTTCCATTTTATAGAGGCAGAGGTGAAATACCTTGCCCAAGGCCACGCAGTGAGCCACCAGCAGAGCCATGATTATACTTTGAGTGCGCCTGAATCTCTCATCCTTGTTTGTTCTTTCACACTGTTACTTTGAATGCAATGTATAGTTGAATTTTCTGAATCTTCTGCATTTAACCTGTTGATTCAGCTGCCATATCTTCCACCCCTAACACTTCTATTATGGTAAATTAATGTAGCTTATGTGAAATGCTGTCAGATACATACATTTTAGTAAGTCCATTTTGCCTGTTTCATGCTGTGACAAGGGGGAGAGGAAACTTTTTTTTTTTTTTAGCATACTTCAAAGGTCTTCAGATATGTTAGCCATTTTAAAGAGGACAGTGATCAATTGTTCTCCATGTCCCTTGAAAGTAGTCCAAGAAGGTAATGCCCTTAATCTGTAGCAAGGGATATTTTAAGTTAGATATCAGGAAAAACTTTCTAAATATAAGGGTTGTTAAGTTCTGGAGTAGGCCTCCAAGGGAGGTTGAGTTCCCTATCACTGGTGGTTTTTAAGAACAGATTGGACAAATATCTGTCGCAGATGGTCTAGGGTTTACTTGGTCCTGCATCAGCACGGGGGATTGGACTTGATGACCTCTTGTAGTCCCTTCCAGCATTTCTATGATTTGTAAAACAAAAGTTGGTAGGGGAAACAGGCAGGTGTAGAACCAGAAGTTCCTTAGCTCATTTTTATCAAATATCAGTTCTGTAAAATTGAAATACTTGGTACAACCTAATGGTAACATTTGTACTTTACCACTTCTCAGACTTTTCTGAGAACAGGAGCCACAGAAGTTGTTTGGGTCCCATGTTGTACATTTAAGAGGACCTGTAATGGTGAAAATGACTTTACTAATTTTTGGGGAAAAAAGGATATTTTCTCCACATGAGAATAAGACCTGTTTATGACAGCAGGAGTGTAGTTCTCAAATATCTTCTGAAACTTTGCAGCAAGAGGAAACTTCAGCTGAGACACAATTTGTTTTGATAGTAAAGTTTCACACTAGTTAAACTACAGATTATTCCCTCCTCCCCTCAACATTTTCTATGTCCTACATCACCATGAAGTCTCAAATAAATTATACACACACAAAATTTGTAGCTTTCATTGTTAACGGACATGCTCACAGATCAAGGCTAATATAGTCACTAATACCTTAGGTGAACAGTGCCGTTTTTAGGCACTGATCTGGGACTTAAAATAAACTTATCCAAATACTGGCTTAACTTTATCCCTGTTCATATCTTACCATGTTTACTACACCATTTAACATCTCTCCAGTATCTCATCTCGTCTTCCTTTTCTGTTCATTTAATATCTTCCTAACAACTTCCCTTCTTATAAATGTGTTTTTTAAATCCGGGCACGATCACGTTTGTCATTTACATTATTCAGGTTGCTTGTATATTAGATTCACCCCTGCCCGCACACTCACTGTGTTTAGATTGTAAGCCCTCCAAGGCAGGGACTCACTTCATTCGTGCAGTTTTTAACACAGTGGGGCACCCTAGGCCCTACAGATACAAATACGTAGTAGCATTAAGGTATAAATATTAATATGCATCTGCAATTAAACTACATAGCACCAGGGTCCTATCAGAAGAGACACAAACTGGATAAACCCCCAGAGCTACACTGCATGTGACTTCATATGTACAGATTGTGTCAGTCGCCTGTATATATCACTTTTATTCAAGTTCAAAACATGGTGTACCCCAGGGGGAAAACGAGGACTTAGATTAACACCTTTTAGTATTGGAGACAATATAACATATTGAATCAGAACTACTCCCAAAGTGAGCTCAATGTAGCTCACCAAAGTCCCCGTGATGAACTGTCTTGATCCATTTTAACTCAGTTTAGATAAATAATGATATTCAGGGTCATATAAAGACTCTGTAAAACCAGTTTGAATTAACCCAAAATGTTCTCAGTGTTCTAAAGCGATAGTCCGTTTCCTTCAATACAGCTAGCTGTTCCTGGCCTAGGGAACTCTGAAGGTTTTGGTAAAGCTTGTAACTTACTAAATGAATGTTAAGTACTAGCCATATCTATGGCAGTATACTAATGTAGACCAGGAGACAGTGTAGTGACTATTAACTTCACTTGGCTTAAGGGTGCCCTGTTGGAAGACTCTTGAACACATCTGAACAGACAGAATATTATAACTGAGTATACAGCATCCATTATTTTAGTTGCATCAGCTTACATTCTAGATAGCATAGTTCTCCCATTTTAAGCTGTTCAGTGCAGAATTCACCTTGAGTGTTCTAGATGTTGACATGGGGCCAGGGGATGTGAAGAGAGGACAGTGGGTTCATTGTATAACTAGAAAAGGGAATACAGAGGCAGAAGTACTTGCTGCTACTGGTGTACCGTGTACTATCTTGTGGGCCCAGTCCTGCGATTTTTGTGAGTGTAATTCCATTGAAGTCAGTGGAAGTCTTACTGCAGTCAGAATTTAGGATCAGAATGATGTTGTGCATGGAGCAGTTTAGAGTTAGAATTTTGCAATAAGTTGCATCTCTACAGTTGTAGTAGTAGAGAGAGCAATAAGATCTTCAGTATGAATCTGCCAGTAAGTTACAACAGTATAGGTAATTTCCTCTTTGTGCAGAAACTGGCTAGTTCGTACAATGATACTTCTGAGAATATTTCCTTTGAAGTTGAAATCTTACCATATGTATTCTGTAGATATGCACCACACTGATAATACACAGCGATTGTCTGACTTGTGTACTGTTCATGGTGAGAAATTTTATTTGGACTGGAGATAATATTACCTATTTAAAAATGGAAAGGGTGTTACATAGGTTTCACAAAAGGGATCTTGGTTTTAATTTAATCTTTTCCTTACTAAATAAAGATAAAAATATTTACATGTGCACCCATTACTCCCAGCAATCGAAATAGATGATCTATCTACCTGCTTAGTTAAGTAGCAAAATGGATAGTTAAATAGCAAAATGGAAGAAAGTAATACATCTTGGAGTATAAAACAGTTCCTGTATCTGAAGGAAGAAATCTCTGGATTATCTGCAAGTAGCTAGCTGTTTGGATTTAACAGAATCTTAAGGCTTGTCTACACTGGCACTTTACAGTGCTGCAACTTTCTTGCTCAGGTGTGTGAAAAAACACCCCCCTGAGCGTAGGAAGTTTCAGCGCTGTAAAGCGCCCGTGTAGACAGTGCACCAGCGCTGGGAGCTACACCCCTCGTGGAGGCATGAGGTTTTTTTTGTTTAAGTTTAGAGCGCCACAGCAGCGCTTTAACATTGCCAGCATAGACTAGCTCTTAGAGTATGTCTACACTGGCAAGTTTCTGCACCACAAATTATATCACTTTTATTAAAACACTGGAATTAAACCACTGTTGAGTGTTCACACTGTGCTCCTTGTGACGCTGAAGCGCATCCACATTAGCAGCTCTTGCAATGGCAAAGAGAGCAGAGCATTGTGATAGCTATCCCACTGTAACTGGCCGCAGGGTGCTCTGGGAAGGGTTTGCAATGCCTCATGTGGCAGGCACAACGTCACATGATGCAGGTTTCCCAATCCCATTGTTCCATGAGCATCTTACTACATTGCCAGCTGCTTTTCAATTGAAGTGGGTTGGGGGTGTGTGAGTGCATGGGGGGGGGGAGAGACACTGTTTTGGGGGACAGTGTGTCAAAATGCTGTCTTGTAAGTTCAGACCGTGGCAGGAAGCGATCAGTCCTGAGGCAGGGGGAGGGGGAAACCCCAACATCAGCCCGCGCCTCCCTCCCTGGGTTCTCTGCACAGCGTGCGCGCGCACACACACACACCTGCCTCTGTTCAACAGCCCGAGCATTCCACATTAATGGTTTGCTTTGTGTCCCGAAGCAGATCAGCACAGCTCGCAAGGGCTGTCAGAAATGATGCTTTGAAAGGGGAGGGGTGCATGTCTCCAGGGCAGCCAAGTTCAAAACAATGAGCAGAGCGGTCACTTGAGGCATTATGGGACAGCTTCGGAGGTCAATTACAGCGCAGAAAGCAATCAAGTGTCTGCACTGGCAATAGAGCGCTGGAGCCTCTGTGCAAATAGCCTTATGACTCTCATCGAGGTGGGGTGTGTGTGGTTTTTTTTTTTTTTTTCTTTTTTTTTCTTTTCAGCGCTGCAACTGAGGAGTTTCTGCACACAAAGTGGCTTGGCAGTGTATACATCTGCAGTTTGAGTGCAAAAAACTGCTTTACTGTGCAGAAACTTGCCAGTGTAGACAAACCCTTACTGTCAACAGTATTAGGAGTGGTGTATGACAGGTTATTTAGACAACCAGGTTAGTTCATGGGATTCATGTTTGGGAAGGGGGCACACGGGAGTGCAATGTTCACAACACGATCTCTCTTCTTCCCTTATTTAAGGGTAAGGAGGTTAGGTGGAGGTGAACTGACTCCAGTGTTTATCTAGCTTAGATGCAGATGACTTGGGGGTTAGACTGGGGTTCAGCCTTTCACCTAATCTAACATATATCTAGACTAGGTAAAACATTGGAGTTAACTATCCACTAACCTCCACTTTCCCGAGTCTAGATATAGCCAGTACTTCACCAATCATCAGATACGTGTCTATATCTGTGGTCATACAGAAGGGCTGTTGAATTGACATTAGAAATGCTTGCTAAGGTACTCATTATGAAATTATAACCACTTGTAGAGGATTGTGTTTTTTTTAATAAAAATTAACTGTTGGGATTTCTGAAGAATTTGATCACCCTAATTTTTTTTTTTAGGCCGCAGCAGGCATTCTGTGCTATGTGGGAGCCTATGTCTTCATAACGTATGACGACTACGATCACTTCTTTGAAGATGTCTATACGCTTATTCCAGCAGTGGTTATAATAGCTGTGGGGACACTTCTCTTTATTATTGGACTTATTGGGTGCTGTGCCACAATCCGTGAAAGTCGCTGTGGACTTGCCACTGTAAGTTGCTGTTTCACATGAATTTTTGAGGCTTTATTGCATGTTCTGATGTATATTTGGCCTTTGAATGAATAGAGCATTACTGACGGTGTTAAAATGGACACTCAAGTATGTTTGGTTTTTTTAGATATTTACTCAGGTAATCTTGTTTTACAAGCTCATATTTTTTTCTTTACCTATTTTATCCTAAAATACTTCTCTTAATTTTTTGTGTTGGAACATATTAAAATCAGCCTTTTTTGTACTAAAACTTTATACAAAATCCTTCCAATGTCCCTCTTCAGAACGATAATGATCTGCTTAAAGTAAAAAGATTAATACTGTGAATGTTCTTGATGGTACCTTTGTATTCAATTATTTAAAAAAAAAAGTTTTCTTGAAAACACATTCGTGCTTAAGAAAGCTGAAACTTAAAACTAAAATTATTGGATGGCACTGGTGATGGAATCTCACTACAAGTATTTTGTAGTGTAATATTAGGAATTGGGGCTGTGTTGTCCAAGCTGTACTTGTGTTTAAATTAGTACTTCAGTTTCTGGTGTTGCTGTATGCCATCTATTCACATAATATGTATTTGAGTAAAATAATAAAATATATATGTATATGGTACTAATGTGTTTAAAATTTTGTCACATAATAGATAAGTGTCCTGTGGGCTGTAATACTTTGGTCCAGTTTTGGTTGGATTTCATCTGTGGGTGCTGGGTGGCATTGGTGGCCTGTGATATACAGGAGTTCAGACTAGATCTAGTGGATAGATTATTTGGAATGATCCACTCAGTTGACTATTTCTATAAATTACTTGCTAAGTTAGTAACTTGCCTGGCAAGTTTGATAAACCCGAAAGGCAGAGTTTAGGTTCTCAAAAGGCATGTCAGCAAAGCTACGTATTATATAAATATTTTGGATTGTATTTAACAGTTTGTGATCATCCTCCTCTTGGTTTTCATCACTGAAGTTGTGGTGGTAGTTCTGGGATACATCTACAGAGCAAAGGTAATAAAAACTGTCTTCTAAAGTCCAATAAATGTTGTATATTGTGACCAACCTGCTGGGGGAAAAAAAACACTTCCCATTTTTACTGCAGGTATACTTACGTTTGCGATTTTCTAAAACTGCTATTGGGTATTGTAAAGATGTTTTGATTCTCTATGTTGTATAAGATCAAAGAAAGGTGCAGGCCTAAATGATAGCAAAGATTTGGAAAAAAATTAAACCTATATTGAAACAGACCTCTTCAGAGGTCTGGAAGTAAGTAGCTTAAAAGAAGGTTATGGGGTACTTCAAATTTGGATGAAAGATGGCTAATTACTTAAAAAAATAATAAAATAATAATAAAAAAAAAAAACACCTGATAACTCACTTGCTATTTAATTTTATTCTGGCTTTACAACAGGGCTACAATTTTTTTGAAAGAGGTAGTGTGGGAATAATTTATATACAATTCAGCCTGATGTTTAGTAGGCTTTTGTCACTGAAGAGTGAGGTGAAAAGCTGATACACAGTAAATAGGGTTATGCCATAATTGGCATGTCTCTGTTTGCCAAGTATTCTATTCTGTTTTTAAAAGCATTTTGAATCCGTGTGCAGCATAGGTTGCACTGCATTTGGGTATGTTGTATATCTATGCTTACCCAACTTAATATCTCGGGTTTTTTGTTTTTTTTTTAGTTGCTCTTCAAGGTGTCTTAAAGTAAGCAGCCCAAATGGACTGGGTACTTACTGCAACACCCCACCCCCACAGCCCCCTTTTGGGTCAGGATCCCCGCAGTCACAACACCATGAAATTTCAGATGTAAACATCTGAAAATGTGAAATTGACTAATTTTCAAATCCTGTGGCTGTAAAATTGACCAGAATGGACTGTGAATTTGGTCGGGCTCTGTAGGTTGAAATCAACACCTTGACTAGCCATTAAAAGTAAAATAGGAAGACACTGAAGTTCCTGAAACTACCTAAACAATGAGCAGCTGTGTTCTACATCAGCAGTAACTTCAGAGTAGTTTTTAGGGGTAGTTCCAAACAAAGTACAATGCAGTACTCTAGTCTAAAGATCAAAGGTATGGATTACTGTGCTCAGGTCTGGGTTGAGCCTCAGCCAGCTCATTCTCTTCCAAATCCCAGTCTCTAAGAACTGGGAAAACAAAACCCACATCATTCAGATCAGATGAAAATGAGACACAGACCTGTCTGTCAGCTGCTTGTTTATGACCCTGGAAGCCAAATATATTTCTCACTGTTGTCTCACATGACTTTAGACAGAAAGGGCAACAAAATAGAGCCTAGATATCTGGTAGAAAAGAAGTTGCCCCAAATAACCCTCTACCATTTCTGGTCGGGGGCAGGTGGGGAGGGGAGGAGTGAAATCATTCTAGACTAGTAGTGTGTTTTCCAGCCAATGGCTAGCAGAACATTAACAGCCATACAGTCTTGTTATCAAAGGCTGCTGAAGGATCTGAAAGTATCAACATACACCTGATCATTATTTGCTGCCAGGAGGAGTTAATCAGCAAAGACCAGAGCTGTGTACATCTTGTATTCAGAACAAGAGAGTGAACAGGTTTAAAAAAATGGTATCAGAATTGCCTTGTCACAGATTTCCACAGAAGGGAAGACTGGACAATTGTTGGCAAGATTGAGTATCAAGTGATACTGAGCCCAGTGACAGCTTATTTGGGGAAGCTGGCATTGTGGACTTCCAAATGGAGGCATAACTAACCTTTGGTGCATTTGAAACTTTCCTACATCCTTCTGTTAGTGATGAGAGGCCTGGGTCCAATTTGCATGCTCCGATTTTATCTAGAGCGATGATGTGTTTATCTTCTCCATGCATTCCTCCATGACAGCAGCCAGCCCATTTCAGGTCTCTTTAGTTTTGTCTACTAAATGAGAAGAAATTTCCTCTTGAAAGATTAATTTCCATATGGAGGTAGCTGGGATTAATCCGTCTGTCAGTCAATTGAACAGTTCCAGACTTGTCTTCTGGACAGAGTAGTGGAGGCTTTCTTCACCTCTGGCACAGGATTTTAAAAACTCGGTCAGTTGGAGTTCAAGTCTTCTGCCATCTGCACTAAACCTCTGCCCCGTGCGGTTCATCTGTATGGGCTGTTCCACACACAAATGTGCACCAAAATAACAAAGGTTGAATTGACACCAATTTAGCTATTTTGGGGGGCAAATCTATGCGGGGACACTCTTATTTCAGAGTGAAATTGACTAAATGAACTCTAAGGTCAGTAACAAATTTAGCATATACTCGTTTTAGCCAACTTTATTCCAAAACAGACTGGCACCAAAATAAATTGATTTCAGTGTACATCGGTTTACTTTCCTGATATAAATTATAAGCATCTAGTTGAGAACTACATATGTTTAGTTAGTTCTTGATGTCTTTAGAATAGTAGCAATTGCTTCACATAATGTAAAAGTAAGTTAATTAACAGCTCTATAATTCAGTTAGTATTGATTACCATTTACGTTAAACTTTTTAAGAGTATCCTTGTCACATGTAATTGTTACTTAAAATACAGGTTACTTGATTCTGCACTCTAGGAAGACTTCCTTTCTCCCCCCCCCCCCCCCCCCCAAAATTGAGAGTACCAGCTTTTTCAAAGGGAAACAGGTGTTGGTTGCTCAAGGCACCATTTCAAGTGTCAACAGCATTGTTAGTTATTATCTGCAATGGGGCTGGTAGCTATTCCTCACCCAGTAAGTGTTGTGTACGGTGTGCTGCCACCACCTTCTCACATGAAGAGTAGATGGTCAGACAAGGAAAGTGGTGCTGTGTGGCTGACCCTAGTGGGAGGAAAATTTGATTACTATTTATAGTAAATCCCAAAACAGGTTTAATCTTTGAGGATTTCCTCCCAAATACCTGTGCCTACTCTCCAGTCAGTGTGACTGCACCAGTGCCATGCAGGGCAGAAGGAGCTAGGAAATGGGCAGAGTTAAGAGAGATGCCAGTTGGCTATCCTGAGCCAAATCCTACCCTTGGTTACTCCTTTAACAACAAACGGTTGTAACTGATGCCAGATCTTTGCCCCTCTAAGTTTTACTGTCCTGATTCAGTGTTCTAGGACAGAAGATTTCTGGTGCTGAGCATGATGATTGTCACCACGCTATAACTCTTGGACCTTTCAAGAACATGCCCAATGATCTAGCCTGTGCTCCATATCCAGTTAACTTCAAATTCCTCACATTTTGCCTTGGGCCCAAACCTAACTTACAGGTTGGAGGCTATTTCCTCAGTTGTTGGTATTTTTGAAAGAGTGGGGTAGCAAAATTCATGCTTCTAAAGGAAGCTCGTTTGCAAACTTAAGTCTGTAGTTGGTGTAGCCTCAACCCCATAATAAAAGCAGTGAAAGAGGGGAAAGTGATGTCTCAGCACAGAAATATAAAATGTAAAATTCCAAAATACTGTATAGATGTCCTGAAGCAGCTTAAGGCCCCAAATTCTGTGTAAGGTAGTTATTCATCCTAACTTTCTGTGCAGAGTATTCTTAATTGTAGCTCTTAACCGTTAGCATTAAATTAGTATTTGGTTTGTATTTTGTACAATCAGAATTCCAAAAGAGAAACCATTTCTCCAAAGTACAGTAATCTGTAAAACATAATAATTAAGACTCGACTAATAGGGTGTCTAGGCTTACTCAATTATTTACAGCCGAAAAAAGGACTGTGCTGCCGAGAGTTGTACTACTTGTACCAGTAGTTTGAAAGTGCACTAATGTTTGCTTTATAGGTGGAGGATGAAGTTGATCACAGCATTCAGAAAGTGTATGATGCATACAGTGGGACAAACCCTGATGCTGCCACCCGCGCTATTGATTATGTACAGAGACAGGTGAGAGCCAACATAATGGAAAGTTTATTGTAATTGTAGCTCTCATGAAGTCCATATTGTTATATTGCTCTGGGGTTTGTTAGATGCTGTCCACAACTTTGATCAAGATTATAAACAGTAGCTTGGTCACTATATAAACAGAGTTAAAACTACTAGTACCCTTGACACTTAACTGTTTAGCTGTTTCAAGAGATCTAGGCTGTCACATAACTATCCTTCTGTAACCACTTCAATGTGCTTTTTGTCTCCCTTCAATATTTCTCTGCAATAGGACATCCCAGAGTACACTGCCCCATCTGCTGCTTGCTCACTATAAAGGTGGGGACACAAATGCAGTTGTGGTGGCATAAAAGCTATTTTATTGACTTGAAGGGCCCTGATTGGCTTTATTTTATCTGTGGCAGGGGATTTTTTGGCAGAAACAATCTCACCAAGTTTAGACAAGATCCAGTGGCTTCTGGCGTTTTTAACCATTATAAATTTTAAAAACTAGCCTCTAGAGTTCTCTACATTAGAACTCCAATCTGTGCATCTGAACAAACAGTATCACTGGTGGGAGGTTTTGGGGTGTTTTTTTTTCTGAAGTTCCCTAGTGAAGGGAAAGTTGAGACTTGTAATTCACCACTGATGCAACTCCACTGCTGGGAATCTCACAGGGGCTTTTCCTGTCTACACTGTAGCCTCAAGTCCAGTTTTTCTTCAAACTCTTTAAGAAGTTTTGAACAGACTTACAAATCCTTGTCACATAGATATTGGCGACAAAACAATACTAATCACAACAATAATTTTTCTATATATATATATATTTTTTTTTTTGAAGGAGATGTGAGATTACTTTGACAGGGTGTTACCATGTTAGGGCTAGTCTACACTGGCAATGCTAAAGCGCTGCCGCAGCAGCACTTCTACGTGCCTTGTGTGGTCGCGGCACAGCTCTGGGAGAGACCTCTCCCTGCACTCTTAAAAAAAAACAAAAAAACACCTCAACGAGGGGCATAGCTCCCAGCACTGGGGCACTGTTTACACTGACACTTTACAGCGCTGCAACTTGCTGTGCTCAGGGGGGTGTTTTTTCACATCCCTGACTGCAAAAGTTGCAGTGCTGTTAATTGCCAGTGTAGACAAGCCCTTAGAGTTAGCATCTGTACACTACCTCTGACATGCTGTTTCTGGTGGGTTGTGTAGTTTTTTGGGGGTTTTTTGAGTGAAATCTGACTACACATTTAACAAACCAGGCATGTCTGTCAAACTGTAACTTCCAACTTTTTTGAATAGGTGTGCTTGTTTTTTGCAGGTGGGATGACTGAGTATTGAATAAATGGTAATTAGATATTTAAGTATCTATTTGCCCTCTCCATTTTGATGGGTACACAATTGGCATGTTAGTTTTTCAATAACTTCTTGTTTGTTTGTTTGTTTGTTTTTAACCCTTCCCCTTGGTCTATCTAAACTTGGACTATCCATATCTTCGCTAACAGATGAGATCAATTCTTCATTTCCTTTTGTGTGACCATTTGTGCTAGGAAGCCCCAGGAAGATCACCAAAGGATCATTTGGTGATAAATATCAAATATTTATTTGTTGTATTGGGTTACAAATTGTATCCCAATACTCTGATGCCTGGACATATCTACCATATATGCATAAAATCTCCTCTCACCACAATTTCTCCAGTACTTCTTCCCCTTCAATGTATGTATATATTTTAACCTACTTGTATGAGCTACTGTTGAAACAGTATTAAAGACATTTTATTTTATCGTGTTACACCTTGAGGTTACTGGTCCTCCTTTTCCAGATCATATCCCATTCGTCTGGGATAATTTGTCCAGATCCTGTTCCCAGGTGTCATATATGGACATTTTTTTGTTAGGAAAGCTATCTGCAAAGATTGATTATAAATTAGCTATTTTTTTAACTGATCGGATGCCATTGCTTCTATTAAAATTAGCTTTCTGTATACAACTGTCCTAGGAAGCTGAGAAACATAATGCCTAACTTGAAAGTACTGGTACTACGGGAGTTAGTTATTTATGATCTCTAATTTAGAAAAGTTTACTGAATAACGTCAACCCTATGCATTCCGTGGCTCTTCCAATTTTTAAAACTCTGTGGTTCACAATTTGGATTAGGATCTGGATTAGTTGCAATAAACGTCATTGGCAAGGGGAAAAGTTACCTTCTCTAGTTCTGTCCCAAACCCATAGCAAAGGATATGCTAGAGGATGTTTGTAAATTTCTGAAGGGTCTGATTTTTTTTTTATTATTATTATTCCAGAGTAACTCAACAATATTTACACTGCCACAATTTTCTTGTTCAATAAAGACCCATTGTTTGGTTGTGTTAGAGTGCCCCAATCCGCTACTGCTTTGAGCTGGCTGGCTTGCTAGTACCATGTAATATTTGGTATAGCGAGTCTCCATGTTTAATGGGTTTGTACAAATATCTGCACTCACTCTTGGTCTTTTTATTCTGTGTAAATTCTAACAGCATCCTCTGTGTTCCTGCTAGGATTTTATCTGGGATAATTACAGAATAATTGTGAAACAAGGAAGATCTCCTTGGCAAAAGGTTCATTTTTGACTGCAGCTGTTCTTCCTGGCCAAGAAATTTGCATTCTTCCCCCAGCTTTCCAGTGGTTCTCCTCCCCCCCCCCCCCCCCACTTGCTGAAGTAGTGGTTTAACGTTTTAAATAATAGAGCTCTTCTAGGTTGTTTGAGATGTGAATTCCCATTTATCTTACAACATTTGTTGCCCATTGATACCCAAATGTTTTCTAAAATAATGGCTTCTCTGTGTCTGGCAAACTTAGAGCTAACATTTCGGATTTGGCATAATTTATTATGAATCCAGACGTTTTCCCAAAGCCATGTACAGGTCTGTCTCATCTTACACGGGGGTTCCATTCCGCGGTTAGCGTGTAAAGCGAAAACTGCGTATAGCCAAAACCCCATTGAGTTCAATGGCGGGCGAAATGCCCGCACTACAGGTATAGTATTAAAATTTTTTGTTTTGTTTTGTCTTGTCTTGTCTTTTTGCTGACCACGTAAAGTTGAAATCGTGCATGTTAAATGCGCGTAAGATGCAACAGACCTGTATTTCTTTAGATACTAATTATAGGGAAATGTTCAGGTTAACTTTATATACTGATGTAATATTTTTATCTATCTTCTGAAGTGTTCCTGCAAGTTTTATTCTTGTGATAAATTCATTGTTCGTTATCCTCTGTGAAAGAGACTCCATTGCCTCCTTTACTTTTTGCGTTGGCCATGAACATTCCTATCTAGACCCTCTGTGTAATTCAAATGGGAGATTTAACCCAATTTAAGTCACTTTTTTGAGCTGGTATTAAGAGCAGTTATCCATTAAGGAACTAGGGGGCAAAGTCCATATGGGACAGGACTTGAAGAGCTGCATTAGATTAGGACTTTCCCAGCTTTTGGGAGAAAAGTAGCTTCTTTAATAGGTTGTGGAACTTCTTCCCCTAACAGAATGTCATTGACGGTACCCCTCAAGGGACCTACAAATACTGCTTTTCTACCTTGTAAAATTCAACTGGAAAGCCATCAGGTTCTGGATTTTTACCACTTTTCATACATGCTATTGAATCTAAGATATCTCCTTCTGTTTTTTAATCTAAGGTTTCTTTATCCGTTTCTGTTTGTCAGCAAGCCTGCTACTTCCAAATATCTTTGAATAATTTCAGGGCTAGGAATGCCTGATGTATAGGTGTTTATAATAAGCAGCAAAAGTAGCACACATTTCATTGGAGGAATATGTTCTTTAAACTTTGAACCAGTAGCTTCTCACTTATTTCCTTTTTCATAAAGCATTTGCTTTGTTATACCTAAGGGCTTTTTTGATGGACTCTGTCATCAACATATTCAATTTCCCCCTAATTAATTAATTCATATACTTTTTTGAACCTGTTTTTTATGAAAGCTTTTTTTTCTGGAGCTCTTTCACTTTTCAGTAGAGGCTCAGTTTATCAACTGAACCTAAATTCTGCTTTACCTGCCTCCTGCAGAAGACCTCTTTTTATACTGTCTTTTATTTGAACACATTGAACAGTGTCCTCTTTAATTGCTGCAAACTGACCTTTGTCCCGGAGAAGGAAGCAGTGTTCAGTTCTCCAAAAAAGGGATCTTTAGGATCCATCCTAACTATCAAATACTGCTTCCAATGGGGCATGATCTGACTATGTAATGTACACCTCTACCTCGATATAACGCTGTCCTCGGGAGCCAAAAAATCTTACCGTGTTATAGGTGAAACCGCGTTATATCGAACTTGCTTTGATCCGCCGGAGTGTGCAGCCCCCCCGCCCCCCCGGGAGCACTGCTTTACTGCGTTATTTCCGAATTCGTGTTATATCTGGTAGAAGTGTACTAGTTTCTGCAGATCTTGTCCACTTCATTAAGGATTTAGAGATGAATCTAGTATATCCATGAGGGTGTGAATAAAATGTGCCACCTCATTCCCTTGGGGGCAGTTCTCTCCATCAATCTGCAACTGAATTGTTGGCACAGCGAAAGCAGTGCAGCACCTGCTTTGCTATCCACCACCTTCTTTATCAGAACTGACCGCTTTTCTTTGGCTGAAGCCAAAAAGTCTGTTGAAACCAATTACCTTTCTTAGCCATAATTTGTCTCTCCTGAAAATGCATTTTCATGGAGTAAAAAAATCCAATTAAAGATTGTTTTGTTTTTTGGGGGCAGAGGGTTCCCCTTTAATGATTTTATTTAGCCCTTTGATATTCAAAGATTCTATTTTAAGAGGAAGGGACACTGAAAATGACTTTCAATTACTGGAAAAATTGAAATGGTCATTCTTTAGCTGTTTAATGGCATGAACATGAGTTTAAATCCAAAAGTAAAATACCAAAATAGAATAAGAATCATGCCCAAAATCACTGAGTTTTGCTGAACCTTAAACCCCTGTACTCTCCCCATGAATACTTGGGACTGCAAGAGAAGCAGTCCCAAGGAAGTACCTTCTGCATGCATGGAACACTAACCTTCACCCTTAGGAGTAGATTACCATCTGATCATTTGAGTTACGTGGGGAGGATTAAACAGAAGGCCTGAGGAGTCCTCCCTGTTCCCTCTCTCTTTTCTCCCTCTCCTCTGTCCCTGAGACTCACCACCCAGTCCCGATCCCTTATCATTTATTTTCTCTACTCTTTAAAATACAGACCATAGCTCTGAGTTATGATCACCCCCATTAAAGCAAACATTATGCTATTTTTCTTTATAACCTAGTTAAACAATAACTTCTCGTTCCTGGTGACTCCCAAGAAGTCCTTTCTGGTTAATCTTCTTGTTACTCCTCAGGTATCAGAGTCCTCTTGTTCAGTTTCACATCTACCATTGCCAGTACATTCTCTAGTCTCCTGTCTTGTCTTCTCTTATCCTCTTTCTCTTGGGTTCCATTATCTGCAAAAATTTTCTCAGCATTTTATTAATTTCTACCTCTGCAGTATCCTCTTGAACTTGATGTTTTGACTTCTATTCCAAGTATCTCTAGTGTGTTTTTCCTTGTGTTAAGTTTTTAATGTATAATATTGGTGGGGTTTTTTTGTTTTTTGTTTTTGGAAGCTGAATGAGTTTAAATGGGAATCCCCATCTCTAGCAGATATCTGCCCTCCTGAATAGTGCTGTAATTTCTCCCAGCTCTCTCCTTTTTTTTTATAAAGTGAAGTCATGGGAAAAAATTGCAGATTGTGGCCTTTGAGTTCTGAATACTGTCTGGCTTTCTCTCTCTTCCCCACCTAGAGTGACCAGATGTCCCAATTTTATAGGGACAGTCCCAATTTTGGGGTCTTTTTCTTATATAGGCTCCTATTACCCCACCCCCACCCCATCCTGATTTTTCACACTTGCTGTCTGGTCCCCCCCATCGCGCCCTCCCCCCCCCATGATTAAATCTTTGTTTGGTGATAAAATTTCACAATGAAATGTCTGGGTCTGTTATAAGGTGGAGGAGACAGTGCCTTGTGTGCACTCTCCACTTTCACCTCTTTCAGAGGGTCCCTGAATACTGATGATCATTCTCACCCTGTTTTTCTGTATCATTCCATTTAAGCTGCATCTTTCTCTTTGCTCCAGCAGTGCCATGTGGTTCTGCACTGCATGCTCTCTTGCTGCTTTTGGTCTTAGGCCAGTCTCTAGGCACCGTTGACTCTTATTTTCCCAGTCAGTAACTTTCTTCTTTTACTACTGGAATACTGGACGCAATATAATTTCTCCTGGCCTTAAACTCTGAGATTAACTCCCACGTGTCAGCTTCAGTGGGTATTTGATTTTCTTCAGACTTGACATTTCTACCTGACTTGGCTGCCATGTGTTCACTTGGAATCTGAAAGTCTTCCCTACACTGTGAATCCGAAACACTCTTCTTCTTAGTGAGGTTTTTTAAATTTTGGATTTTTTTAAGAGAATCCATTCTCTGCAGCCTTGTTCTCCAAAGTGTGCATGGGCAGGGGTGGGGTTGTGGAGTTTAGTAGATTTCTGGGGGCTGAAGTAAGCAAATTATCATCCCCTTAGGGCTCAGGCTTAAGGCTGCTATTTTAGTCCGTCCCAATTTTAATGTAGTACAGTACTGCATTGGTTTAGATTTGGTTCACATTTTGAAGACTTTCTTCACACCCATGAGGGCTAGAAACATACTTGTTTAAAATGAGAGATTAAATTCTGAAGCACACTTCCATAGCAAGAAGTGGACTCTGTAGTTGGTTCTGTAGCCATTTGAGCACAGGAAATGGCTCCAGGCCTCCACTTGTCTGAAGAAAAGCCTAATGGAATAGGGCTTTTCTTAAACTTATAAGGAGTCCCAGATTTTTATGAGATGGAGAGCATAGAAAACTCAGTGTTAAACATTTAGCATCCAGAGGTAGAATTTTAACAGTATTTCATAGCTAGTTTTCAGGATCTGCACCATAAAACTAGTTTGAAGTTGAAAGTAATACTAGTAACATTCAATCTGTAGTTTCAGTTTTTGGCAAAACATTTGTCATGCTAGGTGGCAAGTGACAAGACCTACTGTAATGTTCAATATTTAAATAACACAGGCAGCCTCTTCTAATACATCTTTGTTCATGGCATTGTAATTAGTTAATGCATATTCTTAATTATTGTCCCTTTACTAATAACTTTGATATACATGGTGGCCTTTTCTCTGTTTTTCTGCAGCTGCGCTGTTGTGGGATCCACAACTATTCAGACTGGGAGAACACTAAGTGGTTCAAAGAAACTAAAAATAACAGTGTACCCCTCAGCTGCTGCAAAGCAACCAGCACCAATTGTACTGGCAGTTTGACCCACCCAATGGACCTTTATTCTGAGGTAAGCCAGGCCTGTGAATTCAGTTTACTAGTATGTACAAAGCTGACAGTCATTTAAATTTACCTGTTTTGATGGCCAATGAAGAGGTTTGGGGTATATTTCATATATCAGGGATCTGATCTGGAGTCTGATAAATAACTTATTTTGCTCTTCTCCGTCTCAGTTGGCTTGCCCATCCTAAAAGCCAGCCTTCAAACTCCTTGGTTTTTCTTGAGTTTAAAGCAGTTAGCACTATACTTTAATTTTCTATCCATTCTACTTGCTGCCTTTGACATTTATTTCAGTTTATTAGTGGATATATAAGCAAAGCTTCTATGCAAAGTTATGACCAGGCTGAATACTTCCTAAATGCTACTGCTTGCTTGTTTCAGGGGTGTGAGGCTCTAGTTGTAAAGAAGCTACAAGAAATCATGATGTATGTTATCTGGGCAGCTCTGGCATTTGCTGCCATTCAGGTGAGATTTCAAAACATTTACTCTTTTTAGCTGATAAACTTTCATATAAAAATGAAACTCTGGACTGTAATCCCAGGTTACCATGCAAATGTACCAGTCTTCAACAATTTTAGTTTTTTTTTATTTTGACTTTGAGTTCCATTGACCCAAGTGTCAAATAACCAAATATTTTAAATTGATGACTTGTGGTTATTTCTAAATTGTTCAGCGCCTTCACTTTTGCTGGAATGTGTCTCGCCTCCATTTTATATAAGATCTCCAATATAAATGACCAATGTATCTGAACATATCTGACATTCATGCTTAGCAAATACTTTTCATGGATACGCTTAATGGTGGTTAGCATTTAAATAGTTACAAATTCTTCAATTTACAACTCCCTTCAAACAAATAGGGGCAGTTCATTCTAATGCTGCTGTCAGGAAATAAATCAACAACTAAATCATAGTATCTCAGAACGACCTAAAAAATAGCTATCAAAAAAATCTGGCTAACTATTACCAGGGCCGGCTCTGGCTTTTTTGCCACCCCAGGCAAAAAAGCCTCCGGCCGCCGCGCCCCCCCCCCCCCCCGCGGCGGGGGAGGGCGGCCGGAGCCCCGGTGGGGGCTCCGCTCTCCCCCCGGCAGCCGGGGGGAGGGCGCCGGGGGGGGGGGAGGGCCGCCGGGGGCTCCGCTCTCCCCCCGTCAGCCGGGGGGAGGGTGCCGGGGGGGGGAGGGCGGCCGGAGCCCTGGGAGGAGGGCAGCGAGCCCCGGCGGGGGCTCGGCTCTCCCCCCGGCGGCCAGAGCGCCGGGGGCAGGGCGCGGGGGGAGGGCGGCGAGCCCGGCTGTGGCCCCGCTCTCCCCGGCGGCCGGAGCGCCGCGCCGCCCCCCTCCAGGTGCCGCCCCAAGCACAAGCTTGGTGGGCTGGTGCCTGGAGCCGGCCCTGACTATTACCATGGCCCTTTGGAAAGGGGCATTGCACTGTGCTCTGAAGGTCTGATTCAACTACTGGGCCATCAGGGGAAGTGAAGTCCTGAGTTGAGGACCCTCCAATAAGAATTCTCTGTACACAAATCTAAGGCATTAGCTCAAGCATCACAGCTGATATTTATTAACTGAAGTTCAGTTAGTGCATTGATTTACATAATGAACATCTTTGTAACACTGCACTTATGTAGTGTATTCTGTTCTTTGTGATAAGTTAAATTCCTTAATGAGCAGGTGCAATGTGGCCGACTTACAGATGCTGTGAATACCATAACTTTGAATCTTGTAAAATTAAAACATGTTAACTAGGTTCCCTAGATAGATATTGAGATGCATATTAAAATATTTAATTCTCTAAGTAAATGGACTTTGAAAAAGTGTTCTGACACTTACTCTTAAATGTGCCTGTATGTCCAGTATTCTGCTGCTTTGTTCATTAGTTTAGGCAGTTAATACGTCTAAAAAATCAAAGCATTAATCAGGTGTTTTCTGATGTAGCAGTGGCACTACAGTCCCCAGTGAAAACTATACTGTGCATGCTGAGTGCTAAGATTTTTTTTTTTTTAAAGCTAACTAAATAATCCCCAGCCTTTTGCAGCAGAAAACTTTAACCGGTGTAACACTTTCTACCTTCAGAAAAGTCAAAACAGCTGAATAAAGTTATTAAACTTTCATAATTTAGCTTTTGGACTGAAATTTGTCTAAAGGTGAATTTTTGCCGATGTTCAGCACCTGAAAATGCATCCAGTAATGGAACTCCATCTAAGTGCTAAGATAAACTTATAAAACAGATAAATCTGCATATAGATGCTGTGCATTCAATGGGGTTTCATTGTCTTGAGCTGGCTTATTTCAGATTTATTAAATGCTAATTTTTTTGCTTTTGGATAGATCTGGTTATTCCAACCCTTTGGAGGAAGGTTTGGATCTTCTGTTAAAGTAATGCATTTTGCCTTGGTGTTTGAAAAAAGTGCTCTGTCTTGTACCCATCTTGCACTATGCAGTATTATGACATTCCTATGGAGAGAGGTTTTTTCCTTGTGTAAACTTAATGTATTTGAAGTCATATTCTTAAATTAAAAGTGCTTCTGAGTTGCTTGCTAGAATGAACTATCTTGCTCAAGAGAGATACTTTTGCAGTATGGGAACCTAATGCTGGTTGAAAACTTCCATCCTTCTGGCATCAGAATTATTATTTAACTGTAAATATTAAAACCTACTTTAACTAAATCAGTGTTAGAGCAGAAGCAGTTATAATAGGGGTGAGCAGTTGGTGCTTAGAGATAATTCAATATTTAGGAATAGTTCTGATTACTCTGGAAAAGTGCTCTTGAATATTCAGCTGTTGAGATGGAAATTGTAACAAGCTGTGCTGGGTTTCTATAAAGCAAGGTAGCTGCCTCTAATAGGATCAGAAATGGAAGTTTTAGTTGAGAGCTTTCAGCATCTTAACTGTCCCGTCTATGCTTTATCAAAATCTTCAGTATACCCTATTTACTCAAATATGTCACACCACTTGTTCTTTGCAGCCTTTTGTGCAGTGTCTTGATATCCTGGTTTCAGTTGTTAGTTTATTGATGTTTCTTAGTATTCCATTTTTGTTGTTGCCAGGTACGGAGTTCAATGTTTAGCAACCATAGTTGACTTTTCTTGTCTGGGCTTAAGGTAGAATTCCCTCCTCCCCCCCCCCCCCCCCCTTAAACATGTAGGGGAAAAGTTTATGAAGTTGTGTCCTAATTTCCAAAATGAGCTATATTTCTTATTTTGGAGTCTGAGGTGTGAAGAGATGCCCACCCTTCTCCTCCCCCCCCACAAAAAAAAATGGTTATTAAAGCACTGTTAAAAATCCTAGCTCCTCAGCATGGGGCTATAACCCACGTCACTCTTTCAGTCATGGATGTGTGTGCCTGTCAGTGTCCCACTGACTTGCCAGTTGTAAGTAAGCATGCTCATTGTGTAGTCTCTGCATTTTGGGTGGCACTTGCTTTGTGGTGCCACATGGCAGTACTCTAGCTATCAGCAGGGAGAGTCCAAATTATGTCTGCAGCAAAGGCTATGTAAACACTTTGCGCAAAAAAAAAAAAAAAAAAAATAAGGAAACATCAAAGTAGGTTTTCTGCCCTTGCCAAGATATTGACGTAAGTTGTTTGAAATGTTTTCATATAGAACTGAAACAAACCATGCAACACCCATTAAGAAAATAGATTATAAGATCTTAAACACATAGCTCTGGTGTTCGGTAAACAGTTTCTGTTATTTCACACCTTTGACATTTCTGTTTAGCCCTGACTGCAATAGGAACTATTGACCTTATTAAATGTTACATCATCTAATTGGTTTTGTTGTTGTTGATAAGGTTTCAGTATTAAATAAGACATTGGTTTAATCTAATTTTTGATATAGTCAAACTCTACTTTTGTTTAAGCCTAGTCCTAACTGGCTTTACTTTATTAAGTAAACCTCCAGTAGACCATTTAAAGCTGTAGCATGTAGTGTGGCCAGGATTCTGTGTAATGCATATAAATGTAATTTCAGTACATACGTTGTGCATATGGCACAGCAAGACTGTATAAAAATTAATTGAAACATGGATAAGAATGTCACCTTTAACAAATGGGCTTTGACCTAGTAAATGTGAATTAGAGCGGCAGTGATCTTCTCCATTCATTAAAATTTCTGATCAAGGCTTTAAGAATGCACACAAACCCCATTATGACCTCATTCTGTTGTTTATAATAGACAGTAAGAATAATGCTTCTGGCAGCTCTGCTTACAGCAACTCTGTATTGTCACTGTAACCGAAAAGTTTTTAACTTGTTTCCCAGCTTAGCAAACGCAGTTTTGATATTTGTTTTAAAATGAAAAGACTGAGGCAATGAAAGGTTACTTACATTTTTTGTTAAAAATAGCCCTTCTTCCTGGGAGCTGGTATTTTCCTGATATTGAGCTAATACAGAACATTTTAATAGCAGAAACTGTAGACCCACCAGAATTTAGTGGAGCTGTCACACATCAACTTCTCTTTAAAGTGGTAAGAGAAGGATAAAGAAAAGTGGTAGCACAAGTTTTCTTTGGTATCCTTTACAGATTCTGCACAAGAAGTCATTCTGCATCACCAATGGGTATAATCTCGTCGTTTTATAATTTTATCTCTAAAAGTGTCTAGCTCTAGAGACTTTTTTTTCTTTAACAAGACACGTTTAGCTTAGATGTCAGAATAAGGAACTGGGAATGAAGGGGCAAGAAAACAGTGTGCTTGTGCTGCCAGAACCTATGCTGTCTGATTAACTTGTTTTAAACTTCAATTGAAGGAATGCCATCAAGTTTTCATATAACTTTTAAGATGGATCAAATTTGGGGGCTAATTTTGTGGAAGTTCTCAAAGTTCTAAATGTATTTAAAAAAATCATTAGAAAATTTTATCATTGACTGTTCCTCCTCACAATATGCATTAATCGGTGTTTGTTCTGCAAAGAAAGAAAATGAAATTAATTTAATACTTGAACTAAAGTTTGAGACATTGGTAAAGTCTTTTTCGTACTAAGTTATGAATGACTCTTTAGAGTCGTTGCTGAGTGATAGAGTAATATAAAAAGGACAATCTTAGGCTAAAAATGTGTATTTTAAAAAATCAGTAAGACTCTTCCATTGATTTCAAGATTTTAGAACCTTTTTCTGTTAAACTTAGCACCGTTTCAGTCTTCAATAAAATGAGTTTGTGCTGTTGCACAGTTACTATTTCTGAGGGGTTGGAGCAAAAACTGTTGTTGGTTCTACAACAAACATAAAAGCTGCTTTTTCTTTAAAATCTTTATCAGTTGCTTGGATTCTCTCCTATCTGAGGGGTTCCAATAAAGCCACCACTTTGTTAATCCGTTAGGGTGGTGGTATAGGTTTCTGAGAGGCAGAATCTAGGATCAGAGTTAATAGATTTAGGGTCACTTTTCTTTTTAAAAAGTCCATTTGAAGTAGTGTTCAGACTTCCAGTCACTGACTGGATCCTTTTCTGTGAGCATTCAAAGGTCTCAGCCATGTTGAGGGCTGGTCTCCTGTAAACTGCAAGCAAGCTGAAAGGGGCAAATTCATCTAAATTCATGGGTTTTGTACATATATTCCTGATTAGCTGGGAGGCAATTTTTCTTAATAGCTTATTTTATATGGTTTGTTCAGTGGACCAGTGGTGTCATCAAAGGTGGGAGCTTTCTCTTAAAGTATTCCTGAGCAACTTCTACTTCCTAAAACTTGCTTGACATATTAAGAAATAAACCCAGGTTTTTAATAAACTGCAGAGTGACCAAACGGAGTTAGTGTATTGTCAGCTAACATTGTGCATGTAAATTACAAAATGGCTGACATTAGGAAGTAGATACTGTGTAGTTCAAATTACAGTGGGCAAGCTAAGAAAACAGATCTGATCATGGAGGATAAGTAAGTGCTTTGATGGAGGGAGGTGTGAAGATACAGCTTTCAGAAATAAACAGATATTAACTTGTGTTGAAGATAAGATTTATTGGTCCAAGATGTAAGTACTAACTACAGTGAAGTAGAGATCAATATTTTGGTGAATGTTAAGATTTTTAACACTAACCAAGGTTCTCTTGATGAATAGGTAGTACCAATACTTTCAAGGTCTTTATTTTAAACAAAACACCAAACATGGAAATCTTTTCTTCTGGCCAAAAATTTCAACAGCGTGTTTTCCTTTGGAGACTGATGTTCTAACAGCTGATGCACTTGGAAGTCCCTCAAACTGTTCTATGAAATAATTGGCTGCATCCCATTAAATGCATGTAGAATCTGTCAGACATTGTTCTAGACCTGACTTGACCCAACAATACATAATTTGACTGCCTTCACCCAGTCATAAGCTACAATTAGTTTTATATGTAATGGTTATAAACATTATGGAATTCCTTACACTACACTAGTGTTTGAAATATGGTTAGTGAAATGGGTTGGCTTTTAATGACCTGTCAGTCAGGAATATTTATGGCAATGTTGGTATTGCCAGTGATTGAAGACTAATTCACACCTACATTTTATTAATTTTGAACTGAACCGTGATAACTTAACTAAATTTAATACGGACTCAGAACTGTAACACAAACTTTGGCATTGATTTGAGCTAACATCTCTTAATGTTACTGAGTTTCAATGTGCAAGTGTACATTCCTGGACACACAAACAACATTTAGTACATGACTTTAATCATTTCAAATAACTGTCAAACTGTTACCCAATAGTGTTTCCTTGGTCAGTAAATAATGCAAATCTGAGAGGTGTGAATTTCCCTATTCAATGAAACCCAGTGGCAACATACATTCAGAATCTTCTTGACTTGTGCTGATGTATTGGTCTGCCTGCAGGCCTATTTTCCATTAAACTTGAAGAGGCAAGGCCAAATTTCAGCATGACTTGACTGAGTTGCAATGTTCCATTCACTTTCAGTCCAAGATTTATGAAGGAACCTACTGAATTTCTATAAATGTCACCCTGCAGGCAGACATCAAGTTATGTAAGAGAGCTGCTGTCTGTGTGTGTGGCCTCTTTGGGAAGTACTTCTTCCTTTATTCAGCCTTATGAACGAATCTAAACAATAACTTAACTGGCAACCTTTTCATAAGGCATCATAAAAGGGTAAAGTCAGACATTGTCGACTTGGTTGCAAAGCAGTTCCAGCCTTCTCATTGATGTCTTCCTCAAGCATTTAACTTTTTTGTAAAGTACTTTGTTACTTACAGCCATGAATACATTCATCTCAGATTAACATCCCATGTACATTTACATGCTAATTAGCTGAACCCCCAGGTTTCTGGCAAGCTGCCAGAGTGGCCCTTAGAGCAGCTGTGCACCAACCTTTGCAGCACTAACTGGATTTTAAAAGGTGAAGACTGCAGCCAGGCCCACACTTCGCCCAAAGTGGGCACATTAGCAAAGAAGAGGCCAGCTATACCATGTCCTTTTTTTAACAGACAAGTCAAATTATGTTAACTTAAAGTACAGTCTGATTTTGTACATTCTGGATTACAGTAATTTACACATCAATCATCAGATAGTATGGTTCTAATTTCCCCTTTGAAACGTTAAACTTCTGGCACTTGGATATCCTTCTTCTGTGGCAATTGAATGTTAAACCACTTCACCTTGATTTCAGTCTTTCTTATCCACTAATATAAAGTTTCCACCCTTTTTAAATTAGTCTTGATTTACATCTGTTTGCATAATAGAGGCAGAATACAACAAATGATTTGACCAAGGAATAGCCTAATGAAAGATGCTCCTATAAGGTGATTTTTTTTTTTTTTTTTTTTTTGGTAAGGATCAGTTTGGAGCTTAATTTTATATAGTAGCTGGTAAAGCTTTTCAAAAGTCACCTTATTTTGCCTTTCATCACACTTCAGGCTTGATATACAGTAATTTGAAATATACTGGCAACTAGCCAGTGATTGGTTTCTGGATGTTAATCTCTTACAAGTATCTCCTGTGTACTCAGTTTTGTTTTTCTTTTTTCCATAGCTGCTGGGCATGCTGTGTGCCTGTATAGTGTTGTGTAGGAGGAGCCGGGATCCTGCTTATGAGCTTCTTATCACTGGAGGAACCTACGCATAGAAGATAATGCAAACCTAAGCTTGAATCTCTTATTTACTTGGAAGGTGAATGGGCCTGGTCTACTGCAGTAGTTTTCCTGCCTATGTAGACTTAGCTAAAACACACCCTGCACAGATGAGGGCAGCTGTAATGTACACTGGTGATGAGCAAAGCAACTTGGCTTTCCACATACCCATATACTTACCTGTGACTCACTATTTTAGCCAGCTATTCATGTATCTAAATATGTTTTAGTATACTAGCAAACTTTCTAATTTCAGAACCATTTGCAGATCAAGATTAATTTGGTTGACATGAAAGTTAAAGGAAGTGTGCCTAATTTGATAGATTACCTCTAAGCATTAATTCACTGATTCTTACATATATATGGAATCCTTTAAATCTTCACTATGTGGAACTTTTTTTGGCCAAAGTTGTACAAAGGAAGTCTGCTGTATTTAATTTGTGATGGTAAATATATTAATTCTTACCTCTCACCAGTGTCGGTTTTTTTAAAAACATAGGTGAAGTCCAGTACACTTTAAAGATAAATTGTAGGAAATGACTACTAACCAAAATAATTTTAGAATCACAAGCGTGCATCTTTGATCTTCTCAAATTCAGAGATCCAATCTTTCAAACTTTAGTGTTTTAAAATAAAGCTGGCTTTTCAGGAGCAAAATGTATGCACTACTGTTCTATAATGAATTTTCATTTTTTCTATGAAGAGCTGTTTTATGTGTTGAGTGAACTGTTCTATTGTAGATCTTAAGTTGGTTTGGAAATAATGTAGCCATGTAGGGTAGCAAAATAGTATGTGAAAGTGATCTCAACTGTAAATAGTAAACCTGATTAAATAAAATCTCTGTATATCCTCCCTCAAAACGTACCTGCTTGTATTGCATTTTTTTAAAGATTTCAGCACATCCAGCCCCCTTTTTCTACAGCTCTCTAATGTGAAAGCATCTATTTTATCAACAGATCTGTATTTTCTGATGTACCATTCTCTGGATAAATGGTAGGCCACTTACGGGTTGTGAATGCTTGAACATGATTCACCAAAGATCTAGTACTTTAAACAGGGTGGTAACAAAGTTATCACTGCCTTTGGAGAGAAGCTTTAAAAGCACCCCTCAATGGGAAATTACAATCAGATATGGGTAATGCACCAAAGTTGCATTTTCAAAACTGATTTAGTCACTTAAGAGCCTAGTTCCAAAGTCAGTTTTGAAAATGCAACTTTAGCATTTTTGAACATTTTACCCCTGTTCTATTCAGAGCACTTACTTCCCCCATTCACCTTACTGCTCTCACAATCTTGCTTCCCCATCCCCCACTAGGTGGTGCTGCAGAGGCTCTGTAATAATTCTGTAACAGGCAGTGCTCTAGAGCAGGGGTGGACAAACTTTTTGGCCCGAGGGCCACATCTGGGTTGGGAAATTGCATGCAGGGCCATGAATGTAGGGCTGGGGCAGGGAGTTGGGGTGTGGGAGGGGGTGCAGGTTGGGGTGGAGATGGGGTGCAGGGTGTATGAGGGGGCTCGGGAGGGGGTGCAGGGAAGGGTGCAGAGTGCAGGAGGGGGGCTCGGCAGGGGGTTGGGGTGCAGGATGGGTGTGGGGTGCAGCAGGGGGTTGGGGTGCAGGCTCCAGCCCAGCACCGCTTACCTGGAGCAGCTCCGGGGTGGCAGCGGGGCTAAGGCAGGCTCCCTGCCTGCCCTGGCCCTGCGCCACTCCCAGAAGTGGCCAGCACCATGGCCTTGCGGCCCCTAGGTGGGGGAGAGGCAAAGGGCTCCGTGTGCTGCCTCTGCCTGCAGGCACGGCTCCCCGCAGCTCTCATTGGCCGTGGTTCCCCGTTCCCGGCCAATGGGAGCTGTGGGGAGTGGCACACAGGGATGTGGTGCTGGCCGCTTCTGGGAGCAGCGTGGGGCCCGCGGCACCATGGGGGAAGCAATCCCACGGGCCAGATCCAAAGCCCTGATGGGCCGTAGTTTGCCCACCCATGCTCTAGAGAAATCTGTGGTATCAATCATTGGAGGAAGGTGGAACAGACTAAATAGCATAAGGGAGCAGACCTAGCAAGAAGATGTCAGACTGAAGAAATTGGGAGAGCTGATGTGGGGAATCAAAATGGAGGGAGAATTCAAACAGAGCAGTTTTAAAGACTTTTGGGAAGATACCTAAGGGCTTCTGGACACAAGTTGAAAACTAGCTGAAGCAATGAGGAAAACACAGGAGCCCTGTTCTACAGGTCTGAAAATACCTTATGAAATGAAGGTTGTGAACAAGCTCCATCATAGCTGCGCCAATTTTGATGGAATAAGCGGGACTGTTTATTCCATGACTGTATCACTGTACAATACTAAACCATTCAACGTGGTTCAGGGTTTCGAATATGGAGAGCCTGGCCTGCTAACTCCCTGAAAACACACAATTCATGCCAAAGCTTGGAAACTTATTGATTAGGATACACAGAGAATTGGAAACTAAAGGTGTATTGGTTTTGCATAACTCACTCAAATTTCAAGTTATGAACTTTCACTCACTTTTCAATAATTGAGCTTGCAATTGTGGCAGGTCTGTAAGACCTCATTTGTTAGAACAGTATCTGCTCCCATCTCCCCAGAGGCTGGCATGGGTTTATGGGGGAGGTACAAATCCACCATCAATAGTGAGACTAAAATGCTGGAGCAAAAGGGCTTAGGACAGGCAAGCTTCAAAAGTATTGTATATCTAATAAGTGTTAAGTAACCAGTGGCTTTCTTGCTCTCTTGAAGTATGTAGCTTGGGCATGTGGATGGATTTTATCAAAATGCCTGGCATAAATCATGAAAATACTCATCATTTTACAAGAGTTAAGACTTAACTGATTGCGTATGATCTAATTCTAGTTAGAAGCAAATGATCTCTCCTTGGGTAGCTGGCTCTATTCTCTGTTTTAAATCCAACTGTCTCACTGTATTCCAGAACGTGAAACATGCCTGTATCATAGGTGTAGAAGTGACTGCCAGCTTTGTACAAGTGAAGATGGAATTGCCATTCTAAGGCTGGAGTAGTGCAAGATAGGGCAGCTTGTAGCTTACTTCTAGGTAGGGTGACCAGATGTCCCGTTTTTAAAGGGACAGTCCTGTTTTTTGGACCTTTTTTTATATAGGGGCCTATTACCCACCCACCCCCTGTCCCGTTTTTTCACAGTTGCTATCTGGTAACCCTACTTCTAGGCCTAGCTGGTCTAGGATTCACCTTGACCAGATACATCAAGGTGAAACTACAACTTACTTTGTCTACTGTGTGATTTTTTTTTTTTTTTTTTTTTTTTTTGGTGTTGGTTATCTTTGTAAAAATACTTTTTTCTGAGTGTAGATATGGCCTGAATCAAATACTCATAACATACATCTCATCGGTAGTATTCTGGTCTACAAGATTGGCCCAGCAGAAACAGTATAATCGGCTTTTTTAAAAGTGTATGCCTACATCTAAGAAGAAATAGAATGGAACATAACCTTCCACATGGAAGATCCAGTTATAGTTGCTGTAATATTAACAGTGCTGTGTATGAAAATGTGCACCTGGCTGTAGCTGGGCTTCCTCTGTACAGTTGGAGAATTTTTTTTTTTTGCTTTCACATAAAGAACTTTATTACACATTTCAACTTTAAAAGGAAACTTTCTAACCCAGATCTGTTTGTATCTAGGTGAAAACATTCAGATTTACCAGCCTTCTGGCCATATTCCCACACGCTCTGAGTCCAGTCTGTCTGGTATTAAATTCTGTGCCCTTTTCTTTGCAAATTCATATGCTCCTAAGCAAAATTACAGGATCAGAAAAACAGACGTCTGTTATGTGGGTGGAAAAGATGTGCAGCTGCTGTAAAGTGTCTGGCTTTTAGGAGGCTGCTGAGATTGTTTTAGGTTCTTACTGCATCCATCACTGAAGTATCTGAGTGAGATTTACCGATTAACCTTTTCTTTCCTCTTCTTTCTTTCTCTTTTCCCCCCCCCACCCCCCACCCCCAATGCTTGGGGTTAGATCCTGACTACACATCTGTGCCTTTCCCACTGCAGAATGGAGCTTCACCAGTATTAGAAGGAACAATGGGAAAGTTTAGTGTGGGCCTACTTACTGAGCGATTGTCTAGTTCAGTGGTGAGCAAACTTTTTGGCCCAAGGGTCACATCTGGGTATAGAGATTGTATGGTGGGCCATGAATGCTCACTAAATTGGGGGTTGGGGTGCAGGCTCTGGAGTGGGATCAGAAATGGGGAGTTCAGGGTGCTGGAGGGAGCTCCGGGCTGGGGCAGAGGGTTGGAGGCGGGGGGGAGGGCTCCAGCAGGGGTGCAAGCTCTGGGGTGGGGCTGGGGATGAGAGGTTTGGGGTGCAGGAGGGTGCTCTGGGCTGGGACTGAGGGGTTCAGAGGGTGGGCAGGGGATCAGGGCAGGGGGTTGGGGTGCAGGCTCTGGGTGATGCTTACCTCAAGCAGCTCCTGGAAGCAGCGGCATGTCCTCCTCCGGCTCCTAGGTGGAGGCGCAGCCAGGCGCCTCTGGGCTCTGCCTGGTCCACAAGCGCTGCCCCTGCAGCTCCCATTTGCCTCAGTTCCTAGCCAATGGGAACTGCAGGGGCGGGGACAGCGTATGGAACCCTCTGGCTGCCCCTACATGTAGGAGCCAGAGGGGGGGACATGCTGCTGTTTGCGGGAGCCGTGCAGAGCGGGCCATGCCCCTGACCCTGCACCCCGGCTGGAGTGGGGCAAGCCCCAGACCCCATTCCCTGGCTGGAGCTTAAGGGCTGGATTAAAACATCTGAAGGGCCAGATGTGGCCCTCCCCGGTCTAGTTCCCTATTTATGTTAAAAAGCTAGCAGTGTGTTTGACTTTTTCCATCTCCACTGGAGTCTGTTCCTGGGATAGCAGAGCTGTTGTAAGTCAGCATTGGAGTACAGTAACTCCTCACTTTAAAGTCGTCCCGGTTAACCTTGTTTCCTTGTTACGTTGCTGATCAATTAGGGAATGTGCTCATTTTTAAAGTTGTGTAATACTCCCTTCCAATGTCTTGGCAGCCGCCTGCTTTGTCTACTGCTTGCAGGAAGAGCAGCCCGGTGGAGCTAGCTGGTGGGGGCTTGGAACCAGGGTGGACCAGCAGCCCCCCATCAGCTCCCCGCTCCCCTAAGTTCCCTGTTCAGCAGCTGCCTGCAGTTCAGCTGTGTCCCTCCCCCCACTGCCATGTGCTGCTCCTGCCTTCTGCCTTGGAGCTGCTCCCTGAAACTCCTGCTTGCTGTGCGGGGGGGAGGGAAGGAAGAGGGGGGGCTAATGTCAGGGTGTCCCCCTCCCCCTGCTCCTGCACCCCGCTTACCCCATCTTCCATAGAGCAGGGGGGACACACCAGGGTTCAGGACAGAGGGAGCTTGCAGCAGCTGCTGTCTCAGCAAGCTGATCTAATTAACAAGGCAGTGTACTTAAAGGGGAACTGCGCATCTCTCCCTCCATTCCTGCTGCCTTGTGTAGAGAGAGAGAGTTAACCCTTGAGGGCTCAGCCAATTGTTAGTTCATCATTTAGCAGTAAGGGAAATATCCCACCCTCTGACTCCTCCACCTCAACCAAGCTTCACAATCATCATCACTGTGTACCAGTATTAAATTGTTTGTTTAAAACTTATACTCTGTGTGTGTGTGTGTGTGTGTGTGTACACACACACACACACACACACACACACACACACTATATATATATATAATATAGTCTTTTGTCTGGTGAAAACAATTTCCCTGGAACCTAACCCCCTCATTTACATTAATTCTTATGGGGAAATTGGATTCGCTTAACATAGTTTCACTTAAAGTCGCATTTTTCAGGAACACAACTACAATGTTAAGTGAGGAGTTACTGTATATTCGCTGCACATGTCTACAAAGGAAGATTTTGCTCTTCCACACTAGAACTGTGAGGAGGTGCCCTTTTGCTACCTCGGCTTTGACTGTGCTGCTGTTCCTGTTTCCTCCCCATTCCAGCTTACGGATGCAGTTGATTTCAGTCATAGCATAAATCTGTGTTCCTATGGGCTCTGGGCTGGCTGCCTGTCCCTGCCCCATTATTGACAATTCTCTCTCTTGGTCTGAGTTGCATATCCCATGTCAGGCTTGTCTTCCCTCCCCGCTTGTCCTTTGCTTGTCTCTTCTGGCTTGTTTACACTCCTAGAGTAAAGGTGAGGGTGCTGCCCTCGTTACCATTTAAGCATGGCATCGTCTTTGATACGAGTGTAAAATGGAATTACTTTTGGGAAATTCTATGGCCTGTGTTATGCAGGAAGTCAGACTAGATTATCACAAAGGGTCCCTTCTGGTCTGGGAACCTATGAAAGACCATCTTATTTTTCAACTTCAGCACATTAAAATAAGAAGCTTAATCATTCCTGTCACAATATCTCCCGGTATTCATGCATTCCTAGTGAGAGAGTTTCTAGTTTCTTTCAATTAACATGTCACTACTGTGGAGGAACCTGGGTAGGAATTTGCAGAGAGCCAATCTACCTTTACACATGACTTCATAGCTGTAGATATTTGCAGTAGTGATGTAGCTATGTTGGTCCCAGGACATTAGAGGCAAGGTGGATGGGGTAATCTCTTTTATTGGACCAACTTCTTGTTAGTGAAGGAGACAGGTTTTCAAGGTACGCAGAGCTCTTTAGAAGAAGTGGGTTCAATAAAAGGTATTATCTTACCCACCTTGCCTATAACTGGTTACTCAGTTTTCTTTGCATGTTGATAATTCTTTTCCTTCAGGCAGCTTGTTGTACCTTTTGCTTAATTGTTAGTTTAATCAGAGTAGTGTATCTACGTAATACTCGCATATCCAATTACCATTTTTATATCAAGTAGTTCCTCTTGGACAATGTTCAGTCCATCAAAGATATTTATCTGATAACTGGATTACAATAAGCCCTAATTTTCTTGATATAAAAACAAGGACCTGTAATTCACTTCCAATTCAACTGTCCTAGTTGTAGCAACAGTGGAACATAGTATAGGCAGTGTTCAGGCATGTTTTACCACTCTATTGTCTAATTCAGGGGTGGGCAAACTACGGCCCCTCAGGGCTCTGGATCCGGCCCGCGGGCTTGCCCCCCATTGCTCAGTGGGCTCCGTTCGTTGCCCTTGCCTCCAGGCACCGCCCCCCGCAGCTCCCATTGGCCAGGAATGGGGAACCGCAGCCAATAGGAGCTTCGGGGGAGGTACCTGGAGGCGCAGCAAGGGCAGCACGTGCAGAGCCCTCCGCCCCCAGGGGCCGCAGCGCTTCCTGGAGCGGCGCGGTGTGGGGCCAGGGCAGGCTGCCACCCCGGAGCCCGAACCTCTCCTGCACCCCACCCCCAAACTCCCTGCCCTAAGTCCTCTGCCTGCACCGCACACCCCTCTTGCACCCCAACCCCCTGCCCTGAGCCCCCTCAAACACCCCGCACCCCTCCTCTGCCGTAATTCCTTGCCCTGAGCTCCTTCCTGCACACCGCACTCCCTCCCATACCCTAACCCCCTGCCCCGGCCCTACATACAATTTCCCCACCCAGATGTGGCCCTCGGCCCAAAAAGTTTGCCCACACCTGGTCTAAGTGATCATGGTCAGATGACACAGTAAGTACAGACAACCACTCCTACTGTTGATACCACCCTACTGGAGCTAAACCTGTGATAGCAACAGTGGGAATTTAATATTTTTTTGCAGGAATGGAGAAGAGTTTAAAAAAAAAAAAAGTGTATTTGTCCCTAGATAGTACTACAGTGTTCCAGATTAAACTGGATATTGGTACGTATGTTTGAATTCACCCTGACTGCACAACTGGAAAGACTAATTCATCTACACACCCAGTTTTGGTGCCTTATGCTGAAGGAACAGTGTAGATTATTAATGTGGAGAGCAGAGGAGAAGTTGCTGTGAAGAATTACACACACACTTACATTACCTGCAGCATGGCAACAAGCCTAATCCAGCCTGCCACCAGCAATGAGCCTGAGGCTATTTCTACACTACAATGCGAGAGCGGCACAGCTGCAGCTGTATGACTGTAGTGCTTCAGTGTAGACACTCGCTACAGGGATGGGAGGGGTTCTCCTGGCGTTGTTGTTAATCCAACTCCCTAAAAGATGATAGGTCAACAAAAGAATTGTGCTGTCTGCAGCGGGGGTTAGGTCAGCTACATCTCTCAGGGGTGTGGATTTTTCACATCTCTGAGAGACATAGCTATGCCAGTGCAAGTTTTCGGTGTAGACTAGTCTTAACTTGATGTGGGCATTAGGGTAGCATCACTTTAAGTTTTTCACTTGTGATGTTTTCTACATTTAAAGGGAGAGGCTTACCGCTGTTAAAATGACTTTTAAATACTTTACAGTGCACGTTCATGCACTGCCGGCTTCAAACAATTTAATGTAAGAGTCAATGCTTCCCTGTGCGGCTACAGTCCAATAAGCAGTTATCAGACATGCAAACTTCATGTTAAACAGGCAATCTTTACATGCTGGTTTTCTTCTAACAAGCTCAATGTAATATTAAACTAAATACAAAATTGGTTTGTGAGAATAAAGGAGTGAGGACTGTTGTGGGATTGTTAATACTCAAAGCCTCAAATGAGATCTTAAAGATAAGTGGCTGTCACACAGTCAGGGCTGGCTCTAGGATTTTTGCCGCCCCAAGCAAAAAAAATTTTGGCCAGCCCCCCCTTTTTTTTCGTGCCCCCCGGCCCCGCCCCAACTCCACCCCTTCCGAACCCCTTCCCCAAATCCCCAGCCCCGCCTCCTCCCCCGGGCGCATTCCCACCCCCATTGCTTCCGGCGGGCCCCCTGCGACCTCCCACCCTAGCTCACCTCCGCTCCACCTGCTCCCCTGGGCGCGCCGCTGCTCCGCTTCTCCCCCATCCCTCTCAGGCAAGGGAGGGCAGAGAAGCGGAGCAGCGGCGCGTTCAGGGGAGCAGGCAGAGTGGAGGTGAGCTAGGGTGGGGGGGCGCAGGAAGTAACGGGGGGTAGAGGAACCGCTCCCCGCTCCAACTCACCTCCGCTCCACCAACGCTACCTCCCCCGAGCGCCCGCCGCTCGGCTTCTCCCTCCCAGCCTTGCTGCGCGAAACAGGTGTTTCGCGCGCGGCAAGCCTGGGAAGGAGGGGGGAGAAGCGGAGCAGCGGCGGCACGCTCGGGGAGCAGGCGGAGGCAGAGCGGAGGCGAGCTGGGACGACGGGGGCACTTTTTCCCCATGCCCCGGAGTCGGCACCTATGATGGCCGGCACCAGAATGCCGCCCCTAAAAATGTGCCGCCCCAAGAACCTGCTTGTTTTGCTGGTGCCTGGAGCTGGCCCTGCACACAGTCAGCCATAACAGCAGTGAAGGTAGTCTTGGCAGTGCAGCAGTTAATAAACCTTGAAATTGTATAAGTCTTGTAGAATAAATTTCACAGCATTTTGGTGTGAGCCTCCCAACCCCTGTCACTGACTTGAGCTAGTGGTGCTTTGGCTAATGCTCTTAAAAATAGCTGTATTGACAGTGCTTTAAAGTTGTGGCTTGGGCTGGGAGCCTCATTCTAGCTTGCTCCAAAGTGCTGTGTAGGCAAACCCTTAGGTGCTGATCCAAAGCCCACTGAACTCCACTAGGGGCCTTTCTTTTGATTCCAGTGGGATTTGGATCAGGTCCTTATTGTGTAATATATTGTGACCTGCATGTTTGAATGAATGCTTGCAAATTGTCATCTGGCCCTTAGAGTTTTTGCTCAATTTCATATCGTGTGTGTGTTAGACAACCCCTAGGACTGGAATAGCTGCCAGTTCTCCACACAATAAGCACCGTTCCTTCAAATCCCTTTTAAAAACCCCTCTCATTAATCCTCTCTGTGCTGATCTCTGCACTTTCTCAGGGCTGCCCTCTTTCCTCTAGTCATACTGAGGTGATGGAAAGGTCTTTGGGGTGGTATTTTAATGAAAATTTGGATACGCTCAGGCTGTCTTTAAAAATAATAGTGAGCTGCCAGCTCAAGGCACCAGTACAAAACAGAACTTTCCCAACCTTAGAAATTAACTGAACAAAACACAATTAACTATAAAATGGAAACAGTATATGCCCATTGCTGAGGGCAACACACAGCTGGTGGATGATAGGATACCAGCCGACTTAGACAATGGGAAATAGGATAACACATAAATTACTAATATGTTTCTAGCCTAGTGAAAGTGAATGCAACACCCACTGTAGCACTCTGATCCTTGGATTTGCTTTGTCACTCTTCTGGCTTGAGTTGGTGGCACTGGTCTGTAAAGGGGCTCACTTGGGGGAGGGAAGAGATGATGGGAGTTGGCAGCACTGTACTCGTGCTCCTTAATTGAGAGTTCAGGTGTTTGCTACGTACACCAAGACTGTATCTGTCAGAGAACTGACTCTTTGGTCTAGTCCTAGCGTAAGTGCCCATGATGCAATATGTCCACTCCAGCTGTGGGGCTTCAGTGTAAGTTTTGCCTGATGTCTATGCTTGTACTGTACTGCACCATTGTAGATGCACTGCCCTCTAAGCATCTATTGCACAGTTCCCAGCACAACCCCCTGGGGCTCTTTCCAGATCTGGGGGTTGCAGGAATGTGCCCACCATCTCCTGGTCCAGCTGTTCCAAACAGTTCATGGGGCTGGTCTTCTCCACATCTCTCCCCAATGAGTTTCATGGTGCTGTCCAGAAGCACATCAGGCTGGGAAGGGAGTGAATGTTGTGTTCAGTCTAGCTCTTCCTAAAGGGAGAGGTGTCCCATCATAGGCGCTGACTCCGTGGGTGCTCTGGGGCTGGAGCACCCACGGAGAAAAATTAGTGGGTGCTCCGCACCCAGCGGCAGCCAAGCTCCCCTCACCCCCCCACCCCACCTCCTCCCCCTCCCCTGAGCACGCCACGTCCCTGCTCCTCTGCCTACCTCCCAGCGCTTCCTGCTGCCAAACAGCTGTTTGGCGGCGCTTAAGACTTTCCGGGAGGGAGGGGGAGGAGCGGGGACATTGCACGCTCAGGGGAGGAGGCAGAGAAGAGGCGGGACAGGGGAGGGGACTTTGGGGAAGGGATGGAATGGGGGTGGGGCGAGAGCAGTGCAGGGGTGGGGCCAGGGGTGGGGGGGAGGGTCGAGCACCCACCGGGAACAGTGGAAGTCGGCGCCTGTGTCCTATGCCAGGCTCGACCAATTGTTATGGCAGTGGTCCTTCATCGTCTCAAGATACTGCTTGCCCTGGCTGTTGCTGTCCATCTGGACCAGTTATGCCAACACACAGTGTGGTTAGCTTTGTTCCAAGCAAGTCTAATCCAGAGAGTGGCTGTGATGCTAGTGCACTGTTAGGAATGTGAATGTGTAGCATGTCCTAGACATGCTGGGGGATCACAAAGCAGTTAGCACGCCATATTTCTTGGGTGCAGATATGGCCTATGAACCGCCCTTTGTCAGGAGGATTTTGCTGGTGCTACTGTCTGTTCTTCTTTGGGAAAGATGATGGTTCCCAGCTGGCTGTTACTGCTGCCCTATTTCACAGGATCCCCTCCACCAAAATAGACTCCCTGGCCATAGCACTTCTTCCAAAAAGATTTTTCCTTAACCACAACTAAAATAGGGGGGAGAAAAAGGTTCACGTTTCATTCCCTGCAGCGCATTTGCTGTGATCACACTGCACAATAACGATAATCCCCAGGAGGGGATTTTCCTGGTAGGTCTTAATTTAGAGGTTTTTTAGTGATACGTGGGCAGTGCCCTTCCCCAACCCCACCCACTCTCCTTAGCTGACCCAGACCGTGGCTGAGCACCTTTTGGGGAAGGTTGTGAGTTGATTTTGGGCTTGGACCTTCTCTCGCTTTGTCGGGGGAAGTCTGCAAAAGTAGTTTTCTGTAGATGAGAAACAAGTTGTCAAAGTGAAATGAGCGCAGAGCCGCAAGGCGATTCAGGGTGGGATTGTACAAAGGCTATGTAGGGCCGGTTTCACCTTAGATATGTCACCTTTGATATACAGCAGCCCCTATCTCTAGAGTCTTAAATATGATGAACACTCACTATCCCCTACCTCCTTTGCTACAAGGGCCTAGAATAAAAAACTGGGTCTTTTAGCTCCACATGGGATACATGCTCAAACAATGCACTTAGTTTTGGCTGCACAGACGCTTCCATAGCAAAGCTTATGTGTAGGACCCGACCAAATTCATGGCCATGAAAAATGCATCACAGACCATGAAATCTGATCTTTTGTGTGCTTTTATCCTACACTTATACAGATTTCATGGGGGGGAGACCAGCGTTTCTCAAATTGGGGGTCCTGACCCAAAAGGGAGTTGCAGGGGGGTCACAAGGTTATTTTCGGGGGTCACGGTATAGCCATCCTTACTTCTGTGCTGACTTCAGAGCTGGGCGGCGTACCATACCATGCTACCCTTACTTCTGCGCTGCTGCTGGCAGTGGCTCTGCCTTCAGAGCTGAGCTCCCGGCCAGCAGCCACAGCTCTTCAGCTCCGCAGCTCTGAAGGCAGCGCCGCCGCCAGCAGCAGTGCAGAAGAATAGCAATAATGCAGCCCCCCCCCCCCCATAATCTTGTGAACCTCAACAACTCCTTTTTGGGTCAGGACCCCTACAATTACAACACCTTGAAATTTCAGATTTAAATAGCTGAAATCAGGAAATGTACCATTTTAAAAATCCTATGACCGTGAAATTGATCAAAATGGACCGTGAATTTGGTAGGGCCCTACTCATGTGGCTCAGTCCTTAGAGCAAACCCGGCTAACGCATTGTGTCCTACTAACACTGTTCCACCTCGGTTTGCCTGCACAGTACCCATGGAAGAGGCATCACTTTAACATCCTGGTTAAGAGTCACTTTTAAACCACAATAGGCAAGGACCTAGTCCAGGAATTTGCCTTTAAACATGGATTTGAAACTGTTGCATTTTCCACACGGACCAAGCAAACACTGAGATCTTGAATACACTACAACAAATGTTTGTTACTGAACGTTGCCAGCAATCGGTGTAGCTGACAGTGCTCAACAGGCCTTCACTGTAAGTGTAGACAAATCCAAACTTTGTTCAGTGCCAGTTCAGCTTAAACCAGTTGCCTGGCACCTGTGTTCAGTAACAGGTCTGTTTTGCAGTATAGACGAGGCCTGTGTTAAATCAGTTTCAGCGTCAGTGGGGATGGAGCCAGTAGGGAAACGGCAGTGACCAGACCTTAGGGAGCTACATGATTAGTTACTAAAATTTAATCATAGAAATGTAAGGTTGGATGGGATCTCAAGTTTATCTAGTCCAGCCCCTAGCACAGAGGCAGGACCAAGTAAACCTAGATTATCCCTGACAGGTGTTTAACCTGTTCTTAAACACCTCCAGTGACGGGGATTCCACAACCTCCCTTGGTAATCTGCTCCATTGCTTACCTGTCCTTTATAATCAGAACGTTTTTCCTAATGTTTCCATTCATGTTTTTAGAGAAACCCATCCTTGTGTTACTGCTCCTTCCAGCAGGAAGGCTGCAGCCTGCTGCTGTCAATGGTGACGAAGGAAGTTCTAATGAAAGCAGGAAAGGCCAGCGATGGATGCAGCTTTTCTTTAAGCTATGGGTCACCTGCTCTCTTTCTCCATATGGAGAGAGGGCACTATGTGGCCCCTTGTCAGCAAACAGGCAGGCTGGGAGCATGCTGTTTCCTTAGTAGGATAATGCTTGCAGAGAGCAGTTTTCCTTCAGGCTCTCTCACAGCTTCCAAAGGCTTCTTTTTTTCTTTTGCAAAAGTGAGACCTCAGACCAATCATGAGAGGAGCCTGAACATCCCCTATTGCCAGAGGAGTGGGAGGGAGGGGAGGACACTCAAGCAGCAGGTCATCATCTTGTCGGATTGGGCCCAGCAAGTGATTTACAGCTGCAATGCTGTGAGCTGTCCATCTTGTTTACATCTCCCTCCATGCTCTCATTTGTCTTCCTTTAGGCCCCAGCTCTCCCCCCCCCCCCCCCACATTTCTGTCAGTCAGGAGTCCATAAGTGCGGTACAGTGTTACTTTCAGCCTAAAATACATAGCTGTCAGAAAACCTCTTTCCAGAGGACAGCTGATTTCCCAAACCCCCGCTGCAGATGCAGAAAGCACAATGGAGTACTGCTGTTTGAACACACTTCCAGGATTTGTAGGACATGCCAGCCCTGCAAGTGAAGAGCGTTACAGTAACTGCACGGCACTTCAATGCACTTTAAGAACCCAACTCGCTCTCAGCTTGGCTGTGTTGCTATACCTGAAGCCTGCGTGGGAGACAAGGTGGGTCAGCAGCAACGAAAGGTCTAATTAACACTCCTGCCAGGACACAGGATGATACACCAGTGAGGTGGGGAGAAAATGGGAGAAACCAGCTCTAAAAAAGGACACAGATCAAAGGTGGTGCCTGCCCTGATGTGTGCTTGGTTAAAGGAGTTGGCACAGGGCCCTGTCCCTGCCCCCTCCCCACTCCCCATTCTGGCAGGGTGTGGGTATTTATCAAGACTCCTTATATCTCTAATAGCAGGGCTTCTCTCTGTTTTTGTATCCCCCACATGGTGGCTGAATCAAACAGTGACGGTAGTAAAAAAAAACTTTAGCAGAACAAAGTCATTGTCACTCATGTCTTGGTTCCTCTCAATGGGCTGAGACACAAGAAGGGCCCTGCACTCCTTTTCTAAAGACAAAGCTTTTCTCACGTCTATCAGTGCATTGAAGGCTCTTCCATCCACGCTTGTGTTAACGTTCTTATCCTGGGAAGGTTAAAGTTCACCACTTTCCCAAGAAGCTTCTACACTGACTGTTCCAGCTTAGAACGTCCAAACAATTCTTCCTTAGACACAGCTGTTGGACACTGGCAAAGAGGAAGGGAATGCACAAAATTCCCTCCCCCACTCCAAGTGAATGGTATCTCATATGTGCAACCCTCTTCCTAAGAACCATCTAATCTTGTTACAAAACAAGCCAGGGCATCATGTACAGAGGATAATATGGCCTTCTTTTGTACCAGCTTTTCCACTGCAAATATCAGTCCAGCCACCACAAAAAAATGACTTGTTTAGACTGAGTTTGGGGTTGAACAATAACAATGATACTTACCACCTGAAAAGCCTATAGGCAGGCTAATCCAAAAGTGCTTTACAAAATTGAGGAAGCATTATTATTCCCATGTTACAGCTGGAGAAACTGAGGTACAGAGAGATTTTAGTGACTTGCCCAAAGTCACAGTGCAAGTAACTTTTTATTAAAATGCTTTGCTTGGGTTCTTTAAATAGCCCACACAGAGTTCTGCATTTGCAGGAAATGTTAGTTGGAAATATGTTAGATTTTTTTTTCTAACTGTGTTGTGTGCTTGTATCCTCAAATACAGAGGGGTGGGGAGGAAAGCTAACCTCTCTGCAATCAAGTCAAAGGAAGTTTGATCAAACTAAAATACCAGTAAAGCTCTCACTTAATATTGCCCACTCAGCCTTAACTCAGTTTTGGGGGCTAACTGAATTAGGGTGCTGGTTGCATAGCTGTGACCATACAAGCTGTGTGTAAAATGCATGTCATAGGACCTGATCCTGCTCTCACTGAACTCAGTAGTAAAACTCCTTTTGACTTCAAGGAGTTTGTTAGGATTCTTTGGGAGCCCAAATGATTTTTTTAATAATGCACTTGTATGCTCTTTTGCCTAAAGAGTCCTGAGGATAAACAGATCATCCCACTAGGAGCAAAATTCTGTTTGGTATTTGTCTTTAGAAATATCAAGAATGTCAAGTCTGGTATTTCCTGGAGAACATTTGGGAGGTCTCAGGGATGTTTATTATTAGTGTTAAGTAGTCTTTAAGGTGCCACCGGACTCCTTGTTGTTTTTATTATTAGTGTTAACATCTTAACTGAAGGGAGTCAACACGTTGAATCTATAACAAAGACTTCCTTTATCCAAAATGTGAATTGATCATTGGAGTTAAATATTTGCCACCAAACCAAAAACAACAGTTTAAATTGTTGTAACTTAAAAGTTGCTTTGTCTTTTTTGATACTTGTGATATCGTTTCACTAGTTCAGCAGGACGTGAATTTCTAATGTAGAAGAATAAGCCAAAGTCCTTCCCCATCATTTGGAAGAAAAAAAAAACACCCCACAACACCTTTCAGCCATGTGATTTACAAGAAGCGAAGAAGGACCCAAGCCCAGTTTTTAATTTTCTTTTGCAGGTCACCTTTAGGCAATGTTTTGTGAAAGCCGCTCTCATTGGCCAAGGGGGAGTGAGGCAAAAGCCCAGCTCCTGTCTCCTTATTGGTGCTAAATATGCTGATCATGCTCAGTGCAGGTGCAATATAACAGCAGCTGAGTACAGTTTTTCTTTGCATTTAAAAGGGCGGTGAGTGGTGTTGGCAGAACAACAGTAACTTATCCTACTTCTGCTTTCAGTTTTGCTAAGCAACAGCCTGCAATGTCTTATCTCTAACAGGGCTTAGTTGCCCAGCGCTATAAGTATTACCTCCTATGGCAGCTGAAAGGGATAGTAAGAAACAAGTTGCTATGTAGGAGTAGTGGCTGATTTTTCAAGCCCTGACAACTTGTCTGTTTTATGGTCTTCTAATTTGGTACGAGCCTGGGCTAAAGGCTAATGGTGATCTTTCAGCGAAGGAGTAGACAGCAAACTGCATGAAGTGCACTTAGAGGAGCTTGGCTAGTCTAAACTTGTAGTTGAGCCAGCTTACTAGCCCTGATGACAGGGGCAGCAGCTCTCAGCTAGCAGATGCTGTGTGAGTAGCTGGCTGACACCCTACTCAACATATGCCAAACTGCTGGATTTATGCACAGGACATCTTCCCTGCAAGAGAAACAAAACAAATACAGGTTTCAGAGTAGCAGCCGTGTTAGTCTGTATCCGCAAAAAGAACAGGAGTACTTGTGGCACCTTAGAGACTAACAAATTTATTAGAGCATAAGCTTTCGTGGGCTGCCCACGAGTACTCCTGTTCTTTTAAAACAAATACAATTCTACAAGTACATCATGCCCTGGAAGTGTGTGTTAATATCAGCTATTCTATAGGCTGGTGCTCAGGCTCAGCTGCTCTCACCCCCCCCCTTCCTTTTGGCCTGAAGTAAGCATCACTTGAGGCCTAGCTCATAATGAAATGCACGTTGATCTCCACCTGCTTTCACTTAAGCTGTATATAGCAATCAGTTAGTTTCCTGATGTAATCAGGAGTCTCCACTAGGGAAACAGCTTCCAGAGAAAGATTTCAGAGGAGGCAAAGATGCTTTTACCATGAAGGGGTAAAAAAATTTCTGGTCAACAAGGAAAGAAGACAGATAAGGTAGGAGCTGTTTTTGTTCATGTCTTGCTCACATGTTCCGTTCTCACTAAAGCTGAAGGAAGTTGAGTGTATTACCTGAGGCAAAGCTGAGGGTAACAACTTTTGAGGTGGCAAACAGTTGGGGTGTCTTATGTAGTTACCCTATTGCATTTCTGCTAACTGTAACAAGAGCTGCTCAACTAATCTGCTGTGTAAGGTGCTTTCTTAGGCAGAGGTGATTGTAAAAACTCACTGGAAACACTTCTAACTCCCTCCGCTAAAAGGAAACTGTTAGACCAGCTTTCAGGAGAGGGGCTGCCTTTATGTCTTGTAGAGCACTGCGCATGTTGTTGGTTCTTTAATAACAGGGGTAATGGGAGCCAGCTGCTTCCACCCAAATGTCTGTTGCTTTTTATTACTGTATTTTATAAATAAGTCTGTAGTGGTTTCCCCACCCTCCCCCCACGCACCCCCAAACCTAAACCCATTAGTTAAAGGATATGCTGCTCATCGTCCAAGCACTATTGTGGAACCATTGTGGTCAAGTACTTACTCCTTTTTCTTTTTTTTAATCTGAACTTCCTATTCTTACTCTGTTTAGCTATGTATCTGTTTGAAATTGAGCTCATTACAAAGACGGGGCTGGCTGGCTTGATGTCCTACGTCAGGGGTGGCCAACCTGAGCCTGAGAAGGAGCCAGAATTTACCACTGTACATTGCCAAAGTGCCACAGTAATATGTCAGCAGCCCCCCCCATCAGCTTCCCCCAGCCCCTGCTTCTAGTGCCTCCCACCCACTGGCAGGACCGCCCGGGGGGGGAGGGGGCAAGTGGGGCAACTTGCCCCGGGCCCCCACGAGAGTTTTCAGGGGCCCCCACGAGAGTTTTCGGTGGGTCTTCAGCAGCAGGTCCTTCAGTGCCGCCGATCACACCCAGAGCGAGTGAAGGACCCGCTGCCGAAGACCCAGAGCTTCTTCCGCTCCGGGTCTTCGGTGGAAATTTGGTGGCGGGGGCTCCTTCTGCTCCAGGTCTTCGGCGGCAGTTCAGCGGCGGGTCCTTCACTCGCTCCGGGACCCGCCGCTGAAGTGCCCCGAAGACCCGGAGCGGAAGGAGTCCTCGCCACCGGAGACCCCAGGCCCCCTGAATCCTCTGGGCGGCCCTGCCCCCCGGCAGCCCCACCGATCAGCACCTTCCCCTCCCTCCTGATCAGCTGTTTCGTGGCATGCAGGAGGCTGGGGGGAGGGGGAGGAGCGAGGACATGGCAGGTTCAGGGGAGAGGATGGGAAGGGGTGGAGTGGGGACCGGGTCTGTCGCAGAGGCAAGGGTTGAGCAGTGAGCACCCTTCGGCACATTGGAAAGTTGGTGCTTGTAGCTCCAGCCCCAAAGTCGGTGCTTATACAAGGAGCCGCATATTAACTTCTGAAGAGCCGCATGTGGCTCCGGAGCCACAGGTTGGCCACCCCGTCCTACGTAATGCAGGATTTGCCATATTTCAGTGAGAATCTCTGTGTTCTTTATAAGAGGAGCATGTGACCGCCTGTCAGTCTGGAATAGAGAGAGTTGGCTGGCTTCCTGGGAGCAGGACAGGGTTCCAGGAACCTGGACTCCTGCAGAGCTCCATAGTTCCATGAGCCAACTTGAAGATCCACTGGCTGCTGAGTTGAGGATCCCTAAAGAAGCATCTCTTCAGTTCCCACCTCCTTCCCTCTGGAAATGAGATGCCTGGCCTGGGAAAAGCCTGCTGGTGCTTTCTCTCTCTTGGCAGCTTTCCAAAAAGCCCAGAAAGCATGTGGTTTGTCCTTTAACATCTGGCAGCACCTGTGCAGTAATTGCCTCTGGCTAGCTCCTGTGCCCTCTGCACATCTTGCACCAACACCATGACCCCATACACATTCCTCCCACTCTGGGGCACGCCAGCTGGGTATTGCTCAGACTCTAGTTCAGCCCTTCATTCCAGGGCTTGGAGAACTGTGTGGAGGAAGCATGCTCAGACAGCCAGTATAGGAGAAGGTGCTTTCTGCACCTTCCTTTCAGCAGGGTTTTATGGGTAGAGGACCATGGCCCTCAGTAGTATCTTGTCGGGTTTCAGAAGGACTTTCAGGTAGGTGACCTTATCTGGACGGATTCTGGACCTGCTACAAGGGGGACAGTAAAGAGGTGGGAAATATTAGTCTGAAATGCAAGAGGTGTGAGGAACTTCTGGCAATAATTAAAATGCTGTGGGTATTCTAGTTAAAAGACTGCACCGGTATGTCCACATTGCAGTTAGACACCCATGGCTGGCCTCTGCCAGCTGACTCGGGCTTGCGGGGCTGTTCAGTTGCGGTGTAGGCACTAGGGTGACCAGACGTCCCGATTTTATCGGGACTGTCCCGATATTTGCTTCTTTGTCCCGCGTCCCGACCAATGTTTGGTCGGGACACTGGACAAAAAAGAAATTTTGCCCTCCGCTCTGGTGCTCGCGCCCCCCCCACCGCCCGGCTCCGCCCCCTTCTTCCCCCATTGGCTCTCTCCCCAAATCCCCGCCCTGGCCCCGCCTCTTCCCCAACCACGCAGCATTCCTCCTCCCTCCCAGGCTTGCAGCATGGCGGCGCAAGCCTGGAGGGAGGGGGTGGCGGCGGTGCCTGGATCCTGGAGCTGGTGAGTCAGCTCCAGCACCCGGGCACTGGGTGGGCAAAGGGGGGCTGGCAAGGGAGGGTGACGGGGGCTCAGCTGTGAACCCCCCCGCTGCGCCAGAGGGCTTCTGCCCGGGCTGCTGCACCCGGGGCCGGGAGCGCAGCCTGGAGGCTGTTCCAGCCCTGCAGCCCGCGGGGCAGCGCGGTGGGTCCGGGCGGGGGCAGTGCGGAGCGGGCAGGGGCCAGGTGGGCGGCGCGGCGGCGTGGGCCGAATCCCTGCTGCTGCCAGGGAGCCCCGCGCCTCTCCCTCCCGCTCGTGGCTCCTTCCCGGCGGGACGCGCCCCCCAGCCTGCCCCGCGCACATGCGGCGCGCGTCCAGCTGCTCCTTCCCGGCGAGAGGGAGACTAGGCGCGGGGGAGGCGCGCCGCATGTGGCCGGGGCAGCGAGAGACGCATCCCGCCGGGAAGGAGCCACAGCCGCGAGTGGGAGGGAGAGGCGCGGGGCTCCCTAGCAGCAGCGGGGATTCGGCCCCTGCCGCCCACCCAGCTCCTGCCCGCTCTGCGCTGCCCCCGCCCGGACCCACCGCACCCCGCATATGCCCGTGGCGGGCCGGGGGGCAGGAGGCTCCGTGGCGAGGGCAGCGCACGGGGCCGGGGCCTGCTAATGCCCCAGGCCCCTTTAAAACTCTTTTTTTTTTTTTTTTGCTCCGCCCCCCCTTTTTTTTGCTCCGCCCCCGTCCCGATATTTTATACTACTAATCTGGTCACCCTAGTAGGCACTCTGGCTGCAGCCTGAGCTCTGGGACCCTCCCATCTCGCAGGGTCCCAGAACCCCGGGCTGCAGCCAAAACCTGAACATCTACACTGCAGTTAAGCAGCCCCTTAGCCCGAGCCCCATGAACCTGAGTCAGCTGGCATGGGCCAGCTGCGGGTGCCTAATTTCAGTGTAGACATACCCTAAGAGTGTGTCTTCACTGCAGAATTAACTCAAGTCAGCTGCTGGAATTAACCTAGCTTGAGTGAGAGACTTTTCCTGGAAACGCTGTGAAATCTACACAGAGTGATTGTGTGGTCACATAGCAGTTATCTCACTGTAAAATCCTACCGGAGACAAGGCACATCATGTAGTTTTTTCCACAAGGTAGCTGGAAGAGGTGAAACTATATCCCTACCCATGAATGAGCTTGCCTAGCTACATCACTGTCAAAACTACTGTCCCTCGTCTCCAGTAGGATTTTACAGTGACCGAGATAGTATGCAGTAGTGATCCCATTGTAAAAACATGCTTTTGGCAAAGTGAAGACAAAGCCCAAGTTGAAGAATATGGGGGAACCTTCAGGTTACTGCTGCCTGCTAACTTGTGTGAAAACTACACCTGGCTTTGTTTTCAATAGGATTTTACCATGTGATAGTTACCTTAAATTAAGAATATACCTTGTCTTTGTAGTAAAGACAACACCTTCATGGCTAGCTTGGAAGTGCTCAAAGGAGAGACTCAACAGGCTGTCAGGTGATGCGCCCTAAATAGGGCTATTTGCCAAAACTTAAATTCAGAACCAAAAATCAACTAAATCCCTGAGCTACAATTGGGCTCTTGTGTGTCCTGATGTCCTGTGTCCTGGTATTTCCTGTCCCTTTGGTGGGGCACTGTCAGCTGGGTGGATTGGAGATGCCTGCAGGTTTCTTAGGGCCTGGTCAGGATATCTATGGTTAATAGTTACAGGTGTGAGAATGCCAGGCCAGAAAATGAATAATAGTCTATTGTGCAAACAGAACCCCACCCTCTGGAGCACAGTCTAACTCAGCTCAGTACATTTATTGCGTACCTGCCCTTTAATTACACTACAGGCTGCGGTGGTGCTACTGGCAGTTTCTCACTTGTGAAGCTGTGGACAAACGCATGAGTGTTGGGTATTTCTCAGCCTGCATCTCCGAGAACAGATTCATGCATGTGAAAGGAGAACTCCACTCAGTCCCAGTCACACAGCTTACATGATGAAATGTGCTGCTTGCTGCAAGTGTCCCATGAAACAAAGTTTACTCTGAAACTGTACAGCTTTGTCAATAGTTGTCATTTTGGCATCTCCTGTTGGTGGGAGCCAGCTTACTAAACAGTGATGCTGTCCAGGTGAGACCAGAAGTTTAACAGTCCAGAACAGTGAAACAAGATGCTTTAAAGTTAATTTAACAATCAGAGAAAAGGTGATGATTAACAAAGATGGCCAGAAAATTGGCAGTTTACCTGCAGGAATTTTTGCAGGGACAATCCCCTTTTGAAATTTTCCCATCTTCGTAAAAAACTTTTCTCCCACTTTTTTACTTTACTCCCCCCCCATTTTTTCCAGGTTGGGGGGGGGGATTAAATTGGCAGAAAATAGGATTTTCTCCACTTTCTTACTCATTGACTGTTTCCCAACCGAAAAAGTCAGTGTTACTTTGTGCCTAAATGAAAGTATTTTATATATACACTGTTAATTTCTTTTCTTTTCTTTTTTTTTAATTATTTCCCCCCTTTTCTAGGGGATTTTATTTTTGTCAAGCAAGAGCTTTTTTTGAGAGGGGGGAAAAACATCTTTTTTTTTGACACAGCTCCTCTTTTGGGACAAACTTCTTTTCTGAAAAGCTTCTAAACATGAGAACTGGTCAAAACATTAAACGTGACTTTTACTGAGGCCTGTTCCTTTCTCTTCCCTGAAAATAGGGTAATATGTGTAAGCAGAGTCAGGATGACCTCTACCCTGACATCTGGTGGTGAATTGTGGCGAGTTGTGGAAAAGAACTTCAGGGGCTGATCTTGTTTGCATAGGCACACCCACCCCACCTAGCATGAGCCCACAGCAGCCCAAATGGTCACTTTGGCTGCTGTGGGATCCCCAGTTTCTCTGTTATTGGGGCAGGAAGAATAAAGTGTTGTTACCCTGATTATGTGAATCAAGGACAATGGAACTGTTTTATGACAGAGGGACTCGCCATCAACTAAGTAGCATTCGCTAGACAAGGGACATAGGTTCCAAAACCCAGTGAATTGAGAAAGGCTGAAATACCAATTGCACCTCCTCCTCTCTCCACTGTGGAATATCAGAGCTAATTTTGATTCTATTAGGAGTCTAGTTACAGGCTGCTGAGCTGAATTCACTTTGGGCCAATGGTGCACCAGCATTGAGGTTCCCCTACTACAAGCTGAAATCACTTAAGAGCTGAAATCACTGAGTGCGGGGGAGGGGCTGAAGATATGTTGCTGAGCGGCTGGTGGAGCAGAGCAGTTCACAGGACGGCTGGAGCGGCTCACGGGACAGCTAGTGGAGTGGAGCGGATGGTGGAGCAGAGCAGTTTGTGGAATGGCTGGAATGGCTCATGGGACCGCTGGTGGAGCGGAGCGGCTGGCAGAGTGGCTTGCAGTGAAGGCTGCAGCAGAACCCCACAGAGAGGCAGGGCAGTTGGCCTTGGACCACATAAGATGCCCCTTAACACCCCCGTTCCCACCCCCTCTCCCCCCCCAGGCTGGGGGGTAAAACTCTGCAGATAAACTTTTGAACTCTGGGGCTGCACTGACCAGGGACAGAGACTTTTGGATTGTTGGACTTTTGGGTGATTTTTGGGTTGCTGGACTTAGACCCTGACGGGAAAAGGACACTGCCAAACTTACTTGGGGGGTGGGTCTTTTGCTATGAATCCTGTTTGTGGTGTATCCCCAACATAATGCCGCATTGTTTCCCTCCTTTATTAAAAGGATTTTGCTACACTCAGACTCCTTGCTTGCGAGAGGAGAAGTATTGCCTCTTAGAGGTGCCCGGGGGGGTGGTATGTAATTGTGCCAGGTCACTGGGTGTGGGCTCGAGCTGGTTTTGCATTGTGTTATTGAAACGGAACCCCTAGATACTGAACCCGGCCCTTGTTGCTGCCAACTCAGACAGGCAAAAGGGTTACATATGCAGTTTCACAACCAAATGTGAAATATCCCTTTTGCTGAATGTTTGGTTTGCTGTGAAAGCTCTGCACAGCTCTAGTGAGACTCTGTCTCCAGCCCAATGCAGCACCTGGAATTTAACCTTTCGGCCACTCACCAGGTGTGGGTGATTCCTAGAAACTGCCTATGCTCAGGGGGCTGGGATATTTTGATTGGTTCCTCAGTGTTCTATTTCTGACACATGCTACTAAGGTTGATGGGGTGAACTGCATAGTTACATATATTTTTGTAAGCAATTATCAGCCAAGCCCTTCACTTTAAAGAAGGGAAGATAAATCATGAGACCATTGCAATTGCCTTTCCACCTACAGAGCTATCCCAAATTAGCACCCAGTGGCCAGATACTGTAGTGATGGGTAGATTATAAATACCTACATACATAACTCCTTCAGTCTATAATTTATTTCACTTAATCAAGGAATGACTGGTGGAGATGGCAAAGTATAAAATGCTTTTATGGGATGGCAAGAAGAGCCCGAGAATAGCAGTCATCACAAAACTGGTAATGACCTCATGATCAGAGATGCAGGTAATACCTTGCCCACAGCAAGAGAAGCTGCAGAAAACGTGGTAACCAGGAGGGGTGCTCCAATGCTTGGTGAAACCCTCTGAGCCCTAAGAAGAATGTGGGCTTAACTGAATACCGGTGTTACTTATTTACAGATCAGACAAGATCTTGAGGGAAACTTTTTTTTTTTTTTTTAATTGAAATAATCTACAAAATGTCTGCCTGCATCAATTCTGGCTGAAAGACTTGCTATTAAAGGAGGCAAGTATCTAAAATCACTCATACTTTAGGTTTCGTTTCAAGATGGTTACAACACAATTGTTTGACTAGCCACATTGCAGGTGTCAACTGGCATACAGTACAGGCCCTAGTTGTGGCCTATTGCTCTCCATGATTCTTGGGTTATAAATTTCAGATCTGGCCACACAAGGCTGTCCCTGGCATCAGCAACCTGTAAGGAGCACTTTATTGTTACTATTTATACTGTGGTAGCGCTTAGAAGCCCTGATCAGGGACAAGCAGAACAAAGATAATCCCTGCCCCACAGAGAAGTTGTCAGTCACTCATGCTCTGCCTTTACACAGCCAGCCCTGGGAAACAGCCCATCACTGCATCTCTTTGGTTTCTATGTTAAAACAAAACTGTAAGCGCCCATTCAAGGCACTTCTAGACGTACTGTGTACCCAGGGCCGGCTCCAGGCACCAGCTTGGCAAGCAGGTGCTTGGGGCAGCCACTCCGGAGAGGGGCGGCAGGTCCAGCTATTTGGCAGCAATTCGGCGGACGGTCCCTCACTCCCGCTCGGAACGAAGGACCTTCCGCCGAATTGCCGCCGCAGATCGCGATCGCAGATTTTTTTTTTATTTCTTTTTGTTGGCTGCTTGGGGTGGCCAAAACCCTGGAGCCAGCCCTGTGTGTACCAGGTTTAGGAGCGGTGTGTGTGTGTGTGTGTGTGTGTGTGTATTGTAGGGAAGCCTTCCTCGGAGGGGCAAGGGGTGACAAGTGAGGGGGAACGTGTGTGCAAGAGAGGATCCCCAAAAGGGCTGCACTTCTTGGTTTCTCAGCACAAAACTGAATAAAATCTGCTATGGGTTTCTATGGACTGACTCTAGTTCATTAACATGCTACAGTCCTGTTGACTAAAATGCTGGAACAGTCCTTATAGATTTCTCTCTGGCTTTAAAATCCTCACTCCACACCCACAATGCCTCCTCACTTAAAATATTTACCTGTTAATGGTGATTATTGTGCTTTAAATTGACTTTGATTCGATTTTAAAATCTGAAAATTTGGCAGTTAGTTCATTCTGTCCCTAGGAAGCAGTTTTTTCCCCAAGCAAATCCTTGAAGGTTTGTACTGCGTCACTAAATACTGAAGGAGAATCTTATGGTCTCTATTGGGTAAATACTGTGGATTTTGGAAGTATTTCTAAATGCTAATCACCTGATAGAGTAGGAATGCTGTGGAGAAATTGATCTATAGTGTACAAAATAGCCAGCTTTGCTTATGAGAACTTTGTACTCACACTTTATGAATGTGAGGAAGGGAAAAGAAACAAGGACAGACCCAATGATCTTGGAGATGCAGAGGCTGCAGGAGGGTTATCGGGATAATCGGGAAATCATAGGGGAGGGGCCTCTGAAAGGGGTCAGGAGAAGATAATGTAGGCTGGGAGATGGGATGGGCGGAAATTAAATCAGATAACATATAGGCCAATTACATGTAAGGCTACCAAGAGATTGGCAGCTCCCTGATGAGCTCACAACAGGCCAGTCTGGGTAATACAGCTCCAGTGAAAGCCTTTACTTAGCTTATTTTTAAACATGACAAATCATATTAAGGTTATGACACAATCCATCAAAAAAGGCAATGTCCAACAAAGATCAAGATCAGGGTCTATCCTTATCTCTTTGCCTTTGGATTCCACACAAGGCTGGAGCAATAAACGACTTGGGGTTTAATAGCAGGAGGAGTTGGTGGTGGGGTGGAAAGGCTTACGTTTTCTTCTTTAGCTCAATGCATGTCACAATCCCTTTAATGTTTTGTCTTTGATTTGCCCTAGTCGCTCTGATGATAAAATAGGTGGAGAATCCTTACCCGTTTCTCCCATTCATGCATTTGGGGTTGGGAAGGGGGACTGCATGAACTTCTATCTCATGTCATATAGCCAAGACCCTGCTATGTCTTCATCCTGAGCACAGCATACCTACACCACCATCCCCATATTCCACACCTCTGTCAAAGATGCCTATGCTACTTATGCAGATAAAGAAAGAGATAATTGGTAGAGAATGACTGTTAGCACAAGAGTGTCTCCAAGCCTATCAGGAGGTGATAGACTTACTGAGGGACATTTCTCATTTTCCATTTTTGTAAGCAATTTTTTTTTTTTTTTTTTGTGCAGAGAAATTTTTGTTTTTTTCCCATACTTGTCATAACTTTGAGGTGCTGATGGAATGTGTTCAATGCAATGTTGATGGAACAGTCAAAGGGATAAAAGCCCTTGTAAGAGGGAAACACCTGCAGTGTCTCTGGGAAAACTCCAGTGTGGGGTGAGAGAGGCCTAAAGAAAAAGGCATGGACAATTTGTTAGCCCCAACTGATAATCTTAGAAGACAATGATATGGGCTCCTCTTGGTGAGCTCTGGCTGACCATGTGTGCCATTTTAGAGAATAAGGTATTTTTAAGGTCTTAAAGTAGATGCATCTTTTCGTCAAAGCTTTTCGAGATAAGACCCTGGTACAAATCCTTGTTGACCATTCCTTTCTGCTGTCCACCAGCCATCCTCGCCTTCTGCGATGATTGCTATGATGTCTCCTGCACTGATGTCCAGTTCATCGGTGCTCTGAAAGGAGAGACCCAACAGAGGGAGTGGAAATCTGGTTAGCCTCAGTACTCATACTCTTCTGCATGTTTTGTGGGGGGGATTTTCCTAGCTCCCTTGGTCCTAAAGCATATCCTACGCATCACACTGTGATAATGAATCTGAAATATCAGACTCGCACTCAGTGTGTGGCTCCATTTTTACTGAGCTTGTCATATTGGGGCTATCAACTTTCTTCCCATCTCCTCAAGATCTCCGGAGTGGAACAGAAATGTACCCATCCTGCATTCACTCCCTGTGCAGATTAGATCTTGTATCATAGGAACATCCTCTGCCAGAAGAGACTAAGGCCAGGTCTATGCTATAAACTTACACGGGTATAATTATGCCACTTGGGGGGGGGGGTGAAAAATCCACACCCTTGAGCAATATAGTTATACCGACATAACCCTTGGTGTAGACAGCGCTATGTCGACGTGAGAGCGTCTCCCACTGACGTAGCTAATACCTCTCGCGGCGGTGGATTAACTATGCTGATGGGCAGTGCTTAATTTGTAGTGAAAGAGGTACCAGGGTTTAAGCAATTTTTTACATTCATAACTGACGTGGAAAGGCTAGAGGTGCCGGGGCTCTGAACTGCCAAGCCTAGAGGTGCCGGGGCTCTTAACCGCCAAGCCTAGAGGTGCTGGGCTCAGCCTTGGCACAAATTAAGCACTACTGATGGGAGAAGCTCTCCCATCAGCGCAGCAGCATCTTCAGTAAAGCACTACAGCGTCACAGCTGCATGGGTGCAGCTTTTGAAGTGTAGACCTGTCCTAAATGCAACTCCCTCCTGAACCAGCCAGTCATGCTCCTTCGTTAGAGCAATACAAGGCTACATGCTCAAACGAGATAAAAATGATGCCTCCAATAATCTCAGTCTGGGAGAGATTTCTCATCAGGACAATTGATCTCCGGTTACCTGCATGGTAGAATAGATCCCTGCTGCTGAGCAATAGTGGTCAACAGTGGTATAATGATTGTTCATGAAACATGCTATTTCCCCCCCAGGAAATAGCCAGACTGACTTGTAGTGATTCTATCAGCCCATTAAGTGATGCTGTCCTGTTTTCTGTGGGATGGGGCATCAATTCACTGTCCAAAGAGCAATGAAATTAAAACAGTGATAGCACAAGCTCCAAAATTTTTGCATTCAACAGATCAGATCAATCTAATTGGAATATAATGCTCAAGTGTGTGGAAGTCTACCCCCAGGTTAGGAATAGTCCATCTTCATGAAAGGAATTCAATAATTCCCCTTAAGGCAAAATGCCATGAATGCTGAGGTACATTAAAATGACCCTGAACAGGCCCTAAAGCAAATATCTCTCCAACCAATGAATGAGAGTAGAGAAAAAACATTTGAACACCCTGAACTACATAGGAAATTCTCTTCAGCTGCACTGACATAACCCAACTTTTGTTTGGCTTCAGTTAGAACAGGGGTAGTCAATTATTTTTTGTCAAGGTCCAAATGTCTTGGTCAAGGAATAGTCAAGGTCCAGGCTCCAGATAAAAATGATGATGATAAATAAGTTTAAAAAAAAGACTTTGGGGTCTGTTCAAAAGCATCTGGTGGTCTGGATTTGGCCCGCGGGCTGCCTTTTGACTACCCCAAGTTAGGATCTGACTCATGTTGACCTCTTACAAAGAGTCTCCTAAGTGACGTGTTTTCAATGTGGGTCTCATAACACACGAACAAGGGCACTTTCTATGGAGCCGAAAGGTGGCCAATTCAAACCTAATAAAAGGAAATCTTTTCCCAAACAACACATCATTTGACTGTGGAACTCTTTGCCAAAGGATGTTGTTGAAGCCAAGAATGAGCACAATTCAAAGAGAGATTGGCCATTTGTATGGATAGCAAAAGTATCCATAGTTCATGCTAAGGAAAAGAATATTGGAAGGGAGGTAAAACCCCATGTTTCAGGGTGTAAACCAATCTCTTGCTATTGGGGATTAGGATGAGATCATGGGGGCAGATTATCCCACATCTGCTTACTGTGGGGCTTCTTGCACCATACTTTGGAACATCAGGCCATTGTCAGAGGCAGGATAGTAGACTAGATGGACCTGGCCAGTAGAATGACTCCTATACTTCTATGTTTCCTGTGTAGGAGCATTAAGGGCAATCATAAGGCTAAAGGCTCTTGGGCTGCTTTGGCATTCTAATTTATAAACATCATCCCCACTTTACCTCCTTTGAAAAGCAGTCTAAAATCTACAGATGAAAAGGTGCGTGGTGTTAGTAAACTCTTGCTTTAGCAAGTCAGCTTGTCCCTGTTGTGACTTTACTCATGATGTCTAATGGAATTAGGTCTGAAGTCAGGAACATTACAGTACCCTAGTTGAGGACGCTGGTTGCTCATCAGCAGTGTCTTCAGATTAGTGAGCATGTCAGGCCAAGCTCCTTCCATTTGCCCAAGGGGCCTGTGCTGGGACTGGCACTTGGCAGGAGCAATCAACAGGGCACAGTGTATTTCCAGGGGACAAATGTGAGGGAGGGCTGTGCCGTCTGACTCCAACGTCAGAATGTCAGTGTGTGTGGTGTATCGGTAGCTTTTTCATTAATATAGTCCCTCCTCCTGCATCTGTTTAATGGAGCTGGAATAATACAAATTCATAGTATTTCCACCATGCAGGAACTGGAGTAGCATGACAAAGCCAGATCTTGTGTTGTTGTTTCAGCTCCATTTAAAAAGTGCCTCAGGGGTTATTTAAGTAGAAAATGGATACAAATATTTATATTGCAAATCCCCCACAAAACCATAACTAAACTGAGGCAAAGGCAGAAGACAGGCTGGGAGTCTGTATCTGGCAATAGTTATGAACAGGAAATCAGTATGACTTGTTCTAAAATCCTTTTGTGCAGTGGAGATTGTGTTGGAAGTCTGCCCCTGCTATGGAATACAGACAACACATCAATCTGGTCTTGGGGTAGGATTCTCCAGATGAGGATGGGGTCAAATGGAGAACAGCTTTTAGATAATATTTGACAGACTCTCACTCCTCTTTTCTAGGCTGAATAAAAGCCAGGGAGGATTTTATAACATGAGCTGCAACCATATTCCCTTGGGCTGTAGTCTCAAAAATTTCACAAGTGAAGTAGATTCAGAATGAGTCATTACTTGGATGGGAGATCACAAAGGAAAACCCAGGTGCTGTACAAAGTGGAGGTGCCATTCCCTGCTGACCTGCTGTAGATTCAGTGTCTCAGTATGGTGTCTGAGGGCGCTGTTTTCCAATGAGCTGTAAAACAGGGTCCTGACCATTTTGTCAGTAAAGATCCTATTGTCCTCTTCAGCAAAAACAGTAAGAGGGGACTCGTCTTGCTATGCTGCCAAGATTCCAGTTGGAGTACATGCATTCTTTTATCCTAAACTCCCTCTGCATTTGTAACTGGATACAGTAGTCATCATTTCCTGCCCTAAGTTGCTATCCAAATGTTCTGGATTCCAATCCTACATCAAGATCCGCTAGTGTGTACCTCTGTAGAGACCCATTGATTCATGGGAGTAGGGGTTGCACTAGCAAATCCTGATGCTGGATCAGGACCTTAACTAACTTCTCTTACATTTTTATTGGGACTATTTTTATACATCTTCCTGTAAAGCCAGGTGGTTTAGTTACCATTAGTCAAAATGTACAAAGCTTCTATGTTGAATGAGTCTCTTCTATCCCTAAAGAGACAAGGGTTGGGATGGTTTGGCACCGTTATTGATGAAACACATTAATGTGCAGCAAATTGAAATAAACTTTTATATACTGTTATCTTGGGGGCAGTATGGTCTAGTGGCCAGAGCAGAGACCTGGGAGTCACAACTCCTGGCTGCCACAGACTTGCTAGGTGACCTTAGCTAAGTAACTCTCTGTTCCATCTGTTTCCCCATCTATAAAATGAGGATAATGCATAACCCCTAGGGGTGTTGAGAATTAATGGGCTCTTTGAGTCAAAGGTACTATTTTAAGCCTAGTGCATTACGACATTCGTTTTTTAATCCTTTGACTACCTGGGCTGTGTAGTCGTAGAGCACTCTGTAGTCCTGTGATGGTGTGGTCGCTGCTTGTTCACCCACATTAATAGCTGCGTAGACTCCATCCACTTTCTCGTCTAGAAAAACAGTGAAACAAAGAGTTCAGCCGCTTATAAATGCAAGGAATCATTTGCAAGAGTTCACAAACACAAGGGTATCTACTCTTCTCTCTGTGGGATGTGTGTGCCTACAGAAACTGCTATGGACTCCAGGTAAAGCTATGCACAACAACTGCCACTGTCTAGAGGGGTCAGAAACTAGCTTTCACTCCATTACATGGTAAGACTGCAGGGTAAATGTTTTTCCTGCTTAAAATATAGTCCCAAATGGTCTAACAAATAATTATAATAAAACTGGTTTGTGGTGGGATCTGTGATTTTTCTGAGGGGAAAAATAAAATTATCTAAAATATAATGCAGTGCAAGAAAAGTTCAGTGAGCCTTAGTAGTAATTTAGATGGTGCCATGGTGGAATATGTTACTGGCTTGACCTTTCTGAAACATGTTGATTATTTAATCCAACCTGTCATAACTGAGAAGAGGAAAACATTCATTCAGTGTTATTGCAAGAACAGATATAAATGCCTCGGTGAAATAGTGATAATTAGGCCTTGTCCACACTGTGTTTTGGTAGTATAGTTAATCTAGAAAGCCCTCCCAGTGTGGAGATAGTTATGTTGCTATAACTGTGTCTACACTAGTGCTTATACTGGCATAACTATGTTGGTAAAAAAACCACACCCTTATCTGCTACAGCTATACCAGTATACCGTAGCTATACCAGTATAATTTTTAAGTGTAGACCTGACCTAAGGATTGTTCAAAAAGAGTTTGATCCTGCATCTCTGTAGCCAATGAGAGTTTTGCCATCAGTCCAAAACCCCTACCAAGGCATTTCTTCAAAAGCATTTAGCACTGACCTAATTCTGCTCTCATGGAAGTCAATCCCTTTGCGTCATAATAAATAATGGCCATTAAGGCAAAAGAAAGCTGCAGTGTATTAAACAGGCAAATGTCACACTATTGTTTGTACTGTCAGATTTTTATCTCAACACTATGACTTTAGGTGTTTGCACTTAGCCAGAATTTGGAATGTAATTAAGTCCTGGCTGGTTAAAAGGAACTTATTACAGCATTCCTCCACAATGCTATACCTGCCGGGTCTGTCCTCCTGCTGAGGCATGAGGGAATTTCCCATGTAAACTGCCTGTACATCCCTGGGATAATAGAGCCCTTGCAGAGGGCTGAGAAGATAGGATCCTTGTAAACCTTCCCACAGTAAATCCTGATCCCATTCCAAGAAGTGGCTTGGATTCTTCAGATGACTGAAAGAACAATGTAGCAGGAAGTGAAGAAGCTGAATGCAGGTAGATAACCACGATATGCACAAACCTCTGAAGGCCTTGTCTTCATTAGGAACAAAGTTGTATTCTTAACTTGAGTTAACTAACAAAGTAAAATCTTAGTGAAGAGCAGGCAGTCTGTAATTTTCACATGAGTTGTAAGTCAAGGTAAACCCTAGGCTCCCGCAGAGTTGTTATCTCAGCCTGCTAACTCATGTGAAAACTACAAATTGCCTTGTCCTTGGTAGGATTTTACCTCATGTTAATTACCACATGTTCACTAATGTGGGCTAAGAATTCATGTTTTTTTCCTAGTGAAGACACACCCAGAGTCTCAGGCACACCTGGGCAAACTGCAAGAAGAATGTAGGTACCAAAATCCCATTAGATTACCATGCATATTCTCTCTAAATTTAGGGGCATGCTCCTGCTCCCATAGAAGTCCATGCCAAAACTCCCATTGATTGCAGTGGATGCAGGACCTGGCCTCAGCTCACTAAATGAGACCCATTCTGTCAATGGATATGAGTACTGGGTTCCCACAGGCGCCCCCAGAGCCCATCTGTGCATAGTATTTGGTCCCAAGAGTAGCATCTCATTTTACAACGAGCCTGCTCTGATCCTTCAACAAAGTCACAATCCACCCTTTGTGACATCAGAATTTACTATCGTGGAAGCAATTATGATAATAATTATCCGATAGTGGCCTTTATAAATAGCATGATCTAAACTGGCAGAAAGGAGAAGTTAATATAATGTAGACCGGTTTCAGTGGTAGCTGTGTTAGTCTGTATCAGCAAAAAAAACGAGGAGTCCTTGTGGCACCTCTAAGGTGCCACAAGGACTCCTCCGTTTTTTTGCTAATCTAATGTAGACGCACAAACAGCTGTGAGCAGATCGGGGAGGCATTAAATGTGACAGATGCTGTTCATATGTTACTGTATAGACATGTGGGACCCAATCCTGGGAGGCACTGAATGCCTTCAACTCTCATTCAAGTTGTATTCACAGGGACACCATTGAATTCTATAGAAATGGATGGCACTTGGGCTCAGACTTTTAAAGGAGCCTAAGTCTCATTGCAAGTCAGTGGGACTTAGACTCCTAAATGCCTATTTCATTCTCAGAAATGAGACTGAGGCTCCTAAATCAGTTAGACATTGTAACTCTGAGCAGAGCAACATCTATGTACCTTTAAAAACCCAGACCTTGCAGATCTAGCCTGCATGAATGGCACTGAAAATTCCCACTCTTCGGGGGAGTCAAACAAGGGATTTAGGAGAGACTGTATTCCATTTCTGGGTGGCCGCGTGCAGAGGCAGATGTAGTGAAGGAAACTGGTTCCAACAGCATTTTTTTTTTCATTAGGGGACAATCACAGTTTAAATCTCCTTAGCTGGTTTTAAATCGAGCCAATAAAAATGTCACAAACCATTATTTCCTGTGCTGTCAAAATATTATACTTTGGTGCCCTCTAATGAGTGATACAAGTGACGTGCAGGGCCATCCTTAGGCATACCGCATACGCGGCTGCGTAGGACACCTGAAAATTTGGGGCACCCCTGGGTCTTAGTGTCCACCCTTCCACCTCTTCCTATCCCTGTTCTGACCCTTCTTGCAGGCTCCCACCACAGCAATCTGTGGCAGCCTGGTGAGTCTTCCTCCAGAGGAATTTGTTAGTCTCGAAGGCCTGGTCTACACTGGCGGGGGGATCGATCTAAGATGCGCAACTTCAGCTACGAGACTAGCGTAGCTGAAGTCGACGTATCTTAGATCGACTTAGAATCACTTACTTCGCGTCGTCACGGCGCGGGATCGACGACCGCCGCTCCCCCGTTGACTTTGCTTCCGCCTCTCGCCGAGCTGGAGTTCAGCAGTCGACGGGAGAGCGATCAGGGATCGATTTATCGCGTCTACACTACAAGCAATAAATCGATCCCCGATAGATCGATCACTACCCGCCGATCCGGCGGGTAGTGTAGACCTATCCTAAGGTGCCACAAGTACTCCTGTTCTTTTTGCGGATACAGACTAACACAGCTGCTACTCTGATTCCTCCAGAGGGGATCTAGTACTTAAAAGTGAAAATGCCTGCCAGACCTATTAGCACAACACTGAAACTGTTAAAGAGGCATTCAAGTAGTAATGAAGTCATTTAACAGACATTTGCCAACCCCCAGGTATACAGTCAGTTTCTGAATTTACTGACAAAAACAGTTGTGCATTACTGTAATGTTTACTCAGAACGTGTTTGTCTACAGGACCTTGGTTTAAAATTTGCTTTAAAAATATTTCATTAGTGTGTTGCTAAAAATTATAAAATTACATCTCTTAAAAAAATTCTTGCTTAGATTTTTTTTTTTAGATGCACAATCTAAGTATTCATCTTTTTAGCCTTAAATGCTTGGATCTTCAGACATATAGTTTTTTTAAAAATAAATCCTTCAAATGACTACCTTTATCTAAAATACACATCCGAGCCCGGGCTGCTGTCGGGCATAAAGGCACCAGTTTAATAATACTGCATAGGGCCCCATAAATCCTAAGGACGGCCTTGGACATGGGATTGGTAAGGCAACATAACATTTGAAGCAGTACGGATGCCTGTGTTCACAGGGACACCGGGCTGGGCCACAGGAAGGCTTGGGAAGGTTTCCCCATGCTCTACGTAAGTAGAGGAAAAAACTGTGTTCCTAGACCTTGAGGTCTCAGTCAGAATTTAAACTTCACACATCCAGAGGAATAGTACAGCTCATATTAGTCTCTATGGTGGGGGAAGCTGCTTGCTACATGTTTGTGCTGTACTGATGTCTAGATTATAGTCTCAAGCTAGCTCATAGGATAGATAACATGTTAATGTTTTATCACATAGTTTATTCTCCATGCAACAAGCATGTCAATGATTGATTCATAGGACCAGATACATCTTTTGATTTACATCTGGTAAAACATACCTATAGGAGGGGCTGTGGGAATGATGGTTTCACTGGAGTTTCTGCTATTTCCATGTAACAATCCGGAGAATCTGTGGAACCAAAAGAAGCCGGTGATAGAATGTACAGAATATGTTGTATATTCCTCAAACTTCCAGAGCGCTAGTCCACTGCCATGTAATCTTCCTCATTCCTCCCATTTGTCACCAACACTTTTGGCCAAATGTTTCCTCTTTGGAAACTTTTTTGTTTTGTTTTGCACTAGAGCAACAGACACACTTATTTTCATTTTAAACAAACCCTGGTAAACTAGCAAATCTTTTGAAGTTTGCCAGTCACTAAACTGTACACAAAATAAAGTATATTTTTATATTATACATTTATATTTTTGTGATAGTTTTATCTTATGGACAATTCAAGATCTAAAGAAACATGAAGCAAAGCTTAAACCATCCCATCGTGACAACATGATGGATCTGTTTACTGGTCAATTGCAAGGGGCAACATCCTTTTTTTCCCCCCTTTCCTTTTCTCCTCATGATAATGCACTTGAGCATAGAAAAAATGCTGGCTTTTGGAATGTTGTAGACTATAATACACTTGTCTAAAAACTGTCAGTTTTAAAATATAGCAAACTATTTATATTTTTCTCCCTGGATTTTTCCCCAACCAGCATAAACTGTACTGGTATAAACAATCTTCTACTAATATAATTGGGTCCACATTAGGGCTTTCATCGGTATAAATATTCCTGTATAAATCTGATCCCTAACCAACAAGTCTATACCACTGAAACTTTTAAGCGCAGGCCAGGCTTAAAGCTATTTGCTAATCTGTGGCATGGTAGTGCACTATGGTTTAGCACAGAAGGTATGGCTGGAAAAGACAACTGTCTGTCCCCCTCTCACCACTTAAGTTGTTTTTGTCACTATATGTCCCAGTCCTATCACAAAGCAGAATTAAGTGTGCCCCAATTACTTGCTGGCTGGTCAGTTTCTTTTAAAGTTCTCCCTTCCCGCCAGCAACAATGTGAATAGCTAATCTTGCTTTACTTTAAATTCTGCTAAATTAATTATTGGTGTATGTATATGATATGCATGCATATCACATCTGCCTTTCACCATGATTATGGAAGCAATTACTTTCAAGATCTATATTTGTCACTTGCATGTATGTAACCATATATTGCTTCCTACACAGAAAAGCATTTCCATAAGGAACCAATATACTCACCTTTTCATCATCCCACAAGACTGGACTGGGCTGTTGCTACATCTAGGAGATTCTCTGGCATAATAATCCTCATATCCTATTGGAACTACAATGGGATAATTGTTAAAAACAAGGGTGTAAACAGGCAGAAGGTATCCATTTCCCCTCTCTACCAGCAATGCAATTGATTTGTTTCCATAGCATGGTGGTTAGTCTTCTAATCTAGAGCAGGAGTGGCCAATGGAATTCTGCAGTGTAACCACGCTCCTCTTTAATACATAGGTGCAGCCCACGCCGACCTCTGAGCTCATCTACGCTAGGAAAACTACTGATGACAGATGTCAGTAATGGGTACTGCTGAGCTGATGCTTAATACAGTTCTGCTGCAAGTCTAGCACAGCTGCAGCTCCATTTCAATAGCTATGGTCAAATTCTAATCAGGAAGGCTGCTGCCTCAATAATAGGACTTCTGCCATCTTTGTCATCCCATCTTTGTTTAAGGAGCAAAAGCTAATCACCCTGCAGCTCTCAGCTACTAACTGAGGATGATGACTCAGTCAGCTCTTCTGGATTTTTTTAAATGTATAGACAGAGATTCAGGAATTCCAGCCACATCTGGGGAATTTTTTGGCCCTGTTGTCAGATGCTGTAAAGTAGGTATTTCCTGGTATCCATGTGTAGATAAATATCAGCCTATCTCTCTCGTCCCCAAAGAGAGAGAGAGAGAGAATTTGCTATCCACCATGGGGCTAGTCGACTTCACACCCACAACTCACATCCGAGTTAGTTTTGAAGAGAGAACGTTTCTTTTTAACAGCGAAGTCCTCATCTGTGGTTCTCTTATATAACAGAATGCATGTGGTCGCCTATGTATCTTGTACTTTAAAATACTACAGCTTGCAGGCCAGAAACTAGCCACAAGCTATGCTGAGAAGTAATGAGCCGCAACTGAGGGTGAAGAGTAGCATTCATACTGAGAAACTGCTGACGTGTAAAAGTAAAGAAACATGCCTCTGTGCCTCTCTCTGTCTCTTTTCTTCTCTATAATGTTTAAAGGAGGTCTGAATGCTTTTTTTTCCAATTTATTTTAAAAATATAGGTTTCATCTATACCAAGGGTGGGCAAACTATGGCCCGCGGGGCACATCCGGCCCTCCAGCCAGTTTAATCCAGCCCTCGAGCTCCTGCTGGGGAGCAGGGTCTGGGGCTTGCTCTGCTCCCACGCTCCAGCAGGGGAGCGGGGTCGGAGGCCGCTCTGCGTGCGCACGCGGCGAGGCTCCTAGAAGCAGCAGCATGTCCCCCTTCTGGCTCCTACTCTTAGGGGCAGCCAGGGGACTGCGTGGGCTGCCTCTGCCCCAAGCGCCACCCCCACAGCTCCCATTGGCTTGGAACTGCAGCCAGGGCCGGCTCCAGGGTTTTTGCCACCCCAAGCGGCGCAAAAAAAAAAAAAAAAAAAAAAGCCGTGATCTGCGGCGGCAATTCAGCGAGAGGTCCTTCGCTCTGAGCGGGAGTGAGGGACCGTCCGCCGAATTGCCGCCGAATAGCTGGACGTGGCCAGCTGGTGCCTGGAGCCGGCCCTGACTGCAGCTAATGGGAGCTGCAGGGCCGAGGCCTGTGGACGGGGCAGTGTGCAGAACAGCCTGGCCACGCCTCCGCATAGGAGCCGGAGGTGGGACTTGCCACTGCTTCAGATAAGCACCCCCTGGAGCCTGCACCCCTGACCTACCTCCCGTGCCCCAACCCCCTGTCCCAGCCCTGATCCCCCTCCCACTCTCCAAACCCCTAGCTCCCAGCCTGGAGCACCCTCCTACACCCAAATCTCTCATCCGCAGCCCCAGCCCCACCCCAGAGCCCGCACCTCCAGTCAGAGTTCTCCCCCTCACCCGCTCCTGCACCCCAACCCCAATTTTGTGATCATTCATGGCCCACCATACAATTTCCATACCCAGATGTGGCCCTCGGGCCAAAAGTTTGCCCACCCCAATCTACACTATTTTTCATAGAAGACTACTGACAGCTGGAGAACTGGAAAGCTTATTCATCAGAGATACTAACACCAGTCAAACCTAACTGAGAGGGGAAGCTTAATTTTACTCAGGGCTTGTCTAAACACAAAAGTTGTAACAGTTTAACCTATACCAGTGTAGATAAAGTGGTACAACACTTTGTGCTGAGTCTGTACAGTGCCTAGCACAATGGAATCCTGGTGCACAACTAGAGTGGCTAGGTGCTATGATAATGATAATAATAGTGTGGACACAGTTATAGCAGTATAAATATACCACTATAGCTTGTTTCCATATGGGAAGAGGAATAAGCTACAGTAGAACTGCAGAGTTACGAACACCTTGGGAATTGAGGTTGTTTGTAACTCTGAACAAAAAGTTATGGTTGCTCTTTCAAAAGCTTATAACTGAATATTTAAGAATATTGACTTAATACAGTTTTGAAACTTTACTATGCAGAAGAAAAATGCTGCTTTCTATTTTATTTTATTTTTAGTAGGATTGTTCCATTTTACAACTGCTGTCCGTTCCACTCCACATGTCATCACCAAAGTCCTGATCCAACGCTCATTGAAATCAATGGCAAGATTCCCTTGGACTTCAGTGGATGCTGGTGGGCAGCCCCCCTCCCCCCCCCCCGCCCGAGCTGTAGGACTGTTGCTATATTCTGGCTCTCTCCAGCTGAGGAAATCTTCCCAATGTTTTTGATGATAGGATCTAGCAATGTGCCTCTTCAAAGCCTTCTATAAACATCTATTTAAGCTGCCTACTTTCCCTGTGAGGTCAGTACGTATTATTCCCATTTTACAGAGGGGAGAGAATGAGAAACAGAAATTTAAGTGACTTTCCAAGGCCACAATTAGAGAGGCAGCATTTCTGTCATGTGTTACCACTTCTAATTGGTAACAAGGCCAAAAAAACCCTGAGGTTTATTACCTGGTGGATCTGTTCCTGTCATTTTATTCTTAATGAAGTAATCCATGTCTGATTCTACGTTGCAGTTCTCCAAGCTCACTCGAACCTCTTCATACATCTGCAAAACAGAAAAGAAGAATTTTAAGTTTCAGCTTTTAGTGATGAGCTCTTAACACAGAATCCTCTGCTAGTATTTCTCTCCATCTTAAAGGGACACTGTCCACTTTAATCATGGTGTGTCTGTGTGTATATAAACATATTTCTCTACTTCTGCTGTGGACAACATCTTAGAATATGAGGAAGAAGGGAGACCAGCTTTAAAAGCTTATAAACCCTGGTTCTAAAGGGTTCTTTTAATCCACTGGAAAGAGGCAGCACAAGAACCAATGATTGGAAGTTAAAGCCAGACAAACTAAAACTAGAAAGAAGATAAACGTTTTTAACAGTGAGAATGATTAGAACAAGGGAAGTGGTGGAATCTCCATCTTGAAGTCTTCAAATCAAGGCTGGTTGCCTTTTGAGAAGGAAGGCTTGAGCTCAGTAACTTGTGCTGACTAAATACAGGGGTAACCAGGCCTGTGTTAGAAAGGGGTCAGACTAGATGATCACATGGTCCCTTCTGGCCTTTAAATCTATTAATCAGTTTCAGCAATTTGTTATTTCCAAATGTATCTCTGAACATTTTCTTGGGCCCCGTGCTAGAAGACCCAGGCCCCGACCCTGTTCAAAGAACCAGGTCTCCCCCACTGAAGTCAGTAGAGCTCTGCATTTCTGCAGATATGTGAAGGATTACACCCAGATGAGTGGAGGAGCGGGGGCAGAAAAGATTATTTATTTTCCCACACACATACACTCTTAAGAAAACTGTATAATGCAAAAAAATTCCAGGGGACATGCCCGAAATTTCTCATCCAAAGAACTCATGGGAGCAGGGGGAAAGGGGAGATAGTAGTTTGATGGTTCACACACGTAAAGATTTTCACTATTAAAATGGAAGTAGTCATTTTTTCCTGTATAAAAGGAATAACAATAAAAAAATCCTTTATTTAAAGCTGACTTGGAGGTTTGAGATTCTACCCCATAGCTTGGGGAGAGGGGACAGAAGCTTGGTGGCACCAAGTTTGCTATAGAATCTCTGAGTCTGTGCCGGCCTAAATATTCATTTTTAATTCAGTGGGGAGGGCAAACCTGGTTCGTGGTTTCTTGCCCTGGCCAAGTGTGGTAAGATGGACATCGCCATTGCTGGAGGTATTTGATGTGTGGAGAGGGGTGAGCCAATATGGTGGCTTTAGAGGACACATTTTTCTCCATGCACAAGGACTGGGATTTCTTGGGGGGAAAGCCTGTACCTCATCATCCTTCACACACTGCATGGACAGCTGGTTACAGTGAACCCAAAGGGAGTTCCGGAGGATGGTGATACGATCACATTCCTGGAGCTGAAAGGCCTAAATCCAAAAGAAGAGATGTCAAGCATCATGGTTATTATTATTTATTATGTGTATTGTGGTAGCACCTAGAAGCCCAAGTCATGCATCAGGATCCCACTGTGCAATGTTTGTACACCTGCAAACCTTTCTGAAACACACTACAGTCAGGATGCACTATGAACTGTAGAAAATAATCTTAAAAATAAATCCACTTTTACATTTAGTCACTCAAATTGCAAACAGCAGATGAGGGGTTTTTACCTGACTTCTCTAAATTCACTCTGAGTATCTTTCCCAGACCTGAAGATGAGCTCTGTGTAAGCTCAGAAGGTTGTCCCTTTCACCAACAGAAGTTAGTCCAATACAAAATATTATCTCACCTTTCACTAAGTTAAGGTATTGTTACCCCTTTTGACCCAAGCGGCTAGCCAAATATTCAGGGTCTTATAGGTTGCAAGTTGGGAAGAAGAAATTGATGGTGGCATTAGATACCTTTTCATGCAGTTCTGTTTATTTACAAATAATGTACAAAGTCTTGTTTCCCTGAACACAAGAGGAACGAAACAGGAGATAATATCCTTGCTCCAAACCTCTTTTATCCAGCACCCAGCCCCAAAGACCCCTCTCTAGTCTGTTCCAGGACCATACATACTGTGCTTGATTAGGCTGTGCTTGGCTTTCTGCTCCTTCTCTGGGCTGACCAATACTACACAGGCTTTGCTGGCATAGCTATGCCGGCAGAGCTCCCTAGTGGAGGTGCAGCATAAACCATCAGAAGAAGTTCTGGTGATATATAAACACCGCCTCCCCGAATGATACTAGCTAAGCAGATAGAAGCACTCTTGGTCGTCCTAGTTGAGTGTACCCGTGGGTTTCAGCTGCATAGCTATACCAGCAAAACTCTGTAGTGCAGACTATAGCCATGTCCAGGGGCGGTTCTATGGTTTTTGCCGCCCCAAGCACGGCAGTCAGGCAGCTTTCAGCGGCACACCTGGTGGGCGGTTCGCTGGTCACGCAGATTCGGCGGCATGCCTGTGGGAGGTCCGCCGGTGCCGCGCCTTCAGCGTCCCTGCCGCCGAATTGCCGCCGAAAGCACGAGACCAACGGACCTCCCGCAGGCATGCCGCTGAATGCAGCCTGACTGCCACCCTCATGGCGACCAGCAGGCTGACCCCCACGGCTTGCCACCCCAGGCACACGCTTGCTGCGCTGGTGCCTGGAGCCGCCCCTGGCCATGTCTACATTACCAACTAAATCAACATCACTGCGATCGATGCAGTGGTGTCGATTTAGTGGGTCTGGTAAAGACACGCTAAGTCAGTGGGAGAGCACTCTCCAGTTGACATCTGTACTCCACCTCCCCGAGAGGCAGAAGCTATGATGATGGGAGAGCATCTCCTGCCAACATAGCGCCATGTAGACACCCCTGTAAATTGCTCTAAGTTCTGTTGACTTCAGTTACGTAACAGATTGACTTACAGCATTAGTGTAAACTAGCCCTAAGCCTCTATGGTTGTTTCTGTGCTGTCTTGCATATGTCTCTCACATGTACCCCTTACCCAAAACAATACCCAGCAAACCTCCCCACCCATATAGCTCAAATTCCTGAGTGGCCTTTGTGGCGTTACACCCCATATTCTTCATTGTAATATTATGATGATATGAGTATGGCATAATTATGATGTATTTTGTGCAAGATGGATCATGTGAGATCATTGAAAAGGTCATGATGTACTGAATATGATCATCCTATTTGTATGCATGTATCATTTTTGTATCTGAAGTTAGGAATATTGTCTATGCATCTATTACAAATGTGTTTACACTTGGGGAACGCCCACTAGACAGAATGTAATCAGTCTAGATGGCTAGCTGGGAAGGGCCATTAAGGAGAACAATAGGTCTTAGAAGATGCTAATCCCCCACCAGGGAGCCTTACTGGGGATACTGAAAACAGCCTCTGAGTCATGGCTGCGGTGGCCCTACAGAGACATGTGACCAAGTCACCTGGTACTGGACTCCATCATAATGCCAGTGTTTTTCCACTGGCTGGGGGTGGAAATCAAACTGGGAGACAAAGGGTTCCCACCATATGCTAAAACTAGTTAAGGCAGGTAGTAACATCATTGTGGTTCATTCTTCACTGACTCCCCACCCAAGAAGAAGGCTGCTGGAAACACCTGAGAAACAAAGACTGAGTTGGGGGAGAAGGGCTGAACCCAGGCTAGAGGCTAGAGCCTGTGAAAGGAATAACTGGAGTTTTAAGCTGCAAGCAAGTGGAGCTTGCCTTCAAGAATCTCTACAATCTGCCTAAAACAACATTTAGGGTGAGAATTTGCTACACATATACAATTTCTTTGGTATATTAAGCTTAGTTTATGTGTGTTTTATTTGCTAGGTAATCTGCTTTGATCTGTTTGCTTTCCCTTATAATCACTTAAAGTCTATCTTTTTGTAGTTAACAAACTTGGGGGTTTTTTTGTCTAAAACCAGTGTGTGTGGAAATCATAACTTGGGGCAGAAAGCTGTGTCTATTCCTCTCCACATTGAGGGAGGGGGTGAATTTCATGAGCTAGCACTGCACAGAATTCTGTGCAGCACAAGATGGTATGATTTTGGGTTTACCCTCGAGAGGAGGGGGTGTGCACTTCAGTACCTGGCAGTTCCTCAGCTGAGCCTTCCCATGCAGAGCTGATCTCAGCATCTGTGTGAAGCTGCAGCTGGATGTGTCCCTACCTGTATGTGTGCTGGTAAAGTGCATTCTAAAGCCTGAGGGAGGGCTTGACAGGTATGCACAGCAATACAGCATAAAGGGAACCCAGGCGAGCTCAGTGGTACCCCAGTTCCAGGAGGCACCCTGAGGTGGGGGGGGACCCATCACAGCCTTAGGTGTGCCTTTGGTTTGGATGGTGTCACGTGCCTATATTTTGATTTGGAGACTGCTGTTATTTCACAAAGGAGCTTAACTGTTCCTGCTATCTTAATGAAGGGTTGTGGGTTACACTCAAAGCTTCAAGAAAGTTTAACCCAACCTTTAACAACATTTCCCTGACAAAAAATAAAGGGGGAAAGAGGAGAAGGGGACGGCACTGTGATTTGAATAGCAAATGATCCCAAGGATTTAGAACCCAGAATCCTGTTGTAACAAGATGAGGGGACAAGCTTTTTGGATTTATAATACAGGTAATCCCCTAATGGAAAGCTTTGGGAAAATACTGGTATGTCGAAATTGTTGGACTATTTGCGTAGCAGAACAGAGTTTTTGTTTCTTCTGAGTTCACTTGCTCCTTTCTTCCTCTGCTTGAAGTCATAATACTTTAGCAGAGCTATGGGGGGGGAGAGGGGGGCTGCAGCTTTCAGTGTGAATTCAAGAGGAGAAACTATTTTTACAGCAAAGTCAGAAATAAAATTGATCTCTAAGCTGAACTGTTCTTCTAAATAGAATGTGCTTATTTATTTTCCATAAGGTGTGGAAAGCTCAAACTCTTCTAGCCATCTGCTCTCTTCTTTTGTTACGATGCGCATCCATACCACCACAAAACTAAGTACATATAACGTTTTACAAAATATTGAGCAAGATACATTCCCTGTCCCCTAAAGATCTCCTTGTGTAAGAAATAAGGCATGGCACAACTGAGGGAGGGTGTGGAGAAACCAGCTGGTGAAAAGAAAAGGGTAGGAAGCGTTTCTGGGAGAAGTAGCTTTTAAGAAGAGATTGAAAGAATGAGAGAAAGTATTTCATTTGGGGCAGCAACTGGGCAAAGTACTTAAGCATATGGCTAAAGTTAAGCACTACAGGGACTTCTGAACACAAGAAGCCATTTGCAGTGCATAACAACTATTCTATTGCTCACAAGTGCATCAGTTCATTAAAACAGACACTATTATTTTGATGTAGATGGTGAACTTAACATGCCAACTACATATGCACATGTCCAAATACTGGTTTTTATATACATCTTTCATAAGTTGCTAGCTTAGAACCCCCTTAGAAATTTAGTAGTCCTGGATTTAGCCACAAACACATCGAGAAGGGACTCAATAACTCCATTTGCTGAAGAGTGATAAATCTGTACTAATTGCAGCGGGCAGGCTCTGGCCAGGTTCTGAAGAGCACTCCCAGTCTGGGATATGTATAGCAGTGATGGAAAAGGGGGAGGGGAGGAAATCTGAATCTTAGAGGAAACTTCAGATTTTTTGACACCATGTCTGTAGAATGGTTGCCATGCCAGCTATGGGACAATTCCAGAAAGTGAAAGCTACAGGGAGGCAGGGCTGATGTAAAAATACCTGGCAAGCATACAGAAGCGGACCACAAAGAGATTCTCTGTGGGCTAAGAAGAGTTGGAAGCTCCTGGACTTAAACTGGTGTTCAGGCACTTTTAAATTGTGTGCTTCTAATCAGTCACTTGGGAAACAGGTTTAATTTGGCTTTGATTTAAATAAGGCAGCCCTAAAACTAGCAGGATCTTATATTCCACCCTGGGTTAGATCCTCAGCTGGTGGAAATGGGCAGCGTACTGCTGTAACTATGCCAATTTAAACCAGCTGAGGATCTGGCAACCTAAATTTAATGGGCAAGCAAGAAAAGCATAAGCAAGTCAGAAAGCTAACAGCTATACTTTAAATCCATGGTAGTGTCAAGTGTACTCTTGCAGCAGTCATCTCTAGCTAATCACAGACCATCAACAGTATGTATCAGATCCCTCAGTGGTAACACTGCATCTGGGACTGAGATCCGTGAGTGAGTAAAATAAAAAAATGCTCAAACAAATGGTTCCAAAGGTCAAAATATTTACCTCACAGGTGCTGATATGTTCCTTCTCCCACTCCATTCTGGCCTTATCCAGCTGTTCTATATACTGCTTGTACGCCCTTTCTGTAAATAGAGAGATGAAACGGAAACTTCCCAACTGAGATAAAATAATACAGGGCCCCACATCTCCTCCTGTTAGGTATGGTGTGACTTTACTTTGGTAAAACATAGCCCTAACCTATATCCTACAGAATATAGTACAATAGAACCTGGTTAAGCAGAAAGATGCCTGGGTTAGCTCATGGTATTTTTACTGGAGAGAATGATCTCTCTGACTTGCCCACAGGTATGCCACAAACATCTCAACTGGACAACAATGTGTATGTTGATAGCAGCCATGGGTTCTTAGGCTTGAGTGATATTGTAGGATTGCATTGTCCTAAGTCAGGGGTCCCCAATGCGTCTAAGTGTGCCCACATACTGGCTGGCTGGCGGACGACCATCCGTCGAAATGCCGCCGATGCTGCTTGTCGGCGGCGATGCCTGTTGACGTTGCCACTTGTCGGCGGCATTTCGGTGGATGCTCGTCCGCCGCCACGGTCCTCCGTGGCTCGTTGTCTGGCACCCGCCAGACGAAAAAGGTTGGGGACCACTGTCCTAAGTGAACAAGGTGCCCAAGAAGGACACAGAAGGACCCACCCAACTGGCAGAGGGAATTTCTTGAGGGCTCGGGATTGCAATGCTCCATTTCACAGTCCCAGAGCATATGCGAGTTTCCTGTGTATATACATGGCGGCTGGGACTCAGTCATACCTCCCAGCCTGAGGAGACAAACACGTGAAAGCTCTGCTTGATTTAGCATGCTAAAAATCACACTGTGGCCAAGGTGCAACAGGCAGCTGCTCAGGCTAGCTGCCCAAGTACAATCCCACCCGACCCCTTGGTATGTACTTCAGCAGCTAGCCCGAGCTGCCACCCGTGCCACTTCGGCTACACTGCTATTTGTAGGCTGAGCTAGTGCACATCCATCTCCTGAACTGGGAATTACACCTCCCTGCTGCAGTGTAGATGTACCCTCCCTGAGTTTGGGCTCATAGCCGGGTCCAGAGAACATAGCTATACTAGCTTGCCCATGTGTAAGCATGCACACCTACGTCTTCCTTGCCCTGGGTTAGGGTGGCTGAGGACCCAAACAATGTTAAAGAACAAACGGAAAAGAAACCCCATTATTAAAGTGTTTTAAATAAACTGTAGAATACATAAAGGGCATCTCCTACGTATATGCAGCATCATATTTATCTTCCTTTAGTGGAATGTAAACTTGGGGGTCTAAAGTAGCTGACAGTTGCCTTTAACTGCACTTTCATTAGTTTAGGAGTCTTTAGGAATCTGCACTTTTATACGTGGGTTTTTTTTGTTTCCCCCCTCCCCCCTTCATAGCATGCCGTTAAATCAGCTGGGTGTTAGACTTTATGTAGAACGGTACCTGCTTCATTTGCTGTGTCTTTGCATTGCTTGGCTTTGTTCTGACTCTGAAATATAAAAAGAAAACTGTCCTAAACTGTTTGCTGTTGCTCTGCAGAGTTAAACAGCTGATGTGTTCCACCCGTGTGTGTGTGTGTGTGTGTGTGTGTGTGTGTAAGTAAAAGTAGCCACCCTAGAACTGTTCTGGGTGAAATCCTGACCCCATTCAAGTCAATGGGAGTTTTGTCATTGACTTGAATGGGGCCAGGATTTCACCCACTATAAATAAAATCTAATTTGTTACTTGTGGAAGATTTTTGGAACACTGTGGGTATAAAATGCATATTTCCAATGCCATTTTTAGATTGCTCCTCCCCTCTCCCCTGCAAAAAAAGATGAGTTTGGATCTCTGCTTACGCTGCCCTGAATGTATGGAGAAAAAGAGAGTTAGTTTATTTTTTTTCTCCATCTGCTTCATTGTAAAATGTTCTCATGAAAGGTTAGTAGGTTGTCAGCTAAACATGTAAGATGATGCAATGAGGGATTGAAATGCCTTGTTTTCAATGATTTATTTTCAAGTTTGTAAATTCCGATGAAACTAAACTATCTACCAGAAGACAGTTTGATAAAGAAAGGGCATTTAATGTAAGGTACTGTACCTACTTTGGTTAACATGGGATCCAAAGGTGGAAACAGCAGATTAATATGTTTCAGACTTTTCCTTTCATTTTTATGAATAATTTGATTCAGGAAGAAACTGAATTTGCATTCTAATGATAGGCCATGCCAATTGTCTCCCTAAATCTCTCAGCCTACCATGCTTTTTAAAAACACAGGCAACTATGAACTTGTTCCAATTCTATTGATTGCTCAAAAGGCACAGCCTATCTGTGGAGGAAAATTTTCCTAGTGAATTTTACAATGTTTATTAGAACAGAGAGCAGCCTCTGAAATCTGATGCAAAGCGGATTGTCTACGAAAACTACAGAGCTGTCTGCTACCATTGCTTAAATAGCACAGTGGTCTCAGATACCTTTTCTGTTTGCTTTTGGTTGCCTGAAGCACTTATCCTCTCGAAGGCCTGCTCAGCCTCGTCTGCATCCTTGCACTTCTGCTCGTAGGTCTTCTTTGACTGCATTAAAATAAATTCAAAAGAATGTTTTCTTTTTGGGCTAGATAACCCTCTCCACCCTGACACGGTCTCTTCTGCAGGCAAGGGGAACAAATCAGGCATTAGGTTGGAACAATTTACATTTTAAAAACTTTTAAACATTAATTTAAATTTTAAAATTGAAAGGGGCACAATATTAAATTGATATAAGAACGGCCATACTGGGTCAGACCAAAGGTCCAGGTGTCCCAGAGGGAATGAACAGAACAAGTAATCATCAAGCAATCCATTCCCTGTCACTTATTCCCAGCTTCTGGCAAACAGAGGCTAGGGACACCATCCCTGCCCATCCTGGCTAATAGCCATTGATGGACCTATCCTCCATGAATTTATCTAGTTCTTTTTTTTAACCCTGTTATAGTCTTGGCCTTCACATCATCTGGCAAAGAGTTCCACAGACTGACTATGTGCTGTGTTAAGAAATACTTCCTTTTGTTTGTTTTAAACCTGCTGCCTATTAATTTCATTTGGTGACCCCTAGTTCTTGTGTTATGAGAAGGAGTAAATAACATTTCCTTATCTACTTACTCCACACCAGTCATGATTTTATAAACCTCAGTCATATCCCCCCTTAGGAGTCTCTTGTCCAAGCTAAAAAGTCCCAGTCTTATTAATCTCTCCTCATACGGAAGCCATTCCATACCCCTAATCATTTTTGTTGCCCACCTAATCACAGATGGACATAAAAGAGAGAAGAAAAAGCAACCTGGATGCTGACATATCAAATGAGCAGCACACCAAGCAACCCGCTCCAACATCCCCATATGTGGTACTGACACTAGTCACTATAATTATTTATTTTATGACAGGATGCCTAGATGCCCTATTGAGCAGGGCACTGTACAGCCACACAGCTCTTCAGGGCAGGAACTGTTTCTCATTAAATGTCTAAATACTAGAGCTGGATGGGAACTGGATTTTCCATTTCTTGGGAAATTCTGCAATTTTTGGGGGGGGGAATGGAACAAAACAAAAAAAATTGAAATTTCATGCAAAACAATAGTCAGAGGGAGGGAGAATATTGTTTTGGGTTGATAGAAATGTTTCTTTTTGATCAAAAGGAAATGCTTAAAAAAAGGCATTTTGATAAGGTCAAAGTTTCATTTAAACTATAAAGCTTCATTTTCAAAGAATCACCATTTTCCAACAGAAAAACGTTCCATCTGAAAACTTCCAACCAGCTCTACTAAACGCACAAGACAGACGAAGGGTAGGAGGGGAAATGACTTGCCCAAAGTACACACCAGGTGAGTGTCAGAACCAGAAGCCAGGTCTCCTGAGTCCCAGTGACCAGTGCCCTATCCAGTAGACCACACTGCCTCCCATGCATCCCACAGGGTTAACCATGACCAGCTTAACACATTTTTAAATATGACTTGCCCTGTCCACACTAGGTGCAAAGTCCTGTTTAAAATGGTTGGTGGTTATTTGCATTGCAGTAGCATCTAGGTGCCCTACTCACAGACCAGGACTCCACTGTGCTGTACAAACACAAAACAAAAAGGCAGTTCTTCCTCCTGCCCCCCAGGAGCTTACAATTTAGGTAACAAGAAACACCAGGTGGGTATAACAAACGTGGGGAAGCCTAACAAAACAATACTAATCAGCATGGTAGGCAGTGACCTCAAAACACCAGTTGCCTATCTGTCATCAAGTTTTTTGTGGCATCGAGGAAAAGGAGAGTTGTAAGAAGGGATTTGAAAGAGAATAAGGAGTTAATTTTATGGATTTGACAAGGAGCACCTCCCATGGATAGAGGCAGCATGGGAGAAAGCACAAAGGTGCCTGGTTTGAAAACTGAACGAGTGGGTGATGGTAGCTGGCATCATTATCAGAGTGGAGGTTAAAACATGACCATTTTCCTAGTTCTAGACATGGCACTACTTAATCAACAGAGCTGCTCTCCGTGTTTATCCAGCGTTATAGATGCCAACCTCAGCCCAAAATAAGTTTTCCCTGCTTTTCACTCTAGTTAGCCCTCCAAAGTTAACAACTTCAGTAGAAATAACAGGAGTACTTGTGGCACCTTAGAGACTAACAAATTTATTAGAGCATAAGCTTTCGTGGGCTACAACCCACTTCTTCGGATGCATCCGAAGAAGTGGGTTGTAGCCCACGAAAGCTTATGCTCTAATAAATTTGTTAGTCTCTAAGGTGCCACAAGTACTCCTGTTATTTTTGCGGATACAGACTAACACGGCTGCTACTCTGAAACTTCAGTAGAGGGCACTAAATTCCATTGTTGCTCATGCATCATCATCGTTGCCATCTAGTTCAACAGCTGAGCCAAATTCTCTCATCGTTTATACCACTGGAGTTGCACAAGTGATCCTCAGGTCGCACTTGGCCTGTAGAATCTTCATTGATGGTGATGATGCATGAGACTGTAGGAATTCACTTGACTTTCAGATCCCCAGGCTGAGTAGGCCAGGCTGAATGGCAGAAAAAAAAATCTTAGCCTGTAAACTTGTTGAAAACAGAAATAACGCTGGCAGTAACTCAAAGTTAACCCTCAAGGTGCTGTAAGTGACCTTTAACTAGGCGTGGCAGGGAAAACATGCTTCCATGTCTTAACCTCATGGCTTGGAAACACATACTCTTTTTACTTTATTTCATCATGTTCTTGACATTCCTTTAAGATATTGTCTGCAATGAAAATTTCACCCTCCCACCCTAATTTTTCTCCATGTGCAACTGGATGAATGTATTATTAAACCACATAACTTACCTCCATTGTTTTCTTATAAAGGGACACCTTGCTCTTTTGCGCACGTTCCATTGCAATCTCGTACTGTAAGAAACACACAGGACTAAACATTTCTCCTTTTAGAGGCAGGATTAGAAGAGCAATTGTTGCACCATTTCTAAGAACCATGTTCCTGTGCAGAAAATGCCTTGATGTTGCTTTTGTAACTCACGCCCTTCTAAATGACACAGTGCAAAGCTAGGAAAAATTAATCCAAGATCATTTTGCTTCAGTGGCTTCCATTAATAGCCAAGAGGATATGACTTTGTTTTCTCTCCTTATCTGAAGAAGCTTAAATTGCATAACACCCAGTCACACTGTACATAAGCTTTGCCAGCAGAGTTCTGCGTAACAGCACAAGCCCTGGGATAGGATCTTGTGCTGCTGCTGTGTTTGTGCAGGCAAACCAGTGCCCCACCTTGCTGAGTAAGGACTTCTATCCATTCCAAATGTGAGCAGATCCTGTGTGATTAATAACAGATCCCATTACCTCTGTCAAATGATTATATTCTACCTAATTTCCATGGGCATCAGCAGGTTAGCTTGAAGGGCATTGGCCCCGCCTCTTCTTCAATTTGACATGGTTTGAAATACCCAGCTCCAAGCTTAAAAACAAGAGCCTTTCCTATTCGGCAGCCAGACATGACTCTCATCCCATGACATAGTCTTTTTAACAGAGCTTGATCTGAACACAGATGGCTTTGTTTCAGATTATGAAATTTCAATATATGTAATGCTTCTCTCCCAACAGCCTTGGCTGATCACCAGAGATCCTAGTTTTCCATGATTAAAAAAACCCCCAAATTCTCTGATTTAAAAAAAACAACGGATTTCTAAGGTCCCTGCTGATTACTGCTGTAAGTGTTTAATCCCCTTTTTTAACTTTGGGTAAGAAGGTTACTTCTATAATATCCTGCCGGAGCACTAAAATATACTGCAATTGAAGTAGTAGCAAAGAGTTTGAGCCTTGTGTTGAACTCAATGTCTAGATCATCTCATCCATGATGTCAGGGAAATGCTGGGAATCAGGGTTTCTTCCCTGGAGAATGTGGCGGGAGGAGGGGCATGGACGGCGGGTGTTGAAAGCTGGGGAAGGCTGAGCCTCCCCAAACAGTCTTGGGTGGCCCTGCCCATGCTCCGTCCCCAGGGCCCTTCCTGCTTCCTGGCACTGTGCTGTGGGGGGCTCTTTCCCCTGTGGCAGGGACTAATGGGGGCTGGCCTGTGCTCCAGGGCTGGGAGAGGCCACGTCGCCCACCTGTCTGGCGCTCCAGGGCTGGGGGAGGGATGATGACGGCCATGTGGGGGGACCCTCTGGGCTTCAGCAGGCCGGGTGGGGCCTCTGGCAGAAGGGGCAGGCCATGCAGGGGGGCTAGCCTCCCCGAGCCCAGGGTTCACCCGCCACCCATGGGGAGGGGAGTCTAATTCTGCAGTCTTTAGACCTTATTCAAGCAAAACTTCCCCTGGTGCCAACAAAGGTGTTGCCTGAGTAAGGGCCAAATGGTGCAGTCCGGAATGCTGCTGTTGCAGAGCTAGCACAAAGACACACACTGCTGTGTTTTGGGAGATCACCGGAAATGCTGGCACGGTTTGCTCTAGTGCTACTTTCTTGGCAGCCAGCCAATGGGTGACTGAAAGAAAAACCTGCAACAGACATGGAGAATCCAGAAGAGGTCTTTGCCTTGCTCCCAGTAAAGGTTTCTCTTAAAGGCTTCAAATGCAGAACTATTTCAAAAAGTTACAGCCCCCGTTTCCATGCAGCTCTCCAAGTAGTAAATGGGGTGGTGGAGAAGATAAATACTGATTCAAATATGAAACAGACATGGAATTGTGTCTAAATTGAATGTGCTTCATGAAGCAGCTGTGGAGCTTGAAAATCAGACAACAGCACTGTCAGAAACAGGATCGTTTTTACCAACTCTGAAATTCTGGAGTGTTTCATTGGCTAAGTTCCCATCTGTGCTATAGAGATGATGAGGTTGGTGCACTTGGAACTACCTGGATTTGTCCTGTTTTGTTTTAAAGGGGCGTGGGATGTGGAAATTTTGCATGGCTGCCAAAAACCATCGTTGTTTTCAGTGGCAAGTAGCCAAGCCCTTTATTTATTTCCAGATAGAACCAGGGAGGGTGTAAAAATTAACATTGTCACTCGCTTAGCAGATAACTTGTTCAAAGGATGCTGAATTTGGGAGGATCAAAGGGAACGAAAGCTGGCTTGAACATAGTTGGGTTCTTTTAATACAACACCTCTGGTGAATACTAGATTAATATCACTTATCTTGTGGATTTCTAACACACTCATCACCTTATTACTTAGGCTTCAAGTTCAACACAATGCACAAACTTTTGTTACTGCATCAATTTCAGTGTATTGCAATGCTCTTACAGGATTTTTACTGAAGCAACCTGCTTAGCAAGAGTTTTAAAAAGGGATTAAATACTTAGGGCATAGCTACACTTGCAGATGTAGAGCACTGAGAGTTAAACCTGCCTTCGTAGAGCGCAGTAGGGAAAGCACTGCAGTCTGTCCACACTTACAGCTCCTTGCGCACTGGCGTGGCCACATTTGCGGCACTGGGAGCGGTGCATTATGGGCAGCTATCCCAGCATGCAAGTGACTGCAACGTGCTTTTCAAATGGGGTGGGTTGGAGTGTGACAGGGAGTGTGTTGTGTGTATGTGGGGGGAGAGAGAGTGGGGTTTTGGGGGGCTGAGAGCATGTCAGCATGCTGTCTTGTAAGTTCAGACAGCAGCAGACCCCCCATTCTCCCCCACATCTCTCTCACAGCATTCCACACTAATGGCTTGCATGCCGGCTGTCAGAAACGGAGCTTTGAAAGGGCATTTCCGCATTCCTACAGGAGTTCAAAACAATGACAAGAGTGGCCACTTGACTTAAGGGGATTATGGGACGTTTCTGGAGGCCGATCACAGTGCAGTAACCCAACCCCTCGTTCACACTGACGCCCGTGCGTTGTAGCCAAGGCACAGCAAACGTTATTCCTCTCGCCGAGGTGGAGTACCAGCAGCGCTGTAGCCGCAGAGTCAGAGCATTCTACATGCCTTGCCAGTGTGGACGGGGAGTGAGCTAGGGCGCCCGGGGCTCCTTTATTGCGTTGTAACTCGCAAGTGTGGCCAAGCCCTTACAGGAATAAGACTAGCATCTGCAGTTACATTAGCTAGAAAGTGAAAGTGACAAGGGCTCTCAGTCTTCATAGTTCAGAGCATTATCTCATCACCAGCTGTGATCACAGAGAGAGAGATTCACCCCAGTATCAAGTTAGCTAGGAGCCTGGGTGGAAGGGAGCGATTATCGTGCATTGAAACATCCATAGCACATTGCTGGAGACAACCTATCAGAATAAATGGGCCATTGGTCTGACAATTCTTATATTTCCTCACCTTTTTTCGTTGCTCCTTCTGTCTTTCTCTGAACTCCTCTATTCCTTTCAGTTCATCCTTCAGCATCAATGCCAGTTGGATATGAGAGTTTCCAACATTTTCAATTTCTAAGACAGATGAGAATTTATAGACAGTCAATGAAAAGGCCTCTAATAAATACAAAGTCAGGTTTTTCAGCATGTATTTACTGGGAGGTGGCATGAATGTATTCCTTACATGCACCTGGCAGTCTCAGAAACTTAAGGAGGGCTTTTTTTATTCAGATCGTTGTATTATCTCATCAGTTAAAGGAGGATAGGACTCATCACAATCCCCTTGATGCCTGCAACATACATGGGGCCAGAACTGCTGCTGTTTGTGACACTTGCCAGGAGAATGTAAATAGAAATACTTTTAGCTGGCCCCCTTTCACTTCTTCATATTCCCACCACGCACCTCCAGTCTTTCCCCTTTCTTTTTAAGGGCTCTCGCTCTTCCCCCTCCATGTCTCCCTATTGACCCCAGGTTTTTTATCCACATTGTGATCACCTTCCCACCCATCACACTGCTTGACATCAGTCTCTCTTGTCAGCCACTTCCCAATTACAGTCAGGCTTGTCCCAGCACTATCATCCAATTAGGGGGGCTGAAAATGGGCAGGGTTCAGTAGAGATGGAAATATCTTACTCTTGAAATAAAATTTTAAAATATCTGGCCAAGATTTTCAAAAATACTTAGTGATTTTAGGGTGCCCAACTTTGAGATGTCTTGAAAAGGGCCTCTTTGTCAGAAAGTGGTGAGCACCCACCTCTCTGAAAATCAGGCCCCTTCAAACCAGGAGTGACCTTAAATCTCTAGCCACATTTGAAAATCTTGGCCTCTTTATCTAAACTGTAGGCAGTGTGTGCAACTGCACCGCCTCATTGTATACTAGGTAATTATACTATTATGTCTTAGGGGTGTAAAAACTTTAGCATTTAGCCCTTGGTGCACAAGAGAGTGCATATTCCACTGTCTTGATGAGCCTGGGGCTTAGATGAGGGTTAGTTGTCTGTGCCTCAAACCAGGTAAGACTGAGCAAGTGTTGGGGAAGCAGCCCAAAAAGTTGGCAAAAATTCCATTATTACTCCTAACTAGGGGAGTGCGGCCACTGTAGCACAGACGGACAATCTGAGTGTGTTAGACCCTGGAGTGTCTCTGTGTGTCCAGGTTGTGACCATGGTGAAGGGTGCTTTCTGCCGACTGTGCTGGTGAGATGGGTGTGCCTTTGCTTACTGTCATTCATCTGGGGGGATTTGAAGTACCTTACAACTGCGGGGATGTATGACAGCCCCCATTTTACAGATGAGTGAACTGAGGTATAGAAAACTAAACATCCTGATTGCCGGAGATGCTGCCTTAAATAATTTGTCCAAGGTCACACAGCAAATTAGTCTGCTAGGGGTCACTCATTGGCCAGCTGGTCCTTTTTGATTATGTTTCAGCCATGTATGGTCAACTCATTGGTGCGGGGTTGGGATCCTGTTTCCAAAAGAGGAGGAAATCCCTTCCCTTATTAAGGGGTTGGGCTGGGAGGGGAAGCATAGTTCACAGTGCAGAGACCTGAGGACCTAAACTGGAGACGGTTTTAAGGCTCTTTGGTTTCTTAGGAATTCAGGAGGAAGGGGGGTAGCAAAGGAACTGGGATGGCAGCTTGGCTGTTCCTCTGCTAGTGGATTATAGTGGGTACAGTGCAAGCTGTTGGGGAAAGGGCATTTGGACTAAATGTGGAGCTACTTGTGACCCCTGTGAATACTATCTCTGTATACTGTGGATTAGAGTAGTAAAGGGTGTAAATAATGGGCAGTAAAACACTTGGAATAGAAAATCCGTCTTCCTCAGTGATGGCTTGGCCCCAGGACAAATCAGCCATCAATGAAAGAACTCCAACAGGGATGGGAAGGCGTATATAAACTTACGTTGCTTTAGGACCTCGAATGCTGCCTTCAGAGTGCTGAGAAAACAAACACATACTTATTGGTATAATGTCCTAATGACAGACTGTGAATCTAAAAAAAAAAATTACACTACCAGACCTTTACCCTCAAAGAAACACAAAAATAAATAAAACCTTTAATAGCCCTATCAAAAAAAATTGACCATGCAAATGGGCGAGAGATTACATTTATAGGTTATCATTAGGCCATGCAATCAAATGTTTCATGAAGCAGGGAATTAAAGACTTCTGAACTCCTGGTGCACTGGACTGTTTAACCCCTTAGTATTAGTTATTACACGTGTTAATATTAACTTGTCTGTACCAATGTCTTGGTGAGAACATGAATACAGGGAAATACAAATGACCAGTATAACTGATATTTGGAATAGTAGTCCGAAAGAGGAGATCTCTGAGGACAGAGATAGGTAAGACCTCTGTAGTCAGAGATCAGTGCTGGTCAAGTGAAAAAATTCTCTAAGTTATATCTTGTTTTTAACTCCTTAGTAATCCTCACAGCAGGAGCAATGCATTGGCTGTATAACATTACCTCCCTCCTGCACTTCTGTAGCACCCCCTTGTGGTACTGTCTCCAAATTCTTTAAAGAAACCAAATTAAGACCAATGGTTTTCAGAGCCATACACTCTAGGGGTCTGAAATCATGGACCATACAGTGGCTTTTCACAGTTGCACAGTGCAGTATGAATAAGCTCCGCCCTCATAAGACGGAGCCCTCAGCACCAGGCCATGAAATACAGGTGAGACTAGCAAGACAAAACATTACACTGGTCAATATGAGCAGTCAGATGGAGCTGGGTCAAAGTAAGAGGTGGGGCCTTATAATGGTGTTTCACAGGGGGCTGGTAAAGGGCAGTAGTATATTGTCTCTTGTTGTCCTGGGTTGAGTAAATGATAATCAGTCAGGCAGATGAATAGGGAACAAGCTGCAAACGTTTTAATGAAGCAGCAGAAAGAACAGCAAAGAGGTAGAGAAGTATTTCAGAGAGAGTTGCCATAGGCATAGTGGGCACTCCCCACTTTACCATTCTGTTGCAGCATTGCTGCTCCAATTGCACACAGGTCTGAAGAGCCTGGTCACCAGTGGTTTTACTGGGGGCTGTATTGTGAATTTAGAAGTTAATCTTTCCAGGGCATGGACTGTGTGACCTTCCAAAGGTCTGTACAGGGGCTTGATAAAGAGAGAGCCTGATATGGCCCGTGAGAGGGGAAGAAATATTCAGCCAAGCTTGTGAGTGGCACTTTTGAAATACTCAATGGCTAAAAGCATAAAGTTTTGCCACTGAGGGAGTGGGGAGGGATGTGTGGCCCTGCCAACCCCTGGGGGACAGAGATCTATGAGGAAATCATGTACATCCTGGGCCACCCTAGGAGGCCAGAGACACACATACTAGAGCCCACATTCTCTGTGGTACTTTGGACGAGGTGCAGGCTCCTGATGGCAGCCTGGCTTCCAAAGAAGTGTTCCTGCAGGCACCTGGCTCAAAACCCACACTTTGTACCCTGTCTGATGCAGCCTCCTGCCCTCTCCAATACTGATGCTTCCTGTGGGAATTCCGGATGCTTTTCCTTTGGCTGAGACTTGGAGCTGTGTTTAAAAACATTCTAGGCGTGGCCTTCACATCCGTTTTAAAGAGAAAGCAAATCCCTGGCTTCTGCCTTGCCGCACTCAGGTTTCATGTTAAAAACATCACCACCACCACACGCAATCTTGGCAGAGCTGGTGCTGAACTAGCCAAGTGGTAGCCCTCATCCTGTCATGTCAGCATCTCCAGTGCCTTTAGCATTGACTGCTTCGAACATGTAATCCAGTCCTGAAGCAGAGGGGTTGCTATTTTCAGTCCTTGGGTGGACTGTATTTGTTAAGCACCACTTGAAGGTAGCTATCGACACCTGGGCAACAATTAGGTTTGCTTCATCACATAGATCTTCATTCTGCTCTTGTATGGATGCATGCAGCTCTCAATGACTTCAGTAGTGCACAGATCCAAGGGCAGAAACTGGGTCTGCTATTGGAGAATTTCCCTTAGTACAATCTGCCTGTGCTACTGGACCTGAGGCTGTCATCTTTAAAGATATGCTGCCTCCCCATTCTTCATGGCACATGCTTAGCCAGAAGGGCAAAAAGTATAGTCTATATACCGTATGCCCTTCCAGAGGGGCCTGTTTAGGGTTTAAATTGGACATAAAGCAGCAAAGAGAAATAGGACCCTTTTTCAGGTCTTGAAGCACCCTTGTGGACTCTTAGGGGGAAAATATAAAGGGAAATGGACACCATCATGCAGGCCCCAAAGAACATCATGAAAACCTTGAGTCTTGATTCAAAATTTGCTAGCACGGCTACCTGTAAAATGTGTGAACAAAAAGCCTTTTAGCCAAAAATGATCAATATACATCTTATTTTCAAACTGTTTCAGCTTTTTGTGTATAAACCAACAAAATATTTTCCCTGAAATGAGTTATGAGTAACTGGTGGCTCTAAAAAAAAATTCTTTAAAGGCTTGAGTTGGTGCTCTCAAAATCCTCTGCAGTAAAAGCGGGCTCCAAGCTGGCCTGCAAAAGCCTGTGACTCTCCTTGGATCACTAGGATATAGCATAAAAGATTGAATGTCTTTTAAAATATGCTCCTCTGTTGTTGTGAAGGTGCCCTTGGATTTAATTTTATCCCTGTGTTCCCAAATATGTATAACTTGGCTGGTGTAAACTTTTGATGCAAACTGAAACTTGGAGCATAAGGTCTCAGAAATGAAGGAGTCTTTTTACCCAAATTTGAAATCAAATAATAAATTGAGTACAGCGGGTGGCTTATCCATTTTTGTTCTAGATGATATGATTGGGATTTTTTTTTTAAAGTAAACATAATTTACAATACAAATTGGCCCTTGCTTTTGTATATATCTTGTAGTGAGGGTGGGGCACTTTATTAGATACCTCATCAGAGTAACATACAAATATTGATATAAAAAACAAACCCAGGACATTTACTGTTTGCACATGCTGTTTGCACAGCATGTTGATCTATCATTTCCAGAGTTTTTTCCTGGAGCCTGAGGTGTCAGTTTCTGCCAGATGTAGTTAAATTGCTGTATTGGATATTGAAGAAAGATACAATCTCAATACCAGAGGAAAAGGAGTTTACTCTCTTTAGTCTTGAAGTGGTCTATGCTATCAGAGTGGTTTATGAAAGGAAGCCAGATGTTGTGATTTACTTTCTTCTGTGGGCCCTTTGAGTGGAGGAGGGTTAGTCTGTCTTCCAGTAAGCTGAATAATGTCCCTGGCTACAAGCAGCTGGGAGTAACTGAATCTAACCTTTTTTGTGGGGTTTGGGGGAATAGACATGCACATAAACTTTGTAAACAGATAGGAGGGAGAATAGGTAGGTCAAATTTTAGGCCTAAGAACCTTCAAATATCTCTTTAATCACTTGAGTGCTGCCCAATATACCAGGTACGCGGCTTGCCGCCCCAGGCACGTACTTGATGCGCTGGTGCCTGGAGCCGCCCCTGCTCATTTCAGAGCCCCTCTCCATGTGGGTGTGATTTCCTATTGAGATTTATAATGTTTTTGTTTTGATGTCTGTGGGGTTGGGGATACCTCAGTTTTAGTCCGTTTGAACAAAATTCATTGTCCCCACATTCACGTTTTTAAGGTGGGGGGGAGGGAAGTCCCACTATTTCAAGTCAGGAGGGTTGTTAAACTAAGTTACAGGCAAAGCATCAGCCTTCGCCTTGAACCTCCCCACAGCAAGCCCGCTTGCTGGCATCCTTGTGAAATGTCTATAGAAATGTATTGTGTGTAATTCAAGCCTTGCACTTAGTCAAGCATGGATTTAAAGACCCAGTTTTCATATGAAACTTTGGCAGAGAAATGAAGGGTCTGTATTTGGGGTTAGAGTCAAGGGAGCTGTAGCAGATGGAGCAATAACCAACCACCAACTTCAGGTGATTTTTGCCATCTAGTGGCTGAAACCTTTTTCTGTTAACCAGGCTACAGATGTCCTAGAGATTTCATTCCTTACAGTATTCTTAAGACTTTTAAAATATTCAGCACACTGTTGAAAGAAGTAAGTGTTTTCTGAAGTATTTTGAAATGAGCACATTAAAAACATGAGCATTGCTTTTCCTGGGTACTTGCTCAGGAAGCAATCACCATATGTGTTTCTTTCCTAGATGAGCTTATACCTTGTCTGGAAATATGAAGATGCGGGATATGGAGTAGGGAAGACTTTCACTATAATTAATAATAATACCTGGCTCTTATATAGTGCTTGTCATCAAAGTGCTTTACAAAGAAATGAAGTGACTTGCCCACAGTCACCCAGCAGACCAATGGCTGAACTAGGAATAGAACCCAGGGCTCCTGAGTCCCACTCCAGTATTTTATACATTAGGCAACACTGCTTCCCCTTGTAGCTTTCTTGACTGGATAGACATTGCAGGGATTGATCACTTGAAAACTGACCCTGGTTTTCTTCTATCAGGTCCTGTTCTCTTTGCTGCCCCACCCCCTCAAGGGTGGCCCTTGTTTGGTGCCTAATTTCCCACGGACCAAATGCAACTGCTGAGAAGAATTGGATCAGATTATAAATCTGTTTTCAATGCAAAGTATCCATTGATCAGAAGTAGGATTTTGTACTGGGATGTGGGATGGTGAGCCTTAAAACCAAGCTCTGTCCCTTATTTTTCATACATATGTCCTTTGTTTCCTTGAAGGTCAGGTGGCTGCCCTGCAGCCCTTCTACTCTCGTCCTTTTGCCTTATCTGCTGTTAAGCAGAGAGAGAGAGAATGCTTTATAGACCTAGTCTGCACTAGAAAATATCATACCTGTTCTCCAGCAAAAGTGCAGCTGCACCGGCGCTAGCAACAATGTGCTGTTGATGGGATTCAGGGTGCTTTCACCATTGTGTCATGAAAGCCTGGCTTCATGACAGAGTGATAACATTGCCTGCATCCTGTCAGTGCTGGTGTTTGCATCCTTGCTAGCACCAGTGCACGCTGTTGTGAAACAGCTACAAAACGTTCTAGTGTATACTAGACACACTTCCTGTTGCTAGCAACCCAGCTCTCTGCTTAGCTTCTCCCGAAGCCCCAACCTCTCACTCTTTCTGCTCCACGTCCTTTTTTCTATATCCACTAACATTTTTTGTCTGTGCTGTTTTTTACCCCTGCCTGCCCACTAAAGTGTGTTCAGCTGCATGTGAATGAGCTGTGGCTCAAAGCCCCAGCTTCCTTCCTCAGTTGTTAAAGGAACAGTATATCTCAAGAAACGCTGGGCTTAGATGTGGATCCAACTGAAAAGTGGAATGTTTGCTGTGTCAGTTTGAGTTTTTCTGAATGTCTTGCCCCCTCCCTCAAGCTCAGAATAGCCTAACGCAGTAATTTATGAAGTGCCTTTACTATTGATATACAGGAAGATAAAACAGTGACTCTTCTGACAGGAAAACCACAGCTTATTTTTTCCTTCGCTTAGTGAATAGGAGTGGAAAATACCACTGCCTCAATCATATTTCTTATAAATAACAGCAACACGATACACCATGTTCTCTTTATAAAAAGTGTGGCTTTTTTAAAATGGAGAGTTAGACCATTGCCTCTGCTATGCAGACTCTTCAGCCCTAAGGAGAACACTCCCCAATGGCTGTTGTACTCTGTGCCCAGGGTGAAAGTAACTTAACAGACTTACCAGTACACAGGGCAGCCAGGGTCCTGGGCAAGGTGGGGGGGGGGCAGCTCTGGGCCCCTGGAAGGGGCGGTGCCTCGGGTGGAAGGGGCGGGGCTGGAGCCAGACTCCCCCAGCTAGCCCTTCAGCGCTGCCCGGCCCACACCGCTCAGGACTCCGGTGGCAATTTAAAGGGCCCTGGGCCCTTTTTAATCACCGGGCCCCAGGGCAGCTGCCCCTTTTGCTCCCCCCCCCATCAGCGGCCCTGCCGGTACAGTTGGCTGTGTACCGGTGGCCACTTTCTTACTGATATGCCATACAGGACCGTATCAGCTTACATTAACCTCTGTCTGTGCCCCAGGCAAATTAGTCCCAGCTACATATCAGGAGACCAGTTAAATATCAATCCCCTCTCTTCCTTCAGTGGCCATGGTTAACATCTGGCTTGGTTCTAAACTACCAGTATTTGGACTAAACTAGGTTTTAATCCATAGATTCCAAGGCCAGAAAATGTAACCTCCTGTCTAACACAGGCCATAGAACTTCCCCAAAATAATTCCTAGAGCAGATCTTTTAGAAAACATCCAGTCTTTATTTTAAAATTGCCAGTGATGGAGAATCCACCATGATCCTTGGTAAATTGTTCAAGTGGTTAATTACCCTCCCTGTTAAAAATCTATGTAGTATTTCCAGTCTGAATTTGTCCAGCATCTGGCCAATGGATCATGTTGTTCTTTTCTCTGCTAGATTGAAGACATATTTTTAAATATTTGTTCCCCATGTAGGTACTTATAAACTGTAATCTAATCACGCCTTATCCTTCTCTTTGTTAAGCTCAGTAGAACGCGTTCTTTGAGGCTATCACATAGACTCATAGACTCATAGACTTTAAGGTCAGAAGGGACCAATATGGTCATCTAGTCTGACCTCCCGCATGATGCAGGCCACAAAAGCATGTTTTCTAACCTTTTAATCATTCTCATGGCTCTTCTCTAAACCCTCTCCAGTTTACCAACATCCTTCCTGGATGTCAGAACTGGACACAGTATTCCAGCAGCAGTTGCACCAATAACAAATTCAGAGGTAAAATAACCTCTCCACTTCCATTCAAGATTTCCCTGTTTTATTCCTCCAAGGATTGCATTATCTTTTTGGCCACAGCATCACACGGGGAGCTCACATTCAGCTGATTATCCACCACAACCCCAAAAAATTTTTCAGAATCACTCTCACCAGAATAGAGTCCCTCATCATGTAAGAATGGTCTACATTCTTTGTTCCTAGGGTATAAATTTAGCCATATTAAAATATATCGCTTGCCCCCAGTTTACCGAGCAATCCAGATTACTCTGTGTCAGTGACCTGTCCTTGTCCTTATTTACCACTCCCCCAATTTTTATGTTATCTGAAACTTTCATCCAGCAGATTCTCATGGCTGTGTTGTAGCTGTAGTGGTGAGTAGAATGGATTTTCATCTTGAATGGTTCCTAACAAGTTGTCTTCCTTCAGCAAAAGTCAGTAATGGGACAATTTAGGTTTCTTGAATCCCTCAAAATTGCATCTTCCAATCTCATTTGTGGTCGGCCTCATGCTCTACTTCCATCAACTGCAGCTATATAAGTCTCCTATAAAAATGTAACTTCTTCTGCATGTTGGATAGGACTCCCCCCCACCCCCCTTGCAGTCATCTTGTTCTCAACTGCTGCAAGACTGCAACTTGTCTAAGTATCTCATCATTTGTGATTAATTCAAATCAATGGATGTTAAGAATATGCTGTAACTTTTGATATTGAAAACTATTTAGTTCCCTCTCCAGCCATGTTTCTGCTCCATATAATAGAGTTGTCGTCATCTCTATTGCACTGAACATTCATATATTAGTTGTCACACAAACATCTCACCCAATCCTGAGCCCTGGCATCTCTAGGCTTGGCAGTTCATAGCCTTTTACCTCCAGGCTTGCCGCATCAATTATGAAAGTAAAAAAACTGCTTGAACCCCAGCACCTAAATGCTTTGAGCCCTGGTACCTCTTTCATTACAAATTAGGCACTGATCCCACCACCCAAACAGAGGCCTCTGAAGATGCTGAAATGCCGTTGACGCAAAACCAATCCGATGTGCGACTTCTTTGGGTAAGGTACGTCCTGCTGTCAACTGACTATCCAGATAGATAATGACATTGAATGGGTGAATAGTTTTGCCATCTACATGCAGCGTTGGCAGGTTATTGGTTTCTGTTTTATAAGGCATGTATAACTTTGGTTTTATCACCATTGAACTTAAGTCCCATAGATTCTGGCAGTTTTTCACAGCTCTTCCAGCATTAGCTGTAGTTGGTCAATAGTCTCTCCAAGTAAAGCATCATCATCTGCATACTCGAGATCCTCTAAAGATTAATCTTTAAATTTCACGCCTCCTACTTTGGCCTCAGTCAGCTTTGTAATCAGACAGTCGATCTTTATCAGTGATGATTTTAAGTTTTCTTCAGGTAACTGATAAAAATGTTAAATAGTATAGGTCTAAGAACCGATCCTTGCGGGACCCAGCTGAAAACACACCTGTTCGGTGATGATTCGCTGTTTACAGTTACATTTTGAGACCTATCAGTTAGCCAATTTTTAATCCATTTAATATGTGCCATGTTAATTTGATATTGATCTAGTCTTTTAATCAGAATATCATGAGGTACCAAGTCAAATGCCTTACAGAAGTCTAAAAGTTTATTATTATATCACCTCAACACTATTATCTTTAATCAAACTTGTAATCTCATAAAAATCATTAGTTTGACAGGATCTATTTTCCATAAATCCATTTTGACTGGTATTAATTGTATTACTCATCTTTAATTCTTTATTAATTGAGTCCAATATCAGCAGTACATTATCTTGCCTGCAATCAATGTCAGATTGACAGACCTATAATTACCCAGGACATTCCATTTACCCTTTTTAAAATATTGATACAACATTAGCTTTTTCCCAATATTCTGGAACTTCCCCAGTGTTCCTAGACTTGTTGAAAATCAACATTAGCCATCCAGCAAGCTCCTCAGATAATTCCTTTAAAAAGTCTTTGATACAAACTATCTGGGCCTGCTGACTTAAAAATGTCTGACTTTAACATCCTCATGAGATACTAGTGAAATGGAAGGAGTGATAGCCTCCTCATATGGTATGACTACAACATTTGTTTTTTCTTCAATAAATATTTCTGTTTTGTATTTAACACTTCAGCATCTTCTGAATTATTTTTGATAATTCTACCATTTCCATCTATTAATGGTCTAATGAACCAATACCATTGTTAAGATTCTTTTTGTTTCTAATACACTTTAAAAACTCCTCCTAAATGTCTCTAACTCTGCTGACCATAGATATCTCCTATATCTGCCTTCACTTCCCCTCTAAGCCAGGTCAGTTTTTAAACCAATACAGCCTTCTTCCTTGATTGTGGGATTGTGGCTTTTGGGGCATCTAGTAAAGTGTTCTTAAACAATTCCCAACTATCATTTACATTTTTCTGATTAAACTCTTTCCCCCAGCTGATGTGGCTCAGAAGTGTTTTCAGCATTGTGAAACTGTCCCTCTTAAAGCCCCAAGTACATATGTTACTGGTCTGGACTTTATTCTGTTTGCACTTTACAAATGTGATCAAGTCATGATCAACTGTACCTAAGCTACCATTTTTAGTTCTGTGATCAATTCCTCTATATCTGTCAAAACAAGGTCTAATATAGAATTTCCTTAAGAAACTATCATCTATAATATTTAGAAATTCCAAGGATGTTTTACTACTGGCAGCATATGATTTCCAACATGTGTCACTCAAACTGAAGTCCCCCTTGATCATGCAGCTTTTGTTCCTACACATTATAGATAGGTGCACAAGGAAGTGGTCATCCTGTTCCCTAGTGTAGTTTGGTGGTCAGTAGCAAACACCAACTAATACCCTATCTTGTGCTTTATTTGTTAGGACATTGATCCATATTTGGTCAAGGTCATTTCCTTGTGAGTTGCCAGTGACCCGGAACAGGTAATGCCATTTTTGACCTAGTGCCACTCTTTTTCCCCCCTCCCCCCTTTTTCCCACATGAGCCTTCCTAAATACGTTATAACCATTGATTTTAACATTCCAGTCATGTGACTCATCCCACCAGGTTTTAGTAACACCAAGTAGATCAAATTTGTGCTCATAAATAAGCAATTCCAATTCCTTTTGTTTGTTACCCAGGATCTTGGAATTGGCTTACATAGGCAATTAAAGAATTTTTTCGCTTCGTGTCCTTCGGTTCCTTGGCTTAATTTTGTTCTCAATAGTCAAGGTATCCTCTTGCAAAGTCTAAGGCTGTAGCATGGTTTGGGAAACGAGTTAAAAGGCTGTTTGTTTTGTCCTATGTATTATGAATCTGGAGCTATGTCCACACTGCAAAAAAAGGTGTGTTTTTACCTGGCGATAGACCTGACCTCAAGATAACTAACTTTTGCTGATATAATAATGTTATGGGTGTGACTGTATGCAATTTTTATATCTGCAAAACCCTTAACATACACCCGATTATACCAGCAAACCCCCATTTTGATGGTACAACTCAGGAAACTGGTATAAGCACAGTTCTGCTGATATAAGCACAGTTCTTCCGCATAAGCTGTGTTTATACTAAGAGGGTTTCCCAGTGTAGCTATACTAGCAAACCTTTTATAGTGTACTCTAGACCATACTGGGGAAAAAGCACAGAAAACTTTTATCTCCGTGCAGCTAGTTGAGGTCAACCCTATATCCCGCACATGGGATTGACCAAACTATGCCAGGTTAAAAACTATGTTGGGGAACTAGGCCCTCAGTAGGGGAGCTTAGTCAAGACCAAATCTTATGTCAGGTTAGAACATACAGTTAAAAAATTTGGAGACCAATTTTGCTAGTTCCTTTAGGTGTATTATGATCCATCATAAATTTAGCAAAGACTTTGCCTCTGATGCTAGGATGCTTAGTCGTATGCGAAGTATAAGAAAATGCAAACACCCTCAGAATCACCTATGACATTTGTATCATAAAGTTAAAAACAAAATAAGGCAAGTAACATAATGGCTTTAAACATATAACCAAGGGTTTTAATTCATTTTTATTTAGGTAGGTGGTAAATCCTTTAATCAAACCCATAATGAGAGCCATGAAAATATAGGTTAGTTGAAAGTCCACAACTTTTCAACAGGTAACTGTGACTGAAAAAGTACACTTCATTCCTTAGTATCTTCAACAAGACCCACATTCCTACACCAGCCTAACAATATCTAAACTACAAAGGGACCTACGCAGCATAACCACTTCCGCCCTCTATCGTCTGACAGCTTCTCTCTGCTTCATTTCATGTCAAATCTAATCTAGTCATAGATCCTGCAATGGGATCATCCATACACATGGTCCCTTACTCTTTCATAGAGTCCTGCTGACTTCAAAGTACAATGTGCAGACCCTTTCAAAGATCAGGGCCTTAGAGTGGAGAATAAGAGCTCTGCTGTAAAGTGACCATGCAGGGAAGCAACTTTCCAAAATGATTTGAGCTGCAAATCAAAGAGCAACTTGTTGATGTTCACAATACGGAAAAATTCAACACGACCTGTATTGTTCTATGTATGTTCTTATACTGTGCTTATCAACAGAGTATCTGAGCTTCTTCCTTTGTTCACCATGTATAAATATAGCACATCTTTCAAAGTCTGTTATGAATTTTGCTTTGTATTTGTGAGACTCAAGTATATGCTCAGTGCAGGATTCTCACTATTTTAAGCACTGAGGAGAAGTGCATGGCAGAAGTGGGTTTGCAGGCATGTCCCTTCCCTGGTGGCAGAAGAGGATGGCAGAATAGGAAAGGGGGAGGAAAAAAGAGGGGAGATAGCATACACATGAGAAGAGACAAGGAAAGGAGAAGCAGGGGCATGAGTGTCTGAAAATCAGGCTCTCCAACTCATTTGCTCAGTGTAACTCAGTGGTCCTGGTGTCACTCAGAGCCAGGGAATACTCCTGAGCTCGAGCATGGAGCCACTTTGCAGCACAAAAGGACTCTTTCCCTTAAACACAAAGGGCACAAGTTTGGCTGTGAATCAGCCATAATGTGTCAAGGCAGCATGACTGTGCATGTCACCCAACCAGGACAAGGGCAGTCTAGCCTGGTGGTCAGGGTGAGCGTCAGGAATCGAGGACTAGGGTCAGAAGCTGGAGCCAAGGGTCAAGCAGCAGGCCAGGAGATAGATACCAGAGCCGAGTCTATCAAGCTGGAGTCAGTAGTCAGAGCCAAGGGTCAAACCAGAGGTCAGGAACTGGAGCAAGCAGAATACCAGGCAAGGGGGATTCAAGGCAGGGGAAGGCAGAGGCAAGGCTGGATGTAAGCACCTAGGACCAACAGAACCAGGTACCACAGGAGCAGGCACAGTGGTGGGCATGAGCACTGAGCAGCCAGCAAGCTGCTGCTGGCTTATGAGCCGGCCTGCTGGCCCCTCCAGCCAATCAGGTAGCCTGCGGCAGGCCAGCTGTAGTGATGAGGCTGCCTGGAGACTAGCTCAACTGCAGGCCCTGATTCCTAACAGCAAACTACCATTGAGCACGTGCAAACTCAAAGTCGCTCATTATTCAGTTAAAAAACCTTTGCGGACATCCTTTCCCAGTTGTGTGAAACATATGGATGTGTTTCATATCTTTACCACTTTTGCCCAAATATGACAATCTGGTCTCTCAGGCTTCAGAGTGATGTTCAAGTCCAAAGCCTGGAGAAAGTTAAAAGTCCTAAACCCGTCCTCTCTCCTCCCCCATCTAACATTCATGCAGATGAGACTGACTACAAATTTAGGTTGCAGACATGCAAATATCTCAGGCTTTATTTTAATTAAAAGCTCTGAAAACCTTGACTGTACTTGTACTGATATACCCTACTCCTCCCTTTGAAGTTCTGCTCTGTGGCCTCTTTTTCCAGTTCTTTCACTAGGGCCTCCCAACCCCTTGCATCCCAAATGCACCAATGATGGGAGGTCCCAAAGTACATTGGAAGATAAAGGTGATTAAAATATAAGGAGTGGCCAGCCAGTCTCTCCACTCCTTCCCTGTCACAAGAACCAAAGTGGACAGTTGGGACTCTAGTGTGAACATGCTTAGAGAAAAGCTCATTGTAAGGGAGCTGGGAACAGGCCTCTGTCTCCTTTAATGTGTTGTAACAAATTAGCCTGGGCCCTGGCTAATGCCTCCACCCAACCAATGAGTTAAATTTGGACTACAAGGCTAGAGAGGGATACACTCACTCCACCCCAAATCGGAAGTAGCTTCCACAGCTGCAGAGCTCCAAGAACAAGAAGCTACAGTGCCTAAATTTGCCTGGATCAGGCTATCTGTCTAAAATAACTTTGTGCAGCTGGACGTTAGCCAATAGTTTTTATTACCATGGTAACCAGCAGCAACTTCTCTTATACTAGGAAATAGAATTACCACAGCAGGGCCCCCTCGGATCTCTGATTTAGAGAGGCTTCACAACTAGAGGAGGCCAGACATGGCCATCTTCAGTACCAATTCACAAAGAGTGATTGGCACTTCCTGGAGCTCATTCCCACATATGCCAAGTTTCAACTGTGCTTTCTGAGCTAGTGTTGAAAATGCTTTTGTTTGTCCTTCATTGACATAAATACTGAAGTCAGTACCAGAACAGGGGAATCTACCGATGAAAGCCACTGTTCAGTGTGCTAGTGCCAATGGGGATAAAGATGGAGACACCACGTTTTCTTCTTCTTGCTAATTAACCGGTTTTGTTATTAAAATCCTGTTTAGCTCGCTGAGTGTCTGTAGTCAGATCTCATTCTGCATTGGTGCTTTATTATATTGTTGCCCCTCTGCCTATCAGTAGCAGATGTTTGTGAGGAGGGGGGGGGCTTACAGGTCAGTTTCCCAATGGAGGAGAAATCAGTGATGTGGAGTTTGGGGAAATTCTAAATATGGCTTATCTTATTGAGACATATACACCAGTCCTGGGACAGAGGTGGTCACAAACTGCATGCAGGTTATCCCTTCTTCCAGGGATCATTTTAACGCCAATGCCCAGGTCCCAGAGAGTAACTGCCACAAGAATTAACTCTAATCAGACACCAGTGCAGTGAGCACACTTTGCTGCTGGCACAGCTGCTTCTACCTAGAACGTTGTGTTATCAAAACTAACAATGCACAGCATGTCTTCTTAAGACTGAACATCTGCTCTCACACTAAGACAAGAAACGTGGAAGACAGCACCACTTGGTGATAACTGCCATTATAATGTATTTGGGTACACACAAAGCAGCGGAAAAGCTACAGGGTTGTGGTTGTATTTGAATAGATGGCCACACCTTCCCTTGGAGTCATGGAGCAGCAAGTGGCTGGTAGTTACATAAGTAGAAATAATTGGGAAGGGAAGCCAGACAGAGATTAGGGATGCAGGTTGCTAGGCCACTGGAAGAAAAGGACAATAATCTAGTTGAATAACAGTAGGGAGTGTTTAAAAAAGGGAATGATCTGCAAGCAAATTCTTCTTTTCTGTTGATAACAGACCTACATTATTATGGTTTATGTTCTTTCAGAGGTTTGTACCTTTGTACAATTTTTATCATTTTGTTTAATTATTTCTACTACTTAAAATATAATAGCTTTAAAAAGTTGGTAAAAATGTCAATTGTCACTATAATACTTAACACATGCATGGTGCTTTTAATCTTCAAAGGGCTTTCCCATCTGCGCTGCACCCCTCTGAGCAGCAGGGAGGGGTCAGTGGGCCAGCAGGTCAAGTACTGATTTAAAGTTGTGGCACCACAGAGAAAATGGCAGGTTTGCTAGGGAGGGGTGAGGTACTGTTGTATTCCCGGCTTCTATTGCCACCTCCTTGGGGGCAGAGGTGAGGTTGTGCAGGGAGCATCAACGTATCTCTGTGTTCCCAGCTTTTCAAACTGTTCCGTTCTGGAAGGGCAGGTGGAGCACAGAGCGCTGCTGAGTACCTGCAACTTTAACTCCATGTTAACGATGTTTTCGTGTGTTAATTAGATTAGAACTTGTGTGGGAAAGGATTAGAACTTGGCAGTTCCTGACTCCTATGCCTGCGTTCAGACTGCGTTCTTCTTTGGGTTCATTTATAAATAATATTTTTGAACTAAAATTACATTTTGAAAACTTTCTGGCCTTGGTTATGGTAACTTTTCTGTTGTACAAATGGTGCCATTGAGTTATTAGTAATAACTCAACTAAGTTCATGTCAAAATTCCTCTTCCTACCATTTCCCCAAACACGGCTGCTTTCCTGATTGTACAACCTTAGAATCCCCACTCAAGCCTTCTCACTGGCCAAGTAATTTGTTTGTAGTGAACCTGAAGCAGTTACTATATTGAGTACCGAAGAAATCATTAGTTGTTACTTGTGATGCAGCCTCCTGAGCGAATACTGCTGCTAAACTCAGGAAAAAATTATTGAATATGGTATTAGAAGGCAAGAACGTCTCCATTATCACTGGAGGCCCGGCCTTTGTTGTGTTGGATCCAATTTAGGAGAGGGGAATCTTTTTTAATTTTACCAGGGAATTATCACAGCAGACTGTCCTAGGTATATGATGCACAGGCAGGCTGGTTTGGATAAAATACAAGTAACTTCATCCAAAACTTCATTGGAGGCTTGAAAGAGTTTGGTTACCCCTTAAGAACTAGCCTGGAGTCTCTTCCTCTGGGGCCCAGTCTCTGCATGAATCTTTGGTTCTAAGGATCCATATCTTGGCTGCTTGGTCCTCCCTCAAGCCCGAACTTGTCAGCCGGCAAGTTGCCAGCCCTCTGCTTTCCCCTCTCCATGGCACACAACGGTTAGCTGCAGGCCGTACTCCTATCAACCCACGATATCTGCTGTAAAGAAGAGGCAGCAAGCTCACAAAGGTGAACCCTGGTGGCTGCTCCCTCTTGCCGGTGTTCACTGGTGCTGCTTAGTCTCCTAGCCTCATTCCTTTCCCATCCCAGCTGGGCTGAGGTGAAGACCTGATCAGGCTTTCCTGTACTGCAGCTAGTTTCTTCTTGCAGCTCTTCTCTAGTTCCCAGGCCACTTCTCCAGGTAGAGTGGATGTTAGAGAAGATCCCTGTCTCTAAGCTCCCTTGGGGGCAGGAGCTGTAAAGTGCCCCGTGGCAATGACTGACTGTGAAGTTGGGCAGAACTGTTCATATTGGCATGGGTATTTGGGGCTCTATTAGGCTGTTTGCTGCATGTCACAGTTGTGCTATCTGTGATTTGGCAGATATAATTGTGTCTGTGAGGAAGGTTCTCTTGGCTGCTTTTCTGTCTGCAGTGTAGGTCTGCCAGTGGTTCTTTGTCAGTAGGCCAGCTGTTCCTGGACTGGGGCTGTGTAGGTTTTATGCCTTAAGCACTCCAGCCCCTTTTGCCTTCCTGCTTCATTTCATGTAAGTTCTTCAGAGAATCACTGACTTGTGGGAGCCATGGGGATATTTTTCAACCAGTTCATCAGTCACTTCAGTCAGCAGTTGTTGGTAATGTTCCATCAGATTAACATCTTGGCCTTGCCATTGTTTCTCTCTGGGGCCTTCTGGATGTTCTCTGGGATTGGGTATTTATGGGGGTAAATTTTCCTCCCTTGTATCAACCTAAAAAACTAGGAGTAATGGGATGAAATTAAGAGAGGGAACTTTTTTAGGCTGAATATCTGGAAAAGCTTCCTGACATTGAACTCTACTAGAATATGAAATAATCTCCCAAGAGAAGTGATGGAAAGCCCCTTCCCTAGAGACATTTAAAACTGGACTGGACAAAAGACTAGGGCACAATCTTTTACTGGCAGGAAGATAGACTGAGTGACCTGAGGTGGTTTTTTTTTTTTCTTTCCACCTCTAGCTTTTATGATTCTATATATGGCATGACACAGGAAGTTCACTAAAGTGTTCTGCAAGAAAAACTGAAGCTGTTTTTCCTGCTAATTGTTGAATATGAGTCACAAATTCAAATGCTTAGCAAAATCCTTAGGTTACATTTCAGATTTACTGCTGCCCAGATGCAGCTTTAAAAGCTGCATTTGAACACGCCGAGACATTTTATTCCTAGTTCAGTCTAAATTTTGGAATACTATTGGGAGTGACAGACTATTCACTATTTCACATAGATGTACAAGTTTCGTTTAATTTAATGGCTAGGCAGTTAGAATGTGGAATGTGAGGTTAGTTGTGGTGCAGTTCTTTTAGAAACTTTTTGACTATCACTAAAAAGCGACAAAGAGTCCTGTGGCACCATAAGCTTATGCTCCAATACATCTGTTAGTCTATAAGGTGCCACAGGACTCTTTGTCGCTTTTTACAGATCCAGACTAACACGGCTACCCCTCTGATACTTGACTATCACTAGTATGTTTGTTCCCTCTCTGAGTCTCTCTGACTGAATTGCTTCTTCAGAGTTACTGTCTGCAGCATATATCCAGGCAAGCAAACAAAAACATGACATGGTGTCAAAATATATGCTATAAAAACTACATATTATATTTTCATTAGTCATGCCATTATGTGCCATGCTTAGATCTCAGTTTTGTCTAGTTTATATCCCCGTATTCTAGACAAGAGTCCCTTCTCAGTCCATCTGTGTAGCTCTTTAAACAATCAGAGAGGATGCTGAGTGACGAAAGGTACTTTCTCTCCTTCTCAACCCCAATAAACCACTACAGTGAGACATCTGGGACAATATGCATCACAGCGAAGAGGATCACTACCACTAGGCTGGCCATGGTTTTATAGAAACATTCCTCTCTAAATGAGCTTTACAACACTTACAACACACTGTGCCAGTGTATTCACCTCTTTGTCCATGACAAAGTATTATAAATACCAGTATAAAGTAGAGATGGGCCTGAACCCAACCCCTGGATCTGAACATCACCAAACTTTAGGGAAATTCAGATTCATATCCCAATGCTGAAACCTAGGCCTATCTTTAGATCAAATTATTATAGTTACTGAGGACACAATTTCCATAGGTTGCCTATTGAAGTTGTAGGACAGCAGCCAAAGCCCTTCATTTCTGTAGGCACGATCTCTGGCGGCCCTACTTTGCCAGGAAGGAAATTTTGAAGAAATTTTCTTGCAAGTCCTGGACTTTTAAAAGGCATACAGATTTACTGGAGACAAAACAGTCCATCATTAATCCACTCTCTTAATTCTGAAACCACTAGTCTTCTTTTTTTTTTTTTTTTCATTTTCACTCTATGAAATGGACCATCAGAATGTTTAAAACCATCTTCAATGGAAATTGCAAGATTGCAAGAAACTGATTTCCCCAGCCGAAAGAATTCTTCCTTTTAACTTACTGGATTTTCTAAGAGACCCACAGCAAAGGAAAGGGAGAGCATGCGAAGAAAAATAATGCCTGAGATGTCCCTTAGTGTGAGCCTCAAATCTCTACGCTGCTTTTCACTAGGCTTATCTAAGAGTTCAAATTAATAGCCAGAGTCAAATTCAGCATTTCCCCGTAGGCCCTTTAATCTGGGATATGTCACAGCATATGAGGGCCAGTGATACAGGTGATTGATTGGTACTTGCATGCTATGATGGTGCCCAGGAAATAATCCACGGGTTTGAGGTCAGATTTTCCATTAAAAACTAACAGAAATTCATATGCACGTTGGGGGAAGTGAGTGATAAATTGACAAAACCAGTAGGATGCAATTAAGAAATCAGATCTGGGCTGGAGGGGGTGGGTGACCCTGGGGATCTTTAGTGCAGGTTTGTGTAGATTGGAGTCTACTCTTTCAGCCTTAACTACTGTGACCCCAAATCTTCATCCTCTTCCACCTTAATACACCATTACTACTACTTATTACTTATGACTGTAATGACAGGATGTCTCATTACTGCCGCGTCAATCAGAAATAGCAGCAGTCTTGCAGTGCTGTTTATGAAGTAGAATTCCCTGCCAACACATACCTCTCCTCTTTCCCCCCACTTTATACATACTGTCAGCAACAGTAGAGGGCATGGAGAAGCACCATGTGTTGTTTGAGCATGCTGCAGTACATTAGTTAATAGAGCTGAAGAGTGAAAGCCTTTCAAGTGGCTGTAGAATAAGCTTTACCAAGATTTCTAGATCTGCCCAAGTCTTTTCCCTTTCATTCCTTCACAGAGCAGTTGCAGAGGTCAGTAATACTGAAATAAAAATTTGTTCAAGAAACGCCCAGCAACAACTGCCATTTTATTACCAAGCTGCCGAGAGGGGCCAAATGGAGAAAGAATGCTTCATGAGGTGAACTGAGCTTTACTGGATAATAAGGCTTCCCAAGCCAACTGAAATGTAAGCTTAGTTCAGTGTGAAATGCACATTCCTGACCCTTTCTTCAGTGAAGCCATGTCTCTGATTATACTGGTCTACAATTTTTGAGAAGTCGTCTGCTTCAGAGATAAAATGTGCTATTTATTATGTATTTTGATGTGCTGAATTCAAATATGACAATTAAAACAACTGATTGGCTACTGTTTCTAAGATATTTAACTTTTTACATTTTATGTCTATGTATATTGTGTAGATAGTAGAGTTTTAATCATAAATTGTAAACCTAGGACTTTTCATGTGTTTATGGTTGCTTTACATGATAATATTTCACCTGTCCTGTTTATGTAACACTTTAAAAATCAGCAAAAGGGTTATATAAATAAAATTTATTATGAAACAAAAGGCAAAAAACTATTATGTACATAATTTAGTCCTATTCAGTGTCTACTTGACGCTTCTTGGCTTGTCTCTTGTATTCATTAAATGGAGCATCTCTTGTCACTGTCCAGCAATAGTCTGCAAGCATTGATGGGCTCCATTTGCCCTGATAGCGTTTCTCCATTGTTGCAATGTCCTGGTGAAATCGCTCGCCGTGCTCGTCGCTCACTGCTCCGCAGTTTGGTGGAAAAAATCTAGATGAGAGTGCAAAAATTGTATCTTTAGTGACATGTTGCAACCAAGGCTTTTGTATGCCTTGAGGAGGTTTTCCACCAACAACCTGTAGTTGTCTGCCTTGTTGTTTCCCAGAAAATTTATTGCCACTAACTGGAAGGCTTTCCATGCCGTCTTTTCCTTGCCACGCAGTGCATGGTCAAATGCATCATCTTGAAGAAGTTCACGAATCTGAGGACCAACAAAGACACCTTCCTTTATCTTAGCTTCACTTAACCTTGGAAATTTTCCACGGAGGTACTTGAAAGCTGCTTGTGTTTTGTCAATGGCCTTGACAAAGTTCTTCATCAGACCCAGCTTGATGTGTAAGGGTGGTAACAAAATCTTCCTTGATTCAACAAGTGCTGGATGCTGAACACTTTTCCTCCCAGGCTCCAATGACTGTCAGAGTGGCCAATCTTTCTTGATGTAGTGGGAATCTCTTGCACGACTATCCCATTCGCTGAGAAAACAGCAGTACTTTGTGTATCCAGTCTGCAGACCAAGCAAGAGAGCAACAACCTTCAAATTGCCACAAAGCTGCCACTGATGTTGGTCATAGTTTATGCACCTCAAAAGTTGTTTCATGTTGTCATAGGTTTCCTTCATATGGACTGTATGACCAACTGGAATTGATGGCAAAACATTGCCATTATGCAGTAAAACAGCTTTAAGACTCGTCTTCGATGAATCAATGAACAGTCTCCACTCATCTGGATCGTGAACGATGTTGAGGGCTGCCATCACACCATTGATGTTGTTGCAGGCTACAAGATCACCTTCCATGAAGAAGAATGGGACAAGATCCTTTTGACGGTCACGGAACATGGAAACCCTAACATCACCTGCCAGGAGATTCCACTGCTGTAGTCTGGAGCCCAACAGCTCTGCCTTATTCTTGGGTAGTTCCAAATCCCTGACAAGGTCATTCAGTTCACCTTGTGTTATGAGGTGTGGTTCAGAGGAGGAGGATGGGAGAAAATGTGGGTCCTGTGACATTGATGGTTCAGGACCAGAAGTTTCATCCTCTTCCTCTTCCTCGTCTGACTCAAGTGAGAATGATTCTGGTGCATCAGGAACCGGCAGTCCTTCTCCGTGGGGTACTGGGCGTATAGCTGATGGAATGTTTGGATAATGCACAGTCCACTTTTTCTTCTTTGACACACCTTTCCCAACTGGAGGTACCATGCAGAAGTAACAATTGCTGGTATGATCTGTTGGCTCTCTCCAAATCATTGGCACTGCAAAAGGCATAGATTTCCTTTTCCTGTTCAACCACTGGCGAAGATTTGTTGCACAAGTGTTGCAGCATATGTGTGGGGCCCACCTCTTGTCCTGATCTCCAATTTTGCAGCCAAAATAAAGGTGATAGGCTTTCTTAACCATAGTGGTTATACTGCGCTTTTGTGATGCAAAAGTCACTTCACCACAAACACAGCAGAAGTTATCTGCACTGTTCACACAAGTACGAGGCATCTCTGCTCACTCTGGCTAAACAGAAATGTGTCCCTTTGCAAAATCAAACACTGACAAATGAGAGAGCACGACACTGTATGATTTCTAGAGCTGATATAGGGCAATTTGTTCAGCAGAGTGATGTAAGCTTAGTTATGATTGCATCATCCATGACTTCTAGGAATAACATGATGCAATTCATATCATGTATGACGCAATACCAGCTTCAGATTGCATCATTCATTGTTTTGCCTAAAAAGCAAGTACTGTCCAAACCCAGTCAAAGAGTTATTCATAGATCCAGTCAAAGATGTATTTTAGTCATTTCTGGTTTAAATTGAGATCCCTTCCCTTTATAACTCACTTATCCTCCGCCATTCCCAAGTCAAGGGTCGTATATACTGACCCAATAGCATATCTTGAAAACTAGAGCCAATCAACAATTTTAAGCATCATTTTCGTTCTCAGTGACCCAGAATTAGTAAAGTTTGACTACATTTATTTCAGAAGCATGTTGGCTGTAGAGCAGTGTTATCAAACAGGAGGCACTTTAATGCAACAAACTCGAAAAAGACTTACTTGATTTCGGTTTGTCCTCCTGCTTTTCGGGCAATTTGAACCAGCTCTTTCCCATATCTCTCTTCTGCTTGTGCCCTGTTAACAAAATTCCTTAGTTATTTTCTTCTGTTGAGGTTGGGCCCATGTTTGCAAGAATGCATTTGTAGCCGACTCTGAGATACAAACAATTGGTTTGTAGCTGTCTTTATTCTCTCTCCCCAGTGCCACTGCTATCAAGAGCTCATCTAAAAAGACACCCACTGATGTTCTCCTCTGACTTGGAAGAAGCTCTTATCTGCTTAGAGAGAATACATTTTTGTATTAAATTGGCTCTTCTGTTTTTGCTTGGCTCACAGTTGGGTGGAAAAGTTGGACTATAACTGAGTGGCGTATGCTTGGTGTAAACAAGTAGAGTCCCCAACAGGTGCCCTTTTGCACATAAGTCCCATTTTCAAAAGTGACTTAAACTCTTCGTATCAGAGGGGTAGCTGTGTTAGTCTGTATCCTCAAAAACAACAAGGAGTCTGATGGCACTTTAAAGACTAACAGATTTATTTGGGCATGAGTCGTAATCAGTGATTTTATCACAGCACCTGCTGAAAGGGCCTTGTTGACACCAACAATGGGTGCAGTTTTGACACCTATATCAAATGCAAACAAATTCTGTCCACAGCTATCCTGTTCTATGCACAAGGATGGGGTAAGATTACAGGGAGGATTAGGACAATGGTTCTTTAGGACAAACTGCAAATTTAACTCACTCATTTTACATAAATGCTATGCATGTAAGATTGTTAGGTCCTTCCATCCCTGTTCCTTTCAGTCTGGTTATGTTTTCAGGCTCTCTTCACAAAGGCTTAGAAACCTACTTTTTGTTTTAAATGAGAACTGTGGTTCTCCTTTATGGGACCCAAACATTGATTCTATTAACAACTCCTATAAGTCCCCTCCAGCTTATCAGCAGCCTTGGTCAACCTACACATAGATCCAGTACTGTCAAACATGGGAATTCAAAAGTCATAAGTCATTCCCTCACTCCGGCCCCCAAAACCATGAGGTTTTTAAAAAAATGCATTTTGCCCTCTGATTTTAGGACCTTTAAAGGTTCACATTCTGTGCAACTTTCATTTTAAAAAAATGCATCTGAAGAAGTGGATTTTTTACCCACGAAAGATTGTTCCCAAATAAATCTGTTAGTCTTTAAGGTGCCACCGGACTCCTTGTTGTTTTTTTAAACACTTAGAAACCCAAGTTGCTTTTGGAAATGCGAGTGAGGCTCCTAAGTCAATTGGGCACTTTTGAAAGTTATCCCCTTTATCCAAAAGGAATTCCCAGACAAGTGTATGGCTATTTGGCCCCATTTAAATTGTTAGCCCCATTTCCCTGATTTGTCACTCTGACCTTTGTTGTTTATCTGGCACCAGGTGTTCTCCATATGGATTCAGACAAGTCCTTGCCACAAGGAGATTATTTGATTGATTCTGTCTTTAAAGATACTTAGTTGCCTTTCAAACACTTCTCTGTATATACTTGCTGCGATAGGCCTTACTTTACAACCTGCTGTATTCGATTTCAGATTTTGAATAAATTATTCTGCTGACGTTTCACATCTTTACCATCGCCCGCTAATTGCTGCAGTCCACCCCAGAGGTGAATGCCCTTTCAAAGTGGTGGTCGATGGGCACACGCAGCCGCTTATGTGCAAGTAGTTTTGGGATCCTCTGGGACTAAAGGGAACTAAATATCAAGTATGGTCCCAACTGCACTTCACTACCTGTTTAACACAGTAGATTTGTAAGAGATTCCTTCAAAGTGAAACTGACTAGTCTACTTTAATTGGATAAAGTGAGAGGAAATGCAGAGTAAAGAGTGAAAAGTAAATTCATTTTTTATTTCTCTCTTAAAAATAAGAGATGCTGTCATTGCCCTAGATAAGAACTTCAGCTCCAATCCTCACCTGTGTTTGGGCCTTTTGCTCCACTAGAGCAGCACAAAGCAGCCCCACAGCCAATGTATCCAGCCCTGGGATGATCACCCAAGTGTAGGCGAATCCTCAGAACATAGAACTTGCATAGTGGCTCCATACCACCGGCCCATCCTTGCATCTGGGGGAGGAGCATGGCTGGGGAAAAGGGTTGTAGCCAGGGCTCCCCAATAATTCTCCACCTGCTGCAATGGCCCCTTGGGGCCAGACCTGCATAGGATCAGGGGAGTGCAAAGGTGGATTAAAGCCATCTTTCTGTACATGCACCCTGGATGCACTGTGTGTTTCGTGGCCCCAAATGAGGATTGGAGCCACTTTATTATTTTTTAAGATATGATTTTTAACCTGGCCGTCTCTCTTTTTTAAATACAGAAAATATCTAAATTTTAATTTGTAATTGCTGCCTTAATTCCACATACAGGAAATTGGTTCAAGCAAATGTGTATATTACACACACACCTTGTGTTTTAAACTTTTGCAAAGCAAAAACCACAGCACAGTGCATTGCAAAACCACTAGTGCTTATGCAACGACTAGAGGCCCTTGCCAGTAATGCCATGTCAGTGTTCAAAAGAGGGTGATGCCTGGACTACCAAAAGCATTTAAAGTGAAAACTGGAGTTGCTAAGGAAGTATTGAAAACAGACATCTAAGAGCTCTGAGCCTTTACTGTTTGAAGTGGGATCTTGTCATACATTAGCTTATTGTGTCCCCTTGTATATGTGCAGCTCAGAGAGCAGATAATTTTTTTACATGGTGACAAGATTCTCCTTCTCTTCTCTCTAATAATGTCCTTAGAAGCCAGTTGGCTTATGATTTGTATGCAATACATGTGTGTTCTGAAGAAGAGGACTGTGTTTGAATAATAATAGTTGTACAGCAAGGAGCAGCCAATTAGACAGTTTATAGTTCTCCTCCCTGCACATGGGAAAAGAGTGATTAATGTTTGTTCTGTTAATACATTCTGATTCTTCTGTGATTATAGGCATGAAAATGTGGATAATCATCCATGAACAAAAACTGCATGGTAAATGGAGGGGTTTGTGACAGGGCTCTTTGTTTGTTTGTTTTGAATTGGAGATTTGGAATCTTTTAAACTCAGGTGGTGCTATGGTGATCAAAGGGTGTTGCCAGCTCTCATGATACTGCTGTTTTTTCGGAAGCCCCAGGTCCTGCAATCGGGTGATTTGCATGAGACTCTCAGCTTACGTTTTTTTTTTTTTTAATGAAAGTTGCACAGAATGTGAACCTTTAAAGGTCCTAAAATCAGAGGGCAAAATGCATTTTCTTGAAACCGCATGGTTTTGGGGGCCGGAGTGAGGGAATGACTTATGACTTTTGAATTCCCATGTTTGACAGTACTGGATCTATGTGTAGGTTGACCAAGGCTGCTGATAAGCTGGAGGGGACTTACAGGAGTTGTTAATAGAATCAATGTTTGGGCCCCATAAAGGAGAACTGTAGTTCTCATTTAAAATTAAAAGTAGGTTTCTAAGACTTTGTGAAGAGCGCCTGAAAACATAACCAGACTGAAACAAACAGAGATGGAAGGACCTAACAATCTTACATGCATAGCATTTATGTAAAATGAGTGAGTTAAATTTGCTGTTTGTCCTAAAGAACCATTGTCCTAATCCTCCCCGTAATCTTACCCCATCCTTGTGCATAGAACAGGATAGCTGTGGACAGAATTTGTTTGCTTTTGAGATAGGTGTCAAAACTGCACCCATTGTTGGTGTCAACAAGGCCCTTTCAGCAGCTGCTGTGATAAAATCACTGACTGAGACTCATGTGGCTTCCAAGAGTAAAGGTTTGGTTTGTCCCATCTTTCTCCCTCTTCTGTCCTTCTCACCAACATGCACTTGCATCACTCTTGGAAGAGGCAGCTTCAATGCATTTCTAGCCAAAAGTAAAGAGATTCTGACAGGCGCCGCACGTGTGCACATACACGTACAGGACTACGGGTCAGAGGAGTGGGTTGGAGGAGGGTGAGAATTCATGGAAAGAACAATTCTGAGAGATTTCTGCAGCTACTTGTTTCAGAATGGCTTTGAGATGAATCTTTCTCCTGCTTTGTGGAAAGTCCTTTTTGCACATCCTGCAAGCCATGGTTAGGCTTAACCTGCAAATGATGGAAACCCCCCACCCCACCCCTCCATAATCTCAGTCACATGCTTTAATTCCTTGCGACTACAGACACATGCAAGAAAGGGTTTGATCTCCAGGAGTTTAAGGAGCCACAACAAAGTCTCTTCAAATGGGTACAGTTCACCTAATGTCGTTATGAGACTGCTGCGGGATTGTGTGACACAGTAAAAGACGTTTCCATTAGCGTTCAAGGAAATCAACCCAAACCACTTAAATGTTTGTGGGAGACTATTTACATTTCAATGAGTTAATAGCCTTGGGGTAGCACGATACAGCGTACATGGTGGCTTAAAGTTGTTTAAACACAGCCAATTAAAACTGGAACTAAATACTGAATAGAACTTTTCTAAGTCTCAGCTAAAAATGAAGGACAAAAATGAGACAGAAGAGTGGCCTCGGTTTCTATGTATTTTCTAACCAAGAAACTAATGGCAACCACCACATGTTGCTGTGGGACAACCTGTGAGAAACAGGCTGCAGATGGACACACATGCGTACAGTATGTTCAAAGAGGGTCTAGGAACAAGAAAAGATGGGAGAATAATATGGTCAATCCTAGAATGCCTGGGAAAGGTCTACGCAGAGCTACCATACGTACCGCTGGTTACACCAAAAGAAAGATCAAATTTCAGTAATTATAGGAAATTGACCCACTGTGGCTAATAGCATATTATAATATGTGTGAAGCATTGGCTTTCTGTGAACGAGGGAAAACAGTGATGTTTCACTTCTGGATGTTAATAAAGAGGATTGCCTCTTTAGTCAATAAATTGGGCGTGAGCAGTTAAGTATGTATTTACAACACAGAACTGATTAGAGATGGGTCTGAATGGAACTCGGGATCTAAAGTCCTTCCAAACCTCCTCCTATTGCACCCCCCTCAAAAAAAATCTTTGGGAAAATTTGGATCTTAACTTTGAAACTCAGGTCTATCTCTACGTATAGTGCAAGGGGAAAAATCCTGCATTGGTAGAGAGGGCTAGATGACTTAGTCTTTCCTCTTGCTCATGTCTATGATTCCTCCTCCAAGCATTGTTTAACTGCATGACAAGGTGTAACTCTGACATTGTTTATTTTCATTCATTTCATTTTCGGAAATATGTCTTAAATTAGCTATGCGGAGTGTGGGGGAGGGGGAGGGATCATCATTCAAATGATTCATATGCCAACGTGGTGTCTGACTTTGCTGCTAAGAACTCGTTGTCTCTGAGATCATTTCTGTACAGACTTCTCTGTTAAAAACATGTATGACTGTACTCTCTGAATCAAATTCTGAAGTGACCCGCAGAATCCTCCTGCAGCTCCTGCAAGAGTGTTCAGGAGTAGGTGAGATGAATTCATAAATAGTTTTTCATACCTCCTTCACCACCACTTCTTACCTCTGTTTGAGCAAGTCCTCCACATCTTTTGCCATCTTTCTCCCATCCAACATTCGCTGGAGAAGCACCTCATAGCCAGAGTGGACAGTGAATTCCTTGCACTGAAATCACAAAGGCGAACAGTTATGTAAATTGATTAGCAGACACCATTCTGAAGTGCACAACAAACGTTCTGTAAGTAGTGCTAAACAAATCAGTTTGGAAAAAATAAGAACTAACTTTAACCTCTGCCCAGAATGTAAACAATCAACAGAACTTAAACAAAGTAACTTTTCAAAAATTATTTTTCCTACTGACTCTACATATAATGGTTCTCACCAAAGGTGGGTGTGCTAACTTACTACGAGAGAGCCTATTCTTATGTTATCGTTGCTCTCCTGCAGAGCAGGAACAGATGTCCCCAGGGTCTTGCAGGTCAGTTTTGCAGTGGTGGAGAAATTAGTGACATGGTGTCTGGGAATGGTCTAAGCATAATTTGTTTTATTTACATGCATATATCAGTCCTGGAACAAACATGGTCAAAAGGCATGTAAGCAATTTCTTCTCTCAAGAATCTCAGCCCAACACCAATGCCTGGTTCCCAGGGAGCAACTCTACTTTAAGAATTGCCGCTAATTAGAGACCAAGTCAGAGAGCAAACTCTCCTGCTGCTCGAAAAGTTCAAATATAACAACACATAGCATGTCTCTCCAAGACTGAACATTTGCTCATACGCTAAGAAAGAACTTGGAAGACTAAATGTAACAGTGTCACTTGGTGACACCTGCCATAACATTACTTTATATCCCATCCCATCCAGATGCAACAAGTACTGAAATAGCTTAAAGGAAGGTAGTGCATCAGAGATCTCCAGCCCAATTTAGCTGAATGAAAAGGTCTGACAAGAACAGTATCTGAAATGTTGGCATTTATCAGAGAGGGAGAAATGGTTTTGAGCACAGATCTGAAAGTCAGTAGTTCCTCTGTCCTCTCTCTTAAACAGACTCCTGCTGTAACCGTCAGCAGGTCATTTAACATCTTTGTCTCTGTTTCACCATGTGTAAGATAATTCTTAGGTTCCTTCCAGGGCTTTTGTGTGACGTTTCTCTGGTTGTCAGATAAGAGCTGAAGCTACAAAGTGCTAGATAGAGGTTACGCATTAATATCTGAATTTCCAAACATTCTGAGGCTCACACTTCAGTATCTATAAGGAATGCACATTAGAAGCTACATAAATAAAAATTTCAGGAAAATATGATTGTTTTAGTCCTTATCCCAGTCTGTGATGCTGATCCATAAGCACATAAGAATGGCCATACTGAATCAGACAAATGGTCCATCTAGCCCTGTATCCTGTCTTCTGACTGGCTGGTGCCAGATGCTTGTAGAGGGAATGCACAGAAGAGGGCAATTGTAGAGTAATCCACTCCCTGTCGTCCAGGCCCAGGTTCTAGCAGTCAGAGGTTTATTGTCCAAAGTCAACTGGATTTTTTTTCTAAAGCTTACCAATGGATTAGAGAGCTTAATTATCCAGCCTACCTCAGAAGATCAACCAAGTTTATCGAATAAAATATTGAATTATTTTAAAGCAAAGATGTAATGTAAAAATGAAGCTAGTAATAGCTCCACTGACAAGCAAATAATGCCTTTTTGTGTTTCTCTTTGGTTTTTACTCTAGCTTCATGGGGCAGGTTTTATTCTGGAAATCTGTCAGTTCTGACCCTTAGCCCTTTGGAAAAGGACTTCATGATTTCTCCTTATTCAATAATAGTCTAAAACTTCCATCAGCTAAGCCAAGAAAGTGATATACAAACACTTTCCCCAAATCAGCATTATACCTGTGTTTTAAACACTATGGGTGAAATCCTGTCTCCATTGAAGTCAATGACAAAACTCCCATTGACTTCAGCAGGGCCAGGATTCCACCCTAGATGTGTAGTTAGAACTTCATAACCTTTAAGTATATTTGGAGTTAATTTTTATGGCAGCCATACAATGTATTTTATTTGTACCTCAGCTCATTAGATCTACCATTATGGTGTTTTTCCTCCTTTTGAATACGTAATTTAATTACTTGGATGTTGATCTTGTGTTTGTTCCAATACAACCTCAAGCTATTTGTCATCAGTGTATTGGTGGCATGAGAGCCCATGGCATTTCCCTGTCTCTCTCCAGGAGGTCTCAGATATGCTGAAAAGGTGGAGAGACTATACTGATCACTGGTGGGTTCCATTTTGAGTAATCTTGTGGAAGAGGAGCTATTGCGCACATCAGTTCTCTGAGAAGAACAGACAAAGGCAGACCACTCCCAGACTATCCACTCCTGCCAGGGCTTCCCTGCAAGACAGCAACATGCTGTGATGCACTCAGTCTATGGCAACTTGATAGTCTAGTTGTAAAAGCCTGAAGAACTTGTTTCACAGCCATGGGGTTGCACTAGTGATTTTGGCCCATCTTAGTTTTTGCATGGGAGGCTCCATTAAAGCCTACACAGGAGAACAGCTGAAGTATTTTATCATCATGCCAACATATCAGCTACTCTATTTGTGTATTATCTTTGGAATTGCTCAAACTGTGAAGAATCTTCCCATCACTAAATCCATCTCTAGCTAAAGTAGATGCAGCATCATAGGCTCTAAAAAGTTGCTGCAATGCATGGATGTGCAGTGAAACTATAAGTGTTCACAGGAAACCTATGGAGTATTAAACTGGTCTGAAGCACCAAGAGTAGCTGCCAAGAACCAGCTTCTCCTTCACTGTTGCATGCAGTGATTATTTTATTTTATATTTTTTAATTGGAGGCTTTGCAGTACCCAGGTCATTTTTACTTGCATTTGGCCACTTCTTACTGACTTGCAGATTTGTATGGAAGTGTCAATGGTGAATTATATTCACAAAATTGTGAGGGCCACCAATCTAGGGAAAGTCCAGAAACCAAAAAAAAAAAAAAAAAAAAAATGGGAGGGAAAGCAGGGGGCTATAAAACTGTCAAATGCTTAGAGCATAGCCCTGGGAGACAAGACTCCTGGGTTCTGTTTCCAGGTTCTGCCACTGACTCACATTCTGGGCTCCATTTTAACTTTTTGAGTAGTTTGATTTATCTATCTCTAGAATGGCTATAGTATAAAAATATGGTGCCATACATTACATGAGTGTTACAAGAATTAAATAGTAGTATTGCATTATGTAGCATATAAAAGCTTAAATGAGCTGGTGTACAAGCACATACAGGACATTACAGGCCCATCTCCAAATTGCTTACTGTCCAACATGAAGTTTCCAAAAGCATTCATTACTCTTATAGTTCATCATTTATTCACAGACCTCAAAGGATTTATCGTTTTATAAATGCCTTGACATATTGCCTTCCCACCAGAACTACCAAGAACTAGGTCTCTTTGGCAAGACTTGAGACTCTGGAGGAACCATTTGGCAACTAACAGCTAGATTCTTACATTTCATTTTAAAGCAAATACATTGAGGCTTCAGCTACTGACTTTAAGAGAAAGGAACTGAGCGACATTCAGGAATGAACGTCACAGACTGATTACTGGCTTATAGCCTTGTGCAGCTGCTGTTATGCTTCTGAACTAAGGACCCTGGGTTTCAGTGGTTCTGAGCAGCATGTGGCTCCTTGGATTCGGAAGCTTTTGTTTCCCCCAGTGCTAAGTTTAACTTCTGTGGTTAATCTTTTGCTACCACTTGCACATTTACAAGCTTCCAATGCCACAGTTTCCTGACAGCGGCAACTCCTTCCTCTCTAATGGAAACTTACAGTGAGCCCCGGGATGAAGAGAAAGAGAGGAGAAGGAGAATGGCCCATACTAGTCCCAGACAAATGCCTCTACCAGCAAAATACTCATTATGTAGAAACTGAGGCAAAACAACTTGCATAGAAAATGCTGTGAAGGGGATGGTGAATCCATCCTGCCACTGGTGTAACCACAGGAAATTGATATTGTTAGAGATGCCCATCTGATCCTTGCCAACAAGTTACACCCTCCCACACGCTAGCATTATTTCTGTTCTGCTGTGGTGGAAATATGTTTAACACCTCACATCTATTGAGCAGATAAAACCCTGAGCCATTGTCCCAGTGGTTAAAATAAAGAACAAAAAACAAACCTACACTTGCCATTTGAGGACCAAAGTAGGAAAGATACTTAGTAACCCCACTGACAGCTGATTGCCACCTGCTTTCGTCCGATGTCTTGAGAATTCAGGTCCTGATGGAAGCTTTGTTGCTGCTGTTGTGATAGAATCTCATTTATCCTTCCCCTGGTCTACTTCTGATAGAAATTGCTTCAGTCACATACTCCACACACAAGCCATAGCCCACAGCTGATTGAATTTTTCCAGGGAAGTTCCATCATATTCTGGAGGAGCATTTCTAGGAGGGTTTTTTCTCTCCATTTAGTTTTGTTGCGAGCTGCTCATTCTAGTGTGGTCTTAGGGCTAGTCTACAGTCACTATCCAGGCTCTACCGATACAGCTACACTTACACAGCTATTTGTGACATAGCCCTGCTGGTAGAGTAACACCACCTCCCCAAAAGACATTAGCTATCCCAACACCAGCACTCTTCTGTCGGCATAGCAGCATCTACCCTGGGGGGTTGCCCACATAGCTATGTTGGCTAGGAGGCAGGGGGAGGGGGGAGGGAGGGGTTTATATACCTAACTAGCATAGCTGTGCTGACAAAATTTTGTAGTGTGCACTTGGCCTTAGATCTTATTTATGCTCAAAAGTTGTACTACTTCAGTTATCCCAGTGTAGTTAAAGCTGCATAACCCTCCGAGTGTGGATGCAGATATACTAGTATAAGAATGCTTATAGCAATACAGCTTTTCCCCCGTACAGGAAGAGGAATAAACTATATCAGAATAAGGCATCTTCATGTCAATGTAATTGCATCCACTGGGGTTGAACTAGATCAGTAAAAAATCACACCCCTAATCAACATAGTCATGTCAGTACAACAACTGTGAAGGTGGGCCTTATTATTCACTGTAGTCTTCTGCTTAGACCAAGCGGATTGGGAGTCTAGCCTACAGCTGAGTGAAAATAAATGGTTTAGTTTCACAGGGTGTTCAGCACATTTTACTCTGATTTGTAAGGAATATAGACAAGGTGGGTGAAATAATATCTTTTATTGGACCAACTTCTTTCAAGCCACACAACTTGAAGCTTTCGAGCCACAGATCGCTTCTTCAGGTCTGGGAAAGGTACTGAGTGTGTCACAGTTAAATATAAGAGACAACAGATTGTTTAGTGTAAGCATATATTGTAAGGGACCATTCAAGACAGAGTCGCCCATTAACACCTCTGCAGTCATAGGACAAAAGAGGGGATGAGGGGGTTATAGATTGTTGTAATAAGCCATAAATCCAGCGTGTCTGTTCAGTCCATGATTTTTAGTGTCTAGCAGCATTATGAATTTAAGCTCCTGGGTCAGCTTTTGAAAGTGTTGTGCAGGTTTCCTTTGAGGATGAGGACTGAGAGGTCAAGTATAGAGTGACTGTTTGTGAAGTGTTCCTCCATGTGTGATGTGGTGTTTTTATCTTTTATCATTTTCCTGTGTGAGTTCATTTGAGAGCATAGTGATTGTCTGGCTTCACCCTCATAGTTTCTATTGGGCCATTTAGTGCACGGGAGGACTTGTACAACATGTTGTGCTAGGCATGTGTAAGAACCATGGATCTTGAAAGATGTGTTGTGGGGGGAGTGTTGATCATTGTACCAGTGGTGATATGTATGCAGACATTCTATAATTGTCCATTATAGTGATTCTAGAGCCTTCCTCTGGAAGCATCTGACAACAGTCACTGCTGGACATGAGATATTAGTCTGGCTGGCCCACTGGCCTAGTAATCAGTATGGCAATGCCTACATTCTCTGCATTGGGTCCCTTTTGTCTCATTATGAGGTCTGTGCAGACCACTGGAAAACATGGCACGCATGGCCTGCTCCGGGACTAAGCCACCTCTCAATGGCTAGCTATGCTCCCGGACACAGGACATTATGGGTCAAGTTCAGTGCTATCCACAGGAAAGGGAGTATCCTTACTCAGCAAGGAAGTGAGAAATTGATCATCTGCACCAAGCCAGGGTATACTGGGTACCAGGTAATCAGGATTGCACACAATGGGACATTTGGGTACACTTGTTTATCTCTCTGTAGTATTTCCTTAATCTTCCAAGACGGACATTCAACACTTAATACCATCTCTAATGCTGGAGATGCAGTTAGAAATGCTGGGTAGCAGTGCGTTGTTAAAAAGCCCGAAGAAGAACCAAAGCTCCTTTTCATGCCCAAGAAAAGCTGCCCAGAGGAAATTAAACAAATTGCACACATGGCACAACCCCCCCACCCCCACCCTGGAGCAATACACAATGCTGCAAATTGTAATAAGAGCTTAAAAATGCAAGAAAGAAAACTTGGGAAAATAAAGCCAGATCTTTAACCCAAGAGTTAACACTCATAACAGCTGCCAAAATAGAATGTGGACTTGTTTACATGGTGCATTAGTCCTCACCAGAGTGGTGTAAATTCTAGATCCTGCTGGCACGTGCTCAAAGTTCCCTTAGTGCACATTAATGTCATCCTGTTTCAAGCAGACTGAGGAGCCATGTCAGTGGTTCTAGCTAATGTGCCTATCCTTCAACTGCTAAAGTCATTCAAGTATCTGTTTGTAATGTAGTGATTGTTCTAATGTATAATAAATGTAAGAAAAAAGTGTTACTATATTAAAGACTAAATCATGATGCTCTCTGCATGAGTAATCTAGGTCCTAGGCAACAAGAGGGAGCCATGAGTTTCTGCAGCACATCTACCAAGAGGCAGGCCAAGGTTCCCTGAAGAACTATGCTGCTTCAGGTGGCAGGGCTGGTCCATTTAGGGGCATGGGCATGGAACTGCTTAGCAGTCTTGCTTGAGTCCCTCAGGTGGTAATGGGACTAGCACACAATATTACTTTTAATAGCAGTAATCGTGAGAGTGGACTGCTCACAGTGATTCCTGAAGGGCTCTGGGCTACACCTGGTCCCCTCCTTATTCCCCTGCCTCAGTACACGTCCGAGTACAAACACCAGAATTCAGCCCTTAATGTCTGCAGGAATATTTTATCCCATTAGTGAGAACACAGACAGTTCTTTTAAAGGACAGAGTAACTATCATCAGTAATTTAATTTGCATGGTTCTGTCTACATTCCTACCAAACAGCATGTGGAGGGGATGCCTTTGTCATTCACTTCTTTTGGAAAGTGAGTATGTACAGTGAGGATCAAAATGGATCTGCTTCCTGTTTGTTGCTTACTGACTTTACTGACAAAAAGTGAGGTTTGTACACATAGGCTGCCCTGGCTCTGCAGTGCTGTGGGAGAATGAGCTGGCTTCTGTTCTGCTTCACGCATCAGTTATTATCTGTCAAATTCTGATCTCTGTTCTTTCAGTCTCTTAAGAGTCCCCACCCTGATTTTCAGATGTCAAGTTTAATTTTGCTGGGCTGGCAATTAGAAGAAATATTTTTTAACATGCAAATACAGTAAGTTTGATATTGAGGCTAAATCACTAACCAATGGGGGGAAGGGGAGAAGCAATTATGATTTCAAGTTATTTATTAATAAAGTGCCACCCTTGCCAAGGTGCTCAGAATTCACACATTACATTTCATAATGTTCTAAATAAAAATAAATTCTAAAAATAATTTTCCCAATGAAACAAAGTATCTACTAGATCAAACCCTGTTACTAATTTGCTACATTAACTCCAGTTTCTGACTACATACCAGAAGACACAACAATATATACGTGTTTGAATGATAAATTGTGGTTCTTCATTACAAATTTTGAAGGTCACGGCTAACGTTATTAGTTTCTTGTGAGATGACTTGGAAGTATATTTGTAGTTAAAAATGACAAAGCAATTAAGCCATTTTATTAAAAAAATAGGAGAAATGTTTTAATAACTAATAAATTATATGAGTGCTAGATTTTGTCACAAACAGTATTTAACAGCTGTCTGAAATAAGAAGAGATGTCCATCTGTAAAGCCACTGGGATAATTTTGTGTCTGGCTGTCAGGTAAGAGATTCCATTTAGGTGAAATTTACATGAACACAAAAGAGGATTTGCCCATAGTCGTGTCATCAAAAAAGAGTACCTAATCTACCTTGTCCAGCAGATCTTAAATCTCTAAGAAGAAACTGCTTGACAATTTTAGTGTAACTGAGATATTTGGGTATTGCTTTGAGCTTATTCCATTAATAGTTTGAATCCATCTTGGTCTATGATCTAAAGCCAAAGGTTACCAAACTTTTTTCATGGGGTGGACCGCATTTTGAGTGAGACACAGTCCTGACACCACCTTCCACTCCCATTCATGATTGCAGAAACTTCCTCCCCTCTCATTCATCATCTTTGTGGCAAAGTCAGCAATTGCTTACACGAGAAAGTACATATGGGGAAAGACTTGATGTCTTTTCCCCTTCCTTCAGCTAAAAGTGAGGAGAGAGGGGAGCCAGAACAATGTGGCCAGATGGTTCTTTGTGGACCAGCATCAAGTGCTCCACAGACCACAGCCTGGGAATCTCTCATCTAGAGGTTGTTGTTAAAGGCTCAGTCCTCCAAAGAGCTCTGCCCTCTGACCCCAATCCAGCAAAGCACTAATAAGAAGAGCCATTCTGGATCTGACCAATGGTCTGTCTAGCTCAGTGTCCCATCTCTGACAGTGGCCAGCACCAAATGCTTCAGAGGGAATGAAGAGAACAAAGCAATATTAATTGATCCATCCCCTGTTGTCCAATCCCAGCTTCTGGCACTTGGAGGTTTAGGGACACCTGGAGCATGGGGTTGCATCCCTGATCATCTTGGCTAATAGCCATTGATAGACCTATTCTCTATGAACTTATCTAATTATTTTTTAACTCAGTTATACTTTTGGACATCACACCATCCCATGGTGACAAGTTCCACTCAAACCATGAGACTACTAACGTGCCTAAATTTAAGCACATGCTTAAGTGATTTAAGGATTGCAGGACTGAACCTTAAGAGAGTATTTTGTGAAGTTTATTGCCTGGTCTGGGGATTCTTACTATATCTTCAATTTGGACCTCCCTGGAAAGTATTGTTGCTAACGCTGAGTGCTGAATACACCTAAATCAGCTGAGCTACTACATAACTGTGGCATTGCAGGTTTCTGCAGTACAAAAGAGATCATAGCACAGGAAGAAAATTGAGAATAGTAGTTCAATATTCGTCCCCAATAATTTTAAATTTCAAGGTGAAATCAGCCTGTATATTGCTAAATAATACTTACTAAAGCATCCATTTGATTAGAGCTCGTCAGATAATTAAAAAGTTAATTTATTTCATTTGACCAGAAAAAAAAATCAAAATTCATCCAATAGATTAGTTGTAATGATGTATCCCGCTGGCTGCTGTGTTATGATCCCACTCAGAGCTCAATCCGCAGAGGAGCCCAGGCTGTTACAACCCCAGCTACAAAACTTAGGTTTTGGCTCAATCTGTAGATGTTCTGGCGGCATCTGGTTCTGTTCCCCGTGTGTTGGCTAGGATGGCTGCTATCACATAAATGAGGAGTTGTTCAAGATTCAAACTTCTGTGGGCCTTAGATGCTCAGGATAAGGTTCCTCTGTCCAGTGGAAGTGTCTAGCCACTGGGCAGTTTGTGTTACGTGATCCATAGAGCATGAGAGTCTGCTCAGCTACCATAGGCTAGTTCTTTAGCTCAAGCTGTCCAGACTTGCATTTGTAACACCACCGTGGTTTCACAACAGCTCTACTCTGAAACTAACACACTAACGTGGGGTTTGGAAAATGACGTGTGGCTTTTTGATTTTTTTTTTCTCCCCTGCAGCTTTGACCAATGCCACTTTTGGAACTGAGTGAAAAGCTTTTAAGAACATAAGAATGGCCATACTGGGTCAGACCAAAGGTCCATCAAGCCCAGTATCCTGTCCTCTGACAGTGGCCAATGGCAGGTGCCCTAAAGGGAATGAACAGACAGGTAATCATCAAGTGATCCATTCCCTGTCACCCAATCCCAGCTTCTGGTAAACAGAGGCTAGGGACACCATTCCTGCCCTTCCTGGCTAATAGCCATTGATGTACCTATCTTCCATGAATCTATCTAGCTCCCTTTTGAACCTTGTTATGGTATTGGCCTTCATAACACCCTCTGGCAAGGAGTTCCAGAGGTTGACAGTACGTTGCGTGAAAAAATACTTTCTTGTGTTTTGTTTTAAACCTGCTACCTATTTCATTTGGTGGCCCCTTGTTCTTGTATTATGAGGAGGAGTAAATAACACTTCCTTATTTACTTTCTCTATATTGCTCATGATTTTATAGACCCCTATCATATCCCCTCTTAGTCGCCTCTTTTCCAAGCTGAAAAGTCCCAGTCTCATTAATCTCTCTTCATACGGAAGCCGTTCTATACCCCTAATAATTTTTGTTGCCCTTTTCTGAACCTTTTCCAATTCCAGTATATCTTTTTTGAGATGGGGCGACCACATCTGCATGCAGTATTCAAGGTGTGGATGTAGCATGGATTTATATAGAGTGAATTTGATATTTTCTGTTTTATTATCTATCCCTTTCTTGATGATTCCCAACATTCTGTTCGCTTTTTTGACTGCCACTGCACATTGAGTGGATGATTTTAGAGAACTATCCACAATGACTCCAAGATCTCTTTCTTGAGTGGTAACAGCTAATTAACTTGCCAATGCCTGGATTTATGGTCCTACATTTTTCTTGCAACACCTCTCCCGCGCATTTCAGGTGGGATTTTCAAAGAGACCTAAGGGAGTGTAGGAACCCAAATCCCAGCCTAAAACAATGAGAAATGGGTCTGGGCTACACAATCTGGATCTGAACTTCCTGACAGGTTGGGAGGTTGGATCTGGGGTTTGGGTTTAAGGGGGAGAGTGGCAGGAAACTACACAAAATTATCCTCAGAGTTTTTGGATAATCAACTCCTCATGATGAAGTGGGCAAGTTGGAATATATTTTCTTATTGCTGTTTTCTCTCCCTCCTCCATCCCCAATGCTTTGTAGGTGCTGCTCCTCATGCAATAATGCTTTAAAAAGGGAACTGGGTAGCTGAAAAGTGTGGTTTTTCTAGGAGGTAGAAGTTTCTCCATAATAAATAACTGGGTAAATGTCAGGACTGACTTGAGAGCAATAACCCATAACTGGGTGTGTTTCACATAATGATTCATGTGATGATTGGTGGTTGAGCTGTGGGAATTTGGATTATATAAAGAATCAGAGGAGCCTGTGGGCAGGGCATCTTGCGTAGTTTCAATTCCTTGCCCCTTTAACAGGAATAAAGTGGTACCTGAGTGCTAAAACAGTGAATGTCTGGTCTCTTATCTCCTCTTTAAGGCTCTTGCTGAAGGTCCTTGCAGTGGTAATGCTCATGTCCTTACACCTACACAAATAAACCTAATGATTAATACGGTCCCTGTACCCTGTCAGGCTTGCATTAAAAATTTAAAAAAGAAGACAGCTTGGAACAACTTGAAATTCCGATGTTTCTATGTATCACTGCACCAGAAAAAAGCTCTTAAACAGAAACAACTAATTCACAGCTGCTTAGAAGGAGAGGTGTTTTTGCAGGGCAGTTGGCCAGCATCAAACCTTTGGCACTGGGTTGTTAACACGTAGTTCAGTAGCTCATCTCTGTCTTGCAGAGACTAGGGGTAGTGGAGCACAGTAGAGGGGGTCTGGAAGTTAAGGGGGAGCATTTTTCAAGTTTGTTCCTTTATGTTTGCAAGTGATAAGGTCCTACTGGAAGAGGACAAAATTTTGACAAAACTAAAAAAACCTCAACCGGTTAATCAGAGCTTAGCTTTGGACAATGAACCTTTGGAAAATTCCCCACTGACTCCTTCAATAAGAGGATCCTATATAGCCAGTCTTGTGTCCAAATACCTATTCTAATGAGATATGCACTTGCTTATCTATCCCTGTATAGAGACGCTTAGGCCTGGTCCACACTAGGAAATCAGGTTGGTTATAACTACGTCGCTCAAGGGTATGAAAAACCCAGACCCCTGAGCAACGCAGTTAAACTGACCTAACCACCGGCATGGACAGTGCTAGGCCGATGGGTGTGAGAAGCAAAGATGAGCAGCGCAGATGGAAAAGGCACCCCAGGAGTGTGACCACCCCCCCTCACACACACACACTAGTTCAACTCCTCTGCAGAATACAGGGAATCAGCCCAGCCTGGCTGCATTCTCCCAGAACTGGGCAGAGGCAATATCTGAGGTGGGGGGATGAGAGTGGAGCAGAGGTCTGGGACAGTGTCCGGGAAATGAGCAGAGGGAGATGGGCAGGGCCTGCAGCCAGGGAAGGAAGAAGGAACTGAACAGGGGACTGTAACCTGGAGTGGGAGCTGGATGGCACATACACATCTAAAAGGAAAAAAAAGGGTGGTGGGGGGGGAGAAAACACTGCACAATACCCATAATTCCCCTGTTGTGGCAAAGGTGAATGAAAGACTAAACCACACGTGACATACTAGATACACAACTTAATGTGCTAGGGGAAGGCACTCAGATATTATGGCCAAGAGGGTGGAATAAAAATCTGGATAGAATAAAAAAAGAATAGATGGGGCAGTGCCCAGTGGAGAAGAGTGAAGGGGGGGGTGCCCACTAGAGGGAAGAACTGTGGACTGCACTGGTCCACAGGGCAGGTCACCAAGGAGGCAGCTGAGACCAGTGCCTGGAGAAGAGATGGTGTTGAGGAAGTGTCTACCAACCAACCAGAAGTGAAAGGGAGGTGGAGGTGCCTCAATTTGTGGGTGGATTTATTTTTGTGCATTTCAGGCATTTCAGGCTGAGTCCATATTATACAACCATTGCAAAATGATATATTAAAAGTGTGTTGCTCTAACAATAAATAATGTATTAGATTTTGGAACTGTTTAAAAACACTGGGTTTTTTTGAGGGAGGCGTTTTTCCCCCCCTAATCTTTGATCCTTGGGGGTTATTTGATTCCTTTTAGGAGCTCCAACAAGGACCGAATTTCAGAAATGTATATGTTGTTGGTGAATCACACAAATAGATTTAATTTGTGACTCTGTTGGTAAACAATTAAAGGAGCTTTGTATTCCCAAAGTGCATTTGGTTGTGCTGGTGACTTTCTCTTGATTGCTGTGATCCTTATTGTGACTGGATCGCTGCCTCTTATTTGACAGGGTACCTTTACATGGTCTAATAGCCTAAGTACCTGGTGCATAAGGAGGAATTAGGGGAAAAAAGAGAGAAATATCTATTGTTGCTATTCAAGTCCAAGCTCTAGCATGGTGCACAGTAGTGTAAAATGATATTGAGGAAGGAGATGTGCAGGGACTTCAGGGTCCCATCTATGGTAAAAGAATCTTAGATATTTCTCCCAATGAAATAAGGAAAGAGACAATTGTAGTTCTGCACCCTGGGAGCCTGGGTAGGTTGGTGAAGGCTGGAGTATTTCCAGTACAAAAAGTCTATCTGGTCCTCTCAATGCATTTTATGCTGGAAATTGTTAATGGCCAAATGCTGAAGGTATGCAGCTTAATTGGTAAGCAAGTGCACATAAATAGCACAGATGGTGTAGGAAGAGGTTTAGCTCAGGGAACCAAGTAGTGTGAAATTAGAATTCTGAAACCCGAATAGTCACTGCACTTGTCCGGAGTTATATATGTACTTTTATAGTATTATCCTTATTCCAGTAATCACATGGTTAATGACTTTTGAAATGTATGTCCATGTTCTAAGCAGTTTCCTAACAAATCATCTCCTTTGCTCATATTGGCCAGAACTGCTTGGAGTCCATTGAAAGGTAACCATTGTTCGCAGCTCTTGCACACTGCACTTGCTTTCCTCGTTAGAACTGGTTTTGGCTTCTGTGTACAAAAATAGACCTTTTTTGGATGGGGATCATAAGGAAAGGGTGCTGAGGAGCTGTGCTCACATCTGTTCTCAAAATCGGTTATACCAGTGTCTCAATCTCTCTCACTCCTTGGCAACTCTTTTTTTTTTTCTTTACTAGAAATGTAAGTGGTTGCTAATGATCCAAAAGGCTATGCTGGAATTTTATGTATGGAAATTTTTTTTCAAAAGCACCTAAGTCCCATTTTCAACACTAAGTCACTTAAGCAGCCTAAGAGCCTAAATCACTTTTGAAAATAGGACATAAGATTCCCTTCCTAAGTCACCTAGGCACTATTGAAAACTGTTTCATACATATTGTTTAGCAAATATTGTTGCCAACCCCGTGTATTTTAAAAATCATGAGTCAGGCCCCCTAAAATCATGAGAACAGCTTAAAATCATAAGATGTAATTTTTTTAAAAAAATTGTGGGGTTCTGTTTGTTTACTTTCTGGCTGAGTCCTTAGATTATGCTCTGGTTTCATTTTCATGCTTTTGTAGGCAACCTTGAGGGCCAGAAAATTAATTATTTTTAAATGAAAGCTGAGATTCTCAATTACTTGCAGGCATCTGGGAGCTGGGGCTCTAAGAAACACCAGATATCATGAGACTCATAATATTGCAAGAGTTGGCCACACCGAGCATTTCAGCACCCTGCTCTGTGGTGCGTCTCTCTCTCTCTCTCTCTCTCTCTCTCTCTCTCTCTCTCTCTCTCTCTCTCTCCGTGACATAGTGGGTGTTAGCAAAGCAGATGCATGGCTTAGGCCTGGTCTACAATACCCGCCTGAATCGGCGGGTAGAAATCGACCTCTCGGGGATCGATTTATCGTGTCCCGTCAGGACGCGACAATCGATCCCCGAATCGACGCTCTTACTCCACCAGCGAAGGTGGGAGTACGAGCCGTCGACGGGAAGCCGTGGAGGTCGATTTTGCCGCCGTCCTCACAGCGGGGTAAGTCGGCTGCGATACGTCGAATTCAGCTACGCTATTCGCGTAGCTGAATTTGCGTATCTTAAATCGATCCCCCCCTGTAGTGTAGATGTAGCCTTAGTGTACTGCTAAAAAGAGTAATTAACTTTTCACCTTTGTGCTTCTTCATCCTCACTCGTCCTCTGGACTAGTAAAGTTATATATATTTGTCATTCTTGTCATTGCAGTACATGGTTTGGCCTTTCTATGTTCTGCTACTCCCACATTAGTGTAGCTCCAAGTCGTCAGTTGCAGAAAATTCTTCTTGATTTTTGCTTTTGGTTTGTTGGGTAGTGAAATAAATGGATACAGAGGTACAAGTTCAAAAAAATCTTTAGTTCAACTGTATCCTACAAGCAGGGCCGGCTCCAGGCACCAGCTTGCCAAGCAGGTGCTTGGGGCGGCCACTCTGGAGAGGGGCGGCACGTTCAGCTATTCGGCGGCAATTCAGCGGACGGTCCCTCACTCCGGCTGGGAACGAAGGACCTCCCGCCGAATTGCCGCTGCAGATCGCGATCGCGGCTTTTTTTTTGGCGCTGCTTGGGGCAGCAAAAAACCTGGAGCCGGCCCTGCCTACGAGCACCCTGCCTGAACTCATTAACTTCATCTCAGCAACTTTAAGTCTTAGACGAGCAGTACCTTGATATCTTAGTTCTCCCCCTTTTTGCTTCTCCCAGAAGCTGGACATCACAGAGTTTTTACTTTTTTAAGGACTTTTCTGTTTGGATTTTTGTTTTTTGAAATAACAGGAACCTCATGTCTTGTCTTCCCTGTTTTTCTTGGACAACTAGAGAACTTTGAGGAAATGGTTTCTCAGTCTTCCATTAAGGGATTTTGAACCCTTCACAAAAAGAGCTTTCTAAGTTTAAAACAGAGCTTTAAATCATACTAACTATCCGTTCCTTTCAATTGCTCGGCTGTCAGTCTCTTGGGATGTTGTAATGCATGAGTTCTCCAGTCTTCCAAGGATCCTCAGCGAAACCAGGGAATTGGAGACCTGGTATTTTCCAACATCAAAAGATACTAGTTTTTCTGATGGCTAGGAGTGCCTTCTTCATCCCGAATATAGAGCTATATAAAAAGGTGTTAGGAAAGTGGTATCCACTTTGCAGACCATCTTTAATGGTCTTATTCTAAATAGCAAAACAGGCAGACACAGCCCAGCCTCTCTTGAAATAATCATGATCTTTTCTTGCTGTCATAAATTGGCTCAGATTACATATTAATTTGCCAGTTTCATTAACCCACTTTCAGATGCTGCTGGTTTTCACTGACTCTAAAGCCTTGAAATGAAGTTCCTGCACATTGGGCCTCATGTTACTCCATCTCTGTTCTCACTGCAAAAGGAGGGGTGGGGTGGAGAGAGGGGATGCAAAGGTGACTTTAAATCTCCTTTGCTCTCCCTGTATTCTGGGGCCCTTTAGGGGCTTGCCTGACCCTCAGAGTCATTTAGAGCAGCTGCAAGATTGCTCTAAATTGACTTTGTTTCCAATCACCTCTCATAGGGCATGGGAAGTGGAGAATGGCTGGAGCACAGCAACACATCTCCAGACCCCTGATGCTCTACCAGTGCTGGAAACTGGGATAGGAGGCTAACATCATGGTACCTTTGCAGAAGCTCTGTGCTGACCAGGGAGGCCCTTTCTGCAGGTTATATTTCCTTGGGGCCCTCTCCACAGCTTTTCACCCCCTTTCTGGTGCTGGAGTGATGCATAGAACACAGGTCACAATGGAGATTTGGAGCCACCAACCTCGTATGCTGTCCTGCACTATGACACTATCAACTCAAAGGTGTTTTGAAAAGACTTTAAGAAATTGGAATTTTTCTAGATTAATAGTGTGTCCTGAAATGTGTGTTAAGTCCTTTAGAAATTGTGATAAGGGATTTTCTGTTCACCTGTTCTGGTTTTTAAGGGTCTTTTCAGCAAAGAAAAAACTGACTGATAGATCATACAGGTGAAACAGGGAAACTATACATTTCATCAAATGCTGTCGTAATGAGGAAGGGATACAGATTGGGGATAAGTAAAGAACACATCAGAGATCTTCTGATAAATTTGAATGAATTCAAATCAGCAGGGCCAGAGGGAACTGAAGGAATTAGCTGAAGAAATCTCAGAGCCATTGGCAATAATATTTGCAAATTCATGGATGACAGGAGAGGTCCCAGAAGACTGGAGAAGGGCTAACGTAGTGCCCATCTTTAAAAAGAGGAAAAAGGAGGAGCCAGGGAACTATAGACTAGTCAGTCTGACTCAGGGCCGGCTCCAGGGTTTTGGCCGCCCCAAGCAGCCAAACAAACAAAACAAAACAAAAACAAAAAAGCCGTGATCGCGATCTGCAGCGGCAATTCGGCGGGAGGTCCTTCGCTCCGAGCAGGAGTGAGAGACCCTCTCCGAAGTGGCCGCCCCAAGCACCTGCTTGGTAAGCTGGTGCCTGGAGCTGGCCCTGGTCTGACTTTACCTGGGAAGTTACTAGAGCAATGTATAAAACATTCAATTTGCAAATACCTGGGGAATGTAGGGGTAATCACTAGCAGTCAGCATGGATTTACCAAGAACAAATCATGCCAAACCAGCTTGATTTCCTTCTTTGACAGGGTAACTGGTTTGATGGATAGGGGGAATGTGATGGACATAAGATACCTGGATTTCAGCAAAGCTTTTGACACAGTCCCACGTAACATTCTGATACATAAGCTGATGTCAGATTGGAGGGACGTCTCAAGTGGGGTTCCACAGGGATCTGTTTTGGGTCTGGTGTTGTTTTAACATCTTATTAATGACCTAGATGTAGGAATAGAGAGCACACTGATCAAATCTGCAGATGAGACAAAGCTGGGGGGGGGTTGCCAATGCTTTGGAGGATAGAGCTAAAATTCAGAGGGATCTTGATAAATTGGAGAACTGGGCTATAGACAACAAAATTAAATTCAACAAAGACAAATGTAAGATGCTACACTTAGGAAAGAAAAACCAAATGCACCAATACGGAATGGGGGTAACTGGCCTGGCAGCAGCACTGCTGAGAAGGATCCGGGGGTAGTGGTGGATCACAACCTGAACATGAGTCAGCAATGCGATGCTGTTGCAAAAAAAAGCAAATGCAGTTTTAAGTTGCATTAACAGAGGCATAGCTTGCAAGCCATGGGAGGTGATAGCCCTGTTCTATTCGGCACTGTATTCGGCACTGGTTAGGCCTCAGCTGGAGTACTGTGTCCAGTTTTGGTCACCAATGTATAGAAAGGATGTAGAAAAACTGAAAAGGATCCAGAGGCAAGTGACAAAGATGATCAAAGGGATGGAATGCAAGCCATATAAGCAGAGGCTAGAATAACTGGGTATGTTTTTTTTTTAGTTGGAGATTAAGGGGGGACATGATAGTGGTCTTCAAATACTTGAAAGGCTGCCATAAAAAAGATGGAGAAAAGTTGTTCTCTCTTGATACAGAGGGCAGGTCAAGAGGCAATGGGTTCAAACTACTGCATAGCAGATTTTGATTAAATCTCAGGAGAAAAACTTCCTAACTGTAAGAACAGTAGGACAATGGAACAGACTGTCTAGGAAGTTGTGGAAACTTCTTCATTGGAGGTTTTCAAAAGGAGGCTGGATAGCCACCTGTCTTGGATGGTTTAGCCACAACAAATCCTGCATCTTGGCAGAGGGTTAGCCTAGATGACCCTTGTGGTCCCTTCTAACCCTATGATTCTAAATGCAAAAGCAAATTAACTACATAGAACCTCAGACTTACAAATAGGATGACCAGACGTCCCGATATTATCGGGACAGTCCTGATTTTAGGGGACTTGTCCCGCATGCCGACCTTACATCAGTCGGGACACCCTTTGTCCTGATATCGGGGACCGTACGGATCGCAGCCGCGGCACCACTTCCTGGGGCAGCTCCCAGCGCCCACCTGCCGGCAGGAGCACCATGTGCTGCAGGGGTGGGGCTTGCAGGTGCTGGGAGCGGGCAGAGAGACCTCCGCCCTCCTCCCCCCCCCCCCCGACCCGTGACCCTAGGAGCCAAAGGGACCCGCCTGCTGGATGCTTCCCGGGACGGGAGCCGCCCCAGGTGAGCACCGCCGGGACTCCCCACCACGCCCCCTGGCAGGTCCCTCTGGCTCTTAGGGTTGGGGGGGCTGTGCGTGCTGCCAGCGCATGCAAGCCCCACTCCGCGGCTCCGGCCGCTCCCATTGGCGCTTTTCCCGGCCAATGGGAGCCACAGAGCTCGCGCTTGTGGCGGGCGCAGCACATGGAGAGTCTGGAGACTCCCCTCGCCACTCTCACCCCAGAGACCTCCCAGCAGGGCTGGTGAGTGCGGCCGGGGAAGGGGACAGGGTGTGATGGAGTCAGTGTCTGGGATGTGTGTGTGCGCTGCTGGGCTGTGAGGGTGTGGAGGGCGCTGGGCAGTGGGGGAGGTTTGTGTGTTTTGGGGTGCTAGACAGTGGGGGCCTGTTGGGGGGGTGCTGGGCAGTGGGGAAGATCTGTGTGTGTCAGGGCACTGGGCAGTGCGGGTCTGTGTGGGGCATTGTGTAGTTGTGGTGGTGGGGCTGCGGGGAAGGGCACTGGGAGGGAGGAATAGGGTGACCAGATGTCCTGATATTTCGGTGTCTGTCCCGCATCCCGACCAATCTTTGGTCGGGACGCATTTTGTCCCGATATCTGCCGGCAGCCCTTTTTTTTTTTTTTTTTTTTTTTTCGCTCAGCCGGCAGACATCCCCCCACCCTCCCATGTGTCCCGATATTTTCTTCCCCTCATCTGGTCACCCTAGGGAGGAAGGAAGGGAGGAGGGGAAATCTGTGTGTATTGGGAAACTAGCGAGGTGGGGGTTCTGTGGGGGGTGCTGGCAGCTGTGGTGGGGTTGTGGGCAGGGGGGCGCTGGGCGGGGTGTGTGTGCACAGCACTGTGCATTTGTGGTGGAAGGGTTGTAGGGGGGCTCTGGGCAGTGCCGGCTCCAGGCACCAGCGAAGGAAGCAGGTGCTTGGGGCGGCCAATGGAAAGGGGCGGCATGTCTGGGCCTTCGGCGGCAATTCGGTGGCGGGGACCCTCCTCTGTCCCTCTTGGAGCAAAGGACTTGCCGCCAAATTGCCGCCGAAGAATGAAGCGGTGCGGTAGAGCTGCTGCCGAAGTGCTGCCGATCGCGCCTTTCTCTTTCACTTCGCTGCTTGGGGCAGCAAAAAAGCTGGAGCCGGCCCTGGCTCTGGGCATAGTGGATCCAGGGGGTGCTGGGCAGGGGAGCTGTGTGGCGCAACATGGGCCCACCCTCAACAGGAAGGGGCACGTGGTAGCACAGGGCCAGGCGAACCAGTGTGCCTCTGGCTCTGGTCGGGGCTGTGCACCTGTGTCTGTCTGTTCTCCCCTCCCCCCCACCCCCCGCTCGACCAATGTGTCCTGATATTTCACTCTTGCGATCTGGTCACCCTAGTTACAAACACCTCAGGAACAGAGGTTGTTTGTAACTCGGAAATGTTTGTAACTGAACAAAACGTTATGGTGGTTCTTTCAAAAGTTTACAACTGAACTTTGATTTAATGCAGCTTTGAAACTTTACTATGCAGAAGAAAAATGCTGCTTTTAACCATCTTGATTTAAATGAAACAAGCTCAGAAACAGTTTCCTTACCTTGTCAAATCTTTTTTTAAACTTTCCCTTAATTGTTTTAGTAGTTTACGTTTAACACAGCACTGTATTGTATTTGCTTTTTTTTGTCTTTGCTGCTGCCTGATTGCGTACTTCCAGTTCCAAATGAGGTGTGTGGTTGACCAGTCAGTTCATAACTCTGGTGTTTGTAACTCTGAGGTTCTACTCTACAAAAATCAAGCCTCTTTTGCCAACTTCTTTTGTTTAGAATGATTTTAGGGGGTTACCTACAGCTATAGTTTGTGCAAAATGTTGAGATAAGTGAGATTTTCAAGGTAGTGGTGTTCCTTTAAACTTTTCTGTCATCAGATGACTTATGCCTCAGCTTAATCAACAAACCAAGGTTGTCCGTTACTGGATAATCTAAGGACAGAGAAATCTGACTCAGTCACTTCCACCTATTTGTTATGGAGTGAGGCCAGAGAGTAGTGTTGTTTTTCTGAGGGCATTTTGGTTTCTGGTAGATACATGGGCTAAAGGCTAGGTCAAAGGTTGTTCCAGCATATTATTAGATAATATTTAATCACATAAGAGAAACTGAAAATAAAATTTGGGGAAGACTCTTGGTCTCAATCTAACTTCTGTTAATAGTGAATATGCAGCTATTACAAAACTCAAGCCAAAAATCTTCCCCACATGTATGTATCTGTTCCTCCCTGTTTTATTTCCAGTATCTCTTTTTAGAAAAAAATCTTCTCCTGTCTTCAGATACACGTTCGGCTCCATCCTGAGCTGCAGCTGGGGGCGGGGCAGTGTGAAGCAGTCGTACAGTTCTGAGCAGCTCAGGTGTGAGGGCAAAGGTACCTTTTTACGCCTCCCTAAGTGGTCAGCCTGAGCATACGCCAAACTGTCTCTCGACGTAATTTAGAGCATCCTGGTCCTTATGTAAAATAGATACTAGACCAGGGGTAGGCAACCTATGGCACGCGTGCCAAAGGCGGCACGCGAGTTGATTTTCAGTGGCACTCACACTGCCCGGGTCCTGGCCACCGGTCCGGGGGGCTCTGCATTTTAATTTAATTTTAAAAGAAGCTTCTTAAACATTTTAAAAACCTTATTTACTTTACATACAACAATAGTTTAGTTATATATTATAGACTTATAGAAAGAGACCTTCTAAAAACATTAAAATGTATTACTGGCATGCGAAATCTTAAATTAGAGTGAATAAATGAACACTCGGCACATCACTTCTGAAAGGTTGCTGACCCCTGTACTAGACTTTCAGAGATCCATAAATATATTATTTTTAAGTAGCCAGCCGGTGCCACTGTTGTGAGACAAACAGATACCCCTTTGGAGGTGAAATTTTCTGTTTCCATAGTGCTTCAAGCACTTCCTGGCTTGAGGATCGAGACAGTCAAGGGTTTGAACTGAGAATTCCCCCCGTTAGCATGATAACTGTTCTGAGACAGCAGGCTGGCTGCAGTAGTGGTTTTGAGATGTGAGACATCATCAACTGAAGACTAAAAGTGAGACCACTCAATTCCCTTGAATTTACAACCTAAGCAGGATTTGATCCCAGATCTATAAAGGTTATGGAAAATATGTTAATCCACTACAACAGGTACATGCCTCCTCTCTCTCCTCGCTAACAAACTTTTCTGTCAATTCTTCTTACAGAGCTTTTAAGTACAAACTGCTTCTTCACATTGATTCATTTACTCCTTCCTGAACTTGTTTCACTTTAAAGTCACACAGCCATTCTCTAGGCCTTTTCCCCATCTGAGCCTCAGTTTTCTCAGTGAGAGGTTTGTGTGTGGTAGATCTCCAGAATATGAAAGGACACGTGTTTAGGAAATTTTCTCCATTCCTTGTTGTATATGGGAATGAATTCCTCTGGCTCCTAGCAGAGATTATCCACATGGCTAGATAGTCCTCTCAAACCACAAAATCCACATTTAACTAATGATCTTGATCTTCCAAATAATTTTCAACACATCCTGTTACTCAATATGATGCAATATGCCAACTCAATCTATCAGGATGGTGTGTCACAAAACCTGAAAAATTGTGCAATCTGACGACAAAAAGAAATTCCGCACAACTAACAAGTGTTTCATGAAAACATGGAACATTCTACTGATACAACTTTGCTTTTTCAGGCAGAACCTGCCTACTATCCACACACAAATTGTCTTACATTGCTTTCTCTTGCACCTTATCCCAGAATAACTAAACTGCTTTGGAACGGAAAGCTCTATTTTGGTAGGAAGTTTCATATGGACACATCCCTATTCTGATACAAGCTATGATATAAACACTTTCATATTGACATAACTGCATCCAGACTAGTGATTACACTGTATTGGTTTGAACAGCAAAAACTATTGTTTAGATCAGCCCTTACTAGCAGGCATAGTGGCATTGTGAATAGTCTCATTGACTCGGAGCTGCAGCTCCAGCTAACTAGAATGAAATGCCTGTTCAACTGGAAGAGAAAACCAGACAATGTTGATCCTTAGGAGACTTTCTCTTTCGCCATAAGCCTTTCTGGTATAAAACAAACTGATGCTGTAACTGGTCAGTCCTGTCTGCTCCATTGTATGGCATGCTGTAAAGAACTGCAAGATTGTCTGACTGCTCTCCCCCTGTGACAGCCACATTTCATGTTGGTCAATCTCCCGAGGCTATCCCTCTGAGCGCACTCTACTCACTGAGCAACCCCTTCCTGTGGCCAAGTCTCACTTGGTTATTACCTCTTTGGTCTAATTTCAGTTGTTGGGTTTAATGTGTGGGTGCTGGGTGGAGTTGGTGTTCTGTGATATATTTTGTGTTTTGTGGATACAGACTAACACGGCTACCCCCTGATACTTGTGATATACAGTCGATCAGGCTAGAGGATCTGGTGGTCCCTTCTGGCCTTAACCTCTATGACTCTCCTACTGTTCCTTGGGGCACTCGGAATTGTGATAACAGGATGGAACTATGTAACCAAGGGCTTGATGTTTGCTGCATTGAAGTCTCTTGGAGTTTTTATTGTTTGTATCACAGTAGTGACTAGAACCCCCCAATCAAGGTTGAGAGCAAGATTGGACTCCAAGTTTGTATTTGTCCTTTGTTCCTTTTTGTTAAAGAGAGCCTAGCAGAGAATTCCAATCACTGTTTCACATGTGAGGCCTCCTTGAGGTGTTCAGGATGGAATGAAAGCACAGCTCAGAGCAGGAAGAAAACATTTTGTCAAGAACAAATCATGTCATACCAACCTAATAGCTTTCTTTGACAGGGTAACAAGTCTTATGGGTGGGGGTGTGTGGTAGATATGGTATATATTGACTTTAGTAAGGCTTTTGATACAGTCCCGCATGACCTTCTCATAAACAAGCTAAGGAAATACAGCCTAGATGGAGGTACTATAAGGTGAATGCGTAACTGCTTGGAAAACCATTCCCAAAGAGTAGTTATCAGTGGTTCACAGTCAAGCTGGAAGGGCATATTGAGTGGGGTTCTGCAGAGGATCGGTCCTGGGTCCAGTTCTGTTCAATATCTTTGGGTACGTCTTCACTACCCGCTGTATCGGCGGGTTGCAATCGATTTATCCGGGATCGATACATCGCGTCTCGTTAAGACGCGATATATCGATCCCCGAACGCGCTCACCGTTGACACCCGAACTCCACCAGAGCGAGCGGCAGTAGCGCAGTCGACAGGGGAGCCGCGGCCGTCAATCCCGCGCCGTGTGGACCCCAGGTAATTCGATCTAAGATGCTTCGACTTCAGCTACGCTATTCGTGTAGCTGAAGTTGCGTATCTTAGATCGATCCCCCCCCCAGTGTAGACCAGCCCTTTGAAAATGATTTAGATAATGGTATAGAGAGTACACTTATAAAGTTTGTGTGTGATACCAAGCTGGGAGGGGTTGGATTAAAATACAAAATGGTCTGGCAAACTGGAGAAATGGTCTGAAGTAAATAGAATGAAATTCAGTAAGGACAAATGCAAAGTACTATGCTTAGGAATGAACAATCAATTGCACACATACAAAATGGGAAATGACTACCTAGGAAGGAATACTGTGGAAAGAGATCTGGGGTCATAGTGGATCAGAAGTTAAATATTAGTCAACAGTATAACACTGCTGCAAAAAAAGCAAACATCATTTTGGTGTGTATTAGCAGGAGTGTTGTAAGCAAGACACGAGAAGTCTTTCTTCTGCTCTATCCCGCACTGATAAGGCCTCAACTGGAGTATTGTGTCCATTTCTGTGTGCCATATTTCAAGAAAGATAATGACAAATTGGAGAAAGTCTAGAGGAGAGCAACAAAAATGATTAACAGTCTAGAGATATAACCTATGAGGAAAGAGAGAGAAAATTGGGTTTGTTTACTGTACCCTGAAGTGTCCAGCCCTCTCCTGAACAACTCAGAGAAATAATAAGGTTCATTTGTTCCTCTAAAGACACAAAAACACATCCCAGCTTATCAGTGTAGCTGAGGTGAATACATTCTTCCCTTGAAACACCTCACTGAGTTGGTTTATAGTAAAATAAAATGAATTTATTTACAATAGAACATAGGTTAACTGATGCTAAGTAAAAGAAATAAAGTTAGAAAGGGTTACAAGTAGGGCTGCCAAGCGATTAAAAAAAATTAATTGTGCGATTAATTGCAGTGTTAAACAATAATAGAATACCATTTATTTAAATATTTTTGGATGTTTTCTACATATTAAAATATATTAATTTCAATTACAACACAGAATACAAAGTGTACAGTGCTCACTTTATATTTATTTTTCATTACAAATATTTGCACTGCAAACAAAAATAGTATTTTTCAATTCACCTAATACAAGTAATGTAGTGCAATCTCTTTATCATGAAAGTTGAACTTACAAATGTAGAATTATGTACAAAAAAAACCTGCATTCAAAAATAAAACAACATAAAACTTTAGAGCCTACAAGTCTAATCAGTCCTACTTCTTGTTCAGCCAATCGCTCAGACAAACAAGTTTGTTTACATTTGCAGAAGATAATGCTACCTGCTTCTTTTTTACAATGTCACCTGAAAGTGAGAAGAAGCGTTTGCATGGCACTGTTGTAGCCGGCATTGCAAGATATTTACATGCCAGATGCACTAAAGATTTATACGTCCCTTGATGCTTCAACCACCATTCCAGAGAACATGTGTCCGTGCTGATGACAGGTTCTGCTTGATAACAATCCAAAGCAGTGGGGACCGACGCATGTTCATTTTCATCATCTGAGTCAGATGCCACCAGCAGAAGGTTGACTTTCTTTTTTGGAGGTTTGGGTTCTGTAGTTTCCTTACCAGAGTGTTGCTCTTTTAAGACTTCTGAAAGCATGCTCCACACCTCATCCCTCTCAGATTTTGGAAGGCACTTCAGATTTTTAAATCTTGGGTCGAGTGCTGTAGCTATCTTTAGAAATTTCACATTGGTATCTTCTTTGCATTTTGTCAAATTTGCAGTGAAAGTGTTCTTAAAACGAATATGTGCTGGGTCATCATCCGAGACTGCTATAACATGAAATATATGGCAGAATGCAGGTAAAACAGAGCAGGAGACATACAATTCTCCCCAAGGAGTTCAGTCACAAATTTAATTAACACATTATTTTTTTTAACAAGCGTCATCAGCATGAAAGCATGTCCTCTGGAATGGTGGCCAAAGCATGAAGAGGCATATGAATCTTTAGCACATCTGGCATGTAAATATCGTGCGACGCCAGCTACAACAATGCCATGCGAACACCTTTTCTCACTTTCAGGTGACAATATAATTAAGAAGTGGGCAGCATTATCTCCTGTAAATGTAAACAAACTTGTTTCTCTTAGCGATTGGCTGAACAAGAAGTAGGACTGAGTGCACTTGTAGGCTCCAAAGTTTTACATTGTTTTGGTTTTGAGTGCAGTTATGTAACAAAACAAAACTACATTTGTAAGGTGCACTTTCGTGATAATAAGATTGCACTACAGTACTTGCATGAGGTAAATTGAAAAATACTATTTCTTTTATCATTTTCACAGTGCAAATATTTGTAATAAAAAATAATATAAAGTGAGCACTGTACATGTTGTATTCTGTGTTGTAATTGAAATTGATATATTTGAAATTGTAGAAAAACATCCAAAATATGTACTACATTTCAATTGGTATTCTATTGTTTAATAGTGTGATTAATCACGATTAATTTTTTGAGTTAATCACATGAATTAACTACGATTAATCGACAGCCCTAGGTACAAGAAGATAAAAGTGAAAACATCTAAATGTCTAAAACTCAGGGCCGGTGCTACCATTTAGGCAAATTAGGCGGTTGCCTAGGGCACCAAGATTTGGGGGCACCAAAAAGAGGTGCCCCCAATTATTTTTTTTACAGCGTTCCTATGCCCCCTCCCCGAGTGCGTGGTCGCAGCTTCACTTCTCCCGCCTCCCAGGCTTGCAGCACCAATCAGCTGTTTGGCACCACAAGCCTGGGAGGGGAGGAGAATTAGAGCGGGGGCGGCGTGCTCAGGGAGGAGGCAGAGCAGAGGTGAGCTGGGGTGGGGAGCTTCTGCACGGCTCCCCGGGCCGGGGGGGTGGGGAGCTGCCACGGGGGTGCCTCAGGGCGGGGGGGGAGCTGCCGCAGGGCTCCCCACCCCAGCTCACCTCTGCTACGCCCCCTCCCCAAGCACGCCGTCGCTGCTCCACTTCTCCCGCGTCCCAGGCTTGTGGCGCCAATCAGCTGTTTGGCACCGCAAGCCTGGGAGGGGAGGAGAATTAGAGCGGGGGCAGCGTGCTCGGGGAGGAGGCAGAGCAGAGGTGAGCTGGGGTGGGGAGCTGCCGCACGGCTCCCCGGGGAGGGGGAGCTGCCGCAGGGCTGGGGGGGGGGGGGGGCGCAAGGTGGAAGTTTTGCCTAGGGCGCGAAACTTCCTTGCACCGGCCCTGCTGAAACTTAATCTAGCAAGTTTTGGTTCAAGGGTTTGCTTAAGATGGTCTTTCTCACCCACAGTCTTCCAGCAAGATGGGACTGACTCTTTTCTTGGTCAAGATCTCTCCCAGAGGCCCAAGGGTGCTGGTGTCTTCCTCTTCATAGGTGACAGAGAGAGAACTTGAGGTTCTCTGCCCCTTTCCTTTATGGTCCAGTGGACCTTTAAAGTGAATTCTGAGGGTTACCCTTCAAAGTAAGATTTATTCATGCAGTAAAGAAGGCGACCTGGAGTCTGGTGGTGAAGGAAGCTCCATGATTTTCTTTCCCCATGTGTTTTTGCTGAAATGCAAATTGCTCTGTTTCCTGCCATCCCCTCCCCCTGCTGTCTTGAGGACTCTGTTTACTACTTATATGTAAATGAAGAGAAACACATATTTCTCTGTTTAGGATAGACTGTTTAACAACTTTTACCTAGAAAGGGCTGTCTACTTTTGAACATGTGCTAATAACATCATACAGGGGGAATTCATAACTGTACATATGATGTTGCTACATACATTTCACTATGATATTATTGACCAGCAAGTTACTAGTTTTCAGATGATACCTCACCAGGCATTTCTGTACAAAGAGTATTACAATGGTGTATAGGGTGTGAATTCAGGGGTGCTTTCGGTCACCACCAGCCAACCTGCCCCAAGGTTTGAAAAAGCTGTTACTTTACAAATCTTTTTTTTATTTGCTCTTGCCTCTGTATAGAGGAACAAGAGCTGATGTCTCTAAACCCTTTTTTAACCCTTGCTCTGAATAGCTCTGAGTTTTCTAAGGCGTTATAGCACTTTGCTCCTGTTTTCCTTTAAGACAAAGATAAAGATGCTTTATGACTGCTCAGCTGCAGCCATGGAACTTTTCAATTTCTGAGACTTATCCAATTAGGTTTCTTAACACATGGAAGCAGAATTCCATTTCTAGTAAAGAGGTAACTTTTTAAGGAACTGAGAAACTGCTGGAACTTGGATGCATATTTTCAACATTCTTTTTTTTTTTTCTTATCCTGGACCTCCAAAATAACACTGAATGATTACAGTGCTGGGTTATGTACCTTCAGTGTTTGACTCAGCCCAGATGGAATCGTATTGTCAGCTTTATGTTATTTGACTGTAGTTGCTGAGAAATGTTTTACAACAAAAAACAGATGAGCCGCCTGAGATTAAGCAAGTGTATTACATACCATCTGACAGTCAGAATCCACCTTGCTGCACTATGGCATGAAAGTAAAACCAAAAAATGACATTGGTGAGATAAAGACAGAGGAAGGAACCAAAAATCTGCTGTTTCCTAGGCAACCTGATGTGCCATCCATACAAATGCCCAGTGAGTGTCAAAGAACATTCCACAGCATCTTCAAAGCAGTACAAGGGAACATGCCTCTTAAGTTAGGTGATGTAAGACATTTTTCTTGCTACTTCTCTTGAATCATTGCAAACTTCAATGAAGCAGGTATGTGGCTGTGCTACTATGATCCAATCCTGGCAAAGTGAGACATGAGGTGGGGAGGAGAAGGTTAATGATGCAGTCCACAGTGGGGGGAAAATTTAAGAGATTAGATCTTTGAATCTAATTGATTTTACTATATACGAGAACAAGTTTCCCAGCCGTGGATCAACGACATTTGTACAAAGCTATGCCCGCCTAATAATAATTGAAATTTGGATGTAAAGAGAATGTAGGAAACATGAGTAAAGAAAAGAAATTGCCCATTTGTGCCCAATAGAGTGTGTAGAATTGGGACAGATTTGTCATTTTGAGTCCCGGGATGGACTGCACAAGCTGTGACAACTAGAAGATCTGAGTGGTGGTGGCAGAAATGGTAGTGGTTAAACAGCATTCAATAAGAGCTCCATGGCTCTTGCTCTGAACTTGAATATTCTTATGGCAAGATACTCTTGTTGCAAAACACTGAAAATATTGTTTTAATTTGAAGTAACTCTGTTACTGTCACAGCCTCTGTCCTGCTACATTTGTTTAAACGATTGAAAAACTTTACTGTGTAGATGTCAAATAATGTTAAAAATTCTTATGTTAAACTTCCAAACTGGGTTTACAGTCTCATCCACTGGGTTCTCCTTCTTCTTCTTCTTCTTGAATCATTGAGGTCACTTTTGAGCAAGATAGCGGTTCTCCAGATTAAGCTCAGGAAGCAGGAGCAGTATTATTGTAGACTGTATTCTCATCAGTACCTGCACTTTTTACGCATGCACTCACTGTTGCGGTAGACATGTAGGTCAGAAAAGGAACCATTAGCTCCAGTCTATGTTTAACAGCTGGTGTTCACTGTCTATTATTTCTCTTCAAATTAAGTATCCCCAAAATAACTTGAGCACTAGTCTCATAGGACAAGATCATTTTTTTTGATAAGTTTGCTTATCAAAGGGATCCTGCAGACTATAGATTACAACATTTTTAGCACCTTTTTTGATGGCCAACATACAGTACAACCCCAGATGTATACCATCAGACTAGTTCCATTTCTCAGTTTTGTATTCCAAAAGCATAGACAATGTGTCCCAGTATTTTCCTGGCTTTCAATATTTTTCTTTTTATGGCGTCTGGACACCCACAGCAAAGGCAGTCTTCATTAGTTCAGTGTTTCCCTTTCAAAGCTTTCATAATGCTGTTTCTGAAAATTGGCAGATGGCCCTTTTCATTTGTTGATTACTCTATGTATTTTTTTATTATTTCACTCCCTTTAGAAAGGCCCAGACTCCTCTTAAATTGCTTTGGGAACTCACTATCCAGTCAAAAACTGGGCTCCCCAATTTGCAATAATATTTCTGGCTAATGAAATGTTTCTGTTCCCCTTGAACCCAACTCGAGTCTGCTGAAACTCTGGCTGTATTGAATTACTATGCTGTATCTACAAATATTAAAGCTCAGAAGACTACTGTGAAATGGACAAGTGCTATGCTTGTTTTCCAGATGAGTAAACTGAGACTAAGTGACTTGCCTACAAGGTCACAAAGCGAATCTATAGAAAAAATAGGGGAAAGACCCAAGAGTCCTGCCTCCCAGATGCCTGCTCTAAACACTGGCCTGCACTACACTTCCAGATGCTTGATTCTAATAGTTTTCACCAAAAGAAATCGAAACAATATTAGACTGAACTAACCTGTTCTTCTAGTGGCAGGAGGAATAAGCTTATAGGAGCCAACAAACTCTATCTGTTGCATGTGAAATCCAATGCACTGAAAATGTACTACTAACCTAGTCCGTTGTGATGAAATAAAGCTAATATAGCTAAACTATCCTGGGATGGAGATCTGCACAACCATTCATTTTGTTCTTCTGCACAGGAAGGGCCACAGATCCTATTCAGTGGGTTTCTAGCTTCTCCCTTGCTGCTGTGGAGACAAATTAAACCCAGCAAACTGTGGCTGTGTCTTTGCTTGGGGGCGGGGGGGGGGGGGGGGGAGAACGAATGCGTTTTTACACAGAGATAGCTACTGCAATGCAAAATCCTAGTGGAATCAAGCCACAGGTAGCTTTTACTTCAGTGTAGAGAGTCTAGATCAATATAGGGTGGCAGTTGACCTTCATGTAGCTACATCAAGGTGTTTGTATCATTCCTACACATAAATACAATTTTTTCCAGCTCTTTATTTATTATTACAGGAAAGTAGGCAAACATCTTGAGTGTCTACTGGTTTCACCATGTAAAAAGAGCCTCCTTGTAAAATAAAATATCAATCAAAATAGTGTGTACTAAGTATGTGTCTGCTAAGTCTCTCAAACAGTTCTTATTATTCCTGCGGAAATGTTGGACTCTTAGGTTTGTTTCTGCGCCTGCATATCATGGGCCACAGCCTCATTAGAAATGAAAACTTTTACTTTAGCCATCTGTGTACAAATAGTATACCTGTGTGCAGAAATATTGAGAGCAATCACAAAGCCAAAGCAATGTTTGAGGTTCACCTAGGCAGTAGATTTTGCAGTGTATCTTGCACAGAATGTATTTAAAGTTATGAGAGAGAGGAATCAGCTTGTTTGCCAGTAAAATTTGCTAATACTTTTCACTCTGAACGACCAGAAATTGAGAGTGCTGTGCTCAGTCCAGGGTTGGGAAGCAAGAACCTCATGTTGCTGGTCACATTTTCAATAGCACCTAAATGATTTATGACTAGGTCCCACATTTAGGAGCTTCAATTCTAGTGACTTTCAATGAGATTTAGATTCCCCAGGGCCTGATTCAAACCCCGCTGAAGTCAATGGGAAGTCTTTCTATTGACTTCAGTGAACTTGGGATCATGCCCTAAGTGCCTAAGTCACTTGAAAATGAGACATAGGCTCCTAAGTCACTTGGGTGCTTTTGAAAATTATACTCTGTCTTCCAAGATGATTAAGGAACAGCATTGAAAGGTGCCAGCAAAAGCCGTATCCAGTTCCTGGCCAGAGTTAACTGCATTACAAGGCTTTGATGGTGGGGATGAGCGCGTCAAAAGAAAAGGAAATAGGGCCTGCTCCTGCTCCACTGCAGTCAATGGCAAAGCCCCAGTTGATTTTAATGGATCAGCATCAAACTGGGGTGAGGACGAAAAGGTGACCCTCAGAATTCCTAGCAGTGAAAAAACAATGGAAGGAAATCCCAAATTTGTAACCATAAAACCCTTATTGCTTGTATCTCTGCCCACTAACGTAACCCTACAGAAATGAAACTCAGCTGGTACAGCTAACACAAAAAGTTATCTTCTACTATGTATGTGCTGGTGAGATGGAGAGAGAATGGCACTGCTACCTTGGTATTACATAGTAATTATAAAGCATTCACCTGCTAGCAAATGCTACACTTGAGTTAGCAAAATGGTTTTGTAGGTAAGTGCCTATTTTCTCACCCTCAAAACATCCCAAATGGTGTTTCTCTATAGATTGGAGCATGGGACACTTCCGCCAAAAAAGCAAATTTTACGGAGAGTTTGACCAAATTCCCTTCAGCCGTTGCTGAGTTTGTAGACAATTTAAAAAATACTTTGCATTTAAAAAAAATTCTAATGATTTTTGTTTTCCCCAAGTCCAGTTTACAGCAAAAATGGCTGAAGCGTGAAATTTAGCAAAGTCATTTCTGTGCTAAATTTTCCATATGTTTGACTGGGGGAGGAAATGAAAAATTAAACCAGTTGTAATGATTCATTTTCCGGAAAGAGGGCTCAGCTTTAAAAGTATGGGCAATACTTAAGAGGCAGGGTGAACTGCGTGTTTTCTCTACCCAGCCCTAAAGACACAGATCTGCTGCTCTCAGGTCATGTATTCACTTCAAAAGAGTGTGTATGAGTGGGTGTTCTGTAATACAACAGTTAACACAAGATAGCTCCCTCAATATAGAACCCTAGTGGAGACAAGGTACGGTTACTTTTTATCTCCCTGTCAAGGTCAACCCCAGCAAAGGGTACAGTGTTGACTTCAACTAGCTATGACAAGCTAAAAGCTATCTTTGCCTCAACTCCCTCAACTTAAATCCTAGTGTAGATGAAGCACAGGTAGTTTTTACCTCATAATTGCTAGTTGAGGTGAACAGTATACCCCTCACCTGGGGTTGACCTTGACAAGGTACATTGAGATAAGAACTACCTTTGCCTTGTCTCCACTAAGTTTTTAAGGAGCTATCTCAAGATAGCTACCATGAGGTGAAAACCACCTTGTTTTGTCATGAAGACATAGTCACAGCTGTTGGGGCCAGTTGAATGTGGGAGATGAATCTCTCATTGAAAGAGACACAGCAAATCTCTTCCAAAACCTGTCTTGCTATTGGACATAGCAGAAACTCATGGATGGGAAATTAACTGCCGATCCTGTGATTTATAGTGCCTCACTGTGAGGTGTTGCACATTGTGCAATATCCTGTACATTCTAAGTTTTTATTTTAGTTTTTTTAATTGTGAAGATACAGCCACCGGATGTGTTTCTACCCTATTAACTAAGCCCTGCAAAAAAACTCTTTGTAGCCAAACAATAGCAAAAACAAAGGTAAGTTCACTTTAAGGAGGTGTAAACTTCAAAGCCTAGTAGGAATTATTCAAATACTAACATTCCAAAAGACAGGCAATGGGCTTTTACTGGGAAAAAACACAACCAAAACCTTGCTAGGACCAGATTATCAACTGGTGTAAATTAGCATAGCTCCATGGACTTCCACAGAGCTATGCTGATTTACTCCAACTGAGGATCTGGCTCCTACATACAAAAAAAGTATTATGCAAAATGTAAGTTGCACAGTTTAAAAAGAAGTCTCAAAATGCAGAAGCTGAAGTTACAGTAGCGCTGACTAGCTACATTTCCCCATCCTGAATATTACACTGTACATTTACCAACCTTAACAGAAAAAACAGACCTGGAAAATCTCTCCTAGGTGCACCCACGGCTGTGTTAGCATTACAATAGGAACTTTAATTTTTGTATTTTCGGGTCCTATTTTAACTGCTCAAAGCTCCTCCTGTGGGAAAACCCCCGGAGATGATCGAAGGGAGAAAAGCTCACCCAGGGAAACCATTGGCACCCACCCCAGGAAAGAATCCAGTGGCTGGCCTGCGGAACTGTGGATTCTCCAATATTCACTGGAGATCAGGATCATCTGTGCAGAAGGCCTGTACTTCAACAATAGCTCCAGCCAGGGCCTGCTGTGTGCCTCTTCTCCAGTAACCAGGCTTTGCAGCTCTCGTAGAGACAAGCTGCTAAGGAGTTGGACGGTGCCACAAGTACTCCTGTTCTTTTTGCGGATACAGACTAACACGGCTGCTACTTTGTAACCTTTCCGGAGTGTAATTGCAGGGAAATGGAGTTTGCCTACTTCTCATTTGGGGAATATGGAGTTTAGTTTAGGTTAGCCATTTCTATTTTTTTACCTCTGCACCACTTCTCCTTTTTCCTTATCTCCCCACTCCACTCCACCCATGGTCCTTCCCCTCCACTTCACCCACAGGGGGTTCATTGTGCTGTGGGTGTGGCATGAAAGTTAATACAGCATCAGCGTTGAATTAAATTTTAAGTGGATTCTCCTCAGGCTTGGTGAGGGGATGATGAGGGTAGTGCACTCATCTTCACTCCCTTCCCACATGTAGATTCCCGATCCTTTGCAGGTGCTTTCCAGGGCTGGGGAAGAGGCAAGGAGGGAAAGAGGGGTGGGGAAGAAGTGTCATTTTCAGCCCGTAAGCCATACAGCGTTGGTTGTTTTTCTTAAAGCCCCAGCTCCTGCTTACAAATCTCAGCTTTCGTTTAAAAAAACAAATTGTTTCTAACCCTTGCGTTTCCAGAGAAGAGATTGAAAATATGACAACTAAAGGCTCAGAAACCAAAAGGCAAATTAATATCCCCCCGCTCTAAAAATTATTATTACTGAAATTCTCATGATTTTAAGTCCATCTCCATTTAAAAAAAAGGGGGGGGGGAAGACCTTGACTCATGGTTTGGCATACTGAGCCCTTAATGCAACATGAATGCCCTTCTGCATGTTTAAGTTAGATATACACACAGCAGGTGGGTGCATGGTAAGGTTCTGTGTGGGGCTGTTAGTTTGGCTGACTCTTGAAAAATTCTAAAAGCAAGTATTAGAGAAATCATAATACCATTAGCAACAGTTCACCTGCTCAGAGTAGCGACTCCCTAACTCCAACAATTCACTATAAGCAAGTGGTCTTGGGGCTGCATGACAAACTAAGCCTTGTTCCTTTCAAAGGGTTTGAGTACTTAGTTTAGAAATAAAGCATCAGAACCTCACCTGTCATATAGTCCAAGTCGACCATAACGCTTTACAATGTGTCTTAGGTTAAATGGTTATCATAGCAAACAGTATATTTGGGGGGGGGGAGGTTAATCTGCTTCTAAACTCAGTTTGAAGAGTGAACTATAATTAAATTAATAGAAAATCTCTTTAGATGTATAAATGAAGGTATAACACAGGAAATATAGAGGAACTGCACACTTACCCAAAATGCATCTTTGAACTGCAGCTGTGTCATGCCTATTGATTTATGGAGGGGGGAAAAATCCTTTAACAGGTTTGCTCTGAGAGCAGACTAGCAGCGGCACTCAGCTTTGCTGCTGTTACTATACACCAGCTAGAGCAGAAAGTGAAACACTTCCACAGTCCTGTCTCTTTTAAAATGAAAAACAGCACTGGGCAGTTTGAGGAAGCTCCATCTGCTACTGTGAAGAGAAAAAACCTCACTAACCCAAAACAAAAAAACAAAAAAAAACCCAGCCTATCCCCAAACCTGTTTCTCTTCTGGTAAACAGTTAGTATTGAAATAAGGAAGCAGCGTGATGTCAAATGATGTCAGTTTGCTCCTCGCCATGTGTGCACGTGAGCTACTGGCAAAAAAAAAAAAAAAAATGGTGATCACAGGATCTGATCAACTACACAAAGAGAGAATGCAAAAATAATAATAATAATTAATAATAAGGAAACCAGCATAATAGAAAGAGACAAACCAGGGAGGAAATCAGATTAAAATAGTCACATGCTGAGGAGGCATTGCAGAAAAAATCATGCACCGCATTTCTTCATAATCTTTTTGGCAGAAGTTCACACACACGCACAGGAAGTGTAGCTGCAAAGTTACATTTTGCAGCCCCTTAGCAGGACTGAGGAAATCACAATGTCTTCATTGTAAATATATATATATATATATATATATATATATATTTCTCTGATTTGCAAACTGCCTTCATACAAATGTCTTTGTGACTATTTAAAAAAAAAAAGGCATGCACACTGACATTGGAATGCTAATCCAGAGCTTCCTCCTGACATCATTGTGTAAAGAATTTTAAAATGTGATGATTCAGTAAAATGAGTGCTAGGAATGCACCCTGTGTGATCTGTCAAGTCATTTGCAAATAAAATATTACGGGAGGCACTGTCTTATTTACTAAGAAGCTGCATAAGTGAGTCTAGAAGTAAACTCCAAACTCTTTAAAAAGTGAGGAGTGAGTGAGAGGTTAGTTAGAGTTAACAGCTTACCAGCACAGAGGTCTGAAGTTGTTAACCATTTTGAAGAGCAGACATTTAAGCTAACAGTGTGCAGAACACCTCACCCACTGAAGCACTGAAATGCAGTGTTTAAAACAAGTAGCTAAATCGGATGACAGATATTTTTATAGGCCTGGAAATAATTTTTACTAACGTGGTAATTTTCTTTATTTGAAACTATGACTTGTCTCTGCTTTCCTCTTAACGCTATGATCGATGCAATTTGTCTGTCAGTCCCTTTCAAAATTTTTGAGGGGTTTTTATTTTAAAATTCTGACTGGAATTTGAACAAGGAGCCTTTTGAATGTGGAGTAGGGAATAGCCCATACAAAGCTCTGGAAATCTGGGTTTCCCAGCAGCATACTATCCACTTCCAAACCTGCCCCACTATATGTACATTTAAAATGCCTGAGGTGCACTCAATTAATTTTTAAATCTGATCTATTGAAACAGTACTTAGAACCGGTCTCTTTCTTTGAAGGATCTCAAAGCATTTTGCAGGGGTTTCCCCTGATCCTGCAGTCAGTTCCACACAGGTAGACCTTGTGGACACACAGAGCCCTCTTGACCTCACTGGGCCTCCCCGTGGGCATAAGTGTCTGCTTACAGTGATCTAATTGTAGGATTCGTTCTGCAATTGTTGTTACTAGACATGCATGTAGTGATGCAAATGTAACATAAAATTGACATGTTTCCTCACCTCCAAAGTTTACAATCCGAGAGACTAGTCACAGGACAACTGGTCAGATCAAGAAAGATGAGCAGAGGGTATTGGTGAGGAGAACAAGGTGGGAAGGATTTGTGGAAGTAGTGGGATTTCCGAAGAGGCAGGGCACTTGGTGGACTAGGCATATGGGACTGTTCAAACCAGCATGAAAGAGGCATGGAATCATGAATAGCAAGGAGAAGACAAGGGCTCAGTCATGCAAGGTGCTGAATACGCTAGTCCTGATCAAGCACAGCCCTTGAGCAAATGCTTCACTTCAAGCATGAGAGTTGTCCCACTGCCTTCAATGGTCCTGCTTGCTGGCCCCAATCCAGCAAAGGATTTAAGCATACACTCAGCATCTTGCACAGTCAAGCCCTAAGGGAATAATGAGAGAACATTGGGAGAAGCATAGAGAGTGTAAAAAAGGGCAGTAGAAGGAAAGGAGAGCAGAGATGTACAAGGACACGTTTATCCTCAAATTGAGCCTCCCTTCTCCTATGAGAAAGAGAAGTATTATCTCCATTTTAGAGAGACAGCCTCCCTGTGCTTCAGTTTCTCTCTGGCTTATAGTCACAAAAGACAGTGGCAGAGCAGGAGTCTTGGAGCCAGGATTCCTGGGTTCTATTCCTGGCTCTAACTACATATTCTAGTTTAATGATCCACAGCTGCAAATATATCATTTCTCCTTTTTGATCAGAGCAACTAGTCAAAGTTTAGGGCTCTGTGAGTGTTCCAGTTGGGAGTAGAAATTGGTGGTAGCCAGGTGTTTCTTTGTAAATAAACAAAACTACATCAAGGAATGTACAAAGTCCTGTGTCTCTGAACACAGAAGGAACCAAGAACAAAAAGGAGTAATTTCTTGTCTTACCAGCCCTACGCCCTCTTTAGTTAACACCAAACCCAAAAACTCTCTCTCTACCTCTCTGTTCTTGTCTGTGACCTCAGTAGGTGTGTGTTCTCTCACACACACACCTACCCAAACCAATACTCAGCTCAAAAGCTCCTAGGCCGGTTCACATACACTTTTGTCTGCAGGGCTTATGTTTCCAGTTATGTTAATTGAGGGATGAGTTCACACCTATCAACCCCAACAGGGGTTTTAACCAAACTCAACAAGGTTTCTTTCACCTAGCTCATTATTTAAAAAAAAAACCACTACTATTGTCAACTAGCCACATATCTACAGCATCAGGGTTAGAAATCCTGGCCTCTCTCACACAGATTACTTCCTCGTTAACTAGGGACTCGACCCTGCATTGTGCTGAGCATTATGGTGGCCCAAACTGAAGCCTAGAGACTTGCATGCTTATACTATTAAGTACATGTTGATGTGTTTTGCTGGATTGGAACCAGAGTGCCCAGAACCTTGCAGGATGGAGTCCTAAGGGAACCGTTCCTCTATCTCAGTTGTTAGAGAGAAGCTACATATGAATGAACAGATTTGACATACTCCATCCAACAGAAAGCAGTCTTACATAGCACAACTATACAGGATGAAATATCTGGAAAAGTATTGCTTAGCCTGGCAGATGACTGATATTAATAAAGTACATATAGGCTTTGTTATGCAAGGAAGGGATAGATACATTTCACTGCCACATTAACAACAATTTAAGAAAGCTATTAACTGTAGACTCTTCAGTTTCTCATTTAAACTTATGTGCTGTGCTATTCTATTTAGATGGAGGCTACGTGTAATGAGGATAAATAGCATTCCTAGTCTGAGGCTCTTGAAAACTGCACGAAGAAGTGCTGAAGTGCATTATGTGAAACGATTTAAACAAATGATTATGCACTCCACTTCCAAGGAACTTGTCTTATACAAATAACTGTTTGTAGCTCTTCAAAAGTAAATTGAGAGCAGGTTTCTAATCTCAAAAATACAACAGGTGTCGATTAACTCTGCTAGTGCAGATGCAAGCCCAGGCTGGGTAGCAGATTTCTGAAACTTCTTAGGTGAAACAAGCTAAGATAAAAATCTGGCCATCCAAAAGTTTCCATTTAACATCCGTAAATATATGAAGGGACAGCAACTCCTTTCTATTTAGCATTTTCTCAGAAGAGGGATGGGAAGTAAAAGTGGAGGAACAATAATCTATCTAAGCTTTGGGGAATAAAATATCTTTTAAAAAGCAAGCCAGAATCATACCACCATGATGGATCTTTCATGATAACAATTGCATTTCAACAGTAAAGACAATGAGAATGTATGCCTCTCTGAAACCTCTTGATCACCACTCTTTGACCACAAGGTAGATCTCAGTACAGCATGTGTGTATCCGTGCTGCTAGGAAGGTTCTAAAGTCATTCTTTTTCTGCAAAACATTTTAACACATTCTGCACTATTATTTTTAATCCGCACCAGTGTGCTTCACAGCTCTGTCCCTTTGTTTTCATGGTAGCAGCGGGGACTGAAATGACAGTAGGAGAAAAATGGAAACATAATATGTCCAGTGCAATTGACCTCCACTGTGCTTGAATCCCTTCATTAGCAGCATGTTACTTGGCCTTCAGAGGGCTGTGCTTTAAAGCTGGACTTTTTCACATTATTAAATAGAGATGGTTCCAGTGTCATTTTTAGAGAGAAGTTATTTAAGAGGGCAACATGCAGTTGTGGAGGGAGGACATCAGTTCAAAATTACACCTGTCTGGAATTTCACTGATGGTGGTTGGAAGTGAAGATTGTTTGCTGATAAAGTCTGAAATGGTCTCCGTCCGACAGGGACTCTCTCTCTGGTGTGCTCATGGCAGGGAAGAAGGAAAGGACCACATGGTTTAGGTTCTAACAAGGCCACAACTTTATTGGTCAAAAATTACATCCGTTTCCTGTCGGGAGACAGCCCAGAGTAGTCATTTTTAGCCCATTAATCCTTTACCAATTCTTTGTGTGATCTCATCACGGGGCAGCCAATCATAACACTAGGAGGTTTTCTGGGTGCCTCCACTCACCTGCTAATATCCCTCCCCTTTCAGGGGTTGAGGTGAGAGGGGACCTTTGACACCTCCCCTCACCAGCACTGCTATAAAGCGCATTGACAGGGGCAGTCCCCCCAGATATTGTCCTGGACCCTGGTTCACATTTGCCCCCAGGAAGCTAGACATATTGCCCCCATCTCATAAGGAGATGCCCTCAGGCTGGCCACCATGTTACCTTTTTTGATCTGGAGCCTAAATCAGTGAGTTTCTGCACTGGGCACCTGCCGAAAGGTATGACAACTAAATAACTCTCAAATAGGTCAAACTGTGGCCTCTGGGAGCGGGACGATCCTAGCCCTCTGGTTGGATTTTGCTGTCAGAAAGGTGAAAAAACATTGTCCAGCCTCAGCCAGTCTGGTGGTATGAGGGAAAATCCCTTCCCATACCCAAAGCAGCAACTAGCATAGCCTTCACTGATCCAGATAGGGGAGCAGGCTGTGGAAGCCACCAAACTCACCTTTTGCTGGGCTCGGCACCCCTGTCTATACTCTCCTTTGGCATAATTCACTATTTTTTCAACTTGTCTCAATGGATTCTTGTTTCTCTCCCAGGCATTTTTTTTTTTAAACTGAAATACTGTTTTTCATTTCATCACAAACAAGTCCCATAGGTGTGAACACTTAGTATTTCTTATCATGAATAAGGGGATGCACGCACACACTTGCAAGGTTTTTGTATTTTGTGTATTGTATTTTGTAGTTATATGTGTGGAGGCTGATAGGGGCAGTGTGCTGGGAGAGAAGCTGAGCCCTGATTAGGGGGCAGGGCTTCTCTGCTTAGGGGTCCTATAAATGTAGCCAGGCAGGCAGGCAGGCAGGCAGCGCCATAGACAGCTGCAGCGGCACAGGAGCCAGCAAACAGAGCTGTAAACAGGGGAGTTTCAGTGGGAGTTTGCAAGGGGAGTTTCCGGGGGAGACTAAGTGGGTGGTGTTCTGCCAGTGTTCTGGTGCCTATTGGGGGTTTGTTTTGCTGTGGGTGGTGGTGGTTTGGTTTGTGTTTCCCGGACTAACAGGTTTTAGGTGGGAAGGCTATGACCGATACAGAGGCAGCAGTGGAAGACACAATGAGGATGACTGGATGTGGAAGCTGCAGCATGTACATGATCCTGGAGGGGGTACCTGAAAAGAGTTTTGTCTGCATGAAGTGCCGCCTGATAGAGCTGATGGAAGAAAAGATCCGAGGATTGGAGATGCAGGTGGAAACTCTGGTTGAGTTTAGAAGGATGTTCAAGCGGATGATGGAGCAAAGACATGAGGAGGCTGAAGGGAAAAGCTCAGACTTGCAGATGGAAGCAGGACCAAAGAACTCTGAGGGGAGACTGCTGGGTGAGGAAAGTGAAAGCATGTGACTAAGAGAACCAGGCAGAGGAAAAGACGGGCTAGTGAAGGAGAAATAGAGCTCAAGAACAGGTTTGCAGAGTTGGAAAATGAAGAAGGGGCACAGCAGGTGGCCGCTGAAGGTGAGAGGGCAAGGAAGAAGAGAAGAGCAGCTAGTCCTATAGGAAGAGGGGAAGAGTCAATGGAGATAAAAACACCAAATATGAGCCCCAGGAGGATACGGGATGGGTTGCAGAGGATTGCAAGGGACAATAGAAATCGAGAGGACTTGCAGCCAGAGGGAACAGGGGATAGACTGGAGAATCGCACCATCACCAGGAAAAGGCAGGTCTACGTGATTGGGGACTCCTTACTGAGAATAGACAGGCCTGTAACTAGAGCTGATCCGGAGAACAGAAGGGTGTGCTGTCTGCCGGGTGCTAAGATACAGGATGTGGACCTGAGGCTGAAAAGGATCCTAATGGGAGCGGGAAAGAATCCACTGATTGTCCTTCATGTGGGAACAAAGGATACAGCTAGATTCTCGCTGGAACATATCAAGGGAGACTATGCCAGGCTGGGGAAGACGCTTAAGGAAATTGAGGCTCAGGTGATCTTCAGTGGGATTCTGCTTGTTCCTAGAGAAGGGCAACAAACGTGTGACAAGATTATGGCAATCAACAGATGGCTCAGGCAGTGGTGCTATAAGGAGGGCTTTGGGATGTATGGCCACTGGGAAGCATTCATGGACAGAGGACTGTTCTCTCGGGATGGACTTCACCTGAGTAAGGAGGGAAATAGACTTCTAGGATGAAGGCTGGCACAACTGATTAAGAGAGCTTTAAACTAGGAATTTGGGGGAGATGGTTGGGAGATGTCCAGGTAATCTCCACGCCGGAATTTAACATTGAGAGGGAAGAAAAAGTAAGAAAGGATACAGCCATGGGTATGAGAATGGACATAAGAAGGAAGGGTAGTGTAGATACCAGTCTAATAGGTATACTGGTGGTAGAATGTCTGTGCCTAATCGGATAAAGAATGTCAGTGAAGCCAAACGGCAAAAATTAAGATGTTTGTACACTAATGCGAGGAGCATAGGTAACAAAATGGAGGAACTAGAGCTACTGGTGCAGGAAGTGAAACCAGATATTATAGGGATAACAGAAACATGGTGGAATAATAGTCATGACTGGAGTACAGGTATTGAAGGCTATGTGATGTTTAGGAAAGACAGAAATAATGGCAAAGGTGGTGGAGTAGCATTGTATATCAATGATGAGGTAGACTGTAAAGAAATAAGAAGGGATGGAATGGATAAGACAGAGTCTGTCTGGGCAAAAATCACATTGGGAAAGAAAGCTACTAGAGCCTCCCCTGAGATAGTGCTTGGGGTGTGCTACAGACCGCCAGGATCCGATTTGGATATGGATAGAGATCTCTTTAGTGTTTTTAATGAAGTAAACACTAATGGGAATTGTGTGATCATGGGAGACTTTAACTTCCCAGATATAGACTGGAGGACACGTGCTAGTAAGAATAATAGGACTCAGATTTTCCTGGATGCGATGGATTCCTTCACCAAGTAGTTGAAGAACCAACAAGAGGGGATGCCATTTTAGATTTGGTTTTGGTGAGTAGTGAGGACCTCATAGAAGAAATGGTTGTAGGGGACAACCTTGGTTCAAGTGATCATGAGCTAATTCAGTTCAAACTAGATGGAAGGATAAACAAAAATAGATCTGGGACTAGGGTTTTTGATTTCAAAAGGGCTAACTTTAAAGAATTAAGGAAATTAGTTAGGGAAGTGGATTGGACTGAAGAACTTGTGGATCTAAAGGTGGAGGAGGCCTGGAATTACTTCAAATCAAAATTGCAGAGACTATCAGAAGCCTGCATCCCAAGAAAGGGGAAAAAATTCATAGGCAGGAGTTGTAGACCAAGCTGGATGAGCAAGCATCTCAGAGAGGTGATTAAGAAAAAGCAGAAAGCCTACAAGGAGTGGAAGATGGGAGGGATTAGCAAGGAAAGCTACCTTATTGAGGTCAGAACATGTAGGGATAAAGTGAGAAAGGCCAAAAGCCATGTAGGCAAAGGGAATTAAAACCAATAGTAAAAGGTTCTATAGCCATTAAATAAGAAGAAAACAAAGAAAGAAGAAGTGGGACAGCTAAACACTGAGGATGGAGTGGAGGATAATCTAGGCATGGCCCAATATCTAAACAGATACTTTGCCTCAGTCTTTAATGAGGCTAATGAGGAGTTTAGGGATAATGGTAGGATGACAAATGGGAATGAGGATATAGAGGTAGCTATTACCACATCCGAGGTAGAAGCCAAACTCAAACAGCTTAATGGGACTAAATTGGGGGGCCCAGATAATCTTCATCCAAGAACATTAAAGGAACTGGCACATGAAATTGAAAGCCCATTAGCAAGAATTTTTAATGAATCAGTAAACTCAGGGGTTGTACCGTATGACTGGAGAATTGCTAACATAGTTCCTATTTTTAAGAAAGGAAAAAAAAGTGATCCAAGTAACTATAGGCCTGTTAGTTTGACATCTGTAGTATGCAAGGTCTTGGGGAAAAAATTGAAGGAGAAAGTAGTTAAGGACATTGAGGTCAATGGTAATTGGGACAAAATACAACATGGTTTTACAAAAGGTAGATCGTGCCAAACCAACCTGATCTTCTTTGAGAAGGTAACAGATTTTTTAGACAAAGGAAAGGCAGTGGATCTAATTTACCTCGATTTCAGTAAGGCATTTGATACGGTTCCACATGGGGAGTTATTAGCTAAATTGGAAAAGATGGGGATCAATATGAAAATTGAAAGGTGGATAAGGAACTGGTTAAAGGGGAGACTACAACGGGTCATACTGAAAGGTGAACTGTCAGGCTGGAAGGAGGTTACTAGTGGAGTTCCTCAGGGATTGGTTTTGGGACCAATCTTGTTTAATCTTTTTATTACTGACCTTGGCACAAAAAGTGGGAATGTGCTAATAAAGTTTGCGGATGACACAAAGCTGGGAGGTATTGCTATTACAGAGAAGGACCGGGATATCATACAGGAAGATCTGGATGATCTTGTAAACTGGAGTAATAGTAATAGGATGAAATTTAATAGTGAAAAGTGCAAGGGCATGCATTTAGGGATTAATAACAAGAATTTTGGTTATAAATTGGGGACACATCAGTTGGAAGTAACAGAGGAGGAGAAGGACCTCAGAGTATTGGTTGATCACAGGACGACTATGAGCCGCCAATGTGATATGGCTGTTAAAAAAGCTAATGCGGTCTTGGGATGCATCAGGCGAGGTATTTCCAGTAAAGATAAGGAGGTGTTAGTACCATTATACAAGGCACTGGTGAGACCTCATCTGGAATATTGTGTGCAGTTCTGGTCTCCCATGTTGAAGAAGGATGAATTCAAACTGGAACAGGTACAGAGAAGGGCTACTACAGGGGTCGGCAACGTTCGGCACGCGGCTCACCAGGGTAAGCACCCTGGCGGGCCGGGCCAGTTTTATTTACCTGCTGACGCGGCAGGTTCGGCCGATCGCGGCCCCCACTGACCGCAGTTCGCCGTCCCGGGCCAATGGGGGTGGCGAGAAGCCGCGGCCAGCACATCGCTCGCCCGCGCCACTTCTCGCCGCCCCCATTGGCCCGGGACAGCGAACCGCGGCCAGTGGGGGCCGCGATCGGCCGAACCTGCCGCGTCAGCAGGTAAATAAAGCTGGCCCGGCCCGCCAGGGTGCTTACCCTGGCGAGCCGCGTGCCGAACGTTGCCGACCCCTGGGCTACTAGGATGATCCGAGGAATGGAAAACCTGTCTTATGAAAGGAGACTCAAAGAGTTTGGCTTGTTTAGCCTAACCAAAAGAAGGCTGAGGGGAGATATGATTGGTCTTTATAAATATATCAGAGGGATAAATATCAGGGAGGGAGAGGAATTATTTAAGCTTAGTACCAATGTGGACACAAGAACAAATGGATATAAACTGGACATTAGGAAGTTTAGACTTGAAATTACATGAAGGTTTCTAACCATTAGAGGAGTGAAGTTCTGGAACAGCCTTCCAAGGGGAGTAGTGGGGGCAAAAGACATGGCTTCAAGACTAAGCTTGATAAGTTTATGGAGGGGATGGTATGATGGGATAGCCTAATTTTGGCAATTAATTGATCTTTGATTATTAGCAGGTAAATATGCCCAATGGTCTGTGATGGGATGTTAGATGGGGTGGGATTTGAGTTACTACAGAGAATTTTTTCCTGGGTGCTGGCTGGTGAGTCTTGCCGACATGCTCAGGGTTTAACTGATCGCCATATTTGGGGTCGGGAAGGAATTTTCCTCCAGGGCAGATTGGCAGAGGCCCTGGAGGTTTTTCGCCTTCCATTGGGCATATTTACCTGCTAATCATCAAAGATCAGCGTGGGGCACGGGTCACTTGCTGGAGGATTCTCTGCACCTTGAGGTCTTTAAACCACGATTTGAGGACTTCAATAACTCAGACATAGGTTAGGGGTTTGTTACAGGAGTGGGTGGGTGAGATTCTGTGGCCTGCATTGTGCAGGAGGTCAGACTAGATCATCATAATGGTCCCTTCTGACCTTAAAGTCTATGAGTCTATGAGCTTGCCACGTATGGAGTACAATAGTGTAGATCCACAACCCTAGTATTTTATGTCCTTTTGTTTTATGTATACACTATGTAGGAAGTTCATCCTGAAGCACTTAATCGGGGAAAATGCATTAAAAGACACATGTTAAATAGACCATAATGTTAAAAGCAACCAGAATGAAAGTAAGGGCTTGTCTATGCTTAAACACTACAGCAGCACAGCTGCGTCACTGTAGCGCTTCCTGTTCCAACAGAAGGGATTCTTCCATCAGCATAGGTCATCCCCCTCTCCGAGAGGCGATAGCTAGTTTGACGAAGAATTCTTCCATCAACCTAGTGATGGCTACACGGGGACTTAGGTCGGCTTAACTACGCTGCTCAGAGGTGTGGATTTTTCACACCTCTGAGCAATTTAGTTATGCCAACCGGATTTTCTAGTGTAGACCAGGCCTCAGGATGCAGTAACTGCATGCAAAGAGTCATTAAGAATATTGTGTGGGTTTAACTATTCTCCTTTGTCTGGAAGTTAAAGCTCTGAGATTCCTTCGTATTGCAAAGCAGCTCTGGAAAAGGATGGTAAATGGCGAGGCAATCTGTCCAGACCATGTGGTCTGATGGGGTTCCTTGGGCTGGATTTACCCAGTTGAAAAACTCGGAGACTAGACTGGACAGCACTTGGAATGCCCTACTGTAAGCAGAGACATGTATGAGACCTGGCCTGGAGAAAGCCAAGGCAGCTGCTTCTGTGGACGGGGGCAGGGATGTCTTACCCAAGCTCTCTGTGAGAGTTGCATGTAAGCTGTTACCATCTCTTTTCAAGTAAACAGGATGTTAGTGTATTTTGTAAATAAACAAATTTCACCAAGAAAATAACTATCTCCATCTCACCAGTTTCTGCTCAGCACCAGGGACAACGGTATCTATAAAACTAATCATTCAAGAGACGTCTTCAGTTAGTCAGAAATGTCACTGATATTAACCCCAGGGTAATCACATATAGAATTCCTTCCAAATGAATTGAGTCAATTATGAGGATGAGAGTGTATTAAATTTATTGGACTTCATCATTCATTCAGGCTCTCCCCCGCCCCCGTGTAAATTTACCATGTAAATTGCATTTCAATGTATTTTCGTAACTTTGGTAAGGTGAATAGAAAAGATTGTGGGGAAAAAGATTCGTGTTTTATATTTTTTAAAAGCTGTACTGTGAAACGCACCTACAGTGAACTCTAGAGAAACTCTACTATTAGTGAATAGAATGAAAGTCTCAAATCGTGTCTGTGTTTGTGCAAGTGTGAAAATAGCAGTTTTTGTATTTGGGAATAGTTGTTTTTTAAGTGACTTCATTTTAAGAGGATACCACTGTACAGTAAAACCTTTTGTAAGTAAAAATCAGTGACTTAGTAGAAGATATTTTTAACTGAAGTGTACTTAAAGCAGGCATTTGGCTATGGAATGTGGTCCTTAGGTTTTCTTACCTTATATTAAGCTCACACTATGAAAAATAATTGAATATATGGAAATTCTTCCTACTGGAGTGGGTGGAAATCATTATGCCATAATCCCACTTGCTACCTCTGCTGCCTTACCTGGGAATGGAATTTGGAAACACAGTTGAATCATGCCATCACTAATTCCTCCCCTCCCCCCTCCCCATTTGATTAGTGCTATGCACTTCTTTATGCTTTTCATCTAATAATCTCAATGTTCTTTTCAGATGTATAATGAATTAAAGCCCATGACACCCTGTGCAGGAGAGAAGCATTATATTATGTTAACAGAGTAAAATGAGATTCAAGGAGGGAGGTTAAGGGATTAGTTTGGTCATCTGTATGGGACAAACCACAGTCAATGCAATTTAGATCAGTGTACAGCCACCACCATTTATATGTTGCTCGGGCCCCTGTATACTTGCCCGTTTGCATTAGAGCTGCACATGCTCACTACGAGTGCTTGCATTGATGTAAAGTGCGGTGTACCATGGATAGGCATTCCTCTGTGCCATGCACCACCATCCAGTACAATGCCTTTTGGGACATTTTTGCAATGTTTTGTGGGATATTAATGACATGCAGGGATCAAGTTCCAAGCATGTAACTTTTTCCATTCCATAATACCATCCTTTTCCCATAATTTACACAGCATTTTTTTTTTAAATCCCACAAACCTGCATGGTGCTTTTTGGTCTCTCCATGCTTCTGTCAAAGATGTCAGCTCTCAGAGCTCTGTGCTATTCTCTTGAACGTTGCAAATACAGGAAGCCTGATTCTCCTGTCTTCAGAGACTCTCGAAGTCACGTCCCCAGTTCTTGCACTATGATATCTTCAACAGTTTGCTGATGGACATAGCAGAAAACAATTCAAGGCAGTGGTTGGTGTTCACGGAGTGGCTGTAGGTGGCGGAGCACTGCATCTGAGTCCGAGAAACAAGCACTGACTGGTGGATCACACCATAATGCAGGTTGGGACGATGAGTGGTGGCTTAGGAACTTACAGATGCAAAAGGCTGCATTCCTGGATCTGTGTGCCAAGTTCATGCCAGCCCTCAAGCACAGGGACACCAGAATGAGAGCTGCATTGACAGTGGAGAAGCGAGTGGCGATCGCACTCTGGAAGCATGCAACTGATCAGTGGGAAATCATTTTGGAGTTGGAAAACCGACAGGCCATTGTCATGTGAGTGTGTAGGGCTATTAATCGTCTCTCACTATGCAGGACTGTGACTGTCAGCAATGATGCTCGCATCTTTAATAACACAGGATTTTTCAAAAAAAGACAAGCAAGGACATTTGTTCCTAACCAGAGGATTACCGCTGACAATGTTGAAATGCCAGTAGTGATCTTGGGGGACCCAGCCCACCCTCATGCTCCCTGGGCTCATGAAGCTGTACACTGGTCACCTAGACAGCACCAAGGAAAGAGTCAAGGTTAGATACAATGTGTAATAGAATATGTTCTTATCAAGCTGTAAACCTGGCTAATCCACTCAAAATTCAAATATTCACTGTTCCTGACACCACAGATTTCTAGTAGTCTCTCTTTGCCACATGTCCACAACTGTCTACTATTTTCTAGGCATTATTACTCCAGCTGGCCTTCTGAACTATAACCACCAGAGCCTAAAATTGACAGTACTCCTTCTGGATAAGGTTCTCTAATTTCTGGCTAAATAGAGCCTAAAATTCAGTGGAATATCAGTGGATCCCATTGTGACTGGCTTGTGTATACAGGTCAGATTAGATGATCGCAATGGTCCCTTCTGGCCTTGGGATCTGAGTTTATGGCTACCCCCTGACCTAAGTACTTTGCCTTACAATTCCACTGAAGTCCATCACAGCCATCTGCTTTGTATTCTGTAGTTTGCAAAATCCACAGTTACAGGGGTTCCCCGGTATATATCTCCCCTTATCCGTCGTTTCACGTAACCATCGCTCATCAATAGAGGAATGTTTTCTGATTCATGTCGGTCCCGATCCACATATCTGTCGTTTGCAACTTACTCGCTTCACATTTGGCATCACTTTTCTGTGGGTGCTTAGCACCCACCAGCAGCCAGCACCCCTCCTCCCCGCCCAGTGCCTCCTGTCCGCCAGCGCCCCACAAGGCCACTGATCAACTCCTCCCCCTCCCTCCCAGCGTCTCCTGCATGCTGCGAAACAACTGTTCAGTGGCATGCAGGAGGCTCTGGGATGGGGGAGGAGGAGCGGGGACAGGGTGCACTCAGAGGAGGGGGCAGAACTGGACGGGAAGAGGTGACATGAGGTGGAGAGGGGGTGGGAAAAGGCAGGATGGGCCATTATTTCTTATGGGGAAAAATTCCCCGGTATCTGTCATTTTGGTATCCGTCGCAACCCTGACATATACCAGGGATCCCCTGTACTCAGAAAAGCCCGCTGTACAGAAAATAAACTTTTTTCTGATCTCAAGTATATAGCAAATAACTTTACAATACATCTAAGCGAGTGTTTCTCAAATGTGGGCACCGTGGCCGCATGTGGCAACCAGGGGCTTTTCTTGCAGCCACAGCCTCCTGGGCAGTGACTTGGGGGGAACGCAAAGCAGTACCTCTCCCCCAGGACCACCAGAAGGGGTTGGGCCCTCCCCTCCTCTGAAGCCACAAACGCTGGAGGAGCAGGCAGCCAGTGAGTTCCCCACTTTCCCGGGGGTGGTGAGTCTCGGGCTTTAGCCCTGGGGCAGCAGGCGGCAGGCTCCGGTCATGGGATTTTGGGCTCTGGCCCTGGACCCCAGCCACACGGCAGCAGGTGCCGGCTCTGGGCTCACCACCTCTTCCCCCTCATTGTCCCTGGCCCCCGCAGCCTCCTCCAGCCCTGGGCTCCAGCCACGTAGTGGCGGGCTCTGGCCCCCAGCCACAGGGCTTCGTGCTCTGGCCCTGGACCCTTGGGTTCACAGCCCCCCCCCATTACCCCTGGCCCCTACTCCCTCCCCGGCCCCCCATCCATCTCACCCATCACCTCTGGCCCCCACTGTCTCCCTACCCACCTGCCCATCCAGGGCTTAATTTGTCCCCTGGCTTGCCAGGGTTGAGTAAGTCTGCTGTGAAAATTGATATTTGTACGGTTCTTAATATCACTTTTCACAGCCTCCCAGCTAGCTAGTACGTCTGCTATGAAAAGTGATATTAACAAACATACAAATATTACTTTTTGCAGCACCAGACGTACTAGCTAGCAAGTATAATAAAAAAAAAAAAAAAAAGCAACCAAAAACAAAAGCAACAACCACAAAATACAAGGATGTGCAAAGCACCTTATTTGTGTTTCTATTCTGTTATGTCCAGTAAAGAATAGAGAATTGTACATTATTTTTATTATTGAGTCTGCAATAAAACCCCATATAAATAAATTATAACGATTTGGGCATGTAGATGTGCATATTTATTTGTTTTTCCTAAAGTTAATCAAGTATTTTAAGAAAATTTGTCATAGCAACCACCAGCAAGAGTTGGTGGCCGCACTCTGAGGCCACCAAAAAATGTATTGTGAGAACCCTGGATCTAAGCGTGTATGTGTATTGAAGGATATTACATGTGGTTACAAACTCAGATAAAAATGTTCCTTCTGTAAATTTGGGGTTGTTTTAATAAGAAAACACAAAGAAACAGAACATAGGAGAAAAGATGGTTTGGATGGTCTATAAACTAGTCTCTTCTGTCTGATAAGCAGCCATAATTCTCGTTAGAATGTGGATGGGGAAAGCAGTCCCATAAGTTAGTTTCAAGACCGTTATGAAGTGCTTGTTGATGAAAGGTGCAATTGTGGCCATTTGTAGTAACAGCGAGTTATTACTGTATACTGCAGGTTTATGATCATGCTGGGTTGAGTACAGATTCCAATTGTAAACGCTGGGAAGGTTCAGATTTTAAACCCTTGAGTTTGGGATGGTTCAGAACAGAGTTTTGGTGTTTTGGTTCTGCCCACTATAATGATATGAAGTTGAGAGTTAGTTTTTTATTTGGTCTCATCCTTAAAATATCAGTGCAGGGGGTGGGGATTGTACACATCCAGTGCTTCAAACATGACACTTTTCAGTGTTATGTTAATGATTTATAGTTCTCTGATAATACAGACAATATACTTTCTCTTCTAGATAGAGGTTGGATGGGGGTTCTATAGCTGGAAATTATAAAAAGAGGCATATAATTAGATGGTAATACTTCAGACTATGTGGGTATCTAGTTAATGCATATGTCAAGTCTCTTTGGATAAATCACTGTGCTTGTGAAATGGAAAATAGTAGGAAACTATCTCTGTCAGATCTAAAGCACCTATCACAATAACATAAGGAACCCATCTTTAACAGGCTTATATTAATGTTAAAAAATAAAACAATACAGACTCTATACAACAATCAGAGCCTATTGGGTCTCAAAATCTATAGACACTGATAACAGCAAAACAGCACAATTTTCATCTCCCAGTGGGAAATCACAGCTAAAACTTCCAAGAGTTCTAACTGGTTATCTGGAAGCTGCCATTTCTATTTCCATGGAAACGGATGTCAGATTTTCAGTGAAGTGCTTTGAAACTATCCTCAATTCTGTCGATTTACAATTATTTTACACCACCTTATCCTCTGTGACAAGCCAATCTCTGTTTCCATGGAAACAGCAACTGCAGCCCGGAGGCCTCGGAGTGATTTGTTAGATCCCTTTTAAAGTTCAGCTCTTGCTGCTGGCTGAAAGCTAAATGTAAACCAGCAAAGTTTAGTATTCAGTGTTCTCAAAAACTCTGCAACATTAACCATGGGGAGGAAAGTTAATGTTTTGCTAGTATATTTATGGGGTTGGGTTTTTTTAAAGGGCCTTATTAAACTGCCTTGACACAAATCCACAGTTTGTTATAATACAGAATGTCTCTTTAATTGGTGTTTTGCTTTAATTGAATTTACATTTAACATGAAAATGAATCTCAGAACCCCAAAAATTCATGAAAGGCAAACCCATATTGAATTTTTGATTATAATTAATACCTAGCTCTTATATAGTGCTGTTTACCTGTAGATCTCAAGGCGCTTTACCAAGGATCTCAACCTTGTTATCTCCATTTTACTAAAGGGGAAACTGAGGAATAGAAAGAAGTGACTTTCCCCAGATCATCCAACTGGCCTCTGTCAGAGCCAGGAATAGAAACTAAGCTCCCACATATACCAGTCCAGTGCTCTATTCACTAGGACATGTATGTTCCTGCAATAATGCAAATTTTAGGAATTAAAAATACCTGTTCACCCCCCAGCACACAGACCAATGTGTTTATCAGTATATTTGTATTTTCTTTTTCGACCTAACTCGGTCCTACTGAAGTCAGCGTCAGTTTTTCCATTGTCTTCATGGCGAGTTGGAACAGAGCCCTGATGTTTGAAGTGTGCACTCAGCAGATCTATTAGTTTTGCCTACCAATTATGAGATTTATAAATGGATTCAGTACTGTATTAAAATCATCCCCGTTAGTATTTCCCCCCAAATTACTGTGAGTATTTCAGTAGCCAAGTGAAGTGGGGGCCTCAGTGTGTTAGGTGCTGCTCTAATATGTGGTAAGAGACAGTCCCTGCCCCAAAGAGTTTACAATGTAAATAGATAAAGGGTGAGAGGGGAAACAGTAAAATGAAAAGACTGGCCCAGGATCACTCAGCAGGTCAGTGATAGAACTCATGTATCCTTAGTCCCTGTCCTGTGTCCTATCCCCTGTACTTCACTTCCTCTCCATACGATATTTTCATATAAGGCTGTTGATAAGAGATCTATCATTCTTTTAGAAATGGACCCTGTCTTTCCAGTGCTGCAGGTTCATTAGGCTAGTAAAAATCCAAAAGTGATTTTTTTTCTTGTTAATTCTTAAAGTTAAAGGCCCCAGTGCTTCTCTTTCACTGATAACCTATGGTGGTAGTTGGGCCATTCATAATGTTCAGGCAGCAGAAGCCACACTCGTTTGTTTTATGGGGAATAAAGTGGCTGAAATAATTTCAGCACAGACTGGTAGCCTGCATTCTAACTTGCTGAGAGGGTCCCGTTATACTACAACATTGGATAAGGCACCAGTGCTCTAACCTAAACACATTGGTGTGTTCCACCAGCATTGACTGATGTGACTGAACTACTGGTGGTTCTTTGTACTTGTGTTAGAGACAAGTTTCTGTAAGTGCATTCCATCTCCCTCATTTGTCACAGGTTTGGGTAAAGATACTTTTTTATCACATTGCTGCTCTTTGCACATTCTATTGACAAAGTCTTCATGGTTGTTCAACTCTATAGTCCATTGCATTCAATAAAATGCAGAGTAACTATGTAATTGCTAGCTAAGTAGGCAGCATGTGCAGAGTTTAAGAGGTTTGTTTCCTAGTCGGGACTGTACTATCTTACACTTTGCAATGAGACCATATAAATGTTTTCCAACTTAAATTGATGTAAAAACTACATACAGAGATTGTTTTCTCTGCCATGGAAATGCAGTCACCTCTGAGGTAAAATGTGGCAATTGTTTAACAGCTCACAGAAAAACTAAACAGCAGATTAGGACAAAAAATGAAAAATATCTTATCTGACTGAAACTACAGGGGGAATGTAGGACGATAACTATTACTCAAGTTGGAGTTTACAAAGGCTCTCCTAAATCTTGTGAAAAATACACAGTATCTTTAACTGATCACAAGACATCAAGACCTTATTCAAAATATGCCACCTCCAGCAGTCAGTGTCTTGTGCCTAATACATTACTGCTTAGCACTGTGAGAGGCATTAGTTTGCTATTGACTTGGAGTACCTCTTCCCTGCAGCTAGGAAGTGTAATTCCCAGCTCCAGTAGACAGACACAGTGTGGCTGCAGTGACACAGGCAGTGGGTTGTGGTAGCCACACAAATGCAACCCCATCCAAGACCCTAGGGCTGTACTCGGGTAGCTAGCCTGAACTGCCTTTTATGCCACTGCAGGTTATCTCCAATAGAGCTAGCGTATGTATGTCTACCCGAGCATGGAATCATCCTTCCCCCAGCAGCAGTGTAAATGTACCTTTGGAGGGAAGAGAGACACTTTACTGAATCACCAGCACCATTTCCTGAAGCCTCCATATGTTCCCTGAGTTTACCCTTCTAGCCTTACATTATTCCCCCTGTAAGATCACAACACATGTGGCATGCATAGCCAGTGGCACTGGAACACTTTTCATAGAGGGGGTGCTGAAAGCCAGCCAAGGAAACTGTAAAGCAGTGGTCCCCACACTTTTTACCACATGGCCAGGAGCGAAACCCCAGGAGCCGGGACAGGGAGCAGACCAGTAGAAGTAAATTTAAAATATTGCATCAGTGCTTGGTATTCAGATAGTTTATGTGCGAGCCATTTGTCCTCACCATCACAATCTACCTAAAGTTTTATTTCTAGGTCTCCAGTATAGCAGGAACAATCCATTTCCTTTCTACTTACCATCCATGTAAATTAGTGACTCCTCTTTCAACATTCCTCATGATCCTAAAGTCTAGTACAGATTGCTGCTCTGTCCCTGTCTAGGAGTGATTTGTTTCTGGGATTCAAATGCCCTTATCCTTGGTCTTGTTACCCCTAAACCCTATGTTCTCAGCTGGTGCTGTTAATTCTCTGGTATTATAAATAAATTAATTTGTCTCCTCTGACTCTACCTCCTATACTCTCTGAGGGGAGGGCTCTAAAGTCCAGATAAAGGCGGAAAACTCGTCAGTGGACCCAGCTAGATATTGTCAGAAACCAAGTTGCAGAAACATTTATATAAATCAGTTAACACATCCCACTTAACTCATTATTAAAGAATGCCTTTGTGAAAGCTCTGTTCTTAAAACAAACCTTCTTTAGAAGAAAGTTCAGTCTCTAGTGGGTAAGATAGAGGGAATCAAATTCTGTAACCTGGCTCAGGCTGTGCGTAAAAGGGGGGCCGGCTCCAGGATTTTTGCCGCCCCAAGCAGCAAAACAAACAAAAAAACCCCAAACAAACAAACAAACAAAAAAGCCGTGATCGCGATCTGTGGCACTTCGACGGGAGCTCTACCGCCGCCGCTTCAGTCTTCGGCAGCAATTCGGCGGCTGGTCCTTCGCTCTGAGAGGGAGTGAGGGACCCCGCCGTTGAATTGCCGCCGAAGAGCCGGACGTGCCGCCCCTCTCCATTGGCCGCCCCAAGCACCTGCTTGCTAGGCTGGTGCCTGGAGCCAGCCCTGCCTTTCCCTCTCAAATGTAAATAGAACATCTGGTTTACTTTCATGCTTTGAAAACTTCCTTAGAGGTACAAAAGGCAGCACAGAGATGGACACATTCATCCCTGGTGGAATTTCAACGTGTTCAGTGCACATAAGAACATTAGAACAGCCATATTGGGTCAGACCAAAGGTCCATCCACCCCAGTATCCTGTCTACCAACAGTGGCTAATGCCAGGTGCCCCAGAGGGAGTGAACCTAATAGGTAATGATCAAGTGATCTCTCTCCTGCCATCCATCTCCACCCTCTGACAAACAGAGGCTAGGGACATCATTCCTTACCCATCCTGGCTAATAGCTATTAATGGACTTAACCTCCATGAATTTATCTAGTTCTCTTTTAAACCCTGTTATAGTCCTAGCCTTCACAACCTCCTCAGGCAAGGAGTTCCACAGGTTGACTGTGTGCTGTGTGAAGAAGAATTTCCTTTTATTTGTTTTAAACCTATTGCCCATTAATTTCATTTGGTGGCCCCTAGTTCTTATATTATGGGAACAAGTAAATAACTTTTCCTTATTCACTTTCTCCACACCACTCATGATTTTATATACCTCTATCATATTCCCCCGTAGTCTCCTCTTTTCCAAGCTGAAAAGTCCTAGCCTCTTTAAACTCTCCTCATATGGGACCTGTTCCAAACCCCTCATCATTTTAGTTGCCTTTTTCTGAACTTTTTCTAATGCCAGTATATCTTTTTTGAGATGAGGAGACCACATCTGTACGCAGTATTCAAGATGTGGGCGTACCATGGATTTATATATGGGCAATAAGATATTCTCCTTCTTATTCTCTATCCCTTTTTTAATTATTCCTAACATCCTGTTTGCTTTTTTGACTGCCATTGCACACTGTGTGGATGTCTTCAGAGAACTATCCACTATGACTCCAAGATCTCTTTCCTGATTAGTTGTAGCTAAATTGGCCCCCATCATATTGTATGTATAGTTGGGGATATTTTTTCCAATGTGCATTACTTTACATTTATCCACATTAAATTTCATTTGCCATTTTGTTGTCCAATCACTTAGTTTTGTGAGATCTTTTTGAAGTTCTTCACAGTCTGCTTTGGTCTTAACTATCTTGAGCAGTTTAGTATCATCTGCAAACTTTGCCACCTCACTGTTTACCCCTTTCTCCAGATCATTTATGAATAAGTTGAATAGGATTGGTCCTAGGACTGACACTTGGGGAACACCACTAGTTACCCCTCTCCATTCTGAAAATTTACCATTTATTCCTACCCTTTGTTCCCTGTCTTTTAACCAGTTCTCAATCCATGAAAGGATCTTCCCTCTTATCCCATGACAACTTGATTTACGTAAGAGCCTTTGGTGAGGGACCTTGTCAAAGGCTTTCTGGAAATCTAAGTACACTATGTCCACTGGATCCCCCTTGTCCACATGTTTGTTGATCCCTTCAAAGAACTCTAATAGATTAGTAAGACACGATTTCCCTTTACAGAAACCATGTTGACTTTTGCCCAACAAGTTGTGTTCTTCTATGTGTCTGACAATTTTATTCTTTACTGTTGTTTCAACTAATTTGCCCGGTACTGACGTCAGACTTACTGGTCTGTAATTGCCGGGGTCGCCTCTAGATCCCTTTTTAAATATTGGCGTTACATTAGCTATCTTCCAGTCATTGGCACAGAAGCTGATTTAAAGGACAGGTTACAAACCATAGTTAATAGTTCCACAATTTCACATTTGAGTTCTTTCAGAACTCTTGGGTGAATGCCATCTGGTCCCGGTGACTTGTTACTGTTAAATTTATCAATTAATTCCAAAACCTCTTCTACTAACATTTCAATCTGTGACAATTCCTCAGATTTGTCACCTACAAAGGACGGCTCAGGTTTGGGAATCTCCCTAACATCCTCAGCCATAAAGACTGAAGCAAAGAATTCATTTAGTTTCTCCGCAATGACAGAAGATAAACCGCTACAGATGGATATTCTAATAAACTTGCGAGACTTTCATCTTTCCTAGAACATTCCCAATTTTTTCACCAACAGCTATAAGAAAGAAAAGATTGCAGAACTTTCTCAGGCACATGTTGTCTTTGGATGGTGGAGAGCTGCACTTCCTCAGCTCATCTGTATGCTGGGTGAGAATTAAAACTAGATATAAAATACTTAGAAGCACATATTGAGCCAGATCGTCCGCTGGTGGAAATCGGCATAGCTTCTTTGACTCTAATCAAGTTACACCAGTTTACAGCATCCCAAAATCTGGCCCATTTTTAAAACTATTTATTTATTTAGGGAGTTTTAACAGGTTGATCTCAGAGACAAAACAATAATAATTACAACAGTGAGCTTTTGTTTAGAGAAACATTTATACGGTAATATAATCATTGGATCTCTCTATTTAAGAGGCTGTTACCATATTACTGAATGAGCATCTTTAGGACACATGTTGTTAATAGTGATTTTTTACTACATTGAGTGAAATCTCTGATTACAAATATTTAATAAGAATCTGACCCATTCTTAATGGGACAAATCCCAAAGGGCACCGAGCTCCTGCAGTTCCCACTGACATCCCTGTACCAAGGTCTCAGTAAATCCGAAAGAAGGTTGTAGGTAATTAAAAGTGTAATCAAGATTGCAAAATGAATGCAAAAATTCCAACTGTTACTCTTGCTGCACATAAAAATATTGTAGGGTGTGCTATGCCCCATTATCTCAGATTTGGTACTTTTACTTAAATGTACTATCTTAGGTACTTATATGGCTCCCATTTCTGATGTCTCTGAGCGCTTCACAGGTTTTAATGTATTTATCTTCTCTCATGCAGGTGAAACGGGGCATTGCTATTATCTCCATTGTACAGATGGGGAACTGGGGCACAGATAGGCTAAGGCCATGTTGACACTATCATTTATGTTGGCAAAACTTATGTCGCTCAGGGGTGTGAAAAAAACACACCCCTGATCGACATAAATTATGCTGGCATAAGTGGTAGTGTGTGCAGCACTATGTTAGCGGGAGAAGCTACCACCGCTCCTTGGGGGTGGTTTAATTATGTCGAGAGGAGAGCTCTCTCCCATCGGCATAGAGCGGCTACACCAGGGATCTTACAGCGGCACAGCTGTGCTGTTGTAAGCTCTCTAGTGCAAACAGAGCCTAAGTGACTTGCCAAAGGTCACACAGGAAGTCTGTGGCAGAGCAGGGAATTAAATCAAAGTCTCTTGAGTCCCATGCTAACCATTGGACCAAACTTCCTGGCTAATCAGTCAATAATTTATTTATTACTACTGTAAGAAGAATTCTCTACAGTGTCTACTGTAGAAGTAGAATCACAGACCTACTTCCCTTATATAAAGGAAACAATAAGAATAAAAAATATGATCAGACCCATATCATTGAGTTATCCTGCAGAACTCATGTTTATCAATCAATCATTTCTGAGCAAACACTTTCTCTGATTTGAGAAAAGGTTGAATTGGGAGTCACTCTTTTCCTGTATGTTACATTGCATCACATAGGATATCATTCAGTTTGTTATAAGATCAGTCTTATTACATAGCATTAGCTGCAATATAGCACATGCAAATATTGCTTGTCCCAGCCACATGGGAAGAAAGATGAGCTGGATTAATTAGGCTGCAACTGTATTTATTAATCGCTCACATTTATTTCATCTCTCTTGTCAATTGCTAATTTAAAATAGTATCCAGTGACTGAAAAATATAAATAATAACTGTGAATTGATTCTCTGCTAAAAGTGGTAGAATAATCTTTGGATACTCAACAGGAATTTTTGGAATTGTACAGTATACTTCCTGCATTAGAATTTTCCCCTGTGATGCCATGGAAAATGCACAAATTAAACTATTATAAATATTAGCTCAGGTTACTTTGGCATTTTTAAGCAAACATAAATATTCTAACAAATGTGTTCACTTAAGGGGGCAGTTTTGTTTTTTATAAATGCCTAATTTTATGCTGTCTGAGTAGAACAGCAAAACTGTAGGGATGTAGCAAGTCACAAGATAAAGTATTTGGATTAAAAAACAGGGAAAACCAAACCAATATGCTTTATATTTTTTAAAAGGTAAATAATTATAGACTGCTTATTATTTGTAAACTTTCTCTCTCCATTTACAGAACAGTTTTCTTGACTTTCAGATAAAGGGTCACGCTTCAGACACTGACTAGCTGTTTAGTCTCAGAACAAATCAGTTAATTAAATTTCTCCACATGTTTGAGAATATATTCACAGAGATGTTTTGTCATGCAAACATACCCTTAAATATATAAAGCACCAGAAAAAGTAACAGTTATTTCCACCATCATATGGTAAAAGTATTTGTAGTATTTGGGCACCAACGACTGTTCTTTTTGCAAACTATGAATGCTAGAAATGTTGATCAGGTTGAATCATACTTCAGATGTTTAAGTAATTAAGTCTGGTTTTTCCATCAGTGCTGCTCTTTCTTTTCTCATTCTCCCTTAATAATAATAGTGGTAGAGAGATTCCTAGCTATCTTCAAACTTTTTAAATATAGAAATTTTTGTTACTTTAAATAAACCCCTTGTAGATTAATTTCGTCACCTTCAATTTTTTTATCTTAAAATATGGATTTCCTGTCCCCTTCGAAAATACTGTTTTCCCAGACTTGGGCCTCCCCCCTAAATATCATAATTTTGTATTTTGTCAGTACTGATTTGTTAGGTAAAACTCAGTACAGTTAAGACCATTTATGAAGAATGCAATTACTGCAAGATAGAATCCTCATAAAGGGAATTAAAGAAAAAATGGACAAATTATTTGAATACTAACAGTGTCTTAGGACACAACGGCCTGGTCTACACTAGGAGCTTATATCGAATTTAGCGCCGTTACATCGAATTAACCCTGCACCCGTCCACACCAGGAAGCTACTTAGTTCGAAATAGAGCTCTTTTAAATTCGACTTCTGTAATCCTCGAAAACGAGGGGAGTAGCGCTAAATTCGAAATGGCAATATCGAATTAGGCTAGGTGTGGATGGAAATCGACGGTAATAGCTCCGGGAGCTATCCCACAGTGCACCACTCTGTTGACGCTCTGGACAGCAGTCTGAGCTCGGATGCTCTGACCAGCCACACAGGAAAAGCCCCGGGAAAATTTGAATTCCTTTTCCTGTCTGGCCACTTTGAATCTCATTTTCTGTTTGGACAGCGTGGAGAGCTCAGCAGCACTGGCAACGATGCAGAGCTCTCCAGCAGAGTTGGCCGTGCAATCTAATAGAAAGAGGGCCCCAGCATGGACTGATCGGGAGGTCTTGGATCTCATCGCTGTGTGGGGCGATGAGTCCGTGCTTTCAGAGCTGCGCTCCAAAAGAAGGAATGCAAAGATCTATGAGAAGATCTCTAAAGCCATGGCAGAGAGAGGATACAGCCGGGATGCAACGCAGTGCCGCGTGAAAATCAAGGAGCTGAGACAAGGCTACCAAAAAACCAAAGAGGCAAACCGACGCTCCGGATCCCAGCCCCACACATCACGTTTCTACGAGGCACTGCATTCCATCCTAGGTGCGGCCGCCACCACTACCCCACCAGTGACCGTGGACTCCGAGGATGGGATATTGTCCACGGCCGGTTCCTCCTCGGAAATGTTAGGTGACGGGGAAGATGAGGAAGGAGATGAGGAGGACGAGGCAGTCGACAGCGCTTGCACCGCTGATTTCAACGACAGCCAGGAGCTCTTCATCACCCTTACCGAGATCCCCTACCAACCGTCCACAGCCCTTACCCCGGACACCGAATCAGGGGAAGGATCAAGCAGTGAGTGCTTTAAACATCTAAACATTTCATTTTAACATAAGTGGAATATTTATATTGTTAAGAATGGGCTTTTCAGTCACTCAGTTAAACATAGAAACTTTTATTAATAACAAAACAGGAATAATAACTATATCAGTAATTTGTTGTTCATGATTTAGTTGGCTTAGTAAACTTTTTTCTACTAACTATGTATAGAAAATCAAGTACTGTCCGGATATTCATGATTAGTCCACAACACGGCCCCTCCACTCTGTAGTCCGTTATGCTCAACTTAAAGGAAAAGGCGGTCAATGTGCCCGGGAATGGACAGACAGTCCTCCTGTGATAGCTCCGCATAGCTCTCCTGGAGGTACCGCTCCAGCATGCGCACGAGGTTCAACGGCAGGGCAATCTTGTTTGGTCCCCCGTGGTAGCACACGTTCCCACGCCATGAGTCCATGAGGTAGTCGGGGATCAGTGCGCGGCACAGCATGGCGGCATATGGCCCAGGCCTCTGCATGCATTCACGCAGCATCCTTCCCCTCTCGGTCTCCGAGATCCTCATGAGGGTTATGTCACACATGACGCCCTGCTTTAAATTAGGGAGGGGAATGTTAGTATTTGGACTGCTTTACAGCCACGCGGTGGAGGCGGCAGAGGGGCAGCATACAGGGATCTTTCCCGGGGACAGCCGCGAGGTGGTGGGACAGGGGCAGAGCTCATGCTTCCCTGATTGCTGCCAGCAGAGAGTGGCCTTGCATTCAGTGCGAAAGGAGCCCAGTGCTACTATTACATGTTTAAGCTGCCACAAGTCTACGGCTTACCATGTTTTCCCGCAGCAGAAGTAGAGGTGTCCTGCAACGCTTCTCTGATCGCAACTGCAGGACCCCAGACACATAAGGCGAGGGCCGAAAATTCGACCTTGTCCTGAGTGCGCATGTGAAAGGTGCAGTGCATGGTGTTGTTCACAGAGAAAGACTATGCTCTTTGTTAGCAACTTCATTTATCTGTCTCAGGAATTTACTCCCTTTTTCCCATTCCAACAGACACATCTGCGACTGTCTCCCAACCCAGCCTGGCATCACACTCCCAGAGGCTAGCGCAGATTAGAAGAAGGAAGAGAAAAACTCGTGAAGACATGTTTTATGAACTTATGGAGTGCTCACGAGAGCAGGCAGCCCAGACGACACAGTGGAGGGAGAACTTGTCACAAATGCACAGAGCAGTCATGGAACGGGAGGAGAGGTGGCGCCAGGAGGACCAGCAGGCTACTCAAACCCTGCTTGGACTAATGAGGGAGCAAACGGAGACGCTCCGGCGCCTAGTGGATGTTCTGCAAGACCGGAGGCAGGAGGACAGAGCACTGCTGCTGTCTATCTCTAACCGCCCTCCCCCGCCACCAAGTCCCACACCCCCCTCACCAAAAGTACAAAGAAGGAGGGGCGGCAAGGGCCGTTAAAACTGTCAGTCGGCCACTGCACACTGCTGCAGCAATGGAAGGCTCTCGTTCCAAAGTTTGAAAAGTCCTTTCCTACCCATCTCACACTAGCCCATGTCCAAGTTTCCTTTCCCCCCCCCCCCTTTTCATGTGCGGTTCGTAATAAAACATCGGTTTCTGTTAAGTACTGTTTCCGAGAGTGTCTTTTGGAGGGGATTCTGTCTGAAGGGGGGGAAGGGGTTTGTTACTTGGACAGGACAGTCACCTGTAGCAGGCTACAGAGGCGGGGGCAGGTCCAGCATCAGGACACATACACAGCACAGTCACCAGTTACCCTGGTCAGTCTGGGAGGCGGTTTTCTTGTTCTGGGGTGCGAGGGGGATTGATCTGTGACTTTGTGTCGGGGGAGGGCAGTTAGAGATCCTATGCCGCGGTCCTTATCCTGGATCACAGAGCCACGCAGCAGGGGATCTGTTACCCTCCGCCCCCTGCCAGAAAGTCACTTGGCCGACACATACATCCAGTCCCGCCCAGGACTGCTGGCAGGCTGCGTTGAAACAACCAATGCAGCACTGCGGAGCCTGTCATTCCCGGACTTTAGAAGCATCATTTGCATCAAAACAGTAAGCCCGCCCCCCGCCACAGTCTGCGTCCCCGGTTTAAAACATTCCCGCGAAAACAGTAAAAAAGAGAACCTTGTTCATTAACAGAACAGAACAGATTTTATTTGTTGGGAAGGTGGGGAAGGGGGTATGTAACTTGGAAGGATAGTCAACAGTAACTGGGTAAAGAAACGGGGGCAGGTTCAGCATCTGTGTCCACAAAGTAAAAAGTCACTGGAGACCCTGTTCAGTCAGGAACCTGGCTTTCAAAGCCTCCCTGATGCACAGTGCGTCCCGCTGTGATCTTCTAATCGCCCTGCTGTCTGGCTGGACGTAATCAGAAGCCAGGCTATTTGCCTCAACCTCCCACCCCGACATATAGGTCTCCCCCTTGCTCTCACACAAATTGTGGAGCACACAGCAAGCAGCTATCACAATGGGGATATTGGTCTCGCTGAGATCACAGCGAGTGAGTAGGCTTCTCCATCTGCCCTTGAGACGGCCAAAAGCACACTCCACCACCATTCTGCACTTGCTGAGCCGGTAGTTGAATAGTTCTTTCCCTGAGTCCAGTGCGCCAGTGTAGGGCTTCATGAGCCAGGGCATTAGCGGGTATGCAGGGTCCCCGAGGATGACTGTAGGCATCTCCACATCCCCAACAGTTACTTTGTGGTCCGGGAAGTAAATACCTTCCTGCAGCCGTCTACACAGACCAGAGTTCCTGAACACCCTAGCGTCATGAACCTTGCCAGGCCATCCAACGTAGATATTGGTAAAACGTCCCCGATGGTCCACCAGTGCTTGCAGCACCATGGAAAAGTAGCCCTTCCGGTTGATGTACTGGCTAGCCTGGTGGTCCGGTGCCAGGATAGGGATGTGAGTCCCATCTATAGCCCCACCGCAGTTTGGGAATCCCATCTCGGCAAAGCCATCTCTGATGAGCTCCACGTTTCCCAGGGTCACTACCTTAGATAGCAGTAGCTTGACGATTGCCCTGGCTACTTGCATAACAGCAACCCCCACGGTAGACTTGCCCACGCCAAACTGGTTAGCGACGGACCGGTAGCTGTCTGGCGTTGCGAGCTTCCAGAGGGCTATGGCCACTCGCTTCTGGACAGTCAGGGCTGCCCGCATCCGGGTGTCCTTTCGCTTCAGGGCAGGGGACAGCAACTCACACAGTTCGAGGAAAGTCCCCTTCCGCATGCGAAAGTTGCGCAGCCACTGGGATTCATCCCAGACCTGCAGCACTATGTGGTCCCACCAGTCCGTGCTGGTTTCACGGGCCCAGAATCGCCGTTCAACAGTATCAACAAGACCCAGTGACAGCGAGATGTCCTGGGCGCTGGGTCTCATGTTCTCAGAGAGGTCGGAGCTAGTGTCCGACTTCATGCCGTCACGGTAGTGCCGTAGCCTCCTCTCATGATTGATCTGCAGCTGCCTCTGGTACAGGTGGAGGAGAAGCTGCGAGGCGTTGAGAACTGCCACAACTGCAGCGATGGTCGCAGCGGGATCCATGCTCGCACTGCTGTGGCGTCCGCGCTGTCAGTAATCAGAAAAGCGCGCGAACTGATTTCCCGCCGGCGCTTTCAGGGAGGGAGGGAGGGAGGGCTTGAGTGACGGACGGATGACGACAGGCGCCCAAAAGCACCCTCGACACATTTTTTTACCCAGAAGGCATTTGGGGCTCGACCCAGAATTCCAATGGGCAGGGGGGGACTGCGGGAACTGTGGGATAGCTGCCCACAGTGCACCGCTTCCAATGTCGACGCTTGCCCCGTTAGTGTGGACTCACAAAGTCTCACAAAGTCGAATTACTGTCCTTAGTGTGGACACACACGTTCGACTTAGTAATATCGATTCCACATAGTCGAATTAACTAAAATCGAAGTACTCTCGTAGTGTAGACTAGGCCAACGTTAGATACTTAGGTATGGTGTTTCTTCCTCACATGCAGAATTGAACAGATTGCCAGATTTGGGGTTGGACAAGAATGTTCCCAGGTGTCACAGTCAGATACCTGCTGCTTCACAGGCATCATCCACAGGCATCATCCATTAGAATCAGATATTTGTCTCTCACACGATCAATTTCTCCAAACTATCAGGTGCATTGGCAAATTTCTGCCCTTCCTACCGTTCATCTCTCTGGTGCTTTAATCTATATAAAGCACTAATTTAGTACAATAAATAAGCAGCATATGCTGCTGGGAAGCCATTGCTACTGAAAACATTGCATAATTGCATTAAGTATAAACAACATAATGGATAAAGTAGACAGTGAGGATGCTAGGGAATGAAAATTAGTTGACACAATGGACAAATTATTTAAGTGCCATTTATGATTGTATTTCTCTATTACTGCCTTGAGCATCAGCCATATAGAAGCCAATAGCAGTGCCCTTTGAGAGATTATCTTGATTTTTTTTAAACAATATGAAATGAAGATGGAAATATTCTTTTGTACACATATCCTGAAACATGCTGCTATGTTTCTTCAACAGTATGCTCCAGGTATGTTGGAAAGCACCTAAACAGAGCTAGGTGGATCCCCTTGCAGTCAGTGTAACTTGTACAGGAAGCAATTGCAATGAAATCACAGCCTGTGTAGGAAAAGTTATGCTCTGATAAAAATACAGATCTCAAAATCCTTAAGTATAAATCACTTGGGACCTTCCAGCATTTGAGACCACTTTTCTCCTCTTGAACACAACTGGTGTTAGTGTGACATCAAAGCCCTCAAGCTGGATCCCCTTCGATTTAGGATTCATGGAGCTAGTGACAGAGCACTCTCCATGAACAATCTCCCACTCCAGTCCATTGGCAGCATTCAGGATGCTCTGACATATGTGTGTGGCAGGTGGATTTTGATGGGAGTGAGTTCTGCATGGGGGAAGGGAAATTTGTGTTGGCGGGGTGCGGGGGGTGTTCTGCTCACTGTAGGGTGGAGACTGCTATTTCATTTTATTTTTGTTCTTGTAATTTGTAGCCTGGTGCCTAGGGCCTTCGATATCCGTCCCCTTTTTTAGTTGTGTAAATCTAGAGAAATAATATTACTAGCCAGCATGTTGTGACAAAAGTAACTTCAAAGTTAATGAAATTCTGATCAGTTTCCATGACGTCTGACCCGAGAGAGAGAGCTCTTGCACTGTTGCTGCTGGCAGACTCTGATACATGCAGACAGGTGAGGAGTGAACAGCTTGAGATGGGAAACTATAAAAATAGTATTTTTATAAGATACAGAAATAGTCAGAATTTTCCCTATCCTTTGTCTAGACAGGTCAGTGTAGAGATGCTCCTCGTTCCTCCTCCTCTATGTATGTAAGAGGCATTCTGTATTGTTCAACAGAACCAACAGCTGTTCTGTTCTATCCTGTAGTTTCTTCTTGTCATCTTCTCCATAGCATCTGAGCACCTACCAGTAGTATATTAAGTGATGTGAATCATATCTGTCATGTGTGGTTTATTCTGTTTCTTGTCATCTCCCCAGAATTGTGGATGCAGTATAGTGTGTTGTTTTGGTAGGTTTAAAATGTGCATGCTGCTCTGTGCTCTGGCAAACTAAGTCAGATTTCACAAACCTTAGGTCCATAAAATGAATGTTTCAGTTGCTGTCATGTTACATTACTGCTCACCTGATACATTTGTAAATATTGTGTTCATGCAGAGGTCCAGGATGCTGAGTTGCACAGATCTTTGAGTTAATGAATGAAGGGATTTCAGAACAAGCAGCAGAATTTTTTCCTGTTCATCACATTTTAGCAAGTCATTTAGTCACTGGAGCTGGACTCTCTGTAGATCCCTCATGTGCAGGTTTGTCCAGGGAATGATGTCTGTACAATGCAGCATGACTCCTGGGAGATGTAGGCACAGGCCTTGTCTACCTGGCGACACTCAGGAAAGTTAATCTGCATTAACTCAAGGGGTGAATTGAAAGTGGATTAGTTAAACTGCATTAAACCCTTACGTGGACACTCTCATTCAAAATTAAGGGGGCCTTAATTCATTTTAGTTTAATTCACTTTGTAAGTGAATTAAGCTAAACCAAATTAAGGCCACCTTAATTCTGAATGAGGCCTGGTCTACACTTTAAAAAGTAGATTAAAAAAATGTCAGCCCCTGAGCACCATATTTAGGTCAACCTAATGCCCAATGTAGACACAACTAGGTCAACTGAAGGATTCTTCTGACCTAGTTACCGTGTCTTGGGGAGATGGATAACCTACATTGATGGAAAAATCCCATCTGTTGACATGGAAAGTGTCTACGCTATGGGCTAATTTACACTGGGAACTTACATTGGCATACCTATGTCACTCAGGGGTGTGAGAGAATTTTTCCATTGACCTGGCTACCACCTCTTGAGGAGGTAACATTTGGTTTGATTAAAACTAAATGCTAAGCAGAAACTCTGCATGTAGATCAAAAGTCAATTTATATAAAAACAGTAGTACTTCATCCATTAGCAGTTTTTTTTCTCCTAGTACAGTTCACTCTGATTATCCAAAACTGTTATCTGAAGCAGGTTGATGCCACCCAGCCTTAATTACACTCAAAATTTTCTTGATTATCCATATCTTCAGTGTGTCTCCCTCTGCCAAAAACTATTTGGATAATTATGGTCGAATTGTATTTGTAGATTGCCAAGTAGAACAACTTATTTTTGCATAACCAAGTTTAATCATTCTTGTAGCTGTATTTATCCCAGGATATTAGAGACACAAGGTGGGTGAGGTAACATCTTTTATTGAAACAACTTCTGTTTAGGATAGGGATGTAAAATAGTAAATGGTTAACCTGTAAGCATTAGTCTTACTGGTTAACATGCCCTAACCGTTAACCCCAACCACGCCTGCAGTGCGACCCCAGCCCCAGCTGTGCCGGCCAGACCTATGTTAAGTTGATGTACAGCCACCACACTATTTAAATTGCTTTTGCATGTCCACACAATGCTCCCTGTGTGGGCAGTGCACCTTCTGACCAGGAGCACTTGCACCCATTTACCTATCAGTGTGGGATGGCTTCTGAAAGGTAGCAACAATCAATATAAGCAACAGCTTTTACACTGACATTGCTTCAACATAACTACATCGACCTAAGCAGTATGGCTCTCACGAAGGTGGAGTTAATTTGGTGTAGTGGGCGAGTTACATTGGTGGGAGCTACGTTCTATTGTTGACGCTTACAGAGTTAGGTTGTTTTAAGTTGCCTTACACTGACCTCTGTAGTGTAAACCAGTGTAGACTTCCCCTACGCTGTAAAAGTGGACAGACATCTGCCAGAGATGAGTTTTCCAAAAAAAAATTCAAACAAATTGACTGAAGATAAAACTTTAGACTAAGGGTATGTCTACACTACGAGAGTAGTTCGATTTTACTTAAATCGAATATGTGGAATCGATATTACAAAGTCGAACGTGTGTATCCACACTACGGACAGTAATTCGACTTTGTGAGTCCACACTAACGGGGCAAGCGTCGACATTGGAAGCGGTGCACTGTGGGCAGCTATCCCACAGTTCCCGCAGTCCCCGCTGCCCATTGGAATTCTGGGTCGAGCCCACAATGCCTTCTGGGGAAAAAAATGTGTCGAGGGTGGTTTTGGGTAACTGTCGTCATCCAACCGTCACTCCTGCCATCCCTCCCTGAAAGCGCCGGCGGGCAATCAGTTCGCGCACTTTTCTGGTCAGTGACAGCGCGGACGCCACAGCACTGCGAGCATGGAGCCCGCTGCGACCATCGCTGCAGTTATGGCCGTTGTGAACACCTCGCACCTTATCATCCACCTTTTCCAGAGGCAGATGCTGAGAAATCGGGCGAGGAGGCTACGGCAGCGCGGTGAGGACATGAAGTCTGAGAGTGGCACAGACCTGTCACAAAGCACGGGACCCCGCGCCGTGGACATCATGGTGGCAATGGGTCATGTTGATGCTGTGGAACGGCGATTCTGGGCCCGGGAAACAAGCACGGACTGGTGGGACCACATAGTGCTGCAGGTCTGGGATGAATCACAGTGGCTGCGAAACTTTCGGATGCGGAAGGGAACTTTCCTGGAACTTTGTGAGTTGCTGTCCCCTGCCCTGAAGCGCAAGGACACCCGGATGCGAGCAGCCCTGAGTGTCCAGAAGCGAGTGGCCATAGCCCTCTGGAAGCTTGCAATGCCAGACAGCTACCGGTCAGTCGCGAACCACTTTGCGTGGGCAAATCTACCGTGGGGGTTGTTATGATGCAAGTAGCCAACGCAATCGTTGAGGTACTGCTGTCAAAGGTAGTGACCCTGGGAAACGTGCAGGTCATCATAGATGGCTTCGCCGCGATGGGATTCCCAAACTGCGGTGGGGCTATAGATGGAACTCACATCCCTATCCTGGGACCGGACCACCAGGCCAGCCAGTACATTAACCGAAAGGGCTACTTTTCAATGGTGCTGCAAGCACTGGTGGACCATACGGGACGTTTTACAAACATCAACGTCGGATGGCCGGGCAAGGTTCATGACGCTCGTGTTTTCAGGAACTCTGGTCTGTTTAGACGGCTGCAGGAAGGTATTTACTTCCCGGACCACAAAATAACTCTTGGGGATGTGGAGATGCCTATAGTGATCCTCGGGGACCCAGCCTACCCGCTAATGCCCTGGCTCATGAAGCCCTATACAGGCGCCCTGGACAGTGAAAAAGAACTCTTCAACTACCGTCTGAGCAAGTGCAGAATGGTGGTGGAGTGTGCTTTTGGACGTCTCAAGGGGAGATGGAGAAGCTTACTCACTCGCTCTGATCTCAGCGAAACCAATATCCCCATTGTTATTGCAGCTTGCTGTGTGCTCCACAATCTCTGTGAGAGCAAGGGGAAGAGCTTTATGGCGGGGTGGGAGGTTGAGGCAAATAGCCTGGCTGCTGAGTACGCCCAGCCAGACAGCCGTGCGATTAGAAGAGCCCAGCGGGACGCGCTGTGCATCCGGGAGGCTTTGAAAGCTAAGTTCCACAGTGAGCAGGGTAACCTGTGACTATTAAGTTTGTTTACAGAGAAGCTGAACCTGTCCCCGTTTCTTTACCCAGTGAATGTTCACTATCCTCTCCAGTTACATACCCCGTTCACCCCGTTCACCCCGTTCACCCCCTTCCAACACACGTTTAAAAATAAAATCACTGGAAATTTGTTAATAAACACAGTTGTCTTTATTACTGTTTTCACGGTAAAGTGTTGAAACTGGGACGCAGACTGTGGTGGGGAGCGGGTGTAGTGTAGTGATGCAAAGGAAGCTTCTAAACTCGAGGAATGACAGGCTCCGCACTGGTGGACTGGTTGTTTCAACGGAGCCTGCCACCCCTCCTGTTCGGGACTCTGTGTGTGGGGGCTATGTGACTTTGTGGCAGGGGGAGGACGGTTACAGATCCCCTGCTGCGTGGCTCTGTAACCAGGATAAGGACCGCTGCATAAGATCTCTAACCGCCCTCCCCCGCCACAAACTCACATAGCCCCTGCCCCCCCCACACACAGAACATGAAAACCACCTCCCAGACTGACCAGGGTGCCTAGTGACTGCAATGTGTGTGTGACCTGCTGCTGAACCTGCCCCCGCGTCTGTACCCTGGTAAAGGTGACTGTCCTGTCCAATTACCCCTTCCCCCCCTTCAAACAGACTCTCCTCAAAAAGAACATGATGGAAACAGTAATTAACAGGAACGTATTTTTTATTAGCAACTACACAGTTAGGGGATGAAACTGGGACGGGGGCTTGGGTGAGGCGGGAAGGAAAGGACTTATCAAATTTTGGGGAATGACAGCCTTCTGCTCCTTGAGCAGTCTGCAGGGGTGGAGTGAGAGTTTTCATGGACTCTGCCGCCCCTCCTTCTTGGTACTTTTGGTGAGGGGGGTATGGGACTTTGTGGCGGGGGAGGGCGGTTACAGATAGACTGCAACGGGGCTCTGTCCTCCTGCCTCCGGTCCTGCAGAACATCCACAAGGCGCCGGAGCGTGTCCGTTTGTTCCCTCATTAGTCCAAGCAGCGTTTGAGTCGCCTGCTGGTCTTCGTGCCGCCACCTCTCCTCCTGTTCAATGTGTGCTCGATGGATTTGGGACATGTTCTCCCTCCACTGGGTCTGCTGGGCTGCCTCGGCTCGGGAGCAGCCCATAAGTTCTGAGAACATGTCATCCCCTGTCCTTTTCTTTCTACGCCTAATCTGCGCCAGCCTCTGGGAGTGTGATGCCAGGGTAGGTCGGGAGACAGTCGCAGCTGTGGGATGGGAAAAAGGGAGTGAATTCCTCAGAAAGATAAATTTTGTTGTGAACAAAGAACATAGTCTTTCTCTGTGAACAAGACCATGCACAGCACCTATCACATGCGCACTCAGGACAAGGTCGAATTATCGGCCTTCGCATTCAGTGCCTGGGGTCTTGCAGTGCAGATCAGAGAAGCGGGGCAGGACAGCGGAATTTGGGTAGCAGGCTGACATGGTAAGCCGTAGACTTGTGGCTGCTTAAAACTTTAATAGCAGCACTGGCCTCCTTTCACGGTCAAAGCAATGCTCCTAGCGTTGGCCAGTTCCTGCTGCCGGCAATCCGGCAAGCATGAACTCTGCCCCTGTCCCACCCCCTCGCGGCTGTCCCAGGGAAAGATCCCTGTATGCTGCCCCTCTCCCGCCTCCACCGCGTGGCTGTAAACCGCCGGTTACAGTTCTGTAAAGGAACAGGCAAGCAGTCCCAATACTAACATTCCCCTACCTAATTCAAAGCAGGTCACCATGAGCGACATCACTCTGATGAGGATTTCAGAGACCGAGAAAGAACGGATGCTTCGGGAAAGCCTGCAAAAACCAGGGCCGTATGCCGCCCTGCTCTGCAAGGCAATGATCCCGGAGTACTTGATGATCTCCTGGCGCAGAAACGTTTCCTACTACGGAGGACACAATAAGACCGCTCTCCCAAGGAACCTCATGCAAAGGCTTTCCAATTACCTCCAGGAGAGCTTCATGGAGATGTCCCATGAGGATTTCAGCTCTATCCCCGGACATATAGACCGAATTTTACTGTAGCTGCACTGGCAAGGACTAAACAGTAGAGCGCCTAGGGCAAACCAATCATGATCAACCGGACATTGTTAGATTTTGTTGCAGTAGTTGCACTGCCAAGGACTGAAAAGTTAAGCGCCTAGGGCAAACAAATCATGAAAAACCCACTGTTAATATGAATGTTCTGTTCAAAATAAATGTTTACATGTTTAAAACACTTACCGACTGATCCTTCCCCTGATTCTGGGTCAGGGTTAACACCTGGGGACGGTTGGTAGGGGATCTCTGTGAGGGTGATGAAGAGATCCTGGCTGTCTGGGAAATCAGCGTTGTAAGCGCTGTCGACTGCCTCATCCTCCTCATCTCCTTCCTCATCTTCCCCGTCCGCTAACATCTCCGAGGAAGCGGCCGTCAACAATATCCCATCGTCAGAGTCCACGGTCAGTGGTGGGGTAGTGGTGGCGGCCGCACCTAGGATGGAATGCAGTGCCTCGTAGAAACGGCATGTCTGGGGCTGGGATCCGGAGCGTCCGTTTGCCTCTTTGGTCTTCTGGTAGCCTTGTCTCAGCTCCTTGATTTTCACGCGGCACTGCGTTGCATCCCGGCTGTATCCTCTCTCTGTCATGGCTTTTGAGATCTTCTCGTAGATCTTTGCATTCCGTCTTTTCGATCGCAGCTCGGAAAGCACGGACTCATCGCCCCACACAGCGATCAGATCCAAGACTTCCCGATCAGTCCATGCTGGGGCCCTCTTTCTATTCTGAGATTGCATGGCCATCTCTGCTGGAGAGCTCTGCATCGTTGCCAGTGCTGCTCAGCTCACCACGATGTCCAAACAGGAAAGGAGATTCAAACTGCCCAGACAGGAAAAGGAATTCAAATTTTCCCGGGGCTTTTCCTGTGTGGCTGGTCAGAGCATCCGAGCTCAGACTGCTGTCCAGAGCGTCAACAGAGTGGTGCACTGTGGGATAGCTCCCGGAGCTATTACCGTCGATTTCCATCCACACCTAGCCTAATTCGACATGGCCATGTCGAATTTAGCGCTACTCCCCTCGTTGGGGAGGAGTACAGAAGTCGAATTTAAGAGACCTCTATGTCGAACTAAATAGCTTCGTTGTGTGGACGGGTGCAGGGTTAATTCGATTTAACGCTGCTAAATTCGACATAACCTCCTAGTGTAGACCAGGCCTAACACTTAAAAGTAGGAGTCTTTAAAAGTACACTCTAATATATTAGATACAGTCTCCCACTCAAAAAACTCTTACTATTTTGGTGGGGAGTGTCCTGAGAATTATAAGTGTATTTTGATAAATGTGTCATCAACACTATATTAAAAAGCCCTTTTACCCTTACACATTTGCTTTGCTAATAGAGTTAGCAAATCAAGGGACCACATGCTAAAACCACCTCTGAGCGTCATGGATTGTTCTGAAAATCATTAATACTATTAACAAGCCAACTTAAGACAAAACAATGTATGCTTTTATTCAATAATAAAGAGAAAGACTGGGAGGAAAGAAAAACCCTAGGAAAGTGCAACACAAGCAACAATAGTATGTTTGTAAGAGGGCTTTATTAAATATGTATAGACAAAATTAAATATCTCTTTCAGCAGTTTAAGGTGCTTAGTTTTGCTATGACCCAAATAACTGTTTTTATTCTGTTGCTAACTCTAGTTTATGAAGTAGAACAGTCAGCTGTTGAAGAGGCAAAAACCAAACAAGTAGTTCTCTTGGAAATCTTCTTTACTTGATTTTATTCCTGCACCCAAATACAACTTGGGGATTTTCAATATGCAGTTAACAACTGCATGTAGCTCTTAAATTAAACCATAGTGACTGTCTATTGCATCAGTCTTTGTGCAAAAATGATGTTTTTGAGCTGTTACATGTTGCTGCATCAAATTAATGTTCTGAAAAGTATATGTGCTACATAAATTAACTCAGATCTGTTACATCAATGGAATATGCCACAATATGCTGTGTTCCAAAATATATATTTCATCATGAACATTTTTATATGGGCATGTATGTTTAGCAGAGAATTGAGTAATTATCAAGTGAATGTTTTTTTCTGAATACTAATAAATAAAAACCTCTGCCACTCAAGCTATATTTAAATAGAAGTTAAAAGGTGTGACCACATAACTAAAGTCAGCAGACAGAGTTCATAATATTTCTAAGACTAAGAAATGCTGTGTATGAGGATGATTGAATTTTTTTTGTAGTTTCTATATAATTTCCTTTAACACAGAAAGCAGCTGTTCTCAAACTGGGGTCAGCAAGTCATGTTTGGGGCCGCCGGTCCCGCTGATCAACTCCTCCCCTTCCCTCCCAGTGCTTCCTGCATAGCTGTGGAAGAGCTGTTCAGCAGCATGCAGGAGGCACTGGGAGGAGCAGGGAAGAGGAGGGGCTTTGGGGGCAGGGGTGCATTGGGGGCACGGCCTGGTGCTGAACAGGAGTTAAGCACCCCCCAGGGAAAATTAGAAGCCGGCTTTGGGGTCTGTGACAAATTTTAAATCAAAATGGGGATCCTCGGGTTGCTGAAGTTTGAGACCTGCTGACAGAGCATGAAAATAAGGGTTTTTTTTTAAAGTGTATTTAGAAAATACATTTTTTCCTTTAAAATTTTGTAATAATTAAAATTTTTCCACCACTCAGTTTTAAAAGGCTTTTTAACCTTTCTGGTACTTAGTCTTCAGCCTCAGTTTCAGATTACCACTGGAACTGAAAGCGAAGGGTGCTCACATTCTAATGCTATTCATGGGGTATTTCACCCCACCAAAATAAGGTATTAGATTATTACTCTAAAAATATTAGTGATAGGATTGTAGAATCAGTGCTTTCTTTCTAGTTCATTTTAGCCCAACATTCCATTTTTATAAAAAAACATTGTCCCATTCCATAATTCCAGGTTTTGTTCAGAAAAATGTCAAATGCATGGTTAGCTCTTCTTGAATCTTCTGTCAGGTATATAATGGCTGAGGATGCTACCTGATTTCATCGGTGGAGTTCCACGATGTTGAAGATAATAGGAGAAATAAGGGGTTATTTTTACTATATCACATTTTTCTTAATTGGCATAGAAAAAAGGAACAGAGCATCACTAGATGTACAGCAGACACAGGAATATCACAGTTTTCACTGGCAATACTGTAAATAGATAAATTTTAATGTCTCATTGGATGGGGCACCTCTCTTATTATCCCTTAATAAATATACTACAGTAGTTGCTTTAGGTGATCAGAGATTAGGAATAAATTTAGAAAAGAAATATAGAAAGATGGAGCGTTTAACTGTTTTAATCTGACAAATGAAGAGGGTTCTGACACTGAAATACCACATGTACCTCTAATGATGTAGAATTATACATTAAAAATAATTACTATCTGTACAGATGCAAAAATATAAGGTTTTATATCATACAATTAACCCGCTATAGAAATCATTTAAAAATAAGCAGAAACCTCTTGAACAATTGAGGTATTAATCCTTTTGAATGTTCCTCCAAGGGTATTAAATAAAACATCTTTAATAGTGAACCTAAACATTGCTACTCCCCCACCCCCCACCATAACTTCTAAAAAACATTAACCACCTAAATAAATTTTTAGTAATTTTTGCTTCTCACACATTTTGCCTTTTTTCAGAATCATTAAGACTCTTCAAGTACGGTAGTACAACTCATTTCACAATACAGTACTAAACATATAGATTATTTAAGAATGTTTACTTTTTCAGATGCCAAAAATGTTAATGCTGCAATTCGAGGAATATTAAATATTTCAGATTAGTTCTGAAGGCTGAATAGGCCTATGGAAACTTGCAAAAGTACTTAAGTAATTAAATTTAGAATGCAAAACACTTACACAAACACTAGTATTTTATAATCACACAAAGTAAAACTTACAATGCAGCTTATAAATTTGAGTACCCTAAAGAAAAACTCCAGTTTAGGAACACAGAGGCAGCAAGATCACAAATGAGTAAACTAAAGTTCTTGATGGTAGAAACGTTCATCATGGAGCTGCCTGCCATAATCTGTTGCTTCACTTGTAAGGAACAAATCCTGGTTCTCAAGAATCTCTGCCTCAGAGAGCTTTTTATCATCATTCAAATCCATTTCTTCAATCAGATGAAGAGCCTTTAAAATAAATGGAACACAATGTGTTTTGTCCAGTAAGTTGACGCTTACATTTATAAATATGCTTTTAGCACGGATTTGTCTAATTCGTGCCATTAGTTTAAAGGGACTCTTGTGACACAAAATGTCTGTCACCTTTGAACCAAAAATGAACTCCCTTTGTATGTTTAAGGCACTGTCATTTTTCCCTCAATAGTCGAAACTGTACATTTAGAATACAGTTTGTTTTCTCACAGTTCTTCTTCTGTCTTATAGCAAAGTGATAACGCTGAATGTCTAGCCTCACTCAATTCTACAGCAGCTTACCAATATCAAACAGTATCAAGCAGAAGATAGTATTAAAACAAACCTCCACAAGCAGCAAAAGACAACAAAGAATCTTACTGGAAGAGCAAGTTTCTTGTTTATTCCTCTGGTCAATGTGTGTTACACATTCCCCTTTCTCTGCCAGATCCAGAAAATGAGTCTGTTACATCTCCCAACCACAGTGCTTCAGCTCAGTCTATAGGCAATTTTACTATTATCTCAGGAGGTCCCCAGTGTGTTGATTAAAATGGCTGCCATCACATAAGTGGGGCCTCCTCCAGGATTTGAACTCCTGTGATGCTTGTAATGAACTTGCAGAGGAAGTGTATAATCCACTGGTCAGCATGTGTCAAATGTCCACCTCTGTGCCTGATCCACACAGGCTGCACAGCTGTTACAACTCTCAGCTACAGAGCCTGGCTCTTTAGGTCAAGCTGTAGATACTCCTGTTTTCAGCTTTGGATATCCCTAGTTTGCTGGCCACACTTGCATATTTTCTTCTTTAATTCTGACCTAGTTTATGGTTTGGATAAGAAAGTTAAAAATCTCAGCGTCAAATATTTCTCCAGTATTTGAAGATGGCTAGTTTAAAATATCTGAGGTACAGAGCTGCAGCTGAATATTCTTTATATATTTATGATCAGTTAAAAAAAAATTCTACTAAAGCAAAAGGTTGAACTGTTAGTCTAAGGGGATTGAATGCGTGGGAGTTTGGTAATCTAGTGGTCAAGCAACAAGTCACTTGCAAATATCAAAATGAAACCGCAGAACAACTTTCAAACTACATCCAATGACTCATTCAGTGTCACCGTCTCTCTAGCCTGAAGGCTCTAGATGAGCCCTTGGTACTGGAAAAGAAGGCAGGAACCATGGTACAAAAAATTTACTGAAATCCTTGCCAGGATGGAGCCTGAAAAATGCTATGGCCTCCTGGAAAATTAAGCTGTCAGCTTAAAAAAAAAAAAAAAAAAAAAAAAAAATCAACTGGATAAGCAAAGAATTACTGAAAAGTTACAAGACCACACAGGATTTAAGGAAATTACACGGAAAGACACAAAGCCAGTTATTCAGCAAGAATAATACGATCCTTGAAGAAAGAATGGAGCAGACTGAAAATATCAGGATATTGGGGTTCCTGCTGGCAAAGATTGATTGGACTTTTATCTTGCAGAAACGTTATTTCAACCATTTTGCACTTAACCTCAAAAAAGACCCGATACATTGAGAGCCAATACTGGACTCCTGGCCAAGTTTTTTTTCTCGTGACAATACAACAAAGATGTTAAGAGGTGGCTTCAGTAACCATGCTTTCCAACAGAGAACGTGCTATGCTTTCTGACACAGAATGTGCCGTCTGTCTCTGAAACAAGAACAAAAGATGATCTAAATGTGAAGGGGAAACACATTCTTCCCTCCAATCTGAAATGTCAAATGATCTGATGCAGTCAAAAGAAGGAACATTTGGATAATTAATATACAGTTATTGGGGAGAAAAGGGATAGGGAGAGTAGGTTTCTTCCTATCTGCTGTACTCAGCAATAGTGAGGACCGTTTACCAAAACAATTTGGTTTTGGGACATTAAGTGCTTCAATTGTCTGCAGGAAAAAATAAGAGGAAGGAACAACAGCTAGACAAAGAATCCATTTGAACTCCTTATATCACATTACGCCTAATTCAACTGATTTAATTGTTTTAAATTTGGATTATGGTATACTTAGGTTCTGTTTTGATTTTATGTACATAGGTTTCTATTACCCAAGACACAAATGGCAGCAACTTATCCAGCTAGATGAAGGGTAGCAAGTTCTATCAGAAGAATGCATGTTATGGCCTCTGTATTAATATTTAATTTATTCATGTTATCCATCTAGTATTTTGGAAAGATTTATCATGGTTTTGATAAAAATACTGTATCTTCCATCAAGTCAGATTGACTATTTACCTTTGAGGAATGCGACTGTATTAATTTTATATTCTGACCAGCATTCATGTAGTCCATAGGAATTCCAACTGCTGCACTATGCAACATTTTTGTAATAATCTTCATTCTTTGTTAAAGTGAAAATCTTAATTTTATAAGAACATTATGAAAAGTGTTATTAGATATTTTTCAGTTAATAAGATGTAAAATATACTTTTTTTTGTACAATAGACTAAATTAACGCAGCATATATTTGGTCATTTTACACAATATTTTCAAGAAGTTTCATTAAGTCTAAACAAAAGCCATGAACTCAAACCTCATACCTCCTCTTGTGCAATACCCTGATTATTAGGTACTACCCAAGTCAGCAGTTCTTGAGGGTTGAGTTTTCCATCATTATCCTTGTCATAATCATTCACAAATCGATCTTTCTCGACAAGTATCCATTCTGGATCTTCATTTGCAGCTAAATAAAAAGTATTTTTCAAACTTTAAGACCATTCAGTATCTTCGAGACTGTTTTCACCTCTTTTCTAATGCAAAAACTGACTAGGTTTAAGATTAAGCAATGTCACCAGAGCAAGCATTACAGATCATTCTCATTGAATTAAATCAACAAAACTGTTTCCAATAGATGTAAACAGAATTAAAAACAAAGCTTACAGTAATGGAACTTTAAGGTTGCAAACTTAAAATTAAAGTCGAGAAATGTAATGAAGGATACAATCAACTCAATCATCACACTTTGAAACAAAAGTGTTTTAGTTAAAATTGTAATACTGCTTAATCTAACTGAAATAGGAGAAAGGTGTTTTACTTTGTGTATTTGGCAATCTAGATAGTGTCAATTACTTTACACCTTTCTCTGCCTCTTCAATAAATTTATTTAAAAGAGTAACCATTTGTCAGGCAATTTTTTCCTGGTAACAAATGTTACAGTGAAGCATTAGCTGACACCTTATGAAACCTCATCAAAAGTAGTTGACATCATACAGAAGACTGAAAAAACAATCAATTCAGAAATAGATCTGTTTCCACTGTATATAAGGCATGGGTGAGGTCTCTTTCCTTGTTCCTCATTAAAAAGGATGTCTGTATGCAAACAGGCTCTATCAGCAGCCCCTGCTGTTGAAGTCAAACTTGCATCATAACTGGGTGCTGCAGAAATGGACTCTTCAGGTGGGGCAGGCTAAAATTATGAAATGATCAACAGTTTGCCTACCTACTTTATATCAATCATTTTGGCAGAATTTAAGTTTTGCTTGAAAACTAGCCATTTAAAAAAAAAAAAAAAAAGTAGTAGTTCCCAGCACTAATAGCTGCTTCGGAGTCACCCCTGACAATTAGTGGTTTTATAACCACTTTAAAAAAAAAAAAAAAAAAAAAGTGTTTTTCTCCTCCCTGTAAGCATCAGAAATGCCTCTCTCACCCTATAACTTCAGAGGTAGAGAGGTTGTGTCTCGGACAGCAAGGAAAGGAAGCCCCTTTAAGGATTCCAAGCACACCCCTCCTCTTTCCTCAGGGGCTTGAGAAAGGCATGTAGCAAGGGGTGGCAGAGGAGAGAAGTATTCCTAGCTGATTGACTGGATTCACTAGCCCCTGTGCACCTAAATGGCATAAGCCTTTTCCTATGCACCCAGGGAGCTACAACTCTCCCCTTCCCCACCCCACTGGGATTAGAATAGGTCTGGTGTTTCTGGCCCTTATTGTAAGCATCATGCTAGTTGTCTTATTGGGGCTGGGAAGGAATTTCCCTCACTGCCAGATTGGCATTGGTTTTTTTCCCCCCCATCTTCCCGAAAGCAGCTCTGAGACCTGGTGGGTAAAATGTTCATGTTGTTTCAACTTGGCAGTCAGTCAGTGCAGGTACATATTAACTACAGGTCCAGCTTCCCAATAAACCAAAATGGAGCAGGATTAGGGGAGGGTATCCACTGGAGAAAGCAGATGGGAAGCCTAGTGTCTGGTAAAGTGAGGGGAAGCCTAGTGTGTGGTAAAGTGAGGGTCCACTCTCTTTTCCCTACACCATTAATCCTTGTGAAGGGGTCCCCACAACGATGGAGGCTTACGACAGTCCTCCCCAAGTGGTACTGATTATGGAAGGAAGGTTGACCTTGAGTTATTGCTGGACAGTCTCCCAGATGTATTCTATTAATAATGCTGCAGCCTAGTTTTACTACATTCCTGGTGTCTTGTATTCCTATAACGCCCGGGACAATGGCAAGAGAAAATGATTATTACTGGGAAAAAGACAATACACTAACTGCTATCAAACGCATACAAAAATTAGAGTAAAAAGCTAAAATGGTGTACTCTTGCTAGGCTCATGTTTGTACTATGTTTTTTAAATGAGTGTCAAGGGTACCCAGAGCCTTTGGCATATTCTTTTGGTTTTTAAACTTCTAACCCAGGGGTGGCCAACCTGAGCCTGAGAAGGAGCCAGAATTTACCAATGTACATTGCCAAAGAGCCACAGTAATATGTCAGCAGCCCCCCTTCCCCCCCCCCCCCATCAGCTCCTCCCACCCCCTGCTCCCAGTGCCTCCCACCCACCGGCAGCCCCACCGATCAGCACCTCCCCCTCCCTCCCTGCACCTCCCGCTCAGCTGTTTCATGGCGTGCAGGAGGCTCGGGGGGAGAGGGGGAAGGGGTAGGAGCGAGAGCACGGCAGACTCAGGGGAGGGGGCGGGAAGGGGTGGAGTGGGGGCAGGGCCTGTGGCAGAGCCAGTGGTTGAGCAGTGAGTACCCTCCGGCACATTGGAAAGTTGGCACCTGTAGCTCCAGCCCCAGAGTTGGTGCCTATACAAGGAGCTGCATATTAACTTCTGAAGACCTGTATGTGGCTCCGGAGCCACAGGTTGGCCACCCCTGTCCTAACTAAACAACCACCACACCCTAGAAAGCACAAAGAAGCTTCTGTTCATTTCCCTCCCTCTCCCCTCCCCCCCCATTTTACTTACTTGGATCTCTTCTGTAGTCACCAAGGAACTCTTCCAGGCTCACAAGTCCATCACCATTTTTATCATGTTCTTCTAAAGCCTCCTGAATGACAAATTCCTTTTGTGTGCATATGTATATGTGAAAGAAACATTAGTTGGTAAAAACTTAGCATTAAGAAAAACAGCAATATATCATTCTAGAGGACTAAAAGAATATATCCCATATCCTAAACACTTATTGGTTTCAAACAAATTTCTCTTTCAGTGTAGAATAGTGTAACAATTAAAACAGCCACAAGTCCAGTCCTGGAGGGAAATAAGTCCAGACTGCATATTCATTTGATTTTTAATTCAATCACATTTTACTGAAACCAAATCTGAATGGGATGCTTGGATTTGGAATCCTGGAATTGAATGCAAGGCAATAGATATGTATATGAAATATAAATTTAAAAAGGGGCACTGCCATCTATTTGAACAAAATGGATCACTTTTCTCTATTATTTCCAATTTGGTAAATACTTTTTGATAGTAAAATTATTAGGGAAACGTTTTTAAAATTATCTGCCTTTGACACTATATTTTCCAATGGAGTTAAAGTCAATGTGCCTGCTTGTCTAGTTTTACCATGCCTTGTTTGTTCACCAATATTAGCAATCATGTCACACAAACTGATGCCAGGTTTGCTTTGTGCTCCCTCTGGTGGTTGGCTCTGCAGCAGCAAAGAACTAAACATTACAGGTTCTATAGAGGAAAGAAGCTATTTCTTTTCAATTTCTTGGCAAGGAAGTATTAAAACAAAACCCCCAGCATATTTAAATTAAAAAATTATAGACCTCAGACTATAAAGAGGCACTTTAAAAATCATACTTGTGAGTGAAAATGTTTCATCTATCTGTATAACTACTTAAAATTACTACACCTCTACCCCAATATAACGCTATCCTCGGGAGCCAAAAAATCTTACCATGTTATAGGTGAAACCGCGTAATATCGAACTTGCTTTGATCCACCGGAGTGCGCAGCCCCCCCCCCGGAGCACTGCTTTACTGCGTTATATCTGAATTCGTGTTATATCGGGTCGCGTTATATCAGGGTAGAGGTGTATAACTGAAAGATTAGGATTTTTTTTTCATTTTATTCAAAATGCTCTCAAAAGAAACAGTTTCACTGTTGTGCGCATAGCCAGTTTTACCGTTTGTATGAATCTTTCATACAGCAATAAGGGAAAGGAAAATATTTTTAAAAAATAAGAAAATATGATTGTGAAACCACAAAAGTTAGCATGGAGATACAGGGGCTAGTGTGTTAGCTGAAACTTTTAAACTCTTTGAAACTGATAAGAATTCAAGTTGACAGGATCTCTTTAAAAGTAGATCAAAATTAACTTAGATAATTTAAGTAATTTTTTAAACGAAAGCATCAAAGGTACATAAGCAACTGAAACGCATCCTTCATCTTGAAACTAAGAACTCACTTCTAATCTAAAACTGTCTTACTAGGCTAGGAAATCTCACATTCTCACTCAGGCCAGTCAACCAAATCCAGTCAATTCAAGTGAATGAAATTAATTTACTGATCTACGTTTAGAACTCTTAGGACTTTCCAGAGAAGTAGATACTAGTACAGACCTGTACTAGCTTATTTTGATTCTCTGGTTCTATCCCAGATGCTATGTTCACCTACAGTCTGCTAGTGTTAGTGATGATGTTCATAAAATTGATGAACAAATGCAAATAACTAAACTCCACAATAAATATATATAGTGCACAAACAAGTAGGGCTTAATTTTAAGACTTTGTGGCTACAAAATAAAATTGGGACAGCTGTATTGAATTGGACTGAGCATATATTTTGACAAGTGACTGAACAATTTTTCCCAGCCTGGCTGATGCATACAGGTCTGTCTCATCTTACATGGGGGTTCCGTTCCGCAGTTAGCGCGTAAAGCGAAAACCGCGTATAGTCAAAATTACATTGAGTTCAATGGCGGGCGGAATCGCCCGCACTACAGGTACAGTATTAAAATTGTTATTTTTCTCTTTTTTTGTTTTTGCCGACCCCATAAAGCTGAAATCGTGCATGTTAAATGCACGTAAGATGTGACAGACCTGTACAGCAATGAAGCTGAAATCGTTTCTGCTACATTTGCATGCAGACTCATTTTTAAAAAACACAGTAATTTATGCCCTCTCATCTCAGCTAACATCAAACCTGAAGGCTTATCTGTAGTCAGAAAAGTGACTTTCTGCATCCCTTTTAGAGGGCTGAGTATTCCCTTCACTTAATCCTTTCCCATGCCAAAGGCTTCTTCTTAAGATGATTTATATTTTTCTGAGGGGGACTCTTTTCCAAGCTAGACCTGACTCCCTCATCATAAAACAGAACGCTCTACTGCACTACTCCCAACCTAAGGGGAGAATCATCTAAACCCACCTCTCGTATGACAATTTAAAGCATCTCCACTACTCTACTGGGTAAACTCCTGAACCCCAAGACTGAGGACTAAGAAAGTTGCACATCATATATGTATGTTCTTCAAGAGAAAGGAATAGTAGTTGTTCACAGGCAAGTTTTCCAAGGTTCTTTTGACTAAGACAACCATTAAAAGGTGCAGCCTCGATCCACATTAACCTTTAGAACAAATGATTTTCCCTAAGTCTTACCGTCATATACTCAGCTTCTTCGGGATGCTCAAAAGCAATAAATTCATTCAGATTCAGACCAGGAACTTCATCTCTATTGGCTTTTTCAAACCGCTTCTTGTCCTTTAAATGAAGCTTAAAAAAAAGTTTTCAGAAAACAGACTTGATTCGATCACTTAATGAAGCAGAACAATGGACATCTACAGCAACTGGTTTACAGGATTACAGCTAGAAAACACAGTATTACCGTGTTTCACATATGGGTATAATAGAACCTGTTATGTTTACACTAACACAGCTCATGCAGAGATAAAAGAGCAGTGCTCTTGGTTAAGGTAATTTATTACAAGTATGCATATTGAAACTTGCTACTTTTAGACTCCAAGGGAAGATCTTAAAACAGGTTCCTGGACCCAGACCTCAAATGAAAAAGAGGTAGTGTGACCAGACCAAGCAGCAGGTGTATTCTTCACACACATTACTCCTCCAAAATTCACCAATCCAACCACAAACACTAATCCAGATCATGGCTAGCTGCATAAATTGAGCCCCAAACTACCGAGGGTAGTACAATAATTATGTCAAGTAAGTGCTACCACAATACAAATAAATAAAGAACAGATGGGTACGGTACATAATTAGCATTGTAAAGAAATGAAACAGTGGTCAAAACTTTGGGGGACCAGTTAAAAATTAAAAGTGTATTGCTTGTAGAAAGATTTTGAGTTGTATTTAAAAGGGAGAGGGAATCCATGAAGGTCAGGGCAGGGAGCAGACATTTTCCCAGGCTGATGATGCAGCAAAATATAAACCAAATGTGGGAAATGAGAGAGGGGAGACTCACAGGTTAGACTTGGAAGAGCAGATGTGGAGAGAAATGGATAAAGCTGTGGCCCAGAAAGATCTTGTAGTCTAAAGGATTGTCCACACTAGGGAATTTTTCAGATTTCCCAGCCACCATGAGAACTGTAATGTAGACAGGGCTTTGGCTGTTGCCACTTTTTAACACCATGCTATCTAACCTTGCTGGGAGCAAGTCTAATTAACATTTTGCAGTCAACAGTGTCGGCAGCCTTTCTGTACTAACATGGCCTACAGCAGTTTAGCAGATTTATGGAGAAATGAATTGGCTGAAGGGTACAACAGATCTACACTCTCTCTATCAGAATGCACCAAAGCAATAGTTGGTATAGACCTGATTCAGGAAAGCACTTAAGCATCTGCTTAAGTACTTTACTGAACTGGAGCAATAATGAGCAATTCTCTGCTAAATAAATTAACAATGCAACAGATTTAGTCATTTCATGGGTAGAACAGAAGTAAGCTCCTTGTTATAGAATCTTGCTTCGGGATAAGGTCAGCAACTTTGACAAATTGCTATAGAAATGGCAAAGCAAAAGGGAGACATAATGTAGCATTTATCTTGTGACATTCTGTTCTATTGCCGTTATCTCTTCAAATAGTTTACAGGACAAAACAAACACATGTATCTATGATTTTATAAACTGGATTATTCATTTTTATAGCACCCATCACCATAATATCTGGGCCATGGACAAGGTTCCTTTTGACAATATTTTGTATTTTTTCCCCTTTAGCTTACTGGGCCAGGAGATATACTGAAGTGAATAGTATTCTCATAACAGCAGAATTCAGGAAAGGATATGAACTCATACTTGGCTTATGCCCTAAACTATAATTAATGGGGGCTAGGAAGAAGCTTTTCCCATGAGGTTATTCCATAGTTGCTTACTACAGGTATCTTGTACCTTCCTCTGAAGCAGCTGGTACTGGCGACCATCAGAGAGAGGATAGCGACTAGATGGGTCACTGGTCTGATCCAGTACATTTCCATCCTACATTGCCAAGAGAGGGACCAACTGAGGTGTGGCTTCTAGGATTCTATTACCAATATATTAGTACCCTACTCAACTCTCAAATGTGGCTTGTTCTGTCATTCATTTTGTTGGTAGGAACTTCAATATTTTGTTATTACCTTTTAACTACTGAGCAAGTCCAGACAGCTGAAAATGTTCAGTATGTTTGCCAGCTCTGACTGTGTTTAAGAATAAAATGACTAAAAAATCCAACACCACTGCCATTTGCCAATGCTTTGTGAAAGCTGGTGTTTGAGTATCTTACCTGTCGAAATGATTCTTCTTCTTGATCTTCCAAGACAGTATTCTCATCAAAGTCAATTAGACGATCATACATTTGAATGTTGTACTCCTCCCAAGATACTAATCCATCACCATCTTTATCATATTCACCAAACTGTTGTTTAGCCTCTTGCGTAACATAATGCTTAAAAGATTGCTGGATCCATAAACTTAGTTCATCTGTGGAAATGCCACATAATGCAATTAAATCTTTAAATGTAACCTTTTTTTTTATTTAAAAAGCAATTACAGTAAATGTTGCATTTTCTACATTCCTAAACAGTATAAAGAAGGTCTCTTCACATTCAAACAGTGGAAGATTTTACTTGTTAAAATAATCACATGCAATCACGTAACAGGGGCTTCAGTTGTGCCCCAGGAATCCACTTTCTATAGGATATTCCTGTTTTTTATGCCAGCCAAGAAAGAGAACCAACCAGAGCTAAAATCCTATGTTATTCCCATGTAGCAGTATTTTCTCCATTAATACTTATTAGTAACATGAAACTAATTACCATCATGATGCCCATTTCAAATTGTTTACAGGGCTAGAGAAATAAATGAGAAACAGTATAGTTTAACCTAAATCTGTGGGTACAAAAGGCATACTGTGTAAAGACAACTTTCTGCAAAACAAAATTCCACCATTTTAAAAAGTATTCAATATACCAGATTTTTGCATTCTGAAAAGTGTGACAGGCACAAATTATAAATAAGTACAATACATACAGCTACATAAATCCATCAATATCCCCTAAAGTTAATTATCCAAAAGAAAATACTACCTAAGGATTTCCACTTAAAATGAGCCCCAACTGGGCCTTATAAATTTTGGAGTAGACATTAAGTTTTGTTTTTCAAGGAAATATAGCAATTAAAAAAAACAAACCACCAAGATTTAGCCAATTGGCCAGTTCTCCCTCTTATACTTAGATGTCTTAACCACCCAATTAAAATGAGTATTTCCCAAGATAGTATTTTCAATAAATTAAAAATGCATACATGCGCGCGCACGCACACACCCCCTTCCTATTACACTGGTCTACAATTTTTGAGAAGTCGTCTGCTTCAGAGATCAAATGTGCTATTTATTATGTATTTTGATGTGCTGAATTCAAATATGACCATTAAAACAACTGATTGGCTACTGATTCTAAGATATTTAAGTTTTTACATTTTATGTCTATGTATATTGTGTAGATAGTAGAGTTTTAATCATAAATTGTAAACCTAGGTCTTTTCATGTGTTTATGGTTGCTTTACATGATAATATTTCACCTGTCCTGTTTATGTAACACTTTAAAAATCAGCCAAAGGGTTATATAAATAAAATTTATTATGAAACAAAAGGCAAAAAACTATTATGTACATAGTTTAGTCCTATTCAGTGTCTACTCGGCGCTTCTTGGCTTGTCTCTTGTATTCATTAAATGGAGCATCTCTTGTCACTGTCCAGCAACAGTCTGCAAGCATTGATGGGCTCCATTTGCCCTGATAGCGTTTCTCCATTGTTGCAATGTCCTGGTGAAATCGCTCGCCGTGCTCGTCGCTCACTGCTCCGCAGTTCGGTGGAAAAAAATCTAGATGAGAGTGCAAAAAATGTATCTTTAGTGACATGTTGCAACCAAGGCTTTTGTATGCCTTGAGGAGGTTTTCCACCAACAACCTGTAGTTGTCTGCCTTGTTGTTTCCCAGAAAATTTATTGCCACTAACTGGAAGGCTTTCCATGCCGTCTTTTCCTTGCCACGCAGTGCATGGTCAAATGCATCATCTTGAAGAAGTTCACGAATCTGAGGACCAACAAAGACACCTTCCTTTATCTTAGCTTCACTTAACCTTGGAAATTTTCCACGGAGGTACTTGAAAGCTGCTTGTGTTTTGTCAATGGCCTTGACAAAGTTCTTCATCAGACCCAGCTTGATGTGTAAGGGTGGTAACAAAATCTTCCTTGATTCAACAAGTGGTGGATGCTGAACACTTTTCCTCCCAGGCTCCAATGACTGTTGGAGTGGCCAATCTTTCTTGATGTAGTGGGAATCTCTTGCACGACTATCCCATTCGCAGAGAAAACAGCAGTACTTTGTGTATCCAGTCTGCAGACCAAGCAAGAGAGCAACAACCTTCAAATCGCCACAAAGCTGCCACTGATGTTGGTCATAGTTTATGCACCTCAAAAGTTGTTTCATGTTGTCATAGGTTTCCTTCATATGGACTGCATGACCAACTGGAATTGATGGCAAAACATTGCCATTATGCAGTAAAACAGCTTTAAGACTCGCCTTCAATGAATCAATGAACAGTCTCCACTCATCTGGATCGTGAACGATGTTGAGGGCTGCCATCACACCATCGATGTTGTTGCAGGCTACAAGATCACCTTCCATGAAGAAGAATGGGACAAGATCCTTTTGACGGTCACGGAACATGGAAACCCTAACATCACCTGCCAGGAGATTCCACTGCTGTAGTCTGGAGCCCAACAGCTCTGCCTTACTCTTGGGTAGTTCCAAATCCCTGACAAGGTCATTCAGTTCACCTTGTGTTATGAGGTGTGGTTCAGAGGAGGAGGATGGGAGAAAATGTGGGTCCCGTGACATTGATGGTTCAGGACCAGAAGTTTCTTCCTCTTCCTCTTCCTCGTCTGACTCAAGTGAGAATGATTCTGATGCATCAGGAACCGGCAGTCCTTCTCCGTGGGGTACTGGGCGTATAGCTGATGGAATGTTTGGATAATGCACAGTCCACTTTTTCCTTCTTTGACACACCTTTCCCAACTGGAGGCACCATGCAGAAGTAACAATTGCTGGTATGATCTGTTGGCTCTCTCCAAATCATTGGCACTGCAAAAGGCATAGATTTCCTTTTCCTGTTCAACCACTGGCGAAGATTTGTTGCACAAGTCTTGCAGCATATGTGTGGGGCCCACCTCTTGTCCTGATCTCCAATTTTGCAGCCAAAATAAAGGTGATAGGCTTTCTTAACCATAGTGGTTATACTGCGCTTTTGTGATGCAAAAGTCACTTCACCACAAACATAGCAGAAGTTATCTGCACTGTTCTCTGCTCACTTTGGCTAAACAGAAATGTGTCCCTTTGCAAAATCAAACACTGACAAATAAGAGAGCACGACACTGTATGATTTCTAGAGCTGATATAGGGCAATTTGTTCAGCAGAGTGATGTAAGCTTCGTTATGATTGCATCATCCATGACTTCTAGGAATAACATGATGCAATTCATATCATGTATGATGCAATACCAGCTTCAGATTGCATCATTCATTGTTTTGCCTAAAAAGCAAGTACTGTCCAAACCCAGTCATAGATTTATTCATAGATCCAGTCAAAGATGTATTTTAGTCATTTCTGGTTTAAATTGAGATCCCTTCCCTTTATAACTCACTTATCCTCCGCCATTCCCAAGTCAAGGGTCGTATATACTGACCCAATAGCATATCTTGAAAACTAGAGCCAATCAACAACTTTAAGCATCATTTTCGTTCTCAGTGACCCAGAATTAGTAAAGTTTGACTACATTTATTTCAGAAGCATTTTGGCTGTAGAGCAGTGTTATTAGAAAAAGAATCTCTAGTCAAAACCATTAAATTCCAGTGCAATTCTGAAAAATGACAAATATAGGAATGGCACCTTTTTATTCAACTGATCTGCACTCCCACCATTTCACAGCAGTCTCTTATGCTAAAATAAGTTTGTGTTCTGAATTGCTAAAAGGAATAAAGTAACTAATACAACTTACAGGGGGGCCCTGTGAAGCTAAGTTGCTCAGCCTTTGGCTTCAGCCCTGGGTGGCAGGGCTCAGGGTCCCGGGCATCAGCCCTGTGTGGCACCCTCGGCCCCAGTGAGTCTAATGCCAACCTTGCTTGGCGGACCCCCAGGGGCCCCTTGTTGAGAACTGCTGCTGTAGAAGGAATTGATTCTAACTCTCTCTCTTAAGCATAATGTTTACTATGAAGGGGTAACAGGAGTAAAAAGCAGAAACATCTTATTTTTGCACTGAAAGAATCAGATAGGACTGTGGATACAGCCGACAGTTATTTTGCAATCTAGAACTTCAACTCGGACATAAATTTAACAGTAGATACAGTAATACAAGAATACTGCACAGGTTCAAGGGAGACATGTTGTAGGGACTGACAAGTTTAGACACCTAGTAGCTAAAGAACTGACCTTACCAATGGGGGCAGATAGAAAGGAAGTGGGGAGAATCCCAATAGTGAAGACTCCCTCTTCCTATCACACTCTAGCTAGTATATGTTTGATATACATGCAGCTGCCCCCTTCTGACAACTGAAAGTGAGAAAGAGTAAACTCTCATACCAGAACTTTTTGACTGTGTATCTGCTACCTGTCCCTTCATCTCCACATTTTGAGTCTTCCTCTCCTGTTAGCAGCTCCATTGCTTGCCTTTCCTGCTTCTTATAGCTTTCCGGAGTAGCAGAGTGAAATCAACATGTCAACTTTAATGCTTAGCCACAGCAGAGGAGCAGTGAATTTGACCAGTCACTTGTTACTATCTCTCTGCAATAGCTTCACAAAGCTATGAGCAGCAACAGAGACACACAACAGTGTCTGCAGACAAAGAAAGACATAGCTACACTACTAGGTTTGCAACTCAAGATTTTTAAGTACACCTCTACCCAGATATAACGCTGTCCTCAGGAGCCAAAAAAATCTTAACGCGTTATAGGTGAAACCGCGTTATATCGAACTTGCTTTGATCCGCTGTAGTGCGCAGCCTCCCCGCCTCGGAGCACTGCCTTACCGCGTTATATCCGAATTCGTGTTATATTGGGTCGCGTTATATCAGGCTAGAGGTGTATCACGCTGCACTATTTTCTCACCCCTACCCACTATGTAAGTGTTTTTTCCAGTGACACAAAATCTGTGTGCAGCCCCTACCATCAGTAAGGAATCCATCGGAGTCCAAGTCAATTTTCTTTATGATGGCCTTCAGTCTCTTTTGCTGTTCCTCTGGACTGAGTTTAGTATATTCCTCCGCTTCATCCTTTGGAAGGAGAAAAAAACCAAACAGAACTAACTAACACAAAAGTCTGATACATCCCTGCCACTTCTGAGCAGAGGAGCAAATTAAAATCTCTCTTCCCCACAAAAAAATAAATCACACAGCAACCTGCGTTCATTTAAAAAAAAAAAAAAAAAAAAAAAAGGTGGGGGACACATCTCAACGGGGTGGGTGGGTGTCATCGTTCAGCAGCGTTCACAGCCTCCCGCGCTGGGAGACGGGCTGCTGCAGCTCTCGAAGTCTACCGAGGCTTAGCACCCCGAGCCCAGGGTCATCGCCCGGCGCCCCCTGGCTGGGGACTGTCTCCTAGCCTCCAGGAACGGCAGGAAGCTCCCCGCCCACCAATGCGGGTCTAAGGGGGCCTCCAGGGCCGCTCACCTGGCCTCCGAGCAGCGCCTCCCGGTCGTAGTCGGCCCGGTGCTCGCCGTCGATGTAGTGCTGGTCGCTGGGTCCCCCGCACGCAGCGCCCAGCACCCCGAGCACCAGGCCCAGCCACAGCAGCGGCGGGGGCCGCATCGCGCCCGCGGCTCCGCCGAAGGAGGAGCAGAGCTGGCGGCGACGCTGCTGCCGTCCGCCCAGTCTGGCTGGCTCGACAGGCTGGGACCAGAAGGCTGGTGGGGGCCACCCGGTTGGCGGCTCGCTCTGCGGAGACGCGGCTGCAGAGCCGGACACAGCGCCCCGCACCGGCTGCGAGCATCCTCTGCAGGGAGAGAGGGGCTGTGAACGGGGCCGGGCTATAACGGGGCCCAGCGACCACAGGCCCCGCCTGGCTCATAGCAACGTGGGTTCCTCCTCCCCCACCTACGCTGAGGGAGTCCTGCCCGAGTCACAGCTCTCTAACCACTAGCCCCTACTCCCATGCTGAGCTGGGAAGAGGACCCATGATTCCTGATGCCCAGTCCCCTGTTCTAACCACTGGCCCACACTCAGCCTGGAACAGAACCCAAGAGCCGTGACTCTCTTGGGTTAGGGCCATGTCATTGCCATTCAACATCCTCCTTCCCACCAGAGCTATACCATTTAAAAGGGAAAAAATACAATGATCTCCTGGACCCTGGGCTCACCGCCCCCCCATTGGCCCTGGCCCCCACTTCCTCCCCCATCTATCTTGCCCATCACCTCTGGCCCCCACTGTCTCCCTAACCACCTGCCTATCCAGGGCTTAATTTGTGCCCTGGCTTGCCATGGCTGAGTAAGTCTGCTGTGAAAATTGATATTTGTACCGTTGTTAATATCACTTTTCACAGCCTCACAGCTAGCTAGTAAATCTGCTATGAAAAGTGATATTAACAAACATACAAATATCAGTTTTCGCAGCACCAGACTTACTAGCAAGTCTTTTTTTTTGTTTTAAAAAGGGCAACCAAAACCAAAAGAAACAACAACAACAAGATACAAGAATGTGCAAAGCACCTTATTCGTGTTTCTATTGTGTTTAGGTCCAGTAAAGAATAGAGAACTGTACATTATTATTATTATTGAGTCTGCAATAAAACCCTATATAAATAAAGTATAATGATTTGGACATGCAGATGTGCATATTTATTTGTTTTTCCTAAAGTTCATTAAGTATTTTAAGAAAATTTGTCATAGTTGCCACCAGCAAGAGTTATTGTGAGAACCCTGGAAGGTTTACTTAGTCCAGCCTCTCAAGGTTCTTTCCAGCCTTACAATTCTATGGTTCAAAGAAAAGGATAAGTCCTGTCACTGTTCACGGTTTCAGAAAAAAAATTAAAACTTGGTCAGTTTCTGTACTGGTGCTGACCATAATTTGTCTTTGCACTTTCAGCTAAACTGTGTTCAGACCAGTTGAGCTGTACCCACTGCTAACACCCAACAACAACAAAGCAAAGCATCTTTGCAGCATGTTTTAAGAGCTGTCAGGTGTGCCACATACATCTCATGGTCCACAACTATTATAATAGATTTCCCAAATAACATTAATTCAGTGCAGATGTGTTACATGCAAGCTTATTTGCAATGTGGTCATGCATTGAGGTGACCAAAGATAGGAAAGGGAGGAAATATGATTACAGGGATAATAAAACAAACAGATCACAAAAATGGTATATACTATATATTAGGCAAAAAAGTGCAGTTCATCAATAACACTTTCCAAGAGGGAAAACATAGGAAAGCATATTCTTCTCTTGATAATTTGCCTGTGTCAAAGTGTTTCTTAACATTCTTAATTAGTTCTACAATAACATTTAAAGTCATTCTGCTGGGGTCAAGACGCTCCCATAATCTTGATAATTTTAGAATTAGAAATGGTACCACAGGAAAAAAAAAGTTCTTGCCCTCTGTATTTCTGGAATTTTCTGATCAAACACCTGTGCCCTCAGATTAGGATCTACAAGGAATCAGTCCTTCATAAAGCTCTCTAAATTTTTACTGCTTAGTTTGCCTGATAATCATTTTAATATCCATGTCGGAACCTACCAATTCACTGCAGGTAAGATCTCGGATCTGAATCATTTTTGATTTTACTGCTTTCTTCATTAATGCCATCAGTTAGGACTATGATAATGACATATTTCCCCCACCCTATGGTTTCATTATTTGGAGCTGCTCTTTTAATTGCAAAGAAATTCTTTTTAGGAAGTTGTGTTCCAAACAGATTTTTGACTGAGTTGGAATTTTTTTTGCCCCGCTTTCTAATAACTGTACTAAATCTATAGTTTCTTTTGTTCTCTGACAGGTTTCAGAGTAGCAGCCGTGTTAGTCTGTATCCGCAAAAATAACAGGAGTACTTGTGGCACCTTAGAGACTAACAAATTTAGTTAGTCTCTAAGGTGCCACAAGTACTCCTGTTATTTTTGTTCTCTGAGTACTTTGCAAACCTGAATCTTTTTCTGTTTAATTGTTAGCATGACAGCAGATGCCCAGCAACAAAGCCAACAGAATATTAACAATCATCTTGAACAGGAAACATTGTCTGTTCAGTTGTTTTTAACTAGAACTTTGACATTTCTAAATTTTAATTTTGCTGCTTTTCAGCTAACAATTATTGTACCTTGATTTTCTGTTATTTTCTATTATACATATCATTTTGTATTATTTCACTGTCAGAATAATGTAAACTGAGCAACAATTCTGTGATAATTATAAAGAGCATAGTCTTACACTGTTCAAATATGAAGTATATGGATTTCAAAATAGTGATAATTTACTGAGTATCATTTACATTGCATTCTGAGTGTCGTTCTAAATGACGTCAATAATAAAAAATAATTTATAACACCCTTCATTATGAAGGATTCAAGAGTGGTTTTGAAACTTAAGACGCTACAGACCTGATTTTCCACTGCTTTACACTTAGTATAGCCATTTACACCTGGATGAACTGGTTATAAAATGCTACCATTCTGATTTGATATCACATACTGGTACTATATATCAAATCAGAATGGTAGCATTTGGTATCACATGCTCAGGCAAGATACTAGGGAGGAGTGTACAGAGGCAGAAGAACTGAGATGTGGCAGCACACAAGCCACAGCCATTTTGGGGTGTGGCAGAGGGGATGGGGAAGAACACAGAAACATAGTTGTTTTCAGTTGTAGGGTATTGGGGACAGTGCACATATGTGGCCACACCCACGTGTGGCAGTAGTGTTAACACACAACTATGACTGCGCTGAGGCATGGTGGAGGGAAGCATGCAGATGTGGCATGTCAGGCATGACAATGGTGTAGTGTAAAGACATAATTATGCTCAGGTGTGGCAGTGAGGGGAGGGGAGGAACGCACAGACATGACTGTGCTGGGGACATGGTAGCGTGGCTGTGCAAAGGTGTGTTAGGTGGCAAGGTGCAGATGTGGCTGTAAGAAGGCATGGCTGAGCGGCATGACGGAATGGTAAAACTGTATTATAATGTTGAACCACAAGATGGGATCATGTGTGACATAGTTTACTTGAGCTGGTAATAGCTGTACCTGGCAGTGCATTAAAGCATCTGAAAGAGAATTCATCTCTTGGTATCTCCCTGATGGAAGTTCTGTAGCCAGTCCAAATCCGGTACAGAAGCCTGACCTGCTAGTAGGAGGCAGCCTTGTAACCTACTGTATACAAGGAGTACACGACACAGGGAATGCAGACATAACAGTTGAGGGCAAGGGCAGAGAGAGCATACAGATGTGGGTCATGGGTGTTCTCAGACATGGCCATGGGGGAGTGGACAGACATGGCCACTCTCAGGCATTGCCATCAGGGCCGCCCAGAGGATTCAGGGGGCCTGGGGCAAAGCAATTTCGGGGGCCCCTTCCATAAAAAAAAAGTTGCAATACTATAGAATACTATATTCTTGGGGGGCCCCTGCGGGGCCCGGGGCAAATTGCCCCACTTGCCCCGCCCGGGCGGCCCTGATTGCCATAGGAAAGGCAAATAGACATGGCTGTGCTCAGGCATGGCAGAATGGGAGCATACAGACATGGCTGTTGTCAGTTGTGGCAATGTGGAGGATGCACATGTGACCATGGGATATGGAGAGTGCATTTAAAACAGTATTTTACTGTCACTCTTTTGTGTCCCCACACTAGTGCTGTGTGACACGCTGAGACATCTACACTGAACCTAGTGATAATAAACCTTGTTATGATTATTATGCATGAATTAATACAAATATATTTGCATAATTTATTTCACTGTTCTTTCCCTGCCTTCAGTTTCCTCAGGGATGGGGAAAGTGGAAGATTCTGTCACTCCTATAGGTGCGAGATCACACCCGAGGCCTAAAAACCATGTGTACGCAATACATAATTTCTGATTGAGGAGAGCCACAGTCACATCCCTGCCCCGTGCCTCAGTTTCCCCATCTATAAAATGGGGATGCATTGTCATTAGTTCCTTTGTCTATTGCTTTGAAATCACAGATGAAAATCACTATTTAAGAGCTAGGTATTATTATTATCATCTAGGCATTGCCTTGATGTGTGCCTTGAATACCCCAGCCTTGGAGAGTGAAGGGCTGAGATGTACCACACAAGCTCCTCTACCACCCCCACTCTGTTCTGGCAATCACAGCAGATGGATGACCCCATTTCTGGTACCTTTTATCTACCCTGCCCCTCTCTATGCCAGGGTTCCTCCCCCCTCTGCCACTCTTCCATCAGAGTCCATTTACCCTTTCTCCCCATCTCCTGCACCCTGTCCCCAGTGCTGCCTATCTGCTCCTCCCCTGCTTTGGACTCCTTTTGCCTCCTGCACAAACCCTGACCATCTCCCTCCCGCCTCCCTTTTACCGCCCGCCCCCCAGCAGGTACTGGTGGCAACGAACTACGGGCAGAGGTAGGGCAGCGCCTTCGCCGGCTCGTACTGAGCACGCGCAGGCAGCTCCGGCATGTTCCGGCAAGCTGTGACGGGAGGCCGTTCCTGACACTGCACCGGCCACTGGCGGGATGAGATGACATCAGCTCGGCGGGACGCGCGCAGGCGGGACAACGCAGCAAAGAGGAGAGTGTAAGTGTGGGTCGCTTATTGCGCTCCGCGGAGTAAAGGGGAGGGGCAACTTGCTGAGCCCGGGGGGACAACAAGATGGCGGCTGGCCGGCCTCGTTCCTTTGCCGGAGCCGGCTGCCCCACTCCACCAAGGCGGGCGGGGCGATGGACCTCCCTCCCCAGCGCTGGGGGCAGCACCTGGGGGGTCCGACAGACAAGGGGTCGCTGGCAGCCTGACACCTGGCTCTGCTGCTGGGAGGGGGCGTGGGGCTGCCGCTCATAGGCTGCTGTGGGGCCCCTGCACACAGGGAGGGGAGCGGGCCCGCCCTATAAACTCCTCTACGAGGGACCCTCCCCAAAGCCCCGCTCCCACGCAGCGGTCCCTTGGATGGCAGGGGGCTGGGCTGTGATGGGGGGCTCCTGAGTGCGGAGGAGAGAGAGCTCTGCTCGGTGCTTGGGACCTCTTTTCTTAGCACTTACCGTGAAGCGAACTTCCCTCGGTTGTTCGGGCTTGGAAAAAATAATTTATCCAGTTGCGCAAATGGTATCTAAATATCTACCACTGGTGTCTGGTAAACGTGATTAGTCTTGTTCAGAGGGCAGCTGGAACCCGGTTATCGATCAAAAGACTTTACCGGTGTTGGGCAGGAGCCACCCTGAACTCTTACTTGATCATGTGGGAATTCAGTCTAACCCTCCAAGTACATCTTTAGAACAGCTGCTATAATTTACGAGTTGATCCAAATCCCAGACTTGTCATCAGCCTAAACTCTGTGGCTGTTCAGTGCACACCAGTTCTGGCATACCGGGCACCAGCTGAATCTTATAGTTAAAGGGGTGCAGTCAATTTAAAATAAATACTTCTGTTTCTTTCTTACTAGAGTTACAAGGAACACCTGAGATTATTATACCTGAAAGAGATAGGGGGAAGATTCCTTTGCTTCCTTTATGTATTTGACAGCATTTAATGTATAGTCATTTTCCCTGTTTCTGCTTATGTCCCCTCGTTTTGTTTTGTGAAAGACCTACACACAGATAAGGGAGAAAGGACAACTTGATTGTAAAATCTCAAAAACTGGCAGAAGGGACTTGAGCAAGAGTATTATTGGAAACTACTTAAAACTTTAACTGATTAGGTTCTAAATAGATACTGTCACTTTTTAACTGGTGAGGACGGCAAGAAGAGTTACAGCTATAGAAATTCTGTTCGATATCTTCAATGATTTAGATAATGGCATAGAGCAGGGGTCGGCAACCTCTGGCACTTGGCTCGCCAGGGTAAGCACCCTGGCGGGCCGGGCCAGTTTGTTTACCTGCCGCGTCGGCAGGTTCGGCCAATCGCGGCTCCCACTGGCCGCGGTTCGCTGTCCCAGGCCAATGGGGGTGGCGGGAAGGGGCGAGGGATGTGCTGGCCGCGGCTTCCCGCTGTCCCCATTGTCCTGGGACGGCGAACCGCGGCCAGTGGGAGCCGCGATTGGTCGAACCTGCCGACGCGGCAGGCAAACAGACTCGCCCGGCCCGCCAGGGTGCTTACCCTGGCGAGCCGCGTGCCAGAGGTTGCTGACCCCTGGATAGAGAGTACACACATAAAGTTTGTGGACGATACCAAGCTGGAGGAGTTTCAAGTGCTTTGGGGGATGGGATTAAAATTCAAAATGATCTGGAAAAATGGTCTGAAGTAAATAGGATGAAATTCAATAAGGACAAATGCAAAGTACTCTATTTAGGAAGGAACAATCAGTTGCACACATACAAGATGGGAAATGACTGCCTAGGAAGGAGTACTGCGGAAAGGGATCTGGGGGTCATACTGGATCACAAGCTAAATATGAGTCAACAGTGTAATGCTGTTGCAATAAAAAGCAAACATAATTCTGGGATGTATTAGCAGGAGTATTTTAAGCAAGACATGAGAAATAATTCTTCTGCTCTTCTCTGTGCTGATTAGGCCTCAACTGGAGTATTATGTCCAGTTGTGGGCGCCACATTTCAGGAAAGATATGGACGAATTGGAGAAAGTCCAGAGAAGAGCAACAAAAATGATTAAAGGTCTAGAAAACATGACCTATGAGGGAAGATTGAAAAAATTGGGTTTGTTTAGTCTGGAGAAGAGAAGACTGAGAGGGGAGATGATAACAGTTTTCAAGTACATAAAAGGTTGTTACACGGAGGAGGGAGAAAAATTGTTGTTGTTAGCCTCTGAGGATAGGACAAGAAGCAATGGGCTTAAATTGCAGCAAGGGCGGTTTAGGTTGGACATTAGGAAAAACTTCCTAACTGTCAGAGTGGCTAAGCACTGGAATAAATTGCCTAGGGAGGTTGTGGAATCTCCATCATTTGGGATTTTTAAGAGCAGGTTGGACAAACACCTGTCAGGGATGGTCTAGATAATACTTAGTCCTGCCTTGAGTGCAGGGAACTGGATTAGATGACCTCTCGAGGTCCCTTCCAGTTCTATGACTCTATGAAATGGGCAGTACAGCATAATAGATACTGATGTACATGGCAGTGATTGGAAACTGCTGTTATAGGTTCTTGATATCAAGGTACCTTGTCCTTACATGATGGCCAAAGTTTAAAGCGACACTGTATTGTAAAAATTCCTATGGCCCAAATTTCACCTAATTTAAATTTTTTTAATTTGATGGGGGGGGGGGGATTATCTTGAGCCTAATTTACTTTGAGGTGTAAAGGCATTTTCTGAATACTTACAGTGTTGAGGGTTCCTTCCCCTTCTTCATCCTTTGTTTTGCCATATTTTATATTTCTCAGTGTTGGTCCATGTTAGTGTGGGTGTCATGCTTCTGACTGTTCCCAGACGTGTGCTGATCTTTTAAATAATGTTGATGCACAAGCACATTTTATTTTGAAAAACAACCATGCTAATTTCACTTATCCTCAAATTGTTTCAGTGTTTGTTTCAGAGGCAAATTGTTACAATGTTTGCCAAATTACAAAAATAAAATCAGCACAGGGGAAAAAAAACCTAGATTTTTGTTTAAAAGAATGTATTCCAAATAATGGACAGTAAAAATGAAAGAAAGAATCCAGCAGTTACCTGATGGTTACTTTAAAAGCCTACATGACTTGCCCAGGTTCTAAATATTTATATGAGTATACAATATATACATTGAAACGTATACACACATAAAATGGGGTGCAAGATGTGGAAAGTTTGACGTACTAATCTGAGAGCAGGGGAATGGCACAACTGTAGCTTAAAAAAAGATACAGTACTGCCATTTAACAGTGATGCATAGGAATTGCCGCACTGGGTCAGATGAAAGGCCCCTAATCTAGAATCCTGTCTCTTACAGTGGTCAGTACCAGATGCTTCAGAGGAAGTGCTTGTCAAAGAGACAGTTTTGAAAATTTAACATTTTATCTGTTGACATCATAGAGGGAGTCATTATCATATCACTAAATAGATGAAATACATTTACAACTTTTCAATATCATGGCAATAAAAAACTAAAATTGGATTTTGTCATAATCTGCAGAAGATTCTTCGCAATGTAAACAGTGAAAGCACATGTAGATTTACTGTGAAGCTGGCTTTAAGAAATATTTAATAAAACCTCATTTTTTAAAAGATGTGTGTACCATCCTAAATCAAGTAAAGAAATTCAGTGAAGCCCTTTTAAATAAGTGCTTTATAAAGACCACTGATGCAAATCATTCACTTTAGTGGGACAACAAGCATGAAAAAGGCCTGCAGGATCATGCCATAAAGGAATAATATGCTATTTTCCAAAACTATGGAATACACTAAGGCAGGGTTCGGCAACGTTTCAGAAGTGGTGTGCCGAGTCTTCATTCATTCACTCTAATTTAAGGTTTCGAGTGCCAGTAATACATTTTAATGTTTTTAGAAGATCTCTTTCTATAAGTCTATAATATAACTAAACTATTGTTGTATGTAAAGTAAGTAAGGTTTTTAAAATGTTTAAGAAACTTCATTTAAAATTAAATTAAAATGCAGAGTCCCCCGGACCGGTGGCCAGGACCCGGGCAATGTGAGTGCCACTGAAAATCAGCTCGCGTGCCACCTTTAGCACACGTGTCATAGGTTGCCTACCCCTGCACTAAGGACATACCCTTCTTAGTAGTGTAACCAAAAGAAAAACAAACAAACAGATGTAGACTAGTTTGAAATTGCTGTTTTATTTATAACCTAGAGCTCTTTATTTAAATTGAGACGCTTCTTATGAGGCAGATGGGAAGTCCTGGACCTCAATATTACCTCCTCTAAAAAGGTTTTAGATTTCCATCATTTGTATTTTCCTGTTACATTAGGAACATATTTCCCAATACAGTTGATTTGAATCAATTTACATATACTTTATGGCATTACTAATATTTCTGCATGGAGATTTAAACTTTGCTATGGATTCCCTCTGTTAACCTTTTGATTTTCTGCCAGATGTTTAGCTATCTTTTAATAAAAAATCTTTTAAACTTTTGATAAGACATTTAGATGATAGTTGTACCTATAGATTTAAACTGGCATGCATGATGTAAATGCTACTTCATTTTCTAACTCTTCTAAGGATAATAAAAGATTTATGTCTAGCATTAAAGTTAGAACGTAGTTTTAAAAATATATATGGCATAAAATAAAGTAATGACTAGTTACATTTATTTTAATACAGGTACGAAAACTCTATGGGGTCAGCCAAAAATGTGATAAGTGAGACTGTTGATGTAGCAGAGAGTTATAACATGATGGTAAGTCACTCATGCAATGCAACAGCGTTTTAAGATTTTTCTTTACCAAAAATAAATATTGTGGTTTGTTTGTAACTCTCAGCTCTCCCCCGCCCCCCCATTGCCCCTCTTAAGTCAGTGGAAGTGCTCCTGGTGAGGATGCCCACCACTGACAAAAGGAGGGTAGGGTAGGGTGGACATCAACCACCACAGTAATTATTGCAGTGGCTGTAAATTGACCTAACATAGGTCTACTTAAGTTTGTAGTATAGATATGTCCTGAGTGCAGAAAGGGAAGGAAGCCCCTTAGTACTGTGTCAAGCAGCCATTTCTCTGTTAAGTTCTCAGTGGTGATAGCACATGGAGAATAGGAGCAGAATGTACAGAGACAGGAGTGTGGGTGATAGTGGATAGAAACAGAGGAGACAGATGGGCTGTAGAGGGAGGAGAGGGATAGGTTGTTTTTTGTGTGTGTGTTTTTTTTTTTTATGGCCACTACAGCACCCTCCCCTGTTGAACCCGGAATTGAAACCAGAATTCTTGAATCTCAGCATTCCTTTCCTGGAGCAAACAGATATGAAACTTGCTAGTGCAGGGGTTCCCAAACCTGGTTCGCGGCTTGTTCAGGGTAAGCCCCTGGCAGGCCGTGCGACACTTTGTTTACCTGAGCGTCCGCAGGTATGGCTGCTCGCAGCTCCCATTGGCCGGGAAGGCAAACCATGGCCACTGGGAGCTGCGAGAGGCCGTACCTGTGGATGCTCAGGTAAACAAAGTGTCTCGCAGCCCGCCAGGGGCTTACCCTGAACAAGCCGCGAACCAAGTTTGGGAACCCCTGCTCTAGTGGCTAGTCTTCAGAAAGGCTAGCAGACTACTATTACCAATTACTCAGCTCACATTGTAGAAATCTGGGCTGTGGATTAAAGGTGCCAACACTGCTGATGACCAACATAGGGGTCAATATGATTCCACACGGATTTTTCTTTTTAGTTTGCTTTTTAAAAAAATTAGGAAATGACATTTAAAAAAATCTACACTAAAGGAACATTCAGGTTGCAAAGTCAAGAACTCAAAAGTCAGTAAATACCAGAATTAAAGTTGCCATACAATTTGAATTTGGAAGGTGTATAGTGAATGGGGTTGGGGACTGCAGGTAGAGAAAATATAGTGTCTTGGCCGAAAATTTTATCCCTGCTTCTGGCAGAGAGTTCCTATGCAATGCTTGGCAAATCACTTTAACCAAATTTTTTATAAGTTGCCATTAATTTGATGTTCCTAATTTTCTAGTTGCTGAACTTGAGACACCTGGGACAAGACTTGCAGAAGTGCTGAGTGCTCACAACTGCAATTGAAGTTGACTGGAGCTGTGCTTTGAACTTACTGTAAAAAGTGCTATACAAATGCTAAGTACAGCAAAAAATCAGGCCCTGGGCATCTCAAGTTGGGCATCCAAAATTAGTGGATGTTTTTAGTGTTGTTGTAGCCGTGTTGATCCCAGGATATTAGAGAGACAAGGTGTGCGAGGTAATATCTTTTATTGGACCAACTTCAGCTGGTGAACAAGACACGCTTTTGAGTTTACCCACCACTCTTCTTCAGGTCTGGGAAAGATAGGTGGCAGTAAAAACCTCTGCCACTATAAGATAAAGGAGAGCTAGTGGGTTATAGATTGTTAGAAAATCATGGACCTAATAAATACACTGAATTTAAGGCTCATTACAACAAAGTTTATCTTATCTAATCTTTAAGCTTATCTTTTGAAGGTGTTGTGCAGGTTTCCTTTAAGTTTTTGTGAGTTTTGGCCTGAATGTCTCTGTGCCTCTATTCTCCATCTGTAAAGTGGGGATAATAATGCCACCTTGTGATAGTGGTGTGAAGACAGATCCATTAATGTCTGTGACCACTCAGGTACTTTGTTGAGAGTACCATAGAAAAGCCCATGAGAAATTTAGTAATTATATATTCAGTTCGGGGTTTGGCTGATGTATGATAAATTAGGCCTTGGGCTCTGCATTGTATGAAGAGGATACAAAAAAATATTGAATAGCTGCCCATTCAGTGAACACCATTCCTGCTTCGCATTGAATGAAGCAGAGGTCTTCTGAAAAATATAGTACGTGATTACGTAATTAAAGTCTTTATCTTAATGTATACTCACAAGGGGGCTAAATCAAGGTTGCGCAGGAAATCTTAATTTTGACATTTCCTAACTTTTTTGAATGCTTGACTTTGTAACTTTAAAATTCTTTTAACATATTTTTTATTTAATTTTACATATATATTAGAAGCATTTTTAAGAGTATCAAACTATACCATAAAATGTTGGCAGTTACATCTGAATCTTGGTAAGATTTTGCCTGCTTTGTCACAAACTACGTCGTCGTTTGGTTTGCACTGTAATTGTGCAGAGCTTTAGGGTATGTCTACGCTGGCAGAGTTACAGCGCTGGCTGTTACAGTGTCGCTCAGAGAGCGCTGAAGGTAAACAGCAGTTGTGTGTTCACACTGCCAGCTGCCTGCGAAATAGCGTGTTCACACTTGCGGCATTTGCAGTGGTATTCGGAACGATGCACTCTGGGCAGCTATCCCACAGAGCATCTCTTTCTCTTCTTCCGCTAAGAGTTGTGGGAAGGCGGAGGGAGTCGCGGGGCATCCTGGGTCCTGTCCCAATGCTCCGTGATGCATTGCTTTGCATCCCAGCAATCCCTATGCTTCCGTCTGCATTTGGTGCCATCTTTCAACGGTTTGTGTACTTCACGCTCTGCTTTGCCTCTTCGGTCTGCAGGAATGAATCCTGCACTGTTGACCAATATGCTGCTCGCTCTCACTAACATGTCATGAGTGGCAGTGGAGTTTTTCCTTAAACTACAAAGGAAAGAGCAGTTTGACATTGATCTCGCCACGAGTAGTAGCTACTACATGAGATTGCTTGTGGCATTCATGGAGATGCTGACCACAGCGGAACGCCGCTTTTGGACTCGGGAAACAAGCATTGAGTGGTGGGATCACATTGTCATGCACATCTGGGATGACGAGCGGTGGCTGCAGAACTTTCGGATGAGGCAAGCCACATCAGGGGGACTGTGTGATGAGCTTGCCTCAGCCCTGCGGCGCAAGGACACAAGAATGAGAGCTGCCCTGCCGTTGGAGAAGCATGTGGCAATTGCACTGTGGAAGCTGGCTACTCCAGACTGCTACTGATTGGTTGCTAATCAGTTCAGAGTGGAAAAGTTGACCATTGGATTCGTGTTGATAGAAGTGTTCAGGGCCATTAATTGCATCCTGCTCCGAAAGACCGTGACTCTGGGCAACGTGCATGACGTTGTGGATTGCTTTGCACAAATGGGCTTCCCTAACTACGGAGGGGCGATAGATGGCACACACATTCCAATTCTGGCACCAGACCACCTAGCCACTGAGTACATTAATCGGAAGGGATATTTCTCAATGGTTCTTCAGGCGCTTGTGGATCACCGTGGGCTTTTCACAGACATTAACACAGGCTGGTCCGGAAAGCTGCATAATGCACGCATCTTTTGGAACACTGGCCTGTTCAGGAAGCTGCAAGCAGGGACTTTCTTCTTGGACCAGAAGATCACGGTAGGGGAAGTTGAAATGCCCATTGTGATCCTGGGAGACCCTGCCTACCCCTTAGTTGTATGGCTTATGAAGCCATACATGGGGCACCTTGACAGCAGCAAGGAGCTATTCAACAACAGGCTGAGCAAGTGCAGAATGACTGTTGAGTGTGCTTTTGGCTGTTTAAAGGCCCGCTGGCGCTGCCTATATGGTAGGCTGGACCTGTCTGATGGCAATATTCCTATGCTTATAGCCGTGTGCTGTACGCTCCATAATATTTGTGAAGAGAAGGGTGAAAGCTTCACTCAGGGCTGGATTGCTGAGGCTCAGGGCTTGGAGGTTGAATTTGAACAGCCAGAGACAAGGATTATTAGAGGGGCACAGCGTGGGGCCATAAGGATCAGGGATGCCTTGAGACAGCAATTTGAAGCTGAAAGCCACTAATATTTGTTGATATGCTTGGAAGTGCAGTGCTTGTAATGCTAAGAGGTGATTGTGTTTGGTGCAGATGATGCACTATGAAGATTTAAGAAAATTGCCGGTTGCTTTGCAGGGCACTGTTTTTTTTCCAGTTAATGGAATAAAGATTGCTTTCAAACCAAAACAATTCTTTTATTAAAAAACAACAAACGGAGGAGGGAGAGAGACAAAAAAACACATCAGCACTGAGGGGGATGAGGGAAGGGAGGGTCCCAGGAGGAGGTGGGGTCCCGGGACGGTTAAAGATTTGTGTATGTCCAGGTATCCTATCCAACCTTCTCCTTTGGAGTACAGTGCAGTGGGTACTGTACTTCAGCAGGGCTAAACTGCAGAGGGACAGGTGTTGAGTGCAGTGGGTACTGAGAGTCCGCAGTGCTATACTGTGACGGGGGAGGAGTGAAATGTAGCGGGTACAGACTGGAGCCAGCAGGTTGATAAGAGTGTGTTGGCGGTGTCTGGGGGGCGCATGGGAAAGAATTTTGCGACAGCGGCTGCAGGGGAGGGTGGGCGTGGAGCTGCTCGGTTTGCAGTGCTAGTAGCGCCTGGAGCGTGTCCAACTGGCACTCCATAATGTTTAAGAGCCTCTCCGTGGCTTCGTCCTGGCACGCCACGTTCTCCTTTCGGTCCCTCTTCATGCTGTCCTGCCACTCCTTCAATTCTAGTTTTTCGGCCACGGAGTGCATCATCACATCACGCAGAAAGTTCTCTTTAGTTCTTCGTCTCCGTTTCTAATTCTGTGCAGCCATTCAGCTGGCGATAACAAAGAGGGAGGCTGGGCTCCCAAGGTCTTATCTGTGAAGCCAAAATGCAACATTTTACAGAAGCAGTATTGTTTGCAACACAGAGACCACTGATTCAGTGATTTAAAACACAGCCACTATTCACATACACTACTTATCACTAACTGGCTGACTCCAGGCAAGCACACATGAGCCCCAAGACCCCCAAAATAGTGAGTAACCGCAGGGGTAGGGGAAATCAGTGTTCCAGGACCGTACTGTACACTGGGCACGTGGCTCTTGGGGAGAGCCAGCACATTTTCCACAAGCTGTGTTCATTATGGAAGATAGCTCGCTGCTGAGGGTTAGCAGGGAATCAATGGAGGGTCTTCTCCAAGACTGCGGCTTCCACCATGGCCCTCATGCGGCTCGCCTGTGTGCAGCAACGCACCCCCCTCCTCAGCCCCCCCCATGATGCTTAGAATGGTGCGGGAAAGTTACCGTTAAAGGAGCAAGAAACAAAGCAGCTCTGCCAAAGAACCTGCAGCAGCAGATTGCCCAGTATCTCCATGAGAGTTTCCCGGAGATCTCTGAGGAAGATTCCCGTGAAGTGAGGGAGCCAATCAACACCTTGGTCTGCTGCTCAGACTAGGCATGTGGTGGTACGCGCACCATACAGACACAGGCCTGCTTTCTGCAACCCTCCTGCCCCCAACAACTCGCTTCAGTGATTCCCAAAATCAAAGCCACTTACCAGGAGCCTTCTCTCCTGTTTGTGCTTCGCCAAGCTCTGACAGCTATGACTGGCTAGCCTCCTCCGGGGTAGAGAAGAGCTCCTGGCTGCATGCGTCTCTGACCTCAGAGTCGTCCTCTGCCTCTGGGTCCCCCTACACATCCTCGTCCAAGATTTCCTCCTCCTGGCTCAGTCCACTCTCTACTGGCACACGAGCCACTGAAGTATCCACAGTGGCCTTCGCAGTGGAGGTGGGGTCATCACCGAGTATCACGTCCAGCTCTTTGTAGAACTGGCTACTCGTGGGGGCAGCACTGGAGTGGCGATTTGCCTCCCACACCTTGTGGTAGGTGTTCTGCAGCTCCATTACTTTGACCCTGCACTGCAGTGTGTCCCGGTCATGGCCCCTTTCTGTCATGTATCGTGAACTCTGTCTGTAGGTATCATAATTCCTACAGCTGGAGCACAGCTGGGACTGGACAACCTCCTCTCCTGAAATGCTGATGAGGTCCAGCAGCTTGGCATAGCTCCAAGTGGGGGATCGCCTGGTGTGTGAAACAGGCATGGTCACCTGGAAAGATGCGCTGAGACCACTGCACGTGTCACCGAGCAAACAGGAAGGGGACTTTCAAAATTCCCATGGAATTTAAGGGGTGGGGCTCATGGTTGGTCACCTGAGGGCTGGGCAGTAGAGTTCAAACCAATGACCAGAGAGGCAAGAACAGGCATTGTGGGACACCTCCTGGAGGCCAATCGCAGCACTGTAATTGACCAGGGTATCTACACTGGCACCGCGGCGCTGTAGCCCTGGTGCAGAAAGCTGTACGCTTCTCGTTGGGGTTTTTTTTTTTTACAGCACTGTAACTGCGCAGTTTCTGCGCACTAAGTGGCTTGGCAGTGTGTACACCTCGGGAGTTACAATGCAGAAAGCTGCTTTACTGCACAGAAACTTGCCAATGTAGACAAGGCCTTAGTGTGTAAGCATAATAAAGGTGTGGGTTGCCAGTGCAACATTTTCAGTGCTTAGAGGGACTTGCCAGTGATAAGGAGTTGCCTAAACAAAGATCTGGTTAGTAACAACTAATTTAAAACAACTTTTGCCTGCAGACCTTACTACGAATTGGCTTTAAGTGATCTCTGGGTTGGAAAGCTAATGCTGAACAAGTTGATCAGTTACATGAAGATCTGTTTTTGTTAATATTGGATAACATTTTTGCTAAGCATTAAGAGGGACATCTTCTAGAAATTTTGTGGTACAAGTTTACCATAGTTAATTATGATGGAAAACAAATCTGCATACAAACTCTACTTCTATTCTGTATGTACGTTTTACCTTTATTTCTTTCAGCAGCCTATTTTAATGTTCTTGAAGATACAAGATACAAAATCTTGTATCTTCAAGAACAATATAAGTATTTTTCATAGTGAAATTTTGCGATGATGTAGCAGTCTCAAAGTAACCAAATTAATTGATTTGTAAATGATGTTTTTGAAATATAAGAGGGGAAATAAAAAAAAAAAAGAAATGTCAGAATTTGTCGGTTAATTATGAAATTCTCAAAGTCTAGTTCTTTACTGTTAAATTTAATTCTGCAAAGATGGTCTGTTGGTAGGGTAGTTTATCAAATCAAACATTTTTTAAAAAGGTATTGCATATATCTTTTTGATGTTAGGAGTACATATATAACTGAAAAGAGGGCATATACTTTAAAAGATAACAAGTTAATTATAAAAGTTTGATGTGTTCTTTTATCTCTGTATTCTTATTATTTTAAATCATATTTACCGTAGCAAGTTGTAATACTGGAAATCATAAAATTAGAAATCTAAATTTGGTACCTGCATCTTATTTAATTAAAAAAGATAAACTGCTCTTTTAAAGAGTAAAAAATGCTTTTCTCAAAGCAAAAACAAAATAAAATAATCTCAACTCCTCCCCCCCCAAATGCTGTTAGTAAAAATCAAGAACAAGATATTTTACCTGAAGATGCATTTTACTGGACTAATTTGTTAAATTCAGGTAAATCCTGAGTTTACAAGAGTTGCACAACTTTTATCAGCACATGGAAATTGTAAAGTTAAGCAACTGATGCAATGTTACCATACTGTACTTATTTAGATCAACTTTCAACTGTATTTTTAAGAAATAGATCAAAGAAAGATTCTATTTTTAAATGGGTTTGATATTTGAATTTGCCCTCCATAAAATAAATATATAACCAAGATGTAAATTTAAACTCTACATGTAAATTAATATTTTGTTGTTAAATTTCATGCATTTCTGTTAATGTCTGTTGGCTGCATTCCATTATGGTCCAGCTCAATTTGACATATACCATAAATGAGTGTCTTCAATGATTTATAGCATAGGACACTTTCAAATCACTAAAAAGGAGTTCACAACTCTGTGATCTCCCTGAAGATAAATTCTTTATCATGAAACCACCAAGCATTGTGGGTGGGGGAGGGAAGAAAAAGCAGCATTATCTGGGAATATATAGGCTAGGAAAGAGTTTGAGACCAGTTTCTTTTTTATATGTTACTTTTATATTGTCTTGAGGGAATGCTAAGAAATGACATTTTTAATAGAGAATTAAGACATCTCTATTATGTGCCAGAGTCTGCTGTTCAAGGACCTTTAAAGAACACTTTGCAACAAGAGACTTTCAACAAATATTTTAAGTACCTTTTTAATTTGATGTAGCAATTTGCCCAAAGCTTTACAAACAACAGGAACAGCACTGTTTACAATTCTAAGTCTTTTTGCAGTATTTTTTCCAATACTGAAGAACAGTCCAATTTTAAAAAGCTCAGCTGCACAGGTCTGTTTTTTATCAGTGCCGTGATGCAGGAAATCTTCTAGACTATTAACAGTGAAGAATCTTCCCATGGATAGTGTGTGCCCTCAATTCCAGTTGAAGTCAGTGGGAGTTGAGAATGCTGAGCAGCTTGCAAGAAATGCTTAGTCCCTAACTGAAGAGAAAGTGGAAACTGCTCCCCAGATTTTCAGGGTGTGTGCGCAGTGGGGGGATAGTGGGAAGATACAGTTCAATTTTTGCTGTTTCCCTGCCTCAAAGTTTAGGTTTTCTGTTTCTCATACTAATAGCCTTTTGTTTCTGTACATGTGATGTGTCTTTTTTATGTTTAAATATTGAAAGTAAAACAACATGCATTTAGTGATAATTAAAGTTGCATGAGGACACACCTCCATCACCCAAAACCTTGAGAATGCAAATAAGAAGTTACAGAAAAGGCCTCCAGCATTTCTTGCCACCTTTGCCATCATGTACAATGTTGTCAGTAATTCACTCTGATATTCCATAAAGCATTTCCTTCTGTCTTCAATACATACCAAAAACCAGTATGTTCCCCAATTTCAGGGGGGGGAGGGATGCATTGGCCTGCTAAACCCAGGGCTGTGAGTTCAATCCTTGAGGGGGCCATTTAGGGTTCTGGGGCAAAAATCTGCCAGGGACAGTACTTGGTCCTGCTGTGAAGGCAGGGGACTGGACTCAATGACCTTTCAAGGTCCCGTCCAGTTCTATGATATAGGTATATCTCCATATTCATCCAACTTGTGCTCTTATGCAAAACCTTAATAGTGACCTCATACTCTCTTGCACCAACAGATCTGCACATCTGACTGTTATGCAGTCCATTAATTTAGAATGTTATTTTACCTTACCATAGCAGGATCCCCCTGGGGTACAGCCTGGAACTGTGGGACCACTGTGCCCCCTTAACTCTCTCCAGTCTGGGCTGTCTCTCACAATGCCTTGCTAGTGACCAGCAGCAAGCTCCTCCAGGCACTGTGATCACTTAGTACAACAGCATGTGGAGCCTCACACCCAGCTATATTGCATGAATGCTCCCTGAGCCACTCATGAATCACACAGAGAAAAGCACCAGCCCAATCCCCTCCCAGCACTGTACCCCAGGAATATACCGTCTGCTGCAAGTTTCAGCGCTGTAACGTGGCAGTGTAGACAGTGCACCAGCGCTGGGAGCTATTCCCCTCATGGGGGTGGGTTTTTTACAGCGCTGGGGGAGCTCTCTCCCAGTGCTGGTGCCGCGATTACACAGCCACGTTAAAGTGCTGCCGTGGCAGCGCTTTCACGTTGCTAGTGAAGACGTGCCCTTAGTTGCTTGCAGCGTAGGTGGGGGCAGGAGAAAAGCCAGCATATGGCCACTCTGGCTGTTTTATACCCTCAGTCCATGTGCTTGGAAAACCCAAGTCCAGGCATGTCTGGGGCATTGAGTCTCCCAGCAAGGTTGAGCAATTCCCCTGGTGTGGCCTCATGCAGGTGAGTCATTACATTGTAGCTCCCTTGCTGGACTATGGTTGCTGATGGGTTGATTGATACCCTGCCTGGGTGTTGGTTACTTTCCTTGCTGTTGCCTCTGGGGAGCTAATATCTGGCTGATTCCCCAGCTTACAACATGTTTTAGTGACAACCATACAACATAATTTTCATAACTTCATATGCATTAATGATATGCATATATGGATAGAGGAATGACTTTCAGCAGATCATAACCTTTCCCCTGTTATCTTACAAGGCATGCTTTATATGCAAGATCACAATCATATATAAATGAGGAATTATGGGGGTTCCAGGATGCTCCCCCAAGGTACAGAATGTCACAGGGACCATGGCTAAGTTTTGCTTGACAACAGTGCAAGATGGATGAAATTGACTATCTTGTCCTGATTAGAGAAATGTCTTAGTACATGTATACAGAGAATGTTAATGAAGTTGGGAACCCCTGTAAAAGGGCCCTCTAATATTCACTGCCATCCCTCAGTGCATATTAGCGATTTACAATGAAATAAGGAAGATAGGGTTGCAAGTAAATAGCACAGACCTAATAATAACTACCTAATATGTAAGGGGTTAGTGAATTTGTAGTAGCTCCTCTTCGTTAACTGATGATTGTAACTCCAGCAGTTTTAGGAATGTTTAAAACATGAGTATTTCAATACTATATATATATACTGGGGTTTGGGCCCCAGATTTTATCCATAAGCTGAAATAGTCCTCACTATAGGGTGAATGATTACTTCATTCTAGATTAATAGAAGGGGCTTAATGTCTCGATGTCCAGTACTGCCTTTGACACAGTGATTTAGACACAACAAATCCTGCATCTTGGCAGGGGGTTAGATTAGATGACCCTTGCGGTCCCTTCTAACCCTGTGATTCTATGACACACTCTCCTCTTTGCTTTGTGACTGTACTCTCCTGGTTCTCCTGTTTTGCTGACTATACCTTCAGCATCTCCTTTAAGGATTTCCTATTCTCTGGCTGGTGTCCCACAAGGTTCTGTTCTTGTTTGTCTTGTCTTAGTTAGCTTGCAAGCTCTTTGGGGCATGGAACATGTGTTAGTTACGTAAAGGGCTAAACTGATGGGTGATAGTAATATAGACATCTTTTGTAGTAATTTCAGGAGTAAGCCTGTAGCTAGCTACTTGTGCAGCTTTGTCTTGGGGTATCATTTGGTGGTCTCAAGACTAGGGGGATCAAAATAATCACTTGCTAACCTGAAACTTAATCTCTTAAACTGTTTATTGAGTTCATAATGATGACATTTTTTCTTTCCAGGAGGGAATTGTTTTCTTGTTCATACTTAGTCCAAATTTCACTTAACTGGTCTCCATTTTAAAAAGAGAACTTATGTTTAGAAAGCATCTCTAGAATATTTTGTTTTACCATTGTCTGGTTATTGACTAATTTTTTATATGTGGTTTCATATCAGAGAAGTTCTTTCAAAGTCACAGGTTATCATATTCAGAAGAGACATAATATCTGATTGTTTTACGGCCAATAAAAGACAAGGGCATGTGGTTTTTCTGCTGTTTTCTATTTGTTTTTAAAGGGATAACGTGATTACAGTCAATTAGGCATTAACGTGCAATAGCGGGTAAAATGAGGGTCCGGCTGTAGAATCTTGCCTGTATGCTCGGGGTACTGCTGATCGCCATATTTGGGGTCGGGAAGGAATTTTCCTCCAGGGTAGATTGGCAGAGGCCCTGGAGGTTTTTCGCCTTCCTCCGCAGCATAGGGCAGGGGTCGCAGGCTGGAAGATTCTGTTGTGGGTGGGTCAGCTTTTGTGGCCTGCATCATGCGGGAGGTCAGACTAGATGACCATATTGGTCCCTTCTGACCTTAAAGTCTATGAGTCTATGTTGAAATAATAATTTTAAAGAAAACCATGCAACAACTATAGGACAAGTTTTTTGTAAACATTTTTCAGAGTAAATCTGAATGCTGAGATGATCAAAGGTCTGCAAGACAGCCCAGTACTTTCCTCAATTTTGGGATTATTCACACAGAAAAGTGCACTGCTTTAACTAAAGCCATGATTTTAAACTGATTTAGTTAAATCAGGGCCAAAGGCTTTATGAACACTCGTATTTTAGCTTATTTCAGTTAGGTGAATTTGGTTAGAAATTGGTTTAATTTAAATCAAACTAAACCGCTCAAACTGAAATAAGTGTTCATATAGGGGTTTGCAACAGTTTAACTACACTGATTTAAAATTAGATGTATGTTAAACTGGTGCAACTTTTTGTGTTGACAAGACATATAACGTCACTTAGAGAGTAAAAAGAGAGAAGACTATCATTTTATGGAAATTTGTTATGGCCCTTAGGCTCCTGACCAGTTTGTGCATTGCTTGGTTGTGCAAGCTTTGGGCATCTTTCCTTACTGCATGTTGTATTGACAGTTTATAAACCCCTATATCAGTAATGTAAGCCAGCCTCTGAGAATACTTTTAAATGCTTCTGCAGGAGTAGAGTAAAAAGTAGGGCGGTCAAGCAATTAAAAAAATTAATCGCGATTAATCGCACTGTTAAACAATAATAGAATACCATTTATTTAAATATTTTTGGGTGATTTCTAAATTTTCAAATATATTGATTTCAATTACAACACAGAATACAAAGTGTACAGTGCTCATTTTATATTTATTTTTGATTACAAGTATTTGCCCTGTAAAAAAACAAAAGAGAGTATTTTTCAATTCACTTAATACAAGTACTGTAGTGCAACCTCTTTATCATGAAAGTTGAACTTACAAATGTAGAATTATGTACAAAAAAACTGCATTCAAAAATAAAACAATGTAAAATTTTAGAGCTTGCAATTCCAATCACTCCTATTTCTTGTTCAGCCAATTGCTCAGACCAACAAGATTATTTACATTTGCAGGAGATGATACTGCCTGCCTCTTGTTCACAATGTCACCTGAAAGTGAGAACAGGAGTTCTCATGCTACTGTTATAGCTGGCATTGAAAGATATTTAAGTGCCAGATTTCAATTACAACACAGAATACAATATCTCTGAAAATGCAGAAAAACATCCAAACTATTTAATACATTTCAATTGGTATTCTATTGTTTAACAGTGTGATTAAAACTGCGATTAATCACGATTAATTTTTTTAATTGCGATTAACTTTTTTGAGTTAATTGCATGAGTTAACTGCAATTAATTGACAGCCCTAGTAAAAAGTAAAATATTATTTTGGACTTACACAAATATTGGCTGTTTTTAACATTTCCTGGCAAGTAGTTAGACTAAGGATGAATTGGAACAGTTTTAACATAGGCCCCATTTTTGAGTTTACCCTCCTTGGGGTTCCATTTGAACCAAATTAAATAACTTGTCCCTTTCATATATTAGGTTTCCTTGACAGCTCAATTCCTCTTTAGTTATACTACTTTTGTGTTAAGGACACTATGGTATACGGTAGTGCCTCCGAGTAATTCTCTGTGTAGCACTAGATGGCACACTGTGACTTTGAAACAATCTACTGAGGTCTTCTGGATGACAGGTGCCTAGGTTAAAATATTGTTGGTACAAACATTCAAAAAAATGTGCAGTTTCTCACACACATTTATTGCATTTCATACTACCATGATACACATAGATAAAACAGTTTAAACTACAGTGCCTCATCTAGCAGAGTCTGCAGTCATTTTTACAAGACTTGGTTATTAAAGATGATAGTGCTCATGGACTGAAATGGTTGCAAGATTGGGGCCTCAAGTTGTAAGTGTGGTGCAGGAAACATCTTGATCTATACTATCAATGCTTAAAATATTGGTTTTATTAACGTTTTGTGGTTCATTTTCTCAACATGTATTGCAAACAGTTAACTACATGAATGGTTCTGTTGACTTCAGTGGGACTGCTCACGTAGGTAGTTACATACTGTAACTTGAACTTTTAAATTAATTTTTGTACAGAGCACTCTTTAAGTAGTATGTTTTGAATTTTGTTAAATGTACTCTATAATTTGTTATAGGAGCTTTTCTTCCCCCCGTTTACAGTTGGAAAAGTCTTATGGATGGGCGCAAGAGCAACATCACCGAAATTTTTCAGGCCAGCCCTCCTTTCCTCCCCCCTTTGTCTGTGTGTACATATCTGACTGTTACTTCCTGCCTTTCAATTTGAGCTCTGCTCCTGCTGTTAAAAGCAGAGCACGAGATTGGGAATAATATCCCATCAACAAAACAGTAAGACTATGCACAGTGTGCTGTCAATTGAAGAAAGTAAACAATCTGAAAAGAGAATACTTTTTCTTTTAATTTCTTTCCGTTACAGTTATCTTCAGGTTTATTTGTAATGATAGTAGCTACAACATTTTCAGATGTAAATGCGATTTTCAAATTGACTGTGTCCCTTTAAGTGTTTATAGAAACAAGCCCTGAAATGGACATCATAATATATACCTGTAACAGGGCACAGTGGTGCATATGCACGTCCCAGTGCACCTCTGACAGCCTTTGTGCCTTTAAAACTTTGAGCTGTAGCTGCAGGTAACATGCTCCTAGTTCTGCTTTATAGGAAATCACATATAAAGCTTCCTCCCTCTTAAGCAGATAGACGAGTCCCACCTCAGGGAAGGATCTGAGACGGCTTTCTGCATTTTTCAGGCAGAGAGGGAGACACTTGCAGGGAGCAGGAGCCAATTGTGAATAATGGCCAGTAGGCGCTACCAAAGCGGAATGATGCATCCTTTCCCTTCCCTGTTGGTGCAGACTGGACAGCTCTTAGGGAAAGGATGCGTTCTCTCCCTCCTGTCTGGCTAACACAGGGAAACCTTCTTGGAATTATTACCCAGGGTGTTTCTCCCCCCCCTCCCCCCCCGCCCAGTTGATTTGATAATAAAACAAGCCCTAAGTTAAGGGTTTTAAAAAGACTCAAGGTTGGAGCTTTATATACCTTCCCTGCCTGGTGAAGCTGCCCATCAACTCATAGTACCTTAAAGAGATACTGCGAAGCTAAATTTATTACTTATAAGGTGGTTTAAGATCCTCAGATAGAAAATTATGTAGAAGTACATTATACAAACCATTTTTAAACAAAAATAACATACTGCAGGAATAAAAGTACAAATATTTGTAAGTTAAATATTTGTATTTGTATATTTGTAAGTAGATATTTGTTCATTTGTAAGTATAAGTTTTTAGGAATTTTCAGCTAGAGTAAAGTGACTAAGATTCCTATTGATAGCTTACTATCTTGGACTCTGAATGTCATTTACTGCAGTTGTTACTTTTTTAAAGTCATATTTTAAATATTAGGTGGTTTCAGTATAATACAATAAAATAAAATCACAAGAAAGTGACCAATAATAAAAACATTGTTACGATGATCCATATTTCTTAGCCCAGTTGTTTAATTTTGTTTTGTAAGTCATCATTAGTTTTCTTTTTATTGCACTTTTGTCAACAATTATGAACGTACTGAAGTTAAGATTCTCCCTTATTTTCCTTCTTCTTACTATTGTACTGGAAGAAGTGCAGTCTCAGCAGAGGGTCCTTTTAAAGCCAGCTCTTGCATGTTATGCCTGTCTCAGAGGGCCCCAGTCTGTTGATCTGCAGTGCCATGGTATAAAGTCTGCCTTCTTAGGGTATGTCTACACTACGGGATTACTCCGAATTTACAGAATTTGATTTTTAGCAACTGATTGTATAAAGTCGAGTGCATGCAGCCACACTAAGCACATTAATTCGGCGGTGTGCGTCCATGTACCGAAGCTAGCGTCCACTTCCGGAATGTTGCACTGTGGGTAGTTATCCCATAGCTATCCCATAGTTCCCGCAGTCTCCCCCGCCCATTGGAATTCTGGGTTGAGATCCCAATGCCTGATGGGGCCAAAAATTTGTTGCGGGTGGTTATGGGTAAATGTCGTCAGTCAGTCCTCCCTCCGTGAAAGCAACGGCAGACAATCATTTTGCGCCCTTTTCCCTGGATTGCCCGGGCAGACGCCATAACACGGCAACCATGGAGCCCGTTCAGCCTTTTTTCACTGTCACCGTATGTCTACTGGATGCTGCTGACAGATGCGGTACTGCAGCGCTACACAGCAGCATCCTCTTGCCTTTGCAAGTTAGCAAAGACGGTTACCAGTTATACTATACCGTCTGCTGCTGTCATGGGTGCTCCTGGCCGGCCTCGGTGATGTCGGTCGGGGGCGCCTGGACAAAAATGGGAATGACTCCCCAGGTCATTCTCTTCTTTAAGTTTTGTCTAATGGAGAGTCAGTCCTGCCTAGAATATCAGGGAAGCCTACTAACGAACCAGAGAGGCAAACGGCCGCTCCGGGTCAGAGCCCCAGACATCCCGCAGAAATGATGAGCTGCATGCCATTCTAGGGGGTGCCCCTACAACAACCCCACCTGTTGCTTCCCTCCTCCCCCACCCCTTCCGGGCTACCTTGGCAGTTATCCCCCCATTTGTGGGATGAAGTAATAAAGAATGCATGAATTTGAAACAACACTGACTTTATTGCCTCTGCAAGCAGAGATCAAAGGGGGGAGGGGAGGGCGGTTGGCTTACAGCGAAGTTGAGAGAACCACCATTCTGCACTTGCTCAGCCTATAGCTGAAAATGGGAATCTGTGATAAGCACTAGGATAGAAGCACAGGCAGGACTGAATCTCCATTTGTGTGTGGGCCTTTGGTTGACACTGGTAAAATACAAAATGTCCCAGGATATGTATGTTGGGGGACAGTTCTAAATGGCAGCTTTATTTTTTTATTTGCAGCAAAATGTAGAGGTCTAAGTATCTGATTGTGAGCTCTGGGAGCAAGGGGTAGGCGTGACCGCGCGGTGCTGCCGACTGGGAGAGCAGCCTGAGGCAGAAGCCTCCAGCTGGCATGATATTCCAGGCAGAACTGAATCTCCATTACACAAAACTTAAAGAAGAGAATTACCTGGAGTCATTCCCTTTTTTGTCCAGGCGCTCCTGACCGACCTCACCGAGGCCAGTCAGGAGCACCCACGGGACGATGACGGTTACCAGTCATACTGCACCGTCTGCCGTCCGCAAGGCAAGGCAAGGGGATGCTGCTGTATAGCGCTGCAGCACCGCGTCTGCCAGCAGCATCCAGTAGACATACGGTGACAGTGAAAAAAGGCGAGAAACGATTTTTTCCCCTTTGCTTTCACAGAGGAGGGGGGAGGGAGCTGATGACATATACCCTGAACCACCCGCGACAATGTTTTTGACCCTTCAGGCATTGGGAGCTCAACCCAGAATTCAAATGGTTTTCGGAGAGTGCGGGAACTGTGGGATAGCTACAGTCATCAATCGCCCCTCCCCCCGTGAGCGTCCATTTGATTCTTTAGCTTTCTGGTACGCTTGTCTCAGCTCCTTAAGTTTCACGCAGCACTGTGTTGAGTCCCTGTCGTGGCCTCTGTCCATCATGGCCTTGGAGATTTTTTCAAATGTTTTGGCATTTCATCCTTTGGAACGGAGTTCTGATAGAACAGATTCATCTCCCCATACAGTGATAAGATTCAGTATCTCCCGTACGGTCCATGCTGGAGCTCTTTTTCATTCTGGCTGTGCTGATGAGCTCTGCATGGTCACCTGTGCTGATCAGCGCTCCACGCTGGGCAAACAGGAAATGAAATTCAAAAGTTCGTGGGGCTTTTCCTGACTACCTGGCCAGTGCATCTGAGTTCAGATTGCTGTCCAGAGCAGTCACAATGGTGCACTGTGGGATAGCTCCCGGAGGCCAATACCGTCGAATTGCAGCCATGCTAACCCTAATTCGAAATGGCAATGTCGATTTCGGCGCTACTCCCCTCGTCGGGGAGGAGTACAGAAATAGATTTTAAGAGCCCTTTATGTCGAAGTAAATGGCTTCATTGTGTGGACGGGTGCAGGGTTAATTCAATTTAACGCTGCTAAATTCGAACTAAACTCGTAGTGTAGACCAGGCCTTAGTCAGGCTTTTTCCTGTAGAGTACCTGGTTGCATTCTGTTGTGAGGCAAGAATTTTTTAGTTGATGTTAGTCAATATCTGTTAATGTTTGTTTTATTGTATATACTTTCAAAAGCCTTGAACTGAGTATATTTTAAAAATCTAACCAAATTTGTTTCTCAAGTGAGTGGGAATCATCCTCAGGGATCCTTCTTATATCCTTAACTTCTCTACTATAGCTTTGTGTAGTAGTAAGTTATCCTCTAGGGTCTTGTTTCCACTAGGAAGAAAAGGTGTAATTTTAGCATGTAATAGGTAGTCCGGATAAACCTGAGCTCCTCTCTAGGGTTTCTTTGCTATGCTAACGTGTATTTTTGGCCTAAGGTTTGTCTACACTAGACTTTTTTTTTAACCTCGATTTAATTGATTGCCAATTAATTCAAGATAATTTATTATCACATTTCATCCTTCTCATGCCAATGTTAGCACACAGGGCAGAAATTTGTCTATTTTATTCTATTCTTCTGTCTTTTTCAGCCCAGTGCATCTTGGGGGGAGGGGAGCTCAGAGCCAGGGCTCTGGCCCTCCCCCTGTGCCCCAAGCCAGCCGAGACTGACTTTCTTCCAGCTGCCTGGCCCCTGCCCTACCCGTTGCTCCTCCTCCGGCCTTTGTCCCCCTTCCAGGGCCAAGAGTCACCTGGTCGCATCCCCCTCCTGGGTCTCAGGTTACAAAGGGGCAGCCATAGCATCCGTGCAGGCAGCTGGAGTAGCCCCCGCAAAAGTCACACACCCTTATTCTCACTACCTAGACATTGGTGCAGTGCACACACCTCATTCATGCAAAACCGTAAGGCTCACGTAGGCTCACATACAACATAACAAGGGAAAATCCCCACTACGTCACAGTATCACACTGCAGAAACTTTCCCTACAACAGAGAGTAGTGTAACTCTTCTTCAGTTGTTACAGTCAGTGAGACAACCTTTTTGGAGTATTCTGACAATGATTCCATGTTTCTACTAGTTGGGAGGAGGGTCTCCTTTTACCAGACTTCATTAAACAGTTCTTTCAGATTTGTTAGGGTTGTCTTATCAACTGCTTTTAGCATTCCTGCTGTCTTTGGTCATCTGCTGCTGTTTTGTTGTTTTTCAGCTCCTGGACTACAGCCTGTACTTTTAACATCTCTACTGGACTGATGTTAATGTCAAGTTGATCAGTTTAGCATATTTCATCAAAATCTGGTGCTGTTAGTTGTAAGCATTTTTTCATCTTTGCCTTTGACTGATCAATTTCTTACTTTGAAATTTTCACAAAGGATTTCAGTCATTTAGTAAATGTCTCTGTGGTTTCCTTTCATAGCAGCATTTTCAGCTTCAGCTGCTAGGTCTTCAGCATATCTCCATTTATCTTTCCTTGCATTGGTTTTCACTTTTTTGGTCTGGTTTCTTATATTCTCCTTTGGTTTTTCCAATATTTCATTGGTCTTACTATTCAGGAGTTTTCCTTGCAGTGCTTTCCTTACCTTGATGAGATGCCTTGTCTCTTGGCTTATCCAATTCTTGCTCTGCCTATATTGATATCCAACTGTGACTCCTGCAGCTTCAATCCCCTTCAATCCTCTGAGTGCTGTCCATTTTTCTTAAGGTTCAGTCTGTGTCTCACTTTGATCTGCCTTTGGCAGTGCTTCAAACCTGTTTCTTAATTCAAGATGGAATTTCTCACAATAGTCTTTCATTTTCAACTTTGTACTGTTGATTTTATTTGCCACTTTTCTGGTTAAAAGGTGATCTTCCTTAATGTTATTTTCAGTGTAGCAATGCAGAGATTGTGGTCACTGCTAATATTTGCAGCTTGATATGCCCTTGCAATCTTGGACAGATGACTTGAATCTTCAGTTGATGCACACATGGTTAATCTATTTTGTTTTACCATCTGGTGAATTCCATCTTTCTTTGTGTGTGTCTTTGTGAGGAAACAGGGTGCTTGCAAGAACTAGGTTGGATACCAGTCACAGTTCAATGAGTCTCTTGCCATTTTGGTTGATGATTACCAATCCATACTGTGACGGGTTGGATCACAGAAACCCCCTTGGGAGCTGCCACCCAATGTGCAAAGACTACCCCTGCTTCTGTTTTCCCTGCCAGCTCAGGACTCCAGCACCCTGTCTTGCTGAACCAGACACTCCCGTCTGGCTCCAGACACAAACCCAGGGTCTGAATCACTTGTCCCAAAGCTGCAAGTTTACCTGAAAACAGCTCATAGAAGTTTGCTTGTCTTTAGCACTCAGATGCCCAACTCCCAATGGGGTCTAAACCCAGATAAATCCGTTTTACCCTGCATAAAGCTTATGCAGAGTAAACTCATAAATTGTTCGCCCTCTATAACACTGATAGAGAGATATGCACAGTTGTTTGCTCCCCCAGGTATTAATACATACTCTGAGTAAATTACTAAATAAAAAGTGATTTTATTAAATACAGACAGTAGGATTTAAGTGGTTCCAAGTAGTAACAGACAGAACAAAGTAAGTCACCAAGCAAAATAAAATAAAATGCGCAAATCTATGCCTAATCAAACTGAATACAGATAATCTCACCCTCAGAGATGCTTCAGTAAGCTTTTTCTCAGACTGGACACCTTCCAGGCCTGGGCACAATTCTTTCCCCTGGTACAGCTCTTGTTCCAGCTCAGGGGATAGCTAGGGGATTCTTCATGATGGCTTCTCTCCCTCTCTGTTCTCTTCCACCCCTTTATATATCTTTTGCATAAGGCGGGAACCCTTTGTCCCTCTGGGTTTCCACCCCCCCTCACTGGAAAAGCACCAGGTTAAAGATGGATTCCAGTTCAGGTGATATGATCACATGTCACTGCAAGACTTCATTACTCACTTGCCAGCACACACATATACAGGAAGACTCACAGGTAAACACAGTCATCTGCAGACAATGGTCCTTGTTAATGGGAGTCATCAAGATTCCAAACCATCATTAATGGCCCACACTTTACATAATTACAATAGGCCCTCAGAGTTATGTTTTATATTTCTAGTTTTAGATACAAGGGTGGTACATTTATACAAATCGGATGATCACACTCAGTAGATTATAAGCTTTGTAATGATACCTTACAAGAGACCTTTTGCATGAAGCATATCCCAGTACGTTATATTCACTTTTTACCATATTTTTCTAAAACTATCCCAGTTACATTATATTGACTTATTATCAAGTTTTTATAAAACCATATAGACTGCACAACGTCACACATACTTCCCTGTCCACCAGGGCTGATTTGATTTAAATCACTAGTCAGGAAGACTCGATTTAATCATGGATTTCTACATAAAAGTGCATTCTTGTTTGTTGTTATAACTTTAATACATATTCTTCACAACTCAGAGATAGATGAGACCCAAACTGGGTCTCTTTTACGGCCTGCTGCCATTACACTGCTACCTCGATATAACGCCACCCGATATAACACGAATTCGGATATAACGCGGTAAAGCAGTGCTCCGGGGGGGGCAGGGCTGCGCACTCCGGTGGATCAAAGCAAGTTCAATATAACGCGGTTTCACCTATAATGCGGTAAGATTTTTTTGGCTCCCGAGGACAGCGTTATATTGAGGTAGAGGTGTATAGGTTTTCCCTTCTAGTGAGAAAATGGTATGGTAGATCTCAAATCAATGAAGGTTACACTCAGAAAGACCTCAAGATTTCTGGAATATGCTGCTCAAACAGTTTCACCTTTGTTTCTACTGTCTGTTCCTCCCTTCTCACATTTATCTCCAGACTTCTTCTTCTTGTCCAGATCTATTCTGCCCCCAACAATCTTCTATTCATTGGACTTTTTGAAACTGCACTTTTAGAGAGAGGTAAGGGATTGACTCTGTGTACACAAATTTGCAGAGGGACAGTAGGGTTGAGGTCTGTTATTTCTCACCTCTCTATATTATTTATTTATTTTAAAACATTATTGCTTGTAACAAGCATGTTATCTCTGGAGACACAAATCCACAGTTTGAGAACTGCAAAACTAAGCATCTCTGATGGTATCTTCTAGACTTAGCAGTGAGTCCCATTGGGTAGATAGAAAGATTAATCTAAATAATCTATACAGAAGCCCCTGGAACCCCATAAAATTGGGTCCCTAATCCATGAACTATTGGAACTCATTTACAAAACTTTTCTTAAACATTACATGAATATATTGTCTCATACTATAGAATTAGAATTTATAATTCCTATTCCATGATGAGATATCTTTGAGCTATAATATATCTTAATTAAAACTATCTTTAGATAGGTTTTTTCCTCAAAAAGCATTTTATCAAAAAAATCTGATTTAAATAAAAAAAATAATTGATTTTTATCCACCCTGCTGTCCACTCTTTCCATATCCTAAGTGATAAGGTCGCCCATCACAAGAAGTAAATCATGTTTTGATATTCTGTCAATCATACTCTGGAGGCAATAGAAGAATTCCTCTTTATTCTTGAAGCTGTGTTCCTCTGGCAGAGCATAGCACTCTCTGATTGACACTTTTGGTCCAATCTGGTTTGGAGTCTGGCATATATGATGTGTTGGTTGATGTATGCCCAGTTGATGATGTATGCCCAGTCTGTCGTAATGAATGCTACTCCCACTCAGTGTTTGTTATCACAATGACTTGAACAAATGAAAAATTTCTTTTCATCCTAGAAGTGCTTCTTGTCCACACCTGGTCAATCTGCTCTCACTGATGTCCAGGATTTTGAGTACATAGTTATCCATTTCCCTCATGATTTGCGAGATTGTTGATGTTTGAAACATTGTTCTCGCATTCCAATAACCAACTTTGAAGTGTTTTCTTGCTGCATCATCCGCCTTTGTGGGATCTTGGCTTCCACAGACTGGCTTTCTCCAGAACCCTTCATGAAACATAAGGCATTGGCAGCCATCTGTAATGGAGTGATAGCTTGGTTCCATTTCTATAACCACTGAGGTGGTTTTTGTTTGTTTTTTATGGGGCTAGATGTTTGCCTTGTGCTCAGTCCTTCCGATTTTATCCAGGTTTAGGAGCAGCAGCCACATCAAGGTGCAGCAGGTGCGGTTAACACAAGGTGAACACACTCATAAAGGTGTAAACACTTCTCCAATGCTGGCAATCAATTTAATCAAGGTTTAAAAAAGTCAGGTGTAGACAAACCCCAGCTGAGGGCTAGACACTAGTTCTCATTCTGATTAAACATTCTGCTAGAAGACACTGTAAGAGCTATGACCCATGCCTCTTCTCTGTGAAAATGAATGAGTATATCCATGCCACCCACACAGTTTCTAATAGATAGTGAAAATACAATACCCATCTCACAGACTTTTACAAATAGTAGTTAATATTTATACTTATGTGAGGATTGTCAACTGCAAGCCCCTTTTTGGATGTTTTAGCATTAATGCTTTGAGATAATTAATATATTAGCTTGAAATAGGATGATGCATTTTTCCTGTATTTCACATTTTCAGGCTTCTTTCCAGCGCTCTAATAGTCATGACAAAGTGAGGAAAATTGTTGCAGAAGAGGGTCGTACAGCAAGAAACCTTATTGCATGGAGTGTCCCACTGGAAAGCAAAGAGGACGATAGTAAGTATTGAACTTCCTTCCCCCCAACCTTCCCTTACTCTCCCACCCAAAAAAGAAGTTTGTTTGAAGTAAAAATGTTTATACCTAAAAATTGTCTTAAATTTGATAACTGCTTAAAACATAGATATCATCAATATTTTAAAATAATTTCTTCAGTATGCTTCCTGTTTAATTCAATTATAATTTTGTAAAATGTATACAAAAATTTGATAAAGATGAAATAAAAGGTATCTTTACTGTTTTGTCCCCTTTTGTTGACTGTAACCAGGCTGGTTACAGTCAGCCTCCTATGTGCCCCCTTGTGAGCTGGGTTTACGCTACAGGCAGTCTGCCTCAGTTTCCCCCCTTGGACTGTTTAAATACACTTCAGGCTTTTTGTTGGTCAAAAATACCTTCTTTTGGGACTTGGTTTATTAATATAAAATAATCTGTAAATAAAACTCAACCCCCCAAAACAAAGTCCATTGATGAGTCCACACAGCCCAAGGTTTTTCTTCCTCCTTCCAGGGTCTGTGTGTGTGTGGGAGGCGCATGAGAAGGGAAAGTGCAAGAGCAAGGCATAATCCCATCGCTTTAGGGAACAAACCCTGGAGGTAGAGTGTGTGGTGGGAATGGGTAAAAACTTATTCAGATATCCCATCCTGGAAGTGCTGACAGCACAGAGCGGGAGACAGGAAGCGTCAGGCAAATTCTGAAGTGCTGTAGGAACTTCAGCACTGGGATATTCAGGGTCTTTACCTGAACACTCTTGTTGAACTCTGGCAAACAAGGAGGATAGCTATATCCTTTGTGTTTATCAACTATAAAACAAAATGAACATGGGTTACAATTGCCCAGTATTTCAAAGGACATTAAGACTCTACGGTTTCAGCCTCTGACCTTTTTATTGCAGCCTTATCCCAACTATCCTGCCTCACTGGAGTTCCTGCCTGAAGTGTATAAGCACAGTCTGCAAAGCTTTTATATATAGCACAGTGGTTCCCAAACTGGGGTTCACAAAATGTTAAAGGGGGTTCTCGGGAAAAAATTCCCTAATGGCAGACAGAGCTGTCCCGAGGGACCCAGGGCCAGCAGCCCAGAGCCCCTGGACTTCCAAGAGCTAAGCAGATCAAAGCAAGCATATCTATCACACTGAGGAGATTTAAACTTCAAGACTCCTTATAAGAAATGGAAAGAGAGGTGGATATTTTTTGCTGTTTTTAAAATTAAATAGGCAGCTAGTATTGTTTTTAAAATTATTATGAAGAACAAGTTTAAGCTTTGTTGTAATGTGCATTGTTTGCCTGGACTGCTCAAGACCTGAATGCTTGTGTAGGAGGAACTCTTTGAGTTGGCTTCTTAAATACCTTCATTCTTTCACATCTGATACTCCTTGATGAAACATAGGAGCCTTATCTTATAACGGGCTTATTCAAAGTGATACAAGCTACGAAAGTGAGATCTTGATGTTTTCATAATGTAATAAAAATACTGTAATGATAAATAATAATTAATAGTAAATAGTATGTAATAAGCATGTCATAAAAACAAATTTTATATTTCCAAGATCACTGCTTTAATAATTTATACTCAGGTAAATGAGAAAATCCCTGGAAATATTCATTTTTAGGAGGGGGTTTGCAAGACTTGACATTTTAGTGAAAGGGGTTCACAGGTTATTAAAGTTTGGGAACCACTGATATAGCAGAATTATCAATACGGCATCTGTTTTTCTTACTGGTTACTGCTGACATGTGAATCCTTAAATTAGCTATCTGTAGTAAGACAAGGCAGAACAATGGCTAGTTGTTAAGAAGTGGCTGTCAGATTTATTCTGTCTCTCTCTCTGAATCAAGCTGGAGAAAAGGGACAACTGCTATTTCCCTATCAGGTACAATACACTTAACTTCTATGAGAAGGAAAAGAAGAAAGAAAGGAAATAAATTAAGGCTTTCTCTTTTCATTGGGAGACTCTAGCCTTCTATCTCAGTATTCGCTTCAGCAACACTCCTTCACTCTGTTTACCCTTTAAACAGGGAAATTAGAGAGGTGTCCTTTCTGCTCTGGGTAAGGGTTGTAAAAACGTGGGGCTGTACCAGTTGAGAAGGGAGAGTTTTACATGATTTTACTCCATCTATATCACACCTACAAAGAAAGTAAGAGAATTTTAAGTGTAAAGAAGGGAAAGGAGACTCTCCCTATGGTCTGAAGGAGGGACAAGAATGGAGCTTGCACTCTCGCTCTTCAGGAGCTCAAATATCTAAACAAAATAAAAACAAGGGGATGACCAGAAACCCTTTTGTCCCCAATACTGTTCCCTGAAAGCCCCCCTTCCCCAGGCCCCAGATGATTAAATGGGAAAAATTAGAGAACGTGCCATAGCTCAAACACTGGGGTCTCTGCCTAGTTTTAGAGTAAGTTACTATAAACTATTTGCTTTCTCTGTGCACAGCAATGAGTTGCAAATAATTCTTGCTAAGAAGGAACATGTATTTTCAGAGTCTTACAGTGTGAACACATTCACGAGAATGGGATGTTGCCACTGTTCAAGTGGAAGAACGTTTATGTCTAAACCATAAATATTAAATTGAAAAATCTGTTAACAGTAAATTGGAGACAGCAGAGCCATCAGAACAAGGAAATATATTGACTGCATTGTTGTGCTCAAGTACAACACGCTTTCTTTAACTAGGTGATTATTTGGCACTCATCACCATAGTATCCAAGACAACTTTGTTGCTACTTTTTTTTTAAATTAAACATAGATGCTATAGTTGCCTTTTTTTAAATGTTTTATCTGCATAAGTCTCATTATGTTGTTGGGGGTCTGTACTCTGGTGTCTCAGAATTAAAATGTTAATTAATGAGAGGCTCTCCCTTTTGAATATGTACCTTAGAATGGGATACAAAACCTTTTCTGTAAGTGCCATTGTGAGCAAAGTTGATCTGTATATATGAATATGAAAACATTTTGAAAAATTACAAATATAAGAGCTCCAGTGCATATACAAACTGTCACTTTAAAAAAAAACTTCTAACAAACTTTGTCCATGTCAGAGTAATAATATTTAACAATTATATAGTGTTTATCATTAGTGAACATCAAAGCATTTTCAAAATTTTAGATTCAAGATTTTCCATAAACTGTTCTGCCTTTAAAGGGACACCATCAACTTAAGAATCACAGTTCTTCCTGAATTGTTTTTAACCTACTACGGTTACAGAAATGGAGGAGAGAAAACATTTGGAAAATTAGGAAAGTGTTGTAAAACTGCAGAAATTGACAGAAGGATTCAGGTGCAGTATCTGAAACTTCTTTAAATTGGCTAGGTTTCAGGTGGATAATATCTATTTAATTTTCCCTGAATATGAAAATGAAAGTAGGCCATCACCACTCAGAATCAGTGTTAAAATGTCCAAACAGACACAATGTGGAGACATGGAATTTTCACTGGTGCCCTTGGAGTACCATTTCACAGCTGTACTTTTCCAGCTATGATCTTAATACAGTATAATTAGTTTGATAGAATTGTTGGTTTGTTGGATGTGAATATTAATTCTGCTTTTGAATTATACCTTAGTGGTGTGCAAGATCAGTGCAGACTGTTGTCTTCCCTGGAAACTGAAAGCTTATACTTACAGCATCTGGGTACTCCTTTTTTCCCTAAACCTGTATTTTGGAAGATCCAACATTTTAAAATGTCTTCATCTTAAAATACTAGTATTTTTGAATATTTTTTCTGTGATAAGTACTGTTGTACCTAAACTAGTGTAAAACTGAGTAGAAGTGTTGCCGTTAATTATTGTGGAGCCAGGTCCTTAGCATATGTTCTTGCTGGCAAGGCTAAATGTCAACACCAAAGTGAATACATAAAATGGGATGATTTTTTGGGAGTGGAGTTTGTAGCAGAAAAACCTCAAATAAAAAGGGGGAATCATAGAATCATAGAAATGCAGGGCTGGAAGGGTCCTTGAGGAAGCAGAACCAAGTAAACCTAGACCATCCCTGACCGGTATTTATCCATCCTATTCTTAAAAACCTCCAGTGATGGGGATTCCACAAACTTCCTTGGAAGCTTATTCCAGGATTTAACTACCCTTATAGTTAGAAAGTTTTTCCTATCTAACCTAAAACTCCCTTGCTTCAGATTACACCCATTATTTCTTGTCCTACCTTCAGTGGGCAGTCTTCTTTCTCAAGACTAAACATGCCCCGTTTTTTTTAACCTTTCCTCATTAACCTTTTATCATTTTTGTTGCTCTCCTCTGGACTCTGCAATTTTTCACCATCTTTCCAAAAGTGTGGTGCCCAGAATTGGACGGAGTACTCCAGCTGAGGACTCACCAGTGCCAAGTAGAGCAGAACAGTTTCCTCCCCATCTTTTACATATAACACTTTTGTTAATACATCCCAGAATATTAGCCTTTTTCGCAACTGCATCATATTGTTGACTCTCATTCAATTTGTGAGCCATTAATAACCCCCCGATCCTTTTCTGCAGTACTACCACCAACCAGTTATTTCCCATTTTGTCGTTGTGCATTTGATTTTTCCTTCCTAAGTGAAGTACTTTGCACTTCTCTTTATTGAATTTCATCCTGTTGATTTTACACCAATTCTCCAATTTGTCATGGTCGTTTTGAATGCTAATCTGTCCTCCAAAGCGCTTGCAACCATTCCCAGCTTGGTGTAATCCATAGATTTTATAAGCATACTCTCCATTCTGTTATCCAAGTCATTAATGAAAATATTGAATTGTACTGGATCCAGGACTGACCACTGCGGAGCCCACTAGATATGCTCTCCCAGTTCAACAGCAAACCATTGATGACTACTCTTTGAGTACAGTCTTTCAATCATTTGTGCACTCACCTTACAGTAATTTCTTCTAGGCCCTAGTTTGCATATGAAAATGTCGTGTGGGACTGTCAAGGCTGCTTCCCCACTTTGAACTTTAGGGTATAAATGTGGGGGCCTGCATGAAAACTTCTAAGCTTAACTACCAGCTTAGATCTGGTCCGCTGCCACCATCCCAAAGCTAATTCCCTTCCCTGGGTAGCCTTGAGAGACATTCACCAATTCCCTGGTGAATACAGATCCAAACCCCTTGGATCTTAAAGCAAGGAGAAATTAACCATCCCCCCTCCTTCCTTCCACCAACTCCTGGTGAATACAGTTCCAACCCCCCTGGGATCTTAAAACAAGGAGAAATTAACCATCCCCCCTCCTTCCTTTCACCAACTCCTGGTGAATACAGATCCAACCCCCTTGGATCTAAAAACAAGGAAAAATCAATCAGGTTCTTAAAAAGAAGGCTTTTAATTAAAGAAAAAGGTAAAAATCATCTCTGTAAAATCAGGATGGAAAATACCTTTACAGGGTAATCAAACTTAAAGAGCTCAGAGGACCCCCCTCTTGTCTTAGGTTCAAAGTACAGCAAACAAAGATAAACACTCTAGGAAAAGGTACATTTACAAGTTGAGAAAACAAAGATAAAAACTAACATGCCTTGCCTGGCTGTTTACTTACAAGTTTGAAATATGAGAGACTTGTTTAGAAAGATGTGGAGAACCTGGATTGATGTCTGGTCCCTCTCAGTCCCAAGAGCGAACAACAACCAAAACAAAGAGCACAAACAAAAGCCTCCCCCCCCCCGCCCCCAAGATTTGAAAGTATCTTGTCCCCTTATTGGTCCTTTGGGTCAGGTGTCAGCCAGGTTACCCGAGCTTCTTAACCCTTTACAGGTAAAAGGATTTTGGAGTCTCTGGCCAGGAGGGATTTTATAGTACTGTACACAGGAGAGCTGTTACCCTTCCCTTTATAGTTATGACAGGGACAGAGTGAAAAGCCTTACTAAAATCATATTATGCCACTTTGACTGCTTCTGCCAATCCACTAGGCTAGTAATCAGAACAATAGTAGCTTTCAAAATGCTCAGATAACTTGTTTTCCAATCACTTTGATTGTTTGATACCTGCAGCCATTCTGTATTTGTCAATTTGTGTCTGTGGCAAATCTCATTCCTGCTGAAGTAGTACAACAGATACAAGTCATTGTTTATCATCTCTAATCACAAACTGTTCTAAGCAGGGAAAAATAGATTCTTCAGCGTGCTTAATTATGTCTAAATATAGATTAGATTTAGAAATGTAGAACTAGATTTTCAACTGGAAAATTTAAAGCTTTTTTTAATGACTTTGGTATGAGAAAACAATTAACTTTACATGCACATTCTGAATAACATAAATATATGGATATTTAACAGGAGCAATTTTTCATCGTTGCTTCATTTACCACTGTTATCCCAAAATGCATCTGTTTAGTCCCCAATCTTGTAAACTCACTTGTTCATGCTTAATTTTAAGTGTGTGAGTAGGTCCATTGATTTCATTGGGGCTACTCATATGCTTACAGTTAAATACTTTCCTGAGTGTTTACAAGATCAGGGCTTAAAATCACTTATAATTCAGAATTACAGTTTTGAGGAAGGTAGTAATATGAACAACTATTTTATGATGCTGAAAGAGGAACATAGAATACATTTAGCAATTATATACTTGAGGCATTTGTGGTAGGGTGGGAGGCTTTTCTTTAAATAGAATTACTTTCTTTAGTTCTGGATTGCTTGTAATATTCTCTTAGAAACTTTCAACATGCTCTTAGATGCTTGTTTGTAGAGGAGTTTAACAGTTCACTGACAGAGATGCCTAGAGAATGAATATTAATGTGAAACTCCAGCCGCTGTTAAATTCAGATGTGATTTTTAAATGATGTTTGTCACACATACTTGGACATTACAGGAGAAGTTAACACCCAGACAATCATGCCATAACTCATAATTTCCTGGTTCTTATGGTCTTGCTGGCTCTATTTTAACATTTAACAGGTTATACAAATGTAATTTCTTTCATAAAGACAGTGGGCCAAATTCTCATTTATGATCTGACCTCTTTGCACTGCTCAGACAAACTAAAGTGACCAGAATCTGGTCATAGCAGGGAACAGATAATTCCCCTTGTGGAAGGGAACTCAGCTGGTGTAAAGGGTTGCAGAGCCAGCTTCTGCGCCCCTGCCTCCTCCCTTGGCAAAGGGGTATGTATGTTGTTGTGGCAGAGTTTAGCTCCATTAGGAAGGAATTGGTACATGTATTTTTCTGATACACCTCTACCCCGATATAACACTGTCCTCAGGAGCCAAAAAATCTTACCGCGTTATAGGTGAAACCGCGTTATATCGAACTTGCTTTGATCCAACGGAGTGTACAGCCCCGCCCCCCGGAACGCTGGTTTACCGCGTTATATCCGAATTCGTGTTATATTGGGTCGCGTTATATTGGGGTAGAGGTGTATTCTAGCCATTCCAGAATTAATATGCATTTGTCAACTGTATGTAGATACCATTCTTATTCCAGACTCCCTCATCAGGACTGTGATTGTTGATGCATATTGGGCCTGGGTAACCCTGGCCCAATTAAAAAATTGTGGCAGTTCAGCATACAGGAATCAAGGAATTATGTACTTTTTAATTACTTAATGTACCTATCAGAAAACTTGAGGCACATAGGCAAACAATCTACAAAGATTGTATTGCAAAATCAAAGTTGATACCATATCAATAATACTTAAAACACTTCCCGTGTGAGACCTTTTTCACTAAATCCAAAATAAAAATAAAAATGTCTAAATATCTTTGTAAATTTAAGAAACACGTATGACATGCCAAAGTAACCACATAATCTTGTATTTGTAACTGTTCTCTTCCCCTTATTCCCTTAAGTCATTTGATCGCCGCAGAAGGGTCTGGCCAGGCAGAGCACGTTGCAGTATTGGGGCTTTAGACTGTAAGCACTTCAGGATAGGGAACATATTTTATTTGGTGCGGAGGTGTACGGCACATCTTGGACATTTGGAAAATAATAACCTACACTTTTAGAAAAAGCTTGATAGAATGAATAGGCTTTGCAGTATGTGATGGAGATCAACAAATTTTGTCTCTGTTGGACCAAAGGAAGAAATGCATGCTGGAGTTGAGGATTCGTGACTGAAAATGCCTGGTTGAATATTCAAAAGTAGCTGAGAGTCCAATAAGGTTACAAACTTTAATAATAAAATGAGAGTGTACACCCACATTTAGAGGGCCAAAAATAATCTCTCTCTGCCCACTGGTTGCTTCCTCCAGACAATCAGCATTGCCTTTGTTGTTTTATTTGAAAGGAGCTCCAGGCAGCCACTTCTTATCCAAATGCCAGAGACTGGCTAAGATGAACAACTGCACCATCTTGGGCCAGTGAAAAAGAAATAATAGAGCTGAGTGGTGTCAGCATAGTGTGATAGCACTACAAGCCAGACTTTCTCACTATCTTCTCTAGATATCTTGCATACACATGGAAGAGGATGGGTGACAGAATAGAACTTTGTGGGACACCACATGAGAATCCTGGAGAAAAATGAGCAATTACCTAGCCCTACCCTTGGAGTGTACTCAGAGAGGAAATAACAGAGTTACTCAAGTGTGTTTCTTTCCATCCCTGCCAGGGTTCACCGACAACACCTCATAGTCAACAGTGTCAAAGGCAACGATAGATGTAAAAGAAACAATGGATACTCGATCCTTGTCCACCACTGTGATGATTTTTGAGACAAGTGTGGTCTGTATAGTGCTGCTGCCTAGTACCAGATTGAAAGATGTCAGAGAAATCTGACTCCGGCTATTCCCAGAGTTGCATTCCTTTCTCAGTAAAGTTCCCCAAGAAAAGATGTGAGACAATGATAATTGCTGAGATTGTCAGTGTAAAAGATGCCTTTTTGAGTGTAGTTTAACAAATGTTTGTTTTAGAGATACTGGCACTTTGCCCTTCTGATGAGATGTACAATCTCTCTACATAATGACCCAACCTCTCCCCACTAGATTTACCAGTCAAAGATGAAATGGACCTAAGTTATAAGTTATATCTGAAACTCCCTGAGTACTCAGAACTTCACTAATTCGCTTATGTTACAATGGCTAGTTAACAACTGACGAGGTGGTGATCGTTGGTCCCTACTGTTCTAATCTAAAATTGAATAAGTACCTCATAAGCAAAAGGCTTCATACCCGATTTCCATCTCATGAACAATCTAATATTTTACAGTTACAGACTAGTAGGCCTCACAAATACAAAGTTTTGAATAACACTCATCATTGTAAAAATAACAGGAGTATTTGTGGCACCTTAGAGACTAACAAATTTATTAGAGCATAAGCTTTCGTGGGCTACAACCCACTTCTTCGGATGCATATCATCATCATTGTGGCACTGCTCATGAATACAGAAAGGAAATTATTGTACATTAGCCATAAAAATATTTGTTGAATAAAAAAGGGTAGTGAAGCAAGAAAGCATGGCTGATGATGAATGACAAACTTGTTACTAACAAATTTATTAGAGCATAAGCTTTCGTGGGCTACAACCCACTTCTTCGGATGCATATCATCATCATTGTGGCACTGCTCATGAATACAGAAAGGAAATTATTGTACATTAGCCATAAAAATATTTGTTGAATAAAAAAGGGTAGTGAAGCAAGAAAGCATGGCTGATGATGAATGACAAACTTGTTTGTCGTATACACGGAAGAAATTGTTTAAAAATCCTTCCAAAAATACTACCTGTCTTAAATTGCCAAAATCCAGTGTTGACATAAGTGTTGTGCTTTTTATGTACTTGCCTTGCATATTCAGTCTGCCTGGAAATTGCTTTAATCTCTGCACCTGACTTGTTCAAACATTTCCCAGTTTTTACTCATAAATCACATTTTTTGTGCCTTCTAAAGAGATGCCTTTTTTTTTTTTTTTTTTTTTTTATCCTTCATCCTTTTTAGTACTGGCATATCTATTTTGGTATGCTTGAAAATGGACTCATGGTGCAAGTTTTCTGTGCCATTTACACACACACACAAAATTCTGCCTTCTGGGAATGTAAACAGTTTCAGATTGCACTCAGTTGTGGTAATATTTTAATCTTTCTAATCCTGGCATACATCTCATCTGGAATTTGAGGTTTTCAATGAATAGGGAGTGTAATATGTATTCTGTGGACAATCTCTTATTTGCTAACCCACAGTATCTCATTTTTGTTTCTGAAACCTGCTCACGTTGAGTTCAGAATCTTTAATTTATTTGTGCTTGTAACTTTGGTTTACTCAATGTTTTTAAGAAGAAGTATAGAAGTATAAAGCAGGTAATGTAGATTTTGTCTAAAAATGAAAGGCCTGGTTCACTAGTATGCTCCACCACCGCAAAATAGCAATAAACCTGGTTTATCTGATTCAGCCAGTTGCATTACATCACCAGAACAATGTAAAACAGCTGACCCTGTCAGTGAATTTGGCCCCAAAATATCTGTTAAAACTCAGTGTGTCAGTTCTAAAATTCAGGAGTGGTTTCCAACTTTGTATAGCAAGGACCTATATCAGGTCGGCAACCTTTCAGAAGTGGTGTGCCGAGTCGTCATTTATTCACTCTAATTTAAGGTTTCACGTGCCAGTAATACATTTTAACATTTTTAGAAGGTCTCTTTGTATAAGTCTATAATATATAACCAAACTATTGTTGTATGTATATTAAATAAGGTTTTTAAAATGTTTAAGAAGCTTCATTTAAAATTAAATTAAACTGCAGAGCCCCCCGGACCGGTGGCCAGGACCCCGGGCAGTGTGAGTGCCACTGAAAATCAGCTCGCGTGCCACCTTCGGCACACGTGCCATAGGTTGCCTACCCCATGACCTATATTAAGTCCACTCAGTTGTTTAGTTGCTTTTATTTCATTAAATAATATGATCAGTTCAGTAAGATGTCTGAATCTTTCCTGTAAACATATACCTAGTGTCAGAAAGTACATTTACCATAATTAGCATTTGGTCTCAATTGCTTACACTTTGAAAATAGGACCCTGTAACTTTTACATTTTATATATTTTTGTAAGGTAAAACATCAAATCAGAGGAGTAAATCAAGAAAAAAATGACATAAAAGAAATAGCTTTTGAAATTAGATCTATCTTTGAGCAAACTCCTTTTTAAATCCAAAAGATCCCATTCCTTATGAAAACATTCCAAGAAAGGAAATTTCTTACCTGCTAATTATAAATCTGAGAATATTGTGTTAAAGTAGACATACTACATGCTTATTCTGAGGAATTATATTTCATTTTTTTTTGTTTATTCATTCTATTGTAGTTTATAAGACTTGCTGCCAGATCATTCAACTGGGAGCCTGCAAAGAGCTCTCAAAAACAATATAAAAATGGTGTCCCCATAAGAGCGCTCAGTTTCTTCCTGTTTCCACCTGTTGGAAGGGGCATGTAAGCCAACTGTCCGGGCTGTATAAACAGTTCTTCAGGAAAAATAGTTAATGGCTAAACTTTTCCATTTCTGTTTTCCCAACCAATATCCCTTATTTCAATCCTGTAATAAAATTTTGATTAAAATAAGCAATGGATAAAGGCTAATAACACCAATATTTGTTGACTTTACCTGCAAACTCTAACCATATTTGAGCTGTATATAAAAGTGGTGTATTTAACTTCTAGATCAGGGGTCGGCAACCTTTCAGAAGTGGTGTGCCGAGTCTTCATTTATTCACTCTAATTTAAGGTTTCGCGTGCCAGTAATACATTTTAACGTTTTAGAAGGTCTCTTTCTATAAGTCTATAATACATAACTAAACTATTGTTGTATGTAAAGTAAATAAGGTTTTTAAAATGTTTAAGAAGCTTCATTTAAAATTAAATTAAAATACAGAGTCCCCGGCCAGAACCCGGGCAGTGTGAGTGCCACTGAAAAACAGCTCGCGTGCCGCAGGTTGCCTACCCCTGTTCTAGATGATAATTACCTGGTTTTCAGAAGTGCTTAGCACCTTTGGAAAGCAGTCCATCCTTGTGTAGAAAAATCTCTAATTTTTCTGTCTCATGCTTATATTTGCCAACTTTTAAATTGTATCTTCAGTTCTTTCCTTCAGTTAGAACCGATGGAAATAAGTATCAAATTCAGTACATACAATTTTGCAAATTGGTTTAATTCATTAATTGTTCCCCTCATCTATCTTATGAGTGTAGTGCACTGTTGTTAGCACACTACAAGCTTGGCTGCTTAAATATTAGAATAATGTATCTTCCTAAAATAGTTATTGCTGATTAAAATAATTGTTTTCTTTACAGGTAAGTCTAAATGGCAAGTAGGTGGAAAATCTAAGAGAGTGACTCATGGAACACATAAACCTACAAAACAGGTATATATGTTGAACTTTTCAGTTTCGTTTTAATTTCAATTACAGCATATAAATGTCATGAAATAGAACTAATACACCATTTACTCAATAATGTGTGCGCATGAGTTCATGTGTGTATATAAATAAGATTACACACACACAACTGTCTTAGAAGAACATTATTATGTTGCAAAGTTAAGTACACAGAAGTTAGAAAATGCCACAATGAAGGTTGTCTATGCAACCTTAATTTGGCTCCCATATGCATATGCATTATGAAACTGTCTTTAATTCTTCTTCGAGTGATGTCACTATGTGTATTCTACATGTGGGTGTGCATGTACGCCATGCACCAAAGTCCGGAAGTTCTTCAAAGCAGAATCCATTGGCCTGCACATGCACAGTAGCTCTCCTCGTGCTCCCGACCAAGAGTATAAGAGGCAGTGTAGGTTGATGCCTCACCAGTTCCTTCTTACTACTGTGTGGCCGTAGTCGGAATCATGTTCCCCTTCACTTTGTTTCATAACGTATATAGAAAACATTTGTAAATAGTTATATTCTTAGATATGTATTTAGCAGTTAAAAAGTCTATTGAATAGTATAGAATATTTCTTTCTCCTGGTTTCAGAGTGGTAGCCGTTTTAGTCTGTATCAGCAAAAACAACGAGAAGTCCTTGTGGCACCTTGGAGACTAACAAATTTATTTGGGCATAAGCTTTCATGGGCTAAAACCCACTTCATTAGATTAATGGAGTGAAAAATACAGTAAGCAGTATATATAAACAGCACATGAAAAAATGGGATTTGCCTTACCAAGTGGGGGCGGGGGGGGGTCAGTGCTAACAAGGGCAATTCAGTCAAGGTGGAAGTGGCCTATTCTCAACAGTTGACAAGAAGGGGTGAATATCAAGAGAAGAAAAAGGTGGACGTCAGCCATTTCCAACAGTTGATAAGAAGGTGTGAGTATCAGCAGAGGGAAAATTACTTTTTGTAGTGACCCATCCACTCCCAGTCTTTATTCAGGCCTAATTCTCCCCAGTTGGCGAACCAGTCCCCTGGCTCCAGGACTGTGCCCAGAGTCCCAGGATTCAAGAATTGCACCTCTTGTCCTCGATTCTTCTTCATCAGTGACGAACATCAGTGTTATCTGTACTATCTGGGTGAAGCACATATCTCTGCAAAGTGCAGTATGTGTTGCTCCTTCCCACACAGAACTCAAGAAGCCCGGGAAGCACCTACGGAAGCACCTGATGGAGAAGGCTATGAGGCCTCTCTCCGATCCAGGCCAGGGACAGCCTACTGTACTTCGGTCTCAGCAGCCTAGCCGTGCCCTTCCAAGCACTTGCCCTGGAGTAGGTGGCACTGGAACACTTTTAATAGTGGGGGTGCTGAAAGCCAGCCCCCCCAGAGCTGTGGCCGGGAGCAGGGCTGTGTCTCTGGGAAGGGGAGACGCAGATGGGGTAAAAAGGCTGAGGCTGGGGCCACAGTTGGGGGCAGGGGCGGGGCCAGGAGCAGAACCTGGGCACGGGGGTCGCAGCCGGAACCCCAGGAGTGGGGCCGGGACCCCGTGTGCAGGGCAAGGAGTGGAGCCCGGATGTGAGGCCAGCAGCTGGGACCCTGCATGCGGGGGCCAGGAGTGGAGCCCTGCGTAAAACCTGGGGGTGCTGCAGCACCCCCCGCACTCCTAATTCTCGCGTCTATGCCTGGAGTGGAGCTGTCAACATCTAAGTCCAAGGACTCTTCTTCCAGGGTTCCCCATGAGAGAAGAGGGCTCTTTCATGGGCGCAAGGACAGATTCCTGTTGAGGACTGGCCATAAGAAACACACTTCCTCCCTGAGTTGGTCCAGGTTGGGTGAGACATTGTGAACAGAATCTAAGAACCCGGCTCTAATGAAGACCCTCAGATCTGAGGACAAGATACATAAAAAGAGATATCCGCCAGTTCCATCTGTCACCTCAGTACTGAAGCATAAGGATAGCTGCTTGCCAATTCTGTCTGCAAGTTCGGGTCTGGACCTATTATCAGTACTGTCTTATCTATTTAAAGACCGTCTGGTTGCTGCACTGGATCTGTCAGACTTAACTGCAGGAACCCCTTGAACATCAGGGTGCACGGAGACTTGTATAACACCAAAGGATATATTCCTCCCTTATCCACAGTCTCTGCTTCTTTCCAGCCCTCCTAACGGATGTCCTTACTCCCGAGGAGGAGCCTACATCACTGACCCAGGAGCTGTCTCACCTCCAACCATCTGGTAGAAGTGCCCCAATACCAATGGCACTGCTGCTACCGATGGAGCAGTTTTTGGACTCACATGACTAAGAGGAGATGACTGCACTGGTATCTCCGCAAAGGCAGTTGAGCCCTGATAGACAGTCAAAGGGTTATGCTTGCCATTCCACCAGGTACAAGCTCCCCAGAGGCCACTAGTTCCATTTTCCTTGGGGTCCTTTGCAACCTATTGATCCCTTTTTCTGGTCTGTGGGATCCTTATGGCTGGCGTCTGGCCCCTCTCAGGAGTCATAGTGCTCCTCGTCCTCTTGCCAGTTGGTTCTGTTGGTGTGTGAGGAGGAAGAGGTGGAACTGGATCCGCAGATACCAACAATTCCAACAGGTGACTCTTCCCCGGACAAAGCAGTCACTCATTTCTCGCCTTTTCTGCTGGATGACCATTGTCAATACCAGGAGCTGTTACAAGAAGTGGCCAGAAACCTACCGATCCCATTAGAGGAGGTCCAGGACTCTCAACACTGGCTCCTGGACATCTTGTAGCCACCGGGCCTGAGTAAGGTGGGCTCTGCCCATCAATGAGGTCATACTAGAACCAGATAGAGCAGTATGGCATGCTCCAGCATCCTGTGTCCCAACACTGAATACAGAGAGACGGTATTTTGTTCCTGTGAAAGGGGCTGAATTCTTATTCGCATCCTGCACCCAACTCTCTGGTGGTACAGGTGACTGTTGAAAGGGCTAGGTCTGACTAACTTTACATATAACGTTGAGGCATACCTATGATTGACCAGTAAGTTACTAGTTTTCAGTGATACCTCAGTAGGCATATTTTGTACAAAGATTAGCAGATAAAGGCTCTAAGAGATTGGACCTCCTGGGGAAGAAAGTCTTCTCCTCCACAGACCTGCAATTTTCTGTCACCGACTGCCAAGTGTTGTTATCAAAATACAGTTTCAATACCTGTTCTAGGCTTGCAGTCTTCACAGACAAGCTTTCCATAGAGGATGGTCCAATTTCAATCTCTTTTAGATGAGGGAAAGCTAGTGGCAAAGGTAGCTCTTCAGGCTGCAGTGGATGTGGCAGACACAGCTTCTAGAAGTTTGGCTAATCATTATGGGGGACTCCTGGCTGCAATCATCAGGATTTCCTGGGGAGGTCCAAAACACCATCCAGGACCTTCCTTTTAACAGGTCGAATCTCTTTAATGAGAAAATGGATGAATCCCTGCACTCACTAAAAAACTTGAGATCAACTCTGCATTCCTTGGGGATTTATACTCTGGCCCCCAGGAGGAAATACCTGAGGCAACTTTATAGACAAGGCTACTCCCCCTCACCCCCATGCACCTTTTTACCAGCACAGCGCCGAGCCACCGTGCAAACGTCAGAAGATTCAGAGGTCTTGCTTCTTGGCCCCCCTCTATTGCCATACCCTCTACTCACTGTCAACCACCACCCAAGAGCCACTTTTGAAGCGTGTTATAACTTATAGGCATTCATAAAAGACCTTACATGATACACTAATATTGTATTCAATTAGTTGCTTCAATTGCTTATCACTAGAGGTTCAGCCCTCTGTCTTTATAGATCTGTAAAACTTTTAAATGGATTATTTGGAAGGTTACCCCTCAAAGTAAAATTTATTCAAGCACTGAGGAAGGTGACATGGAGTCTGCTGATGGAAGAAGCTTCATACTCTTTTTTTCCTCCCAATTGTGTTTGCTGGAATGCAAATTGCTGTGTCCCCTGCTATCTTCGCCCCTCCCCCCAACCCTCTTGTTCAGATGAACCTGTTTACTACTTATATGTAAATTGAGATAAACATACTCCTTGGTTCAGGATAAACCTGTTTAACAACTTTTGCCTAGGCAGGGCTGTCTGCTTTTGAACCTGTGCTAATAACATCATACAGGTGGAATTCATAACTTTACTTATAATGTTGAGGCATACATATGATTGACCAGTAAGTTATTAGTTTTCAGTGATACCTCACTAGGCATATTTTGTACAAAGAATATTACAGTAGTGTGTAGGGTATGAGTAAGGGGGTGCTTTGAGTCACATGGACACACATGGCACCTCCGTGCCAAATTTCAGCCCCCTGCTCCAATTCATGGAGGACCTAGAGCTTTTCAAAGAAAAGGTCACTGGAATTTTTTAATGTCAGGAGAACAATGTATTTTCCCTAGCTTCATACTCTGAAATGGCTGAATCGTTCTGGCTGAAAATTTCCCAAAAAAGTTCAGCCCGTGATAGACACCTGGCAGTCCAAACAGTTAGTTACAAGCAAAAACAGGATTTTACAATGGAAAGTGTCAGGCAACATAAATAATAGGCGGTGCTACCAGCTTTGCCTTTGAAATTGAACTAACTATATAATAATGTTATATTAACAAAGCAATATATTTCAGCTTCTCATCATTTTTGATCTTTTTTAACTGTTCCTCTTCTTTGATATAACAGTTTTAGCTTAACATTTTGATCTGTAAGTCTGCCAGTCTTTGATATTATGCATCACAGGAGATGGTATAAAGGAGAAAAAGAAAAATGTTCCTTTTTTGTGTAAGTGAATAGGCAAGTTACTTTTCCACCCTGCTCAGCAATTGGTATTCCTTTTTCTTGTTTCCAATCCTTGCTTAAAATGCAAGTTAGATAAGATTTCCTTTTATTCGAAAAAAATTCTTATTTAGGCCCTAATCCTGCAGTCTGCTCATGGAGGTGGAACCTTAATGAAGTAATTGGGGTTTTATGTGGAAGGGTCTGATCCCACAGATCTAGTTGGGCACAAGGATGATCATTTAATTAGGTCCACTGGGAGATTGTGGAAATATTGAGCTTCAAGAAATATGTTCTCCATTATTACCCCGTTGGCTTGAACTGGAGTATTGGAGGTAGCAGTGTAAAAAGCTCATGGATACAACTTTAAAAATGGAAATTTTATGTTTTTGTGGCTTTTGTTTAGTCTTTTAAGTAAAAATAAATCCAAAAAGTGCCATAGCTCTGTTTAAATTCAGGCAAATATTCTTTTAATAGCTCCCTCTTCTGATCTTATTAACATCATCTTCCTCTTCCCAAGGTGTTGACAAATTTACATTCAAGAATTTCTTGCCATTCTCAAAATAAACATACTTTATACTTGCTATAACTGCTGCCTTTACATGGTGGAGTATTGAAACTTCTGTGCAAATAGATAAATAGATTATTCAGTTTTTAATATAGTAACTTTTCACCACATAAACTGTGTAATTTGTGATACAAGGAATATGTGTTTCTATTTCAAATTCAGTTTAAAAAGCACATAGTTTTCAGAAAAGACAAAGGATTTATTAAAGTGTTTACAAACACCTGTGTATGATTTTGTTATTTGGCAAACACTTCCACTGTTGAAAATAGATAAAATTTTGTTTATAATAAGTCTTTAAAAAAACACTGCATCTTATGTATGGTCTCAGACCCCTTACTCTCTTTAATACTCAGTAGAAAGCGAGGGCTCTTGCAAACACCTTTTGTTTGTAGGTTGACACACGTGAATAATCCCATTGAAATAATTGGCATCCATGGGACCTACTTGCTTGTGTCATGTTAAGATACATCATTGTTTTCCGGATCTGAACCTTAGTATACAACTAAATTGCTCCAAAGTGGATGGGGAGGATGAAGGGTTATTATCCTGCCCTATCCCTCTCCAAATTGGCCTGTTTTAGAGAGGGGAGCATATTGCACTAGGATAGTGCAGTTGCATGCAAGGGAGCTAGGGAAGTGATTGTCTCTCCAGAGGTACACTCCATTCTGGAGTTCATACTTGGGCAGTGCGACTCTGCATTACCAGCAATGTGAGCCTAGCCCTGAAAAGCACTACCTGGTCAAAAGCAGAGAGTTTTGCAATGTATGTTTATAAGTTTTAAACTTATTCTTAAGAGGTGTAAATTTAATAAAATGGTGGTGCTGCAGAGTGCTTACACATTTGACTACAGTATTGAAAAACCTTCCCTCGGCCTTCTTTTTCTTGTTATATTTATTTATACTCTTCAAAAATAATATTAGATTTGTTTATGCAACTGGAGTAAAAAAATTGCAATTAAAGATTTAGTTTAGCAATTTACTGATATTTTATTTAAAAATAGTGGTACTTTTGCTGATAACAAGCATTAAATATTTGTACAAAATGTAGTCATCATTCATTTATAATCTTGATATATATTTTTGCATTAGAAATATTCAGGGTCATGACCATTTTAAAAATAAAAGTTGAATGTTGTGTTTCACTGCTGAATAAAGGTGGTGCCAGTAGTGCTATGGCAAAGTTGGTTAACAGCCTGTTCAGTTTTGACCCTTTTCAAGTAGCTAATGGAGGGTAAAATGCCAAGCATCAGACACAATCTGGGTTCTTTCTTAACGGTTGCCACTCAAGGGAGAGGAAGGCAGATATCAAACTGTGACAATTTGAAATGTACAATGTTAGAACTGACTGGTGCCAGGGGACTTAAAATAACCTTTCCATTAACTTCCACTGCCTCACTGTCTACGCTTAGCTATAGTTGTATTCACAAAAAATGTGTTGCCCACTGTATAAGATAACTGATCATATGACGGAACCTTTGCTGGCATAACTGCTGTATGATTTTATTCTAATTATGTAGCAGTCTTTATGCTTTGAATAGAAAAACAGGCGTCAGTTCTTGCACAATAATTGTACTGGTTGCATATGTTTGTCTATATCTGAATTAAATTCATATTATAACACTAATGATGATTTGTAACTGTAGATGTTACTCAAATGTTATAACCAAAGGAATCATATCTTTTACATTGTGTGCTTAGAGTGTAAGTGCAGAAGATATTCTTCTACATATTTATTTTTTCTGTTTTCTTTAAAGTAACAAAACAGCATTTCACTGTCACAAAGGGGCAGATCTACCTCTCATTGAAGTCAGTGAAAATCTGGGAATTGGATTGGGCCGCAAGTGAAGATCAGAAAGATCTAGGCTGGTTTTGTACCACAGTGACAGAGCATTGGTCTGCTTCAGGAGACTTATTTAAGCTTCCCTTGGCCAAAGAGGCAGTCTCCTTCCTGAGCCAGTAAAGATCAGGCAAATCAATTGATTGATATACTTAAGTTTCCAGAGGGATAGTAAAAATACCAAAGTGTGCAAGTGAAGAAATTTGGCGTTAAAGTTAAAAAAAAAAACAACGCAATTCAGAAAGTTAGAATGTCATCTCAGTAGTTCAAAAAACCAGAAAGCCTAGAAAGCTCATTAAGTTTCCAACACCAGCCTTTCTGTTCCCTTATTCTTACTTCTTTCCCTTCATGGTGGGACAACCCCACTACTTGCCACATGGAAAATCAAGTCTTTTCTCTTCATAATATGAATTATAATAGTATTTCAAAAGAAAACAAAAAATTTAAAATTGTATCTGCATTTCTTTATCTGTTTTTTCCTAGTAACAATTTTAAATTTGCAGTGTAGTTGTAGCCATGTCGGTCCCAGGATATTAGAGAGACAATGTCGGTGAGATAATATCTTTTATGGGACCAACTTTTGTTGGTGAGAGAGACAAACTTTGGAAGAAGAATTCTGTGGGCTCGAAAGCTTGTCTCTCTCACCAGCAGAAATTGGTCCAGTAAAAGATTAATTACCTCATCTACCTTCTCTCTCTAATTTTAAATATAATTTTTACTGGGAAGACTCTTCTAAAAAATAATGAAGAAAATTGTTGTCTCTCTACATCAGGGTGGATATGATTTAAATTGAATTGATTTAAATTATGATTTAAATCACTAGTCAGGAAGACTTGATTTAATCATGGATTTCTACATAAAAGTGCATTCTTGTTGGTTGTTATAACCTTAATACATATTCTTCACAACTCAGAGATAGATGTAGGTTTCATTTCTAGAAGGTACACACTATACATTTTTAAAGTGATTTATTTTGAAAACTTTTCAGATTAGTTTTACAGCTATATCAGAAAATGAATGATTGTTTGGTTATTTCATTTACCAAAGGTAATTGAAGCAGATAGTTCACCTCCCAATGACTTCATAAATATCTCCAGTTCAACAGGTTAATCATTAATATTTGGAGGATTTTCTTGCTAGGCTGTATTAGGAGGAGAACATCACCAGACAGACATTTAAATTGTTTTATTAACTAAAACAACAACGTTATGTATTCTGGATTTTTTTCTTAAACAGCAAACATAGTATATTTTAACAAAATAAACATTTGAATTTTTGAATTTAGTTAAACATTCAAGTTTTTTAAAATCAAGGTTGTTTTTGTTAAAATTGTTTTTAACTAAACTAATTAAATGAAATATGTTTTTTAAAAAAACAAAAATTAAATCGACTATGTCAGCAGGTCATCATGAGAAACTTAAAATATTGGCTTCTGCAGCTAATTCAGTTGTCTTCACCTTCATTTTCCTGTTTGTTCATAATCTGGAAAAGAAAAACAAGCTTTCCTGCTTTTTCAGGTCCCAAATGATTTCTCAATTTGGAATGAATTAGTCCAAAGGAAGAAAATACTTTTTGTACACCGGCAGAAGAAGCTATTGTCGTTAAAAGTGAGATTATCACTTCAGAAGTCTCTGAATCCAAGTGCTTAAGTGATTTCTACCAGTTCACTGGTGTGACTTTCTTTAAAACATAATCAGGAAACATATATTTCTTGAATGGTTCACCCTTAGCTCTGAAGTTTATTATAGTTGGCATTATGGAGGGATGATTGCTGGATGTCCATATCATAGCCAACTCCTCTTCTTCAGCAGTTAAGGTTTGACCTGGGTACCGAGTATTAAGAATACTTGCAAGAAAATGAGCTGGAGATAGTGCTTGTCCCATTCGTTTTTTTAATGCTTGTAATTTAACTCTGTCATTGCATATTTCTCTTTTTAAGATCTCACTCAGTTCCCTCCAAATTTCAACAGCATCAGCAATAAAACAGCTATTTCCCTGTATTTTGTTCAAGGCTATAGAAATAGGCTTCAGGGTACTCATCATGTGTTCAACATTTCTCTTAAGCCCAATGTTGAGAACTTTGGCTGTGACAGTGCCATCTATTTTTTCATGATTTTGTTGACAAACTGTCATCAGATTAGGCCAGTTCTTGATACAGTGCTCAAAACAGTCCACTACTGAGTTCCATCGCACATCTTGTGGGAGAGTTAGCTTGGTTCCTCCCACTTTTTTCAAAGCAGCTGCTGCAAAGTGGTTGTTACGGAAGTATTTTGCAATTTCAACAACATTAGCCTTTATTTAGAGAACACTGAAGTCTTTGGCTAGGAGGTGCATCAAATGAGCACTGCGACCATATGTTGTTAGCTCTCTTCACTCTTCTAAATTTATTCTCATCTTGAATACATTTGCAGCATTGTCTCTGACCAAGCTGCATACTAGACATTTGAATATTTTTTCGCCGTTATAGCTTTTACTGCTACTTCTTGTAAGTATTCTACTGTGTGTGCATTTCCTGATGTATCAATTGTTTCTATAAGGAAGACATTCCCTTCTTCTGTTGTCACACAAGCACATACAACAGGATCATTGTGGACATTGCTCCACCCATGAAGACTCGGGTTAACAATTTCACCCTCTAGGCCTTTTGCACACTGCTCAATTTCTCTTTCATAAACTTTATCCAGCAATTTGCCTGCGACATCGGCTCTGTTGGGTGGACTGTATCCTGGTCTTAATGACTGAACCATGTTAATGAAGTGTGGGTTCTCAATCATATAGAAAGGAGAGTTTGTTGCATAAAGAAACTTTTTCATCAATTACCTCTTTTTGTAATCTGCTTGTTCTTATCACAAACTTTATATGGTTGTTTCTGGATGATGGAGATTTTTTTTCTTTTTGCTACAGGTGATATACTGTGGCTATGTGACATACATGATGTGACTGAAACACTATCATTGGCAGATAACTCTGAAACTATAGAAAATGATGGTGATCTTGAAGGTGGATAGTCTTCAGAATCCTGTATGTTGAGGATGGATTCTCCTAAACAAAATAAGTCAATGCAGTTATTTAATTATTACCATACTGCTCATTTAGTATTACTCATTGCATTCACTGACACTCAGTACTGCTTTAAAGGTGAAATTGTAAAAGGAAGATCTGCCTATTTCAGCTACACCTCTACCCCGATATAACGCGACCCGATATAACTCGAATTTGGATATAACACGGTAAGATTTTTTGGCTCCCGAGGACAGCATTATATCGGGGTAGAGGTGTATTTATTTTTTATCACAAATGCATTTAAAATGTTAATACCATAGAGTAACAACTATATTTTTTGCTCAAACATGAGAATTCAAGAATAGTCCAGAAGGAAGACAGGCAGTCCTTAAGAAAGAAGTATAAAATAAAAAAAGTTACCAACCTGAAGATCCTGCATGTTCAGACATGTTTCTTTCATCATCTTCAACACAGCTTCCTCCTGAGAAGGAAAACTTCACATGATGTTGTTTCATTTGGGCAACCAGGCCTTGCATTTCTTTGTTGCACTGTTTGCATTTTGCACGCATGCCTGTCTTATCCACAGGTAGAGGAACTTCATTAAAATATTCCCAAACTGGGTCTCTTTTACAGCCTGCTGCCATTATGGGTTTTTCCCTCTAGTGAGAGAATGGTATGGTAGATCTCAAATCAATGAAGGCTACACTCAGAAAGACCTCAAGACTTCTGGAATATGCTGCTCAAACAGTTTCACTTTTGTTTCTACTGCCTGTCCCTCCCATCTCACATTTATCTCCAGACTTCTTCTTCTTGTCCAGATCTATTCCGCACCCACCAATCTTCTATTCACTGAACTTTTTGAAACTTTGCATTTTTAGAGAGAGGTAAGGGATTGACTCTATGTACACAAATTTGCAGAGGGACAATATGGTTGAGGTCTGTTATTTCTCACCTCTATATATTATTTCTTTATTTAAAAACATTTTTTGCTGTTAACAAGCATGTTATCTCTGGAGATGCAGATCCAAAGTTTGAGAACTGCAAAACTAAGCATCTCTGATGGTATCTTCTAGACTTAGCAGTGAGTCCCATTGGGTAGATAGAAAGATTAACCTAAATAATCTATACAAAAGCCCCTGGAACCTTATAGGATTGGGTCCCTAATCCATGAACTGTTGGAACTCATTTACAAAACTTTTCTTAAACATTACATGAATATATTGTCTCATGCTATAGAATTAGAATTTATAATCACTATTCCGTGATGAGATATCTTTGAGCTATAATGTATCTTAATTAAAACTATCTTTAGACAGGTTTTTTCCTCAAAAAGCATTTTATCAAAAAAATCCGATTTAAATAAAAAATCAGATTATTTCGATTTTTAAAAAAAAATCATTGGTTTTTATCCACCCTGCTCTACATACAGTAGAACCTCAGAGTTACGAACACCTCGGGAATGGAGGTTGTCCGTAACTGTGAAATGTTTATAACTCTGAACAAAGTGCAGTTCGGACTCCAGATCCAGCAGCTGACACTGTAGGCCAGGCTCCAGCAGTAGCTGAGCTCCCTCCTCAGCACCCGCAGCTTCCTTGCTGACAGCTTCTTGCCCTGGGTTGGACTGAGTTTGCAAGCTTGTCCTCCTCCTGCCGGGGGGGGGGGGAGAGAGAGAGAGAGAGAGAGAGAGAGAGTGTGTGTGTGTGTGTGTGTGAAAACAGTGCATCTCCTTCCCAGCCGGGGGGGGGGGGGCAGTAAAAACAGAATGTCCCCCTCCCCGCTCGGGAGGGGGAAAAGGGGTGAAAGTGACACCAATCATAATGCTGTGCCTGCTCTGCTGGTTCCAGCTGCTTTGGGCTGGCAGCCCCAGCATCTTCACCTCCTAGCTGTAAGTGGCTGCCCTGCACTTGGGGGTGAGGTGGGGACAGGCAGCCCAAATGTGCCTACCGTTAAGATGTAGCACAGTACAGTATTTCCTTTTTTTTTTTTTTTTTTGTCTTTGCTGCTGCCTGATTGGTTACTTCCAGTTTCACATGGTGTCTGGTTGACCGGGCAGTCCGTAACTCTGGTGTTCATATCTTTGAGGTTCTACTGAACTTGTGTGTAAGATGATTCTTTTAATCTGGGTTTAAAGATCATTCAAAAAATTAAACTGACTTATGTTTAAATTAATTTTTCATTATATACAATAGTAGTGAGTAAGAACTAGAGAGTCTTTAAAAAGTACACTACAGACCCTGCAGACTTCTCAGAGATTTAAATATTTGTAGTACATGTAAATTATCCAACAATTTTAAAATTGTTTGTAGGTACTAAACTTCCTTAAAGAAAACTGAATAAAACAAATCTGGAGTTTCTAGACCAGGGGTTCCCAAACTTGGTTCGCGGCTTGTTCAGGGTAAGCCCCTGGCGGGCCGCGAGATGCTTTGTTTACCTGAGCGTCCGCAGGTACGGCTGCTCGCAGCTCCCAGTGGCCGCGGTTCGCCGTTCCCGGCCACTGGGAGCTGCTAGCAGCCGTACCTGCGGACGCTCAGGTAAACAAAGTGTCTCGTGGCCCGCCAGGAGCTTACCCCGAACAAGCTGCAAACCAAGTTTGGGAACCCCGGGTCTAGACGAAGCTGTTTTTGAGATATGACATTACAGAAACATTTTAGAAGATAAAAAGCACTTGTTTATCAAACTCTTGCTTTTTAAATCTTTTGTCCAAAGAACCTCACACTTCCAGAATATACAGTTGTCTGGCAAGTGATCATATATGAACAATTTCAAGCAGTAAGGATGTCTACTGGGGTCATTTTTGGTTGACCAAATACAATTGATACTCAAAATACTCAAGAAAGATAAACCAATAAATGAATGCTAAATGTAGCACATGTATAAAATTCAGAGATAAATATAAAAACTGACTCCAGGGCTCATCATAAAGATATATTTAAAGATGTTCATTTCAATTACGAGAAGTTCATTAAACCTGTTTTGTGACAATTCATTCTTTATGTTCACAATCTTTGCTGAATGTGAGAAGAAGCCTAATCACCTTACCAAGGTAATGGTTTTTATAAATGCAGACAGCAGAGGGTAAATGCTGTTGTTATAATAAAACCATTTATGACACTGTAGTTAAGGTTGTCATCTTTTCCATCATAAACTGTACTTTAAAATAGTTGTAAATTAGCCATAATACATTTTGGTCTAAAAGTTTATGTGCAGGGCTAAGCTAAGCTTTTTTAAAAAGAACAGTCTGAACAAAATCTGTGAACTGTTTTTATGTTTTAGGTTGGAGAAAAGTTCTAGTGGTTTCAGATTCCTTCTTACATTTCTACATAGGGTTCAAATTATTAGTGGCTCAGAACTGAAGACAGTACTTCCTGGGTCACATAAGGTGTGTGCACGTGTTGGCTATGGGATATTTACAAATTGAGATACAAGCAAGGGTGGGGAAAAAGTCCTGTCCCATATAATAAATAAGTTAGTCTTCTCCTTCAGTAAAAGGTAGAATTGTATTTTTATCTTTTTTCTACTAATCTATCAGTAGGGTATCACATTCCTTTGCAATTCTACGGGCAGTTCAAAGATGTCAGTCCTGTAATTTAAGATTGTAAACTGTGTCCACAGAGAATTACATCTTGAAGTTCTGTGTCTGTAGTGCAACAAGGATAGCAGGTAGCTTGCTTCCTCCTTAAGTATTTTATTACATTGGAAAGATAGTTAAGATTCATTTATTTTTCCTTTATACTTATTTATAATTAGGAAAACCTTAAGGGATTTTATTTTTGCATCTAAATTAAAGTCAAGAGACCATAAAACAGAGCCCACAAATTGAGTAGTCACACCTGGTGAGTCACATGCAGCTGTTAAGTTTTTCCTTTTGGTTCACAAGAGACAACATGCAAACACATCAAGATCTTGAGACTTGAAGGATAAGAAACAGGGAAAGATCGTGCTTCCCTGCACCAAAACCATGCTATAGATACAAAGCCCACTGGTGAGGTTGATGCTTATGAAAAGGTTCATGATAAAACTACCAGAAGAACATAGTTATAAATTTTTAAAACAGGTTTTGATGATGTCCCTCACAAGAGGCAGTTTGTCTCTTTGTTTCCTTGTGCTCCCCTTGTCTGTCCATTGTATCCATTTGTTGTCTCTTGCACTGAGATTATAAACTCCTCTGTATTACGTGTTTGGGGCTGTTAGGCTCTACTATAATAAAAATATTATTAATAAGAAGCATGGTAAATGTTGAATAAGAGGTAATGTCCGGTCATAATGCTTGCTATTTATTTGTATTGATGGATTAAAATATGGTTAGGAGAAAAGAAACATTAAATGAATATTAGAAATAAATCATCAGATGTCTACATTGACAGAGACGAATAGCGGGGTTCAGACATCAGTACTAGGAAAAAGCAAAATTTTCCAACAAAATTATGTAGGCTATTCAAAATAAAGGATTATGAAGAACTCCCAGTAACAGATTAAATTAATTTTAGAAAACTGCAAGACATGTTCAAGGTAATACACATTTAGAAAGAGCAGTATTAATGGCTCATATGTGCTGAAATAGAAAAAAGGACAACAGAAAAAGGAAAGGTTCAGTGAAATGTAATGAAAATTATCTGGGCTCTGGAGGTTGCTTCCACTACAGATGGGAAGAGTATGGAGAGTGATTTTCAGTGTGGTTTTAAGGCTCAAGCACTACAGATTGCATTGCACAATTTTCAGTCTCCAAAGGAAGTGTTGTCAGTGCTTGGAGTCCAAAGGCTCTCTGTAGTTGGCCCTGGCCTCCATGGATACCCTGAAATCATTAGTTTGGGGGCAGAAATCATTGCTCTCTCTGAGAGAAAGGCCTGGTGGGTACTCCACCAGTTTCTTGTCTTCTGTGTAGATCTTTCCTTATTTTTTCATTTGTATAATATATCATGGAATGCATATGTCAAATATTAATATAATGGAGAATGTTTTGCAATTCTTATACTTGCTAGTGAAATTTAAATATGTATATGGAATTGGCAAAGTCATAAATCTTAGACTTGATCAAAATCACTATTTAAATAAACCATACATGGCATTTGGCCAAAAGCATCCAAGTGTGGATTATTTCCAGCAATCTGCCTTGCCTTCTTACAGAAGGTAAAGTGAATAGGCTCAAAGTGCACACTTTTACTTTATTGCTCTTCCAGTTTCTCATGCACTATTTTGGTTTGGTTTGCAAAATTAAATGTACTACAACTTTTGGTAAATTTTATTGTGATAAAGAAATGTGAGTGCAGCCATTGAGATCATGATCAATCTGATTGCACTTGTGTGCTCCTTGTTAGTTACTACATGAAATTTACCAAATGTTTTAGTACATTACATGATGCATTTTGCAGTGTAGACAGAGCAGGAGCTATTTGAGAGAAAGAATAGACTGGAATACGGAGAAAACCCATAAAAGGATCCAGGAATTCTAATAGAGCTGATCTTTAATAAACAGTTTGGCAAGTTTTGCCCTCACACATTTGTGCAATTCACTTCTGTTTGGTAGTTACATGTCTAGAAATGTGGCCTGTAGTTAAAAATCTTCTAGAAAAGAAGTAGAGACATTTATAGTCTTAGAATACAGTAATTTAAAAATTATTTAATTCTCACCTACTGTTCCACTTTTAAAGGTGTGTCATTTTTATATAAAAATCTGATTTGATACACTGTATGTTTTCCAAACATGCAGAGAATTTTTTTTAATTTAAAGCCAGCATAATTTGTTGAAAGTGGCACTGAATTTATTGCAGTGTCTTTATGATGGAATACTAAAAATCTCAAAGAACCTTCTGAGGAGAACAAGGAAAATCCTCTGTGCACTTAGTATTTGCACAGTCTTGGGATCTCTTTTGCACAAATGCCAACATAAAAAATGTTTTTCTGGTTTTCCCCTAATCCATCTACCTTCCATTTATAACGTTGAGACTTTCATCCAAAATTACTGTAGAGTTTGTATTTTAACTTGTATTGCCTTTGGGCTTAAATGACATTTCTACAATGGTGCTCTGTCTCTGTTGAATGCAAACTTTCCTGCAATGAAACAAACTTTTGGCACAGGAGAAAAATATTTTTCAGCTTTTCACTGAGGAGCAGTAGGATTTGAACCCAAGCCAATTATTATAGCATCCTGTTCTCAATATTGTAGTTAAGATTAGTTGTTTTAATTATAAAACCTGTTTTTCAAGGATTTAGTAGCTTGGGCTGTTTTAAATCTCATTGGATTTAATCTTGGAATATAAAAGTGGTAGCGCGTAAGCATTTTTGTTTCAATAACTGACTTAAACTGTTGAAATCCTCATCCCTTTGTTTAATTGATGTATCCTTTAATTGATGTAGGCACCCTGGCTCATATATTATTTTGTTCATTTTGACACACTGACTAAAAGATTGAGTTTAAAGAATTTGGAATTTGAAAAGATGGAGTTCTCCAAGCAATACTAAAAATGTACTAGTGTCTCATGCAATATAACATTCTAGAGATCTCTGCAACAGAAAACATATGCATGAAAGGAGTGCTAAAGGAATGCTTCATGATACGAATTTTGAAAAAGAAATATTTAAATTATTTTTTTCCATTTATGCTGCTTGATTGTTTGGCTAATGAAATTAAATGGTCATTTTTACTTTCCATTTAAAGTTGGTTTTGTTTTCTGGTTCTCATGCCCTAACTAACACAATGCTATGTTTGTGTTGTCAGTATATATCTCCTTTCAGTCTTTCCTTTTGATATGAAAAAAGGATGCATGAGCGCCTTTTTATTTATAAAAGCTTATTCTCCATTCTTTTTGTTTTGTATTTGATTAGATGTAATGTTATAGTTTTCAATATCTTGCCAGTGTCTTTTTAAGGAGAATAGTGACAACTTTATTCCCAAATTTCCTTTAAATAGTCTGTGAAGTAACTTTTTAAAAATCTAATTTTCTTTTAATTATTTATGTATTTTCTTGCTTTTTGTATTTCTCTCAATTTAGACAGTGAAAATAGACTGGTCAGTTTCACTGATTTGTAATCACTTTAAGCAATGGCATGTTCTCATGCATAGAAACTAATGTAGTGCTGCATTATCTTGATTTCAAATGCTGCAGAGCAATATTTATATATTTACATTTGGGCTGGTAGCTTATTTTTACAAAACCTAAATTTGGGGCCAATTTTGACCTGCCAGTGACTATATTCTATTTATGCTTTCATATGCTAGGGCTTTGGCCTGTTTTGTTCTCAGACCTAGTTAATAGATACATGGTAAAATTGTATGTGATTGAGGATCACTTTGGATTGATTTGGGGTGCTTGTCCCAGTTGCTGGAGAGGACCCCCCCATACCCGCAGCACTTCTAGTATGGGAACTCCTTCCTTCCTCTTGGCTGTTGTTGTGGGAGAGAATCTTAGGCTAGATGGGCCCAGTATCCTGAATCGGGCTGAATTCAATTTTGGAGCCGTCAGCCAGGAAGAGGTGCTTCACACCCCTTTAGAATGTCTTCCATGACTAAGGGCACGTCTTCACTACCCGCCGGATCGGCGGGTAGCAATCGGTCTATCGGGGATCGACTTACCGCGTCTAGTGAAGACGCGATAAAATCGATCCCTGATGGCTCTACCGTCGACTCCGGAAATACACCGCGGCAAGAGGCGGTAGCGGAGTCGACGGCGGCGCGGCAGCGGTCGACTTGCCGCCGTCCTCACAGCCAGGTAAGTCGACCTAAAATACGCCACTTCAGCTACGCTATTCACGTAGCTGAAGTTGTGTATCTTAGGTCGACCCCCCGCTGTAGTGTAGACCTAGCCTTTGTTACAGTAGATCAGTCAACGAAGGAAAAACCTACCTCCCAGATTATGAAAAGGAATGAACGGAACATGCAAGCTCAGCAGATGTGTAAGGCTGTAGTAATCATTAAATTATTGCTTTTAAGATGGCACATAACAGAGCATCTGTTATCCAGCAGTCACGAAGAAAATTTGGGGCTGATACGAGCCCAAAGAAAATAGAGTAATCAAATTTAACATAGCATTTATATCTCAGTAATTTGCAGAGAACCATAAATTTATACTCCATTTCTCTTCTTTGAAAATGAGGGTAGACTCTTAAGGTGTGCTTAACACTGCTGAAATCATGACTCTAGAGTCAAAACAACAGAGAGACAGCTTCAGACCTGGCTTAAGCAAGAGCAGCACAATTAAAGTCAATATGCTGGATTTGAATATGCCTTCTAATATTGAGTGTGATGAATGGAAAGTCACCTATACAGGCAAAGACATGAATCTTTTGAAGTATGAAAGCTTTTCTTTGTAACTAATTTGATGCTTACTGACTTCTTTACTACAGTGAAGCAATAAAACATTGATTAAAAGGCTGGTCACAGCTGTGTTCACTGGCCTTAAGACTTGTACACTGAAGTTATTATATTTTAACAAAAAATTGAGACAAAATGTTCTATACAATATCTTTGCAATAACATTTGTTTGATGACAGAATGTACCTGGCATAGTCATTAGCAAAATAACGTTTGCATCTTCTGGAAACATACTTTTGCCAGAACAAGTAATGGGGCAAATGCAACTTTCCCATCTACATACAGAGCAGAATATCTTCTGCTATTGTGCAGATGTAAATATTGGGTTAGAAATGTCAGAGAAACAGAAATTAGGTTCTACAGACCTGCCCCTTTTGTTTAAGGTGAGAAAATTTATTTGAAGAACTCAGTCAGTGGGATATGGCGTAAGCCTCAATGAAGGACGTCTTGTTTGAAAGTGTTGACATATGTTGAAAAAATTATGTTATACAGAAGCCCAACCCCTTGCCACACTTATTTGTGTTTTTTTTTATGTTGTATCTCATCTCTTCAGAGTACTACAGTAGACTGTAAAATAACATCAGCAGCCGCTGGAGATAAAAACTTTGACAAAAGCCCAACAAAAACAAGGCAACCTCGAAAAGTTGATTTGAGAGCTCGATATTGGGCATTTCTTTTTGACAATCTTAGACGAGCAGTTGATGAAATCTATGTTACTTGTGAGTCGGATCAGAGTGTAGTAGAATGCAAGGTAAGACTCTTTCTGAAGTGTTCTGCCCCAGTTGTTGCAATGTGTCTCTTGGTGCTGTTCCTGTCATTACAGATAAGCTAAAAACAAGAAACAGAACCTCAAAAACAAATTATTGCATGCTTTGTATTTTATTTGAGGGCCTTAAATAAGAAAGCTGAAAACATATTGATTTATTTTTGCCAAGAAAAAGCAGCTTTCATCTTACACGCTGATTGGTTTGGAATGATATGAAACTTGTAGCAATATGTAACTTTTTCTTAGACTTTTAACACTGCAGTCATATTACCGTAATTTATATTAACAAAAACCAAAAACACCTCATTCAGTCTGTGTCTGATATTTCTAGCAATTGTCATATCCTTTTGCCTGCAGTACTTTTTGCTGTAGGTGGCACTGTTGAGATTCAGCCTGTTTTCACATTCTTTAGTTTCCTGTTTAATGTCTTAATTACACATTGCTCCGTTTCTGCAGAGATAGTTATCACTCTTCTAATTCACTCTCTGGTGGTAAGAAAGTGCGATTGATGGCCAAGTATAAACAATGTCTGGGTGGGATGTCGTTATAAGGTGTTTTTTCTAATTTTAGATAACCTTGTGTTTGTAATAAGATGTAAAACAGAGACACAAAGCATGGTGTCTTTCCAGTAACTCAGTAGGAGAACTATTGCCTTTTAATGAGTTCATTGTACACTGTATTACTTTATAATGCATTAAATGATCACAAGAATTAAGAGAAGCCAGGACAGTACATCTTTAAGAAAATATTAAAGGTACTTTTTTTTTAACATTAAACATGGCTGAAAGTTTACAAAATTCTGGAAGCCATTATCTAATCATTGTGATATGTATATATCTACATATCTACATATATAGTTTAAAATAAACTTTCATCTTATCATGTGTATCTAGTTTTCTGCTGAAATCAGAGATGGCCAAATTGGCTTTGGGATTAGCGTACAAATATATTTAATTAAAATCAGGTTTCAGAACTGAACAGTAGCTGGAGGCTTCCAAACCATTAGTTGATCTAACATAATTTAACATTTTGTTACTGGACTGTCTTCCTGCTCAGGAAATTTCTCTGATGAATTTTTGTTTTTAAGAAAACCAATCTGCTTTGTCGTGTAATCAGATTACCATTTTTAAACTTTTATGACTGAAGGAAAAGAAGTTTATTTGTACATTATCACATCTTTATAGACCTGAGACCTCACCTAGAATTCCAGTCATAACACTCAGTCTGTGCTGGGAAGGAAATATATATACATCCCAAACCAAAAATCTTTAAAACACCAGTTAAGGTTGGTAAGTGACAACAATGCAGTTACCTGTCACATTGTTTGCCTGCAAAACTCCCTAGGCACTTAAAAGCACAGAAATGAATATTTATGTAAATCCTAAGTCTTACACCACCAAACATATTTAGTAACTGCATTATTTTAATCATATATAAAGAAATGCCTGTTTCATCACAAAACCACCACTTTAATGCAGTCCCAGTGATTGTTAAGATTTTGTGTGTGTTATTTTTGTTATAGCATCTTGATTTTAGGAATTTTCTTTTATGGGATAGCATTGAACTGACTGTATTATCTGTTCATATATCTTTTAATAGAGTTTTTTGAAGATGAGATGTAGGAAAGATGGAAAATTTTAAATAGTTTTATTATTAATTATTTGTGGAGACCTGTTATCAGTTATATTTGTTGAGCTGCTTCTTGATTTCTTTTTGCATGATGATTGTATTGATTGATTTATTGTGCTCTTAGCTAAATGTCAGAGATACCTTTGGTACAATATAAGGCGGCGGTGACTTTGATAATATATTTTTTATGATTTATGCGTAATAGTAGAATGTTTTGGAAAATATTATTTTTGCTTTTTTCTTAGGATTAATGTTGTACATGTAGGTAAGCAGGAAAAAAGTATAATATAAATTTATGGTAAAATTATATATGTATGTGGGCTTGCATGTGAGACTGATCAGTATATCATTGACATGCGTGTACCCATACATCATTTTCTTTTCTTTTTCAAAGGATTTTTTGCTGTGTAACGCTGGTGGTAAAATTTAGGCGCAGCCAAATCTCTTCCAGAAGCTGGTTTCACAGTTGTGGTTCTCCACACCCAAAGCTCTGCCCTCACTCCCTGCAAGGCATATCTTGACTTCTGTCAGCCAAAGTGCTCTGGCTGAATGCAGCTTGCATTTCATGGTGCAGAGTGAGGCATTCACTCAGGTAGCTGGCGTCAGCCCACTTAGGGCTTTGTAACTGAGGATTAGGCTCTTGACTTGCACTCAGAACTGGATATGCAAACAGGGTTGAATATGAAGCACTGGTGTGAGACCTTGTCAACAGTTCTTCTTGCTTAGTAGATGAGCCTCTGCATGCCTTAATTTAAGGGTGGCCTTGGTCAGTCTCAGGTGTAGCACATAGCGCATTACAATAGATCCATATTTGACAGAATAAGGTGTATGATAAAACTTTGTATCCATTTCTGATTTTAGAGACTACATCATCCCATTGGCAATATCCTATCCTGTTTATGTTGTGTTATGTTGTGCCTTGTAATACATATCATGTACAAGGGCCTGTGTTTGTTTTCTAACTCCAGAGGTGAGATCCTCTTCCCCATTCCAGTTTTATTCTGCTATTTAAAAGGGCTGAGTTGGTGTAAAGGGTCTCTAAAAGCCCTGTATTCATCTAGAATAGGTTTCCCTTGGTCAGAAAATGTGGAGGAGCGTCATAAAACTGCCTTCAGAGGAGCCTCTGTGGGTATATCTACACTGCACTTATGTATCCTCGGCTGGCCTGTGCCAGCTGACTTGGGCTTGCGGGGCTAGGGCTAAGGGGCTGTTTAATTGCATTGTAGATGTTGGGGCTGTTTAATTGCATTGTAATCTGAGGTTTGGGACCCTTCCACCTCGCAGGGTCCTAGAGCCTGGGCTCCAGCCTGAGCCCAAATGTTAACATCTACACTCCAGCTAAACAGTCCATTAGCCTGAGTCAGCTGGCATGGGCCAGCTGCAGGCTTTTAATTGCAGTGTAGACATGCCCTGTAAGGCCCTGGTATTGGGGCCAGGATGGGCATGTTGGGAATGTGGCCTCAGCACACAGCACTGTAGTGATTTCAGGCAGTACTGTGGCTTATAGGCAACTAGGGAGACTGCCGTAATTTAGGCTGTCTTCTAGGTGCTGCTTAAGCCAGGGGTGGGCAAACTTTTTGGCCCGAGGGCCACATCTGGGTGGGGAAATTGCATGCAGGGCCATGAGTGTAGGGCTGGGGCAGGGAGTTGGGGTGCAGGAGGGAGTGCAGTATGCAGGAATGGGCTCAGGGCAAGGGGTTGGGGCGGAGGAGGGGTGTGGGGTGCACGAGGGGGCTCAGGGAAGGGGGTTGGAGTGCAGGAGGGGGCTCAGGGCAGGGGTGCGGGAGGGGGCTCAGGGCAGAGAGTTGGGGTACAGGAGCGGTGCAGGGTGTGGCAGGGGGCTCAGGGCAAGGGGTTGGTGTGCAGGAGGGGTGCGGGGTACGGCAGGGAGCTCAGGGCAGGGGGTAGGGGTGCAGAAGAATTGCGGCAGGGGGTTGGCATGCAGGAGGGGTGTGGCAGGGGGCTCAGGGCAGGGGGTTGGGGTGCAGGAGAGGTGCGTGGTGTGGCAGGGCCTCAGGGCAGGGGGTTGGGTGCAGGGGGGGCTCTGGGCAGGGGTGCAGGGAGGAGTGCGGGAGGGGGCTCAGGGCAGGGGCTTGGGGTGCAGGAGCGGTGCAGGATGCGGCAAGGCGCTCAGGGCAGGGAGTTGGTGTGCAGGAGGGATGTGGGGTACGGCAGGGAGCCAGTGCAGGGGGTTGGTGTGCAGCAGGGGTGTGGGGTACGGCAGGGGGCTCAGGGCAGGGGGTTGGGGTGCAGGAGAGGTGCGGGTGTGGCAGGGCCTCAGGGCAGGGGGTTGGGTGCAGGGTGCGGCAGGGGGCTCAGGGCAGGGAGTTGGGGTGCGGGGTGCAGGAGCGATTTGGGGTGCGGGCTCCGGCCCAGCGCCGCTTACATGGAGCAGCTCCGGGGTGGCAGCAGCACACAGCGGGGCTAAGGGAGGCTCGTCCCTGTGGCCCCTGGGGGTGGGAGGGACAGAGGGCTCCGCACACTGCCCTTGCCTGTGGGTACGTCCTCCAAAGCTCTCATTGGCCGCGGTTTCCTGTTCCCGGCCAATGGGAGCTGTGAGGGGCAGTGCCTGCAGGCGAGGGCAGTGTGCGGAGCCCTCTGCCCCCCTGCCCCAGGGGCCTCAGGGACGTGGTGCCAGCCGCTTCTGGGAGTGGTGCGGGGCCCACGGCACCACAGGGGTGGCAATCCCGCAGGCCACCCACCCCGGCTTAAGCCCTCAGAGCAATCTAGAATTGGGAGGATGTAAAGCTGGATTAAAGCCACTTTAGGCCATTGCCGCCTGGGCTATGAGTTCTATGCTATCTAGAGGCAAAAGTCAGACTCTTACCCCACCTCTGCTTCTGAGGACAAAATGTCAGCAACAGAATATTGCATTGCAAGATTTATGCAGGTTGAGTGCCAGTGAAATAATCTTATTTCTCCCTTCCCCCATTTACAGCGGTATTGTGGCCCTGATGGTCCTAGGATATTAGAGAGACAAGGTGAGTGAGGTAATATCTTTTATTGACCATCTTCTGTTGGGGAAAGAGATAAGCTTTCAAGATATACAGAGCAGACCGGAGGAAAAGCTCTGTAGCTCAGAACTTGTCTCTTTCATCAATAGAAGTTGGTCCAATATAAGATATTACCTCATCCACCTTCCTTCTCTTTTTATTCCCTGCATAGACATGAGCAGTTGTATGCATCTCATTTTTTTGTTTTCAAACATGCCTAAAACAACTAGTTAGCCGTCATTTATTAAATGTCCCAATCCAATTGTAAATAATATGTGAATGAAATTGTCAGAAACTAGAAAATTAATATTTAAGATTGGGCTATAGATTGGGTTAAAGCTCTTGGATACTGCACACATTACTGCCCATCTTCATGTAAGATTGTTGTCAGAAATCATTATGCTCCTTTATGAAACCAGGCAGGTGAAGGAATGGCGAACCATCCAAAACATAGACACATGGCAAATCTTGAATAGAAATTTAACAGCGTGGCCCACAACGGATTTCTCTGGGGACTGATATTGCAAATGCAGGGAGTAGGGCATTGATTGGATTGAAACTGTGTTTTGTTTGGGTGTCTGTGAGAGAAACAGCAGAAAGACCAGAGAAGCTTGGAGAGAATGCGGCCACACAGAAGCATTTGTAGCATGGCTTAAGAAAAAGCTGAGAGAGAGATTTTGGGCTGAATGCTGACTGAAAGAGACACGGAGGTGTGAGCAAAGAAAGTATCTCCTCTTGTTTGATTCCTCATGTGTTCAGTGAAACAGGACTTTTTATATTCTTTGTAAATAAACAGTATTGCATTAAAGATACGTGCCTCCATCATCAATTTCTCGTAACAGAAACAATCCACAAATTCCTGAACTTTGGCTAACTACGTGGGTCAAACAGGGGTAACAGTTAATAATCCATCTTCAACCCACATAATAATGGGAGGGGAGAAAAGCCCAGTTTGAGTTGAGGATGGCATTATCATTCTTCAGACTCTTTTATTTCCATTTGTTGTATTGCATCACAACCTTTAAACAAGTAATTTTCAAAACAATAGAATGTTAAACCTTCCTAAGGGTGGTAACTCACAGTGAGCAAATCCCATCATAACTCTTATTGCGCAGGGCAGTGCTAGAAATCAATAGAGATCACTTTTCTGTATAAGCGGTGACAGTCACAAAAAAATAAAAGGTAGAAGTCCGAAAGAAAAATATAAAAAGCTGGTGGAAGCAAACAAAGGCTGACAATGGCAAGAGTGAAGCTTAGAACTCCTCTGGGCTTTAAAATACAGAATAGAAGTGATAGTAAAATTAAGAAATAAAGGCAAAAGATCCCAAGAAATTACTTCTCTGTCATGCAAAATAGTGAGCACTTTTAGTGCCACAGAGAAGGACTCCACTTGTTGTTCACGTAAATAAGAACTGATGGTTGGTGCACTTCATATATTCTCTGGTGCGTGACTGCTTCCCCAAGGGCAAAAGGCTTAATGGAAGATATTTTAAAGTGCTTAAAAGGAAGACTCTTGTCTGAAAGTATGATACCTCAGGGCTTTAGTTCAAATACAGAATCTACCTTTCAGAGAACAATTACAGGTAGATAATTTACCCTCTACATGCCTGTCTGACCATATTCTTCTGAATCTAGTCTGTTTACTTGGTTAAGCACATATATGTTTTTCTAAACATATACTATTCAGCCTTTATTTCAGTCTTTACTAAAAAAGTTAATTGTGACCAGATGCTTAACGCAATTAATATTAACAACAAGGGAGAAGGCTCTAGGAAAAGAACAGGTTAAAAAATACTTAGGTAAGTTATATGTGTTCAGGTCAGCAGGGCCCGACAAAATTCACCCCAAGGTACTTAAGGAAGTAGCTGAAGCAATCTTTGAGCAGTTAACAATTATCTTCGAGAACTCATGAAGGATGGGTGAGGTCCTGGAGGATTGGAGAAGGGCAAACATAGTACCTATTTTCAAAAAGGGGAAAAAGGAGGACCTGGAGAATTTAGACCAGTCAGCCTAACTTGGATACCCAGAAAGATACTCCGAACAAATTATTAAACAGTCAATTTGTTCAAACCTGGAGGATAATAAGGTGATAAGTAATAGCCAAGATTGGTTTGGCATGACATGTACATGACAAATCCATCTAGTTTCCATCTTTGACAAAGTAACTGGCCTTCTGGACGGGGAGAAGCAGTAGACTTGATATAGCTGGACTTTAGTGACTGACGCTTTTGACTCTGTTCTGCATGACATTCTAATAAGCAGCTGTCATAACTATAAAGGGAAGGGTGACAGCCATACTGTGTACAGTACTAAAGTCCCTCCTGGTCAGAGACTCTAAAATCCTTTTACCTGTAAAGGGTTAAGAAGCTCGGGTAACCTGGCTGACACCTGACCCAGAGGACCAATAAGGGGACAAGATACTTTCAAATCTTGGGGGGGGAAAGGCTTTTGTGTGTGTCCTTTGTTTAAGGGGTTGTTCGCTCTTGGGACTGAGAGGGACCAGACATCAATCCAGGTTCTCCCCATCTTTCTAAACAAGTCTCTCTTATTTCAAAATTGTAAGTAAAAGCCAGGCAAGGCGTCTTAGATTTACTTTGTTTTTCTCAGCTTGTAAATGTACCTTTTACCAGAGTGCTTATCTTGTTTTGCTATACTTTGAACCTAAGACAGAGGGGATTCCTCTGAGCTCTTTAAGTTTGATTACCCTGTAAAGTTATTTTCCATACTGATTTTGCAGAGATGATTTTTACCTTTTTCTTTAATTAAAAGCCTTCTTTTTAAGAACCTGATTGATTTCTCCTTGTTTTAAGATCCAAAGGGGGTTTGGATCTGTATTCACCAGGAGTTGGTGAAAGGAAGGAGGGGGGAAGGGTCAATTTCTCCTTGTTTAAGATCCAAGAAGTTTGGATCTGCATTCACCAGGGAATTGGTGAAAGGTTTCTCAAGGCTTCCCAGGGAGGGAATCCATCGAAAATGGTGGCAGCGGGACCAGAGCTAAGCTGGTAGATAAGCTTAGCAGTTTTCATGCAGGCCCCTACATTTGTACCCTAAAGTTCAAAGTAGGGATACAGCCTTGACATGGTGGCACAGCGGTGGGATCGTTTTAAACCCAAAAGCCAGTAAGAGATTTTTTTTTCCTTCTAGCTGCTTGGAGAGCAGAGCTGAAGGTAGATGCATATCTTATCTCTCCTTGCCTGAAGGCAGAGGTGTTAAGTTTTTTTAACAAGGTCCTTTGTTAAGAGAACGGTTCAATCAGTGAGCAAACTTTGATCTGGTAAAGGTAATTTACAATCTGAATTGTGTTTTTTTTTCTTTTTACATCCTCGGGAGTAGCTTGTTAGAAAGTCTCTGTTAACTCAGCAGCACTCAGCAGGAGCCTGAGCTAAATACATCCCAGTTTCAGTCAACTGCAGAGGGGTGTGGCCCAGCACAGGAAAGCAGGAAAATGACTACCAGTGAAGCAGCTAGCAAACTAGAACTGGCCAGACTAGAAGCAGAAGAAAATGAGAAAAAACATCAGAGACTACTTCAAATTAAAAAACTCGAGGAAAAAGCCAAACAGGAGGCCCATGAAAGAGAAGAAAAAGCCAAACAGGAGGCCCATGAAAGAGAAGAAAAAGCCAAACAGGAGGCCCATGAAAGAGAGGAGAAAGCCAAAGAGGAGGCCCATAAAAGAGAGATGGAACTGGAAGCAGCAAGGACTAGGCAGGGTGCATCAGACCATCCTAACAACTCCTCTCCAGGTACCACTTCCCATCCCAGGAAATTCCCCACCTACAAGGCAGGCGATGATACTGAGGCCTTCTTAGAAAATTTTGAAAGGGCTTGCCTTGGATACGACATCCCTCCAACCCAGTACATGGTAGAGCTGAGGCCGCAGCTCAGTGGACCCTTAGCAGAGGTGGCGGCTGAAATGCCTAAGGAACACATGAACAGTTTTGAACTTTTTAAAAACAAGGCTAGAATCAGAATGGGGCTAACACCTGAGCATGCCCGTCGGCGGTTCAGAGCCCTAAGGTGGAAACGTGATGTGTCATTTACCCGACATGCCTACCACATTGGGAAAAATTGGGATGCCTGGATATCAGGAGCAAATGTTAAATCTACGGAAGAGTTGCCCTTCCTATTGCAAATGGAGCAGTTTTTAGAGGGTGTTCCTGAGGAAATAGAAAGGTACATCCTAGATGGGAAGCCCAAAACTGTAACCGAGGCGGGGGAGATTGGAGCCAAATGGGTGGAGGTGACAGAAAAGAAAAAAGCTAGTAGCAGTTGGAGCGAATATCAGAAGGGGCAAGCCGAAACAAAACCTTATCACCGGGGACAACCCAAGACCCCACCCACATCCCAAGGGAAACCCCAGACGCCTTCTCACCCCACCACACCAGTCTCCAGCAACCAACATCGCCCCGGTGATACCTTAGCAGGGCGATGTTTTAAATGTAATGAACTGGGGCACATAAAGGCTCACTGCCCCAAGAACCCCAACCGATTACAGTTCATTACACCCCAATCACACCAAAGAACCCCAGACCCAGATGCCTCTCTCATACCCTCGGAGCGAAGGGAAACCTTGAGAGTGGGCGGAAAGAAGGTTATCGCTTGGAGGGACACTGGGGCACAAGTGTCAACTATCCACCAATCCCTAGTGGACCCCAAACTCATCAACCCTGAGGCTACAGTGACAATTCAACCCTTCGTGTCACAGTCTGTAACCTTGCCTACAGCCCAGTTGCATGTCCAGTACAAGGGCTGGTCAGGAATGTGGACTTTTGCAGTCTATGACAATTATCCCATTCCCATGCTGCTGGGGGAAGACTTGGCCAACCATGTGAAGCTAGCCAAGAGGGTGGGAATAGTCACCCGCAGCCAGGCTAAGCAAGCTTTCACCCCCATCCCTGTTCCTGAGCCGTTCACCAGGGCCCCGTCTGTGTTACCGGAGACCCAAAACCAGGTGGTGGAACCGGATCCCCTGCCAACGACTGCAACAGCCGTAGTGGATCCAATCCCAGAGACCCAACCAAAGCCAGTCCCAGAACCGGAACTGGCAACGCAACCAGCACCAGAACCATTGCCAGCACTGAGTCCAGCGCTTGCAACCCCGTCTACAACTCCAATGCCAGAGGACACCAGCGAGCCTAAACTGGCGGAAGCAGCAGATAACCCTACCCAAGAGGCTCAGCCAGAGCCTGAAATACCACATAGTGCACCAGCGGACAGCGGTTCACAGTCAATGGAAAAAGCCCCAGCACCTACATCGCTTCCAGAGGGACCAAGCCCCAGTCCACAGTCCAAGGAGGAACTGATGTCTCCAGCATCAAGGGAACAGTTCCAGGCCGAGCAGGAAGCAGATGACAGCCTTCAGAAAGCTTGGGCGGCGGCACGGAGCACCCCACCGCCTCTCAGCTCTTCTAACCGATCCCGGTTTGTTGTAGAACAAGGACTTTTATACAAGGAGACTCTTTCTGGTGGGCACCAGGAAGACTGGCATCCTCAAAGACAGTTGGTAGTTCCCACTAAGTATCGGGTAAAGCTCTTGAGCTTAGCCCATGATCATCCCAGTGGCCATTCTGGGGTGAACAGAACCAAAGACCGGTTGGGGAAGTCCTTCCACTGGGAGGGAATGGGCAAGGACGTTGCTAATTATGTCCAGTCTTGTGAGGTGTGCCAACGAGTGGGAAAGCCCCAAGACCAGGTTAAAGCCCCTCTCCAGCCACTACCCATAATTGAGGTCCCATTTCAGCGAGTAGCTGTGGATATTCTGGGTCCTTTCCCAAAGAAGACACCCAGAGGAAAGCAGTACGTACTGACTTTCATGGATTTTGCTACCCGATGGCCGGAAGCTGTACCCTTAAGCAACACCAAGACTAAAAGTGTGTGCCAGGCATTAGCAGACATTTTTGCCAGGGTAGGGTGGCCCTCCGACATACTTACAGATTCGGGAACTAATTTCCTGGCAGGGAACATGAAAAACCTGTGGAAAGCTCATGGGGTGAATCTCTTGGTTGCCACCCCTCATCACCATCAAACCAATGGTCTGGTGGAGAGGTTTAATGGAACTTTGGGGGCCATGATACGTAAATTCGTAAATGAACACTCCAATGATTGGGACCTAGTGTTGCAGCAGTTGCTTTTTGCCTACAGGGCTGTACCACATCCCAGTTTAGGGTTTTCACCATTTGAACTTGTGTATGGCCGCGAGGTTAAGGGGCCATTACAGTTGGTGAAGCAGCAATGGGAGGGGTTTACGCCTTCTCCAGGAACTAACATTCTAGACTTTGTAAGCAACCTACAAAACACCCTCCGACACTCTTTAGCCCTTGCTAAAGAAAACCTAAAGGATGCTCAGGAAGAGCAAAAGGCCTGGTATGATAAACATTCCAGAGAACGGTCCTTCAAAGTAGGAGACCAAGTCATGGTCTTAAAGGCGCTCCAGGCCCATAAAATGGAAGCGTCGTGGGAAGGACCATTCACGGTCCAGGAGCGCCTAGGAGCTGTTAACTATCTCATAGCCTCCCCCACCTCCAACATAAAGCCTAAGGTATACCATGTTAATTCTCTTAAGCCCTTTTATTCTAGAGAATTAAACGTTTGCCAGTTTACAGCCCAGGAAACTGATGACGCGGAGTGGCCTGCAGGTGTCTACTATGAAGGAAAAAGGAATGGTGGCGTGGAAGAGGTGAACCTCTCCACGACCCTGGGACGTCTGCAGCGACAGCAGATAAAGGAGCTGTGCACAAGCTTTGCACCGATTTTCTCAGCCACTCCAGGGCGGACCGAACGGGCATACCACTCCATTGACACAGGTAATGCTCACCCAATTAGAACCCCACCCTACCGGGAATCACCTCATGCCCAAGCGGCTATGCAAAGGGAGATCCAGGACATGCTACAGATGGGTATAATCCGCCCCTCTACCAGTGCATGGGCATCTCCAGTGGTTCTAGTTCCCAAACCAGATGGGGAAATACGCTTTTGCGTGGACTACCGTAAGCTAAATGCTGTAACTCGTCCTGACAACTATCCAATGCCACGCACAGATGAGCTATTGGAAAAATTGGGACATGCCCAATTCATCTCTACTTTAGACTTAACCAAAGGGTACTGGCAAGTACCACTAGATGAACCCGCTAAGGAAAGGTCAGCCTTCGTCACCCAGGCAGGGGTGTATGAATTCAATGTACTCCCTTTCGGGTTGCGAAATGCACCCGCCACCTTCCAAAGACTTGTAGATGGTCTCCTAGCAGGATTGGGAGAATCTGCAGTTGCCTACCTCGATGATGTGGCCATTTTTTCTGATTCATGGACAGAACACCTGGAGCACCTGAAAAAAGTCTTTGAGCGCATCCGGCAGGCAGGACTAACTGTTAAGGCTAAAAAGTGTCAAATAGGCCAAAACAGAGTGACGTACCTGGGGCACCAGGTGGGTCAAGGAACTATAAATCCCCTACAGGCCAAAGTGGATGCTATCCAAAAGTGGCCGGTTCCAAAGTCAAAGAAACAGGTCCAATCCTTCTTAGGCTTGGCCGGATATTATAGGCGATTTGTACCACACTACAGCCAAATCGCCGCCCCGCTGACAGACCTAACCAGAAAGAAACAGCCAAATGCAGTTCAGTGGACTGATAAGTGTCAAAAGGCCTTTAACCAGCTTAAGGCAACACTCATGTCTGACCCTGTGCTAAGGGCCCCAGACTTTGACAAACCGTTCCTAGTAACCACAGATGCTTCCGAGCGAGGCGTGGGAGCAGTTTTAATGCAGGAAGGACCAGATCAAGAATTCCATCCTGTCGTGTTTCTCAGCAAGAAACTGTCTGAGAGGGAAAGCCACTGGTCAATCAGCGAAAAGGAATGCTACGCCATTGTGTACGCGCTGGAAAAGCTACGCCCATATGTTTGGGGACGGCGCTTCCAACTACAAACAGACCATGCTGCGCTACAGTGGCTTCATACCGCCAAGGGGAATAACAAAAAACTTCTTCGGTGGAGTTTAGCTCTCCAAAATTTTGATTTTGAAATACAACACATTTCGGGAGCTTCTAACAAAGTGGCTGATGCACTCTCCCGGGAAAGTTTCCCAAAGTTAACTGGTTAACAATTGTTCTTGTAATGAAACATATTGTTAGTTTTTATATAATCAGTAGTATGTCTAAAGGTACATGTGTCTTGTTAACTCTGTTTTCTCCTAAAACTCCAGGAAGAAATCACAGCCAGTGTGGAACCGAACGTCCAACACTATCTGTGATTTGGGGGGCGTGTCATAACTATAAAGGGAAGGGTGACAGCCATACTGTGTACAGTACTAAAGTCCCTCCTGGTCAGAGACTCTAAAATCCTTTTACCTGTAAAGGGTTAAGAAGCTCGGGTAACCTGGCTGACACCTGACCCAGAGGACCAATAAGGGGACAAGATACTTTCAAATCTTGGGGGGGGAAAGGCTTTTGTGTGTGTCCTTTGTTTAAGGGGTTGTTCGCTCTTGGGACTGAGAGGGACCAGACATCAATCCAGGTTCTCCCCATCTTTCTAAACAAGTCTCTCTTATTTCAAAATTGTAAGTAAAAGCCAGGCAAGGCGTCTTAGATTTACTTTGTTTTTCTCAGCTTGTAAATGTACCTTTTACCAGAGTGCTTATCTTGTTTTGCTATACTTTGAACCTAAGACAGAGGGGATTCCTCTGAGCTCTTTAAGTTTGATTACCCTGTAAAGTTATTTTCCATACTGATTTTGCAGAAATGATTTTTACCTTTTTCTTTAATTAAAAGCCTTCTTTTTAAGAACCTGATTGATTTCTCCTTGTTTTAAGATCCAAAGGGGGTTTGGATCTGTATTCACCAGGAGTTGGTGAAAGGAAGGAGGGGGGACGGGTCAATTTCTCCTTGTTTAAGATCCAAGAAGTTTGGATCTGCATTCACCAGGGAATTGGTGAAAGGTTTCTCAAGGCTTCCCAGGGAGGGAATCCATCGAAAATGGTGGCAGCGGGACCAGAGCTAAGCTGGTAGATAAGCTTAGCAGTTTTCATGCAGGCCCCTACATTTGTACCCTAAAGTTCAAAGTAGGGATACAGCCTTGACAGCAGCCTATGGAAATATGGCATAGATGAAATTAGGTAGGTGCAAAACTGGTTGAAAGACCATACTCAAAGAGTATTTATCAATGGTTCATGTCTCCTTTGGCCCCTCAGGGGTCAGTCCTGGTTCCAGTACCATTCAGTATTTCATCATAACTTGAATGATGGAGAGGAGAGTATGCTTATGCAATTTGTGAATGATGTCAAGCTGAGGCCTGGTCTACACTAACCCCCAAATTCGAACTAAGGTACGCAACTGAAGTCGACATACCTTAGTTTGAACTTACCGCGGTTCAGACGCGGTCCACACGCGGCAGGCAGGCTCCCCGTCGACTCCGCGGTACTCCTCTCGCCGAGCTGGAGTACCGCAGTCGACGGCGAGCGCTTCCGGGATCGATTTATCGCGTCCAGACCAGACGCGATAAATCGAACCCGGAACTTCGATTGCCAGCTGTCGAACTACCGCGGTAGTGTAGACCTGGCCTGAGAGTGGTTGCAAGCCCTTTGGAGGACAGGATTAGAATTCAGGACGATCTTGGTAAAGTAGAGAATTGGTCTGAAATCAACAAGATGAAATTTAATAAAGACAAGTGCAAAGTACCACATTTAGGAAGGAAAAATCAAATGCACAAATATATAATAGGGAATAACTGGCTAGACAGCAGTATTGCACAAAAAGATTTGGGGATTATAGTGAATCACAAATTGAATATGAGGCAAGAAGTTTGCTTCTGCTTCAAAAATAGCAGATGTTATTCTGATATGTATTAACAGAAATGTCATATGTAAGACAGGGAAGATAATAGTTCCACTTTACTTGGCACCGGTGAGGCCTCAGCTGGAGTACTGTGTCCAGTTTTGGGCACTGCACTTTAAGAAAGATATGAACAAATTGGAGAGAGTCAAGAGGAGAATAACAAAAAATATGAGGTTTGGAAAATATGACTATGAGGAAAGGGTGAAAGCTTTAGGCATGTTCAGCTAAAGAAGAGAAGGCTGGGGTGGATGTGGGGGAAGGGCATGAAAACAGTCTTCAAATATGTAAAAGGTGATCAATACAGAGGATGGAAATCAATTATTCTCCATGTCCACTGAGGGTAGGACAAGAAATAATTGGCTTATTTTAACAAGGGAGGTTCAGGTTAGATATTAGGAAGAGCTTTCAAATTATACAGATAGTTAAGCTCTGGAACAGGTTACGTAAGGAGGTTGTGGAATCCCCATCATTGGAAGATTTTAGGAATAGGTTAGACAAACACCTCTCAGACCTAGGTATATTTAATCCTGCCTCAACACAAGGGGATGGACTAGGTGATCTCTAAATCCCTTCTAGCCCTACATTTCTCTGATTCTGTGAACCTGATAGAGCTATTTCAGTGTGTCCTCTAAATATGATTTTTAATACAATAGTGTAGATTGGCCCATTCTGTAGAACCACCGTAAGGAAGTACTTATTTGCACAATGCACAGTCGACTTGTGGAACTCGTTGCCAGGGGATGTTGTGAAGGCCAAAAGTATATATTCATGAAGGATAGGTCCATTAATAGCTATTAGCCAAGATGGTCAGGGAATGCAACTCCATGCTGTGTGTGTTCCTAAACCTCTCTGACTACCAGAAGCTGGGACTGGATGATGGGGATGGATCACTTGACAATTGCCCTGTTCTGTTCATTCCCTTTGAAGCATCTGGCAGTGGCCACTGTTGGAAGGCAGAATACTGGGCAGATGGACCATTGGTCTGACTTGATATGGCTATTCTTAGGTTCTGACACACTCAGGAGAGGATTTGTGTGCAAAACAGTGCAATGTTCACTTTAAAGAGTTTTTATGAAACTGTTCCCTCACAATGGTAGAGATTTGCAGACACACAGATTTTGGAGCAACATCCTCGCCAAAGTCCACACATCCTAAGGATCTTGAGGGAAGAGATCCCCTTTTTGTTGGAGACAGGAACTGTCCTTCAAGGATAACTATTGCTTCTCTGTCTGTCTTACCCCTGGGCAACATAGCCTTATTAGGAGCCATGCTGCCATTGATCGCATCCCACAGCAGCTATGCAGTAGCATCAGCGTATCCTGCTCCAACTCCACACCTTGTACTTTGTAGAGTCACGAGCAGAGAATCTTCTGAGACAAGGAAGGTGGAACTTCTTCCTCTCCCCACATATGGTCTCCTCTTTTTATAGGTTCTGGGGTGGAGCAACTGAGCCATCATGCATTGTCATTGTATAAAAATAGTTCTTGGATGACTCTGATTTGGTGGTAAAACTATTTTTTCCAATTGTTTAACTAGTCATTAAATGTGGCTTTAGATATTTTTCTATTTTGCTTATTAAAATAATTCTAATAATGGACAGTGTTGCAATAGAAAAGACTAGGCATTATAAGAATTGCAGCTGGAAGATTTGATCATCTCTGTGGCTCATATAGTAACCTCCCATGAATGTACAGTGACACTGCAGTGTTGATAGATAGGTAATCTATAGTAATTCTGCTGGATTGTTTAAACAATAACTTTAAAAATTATATTTTAGGGGTTTAGAGATTAAAAAGACCACTCTGGTCTTCTGAATCTTTAAATTACATTTTAAGATGAAAATCAGTTTTATAATTAAAGATATTTCCACCATTAATATAGATTTTAATTTCACTCATATGCTTACTTGGTAACACTTCGTACTTGCCTGATGTGTCTAGATAAGGTATCTAGTGGTCTAAAACAGTATTAATTATACACCTCTACCCCGATATAACGCTGTCCTCGGGAGCCAAAAAATCTTACCGGGTTATAGGTGAAACTGCGTTATATCGAACGTGCTGTGATCTGCTGGAGTATGCAGCCCCCCTCCCCCCCCGGAGTACTGCTTTACCGCGTTATAGCCGAATTCGTGTTATATCGGGTCGCATTATATCGGGGTAGAGGTGTATAAAAAAGAGTTATCTTATGGTACTAGACAGGCAAATCACTGCCTACAGTTGAGAAGTCACACAAAGTCTGCCAGGTCTGAGGGACTAAAGGACATTGATGATGATAAACAAAAGCAGCACTTGTGTTGACTCATATTTTGTTGTCTTGTTTTTCTTACCTATTTAGTTTGAAAGCAATTTGAGCAGAGAACGTATTGTTAGCTAAGTTTGTGAAGTGTCATTTATATTTACAATGCTGTATAAGTGTTTTGTAAAAATAATATTAAATAAGGAAATATAATATCTGGTAATTGTTCCTCTAGCCCAGTAGTTCTTAAACTGGGGGTCAGGACCCCTCAGGGGGTGGTGAGGTTATTATATGGGGGGTTGCGAGCTGTCAGCCTGTACCCCAAACCCTGCTTTGCCTCCAGCATTTATAATGGTGTTAAATATACAAAAAATGTTTTTTAATTTATGACGGGGATTGCACTCAGAGGTTGCTATGTGAAAGGGGTCACCAGTACACAAGTTTGAGAGTTTAACACGGCTCTAGCCTTTGTGTTACTTATTTTTATTTTTAAATTCTCCTCTGAAAATAAACAATTGTTATTAAGAAAAGCTTTCATATAGATTTTATTCAAATAATCTTAATTTGAATATTTGTGTTTTAATTTGGGAAATTTGTCACTATTTTTTCATATTTTTCCATATACTGAAAAAAATCAAGTGGATACATCATGCAGTGTTATAAATGTTTTAATTGTGCTAAAGGTCAAATTACAATACAAGATTTATACTTGTTAAAGAAAATAAAACCTGACCCTATTACCAACATTTAACACCTTTGGATTAATCCAGGATATCTTGAAAATGTGTGTGTTTGTTTTTGAAGTTATACATATGGGATTTATTCAATCTTATGATTTGGAGTACTTGGTTATTGATTACATTGTCACTGTGGATAATGTTTAGTGCTTCCAAATGGGACTGAGCTCTGGTGAGTGGTTGTGGTTGAAATTGCAGACGAAAGGGTTGTGGTAAGGATGCAAACAGTGGAAAAGTGTGTAAGAAGATCAGCTGTTGTGTATATTTCCTCCTGGCTTTGGACGCTGCCTAAGGCAGTATCTCAGGAACTCTTGCTAATGGTTTGGAGCTGAGGTATTTGAAACCACAAATGTATGTATTGATACTGTTTTGATGCTTCATGCTTAAGAATACAGTGACAAATTGGTTAAATTACCTCTAAAAGAAGCAGGGTTTGTCAAGTTTAAACATAGTCTTATTTCATTTAAATTAGTCTGTCCACTGGTTTAGTGATCACAGAATTGGTGGATATAAAACCAAATAGGAAACAAAAATGAAATGCTAAATTGTGTAGATACTTGCTATATTATAATCCCCCCACATTCAAGTTAAATATTGATGTTTCCATGTATTTTATATCTCTGTTTTATTTTATTATTTAGCATTCTCTAGCCCAACAGAAGAGTAGCCCTCTAACCCTTTATATAGAACATGACATACTCCCCAGTCCATAATGAATGGTCTGTGCTGCTTTCCTGTGAAATTTGGAGATGGTCCCAGTCACATTGCCATGAACTCTGACTGACTAAGATTTACCCCTAATTTCCATCCACCAGACTTTGTGCCTCTGGCTCAGGAACACGTTTGAAAGTTAGCTTGTCCCAAACAGTTTGCTGTGTTCCAAGTTGCTCCTAAAGTGACATTTTTGCAGATGTGAGTACATGAAGTGAATATGTATTTTCTGATTCAGCCTGTCTCAACCTTCTTAATGATAATAATAATAATTAATAGTAGTAATTTCATCCAATGATCTTAAAGTATTTTCACCTATCTCCTGAAGTAGGTCAGTATTATTGTCCCCACTTTACATATGAGTAAATCTGGGCACAGGCAGGTAAGGTTACACAGTGTGTCAATGGCAGAACTGGAAATGAAATCTGGAGTCCTATTAATCAGTCCTGTGTATTACCCACCAGATCATCCTTCAGCACAAATATTTGTACTTGAAATATTTTCTTTCTTCCCTTTTGCTCTCTTATTCCCAATCTCACTCTGCCCTTCCTTATTTAATATTTGGAAAACAAAGAAAATAAATTGCATACAAATATATTGGCGCTAAGAGCAATTAGGCTAGTGGTCAAGGTTTTCCTGAACTCAGTGAATGGGTAATTTGTATTGACTCTCAGATACAGTATGACAGCCAAGTATTATCTAAACAAACACTGTAGCTTATGCTCTAATAAATTTGTTAGTCTCTAAGGTGCCACAAGTACTCCTGTTCTTTTTGTGTTCTTCTGTTGTCCATCATCAGGATGGGTTCATTTATTTTCCATTTCTTCATACCAGCTACAAGTTTAGGGATCTTCCATCTTAGTTTTTAGGGCCCATTACATGTATTTCAATTAGTTTGACAACCCAAAAACCACTGGGTCTTGAATTGATTTCTTACAAGAGTTGAACCTCTAGAAGAATGTTTATTAACACTCCATCTTCTAAAAGAAACAATCTGGAAGTTCTATGGCTGATCCTCCTTACACTATTCAGAAAGACAAAGTGGTTCTGAAACATCACCCCAAAGCCTAGTAAGATGGTCGTAGATTTTCATATTAGCAAATATATAACTCTCGTGCTGTGTTATTCACAAGTCTCATCATCTACCAATGAAATGAGGTTTCATAGGTTAGATATTTAAAAAGTTTTTAATACTGTTTGGAAAAAGCTCAGCCTTATTTGTAAATTTTCCTTTTTTTTCTTCCTTGTGGAGAAATCCAAATTTCAATTCAGAGGCTTTCCAAATGGATTCTGGTTTCTATCTAGGCCTTTTTATGATCAGGCTGGAGTCTCAATACCAGATAGATTGAGGGCATTCTATGAGACCTGTGGCTACACTGGCTGCCTCTATTAGAAATATATCTATTCTTGAAATATGTTAGGCTGCCATGTGGAGTTCACACCTGCATGAAGTATTATTCTCTTGACTCTGAATATAGATCACTTGCTCTGTTCAGTAGGGCAACACTTCAGTCTGTTTCTAAGTAAGCACTCCCTGGCCTCCTGTGATTGTGATTTTGCTGATTAGTCTCCTACACCGGTCTGCTGAGATAATTCATTAAAGCGAAATGAAGGTTGCCTAGCAATACTTGGAATTCTCTGAATATATAGGGCCAAATTCTATTCTGTTACCCCAGTGTAAACCAAGAATGACTCAGTTGAAGTCAGCGAAACTGAATAGATGGAAAATCAGTGTGAGATTGGGTGGAGTCCCATTGCCTCTGCTGAGACACATTCATCATCTTTCCTCCACTCCTCTTTGCAGTCCCTTAATGGATGCTTTGATGAGGAAAGAAATTGAGAACAGTTATGGGAACTTGAACATTTGGATCCTAGATTGTCACAAATGCTCCCAGAAGCTTTAACTACTAACAGTTCAGTGGCTTATGTGCATGGTGCAAGACTGCTACAGTGGGGATTTGCAGAGGCAACATCTTTTGGAGAACTCCGGTTATTGATGTATTATATTATTTTTCTCCCCCATCACACAGTTTTTGCCTCTTCTTTAAGGCCTCATGTTACTGTGATTTTTCATTGACTGAGAATGGTTCAATGGCACTCCATTAGATAGAGTAAAAGGATTCTCCCCCCCCCCTCCCCCAATCCTCCACTAAGATTAAACACACTGCTTTGGCGACTGTCCCTGACTAGGAAGCAAGAATCCAAACCAAACCGTCTGGGTTCTTCTAAGCATTTATAATTCAGCTGTCAAAAAAGTATCTCTGCACTGAAACTTGTTTTGCAAACTCTCAGCCTCAGGGCAATTTTTAAGCCAAATGACTAAAACAAATATTTGATTGTCCTTTTCAAAATTAAATAGAAAGACAGACGAGAAAAATACTAGGTTTGCTTGTTTTTTATGCAGGAATAACTGAAAATGGCATCTAATCTGACACATATTTAATCCAAAATGTACAACATAATTACTCTGCGGAACTATCAACTGGTAGAAAAAACTCAATACCCATTTCCCGACCTGAGAATGAACTGAACATTTGTATGTTAACAAAGTTCTTTTTCTCTGGTATGTTCTGCTGGTGGGAATGCCGGGGAAATTGTTCCATCTTGTGGTCTCCTTTGCCTCCCACCCGCCCCCCTTCCCTGCATTTTAGTGTAAGGGAGTGAAACTGAGAAGATTTGATTTCCAAGTTGACTACATTATATCTGTACAAACTAGACTCCTTTTTTCGAAAGGTATATGCAATAGGAACCAAATCATTGTAGATTTTTTTTTTTTTTTTTTAATATACAAGGGGCCGGAAAACTGATTGAGTTTCCTTCCGCTCATGGAGTTTCTTCTTTATTATTCTATGGGAGATCCCTGTGTTTCTGCACAGCTTCTGGACCCTCATGACTCATGTACGAGCAGGAGCTGTACTTCTATGGTATCTCCTACTGTTGCTGACCCTCTCCTGCCCTGACACCTCCCATCCCATCCCTTCAGTGTATGTGTGTTGCACTCTGTGGTGGGTTAATCCATATATGTTATTTCTGGCTTGGGTAAGAGGCATTAAATTACATCACCAGTCCCTGCTTAATTTAGGGGGCATGATAGATTGGACAGCAGCCATCCCCTGGGTTGTCTATCCACACCTAAGAAGCCAGGTCCCTGCAGAGATCCTAGGGATGTGTTTCCATGGAATCAGACAGAAAAAGAGAACACTTGTAAATTTACTGTAGATATTTTGTAAAAATAATGAGGTCTTACTAATATTAGACATCCTTCCAGTGCTCTGCCACTAAGCCGTTGCTATGAAGTGAGGAGAGGCCATTTTTGTATGTGTGAATTATAGGGTGTGAGGTTCTAATGTCTAGAGACCTGTCCAATATTTATTCAAGGGCTGCCCTCTTTAATTGCCCACTGCTGAAATTAACATCGCTTTTTCAACTAACTAGAGAAACACTTCAATTAAATATATATTGTTTTCATTCCAGTTCAAAAATTCCACCATATTGATACTAAGCTTGAAGGATGTTGAGGTCTTTTCATTATTTAAAAAAACCTTTAAGATACAGGAAGCTGTGTGAGATCACAGGACCACACATATACTGTTTTGCAAATGCATTATGGTAAAGCTTCTCCAAGGTGTTTAGGAAAGGTGGGGACATCCATGGAAAAGATTACCATGAGCCCAAAATGTAGGAACAAGAAGCATGGATTAAAATATATATAAATTTTTTTAAAATGTGGTGTTATTTGAAATTAAGCTAATGATTCAGGGCTGGAGGAAGGAAGTACACCAAGGTAGAAAATGAAAGCATGAAGAAGTCATTAGAATGATGCAGGGGGGAATTTTAATATTGTAGAAATTCTTCTGTTTCACATTTTCCTGTTGACATTGGTTTTAAGACCATCCCCTCAACCTGTTTTCTTAGCTTGTACTGGCCTTTAAAAATCAGTATGAGTTACACTTGACCTTGACAAATAATGGCATTTAAAATTGCCTTGACTCTAGTGCAGCAGCAGTCTACCCCATAAAGGTTCCTTTTTGTCAGCACCTTCTCAAGTGGTACAAGTTTCCACTGCTTCAGCACCATAGGGTATATCTGCTACACTCAGTACTGTAGGTGAATTAGAGAGCCAAGACCCTAGGGCCCTGTGCAGTAGTATTGTGTATCAGGAGGACAAAGGGATGGCGCCAACCGTCCTGCTGTATGCGCCAGTAACTAGAATTAATTACAAACCAATCGAATCCGTTGCAGCCAATTGGTAAACTAATTGGTAATTTTAGCTGTACATCTATATGTAGTTATCTGGATGCCTGTAACGGCGCTTTCAGAGCCACTTTTGTTCTGCTTCATCCTGCTTGACAAAATGGCCTTCATAGCTTTAGGGAGAAAGATGTGCATCAGTGAATATGGGGCCGCTCCAGCTGCTTGTCTTGTTTGTATTCCCTTGTTCGTAAAACATGACTCAGATTACAGCTGCATGGTACTGCTCTGATCATTTCTGATAAAGTGTAGCTAAACATTCCTTAAAAGAAGTTGTTTAAGCCATTTATTGTATTTTCTTTGTGCCATCTAGCTTCAGAAATATAACTCATATTTGGATTAATTCAGTTTTTAATAGGGAAAATCTCAGTAGCAGACATTTTAAAATAAATTATACTGAATTAATCTTGCTTTCTATGCTCTTACTGTTGTTAATGTTCAGCACAAGATAGTATGACTGACTTAAACTGAATTAGAAACCTAGTTTTTTATTAGTGAAATTGGAAGAAGAGGGCTGGCTAAAACACGTAATTTGTTCATTTCTTGTAGCAGACTTTTCTTACCAGTTACTTTGCAATGCCAATTGCCTTTTAAGAAAAATAAATAAAATGTTTTGGTTTTGTGACACTTCAAAATAAAGGTAATATAATGTTAATATAAAAGTTGTTTGATTTTTTTAATATATATTTGTAAATATTTACTACAAATGCACTTTTAGACTATGTCCAACAGATGTATTTGTAGTTATCTTTCATCTTTCTATGTATATGTATATATAAAGTCTCAGTATTAAAGTTTTTTTTATTAGTATTTGTCAGAGAGTTCTTTCTTCCCTTCATTTTGGATGAAAATTACCCCTGTGTGTAGGTCCACTCCATGGACTATACACCACTTATGTCTCAGTTAAGTCCTATTTTGAGTGTTTAAGTGGGAGATAAATGGTCCATAGGCCTTGTGCTGGTCTGATTTAGATTATATGTATAGCTATCAGTTAAAAAAAATGAAACAAGTAAGAACTCATACTTAGGTAAATCTCCCACTGAAATTAGTGGGAGAATTACCTGAGTGAAGACTGCAGAATCAGGCTGTAATAGGGGAAATGGCCTTTTCAATTTTAACTGTTATCTTCTGTGTTTAAGGGCAACCTTGACATAGTTAACACACTTCCAAAGCTTGAATGAATTGGAAACCAGTATGTATGATGAATCATTTTCAAAGTAAAGCTTAATAATATTTTTTGCTACTAGAAGGAAGTAAAGACTTTTAATTCTATTTTGCTCGATGTACATGATTATTGTGCCGCTAATTTTCTTCTTTAGATGTGAGAAATTATATTAGATTCACATTAAAGGTCTGCAGTTGTCAAATGGCATTCTTTGTTACTCGTCAGCGTATACATGACTAGGTTCTATCAAATTAATAAGATCTTGCAAGACTCTGTTCATTATCAATTGAATTCCAACATACTGTGAAAGTCTGGCTTCAAGCCATGAAAGACAGTCATGGATGCAGCTTTCACTTTGTCTGACTCAAATAGCTGATTTTGAATCACTTAAAAAATGTAGGTAAATTCTTGAACAATTAGATTTCATTCAACAGTATCTTTCCAAAAAGATAATAGAATCGCTTATCCATAAAAACAGGATGTGTAATCTGATCATTGGTTGTTATAAGGGCTAAATATGTAATTATTCCAAAGCCATGAATGTGGGATTCTGTGGTTTACAATTCTTAAAGTGCAGTTATTGTGAGAGGTTCTGTGCTTAGTAGTGCTCTCAGTAACTTCACATCAAATATATTCTGTTTACAAGTCAATTGCCAATGCCATAATCTCTCCCTTTATACTTTCTGCCTCTTAAACCATCACCAGTAATATTCTGTAATTATAGTATAATTTATAATTTTGTTGATGCTGAGGTTGAGTAGAATCTTATGTGGCAATATCACATATACATTCCATAATCTCTAGACAGACTAGTATTGCTACACACCAGCAGGATGTTCTGTGTGCCACAATTTAGGAATTCTGTGGAAGAGGGGTTCTCTCCTGTGGGCTACAGAGCTAGGTAGGGTGCTTTTTGCCTTCCCCAACTGCTGATATCCTAGGATTCATTAGAGTGGACTCTCTCCTGCTGACTTTACAAAATGTGCAGCTGCCCTCCTAATCACTTTGCATATTACACAGCCAAGTGAATCATTAATGTTTGTGCAATTTCCTATGCAGTTCATAAGTTTATCAAAACTCTATGCAAAATGTACTGCACATATCCAGCATGTGAATTTTAAAAGATCATAACTTGTCAAATCAAAATCAAATTTCACTGGAGCATTCAGAGACACTTGTGCTTAATGAGAGCTTTAATTTACATGCCAGATTTCAGCTTTCTGTCCTTAGCCATTTTGTTTGCAGAGATGTTCAAAAAAGATCACAAGAATTATTTATAATAGGAAAAGTATTTTAAACTCTCTTTAAAGTCTGAACTGTTTTTGCTCAAGCCATTCAAAAGCTCCACTTTCAAGCAGGGACTGAGACTGGTAAATTTCAGCTTCAAAAGTTTGTTTCAGAAAGTTATTGGCAACTTGAAGTGGTGTCAGAATGGAAAATATTATGCAACCTTTACTAAAGCAGATTTTGCCCCTTTAGCTGTAATAGAGTGAAATGTGTACTGTCTGGTCAGTTTTTTTGCTGAGTTTTCTATTTCTTCCAATATTGTCTCTTTCTTTGCCTTCCCCACCCCAATAAATACAAATACCTGATGTAAGTTGTTGTTTTCCAGGAGGTTCTAATGATGCTAGATAACTATGTAAGAGATTTCAAGGCATTGATTGACTGGATACAGCTACAGGAAAAGCTAGAGAAGGCTGATGCTCAAAGCAGGTAATCAGATTTTTTTTCTTTTCTTTTAATCTATTTCCTAATAGTCTCTCAGGGTGAAATTCACCCTAGTGCAGAGGTCCAGCACAAGGGCCTATGAGCCACTTAAGTCCCTTTAAGCAATATTGCCAGCTCCAATCATTAAAAAATCATGAACAAAGCCATATGAAATCATGGTATTTAAAAAAAATGTACACCGCTACCTCGATATAACGCGACCTGATATAACACGAATTTGGACATAATATGGTAAAGCAGTGCTCCGGGGGGGTTCCCTGGGTATGCTTGTTCGGCCCACACAGAAGCCTATGCTGCCATGTCTTTATTACTGTTTTTAGCCATGCTAGCTAGATTAAAGCTAGAGTGGGTATGCCAGTCTGTACTGCTATCACATCTCCTATTGCAGTGTAGACATACCCTTGGACTCCTAGGTCATTTGTGTGACTGAAAATTTTACCTACTATCTACGAAAAAAGATCAGCCTAACTGTTTATTCGGATTCCTGTTTTCCCAAGGAAAGCTAAATCATGCTTTCTATAAACAATTTAATAATACCCTGTTCTTCTCAGCATCTGTGTAGGTGTCCCCACCTTGCAAATTCTCTTAAGTAATTATCTGAGAAGAAAAAGCTTAGAATTTAGGCTCCAATAACATCAACAATAATAATACCTAGCTCTAACATAGCAGTTTTCATCAGTAGATCTCAAAGTGCTTTGCAAAGGAGGTAAGCATCAGTACCCCCATTTTACAGATGGGGAAACTGAGGCACAGAAAGGTGAAGTAACTCTCCAAAGGTCATCCAGCCGGCCAGTTGTAGAGTTGGCAGTAGAATTCAGGTCTCACGAATTCCAATTCTGTGCTCTATCCACTAGGCAACATTGCCTCCCTTTAGTGACAGGCAAACAATTATTTTAAAAGTGGTTTAGAGTATTGCATTCAGCTCAAGCCCATGCTTTCCCTTGCCCTATTGATTCCTCACTTGGTTCCATTTTTGAATTAATCAGTAGTTGACATATTCTATATTATAACCACTGGCTGTGCCCACATTAGGCTAGTTCAGATAAAATTTCCCACTGTTGCTACATCACCAACATCCAAAACATGATTTTGTTTTACTTCAAGTTGAAATAGGAATATTCATTGAAAAATGTTGTAATGACTGCTTAGGATTTATTCTTAATTTATTCTCTCCTGAATTTTTAGACCTACTTCATTGGCCTGGGAAGTAAAGAAGATGTCTCCAGGACGCCATGTAATACCAAGTCCATCAACAGATAGAATCAGCGTAACATCAAATGCTCGAAGAAGTTTAAATTTTGGGTATGAAAACAAATAATAAAGGCAGTAAAGGAAAGCTAACTCATTTATTAAAAGGGTTCAGGGTTAACTCGTACATAATTTTCCTTTTGCAGCTAATGTATTGTTTGGGTGCTATTTACTAAGCCATATTTGAACCCAAATATTGATGTATGTGAACACGAGAGAGAAAAATACCCAACACATTGTGTAAACAAAACAAAGCAAAAAACTATTATTAGAAGACCTAATTTTTTGCTTATATTTAATCAGACATTTTATTCCTCAGCATTTCAATGACCTGATGATAAAAACTAATCAATCTATTTCATGTTAACTGTTTAATAAGATTAGCAGCCATTTCCTTCTACAAAACAAAGGTCAAAATATATGTAATTGACATTTTAAAATAGCCTGTGTATGCACCTGTGTATGGCAAGCTGAGTGTGCAGGAAGTTAATGTTGATCACTAACAATTAATGTAACATGAAATTGATTTTGATGAGCAGCAAAATTTATATTAGTCTGAAAGACAGAAAATATTTATTATAAAAATACTAAACCTCTTATTCAATTAAGTGCCAGTATGTGGAGCAAGCACACAAAAATTACATTTAAATTATTTAACTCTATTTCAGGGGAGCATTATCTTCACTAAAGCCCAAATATTGGAAAGCACTTAAGCACATGCAGTAAGTCCATTCCTATACAGGACATGCTTTAACTCCAGCCCATTGGGACTTACTGTCAGGGCCGGCTCCAGGCACCAGCTGAGCAAGCTGGTGCTTGGGGCGGCAGATTGTTCGAGGCGGCATTCTGCCCAATCCTAGGGCGGCATGGCTGCTTTTTTTTTTTTTTTTGTTCCGCTCCGGCCGCCCTGTGGGGGGGGGCGGCGCGAAGAACCAGAGCGCCTTGCAGGGCAGTCCTCTTCCTTCCCTCCCCGCCGACTGGAGCGGAGCCCTCGCGGCAGGCGGTGCAGCGGAAGGGGCCGCATGGCAGCGCCCCTGCTGTAACCCTGGCAGCCCCCTTCTCTCTCTCTCTCCCCCCCCCCAGGAAAGCATCCCTTAACATTTAGGCCTGGTCCACACTAACCCCCCACTTCGAACTAAGATACGCAACTTCAGCTATGTTATTCACGTAGCTGAAGTCGAACTATCTTAGTTCGAACTTACCGCGGGTCCACACGCGGCAGGCAGGCTCCCCCGTCGACTCCGCGTACTCCTCTCGCAGAGCAGGAGAACCGGTGTCGACAGCGAGCACTTCCGGGATCGATTTATCGCGTCTAGACAAGACGCGATAAATCGATCCCAGAAGATCGATTGCTTACCGCCGGACCCGGAGGTAAGTATAGACGTACCCTTAGACTCAAGATTTTCTGCTCTGGAAATTGTGTAAGTATAGAAAGAGAGATGGGGGCAAGAATAAGAGCTTTCTATTGGTTGTCAAGAGGTGTCATTTTTTTAGAGCCACCCTTTAATCTAAGCCACCAAAAGTCAAGACACAAAATAAATGAACATGTAAGAAATTCTCCGATAAACCATTCCATTATTTGATCAGAAAGTGTAATATCTATGAATTATTTTTTCACTTAGGAATCCATCTGTGACAATTGCTACCACTCGTCTGGCTCCTTCAGGTGTAAGTTGGGCTGATAAGGTGAAAGCTAACCATGGAGCTAAAGCTGCCACTCCAGAGCTAGCAACTACACAAACCTGCATGCCAGCACCAGTGCAGAAGTCATCACGGAGAAATGGCAAGTGTCTTTCAGTGAGCTATTATCTAAAATTATTATTATGGCCCAGCTATTGAAAAGTTAGTTCAATGTGAGATGACTTATTTCATAACAAAAATAAATCAATCAAAATCACAACTTTTGTTGTTACAGTACACCAATTTAGCTTTACATAAAATAACAGTAAAATTAAATTAATGATCAAAATGTAGGTTCTTCCAACATTGCTTTTTCAATGCTGCTGTTGAAGTTGAGGAAGATTTCCCTTAGCAAATTTGTTTTTTCAAGTGCTGATAACTTTTCATTGACTAGTAACCTACCTGACACCTCATATAGGGAAAAAAAAATGTGACTAAACTTTTGGTTTAATGAAACTACTATTTATCTTTCTTTAAAACTCCTTCAGAGGTTTGTTTTCTAAACTTCATCATGGACATCAGGGATCACAACTAAAAAGCAAAAAGTGTTTTGATTCTCAGGTTCAGAAATGTACAAATGGCCCCGCAAGAATAACCTTTGATATTTTCCAAAAGAGCTTGAAGATGTGTGTCCACAGAGACTAATGCACTAGACCTGTGCTAAAGAAGTGATAATGGATGGCTTGTTCTTTCTCTGAAGGGTTGCCACACTAGATTGTAGTTCCTTTCCCCTTGTTTAAAGAGTGTCCTTGGAGAAGCTTTTAATTCACAGCCTTTTGCTCTAGAGAAGATCGTTTCACTGGAAATAGTAAAAAACAAACAAACAAAACTTTGCCTTTTGCTTTATGAACTCTCTCTCTCTCTCTCTCTCTCTCTCTCTCTCTCTCTGCCAGCATATATTGGGGCCTTGGAGTTTTCTCCAAAGATTGTTTTCCCCATTTATCTTTTAATTTATTGACCCAGTTTTCTCTATGCAAACACAGTATTGAGATAGAGAAAGTAGATATCCTCCCCAAAAAATGAATTTAGAATCCCATTTCTAATATATTTAGTATCTTAAAGAAAAACTACTAGAAAAGAAAGACATGCACTTCATGTATTTACACATTAAAAGTATTGGTAGTAAAAATGATGCACCGTATATAGAGCTGTAAATTTTCTTGGTGTTTTACAAAGGTCAAACATGTTTCCGGCCTCAAAATATCTTACAATTTAAATTAATTCAGTTTTGTAACAGCAGTTTCATATGGTCAGAAAAGAACAGTCAAAAGCTTACTCATTTTTTGTCTCACATTCATTCATTCGGTCCTGCTATTTTACTGGTCTATCTCCCTGAGCATCATTTTAAAATTACCTCTTGTCTCTAGTGTCACTTCTGCTCAATGGTTTTTTTTTGTTTTTGGTCTAGCATTTTAATGTATTCTTGACAACATATGTATAAAATGGAAAACTGAGAAATTGCAGCTACAACATGACAGGACTCCAGTGTGGCATATGATTTATTTCAGTGATGTATGTGATTTTCATATAAAAATAAAATAATTAATGTACAGGAGAAATGAGGAGCAGCAGATATCACCAGCTCTTTTTTGACATATATGAACTATACCTCATTACAGTAGTTTAAGAAGTCTTATTTTATACCCAGGAGACTGAGCATTCTGACCCATGTTAGAGCTGCATTACTTTGAGACTGCTGTGAAAAATGGAAAACTTTGAAGGATATCATCTCAAACTACAAGCTTTAAATGAAATGTGTCTGTTTTAAAACAGTTACAAATTCTTTACTGTCATGAGGTGCCATCTCCTGAGGAACAAAATAAAGGAAAACTACACTCAGCATAAGAATATTTACATGCTGGAAGGGAGAGAAGTGCAGTCTGTTGCTGCTTGGTCTAGTATATACCAACTTTTGAGTTGCATACTGGAAAAAGTTCCTATAAGATGATGAATCTATTTAGATTGTAAGCTCTTTGGTTAGGGACTGGGTTTATATCATGCCAGACATTATGGGTTCTGTATGATTGTTGTCTCTAGACACTACCGCATTACAAATAATAGAGTGGGGAGTTTGGTGGTGAGCAGACAATAAGATAGGAATTCCTATCTAAGGAATAGGAAAAGGGGCTATAGATTCCCACCTTTCTGAGAGCCCACTTCTGGAGGAAATACCATGATTTTCAAAGCTAGAGCGTGGTCTGTTTGTGAGAATTGTATATTTTTTTTGTTTCCAATTGTTACATTTTTGTAACTAAAAATGGAATGTTTTTTGGAAAGCAGCTACTTCTTGTGCTTGAAGTGTACCACCACTGCTTCACATCTACCTGTTACTGACAGCATCTTTGATTACAACTCTTTCAGTTTTAGTAAAGATCTAATTTACTTTTCATTATCTCTGCAAAAAGAAAACACGTTTATCATACCTCCCCATCTCAGTGGATTTCCACTCTTGGGTGCATCCTTTCCGGATGTGATTGTTTGCTTCTATAACTTCCAATTTCTGGGTCGTTGAAGCACCTGTCATACATCTATTAAAAAATACCACAGTAATTGTATAGTAGAAGCTAGGTTGAAGGAACTTGTTAAAGAGCACTTTTCATTCCTCAGCACATCACCTCAAGGAAGCATAAGCAAAGGACACTGTGTTTGAAAGGGAGAGGAGTGCTGAAAGACAAGCCATGCAAAAGGATATTTATGTTGTCCTGATAAAAGTGACAGGCTGATCTCTCAAAGAAACACATATTAAATAAAAGGTTGCTAATAGAAAGAGAGGATTTACAGCTATCATTTGAATTGCTTCTTGTAGCCTGCAACTAAATGAGAATATGTTTAAATGTTGTGTTTAAGTTTGAATAAGCTTCTTTATAGTTCCTAAAACAGATGCAACTGATTCGGATTTGGCTAATAATGTTGCAGAACAGATGTTGGCTGAACATCCCAGGAGATGGAAGAAATTCTTACTTCCTAGGAACAAGAAAAGAGGTGGGGCTATCTTTTTCAGAGAGAGCCACAGTCTTAAAAAGAAGCTCAAGAGGGGCTGCAGACTCTTCCTATAGCAGTGGCATGAGTGGCATATGGGTACCATGCTTGTACAGAAAACACTTTGTGCTTAAGACTTAAGCACAAAGTACCAGGGAATGGTTACTTCTTGTTACACTACCTAAATTTTGATTCTTTTATTGGTGCACCAGCTCATACTGAGAACAGATGTACTCAGTACAATTACTCAGTATTGTAGTGAGTACACTCATTGTTGAAATACTTGAGAGGATTTGTACCATGCATCTTAGTTTTATCGGATCATCTAAAGGGGCCCTGCTCTGTCACTGATATTGCTGAGTCACTGAACAGCCTCTGAGTCCTCCTGGGGCAAACTTGTAGGTGTATTGATGAGGATTTGGGTTTCCTCTTGCTTTTTCTTGGGCACTTCACATTCTTAGTCCATATTAAGATTTTTCATCTACAACCTGTCTCTTCAACACTTCAGGGTTTCAAGCCCTGTTTACTCCCCTCACCCAATCTTCCATCTGTGAACTTTGGCTCAGCACGCTATCACCGCATGTCACAGGGTGCACCTCTCACCGCTGGGCTGACGTCTCCTCCTGGTCACTATGAGGATTAGCTGTTGAGGCCGACGCCCCCTCCCACAGATTGCACACCATCACTCCGATTCTGGTCTGCAGCTCCTCTCTCTCCAGGACCCTCAGCATCTCCTTCGTGACTTAGCCCTCTGGCTAGGTCACTCAGCGTTTCCCCTTCCGGGGTTCAGTACATCAGCAGTCCTAGACAGCCTTCCCATTCACTGCCTCAGTTCTATGCCACACCCTTGGTGGCTGGTAGGCGAACTTGGGCCCACCCTCTTCTCTTGGTTCCAGTCCAGCTCAGCAGTTCTGAGCTGGACTGGAACTTCCTCTCTCTGCCCTCACTGCTCCTTCCCTAGACTGCTTCCTACATTTTGGTTCCCCTTCTCTCTTTGCGTGTACTAGCTCCAAGAACCCTTCTCCCCCTTTCCAGGGAGTGACTGCTGTCTGCCTTCCTGCAGCCTTTCCCAGCAGCCCCCAAGCACTCCTCCCTCTTCCCAGGGAGTGACTGCCCTTTTTCAGCAGCCCCAGACTGTAGCCCTCTACCTGGCTTTATAGGTCCTGCCTGTTCCTGCACAGGTGGGCCTGCATGCAATCACTTAGTTCTCTGCTCCCTGGCTCCTCCTCCAGGTGCAGCCTGGGCAATTAATTGGCCTACCCGGGTGTCTTAACCCTGGTCAGTCCTGCGTGGGGTGGAGACCCCATCACACCACACTTCACCATGTCACTTGTCTCTCTTTTTTCACCTTGCTTACCAGTATGTAAGAAGGAAGATGCCCCAGAAGCTTTACTAAGTTTGCATATTGTAGAGAGAAAATATCCTTTACGGACATGCATAACTACTGTGGAAAGGTGGAGCTTGCAAAATCACTTTCAATCTCTGTGGCGCATGCTCTAAGACCTGAAATGCCTGTCACTTGCCTGTGTCAAGGCTTCAATTCCCTTAGTAGTATAGTGTGCTATCCCAGGGGACTTGGCACCGATTCTTCATAGAATATGGCATCACTGTCTTTAAAGCACCATGTTCAACCCATTTAAAGAAGTGACAGGTTATCTCCCAGTTTGTGATTTATGCTGTCCTCAATACCTATTGGCAATCCCTGAAATCTTCAGGAACCCAGCTGTGAATAGTATGTGCACAGGTACCCAAGCCAAAAGTTTCTCAGATACAACAATAGGAAATATTGCCGTACCAGAGATGGCTTTGATAGAGATGTGGTTCTTTGCAGCAATTTTGGTGCTTAGCAGCACTGACCTGACACTGGCGCTGGATGGAGTCCTCCGTTCCATGAGAGCCCTGAATGCACTGGACTGAATTCATGAGTAGATGGCACAGCTGACAACACATTTATCTGCAGTGATTGTCTCAATACTGTTGGTTTTGGCACCAGTCTCAACTCTCTAGTTTCCTTCCCTGACATAGCACCTGTGACATCTATGTAAGGTGAACTCTGATGATGAACACTACAAAAGTGATTCCCACTCCTTCTTGTCAACTGTTGAGAATAGCCTACTTCCAACTTAATTGAATTGGCTTGTTAGCCCTGACCCCCGACTTGGTAAGGCAACTCCCATCTTTTCATATGCTGTGTATTTATACCTCCCTACTGTATGTTCCACTCCATGCATCTGATGAAGTGGGTTTTAGCCCACGAAAGCTTATGCCCAAATAAATTTGTTAGTCTCTGAAGTGCCACAAGGACTCCCCATTGTTTTTTCTGATGATGAAGATGATCAAGACGTGTGTTATTGGGACACTGAAGAAACTGGTGACTCCTTATAGATCATCTGTATGTAGCTGTAACTGCAGGGGAAGAGGACAAAGTGAATGGCTGTTTTGGAGGATCCATCCTTTGCCCATATTTTTGAAGTAGGCAGCTAAAGTTTCAAGCTTTAATTTAGTCTCTTTTTAGAAAATGCAAAGAATTGAAGTTGACTATGATGTGGGTCAGGTTCAGCTTTTGAACAGAGTGATCTGATTATTGTATTCTATTCTGGATATGATAGAGAGCAGACTGAATTTTTTTCTGTTGATTGGATCAAAAAGTTGTTTGGAAGCAGAATTTTACCAGCTTTTCTGCTTTTTGCACAGACAGACAACTTCAAGCTAAAACCAGGGACCGTTAAATACACCTAGAGCTGTGATTCCCTTCACCAGGCCAAATTAATAAAAAATGGTTTGTTTTTGCCGGTTCTGAAATGAGTGACAAGCAAATTTTACTAATTTTACATTATGTGATATTCAGAGATTTTTTTTCTCTATACAACATACTGGATTCCAGGAATCAGGTAGTCTCTCTCCAAAAAGTAGACAAACGGCCCTGATAGCCTTTCATTTTCTTATTACGTCACCTTTCAGTTTTTGGCATTCTAGTCTTAACTAAGACGAAAGCTGTACCCCTCTTTCTCCTGGCTGTGTACACCTTGTGCTAGCAACAAAGAAGAGAGTGGTGTAGTGCTGCTACAGGGAATCCTCTACTACCTGGATCCACTGTATTTAAGTCTATATTGTGCTGGCAGACTGGGAACTGAGAATTGGACCCACTATCTTCTCCTGTTGTTAGAGAAATGCAGCTCAGATTTCAACTCCTTGGGTTGGCAGCAGCCCATTCCAGTTTTCCAAAAAGTCCTCCATCAAAAAGGGGAAAGTCATGGTGGGATATTTCTAATTTAAAAGCAAACTTTTTAAAATAAAAATAAACTTGGTAAAGGGCACCAAAAACCTTTCATTTTCTTCATTTCCCTTTTACCTAGTAGGTCAGATGCTCGGTTTGGTAGCATGACTTCAAATTTCTCTATGTAGATCTTTTTGATGACTGCTGCTTACTCATATCCAAGATGGAGGAATCTGTTAAGACATTGTTGAAGGAGAAAAGGTTACTTAATTTTAACTGGAATTCTCAGAATATACTGCCTCCACAAATGCCACCCTGTTTGTCTTGCCAGGTGACTTTATGGAGATAATATTTTCAGATAATTCCAGTTACAGGTCAATAAACACATTTTCCCAAACCTCTTAGTTTGATATGTTTTCAAAATTTAGAAGATTAATCCAAGTATAAATGTCAAGAATATGATTCTGTAATGTGTAATAGCCCAATGTTAGTTACCTTTTGATTCTCTGTCTACTTGTTTAGTCTCTTCTTTCTCCTCCTTCTCTGTCCATGGCTTGTGCAACAGTTGCCCACTCACTTTCCCTTGCTTTATGTCTGTGTTTTGTATATGTATCTTATTTTCCTCCTTCCCCTCTGTATCTCTCTTACATCCTCCCCTCTCCTCTATCCCTTTCCTTCTTGCCCTTCCTGCTTTGACTCTGTAGGCCAGAATAAATTGAGATAGAATATTTTGTCAATCTCTAAAGCTCTAGTCAACAGTGGTTTGTTCACAGAACGTGATATTTGTCAGGTTTACTTTTGGCTCAGCTCTACTCCTGCAAGCTTGATCTTGCTCCCGGTTACATGTAGGACAACATCAGACCTGCACTAGGAGCAAATTGGAGAAATATCACCACAGATATCAAGGCATAGTTTGTTCCCTGCTAGGTTGTCAAAGCAGAATTTATTGCACATTAAGGAGACATAATCCCTGTTGGAAATTGTACTTCTCTTCTCCTTTTCCTTTTCTCTTCTGTCATTTAAAAAAAAAAAAAAAAAGCGTTGTGAATACTAGTTTTACTAGAGCCGATGATTTAGGTCTCTTAACAATTTTACCTATATCCACTGCCTGAGTCAACTCTTGTGGAGACAGTGCTTCTTCTTATGACTGTCAAGATTTATTGCTTCTTACAGCATTGCATTTTCTCTGTATTTTCTTTACTACTCTTTTTCTTTCCTATCTTCTGTCCTATACTCCTATCTTTGGCTTACCAGAAGTTGGGGGGGGGGGGGGGGGAATTTCCATTCCTACTGGGCTTATGCTTCCAACACTCATGCATTCACAGCTCTCCATAGTGCCACTATAGTACCTACAGTAATATTATATAGATTTAAAATATAATAAAGGTTACCTGGGACTTAAAGTTTACTAATGATGGGGTAAAGCCAAGTTGGCTTAGGTAATAAATCACTGGCAAAGAAATGTTTAAGTGAGCACAAATCTCATAAGGCAGAACTTCTTGGAGTATTGCATATACTTGGATAAATTTATCTTATTGATTATACCAATAAGATTGCTGTGCAGTTTTGCCACATAGAGTAACTTTGAAGGAATAAGGCCCAAATGACCATGGGGGTCTCAAGATAACAGATGGCTTGTTACTTCCATGTA